>NC_137285.1:104275000-106775000 GCF_054371585.1 Giraffa tippelskirchi | reverse complement strand
GTTGGTTGGAATTCCATTATTTCCCAGTACTGTGTGACCATCAAAACCACAGATGATCTCACTGGTCCCCTAGTAGCTATTCTCCACTAGGCCTACATTAGTCTTGCAATGTACATATTTAACTTTGTATTTAGCCAAAGACTCAAGGTTACCTTAGGCTAATTTCTGGAGCTCTTTCTCTGCATAGCTTGCTGCCCTCTAATGCTCCACTCTGCCTATGTAACTTACATGCAGAGTACATCATGAGAAACGCTGGGCTGGATGAAGCACAAGCTGGAATCAAAATTGCCAGGAGAAATATCAATAACCTCAGATATGCAGATGACACCACCCTTATGGCAGAAAGCAAAGAACTAAAGAGCCTCTTGATGAAAGTGAAAGAAGAAAGTGAAAAAGTTGGCTTAAAACTCAACATTCAGAAAACTAAGATCATGGCATCTGGTCCCATCACTTCATGGCAAATAGATGGGGAAACAGTGGAAACAGTGGCAGACTTTATTTTTGGGGGGCTCCAAAATCACCGCAGATGGTGACTGCAGCCATGAAATTTTTAAGTGATACTTGCTCCTTGGAAGAAAAGTTATGACCAACCTAGACAGCATATTAAAAAGCAGAGACATTACTTTGCCTACAAAGGTCCATCTAATCAAAGCTATGATTTTTCCAGTAGTCATGTATGGATGTGAGAGTTGGACTATCAAGAAAACTGAGCGTCGAAGAACTTATGCTTTTGAACTGTGGTGTTGGAGAAGACTCTTGAGAGTCCCTTGGGCTGCAAGGAGATCAAACCAGTCAATTCTAAAGGAAATCAGTCCTGAATATTCATCGGAGGGACTGATGCTGAAGCTGAAGCTCCAATACTTTGGCCACCAGATGCGAAGAGCTGACTCACTGGAAAAGACCCTGATGCTGGGAAAGATTGAAGGTGGGAGGAGAAGGGGATGACAGAGGATGAGATGGTTGGATGGCATCACTAACTCAATGGACATGAGTCTGAGTAAACTCTGGGAGCTGGTGATGGATAGGCAGGCCTGGCATGCTGCAGTTCATGGGGTCACAAAGAGTCAGACACGAATGAGTGACTGAACTGAACTGAACTGTAAAATCTGGCTGCCTTCATGGCACCTTGGAAATAACTCCCAGGCAGAAAGATGTGATGCACGGGAAGTCCACCTAAAGTTTTTAATTTTTAAAGGATAAAATCCTTCCTACATCTCTTGTGTAAAGCTTGAACACAACTTTTCAAACTCAGAAAATTGAATGCAACTTTTAAACCTTGAATGTAACATAACAGTTATGCAATTGTTTACAATACAAAAGTAAATTTGAAGACTTTCCTTGAGGTGCAGTGGTTAAAATTCTGCCTGCCGATACAGGGGATGTGGGTTCCATCCTTGGTCCAGGAAGATCCCACATGCTGTGGGGCAACTAAATCTGTACATCACAGCTACTGAGCTAGCACTCTAGAGCCCACCAACTGCAACTACTGAAGTCTGAACACTCTAGGGCCCATGCTCTGCAACAAGAGAAGCCACTATAATGAGAACCCGCGTACTGCAATCAAGAGTAGCCCTTGCTCACTGCAACTAGAGAAAGCCTGGGTGCAGCAAGAAAGGCCCAGTGCAGCCAAGAAGGAAGAAAAAGATGAAATAAATAGGTAAATAATTTAAAAAGTAAATTTGATATCTATTTCCCATCACAGTAAAACCCTAAGTCCATCCAGAGAAAATCATAATTTAAAAAGATATATGTACCCCAATGTTCATTGCCACTCTATTTAGCCAAGACATGGACGCAAACTAAATGTCCATTAACAGATGAATGGATGGAGAAGATGCGGTGCATATGTACAATGGAACATTGCTCAGCTATAAAAGACTGAAATAATGCCGTTTGCGGTGACATGGATAAACCTAGACATTACACTGTCGCAGAAACCAGTACTCGAGAAACCAAGCACCACACTCGGAGAGCTGGAGAACTCAGGTTTATTACACTGGTGGGCCCAGAAGAGTTAACACTTCAAGCTCTGAGCCCCGGACAAGGGGATTACAGAGTTCTCATAGACAGACTGTAGTGGGCAACACTAGCTGTTAATAGGCTGGTTTAAACTAAGGGGTATCGCGCGCACACGCAGGGACAGCAGTCAAGAGGGGGAGGGGATGTCTGGCCTGGACAGGCACCATTAAGCAGGTTTGTAGGTGCTGGGTGATTGCAAAGAGCAGGACAAGGGTGAGTGAGATAAACTCCAGTTCCTAGTATTGCAAGTCCCCACTTTCTGAGACTATGTGACCTACGTGATCTAGACTTTGTAAGGGGCAAGCTGAGTTACAGAGGCAGAAGGAGAAGGAGGTTATGTAAAATTTTAACTTTTCCTTTTCAACCCTAAGTGAAATAAGTCAGAGAAAGACAAATATCATATGATATCGCTTATATGTAGAACCCAAAAACAATGGTACAAATGGACTTATTGACAAAACAGAAATAGAATCCCAGATATAGAAAACAAACTTATGGTTACCAAAGGCAAAGGGTGGAAGGGGGATAAATTAGTAGATTGGGATTAATATATATACACTACTATATATAGAGAGAAAAATATATAATTAATAAGGATTTACTGTATAGCACATGGATCTCTGCTCAATATTCTGTAATAACCTGTATGGGAAAAGAATCTAAAATAGAATGGAAAAAATAAATAAAATAGAATGGATATATGTGTATGTATAACTGATTCACTTTGTTTTACAACTGAAACTAATACAACATTGTAAATCAACTATACTCTGATAAATAAAGTTTTAAATAAACGTCAAGTCCAATATTACTATTTTTTTTCCTGGCCACATTGTGCAGCATATGGGATCCCAGTTTTCTGACCAGGAGTGGAATCCTGGCCCCTAGCAGTGGAATTGCAGAGTCCTAACCACAGGGCCACCAGGGAATTCCCTTACTGTTATTTTAAAGCTTGCTTTCCCTGGGTTGGGAAGATGACCAGGCACAGGAAATGACAGCCCACTCCAGTAATCTTGCCTGGAAAATTCCATGGACAAGGGAGCCTGGCAGGCTACAGTCCATGAAATCACAAAGGGTTTGACATGACTGACTGATGCACATACACTTACTGAGCATTTGTGTGGAAGGCTAAACACTTTACATGCATTTCTCATGTAATTGTGAAACAACTCTATGTGGTATGTACTCCGTTTTGTAGTTGGATGAGTAAGATTTGTGGAGGTTTAAGTAACTTTCCCAAAGTCACAGTCTTTGTAGGTGGCATATTCAAGGTTTGAATTCATCTCTATCTGATGAAAAGCCCAAGTTCTTTTTGTGTGTGTGAGTGTATGGTTTTCTTTGCTTTGTTTTGTTTTAAGGCCCAAGTTCTTAACCATTACGTAATAAAGTACACTTAAAAACACCAAGACCCATATCTGGCAATATAGTTGAAATAAGTGAAATTCAATGACTCAGTAAAGCAGGCTTATTCAAGTTTCTAGAAATGCAACTGTACAAATGCTTTAGCGCAGCTGGCTAGGCATTGGCCTGTTTGATTTCACCCACTTCTCCATTTTTCTCTTTGTTGTTCATTATTGCAGGAAACCACATTTTTACCCATCAGACTCCCCTCCTCTCTGGATTCAAGAAATAATAAAACAAACAAAAAAAGACGTAATCAAGGGATTTCTTCAGAATAAAAGCAAGTGACCCCAAGAAACAATTCAAATCCACATAGTAAAAACAAAGAGCACCAGTAAAGATAATAATGTAATTTAAAAAGACAGTGTAAATGTCTCTGTGTTCTTTCATCTCTTAACTGATTTAAGAGGCAATTGTATAAAATGGTGTGTATAAGATTGTCTGGTTGGGCTTAGAGCATATAGAAATAAGTGGGATACTGTGATTTAAAAGCAGAAGTGTATATTTGGTCTTCACCCCTATTCCTGGCACGTAGCTCTCAGAAAGAACCCTAGGAATTTCCCAAGCTGTAAAAGTAATGGGAGCATCTTCTGCTGCAGTATTTGGTCATTTGTCCTTGGCTCCTGAAACAGCTCCAGAGCCAGAAAGGTCAGAGGAGTGTCTTGTTATTTGTAACAAGCTCCTTCTGGTCATGCCTGATTTTATGAGTTTAATTACCTAAGGCCAATGATTTAATCAATCATGTCTATGTAATGAAGTCTCCATAAAGACACAAAAAGCACAGGTATCAGAGAGCGTCTGCGTTGGTGAAAACATGGAGGTGCTGGAAGGGTGGCGTGCTCAGAGAGAGCACGGGAACTCCACATCACTTTCCCCATACCTTGCCCTAAGCATTTCTTTCTTCCATCAGGTTGTACATCTGTTACATCTATATCTTTTTCTTCTTTTTGGCTGAATATGTTAGTTCCCCGACTGGGGATTGAATCTGTTCCCTTGGCAGTGACAGCTCGGAGTCCTGACCACTGGACTGCCAGGTGTCCAGTGTGTCCTTATGTCCTTCATAATATCTTTTACAATAAACTGGTAAATGTAAGCAAATGTTTCTCGAGTTCTGTGAACCACTCTAGCAAATTCATTGAACCTAAGGAGAGGTTTGTGGGAATCTCCCATCTACAGCCCATAGGTCAGAAGTACAAGTAATAGCCCAGACTTGTGATGGGCATCTAAAGGGAGCAGAGGGGACAGTCTTGTAGGGCTGAGCCCTTAAGCTGTGGGATCTGATGTTAACTTCAGGTGGACAATGTCAGAAATGATTTAATTTCTTGGGTGTTGGAAAAAACAGTGGAATAAAGGGAAGGGAGGAGTCAAGGATGACCTCCTGAAGACCACTATTTGGAAGGCATCTCCATTATTTTAATATACAGTTTACAACTAGTATCACAAAGATCCAAACGTGTGGCTTAACCAGGCAGAAAATTTAACTGGATAGTTTCTCTTTTAGTTCATGTAGTTCATGTAGTTCAAGCCGAGAGAGGAGTATTGGATATTGGTACTGGGAACTCAAGTTTCTTCCATCTTGTTGCTTTGCAGTTTCTAGGTTTGGCCAGAGGATCAAAGATTTCTCATGACCACATTCCAGACTGTAGGGAGAGTGAGAATGAAAGAGAATATGTGCATGCATGCATGCTCAGTTGGGTCCAATTCTTTGCAACCCCATGGACTGAGTCCACCAGGTTCCTCTGTCAGTGGGATTCTCCAGGCAAGAATACTGGAGTAGCTTGCCATTTCCTCCCCCAGGGGGTCTTTCCAACCTGGGGATTAAACCTGTGTTTCCTGCACTGGCTGGTGGATTCTCAACCACTAAGCCACCTGGGAAGCCCGGGAAGAGGGAGTGCTCCTTTCCTATTATGTGTATTAGCAAGCGGTGGAATGGATCATTTCTGTTTACATCCCACTGGCCTGAACCTACTTTCATAGCCATACCAAGGAAGAGTAGAAAACGTTATCTTCAGTTGGTCAGCCAAGGGTCCAGCATAAAATGCTATCACCAGGAAAGCAAAGAGGAGATTGGATGCTGGAAGGGAAAGGCAGGGTCCACCACAGATGTGAGTAGATCCAGTTGTTAGAAAGCTCTGTGCTGCTTAAACTGAGTCTGCCTCTCTGACATTCACCTGTTGGTCCTACATCTGCCCGCACTCAGGGAGCAAAAATCTATCTCACTTTTTTACACAATAGCTTTTCAAATATTTGAAGCCAATTGTAACTTCTCCCTAAGACATTTCCAGGTTAAATGTCATCTCAATTTCCTTCAGCTATTTCTCATAGGACGTGTTCTTCAGATTCTCGTAACATTGGCTGATGTATGCTGGTTATTGTTTTGTGAATTTTGCATTTCTTAAAATGTGGAACAAGAATAGATTGCTTATGTAACATGGATAGACTAGAATTACCATCTGTTCTGAAGAGTATATTTTAGTTAATATAGCCTAAGATTGTATTTTAACCACCGAATTATACTATTGACTTATGTGGAATCTGAGATCAGTAAAAGAACACAGCTCTCTCTTTCAGATTCTGAGTCTTCACCTTATAGTTATGCAAATGATTTTATAAACTTTAAAGTGTTACATGTGCTTTACCCCTACGACTTTTTGTCTTATTACTTTTACCCTAAGGTTCTAAGATGTCAACAGGATTTCATCATCTGACCTATTATTACCTATAACTTTCTGAATAGATTTTAAAAATTTAAACAATAAAAAACCAAAATAATTATCTCTAGAAAAAAACATTATACAATGAAGGAAACAATAATAACATACGACTCTTAATTTTTACTATTATACTACTAGTATAATACTCCAATGAATAGTAATAAATGTTATTTATATAGGTATAATAATGTAAGGATTGAATATGGGTTTAACAAAAATTGAGATTAACAATAAAGAAAGAGATGAAAAGAGAGAAATATAAGAGCAAGAAATCTTCATCTCATGAAATATAAAAATGAATACATATTACCTAAAATTGTTGAACCATAACATACTAATATAAGCAAGTTATTTACAAGTACAGAAATAAATACCAGAAGAAATAGCTTAAACATTGAAAGTCAGTGCATCTGAAGAGTGGGGTTATTGACAAGAGGTATGCAGGCGGAATTTGATTTAGGTCATACCCGAATGGCCTAGTGGTTTTTCCCTACTTTCTGTAATTTAAGCCTGAATTTTGCAATCAGGATCTCACGATCTGAGCCACAGTCAGCCCCTGGTCTTCTTTGTGCTGACTGTATAGAGTTTGTCCATCTTTGGTTGCAAAGAACATAATCAATCTGATTTCAGTATTGACCATCTGGTGATGTCCATATGTAGAGTCTTCTCTTGTGTTGTTGGAAGAGGGTGTTTGCTATGACCAATGTGTTCTCTTGACAAAACTCTGTTAGCCTTTGCCCTGCTTCATTCTGTACACCAAGGCCAAATTTGCCTGTTATTTCAGGTATCTCTTAACTTCCAACTTTTGCATTCCAATCCCCTATGATGAAAAGGACATCTTTTTTTTTTTTTTTTTGGTGTTAGTTCTAGAAGTTCTTGTAGGTCTTTATACAATGGGTCAACTTCAGCTTCTTCATCATCAGTGTTTGGGGCATAGACTTGGCTAACTGTGATGTTGAATGGTTTGCCTTGGAAATGAACCAAGATTATTCTGTCATTTTTGAAACTGCACCCAATTTCAGACTCTTTTGTTAATTATGAGGGCTACTCCATTTCTTCTAAGGGATTCTTGCCCACAGTTCAGTTCAGTTCAGTTGCTCAGTCTCGTCTGACTCTTTGCGACCACCTGGACTGCAGCATGCCAGGCCTCTCTATCCATCCTCAACTCCCGGAGCTTGCTCAAACTCATGTCCATCAAGTCAGTGATGTCATCCAACTGTTGTCCTCTTCTCCTCTGTCGTTCCCTTCTCCTCCTGCCTTCAATCTTTCCCAGAATGAGGGTCTTTTCCAGTGAGTCAGATCTTCACATCAGGTGGCCAAAGTACTGGAGTTTCAGCTTCAGCATCAGTCCTTCCAATGAATATTCAGGACTGATTTCCTTTAGGATGGACTGGTTGGATCTCCTTGCAGTCCAAGAGACTCTCAAGAGTCTCCTTCAACACCACAGTTCAGAAGCATCAGTTCTTCAGCACTCAGCTTTCTTGATAGTCCAACTCTCACATCCATACATGACTACTGGAAAAACCATAGCTTTGACTAGACTACACAGTCGTAGATATAATGGTCATCTGTGTTAAATTCACCTATTCCCGCCCATTTTAGTTCACTGATTCCTGAGATGTCAATGTTCGCTCTTACCATCTCCTGCATGACCACATCCAATTTATCTTGATTCACAGACCTAATATTCCAGGTTCCTGTGCATGCCAAGTCGCTTCAGTCATGTCCAGCTCTTTTTGACCTTATGGACTGTGGCCTTCCAGGTTCCTCTGTTCATGGGATTCTCCAGACAAGAATACTGCAGTGGATTGCCATGCCCTCCTCCATGAGATCTTCCCAACCCAGAGATCAACCCAAGTCTCTTATGCCTCCTGCATTAGCAGGTGGTTTCTTTACCACCAGTGCCACCTGGGAAGCAATGATGTTCTTTACAGCATTGGACTTTACTTTTACCACCAGACACATCCACAGCTGAGCATCATTTCTGCTTTGGCCCAGCCACTTCATTCTTACTGGAGCTATTACTAATTTTCCCCCAGCCTTCCCCAGTAGCATTTTGGACACTTTCTGACCTGGGGGACTCATCTTCCAGTGTCATATTTTTTTGCCTTTTCATATTCTCTGTGGGGTTCTCCAGACAAGAATACTGAAATGGGTTGCCATTTCCTTCTCCAGTGACCCACGTTTTGTTAGAACTCTTCACTATGACCTGCCCGTCTTCGGTAGCCATGCAGGGCATGGCTCGAAGCTCCATTGAATTATCCAAGCCCCTTCATCATGACAAGGCCATTCAGGTATGACCTAAATCAAATCCCTTATGGTGATACAGTGGAGGTGACAAATAGATTCAAGGGATTATATCTGGTAGGCGGAGTTCCTGAAGAACTATAGACAGAAGTTCATAAGATTGTACAAGAGGCATTGACCAAAACCATCCCAAAGAAAAAGAAATCCAAGAAGACAGAGTGATTGTCTGAGGAGGATTTACAAATAGCTGAGAAGAGATGAGAAATGAAAGGCAAGGGAGAAAGAAGAAGATATATCCAACTGAATGCAGAGTTCCAGAGAACAGTGAAGAGAGATAAGAAGGCCTTCTTGGATGAACAATGCAAAGAAATAGAGGAAAACAATAGAATGGGAAAGGCTACAGATCTCTTCAAGAAAATTGGAGCTATCAAGGAAACATTTCATGCAAGGGTGGATGTGATAAAGGACAGAAATGGCAAGGATCTAACAGAAGCAAAAGAGATTAAGAAGAGGTGGCAAGAATACACAGAAGAACTATACAAAAAGACCTTAATGACCCAGGTAACTATGATTGTATGGTCACTCACTCACCTAGCGCCAAATATCTTGGAGTGTGAAGTCAAGTGGACCTTAGGAAGCATTACTACAAACAGAGATAGTGGAGGTGATGAAATTCCAGCTGAGCTATTTAAAATCCTAAAAAATGATGATGTTAAAGTGCTGCAGCAAATTTGGAAAACTCAGCAGTGGCCATAGGACTGGTAAAGGTAAGTTTTCATGCCAATCAAAAGAAAGGCAAGGCCAAAGAATATTCAAACTATCACACAGTTGCACTCATTTCACATGCCAACAAGGTTATGCTCATAATTCTTCAAGCTAGGTTTCAGCAGCACAGTAACTGAGAACTTGCAGATGTACAAGCTCGATTTAGAAAAGGCAGAGGAACCAGAGATCAAATTGTCAATATCTGTTGGATCATAGAGAAAGCAAGGGAATTTCAGTAAAACATCCACTTCTGCTTCATTGACTATGCTAAAGCCTTTGACTGTATGGATCACAATAAACTGTGGAAGATTCTTAAAGAGATGGGACTACCAGACCACTTTACCTGTCTCCTGAGAAAACGGTATTTGGGTCAAGAAGGAACAGTTAGAACCAGACATGGAACAACAGACTGGTTCAACACTGGGAAAGGAGTATGTCGAGGCTTTATTTTGTCACCTTGCTTATGTAACTTTTATGCAGAGTATATCATGTGAAATGCCATGCTAGATGAATCCCAAGGTAGAATCACGATTGCCAGGAGAAATATCAATAACTACAGCTATGCAGACGATACCACTCTAGTGGTAGAAAGGAAAGAGGAACTAAAGAGCCTCTTGATGAAAGTGAAAGAGGAGAGTGAAAAAGCTGGCTTAAAACTCAACATTCAAAAAAATAAGATCATGGTATCTGGTCTATTACTTCATGGTAAATAGAAAGGGAAAAAGTGGAAGCAGTGACAGATTTTATGTTCTTGGCCTTGAAAATCACTGTGGATGGTGACTGCAGCCACGAAATTAAAAGACATTCTTTGGAAGGAAAGCTACGACAAACCTAGACAGCATATTAAAAACAGAGACATCACTTTGCCAAGAAAGATCCCTGTAGTCAAAGCTAAGGTTTTTCCAGTAGTCATGTACAGATGTGAGTGTTGGACCATAAAGAAGACCAAGTGCCAAAGAATTGATACTTTTGAATGGTGGTGCTCGAGAAGACTCTTGAGGGTCTCTTGGACAGCAAGGAGATCAAACCAGTTAGTCCTACAGGAAATCAACCCTCAATATTATTGATTCAGGATTGTTGCTGAAGCTGAAGCTCCAATACTTTGGCCCCCTGATGCGAAGAACCAACTTATTGGAAAAGACCCTGATGCTAGGACAGATTAAAAGCAAAAGAAAAGGGGGCAACAGAGGACAATGAGATGGTAAGATAGCATCGCTGACTCAACAGACATGAATTTGAGGAAACTCTGGGAGATTTTGAAGGAAAGTGTGGCCTGGCGGGCTACAGTCCATGGGGTTGCAAAGAGTTGGACAAAACTTAGCAACTGATCAACAACAATGAAAGCAAGAAAAACCAAGTTTTCTTCTGTCTCTTCAGTGCCACTTGACTTTTTTTCTATTTTACTGTGTACATTTATTACTGTGTTAAAAATAAACATAATTAAAAAAATAAACTCAGTTTAATTTGAGCTGTTCAGTAAGCTGAAGTTTAGGAATCTTTAGACCAGGAAAGGCAAAGATGCCTTTTTCTACACAATGTAACACAGCATCTGGTATGGAGTTATCTCTTGTGTCAGGGAGTTAAATTTAATCACCGCTTTGCTGTCCTATTGTTATGAAGTGACAAAGTTAATGCAATTTATTCAGTACTCTTGTTCCATTATTAATGTGTCACTCAGAGTAAGGCTCTAATTTTGTGAAATAATTTTTGTTCTAGGTTTTAAAATCATCACTTCTGCCAGTTTGCTTGCAAAAAAAGAATCAGAAATTTGAATGAGACATAGTTCAGATCCAATTCCCTGCATTAAAATACTTCAGGGAGAATATTTTTTCTTGGTGAGAAAATTTGTTACTTTTCCCCTAAAAATGACATATTATGTTATAAAACCCAAGTGACAGAAACCTCAGTGGATACCTAGTCTAGACTCTTAAGCCATATAAACACAGGCAGTGAGGAAGGTCAGAATTATATGAGTATTGTGATGATGCTAAAGTAAGCAGTTCTCTCAATGACACAATTTTCTAACTAACCAGTCTTATTTCTGTGCTTTGTATTTTGGCTCAGGTGGAAAGAGAACCTGGATCCTATCCTTTGTTTTGCTCACATGCCATGGGTGCCCAGTCAACTTTCATTATTTAGCAAATATTTACTTGGCTTCTCTAGTACATGAAGACAGTGGGCTGAGTAAGCAGCCTGGTTCTTCCTTCTGAGAAAGAGAACACAGGGGTTTAATAAGACCTTTAGTCTTCTGCTGCCCTTTGCAAGGTGGACAAATACTCCATGTGCCGAGGCAGAGACTGAGTGTTCATAGCAATTTATACCTGCCCTTCAGCCCCTGGAGGGAGGACAGCAATTGTTCAGAAAAACAATGGACTGTTGCCCCCTGGATGAACTCCCTTTTGTTCAAAGCGTGGTTGCTGCGGCTTGTGTGGGAGGTGTGGGGTTTTGCACAAAGTACCAGACATGTGGAGGTAAGCATGTGCCTTGGGGTCTTTGTAGTTCTGTATGCATGCCTGCCAATGGGCCAAGGCCAACTACCTGATATAAACCCTCTCCCAGGCATTTTGGTTTGGAGAAGCAAAAGGGGGTAAAAATGATTACCCAGACAATAATGCCTTGCCTACTGTGAGGAATTGAAAGGAACTCCTGTTCAGAACTCTGTCCCTCTGCATTTTGACTGTGTGACTGGGGAAACATCTTGGGAAGAGCACAGGCAAACCTAGGTTCAGACCCCAGCTTCACACCTTATCCCGGATGACACTGCACAGGTCACTTACTGACTCTGAGCTGCAGTTTCTCCTACTTTGAGACATAACGTGTCGTGTAGAAAGCTCCTGAAACACAGCAGGTATCCAATTAAAATTATTAAAGCTACTAAAATTATGTTTGTGGAACACCAGCAGGATTCAATATAAAACTTGCAGGCTGGGAAAATGTCATCAAGACACTCGACATATTTTTTTTTTGAAGAGATGATCATTTTCCCAACTCTTGTGAGCTCTGGCTCCTGAGTACTTGCAGATGCAGCGCAGATTTCTGGCAGAGACCTCTGTGTAGTCATTGTCAGTAAGAGATCATGTCCCATTTTAGCATCCTTCCCCAGACTTCTATCAACTAAACAAATGGATACTCCCATGAGCTGGAAACCAAGAGGGAGTCAATCCTCTTTCTGCCTGGGAAGTACTTTTTGATTGTCACTAATTGGTATTTATCCTAAGCCATCTTAAAGCACCTTTCGGTCCACATCTTTTGCACAGGCTGAAACCCATCCTTACCACAGGAGGGAGTAACTATAGGCAGGAAGAAGGCTGAGGGCCCTCCAGGCAGGAAGAGAGATGCAAACTGGTTCTAAAGGGTGGAAAGGGCTAGAGGACAAAGGAAGTTGCTGTTCAACTGGTTTACTGAGTGGAAACCCCTCTGAACTTTCCTAAGAATTCTGCATGGAAAGAGAAAGCAAGCAGATACTTTCTCCAGAACCTATCCATATAGAGAAACTTGAAAAATATGTAAGTTTATCTATGCTGTGGCTAGATCAAGGCCGGGCCAAATGCCTCTGTTTCTAAGAACCCATGATATCCCAATGTTATGCACTCGTATGCAACAGGGATAGTCACTCCTTGCAGCCTCAGCTCAGAGTGTGCTAATACAGTGGCCATCAACTCTTGTGGTACTCTGGTGTTCTTGAGGGTCCTGGGGAATTGTGGGTTGGCAGGTGAGCACAGACAGGGCCAGCATCCCACTCATGCCCTGATGAAGGGTTTCTAGGCTGAGATTCTGGCGTTCACAGCTCCTAGACACACACAAGACTCTCATGCATTTCCTTGGGGTCCACCTCCCCTGGCACTTTGGGGGAAATGGGCCAACCTGATCCAACTCTCAGGAGTAGATGCCCCCAGACTCAGAGCCCTTTTCCTTATTTCCTCTTCAACTACTCCACCCCCTACTCCCATTTTCTTTTTTGGCCTCACTTTCAAAAGCCCCTATTCTTCAAATTTACTTTGTTTTTTAAACCATAAAAGGGCTTAATAGTTCCTCTAAAGAGCCTGATGGTTGATAATGGACTGGAAAGTTTGTCCAACCCTTTGCTGGACAACCTAAACTTGTTTGCCCTCATGTAGGGACAGAGGGAACTCAATGCCTAGAAACAGATGTTGATTTTTTCCCAGAATAAAACAATGTTTCCCATCTTTTCTGATGAATCATCATCTATCAGAGATGGACAAAGGGACTCTTTACTAGAGTTAACAAAGCATAAACAAAACAGAAAACCCAAGTAAAATAAGTTCTATTAAGAACCTATCCTGCAAACTAAGTTGTGAGTTAACTTGTACACATTTATGTAAATGGCCCCTGGCCTCTGTGACAAGAGAAGCAAGGTATGTATCCTTCTCACTTTTTTCTGCCCCATGTCACTTGGCATGTCAGTTGTGCCTTACAGCAAATAAAGGACCCTCTCATATCTTTATTGCTGCTCCTTCAACTCTTTCTTATATGATCTGAACTTAAGTGCCTCCACCATTTCGTTACCATTTCTGACATACTCTCTTGTATCTACAGCCCTCTACAAGTGAGGCCCTTGGAAGAAAATTAAGTATTTCAGCTGTGATCTGTCCTGTCCAGAGCATGGACAAGGCCATAACATTAAAACCTCTGTAGAGATTAATACCAATCTGTTCATCTGTATCCTTACAATCACTCAAGCAGTTATACCACCTACTTATGGCTTAAATCCATATTTCTCCAGCTTGAGTATGCTGAAATCATAGGAGATTTTGATAAATGTTGCTAAAGTACAAAATACTGAAAATTATAGCTCCTTGGTCTTCTAGAATCATGTATTGTCAGGTATGATTCTATCTGCAAGAGTTAAACAAGACAGGAATTTATTTTGCTCTTATGTAAAAGTTCAAGTTGATATACTAGCTTTGCTGCAAGGGATTGTCAGGGATATAGGCTCTCGTTGTTGACCCACACTTAATACTGACCTCATCTGCAGGGTCCAAAAGGACCCACCCATCCACATTTTAGCAAATAACATGCATCTTTGTTTGGGGGCATGACTCAGAAAAGGTGTACTTTGCTTTTGCTCACAGCCATTGGCACAACTTGGTCACATGTCCTAAACCTAGCTGCAAGTTAAGGCCAGGAAATTTATTTTTTTTTCAGGTAGGCTGAATAAAGTCCCTTACTCTCAAGATGCCCATGTCCTAATCCATGGGAACTGTGAATATGTTACCTTATGTAGCAAAAGGACTTTGTAGATATGATTAAGTTAAGGAACCTGAGATATGGAGATTATTACTGATTATACAGGTAAGTCCAATGTATTAAAAAGGGGTCCTTAAAAAAATTTTTTTTTTTATATTGGACTGGAGTTGACTTTGAAAAAGGAAATGGCAACTCAATCCAGTATTCTTGCCTGGGAAATCCCATGGACAGAGGAGCCTAGGGGGCTACAGTCCATAGGGTCACAAAGAGTAGGACATGACTTAATGACTAAACCACCACCACATAGTTGACTTACAATGTTGTTTTAGTTTCAGGTGTACAGCAAGTGATACAGTTATACAGATACATGTATCTATTCTTTTCCAGATTCTTTTCCCATTACTACAGAGTCCTAAGCAGAGTTTCCTGTGCTGTACAGTAGGTCCTTGTTTTTTATCTGTCTTAAGTGCGTGCATGTGTGCTAAGTCATTTCAGTTGTGTCCAACTCTTTGTGACCCCATGGACTGTAGCCCGCCAGGCTCCTCTGCCCATGGAATTCTCCAGGCAAGAATACTGGGGTAGGCTGCCATGCTTTCCTCCAGGGAATCTTCTGGACCCAGGGATCGAATCCATATCTCTTATGTCTTCTGAATTGAAAGGCAGGTTCTTTACCACTACCACCACCTGGGAAGCCCCTATCTTAAGTATAGCAGTGTGTATATATCACTCCTGATTTCCCAAAAGAATCTTTTTAAGAGAGATGCAGGAATGTCAGGAGGCAGAGGATGAAAGCAGAGGTCACCGAGAGGGAGAAAGAGAGATTCAAAGATGCTATGCTGGTGGTTTTGAAGATGAAGGAAAGGGCCACAAGCCAAAGAATGCAGGGAGCCTGTAGAAGCTAGAAAAGGCATGAAAAAGAAAGTATTAGTCACTCAGCCATTCTTTGCGACTCCATGGACTATAGCCTGCCAGGCTCCTTTGTCCATGGAATTCTCCAGACAAAACACGGGAATGGATTGCCATTTCTTTCTCCAGGGGATCTTCCCAACCCAGGGATCATATCCAGGTCTTCTGCATTGCAGGCAGATTCTTTACCATCTGAGCCACTAGGGAAGCAGAAAAGGCATAGAAACAGATTATCTCCTAGAACTTCCAGAAGAAACACAGCTCCGCTGACCCATTTAAACTTCTGGCCTCCAGAATAGAATAAGTTTGTGTTGATTTAGACCACTAAGTTTGTGACAATTTGTTACAGTGGCAACAAGAAACTAACATAGTATCTATTTGCTCTGCTGAAACTTCTGTTACTTTGGAAAAAGGAAAGACAAGATAAAGGGAAATAACTAGAAGTCTCTATGGCAACTTTTTTCGGGGCGTGGGGGGGTGATAATCTTAATCCTAGTCCTAAAGTTCACTTCTTTCTCTTCCAGTAGTCCACAAACATTCTTTTGAAAATCCCATTGTTTACCTTGCTTGGGCTCACTGTTAAACTCAGAGGCTGTAGTTCTAGGAATCTTTTCTATTTCTGAAAATAATTTCATCTTTCAGTCCTCTTTTATCATCCCTGATGCATCAGAGATAACCAACTAGAGTTTAACTACTTACCTGTTCTTTTGGTGTAAGTTGCAGGTGCTCAATATCTGAAGTCAATTAAAACATTAGGGTGCTGATGAACCTTGGAGCAACTACCCCCACCTAGGAATGGTCATTCACCCTTTCAGTAGGGTGATCATCTCCTTGAGACAGAATTCAGAAACAACATAGGTGCTGAGAAGTTCTGCTTTCTTTATGTCCTCTCCCAGCAGTATACCTTCTGCATTCTGCAACAAACTTTGAAGTTCTGGCTTAAATTGCCTTTGATGATGTTAGATTACCTCCATGGGTTTATGAAGGCCTGAGCCATTGCTGCTCTGTATTGCCTAACCGGAAAAATGCAAAGGATTCAGATTTCTCCAATAGCTCTCTTAGCAATTGCTTGACTGCTTTTCAAGAGAGATCAAGTGCTTATGTTTCTGGGCCTCCAGCCCTGTTAGGCCTCTGCTCCCTATTCCAGCAATAGTTCCAAGGTTGCTAAAAGTGATGCACTGCTTACCTTGGCTCACCCAAGATCTGCTGTTTCTTCTAAGAGCCATTTGCTCTCAGAGAAACCTATGGGATGACAGCCAGGATAATAGGGGAATCAAATAATTCTAAGGCTTAAGGTTTCCAACAGATGAGCACATCTCTGTTTTTTTCTCCTCACCTGCTCCGTGTTCTCTTTGCCAACCCTCCCTCTGCCCCAGATTCATTGGCAGTCAAGGCAGGAGCCAACTGCCTACCGAGTGTCCTCATTAAAATGCACCGCTCTTGCTAATTAGGAGCCAAGGTTCTCCCATGGTGGGCTTGGCCTGGGTATAGCCATTATCTTCATAAATAGACTCTTTACTTTGCAAATGGTGCTGTCATAGCCAGGCATTCCCGACCTGGCAAATGCCTTGTGCATTCTTAAGTGGAGGAGGGAATGTGTTAGCAAGAGAAGGCAGAGGCATTCACGCTGAAATAGGGGCTCTGTCCTGACTTCACCCCGCTGTCTGGGCAGCAGGCAGCCAACACAAGGGCTGAATCTGTGTAGACAACCACGATGTGCAGGAACCATATGGCCCAGATTTTCTGGGCGATCTTATTTCTCATCATTTTAATCTTTATAGTAAAGGCAACTTTTTAAATGCATAAATATATTTTTTAAAAGTTATCCAATTACTTTACCTTTTAAAAGACCATTCCTATCAATACATTCACAAATGGGGGAGGGGTGAATCAGAATGACTTCTTGGTCTCCCCAAAATGCCTTATGCAATCTTCTGAGAATGTGTTTACTTATTTATTTTCTCTCACCTTTAAAATCTCTCTCTGGGAGGACTTTCCTGGTGGTCCAGTGGTTAAGAATATGCTTTCCAAAGCAGGGGACGTGGGTTCTATCCCTGGTCAGGGAACTAGATCCCACATGCCACAACTAAAGATCCCCCATGACTCAACGAAAACTGAAGATCCTGTATGCTGCAATTAAGACCTGGCACAGCCAAGTAAATAAATAAAAATAAATATTTTTTAAAAGAAGAATTTCAGTTTAAAAACATAAAATAAAATCACTATTTTGCTGCCTGTCTGAGGCTTCCCTGTCATTTCTAGTGCTAGTTCTTTTGCAAGGTCTGGCTTGACTCCCTCAGTAAAATGTAACTTCTCCTTTTTTTGCAGCATCAGCATATTTGTTTATCTCTCTTTTATGCCACCTATTTCTGAAATGCCAACACCGTACCAGGTCTCATCATGAGCACTTTATATCTGTCACCTCTAATCCTTACAATGAAATTGCATTATGAACCAATTATGTGTTTACCTATTTTTTTGTATGAGAAAACTGAGGCTCGCTGACATCAAGAAACTTGTCCAGGGATATCCTTTAGCAAGGAACAGAGCAAGGCATGAGGCTGAGTTCATAGTGACCTAGATTGCAGACTATGAAATGGAAGATTCTGTCTCTATCATATCAGCATTTTCTTTCTGCTTGAGGCATTTAAGAGTAATGAATTAAGGAAACATAGTCCTTGATTTTAACCTAATTATGGAGATAAAAACATGTCTTCAAGAAAAATAGCTATATTAATAGTTGTTGTTTAGTTGCTAAGTCTGATTTTTTGTGACTGGATGGACTGTAGCTCACCAGGCTCCTCTGTCCATGAGATTTCCCAGGCAAGAATACTGGAGTGGGTTGCCATCTCCTTCTCCAGCATATCTTCCTGACCCAGGGATCAAACCCGTGTCTCCTGCATTGGCAGGAGCCACCTGGGAATCCCATATTATTAAGAAGATAGTCTAAAATGTAGCTGGTACAAGCATTATATGTTCTGCAGGTGAACTTATATTCTGCAAAGTTTACTATTAAATGGTTTGTGTGATTGATTCAGTTATAGGGCAAGTTGTTAGCCTTCCCCCTGATACCACAGTATTGTGTTAATTTCGGGTGGGCAGCATAGTGATTCAATATTTTACAGATTATATTCATTATAGGTTATTACAAGATAATGGGTATAATTCCATGTGTGTGTGAACCACCCCAACATCGTATTAGAATGAAGATTCTGATGCATGTCGGGATGGGACCTAAATCTGGATTTAAAACAAGCTCCCAGGTGATGTTACAGCTGCTGGTCTGCTGGTCACACTTTGAATATCAAGACTGTAAGAGATTTTACTAAGAAACCATAATCAGAAGACCATGGGAAAAAAAAGAAGTGCTAGCAGGGGCCTGGAGGATGGTGGTGGAGATTAGAAGCCAGAAAGGATTGGAAATGGGAGAAAAGTGCAGGGAACATTTCACTGCTGGCTGGTGTCTGTCACACACAGGTCCCCATGCTTTTCCCTGTGTTGAACTTTGCCTGCAAATTTCACTGACACACTTTTGTTTATCCTTTAAAATAGCTCAGAGGTCACTTCCGGAAAACTCTGCTGAATGTCCAGGCTGAGCTAGTGCTCCTCCCACATAAGTTCATGATGGTCAGCGCACACCTCCTCCTGTGTATCTGCTTCCCCACCTGCTGTCAATCCCTGGAAGTCAGGGGCTGTATTAAAGATCTGACACGTGATGGATGATGGATGCTCTTTAATAAAGGAGTTTATGAATGGAGACCTAGGGGAGGGTAGTGAAAAGGCAATAGTATAGCACTAGAGAGAGAAGAGAAACAAAGCTAGGGCAGTGAAGGAGTTCTGTTTCAGTCATCTGTTGCCACAATAAGATTATGTAAGAAAAAACCCCCAAACCCAGTAACTTACACTATGAAAAACAGTATGGAGTTTCCTTAAAAAGCTAAACTTAGAGTTATCGTATGCTACAGCAGTCCCACTCCTGGGCCATATATCCAGAAAAAGCAAGAACTCTGATTTGAAATGATAACACATGCATCCTGGTGTTCATTCCAGTACTATTTACAGTGGCCAAGACATGGAAGCAAACTAAGTGTCCATCAACAGATGAATGGATCAAGAAGATGTGGTACATATATACAGCGGAATATTACTCAGCCACAAAAAAGATAAAAGAATGCCATTGGCAGAAACATGAGTGGACCTACAGACCATCATCCTAAGTGAAGTGAATCAGACAAAGACAAATATCATGAGGTGTCACTTATATGTGGAGCCCAAAAAATAGTACAAATAAACTTATTTACAAAAGAGAAATAGACTCACAGACAGAATAGAAACGTGGTTACCAAAGGGGAGAGGAGAGGGGGATAAATTAGGAGGTTGTGATTAGCAAGCTTGGGATTACATACTATTAATATATGCAAAATAGATAAACAACAGGATTTACTGTATAGGACAGGGAACTATATTCAGTATCTTGTAATAAGTAATAATAAAAAATACATATAAAGCCATGCAAGAATATGCATTACTTTTCAGATTGTTTTATATTTTCAATTATATATATCTAACTGGATGGATATATATCTGGCTGGATGGCATCACCAAAGCAATGAACATGAACTTGGGCAAACTTTGGGAGATGATGAGGAACAAGGAGGCTTGGCGTGCTGCAGTGCGTGGGGTTGCAAAGAGTCAGACATGACTGGATGACTGAACAACAACATAACTGAATATATATATATATAATATACAAAACTGAATGACTTTGCTGTACACCTGAAATGAACACCACATTGTAAATTAACTATAGTTTAGTTAAAACAAACAAACAAACAAAAACAACCCAGCGGGTTAAAACAATAAGCCTCTATTTAAGTCATGAGTGTACAGGTCAGCTGGACTATTCTGATCCCAAGGAGGTGCTCAAGTGTCAGCATTCAGTAGACAGGCTGACTCGGCTGATCTTACTGGGCTCTCTCCCACAGTGGGGACCTCAGCTCAGGTCCATGTGGTCTCATCACAGCAGTTAACCCATGTTTGGGCTCATGTCCAAGGTAGGGTTCCAAGAGAAGGAGAGAAGTGTGCAAGGCCTCTTGATTTTTAGGCCTGGACATGGGACATGACTACTTTTGCTTCATTTTATTGGCCAAAGCAAGTCAAAAGGCCAGTTCTAAGTCGAGAAGTTGGGCAGTAGACTCTACCTCTTGATAAGACGAGCTGCAAGTCAAAGAGTAAGGCTGTGACAACATGAAGAGGAATAATTGGGGGTCATTGTGGGGATCAACTGTCATCATTTTAATTGACTCCCACTCTTTGACTATTTGTAAGAATATGCAGATTCCAGGGCACCCTAGCAGTGGGTCTTGACCTTCACACTGTCACCAGCAGGAGACAGTGGGGCTGAAAACATAGCCACTCTCCATTATTTGCACAGCAGTCACTCAAGGCAAATGTTCTTTCCCAGAATGGATTCTTAACTGCTTCCTCCTACTGTCCAGCTGGTGTGTATGTTCATATAATTCAGATTTGGCCTAAAATTAGGGTGAGCAAAACACGATTAGAGAGGCAAATTTGTTGCAAAAGAAAAAAAAACAGAAACCTAACTAAAACTAGATATAAATACTTCAATATTTAGCTTCATTCGGATTACATGTGTTCCCTCAATGTATAGTTGTTAGTGTACATATGTATTTTAGTTAAATGTTTTGAACAGGTAACCCATAAACTAAAGTATAAAAGGCTACAGGTGAATTCTCCCTCATACCTTATATACCCATGTGTCATGCACATGGGTATATATACACACACACCACCAATTAGTTTTTTTTCAGAAGCAAACAATGTTATTATCTAAATATGTCCTTTCAGGAATGCACATGTAATCAGATATAAACAAATACATACATATATCATTTCCTTGATTCTGCATTTTGCTTTTATTTTTCAATTAACATCACATTTATAAACATTTTTGCCGAATCAGGACACACAACCTTTTTCTTTCTTTTTTAGGACTGCATCATTTTCCACTGTATCCTTTGTCATGTAATCAGCCCTTCTTTGACAGGCATTTGATTTGTTTCCATTCTTTTTCTCTTGCAGAATTAAATCTTGAGATGATTTGTGTTAGCACAGAGATGAATTTCAAAGTTTGGCCTTATGAATGGATAGATGACAATGATTGCTCTCTTTCTTCTGTTCTGATTGGAGTCTTTGTCTTGGTTTGTAACCTTGCAACATTTAAAAACAAACAGAAAATCCCATGAAGATGCTGGTTTGGGCCTGTGCCCAGTATTTTTGGAACCTGATGTTCGAAGTGACCTCTAGAGGAAGGCATGTGGGATCGTGGGGAGATGGTGAGTGAGCTGAATGATATGATTAAAAATACAGTCGGTTCTGTTGCATTTTTAAAGGGCTGTTGAGAACTGTTTAGGGGAAACGCCAGTTTGTTCAAGCGTCTCTTTGTGCTTAAGAGCTTTTCCACATTAGCCAGCTCTGCTTTCTCCAGTCAGCATTTTCTGTGCCAGAGGGTGAATTGGAGATGTACAGAGCTGACGCCCTGAAAAAACTATGGTATGGCCTCGAGAGCTGGACTCTTATGGGTCCCAGAACCACTCAGAACAGTCTAAGTGCCAGAGTCCCCATCTAAGATCAGCTCATCTCATTGATTGATCCAGAGTCGTGACATACGCCAATTGTTTCCAAATGTCAGCCTAGTGCACCTGCTGCCTCAGAGTCACCCCAGATGTGTTGTGAAGAACAGATTTCTGGGCTCCAGCTCATCAGATCGTGGAACCAGCCCCTCTGAAATCCCTAACAAGCTCCCTAGGTAACTCAGAAGCATTGTCAGGCCTTGGAAGTCTACCAAGGCAACAGTGCAGATAAACATTTCTGCATTTAGAAACCAGGAAGCTCGGGCCTTGCAGACTCTTTGGTGTGACTTGGGACACACCAAATGTTCTGTGCTCCATCAGCCTCATGCTCAGGCATGGAAAAAGCTTACCGTTCCCTCTGGCTTCAAAGGGATCGGCTTCAAAGGGATCAAATGTGTGAAGTTCTGGCCCCACCTGGCTCCTTGTCAGTCATGACGAGGACCCCGAACGGGACTCTGAAATGGTGATTTATGGGGAAACATGCAGTAAGGCACTGTTGACTCAAGTGCCAGCCCAATTCTCCCCCTTTTGCCTTGTGTTAATCGACACGAGCCCTTCAGAGTAGGCAAGCAGTGGTCCCCTTGGTGGAAGGGGGGAGGTTAGATCAGGTGCTGGGGCCAGTCAGGCTGGCAATGAAGCTAATCTGAAGAAGCTAGATAAGGTTGGGCAGAGAGGTGGCCCTGCCCAAGGAAGAGCAGCTGCCTTCTCAAAGAAGAGACTTAGGACATTGGGTAGTGGCGGGGAGGGGAGGAAGGGAGACTTGGGTTCCCTCCCCCAACACACACTCACACTCCAGGGAGAACTGTCTGGTCTTAAAGTTCAGAGTCTATTTAGGAAGCTGTGGGACTTCTGTGGGGGTCAAGTGGTTAAGACTTTGCCTTCCAATGCAGGGGTCTTCCCAGGTGGTGCTAGTGGTAAAGAACTTGCCTGCCAATGAAGGAGACATAAGAGATGCGAGTTCAATCCCTGGGTTGGGAAGATCCCATGGAGGAGGATATGGCAACCCACTCCAGTATTCATGCCTGGAGAAGCCCATGGACAGAGGAGCCTGGTGGGATACAGTCTATAAAGTCGCAAAGAGTTGGACAAAACTGAAGCAACTTAGTACACACACACGCAGGGGTTGCCGGTTTGATCCCTGCTTGGGGAGCTAAGATCCCCCATGCCTTGTGACCAAAAAACCAAAACATAAAACAGAAGCAATATTGCAACAAATAAAGGCTTTAAAAATGGTCCACATAAAAAAGTCTTTTAAAAAAGTGAAAAAGACGCTCTGCTTTTCTAGAGGGGGATAGGCCATATGTGTGTCCAGCTTTGAAAGGGAACCATTCGCTCTGGGGGTGAACTGTCAGGGATGGCCATTCTCCCTGACTTGCGTCTTCATGTAGGTAAGGCAGGTCTTCCCACTTCAGCTTGAATACACTAAGGGTTTAATTTCCAAGCTCCAACCAGGATTCTGGAGAACCAGGCATTAATACTTTGCTATTTCAGGATGGAGCTGTGCAAACAAAGCTTCTAACAGTCAAAAACATTTTCTCAAAGTTTTATTTTTGCTCTGCACATAGTTGCTTCTCAATAAATATATGGCAAATGAATGACAGCAGATCAAGTAAAGTAAGTGATATCTAGATATAGAAATATACCCCCTCCTATGATGAAGACATGGTAATGTTCTTATATTTTTCAATATCCAGAGTCCACAATGATTTGCAGTAATCCTTGGTGCTTTGAAAATATTCCACTTCTGTGAAGGAAAAAATGGATAAAGGGCTCATAGGAAAATGTCTTCATGGATGAAGGAATTTTAGGTAAGTACTTAAATCAGAGAATAAGAGAACATATTCTAAACCCTGCTTCTCTGAGCATTAAACTGGTTAATCCCAAAGCAACTAGGAATGCCTTGACTCTACAGTGCCTTATAGTACATATCTAGGGCTTAGGTAACTGACAATAACAATTTGGACTGATGACAAATTTTTGTCTTACTGAGTTGGATATGAACGGATTTGGGGAGATGTGGAAAAGGGGAAAAGGAGGAAAAAGACAAAGGCATTGCAAAGAGAAAAGGCTGTATGTATACACAGGGAGAGTGAGGGAGGGAGAAATGTAGTAATTAACACAAGAAATGGAGCTTCAAGGGGCTGAGGTTGTGGGGACAGGAGATAAAGACAAAGAGAGAGGGAGTTATCAGTGTAACTGATCTTCTTAAGGAAACAACTTTTGGCTTTTCCTCTACTGGTTTTTTGTTTTCAATGTAATTGATTTCTGCTCTTATCTTTATTAGTTCCTGTTGTGTCCTTTCTCTTAAGTTGCTTCCAGGATTTTTTCTTTTGTTTCAACAATTGTGATGCATCTTGGTATGGATGACTTTGGATTTTTACCTTTATGAGTTTGCTGAACTACTTGGATTTATACATTAATGTTGTTTTGTTGTTTAGTCTCTAAGTTGTGTCCGACTCTGTGCGGCCTGGTGGGCTCCTCTGTCCATGGGATTTCCCAGGCAAGAATACTGAAGTGAGTTGCCATTTCCCTCTCCAGGGGATCTTCCAGACCCAGGGATTGAATCCAGTCTCTAGCATTGGCAGGTGGATTTTTTTACCACTGAGCCACCAGAAAAGCCCCTATACATTTATTTGTTGTTCAGTCACTAAGTCGTGTCCGACTCTTTGTGACCCTATGAACTGCAGCATGCCAGGCTTCTCTGTCCTTTATTATCTCCCAGAGTTTACTAAATCTCATGTCCCCTGAGTTGGTGATGCCATCCAACCATCTCATCCTTCTCCTCCTGCCCTCAATCTTTCCCAGCATCAGGGTCTTTTCCAGTGTGTTGGCTCTTTGCATTATCAGCCAAAGTATTGGAGCTTCAGCTTCAATCCTTCAAGTGAATATTCAGGGTTGATTTCCTCTAGGATTGACTGGTTTGATCTCCTTGCTATCTAAGGGACTCTCAAGAGTCTTCTCCAGCACCACAATTCAAAAGCACCACAATTAATATCTTTCACCAAATTAGGAAATTTTGGGCCATTATTTCCTCAAATGACTTTTGTGCACTGCATTCTTTCTAGGACTCAAATGACATCAATATTAGACCTAAAAATATCCAATGACATCAGTAGTAGATCTAAAAATGTCCAATGACATTTGGCAATGTCCCATATGCCCTGAGGAACTACTGTTTTGGTTTTTTTTCCAATTTTTTTCTTTACTGTTATTGAGATTGGATGATTTCTACTGATCTATTTTCCAGTTCATTGATTTTTTTCCTCTAACACCTCCATTCTTCTATTTTAAAATGTAATAAATAAAATGTACCCCATCTATGCAAAAGAATTAGTTATTATATTATCTAATTCTAAAATTACCATTTGGTTCTTTATTTAATATCTTCTGTTTCTTTACTGAGACTTTCTATGTTTCCATTTGGTTCAAGAATATTCAACTTTCTTGGAGGATTTTTTATAATAGTTGCTTAAAGTCTTTGATACAGATTCCAACATCTGTATCATCTTACTGTTGACATCTGTTGATTATCTTTTCTTGTGCAGTTTGAGATTTCTCTGATTCATTGTATGCCAAGTAATTTTAGATTATTCTGGACATTTTCAATATTCTTCTGTGAGATCCCGGGTCTTATTTATATCCTGTGAAGAGTACTGATACTTCTGTTTTAGTAGTAACCAGCTCGGCTGGGCTCAGGACACACATTCCAACTATACACTTCTGTGTGTGTGGTTCCAGTGTCAGTTCCATTTTCCAAGCCTTTGCAGTGTTGCTCAGATTGCTCAGTGTCGTCCTGTGTAAGGACCCTGCGATCAGTCTGGGATGGGGGGAGAGACAGTGGTCTCGCATACTTCAGTTGTCAAAGTCTTTAGTATGTAGCTTAGGGTCAGATTCATGCGTGTCGAGCTTGTGGGTGAGCTCAGGAATTCATCAACAATGTCCCTAGGTCCTCCTTCTCCATAATCTCCTCAGTACTTTCTGGGGCTCCACTTCTCATTCCTTTAGTCAGAAAGTTAGGGCTTTAATTTCCTTGCTCTGCTGTGTACTTTCACAAGGGCACCTGATCTGGGTCCAAGCAGCAGGAGAACAAGAGAGATAGTGATAGCAACGGGGGGAACACCCCCTGGAGACCACAGCTTCTCGAATCAGAGTGGGAAGTTCCTCTTCTCATGATTTTAGGTGCCCAGGAGTCCCACTGCTGCCAGGCCACCACCACCTTAGGATCTTCTGGGGCCTGGGGCAAAAAAGAAGAGAGAGGAGGAAAAACGGACCACTTTCTCTACTCCTCCTAAGCATTAAGGAGTCTCCTTTCTGTTTGTTGAGTTGGAAGTGGAGGCTTCTCCTGGAACTCTATCCATGTCTCATTCTGACTTCTAGTTTTCAGACTGCCTTGAATCCAGCCAGCAGACACCAAGGGGAACAAGTGGGAGGAGGAGATTCATTGCTGGTTCTGTGGTACTTCAAATTCTGGTCTTCATTCCCGAGCCACCATCATTTTTTCAGCTGCCCCATGCATTCTTTCCAGTTTTTATAGCTGCCTTCAGTGGGAGAGATGAAGTAGAATATGCTCGCTCCATCTTCATACTTCTGTTTTGCTTTGCAAGAATTCCACCTAAGTCTGCACGGCAACTTATAAAACTAATGAAGGAGGTTTTTAACTTTTACTTTATTTCATTCTGAGATGAGTGTACAAAAACCAAAATCACTACAGAAGAAGCGTATCTATTAAGGAAAGCATCATATGTTTGGCTTCTTAACTTTTTACATTACTTTGTTTCTTCCTTAAGATCACGGGCAAGAGAAATCAAAGATAGATCCTGGTTCCCATGCACTTTACATAGCTGCTGGGAAAAATGTCTGTGATGCCTTCAGGTGCTTATAGCATGAAGTAAGCCTAGAACTTGACCTCGGAAATGTGGTTTAAGAAAATAGCTTATTGTCCAAACAGAGAAGTCTTTCATAAATGCCTTGGGATTTAACTGCACTTCACAGAAAAACTCTTAACGATCTTGCTTTCTCATAACTTTTTGAAAAGACACAATGAATTGCCAAGACCAGTATGTTCCTCATCAAGGACTTCCGAGGAGATAAGATGTAATTTGCTCTTTTGTTGGCCTTATTAGGGAGGGTGAATTGCAGGGAGTGATGTATGTTTCCTGTAAATTCAGCAAGCCATTGTGGAACAGAATTTCTTCAGATATTGTCAGTGGGAATGTAATTTGGCTCAATGAATCATAAATTCTATTCGGTAATCTACCGCTGACAACACTAAGAATGCTATCCTGGTGGGGAGAACTGGAAAGAGACACTCGTAAACAGCGTGGCATGAGGGCAGGAGGGGGAAGAAAAGTGAGACAATCTGCCCAATAGACTGAAGACTTGTTTTCAACCAGTTAGTCAGTGAGCAGGGAGCATTGCTGTTCTTTCCTTCCAAGTGGTGGGAGCAACTATGAAGCCAGAACACAGGCTGCACAATCACAAACAAACGGAAACATGACACTTGAGGTAGGTCCCCTAAGCCCCTCAGGTAACCACCTCTGTTCAGTTTATCAACACATGGACTTGTCCCTTGGAACAAGTCTATGGATATTAAATGCAACAGTCTCATACTGTCCTTGTCATCCTAGTTTCTGTAGGCTACAGAAAAGAGCCAATTCGTATGCTGGCTTTATTTGCCCTTCTTTTTGCTTCACAAAATTCAGGTGAAGCTATTGGTGGTGGTGGTGGAAGTTGGGGGAGGTGCAGAGCAGTGAAATAAGTGCAAGTAAGGATGATTTGTTCCTTGTTATTGTTGCTGTTTAGTCACTAAGCCGAGTTCGACTCTGTGACCCCATGGACTGTAGCTCACCAGGCTCCTCTGTCCGTGGGGTTTCCCAGATAAGAATACTGCAGTGGGTTGCCATTTCCTACTCCAGGGGATCTTCCTGAGCCAGAGATCAAACCCATGTCTCCCGCATTGGCAGGTGGATTCTTTACCACTGGGCCACCAGGAAAGCCCTGATTTGTTCCTTAGATGAGGCTTTCCCTCAAAACAATGTTATCCCCTTTATAAGAGAAGAGACAGAATGAACAGTAACACCCCAAGTCACAGTTATTCATTCCAGGAGTGAACCCTAGGAGCCTTCACTTGAATGACCTTCTGTTTAGCTCATTAGGGTCCCGGAGGAAGAGAAGAATTTTACCTGAGAGTTTACACAAAACCAAGGTCAGACAGTTCTGTGTTTACCCTCTGCCACCAGCCTCTCCACCAGCTAGTCCTGGGGAGATCTATACAAGGGGAACAGCGGTTCTTTGTTTCAGACAAGGACAAACATGAAAACTGCTGTTTCACTGCAGCAGGAGGGGTTTGGAATACATGTGAGAAAGAACTGTTAGACTCCAAGTATCGTGAGATGGAGGAATAAGGAACAGGGGAGCGCGGCAGGCTTCTTTCTAGATTTTAGAGACAGCTCTCCTTATGGGGTGGCTGACAACAGTGGCAACAATGGGGGGGATCAGTGGTGAAGAATCCACCTGCCAGTGCAAGAGACATGAGTTCGCTTCCTGGTCCAGGAAGATCCTACATGCTGAGCAGCGTGTGCGCCACAACTATTAAGCCCGTGCTCTAGAGCCCGAAAGTCACAACTACTGAGCCCACGTGCTGCAACTACTGAAGCCCATGTGCCCTCGCGTGCATACTCCACAACAAGAGAAGCCGCTGCAATTAGAAGCCCAAGAATGGCAACTAAAGAGTAGCCCCTACTTGCCACAACTAGAGAAAAGCCCACACAGCAACGAAGGCACAGTGCAGCCCAAGGCAAAAAAAAAAAAAGAATCCAGGTCTCTGATTCCACCCTTTCTATTCTCATTCTTCTGACAATAGAGAGGGTTCTGATTCTGACCCTCAATGAAGTTTCTCCACCAGGACGGCTGAGACAGAGAGCTTTTGTCTGGAGGGTCTCTGCTCTCATAAGATCCCAGCATATAGGGATTCTCTGGTCCACATGGGGAGGGAAAGAGAAACAACTTTTCCCAATATGAGAAATTGCCTTCCTCTCATCAGAGAAGAGTTACTTAGGTTTCTCCAGGAGGAAAGAAACACTACTTCCCCAAATTTAAAAGACATTCTTAGCACCAGACCAGCAGCAATATCCTAGAGTTGGGCTTTCTAAATCTGGTTGCCCATTAGAATTCCTGGGGACTTTGGGCACAATCCTAACTCAGTTAAGCCAGAAATTCTGGTTGGTAGGGCAGAGCTGTGGGTTTTTTTTTAAAGCTCTTGGAAAGAGCATCCAGGGTTGAAAAACACCATTCAAGGAGTACAGTTAACACCCAGTGGAGAAAGGGGCGACAGAGGATGAGATGGTTGGATGGCATCATCGACTCAATGGGCATGAGTTTGAGAAAACTCTGGGAGACAGTGAAGGACAGGGAAGCCTGGCATTTTGCAGTTCATGGGTTCACAAAGAGTTGGACACAACTGAGCGACTGAACAAACTGGTAGCTCAAACATATGATGCTGGACCAAGGGAAGGGAGTACAAAATGTCCCATGCGTCGCTGCAGTTTACTGTCATTCAGTGGCTCTGTGGGAGGATTAGAGCCCCAGGCATTATACTGTGGAGACAGGCGGCTGGCACGCCCTGTTTCAGGAGCCCAGGAAGGCAGACTCCTAGAACAAAGTCTCGAAGGCTCCCTACAGGGAGCAGGAGGATGTGAGTCTATTGTGAGGGTAGGTGGCTCCATGCTGCTAGTCACAAGCTGCTCCTCCATCTCCAGCCCTCAAAGCGAAGGATGTGTACAACTTCCAAAACACAACAGAACAGTTGTCCTCTGTAAAAAGGAGACACGGTATCTGTGAAGACGTAGTGGCTGGGAACTTGTAGAGGCAGCCAAGTGCAGGAGTTAGGAATTATAGTTCTGGATCTGGGCCAACCTAAGGTCAAAGTCCTACCATGTCCTAGCTTCATGCTTGCAGGCATATTTCTTAATTGCTTTTAGTTTTGATTTTCTTATCTATAAAATGAGGATAATAGTAGTGATTACCTCGTATGGTTGTGATGATTCAGGGAAATAATGAATGTAATACTTGGTGTAGGGCATTCAATAGAAAGTACCTATATTTTCCTTGTTGGGGTAGGCATTTCAGTGCAGGTGGTGATGGTGGTGGAGGAGGGGGAGGTTTCTTCCACAACAGGGTGGTGACACAGGGCATGAAAGAGGAGGTGGGAGGGAAAGGCATTGGCCAGGACACCAGGCGGGTGCTGATGGTCTCTGCCCAAGTCAGGGGCATGCTCATTGGGCATTCACAGCTCCTGCATTTTTTTTTTTTAGCTGTACCAGGCATGTGGGATCTTAGCTTCCCAGCCAGATATTGAACCAAGCCTCCTGCAATGGAAGCATGGAGTTTTAACCACAGGAACCACCAGGGAAGTCCCACAGCCCTTGCAGTTGATAGGGAAGAAGGACACCCCTCTGTGTGGGGGCTGCAAGCAGCCCAAGTCTAGATGCTCAACCTTAAGAGCTAGTGATGTTGTCACCTAGGTGTCTGTCCTCTTCACTAGCCCTGGAAATTTTGAGACAGAAAGTTCGTGGTGGAGCCAGGGATTCTGTTTCTTTTTGAGTTCTCTAGATGACTTCTCTGCACGGACAGGTTTGAGAACCACGGGGCAGCCTGCTCAACCCAAAGTAAACGGGTCCCAAAGGCGTTTCTACTTGAGCTCGTGGGCTCACTCTGTGTCTCACTGCCAGAGATCAGCAGTCCTGCAATCTTAAATTACCAAGTCTTTTCTTTTAAATGCACTTGGGCCTTGATGGGACATTACAGGGTCCTAGCGCTCAAGATCAAGGGGCAAGTACATGGAATTCTGAAGAGGTGACTATGAAGAAGGCACTACCATTGTCATTTTATGGATGAGGAGGAGGCCTGAATTCAGGGGAAGAATGAACTTGTTCAATATCAAAGAAGTCACTGGACAAGCCTATACTCAACCTCTATCAACGCCAGAGAGTTGTAAAGCCTTTTTCTTATCTCCCTCCCTCCTTATAAAAGGCTGTTTTCAGGACTTCCCTGGTGGTCCAATGGCTAAGACTCCACGCTCCCAATGCAGGTTCAATCCCTGGTCAAGAAACTAGATCCCACATACTGCAATTAAAAAAAAAAAAGTCCCTCATGCCACAACAAAGATTGAAGATCTTGCATGCCACAACTAAGACCCATCATAGCCAAATAAAATAAATAAATTATTTTTTTCAAAAATAAAAAAGAATTAAATGATAGGCTGTTTCCATTTGGATAACCCCACTCACTGTGACTTTCTCCAGGGCTCTCTAGCAAGAGCTCTCATTCCCAGGCCTCTTCAAACTCCTTGCAGGTCTGGCTAGGTGCCCCTACCAGCATCACCTTCCTGGACTCTCAGCTCTTTCCCTCATCCCTCCCCCTCTGGCTCCTCTCCCTCCTCCTTGAGTTCCCAGTGGCCCTGCCTGGTGGTCTTGAGAAGGTGTTGGCCAAGTGAGCTCGGTGGTAACGGAAGCGGGATCCACCCCACTGCTTTATTTCCCTCCCGCATCCCTGTGGGCCTTGGTTCTCTCCCCTGCCCCAAATACCATCGAGCAGGTGACAGAGAAGAATAAAGGGCCATCTTCGGCTGGAGCTTAACTTTGTAATTAATTCTCAATTCAGTGACCATGTAAAGTTAGTTTTTTATCATGCCTCGTTTTTCAAATATTTTATTGACTTGCATTTGCTATCATAGAGAACACCCTTTTCCTCCCCCTCTTCCCCAACTTTACACATCTTCCCTAAGGATCTTCTGGGTCTGTAAGATGAACAGATTGTTCATCTCAAAATCAACTCCCTCCATTGGACCTGGTTAGAGCCCCTGGCTGGGCTGGTGCTCCGTGGTTAGGCTGAGTCTCTTCTGTGCTGCTTAAGGAAGGGCTCTGTCCCATTGCCTTTCATTAAGAGCATCAGCCTGACCTGAATGCCAGCTGCACCCCCAGCTCAGTCCTTAGGTTCTGTTACCTGAAAAGGCAAAGAGCCAGCTCTTACAGACAGTGGGGAAGCCTGGATGACAACTGAACTGATGAGGCTGAAGTCAGAGGCTGTGAGCTCAGCTCTAGCCATGCTTGAGAAATGGCATCATCACACCACAGAGAGTTGTCAATGGGCTTTAGAAAGCAGAATGATGTGTCTGGCTGGGGAGAGATGAGATAATGGGTATAGTCAAGGTGCTGAGTTTCTCTTACTACGCTGCCTTTGACATGTGACCTGTCAGTTACTCAGTCAAATGCTTAGTAGATGTCTATTCTAAGTGTCTGGGGACATCACCATGGAGGCTGCAGGATCCTGGGCCTCATGGAGTCAAGAGTGAGTTGGGCACTGACTGTCTCTTTGTCCCTGTTTGCCTCCTGAAAATGAGACTGAATGACAAAAAGCCAAATGACTGGCTTTATCTAAGATATTTTGTGTACCGGAGGATAAACTGCTATTTTGTTTCATCAGTAATTCTCTCTAATGCCCTCTGGGGTTGGGATGGCACAATGAGGAGATGGAATGGAAATGGGAAAGAAGACGAGCAGGTAAACAGTAGGACCCACTTGTCCCAGACGACTGTTGTCATAACCTCCCTGAGCCATGCCAGTCTCAGAGTACACACCTTATTCATTCATTGGTTCGATCATTTATCAACATTTATGGCATGCCTACTGTATACCAGTCACAGAACTAAGTGATGAGAGCTCAAAGGCAAATAAGACATAAACCTTGAATTCAATAAGCTTTAGTCCAGGATTGAGATTGTTTAGAGGCACATATGCTATCTTGAAGGTGTGTATAGGATATAGTGGGGGACCAAAGAGGGATGGGTCAGTACCCCTTGAGTTGAGTTGTTTTTTTTTTTTAGATCAGTAAGTCACGTCCGACTCTTTTGCAACCCCATGGACTGTAGCCTGCCAGGCTCCTCTGTCCATGGGATTCTCCAGGCAAGAATACTGGAGTGGGTTGCCATTTCCTTCTCTGGGGGATCCTCCCAACCCATGGATCAAACCCATATCTCCTGCATCTCCTGCACTGCAAGAAGATTCTTTACCACTGCACCCCTGGGGAAATCCTTTAGCTGAGTTTTGAAGGATGGGTGTGAGTTCAGCAGGCAGCCAAGTAGCAATGACAGGCAAGAATGTATGCAAACAGCAAAGCATGGTAAAGAAGTGACCAGTATGTTTGTAAAGCTGGAGTGTAGACTATGAAGTGATGGCAGTGCTTAGGGGCATAAGAAGGGAAAGGGAAGTAATGATTAGAAGTGAGAATGCAGAGATAGTCAGCCATCAGACCATAGGAGACTTATATGTTATGATAAGGAGTTTCAAGTTTATCCTTATCTCAGATAAGGAAATCACTGATATTTCTGAGACAAGGAGATAACACAACCACATTTGTATTAATATTTTATATATCTTTTATAAATCATATATATTTTATAAAATTCACTCTGGTAGAATCAGGGAGAACAGATAGAAGGAAGTGGTGATGAGATGAGAAGCAGGGACACCATCTAGATGTCCAGAGGTGTACTTGCCAACTCTTCATTTAAAACACAAATCCGATTCAAACTAACTTCAGATAGAGAGAGTGACAGAGAGAGTCATAGAGCAGGGTGTAAAGGCACCACTGGATCCAGGAATGCAAAAAAGGTCACCAGATCTCTCTCCATCTCCCTCCCTCTTTTTAATTTGGCTGCACCAGGCTTTAGTTGTGGTAAGTGGGATCTAGCTCCCTGACCTGGGATCAAACCTGAGCCCCTGCATTGGGAGGGCAGAGTTTTAACCACTGGACCACCAGGTAAGTCCCTGTCTCCATCTCTTGACTCTGCTAGTTTTCTCTTTTCTTTATGTGTTACAGCCTCTCATCCTACAGACAGATTATGTCCACATGGCAGGAACAATTGTTGCTGAAAACTTCAAGACTATATCTTTAAACTTTTGATTCAGAAGTGAAAGAGGAACTTCCCTGGTGGTCTAGTGGTTAAAACTCTTGTGTTCCCAATGCCAGGGGCCTAGGAGTCCATCCCTGGTGAAGGAACTAGATTCCACATGCTGCAACTCAAAGATCAGTATGCCGTAACGAGGGCTGAAGATCCTGTATGTTGCAATTAAGACCCAACACAGCTAAATATTAAAAATGTTTTTTAAAAAAAGAATCAAAAGAGACCCTCTTCCTCCCTGAAACTTCATGTCAAATTTCACAGACTTGCTCTGATTGGCTCTGCATGGAACACATCCTACTTGTGGGCAGGTGTGTTGGGCACTAGGACTCTCCAGGCCACAGTGAGGCCCACCCCTGTAGACTGGACAAAGGACCCTTCCCCACAGATAAGCTGGTATAGTTACCAAAACAAGAAGGAACTGAGAACATATAGGACAGATACAGCTATTAATACATCTGCCACGATCAACTTCACTGAGGTCAAAACTAAGGAAGAATTGGGCCTGAGGAGGAAGGGATAGACTCAATAACTTTTAAACAAGCAACTTGGTGAGAGATAAGAAAAGGGAAAGAGAGGAGGAAAGAGAGGGGAAAGCTTTAATAAATGCCTGATGATTGACTGAATGCATGGCTGAAGCTAAACGACTTCCTCCTGTTGGCATCACACGCTCGGCATGGAACAGCTAGTGTGCTGAGTGCAGGATGCTCGGGTAGCTCACGCACGTTACAGTTTCTGTGCAAAGGATACTACTGCTGGCTGCTAGAGCTCAGGGGAACTTGGTGCCCTGACTGTGAGAGCCCCTTGTAGTTCAGGCTGCCGGGCAGAGCAGAGTTGTCCAGGGGCAGCTCATTGCTCAGAAGTGCTGATTTCTGGAGAGAAGCTTTCTCGCCAGGCTTGTTGGCAGAGAACATGAAGATGGTGGCAGTCCCCATCCGGGTCTGGGGAAAGACTGGTTGGCAGGGCTATAGGAGGCTCCCAGCTGCTAAAACTCTCTCAGCTGGCTTCTCGGGCTGGGAGAGAGGCAGTGGGGGCTGCCAAGGACACGACATTTCCCATGCTAATTAGGAAGGGAGGCAGCATCCACAACTCAGTGATTTATGTTCTTATGCTGCACGTCAGCCTTATCTAAGGCTAGGTGAGAGCAAGGGCCTCTGCTTTGGAACCGCTCCCACAGTTTATGCTCCCAGAGCTTTCGTGTCCATGGTCCTGAATTTCTCTGGCTACAGAGAGTGCCTGATCTCAGCCTCTTCTCACGCTGCCTCCAGCAGGATCACCCTCTCCCCTTTCTGAGCCTGGTCTGGTATTTAGAGAGGAGCAGAACTGAGACTGGGAGCACCTATGGGAGTCAGGGAGAAAATTCATCCTCTTGCTTTTCTTAGTTCAACTCAGCCCTGACACTGAACTTCTTGAAATCTGTGGGCATTTTTTGGGAAGGAAGCTTCTGTTTGCAAGGGATCCAGATGCTGCGGGAGTGTGTGTGTGAGCATGATCACATGAGTACAGAGGGTTTATATGGCCTTGAAAAGAAGTCCACAGTATGTTGTTAAATGAAAACAACAACAATATTCGAAACAATAGATGTAGCATGAACCTGGTGTCACAAAATCTATTACGAATACGTATGTGTGTATATAATTACATACAGAGAAAGCTTGGAAAAATATACAGTAAAATGTTAGTACTCGTTTTCTTTGTATTATAAGATCTGGCATGGTTTGTGTATATGTGTGTTTTGAATTTTTCCTTTTCTGATTTATTCTTCTTTTCTGATTTTTCTTTAATGAATATATATTACTTATAAAATAACACGGGCTTCCCAGGTGGTGCTAGTGGTAAAGAACCCACCTGCTAATGCAGGAGACATAAGAGATGTGAGTTTGAGCCCTGGGTCGGAAAGATCCCCTGAAGGAGGGCATGGCAACCCATTCCAGTACTCTTGCCCGGAGAATCCCACAGACAGAGGAGTTTGGCTGGCTACAGTCCACAGGATTGCAAAGAGTCAGACATGACTGAAATGACTTAGCATGCAGGCATATAATAATAAAAAATACTACTGCTACCAAACATATGGCAACAAGAGACTTAAATGACCTGCTACTATTTTGATACCCTTTCAACACAAGTCCTGAAAGACAGTCAGGAAGGATCTAAGAGAAACCAAGACCATTGCAATGGACTGAATCATTTTGTTCCCCAGATTCACATGTTGAACACCTATCCCCCTATATGATGGTATTAGGAGTTGCGGCCACAGGTAGGTAATTAGGACATGAGGGTAGGTCTTGAAGAGGATTAGTGCCCTTGTAAAAGAGACCCCAGATAGTGCCCTTCCCCCTCCACCACATGAGACACAATGAGATGACAGCTATGGACCAGGAAGTGGGCACTCACCAGACATTGAATCTTGGACTTCCCAGCTGCCAGAACTGTGAGAAGTAAATGTCTGTCACTTATCAGCCACCCTGTCCATGATATTCTGTTATAGCAGCCCCAATGGACAAAGAAAACCCTGGATCTAAAAAGATTAGGAGGACTCCACCCCTCAGTCCTATTCAGTTCAGTTCAGTTCAGTCGCTCATTCGTGTCCAACTCTTTGCAACCCCATGGACTGCAGCACGCCAGCCCTCCCTGTCCATCACCAACTCCCAGAGCCTACTCAAACTCATGTCCATTAAGTCGGTGACGCCATCCAACCGTCTCATCCTCTGTCATCCCCTTCTCCTCCTGCCCTCAATCTTTCCCAGCATAGGATCTTTTCCAATGAGTCAGCTCTTTGCATGAGGTGGCCAAAGTATTGAAGTTTCAGCTTCAACATCAGTCCTTCCAATGAACAACCAGGACTGATCTCCTTTAGGATGGACTGGTTGGATCTCCTTGCAGTCCAAGGGACTCTCAAGTTTCTTCTCCAACACCACAGTTCAAAAGCATCAATTCTTCTGCACTCAGCTTTCTTTATAGTCCAACTCTCACATCCATACATGACCACTGGAAAAACCATAGCCTTGACTAGAAAGACCTTTGTTGGCAAAGTAATGCCTCTGCTTTTTAATATGCTGTCTAGGTTGGTCATAACTTTCCTTCCAAGGAGTAAGCGTCTTTTAATTTCATGGCTGCAATCACCATCTGCAGTGATTTTGGAGCCCAAAAAAATAAAGTCAGCCACTGTTTCCACTGTTTCCCCATCTATTTGCCATGAAATGGTGTTAGGTAGGCCAAAAAGTTCATTTAGGTTTTTCTGTAACATCTTACATAAAAAACCCAAATGAACTTTTTGGCCAACCCAATCCTTGGGCTCTTCTGTATGGACATCTGTATCTAATATGTAAAGAATTCCAAGTGTGTCAACCCACCTCAGAAACTGGTGTTCCCTGGGTTTATTCTGCAGGGAGCAAGAGAGACACAGCTAATTAAACTGATGCAGGATTTGACATGAGGGTGGAGCTGGTGTGGACAGGGAAATATGAGAAGAACTTCTGTTGACTGCATTGGTTAACTGTAATTTCTACTGTGGAATTACCCATGAATGATGTTTATATGATGCTCGAGTGAAGCAAGTGGAACTCATTCCAATAAAAAAAAAATTTTAATTAAAAAAAACCCTTCCTATTTTACCCACCCACTGCCCCAACCCCTACTCCAGGATCATAAACTTCATTGCAGAACTGGAGCCGCTGAGGTTTTTGGAGTCTGACACAGTTGGAAGTGTGAAACGCAGCCATCTGGCAGGCCAGAAAGTAAGTGGTTTGAAATATTTATTTCCGTGAAACATTAGCTATGATTTTTAACCATGTATTGGAAGTTCTGAGCAGAAGCACAGTTTGAGGCTCTGGTCAGCCAACAAAGGCTCTTTTTTAAATTTTATTTTATTGACATATACTTGATATACAATGTTGTGCTAGTTTTAGGTATGCAACAAAGTGATTCAGTTATTCATGTACATATATTCTTTTTTTTTTTTTTGGCTGTGTTGGGTCTTCGTTGCTGCATGCAGGCTTTCTCCAGTTGCAGGGCTTGGGTTTCTCATTGCTATGGCTTCTCTTGTTGCGGACCACAGACTCCAGAGTGTGGCTCAGTAATCGTGGTGCACAGTCTTTGTTGTCCCACGGCATGTGGAATCCTCCCAGATCAGGGATCAAACCCATGTTAAACCCAAATCGATTGGCAGGTGGATTCTTAACCACTGGACCACCAGGGAAGTCCTACATATTCTTTTTCATATTCTTTTCCGTTATGGTTTATCACAGGATATTGAATAAAATTCCCTGGGCTATATACAATGAGACCTTGTAGTTTATCCTCAAGATTTCTTGGCTGGGCTATTTTCCCCTAGGATAAAGCAGGTAACAGGCCTAAAGAGAAAAAGCAATGACTTCCTTTCTGTAGTTTTGTGGGGTTTTTTGTAGGACTCGTAATTGAGAGAGAACGGTTCTAATGCTGAGATTAACAACCAGGGGAATTCTCAGAGACTCTGTGAGCTTTAAAAACATTGTACAGAGCTCAGTGAATAAGAGGAGGTGGGGAGAGTCCATCTTAGTAGCATGAGTTTGAATTTGGAATTCCTTGGCAAAGTACCTGCAAGGGCCATTACCTTTCATTAATTACATAACAAACAACTCAGTGTGCAGGGCCACTGGCTACAAGAAGCAGAAGAGGGATGGCAGTTTAGATGCCCTTTGGGTGATAGTCACAGCCTGGACCAGGCAGACAAAAACTGCCTTCTACACCTGCCTGCAGAGAAGCTCATTTCTGAATGGACCAGCCCTTTCCTAGGGCAGGAGATGGGGCCCCTCATCCACATAGGGTGGAATCATTACATGCTATTCCTTGGTCTGCTGTTGTCAGGAAAAATGGGAGGAGCAAAGAATGAAAGAACAAAGACTTTTTTTTTCACATTTCCAGCTGAAGCAGTGAATATTGGATCATATGGGAGATGTTCTCGGGACTTTTCCAGATTATTTTAAGAAGGCCGGCATTTTCTGAGGATGGGCATTCTGCTTTTGGGTTAATTTTTGAAGGCCATCTGTGATTGATTTACTAGAGTGCTAATAATATTTTGCTTTCCTCTGTTTTCTCTCCAAAACATCCCAAACTTCTTCTCCAATTCCATATACCCAGCCCAGCTGTAGAGAGGCTAACGTCACAGGCTAAATAGGCTCTCTGGTATTTATAGCTTAATGGGAAAGCTAACTTGTGGGCTGATGATTTTTCTTGTAACCCTAAGGCTATGCAGGGGATCTTCTGTTTAAAATAGAACTGCACCCATCCTGGTGTTCATAGCAGCACTGTTTACAATAGCCAAGAATTGGAAGCAACCTAAGGGTTCATTGATAGATTAGTGGGTAAAGAAGATGTGGCATATATACACAATGGAATATTACTCAGCCATAAAAAGAATGAAATAATGCCATTTGCAGCAACATAGATGGACCTAGAGATTATCATATTGAGTAAAGTCAAAGACAAATCTCATATGATATCACTTATATATGGAATCTTTAAAAAACAATATAAATGAACTTATTTACAAAACAGAAATAGACTCAGATGTAGAAAACCAATTTATAGTTACCAGAGGGGATAGTGGTGGAGAGTTGGAGGGGTTGGGAGATAAATTAGGAGTTTGGGATTAACATAAGCACACTACTTTGTATAAAATAAACAACAAGGACCTTCTATATAGCATAGGGAACCTTGTAACAAACCTATAGTGGAAAAGAATTTGAAAAAGGATATATATGTGTGTATATAAATGGTGGTGGTGGTTTAGTCACTAGTCATGTCCGACTCTTGTGACGCCATGGGTTGTAGCCTTCTAGGCTCCTCTGTCTGTGGGATTTCCCAGCAAGAATACTGAAGTGGGTTGCCATTTCCTTCTCCAGGGGATCTTCCCTATCCAGGAATCAAACTCAGGTCTCCTGCTTTGCAGGTGGATTCTTTACTGACTGAGTCACCAGGGAAGCCATACACACACACACACACACACACATATAACTTTGCTGTACACACAATATTGTAAATTAACTATGAAGAAGTGAAGTGAAGTCGCTCCGTCGTGTCCAACTCTTTTCCACCCCATGGACTGTAGCCTACAAGGCTCCTCTGTCCATGGAATTTTCCAGGCAAGAGTACTGGAGTGGGTTGCCATTTCCTTCTCCAGGGGATCTTCCCAAGCCAGAGAATGAACCCAGGTTGCCTGCATTGCAGGCAGACGCTTTACCGTCTGAGCCCCCAGGGAAGCCCCAAAAATGGCTTAAAAAATTAGACTCTTGTTTTTGGCTAAATGCTGTGACTTTTCCATTAAAAAAATCTAAAACAAAACAAAAGAGAATTGCACTTAAGATTTGAGGATTTGTGTTATGGATACCTTCTCTACCACAGAAATTAAAAATCATAGAAGAGAGGACTGGGCTAGGGCTGCAGAGAAGTCAAAAAGGAAGTACTATGCCAAATATGGCTATACCATCAATAGCTGTTGATGAGTACTGTCAGTCACTGTGCTGATTACTTGTAATGAATGATCTCATTTAATCCTTAATAGCTCTGTGAGGAAGGTACTATTATGACCATATCACAGATAATTTAGAAAGATTAAGTACCTTTCCATCTTTTTTGAATTCTAATTTTTGAATTGAGGTGCCATTGACAAATAAAATGGTATATATTTAAAGTGTACAACATGATGATTCATGTACATATACACTGTTAAATGATTACCACAATCAAGTTAATTAACACATCTATCACCCTTTTTTAGAGGGATGGCAAGAATGCTTAAGAGCTACTCTCTTGGGACTTCCCTTGTGGTCCAGTGGCTAAGACTTGGCACTCCCAATACAGGGGGCCCAGGTTCAATTCCTGGTCAGGGAACTAGACCTCATGTGCTGGCACAGTCAAATAAATAAATATTAAAAATATTTTAATCTACTCTGTCAGCAAACTTCAAGTATACAACACAGTAATATTAACCATAGTCACCATACTGTACATTAGAGCCTCAGAACTTACTCATTAGAAATGCTATTAATGTATTAGTTGCTCAGTCATGTCTGACTCTTTGCAACCCCATGGATTGTAGCCCACTAGGCTCTTCTGCCCATGGAATTCTCCAGGCAAGAACACTGGAGTGAGTAGCCATTTCCTTCTCCAGGGGATCTTCCTAACCCAAGGATTTAATTCTGGTCTCCTGCATTGCAGGCAGATTCTTTACCATTTGAGCCACCAGAGAAGCCCAACAAGAACTTATTCACCTTATAACTAAAAGTTTGTACACTTAACTAATATATTCCCATTTCCCTCACCCTTCAGCCTCTGGCAACCGCTATTTCACTCCTGTTTCAGAGTTCCCCGCTTTTTGTTAGATTTCACATATAAATGATACAACACAGTAGTTATCCTTCTCTGTTGCCCATGTCTTAATGAGGTTTAGGAAACAAGACTTGAACCCAGATCATCCTATACAATAACTTGTGTTCCTGCACCCAACACTGTATTCTCAAGAAGGAAGTAAGGAGGAGGTGTTTGGCAATGAACTCATCCTCCTAAAAATTATCCCAAGTAAGAACCATTTCCTATCTCTAACCTGACTTGTTCCTTGGCTCCAGATATAGAGCCCACACTCTGTGGCCTGGAGGATATTTTACTCTCTTTGCACTGTACCTCGCTAGTGTTAACAGAACTCATTTGCTTAAAGGACTGAGGTGTCTCCTGCCAGAGAATATATCCTGAGAGAAAGAGCTGCCAGCAGAGGGGTAATTCAGTACAATTTAATACAGCATGGCGTGAGTTACTCGGATTTGTTCTTTCATCGCACCTCTGAGTCCTACTGAGAACAAGGAGGGGGCTGATTAGCTGGTCTATTTCTAGTCTTCTCCTGACATTACTATTATGTTTGTGTGGCTGGCTAGAGAACCTCCTTAGGGCATAGTGAAAGACATCATTAGGATTGCTTGCCCAGCTAGCCCATTTTCCTTGACACTGCTGTTTACAGCTATGGGGGTTGACTCTTGGTTCCAGCTTTGTGGGGCTGCCTCTTCCTTGCCTTACCCCATGACCGCCACTCCTGATTGATGCAGCAGTGGGCTCTAGTTCGCAGCTGGGCCAATCAGAGCCCCTTCCCAAGAATTAGGAATTGGGACTGAGAGAAAGTGAATGCTGAGCCGTGTAATGTGAGTTCAGGAGCCACTTTCACCAAGTAGTGAATGCATAGAGAAAGGTGGTCCTCAGATAGAAAACCCACTATAGAGAGGTGAGCAGAGACAAGTGGAGAACAAATACAGACAGACTTCCTGTCTCTTCTTCCAGTCCTCTCCTGTGACCCATTGCTCTGAGCACATCTTAGTTTTTTTTGTTTTGTTTCTGTTTTTTTTTTAATATATAATAAATTATTTTTCCCCCCTTACACCAGCTTGAGATGGGGACTTCCCTCGTAACTCAGTCAGTAAAGAGTCTGCCAGCAATGCAGGAGACCCTGAGTTCAATCCCTAGGTTGGGAGAAAGAAATGGCAACCCACTCCAGGACTCTTGCCTGGAGAATCCCATGGTCAGAAGAGCCTGGCGGGCTACAGTACTTGGGGCCGCACAGAGTCAGACATGACTTAGCGACTACACCCCACAGCTTGAGATGGTTTCTAAACTTGCAATGAAGAATTCTAATTTTTCTGAGTTTTATGAGTTAGTGCAGCATATAATCTGTCAAGTGATGCTGTGATGATAGGTACATTTCCCCGCAGGTAAATTAATTTTGCTTGGTCCTAAAGCAACAGTTTATCTCCTTATCTGTTCTCACAAGGTATGAGTGGGGGTATGGATCAGCATCACCTGTACACAAGCAGTTTAAAAGCAAATGTACTTTTGATAGTTAGCATGTTTTGTCTTGGAATATGATTGACAGCATATTATCTTTTTCTTCTTCATGTAACCTGCAACCCCAAAGATTACCAGGAGAACAAATCTTATACACAAAACCACTTTCTTTTCTTTTCTTTCTTTTTGGCTGTGCTGGGTCTTCATTGCTATGCCTGGGCTTTTCTCTAGCTGCAGTAAGCAGGGGCTGCGCTCTAGTTGTGGTGCATGGGCTTCTCATTGAGGTGGCTTTTCTTGTTGTGGAGCATGGGGCTCTAGGGTGCACAGACTTCAGTAGTTCAGGCACCTGGGTTCAGTAGTTTTGGTTCCTGGGCTCTAGGGCACAGACAGGCTCAATAGTTGTGGTGCATGGGCTTACTTGCCCCGAGGCATGTGGGATCTTCCCGGACCTGGGATTGAACCTGTGTCTCCTGCATTGGCAAGCAGATTCTTTACCATGGAGCCACCAGGGAAGCCCTGCTTTTATTTAATGTGTTAGTCACTCAGTTGTGTCCGACTCTTTGAGACCCCATGGACTGTAGCCTGCCAGGTTCCTCTGTCCATGGAATTTCACAGGCAAGAATACTGGAGTGGGTTGTCATTCCCTTCTCTAGGGGATCTTCCCAACCCAGGGATCAGACCTGTGTCTCCTGCATTGCAGGTGGATTCTTTACCATCTGAGCCACCAGGGAAGCCCAGGTTTTCTTTATGTTCTAAAATGTGAGCCAGGAAGACAAAGTTTTTGCTTTTGGGAAGCCAACAAGGGTCTCACTAGCTGGCCATGGGAAAGGGGGTGAGCAAGAGTGAGGGTCAGGTGGCCCTGGGGATAAATAATGCAGTTGTAGGGTAAAGGACTAAAGTCAAACACACAGTTTTATGAAGAGCAAAACCACAGGCTCCCTTCTTGCTTTGAATTCCCTCCAGGGACAACCAAGAGGGTAACATGGCATCTATATTAGCCTTCTACAGCTACCATAACCAAATCCCACAAATGAGGTGGCTAACACCAGAAGAAATATTGTCTCATAGTTCTGGAAGCTATAGGTCTGAAATCAGGGTCTTGGCAGGGCCACGTTCACTGTCAAACCTGTAGGGGAGAATCCTTCCATGCCTCTTCCAGATTCTGGTGGCCCTAGGCATTCTTCGGTTTGTGGCAGCATCACTCCAGTCTGCCTCTGAACAGCTTGGGCTTGTGTGCTTTGATTAAGAAAAGACTGATACAAAGGATCGCTCATAATTAGACACTGGATCTACATTAGCTTGATTACTAGAATTTCTGATCTGCCTCTCCACCTGAAGGAGTAGGGATTATGTCCTTCATATCTTTATTCCCATCATAGTATACTATAGGGCATGTTTTAAACCAAGGGCTCAATGAATAGCTGTTAAGTGAAGGAATGCATGCAAGCACAACTCCCTCAGGGTTGGCTCAGAAGTAGGGCAGGGCTGGGACTTCTCCGGAGGTCCAGTGGTGCTTCCACTGCAGGGTGCACGGGTTTAATCCCTGGTCAGGGAACTAAGGTCCTGTATGCCATGCAGCATGGCCAAATAAATAAAAACCAAACAAATGAGAAGGAAGTAGGGCAGGGCTGAAGTTCCATGATTATACACTACAGTTGAGAGAGGTTGAGGGGCAGGCACTGCTATGTTCTGTCTTAGCATTTATGCTAGCTATCCTTGGATGGGAGAGGAAGAGGAAAATGAGGTGGAGAGAAGAGGAGAGGAAGCTGGAAAGCACTCTCACTCCTGCTGAGCTGGTGTTTGCTAATTAAGTTGCATTATCAGGTTTGTAATATATCAGTAGGTGTTCCATATTCAAATGTAAAAATTTATTGTCTTCTAACTGAGAGATGAATTTGAATTATCCTTGTCATTGTTCCTTTCTGCTCTTTAATTGGTTCTATTGATTTCTTCTGCTGGGAAATATATCAGAACCAAGGCATAATTACCATGAAGAAGCCTTGTTCCTGGTAAAGTACTAGTCAAGTATTCTGGGAGGGTTAAAACTCCACTGATGCCTGGATCCTTATTGTTTCAGTCCACGAGTCCACCAGGTCATTGGTGCTAAGGCCAGAGAATTTGTAGGACTTTTAGTTAAAAAGTCAGAGACTTTGGAGGTAATGTCAGAGAGATTTTTTAACTCAGAATAACTCCCAACAAAGAAACTTCCACTAAATTCACTGAAATCTGATCATTCAGCCTCTTCTCAAACATGTCCAGTGATGTGTTTGTTAGAATCAATGCTGTGTTTTAGTTTATTTGGTAGTAGGGTTTTTTCCTTGGTTAGATACAAAATAATGCAACATTTACAATAGATGGTGACTTAGATTCAATGAAATCCAGGAATTTGAACTTCCTTTCCCTCTTTCTTTATGAAAGCAGTTTATCCTAGTGACCTCAAACATCCCTGGGGCTTGAGTCTTTAACTGACTTTGAATTTGCGCTGAACAAATGACACTTTTTGTCAAAAGTTAGGATGAAGGGAAAGACAGAGCATTTCCAAGAGCTACCAACCTAGTGACTATTTTTTAATAAAAGCAGATCATTAACTCAATCAGCAACTTTTTACTGAGCACATAGTATGTATCAGCTATGGTTCCAAATTTGGATATATATTTATAGTAAACAACACAGATAAGTTCTTTCTCCTTAAGCCTTTTTTTTCCTTACTAGATCATCACATATCTTCACTGTTGTTTTTCTTTCTCTTGTGCTCTTCTTTTCAGTTTGAAGTTATCACTTGACGGCAAAGACATAATATTTACAAGAGCAACTGAACTGATTCTGCCTTCTACTGGTTGTTAACATTGTACCATTTTCTCTACCTTTTTTTGTTCTAAATGTACTAATCTTGGTTCAATTTTTCACATGAATTTTAGCTCATATCGTGTGTTGCTTTCTAAATATTGGTGTTTACATGACCTCGTTGTTTATGTTTATGACAATTGATGGTGATAATCATCTTTCTCCCAGGTCCCCAAACAACAGGGCATTTTGACTCTTAAGTTTTCCTTATGTCCAACACTTGGCCACCAGTCCTTCTGCTTAGGACTCTCTGTTGAAAGTTGGAGAAATATGACCCAATTGATTTATGTCAAAAGAAAATGGACCAATTCATATGATTGGGAAGTTCACTGATTTTCACCATGGTAGGACATAAAGTCCCAAAGATATTAACAGCACTCTTTTTGCTTTGTTTTTTTCTATTTGTTTTCATTCGTGCAAAGCTCTTTAGCTTGGTCACCACCTCCCCCCCAAAAAAATCTCTTTTCTGATAGCATCAGTCCTTAAGAGGATATAATGTTTTCATTGGCCAAGTTTGAGGTATGTGCCCACTCAAGCCATATGGCCTGAAATGGTAACAGGTGGCTCCTCAAGGGAAGATCCATCAGAGCTGTTACGAGAAGGGAGGATGGCTATTAGGTAAGTGAGACTCCCCACAGTCTCACGTCTTACACATCTCCCTCTATAGTGTTGTTTGTATTTGTTCTCCTTTCCCAGTTTTCTCTGCCTCTGTGTTAGCTGACTTATGTTAGAGCTTCTCCTAGACCATTGAAAAGGGTTCTTAACTAGTCTTCCAGGTTTTGGTTTCATTAGCACAGCCATATCACACAATTTTATGGACACAGATTGTATGAAGGTCTATATGCAAACAGTGTGCAACACCCTGGACTAGACTCTCTTCCCAGCTCCACTCCCTCCCATATGAAATTCCAAGAGGGGTCTTCCAAAGTGTAATTCTGAATGTGTCAGAATCTTCAAAAGACTACCAGTCTAGGAAAAGAGTCAAAAAAGTCATTATTTACAGGTGACAGAGAGATACCACATTTAAAACGCGGAGACTGAAATTTGATAGAACAATGGGAAAAAATGACTATACTATATAGGACTAACTAACTGATGGAAGAAACACAAAGGCTGCTATGTGTATGTGCTCAGTCGGGTCCAACTCTTTGCAACCCTATGGACTGTAGCCTGCCAGGCTCCTCTGTCCATGGAATTTTCCAGGCAAGAATACTGGAGCAGGTTGCCAAAACACAAAGCAATACAAGAAATGTCCACTAACCACAAAGAACTTTTGCAAGACGATAAAAATGGGAACCTTACAAATATCAGTAATATATACCATTGTGTAGGAAGGGCCATATGAGGTCCTGTCCATATTTAATAGATAACTTGTGGCTGAAATGATGAGGGACAGCATCATGATAGAGGTGGTCTTTGAACTGGCCCTTGACAAATAGGAGCAGGGTGTTTATGGGCTAAGAGGAGATGAGGAAGGGACATGACTGGCAAAGTGAATGGCTCAAGCAAAGACACAGCAAGTTTGATAGAAGGTTGGAGAATGGGAACTTGCCTAGACTGGCTGTGTCCTAGTAGCTGGAGACAGATTTTGAGACTAAGTTCATGCTAAACTGTTGAACGTATTGGATTTGGGGGATGATGGAGAAGTGTCATGTGCTGAAAAAAGAAGTAAAATAAAAAAGAATGCAGCAATAGCAATGAGGGCAAATATATTTTGTTGGGTTGGATTAATCTGAGGGGGCTTTTTTTTAGTTGGTGCCTATAGAAGCTGGAATCAAGATTACTGGGAGTAATATCAATAACCTCAGATATGCAGATGACACCACCCTTATAGCAGAAAGTGAAGAAGAACTAAAAAGCCTCTTGATGACAGTGAAAGAGGAGAGTGAAAAAGCTGGCTTAAAACTCAACATTCAGAAAACTAAGATCATGGCATCCAGTCCCATCACTTCATGGCAAATAGATGGGGAAACAATGGAAACAGTGAGAGACTTTATTTTGGGGGGCTCCAAAATCACTGCAGATGATGACTGCAGCCATGAAATTAAAAGATGCTTACTCCTTGGAAGGAAAGTTATGACAAACCTAGACAGCAAATTAAAAAGCAAAAAACTTACTTTGCTGACAAAGGTCCATATAGTCAAAGTTATGGTTTTTCCAGTAGTCATGTATGGATGTAAGAGTTGGACCATAAAGAAAACTGAGTATCGAAGAATTGATGCTTTTGAACTGTGGTGTTGGAGAAGACTCTTGAGAGTCCCTTGGATTGGAAGGATATCAAACTAGTCAATCCTAAAGGAAATCAGTCCTGAATATTCATTGGAAGGACTGCTGCTGCAGTTGAAGCTTCAAAACTTTGGCCACCTGATTCAGAGTCAACACATCAGAAAAGACTCTGATGCTGGGAAAGATTGAAGGCAGGAGGAGAAGGGGACTACAGAGGACGAGATGGTTGGATGGCATCACCGACTCAATGGCCATGAGTTTGAGCAAGCTCGGGGAGATTGTGAAGGACAGGGAAGCCTGGTGTGCTGCAGTCCATGAGGTCACAAAGACTCTGACATGACTGAACGACTGAGTAACCACAACATAGAAAGGATATTCTTGATTGTAAGCTGAGTTGACTAAGTGGTCTACTTTATCCTAGTATTGTCCTTGTATCTTTTTAGAGTATAGTCTAATGAGATTTGTTTTGTGAATTAATTCTTGGTTAATAGAAAACTAATTGAGTAGGTATATATTGCCTTTGCTTTAATGTGATATTGTTTCCATTTATTTATGCAAACACATGGCATTCAATATACTTTGCTATAAAAAATTCTTACTACAGTTTTAGAAACATTCTCAAGTAAAGATGTGATAATCTGAACAGAAAAAGAAGAAGTACAATCTGAAGGGCAAGCAGACATTTATCAGGTGGTCTGTAGGGTCATTTGCACTTTCTATGCTTTTAAGAGAGTAAGTAGGAAAGTGGTCTGAGCTCTTGAGGTCCAGCACGGGGAGCTCATTTTCCACTCTGTGCAGCTGGCATCCTCCTGCCTTCTGTGTGATGGGGTGGGTCTGTGCCTTAGCAACCAGGACTCATGCCTCCAGAATAGAATCAGCACATGGGCCCCTGGGGCCAGCCTGATACTGAATCCTTATTCTTGGCTCCATCTTTGCGCCTACCTTCCCCCTAGCCAGGCTGTATTTGTTTGGGATTCTCTGCTGTAACTGAGGCGGTGCCAGGCGGGCTATGCCAGGTCCTGGAGCAGTCGCAGAGAGAGTAGCAGAGAGATACATTGTGGGCCTTTTTTGCATGCTCAGTGTGGGGGATAACTTCCCAGCTGGCCTGAAAGGTCAGCCAGGGGATCTCGTTTGTGAAAATATAAAGGAGCATAAGTTGCTGGCTGTTTTTTTCTTCATTTTCTCTCTCCCTTTTACCCTGGGACTGGGAGTTGGGTTATACTCCTTGCCAGGATCGTTCCTTCCTTGTCAACTGACTGCCTCTCTTTCTTCCCTTCTCAAAAGGAAGGATGGGTTTCTTGGCTGGATTTCTGATAGCTTCTGAAAGGCCTTCCATTCCCTGCTGACAGAGGCTGGCTTCAGTGCAACTGGTGCCACATGACACGATATGTCAGGACTTGGCCCCAGTGTGTCCCGGGATACACACTTCAGCAAGGCAGTCCTGCAGTCCACTGGAATGGGGAAGGAAGTGGTGGTGGACTTAGAATGCATCTGTTTGAGGTGGGCTCCATGGCCAATTTGGGCAGGCCACCAGGATGAGGTCACAGATGCCTGCTCTCTGATCCAGATTAGTTCAGAAAGTGCTGGGCAACACACAGATGCCCAGATAGCCTGAGGGGAAAATTTATTTCTATAAACTTTTCCAGCTCCCGGACTGTATTTCAACAATAGCCTGCTCCTGCTTTTCCTTATGTTCTATTGATAGAAGTAGGATTAGGAATAGACCTTACTAAACCAAAATGATGAACACCAGTTCATCAGCAAAACACATATTGATCTGTTGGTTGGAAATATTTCTGGACTTTGGTTGTAAGATGCAAGAGTAACCCCTGTATCCTGCATGAATGAAACCCACCACTGACCCTTTGTAAGAAGGAAGTACCCATTGCAGGTTAATAGGTACATGAAAAGATGCTCAACGCTGCTAATTGTTAGAGAAATACAAATCAAAACCACAATGTGGTATCACTTCATACCAGTCAGAATGGCCATCATCAAAAAGTCTATAGAATACAAACTTTGGAGAGGATGTGGGAAAAAGGGAATCCTCCTACACTGTTGGTTGGAATGTAAATTGGTGCAGTTACTATGGAAAACAGTATGAAGGTTCCTTAAAAAACTAAATATAGAGCCACCATATGATCCAGCAACCTCACTCATGGATATATATCTGAAAAAAAAAAAAAAGAAAATTCTAATTGAAAAAGATACACGCACGCCAACATGCTCACAGCAACACTATTTACTCAGAGCCGAGATGTGGATGCAAACTAAATGTCCATCAGCAGGTGAGTGGATAAAGAAGTTGTGGTGTTTACATATATATATACGTAAACACACACACTAGAATACTTCTCAGCCTTAAAGAAGAATCAAGCATAGCTATCTGCAGCAATATGGATGGACCTAGAGAATACTAAGCTTAGTGAAATAAGTCAGAGAAAGACAAACACTGTAAGGTATCACTATGTATAGAATCTAAAAAATAACATAAATGACTCTGTAGGCAAAACAAAACAGACTCACAGGAATAAAAAACAAATTTATGGTTCTCAAAGGGGAGACAGAGGGGAGGAGGGATAAATTAGCATGGGATTAACAAAGTACCATACAGAAAATAGGTAAGCAACAAGGATTTACTGTATAGCACAGGAATTATATTCAATATCTTTTAGTAACTATAATGGAATATAATCTGCAAAAAAAAAACCCAGCAAACAACTGAATCGCTATGCCGTATGCCTGAAACTAGTGCAATATTGTAAATTAACTATAATTTTAAACAGTAAAAAAATACTGGTATTGCTCACCTCACAGTGGTGTGAGAAGGACAAATCAAGGTAATGCACACAAAGGGTTTAGCACAGAACTTGGTGTTTAGTAAGCACTCAAGAAATGGTAGATACAGTGATTATTAAGGCAGCGGTTTTGCCTTTATTGTTTGGTCCTGATTAACCAGAGGAGGAAGACGGGGACTCCAGACGCATCCAGCCGCTGTTGCTCCCACAAGCAGTCCTGGCAGCTCTTAACCAAACAGCACTTACAGAGGGGGCTAATTTAACACAATATTAATTTTAAGATGCAGCTGGGTCATCCCCAGGCTCCCGTGCCTTCCCGCTCCTGTCTGGCACACTGCCCTGGAGAGACAGTCCTCTCTGTGGCGTCCAGATGGACCTCAGGAGGGTGTTTGTGACTCAGCGATCAAAGGGTTGTTAATTTTACACTCATATCACATTAACACACGTTTTAAATGGTCTCATTAGTTTTTCTGCTGATATCCAGCTTTGAAATTATTGCTTTGCCTGCAGAGCCCCCGCGGACACAGCTCTCATTTTTAGGACTGACACCCCCGCACATCTGTAAATCTAGGATGGCTGCCATTTGGGCTTTCTCTGTGGTTCAACTGGTCTGTGAGATTGGAGAAGTGGGAAGTCAGAAACTACTACTCTGATGTCAGGTTGGGATAAATGCAGTTAGGGCAACTCCTCTGCACAAATGCAGGGGGAGAGTGGGCTGTGTCGGTGCAAAGAATCAGGCGTTATCAGTGGACCACAAGCTTGAGGGCAGTCAGCAGAGTGCCTTAGTTCAAGTGCCTGACACAGATGATGGCAAGCGTGTGGGTGTCTGTCCCTTATGCTCAGCTTGGTAACCAACCCCCCTCAAAGAAGAAACATTTGACAAAATAGGGACTCAGTACATCTTACAAGACTTTAAAGGAGATTTTACTTAAGATCGGCTCTGGAGAATATCTCTACAACAGCCATTCTGGCAAAGAGTGCCAGAATGTTACATTTTTTATTTAGCCTCTCTGCAAACCTCAGAACCTTTACTTCTTAGGGATTCCTTTAAAATAAAAGTTAAAAATTACTTCCTAAAGCTTTCTTTGTTGAAATAGGTAGCTCTGTGTGGTACTGTGTTGAGCCTCTTTCAAAGAAAAAAAACAAAACAAAACTGGGACTACTGCTAAGTCACTTCAGTCGCGTCCGACTCTGCGTGACCCCACAGACGGCAGCCCGCCAGGCTCCGCCATCCCTAGGATTCTCCAGGCAAGAATACTGGAGTGGGTTGCCATTTCCTTCTCCAGTGCATGAAAGGGAAAAGTGAAAGTGAAATCGCTCAGTCGTGTCTGACTCCTAGCGACCCCATGGACTGTAGCCTACCAGGCTCCTCCATCCATGGGATTTTCCAGGCAGGAGTACTGGAGTGGGGTGCCATTGCCTTCTCCAAACTGGGACTGGGTAGCCTAAAAAGTGTTCCTCTCCCCCTCTTTTGGGCTGGTGCCTGGAGGAGTGACCCACTCCTTCTGACAGGCTGAGTGGCGGGCGCAGGACCGTTTGACAGAATCAGGCCTCCCATCAGCAACACAGGAGATTGAGGCTCATGACTCAACTGTGCCACAGCTGTCATCCATGAAATGGAACCCTCAGCTAAGCATAATCTAGCCCACAGGAGGACGGCTGTGCACACCCTCTGTGTGTGTCTCACCAGCAAACCCAATTACAATGAACTTCCGCTGTGGGGCCCTTCTGGGGGTAACTGCTGATTCAGAGCCAGTCCTAATTATCTAAAGAGACCCAGGTAGGATCTGACGCATGGGGAGGTGAATCTGGGCAACACTGCAAACTCATAGTTCCTTAGGAAGTAGGGCCACTGGCAGATTTATTAACAACTGTCTGGTACAGTCTGGCCTTTTTTTCTTTTTCCTATTTAAGCATTTGTTCAAAAGGAGTCATTAATAACATTTGAATATGCTTTTTAAATATGGTACATCTTAAAATAGATCAATTTGTTTGATAGATCCTTATCACAGAAAATTTAGATATAGAAAACAGAAGAAATTATCAGTCATTGGTAATCCCACCATCATTAGCATTCTGGTCTTTTTTCATTCTATGTGCATATAAATGCATGACAAAATCCAAACTGGAGTATAAATAAAATCTTTTTGACTTCCATTTCCCTCTCAACCTTATATAATAAGCATTTCCCATAATTTACATATCCTTTGAAAATAATATTTCAAAAGCTTTGAACAGGTTCTAGGACTTATCTAGTGAGTGCTTAACAAATGGTTGGAGAAGGCAGTGGCAACCCACTCCAGTACTCTTGCCTGGAAAATCCCATGGATGGAGGAGCCTGGTAGGCTGCAGTCCATGGGGTCGCTAAGAGTCAGACACGACCGAGCGACTTCACTTTCACTTTCTTTCACTTTAACAAATGGTAACTATTCCTATTTATCATACAATATCTCACTGGATGAAAGGACTGTAATTTATTTTACGTTTCTGATTGTGATGAAAATTTAGTTTGTTTCCCCCTCATTATTATAAACAGTTGTACCAAGAACTTTTTGTAACTAAAATTGTGTCTAAGTTTCACATTAATTTCTCAGGATAGATTCTTGCTAAGGAATTTCTGGATCAAAGCTTAGGCCATTTTAAGCTTGTTATTTCAAATACAAGCTTATTTGTATTTCAAATACAAGGGCTTCTCTGGTGGCTCAGATGGTAAAGAATCCGCCTGCAATGCAGGAGACCTGGGTTCAATCCCCGGGTTGGGAAGATCCCCTGGAGGAAGGCATGGCAACCCACTCCAGTATTCTTACCTGGAGAATCCCTACAGACAGAGAAACTTAGGGGGCTACAGCTCATGGGGTCACAGAGTCAGACATGACTGAGCAACCAAACACATTTCAAACACACGTCACCAAGTTGCTTTCCTAGAATGGGTGTACCTGTTTAAATTCTCACAGCAGTGTAGGAGAGGGTCCATTTCTTCCCACACTGAACTTGGGTGATCCTTTGATTTGACAAGCAGAGTTCTATTTAAAACACAGCCTGAATGACCCAGGAGTTTCTCATACATAGAGAGACTCAGCAGGAAGGCAACTTGGCCTTGACATAATGCCAGCGAGATCTGGGAATTTCCTCTTCCGGTACATAGTTCTGAGCTACCACCATTCTGCCCTAACCTGGTGTTTGTTATATATCCCTGAGAACCCTTGCACTTCTCTTTATGTAATTTTCACCCCACTGGTGAAATTAGCATCCATCCTCCCTGCTGGACTGTAAGCTCCATGAGACCAGCTCTCTTTCCTCACTTTAAAGTCCAGCCCAGAGGCTGGTCCCCGACGCACAGTCAGTATTTGTGAATGGAAGAATTGCAGCTGTATGTCAGCATGCCCTAAATTAACAGCTCTGAGCTGAATCATCCTCTTGTGGCTGTCTGCCTTTAAAAATGGAAAAAGTATTTCTTATGTATGGTTAAACAAAAAAGCAAGTTACAGAACATTGTGTGCTTTATGATATCTCAGTTTTGCAAGATGGAGGAAGAAGTAGGGAGAGACAAACAGAGGTGAAGAGATCTTCAGAGGCAGGGAGACCCAGAGTGTTACCAAAAGTGGGGTCCAGCTGCTCACCATGCTGGATCGAATAAAATGCCCAAGTGACACTCAGTGCTCATAAATAGTCCTCAAGGTCAGACAACGTCAGAACCAACTGGCAAAAATGCCTAATAGTACTTCCTGCTCAAAAGAGAGGTTTCCCCAAGTACACATTCAAGGACTTACTCAGTCCTGGAGCTCATCAGCTTGTCCAGATTCATGTTTCCATTCCACCAAGGAAAAGCATACATTGGCAGCCACTGCTCGGCAGGGGAGAAACCGAGATGATCCCCGAAACAAATGGTTTTGGCAGTTGCTAGGAATGTCCCCCAAATCCCCCTCTGGAGACCAGAGAAGCACAAACAGCAGGATTACCACCACCACCCCAGCACATCACCATGGCCAATGTCTTTTCTTGGGCAAATCCCGGGAGCCAGATGTCGCGAGAGTGCAGCCTCACATTGGGCACCGAAAACCTGTTAGCAAAAGTGGAGTCCAGCTGCTCCCTGTTCTAAAGCCAATAAAGAGGCCAGGCTGGTGGAAAGGAAGGTTGGCTTTATTTGAGAGGCCAGCAATGAGGTGGGGGAGACTCCTGTCCAAAGGCTGGCTCCTCCCACTGACAATCAGTGGGCAAGGACTTTCATAGATGGAGGGAGTGCGCTATGTGCAGAAACAGCACAATCAGATCTGACAGTCATCTTGAAATTGGTCATCGGTAGTCTGATCAGTATCATCCTGATTGTTTTAAGTACAGTTAGTCTTCAGTTCCAGGGTCAGTTTGTTTCCATTTCTTTCAGGCCAGTTCTTGGAATTGTGGCAGCTGACCTCATGGCTAGTCTGGTCATCTTGTAATTAACTTCACCTGGTGGGGGTTTCAGTATCCATAAGACAGCTCAAAGGATAGGGCTCAGAATATTACCTGTAGCCCTTGAGGAGGAACTAAAGGTTTTTGACTTTGCAAATAAAGTATTATTTGGTCTCATTTGACTGTTTTCTTTTCTTTTCTCACTTATCTGATTAAATTTATTCTTTGACTAAAATTTTTCTACAGACCAAAGTCAGGTTGAGGACGTGAGGGGGCAAAGACCATAAGGTCCTGCTCCTTTTCAAGAGAAAGACTAAACCCTGAAATGTTAATCGTGGTCACTGCAGCCTGGTAATAAGGTTTCCTTTTTCGTGTTTCTGTTTTCCAAAAATGTTTATTATGTCCATGAATTGGAAATGTTTCTTTATTAAAATTATTATCAGGTCTCAAATACTTTGAAATCTGTATGGTATTATGGTGACTTGGCAAATTTCACCTTATTTATAGAGTTTCTATCATCAGCTAGAGTCACCTTATTTATATATGCTCTTTTCTTCCCAGAGCTGTAATTTTTATTTTAACTTAAAGAACTGGGGTGAAGAGGAGAAAGAAAAGTTTACAAACCTCCTAGCAATCTAGAGGCTGATTTTTTCCAAGCCAGCAAATCTCTTTGGGGAGGTGAGAAATGATTTTGCTGAATGAAGAGGTCATCTAAGTTCAGCACTAAATAGATGTGTTGCTTTTCCCAGAGTTGGCTGAAAAGATCAAGTGACTTCTTCCACTGAGAAGTTACAATTCGATGATTAACAGAATTTCCTCACCACTTTAAGAGCTTCAATTCTTATTCTCCCAAGTGCTTGGCCTTAGTGGCTTCTCTCTTCTCCAGGGACCAGCACTCAGAGATCCCAGACTCCAGGGAGGAATGGCAGAGTCGCAGTTTCCAGGGCGAGATTTCACACTAAAGGGGAAGCATAGGAGAGGAGGCTGGGGGAGAGGAAAAAGTAGTCTCTGATCCATAGGGGCTTATAATTTATTCAATGTGGCTTTCACTGTTTGAAATTTCTCTCTTCCCACTGTCACCCCCCAGCCCCCAGGGATTGTAGGATCCTATAGCTATAAATGCATAGTCCCTGAAATGACATGCTTCCTGAATTTTTTGAAATCATATAAAAGAAAATATATAACTCTTTTCATCAGACATGAGTTAGAGCATGTGTTTCTCTTTCTGCCTTAATTTCCGGCATTTGTGAATTAAACTCATTGCTTCAGTGCAGTGACTATGTCATCCTGAATGCTTTTGCATATTACCCTTATCTCCTGGTGGATAATGTCTTATTTACTTGATCCATCTTTATGTGGACTTGTAATTCACCTCGTAAATTATTCTAATCCACCATAGATGCCCTTTGGTATTAAAGTGTGATATAAACACATTCATTCATTTATTTATTCTATGGGATGGGTTAAGGATAAGCTGCTGTAATAAAAGTGAAGCCCCCTTCTTTCTTATACACACTCTCGCCGTAAGTGGCCCAGGCTGGCAGGTGAGCAGGGGCCTCTGCTCCATGAGACCTTTGGAGAGCCAGGCTCCCAAGGTCTCCATGACCTGCCATATAATGGGATAATGTCATTGAATGATCAAGAGTGAGCCACAAGAACATCTGTATCTCAGCCTACAGGAAGTTGAGAGAGAAGAACTTCAGGGCAAACTGCTTATATTTTTAAAAAATTAGTAACTTTATTTTTAGTTATTTTAGGTTTACAGTAAAATTGGTCAGAGTACAGAAAACTCCCATATCCAATCCCCCACCCCATTCCCATTTATGAGCATACTTCCCACTTATGTACAACATTGGATACATCATTATCAACCAAAGCCCATGGTTTACACTAGGGTTAACTGGTGGTGGTGTACATTCTATGGGTTTGGCCAAATGTGTAATGACATGTATCTACCACTGTAGAATCATGCAGAATAGCTGGCCTAACCATCCTCTGTGCTCCACTTACTCCTTCCTTCCACCACCCCTTGGCAACTACTGATTTTTTTCTGGCAGCACCAGCACGTGGGATCTTAGTTCCCCGAGCAGGAATTAAACCTGTGCCCCCTGTGTTGGAAGCTCAAAGTCTTAACCACTAGACTGTCAGGAAAGTCCAACCACAGATCTTTCTACTGTCTCCATGGCTTTGCCTTTCCCAGAACCTCAAATAATCAGAATCTACAGTATGTAGCATTTCATACTTTTCAGTATTCAGTCTCTTCAGATTGTCTTTTTTCACTTAATAATATGCATTTAGGCTTCTTCCATGTCTTTTCATGGTTTTTTAGCATTGAGTAATATTCCATTGTCTGATAGACCATAGTTAGTCGTCTCAGCTATCAAAGGACATCTTCATTGCTTTCAAGTTTTGGCAATTATGAATAAAGCTGCTATAAATATTTGTGTACAGGTTTTGTTTTTTTGTCTGGGCATAGGTTTTTCTATTTTGTATATCTTTAGAAACCAGCTCTTAATCCATTTATTTATTTATTTGATGCACCAGTCTTGGTTGTGGCACATGGAATCTTCAGTTGCAGCCTGTGGGATCTAGTTACCTGACCAGGGATCGAACCCAGGTTCCCCGCACTGGGAGCATGGCATCTCAGCCACTGGATGACCAGGGAAGTCCCTTCATTTATCTTTTCTGTGGTCTTTTTAGTCTCTATTTTATTTATTTCCACTCTGATCTTTGTAATTTCCTTCCTTCTAACTTTGGGCTGGGCTTCCCTAGTGGCTCAGATGATAAAGAATCTGCCTACAATGCAAGAGACCCAGGTTGGATCCCTGGGTTGGGAAGATCTCCTGGAGAAGGGAATGGCAACCCATTCCAGTATTCTTGCCTGGAGAATTCCATGGACAGAAGAGCCTGGTGGGTTGCAGTCCATTGGGTTGCAAAGAGTAAGACACAACTGAGTGACCACCACACACACACAAATTTGGGCTTATTTAGTTCTTCTTTTTCTAGTTCCTTGAGGAGTAAAATTAGGTTATTCGAGATCTTTCTGTTTTTCTTAATGCAGGCATGGATCTCTATTAAATTCCCTCTTAGAATTGTTTTCGCTGCATCCCATAGGTCTTTAAATGTTGTATTTCTATTTTCAAATCTCTCAAGATATTTTTAAATTTCTCTTTTTATTTTTTCTCTGACCCATTAGTTTTTCAGTAACATGTCATTTAATTTCCAAATATTTGTGAATTTTCCAGTTCTCGTCTTGTCATTGATGTCTAGTTTAATACCATGGTGGTCAGAAAAGATGCTTGATACACTTTCAGTCTTCTTAAATGTATTAAGACAGGTTTTGCAGCCTCACATATGATCTATCCTGGAGAATGTTTCATGTGCTCTTGAGAAGAACATGTATTGTGCTGCTGTTGTGGCTCTCTATATCTGCCCATGCCTGCCTGCCTACCTGTTAAGCCACTTCAGTCATGTCCAACTCTTTGCAATCCTGTGGCCTGTAGCCCACCAGGCTCTCCTCTGTCCATGGCATTCTCCAGGTAAGAATACTGGAGTTGGGTTCCCACGCCCTCTTCCAGAGGATCTTCCCAATCTGGGGATCAAACCTGTGTCTCTTATGTCTCCTGCATTGGCAGGCAGGTTCTTTATCTGCCTGTCCTTTCCAGTTTTAGGGGCAGTGGTTTGCCTTGTGATCTAACTTCTTCGACAGACCCAAGAAGAGTTATTGATTTTCCCATTCGTTCAGTTTTTCACTTGTTAGGATGGAGCAGTGACTTCCAAGCTCCTTACATGCTGGACTAGAAAGCTACTTATCTTTCAAATTAGAGATAAAGTGGAAGTTGTGTTCATCACTTCTGTTTGCACCCACGGCCTAGATTTACTCACAGAGCCACCTAAGCTGCAAGGGAGATTGGAAAATGTAATCTCCATCACATATAAAATATTTTTGGTTACATTGTTCTAGGCACTGGGGATATAGCAGTATTTGTTCAGGGTAGAGAGGGGTAAACTTATGAATGAATGAATGACTAAATGAACTGCTTAAATAGGTGATTTGTCAGTTGGTGATATATATGTGATAGAAAGGAACAAAAGGCAGGGCAGAGGGGACAGGGATAGTGGAGAGCAGAAATTTCAATTTAAATGAACAGTTGGGGATGGCTCACTTAAAAGGATGACCCGGAGGTTTGGAATGGGGAGGGAGGCGGAACGGGGGTTATGGAAGGGGAAAACATGTATGGATTCATGTTGGATTCATGTCAATGTATGGCAAAACAAATACAATATTGTAAAGTTAAAAAATAGAAAATAAACTAATTTAAAAAGAAAAAAAAAAGGTGACATTTCAGCACAGGCCTGATGGAGGTGTGGGAGTGATTCATGGCTATACCTGAGGTGAAGAATGTTCCAAGCATAGAGAGTAACTTAGTCCAGAGGCTCTGGGGGGCGGGGGGTAGGGGTGGGGTGCTGGCATAAGTGAGGAGCAGCCAGAGGGGTCGTTAAACAGAACGGATGGTAGGGCTGAGGGTGAGGACTCAAAGCAATGAGGTGAGTCCTTGGACTGCACTGTGTAGATAATGATCAAAATCTTATCAATTTGTTTTGAAAGTAGTTATCAAGGACCCATTTTTCATTCATTTATTTATTCATTAAATAAAACTATTGTGCCTCTCTTATCTGCCAGGCTCATTATACATGTGGGCAATATAATAATGGGTTAGATAAAGACTTGCTGTGAATCAATAAAGAGAGATAAGGCCGAGTCCACACAGAGACTAGATTCTCACTGGTGATAAAGTTTATCTTTTAAAAATAGAAAATGTTATCCAGTGTGATGGGTAATCTTATGCGTCAACTTGGCTGGGGCACAGAATGCCCAGATACCTGGTTAAGCATTATTCCTGGATACATATATATATACGGATAAGTCCCTTCACTATTCAGCTGAAACTATCACAACATTGTTAATTGGCTATACCCCAATACAAAATGCTTTTGGTGTTAAAAAAAATTTTTTTTTAAATAGGCACAAGAAAGCAAATATAAGAGAATACTTTAAAATATTAATTTGAGATGTTACATTAAGGGTATAGAGTTAAGTGATTTCTGTTTTTATACCTTTATTTGCAAACTCCTATTATATAGATCTATTCTATAAGGAAAAAACTGAAATCACAAATATAAAAAAATAATTTGCAAAAGATAATCATTTGTCACTGAATTTGCATAATATTTGGCATGAGAAGTATGTTATCTGCATAGATACAAAAATTATGACACCAAAAAAAGAAAAAAGATGTTTCTGGCACTAAGATGAGTGCTCTGAGAGATGTGAGCCCAGAGGAGAATCACATTCTGGGGATTCACAGAGGGTTTCTGAAGAAGATCAAATCTGACCTGAGTCTTGGAGAATGAGTGCAAGAGAAGCAGGTGGAAAATGGGGGATAGTATTCTAGGGAGTCAAAACAGAATGAGAAAAGGCACACAATGTGATGTGAGGCGAAGGGGACACTCCTTCTCCATTCCTGTGGCTTCTTCCTGCATGGAGGAAGCTCCCCTGTCTCACCCTGTCCACTCTCTCTCCCTTTACTTCTCCTCCAGAGAAGTGAATTCTCATTTTTTGTTTGTTTTTTTTGTTTTGTTCGGCCACACCATGTGGCATATGGGATCTTTCCTGACCAGGGATCAAACCTATGCCTCCTGTACTGGAAGCTCAGAGTCTTAACCACTGGGCCACCACGGAGGTCCTGGAGAAGTAAGCTCTGACTGGAGAATTCTGAAACTGGAGTGAATTCTGATGAGTAAATCTGAGAACACTGTGAGTGTGATTGGTTAACTCTCTTCTTTTCCTGGTAGGAGTGAGCTGTAGATAATGGGCACATGGCTGTCTTTCTGGGGTTCATTCACCTCAAGGAAGCCCCCTCATCTACATAGGAGTCACCTTCTCCAGCAGTGTCAAAGGGGGTGTGTTGGTCTTTCACATGTGGTCTCCTTGTTGTATTACTCAGCTGATCCAGCAGGGATCAGAGCTCTAGCAGGGAAGGCAGGTGCTATGTAGTGGGTCTTCTAGAATCCACATAAAGGGGATGTAAGGTGTGACGTAGTGAGGGCAGAGAAGAGGGTCGACAGATTTGGAAGAAGTGGGTCATAGGATGCCTTTATCTTAAAAGCTGTGTGTGGGATCCACTGAATTTGGTTTCAAACTGGGGATTATCCTGCTTAGAATTGCTTTCTATTGTGAGTCCCTCTGGCAACAGTATGGATTTTGGGGAGGATGACAGAAATCAGATCAAAGGCAAGTAGGCCAATCTAAAATGTATATTAGGGAAGGTGAGAGTCCTGTGTAGCCACAACATCATCCACTGTAGCTGTGATGGCCTCTGGGCGGCTCCGGGCACCCTGTGATGATTGGCTGGCTATCATGGTGTTCCCACAATGCAATGCACAGCACATGTGCATCATTAAAGAGGGACCTTCAAGGCTGCACTGACGTTACCTGATAACTGGGTTCACCTCTCAGAGGATGTTGAGCCAAAAGACACAACTAAGGTAAAGAGTGGGAGAAGGAAGGATTTATTACTTGCAGTCTTCAATTACTTAAGGAAATTACTCTTCTCTACTCAAAGAGCTAAGTTTTGGAGAGGGAGACAAGATGGCAGAGTAGAAGGACCTTGAGCTCACCTCCTCTCATGGGCACACCAGAATCACAACTAACTGCTGAACCACCATTGACAAAAAAGTCTGGAAGCTACCCCAAAAAGATATTCTACATCCGAAGACATAAAGAAACCACAATGAGACAGTAGAAGGGGTGCATTCGAGATACAATCAAATTCCATACCATCCAGGTGGGTGACCCACAAACTGGAGAATAATTATATGACAGAAGTTCTCTCACAGGAGTAAAAGTTCTAAACCCCACGTCAGGCTTCCCAGCCTGGAGGTCTGGGATTGAGAGGAGGGGCCTGGGGAGCAGAAGGAGGAAGCACTTGACATTAATAGCCAGTGGGGCTTGATTATAGGAGTTCCACAGGGTTGGGAGAACAGAGGCTCCATTCTTAGAAAGAAAAAAGTGAAAGTGAAAGTCCCTCAGTGTGTCTGACTTTTTGTTACCCTAGGCTCCTCTGTCCATAAAATTCTCCAGACAAGAATACTGGAGTGGGTTGCCATTTCCTTCTCCAGGGGATCTTAATGACCCAGGGATTGAACCCGGGTCTCCTGCATTACAGGCAGACTCTTTACCATCTGAGCCAAGCTCAGAGGGTGCACATAAAGTCTCGTGTGCACTGGGACGCAGAGCAACAGCAGTGACTTCATAGGAACCTGGGCCAGACCTACCTACTGGTCTCGGGAGTGTCTCCTGGGGAGGTAGGGGGCAACAGTGGCCCTCTCTGAGGTCATCAAAGCTGATGGTGGATATATTAGGAGTATTCATCTTCAAGCCTCTCGCTGGAGGCAGACATAGTGCATCGGTAATTAGCATGGAGACCTGGTCCCACCCAATATCCTCTGACCTCTGATGCTGAGATACCTCAAACGAAACAACAAACAGGGCGGGACACATCCCCACCCTTCAGCAGACAGGCTACCTAAAACTCCCTGAGCCCAGCCACCTCCGCACCCCTGCCTGGACACAGCCCTGATCCCCAGAAGTCCAAGGTCCAACTCCACCCACCAGTGGGCAGGCACAAGCCCCACCCACCAGGAAGCCTGCATAAGCCTCTAGACTAGCCTCACCCACTAGGGGGCAGACACCAGAAGAGAGAAAACTACTATATTGCAGCTTGGGAGCTGAGTCTGCAAACAGCTCAGAACCTACGCTGGGATCAACTGGTTGTTGGCCCTTGGGAACGTACTGCTGGGACAAATAGAACATCCTCTACAAAGAGCCGATTCTTCAAGGTCTAGAAACATAACTAAGCCATTCCCTTTTCCAGGGGATCTTTCCGGCCCAGGGATTGAACCCAGGTCTCCTGCGTTGCAGGTAGATTGTCTGAGCCACCAGGGAAGCCCTAACTAAGCTACTGCATACATAAAAATATAGACAGAAATGAAAACAACATAAGACAGCAAAGAAATATGTTCCAGATTAAGGGACAAGATGAAACACCGGAAGAATAACTAAGCGAAGTTGAGATAGGCAATCTGCCCGAGAAACGTGAGTCCTGAGCTACTTCAGAAGAAAGTGCAGAGGGGAGCCTGACCCAGCAAATGTCTAGAAGACCACATAAATAAGATTGAATGATTGGCCAGTTGTAATGCCATGAATTAGTGGGAATAATTTGTGATGTGTCCCAATTTTCCGACTTCAGTAGCCAACTGGTTTGTAATTTCAGTTACCACGAAAGTAAACTCAAGAAAAGGATCCAATCTGGGGCAAGTGAGGCAATAATGAATTTAGTTTGGACCACATTGATTTTTATGTCTGAGCTCTCCAGGTGAGATGTCCACAGACTAGAATTGGCTATGAGTCTCAAGTTCAGCAGTGATGTCAGTTTTGGAGATTTACATTTGGAAGTCACCAGCAAAGGGAAGGGAACATTAAAATCATGACTGTGTTGGATAGTGTAGGAAAATGAAACAGTGGGACAGAAAGCAATGTCCCACTTGTGGGGAGTGGGGATCCAAAAGTTTAAGAAGTTGGCAGACAAGGAAGACTGTGAAACAGGATAAAAAGCAATGATCAGAGATGTAAGAGGAGACTCATAAGAGACGTCAAAGAAGTAGAGAATTTCAGAAAGAATTGAATGAGAAATAGTGTCAAACACAGTAGAATGGCCCAAGTAGACTTAGACAGAGAGTGTCCAGTGGCATTGGCAACTTGGAGGTGATGCTTTTTGAGGTTTTCTTGTTGTTTTTTCCCTTTTTAAAAAATAATTAATTAATTAATTTGGCTGCATCACGTCTTAGCTATGGCGTGCAGAATCTAGTTCCCTGACCAGGAATCAAACCCAGATTCCCTACATTGGGAGCAAGGAATCTTAGCCACTGGACCACTAGGAAAATCCCTGGAGTTTATGTTTTTGAAAGTGGTTTGAATTGAACGGTCTGGTCAGAAGGCAGGTGGCAGTGGGTGAAGAAGTGAAGACCTCAATTACTGGGGCTATTTTCAAGATGCCCGACTGAGAGGTCAAGGGGGTATCAAGAGAGACTTTCTCCTCAAAAGGTGAATCTTGATGTATTTATAGGCTGAGGGCAATGAACTAATAGGACACAAGAGAGTGAATTTGTAAAAGAAAGGGGAGTATGGATGGAACAAGATGCCCAAGGGTAAAGGAGATCATGAATACAAAGCTGGGATGGAAGTAGGGAGAAATGTGTGTGTGTGTGTGTGTGTGTGTGTGTGTGTGTGTGCAGAGGAGGGTGGGGATTATCTTGAACTCGAGATGAAATATCTATTTCCCTGAGACCTGAAAAAGAGTGAAAGGCATTTCTTTCTTTCTTTTTAAAATGCTTATCTTTATTTATTTTATTTGGCTGCACCAGGTCTTAGTTGCAGCATGCAGGATCTAGTTTCTTGACCAGGGATTAAACCCTGACCGCCTGCATTGGGAGTAAGGAGTCTTAACCATCAGGCCACCAGACAAGTCTGAAGTAAAGGGTATTTCTAAATGAGATAAGTGTTGTTTTGTTGTTGATATTTGGGTGGAGTGTGGAGATGGAGGAAGCAGAAGTTCATGCTGGTGGCCTCGGTTTTCTCGATGAAATAGAAAGCAAGGTCATGTACTGAGAGAATGTTGGGGCTTGAGAAGGGAGTGAAGGTCTGACATGAACATCAGGCAGAATAGGGGGTGAGGGGAGACAGTAACGATGGAAATGGTGATCTCCTCTGGAGCTGGTTGGGTTAGAGAGGAGAGAGAGGACTAGAGGCTCCTGCAGACTGAGTGGAAGTGGAAAGAGCAAGAAGTGCAGTGGTCCACGAAATACTAGTGATGATAACGAGGACATGAAAGAGAAGTGGTCGTCAGCAGATAGCAGTACTTTTCAGCGACTTTGTTCTAAAACAATAACTAACACTTGAACAGCTCTCTACATTTTAGGACATGTTTTTGCAGACCTATTTCATTTGTTTTCATAACAGCACTATGAGGCATATGTTATTATTTTCTTGTTCCCCAGAGATGAAGTGAGACAGAGAAAGTGACTTCCTCAGGGTCAGACAAGTAGTAAAAACAGGACTTCAAACTAGATATTTGGTCTCCAAGCTTCACACAGATAGGACTGGATATTTAAGGACATGGATTATCCAAGTCAGTGATAAAATATATGCCTTGGGTTGATTTTTCTAGAAGGAAGGGTGAGTCTTCTCTGCTTGTGACCCAGGACAGCCGGCTGGCTCCCTGGCATGAGGTTTACATCACGGTAAATCTTGGCTTTAGTGGGCTAACTGACCCCCATAGCCCACTGAGGTATATGCATGCCCTGTCCTAGTCCACACCTCCATGCTTTTGTACTTTCTGCCCTTCCATCTAAAATATCCTCCCTGTGGTTGTCTCCTAGCTAACTCCCATATCTTTCAAAGCTCCCAACCACCTTTCCTGCAGGTTGAGCTAAAAGCCCTATTTTGTGCTCTTCATCATACCCTGGGCTCTTCTTCAGTCCATCACATCGAATTTGTCACCTGTACCCCTGTCTCCCTCACTTGACTAAGAGCACTTTGAGGCCAAGAACTGTGTCTTATGTCTGTGCATCTTTGTACAAAATGCCCAGCACAGTACTTGGTGCAAATAAGGGTCAATCACCTGCATGTATGGAAAATATGACCCTGTAGTGCAACTCTCAGTGGGAACCAACTAAGAGCATGTGTTAGTCCATCCCATGGTCAGTCTGAACACAGCCTCACTCTTCTTTGTGGAGATGACAAGATCTGGCAGCTCATTAGCAAGAGCTTTCCTCACTTCCACTGAGACTTTTCTTCTGTTTTATCTCGAAAGGTCTAGAAAGTATCCAGAAATTGACCACTTTCTCCCACTTCTACTACTACTACTGCTGGTCCAAGTCAATATCATCTTTTATTTTATTTTTTTGATGTTAATTTGTTTATTTATTTGGCTGAGCTGAGTCTTACATGCCACACTCAGGATCTTCCATCTTCATTGCAGCATTCAGGATCTTTAGCTGCGGCATGTAAACTCAGTTGTAACTCAGTTCCCTGATGAGGGATAGAACCTAGGCCCCCTGCATTGGGAGCGTGGAGTCTTAGCCACTGGACTACCAGGGAAGTCCCCCAACAGCATCCCTTGCCTGGATTATTGCAACAGTGTCCTAACTTGTCTCCCTGCTTTAGCTTTCCCAGGGTGTAACCCATTCCTAGTACAGTGCCGGAGTGATCCTGTCAGCATGCAGGTCAGCTGATGTTCCTCCTCTGCTCAGTGTCTCCCAGCTCACCCAACGTGAAAGCCCAAATCTTTTCAAGTCCATTCAGTGCCCTACATGATCTAGCCCCTGTGAGCTTCTGATTCCACCTTCTACTCAACTACATTGGAGTCCTCACTGTTTTTTACACACCAGGTCCACTCACCCCAGGACCTTGCATTGCTATTCCCTTCCCTGGAGTCCTCCACCAGATTTCATCATCACCTTCTCCTTTCCACCCTCAGCTCTCTTACTCAGCTACGTCTCCCTTTATAACCCTTCTTATAACCCTTTTATTTTTATTTTTGGCTGCACCATGCGACTTGCCGTATCTTAGTTTCCCATCTGGGGATGGAACCTGTGCCCCTGGCAGTGGAAGCATGGAGTTCTAACCACTGGATTGCCAGGGAATTCCCTCCTTACTTTATTTTTTACTTAGACCTCAAATGCTGGCTAGAATACTAGATATCTTACTTATTGATCTTGTTTCTTTTCTGTCTCTCCCAGAAGAGTAGTGAATTAGAACCGCTTGGGTCATTTCTATATCCCTCATTCCCGGAACAGTGTCTGATACAGAGGAGACAATGAACATATGCTGAGTGAAGGAGTTCTAATTCAAGGCTGACCTCTTACATCCTGGTTAAAAATGAACAGTTCTCAAATTGGTTTCATATGTGTTAATTTGGTTTGTTTAACTGGAGTATATTCTTTTCAAAAGTAGAGACCTGGTGTACCCTTTACGCCTGTTGATTAATGCAAAGTGATGGCTCTCATAATTCAACCACATCTGTCTTTTGCCCCATCCTCCCACTCTCTTCCCATACCTGGATCAGCTTGTGCCTCCTAGACCACTGTTTTCCTTTTTACTCCCTCTCTTCTTCCTGTTTCCGTGTATCAGGGAAACCTCATCATTCCTGGAGAAAATCTTCCTTTCCATTGCTTCTGCTGATTTAATCTTTGCTTTTTAATCAGATACAAAGAGGTGGGGGTGAGAGTGGGGAATATACTCAGACCATCATACATCATTTTATGAAAGAAAAAAACCTGACATTTTCATTGGCAAATAAATTCTGGAGCTCCGGGACTGGAGAGGACCTGCGAGGTCGGCTCATTCATCTTCACACCTCTGAGTCCTTTTGTGGTGAAAAATCATTCCCCAAATACAACTGTCTAGCTTTTTCTCTGACTATACTCTGAAGAAGTTATTAATACTTCCCTAACCTCCTTAGGGGTTTTAGTGTCTTAGTGGAAAATATGAATGTATTATTAAAGCACTTGAAGTGCAGCAGTTATGGAATTGGAGCACTATAAATGTACAAATATACACTCAATGAATGACTCTTCTGTTCTTCCTTTCCTCTCTCCATCCCACCCAGATGCATTTCAGGTTTAATAAACTGTCTATGTCTTCACAATAGAATTTTCAAATCCAAGAGAAACTTTCAGCTTGATGATTTCTGCTAATCTCTTTTTAAGACTGTCCCTAAATCGTTCCCACCTGAACATAACTACAGTCGACTTAGAAGACAGACTACACAGTCTATGGAGATTGGGTTTGAATCCAGCTCTAAAATGAATCAATAGTGTGAATTTGGGCACTTGACTTCTCACTGTCTTTGTTTCCTCATCTGTAAAATAGATGCAAAATTGCCAAGATATGGAAGCAATCTAAGTATCCATCAACAGATTTATGGATAAAAAAGATGTGGTAAATATACACAATGTAATATTAGCCATAAAATAGAATGAAATTTTGTGATTTGCAGCAACATGGACTTGGAAGGCATTATGCTAAGTGAAATAAGCCAGAGAAATACTGTATGATATCATTTATCAAATACTGTATGATATCACTTATATATGGAACTTAAAAAATGTGACAAACTAGTAATTATACCAGAAAAAGAAGCAGACTCACAGATATAGAGAACAAACTAGTGGTTACCAGTAGGGAGAGGGAAGGGGGGAAGGCAAAATAGATTTAGGGGATTAAAAGATACAAACTACTAGCTATGAAATAAGCTACAAGGGTATATTATATAACATGGGGAGTACAGCCAGTATTTTATAATTACTACAAATGGAGTATTGGGCTTCCCAGATGGCACAGTAGTAAAGAATCTGCCTGCCAATGCAGGAGACGCAAGAGACTCAGGTTTGATCCCTGGGTCAGGAAGATCCCCTGGAGTGGGAAATAGCAACCTGCTCTAGTATTCTTGCCTGGAAAAATTCATGGACAGGGAAGCCTGGAAGGCTACAGTCCACGAGGTCACAAAGCATCAGACATGACTAAGCAATTGAGCACATAAATGGGGTGAAAGTGAAAAGTGAAAGTGAAGTCGCTCAGTCGTGTCCGACTCTTTGCGACCCCATGGACTGTAGCCTACCTGGCTCCTCCGTCCATGAGATTCTCCAGGCGAGAATATTGGAGTGAGTTGCCATTTCCTTCTCCAGGGGATCTTCCCGACCGAGGGATTGAACCTGGGTCTCCCACATTGCAGGCAGATGCTTTAACCTCTGAGCCACAAGAGAAGCCCTCATAAATGGGGTATAACCCCTAAAAATTGGGAATCACTATATTGTACACCTGTAATTTATACAATATTATATATCAACTATATTTCAATTTTTAAAAAATGCTCCAACTTTTTAAATAATTAAACAAAACAGGTATAAATTAATAAACAGGTATAAACTTCCATTTTGTGAAGTTCTTGCAACCATTAAATGAGATTTAGCTTTGAAAGGACTCAATATACCACCCTGAAACTTGGTGTGTTAATCCATGAGAATGATGATAATGATAATAGGTGATACTTAATATATATCACTCATTGAATATATGCCAGGCATTAAGAAGTACTTTACATATGTTAGTTCATTTAATAGTAAATCATGGAGGAGGTTACTCCTTTCATTATCGTTATGATGATCTTTCCTCATTATTTATTTATATATACATTTTTTTTGCCACATAGCATTTGGGATCTTAGTTCCCTGACTAGGGATCAAACCCACATCACCAACAGAGGAAACGCAGAGTCCCAGGCACTGGCCAGGGAAGTCCCAGAGTTCAGTTCAGTTCAGTTCAGTTCAGTCGCTCAGTCGTGTCCGACTCTTTGCGACCCCATGAACCGCAGCACGCCAGGCCTCCCTGTCCATCACCAACTCCTGGAGTCCACCCAAACTCATGTCCATTGAGTCGGTGATGCCATCCAACCATCTCATCCTCTGTCGTCCCCTTCTCTTCCTGCCTTCAATCTTTCCCAGCATCAGGGTCTTTTCAAATGAGTCAGCTCTTCGCATCAGGTGGCCGAAGTATTGAAGTTCCAGCTTCAACCCACAAAAACCATTTTAAAGGCCTATGAAAGAAGGTGAACGGGTGACAGTCAGTAATAGAAAGGAGAAATGGACTGAGAGAGGAAGGGTGGGGTCAGTGAGTGAGGAAGGCTGTTTCCTGTGTTATGGCTCAGGCCTGAGTGCAGCAGACTTGCCCTCAGCAGGGCAGTGGCGTGGGCAGGGAGGGGCATCAGGGGAGGTGTGCAACTTTGGGGTCATGTCGCTCAGTTTCTGTGATTTGTGACAACCCATCTCGCCAGAAGTGAATGTGGGAGGGGAGGAGGGGGGTGTATTTTCAAGCTGCAAAAACCTCACAACAGGTCAAACTGACCCAACCAAGAAGAAGCTTGATTAGAGCCCAACAATGGCGTTAATAGTCTTGTCAAAGTGCTCCCAAAATATCTGCATTTAGCTCGCAGATGGTTTTTTTTCATTGTAAAAAAAAAATGTATAATGATGATTCTCAAAGACACTAAAGAAAATTGAACAGAAGAAAATTTTGGAAACACGACTATATTGCAACTCATAGTAAAAAAGAAACCTGCTCCATGATAAGGCTGTAGTGGCTGCAAATCCAGATGGTTCCTGACACAAAAGGATGTGAGATGTAATCGTTTTTGTACTAGAAGGTGGAGATGGACCATTGAAAGTAATAATGCAATTCCTGTTACCAGTTCAGGTTCCCAAGCCCTAAATGTCTTTTCATAAATTGTGATGCTGTATTGAAACTTCCGATTTGTTTTAATAACAAACTAATTATTTTTAACTTGTGAAATATGTAGGTAGGTGCTTTCTGAGGACGTTTTTTCTTTTTAGTGAAATATAGTTGATTTACAATACTGTGTTAGCTTCAGGTGTTCAGCAACGTGATTTGGTTTTATACATATATATATTCTTTTAAAAATTCTATTCCATTAGTACACTACAAAATATTGAACATAGTTTCCTGTGCTATTCAGTAAGTCTTTGTTGTTTATCTATTTTATATATAATAATCTGTATCTTTTCATCCCATATTTCTGATATATTCCTCCGTCCTCTTCTCCTCTGGTAACCATAAGTTTGTTTTCTATGTCAGTCTGTTTCTGTTTTGCAAATAAGTTCTTTTGTACTATTTTTTAGATCCCACATATAAGTGATATCATATATGTCTTTGCGTGACTTACTTTACTTAGTATGATAATCTCTAGGCCCATCCATGTTGCTGCAAATGGCATTATTTCATTCTTTTTATGGCTGAGTGATATTCCATTGTATATATGTTCCACATCTTCTTGACCAACTCATCTGTCAGTGGGCACTTAGGTTGCTTCCATATCTTGGCTATTACAAATAGTGCTTCTATGAACAATGGGGCGCATGTATCTTTTCAAATTAGAGCTTTCATCTTTTCCAGATATATGCCCAAGAATGGGATTGCTGGATCACATGGTAGTTCTCTTTTTAGCTTTTTAAGAAAGCTTCATTCTATTTTCCATAATGGCTGTACCAATCTACATTCCCACCAATAGTGTGGGAGGATCGCCTTTTCTCCACACCCTCTCCAGCATTTATTTATAGACTTTTTGATGATGGACATTCTGACTGGAACAAGCTGATACCTCACTGTAGTTTTGATTTGCATTTCACTGAAAGCATTTTTGAATGGGTTTCTGAAATACTCAGGGAGGCAACAGGAGGAACAGGATTACCTTCTGAGAAAGTCCTCCCACTTCCAGCTCTCGACAATTTTATTCCTTCAGCTCCTAAAGCCACACCTAAGATTTTCCAACTGTAATCCCTTCCACCTGATTCTTCCTCTTTTTTGAGGGGGGTTGTGCTACATGGCATGTGGGATCTTAGTTCCCCAACTGGGGATCAAACTCATGCCCCCTATATTGAGAGCACAGGGTCTTAACCACTGGACCATTAGAGAAGTCCTGCTGTTTCCTCTTTAGGAGACAGTTTCTCCCTTCCCATCCTCTTGGCGGTTGGCTTCTTATCCTTTAAGTTCAGAATTAACTATCATCCTTCTACAGGCGTTTAGTGACCAGCATGGAACCCCTACTATGACTCCAGCTTACAGTGGGCTTGTTGTTCTGTGGCCACAACAGCTTCTTTTATTTGTTCGTTTTCTTATCAATGGGATCTCCTACAACTCAAAGGTCCACAAGAGCAGGTGAACAGGGCCATCCTGAGACTAGCATCTATCACAGTGATCATCACCTCATTCAAAGAAGCCCAAGAAACATTGGTTAAGTGAGAGGAATGAAAGTTGCTGCTTCCCTTTTCCCCCATTTTTTCTTTTCTTTCTTCTTTTTTATTGGAAGTGTAATTGCTTTGGGCTTCCCTGGTGCCTCAGTGCAAAAGAATCCGCCTGCTGATGGAGGAGACCCAGGGATCACCTGGGTCAGGAAAATCCCTGGAGACGGAAATGGCAACCCACTCCAGTATTCTTGCCTGGGAAATTCCATGGACAGAGGACCCTCACAGGCTACAATCCATGGAGTCACAAAAGAGTTGGACATGACTTAGCGACTAAACAACAACAAAATTGCTTTACAATGTTGTGTTGGCTTCTGCTGTACAACAAAGTGAATCAGTTGTATGTATACATATATCCCCTCCCACGCCCCCCAGCCCATGTTTCCTTTTTATTTATCATGCAGTCATGAAAAATATACTAAAGCATGAGCCCTTTTTCAGCTGTGTCCTAAGATCTCTGTAGGAAATTTTCACAGCTTATTTAGCTGAGAATGGGTGCATTTGACCTTGGGCTACTCAAGACTCAGAATAAGATTGTCATGATGTATTATTCAAGTTAATACAGTTTGATTTAAGGCTCATCTCCATTTGAGTAGTTGGTGATTTTTCTTCTTACCTTTTAAAAGAGAAATGAAAATGCCATCACCTGGGCCCTTAGTATCTACAAAGTAATGTCTTATTCAGCATGGGGACCAAAAAAACCACAGTCCCTTTCCTTCCTTTACAAAATTGTGAATGGTAAAGGTCAAATCTCAGATTTTGTTTAAACTTGGAGTATAGTTGCTTTATAGTTGTGTTAGTTTCTTCTGTACAACAAAGTGAATCAGCTATGTGTATACATATATCCCCTCCCATCTGGGCCTCCCTCCCACCCCACCCCCATCACACCCTCTAAGTCATCACAGAGCCTGAGCTGAGCTCCCTGTGCTGTACACCAAGTTCCCAGGAGCTATGTATTTTACACACAGTAGTGTATGTATGTCAACCTCAGTCTCCCAATTCATCCCACTCCCCTTTCTCCTTCCATCTTTATATGTCTGTTCTCTATGCCTGCATCTCTATTTTTGCCCTCCAAATAAGTTCATCTATACCATTTTTCTAATTCCACATATATGCATTAATATACAATATTTGTTTTTCTCTTTCTGACTTATTTCACTTTGTGTGACAGACTCTACATCCATCCACAAAACCTCAGACTCTTAATAACAGCTGGATTATTGTGTCTGTGGATACACTATAGTAGTACTTGCCATAATGATTCTCATTTTCATATTGATGAAATGAGACCCAGAGAAGCTAAATAACTTTCCCCAGGCTCCAAACTTAGCAAGTGACAAGAGGCAGGATTCAAAGCCATGTCTGTTCAATGCTGAGACTCACATACTCAACCCTATTACAAATAAACACTTCAATTGTGAATAGCATTGTCTGAGCCTGCACTACCCAGAACCAGGAGTAAGCATCCTAGGAAACAAGAAAAGAAAAAGAGGGACTTCCCTGGTGGTCCAGTGGCTAAGACTCCATGCTCCAAGTGCAGGGGCCCAGCTTGATCCCTGGTCAGAGAACTGGATCCCACATGCCACAACTAAAGATCCTGCCTGCTACACCTAAGATCTGGTGCAGCCAAATAAATATCAAAATTTAAAAAGAGTTGCCTAGGATCCCTTCCTTAGAACACATCATCACAACATATACGAAAAAAAAAAATCCCTAAACACACCAAGCTAGGGCAAGCGTGACATTTCCTAGTGGTTACACTCTTGGTGGACAAGAGAATGAAATGACAGGGATAGGTGGGGCTAATTGGAGAGACTTTCTATAAGGTACATGTCATTCACTAGATTTTAAGAGAGAGAGAGAGGGATGAAGGACACAAGCTTACTAGTGGGGCTTCCTTAATGACCACTCCTGGCCCTTTCATCACTATTACCTCTATGGCCTTGGGGTCCTGGCCTGAAATAGAGCCAGGAAGGATGGGAAGGATGACCAAGATATTAGTTACTTGTCTTAGCATAGCACTATTGGCCTAGGGATTCGTGGCACCTACAAGCTTCAAGATTCTTGAGGAATGAGAGTGGTGAGTTTCAGGAAAAGAGTGAATCTTTGTCTCCTCTGATGTTGTGAATCACTCACTCCAGTGTGGCCAGGGGACAGGAGGCTGATGTCAGGAGTTCCTGGCACTTTCACTGGAGTGGGACCCGTGGGAGAATGGCTTCCAGCGTGGCTGTACCAAATCTGAAGTCATAAATCTATTTTGAATGGGGCAGGGAGCCTCTGTGCTTTTGTACCACTGGGTTTCAAGTTGATCTTCCCACCTTGTCATAGAGGACAATTAATACCCAGTTCCTTTTTGTAGAGAAGAGATTCAAGATGCTCAGATCAGAAGGAATATCATAATGATTACTTGGGGGAATTTTCCTGTCTATGTACCTGGGTTGAAGATAGATAAAATTGTAGGTTTCATTATAACAAAAGGAACATTGGTTCCTGCTCTTCAGGGGACCTCCTAATGCTCTGTCGGTCCTTTCTAGAGGACAAGGGCTTCCTCCTCTCAAAATTGATACCATAAAGATCTCAGCTTCAGTTAGGACGATTAACTCTTTAATGGCTTGGAACAGTGGATTCTGCAAAATGATAAGACAAGGAAGCAACAAATTTTCAGGGCCTCCCTATATAGCTTCTCTCCCTCCCCCAGGGTGGGCTCCATATGAATAAAAGTATAAGTCATTTATTCTAATTTCTTCAAACTTCATTGACTCTGTGTGGGTATATTCTTCTTGGACTGTGCTGTGCTATTTAGTATGCACTTAAAGTGCATTTTAGTGGATATTAAAGAAGGCACTTGCTTATTGCCAGCATTTTCTACGAGTATCTAATTAAGTTCAGGTTCTTGTGTTAATTATCCGGTTCTATAACGTTTATTAAGCTATCTGATTTTAATATAATCCTACTGCAAGTAGTGATTATGTAGTCACTCAACTGCTCAGAGAAAACGCATTAAATTCCAGATGTGTAAGGTGAATTGCTTGAATGCAACTAGCCATTAGGTTTGATCATAAAATGTTTATTAGAAGAAGAGACACCATTTTAGTTTGACTTCGTATCTTTAGTGCACCCACCATCAACTGATATAAGCAGAATTTCACAGTGTTTCTTAGTTTCAAACTTGGTCTTGACTGTGAATTACATTTGCCTAATTTGTTTTTAAAAATACAATACTAAATAAATAAAACTGGTTGTTTTTTAAGAATTTTCTCTCTCTCAACTTCAATAATACCTTTCATTTTTAGGGATACTTTTTAAAAAACACCCTCTTCATGGGAATTCCCTGGTGGTCCGGTGGTTAAGACTTCAAGCTCTCACTACCAGGGGTCCAGGTTCAATCCCTGGTCAATCCCACAAGCCCCACAGCATGGCAAAAACAAAACAAACAAACAAACAAAGTCCTCTTCAGCTAGGATTTTAAACTTGCACAATGGGTATATCAAAAAAGGTACCCTTATTCCCTTTTTCCCTCACAGAGAAAATGACTCACCAGACTCGAACACTCTCAAATTCTTGTCATGGAACCCACAAACGTCCCAGGTCCAGGCCCATTCGCCCCTCCTTTGACCTCCGGTGACAGCAGAGGGTCCTTCCCCCTCCCACTCTCAGCTACTGTCCTACCTGTCCCCTAATCTCAGCCTCTCCAGCCTTTGCAGTACGCTCCAGCCTGGACCTCCTTTAACCCCATCAGTCCATTCGTCACTTCCTTTAGTACTTAAATACCCTCCAAATTACTCACATTTATAAACCACACCCCACCTTGACCCAATCCCCTACCATCCACTACTGGCTCTAGTTTTCCCCCCAAATTTGGAGCTTCACTTCCTGAAGTGCATGTCCTTCCCAGTGGTTCATTTTGTACCTACGGTCTTCTAGCTGCTGCTCCCACCATCCTTCATCGACTGGCTGCCGTGAACTGGCCGACGACCTCCCCGTGCTAAATGCCCCTCAGTCCTTACTGCGCTTGGCTACCAGGCAGCATTTGTCACCAGCGTTGGTTCCCTCCTTTTTGAAGCAGTCTCTTACCTTGGCTCCTGCAAAGCAAAGTTCTCCTGGATAACCTCCTGTCTCTGGCTCCTTCCGAGTTCCCTTGATAGTGGTCAATCTCCTCTGCTCCTCCTCCCCTTCCTCCTCCCTCTGCCCTTTCTCTTCCTTCTCCCCCTCTCCTCCTCCCCTACCTCTTCCTCCTCTTTCTCCTCCTCTTTCTTCCTCCTTCAGCTCCTAGTCTCAGTTCTCCTTCTTCTTCCTCTTCTTCTTTGACTTGTCCTTCAAATATGCTTCAGGATTCTGTCCTTGGTTTTTTTCCGACTCAGCACCCACTCTCTGGGCTACCCCTCCCCAAGGATTTGGTCTTACCTGGCATTCCAGCCTCAGCCTCTTTCCAGTCTCCTGGAATTCAACATACCAGCCCTGCTAGACCTTCACTGTCTCTCATGGTCCATGCTCTTTCAACTCTTAACTTTCCTCTATCAATTCTTTCTACTTGGAGTCCTCCTCTAATGGGCCGCTCATATGTCACCTTCAGGCCTCTGGTCAAGAACAGCATCCTTCAAGAGAGCTGTCCTCATCTCCAGGTTAGGTCTTGCTGATTTCTATACATTTCCTATGAAAATATTCACTACACCTTTTTGATATTCGTGTTTAATTGTTCATTGTTCTCTCCTAGCTCTGAGCCCAATGCCCAGTATGCATTAGGTGCTCACAGCTATGTTCTAGTTGAATGAACAAGTTTATCTAAATGATAATAGCATTATCCCTACATATTTGAGAATTTCCACATCCCTTCAGGAAGATGGTCCTTGTGTTCTCCCATCTGTGAATCAAACTGTGCTTCCAAACCAACCTGTTCATGCAAAATAATTAAGCATTTGTGTAAAACTGGGGCGGAAGAGGCAGCAACACCCAAGGCAGCTGAGCTCTTCTTCTGCTGCAGAAAACTGGGTGAGAGTTCAAATGAGAAGGTATCTAACATCTGGCTTTCTTTCTTAACATCTGGCTTTCTTTCCCTTGCTGGGAAGTTTGCACATAAACTCTGTAACCTACTTGCAACATTATGATTAATAGCGATCATGACAACATTGTCCTTTAAATATTTAAAAAATATTTAGGTCCTTCCCTGGTGGTCCAGTGGCACAGATTCCATTCTCTCAATGCAGGTGGCCCAGGTTCAATCCCTGGTCAGGGAACTAGATCCCACATGCCGCAACTAAGAGTTCTTGTGCCACAACTAAAGATCCTGCAGGCTGCAACTAAGAGCCAGCACAGCCAAATATATAAATATTTTAAAAAATATTTAATACACCCTTAAATGTGGCTGTATTAACTCTGAGACCTAGATTTTCTTCAAAGCAGGGGAAACACTGTGATTTCTAATGGAGAAACAGGATTAGATATGTAGACATTAACATTGTAGAAAAACTTCTAGAAGGATAACTTTTGTTGTTCAGTCACTAAGTCGTGTTCGACTCTTTGTGACCCCATGAACTTCAGTGTGCCAGGCTTCCCTGTCCTTCACTATCTCCCGGAGTTTGCTCAAACTCATGTCCATTGAGCCAGTGATGCTATCCAACCATCTCGTCCTCTGCCCATACTCCTTTTGCCTTCAATCTTTCCCAGCATCAGGGATTCTTCTCCAGTGAGTCAGGTCTCTGCATCACGTGGTCAAAATATTAGAGTTCCAGCTTCAGCATCTGTCCTTCCCATGAATATTCAGGGTTGATATATACGAGTTTCATATAACTGAAAAAAATCTTTTCATGTACCTGCTTCTGGGTGAGCAACAGGTGATGGGATGCAGTCTTCCTAGGGCCACAGGGATGCAGCTTCTGTCCAGATCTTTCTCTACTGATTTTCAGTTCTGTCATTTTGTAAATATATTTGTTTGAATTAAATATATATATATATACATATATATGTGTGTGTGTATATATATATATATATATATATATATATATATTTGCTTCATGTTTTCCCTGTCTATAGCAGGACCCCAAATACTGAGAAACCTCAGTCTAAGATAAAGAAAATGTTTGGTGAGAATCCAGAGATGACATTTACTGAACCATCAGAGTGTAGAGAACCACCCGGATCTCCAGCAGCACACGTTGGGTAAATATATACATACATAATATCTATTTATTATTATTCACTCATATATAAACCTACACTGTTTGGTGTATTTCATTGTTGATTCTAAACTACGTGCCTAGGGATGGAACAGTGGAGCTTTAAAGGCAGTTAAAAGGAAAGTAGCAGGGAGGGTACATCGTCGCCAGCCTGGCTGAGTAGCAAGATTTTCTAAAGACACAAGAGGGAGTAGATGACCTTTCCAGAGCCCTCTCATCCAAAGATTTTATGATTGCATGCACGTCCTCTGTCTAGACATGAAGGGTGGGTGCTCCTGCTTTTTCTGCGGTAACACGGGGAAAAGTGTGACTGCTCCACCTACAGTCACATCGCAGAAACTACTCAACCTCAGCCAGAAAAAAACAACAAAATCACAAACCAAACAGGGAAGAGAGAACTCACTGAGAAGAACACAATTCCAGAGTCTGTTACAAATAATATTCTCCCCAAATTATATTTACATTTAGTCCAGGCTTTCAGAGAGACAGTAACTTCCATATTCTGTGTTTTGCACAGTTATCAACATTCATTCATATACTTAATGACTAATATGTAAGGCCATTTCATGAGAAAAGGAAGAGATTGCAAGTTTGGCCCTTCCTTTGACAAGTGAGGAACAAAGACATGGGCAGATAAGTTAGATGACCATGGTTATTCAGTGACTAAGTGAAGACCCAGGTGTTTGACTACTGATAAGACAGTGGTGTGAAGATTTCTCTACTTCCGAGACTGATCCAACACTGCAGTGCTGTCATCAAACATTATACCTCAGATTCCTTCTCCTTTCATTCTTAGGCCCTGGTCCTCACTCCTCTGTATTTCAGGCAACCTGCAGGCGCCTTGTCCCTCCTCTGGCCTCCTCACTTCCTTACCTCTGCCCTTATAAACTCCCATGCAATTCCATAAACTTGTCAGCTCTTAGCAGGCTCAGGTCACACTAAAGACCTGCCTTGAACACTCTTCTCCAGACACCACATGACTTTGCTATTTTTCTCTCTCTCTCCACTCAGGTCTCTTCAAATGTCACTGTTAGGTAGTTAGAATAGGAAAAAGTAGTCCAAGATGGCAGTGGCTGGAAGACAAAGAAAGAGAAAAGCCTGTGAAAATGGAACAAAAGAAAATCCGCGGACCAGAGTGAGAACTTTAAGTGAAACAAATATGCCCCCTTCTTGGCTAGCCCAATTTGCATAGGGCAGGCTCAGAGGGGAGGAGACAAAATGTATAAAAAGAGGGTGTACTATCCTTTGTTTGCCGAATAAAACTCTGAGCTGTAACACTGGTCCACCATTTCAAACATTTGCTGTGGCGAGACAGAACTGAGGAAATTACACACTCCCCCAACAGTCACCTCCTTGCCGAGACCTTCCTTAACCATATTCCCTAAAATAGTGAGTTCGTCATTCATTTTATTTTTAAAGTGAAAAGCGAAAGTGAAAGTGAAGTCACTCAGTCGTGTCCAACTCTCTGCGACCCCGTGGACTGTAGCCTACAAGGCTCCTCCGTCCGTGGGGTTCTCTAGGCAAGAATACTGGAGTGGGTTGCCATTTCTTTCTCCAGGGGATCTTCCCGACCCAGGGATCAAACCCGGGCCTCCTGCATTGCATTTTATTTTTAAACCATCAGTCAAATATACTTTGAAACTTTATTTTGAAATAAAATGCATATATTGAACCTTACAGGAACCACAAAGCACTCCTTAAACTTCTGGAACTCCAGCACCTGCAACCAGACTGTCTCAGACATGCGGTCTTCCCTCCTTGACCCTACCTGATGGTGGCAGTACTGAATTGCTGAGAAAGGGGAAGAGGAGGAGAGAAAATTCTTCCCTTCAAGAGAATATCCGTTTGAATCCTCATTCTTCATCCTGACCAAGTTCTAAGGTTGGGCCCTACATTTTACGTGTTTCTCTATCAAGAAGCACCTAATTTTCTTTTCTTCCCCCTATTCCATTTTATTTTTTGAATTTTTATTTATATATTTTTGTTGTTGTTTTTCAGAGGCTAAGTCGTGTCCAACTCTTTGCTGCCCCATGGACTGCAGCATGCCAGGCTCCTCTGTCCTCCACTATCTCCCAGAGCTTGCTCAAATTCATGTCCATTGAGTTGGTGATGCTATCTAACCATCTCATCCTCTGCCGCCCCCTTCTGCTTTTGCCTTCAATCTTTCCCAGCATCAGGGACTTTTCCAATGAGTCAGCTCTTTGTATCAGGTATAGTTGACTCACACTGCTTTAATTTTTTCTGCACAGCAAAGTGATTCAGTTATATAAATATAAATATTCTTTTTCATATTTTTTCCACTATGGTTTATCACAGGATATTGAATATATCAATAATTCCCTGTGCTACACAGTGGGACCTTGTTATTTATCCATCCTATATTTACAAGTTTGCATCTGCAAACCCCATATTCCTACTCCATCCCTCCTTCACCCTCCCTCCCCGCTGGCAACCATATATGTTCTCTATGTCTATGAGTCTGACTGTTTCATAGATAAGTTCATTTGTGTCATATTTTAGATTCCACATATAAGTGATATCATATGCTATTTGTCTTTATCTGACTTCGTTAGTATGATAATCTCTAGGTCCACCCAAGTTGCAGCAAATGTCATTGTTTCATTCATTTTTATGGCTGAGTAATATTCCACTGCATGTATGTACCACATCTTCTTCATCCATTCATCTGTTGATGGACATTTAGGTTGCTTCCATGTCCTGGATACTGTGAATAGTGCTGCTATGGACACAGGAGAAGAAGCACCTGATTTCTAATTGCAACTCAAGTAGCTGGAAACCGAGCACCCCAAAGGAGGTGGAAACTTCCCAGGCCAGCTCTTAATCAGAACTCTGATGAGCAAATGCCTTAATTTACCATAGGATGGGACTTCAAATGATGGCGTTTTGTAAGAACTATGCATAACTGCTCAATAAATACATCAAGGTATTATTTTTTCTACAACTGCAGCACCACACAAAAAAATTTACAACTGGAGCAATATCTCTAGCATAGTTGCTTTAGAGAGAATCTGAATATCTGATTTATGATATTTTGTCTCTCTCTTAACCTTCTCACCCAACATATCAATCCAGCCTACAAACTCTCAGCGTTTCATTGAATAATTTACCTTATATTTTTGTATTTTTGATATTTTCTAGGTGTGACCTTTTATATTCCACTTAGGTAAGTCCCTTTAACATTTCTTGTAGAGCTGGTTGGTGGTGCTGACCTCTTAGCTTTTTGTTTATCTGTAAAACCTTTGATCTCTCTTGCAAATCTGATTGAAAGCCTTGCCAGGTAGAGTATTCTGGGTTGTAGGTTTTTCCTTGTTATCACTTTAAATATAACCTGCCACTCCCTTGTGGCCTCCAGAATCCTGCTGAAAAGTCAGCTGATAGCCCTATGGGAGTTTTTCTTGTTTGTAACTTGTTGCTTTCCCCTTTGCTCCTTATAATATTTTCTCTTTAGCTTTACTTTTTGCCATTTTAATCACACTATATCTTGATGTGGCCCTTGGGGTGATCCTGCGTGGGACTTTCCTGTGCTTCCTGGACCTGGAGATTTCCTTTCCCAGGTGAGGGAAGTCTTCAGTATATGTTCTCTTCCCTGGTGGTTCAGTGCCTAAGAATCCACCTGCCAATGGAGGGGAAACGGTTCAATCCCTGGTCCAGGAAGTAAGGTCCCACAGGTTGTGCACCCACAACCACTGAGCTTGTACTCTAGAGCCCACGAGGCACAACTGCTGAAGCCAGCACGCCCTGGAACCCATGCTCCGCAACAAGAGAAGCCACCACAATGAGAAGCTCAAGCACCATAACTAGAGAGAAGCCCCTGCTCACTGCAACCAGAGAAAGCCCTCATCCAGCAACGAAGACCCAGCACAGCCAAAAATAAATAAAATAAATAAAAAATTTAAAAGAATAAGGTTTATATATCAGTTCAGTTCAGTCACTCAGTCATGTCTGACTCTTTGCGACCCCATGGACTGCAGAACGCCAGGCTTCTCTGTCCATCACCAATTCCTGGAGATTACTCAAACTCATGTCCATTGAGTCAGTGATGCCATACAATCCTCTCATCCTCTGTCATCCCCTTCTCCTCCTGCCTCCAATCTTTCCCAGCATCAGGGTCTTCTCCAATGAGTCAGTTCTTCACATCAGGTGGCCAAAGTATTGATGTTTCAGCTTCAGCATCAGTCCTTCCAATGAACATTCAGGACTGATCTCCTTTAGGATTGACTGGCTGGATCTCCTTGCAGTCCAAGGGATGCTTAAGGGTCTTCTCCAACACTACAGCTCAAAAGTATCAGTTCTTTGGTGCTCAGCTTTCTTGATAGTCCAACTCTCACATCCATACATGGCTACTGGAAAAACCATAGCTTTGACTAGACGGACCTTTGTCGGCAAAGTAATGTCTTTGTTCTTTAATATGCTTTCTAGGTTGGTCATAGCTTTTCTTCCAAGGAGCAAGCATCTTTTAATTTCATGGCTGCATCACCATCTGCAGTGATTTTTGAGCCCAAGAAAATAGTCTATCACTGTTTCCATTGTTTCCCCATCTATTTGCCATGAAGTGATTGGACCAGATGCCATTACCAACATTTTTGAATGTTGAGTTTTAAGCCAACTTTTTCACTCTCCTCTTTCACCTTCATCAAGAGGCTCTTTAGTTCTTCTTCACTTTCTGCCATAAGGGTGGTGTCATCTGCATATCTGAGGTTATTGATATTTCTCCCGGCAGCCTTGATTTCAGCTTGTGTTTCTTCTAGCCCAGCGTTTCTCATGATGTACTCTGCATATAGGTTAAATAAGCAGGATGACAATATACAGCCTTGACGTACTCCTTTCCCAATTTGAAACCGGTCTGTTGTTGCATGTCCAGTTCTAACTGTTGCTTGTTGACCTGCATACAGGTTTCTCAGGAGGCAGGTCAGGTGTTTTATATATATGTGTGTACATACACACACACACACACACATATTCTCTGCCCCTTTCTTCTCCTTCTGGATCCCTATAATGTGAATGTTCATAAACTTGATGTCATCCTTTTCTCTTATTAGACTGTCCTCAAGTTTTTAAATTCTATTTCTTTTTTTATGTTTAGCTTCAGTGATTTTCACTTGCCTGTCTTCCAGTTCACTGATCCATTCCTCTGTATCATCTAATCTAGTGTTGATTCCTTCTAGTGTATTTTTAATTTCAGTTATTGTTCACTTCTGTTTGGGTCTTCTTTATATTTTCTAACTTTATGTTAAAAACTTCTAATTTCCATCCTGTTGATACAGTCATCTCCCCCCCGCCGCCCCAGTTCTTTGAGCATTTTATGATTAGTATCTATCAGGTAGGTTGCTTATCCTTACTTCACAGTCCTCCTGCAGTCTTCTTTTGTCCCTTTGTTTGCAACATTATTTATCTGTCACCACATTTTACCTAATTCACTGTCTTTATTTGTAGGTGGGTTGTATTTCCCCAATCTAGGAGAAGTGACATCTGTAGGAAATGTCCTATGGGGTCCAGCAGTACTGTCCCCTCTGGTCACTAGAGCTATGTGCTTTATAGGTGCCTTCTATGTGGGCTGCGTGGGTTCTGCCCTTGTGACCGGCTGCCTACTGTAGGCATGCTGGCAGGTGTAGCAGGTCCCTGGCCTGGTTAGGCTGCCGGTCTCTGCTGGGCAAGGCCAGATCCTGGTGGTTCTGGCCACACAGCTGCAGGAATCCCACTTTTGTTGATGGTTTGCTGTTGGGTGGGCCTGATTATTAATTAACATGGCTGCTGTAGTGCCATGATAGTTCTGGATCTGGTGGGTGGGGCCAGAGCCACATGGTCCTGAGGCTGGTACCCACCCACTAGTGGGTGAGATCAAGGGTCCAGAACTGGGTCCTGGGGTCTTTGGTTGAGGGGTGGGGGGCCCAGAGCTAGTGTCGACCCACTGGGGCCCAAGGGGACACAGGGTTAGCACTGACCCCCTGATGGGTGGAGCCAGATCCCAGTCTCTGGAAGCAGGGCCCTCTGGTTCTGGGGTTGGAGCTGGCCACAGTTGGGCAGGGCTAGGGCCCAGGGAGTCCTGGGACTGGTGCCCCACTGGTGAGTACACTGGGGCCTGACAAAGCTGGACAGAGCCACGATGGTCCCAGGGCTGATGTCAGCCCACTCCTTGGTGGGGGGTGACAGCGAGGAGGCTGTGGCCCAGAGGCTTCTGGTGATGGTGTCCACCCACTGGTGGTTGAGTTTGGGTCCCAGGGCTAGTGTTGTCTTGCTGGTGGTTGGGGCCAGGTCCTGGGCCCCATGGTGGTCTGGGCTGAGTCAAAGGGCAGCTGGAGGCTCAGGGGATTCTAAGGCAGCTGGGCTGCTGGGAGGTGGCATCATGTCCCCACCCAGCTAGCTGCCTGGCCTGTGGCATCTGGGAATGGTGCTAATCGGGCTAAAATTTAACAAGATAATGCATTTAAAGGGCTGTGTACTAGGTATTGCACAAAGTCATTACTCAATCTCCTTGAAAATGGAAAATACTTTGAACTGAATAATAATGAAAACACAATCTATTGAAATTTGTGGCTTACAATCACAGCAGTCCTTAGATGGAATTTTGTGGCTTTAAATGTTTATATTTGTAAAGAAAAAAAACCCAAATCAATGACATGAGTTTTTACCTTAAGAAGTTAGGGGGCAAAAAACAGATAAACCCAAAACCAACAAAAGGAAATAAAAAGAGGCAGAAATTAATGAAATTGAAGACAATCAATCAATCGAGAAAAACCAACAAAGTCAGAAGTCGGTTCTTTTTCTTGAAAATGGTATATCAAAATTGACAAAGGAAGAATGAAAAACCTCTGTCTATTAAGGATTTGAATTAGACTGAGAAAGACTGAAGGCAAAATATGTGAGGGGTTATCCTCGGTATAATGACAATAACCATAGAACCTAGAAAAAGGAGTTCAGCACAATTCACATGAATAATAGGCTCTGTTAACATTCAACTGAGTGTTTCTAACTTATTTAATTGTATTAGGTAGGCAGTACTTTCATCAACCAAGATCATACAATCTGCAAATGGCAGAGACAGGACTCAAAACTTTAACTCAGAAGCTCAGATCTCTATTAAAATTCCTCTGAGATGAATTACACTCTGCTGCTGCTGCTGCTAAGTCACTTCAGTCATGTCCAACTCTGTGTAACCCCAGAGATGGCAGCCCACCAGGCTCCGCCGTCCCTGGGATTCTCCAGGCAAGAATACTGGAGTGGGTTGCCATTTCCGTCTCCAGTGCATGAAAGGGAAAAGTGAAAGTGAAGCCGCTCTGTCGTGTCCGACTCTTAGCCACCCCATGGACTCTATAGTCCATGGAATTTTCTAGGCCAGAATATTGGAGTGGGTAGCCTTTCCCTTCTCCAGGGGATCTTCCCAACCCAGGGATCAAACCCAGGTCTCCCTCATTGCAAGCATTTCTCTACCAGCTGAGACACCAGGGAAGCCCAAGAATCTGGGGTGGGTAGCCTATCTCTTCTCCAGCGGATCTTCCCGACCCAGGAATTGAACCAGGGTCTTCTGCATTGCAGTAGTTCTTTACCAACTGAGCTATAAGAATTTTTCTTTTATTTGTATTCAGAGCACACTGTTATGTAATAACGCCACAGAGTCATTCAACCCCCTAATCGGTATTCATATTACTAATTCACGTAGGGTCAGATCCAGGGTACTGGTGGGTTTTGCTTCCAGTGGAAGGTATGACTGAGTGAGAAAGAAAGGAGCAAGTTTATCCATGATGTGGGGACCATCTTTGATTTCTTTCTACTTCTCCTGACTCCTCCAAGGCACTCAGCAAATGTCAGCTATGAATAAATGAGAAATGAGTGGTTGGCTAAAAAGTCAACATTTAAGATCCTGCAGATTAAATATTTGTACCTAATGTCCGTGTTTGGCACCTAGTAGGGGTTCATTAATTATTGAAGAGGATGACATTTCCACCATTTTATTAATTCATTCAGCAAAGTATTTATCAAACTTCAGCCAGGTCTTGGGCATTCAGTAAAGACATATGGTTTAATATAAGGATGATCCACATGTGGTTTCTACTTTATGTAAGAATCTGGGTGGAGTCTAGAATAAGTTGGATACATGTAACAATGACAGATGATAGAAAGCAGTAAATGCTGATATGATTGTCACTCAAGTGTTTTGAGTTTGAGGAAGCTAGGAAGACAAAGGAAGCTCTTTCTCCTTCAAAATAGTTTCTCCAGATATCCCTTTGTCATGCTCTACTTGGCAACCTCATAGCCTCAAACTTCTTTTCTCACTGAATTTATCCCAAATCTTTGTTCTAATTTGTCTATCTCCATCTTCTTCTCAGACATTATCTCTGTTGAAATAATCTGCATGCACTGTAAACTCCGTGTGTCAAAAACAGAATTCATAATTCTCTGCCAATCTATCCTTGCCTTTTTGAAGATGAGAGAGAACACACACACACACACACACACACACACAATAAAGGGCAGTGAGGAACAGGGAACTCAGCATTCAGAGACAAGGACAACGACTCAGTGTGTCTTCAGGCTTTGCAATGTGCTCTATACTGTCTCCATCTATTTCCCAATTCCTACCATAAAAGGGGGAAATGTGATCCTTTTCCTTTCTAAAACAAAAATTCACTTATTCATTCATTTGGCTGCGCCTAGGCTTAGTTGTGATATGCAGGATCTTTGACTGTGGCATGCAGGCTCTAGTTCCCTGACCAGGGATTGAATCTGTGTCCCCTGCATTGGGATTGTGGAGTCTAAGCCACTGGACCACCAAGGAAGTCCATTGATTTTCCATCTTATAACCACAAGAAGTTTCAAAGGCAAGTCTTTCACTTAATATTCATGTGGGAAGGAATTTAGATCCTCATGTCCATGAGCAATTTCTGAAAGCCTCTAAAGGAAAACAGCATGATGTGGTGACTGTGCATAAAAAACACTGTATTACTTAACATAATACTGCTTAATAGGATTAGAACTTAAGAGAGGCAGCAGGGCAGAGACTAGTTTACTACTAAGATCTTTGAGGAAAGTTCCCTCAAATTATATTCTTCCTTTTCTATTAGCTACACAGTATTAAGAGTCTAGAGGAAACTTTAACACTCATAATTGAAGTTATGGAATTAAGAGCACTGAGACATCCAGTGAATGGATAACTTGAAATACTTTTGAGCTCATTCATTCCTGCAATACCTTTATTGCAACCCTCAAAAAGAGGAAAATAAATTACATGGGCATGGCAAAATGGCTAGCTGGTCAAACAACTGGTGACTCTGTCCTCCCAGGAACACAGCTGGACACATTTCCCAGAATCCTTTCCAGTTAGATGGGTCACGTGATAAGTTTCGTCCAAAGTAACATGGGCACTCAACCCTCTTCCCCTGCTGGCTCCTTCAACAGAGAAGACTTTGTAAACTAGGAGAATAGCAGAGCCCAGAGATGGAAGGAGCCTGGGTCTCAGGTGACTGTGGAAATCTGTTCACCAACCGGAAACACCCATGCTGGAGTTTACAAGAGAGAGAAATAACCTCAGGAAAGTTACCAGCTGGGTTCCAGTGTCCTTACATCAAGGACTTTTACCTGATCAAGAATAAAAGCTCAATAAATATTAGCTTTCATCATTTCGGGAAACAAAGTTTACTTCTTCTTAATTCCCTTTTTTTTTCTCAGGCGGAGAGGAAAACAGGGACCATGGGGATTAGTGAAAAGCATTTAGATGCACTGACCTGTTACAAAATACTAAATGATATACTGGTATGCTTAAGTGAAGCAACACTGTAACAATAACTTAAACAGAAAGGAAAAAACCAAACATTTTCTTCTGGATCCAAAGCATTAAATTTTATGACTGGTGTCTTGCTAAAAGAATCTAATAAAAGACATGAAATATAAAAAAAAAAAAAGTTACATTCCCTTCTCTCTTTCTCCCATTGATAGCAAGCATTTGGAGATATTCTAAAAGTTTTGACAATCCACATCACTTCTGAGGTTTCACATTGATATAAAATTTGTACAAAGAATATTTTATGCTTTTATAATATTTAACTGATACACTTTAATAACAGTCATAATCAACTTTTATTGTTTTACATAGATAGATTAGACAATACCTTTGCAAATCATGTTTTCCCAACATACTTATATTACAACACATGACATTTCTTTTTTTTTTTTCTAACACATTTCCTTTATTGTCTTCTTAGTTATTCATAAAAAAGGAAATATCAGCCAAAATTCACTGCTGCTGCTGCTGCTGCTAAGTCGCTTCAGTCGTGTCCGACTCTGCGACCCCATAGACGGCAGCCCACTGGGCTCCCCCATCCCTGGGATTCTCCAGGCAAGAATACTGGAGTGGGCTGCCATTTCCTTCTCCAATGCATGAAAGTGAAAAGTGAAAGTGAAGCCGCTCAGTCGTGACCGACCCCTAGCGACCCCATAGACTGCAGCCGACTAGGCTCCTCCGTCCATGGAATTTTCCAGGCAAGAGTACTGGAGTGGGGTGCCATTGCCTTCTCCGCCACATGACATTTCTTAATGAACATTATCTGTGAAATCTTTTCACAGAGGGAGTGGGAAGAAGTAAAGAAACAGGAGGGTATTGAAATAAGATTTCTAAACTAATCTTCAGTGATAGGCCTAAAACATTTGGCAATTATTTCCTTTTATAGAAATCACAGGATTGTAAGTTTGAAACATATCAAAAGTGCAGTGCATCAATTTATTAAAAAAAAACAGTAGCATTAAATATATTACCTGGGCATCAGATTTCCCTTTCTACATATATTCAGGGTCACATCATTTTATACCTATTAAATAACAATTGAAAACAATAACCATCAAAATCTTTAATCCCAGATCTGGATTAAATCATGGCAGTACTAATGTTTTCTAAAATTCCAATGTATCTGTTCATCAGTAAAACCTAACAGTTGACGATGTCGCCAGAGAGTAAGTTTTCTACGTGTGGAAAGACAATAACCTTGTAACACCTGCTATTAATCAGGTTACTGATCTGATAATACATTATGATTTTTTTAAACCTATGTTTCTACTTGAACAAAGTACAAGTTATCACACCAACACAGTAAGTCCCCTACATACGAACCTCCACGTTTCTAACCTTCAAAGTAGAGAACACGCGCTCGCATACCTAGTGTACATGGTCACGTGCGTGCATCCTGTACAAGTGGTTGTACTTTTGTGTGCTTTACTGTCCAGTGCTGTGTAGTATTTTTACTTCAAGCCCAGGATGTCTGAAGCAAGCATAAAAGCAGTGCTGATGTGGCTGGTATGCCCTGTTGCTGGTGATCCTGAAGCTCTTCCATCTGCCACCTCCTAGAGTTAGTAACTCTCCTCGCCCGTGTGCCATCTGCTATACTATACTACTGTGCTTCCCAAGGTACTGTACTGTAAGAGTAAAGGTGTTTATTTTTTGTGTTTGTTTTTTATGTATTATTTGGGTGAAGTCTTATAAACCTATTACAGAACAGTACTATATAGCCAATTGTGTTGGTTGGGTAGATGAGCTAACTTTGCTGGACTTATAAACAAATTTGACTTACAAACATGGCTCTCGGAATGGAACTTGTTTTTAATGTAGGGAACTTACTATACCAAATACTTAATCATTCCTGATACGAGGAACCATCCTCATATTAGTACTTCTTTGTTATGCCGTTTAGTCTTGATATCATTAAGCACAATGAATTTTACTTTAATGAATATGCACAAATTAAGGCAAAAGGACATAGCCCAGTCCCCTTAATAATTTATCCTCTTTTAAAAAACTGTTGAGGCTACACAAATTACAGATCTGCTGGCTAGAAAGATACAACTTGTCCCTTAGACCAACATCCAGTATTTGGAGCACGAGGTTAAAATTGTGGTACACATGGCATGTTCCGTTGATCTACGATTATGACCATTCCTCAGCTATACCCACAATACTGATTTTTCAAATGATACTGTTCACTTGCTATGCCTCCCGCAGTAATGTATGTAGATTATTTTTCCTTGATTAAAATTTTTTAATAATTGGGAAATAATCTACTCAGTCTTTGTACACTCTCCATTGGATAATTTTTCATTTTTATAACCATTTCCTCCATGGCTGGTGTGCTTTTCTTCTGCCATTTTCTTCACATAATTAAGAGGTCCATTCCCCTCAAAGGAGGTGGGATTTTTGAATGAGCCTCCAATTCTATCCCACAAAGTGAAATACTGTCCATAATTATAGTCAAAGAGCATATGGTGGTCTGTGTGATGAGCCGAGCCGTTAATAAAAGGCTTTAAGAGCTGGGGAACACGAACATCACCATCGTGAATGGAAATTGTCCAGATATTGACCAAGATGTACAAGCCTAAATAAACTACCTTGTGTAACGGGAAGATAAAAGGATATATGTGGTAAGGCAGACTCTGAAGGAAGCCATCCAGAGGGTGAAAAGCGTGACTTGCAAATGGAGTTGGAATCTTCCAGATGTGATGAGGTTTGTGTAAGCGCTAGAGAAGAAAAGACCGTGTTAATGCCACAGACTCTACCCAGTGCAACATTCCACTTAGCTTTTCATGTTCATGGTGTGGGAAATGACCTATCTAAAAAAATCCTGTTGAATTTAGCAAATTACTTTAGAAAATCCCCAAGACAGTAAGATTTTTAGCACAGCCCTTGCGGATTCATAAAGGATACTAACAAAATGTACCTGGTACCTATCATGACTAAGGCTACTTAGGTATTTAGTAAGTTTAGAGGAAATTCTTGAAAACGAGACAGGATTTATGGTTATCCACTGCTGAAATGTGTCTTTTCTCTCTTCCTCTACAAATGAGTCAAGCTTATTACCTTATATACAAGTCTATGATGAAGGCCTCTGTGAATCCAGTAGATCAGCATGTCAGTGAAGAAGAGAAAGGACAAGACACTGGCAACGAGTTGAAACCAGCCTACGAGAGTCAAAAGGATATGGCAGAATCAAGATTCAGCTCCTTGGATCAGCTTACTTTCCCCCTCCCCTTAATATATTTTTTAACTTTTTACTTTGTATTGGGTTATAGCCAATTAACAATGTTGTGATAGTTTCATGTGAGCAGTGAAAGGACTCAGCCATATATATACATGTATCCATTCTCCTCCAAACTCCCCTCCCGTCCAGCCTGCCAGTAACACTGAGCAGAGCTCCCTGTGCTGTACAGTAGGTCCTTGTTGGTTATCCATTTTAAATACAGCAGTGTGTACATGTTGATCCCAAACTCCCTATCTGTCCTTCCCCCACAGCAACCGTAAGTTCATTCAGAGGTTACTTTTGACAAGTCCATCTAAGGAGACAAAACAGGATACTACACCCAAACACTGCCAACTATCTGCTTTGTTAATTCAATACATCACAAGCTCCATCTCCTTTGACTCTAGGATCTGTTCATTTTCCTCTCATAAAAACTTGAAGTGTCCTACCTAAAATATTTCTTAATTAAACTATGACGATACTTACAAAACAGCAAGCGTATACTCCTATGGTATCTTTATTATTTAAATGCTGGAGAATAATGTTATTTATTTTTCCTTTCATATTAATCTTCATAACACACATCTTTACATATTTTCCCTCCTCTGCTTAGAATTTTATTTTCCACGAAATACCTTAAGCCGTGGTATCATGAGCATTTACTCTGTAATCCAACTCCTTCTGACCTTTCCAACCTCATCTACTCATGTACTAATCAGCCTGGTTCACTTAGCAACCTCCCAACACCTTCAGAGTCTTGCCTCTGTATCTTTACTCAAACCTGTCTCCTTTTATTTTTATTCATAATTCAGCCCGCCTTCCAAGGCCGAGGCAATTCAGCACCCTACTGTGTGACTTCTGTTCCCTCCTTTGAAAACTAAACTTTGACGAGGAGAGCCGGGGTGCTGATGCCAGCAAGCTTGGATTTCAGTCCCAGATCCACCCCTTACTTGTTAAGTGAGCTCAGCAAGTTACTGAAACTCTTCTGTACACTTAATTTACTCACCTCTAAAGGAGCATATAGTAGTACCTACCTCACAGGATTAATGTAGAATAAGATGGAGTGATGACACGTGAAAAGCTTAGAACTAAAGCTGGTACATGTGAACAACAAATTTTAACTATGTACTATTCTTACTTTCTAATACTAGATACTAGAAATGCACCTTGATGAAGTAACTCCAGAATTTCACAAAACTTTAGGTTAGTCACTGTAGCACTGTTTATAATAGAAAAACAAGAAACAATCTCAAGATCTAAAAAGTATGGATCACTTAAATAAAGTTTATTTAAACGGATATTTATGCAATGTAATTCTAAAACTAATTGGCATGAAACTATGGGCATAAACATTGGCAAGAAAAAAAAAAATCAGAGTCCAAACCAGCATGCATAGCAAGGGTTTCAATTTTGTGATATAAATAATGATGGGTTTTTTAAAAAAAATAAGTGATGATAGATTTTTTTTAAAAAGTCTGTCTTCTGATTTTTTTATAAGTATCGATTACTTGAGATTTATTTTTTTTGGGGGGGGGATGCTTGAATTCAATATAGGTAATAGGAAACAAATTCAAAGGTCTAGCTCTGATGACGCCAATCTTCTCCTGGGCACAATCTCATCTACAAGGAAGACTTTAAAGTTGAGATGAAATTAAAGAAATGCACATATGTGGCAGGACATGAATGAATTAAAGTAGAATACTGAAAACAAACTGGGCTTCCCAGGTGGGAACCTGCCTGCCAATGCAGGAAACATAAGTGATGTGGGTTCAATCCCTGGGTTGGGAAGATCCCCTGGAAGAGGGCACGGCAATCCACTCTGGTATTCTTGCCTGGAAAATCCCATGGACAGAGAAGCCTGGTGGGCTACAGCCGATATGGTCGCAAAGAGTCAGACATGACTGAAGCAACTAAGCATGCACACATAAAAACAAACTGAAAATTTTTTTAATTATTTTGAAGAAAAGAGGCAGATTTGACTCTTTCAAGAAACCCATCTGTGCCTGAAGTTTACACTATATATGGAAACTCTTACACCATATATGGAAACTCACCATATGGAAACTCTCCTATGCCGTCATAGAGTTTGCTGTAACCTCTCACCTCTAGTAGGAACAGTGAAACCGTGGGGATGCTCATCCATGGCATTGACTGGACAGAATGCATAATCTCTCGAGAGACTTGATTCTGAAAATGAAGTTTCCAATACTTACAAAGCACAGAATCTATGTTAAACAAAACTAGCACACAATTTTTCCAGATTGGATTTTGAACGTCTCTTTTATATGAAGGCACTTACCTCCAAACTGCTTCTACTAAAATGTTACTGTTTGGGCAGGGGTGTGTAAGAAAAACATTCCTTTTGCAGGAAGCAAGTGCAACAAATATTTTAAATTCTAAAACTTTTTCCCCCGTCCTACAAAATCTCTATTCCAAATTTCTGTTTACAGAATAATCATTTATTTCATAATTAACTTCCATCCCCAACCCTCTCTACTTTTATTTCCCTCGCTCTTTGCAGTGACTGACAAATACAAGTAACTGAAACAGCAAAGTCACTAAACAGGTCTGTATCTGCTGAGTCTGGGCTATCTAGTCAAAAATCATATACACAGCAAAAGCATATTTCAGTGTGTGAAAGTTTAATATGAAAACAATTATACAAATATATACATTTATTTATTCATCACTATTAGCAAAGAAATTCTTGTCTATGTGTCTAGCAAGACCAGGCTTACAATTAAAAAAAAAAAAAGTACAGTTTATTTATCTGTTTAAATTAAAGAAAGGAGAGAGAGGACTAGTTCTTCCAAAAATATCCCATTTGGAGCTGGTTTTAGAAACTCTAAAGGTTATAACCAGTTTAATCTGAAAATCTCACAAATATTGATACATCACATTGCTATTTTTACTGTAATAGTAATTAAACAATAGATAAGAAAACCACTTACCTTTAAAAATTGTGGGTGTTTCATTAATAAATGATCATAGACAAAATAATAACTCAGTGTTGCAAAGAAGAAATACAGTATATAAGCACCGAGATTTGTTACAATCAGGAGAGTGATAGCTTGTCGGAAGATGTTGTCCTCTGGCCATGTGGCTGGATATACGTACGGTGTAAAAAAATAATAATCTGCAATACTGAGTACAAGATCCATCGTAGCCCCTAAAGGATAAACAGGTAACAACAATTACTTTCCCATGTTGACATTTCTCAAAGCAAAAATTTTTCAGAAAAACTATATATGAAGTTCCTGCCTTCATAAGCATATGAAGTACAAGCCTGCTGCTACTACAATCCTGTAAATGCCATCATTAGAGCCAGAAGGAGTCTTCAATGTCATCTCTGGAGTAGGGCCCAGTCTCTTCATCTTATACGTGGGGACACCAAAGCTCAGTGAGAGAAGCTGGGGCCCACAAAACTTCTCCAAGGCCAGGCTGATGGGTGGCGTTAAGTTCAGATCTAATTGCATCTCAGTGTTGGCCTCCACTATATCCTATTGCCAGAGGACATGGTAATAGCTAGCATCCAAATAGTAAAGGTATTTAGATAAACGGCTTTCTCCTTCAGCTACAAGTTTCATCAACATTTTTCTCCTAAAAGGATTCATATTTCAGAGACTTTGGCTTCTGTCTTTTGCTGAGACTTTAGGTCAATTCCCTAAAAGGGATCTATGTTGTGACCACAACCATAAAAGTCAGAGCCTATTTTTGTGACTGACCCGAACTCTCACTGATGGAACAAAAGATGTATTCTTGACACTGAAAACTAGAATACATTTATTCCCCCCACCCCCGCCACCCGCCTCCCAGCAGTCAGGGGTGGGCAAACTGTGGTCCCACAGGGCCTGAACCCAGTGCCTGTTTCTGTAAAGAAGCTTTGTTGAAACACAGCTATGTCTACATGTGTCTATTATACTGTCTACAGCTGCTTCTCTATACTACAAAGTCAAGGTTGAGTCACTGTCACATACACAGCATGGCTCACAAATGTTTATTATCTACCCCTTGGAAAGGAAAGTATGCCAGCTCCAGTTCCAGATGCTTAAACTTTGAAAAACTTAAGTTGAGTCTATATTCATGATCCTGCATATATTATTCAGCAAATTCAAAGTCATCTTTTGTGGGCTGATTACTGACTCCATCACTGACGATCTATTTTCTCATTCTTCACTGCACTGTTGGTAGTGAGAAATGTGCCCGGTATTCTAAACAACCCTCATCTAAAATTAAGACTTTTGAACAGCAACAACAAGAAAAACGAGTCCGAAAATTGCCATTGGGTTTTCAGTCTCTTAAAATCAAATTCTAGAAGTTCTTTATTTATTAGGGCACCCCACTCCAGTACTCTTGGCTGGAAAATCCCATGGATGGAGCCTGGTAGGCTGCAGTCCATGGGGTCGCTAAGAGTCGGACACGACTGAGCAACTTCACTTTCACTTTTCACTTTCATGCATTGGAGAAGGAAATGGCAACCCACTCCAGTGTTCTTGCCTGGAGAATCCCAGGGACGGCGGAGCCTGCTGGGCTGCCATCTGTGGGGTCACACAGAGTCGGACACGACTGAGGTGACTTAGCAGTAGCAGTAGCCCCTTGTTTGTGATATGAGTTGCAAGCATTTTTTCCCACATTGACATGGAAGAAAATTTATAATCAACTAATACAGATACCAGACATTGACATATATCCTTCATCATATATTGTTAATTCACTCAAACAACAATTAAGTATCAAGAACTACACGAGGTGACGAGCATACAAAGATTAAAAAGATTCAGTCTAAATCCATTTTCAAAGTAAGGCAGCTATAGGAAGGAATAGTTCTATCAATACAAGTGCTACAATAAAGGTTGTTGTTTTTAGTTAAGTTGTATCTGACTCCTTTGGGACCCCATGGACTGCAGCCTGCAGTTCTTCTGTCCATGAAATTTCCCAGGCAAGAATACTGGAGTGGGTTGCCATTTCCTTCTCCAGGGTATCTTTCCGACCCAGGGATTGAACCTGCATCTCCTGCATTGGGAGGTGGATTCTTTACCACAGGGCTACCCAGAAGCCCTACAATAAAGGTACATATATGCAAACTGTACGAAATTAGAAAAGACAACACAACTATCTCCTCTTACAATAGAAGGCTGTACAGTGAAGTACTTTGATTTGGGCTTTGAAGGACATTACCAGAAAAAAAAAAAGCGGGGGGGGGGCAGGGATAATTATTTCAATTAGAAATAACAACTGCAAAGGCATGGAAAGACCATGGTACATTCATGGCTCATGGGATGTGGCAAGGTGGATGCTTAATAGAGTGACAAGGGTGAAGCAGAGGGAAAAAAACGTTGGAAGATGAACCTGGTAAAAGGAAACTGGTGTCAGACTGCTTTTGCTATTGGATCCGGTGCCCCACTAAGGAATTTGAACTTTCCCTCACACATGACGGAGGAGACACGAAAGACTTTCGATGAGGAAAGAGGTATAAACAGACCCATATAAAAACTGTTGTGTTAGGAACGTATTGTACTGATGAGACGCAGGGAGACTGGTTGCTCCTAACTAGTGTGGTACACTAACCTAGAGAGGATGATCGCCTGACCTCAGACAACAGTTGTAAGAATAGACATATTCATCAGAGGCTTAGAAGTCTAATGCAAACTATTATACAGAAAGAATAAACAACAAGATCCTACTATATAGCACAGGGAACATATTCCATATCCTGTTATAAACCATAATGGAGAAAAATATGAAAAACCACCATCAGAAACTAATAAAACTTTGTAAATCAACTATACATCAATTAAAAAAAGAAATCTAAGATGATTGTGAGATTTTTACCTTGCCTGAATGGATGATGACATTATCAAAATAGGGAATATTGTGGAGCTAGTATATTTGGGCACAACAGGAACTTTTGGGGTACAAGGAATAATGGGTTCAGTTTGGATCTTAAGTCTAATTGCTGTGGCTCCTCTGGACTCCGGGATAAAAGCAGTAGACTACATGCAAACATGAATCTGAAGATCAAAAGAAGCCTAGTTGTTGAAGCCACGAAGGACAGAGCAGCAGGGCAAGTACATTAAGTAATGTCCGAAACAAACATTTAAGAAGAACCTAACAACTGAAAAAAAGATTGCTATATCACTAAAGGCTGCTTCCCTAGTAGCTCAGATGGTAAAGAAACTGCCTGCAATGCAGGAGACCTGGATTCGATCCCTGGGCTGGGAACATCACCTGGAGAAGGAAATGGCAACCCACGCCAGTATTCTTGCCTGGAGAATCCCATGGACAGAGGAGCCAGCAGGCTAAGTCCATAGGGTTGCACAGAGTCAGACATGATTAAAGCAAATTAGCATGCACACACACACTCACATTTTAAAGGCTGGTCGGAGTTGGTGAACCGGTCTCGCATATTACCTATAATGCCAAACAGCCATAATTCCATACATAGTAAGTCTCCTACACACAAATAAGTTCTGTTCCTAAGTCCAACAAAGTCAGCCAAAGTATCCAATAACACAATCAGCTACATAGTACTGTTCTGTAATAGGTTTATAATGCTTTTCACACAAAGAATACACAAAAAACAAACAAAAAATAAAACATTTTTAATCTTACCATACAATACCTTGAAAAGTACAGTAGTACAGTACAATAGCTGGCATACGGACAGGGGCTGGCATCGAGTGAACAGGCAAGACTTATTGACTAGAGGAGGGACAGTAGGAGAGAGTAGGAGGGAGATGGTAGAGCTGAAGGACTGTCAGCAACAGGAAATGGAGGGCAAGCTGCAATTTCACTGAGATGACAGAACGCACGTTCACACCTTTGAAAGTTCAAAACTTGAAGGCTCCTATGTAGGGGACTTAGTATAGTATCTGGAACAGTATCGTGTAGCCAAAAATAACTCAAACATTAACCATGAGCATTCTTTAACTTTTTTTTTTTATATTTAACTTTTAATGTCTGATATAAGTAAAGGCTTTAATAAGCTCTCAGTCCCTACCTATTAAAAAAAACTCTTAACTGAAGACCATGCGAGTTGTATGGATTTGCATATTCCCTGTACATAACTGCTGTGATAGTAAACCAGTTCCTAGAAGAAAGGAGGAAATGTACCTCAGACCATCTGGAGGCAGCTGAGATACTGTGAGATGAAACCTGTTTTAAAGTGTTTTCAGAATTTGTGGGATGTAGTAATTAGGTATTCACAAATATATTGCTGTAATTTCTGACATCTAACAAAAAAAGTTTGAAATCGCTAACAATTACGATCTCAAAACTGCAATCAATTTTGAAGTTTATATTCAAACCCACATCTATGAAATGGAGAAAGCATATCTAGGTTAGGTTACAAAACTGTTCTAAGATTTAGAGATGAACTATAGGATGTGGCATTATCTAACATGTGAAACATCCTCAACAAACAGGAGCTATTATTACTACTGTTACAGGAACCACAGCTGGGTCAACATTACTCTAACCTAAGGAAGAAAAAGTGTTATTTGATTTAAAAAAATTGTTCATGTCTAATATCAACATTTACTATATATGAAGTACTGTAAATATTAACTCATTTAACTCTTTCAAGATACACCCTAAAAGTTAGGTACTAGTATTATTCTTATAAGAAATCTGGACACAAAATTCCCAGAGCGATCAAGTAAACACATGCTGGGGCTAGGATTCAATCACCCTCAGGCTGGTTGCAAAATCCACGGACTTTAACCAAGTTCTACTGCCTCTTCATTCCTATCTCTTCAGCTCCTTAAATTTTTAAATTCTCAATGACTTTAGAAGCTCACATACTTTTGCATATAATTTTAAAGTGTTTACACCCCTAAAGCCAGGGGCTCTACAGCCATCTTAATTACACTACAATAACTGGGGCTTGCACAAATAATCTCCAGTTCTTCAGTCTAATTCCTTTGCCTCTTGAGGAAGAAGAAAAAAAAAAATCCCCCAAGAACAGAAAGAAATTCGTCGCAAAACGCTTTACTAGCGTTCAGTGGACTAACTTGCCTTGTAATAGATTTTCCCAATAGCCAACATCAAATACTTCATTTTCTTCAGGTCCATTCTCATGTTTTGATTCTTTCACGTCCAAGCCTCCTCGTGCCCTGAAATACGCGGTCTGGCCAGGCAGAGGCCCCTAACCTGAAGGTCTCCGGCCGCAACTCGCCTCCCGCCAGCCGCCGGCCAGCGCGCGTGCCCTGCGCCCTGCACTCGCCCCGTCACAGCCCCCCACGCAGCTACCTGCTCGTCCCTGTCAATGGTCAGCGCAGGAGTCCTTGAGCCAAATTTCGCAGACAGAGCCCCAGCTCCTGCCCAGGGCCTTACGTCCAGGAAGCAGTCAACAAACGCCAGCGGGATGGGGGAGAGGGGAGGGACAGACACGCTCTCAACTTCAACTCCTGGGAATTGACCCCATCCCCCACCCCTTTCTTCCTCTCCTCACGCATCCCGCTCAGGTGTATTCGGCCTCCTTTCCCAGCCCCCATGTCATCCTTACCTAGAAAGAATCGGCCGCCCGCTGCCCGGCTGCCGACTTGGTTCCTCCGGGTCCCCTGCAGTTCCAGCTAGTGGACCGCCGAGGTCAGCCAAGCTGCCGAAGTCTGGAAGGGCGTAGCCTGACCTCACGCTCGGGGTGGCCGGCGCCGCCAGCCAATCAGAGGCTAGCGACATAAGCTGATATGACGGCAGATCGCGCGACTTGGCTGACGGCGGCTCTCAGCGGTCACGTGGGCCCGCGCGCTCGGACACGCCCCTTTCGCCCCTCTCCCGCTGAAGGGAGGCGGGGACACGGTTTAGGTACCAAAGTGGCAGAGCGTGGGGTTTTATGTTGGGTTTTTGTTTGTTTTTTGCTTTCTCACTGGCGCTGGCGTGTATAGCGCAGTCTTGTAGGAAGCAGGTTACAGTTCAGTTCAGTCCAGCTCTCAGTTGTGTCCGACCTCGTGGACTGCCGCACGCCAGGCTGCCCTCTGTCCATCACCAACTGCCAGAGCTTGCTCAAACTCCATCCAGTGGGTGATGCCATCCAACCATCTCATCCTTTGTCCTCTCCTTCTCCTCCCGCCTTCAGTCTTTCCCAGCATCAAGGTCTTTTCCAATGAGTCAGTTCTTCGCATCGGGTGGCCAAAGTATTGAAATTTCAGCTTCAGCATCAGTCTTTCCAATGAACGTTCAGGACTGATTTCCTTTAGGATGGACTGGTTGGATCTCCTTGCAGTCCAAGACACTCTCAAGAGTTTTCTCCAACAAAGGCATCAATTCTTCGGTGCTCAGCTTTCTTTAGAGTCCAACCCTCACAGCCATGTATGACCACTGGAAAAACCGTAGCTTTGACTGCTGCTGCTGCTGCTGCTAAGTTGCTTCAGTCCTGTCAGACTCTGTGCGACCCCATAGACGGCAGCCCACCAGACCGCCCTGTCCCTGGGATTCTCCAGGCAAGAACACTGGTGTGGGTTGCCATTTCCTTCTCCAAAGCATTTAAGTGAAAAGTGAAAGTGAAGTCGCTCAGTCGTGTCTGACTTTTAGCGACCCCGTGGACTGCAGCCCACCAGGGTCCTCCGTCCATGGGATTTTCCAGCCAAGAGTACTGGAGTGGGGTGCCATTGCCTTCTCCAACTGTGCCTTGAGGGAAATAGATATTTCCTTTGATGTATGTGTTGGAAGCATTTTCAACTTAAGAAGGCATAAGTTGTCACTTTGCTAGTACCTGTTTCTCAGTCTGGGGCCTACTCTTTTCTGTAACATTAAGTGGTTTGAATTTGGCCAAACCAGTTTAGGTAGTGTTGAAATGCCAGAAATCTTTTTGTAGTACAGATAAAGCAGATTTATGCAAGCTAATTAGTAAATCTGTAGCTCCCTAGATGTTTGCTTTTGCATGGGAATGCGTAGTTTTTATTTTTGTAGTTATTAGCTTTTCTAAATATGAATTGCAGTGGTCACACTTGTGAATAGACCTTCCTGGAAACCTCAGTGGAGTGGTTAGCAGAGTCCAACCAGCACTGTCCAATTAGTTTAGAGCTTCCTGGAAAAAAAAGAGTCAGGCCACACCAGACCTGCTAGATCAGAAACTCTGGGAAGACCTCAAGAAGCTGGATTTAACAAAATGAGTTGATTCCAGTGTTTGATGAAATTTGGGCACCACTGCTCTAGTGAATATACTTTAAAGATAAAGTTTGGGTCGCAAAAGTAGGAAGACAAGAGATGCCTGGAGTAGTAGACAAGTTTGGCCTTGGATTACAAAATGAAGCACAGCAAAGGAGTTTTGCCAAGAGAATGCACTGGTCATACAAACACTCTCTTCCAACAACACAAGAGAAGACTGTACATGTGGACATCACCAGATGGTTAATACCAAAACCAGATTGATTATATTCTTTGCAGCCAAAGATGGAGAAGTTCTATACAGTCAGCAAAAAACAAGACCTAGAGCTGATTGTGGCTCAGATCATGAACTCCTTATTGCCTAATTCAGACTTAAATTGAAGAAATTAGGGAAACCACTAGACCATTCAGGTATGACTTAAATCAAATCCCTTACAATTATACAGTGGAAGTGACAGATAGATTCAAGGGATTAGATCTGATAGACAGAGTGCCTGAAGAACTATGGAGGGAGGTTCATGACATTGTACAAGAGGCAGTGATCAAGACCATCCCCCCAAAAAAGAAATGCAAAAAGGCAAAATAGTTGCCTGAGGAGGTCTTACAAATAGCTGAGAAAAGAAGAGAAGTGAAAGGCAAAGGAGAAAAGGAAAGATATACCCATTTGAATGCAGAATTCCAAAGGATAGTATGGTGAGATAAGAAAACCTTCCTCAGTGATCAGTGAAAAGAAATAAACAATAGAATGGGAAAGACTAGAGATCTCTTCAGGAAGCTTAGAGATACCAAGGGAACATTTCATGCAAAGCTGAGCACCACAAAGGACACAAATGGTATGGACCTAACAGAAGCTGAAGGTATCATAAAGATGTGACAAGAATACTCAGAAAAACTATACAAAAAAGATGTTTCTGATGCAGATAACCAGGATGGTGTGATCACTCACCTAGAGCCAGATATCCTGAAGTGCGAAGTGAGGTGGGCCTTTGGCAGCATCACTACAAACAAAGCTAGTGGAGGTGATGGAATTCCAATTGAGCTCTTTCAAATCCTAAAAGATGATGCTGTTAAAATACTGCACTCAATATGCAGGAAAATTTGGAAAACCCAACAGTGGCTAAAGGACTGGAAAAGGTGAGCTTTCATTCCAATCCCAAAGAAAGGCAATGCCAAAGCATGTTTAAAAGTGAAGTCGCTCAGTCGTGTCCAACTCTTTGTGACCCCGTGGACTGTAGCCTACCAGGCTCCTCCGTCCGTGGGGTTCTCCAGGCAAGAATACTGGAGTGGGTTGCCATTTCCTTCTCCAGGGGATCTTCCCGACCCAGGGATTGAACCCAGGTCTCCCTCATTGCAAGCAGACGCTTTACCCTCTGAGCCACCAGGGAAGCCAAGCATGTTTAAACTGCTGCACAATTGCACTCATCTCACATGCTAGCAAAGTATTGCTCAAAATTCTTCAAGCTAGGCTTCAAAATGTGAACTGTGAACTTCCAGAAGTTCAAGCTGGTTTTAGAAAAGGCAGAGGAACCAGAGATCAAATTGCCAACATCTGTTGGATCATTGGAAAAACAAGAGAATTCCAGAAAAACATCTACTTCAGCTATATTGACTATGCCAAAGACTTTGTGTGGATCACAACAAACTGTGGGAAATTCTTCAAGAGATGGGGATACCAGACCACCTTGCCTGCCTCCTGAGAAATCTGTATGCAAGTCAAGAAGCAACAGTTAGAACTGGACATGGAACAACAGACTGGTTCCAAATTGGGAAAGGAGTACATGAAGGCTATATACTGTCACCCTGCTTATTTAACTTATATGCAGAGTACATCATGCAAAATGCCAGACTGGATGAAGCACAAGCTGGAATCAAGATTGCCAGGAGAAATATCAATAACCTCAGATATGCAGATGATACCACCCTTCTTGCAGAAAGCGAAGAAAAACTAAAGAGCCTTTTGATGAAAGTGAAAGAGGAGAGTGAAAAATTTGGCTTAAAGCTCAACGTTCAGAAAACTAAGATCATGGCATCTGGTCCCATCACTTCATGGGAAATAGATGGGGAAACAGTGGAAACAGTGTCAGACTTTATTTTCTTGGGCTCCAAAATCACTGCAGATGGTGATTGCAGCCATGAAATTAAAAGACGCTTCCTCCTTGGGAGGAAGGTTATGACCAACCTAGACAGCATATTTAAAAGCAGAGACGTTACTTTGCCAACAAAGGTCCGTCTAGTCAAGGCTATGGTTTTTCCAGTGGTCATGTATGGATGTGAGAGTTGGGCGGTGAAGAAAGCTGAGCACCGAAGAATTGATGCTTTTGAACTGTAGTGTTGGAGAAGACTCTTGAGAGTCCCTTGGACTGCAAGGAGATCCAACCAGTCCATCCTGAAGGAGATCAGTCCTGGGTGTTCATTGGAAGGACTGATGTTGAAGCTGAAACTCCAATACTTTGGCCACCTCATGCGAAGAGTTGACTCATTGGAAAAGACCCTAATGCTGGGAAGGATTGGGGGCAGGAGGAGAAGGGGACTACAGAGGATGAGATGGCTGAATGGCATCACCGACTCGATGGGCATGGGTTTGGGTAGACTCCGGGAGTTGGTGATGGACAGGGAGGCCTGGCATGGTGTGATTCATGGGGTCTCAAAGAGTCGGACACGACTGAGCGACTGAAATGAATGGCTGATTCTTGTTGAGGTTTGACAGAAAACAGCAAAATTCTGTAAAGCAATTATCCTTCAATTAAAAAATAAATTAATTAAAAAAAACCACTAAGATCATGGCATCTGGTCCCATCACTTCATGGCAAATAGATGAGGAAACAATTGAAACAGTGAAAGACTTTATTTTCTTGGGCTCCAAGATCACTGCAGATGGTGGCTGCAGCCATGAGATTAAAAGACACTTACTTGGAAGAAAAGCTATGACCCACCTAGACAGCACATTAAAAAGCAGACACATTATTTTACCAACAAAGGTCCATCTAGTCAAAGCTATGTTTTTTCCAGTAATAATGTATGGATGTGAGAGTTGGACCATAAAGAATGCTGAGCACAGAAGAATTGATGCTTTTGAACTGTGGTATTGGAGAAGACTCTTGAGAGTCCCTTGGAAGCAAGGAGATCCAACCAGTCCATCCTAAAAGGAATCAGTCCTGAATGTTCTTGGAAGGACTGATGCTGAAGCTGAAACTCCAATACTTTAGCCACCTGATGTGAAGAACTGACTCATGGGAAAGACCCTGATGCTGGGAACGATTGAAGGCAGGAGAAGAAGGGGGCAACAGAGGATGAGATGGTTGGATGGCATCACCGACTTGATGGATATGAGTTTGAGCAAGCTTCAGGAGTTGGTGATGGACAGGGAGGCCTGGTATGCTGTAGTCCATGGGGTCACAAAGAGTCGGACATGACTGAATGACTCAACTGTTCTAGTGAATTTGTCCTTTTGAAGAAAATCTGACTAGTACTTAGATTTTGCTCCCTCCGGAGTAACAAATAGAAGAAAATATATGAAGTGGGAGATGACTAACTTACGGAAGGGATATTTCCATTTCCTTATAGGACAATCAGAAGTGCTGCAGTGTAAGGGGAGAAAAATCAGGCTGTGCTTCCCTAGTGGCTCAATAGTAACGAATCCAACTGCCAATGCAGGAGATGTGGGTTTGATCCCTGGGTCACGAAGTACCCTGGAGAAGGAAATGGGAACTCACTCCAGCAGTCTTGGCTTGGGAAATCCCATGGACAGAGGAGCCTGGCAGGCTAAAGTTCATGGGGTTGCAAAGACACAGGACATGACTTAGCAGCTAAACAACAATAATCTTGAAAACCTTTTATATGAGTATTGTTTTAAATAGCCCTGGAAAATAATGAAGATTTACAGCTAGTAGCCTTCTCTTTGATTTACCCTTGTATATCTGCTTCCATCATTTGAGTAGAATGCTTGTCAAAGATCAGTTATATTTGTTTTCCATTTTTGATCTAAACTAAAATGGACTGGAATGGGTGAATTTAACTCAGATGACCATTATATCTACTACTGTGGGCAAGAATCCCTTAGAAGAAATGGAGTAGCCGTCATAGTCAACAAAAGAGTCGAAAATGCAGTACTTGGATGCAATCTCAAAAATGACAGAATGATCTCTGTTCATTTCCAAGGCAAACCATTCAATATCACGGTAATTCAAGTCTATGCCCTGACAGGTAATGCTGAAGAAGCTGAAGTTGAACGGTTCTATGAAGACCTATAAGACCTTCTAGAACTAACACCCAAAAAAGATGTCCTTTTCATTGTAGGGGACTGGAATGCAAAAGTAGGAAGTCAAGAAACACCTGGAGTAAAAGGCAAATTTGGCCTTGGAATCCAGAATGAAGCAGGGCAAAGGCTAGTAGAGTTTGCCAAGAGAACACACTGGTCATAGCAAACACCCTCTTCCAACAACACAAGAGAAGACTCTATACATGGACATCACCAGATGGTCGACACTGAAATCAGATTGATTATATTTTTTGCAGCTAAAGGTGGAGAAGCTCTACACAGTCAGCAAAAACAAGACCAGGAGCTGACTGTGGCACAGATCATGAACTCCTTATTGCAAAATTCAGACTTAAATTGAAGAAAGTAGGGAAAACCACTATACCATTCAGGTATGACCTAAATCAAGTCCCTTATGATTATACAGTGGAAGTGAGCAATAGATTTAAGGGACTAGATCTGATAGACAGAGTGCCTGATGAACTATGGGCGGAGGTTCGTGACATTGTACACGAGACAGGGATAAAGACAATCCACAAGAAAAAGAAATGCAAAAAAGCAAAATGGCTGTCTGAGGAGGCCTTACAAATAGCTGTGAAAAGAAGAGAAGTGAAAAGCAAAGGAGAAAAGGAAAGATATACCCAATTGAATGAAGAGTTCCAAAGAATAGCAAGGAGAGATAAGCAAGTCTTCCTCAGTAATCAGTGCAAAGAAATAGAGGAAAACAATAGAATGGTAAAGACTAGAGATCTCTTCAAGAAAATTAGAGATAACAAGAGAATATTTCATGCAAAGATAGGCTCAATAAAGGACAGAAATAGTATGGACCTAACAGAAGGAGAGGATACTAAGAAGAGATGCCAAGAATACACAGAAGAACTGTACAAAAAAGATCTTCATGACCCAGATAATCATGATGGTGTGATCACTCACCTAGAGCCAGACATCATGGGATGTGAAGTCAAGTGGGCCTCAAGAAGCATCACTACGAACAAAGCTAGTGGAGGTGATGAAATTCCAGTTGAGCTATTTCAAATCCTAAAAAGTGATGCTGTGAAAGTGCTGCACTCAATGTGCCAGCAAATTTGGAAAACTCAGCAGTGGCCACAGGACTGGAAAAGGTCAGTTTTCATTCCAATGTCAAAGAAAGGCAATGCCAAAGAAGGCTCAAACTACCACACGATTGCACTCATCTCACACACTAGTAAAGTAATGCTTAAAATTCTCCAAGCCATGCTTCAACAATACGTGAACCGTGAACTTCCAGATGTTCAAGCTGGTTTTAGAAAAGGCAGAGGAACCAGAGTTCAAATTGCTAACATCCGTTGGATCATCAAAAAAGCAAGAGAGTTCCAGAAAAACATCTATTTCTGCTTTATTGACTATGCCAAAGCCTTTGACTGTGTGGGTCACAACAAATTGTGGAAAATTCTTAAAGAGATGGGAATACCAGACCACCTGACCTGCCTTTTGAGAAATCTGCATGCAAGTCAGGAAGCAACAGTTAGAACTGAACATGTAACAACATGGTTCCAAATAGGAAAAGGAGTACGTCAAGGCTGTATATTGTCACCCTGCTTATTTAACTTATATGCAGAGTACATCATGAGAAACGCTGGGCTGGATGAAGCACAAGCTGGAATCAAGATTGCCAGGAGAAATATCAATAGCCTCAGATATGCACATGACATCACCCTTAGGGCAGAAAGCAAAGAGGAACTAAAAAGCCTCTTGATGAAAGTGAAAGAGGAGAGTGAATAAGTTGGCTTAAAGGTCAACATTCAGAAAACTAAGATCATGGCGTCTGGTTCCATCACTTCATGGCAAATAGATGGGGAAACAGTGGAAACAGTGACAGACTTTATTTTCTTGGGCTCCAAAATCACTGCATATGGTGACTGCAGCCATGAAATTAAAAGACGCTCCCTCCCTGGAAGAAAAGTTATGACCAACCTAGACAGCATATTAAAAAGCAGAGACATTACTTTCCCAAAAAAGGTCTGTCTAGTCAAGGCTATGGTTTTTCCTGTAATCATGTATGGATGTGAGAATTGGACTATAAAGAAAGCTGAGCACCAAAGAATTGATGCTTTTGAACTGTGGTGTTGGAGAAGACTCTTGAGAGTCCCTTGGACTGCAAGAAGACCCAACCAGTCCATCCTAAAGGAGATCAGTCCTGAATGTTCATTGGAAGGACTGATGTTGAAGCTGAAACTCCAATACTTTGGCCACCTGATGCGAACAACTGACTCATTGGAAAAGACCCTGACGCTGGGAAAGATTGAAGGTGGGAGGAGAAGGGGATGACAGAAGATGAGATGGTTGGATGGCATCACTGACTTGATGTGAGTTTGAGTGAACTCTGGGAGTTGGGGATGGACAGGGAGTCCTGGTGTGCTGCAGTCCGTGAGGTTGCAAAGATTCAGACATGACTGAGCGACTGAACTGAGAACTAATTTGACCTAAAAATATTCACATCTTTAAAAAAATTGAGTGTTATGTTGTATTCATTGGGAATTTTTAGGACTTCAAGCCTGGGAGACAGCATCTCAAGTAACCCTGAGAGAACTGCTCTGAGGAGGTGCGTGTGTGTGGTGTGGGGGAGGATGCGTAAGGAGTCAGGTTATATAGAAGTCTGCAACAGAGAGCAGGTAGTCTGAACATCAGAAGTATTTTTGTGAATTAAAGAAAACCAGATATCCCAAGTTAAGGAATTTAGTGCTTTTCTATATATGGGAAAATACAAGTGTTTGGGCTCACTGAAATCATTCCTTTCAAGTGCATCTCAACTATCTGGGGCCGGTGTCCTGTGTTTTTCACATTCTGAGCTCCCTTGGGCTAACCATAGGGAGTGGCTGCACTTTGATGGCTCTTAGCAGGTTTTTTTCTCCTTCCTGAGTGCCCTTAGGGCTCACCAGCTCACATTGGAAGGCTGGAATCACTGATGACTAGGATATCTTTGTTTTCTGAGATGGCAGGAAATACTCTATTTCTCACCATCTATTTATTTCCCTGTACTCCTCATAATTATGTAATTAAATACATAAATTAATAAAATTTGAGTCTGCAAAGAAAAAGAATTGTTTTTTCTACGAAAACCAAGAAGAATGCTTTGAAAATATTAGATAAGGACGAATGCTAATAAAATATACATTGAATTGGGTTTAGGTCTGGAGGTTATAAAAGACTAGAGAAATTTTTAAAACTGTATGTGCATTTTATTGTATATTCATTTCCATCTCAATTTTAGAATGTCTTCATCACATTGTCCAGGAATGTTTAAATTTTCATGAAGTATATTTATCTCGCTTGCTTCAATAAAATATTTGTTGGTTTTCTTTTTTTTTTAAGTATCGGTTGGTTTTCTGATCATATTACTGCTGTTTCCTTTACTAATATTTAAAATAACCATTACAGAGTGGTTTGTTACAAAAACATTTAAAAATCATCTCTCATGTAGGGCATTAGGAGGTATAAACTATTATGTATTATAAACTATTATGTATAACATTTATATGTAAATACAGTATATACATTGAATCACATTAATTATAAGTAACCCAGAACTGTTGACAAGAAATTAATACTAAAATTAACTATAGTTAGAGCTTTTCCTGGTGCCTCAGACAGTGAAGAATCTGCCTGCAATGCAGGAGATGTGGGTTTAACCCCTGGGTCGGGAAGATCCCCTGGAGAAGGGAATGGCAACCCATTCCAGTGTTCTTGCCTGGAAAATTCCATGGACAGAGGAGCCTGGCACTCTACAGTCCATGGGGTTTCAAAGACCCGACTGAGTGACTTTCAATTTCAGACCTTAAAAAGAGCTTCCCAGGTGATGCAGTGGTAAAGAAAAAGAAAAACAAAAAACTCCCATAATAGAAATTCTGCTGCCTTTTAATTTTTAATATCAGATACACAGAACATATATCTTCTGTGTATCTGAAATATCTCTTTCTATTAGGAAGAGATTCCTTGTATGTTTTTTTCTCCTAACTTTTCTGTTGCTTACAGTGGAAAATATGTCTCAATTTCATGTTTTTAATTAAATGTTTTTGCCTCATTAAAAACTGAAACTAGAGAGTTACTTATTGAATAAACCTTTTTCTCAGATGTTATCTTCTCAGATTTTTATTGTCAAAAGCATTTCTTGCATGTCTGCCATGCAGAGACCTTTGTACTCAGTGCTCTGTGAAGTAATATTTAAGAGTATATCGAAAGTTCTAGACTACTTGGGATAATATATACTGTGAATTCTCATTTTTCTGCGCTGTGTATCCCTTATGTCCGAGAGGAAGATGTGGAGGAAAAACAGCGGCAACAACAACAATAACTAATATTAGCAGCAGTAAGCGTATGTATAGAATAGCTTAGTGAAAAGGTGCATAGGATGATTGTTGGGTAATGAAGTAGAGTCAGTGGGGTTCAGTTTACTTTTGGTTGTGCAAGCTTTGATTTGATGAGATTAATCCTCCTAATGTAAGAAGACGAGTAACCGTTGTTCCATAGAGAGTCTCCCCACAGTGATGTTCTTTTCCTAGATCTTCCAACACTGTGACATCCAATATGATAGAGGCTCACTATGTGTAGTGACCCCGGACTGTAGCCCGCCAGGCTCCTCTGTCCATGGAATTCTCCAGGCAAGAATACTGGAGTAGGTAGCCATTCCCTTCTCCAGGGGATCTTCCCAGCCCAGGGATCGAACCCAGGTCCCCTGCATTGCGGGCAGATTCTTTACCATCTGAGCCACCAGGGAAGCCTGTGGTTAAATTTAAATAAGTTAAAAAAAGTTTTAAACTCAGTTCCTTGGTTGCAGTAGGCAGATTTTAAGTGCTCACTGGCCGTTTGCGGCTCGTGGCTATCATACTGGATTCCATAGTTATCAGACATTTCCATTGTCACAGGAAGGTCTGTTGGGCAGCACTGTTTATCTTCCATGTCTCTACCTTCCTTGTGTGTGTGTGTGTGTGTGTGTGCATGATAGAGTTACAATGACTACTTTAATGTTCTTGTTTGCTAATTCTAATCCTTGTGTCAGTTTTTTGAATTGAGGTACATTTCATTTATGTTAATAATGTAATAGTGGTTTACATCAGCACTGCTGCTGTAGTGGTAATATACAAGATCCCCAGTGTTATATTAGCTTCAGGTATACAACACAGTGATTCAAAATTTTTATGGATTATGCTCTCTTTAAAGTCATGGAATACTGGCTATATTCCCTGTGCTGTACAACATATCCTTGTAACTTCTTTGTTTTGTATATAGTAGTTTGTACTTGTTAATTCCACAACCCTATCTTGCCCCTCCCTCTTTCTTCTTTCCACTGATAACCTCTAGTTTGTTCCTCTTTTTTGTTAAATCCACTAGTTTTTTTTTTTTTTTTAATTTTTAGGTCCCATATTTAAGGGATAACATCCAGTATTTGTCTTTTTCTGACTTATTTCACTAAGCGTAATATGTTTCAGGTCCATCTGTGTTGTTGCAAACAGGAAAATTTCATTCCTTTTTATGGCTTAGTAGTATCCCATTGTGTATGTGTATGTGTGTGTGCATCATATCTTCTTTATCCATTCATCTGTTGATGGACATTTAAGTTGCTTCCATATCTTGGTTGCCGTAAATAATGCTTCTGTGAGCACTGGTACACATATATCTTTTTGAATTAGTGTTTTTGTCTTCTTCAGCTTAATATCCAGAAGTGGAATGGTCATTTTATTTTTAGCTTTTTGAGGAACCTCTATACTGTTTTCCAAGTAGCTGCATCAATTTACATTTCTACCAGTTGTGCTTAAGAGTTCCCTTTCTCTACTTTCTTGTGAACATTTGTTGTTTGTGGTCTTTTTGATGATAGCCATTCTGACAGGTATAAGATGGTATCTCACTGTGGTTTTAATATGCATTGGAGAGGGAAATGGCAACCCACTCCAGTATTCTTGCCTGGACAGAGGAGCCTGGTGGGCTATATGGGGTTGCACGAATGAGCAACTTCTCTTTCTTTCTTTTCTTTGATAGGCATTTCTCTGATGATTAGCACTGTTAAGCATCTTTTCATGTACCTGTTGGCTATCTGTATGCTTGTTTTAGAAAAAAGTCTCTTCAGGGTCTTTTGCCTGATTTTAACCGGGTTGCTTGTTTTTAATATTGAGTTGTCTGAACTGTATATATTTTAGATGTTAACCCCGTGTTGGTTGTATTCTTTGCAAATGTGTTCTCCCATTCAATAGGTTGTCTTTTAATTTTGTTGATGGTTTTCTTTGCTGTGCAAAATCTTTTAAGTTTAATTAGGTCCCATTTGTTTATTTCTGCTTTTGTTTCCTTTGCCTTAGGAGACAGATCCAAAAAATATATTGCTATGATTTATGTCAAAGAGTGTTCTAGCAATGTTTTCTCCTAGAAATTTTATGATTTCTGGTCTTACATGTAGGCATTTAATTCATTTTGAGTTTATTTTTGTATAAGGCATTAGAAAATATTCTAATTTCACTCTTTAACATGTAGCTGTCCAGTTTTCCCAGCACCACTTATTGAAGAGGCTATCTTTCCTCCATTGTATGTTCTTTTCTCCTTTGTCGTATATTAATTGACCATTGGAGTGTGGGTTTATTTCTGGGCTCGCTATTTTGTTCCATTGATCTATGCGCCCCCCCCTTTTTTGTGCCAGTGCTATAGGGGTTTTGTTTGTTTGTTTTTGGCTGCACATGGCTTGCAGGATCTTAGTTCCCTGGCCAGGGATAGAACCCATGGCTCTTTCAGTCAAACTGCAGAGTCTTAACCACTGGTCTGCTAGGGAAGTCCCCTATATTGTTTTGATTACTATAGATTTGTAATGTAGACTGAAGTCAAAGAGCATGATACCTCCAGCTTCTTTTTCAAGATGGTTTTATCTATTTGGGATCTTTCGTGTTTCTATGCAAATTTTAAATTACTTGTTCTAGTTCTTTGAAAAATGCCATTAGTATTTTGAAAGAGATTGCATTGAATCTATAGATTGCTTTGAGTAGTATGATTGTTTTAACAATATTAATTCTTCTAGTCCATTAACACTGTGTGTCTTTCTTTCTGTTTGTCATCTTTAATTTCTTTTATCAGTGTCTTATAGTTTTCCAAGTACAGGTCTTTTACCTACTTAGTTAGATATATTCCTAGGTGTTTTATTCTTTTGGATGCAATTGTAAATAGGATTATTTCCTTGCTTTCTCTTTCTGATAGTTCATTGTTAGCGTATAGAGATGCAACAGATTTCTGTCTATTAATTTTGTATTCTGCAACTTAACCAAATTCATTGATGAGCAGACTGCAGTTCAGTTGCTCAGTAGTGTCTGACTCTTTGCAACCCCATGGACTGCAGCATGCCAGACTTCCCTGGCCATGGAATTCTCCAGGCAAGAATACTGGAGTGGGTTGCCATTTCCTTCTGCAGGGGATCTTCCCAACCCAAGGACTGAACCCAGGTCTCCTGCATTGCAGGCATATTCTTTACCTTCTGAGTCACCAGGGAAACCCAGGGAAGTATTTTAGAGCCCTCAAATCTAGTAGGAGTCTGCATTCAATCTGCTTTATAAGTGTCTTCATTTGTCTCAACTTTGAACAAACTGAAACAGGAAATCCAATGCAAAGCACTAGAGGTATAGTGTATATATGAAAGATTGCTCAGAACTCCAGTCAGAACTATACTCAAAAGAAAGTCCTTAATGAATGGGGAATAAATATTTAGAATATAAAGTTGACTATGCTCATTAACACCTTTCTGTGAAAGGAAAATAAACTTTTCTCTGGACTAAATCTCTAATATTTTGGGTGTCTGTAACATGAAGCCTAGCTTACATTCTTATCAATATGTATACTTTAAGAATTTTATTTTAAATTCTAAATATTTGTTTATTTTCACTCGTGTAACAAGTCAAGTGGATGATCTCGGTCAATGGGTAGCCCTCCTCCACATAATGATTTGGGGATCTAGGCTTTTCCATCTTGTTGTTGTTCAGTCACCAAGTTATCCGACTCTCTGAGACCCTATGGACTGCAGCTTGCCAGGCTTCCCTGCCCTTCACCATCTCCCGGAGTTTGCTCAAACTCATGTCCATTGTGTCGGTGATGCCATCCAAACATCTCATCCTCTTTTGCCTCCTTCTCCTACTGCCCTCAATCTTTCCCAGCATCAGGTTCTTTTCAAATGAGTCAGTTCTTCATATAATGTGGCCAAAGTATTGGAGCTTCAGCATCAGTCCTTCCAATGAATATTCAAGGTTGAATTCTCTTACTACTGACTGGTTTGATATACTTGTAGTTCAAGGGACTCTCAAGAGTCTTCCAACACCACAGTTCAAGAGCATCACTTCTTTGGTACTCAGCCTTCTTTATGGTCCAACTCTCACATCCATACATGACTACTGGAAACATCATAGCTTTGACTATACAGACCTTTGTCAGCAAAGTTCTGTCTCTGCTTTTTAATATGCTGTCTAGGTGTGTCATAGCTTTTCTTCCAAGGAGCAAGCATCTTTTAATTTCATGGCTGCAGTCATTGACCACAGTGATTTTGGAGCCCAAGAAAAGAGAATACGCCACTTTTTCTACTTTTTCCCCATCTATTTGCCATGAAGCAACGGGACCAGATGCCATGAACTTAGTTTTTTGAACGTTGAATTTTAAGCCAGCTTTTTCCACATCTTTTAGCTCTGTCATTATCATAGCTTGCTGTATATTAACTGGAGAAGTAGGAAAGAAGGTATGAATCATGCATAACCACTTTTTTAAAAATTTGGTCTAAAAACTCCTCTCATATTCTCTAGACTACCGCTCAGTCATGTGACCACATCTAACTATTAGGGAGGCTGAGAAATATAGTCTTTATTCTGGTAATCTATTTGTTCAGCTAAAATCAGATTTCCATCACTGTAATAGTTATCTATTGCTTTGTAACAAATCACCCCCACACATAGGGGCAGAGAACAATAAACCTTTGCTTCATGGCTTCTGTGGGTGGAGAATCTGGATGCAGCTTGGCTGGAGTCTCTGGCTCTGGATCTCTCAGAAGTTTCTGTCAAGGTATCAGCCAGGGCTGCCATCATCTCAAGGCTGTATTTGGGGAGGATCCCTTCCAGCCTCACTCAACTGACTGTCAGCAACCTCAAAAGTTCTGCTTATAAGGATAAGGTCACCCACAGGGCCATCAGCAACCAGTAGGTCCTCATTGGCTGTTGGCATAGAGACTGGTTTCTTGACATATGGGTGGTGAGTAATGCTCTTTGTTCTTCTTTCTTCATGGACGGCTCAAGGTGGAGTCACTTGCGGGGGAAAAATGCAAGCCAAGAAGGAATTGCTGTTGCAACCTCTCCCAGGATGGAATTTTAAATCACTCAGTCTGGGGTTCCCTGGTCAGGACTGGTGAGCTAATCTGCTTAAGGCCCCCTGTCTTCCCCCTTGCCTGAAACAACCCACTCTTTTAACTTCCTTGTCCCACCCTCTTTCTACCTATAGAAACCTTCCATTATGTTTTTATTGTTGTTTGTTTTATACTCTAGTATTTATTTTATACAACAAACAACAACAACCAAAAAAAAATGGAATTATTTTATGTTATGTCAGGTTCATTTGAATTTCAAAAATTTTAAACATAGGAAAAGTAGTTGTGCGTGCATGCGTGCTAAGTTGCTTCAGTCATATCCAAATATTTGCAACCCTATGGACTATAGCTGACCAGGCTCCTCTGTCCATGGGATTCTCCAGGCAAGAATACTGGAGTGTGTTGCCATGCCCTCCTCCAGGTGACCTTTCCCACACAGGAATCGAACCCTGATCTCTTATGTCTCCTACATTGGCAGGTGGGTTCTTTATTGCTAGGGCCACGTGAGAAGCCCCCTAAACAGTGGTTAGGGACTGACATTTGTATCAACAGTTGATAAATGCCTTAGATTGTTCATTGGCAGCAGGGTACAAAGGTGGTGCTAATGCCAATAGGGCACTATGGAAGTTAGTCTAAAAATTATCATGAGGCTTTATACAAGCAATCACATTTGCTGCTGTTTAAGAATTTAGGGACACAGTCTTATTCTAATGCTAAGCAGTCATTTCACATTTCAAATATTATGAAATACTTAATAATTAGTTTGGCAAATATTTCAAAGTAAAGTAGAAATTTATTTATAATGACCTCAGGTGGCCTTGACCTGCAGCAGCTTGAAGCAGAATTTTCAGTTCCCAGCCAGAGATTGAAGTGGGGTCACGACCATGAGAGCTGAATCCTAACCACTAGACCAGTGATTTTGTAGAGAAGAATCCCCACAAAGATGGAAAGTGGTGAAACAAGTAAAGTGTTTATTGGGAGGAAAAAGAATACAGTACTTGTGGATAGAGGACTTCCCTGGTGGCTCAGCAGTAAAGAATCCTGCAGCTCAGGAGACACAGGTTCAGTCCCTGGGTTGGAAGATCCCCTGGAGGAAGAAATGGCAACCCACTCCAGTATTCTTGCCTGGGAAAGCCCATGGACAGAGGAGTCTGGCGGACTACAATCCAGGGGGTTGTAAGAGCCAGACACGATTTAGTGACTAAACCACCACCACCACCACTTGTGGATAGACACACAGGCAGACTCAGAGGGTCGCGGCCTTATGGTAGTTTAATTCACATATATGGGAGCATTTCTTCTGGATTTCCTTTGGCCAGTCATTTTGATTTGCCTGGTTCAGAGTCTGTGTTTGGTATATCTCAGGACCCTCCCATTGATTCAATAGACATGGACTTGGGCAAACTCCAGGAGATGCTGAGGGGCAGGGAAACCTGGTGTGTTGCAGTCCATGGGGTCATAAAGAGTTGGACACTACTTGGCGACTGAACAACAACAACAAGGATTCTCCCATGCGCTCACACATCTCTCAGCCAAGGTGGATTCCAGTGAAGGCGCCTATGGGCAACCTTGACATCACTCCCCTCTCAGCTGGTCAGAGGAGATGCTGCCCAAATCCGTGATTGCTTGATAAGTTAAGTAGATCTTCAAATTTACCAGGTTGAGTTTTGATTTTTTTAACAAGGAAGGAGCAGTGTCCATAAAGACCCCTGTGAATTACAGGGAGCAGAAACAACGCCTCTTCAGAAATAGGTGATAAAACGAGGCTATTGAGAAGGAAGAGATTTTCCTCTACTCTTCTGATTTCCTCTGGCTGGTCTAAGAATTAAGCTGACATGAGACAGATTAACAAGAGAACATCAAACACCAGTTTAATAACACGTATACATGGGAGAGGCCCAGAAAAACTGAGTAACTCACCAAAATGGCTCAAGTCCTCACCTTACATATCATCCTCAGCTGCAGACAAAAGAGGATGCTGGAGATAGTGGTTTTAGGACTTCAGAAGAGAGGAAGGCAATTCCTGTGGACGTGGAAAAGCAAACGCTTGGTAAACAAACACCATCTAGGCCATGCCACTGTGAAACATAGCCATCACGCCCAGAAGTTCCCAGAAATAACCAAGGGAGACTTTGAGTCAGACCCACAGGTAATTACAGAACAATTAATCTGTGACATATGAACTACTCATGTTCAGGTGTTGGCATTCATCCACGTGTGGCCTGCTGGGGCCTGAAGATATCTGAGTTGTAAATATCAATTTTGACTAAAATAGAATCGGAGCACAGAGAAAACATTGACTTACTGTTTAAGGAATGCAAAGCAGCTTATGGGAGTTCACCAGTGTCAGGAGGTGGATGAGACTAGGAAGAGAAGGGGGCTGCTTCTGCAGTGGGTGACAAATCACAGCATGCAGCACGTTCTGGGATGAAAAGTGGGATGATCATGTGGCTAAACCTGAGAATCTTTTTTCTTTGGGCTGTGCTGTGTCTTCATTGTGGCACCAGGCTAAGTTGCCCTGGCACATGTAGGATCTTAGTTCACTGTCCAGGGGTCGAACCCGAGTCCCTAACATTGGAAGGCAGATTCTTCACCCGTCAACCATGAGGGAAGTCTCAAGAATTGTTTTATAAACAAGACAGAAGGAGGACGGACTGATCACGTGAGTTCTGTTTGTTGGAATTCTTTGAGGTCTGGGATGAATTTCTCTGTGGGGGAGTTTAATTTGCTTCTGTCAGGTTTCTGGGGATTCTACTAATCCAAGATCACTCTAATTGAAACTCTCATTTTGAGGTGTTTAAGACCACCAAGATGACAAGAAATTGGCCTGAGACCTGAATTCAGAAACAGAGAATTTCAGTTCTAAATTCTCATTGGCAATATCTCCCCTTTTTGCTAGTGTATTTAATGCCTTTGGAGTCTGCTGGAGTGGAGTGGGGAGAGAGATTTTTGTGAAAAAGTAGATATCCAGATACTTATATCACCAAGTAATCAGAAACAGAATGAAAATTACCTTTCTGATAAAAGAGGCTGGCATTTTATTTACTGGCATTTTTACATAATGAGAAAGCTATCTCCAAATGTCTTTGCTTTAGAAAGTGTTGGGGAAAAGAAAGAAATAGAATGGCTGATCCAATTGTCAGTGAGCTGGACTTTATCCCCCAAACATCTTTTATTTACTCATTGCCTTGCTTGTTACCAATGGACTTCATTTTTTTTTATTTTTTGGCTGTGCTGGGTCAGCATTGCTGCACAAGGACTTTCTCTAGTTGTGGGGAGAGAGGGCTACTTTCTAGTTGCAGTGCACGGGTTTCTCATTGCGGTGGCTTCTTTTTTTGTGGCTCCAAGGCTCCAGAGTTCGAGCTTAGTAGTTGTGACCCACAAGCTTAGTTGCCCAGCGACATGTGGAATCCTCCGGGACCAGGGATCCAACCTGTGTCCCCTGCATTGACAGGCAGATTTTTAGCCACTGGACCACCAGAGAAGTCCCACCAATGAATAGACTTTATTTATTTATTTATTTATTTGCCAGCATTTTATTTTTTATTTATTTATTTATAAATTTATTTATTTTAGTTGGGGGCTAATTACTTTACAATATTGTGATAGTTTTTGCCATACATTGACATGAATCAGCCATGGGTTTACATGTGTTCCCCTTCCTGGACCCCCCACCCACCTCCCTCCCCATCCCATCCCTCTGGGTCATCCCATTGCCCCGGCCCTGAGCCCTTGTCTCATGCATCGAACATGGAATGGTGTTCTCTTTCACATATGATAATATACATGTTTCAATGCTATTCCCCCAGAACGTCCCACCCTCACCTTCTCCCTCAGAGTCCACAAAATTGTTCTATGCATCTGTGTCTCTTATTCTGTCTTGCATATAGGGTTACCGTTACCGTCTTTCAAATTCCATATATATGCATTAGTATACTGTATTGTTGTTTTTCTTTCTGGCTTACTTCACTCTGTATAATGGGCTCCAGTTTCATCCATCTCATGAATAGACTTTAAATGCCAGAGCTAATTTTTATTTTGGCCCCTAGTGCATGCATGCATGCTAAGTCACTTCAGTAGTGTCTGACTTTTTGCGACCCTATAGAATGTAGCCTGCCAGGCTCCACACTGTTGTAAAGTAATTATCCTCCAATTAAAATAAAGAAACATACTCTATATATATTAGGGGAAGAAAAAGAATACTGGAGTGGGTTGTCACGCCCTCCTCCAGGGGATTTTTCCCAGCCCAGTGATCGAACCCCTGTCTCTTACATCTACCTGTGTTGGCAGGCGGGTTCTTTACCACTAGTGCCATGTGGAAAGCCCCCTGGCCCCTAGTTTAGTGACATAAGATTTCAGTTGCCTCCTAAGTAAAAACAGAACACTGACTCACACTGTGAATCACATTTTCTATGCCTGCCCTTACAAAGTAACCATTGGGTGGCTTAAAACAATAGAAATGTATTGTCTGACAGTCCTGGAGGCTGGAAGCCCAAAAATCAAGGTGCTGGCAGGGCCATGTGCCCGCTGAAACCTCCAGGGAAGAGCTTCCATGCCTCTTCCTAGCTTCAGGTAGAGGCCAACAATCCTTGGTGTTGCTTGCTTTGCAAGCACCCTCTGGTATTACATGATGTTCTCCTGTGTGTCTGCCCTAATTGCCCTCTTCTTATTAAGGGACATCAGCCGTATGGAATTAAGAGTCCTCCCTACTCCATCATGACCTCATTTTAGTTAATATTTATCTACAACAACCCTATTTCCAAATAAGGTCACATTCTTTTTAAAATTAACAAATTAATTTATTTCTGGCTGCACTGGGTCGTTGTTGCTGCTCACAGGCTTTCTCTAGCTGCAGTGAGCAGGGGCTACTCTCTAGCTGAGGTGCACCAATTTTCATTGCAGTGGCTTCTCTTGCTGTCGAGCACAGGGTCTAGAGTGCTGGCTCAGTGTGGCGCATGGGCTTAGTTGCTCCAGGGCATGTAGGATCTTCCCAGACCAGGAATTGAACCAGCGTCCCCTGCACTGGCAGGTGGATTCTTAACCACTGAACCACAAGGGAAGTCCCTAAGGTCACATTCTGAAGTACTAGGTGTTAAGATCCAACGTATTTTTTCCTGGAACTCAATTCAGCTCGTAAGACCTACCTTTCAGGTTACTCCCTTCTGTCTTCCTCCATGCACATCATGCATGTCTTATCTATCTCAGTTATAGCACTTGTCATTGTTTAAAATAAACTGTTTTTGGTATATAGCACACTTAGACATGAAAACATACACATGACAAATGTACATGTTGAGGAATAATCACAAAATTAACACGCATGTTGCCACCACTCAGTTAAAAAAGAGGACATTGCCAGAACCCTAGAACCCTTCTCATACCCTCTCTGAGTTACAGTCCTTCCTAACCAAAGGTGGTCACCATCTTCATTTCTAACAGGTTTGTTTTGCCTGGTTTTGAAGTTTATATGATTAGAATAACCCTGTTCCTATTCTTTTGTCTTTTGTGTCATTTATTTAATGGTACGTTTGTGAGTTGATGCAAATTACCAATGTAGCAATCCTTTGTTTTCTTTTCTGCTTAGTTGCCCACTGTATGATTGTATTGTGTTTGTTTATCCATGGCACCATCAATAAATATTTAGCTTGTTTTCAGTTTGTGCTCTTACAAACAATGTCATCAAGGACTTTCTGACATACATTGTTGATACATGTGAAGTACCCATCTATGTTTTCTGTATCTTTAGGAGTAAGTAGCCAGATCTTAGGTTTTACACATGTTTATTAGCTTGAATACATTGCTGTCAAACCAGTTTTCAATGTGTGAGCTAATTTACATTTCCTCCAGAGGTAAACATTTGTCTATCCTCTGCCAATAACAGCAGCATATGAGTTTCAATTGCTTTACCAAGTGCGGGGTATTATTAGTCTATTAAATTATAACTATTCTGTGGGTATGTAATGGTATTTTACACAGATACTGGTGTTCATTTAAACTGCTTCACTGACTAATGTTTTCATGCTTATTGGCCATTTTTGAATATCTACTTTGTTGATGTGCCTTTTCTGACATTTTGCCCCTATATATGCTACTGAATTGTCTACATTAAAAATATTACTCTGTAGCCTATGTTTATATATTCTGGATATATAATTTTTCAATGTATTGCTGATATTTTCTCCTAAACTGTAGTTTGAATTTTGTTTGTCTTAATAACATCTTTTTTTTCCCTGTGCTGGGTCTATGTTGCTGCACATGGGTTCTCTCTAGCTGTGGCTAGCGGGAGCTACTCTCTAGTTGGGGTGCATCTAGTTCAGTGGCTTCTCTTGTTGTGTAGCACAGGTGTTAGGGCACATGGGCTTCAGTAGTTGTGGCACACAGGCTCTAGAGTAAAGGTTCAGTAGTTGTGGCACATGGGCTCAGCTGCCCCATGGCATGTGGAATCTTCCCAGAGCAGGGATCAAACCCATGTCCTCTGCATTGACAGGCAGATTCTTAATGACTGGACCACCAGGGAAGTCCAATATCTTTTGATATATATATTTTGTTCAATTTATTTCTGGGTATTTGATTATTGTTGTGCTATTTCAAATGAGATTTCTCAGGGTTTGGTTTTTTCTCTTTTTTTGAAATTGAAGTATAGTTGATTTATAAAAAAATTCTCTTCCTTATAGTTTGTTGTTAGTGTATAGAAATGCAACTGATTTCTGTAGATTAATCTTACATCCTGCAACTTTGCTGAATTTATTTATTGTATTTAATAGCTTTTTGGAGGCATCTTTAGGATTTTCATGCATTGTATCATGTCATCTGTAAACAGTGATGATTTTACTTTTTCCTTTCCAGTTTTGATGTCACTAATTTGTTTTCCTTTTTCGGTTGCTATGGCTAGAACTTCCAATACCATGTTGAATAAAAGTGGTGAGAGTGGACATTCTTGTTTTGCTCCTGATCTTAGAGGAAATGCTTTCAGTTTTTGATGCCTGAATATGGTATTAGTTGTGGGGTCGCAAAGAGTCAGACACGACTGAGCAACTGAACTGAACTAAACTGTCATATACGGTCTTTATTGTTGAGGTATGTTCCCTAGAGATTTTATAACAAATGGACATTGAATTTTGTCAAAGGTTTTTTCTATTGAGATGATCATATTATTTTTATTCTTCCATTCATTCATGTGGTATATCACATTTGATTGATTTGCAAATATTCAACCATTGTTGTATCCCTGGGATAAATCCCAGTTGACCATGGTGAATAATTCTTTCAATGTGTTGGTGAATTTTTTTCTAATATTTTGTTGAGGATTTCTTTGTGTACCTTTGTTCATCAGTGACATTGGCCTGAAATTTTTCTTTTGTGGAGCCCTTGTCTGGTTTTGGTATCCAGGTAATGCTGTCTTTATGGTGTCACTATCAGTTTCCCCCTTTATGTTTATTAATATTTGCTGTATGTATTTACATGTTCATAGGTTGGGTGTATTTATGTTTACAGTTATCATATATTCTTGTTGGATTGATCCCTTTAGCATAATGTAATGTCCTTCTTTGTCTCTTGTTACAGTCTCCCTTTGAGAGTCTATTTTGTCTGATGTAAGTGTTGCTACCCCAGCTTTTTTTCTGTTTTCATTTGCGTGGATACTTTTTTCCATTCCCCCACTTTCAGTTTTTCTCTACATCTCAAGTGAGTTTCTTATATGCACTCTATATATGGGTGTTGTTTTTTTATTCATTCACTCCATGTATTTTGATTGGATCCTTTGGTCAATTTACATTTAGAATAATCATTGATATGTATGTACTTATTACCATCTTGTTAATTGTTTTCTGGTTGTTTTATAGTTTTTTTGTTCCTTTTCCTTCTTTTGTTCTTTTCTTTTGTGATCTGATGACCATCTTTTAGTTTTATGTTTGGATTCCTCTGCCTTTTTTTGTATGTATATATTATATGTTTTTGGTTTGTGGTAACCATGAGGTTTGTAACAAGAATTTTTTTAAGTTGATGATCTCTTAAATTCAAATGCATTTTTTAAAAAACCTGCAAGCTTACCTTCCCTCTCATGTTTAATGTTTTTGACTTCATATTTTGCATCTTTTAATTTTGTGTATCTCTTAGCTATTTATTCTGGAGGTAGATGATTTACTACTTTTATCTTTTAATTTTTATTTTAAACTTTAAGCTTTAAAAGTGGCTAACCTATTACCTTTACCAATGTTTTTACAAACAATGAGATTTTCCTTTTTGTAATGTTCATATTTCTAGCTGTGATCTTTTCTTGTCCATTTACAGAAGTCCCTTTAACATTTCTTGTAAAGTCAATTTAGTGGTGCTTTTGCTTGTCTGTAAAACTCTTTCCATCTGATTATCACCTTGCTGGTTATTCTTGGTTGAAAGTTTTCTTTCTTTCATCACTATGATTATATCATGTGAATGTCTTCTGACCTGCCAAGTTTCTACTGAAACTGTCTACTGACAGTCAGCTGACAGTCTTATGAAAGTTCCCTTTTATGCAACTAGTTGCTTTTCCCTTACTGCTTTTAGGGGTCTTCAAGTGTTACCATTTCAATTACAATGTGTTTTGGTGCATTCCCTTCTGGGTTAATTTTGTTTGAAATTGTACTTCCTGGATCTGGATGCCTCTTTCCTTTGTCAGGATAGGGAAGTTTAAAGCTTTTATCTCTTCAAATAAATTCTCTGCCACTTTCTCTCACTCTTTTGCTTCTGGGAGCTTGTTACTGGGAGCTTGTTACTGTTAGCGTGCTTGATGGTGTCAAGGAAGTCTTTTAATTCTCATTTAGAACAATTTTTTCATCTTTTTTCCACTTAGCTTGGGTAATTTCTACTCTACTATCTTCCAACTCACTGATTCGTTCCTCTATATCATCTAATTTGTTGATTCCTTCTAGTGTAATTTTTCAGACATTTTACTCTTCAGCTCTGTTTGGATCTTCTTGTTCATATTTTCTAAGTCTTTGTGAAACTTCTCACTGTGCACGTTTTTTTCTTCTCCTAGGCTTGTTGAACAAACATCTTTATGATCATTATCTGGAACTCTTTATTAGGTAAATTGCTTATCTTCACTTTGCTTAGCTCATCTTCTGGAATTTTATCTGATTCTTTTGTTTGCAGCATATTACTATGTAGCCTCATTTATCCTAATTCTCCAAGTTTATGTGTGTGTATTGGATTGTCACTTCAGTCGTGTCTGACTCTTTGTGACCCCGTGGACTGTAGCCTGCTAGGCTCCTCTATCCATGGGATTCTCTAGGCAAGAATACTGGAATGGGTTGCCATTCCCTCCTCCAGGGATCCTCCTGACTCGAGGATCAAACTCGCGTCTTCCTTGTCTCCTGCATTGCAGGCCGATTCTTTACCAGTGAGCCCCTGGGAAAGCCCAAATAGGTTGGTTACATTTCCTGATCATGGAGAAGTGAGTTTATGTAGGAGACATGCTATGGTGTCTAGCAGCACACTCCCCACAGTTTCCTTGAGCTTTATACTCGAAAATTACCCCCTATGTGGGCTGCATGTGCCCTTCTGTTGTGATGGGGCCAACTACTGTGGACACACTGGTAAGTGGGGCTGGCCCCTGGCCCTGTTGGCTGCCAGGGTCTGCCTGGTTTGGAGCCTGCGAGCTGCTGATGGGTGAGGCCAGGTCTTAGGGTGGCTGGTTGTACAGTCTGGGTGTGTCCTAGTACTGGTGCTGACTGTCTGGTGGGCAGGCAATCCTTGGTGCTAAGGCTAGAGGGAGGACTCCAAAATAGCTCTTGCCAGCAGCTGTGTCCTTGTGGTAGACTGGCCTCTAAAAAACGACTGCTTCCAGGATCTGTGTCCCCAGGGGAAACCCTGTTTGTCTTCTGTTTCTCCAGGAAGCTCTCCATGATCAATAAGTGGGTCTGACCTAGGAGCTTTCAAATAACTGCAGCTCCCATAACTCCGTATGGGATCTCAGAGCACATGAGTTTTTGCATGAGCCGTTTAAGAATAGAATCTCTTTTTCTTATAGCCCTCCAGCTCTTCTCTACAAGCCTTAAGTCAGATGTCCTGGGAGCTCCTCTTCCTTATGAAGGACCTCAACTTGTCCTGGATACTCAATTTCTGCATATATAATCACCCCATGTTCTACTAGTCCCCAACACACTGCTACCTGACAACAAGTTGAATAGTCTGCTGAGGATCTTGGGGGTTAGGGGTACTGTGTCTACCTCCAGACCCTGAGCCAGCCTGGGCATTGCACCCAGCCCCCACTCATCATCCACTGACCCACTCATTGCTCCACAGCTGATCCAGGCCTTTCTACTGTTTAATTTTTTTTTTTTCAAAAATTTTTTAAAATTTTATTTTATTCATTGGCTGTGCTGGGTCTTTGCTGCTGCATGTGGGTTTTCTCTAGTTGGGGCAAGTGGGGTCTACTTTTCCTTGCGGTAAACGGGCTTCTTGTTGCAGTAGTTTCACTTGTTGCAGAGCACAGGCTCTAGAGAACAGGCTCAGTAGTTACGGTGCACAGACTTCATTGCCTCAAGGCGTGTGGAATCTTCCCGGACCAGGGCTCGAAGTTGTGTCCCCTGCCTTGGCAGGTGGATTTTTAATCACTGGATTGCCCGGGGAGCCTTACCCTTTTATAAGGTGAACTGGATATTTTTTGAAATCCCATCTTACCTCCTCTAGCTATTCCTATTTGAGGAATTTTTAAGTGGTGTTTTCAAAATTATAATATATATCTTTAACTTATCATAGTTGATTTTCAAATAGTAGTATACCACTTGGTGAGCTATGTAAGAATCTTACAATAATATGGCTCTATTTGTCCCCTCTTCTTTTGTCTTCTGTTGTATATTTTACCTCTCTCTACACATGCTATAAACACCACAAAACATTGTTACTGTTTTTGCTTTACGTAGTCCATAGCGTTTTAAAGCCATTTATATATAAGCGGATGTCTAACTTTTAAACATAATGAAATTGGTCTTTTTTTATTTACCCACCTATTTTCCTGTGTTCTTCATTGCTTGTTTCAGCTCTAAATTTTCATCTGGCATTCTTTCCTTTTAGCCTGAATAACTCTTTTAGCATTTCTTGTAGTGCAACTCTTTTGAAGGTGAAATGGCTTCACTCCTGTCTATCTGAAAATGCCTTTATTGTACCTGTGCTTTTGCAGGATATATTTTGCCATACGTAGAATGGTAGGTTGTCTTTTTTTTTCCTTCAAGTGCTTAAAAGTTGTCTTTTCATTGTCTCTGGCCCACCTTGTTTCTAATAAGAAGCAGCAATAATTCTTATTGTTGTTTCCTTGTATGTAACTTCCCTGGTGACTCAGACAGTAAAGAATCTGCCTGCAGTGCAGGACACCCGAGTTCAATCCCTTAGTCAGGAAGGTCCCTTGGAGAAGGGAATAGCAACCTACTCCAGTATTCTTGCCTGGAGAATTCCATGGACAGAGGCTATATATAGTGCATGGGGTTGCAAAGACTCAGCTGCTTTTAAGATTTCCTCTTTGTCTTGGTTTTCAGCAGTCTGAGTCTGATGTGCCTAGGTGTGCTGTGTTCTGTGCATGTGTATGTTGTGTGTGTGTGTGGCCATACACACGTGCTTCTCTTGCTCAGAGTTTGCTAATCGAAATCTTTCAAAGGTTTTGGACAGTTCCCAGCCATTATCTCGTCCACAATTTCTTCTGCACCATTCTCTCTCATACTCTAACAATTACATCTATGTGTCCTGTAGATCTCAGATATTTTATTGTATTTTCTGTTGTTTTTATTCTTGCATTTCAGTTGATATAATTTCTATTGCCTTTAAGTGTATAGATCTTTTTCTTCCTCTGTGTCCAGACTGTTTCTAATCCAATCAAATAACTTCTGCACTTATGATATATTTTTCATTTCTAGCACTTCCATGTGATCCATTTTTATCATTTCCATCTCTCTGCTGACATTCCCCATATGTTTGTGAATGTCCAAACTTTTCCACTTCTCCAGCTTTTCCACTAGGTCCTTTTAGACATTTTCGTAGTTATTTTTAAGTCCCCATCTCATAATTCCTATATCTGGTACATTTCCCAGTCCGATTCCTTCCTCCCATGATTGGGATTTCCATTTCCTTGGTTTTTTGTTTGTCTCATAATTTGCCTTGTACATTGGACATCAGTGTATAAAAGAAGTCGAGGCTGAACTAAATAATATTTCCCCCAGAAAATTGCTCAGCCCTACTTCTGTCAGAATGCTAAGAATCTCTAGCTCCGCAGAAGCACCGAGTAAATACCAGTAAGACATCAGAAGTTTCTTTACTTGTTTCCATCTTTCTGAATCATGAGAGATTCCTTTCTGTTTCATAGCCTGGACTCTAGCTTTTCGAGTTGCTGGAAATACCTCTTTGTCCTTCAGTTCCATACCTACCTTTTTGTACCTAAGAAGATCTCTCTATGTTCTACTATCCTGGAGTGGGTTTCAGGCTGGCAGTCACTGCTTTGCACTCAGAATAAGCCCAAGTGCTGCAGAGAGATTTATCTTCTCCTCTTTCTGCCTTGCCCCTTCTCTGCAGTGGGCCATTGTCTCAACTTGGAAAAGGTCTGAGCACCTTATACAGGATCTTTGGAAGCTGTTCTGGTCTCCTCCCAGCCTTCAGCATCCTATTTGTGTGCCCTTGATGAAGGCCTGTAGGAAACAGTTGGCAGCTAGATGCATGCTCTTTCTGTGGCTGCAGTTCCATGGGATTCTAATGCATCTTGCTAGCTTACATGTGATGTTTATAAATTCATTAAAATACGGCTGGTTTCCCCTTATTATCTACTATGATGCATTCTTTCCTCTTTCAGGTGCTCTGCTAGAATAAAAATAGCTACAGGTCTCTACTCTTAAAGGAAGGCTTCTTCACGTTCTAGATTTTCACTTAGTTAGATTTAGCTCTATCCTCAGATCTCTGGTGGGCTTAAAAAACTATGATTTTGTAGCTTCTCTGGTTTGTTGTTATTGTTAGGGTAGCAGCAACTGCCCTTGTGACTTCAACTTAGAAGGCCTTGAATTTTAATGGCCTCTAATGAATAGGAGACAAAGTCTGGATTCAAAGAAGGGTGGGAAGTAAAATCCAAGATTCTAGCATAAGCCATAACTCTAGGAAGGGTTGATATAGAAAATGATGTTTCCAAAGGAGGTTTGTGTGTTTGGGCTTTGCTCTAGGATAAGCAGGGAAAGAAAGGAAGAAAGAAAGGAAGGAGGAAAAGAAGAAAGAAAGAAAAAGAAAGAAGAAAGGAGGAAAGGGAGGAAGGAAGAAAGAAGGGAATGAAGGAAGAAAGGAGGGAGGGAGAGATGGAAAGAAGAAGGAAAGAAGGGAGGGAGGAAGGAAAGAAAGAATGAATGAAAGAAAGATGGATTTCCCTGGTGGTCCAGTGGTTAAGACTGTGCTTCTAATGCAAGGGGCATGGGTTTGATACCTGGTTGGAAAACTAAGATCCCATATGCTGTGTGGTGTGGCCAAAAATTAAAATAAAATGAATGAAAGAAAGAAAAGATCTTCTTTGAGAATTTTGAACCATAAGCCCACACTCATGCTGATTTGGGGACATAATTCATGCTACCTACATAGTCTTGCAGTACTTGGGTGTGATTTCAAAAACAACAGAATGACCTCTGTTCATTTCTAAGGCAAACCATTCAATATCACAGTAATCCAAGTCTGTGCCCCAACCACTAATGCCGAAGAAGCTGAAGTTGAATGGCTCTACAAAGACCTACAAGACATTCTAGAACTAACACCCCCAAAAGATGTTCTATTCATAGGGGACTGTAATGCAAAAGTAGGAAGTCAAGAGATACCTGGAATAACAGGCAAGTTTAGCCTTGGAGTACAAAATGAAGCAGGGCAAAGGCTAACAGAGTTTTGCCAAGAGAACACACTGGTCATAGCAAATACTCTCTCCCAACAGCACAAGAGACGACTCTACACAGGGACATCACCAGACGGTCAATACTTAAATCAGATTGATTATATTCTTTGCAGCTGAAGATGGAAAAGCTCTGTACAGTCAGCAAAAACAAGACCTGGAGCTGACTGTGGCTCAGATCATGAACTCCTTATTGCAAAATTCAGACCTAAATTGAAGAAAGTAGGGAAGACCACTAGACCATTCAGGTATGGCCCAAATCAAATCCCTTACAAATTATACAGTGAAAGTGACAAATAAATTCAAGGGATTAGATCTGATAGAGTGCCTGAAGAACTATGGATGGAGGTTTGTGACATTGTACAGGAGGTGGTGATCAAATCCATTCCCAAGAAGAAAAAATGCAAAAAAGGCAAAATGGTTGTCTTAGAAGGCTTTACAAATAGCTGAGAAAAGAACAGAAGCGAAAGGCAAAGGAGAAAAGGAAAGATATTCTCATCTGAATGCAGAGTTCCAAAGAATAGCAAGGAGAGATAAGACAGTCTTTCTCAGTGATCAGTGCAAAGAAATAGAGGAAAACAATAGAATGGGAAAGACCAGAGATCTCTCCAAGAAAATTAGAGATACCAAGGGAACATTTCATGCAAAGATGGGCACAATGAAGGACAGAAATGATATGGACCTAACAGAAGCAGACGATACTAAGAAGAGGTGGCAAGAATACACAGGAGAACTGTACAAAAAAAAATCTTAATGACCCAGATAACCATGATGGTGTGATCACTCACCTAGAGCCAGACATCCTGGAGTGTGAAGTGAAGTTGGCCTTAGGAAGCATCACTACGAACAAAGCTAGTGGAGGTGATGGAATTCTAGCTGAACTATTTCAAATCCTAAGAGATGATGCTGTGAAAGTGCTGCACTCAATATGCCAGAAAATGTGGAAAACTCAGCAGTGGCCACAGGACTGGAAAAGGTCAGTTTTCATTCCAATCCCAAAGAAAGGCAATGCCAAAGAATGTTTAAAATGCCGCACAATTGCACTCATCTCACACGTTAGCAAAGTAATGCTCAAAATTTTCCAAGCTAGGCTTCAACAGTACATGAACTAAGAACTTCCAGATGTTCAAACTGGATTCAGAAAAGGCAGAGGAACCAGAGTTCAAATTCCAACATCCATTGGATAACAGAAAAAGCAAAAGAGTTCCAGAAAACATCTACTTTTGCTTTGTTGACTATGCTAAAGCCTTTTGACTGTGTGAATGACAACAAACTGGAAAATTCTTAAAGAGATTACCTGCCACCTGAGAAATCTGTATGCAGGTCAAGAAGCAACAGTTAGAACCAGACATGGAACAATGGACTGGTTCCAAATTGGGAAAGGAGTATGTCAAGGCTGTATATTGTCACCCTGCTTATTTAACTTATATGCAGAGTACGTCATGTGAAATGCCAGACTGGATGAAGCACAAGCTGGAATCAAGAATGCCAGGAGAAATATCAATAACCTCAGATATACAGATGACACCACCCTATGGCAGAAAGTGAAGAGGAACTAAAGAGCCTCTTGATGAAAGTGAAAGAGGAGAGTAAAAAAGTTGGCTTGAAACTCAACGTTCAAAAAGCAAAGATCATGGCATCTGGTCCCATCACTTCATGGCAAATAGATGGGGAAACAGTGGAAACAGTGTCAGACTTTATTTTCTTGGGCTCCAAAATCACTGTAGATGGCGACTGCAGCCATGAAATTAAAAAACACTTGCTCCTTAGAAGAAAAGCTATGACAAACCTAGACAGCGTACTAAAGAGCAGAGACATTCCTTTGCTGACAAAGGTCCTAGTCAAAGATAGGTTTCTAGTCAAAGCTATGGTTTTTCCAGGAGTCATGTATGGATGTGAGAGTTGGACCATAAAGAAAGCTGAGTGCCGAAGAATTGATGCTTTTGAACTGTGGTGTTGGAGAAGACTCTTGAGAGTCCCTTGGACTGCAAGGAGATCAAACCAGTCAATTCTAAAGGAAATTAGTCCTGAATATTCATTGGAAGGACTGATGCTGAAGCTGAAACTCCAATACTTTGGCCACCTGATGTGAAGAGCTGACTCACTGGAAAAGACCCTGATGCTGGGAAAGATTGAAGGCAGGAGAAGGGAATGACAGAGGATAAGATGGTTGGATGGCATCACTGACTCGATAGACAAGAGTTTGAGCAAGCTCCAGAAGTTGGTGATGGACAGAGAAGCCTGGTATGTTGCAGTCCAGGAGGTTGTAAAGAGTTGGACACAACTGAATGACTGAACTGAATTGAACTGACCTGCATAGTCTGAATAACATCAGACCCAGATTTCATTTTAAAGTAGCCATAAGCTGATATTACAGTAGATGCCTGACAGAAGCAAAGAAAATCTTCCTTGTGTAATTTATGTAAAACATTAATTTCAGCTCTTCCTGTGCCTAGCATTGTCATGACTCCTGGTCCTGAAGTACACAGCAGCTCCAAATTCCTTGATGCTGGACATCTAACTGATGTTTTTGCCATTGTGCATCCCTGGGCCCTCTCATCCTTTTACTAAGGAACAGACTCAGGTGTGTCAGAGCAGGAGAGAAAGTAAAGAAGATCTGCCCACATGGTTCCTTAAGATTGAGGACAGGCTGCATTCTGATATAAGGTACCCTGCCCGTTTCATGGATGTCATTGACACTGACAAGAGTGGTGGGAATTTCCATTTGATCTGTGACCCAAATTGTTCATCAAATTGGGCCTGAGGAGGCCACATATAAGTTCTGTGAAATGAAGAGGATCTTTTTGAATATCTTCTGAATTGATTTGCAGCTTGACCAAATCAATTAGCTATTTCATCAAGGTCGGCTAGCCCATGTATGTTGACAGGAAGTGCTAACCTGGGACAAATTGATGGCATCACCTGTACACACACACACGCACACACAAAGAGAGAAAGAACGTGACTTGAATGACTCATGTGTAGGAAGCCAACAACAATAGTTTTGTCCCAGGCTTTCCCAACATATTCATCATTGGAGAAAAGAGCAAACCATGGATTTCCCTGTGCCTAAGAAAGAGTACTTGCCTCATCATGGCTGAAGACATAGAGACTATTAGCCAAACAGAGCAATGGGTGAAATGATTTCCAGAGCAGAGAAGTGGAGAGCTCCTTGTGGCTAATTAAAGATGTATTCGCCTGGAGGAGAAAGCAAAAATAAACCATTATTTTCAGGGAATTTCCACCAAAGGAGCATGCACTCATGATTTTTAAAAAATTACTAAGACACATGAAGAAACAAGCCCAAATAAACAAAAAGCACCAGAAAAAAAAAAAGTAAGAAATTGAAATATCAGACTCCCGAGATTGATATTAGAATTATCAGACTACAAAGCAAGAATATTTATCTATTCAAATTTAAGCTGCTTGAATGAAAATGAGAATCTTAAAATCACAGTGTTGAACAACAACAACAAAAAGCAAGTCCTAAATCAGTAAAATAGATAAATTAATTTTAATCTACTTATACCACAAACATCATAGAGCAGTTTAAAAAATGAACTAAAGATGTGCATATAAAGATGGGAGAATCTCAGAAATGGAATGATGAGTGAGGAAAACTTTAGAAAATACATATGAGTTCTTTTATATAGTTCCAAGACCTGGGAAAATGAAATATCCTATTATTTAGAGATATATTATATATTATAAAACTATTTTTTAAAGTAGCTTGTAATTTATAATCCAGAATGTTGGTTTCATATAGTTGGAAACGAGATGTAAAAGCTCAGAGAGGGGGCACAGTGGGCTTAAAAGATTTTGGGGTTGTGTTTATGGAGAAGGGAAAGGCTACCCACTCCAGTGTTCTGGCCTGGAGAATTCCATGGACTGTATAGTCCATGGGGTCACAAAGAGTTGGACACAACTGAGCGACTTTCACTTCACTTCACTTATTTCTTAAGCCAGGAGGTTTAACTTAGCATTATTTAAGTATATGAGTATATCGTTTATTCATTAGTTTGTATGAATGAATTTTTTTAATTAAAAAATTATTTAAAAAAAGATTTATTTGAGTTTCTTGTGTCAAGATCCATAGTCTAAAATCACAACATTGTAAAGCAACTATGTGCCAATAAAAAATAAAAGAAAAATATATGTATTAAAAAAAAAAGGTTATCAGAACAACTGAAAAAAAAAATCCTTGCTAGAAAGGACTCACTGAATAGAAAACCATTCTGTTTCTGGAAAGACAAAATATCAAATAGGTCCATCTAGTGGTGAATTAGAGAATCTCAAATATAAGGATATTCCAGCTGAAGAAACACACTGGATATAAGACTTTTACTCAAAAATATCATTCGAAAACCATGTAGACAAGTAGAAAAAAAATTTTTTATTAATTGAGTGAATAACTCTTTGACTTCAGATGCATGGTAAAATTCTTTGGTTTGTCTCTAACTGGGTGAAAGATTAAAAATCAACCTTAGATAATTTGCAAGTCCCCAGCCTCCTTTAAGCTTCCTGGAGGAGGAAATGGCAACCCACTCCAGTATTCTTGCCTGGGAAATCCCATGGACCAGAGGAGCCTGGAGAGCTAGCCCATAGAGTCGCAGAGTCAGACACGACTGAATCGACTTAACACAACACACCCATGGCCTCCTTTGTGTGCATCACGTTTGCCCCTTGTGGACACATTTCCCCCCCTCACTTCAGGTGCTTTCCTCCCAAGGTCTCCTGCATTGTAGGTGGATTTTTTTACCATCTGAGCCACCAGGGAAGCCCACTTATATGTATGAACACATAACTAAATAAAAATGAGCAGGGGACAGAAATATGCTCCCATTCATATTTTTAAAAGGAAGTATATGTTGTTATATATGTATATATATATGTATATAAAATATCTGGGGAAGGACACGCAAGAAACTGACAAACCTTTAGGGAAGAGGACTCTGGGGAAATTAAGTGAGAAAGAAACTTAATTTGGTTGTTTACTGTCTGTTTGTTGATGCTGATTCAGTTTTGTTACAATGTGCCTGTATGACTTCCTCATACAAATTTTGAAGAGAAAATAGTGTGTGTTCTGTATGTGGAGAGGCTGTGCTGTGCTTAGTCACTCAGTTGCGTCTGACTCTTTGCTACCCCGTGGACTGTAGCCCACAGAGGCTCCTCTGTCCACGGGAATTCTCCAGACACGAATGCTGGAATGGGTTGCCATGCCCTCCCCTTCAGAGGTTCTTCCCAACCCAGGGATCAAACCCAGGTCTCCATCAATGCAAGTGGATTCTTCACCGTCTGAACCACCAGGGAAGCCCTATGGAGATGTTACACACTGATAACTTCCTGCAGATAAAGAGCATTGATGCTTCCTAATAGATGTTATGTGTTAGTGGTTATGCACCAATGCTGTGGTGTAAGGCAGCCTTAATTTCTCAGGGGAATGGGCTTACCTGGATGGAAAAAAAAATCTCTTCTGCTAGTCTTTGGACATATTCATTGGCCTTAATATTTAGCTACAGCCTTTAGCTGTAAATGATTTATCTGACAACTAACATATTTTTCCAATTATGTTGAAAAAAATCAGTTTGTACTTTCTCTGGATGGATGTTCAAGCCTCAATATTTTATAAACTGCCTGAAATCTAACAGTGATGTCAGACTGGCACTTGACCTTTGCAAAGATCTACTTCGGACGCTAATTGGGAGAAACACTGTAATTCATTTTGTATAGCAAACTCCCAAATGAATGTGCAGTCAAGTATCACTTCAGTAAAAGCATGAGTGTTTTCTGAGCAGATCTCTTCTAGTGGATGCAAGGTTTGTTTCCTCAACACGCACTCTCTTTTCCCATAGTGTGGCAGCAGTGAGCTTTGAGGAACTGACCTGAGTTCCGTTGATGGGCTCTGGTTAGGAATCCAGGGGTTGCTTCAAGGACCTACCGTTGCCTGAGGGGATGTAAATTGGCCCCCAGAGACTGAAGAGAAAGACTTTCCATTGGTTGGCTTAGGGAGAGGCAATTTCTGTCATCTGCTGGATGTAAATAAAGAAATCAGTTGGTCTTACTGTAACCAGCAGCTGTCTCACAACCCAGAGGGGGAACCAGACGTAGAATGATACAGACCCTGTGCTTACAGAGGAAAGAGAAAACCTATGTTCTTGATGACACAAGTGAGTCATTTAAACAACCAACCCTGGAGCCTGCCCCATCTCTAGACTTGGTGTAAATGCCAACTGGTCAGTATTTCATTCCTTAAATCAAATGGGGTGGGTTGGTTTCTCTATTACTTTCAACTGGAAGCATTGTAATGCATATTTCAGTAGGACAGTAAGAAAACCCCTCCGTATAGAAATTACACAGTATCTAGGCTAGATCTTGAATACCCTTCTCAGGATGAATTTCTTGAATATTTCAAGTATAGAAGTGTAAAAGGACTACCCTGGTGGTCCAGTGGTTAAGAATCCGCCTTGCAAGGCAGTGGACATGGATTCGATTCTTGGTTCAGAAGGATCCCACATGCCAGGAGCAACTAAGCCCATACGCCACAACTACTGAGCCCATATGCTGCAACTACTGAAGCCCGAATGCCTAGAGCCTGTGCTTCTCAACAAGAGAAGCCACTGCAATGAGAAGCCTGAGCACCACAACCAGAGAGTAGCCCCCGCCCTCTGCAACTAGAGAAAAGACCATGCAGCCGCAAAGACCCAGCACAGCCAATAAATGAAAAAATAATTGAATCATTAAAAAAAAACAACAACTAAAGTTTGGTATCTGTGTATCACCATTTATTGAGCACTAGCTATGAAGCAGATACTTTATTTCCAAATCTCATAATCATTCTGCAAGTTAAGTACTTTTCAGTTTTGAGAATCTGGGTTCAGATGCTCTCTGAGATGAAGTCACTTATTCAAGGCAGCATAGCCAGTGAGTGATGGAGCTGAGCCTTGACCTTCTCCTGGTACTGTGCCTGCCACACCCAGGGCCTGCCAGGTCAAACAGACAGGCCTGGCTCATAATTCCTGCTGAGGGAAAGCCTTTGCTAGCACATTCTGTGATTTCTACATCTTTACTTCAACTGCCCCGGGTACCACCACCAGGGCTGGAGGTCTCACCTAAGGGCTGCCCATCTGAAGTCAGGCTAGTAGCTTATGATGTGGTCTGTCATGGAAAGCTCTGCTAGAGAAGAGACAAATGCTCTAAATTCTCACTCTTATTTGTTTCATTTTAGAAATAGTGAGCAAACCAGGCAGTTGTTAGGGAAAGAGGCTGGGAGAATGTGAGACAAAGCTGGAGGGTATTTGATTATACTCTCAAGAACATGCGAACTAGGTGAGACAGAACTAGATGCTAGGCCACTCATGCCAGAAAGACTGAGATGGATTCAATTCAGACAGAAAAAAAAATCAAAATGTGAAGTAAAGGGAGACAGTTGTCAACCACACTAAATTCTGCAAACAGCGCCTATTATCTGCAAAATCATGCTCATTATGTCCTCCAGTCCTTCATGAGCTGCAAGCTCATCCCTTAACTCCAGCCAAGCAAACAATTCGTGCGTCTATGGGTACACTGTGCTGGTGATCAGTATTGCCTTTCAGCTTCAGCCTTTTGCCTAAACACATAAGTACATGATGCTGTCCCCTTCTTGGAAACCATTTTCACTTGTCTAGCTTATTCCTTTGCACCCTACAAAATGACTCAAGAGAAAATTCCTCTGAGAAGCTTCTAATGATTTTCTCCATCGAACTGTGTCCACATGAGCACAAACCCAAGGAAACCCTCTTGACTACATAACAGCTTTATATCAGGAGAAGTTAGTCTGAGTAATGATCAGATATGATGTGAGCAGAAAACCAAAGAGAAGATTAAGTAGCAGATGTAACAAGGACTGACTCAGGAGTCAAACTAGCACCAACCTCTAAATATGCTAGAGGAAAATGCTCCCTCAAGAAAGGGAGGCATTAGCAGATGCAAATTAGTCTACCTAGGATAGATAAACAACAAGGTCCTACTATATAGCACAGGGAACTATATTCAATATCCTGGGATCTACAGTTACCAGGACAGGGGAGCAACCTAGATGTCCATTGATAGATGAATGGATAAAAAAGACGTGGTACACACATACAATGGAATATTATTCAGCCATAAAAAGGAATGGATTTGAGTCAGTTCTAGTGAGGTGGATGAACCTAGAGCCTGCTATACAGAGTGAAGTAAGTCAGAAAGAGAAAAACAAGTGTCATATATTTACACATATATATGGAATCTAGAAAAAATGGTACTGATGAACCTGTTTGGAGGGGAGTAATGGAGACACAGGCATAGAGAATGGACTTGTGGACACAGTAGGGAAGCAGAGGGTGGGATGAATTGAGAAAGTAACATTGACATATATACATTACCATGTGTAAAACAGACAGCTAGTGGGGAGCTGCTATATAACACAGGGAGAGCAGCCTGGCACTCTTTTGACCTAGATGAGTGGCCTAGGGGAGGGGAGGGAGGCTCACTAGGGAGGGGATATATATATATATATATATATATATATATATATATATATATATATATATATATAATTATGGCTGATTCACATTATTGTATGACAGAAACCAACACAGCATTGTAGAGCAATTTTTCTCCAATTAAACAAAAGAACCATGTATTTGAAACAAGCAAACGAGCAGTTATTAAACTATTATTTTAAGTAAAAAAAAAATTCTGTGACAAACCATAATGGGAAAGAATATATAAAAAAGAATGTATGTATATGTATAACTGAAGCACTTTGCTGTACAACAGAAATTAATGCAACTTCATAAATCAACTATAGTTCAATCAAAAATAAATAAATTAAAAAAATAAAAAGGGAGGCAGACACGTGGATTAAAATCTTCCACACAGGGACTTCCCTGGTGGTCCAGTGGCTAAGACTGCACCCTTCCAAGGTAGAGGGCCTGGGTTCAATCCCTGGTCAGGAGCTAGATCCTACATGCCACAACTAAGATTTGGCACAGCTAAGTAAATAAAATAAGCAAATAAATGTTTTTAAAAAGATTCTTATTAAAAAAAAACATTCACATATCCTTATCTTACCTCCTGAGTTAGATATATTTATACATATTAATTTATAACATTATTATATTTTCATTTTATTATGTTTTATTTCATATACATTATTTTCCTTTATTCCATATATTATGTTTTTATATATATGTATATATAATTGAAAGTTTGAAACTGACAGACTTTTTATTCACTTGTAACTAAGGTAAAACTGATCTGATTCTAAATTAATGAGAATGATACACTATAATAGCAATTTGTATTGCAAACTGTTCTTGAGGCAACCATCTGTACTATACAAATAAATTTGTCTCCGAAACTGCAAGGCAACACTTTCCCAGAGTCCTACATAGAATCCAGACGCAAATTTTCCTGGCTCACTGCCTTTGCTTTATCTACTTGGCCAACCATTTTGTGAACAAATTTATATATAAAATTTTAAAAGCTGGCTCAGGCCCCGAGAGTGAGGTGGAACAATAATAACAGTGATTTGCATTTGTGTAAGTAGAACATTTCTCCTAAATGATCAGATCATTTCAAAATAGCCTCCCATTCATTTACACCCATTTATCCAAAGCAGGGAAAGTGTAAATAAATATTTTAATAGCATCATTTGGTAAGAAGTATGCCCAGCGATCTACATTGGTTTGAACCAGACATGGGTGTTGTATGATTTGTATGTCCCTAGGGAATAGTACTTTAAATTCAGAAATGTTGCTTTTTACTGACAACAAGGGATTTGGGATTGAGATCCCATTAAGTTGTATTTCTTCATCTACTACGCCTAAGATCTATGAAACACTGAGCTCAGAACTAGAAATTAAATCATAAGACTCAGCCTTTATAATTTAAGAAATTTACAGTTTAATTATTCTCCTGGTGACTCAGTTGGTTAAGAATATGCCTGCAATGCAGGAGACTCAGGTTCAATCCCTTGGGGAAGGAAATGACAAACCACTCCAGTTATTCTTGCCTGGGAAATACAATGAACAGAGGATCCTGGAGGGCAACATTTCATGGGGTCGCAAGAGTCAGACTCGACTTAGTGATTAAACCACCACCACCACCACCACCCAGGTTTATTGAGATATAATTGACATATAACATTGTGTAAGTTTAAGGTATACAATATCACGATTTGATACACATATATATAGCAAAATGTTAACCACAGTACGGTTAGTTAGCACATCCTTCGCCTCACACAAGTACCATTGCTGCTGTTGTGAGAACATTTAAAACCTAACCTTATCACTTACCACTTTCGAGTATACAATACAGTGTTGTTAACTCTAGTCACCACACTGTGCATTAAATCTCTCACTTATTTCTCTTACAATTTGAAGTTTGTACTCCTTGACCAACATCTCTTTCCCCATTTCCAACCCCTGGAAATAGTTCTATCCTTTGCGTCTATGAGTTCAGCTTTTTTAGAGTTAACTATTAATATAAGTGAGATCATATAGCATTTGACTTCCTCTATTTCATTTAGCATAATGCCCTCAAAGTCCATTTATGTTGTCAAGAATGGTGAGCATTCCTTTTTTTTAAAGGCTGAATAAACATTCTATGTGAACATCTATTGTTGTTGCTGTTGTTCAGTCATTAAGTTGTGTCTGACTCTTTGGGACCCCATGGACTGCAGTCAGGCTCTCTGTCCTCCCTTCCCTCACGAAGTTGGCTCAAATTCCTGTCCGTTGAGTCGATGATGTCATTCAACCATCTCATCTTCTGTCGAATATTGATTCCATTTTCACTTGTTAGAGAATATCTTTTTTTGCTTCTCCTCCCCTTATAAAAAATATTAGCAGATCTCTATTTCATTTATTCAGCTGTGCCGGGCCTTACTTGTGGCACGTGGGATCCCCAGTCTTCGATGTGGCATGTGAAATCTTTAGTTGTGGCGTGCAAACTCTTATTTGCAGAATGTGGGATCTAGTTCCCTGACCGGGGATCAAACCAGGCCCCCTGCATTTGGAGTGTGGAGTCTTAGCCACTGGACCATCAGGGAATTCCCTCCTCTACAGTGTGGTGTTAGTTTCTGCTCTACAGCAGAGTGAATCAGCCATACATACGCATATACCCCTTCTTTTTTGGATTTCCTCCCCATTCAGGTCACCACAGAGCACTGGGTTGAGTTCCCTGTGCTATACAGTATGTTCTTTTTAGTTATCTGTTTTATCCATAGATTCAATGGTGTATATGCATCAATCCCAATCACCCAATTCTTCCCACTCCTACCCCCATGGTTTTTTTATGAAGTTATTGCTAAGAACTCCAGCAGGAGTAAACACGGGTGGGGATTTCTGTCCCAGACTCCCTCTGACTTCTCTGAGGGATTGCCCTCCCCACTTTGCCATAGCCAGCTCTCGCCCATGGTCTGCCCACCCCCCACATTCCACTCCACATGGCAGGAAACAGACCACCAGCTCTTGGATTTGGCAAGGATATCTTTCTAATAGGAGAGGCCCAACTCTTCCTTCGTTTCAGTGCTAAAAGCCCCTGGGTTGGGACTTTTCATGCAGATTGGGTAGAGACTCCTGAAAAAATGAGTCATAACCAACAGCAGGCAGTAAGATAGGAGCACGTCCACAGTACGAGGAGCATTGTGTCCAAACGTGGAGAGAGGGACATGGAGAGAATGGTAGACCAGGCATGGTTTATATGTCAAGTATGTTAGCATTTGGGGAATCTGGGAAGAGGCATAAGATTTATCTCCTAAGGCATCAGAGAACTTTTTGAACTATTTTTAAACCTTTTTGTAAGTCTGAAATTATTCCAAAACAAATGTTTAGCAGATTTTGTGATATGTGGGGTTTTTTTCTTCACCAGAATAAAAATGTAAAATAAAATGTTTTGAAAGTGGCATCTGAAGCCTGTAAGCTTCAGTTTCCTGCGGGTACGTCACTCCCGCTGCCTGCACTTGACTTTGCACAGGGACATTGATGAGCCAACCTCCCAAAGGTTTTTCAAGAGATGTGCAGTTACAGTGATCTGACTGGGGAGGATATTAAGCACAGGGTCTAGGGATTTGATGTTATTTTAAATCAACAAGAAGGTCATTGGAAGTTTTGAATAGTGCAGCAATATTATTTTGAAAAAGAACTCTATGTGGAGGACAATTTAGAAGGAGAATAACTCTAGGGAGATGTAACTAAGGACTATGGAAAAGGAAAGGAGAAACATGAGCTAAATTTTATGGAAGAATTGACAAATTTGGCTACTGCTGGTGATACCATTAATGGAAATAGAAGAAACACTGGATGTGTTTGGAGATATATAAACATAGAGAGCTACTGAGTGTTATAAACAGTGCCAGAGAGAAAGTAGAATCATTTTATGGAAAAAGACATGAATAAAATCATAGATTTTATGAGTAACTATGTAAGGGAGATTTCTAGATATGACATCAGAGAAACCTCGGACAACAAAATTTTAAATTTTATAGATTTTTAAAACCCTCTCACACAAATTAAAAAGTGAATAACTAGAGAATAAACTTTGCAATGTACATATATATATATATATTTAAGATAAATCCTCAATATCTTATAAATCCATAGTAAAAGACAAACTCCCAATTATGAAATTAACTGATAGTCGATTCATGAAGAAAACACACAGTGACAGACTTTATTTTTTTGGGCTCCAAAATCACTGCAGATGGTGACTGCAGCCATGAAATCAAGACACTTGCTCCTTGGAAGAAAAGCTATGACTCACCTAGACAACATATTAAAAAGCAGAGACATTACTTTGTGGACAAAGGTCAGTCTAGTCAAAGCCATGGTTTTTCCAGTAGTCATGTATGGATATGAGAGTTGGACTATAAAGAAAGCTGAGCGCTGAAGAATTGATGCTTTTGAACTGTGGTGTTGAAGAAGACTCTTGAGAGTCCCTTGGACTGCAAGGAGATCAAACCAGTCCATCCTAAAGGAGATCAGTCCTGAATATTCATTGGAAGGACTGATGCTGAAGCTGAGGCTCCAATATTTTGGCCACCTGATGGGAAGAACTGACTCATTAGAAAACACCCTGATGCTAGGAATGATTGAAGGCAGGAGGAGAAGGGGACGACAGAGGATGAGATGGTTGGATAGCATTACTGGCTCTATGAACATGAGTTTGAGCAAGCTCCAGGAGTTGGTGATGGACAGGGAAGCCTGGCATGCTGCAGTTCATGGGGTCACAAAGAGTCGGATATGACTGAATAACTGAACTGAACTGAACTGAACCATAGAATTTTAATTACTGTAGCTTTATATTAAGCTTTTTAAGCTTTATATTTAGCATATATTATGAAAAAGCTTTATATTAAGTCAATCCTAAAGGAAATCAGTCCTGAGTATTCATTGGGAGGACTGATGCTGAGGCTGAAGCTCCAATACTTTGGCCACCTGATTTGAAGAGCCAACTCATTGGAAAAGACCCTGACGCTGGAGAAGATTGAAGGCAGGAGGAGAAAGAGACAACAGAGGATGAAATGATTGGATGGCATCGCTGACTTGATGGACGTGAGTTTGAGCAAGCTCTGGGAGTTGGTGATGGACAGGAACCCTAGTGTGCTGCAGTCCATGGGGTTGCAAAGAGTCGGACATGACTGAGAGACTAAAGTGAACTGATATTAAGCTTTGAACTTGGAGAATGCAAGCCATGCAACTTTGTGATTTTTTGTCAAGATCGTTTTGGCAGTCTAGGTCCCTTGCATATTCTTATGTATCAATACTTTAGGGTCAACTTCTCAATTTCTTGGGGGGAAAGGGCAGTTGGAATTTTGAAAAGGATTGCATTTTGATTCCATGGATCAATTTGGAAAATCCTTCCACCTGTAGTGGATTGAATGGTGGTCCCAAAAGGATATATTACGTCCTAAACTCTGGAACCTGTGAATGTGAGTTTTTCTGGAAATTGATCTTTATAGAGGTAATTGTTTCAAAATAAGATCATCCTGGATTTACAGTGAGTCCTAAATCCAATGACAGTTGTTCTTATAAGATAAAGGTAGGGGGAGATTTTAAGACTTAGACACACAGAGGAGAAGTCCATATAAAGGTGGAGGCAGAGATGAGAATCATGCAACCCCAAATCAACAGGTGCCTGGAGCCACCAGAAGCTGGAACAGGCAAGGAAAGATTCTGAGGGAGGACATCCTTGGTGACACCTTGAGTTCAGACTTCTGACCTTCACAACTGTGGGAGAGAACAGATTTCTGTGTTTTGGGCTACCCACTCTGTGGTCGTTTGTTACAGCAGCTGTAAGAAACTCTAGTTCATCTGTATGCTGTCCTCAGTCGTGTCTGACTCTTTGTGACCCCGCGGACTGTAGCCCACCAGGCTCCTCTGTCCATGGGATTTCCCAGGCAAGAATACTGGAGTGGGTTGCCATTCCCTTCTCCAGGGGATCTTTCCAACCCAAGGATCGAACCTGTGGTCTCCTGCATCTCCTGCATTGGCAGGCAGATTCTTCTGCTGCTAGCGCCACCAGGGAAACCCATACATAATCTAAACATCATTAAATCTTCCAACCCATGAACTCGGTTCGTGTTTCTGTTCATTTAGATCTTTAATTTCTCTCAGTAATGTTTTACAATTTTCAGTGTATTTGTCTTTCACTTCTTTTGTTAAATTTATTCCTAAGGCTTTTGTTCTATTGAAGCTATTGTAAATAAACTTTAAACTTTTTTGTTCTTGGATTGTATGGAAATACGTTGTTTCTCATGTCTACAGCCTTATTGAACCTGATTACTAGCTCCAATTGGTTTTCTGTATATATAGATTTCTTATAAATCCATAAGGTCTTATAAATATAAAATCATGACATCTGCAAATAGGAATACTTTTGCTTCTTCCTTTCTTGCTGGGGGCCTTCCTTACAATGTTAAATGGAAGTGGTCAGAGCAGATGCATTACTTATGCTCTATTATGCAACTACATGGCTCTCTAGATTCCAAGGAATATCTCAGATAATTGCAAAGCCCCACATAAATATCTTATTCCTTAACTTTTTATTTACCCCAGTTTTTTGGTTATCCTATTGTGTCTTGCATGAATATCAGCCCCTTTTGCTACTTTCAGTGGTTGCCAGGCTGCTGTTTTGTTTTTTTAATTTTTTGGTTGTTGTTAAATATTTATTCTATTTATTTATTTGTTTGGCTCTGCTGGGTCTTAGTTGTGGCATACGGGATCTTCGATCTTCATTGCAGCATGTAGGATCTTGTTCCCTGACCAGGGATCAAACCCAGGGCCCCTGCATTGGGAGTGTGGAGTCTTAGCCATTGGCCCACCAGGAAATTTCCCCAAGCTGTAGTTTTTAACTGTGATTATGGGCTATTGATTTTCACGATTATCATAGAGTAAGAGGGAGATGGGAATAGGGCAAGTCAAAAATGCCACAAGGCTCATTGTTTTTTGCCAAAACTCAGCCTTTTTTCTTGAAAAAATGCTCCCTGACGGCTTATAGCCTTGGATTAATTTCCAGAGTTCCAAGTTGATCATGACAACTTTTGCCAGCCTCAATTCTTTATAGAGTAGAGAATTTTTAGAGGTCTTGAGCCTGGCAGGCTACAGTCTGTGGGGTTGCAAAGAGTTGGACACGACTGAAGAGACTTTGCATGCATGCGTGCGTTCTATATTTTTATTAATATCACTCTTACAGTCTTCTTAAGCTTAGATTTTAAAACTTAACTCCTAATAATATTTCCAGTGTTTTATTAATAAATCTTGAGGAAAATGGATAATTTATTTCTAGATTTAATTCATTTCATACATAAACAAAACTCTCCTCAAGTTGGTATGGACATGCAGCCACACTGTCGCTCATTGTCAAATGTGTTTTAAGTACTGAGGAAAAGGTCTGTATACAAAGTACTGAGGAAGAGTACACTGTATACAAAGAATGTGGATGTAGACGTTCCAACAGCCAAATATTTCATTGTGCAATGAAATGCTGAAGGAAATGCAGTGAGGTTATGATGAGTTTGACTTCCATCCTGATTCTGTAAGTGATCTATATGGCTAGGTGCTGCGTGTAAATATCAGCTTGAGGGGAGGTTTGCTGCTGCTGCTAAGTCACTTCAGTCGTGTCTGACTCTGCACGACTCCATGGACAACAGCCCACCAGGCTCCTCTGTCCATGGGACCCTCCAGGCAAGAATACTGGAGTGGGTGGCCATTTCCGTCTCCTGAGGAGAGGTTTTTTTATTCGTGAATTAACTCAAGAAATAAATTACCCACCTTCCTCAAGATTTATTAATAAAACATTGGGAATATTGTTAGGAATTGAGGTGGCTTGGATGGCTATGCTAAAGATGATTGAGGAATATTTTGCTCTGGAAAATTCAGCTCCCAGCTCCCCTAAGCACTTGAAGTCCATGTCTCAGTTTTTTTTATATAGTGAAAAGTTTTATATTTGGAATTAGCCAGCTGGACTCAGTTTAGATGATCCTAATTTTGTTGGCAACATCCAAAGCGTCATAGTCAGGAGCCAGTTGAACATATGCCTTCTCCTCTCCATCAGTCCTGATCAGGGTGTTGACCTTAGTCGTGTCAATGTCATTGCTGTTGTTCAGTCGAAAAGCTATGTCTGACTCTTTACAACCCCGTGGACTGCAGCACACCAGGCTCAATGGCGTAGAGCTTCTTTTAAAAATATTTTTTAATTGGTGGAAAATTGCTTTACAATGTTGTGTTGGTTTCTGCCATACAACAATGTGAATCAGTCATAATCAATATGTATCGTCTCCTTCTTGAGCCTCACTCCCCTCCCCCCACCCCACCCCTCTAGGTCATCACAGAGCGCCAGGCTGGGTTCCCTGTATTATTTAGCAACTTCCCACTAATGAACCTAGTAGAGAACAGACTTGTGGACTCAGCTGAGGGTGAGACAAATTGAGAAAGTAGCACTGACATGTGTACACTATCATGCGTACAGTATGTGTCACAGAGCTTCTCCACAGGCTGATTAATTTGGTGCTTGTTGGCCTTGACATCCACAGTGAACACCGGTGAGTTGCTGTCCTCCGCGTTCCTCACGGCTGACTCAGTGGTGAGGGGGATTTAATGATGGCATAGTGGTCAAGCTGGCTTCTCCCAGGAGTGCTCTTCCAAGGATATTTGGGCTGCCTCCTGAGCCGCAGTGTTTTGGACCACTGGAAGGTGGGTGATGCTCAGATCTTTTCTGATTGTGGACATCTTTCAAAAGCAGTCTGTGGACTGCTTTATTGGCCTTCAAAGCCTTTGCTTTGGCTTTGACTCTGGAGGGGCAGCAGCTTCCTTCTTTGCCTTTGGCGCCGTCTTCATGAAAAACAGTCTCTTGCCTTTTAATTTTTGTGTTTTCTTGCTTTTCCAACAAATGACTTTACAACTCGTATGACCAAATCTCTCAAACATTTTTGTCTTTTTGCCAGACTATGAGCTTTCAGACATTTTAGATTCTTTAAAAGGTGTAATCATCCTCTGGCTGGTAGATAATTAAAATCAACACAGAACAGCAATATATACCCTCTAAAGCAACGATCAGTTCTCAGCCTTTATGGTGCCATGACATGCTTGATGAATGATTCTCATATGCGGGAAACATTCTCAAGGGCACATTCATATTTGGACAAACATCTCAAATTTGGAAGTCATGCATTGTGGTAATTTGTCATCATCAGAACAGTTAACTGCCCATCTGCAGCTGAGGCTCTTTGTGACCCAAGGCAGAGATAAACTTGGGCTGTGTGGCAGGACAGTCCCAGCATTCTGGCTACAACGTCACTCCCTTTTCTCCCAGAATTCATAGATGTATATATTTATAGGAATATATACACACGTGTGTGTGTGTATTAATTGCTCAGTTGTGTCCGACTCTTTGCAACCCCGTGGACTATAGCCTGCCAGGCTGCTCTGTCCATGGGATTCTCCAGGCAAGAATACTGAAGTGGGTAGCCTATCCCTTCTCCAATATACACACATACATACATATTAAAGTAAACCTTTTGGAAAAGTTCAGTACTTTAGCTGAAAACAACTTAACATATTGCTTTTGGTTCATAGTCTGTGCAGCCAGATTGTGTAGGATAGAACCTGACTTCATTATGTACTAGCTGTGTGATCCTCTGGCAAGTTAACCTCTGTCCTTCAGCATCATCATCCATCAGATGGATATATTAGTGCCTATGTCATAAGGCCATTGTGAAGACACCTGAGATCACATATATAAAGGACTAATTAATTCTGCTTCTCATAGTGGACAGTCTTTTGTTTGCAACAGATCACTCTGACTCACCTTGCACTTGATTGCTTGAAATGATTTAGAGTTAAATAAATCAGAGTTATGTAACTCTTAAAGGATTTAGAGTTACATAAATAAAACTACTGGGCTTCTCGGGTGGCTCAGTGGTGAAGAATCTGCCTGCAAAGCAGGAGACGCAGGTTCGATCTCTGGGTCAGGATGATCCCCTGGAGAAGGAAATGACAACTCATATCAGTATTCTTGCCTGAGAAATCCCACGGACAGAAGAGCCTGATGGGTTACAGTCCATGGGGGTCACAAAAGAGTCAGACATGACTTATCGACTAAACAACAACAACAAATACTAAACATTGAGTAAGTTTTTCTACTCATTCAGGCCATGTCAGTAATCTGGAAGCCTTTTTAGTTTTAGAGATGGAATCCTTTATCACGTGAAATCACATGAAGAACCCCAGTGCAGAAAACAGTAACAAACAGATGCTCTATTTGCACTGGGAGGTCCATGCAAATAGATGGGGGGTCAGATGGGAGGTCTGAAGTCCCATCTTTTCTGTCTGCAGCAGCACTTACAGAGCCATAAGGAATTCTAGGCACCCAAGGAAGACAGTTGGAAACCCTGCAGTCTGCTCACGCTCTTGCAATACCAATGTTCTCTTTCTTGGCAACATGTGAGCATGTAAGACAAAGTCCAATGTCCAACCTAGCTTGTATGTCTTTTTTCCTTTTTAATTTATTAATGTTTTTTTGGCTGCACTGGGTCTTAGTTGTGGCATGCGGGATCCTTTTGTTGTGATTTGGGGGATCTGTTGGTTGTGGCATGTGGGATTTAGTTCCCTGACCAGGGATTGAACCCAGGGGTCCTGCAGTGGGAGCGCAGATTATTAGCCACTGGATCAGAGAAGTTCCTAACTTGTATGTCTTGAAAAAAAAAGCAGCCTAGAAGGTGACCCTTCTGCGTTATGCAAGGCTGTGAGCTTAATTAGCAATTTCATCAGTGTATGTGTTTAGGAAATTATCTGCCTTGGGAGTTCAGTACACCCATTTGGAGAGTAAAACTTTGTAGGGTGGTGACTTTCAAGCTTTAAAAAACATCAGTATTACCGGAAGGCCTTGTTAAATCACAGATTTCTGGGCCCCACTACCAGAGTCTCTGATTTGGTAGGACTTGGATAGTATCTGAAAATGTGCTTTTATTTCTTTTTTTTAAAACAATTTGATATAATTCAGATATTATATTATGAATCCTTTCAAAGTGTACAAGTCAATGGTTTTTAGTATATCTATAGAGTTTTGCAACCATCACCATAATCAGTATTAGAATCAATTCTTATCACCCCCGAAGAAACCTTGTATCCGTTAGCAGTCACTCCCAGTGTCCAACCCTCAGCCTTAGGCAACCACCCATTTGCTTTGTCTCTACAGATTTGTCCATTTGGGACATTTCATATAATATGTGGTCTCTTTTAAAAAAAATTTATTATAGTTGATTTACAATATTATGTTCATTTCTACTGTACAGCAAAGTTATTCATTTATTTATATATATGTATGTATGTGTATATATATACACACATTCTTTTTCATATCCTTTTCCGTTACAGTTTATCACAGGATAATTCCCTGTGCTATACAGTAGGACCTTGTTGTTTATCCATTCTACGTATACCAGTTTGCATCTGCTAATCCCAGACTCCCAATGTAACCCTCTCCCCGCTTGGCAACCATCAGCCTATCTCTGTGCCCCTAATTCCACTTCTGTTTCATTTGTGTCATATTTTAGATTCCACATATAACTGATATCATATGGTATTTGTCTTTCTCTTTCTGACTTACTTCCGTTAGTATGGCAATCTCTAGGTCCATCCATGTTGCTGCAAATATATATGTATGTATGTGTGTATATATATATATACTTCCCAGGTGGCTCAGTGATAAAGAATCTGCCTGCCAATGCAGGAGACGCAAATATATATATATGAAAAAGTGAAAGTGTTAGTCGCTCAGTTACGTACAACTCTTTGAGACCCACGTGGACTGTAGCCTGCCAGGCTCCTCCATCCATGGGATTTTCCAGGCAAGAGTGCTGGAGTGGGGTGCCATTGCCTTCTCCAATAATATAGTATGAAAAGCCCTCTAATAGAGCTAAATACGAGGTGCTAGGAAACCTGCCACATCTTTGGGCTCAGAGAAGGCTTTCTTAAGAAGACGACACCTACATTCGAAATAAAAATACACTCTCACTTAGAAGACAACCTAAGGATGGTTTGGTAGGTTTTAGGCTGTATTTGCTTGTTGCTTTGTGGTTAACTTTTATATAACAAAATAACCTTGTCATTGAGTCTAAAGTTCAGTTCTGTCTTTTTATATTTACTATTCCAAGAACTAAGACAAGTTTCTGGCAAGCCATGGAAGCGTGACCTTTTGTACAAGCAGATGTGGAAAGGACAATTCTTGTTTCCAATGCTTGAGCAGCAAGAACAGTAGTAAGAGAAGTTCCTGTAAGTGGGTTTTCATTTCTGTTCCTTTTAAAGTGTAATTAGAATGACCGGCCTATCATGTGGGTTATCATATTTGCCGGTAAACAATTTATTGATATGTTTCTTTTGAAACACTTGGTAGGAGTGATTAAAATGCATGAGACTGTTTTCTGGAATGAAACATTCAGGCATCATTTTTCACTGGTGGGCACTGAATTAGAAAAGTGAGAGCTTGCATAACTTAAATATACGTATTTTATATGGTATTTCTTTCTGTAAGAGGATTTTTTTTCATACCTCATAAACATTTGCTAACATGAATAATTTAAATTATTTTTTATGACATTCATTTTAGAGAATGAGGTATTGAAAAATAAAAGCCATTTGTTGATCTGTGCCTCCTGACCCTTGGGGTGTCATTGTGTCCTTGGCTTCCTCAAACCCTTTCTCAATTTTCAATTTAGATGGAAAAAAGAATAGAGCAGGGGAGATCTGGGAACTGTAGCGGAGAAGGCCAATGTGTACGGAGAACATACATTATAGGACTTATTCTCAGCTCAAATATGTGTAAAAGTGATTTTTGTCTTTCTGCTTGGCAACCAACACTTGCTGACCTCCAGATATCTACCAGACAGTATCTGTCAATAGTTCTGTAGGGAGAAAGCACTTTTGCAGAGCAGAGACAAAAGGTACATAGTCTAATCATTTTTCAAAGCAGATCAATGTTTTTTAATCTTTTTGATACCAAGGCCTCCTATAATAAAGAGGAAAACAACTCTCTCTGCCCTCCCAGAGACTGTACTGTGCATTCCCTTGAGGATCAAAGCATTTTTTTGCAAATTTTCACCAGCAGAGATGTCAATCTTCTGGTGGTTTGTATTACAAAAGAAACAGATGCTTTTGTTGTTTTCCAAATATGTAAGTGTAAAATAATTTTAAATATGCTTTTTTATTCCACAAACATATTGCTTCCCCCTGAAGTCTGATACGTCTCCATTGGAAAATTAGGTCCTCATCCCTTAACTCCCAGGGATGAGAATTGTAGCTTCAGAGGGGTGTTGGTGGGGGTGGGGGGGAGAAAACATGAAAGTTATATTTATATGACTATTTCTAGTTACCAAGACAAGCACATTAAACCTTAATAATAAGAAGTTAGTTAACACTGATACCACTGATATTGTCAGTGAATCTGAGTCGGTTACCTGAGTATTCTGAGGAGAGAATGGGATGTCACAATGCGGACAGCTTCACCGTGCTTTCATTTGTTGCCTGTGACTTAGGCTATTTACACCAACTTTAAGTGGAATTTATGCTTCTCAGATGAACATGGCCAAAAAGACTCCTACAAAAAAATCATAGATAAAATATAATAGCAACATTATAAACATAAGCACACACAGTAATTAGATTAAAAGCAAGCATCTATAATATGAAAACATCCATACAATTTTAAGTGAACTTTGGAGTCATGCAATATTCTGCACAGTTTATAACATTTCACTAAACTTAATACTAAATGTTGCAGTACAAATTAGAAAATATTTTAAAGGAGTGACAATAAAAATACATATCAAAAATTTTAGAATCAAACTAACATAATTCTTTTAAAGAAATTTATAACTTTAAATGCTCCATGGAAAGAGCAACAGTCCATGGTGGGCTACAGTCCATGGGGTCGCAAAGAGTTGGACACGACTGAGCGACAAACACAACAGTTTGCCAAGACTGATTAAGAAAAAATAGAAAAGGCCCAAATGATCAGTACTAGGAATGAAACCAAGGGAGGGAGGGGATTACTTGAGATGTTACAGATATCAGAAGGATAATAATCAGCTTAATCCCGATAACATTAAAAATTTAAATAGACTGGAAAAAAAGCCCTGAAAAAATGTAACTGCTAAAACCTGGTTTTATTAAAAATACTAATAATTATTTGTTTTATAATGATTATCATAATTAATATTAAAAGTTTTATTAAAATATTTTATTAAAAATAAAACTGACTCAAAGAAATAGAGAACTACAATAGTTAGAAATCGTTAAGGGAATTGAGTCAGTGGTTAATATTGTTCCATAAAAAAAACTCTGGGGCTACATGTGTTTCACAAAACATCCAAAGAAAAAGCAATTCTAGCCTTCCAAAAACAACTGCAAGGAATTTTTAAAATGGGAAATATTCTGAAACTAATTTTATGAATATAGCATAGTTTTGGTATAAAATTCCAATAAGGTCAGCATAAGAAAAAAAAAAACTATAGGCCAATAAACTAATTAATAGCAATCCAACAATGCACAAAAGGTTGATATTTCACAAGCAAGTTGTATATATCCTAGGAATGCAAGGTATTATCTTTTCAGTATTAGAAAATCAATTAAGCAATTCACCACATTCATAAATTAAAGGAGAAAAAATCATATGGTCAACTCCATAGATGCTGGGAAAGCATTTGAGAAAATACAGCATCCATTCATAGTGAAAACTATTAACAAAGTAAAAATATAAAGGAGCTTTCATAAACTTATAAAGAACATTCACAAAAAGTTTGAAAGAAAAAATAATACTTAATGGAGACACGTTGAAAATTTTTGTTTGTAATCAGTATTAAGACAATAGCAGCTGCCATTAAAGAAAGTCCCTGATATGCTACCAACACAGTAAGAAAAGAAAAAAGTGGACTCCTTGGTGGTCCAGTGGTTAAGACTCTGCTCCCAGTTCAGGGGACATAGGTTTGATCCCTGGTCGGGGAAGATTCCACATGTTGCATGGAAGTGAAGTGAAGTGAAAGACACTCAGTTGTGTCCAACTCTTTGTGATTCCAGGGACTATACAGTCCATAGAATTCTCTAGGCCGGAATACTGGAGTGGGTAGCCTTTCCCTTCTCCAGGGAATCTTGCCAACCCAGGGGTCGAACACAGGTCTCCTGCAATGTCGCATGGAGTGGCCAAAAAAAAAAGAAAAAAGTAAAAGGTATAAAAATGGAAGTGGAAAGAACAAAATTATTGTTTTCAGATTATATGCTATATGTGTGGAATACCCAAAGACTCTACAGATAAATGATCAGAGTTATTTAGGGAGCTTCTAGAAGTCACTAGGAGAAACTCAATACAGAAAAGGCAATTGTGTTTCAACACATCAGCACCAGTTAGATAATGTATTCAGAAACAAATACTGTTTACTTAACAACAGTAACCAAATACCTAGGAATATTTAAAAATATATATAAAACTTTGGGAAGAAAAAATTGCAAATATTTGGAATTATTAAAAATGTAAATGGACAATAATTAGGAAATCTCAATGTTATAAAGATGTTAGTTCGCAAACAGATTTTTGGATTCAGTGCAATCCCAATCAAAACACCAACAGGTTTCTTTGTGTGCTGTTTTAGGTTGGGAAATTTGTAACTTTTGTTCATGCGAATTTATATGGAAGAGCACATTATAGTATGCTGAAATTTATGTGGAAGAGTTAATGCCTAAGAATAGCTGTCATTGTTTTTTTCATTATTTATTTAATTTTATTAAATCAATTTTTTAAATTGGAGGATAATTGCTTTACGATGGTGTGTTGGTTTCTGTTGTACATCAACGTAAATCGGCGGTAAGTATACATATATCCCCTCCCTCATCATTCTTGATAAAAAAACAAAATAGAAGGATGCATCCTTCTAGGTATCAAGATATAAAGCCACAAGCAATCAAGATAGTGTGGTTTTAGGTCAGGGATAAACAGATTGGCCAACGGATAACATAGAGAGAGCTCAGAAATAATCTGTACACACAAAATAGGCACTGAGAAATAAGTATCTGAAGGATAATTCTACAAATGGTGCTTGGGCTATTTGTTACCAAACGAAAAGAAGAAGTGCACCCCAATATCACACAAAAATCATCCTAGTAGATTAAAGACCTAAAAATTGAAATTTTTGAATTGAAATTAAAATGGAAATTTTAAGACTTTTAGGAAAAGAGCTTTATGAACTTGAGGTAAGAAGGGATTTTTAAAAACACACAAAGGCATATGCCACTTACCACTGATTGATAAATCAACTATATTAAAATTAAGAATGTGTATTCTTCACAAAAACAATAGAGAGTAAAAACAGATCACGAATTTGGAGAAGATATTTTCAACATATGTAATCATAAAGATGAGCGACCAGAATGTAAAGGAATTCTATGAATCAGTAAGAATGACAATTTATCAGAAAAAAATGAGCAAAAGACATAAACAGATGGCACAGAAGAAACAAAAATGACTCATAACTCCCTGTAAAGATTCTTAACCTTAATTGTCATCTAGAAAATGTAAGTAAAAAATATGATATACGGTTTCACACTCAACAGATTGGCAAAAATAAAAAAAGCTTTACAAAACCAAATTTGGGCAAGGAGGCCAAAAAACGGCAATTCTCATGCATGGGGTTAGAGAACAAATAGGTACAATTACTTTGGGAAACTGTTAGCATTACTTTGTAAAGGTGAATACCCCCAGTACCCAGCAAATTCACTCCTGGATATATGTAAACCTTGGGAAGCAAAAATGTACGTGGTAGCACTGTTGGTAATAACAGTAAAAGAAACATGATGCAATTCAAATGTCCTTCTGTAATATAATCATAAATAAATTGTGGCTTATTCCTATAATGGAGTACTACAGTCAGCCCTCTGTATCCTTGGCTACTATAATACATTTGCAGATTCAATCAATCACAGATTGAAAATATTTGGGGAAAAAATTCCAGAAAGTTCCAAAAGACAAAACTTGAATTTGCTGTGGGCTGACAACTGTTTATACAGCATTTACATTTTATTAGGTATCATAAGTAACCTAGAAGTGATTTAAAGTACATGGAGGGTGGGGGAAGAATGTGTGTAGGTCATACGCAAATCCTGCACCATTTTATACAAGGGATTTGAGCTTCTGTGGATTTTTGTATCTGAAAGGGGTCCTGAAACCAATTCTCTGAGGATATCAAGGATGGCTGTATACAGAAGTAGAAATGAATGAACTGCTCACCTTGCTGTTTTTGTTCAGTCCCTAAGTCATGCCCAACTCTGCGACCCCATGGGCTACAGTATACCAGGTTTTCCTGTCCTTCATTATCTCCCAGAATTTGCTCAGATTCATATCCATTGAGTTGGTGATGCCATCCAACCATCTCATCCTCTGTTGTACTCTTCTCCTCCTGTCTTCAGTTTTTCCCAGCATCAGAGTCTTTTCCAATGAGTCAGCTCTTTGTATCAAGTGGCTAAAGTATTGGAGCTTCAGCTTCAGCATCAGTCCTTCCAATGAATATTCAGAGTTGATTTCTTTTAGGATTGACTACTTTGATCTCCTTGCAGTCCACGGGACTCTCAAGAGTCTTCTCTAGCACCACAGTTTGAAAGCATCAATTCTTCAGAGCTCAGCCTTCTTTATGGTCCGCCTCTCACATCCATACATGACTATTGGAAAAACCATAGCTTTGACTATACAGACCTTTGTTGGCAAAGTGGTATCTCTGCTTTTTAATATGCTGTCTAGGTTTGTCATAGCTTTTCTTCCAAGGAGCAAGCATCTTTAATCACGTTAGCATGGATGAATCTCAAAATGATGGTGCTGAATGAAAAAAACCATAAATACATACACTACGATCTATTTTATACACAGTTTGAACAAAGGAAAAGGGAAGCAACATATTGTTTGAGGCTACATATACATGTGGGCTTCCCTAGTGATTCAAATGGTAAAGAATCTGCCTGCAATGCTGGAAACCCAGGTTCGATCCCCAGGTCAAAAAGATTCCCTGGAGAAGGGAATGGCTATCCACTCCACTATTCTTGCCTGGAGAATTCCATAGACATAGGAGCCTGGTGAGCTATAGTCCATGGGGTTGCAAAGAGTCAGACACAACTGAGCGACTAACACACACACACACACACACACACACACACAATATATGTGGTAAAATTAAAAGGAGAAAAAGATGAATGATTTAAAAGATAATGGTTACTTTGAGAAGGGTTATGTGCATAGATTTGGTTGGGGAGTCATGCAAGGAGGTTTCAGGGTATGTACTGGTAATATTCTATTTTCTGACCAATGAGGTTGGCATGTGAGTGAGTGTTCAGCTTATTATGATTGTCTGTTTATCTTTATACACTCTCTTGTATATATAATCTATTTCACAACAAAAATTTTAATTAAACATTTACAGTTCTGCAGAGTGAATATTTGGACATTTTCTTTGACTATTTATAAACATATGACGCAAAGCTTTTTAATAAAGTAGAAATCACATTTGTAAGCAAAAATAACATTAACACTAGAAAACTCAATTAATTTGCTGGTATGTGCCTGATGATTATAGAATTCTGGGTAAGTATCAAAATTTTTCAAAAATAACAAAACTTATTCTGTAGTTTGTTCCTAGTAAGATATTCCTACGTAATAATTATATAAAACCTGATCTTTAAAAATATATGTATATGCTTTATAATCTACATAATATATTAGTAAACTGGTACTGATATCTAACTTGTGCATACATGTATGCTCAGTCATGTCCCACTCTGTGCCAGCCCATAGACTGTAGCCCACCAGGCTCCTCTGTCCGTGGGATTTCCCAGGCAAAAATAGTGGAATGGATTACCATTTCCTCTTCCAGCATATCTTCCCTACCCAGGAATCAAACCTGCAACTCCTGCATCTCCTGTATTGGCAGGCAGATTCTTTCACCACAGAGCCACCTGGTAAAAGAATCTGGGAGGCTGAATATCTAACTTGTGCATAAGCATAAATATTATACTGGGCATGCTCAAAAATTTTCTTGCTGAGTGGGTAATGAAAACATTTGGAGACCACTGCTCAAGAAACCAATTGGCAGCACCTCTGTAACCAAGGGTGCCTTAGAGTCACCCAGGCACATGTTTAAAATGTTGTCTCCCGGACGTACCCCCAGGATTCTGTTAAGTTAGTATGGAGAGGGCCCAGGAACATTCATTTTTAATATGTGCTCCAGAATGTTCGGCTTCCCAGGTGGCGCTGCTGCTGCTTCTAAGTCGCTTTAGTCGTGTCTGACTCTGTGAGACCCCATAGACGGCAGCCCACCAAGCTCCTTCGTCCCTGGGATTCTCCAGACAAGAATATTTAGTGGTAAAGAACCCATCTGCCAATGCAGCAGATGTAAGAGATGCAAATTCGATCCCTGGGTCAGGAAGATCCCCGGGAGGAGCACATGGCAACCCACTCCAGTATTCTTGCCTAGAGAATCCCATGGACAGAGGAGACTGGCGGGCTATAGTCCATCGGGTCGCAAAGAGTCAGACATGACTGAAACGACTTAGCTGGCTGTTCTGATATTAGTTCACCTGCCACAGTTTTGCTCTAAGTTTAGACAACAATCCAGCCACATCTTTAGGAAGCTATGCCCTGAGACTGTGCAGAGTGGCTTTGACTGAATTGAACTTTGGTGTGATGCCGTGGAGGGGCTCTGTCAGAAGGAAACGGCCCTTTTAAATTCATGCCAACACCTGGGATGAAGCTGTAATTGACGTTATAGTATATGGAGGGGGCAGATCATAATGCCCAGTACAGAGTTCATCCTCAATAAATGGTGACTTCTTACGTTGTAATTCTGTATTATGTGTTAATTCTCCTTATGAGAGCACTTAGGAACGAGTTCTTTCTGCTCTAACTATAGGGAATAATTATGCTATTCTTTATAATACAGCAATTTGACAGTCTGCTTCTTAGTTCAATTTATTTTGATACTGGGTTAAATGGCAGTCATAGCTGACAAAAGATACCTCCCACGAATGTCTAGATTCCAACAGAGAAGTGAGTCATCGGTTGGACTTAGAAAATGATTATATCTATTTTTCCTCTCTCATGTACCACTTATCTTAAGCAGTCTGTTTTTATTCCAGGCAGCTTAGAACCAAATTAGTGGCTCTTCCTTAGTATCTGTACAGAATTTCTTGATAGGCAAAAAAGCATGTAAGTTTTTATACTATTTTATGTTCTTACCCGTTTTTCTTACCTGCTTCTAAATAATGCAATTTGGGGTTATTTTTATATTCTTGTTATTGTCTTAAAGAGATGTTGGAATAGAGTAAGAGGAAGGGAAAGAAGAGGGAATAAGTGAGTAGGAACACGGATGAGAAGAGGAAAAAAGTGAGTAACTAGAATAAGCTCAAGCTTATTCATGCCCTGGAGCAATAATCAGAATTAGTATTCCCAGATGGCTCAGCAGGTAAAGAATTCACCTACACGTGGGTTTGATCCCTGGGTAGGGAAGATCCCCTGGAGGGGGAAACGGCAACTCACTCCAGGATTCTTGCCTGAGAAATCCTGTGGACAGAGGAGCCTGGCGGGCTACAGTCCATGGGGTCGCAAAGAGTTGGACATAACTGAGCACTGGGCAGCACTCAAGTATCCAATTAATATTACGTGGATATTTCTCTTTCTCTTTCATGGATATTTATCCACTAATTCTATATTGGGTAAATACTAACAAATTAATCAGTTCTTTTATAGAGAATTATTGGTTATTTTTGCTTATAGACTGGTCTCCATTGTATCATACAAGGTTTGAGGTGCATCTTCTTAATTGGGGAAACTTTCCAAATGTTTGACTTGGAGAATGATAGAGGAGCAATCCTTCTTTATTTCTCTTGTATTCTTAGAAGATTTATTCCAAGCTTTAAATTTTCATTGGTTGAATTTTCATAGGCCCATGGAATTGTTATCAGTCTAACTAGTCTTAGTAGGACTTTGAGAGGATCAAGATTGTGAGAAGTTTCTCTTTTTAAAGTGCTAGTTAAGAGCAATTTTTCATCTTCTATTTCTACCTGCTAATAACATTTAGGAAAAATACCCAAGTGCAATAATAATGGATTTGAAATGAGTGTGTTTACATAATTTTTAATAAATGAAAGCTGCTCATTTTCTTTTCATTAATGCTTCACTGTTTTTAATAGCTTTGAATGTCTCATGCCTTTTTGGAAAGCCTGCATACTTGATAATTTTCCTTTTTAGACAGTACTTCAGCATTCAGAAACACCAGCAAGCTTTTTAGAGAATATTCCCATAAGGGATATCTATATGAACGCTTTTACAGTAAGTGGGCTAGTATTCTTAAGATGTTAATAACATTGCTGATTGGTCCCTGTGCAAGTTGCAGTTAAAATTAATTGGGGGAAAAAAGGTAATCATGCTTTATACTTTACAGGGCAGCGAAAAGATATTAGGGAATGGTAAACAAATAAAACAAGTTTTGAACTAATTAATGGTATACTCTCTCACCGATGCTGAAAAGCAGTGTTTTACTACAAGAAGAAATTTATTCGTATACCTTTTTAATGATCTGTAATGTCAATAAGGAAAGAGAAATACCAAAAGCTAGTTTAATTGGCAGTCTTATAAACACAGTCCTCGACTAACTTCTCTTCCACACAACACAATGACAATAGATAACCCTGATATAATGATTGAAAAAACAAACCTACTGTACACTATTTGTATACAGAGCCCCATACTAAGTAGCTTAGATTTGCCATTTCACTAAGTTCTCTGAGCAAGCAGAGGGAATAAGTGATATTATCCCTATTTTATAGATTTTGTAGGTTGTCAGAAGGGGCTTCCCAGGTGGCACAGTGGTAAACAATCCGCCTGCCAATGCAGGAGATGCAAGAGACATGGGTTTGATCCTTGGGTTGGGAAGATCTCCTGGAGTAGGAAATGGCAACCCACTCTGATATTCTTGCCAGGACAGGGGAGCCTGGCAGTCCACAGTCCATGGAGTTGCAAAACGTTGGACGCAACTGAGCACACACACACACAGGTTCTGAGAAAGATTAAATAACTTGCTTAACATCTTCTTACTCTCAACACAACTGGCCACCTTATCCTGCTTGAAATCCTCTCTTTCTATGGTATCAGTCCCACTTCCTCCTGAGTTTTCCTGGGGTTTTTCAGGCTATTCTTCAATTTCCTTTGGTCACATCTCCCTCTCTTCCTAACTTCTAGATTTTGATCCTGCAGATTCTCAGGTCCCGTGAGAGTGGGACCCCTTCTCTCTCTCTCAAACTCTGTCCTCTGCTTAAATGCCATCTAAATGTATAAGATTCCTATATATGGCTTATCACCACCCCAGTCTAGTCTGACAAGCTCCTGTCATATATCTTCTGCCTACTTGACACCTCTGCTTGGATCTCTTACAGACATTGCTTGCTCAACATGTACCAAACTGAACAGTTGATTTTCTCCCTGAAACTATTTCTCACTTTTTTCCATTTCAGTAAATGACATCATCATCCATCCTGTTGTACAAATCAGAAAAACAGTTTTGATTTCTATCTTTCCCCTATCTTTTTTTTTTCCCCCTATCTTTAAACCCAATGGATGACTTAGTCCCATAGCATCTTCCTCCAAAATATAGCTCAAAGTCATTTGTTTCTTCCCATAGGCTCCGTCCTTGGGCTTTTGCCAACCACGCAGCCCTGTACTGCTGCTGCTAAGCTGCTTCAGTCATGTCCGACTCTTTGTGACCCCATAGACGGCAGCCCACCAGGCTCCCCTGTCCCTGGGATTCTCCAGGCAAGAACACTGGAGTGGGTTGCCATTTCCTTCTCCAGTGCCTGAAAGGGAAAAGTGAAAGTGAAGTCACTCAGTCATGTCTGACTCTTAGAGACCCCATGGACTGCAGCCTACCAGGCTCCTCCATCCATGGGGTTTCCCAGGCAAGAGTACTGGAGTGGGGTGCCATTGCCTTCTCCAGCAGCCCTGTACAAGAGTCACTAATTCTTCCTGCTTCCTCACTTGCTCTTTACAAATCCATTCTCTATATAGTATTTGGAGTTATTATTTTAATGTAAATTGGTAGGAATAAGCAGGCAGAGCACAGAGGATTTTTAGGGCAATAAAAGTATTCTGTATAATACTATAGATACAATGGGTATGCGTCACCACACTTTTGCCAAAAATGTATACCACCAAGAATGAACCCTAACGTAAATGGACTCTGCATGGTGATGTGTCAATGTAGGTTCACTGATTGTAACAAATGTATCAGTACCACTTGGTGTGAGATGTTGATGGTGGGGAAAGTTATACATGTGTGTGGGCAGGGGATATTTGAGAAATCTGTGTAGCTTCTGCTCAATTTTGCTGTGAACCAAAAACTGCTCTAAAAAATAAAGTTCTTCTTAAAAAGTAAATTGGATGATACCACTCTCTTACTTAAAATCTTCTAGTGGCTTACTATTACTCTTAACATAAAATTCAGATGCCTTCTCCTGGTTGACAAGACGACTGTCTACCTCCCCAGGCCTAGTGTGTAGCATCCTAGCTCCTCCTTATCCCTGCAAATGGCATTCTCAAGCTTCAAGAGCTTGCCTGTGCTCTGGCCTCTGTTCGAAAACCCTCCCCAGACATGCCGTCCTTCATGCTCACTTGGTTCCTTCTTTTCCCCCAAATCTCAGCTGAAAGAAGGCCTACCTGACCACTGTATCTAAATGAGTTTTCCACCCTCATTTCCTTCCATAATATCCTGTTTGCTTTTATCATAGGACTTTTCTCCATTGGAAATTACATCTTTATCAGTTTTCATTTACCACTGTAGACCAATACCCAATACAAGGAAAGTGTGTGAAGGTGTGTGTGTCACTCAGTTGTGTCCAACTCTTTGTGACTCCTTGGATGGTAGCCCGCCAGGCTCCTCTGTCCATACCATTTCTCAGAAAAGAAAACTGCCATTCCCTTCTCCAGGGGATCTTCCTGACCCAGGGATCGAACCCAGATTTCCTCCACTGCAGCCAGCTTCTTTACCATCTGAGCCACCAGGAAAGCCCTGGTACAAGGAAAACAACTGATAAATATTTGAAAAAATAAATGAATAAATGAAGTACATCTGGTTAGTAAGTGGTGAAACTAGGACTCAAACCCAGAATCTGTCTGACTTTAGAATCTGTGTTCTGAACTCTTATGCTAGGAGTAAAATCAGCTCATGTTCAGTGGAATTTTAGTGTAAAATTTCATTTGCACAAAAAATCTGAAATTCTTTTAAAATTTGATCATCCACATGACAACCTTCCAAGGATAATAAAGTACCTGATTGACCTGTATCTTAGTGATGCTGGATAACATAAAGTATACCTGTCATATTTGGCATTTTGCTTACTAAGATGCCAGGCAAGATCCCTTGCAGTAACTCTTTCAACTCTGTCAAATATTTTGTAAAATCAAATAACTTTGGGCAAGTTACTTAACCTCTCTAGACCAGCATCTATAAAACAGGAAAATAATGATTTCACAGGCTCATTTAGGAGGAATAGAGGAAATAGATGAAAAACCCTCACCACAAGGTTGATATACAGTTAGTAAACAATAACTGCGTTTCTTTAAAAAAAAAAATCTTACTTCTTCCGTCGACTGAAAAACTCTAATCTTCAGGGTTAACTAAACAAGATTCCTTTTTTTTTTTTTTTTTGGATGAGCTGGATTGATATGCCAAGTGATCAAACACTAATAATAGCTGGAGAAAATTGGCAAGAGAACTGCCTCTTCAGGGGGACCCAAGAAATCCACAAGAAGCTTCTAAATCCCCATGAACTGGCTTCTAAATTTCTGCCAAGTTTACACTTTATGGCAAAGGACAGCTACAGTCCCAGTTTTGAAGTCAGTGCCATTCTTGGAGGTTGTGTTTGGTTCATGAGCTTACATTTCCCCCAAAGCTTTGAGGAATATGCCAGAAGAGAGCAACATACATGTTTTTTTCTAAAATCCTTTTAGAAAATAATTTTATTTATGTATTCATTTATTTTTGGCTGTGCTGGGTCTTTGTTGCTATGTGGGCTTTTCTCTAGTTGCAGCGAGCAGGGGCCAGTCTCTAGTTGTGGTGCGCGGGCTTCTCATTGCAGTGGCTTCTCTTGTTGTGGAGCGCAGACTCTAGGACACACGGATTTCAGTAGTGTAGAGCCAGGGCTCAGTAGTTGTGGCCCACAGCTTTAGTTGCTCTGTGGCATGTGGGATCTTCCCAGATCAGGGATCAAACCCATGACTCCTGCATTGGCAGGCGGATTCTTTACCACTGAGCTACCAGGAAAGCCCCCAAATTATTTTTAAAGAGATGTTTGAGTCGGTTCATTGATTCTGCCTAGAACAACAACAACAAACAGACACACACTGATATTTAGGAATAGGAATTTTTCTTTTCTTTCCTTTTTTTATAGGTGTCAGAGGGCTTTGCTTTCCAGTATTTGCCAACTGCTCTATTTCATGTTTTAATGAAAGTCCTGGGTCTCATTTTTCTTTGAGATCAGTTTGAGAGGACCATATTTCTTTCAGAAGAAAAAAAAAGCTCAGAATTTCTTTTCTGTCTCTCAGGTTTTGAATGTTATTGTGACAAAACTAGACAAGCTGGCAGAGGGAGCCACGGAATTTTTTGAGAATCTGAAAACATAGCAAATGCAGTTGAATGAATTTTGAATGACAGATTCCTCGTCTAACTCAGGAGAAATTAAATAGAACTTTTGCTAAATATTTAAAAAATCTCATGGGACTCTCGGGCGATCCAGCAGTTAGGAATCCGTGCTTCCACTGCAGAGGGCGCAGGTTCTATCCCTGGTTGGGGAATGAAGACTCCATACGTACTCAGTGTGGCAAAAAAAAAAAAAAAAAGTGAAAGCTCAGTGCTAAATACTACAAATTTTAAGATTCACCATAATGAGAGTCTTTCCTTACAACTTACTCTGGAGTCTTACATTTACACACACACACACATAACTATAGAAATAAATGGAACCTTAGCAATCTTAATGACTGGGACTTGGACAAAAGAGATCGGCCAAGGAAATATTAATAGTTTTACAATGTCCAAGGGGGAAGTTATTGTATTTCTTATGTATCTTATGGATTGGGCTTTAAATTTATTTACTTGCTGTTGAATCAGTTTAGTGTTGTTTTAAAATATGCATTTGTTCCAAAGGTAATTGTATCAAGACACTTTTTTCTTTTCCTTACGTTGCTTAGTTTCTACAAGGAATGCTTTATTCAATTCAAACTTTCTTCCTCAGGGTAATCTTGTCTCTCCATTTCATCTCTTGGATCTGAGTTCCATTAGATTTTTACTCATTGAATTAAATGTGAGCGAGTCACAGTTATCCTTCTTAGGGTATTTCTAAATATCTCAGAAAGAAAATTATGAAAATTTTATCCTACCTTTTAACGAAATCTGCTTAGGAGTTTTACTAAAAGTGAACTTTCCTTTTTGTGACATTTTTGGAAGGAGACATGAGTTACCTTTGATGGTGGTCTAGTCAACGTGGTTCTCTCGAGGTCCCATGAGAAGGGCCAAGCCTGATCCATCTGTGTTCTCTCTACCATCCTCAGCTGCACTTTCTTACATTTTGAAGTGAAATCTCCTTGTCCTACCTTTAAAAACTGAAGAATTATGCCACTCTCATTTTCCCAACTTACGTGCATTCACATAGCACTTCCCAGGTGGCACTAGTGGGGAAGAACCCGACTGCCAATGCAGGAGACACAAGAGATTCGGGTTTGATTCCTGGATCAGAAAGATCCCCTAGAAGAGGCCTTGGCAATCCACTCCAGTATTCTTGCGTGGAGAATCCCATGGACAGAAAAGCCTAGTGGGCTACAGTCCATAGGGTCACAAAAAGTTGGACATGACTGAAGCGACTTAGTCTGCATGCATGCAGTGAGAAGAAAAAACCCAGACTAGGATTGGAATAATTAATGTAGGAATTGGTGAAAATGCTTGCATTTTCAAGTTGTTTATAAAAACAAAACTGCCATAAGAGCATGTTGTGGAGGTGGCATTTAAGGAACCCATTTATAAGATTAGACTAAAAGATGAGGAATTTTGTTGTTTTTGTAATATTTGAGCACCTCACAATGACACTTTTTAGTAGAAGAATTAGAAATACACCCATACATTTTGCAACATTTTATTATGGAAAATTTCTAGTCACCATCCAAGTTTTAAGTTCTATAGTTTCAAGATCCCATGGATTGCAGCCTGTCAGGCTCTTCTGTCCGTGGGATTCTCCAGGCAAGAATACTGCAGTGGGTTGCCATTCCCTTCTCCAGGGATCTTCCTGACCCAGGGATTGATCTTTAACTCGGGTCTCCTGTATTGCAGACAGATTCTTTACCATCTGAGCCACCAAGGAAGCCCATAGTTTCAAGCTACCAACACAGTATGGAAAACTCCAAGGCAGAGAAGATATGAGGAGTTTATACTGATGTAGTTGTGAGGTCTCTTGGCTTCTAGGAGTCACAGATGGAGATTTATCAGGAAAATTGAAGTTTATGAATTTGTGTTTCTGGAATGTAACACCTGGAATTTCAACAAAGTCCTCATTTGTTGTGACTGTCATAAACTGCTTTTCCTAAAATTAAAACTATTTAGAGTTATATGTGAAGACGTTTTTCTCTAGGATTTAGGCAGCCTGTGCTTTCAGGGCAATTTGCCTAAATAGTGTGCATTTAAACTGATTGCAATCACTCGCTAAATTGTTCACTGTGGTCCAAGGTGGTGGTGGGTTTTTAAGATAAAGGAGGTAAGATTTCTCTCCTTCTGTTGACTTAGTTCTTGATTTCCACTTAAAGTTAACTAATGAAAGGAATTGTTTATGAAAAGGATCAAAAGGGCAAAAGTACAATTAGTAAAAGTTAGCGCATGGGAGATGTGAATAAAGTCTACAGGGGCCAAGCATCTCTAGATCCTGCTAATCTGGAATTAAAATTTAGAGTATTTCCACTTCTATTTTGGAGATTAATGGTAAGTATTAAGGATCTAGGGCTTTGTTACAAGAAAAAAAATGAGTTCTGTGCCATCCACAACGCTTCTCATTTTATGCCTTGACTATTCTGCTACGACACCTAAACACTTTTGCGTTATACGTTCCATCATTTTCCCTCATGGAATTACTTTGCCAAATTGCTTTCTGAGCCGGACTCTTCAAGAGAGCAGGCTCCCTCCTTTGCAAGGATGCAGCATTTTGCAGTCATGAACTCTGGGATTCAGGAAAAACATCATTGAATATACACTTGTAACTCTTTGATCTGAATGGTCCACGTAGATATGTAAAGTACATTCAAGGACAGGACAGCGGGTTGTACTGAGAATTTTCATGTCAGGTAAGAGGAAAACACTAGGAGCCATGCATTCTTGTCTTTGATTAGCATATAATTAACTTAATAGCACGTCTGTGAATAGTGTTAAAATCAGAAAAATTCTGTGAGTTCTACATAAATTCAATGTAAATGTTTGTCAAGCTCTAAAGTAATTACCTATGTTATCTTTTTCAGTAAAATCATATATTTTTGCCCAATTAAAAATAGGGTGATATCAGTGAATATTTGTACCCTGAACTATTCCACAAAGAAATTCAAGAGTTAGGGGGAGAAATCAAGAATTGTGTGTCACAGTTTGTTTCTTCTTAAAAGGCTGAAAAAACTGCTATCATTCTCATATGTCTCATTAGAAGTTGGAAATGACTAGATAAACCTACAAGCACACATATACGAGTGGGCTTGCATTTTTCTTTAGCTGGTACTTAATGCTATTATAACTTCAACCTAGTGCTTTCCCTCTGATTTCTCTGTCAAAATGTTGCATGATTTAGGATTGAGTAATAGTAAATACAGGTGGGAAAGCATTCGTTATGAAAGATGCTCCATGAGCACAAGGTACTGTTATTTCATCTAATGAGAGAATGTCTGAGTTTTACAACGGTCTCATCATCAATATTTTATGCTAATGAATAAAATAGTAGCTAACCCAGAGGCCACATGCAAACAGAAACACACAGCAAAATGTACAGTGAACATTTTTCCTCCATTTGTTTTCTTAACAAACAGAGTTTGATCGCCGAGTTATACATGAAACGATGAGTCTTTTGTGTTATATTTCTAACAGTAGACACAGAGATCTGTCCCTCTGCCACGAAGATATTGTCTTATATGAGAGTCATATTTCAGCAAACATAATTAAACCATCACAAATAGAGTCTTCCATTAGTCAGGCCAGAGTTATGATTGTGCTTTAGACGCATAAGAAAGTATTTCACAGTCTGCTGTGGGGAAAGAAAGACCACTAAATATTTCATGGCTTTTTCCAGATCAGATTGTTTATTTCTCAACATTTTAAAGAGATACTTAATTTTTCTCGACAGCTATTTTTGTCAACACGTTAAGAGAAATGGATATTAAGGACAAAATTTGCATGGGATGCCAAGAGCTGCTATTTTTTTTTCCTGGAATGATGCTTCCTGGGTGCATAAGAATAAATATCGTACTGTTCTCCAGAAATGTCCTTGGCATTTGATGTGTTCTCTAAAGCTACATTCTGGTGATGTTCCACGTCTAAGGTTTCAAGGAGAGGGAGAAATATTTTGATTGGTGTCGTTCAATGTACGTTTGTGTTTCATGCGAAAATAAAAGCAGACACTAGAGGGTGCTGTTTGATTTTCTTTTTCACTGAGCTGTGCCGCAGATGCCCGTTGACTCAGGGCACTGAAAAATGCCATCGTGTTCTCCTAGCCAGGACCAAATTGCAGTGCAATACAAGATGTAGACATACCTGAGTTCAAGGAGAGAGGCTGGAAGGTTCAGAATGGTGTAGATGCTAAATTAATTCAGAATTAGTAAAGAAGTAATTCTTTATTACTCTAACCCTGTATGATTGTCATTTTTTTTATAATTACTTTTCTTGGTTGAAAAAAATTTTATTAGATTTCAAGCTCTCACTAAATGTCAAATGGTTCTAAAAATAGCTAGAATATTAGACAATGTGAAACAATTTGTGCTCTCAAGGTTTGGCACTAGGATTTTGAATAGAGCACATACTTACTACTGGTTAAGAAACTAATTATAGAATTCCCAATTGGCAGAAATGCCAGACCCTAGGATGTTGTTTCTTTTGATATCAGAGAAATATCAAGTTAATAAGATTCCTAATAAGCTTCCCTTTTCACCTTTGCTAAGCATGTGCTTTCTTTCACCCCCCTTTCTTGAGGCAAATCTTCTTGAGTGGCAGGAGAAGACAATGTTCTGGAGTTCTCTAAATATATGCTATCATACGGTTTATGTTTGTATCCTGTCATTTTCTAACCTAAGAATATTTTAAAAAGAAGCTTAAAGTTCTCATTTTATAGAGAGGAAAGTTAGGGTATTGTGATACGGAATGATTTGTCTCAAGCAGAGAATTAAATTAGCATTGTAGAAGGGTCAAGACCATCTCCCAGTTCTTCTTGCAGACAGTCAGCTAAGGAACCTGTTCATTTTTAGTTCCTTAGATAAATGTTTCTCTTTAACACAGATAGGCATGATTGGTTCAAAGACTACTTGGCAGCCATCACCGCAGATTTCCGGTTCTTCTCCCTTCCAGGCTACAGGAAGTTCACAATGCTCTCTCTGAACGTTAGCTCTGGCCATGTAACTTGCTTTGGTCAGTGAAAAGGGAATAGACATGTGTGTCTCTTATGAGGTGTGGTTCCCTACACTCTCTCCCCTTGCGGAGGTGAGCCCCAAAGTCTCCTATTGAGCTGGCAGCAACAAAAGGTAATAAAATATCGAGAAATAACAAGTGTTGGCAAGGATGTGGGGAAAAGGGAACCCCTCGCTGTTAGGAATGTAAACTGACATAGCCATTCTGGAAAATAGTATGGTGATTCCTCCATAAACTAAAAATAGAACCACCACATGATCCAGCAATTCCACTTCTGGGCATTTATCCAAAGGAGATGAAAAGACTAACTTGAAAAGATATCTGCACCCCTGTGTTCACTGCAGCATTATTTACAACAGCCAAGATATGGAAACAACTAACTATCCATTAGTGGAAAAATGGATAAAGAAGATGTGGTACATACACATATATAGTCGGACACGACTGAGTGACTGAATCCACACACGCATATAATGGAATATTATTTGGCTATAATAAGGAAGAAATCCTGCCACTTGCAATAACATGGATAGACCTTGAGGGATTATGCTAAATGAAAAAAGTCAGACAGTGAAGAACAAATATATTGGGTTAGCTGAAAAGTACATTTTCCATAACATCTTATGGAAAACTGGAAAGACCCTTTTGGACAACCAATAGTATGGTCTCATTTAGGTCTCATTTGGGGAATCTAAAAAACAAAACAAAACAGAAAAACATAGAACAGAATGGTGGTTCCTAGAGACAGAGTGAAATGGGTGAAGAGGGTCAAAACATACAAACTTCCAGCTACAAAGTAATTATGTCCTGGGGAAATAACGCACAGCAGGGTAACTATAGTGAATAACTGTATTCTATATTTGAAAGTTAGAAGAGTAGATCTTAAAAGTTCTCATCACAAGATAAAAATTGTAACTATGAATGGTGATGGATGTTAACTAGACTTAGTGATGATCATTTCCTGGTATATACATATATTGAATCATTACATTGTATACCTGAAACTAACATGTTAGATGTCAATTATCTCTCCATAAAAATGTGATTCTGACACAGGAACAGAAAAATAACCAATGGAAGAGAATCAAGAGCTCATAGAACCACAGAGACTGAAGCTGATTTATGTTAAAGGTGGTACTGCAGTCCTGCGAAGAAAGAATACATTGCTCAGTAAAAATGAGAGAAAAAAAAGCTAATGAAATCTCCATCCACCACCACCCTCCAGGATGGAAGTAAAGATCAGAGCCCCCTGACATGAGCAGAAGAGACACCTTTGTTGTTTAAGCCACTTAGATTCTGCGGTTTTCTATTAGGCCTCTATACCTACCTTATCCTGATGACAGGTGAAGATGTCAACCCTCTGTGAGAAAACCAGAGGCCGAGAATCAAAGTGTGGCCAGAAAGGATTTAATTAAAAATATTAAAAAAACAATTATAGTCTTTAATTTAGAAGTTTCTAATGACTTTGATATGAAGATCAATAAAGAGAAGTTACTACATGGGAAAGCATTTCCTCCTTATATGTCTTCCGTTTAAAATTTATCTAAGGAAATCGTGTGCTAGTTGCTCAGTGTGTCTGACTCTTTGCGACCCCATGGACTGTAGCCCTCCAGGCTTCTCTGTCCATGGGATTCCCCAGGAAAGAGTACTGGAGTGTTCTTGCTGTTCCCTCCTCCAGGGGATCTTCCCCACCCAGGGATAGGACCCAGTCTCCTGTTGTGCAGGTGGATTCTTTACCATCTGAGCCACTAGGGGAGCCCAATCAGGTAGGAATAAACAAACAAATGTTACTATGTTCAACTCAGAATCTGATTGTGAAAACCTACACCTTAGACTCTGGAAATGAGAACTGAACATTAGCTCTGAAGCTGCTGATCTTGAAGTGGGGGAAGTCTGGAGCTGAGGATTTTCATGTGAAAAAAGAACATGTGCATAACATCAATTTCCATCACAGTGAGGACGAAGTACTGCATCTCACCTCGAATGGGCAGTTTATTCCTTAATCCATCTCAATGTTCAGCATTTTCCCAAAGGATCCTAAAATGTCCAAGTTGAAGCAGACGCATATTTTTCTCCATCAATACCAGTTGTCTTCCTGGCTGCGCAGCATCTGTGGCTGCCAAGCTAGAGCCTGCAGACCCTCCCGGGGGCTGAGAGAACAAAGCTGCTCAGCCCAGACTCAGTCCACACCCCACTTCTTCAGTCCAGTGACAGTGACAGCCTTTTATAGACACGACAACAGGAATCATCCTCACACTCATAGACAAGGACACTAAGATTTCCGTTCAGTGTTTCCCAGAGTTCCCAGGAAATGGCAGAAATACCCTCAGCTTCAATCCAAAACAACTTCAAAATGAACTGGAAGTGGTGTTTACTTTGTTTTTAACCTTAAAGAGAGAGGCACCCCAGGGATGCATTTACTAGGCCCTCCATTTTGTAGTTAATTAGAGTAAATGTGGGTTTTTGTATCATGTACAAAAGAGGCCACTGCCTGCTTCTCTTCTACTCAGCACCTTACTAAACACCCCGCTAATGCTCTGTCAGTACAAACAGCCACATAACAAAACGCAGATGAGCTCCAGCCAGCAGGGCCTACCTGCTCCAATTGCTGCTGCTCTAGCTGTCTCTTTGTTTATAGCAGAGGATGCTATTTTGTGTGCAAAGCTGAACATTAGTAGCAATGATTCTGGCCACCGAATAATGAGAATAATTGAACACAGAGTTTATTTAAGCATAAAACATATTAAAAATTATTCGGTTGATTTGTAAAAGAGAAGAGTTTGGGTCTGAAGGGAAGGATGGGGAGTGGGGTTCCCCAGGTCAGCAAACAATATACGAGGTGGACACTTGGCCCCGGCAGGACTGGCGGACATGAAGACGGGGGAGGGGAACGCAGGTGCATCGGAGGTCAGACACTTCCCAACATCGGAGAGACCCCTCGAGGGCGTCAAGCCTTCCAATCACTGCTTCTCAATATTCCCTATCGTTCCACCAGGCCCTCCCTCTGTAAAAACTATGATCCAGACACAGCACTGGATCTACTGATGGGGTAGATTTCTCTGGTTAGATTTCTAGGGAGACTTGTCTCATCAGAATTTTTTCCTTTACTGGTTTTTCCTGTGAGCCCAATGTTCCTAGTGACAACTGTTTGGAAATGTTAGGCAAGATACATGTTTTACACAACTGACTTTTAGAAGTCAGGTTGCCTACTCTGAAAGGGGGGTGTTGGTGGCGTGGCTTTTCCCTCTTTTCTGGAACTCTGACCATAAGGGGGAGATGGCATCACTTTGAGACCGTGGACAATTTCAAATAGGTTCTGACTTAAGGACACACACCTTATCACCTACAGGCGGTCAAAGTAAGTAAATTACAGTACTTTATATATAACCTTGAGAGAATTATGAGGTCGTGCCTGACTTATAGACAAAATGCCATAATGAAATCTGGGTCATGACGAGAAGCAGCATCCAAACTTGAAGTTCGATGGAAGAATTAGAGGCTGTGAACAGAGAGAGGGACATGGTAAGGCCTATGAAAAAATGTACCTGCTTGACATGGATCAGCCATCCTGGTGGATTCAAATAAAGACACCTGCTTTCTTCAATGCCAAGAACCCACTTTCTCCAAATGGACTTGACTGTGGCAGCAAGCAAGTGAAATTAACTCAACCTCTAGATGAATCCTGCAAATTCAAAGGGTACCAGGGAAACGTGGTAGCTAAGGCTACTGCAGTAAAGTGTGTTTGATGGATCACACACCCCAGTCCTAGACTTGGGGGCCAGATATAAGGTCAATACTTGGTTCTTAAATGCCTGGATGTGTGTGTGTGTTCAATCGCTCAGTCGTGTCTGACTCTTTGCCACCCCATGGACTATAGCCCTCCAGGCTCCTCTGTTCATGGAAGTTTTCAGGCAAGAATACTGAAGTGGGTTGCCATTTTCTCCTCCAGGGGATCTTCTTGACCCAGGGATCGAACCCTCGATTCCTGTGGCTCCCAAATTGGCAGGCAGATTTTTTTTACCACTGCTGCTGCTGCTAGCACCACCTATTAATGGGGAAGCCTTATTAAATGGCTGGATAACTTTCTATTTTTTTAAAAAAAATAATTCCATCTTTTAGATAAAAGATCAGGTTTAAAAACAAAAAGATCCTCGTATTCCTTGAGTGGGCTTCCATGGTGGCTCAGCGGTAAAGAATGCACCTGCCAATGCAGGAGACGTGGGTTCAATCCCTGGGTCAAAAAAATCCCCTGGAGAAGGAAACGGCAACCCATTCAGTATTCTTGCCTGGGAAATCCCACAGACAGAGGCGCCTGGAAGGCTACAGTCCATGGGGGTGCAAAAGAGTCAGACATGACTTAGTGACGCAACAACAACAATAAATTCTTCGGGTGTTGGCTTCGTCTTTCCTTCTTACTTTCCGGAAGTCTCATAGGTCATCTGCTGACCCACTGGCGGCCTTGCATTGGAATGTTTCCTTCTTGGAGTCAAGAATTTCCTGTGCCCCCGGCTGCCTGCCCGGAGGCTGTGCGCTCACCTCGGCAGCTCTTGCCATCCTCCTGCAGGGTGCCCGTCACACAGCTGCACAGAGGCCCGTCCACCTGGCTCGTGCAAATCTGCTCACATCCTCCATTGTCCTCACACCAGTCCAGCCCTGAAAGACAGCCCTGGACAAGTTACCTGCAGACAGTCCAGCTCTTCAACTCATATATACGGGCAAGGCTTTAAAGAGAGGAGTGGCAAGGGAAAAGGCCTAGTACTGTCATGAGCTTTTAGTAGTCCATGAAAGGATGTCATTATGGACACCTGTGATTATGGCAGGCTTTGCAAACTGGGGTCCCCAAACAGGAGTCCTCAAGCTCCTGGTTCACCAGGTTCACATCATAGGCACAACACACCCCAGAATTAGCCTGAATCTTCAAATCCCATTGTTTTAATCATTTATAGTGTTTTAGGGAATATACATACTTTTTCTCCTAATAGGTCCCACTGAAATGATCTGTTCTTTAGGTTCCTTGGTATAATCTGTGGCAGTCCTGGAATTTTGAGGGCAAGTCTGAAAGACAGAACACCAAAGGGAACATTTCACTCAATTAAGCTGATAACTTATTCTTCACCACATCCTCACCTCCAAAAGAGGCAGGGGCTCAGCCCGGAGCACTATTGCAGCTCAGATTAATTAGAAGCAATGTATTCTTGATCATTGAGCCCCCTGGGACTTGGGGCTTTACGTTGATCAGAGTTTAATATATTCTACACACTAGAATTAGATTCAAAGAGGCTCCTTTCCTAGGAAGGAGGATCCTGTATCAGATCAGATAGTAATGTATGGAACAGCATCGGTAAGCAGCTCGGGCCATCACCCACATCTCAATTCTGCCAACATGTTGTTGTTCAGTTGCTCAGTCACGTCTGCCTCTTTTTTTTTGCGACTCTGTAGACTTTCAGGCTCCTCTGTCCATGGGATTTTTCAGGCAAGAACACTGGAGTGGGTATCTTGCCATTTCCTCCTCCAGGGGATCTTCCCAACCCACGGATCAAACCCTCGTCTCCTGCATTGACAGGCAGGTTTTTTTTTTTTTTTTTTACCACTGAGCCACCTGGGAAACCATCTGTCAATATGAGGTGAGGGTAAAACTGCAATGTTAAGGGTTAGGGGCCAGGGACCAGTCCAGTAAAACCTTAGGGACATAGTTGTACATGGTGGAGATGTAAGCCTGGCGTGGACCAGATGATGAGTTTGTCGCCTCATCTGCCAGCCCTCAGAGCCCCAGGCCCAGAGCATGGATCTGGACAATCTGTGGGATAGCTCCTGGATAAAGTACATACTGAGCCCGGGAGTTTGCTTCTAAGTGGAGGAGCGCTTGGCCCCAGCCTTCACTTCAGAGGCAGGCGACCTGGCTCCTTGAGGCTCTGGCATAGCAGCTCTCAAACAGGGCCAATTTTTCCCCTAGGGGACACTGGGCAATTCCAGGAGGCACTTCAGGTGTTGTAAGAGGGGAGGAAGTGCTGGCATCTAGTGGGTGGACGTCAGAGATGTGCTGAACAGTCAACAGAGCACAGGGCAGCCCCACAGCAAAGAATCATTTGGTCCAAAATGTCAGTAGTGCTGAGGTTTAAGAAACCCTGGTCTAGTGTTACACCAACAACAGATTGACATTTCAGAGACAGAGAGGAGTAAACGGTCATCATTCTCCCCTGCTCTCTTATTGTTCCGGCACAGATGACTATCGCTCCTGGGCATCTGAAGATAGTTGCTATTCAGCCACCGCCAGGTGCCTTGAGCCCTAAAAAAACCTCTAAAGAGCCACCGAACTTGGCATTCACCATCCCCACGTGGGGAAATCTGAGGCTGTGAGAAAGAAAGATGCGCGTTGCATTTCCACACTCTCACTTACTATTTTACAGGAGTACTTTTCTGAATCGCAGAGGGACACTGCACAGTGGAGGTGGACTTCATCATAATCCCCAATGAACTTAAAGACCGTGACATGGAAGCGACAGGTGAGGGAGACGCCATTCTCCTCGATGCCAATGGTGTTGTCTTTAATGTTCTGACACCTGTTCAGAAAGAAAGGGGCTCTCTGCTTCACACGTCCATGTCTCACCACAAAACCATCACTAACGGTAAAAATGCCTTTGTGTTTGAAAGTGACCTCTGGAGTGTGTGGGCTTGTCATTTGTTAGGACTCCCTTACAGTTTCACAGTTTGTTGGAAAAGCATCAAATAGCGCCTCAAATTAGCTTCTTAACTGCAACTAAAGACAAAACGACCGGAGGGCCTGTACTTAATTCCCCTACACGTCAGTTTCTCATCCCTCTCCTTCAGAATGCTGTGTTTTATGGATATCAGTTAAACACAAGATGAGTCCCTACGTCTTCTGTACTTTCTTCAGTTAATTAGCAATTTGGGGAGGGGCCCCTTTTCCAAGCTCTATTAGGAAGTCTCCCTACGAGTGAAAACACGTGGGAGCTAGAGAAGACAGACGAGCTGAAGGGACCACCCTCCTCCCCTCTTTGCGGTGCTGAGTCAATAGGCAAGGGATGAAGGTATCTGCCTCCACTCACTGGCGTTCCCCAAATGGACTGCAGTCTCTTATGCCCCAGGGTCTTTTCACATACTGTTTCCCCACCTGGAAGCCTCTCTGCACGTCTAACTAACCCTGCTCTTTCTCCAATGCCCATCTGTGGTTCCCCCTCCAGTATAAATACGCCCTGACCAGGCAGGAACAAGTGGCCTTGCCTGAATTTGCCAACAACACCCTGCTGAGCCCCTGGGGAACATGAACCAAGGTGTAATCGTCACTGTGTCTCCAACACACTGATGGGCATGCAGTAAGTATTTCAAAAGAAGAGGTGGTACATATATACAATGGAATATTACTCAGATATTAAAAAGAATGAAATAATGCCGTTTGCAGCAAATGGGTGGACCTGGAGATTACCAGTCAAAGAAAGAAAAATATCATATGATATCGCTTATATGAGGAATCTAAAAACAATGATTAAGAATCTAAAAAAAAATGATACAAATGAATTTATTTACAAAATGGAAGTTGACTCACAGACTTAAAAAAAGAACTTATGGTTACCAGGTGGGTAGGGTGGGAGGAAGGGAGAGACTGGGAGTTTGGGGTTGACATGTACACACTGCTATATTTAAAGTACATAACCAACAAGGACCTACGGTAAAAAATAAATAAAATTTTTAAATAAAAAAGAATATTTAGATGCTGTATAGTCAAACTCATACAAATATTTGCCTGACAAATAAAAGCTATGACACATATTTTAACTCCAAGAGAACATTTCTGTGTATGTGTGTGTGTGTGTGTGTACACACAATTATATATAAATTGTATTTTACTTTTGGAACATTACATACAGTATTAACTCTCAGAACCGTTTTCTTTGAAGTGTGGTGTTAAAATTATACTTAATTTTTAGACCCCCAAAAACTCTGGGAATAATAAGTGAGTGAATGAATGAATTGTGCTGCCATGGCCAAGGCTGGCCCATCGCAGCCAAGAAGCTCTTTAAAAAAGATCTAATCAAGATAAAAAGGGTGGCTCTTCTCCTTATGTTTTCTTCCCCTGGCCCACAGAATTCAATAGTTTAGTGATAAGGAAAATTTTAAATTGATGTTATTCTTCAGGATCCCCACACCTGTTCAATTTGGTATTTCAGTCTATAAGGCAATAGTTTCCTAAAAGCTTTGAAACAAAAACTTACTAGCCATACTTTTCCTTGTCACTGTGACTCATCTGAATAATCTAAATTGGTTCAAGGATTCTGCAGTGTTCTCAGCCCTCTGGCCTTCATGCAGCTCTTCCCTCCTTCTTTTTAAAAAAATATTTGGCTGTATCAGGTCTTAGTTGCATCATGTGGGATCTTCTACCTTCCTCTCAGCATGCAGGATCTTTAGTTCCAGGATGTGAGATCTAGTTCCCTGACAAGGGATGGAACCTAGGCCCCCTGCACTGAGAATGTGGAATCTTAGCCACTGGACCACCAGGAAGGTCCCAAAACCTTCCCTCTTAACTAGACCCCCAGCTCCCAGAGAGATGATTTGAGATTTAAGTGTCAGAAAAACAGGAAGGAGAAGGAAGGGGCCTCGGGAAGCAGGGACAGGCTGTCTGGATGTCACCTTACGGGGCAAACAAACCGAACACTAGGATCCTTTGTCCACAATCGGAAGGATGGTGCCCTTTCCTCCATCTGGGCATACAAAGAGAACAGAGAAGTGACCCTTAGTGTGCTCAGACCTTTGCATCACTGGTAGACGTCGGTGCCATCTCTGCCCCCTGTGTAGCTGGAGAGAAGCAGCTGACCCCCCACCCCCAAATGCCAATGCAGAACCATTCTGCTGCTCAGTCATTCCGCACTAAGCATCAGTTTTTCCATAAGCTCACTGGAAAAAAACAAAACAAAACAATAGCCACATTCCTCCAAGAAAGGTCAAAAGGACTCATGAATTAAAATTCTCTCACATGATGAAATTACTTCTCACCCAACAGTGGTTTAATTTGAAGACCTTCATCCAGACCCTGGAGGAAGCTGAGATTTATGAACGTGCTCACTTACTCTCCCTCTCTGGGTCAACTCTATTAAATACTATTTTAAAAATGTTAAATGCCACAGTGTCCTTCAAAGGCGGCTAGAGCCCACCCACCAGGGTTTGTACAGTGGCTCAAATCGTAGCCTTTTTACTTTGGGAGAGAGGCCCACGACAGGGTGGGAGGCAAGGGAACACATGGAGAAAGAGACCTGTTACATTAGCCTGAGCATCTGTATCTGCAAGATACCATGTAATCCTCAAGCCCTTCCCTCTGCCTCCAGGGAGGCTAAAAATCAACCCAGAAAGATAGTGCCTTCATGAGGCCTTTGCTGAAAATCCCATTCGACGCCTCAGCAACCCAGGCCACAAGCCACACCTGGCCAGGTAGGGAGTTGATGCATCTTGGTACCCGAAAGGTTTCTTCCTCTGCCCCTTGCTGGTTAGGTAGCCTTGGGTGAGCTGTATTCAGGCTCTGAGCCTGTTCATCTGCAAAATAGTGGATGTTTATTGTTTGTCTGCCTAGAAGCATAGACTTCTTTGGGGGAACTGTTCCTTCCCTCCCCAACTTGAAGGCTAATTATACCCTATCCATAGCACCCCAGGGAAGGATGCTGACTCAGGCCTGAGATAGGGTTCAAGAAACACTATTCCTAAATCCGGCACCTTGAATATTATCAACTGAAGGAGTTTGAGAAAAATGACAGAATCAGGAAGGTCACTCTTCTCCCCTGAAAGAGACCATAAAACTTTCCTGTGAGAGGTACACCAGAGGAGAGGAGCATTCTTATCTCCAAAGTCAAGGGGGCTCTGAGAAGAGTCTGAAGAGTCTGGCTAAGATTTCCCTCAGTTCAGTACACACGACTGACCTATCATATCCACAACTGTCAGTTCACTACACACGACTGACCTATCATATCCACAATTGTCCACTCTTTGTCAAACGGGGCAAAACGATACTCAGTTTAAACGATTTCTTAGAGTCTCCATTTCCTTATGAAGACTCCCATGTCACGTAAAATTTATATTAAATAAACGTGTAAGTTTTTCTCCTTTTAATCTTTGTCTGTATAATTTTCAGACCCAGCCAGGAACCCTAAGAGGGTCAAAAAACTGTCCTCCCCAAAACCAGGCACTTTAATGTTGCATCTTCTCCAAACGAAGGAGAGGGTATCTACCCAAGAAAAGCTAATCATACTCCTTCCCAGAGATTCCCTGAATTGGGATTAGAAGGAATGCTCATCCCTGGGGGTTACAATGCTGAAAAAATGCCGGTGTCTAATGAGGTCAATGAGAAAGACAGAGACAATGACAGAAACAGAGAGACAAAGGATAGAGGGAGGGAGGGACTGTTGACAGCAACTGGCCCCCTGAACCCAATTATTCCTGAAGCCACATCTACTTATGTGATTTGGTTTTGTAAAAGTTAAGTACTTTGTTTTTGCATAAACTTGTTTGAAATGGTCTCTACCACTTATAAAAGAAAGAATTTTGATTAATATAGTCATCTGCTTTTAAGAATTCATGTACTAGGGTGATGGAAATGTTCCAAAATTAGATATGGTAATGGTTGCACTTCTCTGTAAATTTAGCAAAAATTGTTGAATTTTACACTCAGAGCAAATGCATTTTATTGCACATAAATTATGTATGCAATAAACCTGTTAAGAAATTATTGTTGCTTGACAAAACCACTAAGTGTTTTTAAAAAATAAAGATAATTATCATGATTGTTGATTGGTTCATAGTCTTTTCTTCTTTTTCATTCACCCATTCATTCATTCAATAATTCTGTTGCATAACCACTATTTTCAGGAAATATACTAGGTGCTGGGCACATAGTAGTGAGTAGAAAAACTCACCTACAGGCCATTATTCCAATTCCTTTTAAATTTTGATAGATGCATTATTCACCAACTTTAGTAATTCTCATTACCTCCTTTCATTTGTAGATAATCCACATTCAACTCAGATTGAAATTCAAAGCAGGCAGGACAGAATGCCCTGTTTGATCACATTGAGAATAGAGCATATTATAGTTAATGCCACAGAAAACTGGTGATCTACTACTAAATTGTTGTGTGACTTCAAGAATTGCTTGATCTCACTAAGCCTCAGCCTTCTTGTCTATAAAAGGAGTCTATCATGTTTACTTCATACATTGTCATGAGGATAAGATAGTTCTTGGGTGCAAAATGCTGGTCCTGTAGGTAGTCAACAAATGTTAGTTACCATTCTCTTCCCTAAAAAAGATGTAGACAAATCTAACACTAAAGGCTCTGAGACTGTCCTTCGAGAAGAGGCTACCCACCCTCCTTCAATGATGAAGTATCGGAGCTTGTCGTTGCTGTCACGGGACGGGGTGGCGTAGCATTTGTTCAGCGTCAGAATGAGATGTGTGGAGTCAGCTCCGACCACAAAGACCCCAACATACAGCACATCTCGAGTTGTCAGCACAACTTCACCCTGGCGGTAAGGATGTTTGTAAGAGGCATTTTTGTAGAGTGCCATCTTGGTGGTGAAGCTGCCTTCTTGAGTTGGAACCGTCAGGTTAATGACACTACAAGGGAAAAAGTTGTGGACTTAAAAAAATATTCACAACCTAAAAGTTGAGAGTTACGTTTTATCTGGTGGGAATTTGTAGGTCTTCAAGTGACCCTGACAGAACTGCTCCAAGAATGGGAGGAGAGGGGCCAGGTTATATAAAAGTTTTGCAACAAAGGGCAGGTAATCTGAACATCCAAAAATTATTGTTAATTAAAGAAAACCAGATATCCCAAGTTAAGGAATTTAGTGCTTTTCTATGTACGGGAAGATGCAAGAGTCTGGGCTCACTGAAATCATTCCTTGGATATGCACCTCAGCTATCTGGGGCCAGTATCCTGTTTTCACGTCCTAAGCTTCTTTTTCTCAGGGCTCACCTCAGGGAGTGGCTACAGTCTGGTGGCTGATAGCTGGCAGGTATTCTTTCCTTCCTGAGTTGCCTCAGGTCTCATCAGCTCACCATTCATGGTGGCTGCAATCGCTGATGACTGTGACATTCTTTGTTTACTGACATGGCAGGAAATATTCTGGTTCTCACAGTCATGAGTAGGGAACCCCAAACAATGTGATCTATCCAATCACCACTTTCCAAGCTGAAGATGCAGAGGGAAAGCCAGGTGGAGAGAAGTAAAGTCTAATAGGCCACATGTGGCCATTAAAATTAAACTAAAAATTCAATTCTTCAGTGTCCCTCTCCCCTGGCACATTTCAAGTGCTCAATGCCCACATACAGCTACTGCATTGGACAGTACAGATATGGGACATTTCCATCCCTGCAGAAAGTTCTATCGAACAGCACTGGTGTAAGACATCTGAGTTCAGAAAACATGAATTATTCTTTCCTAGTGCTTCAAAGACAGATGCTAGCAATTTTGATTATGCTAACCTTAACTGACAAGGAAAAGACAGAGCGATGTGCACAGCCCGTGAGATTCTCTACCTTAGCATAGGCTTCACAACGGAGTCCAAGGAGATCTTGATATCCAGCTCATAAGCACATGAAAATTCCACACTGATTGTCCTGTCCCTGGTGATGATGTTCCCAGTATTGTTGGCACTTTCGATCCAAATAGTGTTTTTATACATGATGTGAGTGCCATTGGACTGCAGAGCAAAGGAAGGTCAGAAATCATTAAATCTGGGTGTGAGTATGTGGCTTGCATTTTAAATCCATGGGCCTGAAAGTGGAGAAATGGCTTCATTCCATATATAACCGAGAGGCCAGTATAAATCAGGATGGAGTTAGTCTCAGCATTTAGTAAGGAAAAAAAAAAGTATTAAATGGATGTCAACAGCACCCTTCAGTGTGATAACTTTCAATGTCCACCAAGGGTGATTTCATGTACCACTGAATTCTAAGTACTACCAGCCCCCAGTTATCCATGGGAACCCAAGCTGGGGACAACATGAAGTATTGCCATCCCGAGGTAATATACATATCATCTTTCAATTCTTAATTCAAAATCCCGCCCCCCTGTCAAATCTTGAACCAGGCATGCCCACAAGTACCAAAATGGATACATGCATGTTTTACCATCTTGCTCCTTTCACTCACTGATTAAAAAATGTTAATGAACACAGTTAACAAAATATATATTACCATATGTAAAACAGACAGCCAGTGGGAATTTCCTGTGTGACACAGGGAGCTCAACCCGGTGTTCTATGACAACCTGGAGGGGCAGGGAGTGGAAGGTGGGAGGGAGTTTCAAGAGGGAGGGGACATAGTATACCTGTGACTGATTCATGTCGATGACTGGCAGAAACCAGCACAAGATTGTAAGCAAATATTTTGCAATAAAAAATTAAAAAAAAAAAAGACGGCAGGAAGGCACAGGAGGAAGAGAAGTGAGATGCTTTGCTAAACTAGAAATTGGATAGCCCAAGACAAAAAGTTGTGACCTTGCTATATTTCTGCAGCCAACTGTTAAATGATGTCTGGGGCACCCTTACCCCTCGAAATAGCTGAACCCAGCTGTCTTTACCTGGAAGAACAATAAAAGCACGAAAGAGATAAAAACATGTGTCAACATTCAGGGCAAAGGATGACAGCAGACAGGGCGAAGCAGGGAAGGAAGTATATCACTTATCTTGCTTTCAGTTCAATCAACCACTTAGCACTCAATGATGGGTGTCTTTTGCTGTTTTCCAAGGAGCATGTTTCTAAGTTAGACCCCTGACGTTGGCTTAAGGACGATCAATGTGCAAACGTCCAGAGCTGTCACCACCAAGGCCGGGTGCTCTTTCTGGCCCCTGTTCCTCACCTGCACAATGTTTCCACAGTTCCCTTTGGTGTTGTTGATCTGAAAGGAGATAAAGTCCTCGCCCTCAATGCCGGTGCACTGCCTGTCATTGACCCGCACGCCCTCCCTCTCGAAGCCGAGCTGGAAGAGCTTGCACTTAGATATGGACACTTCCATCTGAGCCGCCTTGCAGGTCACCTCTGCATCAATGATGTCGTGGGAGTCTGTGGGGACACAGGTATTATGAAAGGCCAGTCACTGGGAGCTGCCCTTGCTGCGGGAGTGGGCGTGGTACCCTGTCCTCTTCAGAAGAGGCTGATGATCTTCACACAGAGGTTTTGGCATATCTAACAAAGCTCTGATCAATCTCAATGAGTATATGAAGTCATTCAAAGCAATAACCTGAGCAGTGCTAGAGCCTTTTTTTAAAAGATGAAAATGCTTTACAAAGTATCTTTGGTCTTTTCTTCTTAAACCCAGGATTTCTGCCCCACTCTGGTAGTAGCTACCCTTGTAAGCTCCATACCGTGTCTGGCTTGCTGTGGCCTGGCTAAAAAACATGATTCAAGTGAGGGCATCCCTGGGCAGGCTTCCTTACAGCCCAGCTGGTACCCAGGCCACCACTAGGAGCTCTTGTTTTTTGTCATGGGATGCACCAATGGACATTTTCCATGAGTACACAAACACAGGCTAACAAGCACTAAAGAGACAGAGAGAAACACTTTTATCTGCGTTGGTGAAGCCTTTGAACAGCTTATGTGGGCCCCTCCTGCAGAGCCTTCTGGTCAACCAGGCTTTCATTTGATGATGCTAAACGTAGCACATGCCTCCTGAGTTCCCTGGTTCAACCAAGGGCATGGAGCTGGGAAGCAAAGCAGCTCCCCTTCAAGCTGACAAAACGCGTATGCTCTGGGCCAGGGACAAGGTCATTGCTACTTTAAAGGGGCTGTGGTTAAGAACAGGATCTGGAGTCCTAATTGCTTGCAGTTTGCTTCAACATTTCAGTTTTCTTCGGGACCTGGTGAAAAGCCTCGGGGAAGATAAAGCTGGCTTTAAACACGTCTTTAAGCACCTGGCACTCTCATCCTGATTGTTTCATGTTTTTGCCAAACCACCCTATCTCCCTGTGAGTCTAAAAGATCAATTTGGATCTCTCTGATGCTGAACGTGGCCTCAGATGGAGCTGACTGATCCTATGAATGTACAAATTTACGTTTATCATTTATTGAAGAAAGGGATGTAGATACAAGGAAATGAACATTAGCCTACTTTGAAGAGGTCAGGTTCCTTTCTTGTTCTGCTTAAATGCTCATGAAAACTTTGTTATTTGTGTTTCTAACCCACAGTGTGGGACGTGCGGTCTCCCACCCGGGAGCTTTCCTACAAGGCTGCCAGGCGTCTCCCATTGGGTCTGTCTTGGAGGTGGGGCAGCCGGTGTCACTCACTGTTTCCATAGGGAGGGGGTTCAATGCAGCCACAGAGCTCCCCTCCGTTTTCCAGTTCACAGGTTCGGTTGGGACAGTCCACCCCCACACAAGGATCTTCAACCACTCCTGCTAAAAAGGAAAACAAACATAAGCACACACAACTTGATTTTCACACCAATGCCCGGCAGCATGTGGTCACACTCTGAACTTGCCACTTCAATGGACCTGGTGATGGTTAGATGGCAGATACAAATTAGATAGGGCAGCCTTCCAGGAAGTAATGACGATAGCTAATAATTGGGTCTTTGCTATGTGTTTCATGCTTTGATGGCATTATTTCTTCCAACCCTTACAATCTCTGCCAGCTAAGTATTGTAACTTGGCATCACAGGCGAAATGTACCCAAGGTCACACACAGGTGAAGGTAAGTGAGGAGGATGGAAGACACAAACAAGCTGAACTGCCAGCACATCCCGAGATTCCTGCACTTACTGCTCTGTACCACCATCATGTACATCAAAATCTTTATATTTCTATAAGCTGTAGAGTCCAAACCATTTACCTCTATATTCCCAGGACCTGGCCACCTCACAGTAGATGCTCAACAAGCAGTTGTCAAGAATGAAGACTTAAGGTCCCAGAGAGGTCCCTTAAACCAGGACTTCTTAGTCTTTCTTTTTGATTCATGGTCCACATGTTTCTACTTAATTTTGTAAAAACAGACAAATGGAAATCTACCCACAACTCACCAGCATTGACTGAGATTAATGGCACTTTTTTGCCAAAAGAGGGAAAACTCTAAGTAAAATACAAACGTATGTGAAGTGTCATCACCTACAGATTACAAACAATATTTCTGTAGCAGATGAGCCCATAGGCCACCTGCAAGCTCATTAACATCTCAGTTTGAGAACCACTAATGGAAAACACTTTCTTTTAGACACTCATTTCTTTATTTAAAGACTCTCTCTCCCTATCCAGGTGTAATAATCTTCCTCGTTGTCATGGTTTCTAACAGTAAGTGTTAAAGAAACAGCCATGATTCAACTCCAGCATGAGCCAAGTTAGTTTCAAGAGTTTAAAAACAAAACAAAACAAACCCCTCAAGCTGTCCCATAACTGCAGATGCTTCTCCTGACCTTCTGCTAAATAACTATTATAACAGGTGAGATGACAGGAATGGAGTCGCATCAGTCTGTCTTAATTCCTAGAAAGACGACTAAAGTAGAGCCCTCACCATCAGTTAAATACACTTACTTACTATTTTTGCAGTTTAAACTTTTTATTTTGAATTGGGGAATAGCCAATTAACAATGTTGTGATAGTTTCAGGTGAACAGTGAAGGGACCCAGCCATACATATACATGTATCCATTCTCCTTCAAGCTCCCCTTCCATCCAGGCTGCCACATCACATTGAGCAGAGTCCCCTGGGCTATACAGCAGCCCTTTGTTGGTTATCCATTTTACATATAGCAGTGTGTACATGACCATTCCAAATTCCCTAACCATCCCTTCTCCCATAATTCCTCCCTGCAACCATAAGTTTGTGCTCTAAACCAGTGAAGCTCTTCCCGTTTTGTAAATAAGTTCATTTGTATAATTTATTTTCAGATCCCACACATAAGGGATGCCATAGGATATTTCTCATCCTCTGTCTGACTTACTTCACTCAGCATGACATTCTCTAGGTCCACCCTTGTTGCTACAAATGGCATTATTTCTTTTTAATGGCTAAGTCATACTCCACCAAATATACTTATTTCTTAAAAGCTTCTTTTTCTAAAGACCCATGTATTGCCTAGTGCATTCAGCACCTAAGACAGTGCTAAGCACACAGCAGCCACCCAACGAATGTGCTGGTTGATTAACACAATATGCAAACCACCCAGGAGACTAAGGGCAAAAAAGTGCGGAGGTTACAGCTCCCAAGAAGGCAAAAACCTCACTTACAAACAGGGTGGGCCATTCACTACTTGGCAAATACAACATGCCCAATACAGAGGTAAGTTTTGAGGTTAAAAACAAAAACTGATATTAAAAAAAAAAAATTCCAGACAGTTTCTTAAGTTCAAAACAGTTTAGGCTCTTTGCAGTATCGCTTATTAACAGAAGAGGGTAAAATATTAAAGTTATCAAACAAAACATTTCTATTGACTGCCAACAGAAACTACTCCATTTGCTTAAGAGTTTCTGAAATCACTGAGTGCATATTTTAATTAATGACATTGTTTTTAGGTTCTGAATCGTGTATTCCTACTCTTGTCAGGCGTGGTGTGCAGGTTTACTGATGAGAACACTCCGTCTTGAAAGGAACAGGGCCAGTTTTCACGGCAGTACCTGTATGCACACGGGGTTGGTGTTTTGCCTCGAGGGACAAACACACAATCTGACAGATGCTGTGTCACACTGCATTCATGGGACAGAGTGACCATTTATGTACATGGACACACATATACGGATATGACAAATTTATATGCATTTAGGCACACACTTACTTGCTCCATCTGTCTGATTAACATGGTGAGAAAACAAACAAAGAGAATAATGGATAATGGACATCAAAATAGTTTTCTTACTACAGAAAAAAAATGCAAGAGTCTATAGATCTTTATTTTACCAATAGCACACGTATAATCCCTTTATAAATCCAATCACAGCTTCCTTGCAACCAGGCAAATATAGCCAGCTCAATTCCAGCTTGATCTGCCATTTGCCACGTGCCTTCTCTTTGTGATGTGGGCTCTGACTCTTGTGAAAGGAGCCTTTGGAGAGATGAATTTGGGGCACTGAAACCAATTAGGAGTCCCATGCTCTGTCCTGCCATCTTAGAAGTCATTACACTGGTGCTCTTCCAACCCAGAGAACCCCACCTTCCTCAGTTGATATCCTGAATTCCATAACTGGACCTAGGGGGGAGTCAAGCTCCACTGAAAGTGCCCCCTCACAGAATCTCCTGCAGCCCACACCTCTCCACCCTTCAACCCCCAAAGCAGATCTACAGGTTGAGATGAAGACCAGCCAGCTAGCCCTGGACAAAGTGACGCCACTGGCCAAGCTGTGCTTTCTGACTCAGAGAAGAGTCTGCAGAAATAAAATAATTCTCTTACAGCAATTCTCCTTCTCAATCCACTCGGTGCTGAGGATTCCGAAGGAGCGGCAGGACTCCCCGTAGGCGGCCAGGGAGCCACACAGCTGGAACTTCTTGTGGTTGTAGCAGCCGTCCAGGTAGCAGGACTCGTAGAAGGGGAGGGGGTCAAGCAGCCCGTAGCAGGGCCTGAAGAAGCCTTTCATGTCCGTGAGCTTCAGGCAGTAGCCGTCGCCCTGCATGTTCTGGATGTGCACGTTGTCGCACATGGCTGCGTACTGTGAGAACTGCAGCTCGTTGCAGCTGGGGGTGAAAGATGTGGTCAGACTAGGAGCCAACACCAGGCATCTGAGATGGCCAGTGGGGGTGGGGGGAGGGGGGAGGGGAGACCACAGTGGTGACCTCTTCAGCTAACCCAGAAGTGAGTGTGGGTGTTGATCCCAATCCTAACCCAGGCTAGGGTTCGAAAGTCAAGGTAATTTCTACTGTTACACCACTGGGATGAGCGAGGGTAAAATAAAATGATAGTAGCCAAAGTGTCAGACAAGGGTAGATATTGATATAATAACCATTAACCTTTGATGTGGGCTTCCCTGGTGGCTCAGTGGTTAAAAAAAAAACAAAAACCTGCCTGCCAATGCAAGATACGCAGCTTCGACCCCTGGGTTGGGAAGATTCCCTAGGGAAGGAAATGGCAACCCACTCCAGTATCCTTGCCTCCTGGAAAATCCCATGGACAGAGGAGCCTGGAGGGCTACAGTCTATGGGGTCACAAAGAGTTGGACATGATCAACTCTGTTGTTTAGCGACTAAACAACAACAACCTTTGATATAATTGACTGATATGATTGATACAATAACTATTAACAGATATTGATTTAATAACCAATAACAATAATGATAATTACATTATAATTAATCAAAAATAAAAGTAATAACTGTTAGTAAAGTAAAAGATTTGAAAGGACATCCAGAAGCTTCTAAACCACTTTCAGTTTAGTTACCAGAGACCATAAGGAAAATCTTCACAACAAAATTGGTGTCAGGCTAAAACCATTTATAAAAGAAGAAAAAAAGGAAAATAAGAAGGGAAAGGAAACTCAAACAGAATGATGATTCCTAAGGAGGAGCTGAATCTTGCTCATCTTTGGAAGCCCCAGAATAGTTTAATGTGCAAAGGAGTCATTTTTCTAACTGTGGCTCCCAGAAGTGACATTTTAGAGAAAGCATCACATTAGGAATTCTAAAATCTAATCCGGGCTTTGCCACTTACTGTGCCCCCTCATCTAAATCATTCCACTCTAGCCTCCGCTGCACCTAGAAAAGGAAGAGACTGGACCAGATTGTGCCCAAGGTTCTTTCCAGCTCTGGGCCCCACAATTCACAGGACGGTCTAATTTATAGCACATTTTTCAGTTTACACCTGCAGAAAAGTCAAAGAGGGTTGAGAGCTTCATTTCCACATCTGGGAATTCAGCTGACATTTGGCATGTTAAAGCTCAAGGGGACAGAATCATTGTACAAGCAAAGAAATGCCAAGAAAGAGAAGTATATCTCTAGAACCTGAGAGGAATTAACATGGTTCGGCAGTCCAGAAGGACTCTTAAGTTAAACACCTTTGAAATAACTTGCTTAGCTCCTTCTATCTCAGCTGGCCAGAGAGGGGCCTGATAATAACCTCAGTGACTTCTATTTTCTTGGGCTTTCTAGACTCCTACCAACTTCTGCCTACGCAACCAAGCCTCTGGTAAGAGGTACAGATGGCACTAGTGGTAAAGTACTGGCCTGCCAATGCAGGAGACATAAGAGATGCAGGCTCAATCTCTGGGTCAGGAAGATCCCCTGGAGGAGGGCATGGCAACCCACACCAGTATTCTTGCCTGAAGAATTCCATGGTCAGAGGAGCCTGGCAGGCTATATGACTGAAGTGACTTGGCATGCACAGACGTGAAGTCTCAGCACTAGGGAGCAAGGAATAACCCTCTTTTCCTGGGTTAACTCTTAATCCCACCCTCAGCAAGGATGCCCAGTCGCAGTTAAATTAAACTTGACCAGTTGGGCAGCTGGTCAAGGCTTTAGAGTTCTAATCCTAGGAACACTCTTCTTTTTGGCCAAGGGCTGGATGACACAAAAATTTAGACTTAGCATCTAAGCCTAGTTACATCCTTTGCTGTTCAAGAAATTACTGTGCCTGATTGTATGATGAAAACTCCAAAGATCTTGAGCTTAGCTCTATGTAGGAGAGGAAGGGTGTTGCTACCCGAAGTGCCTCCCTCATCATCTGTCATAGACACGGGAGGACTGGGACCACTGAGTCTAGTGACTGGAGACTCTCACCTCTTCTGCATGCCATTGGTTTTCCAGCTCTGCGCCAGCACCACACTGCTCACCACTGGCTTCCCCCGCAAGGTCACGTAATCATCAGTTAAGTCCCCATTGAAGTTGCCACAAAGGCCACACACTTTGTTCTGCAGCCTCTCGCTGATGCTGATTTTTATGACGTTGTAGCCGTTGTAGTAGATCTGGATGTCAGGGCTGGTGTCAATCACCAGGAACCCCTCACTGCTGTAGATTTTTGTTGCCAGGCCGGTTATGAACGGAACATTCACTTGTGTGCCATTTACCTGTTAAAGGAGAAAGAAGTAGATGACCCTCAAAGCAGAGATTGGCAAATATTTACTGTAAAAGTCCTGAGTAAACATTTTAGGCTTTGCAGCCCATATGATCTATCCTCGTGGCAAAAATCAGCCATAGACAAAAGTAACTAAATGAGCAAGGCTATGTTCCACTAAAGCTTTATTTACAAGAACAGGCAGCAAGGATATTTGGCCGAATTTTGTATTTTGCTGATGCCTGACCAGGAATTTGAGTGCTCACTCATCTTACTGTCCACAGTTCCTTCCAAAGAAGCAAACTATGGTGGCAGAGAGATTAAAAAAAAATGATGGAAAGGTATAACTCACAACAAGTGGCTAGATTTTTGTATAAAACTTTCTCCAGCATAAACCAATTACTGAAAACAAAATCCCAATCCTGCGCTAAGGAGAGTCTAACACGGTTAAAATGAATCTGGGGATCATTGCTATGTTTATCGTTTTCTTATTTATAATGTTCGAACAGGAGATGCCCTCCCAGAGGCCCTATAGGCATAGTATTTTCTCCATTTGTCATTTTCTTGCTTTATAACAGTTTCTTTTCTTAGCCCTTAGGACAGAACATAACATGCCTTTCCTGTACTTGCAAAATAAATTGTTCTTTCCCCCCGCCCCTAGGTTATCAGTAACTTTTGTTGCTTAAAAACACATAGCAGAAGCCTTTAAAAAAAAATATGATTCTTTACTATTTTGGTGGCTGGGAGTATTTTATTCAGCACAATGTCAGTTTTGCTCTCAGGTAATCCCTTTTTGCTTTCTTGCTGATATATTCTGGGCCCATGCAGTCATGGGCCAATTTGCAAAAGGAATTCGAGTGTCAAAAACACTAGCAGATTAACTTTCATTGAAGTTAAAAACCAGTGTTAAAATCCATACTCTTCCTTTTAAGCTTGCAAAACCCTACCAGTCTTTTGCCTAATGCTGGATACTAAGCTATTCGATGACTCTTTAAATAAAGATACTCCCAGTGCATGATTATCTGAGCCAGTGGTGGAAAACAGATACAGTACCACTCAATTCCAAAAACATTAATATGCCCGTGCTGGCTCTCTTCCTGGCCCTCCCTAGCTGGAATTTGCAACCGGGGTGGGGCTGACTCCATGGTTCTAGTCTAGTCTGCCTGCTGTGAGCAGACTGATTTAGCTTAGTGACTGGGAGTCACCACCACTACTTCAGAGCAGATTATCTTCTCAGATGGAAGGACGGGAGGAATCCAGGTCGGAGTGGTGCATTAGTTTATGGGGGTGGGTTGGAAATTCACATTTATTTGTATACTGTTGTAAGATTCACAAGAAACCCAGCAACTCTCCCAGAGAAGAGTCAACCCTAAGAGAAATCCACCGTCTCATGGCACCCCACTCCAGTACTCTTGCCTGGAAGATCCCATGGATGGAGGAGCCTGGTGGGCTGCAGTCCATGGGGTCGCTAAGAGTCGGACACGACTGAGCGACTTCACTTTCACTTTTCACTTTCATGCATTGGAGAAGGAAATGGCAACCCACTCCAGTGTTCTTGCCTGGAGAATCCCAGGGACGGGGGAGCCTGGTGGGCTGCTGTCTATGGGGTCGCACAGAGTCGGACACTACTGAAGCAACTTAGCAGCAGCAGCAGCTCTCCTCTGTGCTCCTTCCCTCGGCGTGTCATTAGGGGGCGCTCTCATAGTGAGGGACGATCCCTCCCACCTGTTTTTATTTAGGTAGCTGTGTTTACAGGCAAACGCTTGCTGTCTTTCATTTTCTAGAAAGGATGGCAGAGATGAAAGAGTCGGTCTTCATTCAGGTGGCAGAGACAAGAATAATTTCAAACTCTTATAAACAAATAAGAATCTTTTTGGAAATTAATTCAGAGTAAAAGCTGACTTATCTACCATTTTATCACCCGAAGCTTTAATAGCATACACGCTGACCTTATGTTCTTGAGATACTGTACATATCCTGAAGATCTTCGGAATCGTATGTGCTAAGTCATTTCAGTTGTGTCCAACTCTTTGTGACCCTATGGACTGTAGCCCTCCAGGCTCCTCTGTCCATGGGATTCTCCAGGCAAGAATACTGGAGTGGGTTGCCTTGCTTTCCTCCAGGGGATCTTCCCCACCCCGGAATTGAACCCACATCTATTAGGTCTTCTGCATTGGCAGGTGGATTCTTTACCACTAGTAAGCGAAGGACTAAATGGGGCCCTTGCTTATGCCTGTAGAATCTTTACACTTTCAGTTCTCCAAAATCTGGTTATCAGTGTATGGCATGTATGAAATAAACAGCCTGTTAAACTCATTATCAGGGGAAACCACAGTAAACAGCCCCCGAGACAGGCCCTCGTTCCAGGGCACATTTCTTAAGAATCAAGGACAGGCTCGTCACCTTAACTGTGTTCCGGTCGTTGATGAGAATCTGCTCTTCGTTAATGTAGAAATAGACGGGCGAGATGATGGTGAGATTGGGGGCCAACCACTTGTCGAAGTTGATGATGAGCTGGAAGGAGACGTCGGGGAGCTTCTGGCAGATAGTGGAGAGCACGAAGGCGCAGTTGGCTGGGAAGCGGAGGAAGGCGCCGTCGAAGGTGCGGAAGACGCCGCCGCCGGCCGCCAGGCAGTAGGAGGTCTTGGTGCTGAAGCAGCCGCGCACCCCGTTGCGCAGCGCGCACTCCTCGTCCGACTTGCACTGGCGCGGGTCGCACTGGATCAGGTTGCGCCGGAAACAGCGGCAGCGCCGCGTGCAGTCGCTGTTCCAGAACAGCTGCTTGGGCTGGAAGAGAGGCGCCCTTTGCATGAAACTCTGGTGGCGGTCAAGGTTGGGGACCCCAAAGCCCAGTCCACCTGCACCCTTTCCGGGCTGGGCTGGCCTATCAGTAATGGGGCTGGAATTTGCAACAAGGGAGGCTGGTTCAAGTCAAACAGTACCTGCCTTCCGGGTAACTCAGATGCCAAACAATATGCTACCTAATCTCTACTGGTTTCAATCAAGAATTTGGGGATCTTCACGGTGGGTTGTAGAGCTAATCACAGCCAACCAACCGGAATGGGAAGCTGGTCAAGGAACTAGGTGAAGAGGAAAATACTTGGTAGGGAATTAATCTAACAAGTATCAGCTCTTCTTGAAGGAACAAATTTAAATTCACTCAATAATGATAAACCCCACCCTTCAATCTTAACTAGGTTAAAGAAAGGGAGAACCAATTCTTATGCCGAACCATTTTTATCACCTTAAAAAATGCACAATGTGAGAGTTGCAAGTTAAGTTTTATTTGGGGCAAAATAAGGACTATAGCCCAGGAGACAGCATTTCAGATAGCTCTGAGAAACTGCTCCAAAGAGGCAAGAGGGAGGGTCAGTATGAATGTGATTTTGGTGAAGGGAGAATATATGCAATCAAATACTTATTTTTTGCAGAAGGTTTCCACTAGTCATGAGGAGCAGTCATGACCATGAAGGATTTTAATGCTTTTCTAGATATGAGGAGCTACAAGAATTGGGCACATAAAATTGGCTCCTAAAAATATCTATTTGAAGACCTATCCTTTCAGTTTTTCCCAGAGCACAGAATGCCTGATTTCTGCTTTTCAGCCTGAACTCTTTTCAGGTAATGTTGAAAAATAAGCACCTGAAGCAGCACATGTTTTAATCCCTGTAGAGGTAGATGGTAAGTGCCAATGGCAAGTGCCAATTTATAGGTGACAGTTTCAACATTTCACAGTAGTCACTGTTCCAAACTTCTTTCCTTGTAAATAATCTACTTCTAATTAACTTCTGTTGTAGATACCTCTATTTCTATATCCTGGAGTGAGAAACCTAGATAACAGTGAGGTTCCATGAAGGGAAAGCTTTGGGATCAGACCACCTGGGTTTCAATCCCAGCTCTGCCACCCTACTCATGCCACCCTGAGAGGCTCTGCCAGCTTCCCAGAGTGTTGGTTTGCTTTCTCTAAATTGAAGTTAATAATAATGTCGTGCAAGGCAGTTGTGAAGATTAAATTCAATAAGATGTGTTATGCACATTTCCCGGCTGAGAGTAGGTACTCAATAAATAATAGCTGCTGTTATTACCAGAGAAGAACAACTCATCCTCTTTCAGATAGTGGGGAATTATAAAAATTTATATTAAATACCTGCAACGAAGTGTATCATCAATTGGTGGCAGCTATTATTTTTCACTCTTTCTACAATCTGTAGACACAGCTGCACTTGTAGAGTCTGTGCTCTTGATCTTGTACCTGTTCTAGACTAACAATTCCAGGGAACTGTTGGAAATTGGTCATGACTGTTCAAGTGGAGTGTGGTCCTAATGAGTGGATTACTTCATAGAGATGAGGGCCCTCAAGGCGTTAATTCAATTTTCTAAAACAGTGCTATCCAGAGAAGATGTTTTAATGGCACAAGAAGGGTCTATGCTATTGTCTTGTCACAATTTTCTGCATTAACGATAGACTTATCAAAACCCTGGATATCAAATACAGATCTGACTCAGATCCAAGGGTAAGTAGGAAGAGGGTGAGATCTTCCAGGAAGAGTTTTCTCAAGAAAACCATTGCTGATTCTTTCACCCCTAAAATGGAATGTAAGTAGTTCCTGGAACCTCTTTCCAGACCTGTGAAATATTCTGGGTGCCAGCAGCTTCACAAATTGGCCTCCTTTCTCTTATCAGATTTGCAGAATAATTGAGTGGATGGTCTGGCCTCTCTCAGATAACAAGTCAGACATTGCATGGGTGGAGAGAAAAAAATAACCTGATGTATGTGGATATGATCAAGGGTCCATAACTCATCCCACAGGAGAACTTGATCATCAAGTAGCATCCCAGTAAAGAGACTGGCCCAGTGCTGCTTGCTCAACCTTAATTAGTCCTGACAAGGACAGCTGGGTAATTACCCTATATGCTAATGGCTAGATGTGTTCTCTTTTTATTTCCAAAGAAATCTGTCGTATAAACAAGCCTCCAAGCTTGCTTGAACTGTGGCAAGTAGATGTGGATTATTTGTTTTGTGAATTTGCTACTTCCCAGATATAAGCTGTTGTCAAAACCCACTGACTTTCTGATGAAAAGTGGATACTAATGTTGATAGTGCTAATAGCTGCCGAGAGCTGTATTGTGCTTTTCCTGAGAGCTCCAAGGGCTTTTATATGCATCATTCCATTAACACGCCTGGATTTTTTTAATTTATAAAATGCCTCTTAAGAGAATTAACAAAACAATAAGCAGCTACCAATTATTGAACTGCTAGGTGCCAGGTACTGCATAGATTATACAACAAACATACTGAGTTGGTATTATTAGTAATGTTTTGGAGATAAGGCCACAGAAACTCAGAGAAATGACTCAGTTTGTTCAGTATTGCTTCAGCTAGGATCAAGCCCAAATCTCAATCCATTATGTCACAGACACTCAGGATCTCTGCTGAGGGGAGCATGACATACTTGATAAATGGATACATCTCAGTAAATCTCTGGACATGGGAGCAGAGCTTGAAATAGTGTTTTTCAGTTTTGAGCCTGGTTATCTCTTCTCCCAGATTGTGGGAAAATGGAATCTATTATTATTTTCTCCCACATGTTTTGCCTCTTCCTTTCAAATAATCAATATCTCTAAGAGCTAACTTCAAAACTCACCTCTGCCAAGAAGCCTTCTTTGATCAATTCTGTTATTTTATTCTACTTTCCCCCATCTTTCTAATATAACATTTAAACAAATTTCCCACTGAAAATGAGACTGAAGGTAGCGTCCATATTCATTTCTTTCTATTTCTTCTCAAAGTAAAGCCAACTTAGTTGTTCTTGAACAGGAACAATATTTCTTTACAGAAGGAAGGCAATATTTCTTTTTTGCCTAGTTTATTTCCAATTTAGACACTTCAATTAGTTTTTTTTTTTAAGCTTCGATTCTTTTTCATTTTAAAATTGATTAGTTCTGTAGGGTATTATTTTTCACTTGTTGATATGTTATTTTGTAATTGTCCTCTTGTTCTTTAAAGTGCATTTTTTCCCTCCTCTTCTGAATAGATTTTTCAGTTCCTTAAGGCAGGGAACATGCTTTATCATCCCCAACAATACCACTAGCACAGAGATCTGCAAACAGCAGCTACTGCACAGATGCTGTTGTTAACTGTCTACTCACCAATGTCAGGTACTGATATCGTTTAAACAGAGAATGGGCGAGAGGCAGAACCCAGGGCTAAATACCCTCTCCAGGCAAGATCTTTTTTAGCTTAGTATTCCAGCACATAAAGAAAGATTACAGGGTGGAAGTGTAAATGATTTCGCAAGCTCATATGTTTTACTCAGTGACATCTAAGAAGGGTATCTTCATCAGCTCTATGTGAAGCCCCCAAAGACAGAGAAGCAGAGAGTAGGATGTGGAAAACAGGACATTAAACAGTCCAGACAGAACTCTCTGGGAACGGTCCTAGAGGGACAACTGACACACGAAGAGATGGCAGCCTTCACTCCCCTTCTCATGGAGCTGCAATAGACAGAAGAGAGAAAGCCACTCCTCCCAGCCTCGAGCTCCATATTTTCCAGTTAAAACTGCCCTTAGCTAAGACAGGTATAAATGTCAGATTCACTGCCTTCCTGTTTCCAAAGAGCAGCCAAGTCAGAAGCTTTCAGACTAAGATTTGCAGGAGAGGAAATCAGAAGGGCTTAGAGAAAGGCACACACAAATGGTAGCTCCAAAGCCAGAGCCTCATCTGACCTGTCCTTGACCTCTCGCCCGCCACTCCCCGCCTCCTCATCTCCCTGCGAATCCACAGCACCATCTTATCCTCATCAGAAGGGAAGATGAGTTCACCGTGACCCATCTTCCTCCTAGCGGGGAGAGAACTCCGCTGCCTCTCAAGGAAGACGGGTGGGCCGGCGCCCCTACCTCGTAGTACTTGCCGTCGGAGTAGCAGCCGCAGCTGTGGGGCAGAATGCAGCTCTTGCCGTTGAGGACGTAGCCCGGGTCGCACTGGCAGCCCTCCACGCAGTAGTGGTTGCAGTCGCTCTTGAGGCGGATGGCGGCGCAGCGCGGCTGGCACACGCTCACGCAGCTCTCGTAGTGGCTGTTGGGAGGGCAGGCGACGGCTGCAACGGAGACACGGGTCAGGATGGGCCATCCCTCACCCGCTGGCGGAGATGAGGCCTGGTGGGGAGGAAGCTTTGCCCGCCCCCCCGCCTTCTTTCCTCCTCTCTCTGCTTATAGAACGTCTCTATCGGACTTAGCATTGCAGAAACAATGGACAGTAGAGCAGACGGAGGTTATCCGGCTCCTCACACCATCTTGCTCCTCTCCTCAGCCATGTTTCCCTGAGGTTCTCTCCAACCTGTTGCCTTAAACCCACTACCCAACATGCATCTTGACTCCAGTGATTCACTGGATGGTCTCCCGGGGGCGCCCCACACTCATTCCCGCCTTTAGGTCCCCCGTCTGGTGTTCATCTGCCTTCCCCACCCACTTCTTCATCCTCCCAGTGTCTCCAAATACCCCATTTATCATTTTCTTATTGGAGTATAATGGCTTTACCATTTTGTGTTAGTTTCTGCTGGACAATGAAGTGAATCAGCTATACCTATATGTATATCCCTTCCCTCTTCGACCTCCCTCCCACCCACTTCCCCACCATCCCACCCATCTAGGTCATCATGGAGAACTGAGCTGAGCTCCCTGTACTTTATAGCAAGTTCCCACTACCTGTCTATCTTCCACATGGTGTATATATGTGTTAGTTAGTCGTGTCAGACTCTTTTTGACCCCATGGACTGTAGCCCACCAGGCTCCTCTGTCCATGGAATTTTCTAGGCCAAGAATACTGGAGTGGGTAGCTACTCCCTTCTTCAGGGGATTTTCTGGAACCAGGGATTGAATCTGGGTCTCTTGCATTGCAGGCAGATTCTTTACCATCTGAGCCAGCAGCGAAGCCCTTTACACATGGTAGTGTGGTGTACATATGTCAATCCTATTTTCCCGATTCATCCCACCCACCCCTTTGCCACAGTGTCCACATGTCCATTTTCTACATCTTCATCTATTGTTCCCCTGGAAATAGGTTCATCTGTACAATTTTTCTAGATTCCACATAATGTGTTAATATTTTATTTTATTATTATTTTTTAATCTTTTGGCCATGGTCCATGACATGTGAGAGCTTAGTTCCCTGACCCGGTATTGAATTGTGTCCCCTGCATTGGCAATATGGAGTCTTAACCACTGGGCTGCCAAGGGGAGTCCCCAGATCCCTCATTCTTCAAGCCCCAGGTAGAGTCCCAATTTATTTGCAAAACTCCCTACTCTTTTCACTCACTCAGAACTTCCAGAACGCTTTTCTAAGCCAATAGTTTATAAACAGTAGGCCCTTGAACCCCTTGATTTCTGAGAAGGCAAACTTACCTGGTGTGTGTGCCTGTGTATAGAGACCAATCCACGTCAACTATGTTCTGTGATTTTTAAATGTATGTAGATGCTTTCCTGGAAGGCAGTTGGGGTCCTGGTGAAGAGCGTGGGCTCTGGAATCAGCTCTAAGAGACTGGAGCCATTACCTAATCTCTCTGGGTTTCAGCTCCTTATCTGTACTATACAGTTACCCAGGGCAGCACTTCATGGCTCTTTGGGAGGGAATGAGTGAGTCTGTGTACTTAGAACAGTGCCAAGCACCTAAGAGCTTGGCGTGCTGCAGTCTGTGAGGTTGCAAAGAGTCAGACACAACTTAGCGACTGAACAATAGCAACAACAAGCACCTAAGTGTTCAGCAAGTGGTAGTCAATCATTAAAGACAGATTTGCTTAAAAGTTTTGCAGAAACTAGTATTTTTAGTCAATGTATACAAAAAAAGCAGTAAAGAACCCACCTGCCAATGCAGGAGATGTGGGTTTAAACCTTGAGTTGGGAAGATCCCATGGAGAAGGAAATGGCAACCCGCTCCAGTGTTCTTGCCTGGGAAACGTCATGGACAGAGGAGCCTCATGGGTTACAGTTCATCAGATCGGAAAAGAATGGACATGACTTACCAACTAAACAACAAAAATAACAATACAAGAAAGAACAACTACTCTTATGTGGAAATTTCTATTCCATATCACTTAGGCTTGAATCATTGTTTTTGCACTGCTATGTGTATTTTATGTGCTTATAATGATGCTACATCTTGTACATTTATCCCTGCCCTCATGAGTAAATGAATCTCTACAATAAATTCCTGGAAGTGGAGTAACTGGGTCAGAGGGTATGTGATTTAAGCTTCTGATAGATGCAACTGAATTGCCCTCTAAAGAGGTTGTGTCAATTTATCCTCCTACCAGGGCTATATGAGATTTATTTTTCCCTCATCCTCACTGATTGTTTATCCCCAAACTTTCTGGTCCTTGGAAAAAACTACATGCTATACCTATAAGGTATCACTATCCAGAATATGAAGGAACTTCTAAAATTCAACAACAAAGAAACCAAACAATCTGATACAAAAATGAGAGAGGGATTTGAATAGACCTTTCTGCAAAGAAGATATATAAATGGCCAATAAGCATGTGAAAATCAACACCACTAATCATCAGGGAAATCAAAATTGTAATGTGATATCACATCATACCCATTAAGATGGCTACTATAAAAAAACACTCAGAAAATAACAAATATTGGTAAAGATGTGGAGAAATTGGAACCCTTTGCCCTGTCGATAAGAATGTAAAATGGTACAGCTGCTGTGGGAAAGAGTAGGGTGGTTTCTCAAAGAATTGAAAATAGAATTACCCTATGGGCCCAGCAATTCCATTCCTGGGTGTATACTTAAAAATTTAAAAGAAATATCTCTAAGAGATATTTAGACACTGTTGTCATAGCAGCATTATTCATTATAGCTAAATCATGGAAGCAATACAAGTGTCCACCAATGGATGAATGGATAAGCAAAATGTAGTCTACACATACAATGGAATATCACTTCGCCTGAAAAAGGAAGGAGATTCTGCAACTTGGATGAACCTTGAGACATTATGCTAAGTGAGATAAACCATCCACAAAAAGATGAATACTGTATGATTCCACTTATGTGAGGTATCTAAAGTAGTTGAGACAGGAAGTAGAACAGTGGTTTCAGGGGACTCTGGAAGGGGAGAGGAATGGAGAGTCAGTGTTTAATGGATACAGAGTTTCAGTTGAGCAAAATGAAAAGCATTTTGGAGGTTGAGGATGGTGGCTGCACAACAATATGAATGTACTTAGCAACACTGAACTACACCCTTAAAAATGGTTACGATAGTAATTTTGTTATGTGTATTTTACCATAATAAGAAATTAATGCTATAACCTTATTTCATTTGCATTCTTTGTGAGACTGATTATCTTTTTCCTTTGTTTATAATCTATTTGTATATCTTTCTTCTGTGAATTGCCTTTTCATGTCCTTTACACATTTTGTTCGGGGAAGGCAATGGCACCCCACTCCAGTACTCTTGCCTGGAAAATCCCATGGACGGAGGAGCCTGGTAGGCTGCAATCCATGGGGTCGCTAAGAGTCGGACACGACTGAGTGACTTCACTTTCACTTTTCACTTTCGTGCATTGGAGAAGGAAATGGCAACACACTCCAGTGTTCTTGCCTAGAGAATCCCAGGGATGGGGGAGCCTGGTGGGCTGCCGTCTATGGGGTTGCACAGAGTTGGACACAACTGAAGTGACTTGGCAGCAGCAGCAGCAGCACGTATTTTGTTTGTTGAATTTCTTCTTATTAAATTGTAAAAGCTCTTTGTAAATTAAAAATATATTTTTGTTTGTCACATGTTAAAAATATTTATCAATTGTTTTTTGACTTTGCTGCTTCTTCCTTTTTATTTTTTTGGTACATTGGTTTGTGATCTTGATGATGTTTTTGCCATATGGAAATATAAAAATTTAAAGTGGTCAAATTTATCATGTTTTCCCTTGTGGCTTTAGGTGTTTTGCTTAGAAGGGCCCTCTTTACTCCTAGATTACCAAAAATATGCCTTTGTTCTCTTTTAGTAGCTTGTTTTGTTTTAAATTTATTTATTTTTGGCTGTGCTGGGTCTTCGCTGCTGCACGGGCTTTTCTCTAGTTTTGCAGAGCAGGGGCTACTCTCTAGATGCAGTGCACGGGCTTCTCATTGCGGTGGCTTCTCAGAGCAGAGCACGGGCTCTAGGGCAAACAGGCTTCAGCAGTTGCAGCACATGGGCTCTGCAGCTTTGGCTCACAGGCTCTAGAGCACAGGCTCAATAATTGTGCACAGGCTTAGTTGCTCCATGGCATGTGGGACCTTCCCAGATGAGGGATCGAACCCATGTCTCCTGCATTTGCAAGTAGATTCTCTACTATTGAACCAGCAGGGAAACCCTTCTAGTAGTTTTATGATTTAAATTTTTATCTTTAATCTTGGCTCTGTCTGGGTTTTATTTTTGAGTGAGGAAATGAAGGAAGGATTTAATTATTTTTTCCCCCTGCTAGTTTGTCCTTTATTGAGTAATACATTTCCCCTACTGATTGGAAAAGACAGCTTTACTATATACTAATTTCTCTTTGGTGTTTGGGCCTATTTCTGGACTTTCCCATAGGTCCACTGGTTAGTTTTTCTGTGCATGCGCCAGTATTGACTTGTTGCCTGGCAAATCCCATGGACAAGGAGCCTGGCAGGCTACAGTGCATAGGGTAGAAAAGAGTTGGACACAACTGAAGCGACTTAGCACGCACACATTGAAACTCTGCAATACATTTTAATATCTGGGGAGACATAACTACTAATTTAGAAATGTCTACTGTTGTTTCAAGTATACTGGTCCTATTTCCCCAACAAGGCAATAAACTCCATATTTCATGCTTCTGATTTTTTGTGGTCCCCCAAACAGTGCTGAGAATGTGACAAGTGATTAATAAATATTTGATTCTTGAAAACAATCTTCCAAATTCCTAATTCTGATTTTCTCCACCCAAATGAAGCACTGAGAGCTGAAAGTGATGATGGTTCTACACCTGGATTTCTATTGTGGTCACAAATGTGTCTCTTGCTGTGGCCAGTGGACTGATACAGGCTTTGTGCCCTCGGTGGGCAGGATGCATAGGAAGAGCAATGCAGCAGTGAAATAGAACTGGTAAAGGCTCTGGAATCAGGCTGACCTGGCTTGAGTCTTGGCCTCTGTGACTAACTAGCAGTGTCACCTTGGGCAGGTTATTTACTCTCTTTAAACCTTGGCTCCTCTGCTTCCTCATCTGTAAAATGGAGATAACAATATCTCCCACATCAAATATTAATCTTCGTTAAGATAAAATGAAGTGCAATTTTGTACAGTGCCTGGTACTTCAATGAAAGTTTCTGTTACTAATAGTAGGAGCAGTTGTAGTAGTAACAATAGGAATTTTTAAAGTTATACAATTTTTTTTTTTTTTGATCATGCTGGGTCTTTGTTATAGCTCCAGGCTCTTCTGTGTGGCTTCTCTAGTTATGGTGCAAGGGTTCCAGAGAGTGTGGGATCAGTAGCTGCAGCACATGGGCCCAGTTGGCCCTTGGCATGTGGGATCTTTGTTTCCCTGACAGGGATCAAACCCGTGTCCCTTGCCATTGCAAGGTGGATTCTTAACCACTGGACCACTAGGGGAGTCCCTCAATTAGAATTTATTGAGTTTGCAGAGAAAGATATAGGAAAACACCTAATTATCAGACTTTCAACCAAGAACTTTGAAGTAGCAAAATCTGCCTCTGATAAAGGATAAAATGATACTCAATGCTGGCTGACCAGGCACCAGACAGCCTTGTGTATGAGCCATCATCACATTTAATTCTCACGATGGCCCACTGAGGTTGGAAGATGCCTCCCCAGACCTGGTTCTACAGAGCTCTGCATCCTCTGTGGTACCCAGGAGCTCCCCACCCCTCAGGGCTTCCTGGCCTACCAGATAAGAGGAGCAGCACCCTACAACCAGAGAGCACTGTCTCTGGAGCCACCTTCCAATTTACCCAAGCTAATTTCCTTGGGAAAGTCACTGAATTATTCTGAGCTTCGGTTTCCTCCTCTAGAAAGTGGGACTATTAATATGGCAGAAACCAACACAATATTGTAAAGCAATTATCCTCCAATTTAAAATAGATTTTTAAAAATAGGGCCTACTTTACAGGGTTGCTGTAAAGTTATAGGAGTCAATGATTGAGGACTCAGCACTGAGAAGAGTGCCCGGCACATGGTCAGAGCTAAGTACCTGCAATGAATTTATTATTTTCTTCTCTTACTGTATCCTCACCATCAAGTGCTCTAATTTAAGTTCTCCATTAAAGGACTGAAAGAATGACAGATGCAGCTGAAAGAATTTTAAGAAGGGGTTAGCAATAAAGACAAATGGCCTCCCCTCCCTGCTCTAAGCCTATTTGTTCAACTTGGGTGAAGGAGTTTTCCAATGCATTTGCAAAAAGGGTAATTCAGTAATAAATTATCCCATTGATAGGAACAGCCAATATCATTGATAACCAACAACATCCTACCTTGTTACCAGTCAAGCATACATTTAACGGGCAATTCTGGCTTAACCTTTTTTCTCCTGAAAACAACATTCTCATTTCTCAACATGTGAATGTTGAAATGGATGAATTCTTAGTAGAAGAGAGGAGTGGGATATACATGTGTGCCAAATCGCTCAGTCATGTCCAACTCTTTGCAACGCTATAGACTACTGCCCATCAGGCTCCTACATCCATGGGAATTCTCCAGGCAAGAATACTGGAGTGGGTTGCCCTGTCCTCCTCCAGGGGATCTTCCCGACCCAGGGATCGAACCCATGGCTTATGTCTCCTGCATTGGCAGGCGTATTCTTTACCACTAGTGCCATATGAAAAGCCCCAGGGAGGGAGACAGGGGGATGCTATTCCTGCCCTCATGTCTCAGAGGTTAACGTCATGTCAGATTTGGTTGTTGTTTAGTTGCTAAGTTGTGTCCAACTCTTTTGTGACCTCATGGACTGTAGCCTACCATGCTCCTCTGTCCATAGGATTTCCCAGGTAAGAATACTAGAGTGAGTTGCCATTTCCTTCTCCAGGGGATCTTCCAACCCAGGGATCGAACCCACATCTCCTGCATTGGCAGGAAGGTTCTTTACCACTGAGCCACCAGGCAACCCCCAAACTTGGTTACAAACAATCATATTCAAGCCAGCCTGTGTTCACCGATCTTTCAGACTGAATGGCTGAGTTAGGACTCAGGCTCCCGTGGCTTTTCTCTGCTTCTGAAATTCAAAATGGAAAACTAAACTGCCTCCAACTGTGTCCGCACACCCCCTCATCTCCACCCACACGCCGTCTCTAAAGTGTAATTTTTTTTCTCTTATTTTAGCTTTTCTTTTTTGCCAGTCACCACCACCACCTCTTCAGGAGCTTTCTTTTAGATCTTGGCCCCTGTCCTGAAATGCCAAGGTGAGGGAAGGACTATCCCCACTGTGGTGAGGACAGCTGGCCTAGGCCTTGCTGGCAGGCAGCAGTCCAGACAGGGATGGGGCTCATGGTCAAGGGTGGGCAGGATAGACTCTGCTCTAGCTTGTATGGAGCTCCTTGTGACTACGTATAGAGGAGGCCACCAATATCTGGACAGAACTCTGAGTTGGGGAGAGGAGAGAATGCTGGTTGAGGGGACAGGAGGACAAGAAATTAGTCTTCATGGCCTTTAGGAACGGTCTCCCTTTTCCAAACCTTTTCCCCATCCTGGACCAGTTTCAGCCCTATGGGTCCAAGCTCCCTAGAAGTAGGGGACCTTCCTCCTCAAAGGTAAGGCCATGAGAGTGTGCTAATTTGCTTCTTTTTCTTTCCCATGAGTGACAAAATTTGATATCCATAATTTCAGGTGAGAGTGCCTGGTATTAGCCTCCTTTAAAAACAATTCTTCACTGCTCATTGCAGCTAGAGGTAATGGATGTGGGCAGACATTATTCTCTGCCCCACATCCCAGTGACACCAGACAAAACAGCAGCCACCACGGCATGGCTGCAGGAAAAGAGGGACTGCTCTGTAGCAGGTCTCAAGAGGCAGCAGGCAGGGTCTTCTTCCTAAACTCTCTCCCCATCCTGCACCGTGTTTAGGCCCCTGGCTTCAGAGCTTGGTCTTCTGATTTAGACGAAGGTAAGCTCTCTTGTGGGCTTCCCAGGTGGTGCAGTGGTAAAGAATCCGCCTGCCAATGCAAGAGACGCAAGTGACTTGGGTTTGATCCCCAGGTCAGGAAGATACCCCGGAGGAGGAAATGGCAACCTACTCTAGTATCCTTGCCTGGGAAATCCCATGAGCAGAGAAGCCTGGCGAGCTATGGTCTGTGGGGTCACAAAGAGTCCGATACAACTGAGCAACTGAGCATGCTGACAATGAAGCACTCTCGCCCCAGTGAGCTCACCTCAGTGAATCCAGGGTAGCTCTGGAGATTTATCCACAGTCTGACTTTTTTATAGGCATTATTTATTTTACTAAAGTCACCAGAGGCCCCTACTGGCATTGCTCCTTATAACCCCTCACTCAGGGACTGAGCCTGGCTGACACGGCATCTTCTTCCTCCCCCTCCCCTCTTCCTCCCACCCTCCCCTCCCAATCTACATGGATCCAATTATGTGGAATGTAAACGAACTGTGTGAGCATTAAACGACAACACTGTTTCTGATTTTTCATCCAAATCTTCCTTTACCAGGATGAAAAGGGATTTTATTCTCCAGGACCCCTGCTGTATCACTTATTTGGAGCTCTTTGCATTCAGCATCCATTTGTAGCCTTTCTCATACAGTTAGGCCTAAAAGAAATTTGCTGTAGCTAATGAGATTGAGATGGGAAAACAGACCCAGGCAGTTTGGCCAAAGACCAATAGCAGTTTCTCTTCCCCATTTTTTCCTATTGTGATGTGCTAAATGCAGACAAATTATTCCACTATGTAGTGTATGGGCTGAGGGCAGGAGCTTTGAGGCTGGAAGGTCAAACCCTGACTTTGCCACTGAGATTGTAGGACCTTAGACAAGTTACTTAACTCCTCTGAGTCTCAGTTTCTCCCTGACTAATTGGGTGATTGAGGAGATAATGTTGATAAAGTGTTCAGCACTGGACTTGGCTCAAAGCGAGCCATGAATGTAACAACAATACCACTTAACATGCATGGAGTGTGCTAGGCTCTCAATTATCTAATTTGATCCTCCTGACGTTTCTGTAGCATAAAGAGTGCAGGCAGCAGCATTATCGGGAGTGGAGGGGACAAACAACCAGGGAGGCAAAGTGAAACGCTTCAAGGTCACAATCATCCTTACGGACAGAGCAAGGCTAGAATCCAGGTGCTTTAGTTCTTTCGCTTTTTTCTTTCTTTTTTCATTAACATATAATTGATGTGCAATATTAATGTTAATCTCAGGTGTATCTAATTCTTTTTCCAATGTTTCTAACATTCTGCTATATTTCATCATTGCAAAGACTGATACACGACATGTGTGCATGCTAAATCACTTCAGTGGTGTCTGACTCTTTGTGACCTATCTATGAATTGTAGCCCGCCAGGCTCCTCTGTCCATGGGACTCTCTAGGCAAGAATACTGGAGTGGGTTGCCATGCCCTCCTCCAGGGGATCTTCCTGATCTAGGGATTGAACCTGTGTCTCTTACACGTCCTGCGTTGGTAAAGCAGGTTCTTTACCACTAGTGCCCCTGATACGTGACACATATGAGTCAAACAGAAAAACATACTAAGCGAAAGCATATAAATTATCAGTACAGTGATAAGCCAGTGAGGTTCTAGAACTATGAACTAAGCAACCTACTGTCTCATTCTCCCCCCATTTGTCTTTTGTTAGAATCCTACTGTGTCTTTGCTGAGCCCAAATGCCATGTGGGCTCTGCTTTATGTACATTTTGTTTCATCTTCAGAGGAATATAAAGGAAGTAAGTGGTATTAACCCCATTTTATAGATAAGAAGACAGAGGTTCTTGGAGGTTTGAGCTCCTGCTTCAGATAGCAAACTCAATTCCAAAGGGTATATCCCCTTACCCCCAAAAAGTGCATATCCTGGGACATCCCTGGTGGTCCAGTGGTTAAGACTCCATGCTTCTACTGCTAGGGGCCTAGGTTCAATTGCTGGGTCAGGGAACTAAGATCCTGCATGCCATGTGGCATGGCCAAAAAAACCCACCTAAACCAGAGTGCATGTCCTGAAATGGCCCCACTGGATTCGCTCTGACTCCTACTGGGTGACTGGCCCACCCACACCAATCAAAATGCGAGGAGAGCCCACAGGAAGGACTCACAGCAGGACGTGTAGTTCCTCCAGCCGGTCACCGCAATCCCCTGGGTCTGGCAGGTACTGGCATAGTTCTGCAGCCAGCTGCAGGCGGTCTGCACAGCGCCCCCATCAATGCAAGAGTCGAAGAGGCAGTTCTTGTAGAAGAAGGTGGGATTGACCTTGCTGTGGCACTTGGTGAAGCCCGCGTTCTGGCTGGGGATCAGACTGCAGAGCTGCTGCACTTTGGAGAAACCTTCCACCTTGGCACAGGACGGGCAGCGGTCGCCACAGCCAATCTGGCAGAAGGTGTCCCTCTTGACCCAGCTCTGTCCAAACTCATTGACGCTGGAGGCCAGCACACCCACGGGCATCTCCAGGTCATCGTCGGGGTTGCCGTTGTAGCGGCCACACAGGCCGTAGGTGCTGTTCTGCATGCTCCGAGGGACAGTGACGGACAGGAAGGTCTTCCAGTCGTAGACCACCTTTAGCCCAAAGTCAGTTTCCACCACCACATGGAAACCAAAAGAAAAGATGTTTATCTTCCCTTGTCCCAACTTCAGGGGCAGATAGAGCCGTTCATTGTTGACCTGTAAGAGGAAGCGGGTCAGCATAGACAAATCCAGGTGACCCAGACGTTCCCCCCGCCCCCGCCCACCACTGCTCTTTTAATGATTAGTCTTTAAGAGGCAGCCCCAGAGGGGGGCTGGAGCAGGTTGAATCCAATCTTTGCATTTAGTGTCGTTTCTGTCACTCAACTATTATTATTAGGATTTGAACAGACTTAAATGACTATCCTTTGTACACTAATACACCTATTTATTTCACTGCCTTCTGTTTATAGCGTTATTTCCCCCAGGAGTTCGAATTGTTTTCTCCAAGGTAATGAGAGGGTAATAAGAATTCAATTAAAGTTTAGACTAAAATATCTAAACCTAGAACTCTTATGTTGCTATTTCCAGCTCTTCCATGGATTTATCTTAGACAAGCCTCAATTTATTAAATCCTTTAGGATCTTCTTTTTCCTGAAGAATGACTTGACTTTGCTGGTCCCTCTGCCAAAGATGCTATTCTTTACCCGTCAACATCCTTCTCATCCCCCAGACCCTGCTCAAATGCCAGCTCTTCTATAAGGCAAGATTTTTGGAGCCTGTGGTCAGAATGAATCACTCCCTCATCTGGGCAACCAGAACAAGTTATTTATACTTCTCTCCTGTTCTTCTGCACCTTTGGCCAAGATCAGGCACGCGTACCTGCTACTGAAGTGCACATCACATCAGCCTCATATTACAGCTGGTTGTCTACACTTCTGTCTCATCTACAGGATTAGGAGCGACTTGAGAGGAGGGACCACACTTTATTGATCTATGCATCCACCTCCCCCTCATTCCCTGCTGGGAGCCCACCACAATGCCTCACATGGAGAGGGTACTTCACACGTGTTTCCTCCTATATATTTTAAGTTGAGAAAACAAGGAAATCCATGAGCTTCAAACTCCAGAATGGTATGGCCCTTGCACCATTTTGATTCAGATTAGTTAAATCCTACAGCTCATGGCTGGGTGAGTGAGTGCTAAAAAACAGAGACTATTGTGAGGGCTAAGAGAGAGCTGACCTTCCTGGTGTGAGAAGAAGGTGGCTGCCCTTTGGGGTGGTCTGAGGTTGCTCTCTGACTGGAAATACCTCCCCTTCTGACCTCCTTAATCTCGTTCTCATCTGAACCCCCCACCCCCAGCCCAACCACCTTAATTCAGACTCTCATCACCTTCCACCTTGACTCTTAAATACACTGCTACCGGTCTCCCTGCCATGGTCCTCCCCTCTCCTTCATTCACTCTTTACTGCCTCTCCAATATTTTTTAACGCAATTAATACTTAAAACCCTCTCTGCAGTAAGAATGAAATGGGGGATACACTTGGCATATCCGACAGGGCTCTCCAGGAGCTGGCCCCTGCCTGTCAGATCCAACCCACTCATTTCCTGCACCCCAGCCATACCCAGGACTTCACTGCTCCTCAAATGGACCAAGTTGCACCACTCCACATGGCACCCCCTTTGCTGTGAGTGTGGTGGTGCTTTCTGGGTCCTTCCAGGGGACCCATCCTCAACAGTTGTGAATGTGGGCTAGTGATAACTCACAGTTGGTCTCGGCCCAGGAGGTTATGACCTCCTATTCCAGCCCCGCGCCCACCCTAAGGGCAGCCGTTGGCCAATGGCTGACCAACACAGGGGACTGATTCTGTGTGCGGCTCATGCACTAGAGTTCCTGGTGGCTGAAGCTGGAGTCCAGCTTAGACCACATCCTCATTAAGCTCTCTGCTCCTGGTACGTCCCTCACTTTCAGGAACCACCTTCTCAGATTCTGCCTCTAGGGGACCAAACCTAAGACAGCATTGATGCCCTTACCCCATCCTCCTAGTCTCTGGGGCAATATTCACCCTTCAAATTTCAACTCAGCTATCTCCTTGTCTGTGAATGTTTGTTCAGGCAGGACTCACTCACTTATCCAGTAGCCATCAGTCTGCACTAGCCACCTTGCTAAATGCTGGGATAAAGCACAAGGCTCTTTCCCTAGGAGTTCACAGGCATGTGGCCGAGACAAGTACATAAGCAGGTAATAATATATTGTCTGATAAAAGTTAACAGTAGAGATAAATGGAGGCACAGGAACCAGACTCAGCCTGGGAACAGAATCAAGGACACCTACAGAAGATGGTGCCCAGACCCAGCTCTGAACGGTGAGTAGTGTTGGGCAGTCAAGATAAGTTAGGAGTTTGGGATTAAAATATACACATACTAGATAACTAGCTAGGATATACTGTTTAGCACAGAGTACTCTACTCAATACTCTGTAATGGCCTATATGGGAAAAGGATCTAGAAAAGAATGGATATATGTACATGTATAACTGAGCCACTTTGCTGTATACCTGAAGCTAACACAGCACTGTAAATCAACTATACTCCAATAAAAATTTTAAAAAATACATACTGCTATATATAAAATAGATAACCAACAAGGATCTACTTGTAGCACAGAGAATTATACTCAATATTCTATAATATACAGAATAACTATACTCGATATTCTATAATGGAAGAGAATGTAAGAAATATATATGTGTGTGTATATATCTATATACACATGTATGTATAACTGAATCACTTCAGTATATATCTAAAACTAACACAAGATTATAAGTCAACTATATTTCAATAAAAAATAAAAGAACAAAACAATAAAAAAGAAAGAATGAGAGTGAAGAAAAGGGAATCCCGAGAAGAGAGCATAGCCCACGTCAAGGCCAAGAGGAGAGAACCAGCCTCATAAATATGAGGAATTACAGTAATTTAATGATGCTGGAGCACAAAATGTGACCTCAGGGATGATGGGAGAGATGGAGAGATGGGAGGTTCCTGGACCACGGAGAGCCACGTATGTAATGTCCCATGAGATCAAGCTTGAAAGAGACTCATTCATTTTGCAAAAAAGTCACAGTGATCTTAGTAAAAGAACTTCAGTAGCATGATGAAACCAGAGGTTAGAGTGGAGAAGTTAAACAGCAGACAGGGGATATGGATGCAGAGATGACTTCAGGAGTTTGGTAAGAAAAGGGAGGAGAGGGATTAGATAGAAGAGGGATTGGGTTGAACTGGGGTCAAGGTTTGTCTTAGAATAAATATGTTTATGAGTTGAAGAGAAGGACCTAAGACACGGGAGGAGGAGGAGATGACAGATGGGCAAGAGCCTGAGAAGGCAAGATAGAGATGGTGCAGGTGGGTAGTGGCCATGGAGGGGGAAGAGATGCCTCATTCTCTGGAACAAGGAGAGGAGATGAAGATGACGCGGTGATGGGTCATTTCAGTGACAGGGTGGAGGAGGAAAGTGGAGGAGGGAGATCACATCTGGTAGGCACAATTCTCTCAATAAGGAGGCCCAGAGCTCAGGTGACATATGTTCCATGTAGACCCATAATACAGATGTACAAGGTCAACAAGAGACATGGAAGCCGTAGGGACTCCCACCAGCCTTGACAACGCACATGAATAAACAAAAGGGTATGCACCAAACAGCTCACACACGCTGGCTGGCGTTTCTCCACATTCTCTGTTCCTGGCTACTGGATGTCAAGCAGGAGGCGATACCTTGCAGAGGTGTTGTATCTGGATTACAACTGAGACACTTCAAGTCCTGTCATTGCCCAAGAGAACCCAAGAAAGCAAGGCCTCAACATAAACAGGCCTGCTTGGCTTCTCCCATCTCTGAAGCCCTGTAAATGCCACCTCCATCCCTACATCCCTGCCCTGTCTGTCCTTGCGAGTGAGAAATGGAGGGAAGAGGGAGGCCAAGGAAGCAGTCCTGATGGATGGAGGAGGCAGGCATAGAGGAGGAAGAGGACAGGCCATGGGGATCAGTGTGGGGCTCTTTGTTTCTAATCTGAGTATTGGAAATAAGGCCACAAACTTGCTTTTCAGTGGAGAGCCTTCCTTTAAACAGCTGGCCCAGACCTGCTGCCGCCTCTTCAGCTGCTCTGAGGTCCCCTCACAGCCCCACACCTTGCTGCCCCTTTCGGTCTCCATGGACAATTCCTGGTCCTCCTTCTGGGCCTGGCCAATGGACACCTTCAGGGCTCAGCTCTGGGTCATCTCTTCCAGAAAGCCTTCCTTCTCCACCCCCAGGTAGCTCAGGCAACCTGTTCTCTCAGGACACCCACCTTCCCGCCCACACACCACACTTTTCTGGGATTTCACATTATGCTAAAGTTACCTGCTAATACGTCTGTCTCTCCTACCAGATCCTGAGTTCCCTTAGCACAGAAGCCCTGTTTGACTCATGTTTCTACCCTCAGGGTTTGGCACATGACAGACATCAAGATAAGCCCATCAAACACAACTGAGCCAGAGTGACGTTCAAAGGTCCTCTCTTCTCTGCTGTCCACAGGATGAGCAGTCAGTGATAAAGACACTGGCTGTGAGGGTCCTGAAAGTCTTCCCCTCGGCCTGGACCATGCAGCACCCAGCTGTGTTGAGCCTGGGGGAGACAGAGGACAGGGGCCATCTCTGTGGAGCTCGGGCTGTGGACAGCTGACGCTCGGGCTGTGCGATGCCCGGGAGAGGCTCCCCCCTCCAGCTCACCACACACCCTGCCTGGTACACACACAGCATGTTTATTTCTAATTTTCCTCAGCTTAGTGGATTTCCCCATACCCTCAGTACTGCAGGGAAAGAGAGTCACAGAGGGACCCGGAGTCCCGAGGAGTCCCTTCCAGGTCACCTCTGGTTTTGTATGTGTGCCAGCAGTGACCCGGCTCCGTTGCTGTGTTTTGTCCGGCGCTTGACTGTGCGCTGTCATTATTATGGCCATTATTCTTCTTAGGGAGAGACGGTGACTAATAATAACATCATGAGAAAAACAAATGCAAATCATTGAACAGGCAGATCCTGTAGTGCATATTAATAATTCAAAGTAAATGCTAAATCTATCCTCCAGGCCCCCGAAGGAAAGAACCTTCAAGCATCCTGAACTTGGTCTTCCCTGTCAGAGATTGGGAAGCTATATACTTTATTCCCAGCTTGGGCATCTTAGGACATCTGGGGACACAGAAAGGCAGGCCGTGGAAAGTGTCCCCCAACCCTGTTAATCAATTCCTCCTTGCTGCCCATGACTCTCTAATTACTCCCTGTTGTAGACTGAGTTGTGTCCCCCCAAAAGAAATACTGAAGTCTTAACCCCCAGGACACATGAACGTGGTCTTGCTCAGAAATGGGTGTTTGCAGATCTTAATCAAGTTGAGATCAGATCACGCTGTGAAAGGGTGGACCCTAAATCCAATGACAAGTGGTCTTAAATGGAGAGAGATTTGGCGCAGGGGGAAGAAGGCCATGAAAAGATGGAGGCAGAGACTGGAGGTATGAGGTCCCAAGGCAAGGGTTACCTACAACCACCAGAAGCTGGGAGAAAGCCTAGAATAGATGATTCCCTAGGACCTCAGAGGGAGCATGGCTCTGCCAACACCTTAATTTCAGACTCCTGGCCTCCAAAGCTGTAAGAGAGTAAGTTTCTGCTGTCTTAGGCCACCTGGTCTGTGATGCTCTGTGATGGGAGCCCTAAGAACTAACATACTCTCCCCTCTCCATCACTTTCTGACAGGAAGAGACCAGCAGTGTGGTTCTCCTGGCTCTTGACTTTAGCCATGAGCGCATCTCAAGAGACATGTGTCTGGAAGGTGAGCTGACCCAAAGAGAGGGAACCACCCAATGAGAGTGGGGAATCAGCCTCTGGGGAGGAAAGAAGGGAGAGCAGAAAAAAGAACAAGTGTCCATGAGGATCCGGTATCCATATGTGAAGGTAACTGGGTCAGAAAACATAGGTAACCTCAGATGTCTATGTAACTAAACCTTGAGAGTGTGTAAGGAAGAAATACAATACAAGGCAGAAAATACAATTTCATAGTACACTGGATGAGACAAGGCCTATGAACAGATTGCATTTTAAAAGAAGAAAACAACCTGAAAAGTAGAAAGGTGGAAGAGTGTTAAATGTCAGAGAGAAAAGGAATGCCATCAAAATTTATAAATCTAAGGGTAGAAAAATATCAGAGGAGGAGCAAAGTACAAATAGGATGCAGCCACATGGACAAAATGATTGATGTCTTTGTTTAACACAATTGATGAAAGTGAAGGAGAGAGAGAAGTTATTGTAATGAGTGACTTTGACTATCCAGACATCTGTTGGAAAACTTATGTGGCTAAAAGCAAGGCATCTGATATATTCCTAACTTGGCAATTCAATCTTCCCAATTGCTGAAGAAGTGACCAGCAGCAAAATGAAAGTCGTAGGAACCTTGGAAGAAAGGGCTTATTATGTCATTTGCTTCCTTTATTTGACAAACGTTTTGAGTGTCATGGCACGCAGTATATTCATTTAACATAAAGATGGATTAGGTGTGGTTCCCACCCTCGAGAGGCCCACAGTGAGTATTGAGTGAGCCAGACACGAACATCATGGAAAAATGCACCATGATTAATACCTTCAATGACTGAGGAACCAACTGTTAGAAGGAAACACATAGGGAAACAGTAGGGGGTTTGGGTAAAATATCCAAGAAAGAGAAGAAGAATGTCCATAGTGAGACTTTCATCTTAGGTGCTAAAAAGGCACATTTCCCAGTAAACGTGAAAGAGAAGACAGTTTAAGAAGCAGATGGCTGGTGAGAGCCTATTGTAAAGCACAGGGGGAAAAAGGTACAATCTGTTTTTAGGACATATATTAAGTTAACTTTAAGAATGCATTCCAATATACAGAGGGTACAGACAAATATGTGCTTCCCTGGTGGCTCAGTGGTAAAGAATCTGCCTGCCAATGCAGAAGATTTGAGTTTGATCCCTGGGTTGGGAAGATCCCCTGGAGAAGAGAATGACAACCCAGTCCAGGATTTTGGGCTTCCTAGGTGGCTCAGTGGTAAAGAATCCACCTACAATTCAGGAGCTGCAGGAGACACAGGTTTGATCCCTGGGTCAGGAAGATCCCCGGAGGCAGAAATGGCAACCCATTCCAGTATTCTTGCCTGGGAAATCCCATGGAAAGAGGAGCCTGGCAGGCAACAGTCCATGGGGTCGCAAAGAGTCAGACACAACTGAGTGGCTAAGCATAAAGACAAATACTATTTGATTCCACTTACACGAGGAACCTAGAACAGTCAAATTCATAGAGTCAGAAAGCACACTCGTAGATGCCAGAGGCCAGGGTGGGAAGGGGAGATGGGGCGTTACTGTTTCATGGGGACAGAGTTTCGGTTTAGGAAGGTGAAAAATTTGGGAGTGGAAAATGATTAGAGTTGCACAACAATGTGAATGTACTTAGTGCCACCGAATTATACAGTTTGTAGCGTTAGTCACCCAGTTGTGTCCAACTCTTCACAATCCCATGGACTTCTCTGTCCATGGGATTCTCCAGGCAAGAATCCTAGCGTGGGTTGCCATTTCTTATTCCAGCGGATCTTCTCGACCCAGCGATCAAACCTGAGTCTCCTCCATTGCAGGCAGGTTCTTTACCGTATGAACTACAGGGAAATCTCAAATTGTATAGTTAAATATGGTTAAAATAGTATGTTTTATATTATTTTATGACAATAAAAAAAAAAGCTCATAAACCTCTGTTTGTCAGAGAAGGGGGTTAAAGGAAATCCTAAGAAAGGAAATATATCAGCAGAGCTGCCCAAGGAAGTCTTTAAGACAGGATTTGAAAGGGAACATATACAAGAGGGGAGAAGGCAATGGCAGCCCACTCCAGTACTCTTGCCTGGAAAATCCTCTGGACAGAGCAGCCTGGTGGGCTGCAGTCCATGGGGTCACTGAGTCGGACACGACTGAACGACTTCACTTTCACTTTTCACTCTCATGCATTGGAGAAGGAAATGGCAACCCACTCCAGTATTCTTGCCTGGAGAATCCCAGGGACGGGGGAGCCTGGTGGGCTGCCGTCTATGGGGTCGCACAGAATCGGACACGGCTGAAGCGACTTAGCAGCAGCAGCATATACAAGAGGAAGAAGCACATCCTTAACGATATTATACCACAGACCTGGGAAGATAGTGTTGGAAGGCTGACATCCTAAGTCAGCTCCTCCAAAATGCTAAAGTAATGGCTTGTTAGCGTCCCAAGTTCTACTTAGGGTGGGCCCTTGAAGAAGGGGTGGCTGGCCTCTTGCTGGGGCCGATGTCCACAGGCTGGACTTCGGAGTGCACGAAACTCCTCAACTCCTACCTGCCCCTGTCTTCATGGTCAATGGAGTGAAAATGTGGGAAAAAGTAAGAAGATTATAAGGGAGCCCCTGAGTGCTCCAAACGTGGGTAAGACTCTTGAACTCCCAGGTTCCCTGGGAACCGAAGGGAAACTGGAAGAGGTGGAAGGAGGCCCAAGCAGGCAAATGTTTTTATCTCAAAGAAGGGAAGGAGGGGGCTTCTCTGATGGTCCAGTGGTTATGAATTCACCTGCCAATGCAGGAGACACGGGTTTGATCCCTGGTCTGGAAAGATCCTACCTGCTGCAGGGCAACTAAGCTCATGAACCACAAGTACTGAGCCCGTGCACCCTAGAGCCTGTGCTCCAGAGAAGAGAAGCCAGTGCAACGAGCAACCTGTGCAATGTAACTGGGGAGTAGCCCCCACTTGCCACAACTAGAGAAAGCCTGCACACAGCAACGAAGACCCAGCACAGCCAAAAACAAATAAAATAAAGGAAGGCAAAGAGATGGATTAGACAACAGTACACTTGCAGATGCCTAGCCTGTACTAGGCGTGCCTTCTCCTACATAGACAGCAACTGCCTGAGGCACTTGACAGTAGCCGAGCTGGGACTCCATCTAGGTCTGTGCCGTCCCCAGCACACTCTGCTGTGACATGAAAGGCTGAGTTCCTAGAGCTGGCTCTGTTCCTAATTTGGAGACCGGTGACCTGGGTATTTTCCTGTCTGAGGGCTCCATTCCTTATCTGTAAGATACAGTGACAGGAAATCTGCAGGGCCCCTCTGCCCTGACATCCTCTGCTGTTCCTTGGATCCTGGGCCTGCCTGGTTCGGCTGCAGCCTGACTTGCTGGCCCGGGAGCCCTGTCCCCGCACCCCCACGGCTCCCCTGCGGGGGCCCTGCACCCACTCACCAGCACTGTGTGCTTGTAGGCCCTGAGAATCACGATGCTGTAGCCCCACACGGTCACGTCCACCTGCTTGACCCACAGCGCCAGCGACGGATCTCGGTCCTCATTCTTGGCTGTGACGATGAACTTGGGGAACGTGTCTGAGTTCGGCCTGCTTCCTGTGGTGCACAGGATGAGCGGGCAGCTGGTCTGGAAGTCAAAGGGGTAGCCGTCAAAGGTCAGGTAGTGGCCGTAGCCCGAGACGACGCAGGAGGCGTCGGTGCGGGCCTGGCAGTAGTAGAGGCCGCCCTCCTCCATGCAGTACTCGTCGTCCTTGCAGGGGATGCTCTCACAGTGGACGCTGTTGTCCGTGCCATTGCAGTAGCAGAAGATCTGGCAGTCCAGGTCCACCCAGAAGGTCTCATTGGTGGCAAGTTGGTGCCCTTCGAAGTGGCAGCCACACTCGCTCCGGGTGACGCACTGGCTGCCTTGCAGGGCGTAGCCCTCGTCACACTGACACCCCTCAGAGCAGGTGTCCACACAGATGGGGCCCAGGGCCAGGGTCTCACAGGTCTCCGTACACGTCACGCACTCCTCGAAATGGCTGTTCTCCGGGCACTCCAGAGCTGAGGGTGGGCAAGGAGAAGAGGGGCTTGAGAAAGGGACAGAGAACAGAGACAGAGTTTGTGTACACTCATCAGCATGCACGAGTGCGTGTGCATTCATGGCTGCATGCACATGTATATGTGCATGTGTGTGCACACATGGGTGTGTGCGATGCACGTGTGTGCCTGTGCGTGCATGCATGTGTATATGCTGCATGTGACTCTACTTGTCTAGCACAGTGAGCTGAGCGAATGCCACATGATCAGCACACCACCAGCTTCACTGGGGGTGATCCATCCAAGACTCCGTGAGCCTTTGTCACGTGCTCCTCTAGTGCACTTGATTTTTCACATAGAAGATTCTGGGAGGACAGGCCTGTTCCTGAGCACCTGCAATATGCCAGGCACTGTTCTAGGCATTTTAGTGTAATTTTCCCAATAATCTGGACAGTAAGGAAAGTCGAATCACCCTTGTCTTATAGGTGAGGAAACTGAAGTTCAGTGACTTCACTCCTCTGGTAAGTACTGGAGAGAGATTCAAACCTGTGTCTCCTGAATCTAAGTCTCCAAACTCAAAGACTCTGGAAAGAGAGTCCTGGAAGGAGCAAATGCTTTGAGGCCACAGAGACCTTGGGGGTACTGTCTCTGAGCTTCAGTTTCTTCTTTTGTTAAACAAGGACAACGCTTAACTAGGACCGCTGTTCTGAGGATTAACAATCTAACGTGCCAAGTCCATACTAGAGTGTCAGTAAACGCTGTGCTCTTCCGCCTCTTATACTTCCTGCCATTACAGACAGGCTTCAGGGAGGTGCCACCACTGTACAAACAGGACTCACCCTGGGTCTTCTGTCTCTCTGCTCCTGTGCCCTCTGACCCCTTCCGCGTCCTCACTGACTTCAGAAATGGTCACCCCCACCTCCTCTGTTCATGCCCTTGGCCGCACCGGCATGGCCCTCACCAAGTGAAATGCTACCTGTCTTCCAACTTCACTCCAAGTTGTGCTTCTGTCTAGAAGCCTTCCTTGATGGTTAAGTCTCTGAGTCACTAAGCACAGCACATCAAAGAAAAGCACACATGGCTCGCCGTGGGGTTCTGTGGAACCTTCCCATTTCTCTTTATTATTTTTGTTTGTCAGAATTTGATATGAGCCGGGGTGAGTCCAGGAGCAGAGAAGAAATCTACCTACAGGTCTGTGTTGTCTGAAGATCTGTGAAGGTCCTCACCCACCATCTCCTGGGAGTTTGAAATCTTGCCTTTAAGACCCTCTTTAGGTATTATGTACACTGTCACTCCTTAAGAGGGTTTTTTAATCCAAGGACACTATAGAGAGATAAAGTGACTGGCAGTAATAGCTCTGCCCACGAGTACCAGCTCAACAGTTCTGCACTGTGTACTGAAAGCCAATCTCTTTTTCCCCTCTGGGCTAAGGGGTTGTCTCCACTTCCGCTGACTAGTTGAAGGCTAGTTCAGCGCTGATAAAATATGTCTGTAGAGAGGGATTTTCACATTTGTCTCTAAATTATGAATGTTCTAACACTGACTGCAGGTTTATGGTGATAGCAAATAACATGACTTATTTAAATGGCTCCCGTTTTATGACTTATTGTGTTGTCTGAATGTGTCTGAAAGTCTGGAATATACAGACGTGAAGTAATAAAACTTCTCCTGGCCCCCAAAATGCCTCTGAAATTACTTAATTGGGTAGCCTGACTCTGTCAGTGAGTGCTGGTTAAAAAAATATCTGAACACAAAAGCAGTGGTTGTCCCTCTCCAGGCCCAAAGAAGATTGTGTTCCTGATTTGCAGTTGTCACGCAATCCAATCCCCACTCTGCAAGACCCGGGCCAGATTAACCGCTTAGTACCCAGAGACTTGATTATCAAGTGTGTGTGCTCTGGACCGCCTCGCCAGACCCATCCACGCATCCTAGGGCATTCTCAAGTGTGTGCCGTGACCCCCCACCCGAGGAAGCCAGGCCCCACGTGGCTGCTGCTGTCCACATGTCTCCCTCTAAAAGAAGTACTTAAAAACACTTGCTCCAGCTCTGCAGGCCCTGATGAAGGATTCAGTTCAGTTCAGTCACTCAGTCATGTCCAAATCTTTGTAGTCTATGGACTGCAGCAAGCTAGGCTTGCTTCTCTGTCCATACCAATTCCCAGAGCTTGCTCAAACTCATGTCCATTGAGGCGATAATGCCAACCAACCATCTCATCCTTTGTCATCCACTTGTTATCCCACCTTAAATCTTTCCCAGCATCAGGATCTTTTCCAGTGAGTCAATTCTTTGCATCAGGTGGCCAAAGTATTGGAGCTTCAGCTTCAGCATCAGTCCTTCCAATGAATATTCAGGACTGATTTCCTTTAGGAGCGACTGGTTGGATCTCCTTGCAGTCCAAGGGACTCTCAAGTCTTCTCCAACACCACAGTTCAAAAGCATCAATTCTTCGGCGCTCAGCTTTCTTTATAGTCCAGCTCTCACATCCATACATGACTACTGGAAAAACAATAGCTTTGACTAGACCGACCTTTGTCAGCAATGTAATGTCTCTGCTTTTTAATATGCTGTCTAGGTTGGTCATAGCTTTTCTTCCCAGGAGCAATTGTCTTTTAATTTCATGGCTGCCGTCACCATCTGCAGTGATCTTGGAGCCCAAGAAAATAAAGTCTCTCCCTGTTTCCAGTTTTTTCCCATCTACTTGCCAAGAGGTGATGTGACTGGATGCCATGGTCTTAGTTTTTTGAATGCTGAGTTTCAAGCCAGCTTTTTCACTCTCATCTTTAACTTTCATCAAGAGACTCTTCAGTTCCTCTTTGCTTTCTGCCATAAGGGTGGTGTCATATGCATATCTAAGGTTATTGATATTTCTCCGGGCAATCTTGGTTCCAGCTTGTGCTTCATCCAGTCCAGCATTTCACATAATGTACTCTGCATATAAGTTAAATAAACTGGGTGACAATATACAGCCTTGACTTATTCCTTTTCCAATTTGGAACCAGTCTCTTGTTCCATGTCTGATTCTAACTGTTGCTTCTTGACCTGCATACAGATTTCTCAGGAAGCAGTCTGGTATTCCCATCTCTTTAAGAATTTTCCAGAGTTTGTTGTGATCCACACAGTCAAAGTCTTTGGCGTAGTCAATAAAGCAGAAGTAGATGCTTTTCTGGAACTCTCTTGCTTTTTCAATGATCCAACAGATGTTGGAAATTTGATCTGTGGTTCCTCCGCCTTTTCTAAATACAGCTGGAACATCTGGAAGTTCTCAGTTCATGTACTGTTGAAGCCTGGCTAGGAGAATTTTGAGCATAACTTTGCTAGCATGTTAGATGAGTGCAATTGTGCAGTAGTTTAACTTTCTTTGGCATTGCCTTTCTTTGAGATTGGAATGAAAATTGACTTTTTCCAGTCCTGTGGCCACTGCTGAGTTTTCCAAATTTGCTGGCATATTGAGTGCAGCACTTTAACAGCATCATCTTTTAAGATTTGAAATAGCTCAACTGGAATTCCATCACCTCCACTAGCTTTGTTCGTAGTGATGCTTCCTAAGGCCCACTTTATTTTGCATTCCAGGATGTCTGTCTCTAGGTGAGTGATCACACTATTGTGGTTATCTGGGTCATTAAGATCTTTTTTGTATAGTTCTTCTGTGTATTCTTGTCACCTCTTCTTAATATCTTCTGCTTCTGTAAGGTCCATACCGTTTCAGTCCTTTATTGTGCCCATCATTGCATGAAGTGTTCCCTTGATATCTCTAATTCTCTTGAAGAGATCTTTAGTCTTTCTCATTCTATTTTATCTAGTCTTTCCCCTTCTATTTCTTTGCGTTGATCACAGAGGAAGGCTTTGTTATCTCTCCTTGCTATTCTTTGGAACTCTGCATTCAAATGGTATATCTTTCCTTTTGCCCTTTGCCTTTAGCTTCTCTCCTTTTCTCAGCTATGTGTAAGGCCTCCTCAGACAATCATTTTGCCTTTTTGCATTTCTTGCTCTTGGGGATGGTCTTGATCACTGCCTTCTGTACAATGTCACAAATCTCTGTCCATAGTTCTTCAGGCACTCTGTCTGTCAGATCTAATCCCTTGAATCAATTTGTCACTTTCACTGTATAATCATAAGGGATTTGATTTAGGTCATACCTGAATGGTCTAGTGGTTTCCCTACTTTCTTCAATTGAAGTCTGAATTTGGCAATAAGGAGTTCATGATCTGAGCCACAGTCAGCTCCCAGTCTTGTTTTTGCTGAGTGTATAGGGCTTCTCCATCTTCAGCTGCAAAGAATATAATCAATCTGATTTCAGTATTGACTATCTGGTGATGTCCATGTATAGAGTCTTCTCTTGTGTTGTTGGAAGAGGGTGTTTGCTATGACCAGCATGTTCTCTTGGCAAAACTCTGTTAGCTGTTGCCCTGCTTCATTTTGTACTCCAAGGCCAAACTTGTCTGTTATTCCAGGTATCTCTTGATTTCCTACTTTTGCATTCCTGTCCGCTACGAGGAAAAGGGCATTTTTTTTTTCTTTTTTTGGTGTTAGTTCTAGGTCTTACAGGTCTTAATAGAGCCATTGGTGAAGGATGGGGAGAAGCAATTCTCATCAGGTATTGCAACCAGGAAAGGAAAGCATCATTGCCATACCCCCACACTTACTTCACATGAACAATGCCACCAAACTGTGCTCGGTGCAGTACAAAAACAATCCAGTGACATTTCCTGCTGGGTAGGAGCTCATAATCTAAAAGGATGACATAGATACAGCCTGGCAACAACATGGATTGGGTATGGGCAGACTCTGTAATCTTGTAACACGAATGAACTATAACTACAAAGCTGAGTGCAGGGGGCGGGATGGAGATCATTGCAGACAAGCTAGCAGTGGGGCAGAAGAGGATGTGGGAGGTGGGTTAAGGAGAAGGCCGTGGGAAGGCATTCTGAGTCCCGGTAGGTGTGGTGGTCAGTAGAAACCTTGGAGCTTCCCTCCCTTTAGGTGAATTTCTGAAAAGAGCATTCCCAGAATTCCAGCTCCAGGATTCACAGCCTCTGCCATTAAACCCTCTGCAGTGTGGTCAGGGTCACCCAGGACAAAACCGCCTATCTCTGGGATGACACTCCTTTGGATTTTTGATGCTTAGAAACAAGGACATTATTATACAATAAAGATGAGTGTGTGTGTGTCTGTGTGTGTGTGTCTTAGTTCTGTTTAAGAATTTTCTACTGAAAGGGCTTAGAGGCAAAGTAAGGATACTCCAGTAGTGGTAGGTGAGCCTCACGCAGACCTTGGCTTCTTCTTTTTTATCAATCTTTTGGCCCTGTTGCAATGCTTCAGTTTCCTGAGCAGGGATCGAATCCATGTCCCCTGCATTGGAAGCATGGAGTCTTAACCACTGGACCACCAGGGAATTACCCAGAACTCAACTTCTAATAACATTCTCCACCAAAAGGAACCTGGACTTCTTGGAGTAATGGTTGATTCTAGGCTGGGGAAGGGAAGGCTAAAAGATGATGTGGAGCATCTTGTTAATCTAGAAAGTAAGAAAATGGGTGGGAGGGAGGTTCAAGAAGGAGGGGACATGTGTATACTTATGGCTGATCCATGTTAATGTAAGGCAGAAACCAACACAGCATTGTAAAGCAATTATCCTCCAATTAAAAATAAATTAATTTTTCAAAAAGAAAGAAAATGACAGAAATCTATGAAAAGGAGGTAGGAGGCAACTTGAAGGGGTTCTCACAGGCTAAATTTGGAACAATTTTAATGCCAAAATAATTAACAAATATAATATATCCCCAGTGGTTCAGTGGTAAAGAATCTGCCTGCCAAGCAGGAGCTGTGGGTTCGATCCCTGGGTCAGGAAGAGTCCTTGGAGGAGGAAATGGCAACCCACTGCAGTATTCTTGCCTGGGAAATCCCATGGACAGAGTAGCCTGGCGGGCTACAGTCCATGGGGTCACAAAGAGTCGGACATGACTGAGTGACTGAGCATGAGCACGAGCAACAGGAAACACAAATAACTGACGAAAAATAGGAATCCACGTGTCCATATTGATAAGATAGATGAAGGACTTCCCTGGAGGTCCAGTGGTTAGGACACCACGTTTCCAAAGCAGGAGGCATAGGTTTGACCCTTGGTCTAGGAACTAGATCCCACAAACCGCCTGGTGTGCCCCCTCAAAAGATAGATAGATGATTGAGATAAATAAATAGGTGGATGGATGGATAAATGATAGATAGGTGATAGGCAGACAGAAGAGAAGCAAGGGCTTAGTAAAATAACATCTGCTGATGTATACTAGGGGAAAGAGCCCAGGAGCAGGAAACGGTCAGCTTGGAGTCACCATGCTGAAGATCGATACGAGCATAAGTCATCGCTGGGCACTAAATTGAGGAGGGGGACTCTGAGGACAAGCAGGACACTGTATGGTCTTAAAGTATCTCCCCACAGAGTGGTCATTAATTGCATGGGAGAAACCCCATAGTGACACAGAGTGAAGACATTTGACAACTCCTGACCCGGGGACCAACACGCCCATCCCTAATGAGAGGAGGCTCTACACAGTGTGCCACCCATGTGACCTGATACCAGGAGGAAAACAGGCATCTCCTAAGCAGGAAGCTTGGTGCAATGTACAGTGTTACCCTGCCATGGGGATACATCCAACCCAAATGGGGGGCCATTCTATTTCAAAAGGGGGGAGGCTCTATTCTTTAAAAATGACAAGATCATTAGAGACAAAGCTAAGGAATTGTTCTAGGTTTAAGGAAACCAAAGAGACATGACAACCAAATGCCACATGGGATCCTAAGACTAGGTCTGTATTGAGAGAGGGCTAAAGCCATAAAGGACGTTGCTAGGTCAGCTGGAAAAACTGAAATACCAGTGTTAAGTTATCGCATCAGTGTTAAGTTTCCTAAGGTCAGTAACTGTACTATGCTATGAATGAGTGTCCTGATTCTAAGGAAATACAGACTTACGTATTTAGGGGCAAAGGGATATGATCTCTGCAACTTCTTTTCAAACAGAGAGACAGTGAGAGAGAATGACAAGGCCAGTGGGGTAAAATGCTAGCAGCAGATTCATCTGGGTGAAAGCTATACAGATAGGCTTGCACCTTCCCTGTAACTTTCAAGTTATTTCAAAGTAAAAAGTTAAATAGGAAGAAATATAATGGGAGAGAGATAATCTGACATGAGGGATGGAATTCTCAATGGTGGGGTTGGTCTTGGTGAGGTCTGACCTTCTTGGTACGGAAGAGATATGGAGATGTGGTCCAGTTGGGTCAGTCCTGGTTCCAGGCCTGGGTCCCACCTCCTCAGCCACCCCTCCTTCTACCTTTCCACTTACTCCTCCCTCTGGGCTCCCCCATAGCCGAGGAGATTCTCTATCTCCTCTTCCCAGCAATTATTCTAATTACTACCAGTATTGCCGAGAGGGATCAGATGTTCTGAGGACAAAATGAAAAACCAGCTACATGGGGCTCTTCATAACCATTGTCAAGTTGTCCTTGGGAATAGGGCTAATCTCTACTCGGGAGAAGGTACCCCGACTGATCACTTTATGTTGAAATGAATGGGGTCCTGCTGCCAATAGAGAAGGGACCCACTGAGCTGTCACAAAGATTTCTAGTGCTTTGACATGATGTGTCTCCTCCACTAGATAAAACCAAAGGTCAAGAGCTAAGTGTTGTACAGCGAAGAGGGACTGTGTGATGAGAAACAAAAATAAAAAAGTGAGAAACAGTCTGGTCTGGAGGGACAGGCCTTCCAGAGGACACCCGAGGAAAGTCTACAAGGTAATTAGATTGTCCTTGCATGCAGGATTCCATCAGAAAGAGAAGATCCAATGGGAAGTCTCAGCTCTTGCCCCGCCCATCATCCCAGCTGGCCTCCCCCATAACGCCACCCCAACTCACGGCAGAAGTCGTGGGTTCTCCAGGGGCCCACCAGTACGTCGGCGTTCTTGCAGGCACTTGCGTACCGAGCCACGGAGTCACAGAGCTCCGACTCATTGCCCCCGCTCTGACACAGGCGGAAGAGGCAGGTGCGGTAGTAGGCGGTGACATTGACCACACTGTGACACTCCAGGAAGGAGCTGTTGGAGGGGTCGTTGATGATGCCGCATCTGGAACGGCTGCGGTAGAACTTCAGCAGCTCCGAGTCGTTGTTGCAGGCCTTCAGCAGGTCCCCGCACTCCCCGTTGCAGATCTCCTCGAAAGTGGTCCAGCTCTCCAGGAACACTGCCAGGTTGTCCGTGCACTTGCCAGTGGGTAGACAGAACTCGTCGCTGGCATTGGCATTGAAGAAGCCACACAAGCCCCCCGTGCAGTTGAAGTAGGCCGTGGAGAGTCGGATGTAGAGCAGACCCACGTCTGAGTACTGCGCAGTGAGCACGCCCTTGGACTCCACCGTTGTGCTGTTTCTGTTTCGATAGATTTCCAGCTTTCCCGAAGGATGGAAAAAAGGCAGTTCCACTTCCTGACCATTCACCTGAAAAATTAAATCACTGTCATTCATCCCAGATACGCACAGAGTGCCCACAGTTTCCTAGGCTGTGAATAAAGACGTGGTTCTGCCCCATGACTAGCCCTTGGAGAAGTGTCGAGAAGCTGACAATCTGTGGAAACCACACACATGTCAACTGTTTTTTCATGGGCATCTTCGCTGTTTTTATTCCAGGCTCCTCTGATCCAACACATTTGCTGTGTGTGTGTGTGTGTGTGTGTGTGTGTGAAAGAGAGAGAGAGAGAGAGAGACCCTGAGCTAGTTCCAAACATTGAAGTGTGAGCAACAGTCATTGTAGATATGTGACTTACTCCTGCCCCCTTCCTTGCCCTTCCTCGCTCTTCAAATCTTACTCTTCCTGTATCTCAGCCCCTTGGAAGCACACGGTATATATATCTAATTATCCAGCTGTCCATCTGCCTATCTGCCTAACACTAGTTCAATAAATTAATTTCTGCCAGCATGTCAGTGGGAATAATAACATAGCCCTTTCAGTTTGTGGATGGATGTTTTATTTACTGCATTGACTTTTGCTTTCTAGATTAGATGTCATGTGATATTATGAAATGCATGTACTACTGGAAGGAGGGTGAACCACCCCTCCCCCAACCCTTCCTCATCTCAGTTCTGCCACCACCCAGTTGTCAGGCCCAGGGCCCTCACTTAGCCTTTTTGGGGTTCTCCTATGAAAATGAGGAGTTGCACTAGATGATTTCCAAAAATTCCTTCTAGAACTAATTATCTGTGAGCCTGTATGTGTAGTATTGGGTATTTTAGACCAGAACACAGGGACAGGAGGCACCATAGCAGGCACCCTAGTGTCACATGGATTTCCATCTATAAATAGAAGATCCAGCATAGTACAGGGTAGAGAGCACAGACTCTGGAGCCAGCTGACCCAGCCTTGAATCTCATTTTAGGGCTGTGTGTCTTTGGGGAAGTCACTTAACCTCTCTGTGCGTCAGTTTTCTCATCTGTAAAATGAGAATAATATTATCTATGACGCAGGATGAAATGCCATACTGCTTAGGATAGTGCTTGGCACATAGTAGGCGTCCTGTAAGTATTTGCTATTCTGGGGAGCTGGTCCTCCTCTCATTTGAGGAATCCTAGCTTCACTCCATGTCTCCACTTGATGCATACTTGGGGTTGACAAGTTAGCAAGCTCTCCCATTTCAGAGTCATTGCGGTCCTAGAATCCGCTCACGGTCAGAGGCATCGAGGCAAGCCTGAAGAACGCGTCTCCACCGCCGGACTCATCGGAAAACTCTCCAAGGCCACAGGAGTCTTACCTTGACCTCCGAAGCCTCGATGCCTCCTATCTTGACCTCTTGGTCGGCCACCAGGATCCGGACACCCCGCAGCCAGGCGGGCCCCGCCTCGGGCTTTTTCTTATTGATGTCGATTTCCAAGTACTCCGGCCGCTCGGGGCAGGTCTTGAGGAGCGTGTAGGAGAACTCGGCGGGGAAGGCGTAGGTGGCGCCGTCGAAGGTGTGCAGTACCTGGGTCTGGCTGAGCAGGCACACGGTCTCCCGCTTGGGGAAGCAGCCCTGATAGCCGTCCTCTACGGCGCACACCTCCCCGCCGCGGCACGTCTTGTTGAAGCAGTACACGTCGCCGCCCTCCTCGCACAGGCACTGTACCGTGCAGTTGGCCGTGGCCCAGAAGAACTCGCCCATGGCGTAGTAGTGGCCATCGAATTCACAGCCGCATTTGTGCAGTGGGACGCACTGGCTGGTGCTGAGGACGAAGCCTTCGTTGCACTCGCAGCCCTCCGTGCAGGGCGTGACGCAGTTCTGCGAGGCCGTCAGATCCGAGCACGTGTCTGGGCAGCTGCTGGTGCACACGGAGTAGTGGCTGAAGCTCGGGCACTGCACGGTGGACACTGACGTGGGGGAGAGGAGAGAGTGTGACAAGGTGAATGACCTGGGGGCTAACAGGCCAGATCCACCACGCACGGGGGGGAGAGGGGGGTTGCCTGGAGGAAGAACGCCCCTTCTGGACCACTTGGTTCCTGGAGGAGGGTCCAGGCGGCACTCACTGGGGGAAGGGAGACTGAGGTTGTGTCTATAGTGAGGAGCTCAACTCCTTTGGTAATAACTGCTGAGCAGCGAGATGGATTAGAACCTCATTTGATCATCTTGGAAGAAAGATGGAAGGAAAAAAATGATGGAAGAAAGACTGGAAGAAAACTTCAGGTTACTATCCTATCTAGATTTGACCGATTATTCAATACAGGTTTAGTATTGAGTGATCTACAACCAGGGAGATGGTTTAAGATATTCAGCTGATGGGTGTATAAGTTGGTCTGATTGTAAAGAGCACGCCCCATTCTTAGAAGGAAATATATCCAATTTGCAAGAGAAATGAAACAGGTAACTCTTACAGGAGGAATTTGAAAAAGTGTATTTTTGAACAGGGACCAAAGGAGATGGAAAATGAATTCTCTGGGATTTGAAAAATAAGAACGAACCTTGGCTATCTGAAAAGAACCTGTGTGCCCATTCCCCCAGGAGACTAGATTTGAACTAGATGCCTTCCAAAGGCCCTTCTTGCCTTGGAAGCATTCAATTCTTATTTTAAGAACATCTGACTCTGGTTTGGGTCTGGTTGAATCCAACAGATGGGTGCTTAAGAGCCTGGTAGACTAGTTCTCTGAATTAAATCTAATTCATCCCACTAAAGTGAAAGACAGAGAGAGAGTAATGTGGAGGGTAGGAAATCAGTACCACTAGAAAAAATTAGCCATGATAGGCAAAAATTTAGGCAATTGGATGCTCTTAGATTATACAAGGATTAAAGAGAAGTCATAGTCAGTGTCAGCTTGAGTCAGCATTTGGATACTTCAGGCATTACAGAGGCTGGCCAGTCCCCACAGCAAAAAAATAAAAAAAATAACTTAAATATATTGTCTTTTAATAGCTTGATTAATTCTGAAAGAATTGATTCTGATGTATATTAATTTCTATGAAGCCAATTTAAACTGATATGAAAAAATTGCCCTCTGGCCTTGGAACTGAAAGAAACTTTAAGAATCTCACCTCCATAGCACTCTCAAATGCATGGGGTATAATTTGCTATTTACTCTTGTGGAGAAAACTAAGGACCAGGAAAGAAACAAAATTCCAACAGGTGATTTGTTTTTTTTTGTTTGCTGGTTTTTAACATTTACATTACTAGGAAGAGTAGTTATGGAGAGAAAGTTGCCTAGGAGGAAACCATAAAACAGCTAAATGGTTCCAAACACTCAATCCAAAAGTGTAATTCCAAGGGGGCAGGTAGGTTTCCCACACTGTCAGGGCTTTTCCTCACCACCCAGCATTTTAGAAAGCCTCTACCTGCCCTGTCTACTGCCCCTTCCCTGACCAGCTGAAATGCTCCAAAGCAGGAGTCATACAACCTGGAGGGACTGCAAGTGAAGAAGAAAGAGCCAAGGACAAAAATGCCGTGGGTTCTATATACATATCTGGATGGTTCATTCTTTTCCCCAAATCCGGCCTTGATTCCCCAGGCCAGGGTCCACATTTCTGCAATGGCCTCAGAGGTAGACACCTCCAGCTTGGACTGCCCCCGTCAGCCTTGCCTTGGCCACTACTGCTAATGGCCCTACTCTGGCCACACATTCCGTGTCTCCAGACCACAGATGCTCATTAGTGGTTTCTTGTTTTCTGATCACCATTTTGGCTGGGGAGAAAGGTCAAGATCCTTTTATAGTTCATTCTTTATCATTTGCGATACTTCAACCTCACCCTGACTCTCAGGTAATGTCTTAACTGGGAGCTCTCTGAGGAGCCCAGAAACCCTCTCCCAGCCCCCCTGCACATGAGCAGCTTTCCGTGTGGACGAGATGCAGCTTACCACACCCAGTCTGGATTCGCCAGTCTCCAATTGGAATGCCCAAGCCTTGGCACACGAGGGCATAGGCCTGGATGGCCTGACACAGGAGGGTCCCGTTGTCCCTCACACTGCACAAGTCGTACACGCAGCTGTGCACGAAGGCCGTGGGGTCCACAACAGTGCCACACTCCCACAGGGGGCCGTCCGTCCTGTTGAGGAAGCCACAGTAGTCGGGACCAGAGTAGAGAGCCTCGGTGGCCGTGTCGCATTGAGTGCAGTTGTCCACGCAGCCCGAGTCGCACTCCCACTCGGTGTGGTAGACCCGCCAGCTCTCTCCCAGGTCCAGGACTGACATGGCCGGCCTGCCGTCAGGGCGCAGGAAGTCATCCAGAGGGTTTTTGTTGTAGTTCCCGCAGAGTCCGCACGTGGAGTTGATGTAGGAGCCTGGGATGGAGATGGAGGCGTAGTGCTGGCCGTCAAATGTCACTAAGAGCCCAAAATCCGTTTCCACGGCAGTAGACATGCCACTCTGGTAGATTTTCACCGCCCCCAATTCTAAGGTGACGGGCAAAGAAGCCACTAGGTCATTAACCTGCCAACAACAGCAATAGTGAAAAGGCAGGTGAGCAGAGGCCAGGGTAGCGGGTCCAGCCGAGATCAGGAAAAGGAGGAGCAACTCAGCACCCCAGAGTGTGTGGCCCCCAAGCTGCTCAGGCCCCGGAGGGCGGGGCTTGCCTTCCAGGAAGGCAGAGGCCCCCGGGACCCTTGAGAGCAGGCTGGCATTTGAGTTGTGACAGATATGCATTGCTTAGTGCCACTCTAGACCCCTCTGGGGACCAGGTGGTGGTCGACACTTCCTGCCTGGCTCTCAAGGCATGTGTGCATGCTCAGTCATGTCTGACTCTTCGCAACCCATGGACTATAGCCCACCAGGCTCCTCTGTCCATGGGATTTTCCAGGCAAGAATACTGGAGTGGGTTGCCATTTCCTCCTCCAGGGGATCTTCCCGACCCAGGGATCGAACCCGTGTCTCCTGTATCTCCTGTATGGGCGGGCAGATCCTTTACCACTGTACCCCCTGGGAAGCCTGGCTCTCAGGCCAGCTTCAAGTCTTTCCTTGAAAGACTAGTTACCTAGCTTTTCCTCTTTTCTCCTCGAAATCCATTCTTTAAGTCTCAGCTCAAATCACATTCTTTCCATGATCCCCGCACTGCCTTTGGCACCCCTGGACACTCCTCCCAGCAGGCAGGGGCACTATAAACTATCCCACACCATCAAGCTTTGAGGCTCCCTTGGTGTTATTCCCTGAGTATTTCACCCTGTCACTTCCTGATACCAGGACTTTGTCACGTCATCATTCAATACAACAAATTTGAACACCTACTAGGTACCAAGCACTATGTTAGGTGTTGAGAAAAAAGAATTAAAAAAAGTAATTGTCCCTGCCCCTGATGAATTCTTGGTCTACTGAGGAAGAGAGACACAAATATCAATTATTTTAATGTACCAGTTAAAATATGCATTCGTAGGTGATGCAGTGATGCAGTGGGAGAAGGGTACCTGACCACTGGTCCAGCCTGGGGAGAGGGCATTCATATCAGCTTTTTCAGGGCAATCAAGTCTGACCTGAGTCTTCAGAGATAAACAGAAGTGGCTTCTGAAGGAAAGGTAGGGGTCAGAGAATTCCAGGACAAGAGAATGAAGTTGCACGGTTAGATAGAGCTGCATGAATATGAGGACAGTCATCGGGTGTTGCTGGACTGCAGAGGGAAGGGGTGGCTGGAGAGGAAGGTGGAGACACAAGCAGGGTCTGTTCATCCAACAGATGTCAACAACATAGCCCTTTCTGCGTGTCCAGCTCTGTTCTAAGAGTTGGGGACAAAAATGTGCCTTTTGGAACAGCTGTTTCCCTTCAGGAGACCAACAACAAACAAACCCAATGAGGAAAATAGGTAACAACACCAGAAAACTGTTCTGCAGAAAATAAAGCTGGGAATGTGGGTCCAAAGTGTTAGGGAAGAGAATTTTCCATTTTAAATAGGAGGGTCAGGGAAGGCCCCTCGGGGAAGGAAACCTTTGGGATGAGGAGGAATCCATGCCATTACCTGGGGTGAGAGTGGCTTGGGCAGAGAGTACAGCCAGGCCCTGGGGTGGAGTGTGCCGGGCACACTGGGGACACACGGGCCATGTGGCCGGAGTGGAGAGCCAGGAGAGGGCAGTGGTCAGTGAGGTCAGAGAGATAAGGGCAGCCAGAACAGGCAGGGCCTTGTCAGCTACTGTAAAGACCTTGGCTGTGACTCTCAGGGAAGCCGAGAGGGCACGCAGAGCAAACGATGGACAAGATCTGACTTCCGTTTTGGGAGAATTGCTCTGGCTTCTGTGTTGGGAACAGATCTCAGAAAAAAGTTTGTTTTTAAGACAAAACGAAAACAAAAAACAACTTGGATTTCTCTTTTGTAGCAAGAGCTCTGAAAAATGTTAAGCAAGGGAATGAAATGGTCAGACTTGTGTTTGAGGAAGTCCATTCTGGCCACTGGGAAGGATGTATTGAAGTAGGTAGAGATGGCATGCTCGCTCGGTTGCTTAGTTGAATCCTACTCTTTGTAACCCTGTGGACTGTAGCCCACCAGGCTCCTCTGTCCATGGGATTCTCCAGGCAAGAATATGGAGTGGGTTGCCATTTCCTTCTCCAGGGGATCTTCCCAACCCAGGGATTGAACCCACCTCTCTTGCTGGTGGATTCTTTACCATTGAGCCACCTGGGAAGCCCAAGTGGAGATTAAAAACAGAGAAATCAGGCAGGTAACTGGGGTTGGAGGCCAGGGACAATGGAGGGCAAGGCCTGACCTGCCCACAGACGTGGAGAAGGGCCAGCTGGTGGAGGATACTCCACAGGACCTGGGGCTTTTTGCGGGATGTGGGTGGGGTGGGGGGTGGGGGTGAGAAATGGGCAAAGAATCAAGAGTGAATCCCAAGAGTAAGTGTCTTGATAAGCCTTCAATAGAGTTTGTTTTCTTCTTTCTCACACTTACCCTGCCTGGCACCTCTGGACATCACTTTTTGAGGGCTGGGATAGATGGTTAGTCCTAGAACAGTCCTGGGTGGGCTGACTGTAACTGTTTGTCCAGGCTGCCCTGACCTGTCCTGGTTTCTGGCACATGGAAACATCAAGGGTCTTTAGTGCCACCATTGCTGCTACTCTCTGGGTTGTCTAGGATTTGAGACAACAAACTGACTGAGCATTGCTCCCAAGGTTTTACCATGCCAATGCCAATTGCAATTCTCTGTCCCTAGAGATTAGTAAGACTTAATGAGGGGAGGGGACAAAAAAAAAAAAAAAACAGGCTTGAGATGTAAGCCATTGGATGAGAGTTAGAAGTAGGAAAAAAATCCCCTAGAGTTGACTGATTCATCCTTATCTCCCAGGCAGCAAGTTAGCCTGCAAAGATGAGAAGAGCCACGCTCTAAGGGAGGTCACCCAGCAAGAGTGCTGGGTGATTATTGTGTATTGTTTTGTGCTGAGATGTAGGGAGGGACATCTTCTCCAAGGTGGTATAATTGTAAATGCCAAATACCTCCCTCGCTGAATGTCCTCCTCTCCTCTCACTCAGCTCCTGCTAAAAAAAGGACAATTGTTGCGTCTCAGAGCAGAAGCCACAGAGCGGGGACTGTGCCTGGATGTTGCTACTGCCCCCCTGGTTTCTCTGCAGCTGATCTTGTCCCACTCAGAACGCCTATGTCCCTATGCTGACCATCATTGTTGCCCAGGTATTTTTCCTGACATAAGTGGTCATTGTGCCCCCTTCCTCTCTCATACTTGTCTCAGTTTCAACCACATGTCCTGTGCTTGTATCCCACAGAGCTCGGGGAAGGAGCTTCGGGGACTCTTACCATCACATGGCTTCTTATTTCATTCCTGGTGTCCCAGTCCTCAGCTTCCGATGAGCCAATGTTGATGAGTCTCTCTGTTTGTGTCTCTTCCTCTCCCTGTGTTCCAGGCAACCCCCTCCTGCTGGCCCACAACCCTATTTCTCCCAGAAGAGCAGTGAGAAGTAGCATCATAGAAGGACAGGTCTTAGAATGAGAAAAGATTTTGGTGGGAATGGCATTGTGGGAACAAGTGTGTATCGAGTGCCTACTGTGTGCCAGGCTCTGTACCAGCTATCACACAAGTGGCTGTCCTATTTCATCCTCAGAAAAATCTAATAAGATCTTTATCATCTCCCCTCTTTGCAGATGGAGAAACTGAGGTTCGAGGCTTGCATAATTTGTGGGTGACAGGACCCTCCCACTTTCTACTGCTCACTGCTGCCTCTGTCTGGGGCTAAATAGAGGGAGTCAAGTCCAAACTATAGCCAAGTACCCTGCCTTCCAGACACAACACAGTGACCCCATATTGTAGATGGACATAGTGAGGTTCAAAGAGGCCTCTTAGCTGGTAGTGGTGGCACAGGGTTTGAGTAGATCTGACCCCAGAGTCTGATCTCTTTGTCACCATGAGCTATTTGGCATTGTCCCTCTTTTCCCTGCTGCACCCTAAACTACTCTGTTTTATCTGAGGGAGAAAGATGAAAACTTATAAGTATTAGGTAGAAGGAGACATTTTCTATATATAGGTGCTGGGTAGGTTTGTTTTTTTTTTTTGCCCCTATTAACGTATACAATCCTAAATTGTTTATTTTGTCACTTAAGAACATTTCAAAGGGGGAAATGCATATTCAGAACCCAGTTCCTAACCCTACCATATGGAGAAAGGCGATCCGTTCCTAAGGTCTGTTTGCTGGCCTGGCACGTCTGAAAGTCGGCTGCCTCGCAGGCAAATCAGGCTCCTTCTTGCCTCACACCCTCTCCTCGCCTGTCCCCACGTCACCCTGGGTGGGGGCTCTGCCATCCATGGAGCCACCCTCCCCTGGCAGGGCAGGTGTATTCAGAGGCACTTGGAAGCCATTTGGCAAAAGGAAAAGGGAACCATTGTTCGCTTGCAGTTGGAATCACATAACCTTTTCTTTCTGAAACATTTACATTCACATCCACACCTCCCTGTCGCTACAGAAAATTGAGGAATCCGTGCCCTCCACTCGGACGATGGAAGAGAGCCACACAAAATTAGCAGAGCTGCTGGGCCTGAAAGCACTGGCGGTGCCCCGTCCTTCTAAAAGAAAAAAGGAGTCTGACTGTGAGGGGAAAAGAATTTTAATCAAAATGGAAAATAGGAATAAAGCATGAATAGGAATAAAGCATGAAGCTTTCTTTTTCAACTACAGATATTGTACACATGATCCCCACAAGATAAGAGGGTAGGGGAGAGCTAGTGAGCATTTTTCTAGCTAGAAATGTTAGCATCTATCTGCAAGGACAAATGTCCTGCTCGACAGCACAAGAGAAATTTAAAAAGGAAAAAACTCCAAACTTCCGCAGCCAAATTCTTACCTTTGATTTGATTTACAGAGCTGTCTCTAGGGAGACTAACCAAATAACAAGCAAATTGGCATTTCAACCACAGTAATAGCCCACTTTTCTAATTATGACACTGATACGCTGCACAGACCTAGGAAGGGCAGAGCCAGAAAAAGTGGAATTAGTTCCTCGGTCCTGCCTTTCGTTGGGCACACTGCATCAATTAAAACTACAAAACGTATTTTAAAATAAAAAGAAAGACCTCCCTGTGTGGGCATCCGTTCTGGTTTGTAATCTCTGTGATGACCTCCATGCTTGGGGATTAAGGACTCCATGGGGTTGCAGCAATCAGCCCCTTGTGGTCCTGGTTATTACTGCTTGAATAAATACACGGCTGCCACAGGGTCTTCATCAACATCATGAAAACTGGGGTCTCCACAAATTGAGTAATTGCTAGTGGCTTTTTGTTCTCTTTCTTTTGTCAGTGCCCTGTCCTGATATCCAGGTGGATGGGGACAGGAATCATTTGCATAGGTTAAACGAACCAAACCGAACCATAGAGATCCATGTTCTCTTGCATTCCAAGCAGGAGTGTGGTGGGGGGAGGGGGGTTGTGTTAAAGGAGCATTTGGGCAATTACTGTAACTTTCCATCCAGGTTTCACTAAAGAAGTCACCCAGCCTACTCTAGCTGCCTGGCTAGACAGTGCCTGTGGACACACCAATCAATTTAGGGGTTTCTCTGAGAATGAAGCCACAGCTCTTTGGCAAACAGAATGAGTGGGTGGGGTGAGGATTATTAATCAAAGACTGTAGTGAATTATGGGTTTGTATGTTGTGTTTACATTGACTCCAGGGCATGGCCATGTGGCTACCACTGTTTCAAGCCAGGTCCATGAGAAACTAAATTTACCTCTGGTCCCAGTTACTTCTGAGATTGGATGTACATGTGCGTGTGTGCATGTGTGTGTATAAGGGAACTAAGAACCTAAATTTACATTAAGATACCTAGCAGATAGATGTGTCAAAGAGAAAGCTTAGCTCTCGTACAAACAGACTTTAGCTTCATGAACAATTTTACAAGGTAACTGCAAGGCAGGAAGAGCCATGCATGTCTTTGGTACCAACAGCAAACAGCAGAACCAGTAGATCTGGGAAGGTCTTCCCCAGGATGAAGCATCTCCAGCTTCCCCATCTCCCCATGGAGGGTGGAGAGGGTCTCACCTTGACTTTTCCATAGCTTCCTTTGGGGATGAGAATCTTGTAGCCATTCACCTCCACTGAGAGCTCCTTCACCCAGGAGACGGCTGAGCCCCCCCGGTGCTCATTCTTCGCCTCCACGCTGAAGAAGGGGAGGCTGGAAGTCTGCAAACACTGTCGGGCCAATAAGTAGGCACAAGAGCCTTGGAAGTGGAAGAGGAAGCCATCAAACGTGTGGTAGTGCGGCTCCCCGAACACCACACACGTGCTGGTCTCCACTGGGCTGCAGTAGAAGAATTTGCCTTTGGGTTCGCACACCTCATAGGGGCTGCAGGAGGCATCCTGGCAGTAGATCTCATTGTTGAAATCCAGACAGCGGCACTTGATGGTGCAGTTCAGGTCATCCCAGAATACCTCCCCTCGCCGAAGGAACTGTCCTGGGGAGTAAGGACAGCAGAACTAATAGTTATTGAGCATTTACCGGGCATCGGGCTGAAAGCTTTACTTGACTTATACCATTTAACCCACAACAGAAACCCCTGTTAGATACGAAGTGCTGCCTTCTGTTGTCAAGTGAGGAAACTGAGGCTGAAGAGAAGTTAGATGATTCATCTCAATCACTCAGCAGCTCAATGGTGAAGCTGGGATTCCAAGCCGAGTGTGTGTGAACCCAGCCTAAGCTCTTGGCAACACTGTCTCCGCCGCTGGTGAGCACACTCTCATTCAAGGGAAAGACACATTGTCTCCCTCCATGGGAAAGGCCAGGACACACAGCCGCCCTTGCCTTCCTTTCGACATTAAGAGGAAGGGTATTCAGAATGAAGGCCCAGCCCCCTCAGGTAACTTGGCAACACTGTTGGCTCATGTGCTAATGTGTTCTTTCATTCACTCATCCGCTCATTCGAGAAACTTAGTATGAAACGGAGCAGAACCCTATGTTCCTTGCCCCCAGTCCACCATGACTGCTGCCTGCCTTTTGTCTGTGGAACACTTCAGTCAAAGAAGGAGCTTAATCAGAGAAGTGAGAAATGTGGGAACAAGGGAAAACAGTCAAAGGAGACTAAATAATAATAATGTAGCCATTCAACCCAATCAGGGACCTTTAGTTCTTTCTCAAGGGCTATAGATAATATTCTGAGCCATATCCTGTGAGTTGTCTTATAGATACTAAAACAGCAGGTGGAAAAGTTAACTACATGATGACCAGATTGTACCAAGGACATGAGTTGCGACAATTCCAAGAACTGACCACAAAAAATGGGAACAAATGGAGCCTGGAACTGAAGATTAACTAAGATTAAAACCATCAAAATGATGCTGGTCAGACCACTGATGACCAATTTGAAGATGACTGTTAGGATGACTGTGCTGCTTCTGCATGTAACCCCCCAGCCCGACTCTGTCTCTAAGAGCTCTCACACCCTGCTTGTCGGCAGCAGGGAGTGGGGGAATCAGCCTTTGGACAGATGTCTGCCACCCTCCACCCTCCCCCACCCCAGTTGCTGGCATCTGAAATAAAGCAAACTTTCCTTTCTACCAACCCGGCCTGTCTATTGGCTTTTGAGTGGTGAGCAGGCAGACCCACATACACATACCTTTTGGTAACAAGTAGGTGCCAGAAAAGAATTAGGAGTCAGACCCACAAAATTAAATCCCAGGCTCCCTGGGAAGATGCTGGAAAAGGCTGACCTCTGACTTGGCAACATCGTGGGCTCACAAATCTTGCAGACACTACTCAGACAGAACTTAACCTACATGAGTTAACTTCTCCCCTCAGCTTTTTGCTCCATGCTCAGTCATGTACCTCTCTTTGCAACCCGTGGACCTTAGCCCACCAGGCTCCTCTGTCCATGGATTTCCAAGACTGGAGTGGGTTGCCGTTTCCTTCTCCAGAAGATCTTCCTGACCCACCCTAGGCCCTGTCTAAGTCTAGCCCTTCTCACTCTTTATTCACTGGACAGAACTTCTTGACAAAATCTGGGTCAGGAGGAAAATGAGGCGGAGAGGGGACTGGTTCTAAGCAATGTGCTAATTTTTTTCCTAGTTTCTTAAAAAAATTAATAAACTATTTTCAGAGCAGTTTTAAGTTCACAGAAAAATTGAGTGCAAAACCGAGAGTTTCCATATACTTCCTGTCGTGATACAACTGAGATGTGCTAATTTTTAAAATACTTACTTCTCTTTATTTGGAAGGTGCTCAGTCTTTAAAACCATTTCCCTAAATGAATGATTTCCCCCCACCAAAACCCTTGAAATCTGCCAGTTCTTCATATCAACCTTCAATGGACATGGGAGCACCTCTGGGCTGGGGGTTGTGATCCAGTCCTTGGTCAGGGGTCTGAGTCAAGAGAACCGAGCAGTGGTCACAAGTCTGCCATCAACTGCCAAGACCGCCGACCTAACTTCCTCCTGTCTCAGTGCTCCACCCTGGAGAAAGTGGACAAGGCTATTTTCTCATCCCTGCCTCCTGGGGAACAGAGACACTAGAAAAAGCTGGCACAGGTTGATAAGGTAGAAGCATCTGTACATTGAGAATGTCTGAAAAGGAAAATATCAAAGATGCAATGTTAAGAAGTATAAACAATATCATACGCCAGGAATAACTATAGTTTGAAACTGTAGTTGGAAAAGATTTCTCAAATTTTTATAAAACTGAATACTTGAAGACTTCCCTGGTGGTTCCATGCTAAGTCACTTCAGTCATGTCTGACTATGTGTGACCCTATGGACTGTAGCCTACCAGGCTCCTCTGTCCATGGGATTCTCCAGGCAAGAATACTGGAATGGGTTGCCATGCCCTCCTCCAGGGGATCTTCCCAACCCAGGGATTTAACCCTTGTCTCTTACGTCTCCTGCATTGGGAGGCAGGTTCTTTACCACTAGTGCCACCTGGGAAGCCCCTGGTGGTTCAGTGGTTAAGAATCCATCTTCAAATGCAGGGGACATGGATTCAACCCCTGGTTGGTGAACTGAGATCCCACATGCCGCAGAGCAACTGAGCCCATGCAGCTCAACTACAGAGAAGGTCGTAAACTGCAACGGAAGATCCCACATTCTGCAACTGAGACCTGACTCTGTCCAAAATAAATAAATAAAATTAAAAAACCCCGAATACCTAATACAGAGCACAAGGCTGCTAGGTGAGCCGAAGCAGGAGGCAGGGCTGCCCCGGTGACAGTCCTTTCAGTATCTGCCCAACAGGAACAATTAGGTCTCAGCGGGCAGTTCTGTTTCATACCTGTTGGGAATAGGGCCCCCGAATGAGATAATAGACGTATTCACATTCCCAGTAGGTCATATGCATCAGCCTTGAAGACAGGCCCTTCCAACCTCAGCGCTCTTTGGCACTAACCCAGGCTGCATATATTGTAACAGCCTCCACTCGGTATAATTTCCAGTTTCTGCTTTCTCAGCCTTCCAATAAATGAGGGGGAAATGCCTTTGAATAGAGGAGGTTTGGACCAAAAGTTAGACTCTCTGAGATAATTTTGTTTGCAAAATGATGATATAATAAACCCACTCTATGCAACACTTCCCCTGTTATCACCCAGGCCAAATCCCCATCTCATTAGATTGATATATGTCTAGTGGCACATTAAAATGCACAGCAGTCTGTGGTTGGAGATTGGATTTGTCCTGTAGATGAAACCCACAGCCATCACTCAGTGGGAGAAAGAATGAAGTCAAAGTGAGGACTTTGTGCACGGCTGGCATCTGGCCAACCCCATAGCTCTGTGAGTCTGTAGTTTTCCATTATCACAGCATTTCACTCCTGGGACCCGAGGAGAGGCTGTCACCCGGCCCTTAGGCAGCATGGCCACAGCCAGTCAGCTTTGTGACACTTGGACAAAGGGGAGAGGCATTGGGTAGGTCCCCAGGCCGGGCCACAAAGGGGAGAGAGAGAATGGGGCAGTGGTTTGGTGTCTTTTACAGACCTCAGATGAAGCTGTGTTTACACTGTGTAAGGGAGGAGAGCGCAGTCTTTGAAATCCTAGTGAGCTTTGGAGCTAGGTTCTTTTCTGTCCAGTTTAATACTGGCTTAGCTCTAAGCATTTATTTGCTATTCAGAACATGGAGGACTTGACAGAGTCCACACAGGCAACGATGCCCAGGCTGGCCACCTTCACCAACGACCTTCCCTCAGAGCAAAGGCAGAGGTTTGATAAGTGTGACTGCAGCACAGGGGATGGGGGCAGAGGGGGCAGAGGGTGTGGGCATTTCAGGCCAGGTGAATACGAAAATGAAAGTACAAGTCGCTCAGTCGTGTCCGACTCTTTGCAACCCCATGGACTATACAGCCCATGGGATTCTCCAGGCCAGAATCCTGGAGTGGGTAGCCATTCCCTTCTCCAGGGGAACTTCCCAACCCAGGGATCAAACCCAGGTCTCCCACATTACAGGAGGATTCTTTACCATCAGAGCTACAAGGGAAGCCCAAGAATCCTGGAGTGGGTAGCCTATCCCTTCTCCAGGGGATCTTCCCAATCCAGGGATCGAACCGGGGTCTCCTGCATTGCAGGCAGATTCTTTACAAGCTGAGCTACCAGGGAAGGTGAATATGGCTCTTCTGATTATTACACAGATTGAAACCCCCAGGGCTGCCAAGGGAGAAGGCAATGGCAACCCACTCCAGTACTCTTGCCTGGAAAATCCCATGGACAGAGGAGCCTGGTAGGCTGCAGTCCATAGGGTCGCAAAGAGTTGTACATGACTGAGCAACTTCACTTTCACTTTTCACTTTCATGCATTGAAAAAGGAGATGGCAACCCACTCCACTGTTCTTGCCTGGAGAATCCCAGGGACAGGGGAGCCTGGTGGGCTGCTGTCTATGGGGTCACACAGAGTTGGACACGACTGAAGCGGCTTAGCAGCAGCAGCAGCAAGGCTGCCAAAACACACAGGTCTCTGGGCCATGCTTTCAATGGAAGGACGGAAAGAGATCTCCTGAAAGCTTCATCCCAAACCATAACTTTCTTATGCATCTGGACACATTTCCCCAGGTCATCTGCGCTTACACAGCACCCTGCACTTGGCGTCCCTCATCACAGGTTTTGCACAGTTTCATCACTGAGTCCACAGCTGTCTTCTCTACTGTGGTAGGGTCAGAGGAGTCCAGAGCAACTTCATCTTCAGCACCTAAGAGAATGGCTAGCATCTCATTTGGAAGGATGTAGTGGTTGGATGGCCGAATGGATGGATGGGTAGTTGGGTGGATAGGTAAGTGGGTGAGTGGATGGGTGGATAGATGGACAGGGAGATGAATGGCTGATTTACTAATTCTGGTTGCTATAGCTTCCACTTCTAGAAGCAGAAATATGAACAGAAATCCTGTTTTCTGAATACTTTTAGACATATAAAAGGCAGGAATCTATAAACCAGGACGTTCCTGTGAGAGTCCTGGGCTGTTTTGCACATTCAAAGAGGTTTTGATATTTCAGAGAAGGCTCCAAACTTCGGATGTCAATGTAAAGGAAACCCACAGAGGTTCACTTATAGCTTGTTGACATAGATGTAAAGCTAGCTTTGATTCTCCCTAAAATCCTGCGTGTTTTGCCACTGCTTCAAGGATTTTAGGAGAAGCTGCCCTAAAGACTATGACATTTTTTCCCCTTTGTTTCTAATCATACTAGGAAGCACTGATTTACTCTCATAGAGACTTGGCGATGCTTCAAGTTCGCCCACTCCCATGGATTTACAAAGTGCAGATGGCAGAGCAGGAGTAAAGATGAGAAGGAAAATTTAAAGGGGGAAATGGCAACAACAACAACAACAACAAAAATAATGTTAAACAGGAGGGCTCCCTTCTGTCCCTCTGGCTGAGAAATCATTCAGGAGCCTCAGAACTTCGCAGTAGTTCCCAGTGGGGAGCTGTGTTCACACCCCAGGCAAAGACCTCAGAAATGGCAGTGTGGCCAATGCAGGCTTCAGCTCCCGGAGTGATGAATGCGCATGCTAAAATTACCTTGATCTCCATTATCCAGCCGAGCGGTGTCAAAAGAGTAAGGCATCAGCAATGAGTCCGCCCCGAGGCTTAAAAGCCTGCCTGTCAGTCTAAACTAAACAAACCCTGCTCTGCCTCAGAGAAGAGGAAATGCCTTTACCTCTGGAGGTGCAGCCATTGGCTGGGTCAATTTCCTTCCCGTCAACTTTAAATGCCCAGCGACCTGGCACGTTGACGTTTGTTGTCTCTTGGATGTTCACAATATCAGGGGTTCTTGACCCCGGCAGGCTGAAGAAATTGGTGAGGTTTCCACCATTAAATCCCGCCTAGAGCACAAAAGAAAGAGCAGACTTTTGAGCAGACACACCATCCCCATTTGGTCTACATACCCAACGTCTTATGCTCAGAGCCCAGCACAACCTGAAATCAAGAGACAAACTTTTAACTTTTCCTGGACCCCATGGAGCCACCATTCCAGGTGACAAAGGCCCTCTAGTTCATGCCACTACCTGGATCAAGGTAGCAAAGATAGGCGAGAGTAGTCCCTCAGTGCACCTGCTAGACCAGACGTACTTCTCCAATTCAAAGCAAGATCCCCGCCCCCCGCCCCAGGATGCTGAGAGCATAGGCAGAGAGTGCAGTGCTTCAGAAACAGGTAGAGAATGACCCAGAGTACCACCTACCTGCGCCATCACTCCCCCAAGACCCGTCAGGGGATCGCCACCACTTGCAGTCCCAGTGGTCCAGTTGATCTCATAATAATTGAAGAGCGTGAATGTGTAGGAGCCATCAGATACCAGGACGGCCTGGAAGGTGTTCACCTACAGGATGAGAATGGGTGGGTGCAGGGGTCTCATTACTCGCATTCCCCATCATCTCCCCAGTAGCAGCTTCCTTTACCCTGCCCTCTCCCCACCCACAAGCTGCCCAGAGCTGCTCCCAGGCCACCTCTTGCTCTGCCTTCTCTCCGAATATGTTCTCGCCTCCAGTGGGAAAAGCAAGATATGTGGGGTTGTGCATCCAGAAGAGAAATTGCCTGAGAATTACCTAGAGGCTGACTCAGCGCCCCTCTTAACATCTCTGAGTGGTACCAGAAGGGAAAGTCAGAGGCCGGCTCAGTGTGTGATAATCCTGAGTACCTATAGATGGCAGCATGAGAATAAACTATAGGAAGCCGTCAGGTCGGGGAGAGGGCTGTGAGCACCTGTTCCCAGAACTGTGGGGTGGGATGGGGGAGGGGGAGCGGGGCACACAAATGCCAGTCGGTGTGACTCCAGCGGTGGCGTGGGCCCTGCTCTCTGGCTTCCTGGAAAACACGGCTAACTTTGGTGAGATGTCTTCCCCTCTCTTAGGTGAAGCTTGGAAAGTGATTTTTTAAAAGCACATTGTGGGGAGAAATTGCTCCTCTAATGGAGCATTCATGCATCACTTTATATCTGCAAAATTCTCTCCGCGCCCCCCTCCCATCTCTACCTCAACCAATGTTAAGATGGGCAATTTTTTTTGCCCATTCACATCCTGGGAGCTAAGAAAACTGAGGGCTGGGACTTCCCTTGTGGTCCAGTGGCTAAGAATCCACCTTCCAATGCAGGGGACCCGGGTTCGGTCCCCGGTTGGGGAACTAAGATCCCACATGTCGCGGGGCAACTAAGCCCTGGAGCTACAATTACTGAGCCTGTGCATGGGGCAATGAAGACCCAGTGCAGCCAAAATATTTTTTTTTTTTTTAAAGAAGGAAAACTGAGGGCTAAGGGAAACAAATTGCTGGACATGCCACAGTGATCCAACAACAGAAAATGGGACTGGAGCCAGAGCTCCCAGTCTGATCTCTGAATGCACTGTCATTACACACTGTCCTAATTTTCAACTTTTAAGGACAGAGATGTTATACAAATTCAAACCAGCCCTGCAAACAGTTTCCAGAAAGGAGCTGTAGCAAACTCTTTTCCTTTGCTAATCCCTACCCCTTGATGCGTGTTTTCAGGAAATTCAAGTAAAACTAGAGTTAAAAGGAGAGATCGCTTTGACCTTTCCTGTTCAAACCCAGCATTTTCCCAGCTGCCTGATACCATCCTGGTTAACATTCTGTCAGATGCAGAGGAACACCCACATCCTTATCCTGTGTAATCAAACTGGGCTAGAGGATCTTGGAAGCCCCACATCTCCCATCCTAGACAGTCCCAGGGAGGGAGGAGAGGTGCAAGTAAAGAAAAGCCCTTTTTGTAACCGAGAACTTTCTCCTCGAGCTCTGTGCTTGCCACGGCCGATGGCGTTTATGATAGAGCCACCCGGGTATGTGCCTCCTTCTCCAGCCTCGCGCAACAAAAGAGCAAAGTGGGACACAGAGGGGACCAAGCAGTCAGCCTCATGGCCGCTGTGGGATCAGGTTCAAGAGACAGGCATAAAATCAAGGTCATGCAAGGACCAAGGCTACACCCTCCTTCTGACCAGGATGCTCCTTCAAGATGTGAATTCCTTCTGAAATGAATTTGGAAATATCTTTGATCCAAGCAGGTCTTGAAAGCAAAGCATGTCTGACCCCAGAAGTCAGCTCATAATCAACTAATCATCCTTAAGAATGTTCCAAAAGCTGGCTCACCCTCAGGCACTTTCTCACTTACTTTCACACACACCGCTCCCCTCAACACACACACATAGGCAATTCTACAACCTGAGTTTAAGACTCCTCTGGATCTGTTTTTGTAAAGCCATGTTTTCAATTCCTGAAAATCCTTTTGGGCTATTTCGTGCTTGTGCTAAGTTGCTTCAGTCGTGTCTGACTCTTTGTGACCCCATGGACTGTAGCCCACCTCTGTCCATGGGATTTTCCAGGCAAGAATGCTGGAGTGGGGTGACATTTCCTCCTCCAGGGGATGTTCCTGACCCAGGAATTGAGCCTGCACCTCCTGCATCGGCAGGAGATTCTTTACCACTGAGTCACCAGGGAAGCCCCTGTGATACTTCAGAGGACTTTTAACGCTACATGGTGGGGGCAACAGAGGAAAGAGGTTAGGATTCAGAGATAGGAGACTTGGCTTGCACCCTGCTCTGCCTCATATAAGGTTCAAATCCCTTTTCTTGACCCTTGGGCAAGTCACTTAACCTCTCTGGGCCTGTTCCCTCACCTTTAAAGTAGAAGGCGAGCTTCCACGGGTCAATGATTTGCAGAGATAGGGCTAAATGATTTGCAGACATAGCATAATACAGCCGGGGTTCATGGTCAGCCTCAATAAATATTAGTTTTCCTTCCTTAAAGTAAACAGTTCCCCATCCTTTGACTTTCTATTGGACTTCTAAAAGATCTCTCATGCCCTGTGTTTAATTGGCCTGTTGATATGTGTTCTTCTAAAGAAGGGGAGGCCTGGGATAAGGGTAAACAGGAGAGGGGGCAGATTTCAAATACAAGGATAGATAGACATTCCTGCAGCTCTGGAGGATTTTTATCATCTTTCTCTCCCAGGAGCTCAAAGCACTTAGATGTTACCTCATTCATCCTCATGGAAAGAATCCTCACCTAGTCTAGAAATTTGCTCCAAAGTACAAACCAGAAAGTATCTAAATTATCTTGCCATTTTTACTGCCAATGGAAGGTTTTTGTTTTTTGTTTTTTTTTTAAAAAGGTGGTCAGCATTTGATGGGCATTTTTTCTCTTTTTTTTCTCCCACTGACACTAAAATTTATTGATCGCTGGCATCCTGTATTCTAACACTGTAAGGTATGAGACTTAAGGACATAAAACATCACCCGAGGAGTTGTTAGCAATCCATAACATGACAGAGGGAAATGTATGCTTCTTTAGAGGTTATTTCTAGCCAATGCATCCCTGTTTAAACTTGTTTCTTTCTGTGGTCCAGAACATCTTAGCGATACAGTGCATCTCGATGCTGCAGTCAGGAGGTGCAAAGAGACAGGGTGCTCACTGCCTGGCAGCTACAAATTGCAAACACAGCACTTTTTCACCTCCCTCTCTCTCTCTCTCTCTCTCTCTCTCTCTAACTCAGTAGTTTCTGTTCCACCCTTAAACAACTGACTCATCGCCAAAGAAATTGGAAAACAGATGGAATTGGAAACAATCCTAAGAAAGCAAAGGGCAGATTTTTGAGTGTCTTTGCTTACTGGAAATTACACATCGAAGACCCATCTGCTACTTCAAAGATCTCCATTGCCAAAGTCACCCAAACAAATGGCAAGCTTTTCTGAAAACTCTGTTCTGTCCTTTTATGTAAAAAGTTGATTATCTCTATAATAATGCCAGTGATAATCTTTCTTATTTGACTTTTATTTGATTGCTCATTTGGGATTTCTGAGCAGATGTTGAAACTTTATTCATGAGAACACTTTAACTGCCCACTCCAATTAGCATCAAAGATGAATAATTCTAGCCCCGGTCACAATTTTTTAAAAAAAGGTCATAACATAATAAAATGAGCCAGATCATCTGGCCCAAAACTGGCACCCTATTTTCCTTTTCCTATCAGGTTTTGTGAAAAAAGGGTAAAAAAAGGAAATTAGCTGATGGAGAGAGGCTTTTGCGCCTCTGGTAAGAGAAAGGGACCTTTGGTTTCCTGATTCTTCCCTGATCATAAGGGGTCTCAGTGCCTCCGTCACTCTCCTGCAAAACAGAAATGCTACATACTACAAGGAAGGTGAGGAGGGCTTCTTTACAGACATTTGTAGTGATTCGTGACAGAGATGACACAGCTTCTGAAATATTATTACAGCTGACCAGACTGGTTAGGTGTGATAGCTCCCTCTGTTTCCTAAAAAGTGAGTTGGCAAGACTCCTCAGTTTAACTCAAGGAAACCGACATTCTTCAGCTCTAACAATTAGGCTCCTTCAGAGTAGTGAAGATGGATTAGAATTAGACGTCAGGATATGAAGTGGAAAATGGAAAATACGAATGATTACAGGTGTGGTGCTGCTCCCTCCGTAAAAGGTGACTTCCTCCCAGGTCACAATGAAAACCCAAGTGGCAGAGAAGGTTGCCATGTCTTTGAAGTACTTCCTGATGTCCTTGGTGGCTCTTTTCAAGATGACAGGGTCCATGGTCTCTCTGTAACAGATCTCGCCTCGAATCCCATTGTGCACATCCGCCCAAAAGGGAGCAATGAAGGCCCTCCCATCCGTCAGGGGAAAAGATTCAGGTGTGAACTGGCTCACGAGCACGTTGAAGGAAACAACTCCATTGTTATTGACCTACAAAAATAGGAGAGGTTTTGCACAGTGGATCTGAGACTGTGACAATTTCAGAGTCATAAACCAAAACAGACGTTTGCCTAATCATATGAATGGAAACAAGTTTTAAACTACTGAATTAGAACCTCCAAACAGCAGGTTCCATTGCTCAACTAGGAGGTTCGTTTGCTTCCAGACAAACTCATCAGTTTCTTTTCACTTTCAATTTGTAGTCAGCTTTATTTCTTAAATAATCAGCCTCATTTTCATATTCTCTATCCTGTCTTTGTTTACACTTATCAAACGCTACTGGATTATGTGTGTATATGTGTATGTGTTGAGTTAGGCAGTGGCTTATGTGGACAATAAAGAAGGTCTAGAGTTACAGATGGAAAATAGAAAAAAACAACGTGGAAGCAAAAAGTTAAATTAAAAAATTAAGGAACTCTGTATTAGACCTTGATCCCTATTATACGATGAGAGAGGAGTGTCAGTAAAAGATAGATCAAATACTCCATCATCAAACTCAGATCTCAGATGAATCACATCCCACTCTGAAACATTTAAAGGATTTCTATTGATGTCACAACCACTCTGTACCCAGAAAAGAGACAAGGTAATAATCTACTGATGAGCCCAATTCCATTATAGCTCTTGTAGTCTGGGGACTTCTTTGTGTAATCTCTGCACAAAATGGAGACATGAAAGCTTTACATTGTATATGTAAATGACTATCTTACAATGATTTCTTCATGATTTGTAAATGGTTTAGTAAGCTTACTAAATTACTAAACCTTACTGCAAGTAACAAGCCAATATGCATACTCATAAACAGGATCTGTAAAAAATTTGCCTCTGTCTGTGTCTGCAGCTCAATAAGCTGGTTCATGAAGCTCATTTAACTCAAGGGCTTGCACAGTTTCAACAGCAGGAATGTCAGTGATGGGAATCCTTCCAATTCCTCAATATAGAAATATTCTATTGTTAGGTTCATATTAATTAGAAATATTATGGACATTAATGGTGACCCAGATCCCAGAGGTTAGTTATCAGTATCTGAGCCACGGGTACGTCAACCTATTGTGGAAGCAAGGGTGTGTGGTTTGAAAAAGAAGCTGGAGACCTAACTACAAAGACATTGAGAGTCAACTGTCTGCAAGTCAGCAAAAACCCAGAATCTTGAGCAAGACTACATGACTCTGGAAACTCAGGGAACAATTTGCCCTCAAATAAGTCTGCCCCAAATTAAGGACCCTCCTTCTGCAAAAGCAAGAATTCTTCAGAATCCATGTCACACAATACAGTGAAGGAGAAAGAGGAGCTTAACTAAATACACATGTTTTGGCTAGTGGTCTAGGAGACCAAGGCTTCCAGAATGGAAGCCCTGAGAATACCTCTCATCTCCAAAATCAGGTCAATGTATTCAGAAACTTACCATCACCTGTTACAGACCAAGGAGGCTGTACAGTAAGTAGAGCATAAAGGGCATTTCAAGATGCCAGAGCAATGTGTTTTCTCGGAAATAATGGTGTAATTATAACACACAAACTAGCAGAGGAAGTTTATGATGACTCAGATGTGTTTCGATTATCTTCTATAGTTAAAGGCAGTGGTTCTCAAACTTTTGTGGGCATCAGAATCCCCTGGAGGGCTAGTTAAAACACAGATTGCTGCCCCCCTCCCAGATTCCATAGGTCTGGGGTGGGGCCTGATAAGTGACATTTCTAGCAAGTGCCCAGGTGGTGCTAATGCTGCAAGTTCAAGGACCATGGGTGATGTAATGGAAGAGGAAACTGTTTTCCAGTGGGACTTAGCCCTGAGCTATCAATAATAAAACAGAGAAGACAGAGGTCCCAGACACAGAGATGACCAGAGATGGAGGTGTTCAGAGTTTGACTTCTTCCTCCAGGGCAGAACATAGGAAAAATTGGAATGTAATATAATCTACATTTTCTTCATCAATTCTTTAAAGCCAAAGATAAAGACAGGTTTGATTGCTCTGAACCTTTTCGTCAATGTGCAGTAGTCTCACTAGCAGCAATTCCAATAGTAAAAAAATAAAAAATAACCTGAGAACGCAGGAGCCCAGGAGAGCTCTGACAGTAAATGATACCATTTCTTCATGCAGCTTTGACAATGAGACTCTATGGCAGATCTCAGACCCTTTGAGGGTGGCTGGTTCTACAAACAACGTGTAAATAATAGTTGATTACCCCTCTCCTCTGCTCTGACTCTGCTCCAAATTGGTAGGAAGTCTAAGAAGAGCAGATGCCTAAACTCTTCACACCCCCAGAAGGGAAAGAAAAATGAGATTACTCCTATTGGTGGTTCACTGTATCTTTTTATCTTGTCTAGTGGCAGAAATAATGTTCCTGGCATTGGGGCCTCTGCTTCTCTTCAGTGTTTAATCACCCACACAAGCAATTTATTGCCCTGTATACTCCTCTACTATGAACATTAGCCATTAAATATACCTTTGACTTCCTTAATCATAAAACCTATCAGCTCATGAAATCTCAGAACTCGTCATCTGGGCTGCCAATAAATCCTCCATTCCCAGAGTCCTAGAAAAAGGTATTTAAAAATACTTTTCCTTAATGACAAACAACGGGGGGAGAGTCATAGAGCAACAGCTAAGTTGTTTCTCACTTACATAGACAGTACGGTAAGGAACGCCAAAGAAGAAGATGGGAATGGCTAGCTTAATCTCAGATGAGCTTCCATCGTCCACTTTAGGGGTTTTGGTGTCATTCTGCCAAAATGGATACATGAGTTCCCTAGGCTGAACTGTCAAGAGAGAGGGTGGTTAGGTAGATGGCAGATTCCCCCTCCATTAGGCAAGCTGCTTCCCTCCCACCCAGTAGAGCCAGATTCTTCCAGTAAATCTTACAAATGGCACACATGTTGGATGGGCTTTTCATTTATCCTAAACCTCAGCTGGACACAGTGCATGATCTCTCTGGAAAGAGGAGCATGGAAGGAGCATGGAAGTGATGACGTTTCTCCTTAAGAGAAATCACTTCCTGCTTCATTCTGTATTTTCATACACTTAGGAGACAGCAATGGTTATCACTGGCTGGAAAGTTGTGAAATTTACCCTGCCTGGAGCTCTCAGAGCACTGAGAGGTAGGTGCCTCTGGGCCTGGTGGGGCTTAGTCAGCTTGATCCTTGATCAGAAGGCAGCGTACAGAGAACGTGGCCAGTGGCTCTGAAATTCCCTCCTAGGTCAAGAATTCTACTATCAAGACTTTTCCTGAAAGGAGTCCCCTTCTTCCCACTGCACAATAGGAGAAGATAGCAGATCCCAGAGGAAACAGACGATAGTTGGATCTCGGACAAGGGTGGGAGGAGAGGGTTTGTTGTAAGTGGCCCATGAATGACCTTGATTGAGCTCCAGCCCCACGAGAAGGCTCTCTGCCCAGCTCCTGTTTACAAAGACAGACATGGGATACTCTGGGGCACAGGAGGTTGGGCCTCTGTGAGCTCTTTGGAGAGGAGGCTCGGGGATCCGACTTAGCACCCTGGTCAAAGGTGAGAGTCATCACACAGACACATACACCTCACCTCCTGCAACCCTGTCATCACCTCTCTTGGCAACTTCGCTTATTTCTCAAAAGTTTCTCATCCAAACTCTTGCAAAGGGTGGTCCAGTTCATAGAAATTAGACAGCTTCTCTAGGGTCTTCATTACCAGTGATCAGGTCCAATGGCTTGTGTGAACTAATCTACATCCAGGATTACATTACATTAATTAATTACATTCCACTAATACTTTTTCTCTGCCTGTGTCCTTTCTCTTCTTGGATGAAAATAGAGCAATAGGACATCATCTTTTCTTCCATGTTCTAAACATGTGTGTTAGTTTCTAGGGACAGCAGTGCATCCATTTGGGGCTTCTGCTGACAGTTCATGAGGTACCTGATTGCCACAGTCCAGAGGCTGACTCCCCATCCTCAGGTTGGGTGGAGGGGGGCCCTCCTTGGAAAAGTCCCTGCTCTATGTTGATAGAGCTGATAGGCTGGTGATGCAATTGCCAAGGGTTGCCCTGCTCCTCTGGGAGTCTTTTAGTGAGCAGATAGCAGTTCATGGAAGAGAGCAACAGAGTGACCAGAAAGCCACTCAGCAGGGCCAGGTGCCAGCTTCTCTCCTCCTGAAGAAGGGAATTCCAGGAGGTCTGCCTGGAGGAAGAGCTCCTCTGTTGCCAAGGGTTAATATCAGAGGAAAGCGGGGAAAAGGAGTCTGGTCTTTAGTGAACAAGCCAGCCTGAAGAAGTCTCTGCAAAGCTAGCCAAAGGGAGGAGCTTTCAGAGGTGCTATAATTAATTTCATCACAGGGGCTCTCGGCTCACGTGCTTTATTTAGTGTCACAATCAGTAGACAAGAAAAGATTCTTCTCTAACAGTCATAATTACATAGATGTTACAAACTCCAAATTCCTAGAAGGGAGGAATTTTTTAAAAAATTTCTTTGTGATCCTTATCATAGTATTCTATACAGGTACTTATTAAATTTGAAGGGTAATGAGCTTTCTCAAATTAATAATAATAATAAATCAAATCTTGCTATGGATTTATCCTTCGTGGGGAACTTCTTACGAGTGATGCCCAAGTGTAAATAGGGGCCTGATTCACGCTGAATTGTAATCATTTGAATGGAAAGATTAATTTGTATTCAGGGCGGCACTGGCTGATCTGCCAAGGAAATGGAAACTCCTCATCCCTCTTGGAGGAGACAGAAAACGATGGTCAGAGAGACTCTAACTTCTCTCTCTGCTCCAAAGGCAATGCAAATTTGCAAGAGTTCTTTCTTCATGAGTGATCCTAACTAGTTCATGATTTTGGACAGGAAAAGAATGGACAATCAAAAATTTTCAATATAAGAATACAAAGAATCAGGATATCTAATATTGCAAGTATGTAGCAAATACTTGTTGAATGAAAAAAAAAAGATGTTTAATGAAAGATAAAAGAGAGTAGGTTTAAACTACAGTAATTTCCACTTCAGAAGTCATTACCATGATAAAAATATGACTTGTTAACAGCATGGCTTATCGATAGCATCAGAGTTAATAAAAGAAAACTCCTTATTCATGCTGATCTTAAGCAGGGAATTTACAGTAACATAACTATGTTTCCAGAAGTTTTTTTCCCCAAAAAAATAAGACATACTTTATTAGCGCAGCAGTAGGTGAGGGGCAGAGGGACTCATTATTGTGGGGTTTCACACCGTGGCCTGCCCGATACAGCTGCTTCAATTTATTCAACCCTAGAAAAATGGTAGGGCTCCACACGCCTCAAACATCTGTTCCCTCAGACTGTGATCATGTGTCCGTTCAACTAAACAAACAAAACCAAGAAAGATGCTCTAGAATTTTAGTCAGGAAAGTTTCAATAATAATAATAATAACATAAACTTTCCTACCTTTCTTGTCTAAAATTCAAAAACTGTAGAAAGAAATCCATGCAATCTTTTACCTACCCCAGGCAGTCTACATAGAGAAAAAAGAAATCACAGAGGGGAATAATTTTCTTATTCCACTTGCAGTTTTAGATTTTTGGCCATTGTAAATGGTCACTGAGACTCAAGTCACTGACAGTAATGTCATTGAACCTTCCTGATTTTGGCTTAAATAAGTGTATTTTTTTTTTTAAGTTTGTGCCACCAGTTCAGTGCCTTCATTGGAATCAGTCATCAGGGACAGGGTGCATATGCACCAACCCTGTATACTTTCAATGAAAATGATTTGCATTATCTTAAAGACCAACTCCATTTACAAGGGGCAACCCGGTGTACGCAAATTGTGTTCGAAATGAAATAAGAAAAAGTAGGGATGTAAGTGAACATCATTCAAAGTTAATATATTTTGCCCTTGACAACAGAATTTAATTTACATTTTTCTTGTTATAACAGTAGACACATGTATACCTGCCCTGACAATCATGGCTCCAACAAAAGCGTCTCTTTATAAATTCAGGAGAGTGCTAATCACGAGCTTTATGGAATTTTGTAGTACTCACCTTGGTGCCATACAACTGCGAAGATGGAAGAGACCCAAATTCTAAGTAATGATGAATAATTCATCCTGGAATTTTAAACAGAAAAAGAAAAAAAATCCCCAGCTTGCCAGAGTAAACAGAACACCAGGTGCATTTGGTGGCAAATCCCAAGACACATCACAAGCATCATAGAGCATTCACATAACAGCATCGACAGTTCTGAGTCAGGCTGGAGTGCCCTAGATGCTGGTGGGGCCTCTTAAATTCAATACTTTGTGGACAAATTAGATTCCCCCATGAGAAGCAGTTTGGAAGTGTAATGAATCACTTAAGTTGTCAGGAAATTATATAGAATCAATGAGCAAACAACCAGTCAAGGAAAGGCATCTCTGCTCCAGCTACTGGAGCCCTGAAAACCAGCACCTCACTCGAAAGACGCCTGGCTTGTCTCTAGAACAGACATCCATCCTCTGTGAGACCAGGCTCTCTAATTTTCACAACAGCTTTCATTCAAGATCCAATAAAAGTCAGTTAAAGCACAGTGTGGTCCTACAGGTAGGAGGATTTAGAGTTTGCTGTCCCCTCCTCTAAGGGCTTCCCAGGTGGCTCAGTGGTAAAGGATCCGCCTGCCAATGCAAGAGACACCACAGACTCGGGTTCAACCCCTGGGTTGGGAAGATCCCCTGGAGGAGAAAATGGCAACCCACTCCAGTATTCTTGCCTGGAAAATTCCATGGACAGAGGAGCCTGACGAGCTACAGTCCATGGGGTTGCAAAGAATCGGACACGACCAAGCATGCACATGCATCCCCTCTTCTAAAGTATGGAGCCAGGCCATCATTTTGAAGTGCTGACCAGAGTCACAGGCAGTATAAGACTCTGTCCACTGGCCATCCAAACGTGAAATAAATAATAGACACATAACAAAAAAAGAATCATGTCAGGATGGCTCCTTGAAATTACAATACAAATAGAATCCAGTACAAAAGCAAGTCATTAGTCGCAGCAAATTAGTTAGAGAAAGAACATCACAAAAGTGAACTTGTTTTCATTTTAGTTACAATCCGTTGAACCGGTGGCTTTACCCTTGGACAGTCTGCACCGCTCCGTAGAGCTAAAATGCAAGCTCCCAGTTATACATACCCCTGGACCGAAGCGAGTGCAGGGGAAACCCTGAAGCTTGCTCCCGGCAGCACTCTTAAAAATAAAAACCCTTCCCTTATTATTGGAAGCTATCACAATTCATCAGCCAAACTTCCAAGGAAAAATCAGTGAACCTCCTCTGTGAGTTTTATTGTAAATCTTCAGCTGTCAAGCACGCACATTGAAATCTCAAGCACATCATAAATATTTGTCAGTTTTGCTGCAAACGTGACTAAGACTTCAGCAGAGATCACACACAGTTTTTAGCAGAAGGAGATGTCAGGCAGGTTTAAGACTGAAGTCCTTAGGGAAACAGTTCAGAGAGCAGGAAGGAGGATTCATTTAAATATTTGTATTTATGAAAAATGTCACTAACCTGTTCGGCAGGGACTGGAGGAAGTGAGTCGGAAATATTAAGCCAGATCTTGGTAAACCCGGAAAAAATTAGGTAAAACAAGAATTCATGTCAGTTCTCCCCCACTTGCTGCCAATTATTTCTGATTCCTGAAATGATGTCTGAATCCCCTACTCTTAAAACCAAAAATTCAGTTAGTCCTGTGCTAGAGTCAGATAAGTGTTGAGTTGCAATCAAGTTTTTTTCCTATTGATTAAGGAAAAGTAAATCTAAAGATCAGTTTCAGGATTGTGTAGAGAGGTTCTTTTCCTGAAAAACTAGACCTTTTTCTCCCCACCTCCCCACTCCCACCCCTTAAAAAAAAGTAGATCCAGATGGAAATGTCAGTTACTTGGAGCTGAAACCTTGGTCCTTTCTGATCAGAATCACTTTGCACTGAAAACAAAAAAGAAACCCCCCCTTCTACCTTTGTACCCAAAAAAAGGGAACTGTATAATGTTACAGAATTAGCATCCACCAGCATGGGATTAAAACTCCAAACAAAGCTGCTGCCTTCAACATTTAAATGAAGTTGGTTTGCTACTAAAGTCTTTTTTTTTTGTCTCTCTGGTTTTGAACAGTTGCCACTGATAGACTCTACTCTGTTTTTTCACAGGTATGCATGAAGTATTTAAAGAAATGCTCTCAAAAGTCTCTAGGTTTTATTCCTGCCATTTTCTTTCTGATTCACCTCAGGGCAAAGGATTAGGCCGGGGGACAGGTAAGCAGCATGAGGCATGATCTTTCACAAGGGAAAAATCAAAGGCTCTGAAAACCTCCACAGATGCCCAGTGAGGGTCCTCGGAGGGTGTGGGGGAGACAGAACCCCTCCTGAGGAAATTCTGCTCTAGGTATTTAAACATCGTGAACAAGGCTAAAACCGTTTCCAGTTCTGTCGATGCAGAATGAGAAACATTGTCTAAGGCAGAAACGAAGTTCATTATCCAAAATTATTAAAGTGAGACTTGTTTTAAAAAAAGGAAATCATTCGAATGTAGCAGGGGAAAACTCTCTGTAAATTAATAGGAATTTAAAAATTGCTCTAAATTTATCTCTGACCAGACATTTAAATGCCAACTGTGTCAAAAGACATAACTCCAGTTTTGAGTACGTTGTCCTAAAACGGACAAAAGGTTTGGGGAACTGATTTTTCAGTCTAAATTAGTCAATATATTTTTTTCCAAAATCCTGTGGTAATTCAGTAGGGTGTTTACCCTACTCTCCATATATATTTACTTTCAGATGTGTCAAATAACTATCTATCTTCCTCCAAAAGACACATATTTATATAACAGAAAGTCTGACTTTGGAGGTGTCTGTTCCAAATAAAATTAAACTCAAATCCAAGACTCACCTTGAAAAGCATTTTCCTTGCCCAGTCTTTATTAAGGTGTTAGTCCTGTAGTCAACCTAAATGCCATGAAGCAAAATAGTTGGTTTTACTTTAACAACTCCTAGTAGCATAGTAACTGTTTTGGTCTTCTTTCTTCATGCACTCACGGACGTTTGTATTCAGCCTTTTGATCCATATTAAATGCTTCAGCCTTCTTGAGGCAGGACTGCTCCTGGGATACATGCCACCTGGGTTTAACCAGATACACAAGATGGCAGCATACATGGCTCGGAATGACTGGTTCTGAGTGTGAGCAAGTGTCAGGTGCCTGAGAACCGACAGGGCTGATAGATATATCACTGGTTGGGCTGGGGACCCAGTCAGTGAGTGTGTATTTCAAGTGTACACTCAGTGGTCACGGAAGGGAAAAAATGACAAAAATCTCTTTTTATGCCGTGTCGGCAGGAGGACTTATTTTGTTGAAGGGGTGAAGTGAGCCAAGATTCGACAAGATTTAGACCTAAGGTGGTGTGGCAGCGGCTTGGAGCCAGTAACCCAAGACCCTTTGTGTTTTACAAAGACGGCATAGGTGGATGCTGCTTTTTAGGCAGGAGGAAAGACAGTTCAAACAAAACGCAAAACAAAACAAAAAATCTAATGCCATAAAAATGGAGTCAGCCTTATATGCTGATTGTTTTTGTTTCATTTTCTTAAGTTTCTTACACCTTTTGTGAAAGAAATAGATTTGAGCAAGTTTGAAATGATGCAGTGAGAAGTGTGGTAGGCTGCAAGCCTCAAGCTGTGAGCGTCTTCAGGCTCAGCCTCACTGTTGGAGCCAAAGGAGACCCTCCCAGTGACTGGACCAGTCACTTTCCACCCAAAGCAGGACTCCTCTAATGGGCAATTTTTCCTTGAGAGAACCTAGTTGAGGTGACAAAGACAATGTCAAGTCTTCAACTGAGGCAGCTCTATTATGCCAAAATCAGGGTCTAATTGGGAAAACCTTGTACTTTTGTATATAATTTTATGTATTAGGATTTTATATATAAATAACGGGGCTTCCCTAGTGGCTCAGATGGTAAAGAATCTGCCTGCAGTGCGGGAGGCCCAGGTTCAATCCCTGGGTCAGGAAGATCCTCTCTAGAAGGGAATGGCTATCCACTCCAGTATTCTTGCCTAGAAAATTCCATGGAGAGAGGAGGCTGGTGGTCTAGTGTCCATGGGATCCCAAAGAGTCAGACATGACTGAGCAACATGAATTCATATATATATATATATATATTTAGAGAGAGAGAGGTTGAAATGCCCAAATTACTGGGACAGATGGCAGAAGAAGGAATTAAAAGTCTCCGAAGAATGAACGTGTTGGACGTCCACAGGCATACAATTCCAAGTAAAATAGCATCTGACTAGAGAACCTACTTTATGAGGAAAGGGATGTGACAGTGTGTGCCCAAAATTATAGTAGGAGCCACAGGTTGGAACAGCACCCCAAGAGGAGGAATCCACGGGTCCAGGTACCAAGGTGTGGAAGCAGGAGTAGCCCCACTTGTGATCACTCCCAAGGATTATTGAGAGGCTTTGGCTTCTCAACCCCTCATCTCTAGGTTGCGCAGAGTTTGACATCCTGGTTCCCAAGAGGGCATACTCTCACCAGAGGACATGACAAGAGTCCTATTGAACTGCAAGCTGTGGCTGTGATGCTTTCTGGGTACTCGGGTTCCCTGTGGCAGAGACTAGCAGGAAAGATGAGCCACCATCCCATCAAGAATCCCTGACTTTGATGAGCAGGAGGAGGTGGGGCTGCTGTTGCATGACAGGTTCAAGGGGTGAGGTGTGTGGAACTCAGGTGATACATTATGGCAGCTCTTGATACTCCCTTAGCTGATTGTGACTGTGATGGACAAGCACAGCAACCTAAGCCTGAGCAGCATATGGTTACCAGGGATTCAGACTTCTCAGGAATTAGAGTTTGGGAGAAACCACAAGGTAAACCACTGAGACCTGCAGAGGTGATAGAACGGATGGTGGAAGAGGGAGATGATGGGTTCCAGTCATGGGCCTGAAACCAACAGCAGGGGCCATAGCTCACTCCTCTAATTTCCCCCTTCTGAGGTTCCCCTCAGGAAGAGAAGCCCACCAGCGCCCTGGAAGAGCTGGCCCCGATCATGAATGGAGAACTGCATCTACACACGGCATGGTGTGGACTGGGGTCCAAACAGACGTGCACCACTCAGATCCACCTTACAGAAAAGGATGCTCTGAAGCTCCAGAGTATGGTTAGCTGACGGCTTCCAATGGTTGGCTCCTTTGGTGTCTGCATTTGTGTTCAAGATGAGGTTATGTTCTTGTGTTCCTCCATCCATGACTGAGAAAAGCTTTGGTATAAAGGATCTAAGTGAAATTCATAGGCAACCTTTACTCAAGAGCATCTTATTGGGCTTGCAGACTTTGTCAGGTCTATGGCACAGTGTGATGCCCTCTGCTGCCCCATCCTTCTTTTTCCCCTTTTCCTTCACAGGTGTAATTCCCCAATAAGTCTTTTGCACTCCTCCCTCCACCTTAGCATCTGCTTCCCAGACAGCTGAATCTGTGACACTGATGTCTTGGATAAATATACCAGCCCTCTGCAACTGATCATTCTGCTTCATTGTATAATCTTCCATGGAGATTCCACATATTTCTGTAGTGCATTCGTTTCTACCACTTATCCATCAGTTGATTAATGTTCAGCCTCCTAGATCTAGCTTGACAAAGTGATTACATCTAAGGTTATTTATTTATTTGGCTGGGTTGGGTCTTAGTTGTGGCACGTGGGCTTAGTTGCTCCTTGGCACATGGGAATCTTAGTTCCCTGACCCAGGGACTGAACCTGCATCCCCCGCATTACAAGGTGGATTCTTAACCACTGGACCAGCAGGGAAGCCTCTTCATCTAATGTTATGCTTAACATTCTCTCTGAAAATGGTCGTTAGTCATAGCAAAGTCCTTGAAACAGATAAGCCGATGTAGAAAATGCAATTATGCTTGTGAAGACCTCCTAAATAGTAAAGATGTTCACAATGAAAAGTTCTCAAGAGCACTGCATCTTGAAGTTTGTTTCTCTTACTGTCTTGGAATCTCTGTTCTTATACACCTAGGTTAACTTTCATAAAATCGGTTCTCATGCAGTCTGTTAGTTTTTCTGTCTTAAGAGCAAAATGTTTAAAAACCTGATATCATATTTCTAAAATTTTTCATATTTAGTAGTATCATGGTAATTACTTTGTAACAGTAAGCTGGAAGCATTAGGAGTTTAAATTGTAGCACACATGCTCTCAGTTCAGTTCAGTCACTCAGTCGTGTCCGACTCTTTGCGATCCCATGAATCGCAGCACGCCAGGCCTCCCTGTCCATCACCAACTCCCAGAGTCTACCCAAGCCCATGCCCATCGAATCGGTGATGCCATCTAGCCATCTTATCCTCTGTCGTCCCCTTCTCCTCCTGCCCCCAATCCTACCCAGCATTAGGGTCTTTTCCAATGGGTCAACTCCTTGCATGAGGTGGCCAAAGTATTGGAGTTTCAGCTTCAACATCAGTCCTTCCAATGAATACCCAGGATTGATCGCTTTTAGGATGGACTGGTTGGATCTCCTTGCAGTCCAAGGGACTCTCAAGAGTCTTCTCCAACACCACAGTTCAAAAGCATCAATTCTTCAGCCCTCAGCTTTCTTCACCGTCCAACTCTCACATCCATACATGACCACTGGAAAAACCATAGCCTTGACTAGACGGACCTTTGTTGGCAAAGTAATGTCTCTGCTTTTTAATATGCTAACTAGTTTGGTCGTAACTTTCCTTCCAAGGAGTAAGCGTCTTTTAATTTCACGGCTGCAAGCACCATCTGCAGTGACTTTGGAGCCCAGAAAAATAAAGTCTGACACTGTTTCCACTGTTTCCCCATCTATTTCCCATGAAGCGACGGGACCAGATGCCATGATCTTAGTTTTCTGAACGTTGAGCTTTAAGCCAATTTTTTCACTTTCCTCTTTCACTTTCATCAAGAGGCTTTTTAGTTCCTCTTTGCTTTCTGCCATAAGGGTGGTGTCATCTGCATATCTGAGGTTATTGATATTTCTCCCGGCAATCTTGATTCCAGCTTGTGTTTCTTCCAGCCCAGCATTTCTCATGATGTACTCTGCATATAAGTTAAATAAGCAGGGTGACAATATACAGCCTTGACATACTCCTTTTCCTATTTGGAACCAGTCTGTTGTTCCATGTCCAGTTCTAACTGTTGCTTCCTGACCTGCATACAGGTTTCTCAAGAGACAGGTCAGGTGGTCTGGTATTCCCATCTCTTTCAGAATTTTCCACAGTTTATTTTGATCCACACAGTCAAAGGCTTTGGCATAGTCAATAAAGCAGAAATAGATGTTTTTCTCATACTCTCTTGCTTTATCGACTATCCAGTGGATGTTGGCAATTTGATCTGTGGTTCCTCTGCCTTTTCTAAAACCAGCTTGAACATCTGGATGTTCACGGTTCACGTATTGCTGAAGCCTGGCTTGGAGAATTTTGAGCATTACTTTACTAACGTGTGAGATGAACCTCCAAGTAATTTTATTTCTTTGGTGGGGAGGTTTCCCTGGTGGCTCAGCGGTAAAGAATCCATCTGCCATGGAGAAATATATCGTGTTCATGGATTGGAAGAATTAATATAGTGAAAATGAGTATACTACCCAAAGCAATCTATAGATTCAATGCAATCCCTATCAAGCTACCAATGGTATTTTTCACAGAACTAGAACAAATCATTTCACAATTTGTATGGAAATATAAGAAACCTCAAATAGCCAAAGCAATCTTGAGAAAGAAGAATGGAACTGGAGGAATCAACCTGCCTGACTTCAGGCTCTACTACAAAGCCACAGTCATCAAGACAGTATGGTACTGGCACAAAGATAGAAATATAGATCAATGGAACAAAATAGAAAGCCCAGAGATAAACCCACGCACCTATGGACACCTTATCTTCGACAAAGGAGGCAAGAATATACAATGGAGAAAAGACAATCTCTTTAACAAGTGGTGCTGGGAAAACTGGTCAGCCACTTGTAAAAGAATGAAACTAGAACACTTCCTTACACCATACACAAAAATAAACTCAAAATGGATTAAAGATCTAAACGTAAGACCAGAAACTATAAAACTCCTAGAGGAAAACATAGGCAAAACACTCTCCGACATAAATCACAGCAGGATCCTCCATGACCCACCTCCCAGAATATTGGAAATAAAAGCAAAAATAAACAAATGGGACCTAATTAAAATTAAAAGCTTTTACACAACAAAGGAAACTATAAGCAAGGTGAAAAGACAGCCTTCAGAATGGGAGAAAATAATAGCAAATGAAGCAACAGACAAACAATTAATCTCAAAAATATACAAGCAACTCCTGCAGCTGAATTCCAGAAAAATAAACGACCCAATCAAAAAATGGGCCAAAGAACTAAACAGACATTTCTCCAAAGAAGACATACAGATGGCTAACAAACACATGAAAAGATGCTCAACATCACTCATTATTAGAGAAATGCAAATCAAAACCACAATGAGGTACCATTTCACACCAGTCAGAATGGCTGCTATCCAAAAGTCTACAAGCAATAAATGCTGGAGAGGGTGTGGAGAAAAGGGAACCCTCTTACACTGTTGGTGGGAATGCAAACTAGTACAGCCACTATGGAGAACAGTGTGGAGATTCCTTAAAAAACTGGGAATAGAACTGCTATATGACCCAGCAATCCCACTGCTGGGCATACACACCGAGGAAACCAGAATTGAAAGAGACGCGTGTACCCCAATGTTCATCGCAGCACTGTTTACAATAGCCAGGACATGGAAGCAACCTAGATGTCCATCAGCAGACGAATGGATAAGGAAGCTGTGGTACATATACACAATGGAATATTACTCAGCCATTAAAAAAAATACATTTGAATCGGTTCTATTGAGATGGATGAAACTGGAGCCCATTATACAGAGTGAAGTAAGCCAGAAAGAAAAACACCAATACAGTATACTAATGCATATATATGGAATTTGAAAGATGGTAATGATAACCCTATATGCGAGACAGAATAAGAGACACAGATGCATAGAACATTCTTATGGACTCTGAGGGAGAAGGTGAGGGTGGGACGTTCTGGGAGAATAGCATTGAAACATGTATATTATCATATGTGAAACAGAACACCATTCCAGGTTCGATGCATGAGACAAATGCTCAGGGCTGGGGCAATGGGATGACCCAGAGGGATGGGATGGGGAGGGAGGGGGGAGGGGGGTCCAGGAAGGGGAACACATGTAAACCCATGGCTGATTCATGTCAATGTATGGCAAAAACTACTACAATATTGTAAAGTAATTAGCCCCCAACTAAAATAAATAAATTTATTTAAAAAAAAAAACTTAAAAGTTTTTGAACAACAAAGGAAACTATAAGCAAGGTGAAAAGACAGACTTCAGAATTTTCTTTCCTTAAAATTAATTTAAATAAATATGTGAAGAAACATGTAAAAAAAAAAAAAAAGAATCCATCTGCCAAGGAGGAGACTCGTGTTCAATTCCCTGGGTCAGGAAGATCCCCGGGAGAAGGAAATGCAACTCACTCCAGTATTCTTGCCTGGGAAATCCCATGGACAGAGGAGCCTGGTGGGCTACAGTCTATGGGGTTGCAAGAGTCGGACACCACTTAGTGACTAAACAATAACATTTTCCTTTTTGTACTGATCTTAGTCTAGACACTGAACTCTTAATTATGAGAAAAAAGGCATTGACTCTTGGAAGATCACATGGAACAACATTAATGTTTATTAGCTAACTAGAAGGACTTTCTAGATCTAAGATCTCAATAATAAAAGATGTTCAGCTCTGAAACTTAAACGAGGACTCATATTTTCTGAAAATAACTAGAATTTATCTCTAGGCAAGGGGTTTGTAATAGCTAATTCTAAGCAGATCAACATAACCAGAAAAACCCCACAACCAGTCTTATTCTAACATCCTTGCTAGCACATTAGCAATAAAGTTGAAAAGGGGTTTGGGGAAGACACTTTGTATTCCCTATTCACCAAGTAGTTCTTCTTAGAAGAATTTCACTGGTTGGAAAAAAGCAGCTCTGATTAAAGCTTACTGCAGACAATGAACAGAGGGTTTTAGGGCTATTTGTCTATCACTTTTCAAGGGCGCTCGGTTGAAACAAATGCTGGTACATTGTTAAGGATGAATAGTACATATACCTTCTCCAGTAGAGGTGAAATCTCACTCACCAGTGATTTAACAGTTGCAGATTCCAAGGAAAGATAGCTCCTAAGACAGATAATTTGTATGGCTCATTCAAATCCTTTGTGTGTTGAATTCAAGTGGCTCTATCTGCATGCCTAATTGGGAAGAATACCATCTTGATTGTCCTAACCAGGAATCACTGTCAAGTTCAAGATCAGTAAAATCTTTGACTTTGCAGGGATGTGACAAGTAATAAAATCAGAAGAAAAAAATGTTATTTTATGTAACTCCACTTCACTTCACTTCACTTCAGTCGTTCAGTCGTGTCCGACTCTTTGTGATCCCATGAATCGCAGCACGCCAGGCCTCCCTGTCCATCACCAACTTCCGGAGTTTACCCAAACCTATGTCCATCGAGTAGGTGATGCCATCCAACCATCTCATCCTCTGTTGTCCCCTTCTCCTCCTGCCCCCAATCCTTCCCAGCATCAGGGTCTTGCAATTTGGCGACATCCACCACAATTACTCTGAGGGTTTCCCTCATAGTTCAGTTATTAAAGAGTCTGACTGCAACGCAGGAGACCTAGGTTTGATCCCTGGGTCAGGAAGATCCCCTGGAGAAGGAAATGGCAACCCACTCCAGTATTCTTGCCTGGAGAATCCCACAGACAGAGGAGCCTGGCAGGCTACAGTCTATGGGACAAAAGAGATATGACTGAGTGACTAAACACACACATCAAAATTACAAACACTCTGACCTTTGGTTGGAAAGATCACCAGCAGAAGGGAAAGGCTACCCACTCCAGTATCCTGGCCTGGAGAATCCCATGGAATGTATAGTCCGTGGGGTCGCAAAGAGTCAGACACAACTGAGCGACTTTCACTTTTTCACTTTCTGACCTTTGATTTAGCAATCCCACTTCTGGGAATGTAGTCTACAGTTTTATTTTGAACATGTAAAAGAATGTATGCTTTTTACTGCAGCAAACTGAAAAAAGTAGAAAAGAGAGAGAGGGAGGGAGGGAGATTGGGAGATAAGAGTAAAGAAAGACTGAAATGTCTATCAATAAGGTATTGATCAGGGACTTCCTTAGTGATCCAGTGGTTAAGACTTAGTGTTTCCAAAGCAGAGGGTGAGGGTTTGATCCCTGGTAGGGGAACTGAGATCCCGCATGCTACATGGCACACCCAAAAATTGTAAAAATAAGGTGTGGTCAAATAAATTATAAATCACATCTAAAATAGAATACTATACGCGTTTTATGCTCAGTCACTCTGAGCATATGTCCGACTCTGCGACCCCATGGACTGTAGCCCACCAGGCTCCTCTGTCCATGGGATTTTTCAGGCAAGAAGACTGGAGTGGGTTGATATTATACTATAAACAAAGCATAAGATCATTTTGTATATAGTGTTACAGAGAGATTTCCAAGATAGATTTTAAGTGAAAAAAAGCAAGAGCATGATGGTATATAATATGCTAACTTTGCTGAATAAAAAAGGATCAATAAGAATATACATTCTCCTTTGCCATTATTTGTGTTAACTCTGCAAAGACACACAAGAAACTAATAAAAGATGGAGAACAGGGGTTAGAGTGGGATTTTCCAATGTGCGCTTTCTTTGTATTGTTTGACTTTTGAACCATGTGAATGTTTTCTATTTAAAAATGAAATATAAATGACTTTTAACAGATGTATTTTTGTAAACACATTGAAATATACACCAAACAAAATTTTAACACAAGCAAAGCTATTCATGATGTCCTAGTTGTATTCTCTAATAGTGGAATAAAGCTTACATCTGCTCACAAATGTATCAGGTAGTTCAGAAAACATTTTTTTCCTCTTTAGTCTATATTCTTTAATGTCTGCCTCCTCTTATTCCCATCATTTATTTAACATCTTAATTGTGTTACTTATAGTGACTTACAAAGCATTCAAGGATGAACAGTCTGTGAAGGACTTGGTAAACTGAAATTGAGTTGCAATTTTTGGGCAGATCTAGGTCTCATAGATCATAATAAACTGCCTCCTCTATTTTGTAAGAAATATTTATATTCCTCACAAGGCTCTGTCTTTAATTTTAGAGAGGAACAATAGTAGTGACAGCTTCTTTGTTTCCTGTAACATAACATTTGATACAAACTCCATTAGATTACTGTTTCTCCCCTCCCCCCACACCTGTAAACATCAAATTTAAGTTCACTTCAACACGGATGCCTCCTTAATAAAAGTCGAAGTCAAAACTGAGTGACTTGTGTCACCTTGGGTTGTTCACTGAAACAAAGTTTTAATGTTCTAGTGTCCTCAGCTTGAAAGGCAAATGATCAGTGTCCAGCATCATACTGTGGGTTCATTTACTCTTGTCAATAGCACCCAAGACGAGTGTTCACTGTGGCTCCTCCCAGACGAGCAAAGAGGCCAATAGGAACATACCAATCACAGAAGGGGAGTGAGGATAAGTTCCAATTTGGATTTAGAGCCACCAGCCACATCAGTGATTTTAGATATACAACAACTCAATTTAGTAAATGAATATTGAGGAACATCTCATTTTAGTGTTTTAGTGAAACATTAAGACTAACAGTAACGGTGTGTGTGGAGGGTTATGAAGGAGAACTTCAGTGGCAAGTACTGTAGTATAGCTGTCAACTGCAGCCAAATTTCTGGGGTTTGAATCCTGGCTCTGGCATCATTTATCAACGCTGTGACTTTTGGCAAGTTACTCAGCCTCTCTATGCCTCATGAGTAAGAAGATAGAGATAAATAATAGTGCTGAACCATAGAGATGTCATGAACACCAAAAGGGTTTAATACAGGTAGAGCATCTAGCTTGGGCCCTGGTTGATAATAAATGCTCATTGTTAGTGTTTAGAAGAGACATGAGAATGAAAATTATAAGCCTGGATCCCTGGCACCGATTAACACAACCAGGAACTCTCTCTACTTTTGTCTCATCTCCCTCTTGGATTATGAGTTTGTTACTCCTCTCTTAATATATGTGCCTTAAAATAGAATGCAAATTGCTCAGGGACCTAAACTACATTGAAGAAAAGCATAAGACGTTCACGTATATTATACTCATAGATCTAGGCAAATACATGTATTTGAACATGTCAATAGATCAATTAAAAAAAAAATCCTAAACATTTATAGGGTTATTCTCAAACTTTTGAAGGATACAGAAATTCATTATATTTTAAGGAGATACAATATGGTATGTTATCCCCTTCATGTATTAACTCAATTCCTAAATCTCAAGTTACATTAAAAACCTAACATTAGATGAAATGACTTACGTTGATATTTATCATGTCCTATGTTTTTAAAGGTTATCTGGCTAAACCTGAATCCTGAAATTCTAAGTTGGAGAACAGAGATAACTTCTTTTCCAGAGAAGAGTTGGAAAGACAAACATGACTTCAAAGGTTAACCTTCTTGTTTTACATGTATTCTAACAACTGTTAGAAGTTACAGTGCTGTTCAGTCCAGTGGAACAGGTGTCTTGACATACGTCTACCGTGTAAGAACTTGGAGAAGCTCATAATAAATACTAGTTAAATAGAACTTAGCACAGAGGTTAAAACTACAATTTTTTGAAATTTGAATAAGAGGTAGAAATAATCTTAAATTTAAACAGATCATGATACTTCTGCCTTTCTGAAGAACTGAGAAAAAATTTAATAGATACTGTCTGCCAAATACAGTAACAAAGTATACATAGTTCTTGGACTTCAATTCTTGGTACAAGGTTTATTCATAACAGATCACTGAGAAATTACTGATAAGCAGATATGGTTCAGTGCCCCAAACTCTAATTCTTGTACAAAATTATTTTCAAAGGAAATAAGTGTCACTTGGAACACTGTCACAAAATCTTAATTCATCTAAATGAGATTCTTACTCAAAAAAGGGGATGCCAAATATCTCAAGGTGGGTTTTTATTTTTAAAAGGGCATGATAGAAGTATAAAACTTTGCTAACAAAAAAGTAATATTTCCTATGAATCTTCGTTTTGCAGCTTTAATCTCTAACTTTGACAACATGCCAACTAAATTTCTTAAGCTGATCAGATTCTTACCAACTTAGGCCCAGTTCCCCAGAGGACTCAACCAGAGCACTGTTGACTTTTTGCTATATAAAAATAAACATGTACTTTGACGACACAACTCCAGAAAAAAAAAATCAGAGCACAAAGACAAAGTGGACTTGGATTTTTAATTTTTTTTAAAGATTATCTCTCTCTATATATATTAATAAAAAGTGCAAAGAATAGACCTTCATGTTTAAATTATATTCTAAAATAAAATATATATATTTCCATTAACTGCAGGAGACAACTGGCAAGTAAAGAGCCTGAGAGAGTCCAGTCCCTCTCCATCACTACAATGGATACATATTCGAAGGAAGCACCTATGAAAAATAGAGTGTTCACAACACACCTGGTAACACAGAGAGCCTCCGGGTGTTCTTGGAAGCAGTTGGTTTGCATTTGCAATCCAACATGAAATGAGGGGAAAAGTCAAATTCATAAATGGAAAGGACATTGCTTAGAACAATCTATTATTCTGAATTCTGTTTTATTTGCCCTGGAGCCTAGCACCTCCCATGGAGCAAGCCACCCTCAACACATGGGCTCCTAAAAGCAGTCACCTGCATGCCTCAAACTGTGACAAGTTACTGGTGTAACAAGTCTTCCCTGTTCATAACACTGCTGATTTAGCAACATAGCTGAAACATTTGGTTAGAACTGAACTTTCCTTTCTTTTTAAGGAAACAAACTTTTAAAACATAGCATCATAACATTTGGCTCTATTACATACAGCTCATGTTTTGGGCTTATTTTCACCAAAAGGTCTTTAAAGGAACAAGGGTTACATAATATCTGTTTTCTTAGGTATTTACAGTCATGGTGGCCATAGGTTACAGAAACAATAGAAACTTTTAATAACAAAAAAAGATACATGACTCTGAACTTTTTTTTTTTAAAGCAATGTGGAATATTTCAACAATTCAAATTCAAAAATTTATTTCCACTGTGGTTTCAGCAGCTCCATGCCTGCATGAAAAGGATGCCTCAGTTTTGACTTGGTTTTCTTTTATTATTCCTTTCCTTTTTTGTAATTGAAAACAATTTCTATTTTAGAAAAGATATGTTCTATACACTGTGCCTGTAGCAATATCATCTGTAATACTGGCTATGACAGAATCTTGCTTCATAAATGTCAATGATATGCTCTTGGTGAATCTGGATGAAGTTAACATTAAAACACAGATAAGCTACAATCAATTATGCGTAACTTGTTGACTCAAAAATCCATGGTCTCTCTTCTCCTTCTTTTTGGCCTGTTATAAAAATAATTTTGGTTACAAGTGTCTACACAGCACCAATTTTATTTCAAGAGCAGCATCTTTACTCGGCCACCCAAATAAGTCTATATGTATACATGCTCAAACAGCTTTTCTCATTTACTTCTGTTCTGTAACTCTAAAAGACTGATAATTGCATTAGATCTTGTCTCAATCAAAAATCAGTTAGCAATTATTAAAACCATCAATTACAATGCCCCCCAAATGCCCACGGCCATTGAATTAAATGAGAAGTTCCCTTGACATGCAACTGTGTAATCGGAGAATTATGCCTGCAGCTGATGGGCACTGTGTTCTGAAATAGCAGAAGGAACAAGTCTCTAATAGTAAAAAAGCATTTTCATAAAACTTTGTCGTATATAAAATATCTTATTAATTGTTACTATTTCACTGATGATTAAAGCGTAACACAGGTGTTCGCTCTGCTTTTTGCTGTGAGACAGTCGTGGGTCATACAACTTTAAAAAATAAGAGCTCATCTGTTTCCCAGGCTGACAAAAGCGACGGCCTCAATTACACTGTTTCTCTCTCATACTTGTTTGCACTCACACGCACGTACACAAAGCACCCACAATTTTAATCGTCATGACGCTGTTGCCACACTTTTCCCCACTTCCAAAAATCTGTCAGGAAAATGTGATTGCAAAATAATTATTCTTGTCTATACCCTACCTGGATCTCCATTGTTCATTTTTATGATTTTAAAAGATAAAGTCTGCAGAAGAAGGAGAGCTGGCCTCATTCATCTTCCTCAACCCTTTGGTTTCCACCTTCAATGTTACAGTGAATGTAGATTTGACTCAGCAAGCCTGGGTCAAAGGCTTTACAGATACTGAACCTGAAGTGCATTAAGAGAATAAACATCTGCTATTGTGGCCTAGGATGACTGAAAAAGTAGCAGTAATAAACACAACTTTGTATCTGAGACGGGTTTACAAGAGTCACCTAAAAATTTCGTTAAGAAGTTAACAGTTTGTAGAAGCGATGGAATCATGTAACAAAGGTCAAATGCAAATGCAATCAGATAACAATTACATTCTTTGAAAAATACTTCATGTGCACATTTTCTGCCCCAGTGGCACTAAGTCCTTCTCAAGTCTCCCATCGGTAAACACGGTGGATCCAGAAAAACATATATCAAAGAAAGAGACTACACTGATTAACAAAGGAACAGAAGAACAAACAAAAAGATGTCAGAGTGGGTAAGGACTACTTTTTAAAGGAAAGTGCTTTAAATATGATTGTGCAAAAAATATAACTTGGAGGCAAATCTGAAGTTTTGACACTTATACTTTACTCAGAGATTAGTCAGAGCTGTTCTCCTGTAGGGGCAACTAAGTTGAAACATAAAACAAAAAGAATTGTTTATAATTATGACATCACAAAATCCCAGGAAAGAACTGGGAATCAAGATCCCTTTGATGAAAATTTCCCACTTCTAACGCAAAGTACGAGAGCAAAGACTTCAAATGATGCCAGGCAGGAAAGTCACGATACACCTTCTCCCATATCCCCTCTACGTGACTCCCTCACACATACTACCAAGAGTTTATTAGGTAACTCTTAGCTCTCCTGGCATGTATGTCCATTGCACTATTGGATTCTTCATAAAGTCAGGCCTCCATTCCCAATAAAGTAATGAAAAAGATAGATCGATACAAAAAAAATATATTCAAAAAGCCCAGAACTCTGGGATTTGACCTATTTCATGTCAGTAATGAGTGATCTACTGCGGGAGGAACAGTAAGACCGGGATGGTCACACACAGAGCTCAGACTGCTCATGCCTGTGCTTCCAGCAGCCGGTGTTCCTTCATGGACTCTTCTTCCAGACCCTAACAGAACTAAAGTTTCCAACTGAGTACCTGAGATCAGAATCAGGTTGAGAAATGCTTGAAATACATGAAATTATTCCAAAAGGGACAAATGAAGAAAAAAGTTACCCAAGTTGAGAAATGAGAAATTAGGTATGGACAGAATAAAACTATTGGGCAAATGTGCAGACACAAGTCAAAAGGAAAAACTGAACTCAAGAAGGAAAGGAGGGAGGGAGGGGAAAATGGAGGAACTGAGAGAGAGACATGACGGCCCTTCCTGGAAAGATTCCTTCTCTTCTGATTTAAGCGCAAGATGCCCTTCTAGGGGGACGCGCTGTTCACACCAGCATCACAAGTGTACCTAAGTGGTCATGACGACCAAGCGGTAGACAGATCCCAGTGAACATAGTTACAAGTCGGTGCTGCCCAGTCATCTCTCATGAGGGTGGGCACAGGGACTGGGGATGTGGCCAATTCTGGTAGCACAGCCGAAGGAATCGGCGGTAGAAAATACCAAAAACAGCCCCCTAACCCATTTTAGAGGGAAATATACAAAACCCCCCCAAAACCTAAACATAACAAAACTAAACAAAACAACCTTCTCCCTCCTGAAGAAAACTTCATGGAACAAATGCCCTGCAAGTCCTAACATGTGTGTTCTCACAAGGCTGGCGGAGGTTATTTTGTCTTGGATTCCACAAAAATTTTGTCTCCATCCCTAATGCCAAAAGAATGCAAGGCTCGAGAGCTGTACTTCATTTCCTCTGGGCCAAAGGGCGCTTCATGGTCAAAATAGTAGAGAAGCATGTTGCTCGGGGGTAATTGAACTAGAGTTTTTAATTGTTTCTTTAGTTCTGCAACTGTTTGGTCCAGACGAATGCTCATCTCTTCCACCTGGTCGTTAAAGTGGACTTCTACTTTCGCGCTGCTCTGGGGTCTCAGGTCCACTTCTGCCAAAGGCTCCAACTTCCCATATTTTGTGATTAATTCATGATACCTAGAAGGGAAAAAAAAAAAAAAGCAAAACAGTGACAGCCTAAGCCACTAGCGCAGGAACTACTGACTGCTTCAGAACCACAGGTAAACTACTGTTATTCTCAACATCTTTCTAATATCCTAGTCTAATATTGTATCTGCTTACCTACCTACCTATCTAGTGTGACTATGTGGAATATGTGATCTGATGTGGTTGTCCCCTTGAAATCTCAGTAAAATCCCATCCTTGCAGAGAGGGGGTTTCTTCTAAATATGGCTATCATGCCTGCTGCTACTAATTATGGAAGAATAGGCTTAGAGAGAAGAGGAGAGGAGAATCTAATAATTATGAAAGAATAGGCTTAGAGAGGAGAGGAGAACCTAAAAAGGTAGACACTACAAAGGTTATAGACAGAAGTCTAGTCATTCTGTAGAACCCACTTGCTTGGGAGAGGAGAACCTAAAAAGGTAGACACTACAAAGGTTATAGACAGAAGTCTAGTCATTCTGTAGAACCCACTTGCTTGGGCGTCATCATCAAGGTGGGTAGATATCTAAGCACATGTTTTTTTGGTAATAGCTGGAAAGATGAACATAGACCAGCAGTTTCTGACCCCAGAGAAGCCATAACTTACAAACAAAAACAATGTTGTAAAAAATAGTTGTACATTAGGTATTAACTCCGATTTTTCAGTGATGCTTTGTTTGAATGGTCCTGCCTAGCCTAGTGGACTGTAATACAAGGAGTTCGTGGAAGAGTCAAGAATATGTTCCTGTAAAAAAGTGGTAAATGAGGGATACAAGTTCCCTGATCAAGGCAGGAATTAAAGAGCCAAAGATACTAGGAGAAAAGTGAATTATGCAGGTGGGACCAGGGCCTAAGAAGACAAGTTTCCCATGTGGAAAATCTTGTCTCCTCTGCCAGCTTTGGAGGATGTAGGTTTGATCCCCTTGAGGAAGCTGAGCAGTTTTCTACAAACCAGAGAGGGGAAAAGTGCTGAAAAAGATCTGACATTAGCTCTACTATAACCAAGATATACTGAGGTTAATTCTGGATCAGAATACAGTGGTCATAAGCTTACTCCCCTACGTTCTCCACCCTACTTTGGCTTTAACTCGGTTAAATCAGTGTTGTAATTAGGTCAGTAGAACACTGAGCTGCAGTAAGACCTCTGTGGTCAGGGATGGAGGCAATCATTGCCATGAAGTGGGGACCAGGTAAAATAGCACTGGCCTTGGAGTCAGAAGATCTGATGTCAGAGTCTTGACTTATAATTAGTTGTGTGACTTAGCAACTCACTCAATCCTTTCAGATCTCAGATTCCTCACTAGTAAAACTTGGATAATAAGTCTGCTCTTTCTACCTTATAAGACAGTCGTGAGGATTATACAAAATAACAGATGAGTAAGAACTTGTAAATTCTAAGTCCATATACAAATAAGTATTAAGACTCCATTCCTGCTGTCTGGGACTTATAGTATTAAAACACACACACCCTTTAAAATATATATGACTGAAATCTACTTAGGAAGGACTTCTTGGAAAAGGTGGTGGAATGATGAAACACATTACAGAAATTTCTCCCAGGTCTTGGACCCCAAATAATATTTTTTAAGGGTAAAATATTACCAGCAGCAACTAACACAGAAAAAGAGGGAACAGCCTTATTGAAATAGCCTTTTAAAAGGAACCAAAAGCTTTGTGCTATGTGGTTTTGTTAATAAGCAAGGATCCTAATTCAACTCCCAGAAGATATTATGGAGAAAGAAGGTAAGGAAACAAAATCCTTACCAAGGTCAGTACCTTTAGTGTACTGACCAATTCTTTTTAATTTAGAGCAAATGGGGCTGAAGGAGAATGGACTCAGCTGGGAAGACTAAGGACATCCCTTAGGGATCAGAAGGCTCTACACTTCACTGCCAGGATGTCAGGATCTTAGCAAGGGGAAACAAAACAAAATAAAAAAGTCCACACAAACAAAAAACAAAACTACCAGGACTTGAAATTTTCTGGGGTTCCAAACTGAAAAAGCAAAATGACTCAAAGTCTAAGGGTATCTTTCCGTTACCCAGTCTCCTAGTGTATGACTTCAAGTAAGTGAAACTAGGTTATGATAATTTAACAAAATCTTGGGAAAGACAGCAGAACCCAGGGGTCAAATAAAAGCTGAACCCAGTTCTACAGATGTTTTCCCTTCAGACTATAGGAGTGTAGATAGAATTGTAACACCCCAGACTCTCAGACTCTGTCCAGGAGGGACAAAAGAAACAGTGGTGAGGGAGTCAAGGAGTTTACTTAGACCATGTTTCAGTAAAGAGATGGTCTAGAGAGAGGGACTCACTTTTAAGCACAAACAAGAAGATAAGACAAAGAGGCAACTAAGCACATACCACACAGCAAAAGGAATAAAAGAGAGAAACACATAAATAAAAGGCAGAGGAGAAGTCGATCTGAAAGAAAACATCTCAATGAAACAAAAATGCCCCACAGATACTCTAAGGTACAAAAATTAATAAGTGCATTAATATAATAAAACAGGAGCTCAAAGATAAAGGATAAGCAGCAGAATGAGATGAAAAGCCAGATTTCAGCATCAGTGAAAGAGACTAAGGAGCAAAATAACACATTTTCTACCAAATAAATTAGAAAGCATGACCCAGGAATACTATACCTCACCAAGTATTTTTTTTTCCCCTAGAAATAAACTTAACAAGCAAACTTAGGGAATAGGGCACCCTTGAGTCCTTTTGAAATAGAAAAAGAAAAACACTATTCAACAATGAGATTAAAGAACTACTGGTAAGCCTTGAATCTATTTAAACATAAAATTAAAACTTAATATTATAGCTGTATAATCCTATACTTACTTATACTTGACACTATAGCCAACTGAATTTATCTCAAGCATAAACATATTTGTACACAAAATTATGGCCCATGTGCAGAAATAGCCTATTTGTTACAACTGGTCAAGTCTATCTACAAATTAAATGACCTATAAATTAGGACACTCTAAGGTCTTATAGTTTTCTCAAACTCAACATGTCCAAAGATAATTCATTGTTGCTCCCCAACCTTCTTCTCTTCTAGTCTTTCTTATCTCAGTAAATGGCACCAGAAACTATCTAATCACCCCAGCCAGAAACTGAACAGTTGTCCGGATTCCTTCCAATCTCTCTTCTCCACTTCTCCCGCTCATCAATTGCTGTGTCATACTAATTCTATTCCTAAATACTTCATGAGTCTATCTGCAGCTCTTTGCCCACTTGTCTTGTAAATGCAAGCCACAATCATTAATAACATGGATTGCCACAGCTTTCTTTGGATGCATAAGCTGGATGAGTCTCCTCAGTATTTGTTCCAACCTCATCCTAGAATGCCTTTCTGTACCACAAAGATGAAAACTGCATTTACCATCCTTCTTTTCAGGTGAGATTTAACTTTCATCAATCTCATTCAACAGCCCTGGGGAGAGAGACAATGGCTCGAGCAGACATGGGTGGGAACAGCTTGGTTAGAGGCTTCCTAATGATCAGATGGTGGTTCACATAGTGTGTTCCTGCAGTCAACTCCCCTGGCAGCAGCCTGCTGGTCTCTAGGTCACAGCTAAGGTGGTATAACCCACACCCGGGGACAGCAGCCTCCTGAGTCTCCCCATATCTGGTGCTTGTGGAGGGAGCAGGGCTCTTGGTGGCCTAGTTCTGCAGGACCACTCTAGAGATAATCCTAGCGAGGCAGCCCTTCCTCAGATTCTGTAACATCTTATTTCTTGTATTAAATCCCTTTCTTCTTAAAACAGCTCATGTGGCTCCTCTTACCTGAATCTCAAATGATATTCCTTTCAATGGTTTCCCAAGATCTCAGAGTGGCTCCCCAATGACCCTTGTCTATATTACAGCCAAAGTCATTGTTATAAAACACAAATTTGACCACAACACTCTTCTCTTAAAATCACACAAGACACAGAGAATAAAGTCTTAAGTCTTCAATATGATTAAGATGGGCAGAATTTTGTCCCTCCCCAATCATCTCCATTCCCTGGTGTTATTCTCAAGATTATATCATGTTATGTGGCACAGCTGATCCTAAAATAGGGAGATTAACTGGATGCCTATGTGCATGCTCAGTCGCTTCAGTCGTGTCTGACTCCCTGCAACCTTATGGACCATAGCTCACCAGGCTCCTCTGTCCAAGGGATTCCCCAGGCAAGAATACTGAAGTGGGTTGCCATGCCTTCCTCCAGGGGAATCTTCCCAACCCAGGGATTGAACCCACGTCTCTTATGTCTCATGAGCTGGCAGGTGGATTCTTTACTACCAGTGCCACCTGGGAAGCCCATTAACTGGGTGAGGCCTAATCTAATCATATGAGCCCCTAAAAGCAGAGAAACTTCTCCAGCTAACAATAGAAAGGAAGTCAGGGAGATTCCAAGCATGAGAAGGACCTGACATGACACTGCTGGCTTGAAGATGAAGGGAGGCACGTGGAGAGCATGAGAAGAAACAGAATTAAGCTGCCATCCTGAACAAGCCTGAAAGGTGACGCTTCTCCAGAACCTCCAATAAGGAACACAGCCCTGTTGACTCCTTGATTTTGGTCTTGTGAGACCCTAAGCCGAGAACCCAGTTAAGCCATCTTGTGCTCACACTTTTGACCCATAAAAACTGTAACATAATAAGCAGACATTGTTTTAAGCTACTAAGTTTACAGCAATTAGTTATAGCAGCAATACAAAACTAATACTTTGATTATAAAAGTGCCTTCATGATTTCATTCCCATGTAACTTTCCAAACTTATTTTGTGTCATCAATATAACCACATACTATATCTGTTTTCCACTTATTTAATCTTAAAATCAAGGTTTATTTATTGATTTTGAGGTAAAATCAGCAGAGTTTTGTATATGAATGAAAGCTTGGATATGGACTATAGCAAATACTGACTCTTTATGCTATAAAAATGAAGAAAAAGTATTACAGTTCTGACTCACGATAACTCACTGCATACACTGAATATGTACCCCTAAAAGTTACATAAGTGAAAATCATGATTTTAAGATAATATGTTTATCTCCAAATATCTTTATTTTGGATTATTGTTAAGCAGGGCAAATCAGTAGATACAAAAAATCATGATTTTACAAAATGCCCAGTAAATTTTAGAAACTAATTTCTTGGTCCACCAGCTTAGATATTTTATTCATTATTCAAAAGTTCATCTAAACAATGTCTGCACTATACCTGCATATTCTGTATTATCTGAGCTTTTCTTAGCATCAGCCCCAAAGCTATAGCCATAAGAGGTAAATGACTTTTTTCTTCCCAAAGCTGTATGATTTCTGATGATTAAGTAGTCTTCAAAAGGAATGATCTCAATTTATAGTCTACCAATCAGTACTTCTATCTGGCTATTAAAAAGTATTTAATATTTGTGAGTCTCACTTCTGAAGTGGGCAAAATGCTATAAGCCTACCTTGGAAGATACTACTGACAAGGATATACTGTAATAAGCAAATGCTAAAATGTAATATATACTGTGTTTGTGTTCAGTAGTTCTGAATACCATTCCTCCATGACCTTCCAACAGAAAATGACCAATCACAAGAGAAACAAAATTTACTACACATAGCATAAAGGCTAGCACGACCACATGGGTAACTGAAAATGATAAATGGAAACCAAATGCTAGCTGCAACCTTGTGAAGAACACTACCCACAGACAAACTGGCATTGTGCTTTTTTCCTCCTTCTTATTAAATAAAAACACCCACAGAGAGAAAAGCTTCTTTCAACTTTAAGAGTCTTTGAATGGTGAGGAGTTAGAAATTAGTTACTTGTAAAGTGAGGTTGCAGGTGGCACTAAAAAGGGGGGGACTAGAGAATGAAGCCACGCTTAGTGGAGCTGGGGTTGGGCAGTCCACTCCCAGTGCACATAAACAAGCCTCCACACACGAGGGGCTCCTGGTCCATGGCACACCTGCCTAATGTGACAGACACATAAGCATAGTTTAGTAGCGTGATGGTCAGGTTGGGAGAGGTATGTCCCTTTCTCCTTACTGCCCATTTTCACTCTTGATTCCTAAGATAGCTAGAAGCATTTCCTCAATTACAAATCAGTCACTGGTCTATGAAGCTAGAATAAAGACCTGGCACACTACTTGAAAAAGACATAGGTTCCTACCATAAATCTTAGTCTGAGGGTGAATTTATGAAAAAACCTAATATCGAAAGATGAACAGAGACAAAGGTTACCTTGCAGTCTTATAAACTATCCTAAGCAATATGAACATAATATTTTATATAATTTTTAGGAACATGGAAGACTAAAGGAGGCCTAGAAGCAAAGGTTTTAAGCTGGCAGAAAGCTCTCACATTTGGACCTCATGTCTCCTAATCCATAAAAGAAGCAGCTCACAATCTCAAGGAGCATCCTAGATAAAAATGATGAGTCTTACATAAAATCAAGTGCATTACCACAATGGCATTATGGGTATCCCAGAAGTGTTCCATCTCTCCCTTAAAACTATCTGGAGGTGTGCTCACAGGGGCCTATACAGTACTGTTAAGCTAACAATTCTATTACTCTATTGATTCTCAAAAGCAGACTCATATTGAATCAACTGGAGTCTTTATCCTAAACAAAGCTATTTTACTTCAAAATAAGGTCTTCCCTTGTGGTTCAGCTGATAAAGAATCCACCTGTAATTCAGGAGACCTGGGTTCGATCCCTGGGTTGGGAAGATCCCCTGGAGAAGGGAAAGCCTATGCACTCCAGTATTCTAGCCTAGAGAATTCCATAGACTGTATAGTCCATGGGGTTGCAAAGAGTTGGACACGACTGAGTGACTTTCACTTTCACTTCAAAATAAATCCCTTGGACTGTAAGGAGATCAAACCAGTCCATCCTAAAGGAAATCAGTCCTGAATATTCATTGGAAGGACTGATGCTGAAACTCCAATATTTTTGCCACCTGATGAGAAGAACTGACTCCTTAGAAAAGGCCCTGATGCTGGGAAAGATCGAAGGCAGGAGGAGAAGGGGACGACGGAGGATGAGATGGTCGGATGGCATCACTGACTAGATGGACATGAGTTTGAGCAAGCTCCGGGAGTTGGTGATGGACAGGGAAGTCTGGCGTGCTGCAGTCCATGGGGTCACAAAGAATCGGACTCGACTGAACAGAACTGAAATCCCTAACACAGACATCTCTCTCTTTAAGGAATGCAACAAATAAAACATGAAAAATCCCTTATGTTTCACTTGGTTGAATAAAATCATTAAGTATAACTAGAAGAAAACTATTCACATAGTTTACTTTGTTTCCCAAGGTATTACAAAGGATTCAAAATACATTTCAAACATCTGATTGCTGTTATTTAATCTCTCTTGTATGGTATGCTTTTTCTCTTTTTTGACATGGTATCATACCATGGCATGGAAGACGAAATGGCAACCCACTCTAGTATTCTTGCTAGAAAAATGCCATGGACAGAGGAGCCTGGCAGGCTACAGTCCATGGGGTCGCAAAGAGTCAGACATGACCAAGAACGCACACATGTACACATATCATGGCATATCAAGGAAGCTGCCATAGCAGTCTACAGCTGGGATTTTGCACTCTACTGAAACAGTTTCCTCAAAGTCACCAACATCTTTTAAAACACAAAAATCATCACATTTCAGAAGCTGAAAAGATCACAGAGATCATCTACTACATACTTTACAGATAAGTAATTGAATTGAGGGCCAGTTTGCTATGCAATAGCTAATAAATAAAAGGTAGAAAGTAGAATTCGGGTCTTGTTCTCAGACCATCATTCGTTCTCAGTTATCACCATCTTAATGGTTTGCTGCAATAATGAATACTGTTCTAGAAATTCTCTTCTCCTTTTACATTACATTACAATCTCTTTTTACAGGTTCTCTTTTTACCATCTACACTTGGGTAGTACTCAAAATTCACTCTCAGATTCTCATCCCTTTTCTCTCTGTGATCTTCCATCAAGGAGCTCATTCTCTCACTTAAATGAAGCTACAGATACTTTCCACTTGTCCTCCGCAGGCTTCTGTATCTCACCTACATCCAGAATTACTTATTCTCATCATTCACACAGAGCCAAGTGTCTGGAACTGAACTTAGTATTTTCCATAAAGACTTAGAATTTTGTTTCAATTCACTATTTCTTAAATTCAAGTACTGTCAAAGTTGCCTAGTAAATGGACAGACACCTAGTCATATAATAGAATACTATATAGCAGATAAATAATTATTTGATATACATTTATCAATATGATTAAAACCCTGAACAAAATCGCTCCATAAATTCACATTTTAATGCATTTCTGCTCCAAAAGCAGAATAAAATGGATAAAATATGAAAGGGTTGAACTGCAAGAACACATGGCCCAGGCTCAAAAATAAGAGACATCTCCATGGACCAGAAACTGAACAGAAATACAAAGCATACAACTGAAACCACAGGACCACTGGATTCCAAGTTCAAAGCAGGTAGTAGCAGTCAGGAGTTAAGTTCCTGTCAGGCAAAGGAGGTTAAAAGTACCCCACAGGAGGTACAGGAACTCAAGCCAGGATCACTGCCTGAAGTATCAGTAAGGTTAGGGTAATGTGAGGCTGGGCATGAAATAAGGAGGCAAAAAACTGCTGCAGATCCACTTTCTCAGGCTACCTCTTTTGACCAATGGGTCTAGGTAAAAGAAGTAAAAAGATAACTCTTCCAAAAGGAATTGAATCAAATCACCTACTGCTTGGGGTTTCCTAGGTGGCACAATGGTAAAGAATCTACCTCTCAATGCAAGAGACATAGAGATGTGGGTTTGATCCCTGGGTCAGGAAGTCCCCTGGAGTAGGAAATGGCAACCCATTCCAGTATTCCTGCCTGGAAAATTCCAGACAGAGGAGCCTGGCGGGCTCTAGTCCATGGAGTTAAAAAGAGATGGACATGACTGAGCGACTGCTTAGGTGACTAGATTTACACAAACTCAGTAATTAGTGGGATAGGGTCTCCAAAATCCATTGTGACAGCTGGTTCTAGATCAAGAGTCTAGGGAGCTGGTTAGAGACAACTGTAAAAACCATTAGGAAGGGAGAGGTAAGCTCGAAAGATATATATATAAATAACAGTTCAGTTCTGTTCAGTCACTCAGTTGTGTCCGACTCTTTGCAACCCCATGAATCTCAGCACGCCAGGCCTCCCTGTCCATCACCAACTCCCGGAGTTTACCCAAACCCATGTCCATTGAGTTGGTGATGCCATCCAGCCATCTCATCCTCTGTCGTCCCCTTCTCCTGCTGCCCCTAATCCTTCCCAGCATTAGGGTCTTTTCCAATGAGTCAACTCTTCGCATGAGGTGGCCAAAGTATTGGAGTTTCAGTTTCAACATCAGTCCTTCCAATAAACAACCAGGACTGATCTCCTTCAGGATGGATGGGTTGGATCTCCTTGCAGTCCAAGGGACTCTCAAGAGTCTTCTCCAACACCACAGTTCAAAAGCATCAATTCTTCGGTGCTCAGCTTTCTTCACCGTCCAACTCTCACATCCATACATGACCACTGGAAAAACCATAGCCTTGACTAGATGGACCTTTGTTGGCAAAGTAATGTCTCTGCTTTTTAATATGCTGTCTAGGTTGGTTATAACCTTCCTTCCAAGGAGCAAGCGTCTTTTAATTTCATGGCTGCAATCACCATCTGCAGTGATTTTGGAGCCCCCCAAAATAAAGTCTGACACTGTTTCCACTGTTTCCCCATCTATTTCCCATAAAGTGATGGGACCAGATGCCATGATCTTAGTTTTCTGAACGTTGAGCTTTAAGCCAACTTTTTCACTCTCCTCTTTCACTTTCATCAAGAGACTCTTTAGTTCTTCTTCACTTTCTGCCATAAGGGTGGTGTCATCTGCATATCTGAGGTTATTGATATTTCTCCTGGCAATCTTGATTCCAGCTTGTGTTTCTTCCAGCCCAGCGTTTCTCATGATGTACTCTGCATATAAGTTAAATAGGCAAGGTGACAATATACAGCCTTGACGTACTCCTTTTCCTATTTGGAACCAGTCTGTTGTTCCATGTCCAGTTCTAACTGTTGCTTCCTGACCTGCATACAGGTTTCTCAAGAGACAGGTCAGATGGTCTGGTATTCCCATCTCTTTCAGAATTTTCCATAGTTTATTGTGATCCACACAGTCAAAGGCTTTGACATAGTCAATAAAGCAGAAATAGATGTTTTTCTGGAACTCTCTTGCTTTTTCGATGATCCAGCGGATGTTGGCAATTTGACTTCTGGTTCCTCTGCCTTTTCTAAAACCAGCTTGAGCATCAGGAATTTCACGGTTCACGTATTGCTGAAGCCTGGCTTGGAGAATTTTGAGCATTACTTTACTAGCGTGTGAGATGAGTGCAATTGTGCGGTACTTTGAGCATTCTTTGGCATTGCCTTTCTTTGGGATTGGAATGAAAACTGACCTTTTCCAGTCCTGGGGCCACTGCTGAGTTTTCCAGATTTGCTGGCATATTGAGTGCAGCACTTTCACGGCATTATCTTTAAGATTTGAAATAGGTCAACTGGAATTCCATCACCTCCACTAGCTTTGTTCGTAGTGATGCTTTCTAAGGCCCACTTGACTTCACATTCCAGGATGTCTGGCTCTAGGTGAGTGATCACTCCATTGTGATTATCTGGGTTGTGAAGATCTTTTCTGTACAGTTCTTTTGTGTATTCTTGCCACCTTTTGTTAATATCTTCTGCTTCTGTTAGGTCCATACCATTTCTGTCCTTTATTGTGCCCATCTTTGCATGAAATGTTCCCTTGGTATCTCTAATTTTCTTGAAGAGATCTCTAGTCTTTCCTATTCTGTTGTTTTCCTCTATTTCTTTGCATTGATCGCTGAGGAAGGCTTTCCTATCTCTCCTTGCTATTCTTTGAAACTCTGCATTCAAATGGGAATATCTTTCCTTTTCTCCTTTGCTTTTTGCTTCTCTTCTTTTCACAGCTATTTGTAAGGCCTCCTCAGACAGCCATTTTGCTTTTTGGCATTTCTTTTCCATGGGGATGGTCTTGATCCCTGTTTCCTGTACAATGTCACGAACCTCTGTCCATAGTTCACCAGGCACTCTGCCTATCAGATCTAGTCCCTCAAATCTATTTTTCACTTCCACTGTATAATCATAAGGGATTTGATTTAGGTCATACCTGGTCTAGTGGTTTTCCCTACTTTCTTCAATATATAGTATATAAATAACAAAATATACATAAATAACAATCCTCAATGTGTATATGTCTAACAAGAGAGCTTCAAGATAACGAAGCAAAAACTGGTAGAACTGGAAGCTGAAATAGACAAATCCATATTTACAGTTGGAGACTTTAGCACTCCTTTCTCAGAATAAGAATACAGAAAACTGTGAGCAATATAAAGACCTGGCCAACACTACAAACTTGACCTGACATTTTTAATACACATCTTCTAGCAACATCAGAAAACATGTTTTTTTCCTAGTGCATATGGAACTTTGTCCAAAACAGGCCATATTCTAGGCTCAAAATATACCTTTAATAGGTTTAAAATAATTGAAATAATACAAAACATGTTATCTTACTATAATAAAATTAAATTATAAATCACAAACAGAAATATAACTGGAAAATCCACAAGAATTTGGAAAATACACAACACACGTGTAAATACCTCATGGGTCAAAGAGAAAGTCACAAGAAAGATTAGAAAATTTTCTAAATTCAATAAAAATACTATATATCAAAAATTATAGAATTAGCTAAAGCAGAGTTTAAAGAGAAATTTATAGAATTAAATGTTTACAAAGAAAAAAGTTCTCAAATCAATAATCTAAGCTTCCACCTTAAGAAACTAGAAAAAGATGAGCAAAGTAAACTCAAACCAAGAAGAAGGAAGAAACTAATAAAGATATGAGCAGAAATAAGTGAAATAGAAAGCAGAAAACCAAGAGAAAACCCATAAAACCCAAAGCTGGTCCTTAAGGTTAGTGAATTTGATAAGCTTCTAGCCATACTGATCAAGAAAAGAAGATACTAATATCAGGATTAAATGAGGAGACATCACTACAGACTCTAAAACATCAAAGGTTTGTAATAAATGAATATTATGAACAACTTTATGCTCATAAATTCAATACCTAAGATAAAATGGATGAATTCCTTCAAAGACACAAACTATCAAAGCTCATTCAAGAAAGAACAGACAACTTGAATCAAGCTATATTAAATAAATTTAATCATAGTTAAAATATACAGTTAATATCAGGCACAGATGGCCTCACTGACAAATTCTACAAAATATTTAAGAAGAAATAATATTCTACACAAACTCTTTGAGAAAAGGGAAGAAGAAAGAACACTCACAAACTCATTTTAAGAGGCCAGCACTATCCTAAAATTCTAGATTAAAACAAGACAAAGACATTAAGAAAAAGAAAATTAGATACATAAAAATAATCCTCATGAATATAGACATAAAAATTCTCAACAAAATATTAGCAAGATAAATCTTCCAATATATAAAAAGGTTAACATTATAGTATAGCCAAGTGAGATTTATTCTGGGAATTTAAGGTTGGTTAAACATTAAAAAAAAAAAAACAGTTAATATAATTCACTGTAATGGCACACTAAATAAAAAAAACTACATGAGTTTCTTAAGAGATGCAGAAAAAGAGGGGGATAAAAGGAAAATAAAAGAGAAGTATAAGTCATACAGATTGGAAAAGAAGATATACACTGTGTGTTGTCATATACAACATGATTGCCTACAATGAATTTACCAAAGAACTACTACAGCCAATAAATCTAGCAAGGTTGCAAGATACAAGGTCAATATACAAAAACTAATTGTATTTCTATCCTAGCAATGACAGTTGAAAACTGAAATTAAAAATAGTACTATTTATAATAGGGCTTAGATACATGAAATCCTTAAGTAAAAATGTAATAAAATATGGGCAGGATTTATGTGGCAAAATACAAAACACCAATTACTTAAAGAAATCATAGAAAACGTAAATAAATGGAGAGATATATTGGTTCATGGACAGGAAGACTCAATATTATTAAGATGTCAGTTCTACCCAAATTGTTCTACAGATTCAACAAAACCTCAAGCAAAATCCCAGGAGGAATTTTTTTTTTTCTAAAATTCAACAACTTATCTTAATATTTACATGTAAAGGCAAAGGAATTAGAACAGCCAAAATAACTTTGAAAATGTTAAAGAAAATCAAAGTTGAAATCCAAACTGCCTGGATCTCAAGACTTATTTTAAAGCTACAGTAATCAAGACAGCATAATACTGACAAGAGGACAGACACATAGACCAGTGGAAAACAAGAGAGAATCCAGAAGTACAGTCTACCTATACAGTTAATTGGTTTTTCAACACAGGTATAAACTTAATTAAATAGAAAAAAGATAATCTTATCAATGAATACAACTAAACAATGACACTCATATTTTCAAATTAAAACAAAAAAATTAATCCATATCCTAGATCATATACAAAAATTAACTCAAATGAATCATGTGCTTAAATGTAAAACCTAAAACTACAAAATGTCTAGAAAACATAAGAAATCTCTGTGATCTAAGTTGATCTAAGATTTATTTGATATAACACCAAAAGCATAATCCATAAAAGAAAAAAATCAGTAAGTCAAATGCCATCAAAATTTAAAATGTCTGCTATTTGAAAGAAATCAATAAAAAATAAAATAAGCCAGACTGAGAGAATATATTTACCAAACAATTGTCTGATAAGGGATATATATATATATATATATATATATACACACATATATATGGAATATATAAATAACTCTCAGAATTCAATAATAAGAACCCAGTACAAAAATGGGCAAAAGATTTTAACAGATATTTCACCAAAGAAGGCATCTGGGTAGCAAATAAGCACATGAGAAGATGCTCTATACTGTTAGTCACTAGGTAAATACAAATTAAAACCACTATGTATCTATTAGAATGACTAAAATTAAAGACAGAAACAAGAAAACTGAAAATAACCATAGTGGTGAGAATTTGGAGCAACAGAACTCTCGCATGTTGCTGATGGGAAAGCAAAATGGTACAGTCACTCTAGAAAACAGCTTGACAGGTTAAACATATACTTCCCATATGACTCAGCAATTCCATTTCTCTGTATTTACTGAAGAGAAATAAGAATTTATGTTCACACACAAATCTGTAAGTGGTTGTAATAGCTTTCTTAATAAATTGCCCAAAAGGGTAAACAACCAGAATGTACTTTAGCTGATAAATGTCTAAATAAACTACATCCTACTGAAGAGTAAAAAGGATCTAACTAGTGATACACACAAGATGAATCTCAAATGCATTATGCTAAATAAAACAAACCAGATTCAAAAAGCTACCTACAGCTCCTTTTAGAAAAGGATAGAGTTACTAGATAGAAAATCAGCAAGAACAGAGATCTGAACAAAGCAATCAATCGACAGTGTCTGATTGACATACATAGAACACTCCACTTTACAAGAGCAGAATACACAATTTTCAAGCACCCATGGAAAAATCACCAAGGTGGGCATAAAATACACTTTAGCAAATTTGAAAGAATTGATACTATACAAAGTATGTTTTCTGACCATAATGGAACAAAAGTAGAAATCAATATCGGAAAGATAAGAGGGAAGTTCCTAAACACTTGGAAATTAAACTTCTAAATAAACCATGAGTCAAACAGGAAGACTCAAATAAAATAATAATTTTTAAAAACAAAACTGAATGGAAATTAAAATATAACACATTTAAACACGTGGGATGCCAGCAGTGCAGAGAGTGAAATTTATAGCACTTAAATGTTTATTAGAAAGCCCTCAAATTAAGAATCTATATTCTTACATCAAAAACTAGGAAAAGAGCAAATCAAGCAAAAGGAAGGAAATAATCAGAAATCAATGTTTTCTTTTTTTTAAAAAAAGGAAAACAACACTGAAAACTAGGAAACATTGTTGAAAGAAATTAATGAAGACATAAACAAGTAGAAAGATAATCCATGCTCATGGACTGAAATACTTCATATTATTAAAATGTCTATACTACTGAAAGCCATCTACAAATTCAACACAATTCCTATCAATATCTCAACAGTATTTTTTTTTTTGCATATACAGGAAAAATAATCCTCAAATTTCTATAGAATCTCAAAGGATCCTGATTAGCCAAAACCATTTTGGAAGAGAAGAATAAAATTAGAGGACTCACATTTTCCTTACTTCAAAACATATTACTAAGCTATAGTAATCAAAATAGCACAGGACTGGCATAAAGACAGACATATAGGCCAATGGAATAGAACAGAGAGGGCAGCAATAAAACTCACATATATGGTCGAAGGACCCATAAAGGTTTGAAGACTACCCAACACTGAAAAGACAGTTTCTTCAACAAATGGTGCTCGGAAAATTAGATATACACATGCAAAAAGGAAAAGAAAGTGGACCCTTACCGTCATCATATACATAAATGAACTCAAAATGTATTAAAGACCTAAATGTAACATCTAAAACTGTAAAATTTGTAGAAGAAAACATACGGGGAAGCTTCATGACATTGGATTTGGCGATGATTTCTTAGATACTACACCAAAACCAGAGACAACAAAAGCAAAAATAGACTTATGAGACTACATCAGACCTAAAAAACTTTCGTACATCAAAGGATACAATTAACAGAGCTAAAAGGCAAATTACCAAATGGGAGAAAATATCTGCAAATCACATATCTGATAAGGGGTTAATATCCAAAATATATAAAGATATCCTACAACTCAACAACAACAAATATAAAAACTGATTTAAAAATGGGTAAAGCACTCAAACAGACATTTCTCCAAAGATTACATACGAATGACAAAAAGCATACAAAAAGATGCTTAACATCACTAATCATCAAAGAAATACAAATCAAAATCACTATGAGATACCACCTCACACCCATTAGGATGCTGCTGCTGCTGCTGCTACTAAGTCGCTTCAGTCGTGTCCGACTCTGTGCGACCCCATAGACGGCAGCCCATCAGACTTCTCTGTCCCTGGGATTCTCCAGGCAATAACACTGGAGTGGGTTGCCACTTTCTTCTCCAATGCATGAAAGTGAAAAGTGAAAGTGAAGTCGCTCAGTTGTGTCTGACTCTTAGCAACCCCATGGACTGCAGCCTACCAGGCTCCTCCATCCATGGGATTTTCCAGGCAAGAGTACTGGAGTGGGGTGCCATTGCCTTCTCCCCCCATTAGGATGGATGTCATTTAAAAAACACAAGATAACAAGAGTTGGTTGGTGGAGAAAATGGTGCACTGTTGTTGTAATTGTAGAATGACACAACCACTATGAAAAACAGTATGGTGATTCTTCAAGACTTAAAAAGAGAATTACCACATGATTCAACAATCCACTTCTGGAATTCAAAAGAATTGAAAGCTGGGTCTTGAAGAGATATCTGCACATCCTTGTTCACAGCAGCACTGTTTATAGTAGCCAAGAGATGGAAGCAAACCAAATGTCTACTGATAGATATGGTATATACATACAATGGGATATTATTCAGCCTTAAAAAGGAAGGAAATTCTGTCTCATGCTACAACATGGATGAAACCCAAAGATATTATTGCTAAGTGAAATAACTTAGTCACAAAAAGACTATACAATTCTTTTTATATAAGGTATCTAGAGTAGTCAAATTCATAGAGACAGAACGTAGAATGATGGTTGTCAGGTAGTTGTAAGGAGCTGGAGGGAGGGGCTGAGGAGCAGTTGATATTTTATAAATATAGGTTCAGTTTTGCAAGAGTAAAAAATGTTCTACAGATTTGTTACAAAACAATGTAAATGTACTAAACACTACTAAACTATACACTTAAAAATGGTTAAGAAGATAAATGTTATGTTGCATGTATTTTACCACAATTTAAAAAAATGGTTAAGGTGGTAAATTTTGTCACATGTATTTTAATAAAATTTAAGTTTTAAATTGCATTACATGATAAAAAAGGAAAATTAAGACCTTTACACAATCTTATCTAGAAAACAAAAGGGGAGGAAAAACTTACCAACTCATTTTATGAAGTCAGTGTTACTCTGATATGAAAAGCACATAAACACAGCTTTTCAAAAAAGAATGCTACATACTAATATATTTCATGATCTCAGACACAAAAATCCTCAACAAAATATTAGCAAACTAAATCCAACAATGTAGAGAAAGATATACATATACACTGTGACCAAGTGGAATTTATTCTAGGTATGCAAAGCCTTCCAACGGCTTCCAATGGAGTTTCATCTCCAATACTCTGGCCACCTGATACAAAGAACTGACTCATTTGAAAAGACCCTGATGCTGGGAAAGACTGAAGGTGGGAGACGAAGGGGACAACAGAGGATGAGATGGCTGGATGGCATCACCAACTGGATGGACATGAGTTTGGGTAAACTCCGGGAGTTTGTGACGGACAAGGAGGCCTGGCGTGCTGCAGTCCATGGGGTCACAAAGAGTCGGACATGACTGAGCGACTGAACTGAACTGAACTGATGCAAAGCCTGGTTCAACACTTGAAAATCAATCAGTATAGTTCCCATATCAACTTGAGAAGGAAGAAAAGTCATTTAACATTTATTGATATAGAAAAAGCATCTGAAAAAATCTACTTTTGATATAGACTCTCAACATGTTAGAAATAGAGGGGAACTACCTGATACAGACTATCTACAAAAAGCCTATAGCTAACATTACACTTAGTGGTAAACGACTGAATGCTTTTCCTAAGGTTGGGAGCAAAGCACTCTTATACAACATAGGTACCAGATGCTATAGACACTGTAATAAAGTAAGAAAAAGAAAGTCTGGTACACTGGAAAGTCAGAAATAAAATTTTTCGTATTTACAAATGACATGCAATACTTAGGTGTAAATCTAACAAAAGACTGAAAAGGTATGTTAAAAGTTATAAAATGTTTATGGAAGAAATTAAAGAATGTCTAATTAAATGGAGAGACACACTGTGTTTATGCACTGGAAGATCCAGTATAATAAATATGTGAATCTTCCCCACCTGATGTAAGTTTAATAAAATTTCTTTCAAAATCCCAGAAAGACTATTTGTAAACAGCAACAAGTTTAGTCTAAGATTTATATATTAGGAAAGCAAAGGCCCGGGAACGGCTAAAATAATCTTGAACAAAGAGAAGAATCATTCTATGTGATATTAAAACTTATTATATGGCTTCAGTACTTGGTATTGGTAGGACAATCAGACACACAGATGAGTGGAACAAACTAGAAAACCCCAAAATATACTCAAACAAAATAGGCCCTTTCAATTTTTTAAAAGTTAACAAAAGCAATGCAATAGAGGAAGACAATCTTCTCAACAAATGGTGCTGGAGCAACTGGACAACCATAGGCCAAAAAAAAAAAAATTAACCTCAACCTAAACCTCTCATATTGTACCAAAATTAACCCAAAATAGATTACGGATTTAAATGTACAATTTAAAATTATAAAAACTTTGGGGAAAAAAAATACCAAAACACTTCACACTGAAACTTTGGAAGAAGTCTCTTTAAAGTGAGGAACAAGGTAAAGGAAAATGCCCTCTTTTATTGTTCATTTAAAATATTATACTGGGGGAGGTCCTATCTAAGAACCAGAAAAAAAAAAGAAACAGAAAAAAGAGATATAAAAATATTTGCAAATATGATTGCCTACCTAGAAATCCAAAAGAGAGCAAATATTAGCCATTCTATCAACATATAAAATGAAACAGTATTCCTAAACACAAACTACAAATTAGAAAGCGTGACAGAAAAAAAAAAAGATTTCATTTTAATAGCAATAAAATGTATAAGATGTCCAGAAATAAATTTAACAAAGATGTGCAAGTACGTTGTGAGAGAATTAGAAACACTGCTGAAGTACATAAAAGATTCTCCAAATTAAATTGAAAGACATCTTATGTTCACAGATAAGAAGATGTAACAGCATCAAGAGGTCAATTTTCCCAAATTAGTCAATGAATTCAATGTAACTGGAATCCAAATTATAGCAGGATTTCTGTGAAACTTGATAAGCCAATCCTAAAATTATAAGGAAAAGGATTCATAATATCTAATCTGAATTAGATTCAGTTAACCTGAATCTAAAAAAAGAACAATTTTTTTTAGGTGAGGAAACATATTCTTACTGGGAATTCAGACTTACTATCATTTAACAATGTAATAGAGCAATTTTGTAATGGTACAGGAATGGACTATACATCAATGGAATAGAACAGGACTCTGACAAAGAATCATAAATATACATAAAAAACTAGATATATAATTGAACTGGTATTACAGATCAATGGTGAATACCAATTATCAATGTGAAGGAAAAAAACAAAGTCTTAGATTGCTATTAGAAACTAAACACAAAAACAGATCCCAAACAGATCAAAGCCATAAATGTGAAAGCACTTTTAGAAAAAAGCCCACAAGATTATGTTCAGTGATCTTTGGAAAGGAAATGATTTCTTAACCAAGATGGAGTAAGAATAAACCACAGAGGGACTTCCCTAGCAGGCCACTGGTTTAAGACTCCATGCTTCCACTGCACAGGGTGTGGGTTTTGATCCCTGGTCAGGGAACTAAGATCCCACACACTGTACGGTGTGGCCAAAAATTAAAAAAAAAAAAAATACACTGTAGAACAAAGGATTGATACATGTTACAGTAAATGTTTAAAACTTCTTTTCAACAAAATACAAAGTGAAAACATCAGATTGAAAAGCTACACAAGAAAAAACTGCAATGTATATTGACAAAGTATTAGAAGATCCTACTTTATACTTTAATAGATATATAAAACATAATAAGTAGACATCAACTACATACATCAAATTCTTGTCAGTGGTTGGTTACTTCTTGGAGTAAGAAACAGGACTAAGAACAGAGACAAAAAGGTACTCCAGTTTTATCTGTAATATTATCTATTTCAATGAAAAAATAAAAGAGTAAAATACTAAAAATCATCAGTTCTGAACCATGTGAACATGAGTATTTATATATTATTCTCAGTACTTTAATTCTAAAAAAGCAAACAAAAACAATAAAAGATAAAACTGGCCCCATGCCCTGGCCAAAACAAAAAGTTTAGACAACAAAGAAAATTTCCCCCAAGACCATGATTTGGGAGGGCTGGTTCTCATTCTTTCTTTCCTTTGCAGCTATGTTCAAATTCTCATATATAACTCTAATCAAGATTAGGAAGGCAGCCTATCTTCTGCTGGGCTGGGAAAGTGGAAAGAAGTCACAATCAAGTCCATGGTAATTGGAATGACAAAAGCTGTAAGCAACAGAGAGAGCTAACATTTCAGAGGCTCTCCAGGGTGCGCCAAGCAGAAAGCCCCTTTTGTTTCTCATCAGGCTTGCAGCTGAATGTGAGGAGTGCTGTGTCACGGCCCTTGTCAGAGGATGATGGAGCCTGGCAGTATGGAGAAGCCCAAGAGACTCTGTCCAAAGGAGGAATGTTCCCTCACAACAGCAGGTCCTCTGTCTGGAAGGGATACGAGGGAACGACACGGCACACTAGGATTTCTCCAGCACCCAGGGCAAAATAAGCCTTCATTGAGGTGGGGTCCAAATACAGCCTGCTGCCCTGCTCTCACAGTAACATGAAGATACAATCAGCTCCATTTAGAAAAGCCATTAGTCTTAAGCAGGAAAAAACATGCTCTCCATATTTTAAAAAGCTGGTTACCACTAATGACAATCCAATAAACATTTGAGGAATGCCTACTAGAATCCCTGACATCATAAATAAGGATTTCCCAGGGCACAGTTTAGGGACTCCTTGGGACAAACATAAAGTGAGATACTAAAGGAGGATAAAAGCAAAAAGAAAAGCCTTTAAGAAAACTTTACTTTTGGCTCTGCCACTCTGTCTCTGACAACAGCATTTCTTTCTATCAAATAACTGCTCACTGGAGCTATGCCTCTCATAACTCCCTTTTATGAAAAATAAAATTCTCAAGTCTAAAAAAAGACATCCCAAATCAATACATTTACTTTCCCTGTCTTTAAAAATAAATAGAAACCATTGGACCCCCCAAAAGATATATGATATGTTGATTTCTAAAAGAAAAGTTAACATGGTTTTTCTTTTTCTGTTTCTCTTTAAAACTAAACACAGGGGAGCTGTGTATTAGTTAAGTAGGAAATAAGTAACTTAAATTCAATCTCTCAGGAAATTAAGAGATAAAGAAAACACAAAATAAAGGGAAAACTGATAAATACAGGCAATGTGGAGAGATGCCTGATAAATGGCAAGGCAAAAAATAATAAATAGGTACATTTTAACATGTACCAGATTCATAAATGTGGAGTTTTTTCTCTCTAAATGGTACTTTTATACCCCTAGAGAAATCAGGACTATAAATACCAGAAAACACATAGAATTTCACAAGGTATTTTCTAAAAATGGCTTCAAATTCTACAGTGAAATTCAGTCTTAACATGTGCCTCTGTAAAGAGACATAAAGGACCACTGATACATATATCCTCCTTTACTCAAGTCTCAGTTATTAACTAGGTCCCTGGGTCTCTCTCTGCTTCTCCTTCTAAACACAAACTAAAGTCTGCCCACATAACTTTCCCGCTTGAAGCCTTTCAATGATTTCCCACGGCCCACAAGATAAAAGTCCTAGTTTACTGGCATGGCATGCCAAGGTCTTAACGGCCTGCCCTGGTTTCTACCTTCCTCCCCAGTGTTATCTGCCACGACTTCCCATTTAATTGCTTTTCATTAAGTCATACTGGAATTAAAGACTTATTTCATACCTCTGTGCCTTAACTTCCCACATACTCCCTTCTATCTGGAATATTCTTCCCTCATCTTCACCAGATTAACTCAGTCATAAGAAATGTAAGTTAGGTGTTGATAAATACAAATAATGGTAGGTTAAGAGAATGGCAGGAGACAGAGGTGTGCTGTTTTAGCTAGCTCGGTCAGGGAGGGAGTCTTTGATGAGGTATCAGAAAGAGAGCCCAGCAGTTGATGTGGTCCATTCTCAACAGGGGAAACAATGCAAAGGCCTGAGGCGGAGTGTGCTTGGTTTGATGAACAGCAAGGATTTTTTCCCCCATATATTTGAGTTCTTATAAACTGGCTGCCACGTGGAGAATTGGGCTTCCCTGGTGGCTCAGATGGTAAAGAATCTGCCTGCAATGCGGGAGACCTGGGTTCGACCCCTGGGTTGGGAAGATGCCCTGGAGGAGGCCATGGCAACCCACTCCAGTATTCTTGCCTGGAGAATCCCCATGGACAAAGGAGCCAGGAGGGCTACAGTTCATGGGGTCACAAAGAGTCGGACACAAATCTCCAAGAATGGAGAGATGGAGAGACTAAGCACAGCATGTGGAGAATATGGGGCAAGGGTGGATATAGGGAGGCCAATTGCAATAGAAAAAGAACAAATCTGACTCCATATTAGATCTGTTACATTTTACTTATCCTTTGTTTTCTATTGCTTTGCTTCAAGTTAAGAATGTTGCCTTAGCCTGAAATATAATACAGGATAGCCCATTCTCATGACTCTGATCTTTAAAAGTGCAACACTTTTCATTGGATAAGATATGAGATAAAAAAAAGTTGCAGGATAGAGAATAACACTTCTCTCCTTGGAGGTTTACAGAGACATCAGTGACCTGACCTACTCACACAGCTACAAGAACAAAGGATTCCCACAGCAAGAAGTTTGCAAAAACAAACCAAACTCCCTCCCCGTTTAATGTAAAAGAAGCCTGAATTCTAACTCAAGTAAGATGATTCTTTGGGATGCTAATCCACCATCTTCTCAGTCTGGGGGCTTTCTAAATAAAGTCACTCTTCCCTATCCTAACAACTTGTCTCTTGATTTACTGGCCTGCTGTGCAGTAAGTAGTGCAAGCTTAGAGTTGGTAAACACAATTGGAAGGCAACTATAATAATACAGATAAGAGATGAGGAAGGCTTGAACTAAGACGATGCTAAGAAGTACTAAGATTCTATATATTTTTGAAAGCAGAATTGAAAAATGGACTAGTTGTGGGGTATAAGAGAAAGAAATCAGGGATGAAGCCCAACTCGTAATCTTGAGCAACTGGAAGAATGAAGAGATAGAGGAAAATGTACACAGTAGCAGATAAAGCAGGGAAGGCAAGGGCCCAAGGAAAGGTAAAGAAGGGACCAAAAGTTTGATTAGGGTTAAACATCCAGATAGAGATATCAGGTAGATATCTGGAAATATTAGTTTGGAATTTAGGGGCAGATCAGATCTGAATAAATTTGGCAATTATTTGAAATCAAAAGGTGTGGAAAGTCACAGGACTAGATAAAAGTACCTACGGGATGAGTACAGAAGAGAAGAGATGCAAAGATGAAATCCTGAGGGAACTGGATTTTTAGAAGTTGGGAACATGAGGAGCCTCCAGCAGAGGAAATATATCTCTAGCTTAGCCCAGATGGCAACTTTCTTAAGAATAGATACTACTATTTTGTCTTAGCTGCAGCTTCTGGCTCAATGCCTCTTAGTTCATAGTAGGTATTCAGTAAATAAATTAAACTGCCCTTGAAACCCATCTAGAATCTAGAGTTATTTCCTAGAAGGTCTCCTGGTAAAATATGAGAGTCCAATGACTGAAACATGACCAACCCAGTGAGGACATCTTTTCAACCACTGGCAGCACCCACTGAACCGATTCTGAAATAGCACACCACTGCCATACAAGCCATGAAGAGACTAGGCAGAGATGAAGAATCTAAAAGAAAGTCTATTGATTGGAAAAGCAAACACTACCATGTTTAAAGACCAAGAATCATGAAACAGACGAGATTTTTCGTCTTCTATTGTTTCACAAATAAATAAAGATGAAACATATGGGCGACTCCTCTGCTTTTTGTGCGTCAGTCCATAATTACCACAAACAGACACAGTAGAGGCTAAGCTTCCAGCTCCACCCACCAGTAGAAGGGGAGCACCTGTAAGGAATTATAACACTCTTAATAAGTATGTCTCCCTTCAGTCCTCTAAACATTTTATTCTGTTCATTATAAAAAATTGAAGTGATACAGGTTAACTGGAGCTTATATTTTATTCTGAGGTAGAAAAAAAGAATATGTAAATTTCTTGATCATCTTTAAAGTCTTCTGTTGCCAAAATGACTAATCATATGGAAACAGATGTGTGTGAATAATCCGACTGACTCACAAAATAACTTTGCTACCATAAAGGAGACTGAACAGATCATAATGGCCTTTTATTCATGCTCTCAAAAGACATTTTGGCTAACTTTTCTTACTTATGTCTAAGGTGAGCAGAGGTATTTGGTGATTAATGACACAAGACAGGAAAATGAGAGGAGAAGCCTGGGGAGACTAAAAACTGGGGAAGGATGCTGGGAAAGTCAGAATTTATAGGGAAATCAAGATTTTAAAAATCCATGGTCAAGTGAAAAGGAATGTTTTCTTCAAAATAAACAGATACCTCAATCCCACCAGGAAACTAAAGCTCAAATGTAATTCGGTATGAAACATTAAATTATCCAGAAGTCAAATTTTTACCTTTTACTAACTATGCACTGTGCTCTTCACTATTCATTGGCGTTTGGGGGAAAAATTACGCATATAACTTGGAAGACAATTAAAGAGATGGTAAGTATAATACTAATGCCCTGTTTATATATCACTCTTAATTCATAATGAATGCATTTTAATATAAATTCCTCTCTGTTACTTACCATTTCATCTTACATCAGCATGAATGCTATATTCTTTTAAAAATGGCTAACACAGCTCCTGGCATATTATAGTGGCTCAAAAATCAGTCCACCAGGAGATTTATTAGAAAACTACTAGGGAATGTGTACTACAGTGGATATATGTCAACTTTGGCATCAGAATGCCCTTCTGATTTGAGGGAAACCCAAGATAGATGCGAGGCATAAACCACATCCCACTACAGAAGCTAAAGAGTAGGTATTCTCTTTCTCCCCTGGAAGCTAGAACCTGAGAAGGTGACATAAACCTGTCTAACTATAGCTGGAATTTTAAATCCTAAGATGTAATGCAAGGACATGAGGTCTGATAGAGATTACTCACAGCAGATAAGGAAGAGTCAAACATCCAAAAGTATGGCTGCAAAATGTCTAAAGGCAGTGAAGTCTAGCAACTTACTGATGACTGTCCAGTGACCAGTGTAAGAAGGATACTGTTTGTACAGTGAGAGCTACAGAAATTTTGGCTGTGCCTGCCTTCCCCTCAACCCTGCCCAAGCCTAATTCTCTAATCTTATCAATTCTGAGCCCTATACAGTATTCATTATTCTTTTACTAAATTCCTGTTCTACTTAAGTTGGCCAGAGTTCATTTCTGTTCTGTGCCCTAAGGGCCTGCTACTAGGGAGTAGATTCCCAGCAATAGTACCTCACGTAATTAAAGGTGATTTGGGATTGGTTTCTGGCCTACTAGAGGCCAGTGAATACCACAGTATTCATGGGAGGGATTCTACAAGTCCTTGCCATGAGTGGTGACATAACTAATTATCACTTGAGTTCACATGAAATGCTCTAGGAGACTGACAGAGTGCTGCCAAGAATAAAACACATGAAGGGAATGAACAATTCAAGACTATGAGCACTTACTATTCTAAGGGTACAAAATAGAGAATATTACATAAAGAGAATGTTAATGTCAAATTCCTATAAAGGATCTTTGCTCTCTTACAACAGAGCTGAAGTAGCTATAAAAACAAATATACAAGATTTTATGCTCTAGGTTGCTTAATTATAGGTCATTTTGCATCCATATTGAACTATTCTATGAAAGTTGGAGCACTGATGGGAGAGAGAGCATATACTGGAATGGAAGTGTATATAAGGAAGGACTCTGAGGACTTGGGAATATCCTGAATCCCTAAATCCTCACTGAGGCCCCCAAGTGGGGGCTCCTCACTGGGTCCAATAAGACTGTTCCTCTGTGGCTTGAGAAGGCATTAAAATCCCCTTGCCTGAGGGAATTACCTTGCAAGTGTAAACTAATTCCCCATTTGCCTCCTCCTTCCACATACATACTCTACTGCACCACCATCAATCAAATCACAGCATAGTCTGTGGGATCAATTACAAAAACATCAAAACATTTACAAGTCTTTGGTCATTTATATGGACAAACATATGGGAAATGAATATAGGGAATATAAGAAATTAGTTGTGTTAACCAAGGGGAAAAAAAGCAATTCTAGATCTGGCTGATTTTGTGTAGGTATATTACCAAAGGTTCTGAATTTTATAAAACCTAGTGGCTAGCTTCAATGGTTTAGAATTATTTAGAGTGGTTCTAAGCTGGCTGACTGGAAACTGGACTCAATGGTGGTGGTCTATGCTAAAACAAGTTGAAATGCCACAAATTCTTTGAGCTAATGTGGAAGGAGGAATTCAGAAACTTCAACACACAGGGATGAAGGAAATTACTGTCACCCTGCTACCACTTCACCCATTCTCCATCCATGGACCCTACAAAGACCCAGAGATACTTCCTTCCCCAAGGCTTTGCAAAATACATTAATGAGCAGAGCACTCAAATCTTTGGAAAACATTTTATAGGCCAGGGATGCTGGTGGGAGACACTGAAATCTCGTTGCCCATTTCAATATTTCAATATCAGGAAGAAAGGAAAAGACAAGGCAGTAGCATCGAACTACTACTACTAACTATAACTACTTACTACTAGTGAGTGAGAAAAGAGGCATAATTACAAAAAAAGGCATCAAGGCCAGAGTGGTAACTAAAATAGCTTGACTGCATAAATCTCTGGTAGTAGGTAACTGATCACAGTCTACATAGAATTGGAATAGGTTATCTCATTACAGGGAGAAAGAAATGTGTTTTCATTTGTATAAGGAATTTATTAGGGTAGGTAAGAAAAGAAATTTTTAATACATAACTTCGGAGAAAAGGTATATATCTAGATGTTAATCCAAGTAATCTAATTGTCAGACTATAGTAAATATATATTCAGTGAAAATTCTTTTCACTGAATTGCTCCTACATGGGAAGAAATCCCAAGATTAGGGGAAGCAAGATTATTACTTCTCACTGCAGAAGCCAAAAAGGAACAGATAAACCTACTTCTTATCTCTGGGGAGACAGAGTGTGGGCACATGCCTTAAACACAGCCAATCAATTGGTCAGATGCATAGGTTTGAACTTAGAGAATGAAGCAAAGGTCAGTAACAAATTATTTTCAGCACTAATGGGGAAATCAAAAGTCCATGACACTGCTGCAAGTGTTCAGTGGTCAAGTCCAGCACAGTGTGCCAACAGAAATCTATAAAGAAGACTGTAAGTGGAAACCTTGGCTATCCTTGCCTTCCTTGGTTCCTGTCTAAACCAGGTTCTCTAGACCATCTAGCAATTCTTTTAGTTTCTCAATATCCTCCCAATAAAGTCCTCCCCTGGATAAAGATGATTTCTATGATATGCATTCAAGATACTGATTACTACAGAGGCGTAAAAGCACTTTAGGAAACTTATGCCATCAGGGACAGAAACAATTTACTGCCATATATATACTACTTCCTGTAGCAGACTGGAAGTTAAGTAATCTGTCATGACAGACTTACGCTTACAGCCAGAATATTTACTTCTTCTAATAATACATTAGATTGAATCAAATGAAACTATAGGTATCAGGCTATAGTTTTCTTAACCTAAAATTTTTTTTACATGGTTTAACTTAATATTTCTGGGTTGTGCTAAAAGGCATAGCCGTATTTCTTCCTAACTAGCTGCTCTTAGCTAATTTTAAAAGTTTACCTTCAAAATCCTTACTTAATTGTGTAATATTTTAAGCATTTAAGCATTAAAATTCTACTGCTTAACAGTGTAAATCTCTTACACAGCCCTGGTTGAGCCTTACAGTATGGAAACTCTCTTAAAGTCTGTAAATAACAGAGAACTCTGGGGAAAAAAAATGTTCAGTAGGAATGAATTAGGACTTCCTTGTAGCTCAAATGGTAAAGAATCTGCCTGCAATGCAGGGTTTGATCTCTGGGTCAGGATGATTCTCTGGAGAAGAGGATGGCAACCTACTCCAGATTTCTTGCCTGGAGAATCCCATGGACAGAGAAGCCTGGCAGGCTACAGTCCATGCATTTGCAAAGAGTTGGACATGACTGAGCGTTATGTGCCAGATGCAAGGAATGAATTAGAATCACAGAAATTTGTAAACAGAATGTCGTTTGACTCAGGTTCAGTCTTAACTTGCATCTTGTCTGAAACTTCTCCTGTTGAATGTTATTCTTAAAGTCTTTAAGAAAAGAATAACTTTTGGGGTAACTGATTCTAGTTTCCAATACCCAGAAACTTTTCTAGGGAGTCTTTTTCCCTTTATGTTTACCTAAATAATATCTGCTACATTTCCTTTACATTTACAGAATATTAGCTTCTCACCGAACAATATGTATTAACCCTTCATATTCAGGCCTCAGCATTTCTCTTCTGACTCAACATTCTCATTTCTTTAATATTTCCTATTTAAGGAGTCTATTTTCTAGTCCCTTCCTCATAATCACTAAAACTCATGTACATTTGCCAAGCCTTCCAAACTGCAGAACATAGTAGACCTTAAAAGCAGATGCAATATGAAAAAAGAGACCAGTTTTGGGGGTGAGTGAAAATGTGCTCCTGGAGGAAAGAAACAAAAAGGAATCGATGATATGGAAGATGGAGTGGGAACTACTGGAAGCAGTCAAATACTTACCCAAACATTCCTAATACAAATGCAAGGCTAGAAGAAATACACTATGGAAAATGACAAAAAACAGGTTTGCTTTTTGTGTTTCTTCCTCTATTTTTTAAACCTATCACCAAAGTCTTCTAAGAGGGTCCCATAACAAGTTATTAGATTTTGCTCTAAAGCAATAGTTCTTAAGTTGCCTCAATACTTGCTAAAGTGTTGCTAAGCTGATGAGGGGTTTTTACCTGAATGGCACTTCTTCCTGTGGGACATCCACATAGTAACGAATAAAAAATCTCTCGGAGTCTTCTCGCTCACCATCAGTAACAACACTGCCATTAAGTTTGGAGACCGATGGCAATCTATAAATCAAAAGCAAAAGACACAATAAAATGATTGGCTTGAGGCCCAGTCTTATTCTCTTGAAAGTATGCATTTGATGCAGCTCTGCTTGTGTACAATTACTGACATGAACTAACATGATAGAAGATAAACAGACCAAAAATATCTCTCAAGTTACATTTTTGGAAGTAACACTGACCTTTTATAACCATACCTCATCTTGCAAAATAAGATTCTATGCAGCACTGTCAAAACTTAAATATGATGCAACCCACACATGTAACTTAAATTCTCTAGTATCCGTATTTTAAAAAGTAAAAAGTAAACAAACGAAATTAATTTTAATACTCAATTCAGTTCAGTCGCTCAGTCGCGTCCGACTCTTTGTGACCCCATGGACTGCAGCACACCAGGCCTCCCTGTCCATCACCAACCCCCGGAGCTTGCTCAGACTTATGTCCATCGAGTCGGTGATGCCATCCAACCATCTCATCCTCCGTTGTCCCCTTTTCCTCCTGCCCCCAATCCTTCCCAGCATCAGGGTCTTTTCCAATGAGTCAATTCTTCCCATCAGGTGGCCAAAGTATTGGAGTTTCAGCTTCAACATCCGTCCTTCCAATGAACACCCAGGACTGATCTCCTTTAGGATGGACTGGTTGGATCTCCTTGCAGTCCAAGGGACTCTCAAGAGTCTTCTCCAACACCACAGTTCAAAAGCATCAATTCTTCGGCACTCAGCTTTCTTCACCGTCCAACTCTCACATCCATACATGACCACTGGAAAAACCATAGCCTTGACTAGACGGACTTTTGTTGGCAAAGTAATGTCTCTGCTTTTAAATATGCTATCTAGGTTGGGCATAACCTTCCTTCCAAGGAGTAAGCGTCTTTCAATTTCACGACTGCAGTCACCAACTGCAGTGATTTTGGAGCCCCAAAAAATAAAGTCTGACACTGTTTCCACTGTTTCCCCATCTATTTCCCATGGAGTGATGGGACCAGATGCCATGATCTTAGTTTTCTGAACGTTGAGCTTTAAGCCAACTTTTTCACTCTCCTCCTTCACCTTCATCAAGAGGCTCTTTAGTTCTTCTTCACTTTCTGCCATAAGGGTGGTGTCATCTGCATATCTGAGGTTATTGGTATTTCTCCCAGCAATCTTGATTCCAGCTTGTGTTTCTTCCAGCCCAGCGTTTCTCATGATGTACTCTGCATATAAGTTAAATAAGCAGGGTGACAATATACAGCCTTGACGGACTCCTTTTCCTATTTGGAACCAGTCTGTTGTTCCATGTCCAGTTCTAACTGTTGCTTCCTGACCTGCATACAGGTTTCTCAAGAGACAGGTCAGATGGTCTGGTATTCCCATCTCTTTCAGAATTTTCCACAGTTTATTGTGATCCACACAGTCAAAGGCTTTGGCATAGTCAATAAAGCAGAAATAGATGTTTTTCTGGAACTCTCATGCTTTTTCGATGATCCAGCAGATATTGGCAATTTCATCTCTGGTTCCTCTGCCTTTTCTAAAACCAGCTTGAACATCTGGAAGTTCACGGTTCACGTATTGCTGAAGCCTGGCTTGGAGAATTTTGATCATTAGTTTACTAGTGTGTGAGATGAGTGCAATTGTGCGGTAGTTTGAGCATTCTTTGGCATTGTCTTTCTTTGGGATTGGAATGAAAACTGACCTTTTCCAGTCCTGTGGCCACTGCTGTGTTTTCCAGATTTGCTGGCATATTGAGTGCAGCACTTTCACGGCATCATCTTTCAGGATTTGAAATTGCTTCTGTTGGGTCCATACCATTTCTGTCCTTTATTGTGCCCATTTTTGCATGAAACTTTCCCTTAGTATCTCTAATTTTCTTGAAGAGATCTCTAGTCTTTCCCATCCTGTTGTTTTCCTCTATTTCTTTGCATTGATTGCTGAGGAAGGCTTTCTTATCTCTCCTTGCTATTCTTTGGAACTCTGCATTCAGATGGGAATATCTTTCCTTTTCTACTTTGTTTTTCGCTTCTCTTCTTTTCACAGCTATTTGTAAGGTCTCCTCAGACAGCCATTTTGCTGTTTTGCATTTCTTTTCCATGGGGATGGTCTTGATTCCTGTCTCCTGTACAATATCACGAACCTCCATCCATAGTTCATCAGGCACTCTATCAGATCTAGTCCCTCAAATCTATTTGTCATTTCCACTGTATAATCATAAGGGATTCGATTTAGGTCATACCTGAATGGTCTAGTGGTTTTCCCTACTTTCTTCAATTTAAGTCTGAATTTGGCAATAAAGAGTTCATGATCTGAGCCACAGTCCACTCCCGGTCTTGTTTTTGCTGACTGTATAGAGCTTCTCCATCTTTGGTTGCAAAGAATATAATCAATCTGATTTCAGTGTTGACCATCTGGTGATGTCCGTGTGTAGAGTCTTCTCTTGTGTTGTTGCAAAAGGGTGTTTGCTATGACCAATGCATTCTCTTGGCAAAACTCTATTAGCCTTTGCCCTGCTTCATTCTGTATTCCAAGGCCAAATTTGCCTTTTACTCCAGGTGTTTCCTGACTTCCTACTTTTGCATTCCAGTCCCCTATAATGAAAAGGACATCTTTTTGGGTGTTAGTTCTAAAAGGTCTTGTAGGTCTTCACAGAACCGTTCAAGTTCAGCTTCTTCAGCATTACTGGTCGGGGCATAGACTTGGATTACTGTGATATTGAATGGTCTGCCTTGGAAATGAACAGAGATCATTCTGTCGTTTTTGAGATTGCATCCAAGTACTGCATTTCGGACTCTTTTGTTGACCATGATGACTACTCCATTTCTTCTAAGGGATTCCTGCTCACAGTAGTAGACGTAATTGTCATCTGAGTTAAATTCACCCATTCCAGTCCATCTTAGTTCACTGATTCCTAGAATGTCAACGTTCACTCTTGCCATATCCTGTTTGACCACTTCCAATTTGCCTTGATTCATGGACCTAACATTCTAGGTTCCTAAGCAATATTGCTCTTTACAGCATCGGACTTTGCTTCTATCACCAGTCACATCCACAGCTGGGTATTGTTTTTGCTTTGGCTCCATCCCATCATTCTTTCTGGAGTTATTTCTCCACTGATCTCCAGTAGCATATTGGGCACCTACCGACCTGAGGAGTTCATCTTTCTCCTATCTTTTTGCCTTTTCATACTGTTCATGGGGTTCTCAAGGCAAGAATACTGAAGTGGTTTGCCATGCCCTTCTCCAGTGGACCACATTCTGTCAGACCTCTCCACTATGACCTGTCCATCTTGGGTGGCCCCACACGGCATGGCTTAGTTTCATTGGGATAGACAAGGCTGTGGTCTGTGTGATCAGATTGGCTAGTTTTCTGTCATTATTAATGCTACATTATATTTAATCTAATATATCTAGGATATATTTCAACCTATAATCAACACTAAAAAGTAACTAAGATATTTCACGTTCTTTTTGTTCATATAAAGTATTTGAAATCTAGTGTGTGTTTTTTTAATTTACAGTACATTTCAATTCAGACTAGCCATAATTTCAAGTGTCCAAAGTCACACATGGCTTGATGGGACCATACTGAACAGCACAGGTCTACAGAGCAGTCAGTACAATTTGGTCACAGTTCAGGAATTCATTTATTATATTTATAAAAGAATTGTGTAAAGAAAACAAAGCACAGGTATGCAAGACTTACTCTTCTTAGAAGAAAAGAATGCTGAAATTTGTTTCCTCAGTAGGATATTAATGTGTACGTTAACAACTGGAAAGCAATAAAGACCTGCTAGGTATTAGCTGGTCAGAAAGATCAAAGCAGTTTACAGCATCACTCTTCTTTAGCGAATCTTAAAGATTACTATTCCCTTGTCAAAACTATTATGTATATACATGAGAGAACAGAGCAAAGCTCCATGGCCCTTTACATCTTAGCCAAACCTTAATGCTGTTAAAGACACATACATACAAAAATAAACCCTCATGGGACATTTCAGTAGTCTGGGGGAGGCAGTAGCTGAAGACATGAAAGGCAGGACAGTTGGAGGAAGAAGGTAACAACGTGGTGGTCAAGTTTAGGTCAATCTAAAGGCAAGAAAAAACCACAGATACTGCTCTCTTGAGTTTTACACTAATGAAACAGCATAATTTCCAGGGATTTACACTGTAAATGACTTCTATGTTAACAGAGAAAACAAGGAATTGATTCCCAATTATACTTAGTTTTTCTTCATGACCCAAAACAAGATTTCAAATATTGTAAATATCGCAAAGTATAAAAATGGAATAGACTTGTGAGGAAATTTTTCAGTGGTCTTGGTAGATGAATTATATTTCACATTTTTCATATCATATTACATTCCTTTTCTTCTAGAATCTGGAGCTGCAGAAGCTCTAAGCACAGTCTGTTCTGGAGATGGATAAACACACACTGCCCTTCCTCCCACCTTCCAATAGTGAATAATCCCTTTAATGAAACAACAAAGCACTGAGGAAAGAAAGCAGAATAATCAGGACAACAAACCTGGCTATTACCAACTTCCTTCGCTCCTCAGTGGTGTATGGCTGCAGAAGAGGAATTCCTAACAATCTCACTTCTTCAAGTTTAGGGAATGAGTTTAGTTTGTCAATGTCTTCCCAGGACTGCAAACCTAATTTGAGAAATATATTGTTTAAGTAAATCCAGAAAAGCATACAAATGAGAAGATAAACATCACCAAACAAATTATTTCCATTAGTAAGTTCTGAAATGTTAAAATGATCACAAAAGCTAGTTCTAAATCCTGAAATTTTTCTTTATCCAAGGAAAGAATGGAATAAAACACCATAAAGCTTCCTTACAGCCTCTCCTTTCTCCATGACCCCAGTGTTCAAGGGATCCCCTTTACTCTCCAACATTCACTCATCTACTGATTCTCCACTCAAAAGGCTGGTAAAGGGGACCACCGGTGGTTTAATAAGCAGGATGGATGTCATGATTACAAAATTTTAAAAGTGATGTAATCAACTCTTTCATCAAATACAGACTCAGAGAATCTAAGAGTGGATACTGCTAGACTATATTTTTACTTAACAAGTACTAAAATGGGCAAGGTCCACAGAACCACAAACTAAATATTATCTTTCAACTATCTCTATTTTGGGGATAGGGAAAACAGAGTCAAGATTTAAAACTAACAAATTGAGACACAAAAATCTTGAACTCCTCGGGCAAGAAAATAGGCAACAAATTAAGACTGGTCAGTCCTAAAAGGAAACTCTTTCTATGGCTGTGAACAAATGTAGCATCCAAGTCTGTACTTGGCACTGGTAGGAAAAATATTTCTGGTCAGTTTTACAACACATTAGTTAAATCCATTGCAGAGAACAACACAGTCCCTTTCTTTCCTTCCTATTTCTATCAGCCTTTATCAAGGGTAAAGGCAGAGGAGCAATAAACTGGTGCATAACCACCTAGGTCACTGCTGTCCTCTTTACAACACCATTTTATCTAGGAAGAAGAATGGAATCAGCTCAGGTGGTGTCAGTTGCGAAAGAAACAGTTTCCCTATGCAAAGCACTTGCTTTTTAAAACATTTTAATTGGAGGATAATTGCTTTATAATCACTTGTTTTTAAGACTTAATTCCCACCCTTAAAATCTCCATGGTGAAATAACTTGTGTGGTTTTTCAGTTATAGGTCAGAATTATTTTTCCTTATATAGTTGGTTTCTTTAAAAAAAAAAAATAGGCAGAAAGACAATGCCAAGAGAATGAGAAGAAAATCTACAGACTGGGAGAATATATTTGCTAAAGGCACATGGATAAAGGATTGTTATGCAAAATATGCAAAGAACCCCTAAAACTCAACAATAAGAAAAATAACAATCTGATTAAAAAATGGGCAGAAAACTTAAACAGACATCTCAGCAAAGAAATACAGACAGCAAGTAAGCATACAAGAAGATGTTCCACATCATATGCTATCAGGAAAATGCAAATTAAAACAATGAGATACCACTATACACCGGTTCAGTTCAGTTCAGTTGCTCAGTCATGTCCGACTCTTTGCGACCCCATGAATTGCAGCACGCCAGGCCTCTCTGTGCATCACCAACTCCCGGAGTCTACCCAAACCCATGTTCATCGAGTCGGTGATGCCATCCAACCATCTCATCCTCTGTCGTCCCCTTCTCCTCCCGCCCCCAATCCTACCCAGCATTAGGGTCTTTTCCAATGAGTCAACCCTTCGCATGAGGTGCCCAAAGTATTGGAGCTTCAGCTTCAACATCAGACCTTCCAATGAACACCCAGGATTGATCTCTTTTAGGATGGATTCATTGGATCTCCTTGCAGTCCAAGGGACTCTCAAGAGTCTTCTCCAACACCACAGCTCAAAAGCATCAATTCTTCGGCACTCAGCTTTCTTCACCGTCCAACTCTCACATCCATACATGACCACTGGAAAAACCATAGCCTTGACTAGACGGACCTTTGTTGGCAAAGTAATGTCTCTGCTTTTAAATATGCTATCTAGGTTGGCCATAACCTTCCTTCCAAGGAGTAAGCGTCTCTTAATTTCATGGCTGCAGTCACCATCAGCAGTGATTTTGGAGCCCAAAAAAGTAAAGTCTGACACTGTTTCCACTGTTTCCCCATCTATTTCCCATGCAGTGATGGGACCAGATGCCATGATCTTAGTTTTCTGAACGTTGAGCTTTAAGCCAACTTTTTCACTCTCCTCCTTCACCTTCATCAAGAGGCTCTTTAGTTCTTCTTCACTCTCTGCCATAAGGGTGGTGTCATCCACATATCTGAGGTTATTGATATTTCTCCCGGCAATCTTGATTCCAGCTTGTGTTTCTTCCAGCCCAGCGTTTCTCATGATGTACTCTGCATATATGTTAAATAAGCAGGGTGACAATATACAGCCTTGACGGACTCCTTTTCCTATTTGGAACCAGTCTGTTGTTCCATGTCCAGTTCTAACTGTTGCTTCCTGACCTGCATACAGGTTTCTCAAGAGGCAGGTCAGATGGTCTGGTATTCCCATCTCTTTCAGAATTTTCCACAGTTTATTGTGATCCACACAGTCAAAGGCTTTGGCATAGTCAATAAAGCAGAAATAGATGTTTTTCTGGAACTCTCTTGCTTTTTTGATGATCCAGCGGATATTGGCAATTTCATCTCTGGTTCCTCTGCCTTTTCTAAAACCAGCTTGAACATCTGGAAGTTCACAGTTCACGTATTGCTGAAGCCTGGCTTGGAGAATTTTGAGCATTACTTTACTAGCATGTGAGATGAGTGCAATTGTGCGGTAGTTTGAGCATTCTTTGGCATTGCCTTTCTTTGGGATTGGAACGAAAACTGACCTTTTCCAGTCCTGTGGCCACTGCTGAGTTTTCCAAATTTGCTGGCATATCGAGTGCAGCACTTTCACAGCATCACCTTTGAGAATTTGAAATAGCTCAACTGGAATTCCATCACCTCCACCAGCTTTGTTTGTAATGATGCTTTCTAAGGCCCACTTCACTTCACATTCCAGGATGTCTGGCTCTAGGTGAGTGATCACACCATCGTGATTATCTGGGTCATGAAGATCTTTTTTGTACAGTTCTTCTGTGTATTCTTGCCACCTCTTCTTAATATCTTCTGCTTCTGTTAGGTCCATACCATTTCTGTCCTTTGTCGAGCCCATCTTTGCATGAAATGTTCCTTTGGTATCTCTAATTTTCTTGAAGAGATCTCTAGTCTTTCCCAATCTGTTGTTTTCCTCTATTTCTTTGCACTGATTGCTGAGGAAGGCTTTCTCATCTCTCCTTGCTATTCTTTGGAACTCTGCATTGAGATGGGAATATCTTTCCTTTTCTCCTTTGCTTTTTGCTTCTCTTCTCTTCCCAGCTATCTGTAAGGCCTCCTCAGACAGCCATTTTGCTTTCTTGCATTTCTTTTCCATGGGGATTTTCTTGATCCCTGTCTCCTGCACAATGTCACCAACCTCTGTCCATAGTTTGTCAGGCACTCTGTCTATCAGGTCTAGTCCCTTAAATCTATTTTTCACTTCCACTGTATACTCATAAGGGTTTGATCTAGGTCATACCTGAATGGTCTAGTGGTTTTCCCTACTTTCTTCAATTTAAGTCTGAATTTGGCAATAAGCAGTTCATGATCTGAGCCACAGTCTGCTCCTGGTCTTGCTTTTGCTGACTGTATAGAGCTTCTCCATCTTTGGCTGCAAAGAATATAATCAATCTGATTTTGGTGTTGACCATCTGGTGATGTCCACGTGTAGAGTCTTCTCTTGTGTTGTTGGAATAGGGTGTTTGCTATTACCAGTGCGTTCTCGTGGCAAAACTCTATTAGCCTTTGCCCTGCTTCATTCTGTACTCCAAGGCCAAACTTGCCTGTTACGCCAGGTGTTTCTTGACTTCCTACTTTTGCATTCCAGTCCCCTATAATGAAAAGGATATCTTTTTTGGGTGTTAGTTCTAGGAGGTCTTGCAGGTCTTCATAGAACCTGTCATACACCTGTTAGAATGGCCAAAAGCCAAAACACTCACAGAACCAAATGCTGACAAAGGATGTGGAGCAACAGGAACTCTCATTCATTACTGGTGCAATGCAAATGGTACAGCCACTTTAGAAGAGAGTTTCGTAACTTCTTACAAAACTACACATATTCTTACTATATGATCTAGCAACTGTGCTTTGTAATTCACCCAAATGAACTGAAAACATATCCACACAAAAATCTACACATGGAGGTTTACAGCAGCTTTATTAATTAAGCCAAAATGTGGAAGAAACCAAGATATCCTTCAGTTTGTGAGTAAATAAATAAACCCTGGTACATCCAGATAATGGAATATTATTTACCACTAAAAATGAAATGAGCTATCAAGTCATGAAAATACATGAAGGAATTTAAACTAAGAGAAAGAAGTGAATTACTCAGTTAAAGAAGCCAATCTGAAAAGGCTATACACTGTATGATTCCAACTCTATGACATTCTGGAAGAGACAAAACTATGGAGACAGCAAAAACATCAGTGGTTGCCAGGGATTAGGGAGGTAGAAGGGATGAACAGGCAGAGAACAGAGGATAGTCAGGGCAGTAAACTATGATGTTCAGTTCAGTTCAGTTCAGTTCAGTCGCTCAGTAGTGTCCGACTCTCTGCGACCCCATGAACTGCAGCACGCCAGGCCTCTCTGTGCATCACCAACTCCCGGAGTCTACCCAAACCCATGTTCATCGAGTCGGTGATGCCATCCAACCATCTCATCCTCTGTCGTCCCCTTCTCCTCCCGCCCCCAATCCTACCCAGCATTAGGGTCTTTTCCAATGAGTCAACCCTTCGCATGAGGTGCCCAAAGTATTGGAGCTTCAGCTTCAACATCAGACCCTCCAATGAACACCCAGGATTGATCTCTTTTAGGATGGATTGATTGGATCTCCTTGCAGTCCAAGGGACTCTCAAGAGTCTTCTCCAACACCACAGCTCAAAAGCATCAATTCTTCGGCACTCAGCTTTCTTCACCGTCCAACTCTCACATCCATACATGACCACTGGAAAAACCATAGCCTTGACTAGACGGACCTTTGTTGGCAAAGTAATGTCTCTGCTTTTAAATATGCTATCTAGGTTGGCCATAACCTTCCTTCCAAGGAGTAAGCGTCTCTTAATTTCATGGCTGCAGTCACCATCAGCAGTGATTTTGGAGCCCAAAAAAGTAAAGTCTGACACTGTTTCCACTGTTTCCCCATCTATTTCCCATGCAGTGATGGGACCAGATGCCATGATCTTAGTTTTCTGAACGTTGAGCTTTAAGCCAACTTTTTCACTCTCCTCCTTCACCTTCATCAAGAGGCTCTTTAGTTCTTCTTCACTCTCTGCCATAAGGGTGGTGTCATCCACATATCTGAGGTTATTGATATTTCTCCCGGCAATCTTGATTCCAGCTTGTGTTTCTTCCAGCCCAGCGTTTCTCATGATGTACTCTGCATATATGTTAAATAAGCAGGGTGACAATATACAGCCTTGACGGACTCCTTTTCCTATTTGGAACCAGTCTGTTGTTCCATGTCCAGTTCTAACTGTTGCTTCCTGACCTGCATACAGGTTTCTCAAGAGGCAGGTCAGATGGTCTGGTATTCCCATCTCTTTCAGAATTTTCCACAGTTTATTGTGATCCACACAGTCAAAGGCTTTGGCATAGTCAATAAAGCAGAAATAGATGTTTTTCTGGAACTCTCTTGCTTTTTTGATGATCCAGCGGATATTGGCAATTTCATCTCTGGTTCCTCTGCCTTTTCTAAAACCAGCTTGAACATCTGGAAGTTCACAGTTCACGTATTGCTGAAGCCTGGCTTGGAGAATTTTGAGCATTACTTTACTAGCATGTGAGATGAGTGCAATTGTGCGGTAGTTTGAGCATTCTTTGGCATTGCCTTTCTTTGGGATTGGAACGAAAACTGACCTTTTCCAGTCCTGTGGCCACTGCTGAGTTTTCCAAATTTGCTGGCATATCGAGTGCAGCACTTTCACAGCATCACCTTTGAGAATTTGAAATAGCTCAACTGGAATTCCATCACCTCCACCAGCTTTGTTTGTAATGATGCTTTCTAAGGCCCACTTCACTTCACATTCCAGGATGTCTGGCTCTAGGTGAGTGATCACACCATCGTGATTATCTGGGTCATGAAGATCTTTTTTGTACAGTTCTTCTGTGTATTCTTGCCACCTCTTCTTAATATCTTCTGCTTCTGTTAGGTCCATACCATTTCTGTCCTTTGTCGAGCCCATCTTTGCATGAAATGTTCCTTTGGTATCTCTAATTTTCTTGAAGAGATCTCTAGTCTTTCCCAATCTGTTGTTTTCCTCTATTTCTTTGCACTGATTGCTGAGGAAGGCTTTCTCATCTCTCCTTGCTATTCTTTGGAACTCTGCATTGAGATGGGAATATCTTTCCTTTTCTCCTTTGCTTTTTGCTTCTCTTCTCTTCCCAGCTATCTGTAAGGCCTCCTCAGACAGCCATTTTGCTTTCTTGCATTTCTTTTCCATGGGGATTTTCTTGATCCCTGTCTCCTGCACAATGTCACCAACCTCTGTCCATAGTTTGTCAGGCACTCTGTCTATCAGGTCTAGTCCCTTAAATCTATTTTTCACTTCCACTGTATACTCATAAGGGTTTGATCTAGGTCATACCTGAATGGTCTAGTGGTTTTCCCTACTTTCTTCAATTTAAGTCTGAATTTGGCAATAAGCAGTTCATGATCTGAGCCACAGTCTGCTCCTGGTCTTGCTTTTGCTGACTGTATAGAGCTTCTCCATCTTTGGCTGCAAAGAATATAATCAATCTGATTTTGGTGTTGACCATCTGGTGATGTCCACGTGTAGAGTCTTCTCTTGTGTTGTTGGAATAGGGTGTTTGCTATTACCAGTGCGTTCTCGTGGCAAAACTCTATTAGCCTTTGCCCTGCTTCATTCTGTACTCCAAGGCCAAACTTGCCTGTTACGCCAGGTGTTTCTTGACTTCCTACTTTTGCATTCCAGTCCCCTATAATGAAAAGGATATCTTTTTTGGGTGTTAGTTCTAGGAGGTCTTGCAGGTCTTCATAGAACCTGTCATACACCTGTTAGAATGGCCAAAAGCCAAAACACTCACAGAACCAAATGCTGACAAAGGATGTGGAGCAACAGGAACTCTCATTCATTACTGGTGCAATGCAAATGGTACAGCCACTTTAGAAGAGAGTTTCGTAACTTCTTACAAAACTACACATATTCTTACTATATGATCTAGCAACTGTGCTTTGTAATTCACCCAAATGAACTGAAAACATATCCACACAAAAATCTACACATGGAGGTTTACAGCAGCTTTATTAATTAAGCCAAAATGTGGAAGAAACCAAGATATCCTTCAGTTTGTGAGTAAATAAATAAACCCTGGTACATCCAGATAATGGAATATTATTTACCACTAAAAATGAAATGAGCTATCAAGTCATGAAAATACATGAAGGAATTTAAACTAAGAGAAAGAAGTGAATTACTCAGTTAAAGAAGCCAATCTGAAAAGGCTATACACTGTATGATTCCAACTCTATGACATTCTGGAAGAGACAAAACTATGGAGACAGCAAAAACATCAGTGGTTGCCAGGGATTAGGGAGGTAGAAGGGATGAACAGGCAGAGAACAGAGGATAGTCAGGGCAGTAAACTATGATGTTCAGTTCAGTTCAGTTCAGTTCAGTCGCTCAGTAGTGTCCGACTCTCTGCGACCCCATGAACTGCAGCACGCCAGGCCTCTCTGTGCATCACCAACTCCCGGAGTCTACCCAAACCCATGTTCATCGAGTCGGTGATGCCATCCAACCATCTCATCCTCTGTCGTCCCCTTCTCCTCCCGCCCCCAATCCTACCCAGCATTAGGGTCTTTTCCAATGAGTCAACCCTTCGCATGAGGTGCCCAAAGTATTGGAGCTTCAGCTTCAACATCAGACCCTCCAATGAACACCCAGGATTGATCTCTTTTAGGATGGATTGATTGGATCTCCTTGCAGTCCAAGGGACTCTCAAGAGTCTTCTCCAACACCACAGTTCAAAAGCATCAATTCTGCGGCGCTCAGCTTTCTTCACCGTCCAACTCTCACATCCATACATGACCACTGGAAAAACCATAGCCTTGACTAGACGGACCTTTGTTGGCAAAGTAATGTCTCTGCTTTTAAACATGCTATCTAGGTTGGCCATAACCTTCCTTCCAAGGAGTAAGCGTCTTTTAATTTCATGGCTACAGTCACCATCAGCAGTGATTCTGGAGCCCAAAAAAGTAAAGTCTGACACTGTTTCCACTGTTTCCCCATCTATTTCCCATGCAGTGATGGGACCAGATGCCATGATCTTAGTTTTCTGAATGTTGAGCTTTAAGCCAACTTTTTCACTCTCCTCCTTCACCTTCATCAAGAGGCTCTTTAGTTCTTCTTCACTCTCTGCCATAAGGGTGGTGTCATCCACATATCTGAGGTTATTGATATTTCTCCCGGCAATCTTGATTCCAGCTTGTGTTTCTTCCAGCCCAGCGTTTCTCATGATGTACTCTGCATATAAGTTAAATAAGCAGGGTGACAATATACAGCCTTGACGGACTCCTTTTCCTATTTGGAACCAGTCTGTTGTTCCATGTCCAGTTCTAACTGTTGCTTCCTGACCTGCATACAGGTTTCTCAAGAGACAGGTCAGATGGTCTGGTATTCCCATCTCTTTCAGAATTTTCCACAGTTTATTGTGATCCACACAGTCAAAGGCTTTGGCATAGTCAATAAAGCAGAAATAGATGTTTTTCTGGAACTCTCTTGCTTTTTCGATGATCCAGCGGATATTGGCAATTTGATCTCTGGTTCCTCTGCCTTTTCTAAAACCAGCTTGAACATCTGGAAGTTCACGGTTCACGTATTGCTGAAGCCTGGCTTGGAGAATTTTGAGCATTACTTTACTAGCACGTGAGATGAGTGCAATTGTGCAGTAGTTTGAGCATTCTTTGGCATTGCCTTTCTTTGGGATTGGAACGAAAACTGACCTTTTCCAGTCCTGTGGCCACTGCTGAGTTGTCCAAATTTGCTGGCATATTGAGTGCAGCACTTTCACAGCATCACCTTTGAGGATTTGAAATAGCTCAACTGGAATTCCATCACCTCCATTAACTATGATGTACAGTACTACAATGGTAGATGTGTGTCACTACAAACTTGTCCAAACCCACACAATGAACAACACCAAGAGTGTAAACTCTGGACTTTGGATGATGTCAATGTAGGTAAACTGAATGTATCACTTTGGTGCTGGGATGTTGATAGGTTTTGCATGAGTAGGGGCAGGGAGTATATGGGAACTCTATGTACCCTCTGCTCAATTTTGCTGTGAATATTAAGACTCCAAATAATAAAGCTTACTCATTTTTAAAATTAGGCTAAAATATTCATTCCTGTTATATGCAGAATGAAACGGCAACAAACTGATAATCAATTATATGTAAATACTAGAAAAGATAAGTGAGAATCTGAAAGGACTGGGCTTCTTTAACCTAAATCCAGACAAAATCATCTTGTTTGTAATTTTTTGTACTCTTTTACCCTTCCTTTTACTACCCAATTCATCAATTTCATTTCACTTCTTTCATAGCATGGCCTCTTTAATATATAAAATGTTAATAGCTAACATAACGCTATACCAAGTGAATATTTGATAAATATTGATATTTACCAGAGCATTTATGAAAATGAATGCCTTAAATTTAGCTAATCAATAGGCATCTACACGTCACTCTGTAAAATCATCCTGTAAGAAGGCAGAGCTATGATGGAAAGAAATACACTTTCACTGTATTTCATGCATAAGTGCAGATCAATTTGCATGTAGAATGAGAACAAGCATGTCCCTTACCTGACTTGTGGAGGCTGATGGATCGCAGATTAGGAAACAACCTGGCCAATGAATCATCAGGCTCCTCGATAGCATTCAAATGGTTGTTGGCCAGGACGAGGGTATCCAATGAGGGAAACATAACTCCTAACTTGCGTATTTCAGTCCAGTCTTGGAGGTTATTGTCTGTTATATGTAGTAGCTTAAGAGAATGACAGCAAATAGAAGGACAAGACACTGTTTCATAGTCATTAAGGCACAGGAAGAGTTCTTCCAAACTGCAGAGAAAAAAGGAAATATTTCATTGTTTAAAGCAGTCAAGTTTCTACTTTGCACCTATTTTTAGTCACTCAGTAAATAAGCATCTACTACGTATGAGACTCTGCTAGGTATAGTAGAAAAAATATAAAGACGTCTTCCTGAAGTTTAAAATACAGTTGGGAAGACAAACCTAAAATACATAAAAGAGCAGAGAATGATATAACCCAGTACTAAAGTAATTTTATGCTTAAATAAATAAATGCTAAATGAAGCAGCACTTTAAGTGCAATACCACTTCATATAGGAATGGAATTGAAATTGTAGTTGGAACAGTCGGGAAAGGATGCATGGCCTTGAAGAAGGGGCAGAGTTGGGTAAATTGAGAGGAGATAAAAGAAAATTCTAGAAACAACATGAACAGTGTTTAGAAAGAAATAATAGCTATCATTTATTGAATTCCTACCCTGTATCAGGCCCTGTGCAGGTGCTTTATATATCATACTTCCACTTCTGAAATTTTAATTATGCCCACTTTATAGACAAGAGATTAAATAAGCTTATCAAAGGTCATATGGTTAGGAAGTGCAACTGTGATTTAAAGCTCATTCCATGCTATGTTAAATGTTGCTTGCAGTGAGAAAACCAATCTCATTAGAGGGAGAGTGAGAAACTAAGATGGAGTAAGTGAGTTGAGACTAGATTCTGAAAGGCTTTAATAATTTCCGTATTTAGACAATCAAGGAGACTACAGCTTCATGTATTTCTTTAAACTATTTCCTTTGAATATTTATGTGCATATACAAAGATAGATATAAACAAAACATAACAAAACATTTCTAAACTGACAAACAGAAGTATAATTTCCTGCTTAAATTATTGAAAAGAATACAAGGTCCATTTTCCCATCATGCCAGCTAGGCACTTACTTAATCATCTGAGTGTTAATATATTTTAGAGACACTATGATTCTTTCCTCCCAAAGAAAAGGGCCAAGGCAAAATTCTGGAATCGGGTAATCAGAAGATTAAAATGGAGAAAGCCTGGGTTGATCTTGAAATGATAAGTGCTTCTCAGGGATATCTTCTAGCCAAAGGATGGCATATCCTATGTCTTGGTGCTACTCAACACTGTACAAGTATTCCAAAGAAAATGCTACCAGATTACCCTCACACCCTCATTTAATTACTTCATTTTTCTAACCTCATTCTCCATTCAATCTGCAGTTCTAGTATTTCTGAGGTGGGAGGCCAGCAGTAATTCTAGGTACTAACACAGACGGCAACATAGTTCCCTCTCCATCATGCCCTTTGGGCTTACTCTGGTAACTCCTGCAGTATCGTGTGGACTGTCTCCCAAGAAGCTTTGCTGTTGTTGAGGACAAGTTTTCGAACGCCAGAGAAGGACCCAGCACATGTTCTTTCTAAAACTGATAAATTCAGAGGGTTGGAACTCAGGTTTAGAAACTCCAACTGGGGAACATTTGACACAATTTTACTGACCTATGGAGAAAAAAAAAGAAAAACATATTAGACAGTAATCAGAGCTTTTAAACAGCAATCATAGTCAAGAAAACCTAACTGAGTGGGTCTCCAGGCAAAGTGCCATTTATATTATGGAGTCCTATTTAGAGATGGTATGCATAGAGAGGCATAAATAATTTCAACAAATCATGACAAATGATTTAATTCCTTTCTATAGTATCACTGAAAATTAATAGTATAAAAGAAAAATTTTCTATGTTGCCTTTGGCAAAGTTTTTGATTCTGCTCTGTATAATATTCTCTTTGATATTGCTATAAGATATTTTGGAGAAAAGATCATTTAGATGACATTTTCTAAAGAGCTGAGATTGGGTCATGTACAAGTAATTCTCTTTGAATTGCTCTTCCATCCTCAGTACAATATTAAGGCTAATTAAAGGTTTATTGAAGACCACATGGTAACAATTCAGGTATTCAAAATTAATTACATAATCATTTAGAAAACACTTTCAGCTTGGTCCAAAGATGCACCAAACTTTAAAATATATTTATTCAAAAATAAAAAGCATCTGTGACTGTATTATAAAAGAGAAAACATGATCAACAACTTAATGATTTAGCGAGTGACTTAGTACACAAGAAAGAAAAAAAAAGGAAATGAGCTTCACTGATTACTGACCTTAACTATTCACTATGCACTGTACTAGGTTTTTTAGGGCTTCCTGGGTAGCTCAGGTGGTAGAGAATCCACTGCAACGCAGGAGACCCTGGTTCGATTCCTGGGTTCGGAAGATCCCCTGAAGAAGGGCTGGATACCCACTCCAGTATTCTTGCCCGGAGAATCCCCATGGACAGAGGAGCCTGACAGGCTGCAGTCCATGGGGTTGCAAAGATTCAGACACGACTGAGTGACTAAGCACAGCACACTAGGCTTCAGTTTAAAATGCAAAGATTCACACCAGTTGGCATATATTCTCCTGTTTGATCTCTTTTGTGATCAAATGGTACCAAGCATTTGGGTGATATATGCCTAAGATTTGGAGTTTAGGGTGTGGCCACAACACAGCTGAATAGTCCACACATGGACCAATCCTTTACTGCATTCTACCACCTAGCTACCAATGATACAAAGGCCTTTCACACATAAGATGATGACTAGCTTTGCTTTAAGGGCAAAAAAAAAAAGATGAAAAGGAACTGGCTCCAACTATAGCATGAAGGGTAAGTTCTAATTTTAGTACAACCCCAGTTAAATAAACAAAACATACACCCTTTGCTAACCACCACCCTTCATATTTTATTTTTATAATAAAGAAGAAAACTACCCCAAAATGGATACTCTCAGAGTTTTTGAAGCAATTTCTGAAATAATTTCCAAGGCTAGTAGATACCTGATGTGATCTTCTTCATAGTTTGCATCTGCACTACTACCTAATGAGAATAAAGATTTAAAATAATGACTCATCATACATCACCCACTGGCTATCTATTTTACATATGGTGTAATGTATATATATGTTTCAGTGCTATTCTCCCAAATTATCCCACCCTCTCCTTCTCCCACTGTGTCTAAAAGTCTGTTCTTTATGTCTCTGTCTCCTTTGCTCTGTGAAAACCAGGAGGGATGGAGTGGGGAGGAACGTGGGAGGAGGGTTCAGAAGGGAGGGGACACGTATGCCTACAGCTGATTCATGTTGTTATATGGCAAAGACCATTACAGTACTGTAAAGTAATTATCCTCCAATTAATTAATTAATTAAAAAAATAATGACTTAGCCCTAGAATATCCTAAAAAACGTTAACACTGGACTACAACTGAATAATCCAAATATTATTTGGAAAATAATACATGTTAGAAATAAATATCTTCTTTAAAAAATTAAAATTTAAAAGGATTTTGGGTCACCTTAGATTAACAATATTCTGGAAAATATTATAGTCATTACACAGGCAGGTTTATTCATGGCAAAAAAATGTCTTAACAGTAAAGGCTGATATTCAGTGAGTATCTCAGGCTTCTCTTTTTTAAATTCTAAAACTAGAAAACAAGACCCATTGATCTGAAATGAGTTCAGGATACTCATATGCAGAACATGGAGATGAACTCAGACCACCTCTTTGGTCTCCACAGCTCTATGACTTAACAGGGGACCCTCTACTTTTGAAAAGGAAGAAACTAAGGTTTTAAGAAAAATGGGAAAGGGTTGTAAGATAACAATCTGTAATTTATACCTAAGCTATTCTCTACTTCACCCGAGTGGGGGATTCCTCCCTCCTCTAAACTGCTTAGTTTAATTTCCTTTACAAAATGGTTTTGATAAGGAGAGGAGGATAAAAGAGATACTTTGGGAAAGGTCAGACAAAAATCTACTTAGCCAAATATTCAAATCAAAAGCTAAAAATGCATCTCTTTTTTTTATACATACAGATGCCCAGTTTTAGAAGGACTGGAGACAAATCTTTGCCTCTCCTCCAAGTATTACATTTCTCACTCATATTTATATTAGCCTCTGAATAGATTATATATAGCCTCTGAATAGATAGCAGCCAGTTGTACAAAAGTATAAAAGAAGCTACTTATAACATTAATGACCATTCAAAAACACTGAAAGGACAAACTAGATTATTCTGTTCCATACTGCTATACCAAATACTGGCTAAAATAAACGTAGTTAATGGCCAGGGACAAATGATCTTTTTGGTCATCAAATACATGTGTTGCAATAGGTTGGAATGTAATATCTTAAAACTGTGACCTATGAGGCCTTCTGTAGCTTAACAAAGAGTTTAATCAATTCTAAAAAGATCAATATTCTTTCATTGTCAGTATTTCTCCCATCTCTGTGTTCTGACATATATTCCAGAAGACTGGGATGAACTACAGTTAAGGGGAAGGACAAAATATAAAGGAAAGATGAAAACAAAAATAAATCGGAAAATGGAAACTCGAAGGGTAGCAGCAAACATTCATTTGAAAACTGCCTGAAATCAGACTATAGGGTACTTATAGGAATACACAAACTGAGCACCAATAGAGTACAAATGAACATGTGGCTGTGAGTGTCCTCTGAGCTGTGAGCTCAGTCCTGTCCAACTCTTTGAGGCTCCATGGACTGTATCCCATGCTCCTCTCTCCATGGAATTTTCCAGGCAAGAATACTGGAGTGGGGTGCCATTTCCTACTCCAGGGATCTTCCCAACTCAGGGATCGAACTCATGTCTCCTGCGTCTCCTGCATTGGCAGGTGGATTCTTTATCACCAGCGCTGCCTGGAAAGCCCAAACATGTGACCCTCTGGCTCTGTCAATGTGGGTTGGAAAAATATTCAGTGTAGATCTTTGTCTAAGCAGAGAAAAGGCTGAATTCCCTAGTATAAATTCTGTGTTCTTATCCATGTTGACACAAATCATCTTTCTGAGGTAGCAGTTATATCTCTATTAAACTGTTCCCATCAGTTAGCAAAAGCTTATGTATGTGGTCAAAGCACAAAGTACAACACCTCTGTGAAATTTTTACTGCCAAAGAAATAAACTTAGGGGAATCAGCTTGTGAACATAGGAGCTGAAATGATTCAGGGTAAGAGCTGGTCTGACTAGTCATCCATGCAGGTCAAAAATCTCACCAGAGATTCACCAGGAAGGACTGCTGTGGGAATCCTGGAGAAGGGAGGATTAGCAAGGTAGTTCTTTTTGCATCTGTACAATGTGGACAGAGCATGCATGTCAATTAAGCATCTCAAACGACCCAGAAGGCACACATTGTAACTTGTTGAACAGTGAACTGTAAGAGCTGTTTGTATAAGTGAACCAATCAATAAATACATGGATAAGTAGAAACTGTTTCTTGGAAACAGCCAGGTAAATCTGTATATATTAACACATGATTTAGAAATCAAGTGATGTACATCTCAAAGAATTTTGGCAAACATCTTAATAAAAGTAGGAATTATAATGGGGAGCACAGATAACAGATTAAGTAAGACTATGAAATGGATGAATATAAGAAAAGCTAAAGAAAAGTAAGTTATAGATAGATTTTTCTTTAACAAGAAAGCTGTCTTAGAATTTGTATCACATTTAATATCTACCAGGTGTATTGATAATTTTATCAGTAGCCTTGTCTTACAGATGATAAAGGAATAAGTGAATTTCTTAAGATTACAGGAAAAGTTAGAGCAACTGGGCCTGATCAAACCTTAAGATACAATCATTTATTCTTTAATGAACTCAGAAAACATATGAATGCCTAGAATGCTGCTGTTTGCTGTTTAGTCACTAAGTTATGTCCTATACTTTGTGACCCCATGAACTGTAGCCAGGCTTGTCTGTCCATGGGATTTCCCAGGCAAGAATACTGGAGTGTGTTGCCATTTCCTTTTCCAGCCTAGAATGCTAGTGCTGATGGTAAATAACAAAGCCCTGAAAAAGCTCATGGTCCAGCAGAAAACTGTCAAGTAAGCCAGTGACTGCACTACACGGTGATGAACTCTTTCACAGCAGAATGATATAGGTGTTCAGTTCAGTTCAGTCACTCAGTCGTGTCCGACTCTCTGTGACCCCATGAACTGCAGCACACCAGGCCTCCTTGTCCATCAACAACTCCCGGAGTCTACCCAAACCCATGTTCATTGAGTTGGTGATGCCATCCAACCATCTCATCCTCTGTCGTCCCCTTCTCCTCCCGCCCCCAATCCTACCCAGCATTAGGGTCTTTTCCAATAAGTCAACCCTTCGCATGAGGTGGCCAAAGTATTGGAGTTTCAGCTTCAACATCAGACCCTCCAATGAACACCCAGGATTGATCTCTTTTAGGATGGATTGATTGGATCTCCTTGCAGTCCAAGGGACTCTCAAGAGTCTTCTCCAACACCACAGTTCAAAAGCATCAATTCTGCGGCGCTCAGCTTTCTTCACCGTCCAACTCTCACATCCATACATGACCACTGGAAAAACCATAGCCTTGACTAGACGGACTTTTGTTGGCAAAGTAATGTCTCTGCTTTTAAATATGCTATCTAGGTTGGCCATAACCTTCCTTCCAAGGAGTAAGCGTCTTTTAATTTCATGGCTGCAATCACCATCAGCAGTGATTTTGGAGCCCAAAAAAATAAAGTCTGACACTGTTTCCACTGTTTCCCCATCTATTTCCCATGCAGTGATGGGACCAGATGCCATGATCTTAGTTTTCTGAACGTTGAGCTTTAAGCCAACTTTTTCACTCTCCTCCTTCACCTTCATCAAGAGGCTCTTTAGTTCTTCTTCACTCTCTGCCATAAGGGTGGTGTCATCCGCATATCTGAGGTTATTGATATTTCTTCCGGCAATCTTGATTCCAGCTTGTGTTTCTTCCAGCCCAGCGTTTCTCATGATGTACTCTGCATATAAGTTAAATAGGCAGGGTGACAATATACAGCCTTGACGTACTCCTTTTCCTATTTGGAACCAGTCTGTTGTTCCATGTCCAGTTCTAACTGTTGCTTCCTGACCTGCATACAGGTTTCTCAAGAAATCAGATTGATTATATTCTTTGCAGCCAAAGATGGAGAAGCTCTATACAGTCAGCAAAAACAAAACCAGGAGCAGACTGTGGCTCAGATCATGAACTGCTTATTGCCAAATTCAGACTTAAATTGAAGAAAGTAGGGAAAACCACTAGACCATTCAGGTATGACCTAGATCAAATCCCTTATGAGTATACAGTGGAAGTGACAAATAGATTTAAGGGACTAGACCTGATAGACAGAGTGCCTGATGAACTATGGACAGAGGTTCGTGACATTGTACAAGAGACAGGGATCAAGAAAATCCCCATGGAAAAGAAATGCAAAAAAGCAAAATGGCTGTCTGAGGAGGCCTTACAGATAGCTGGGAAGAGAAGAGAAGCAAAAAGCAAAGGAGAAAAGGAAAGATATTCCCATCTTAATGCAGAGTTCCAAAGAATAGCAAGGAGAGATAAGAAAGCCTTCCTCAGCGATCAGTGCAAAGAAATAGAGGAAAACAACAGATTGGGAAAGACTAGAGATCTCTTCAAGAAAATTAGAGATACCAAAGGAACATTTCATGCAAAGATGGGCTCGACAAAGGACAGAAATAGTATGGACCTAACAGAAGCAGAAGATATTAAGAAGAGGTGGCAAGAATACACAGAAGAACTGTACAAAAAAGATCTTCATGACCCAGATAATCACGATGGTGTGATCACTCACCTAGAGCCAGACATCCTGGAATGTGAAGTGAAGTGGGCCTTAGAAAGCATCACTACGAACAAAGCTAGTGGAGGTGATGGAATTCCAGTTGAGCTATTTCAAATTCTCAAAGGTGATGCTGTGAAAGTGCTACACTCGATATGCCAGCAAATTTGGAAAACTCAGCAGTGGCCACAGGACTGGAAAAGGTCAGTTTTCGTTCCAATCCCAAAGAAAGGCAATGCCAAAGAATGCTCAAACTACCGCACAATTGCACTCATCTCACGTGCTAGTAAAGTAATGCTCAAAATTCTCCAAGCCAGGCTTCAGCAATACGTGAACCGTGAACTTCCAGATGTTCAAGCTGGTTTTAGAAAAGGCAGAGGAACCAGAGATCAAATTGCCAATATCCGCTGGATCATCGAAAAAGCAAGAGAGTTCCAGAAAAACATCTATTTCTGCTTTATTGACTATGCCAAAGCCTTTGACTGTGTGGATATAGGTGTTGCTGCTGCTGCTGCTGCTGCTAAGTCACTTCAGTTGTGTCCGACTCTGTGCGACCCCATAGACGGCAGCCCACTAGGCTCCACTGTCCCTGGGATTCTCCAGGCAAGAATACTGGAGTGGGTTGCCATTTCCTTCTCCAGTGCATGAAAGAGAAAAGTGAAAGTGAAGTCGCTCAGTCGTATCCGATTCTTAGCGACCCCATGGACTGTAGCCTACCAGGCTCCTCCGTCCGTGGGATTTTCCAGGCAAGAGTACTGGAGTGGGATGCCATTGCCTTCTCCGGATATAGGTGTTAGGGTAATCTAATTCTGCCTGAGTGAGAGTCAGGGAAAGTTTCAGAGAGGAACAACAACTTGGGCCAATCTTGAAAGATATACAGGAAGCAGCTGGGTAGACAGAGGAGAAAGAGAACAGTAGATTCAGAATGAATAAAAGCAGAGAAGTTTTCCTTGTCAAGATTTATCATGAACTGCAGAAAAGCGCGTGGTAAAGGTGGAGAAAAGACTCTGGGTCACATGATGGAGGGTCACACTTAGAGAGTTCAAACCATTGTTTGTAGGCAGTGGAGATCAGCAAAGGGACTTGAAGCAAGAGTTTCATAATCACATTTCATTATTTAAAGGAGTCTGGTAGCAGAAGGTAGCTTAGGGGAAGCAGAGAAAAACCAGAGGCATAAAACCCATTAGGACACTTTTCCAGTAATCCAAACAAGAAGTAAGAGCCAAATTAAGGCAAAAAATCAAGCATGAAGTACTATTTTTCTCTTAAAGATACCTTCTATCAGGTCATGTTATAATCAGGTAGTAATGTTATATATAATAACAAGAGAGAATGTCATAAAACTTTTATTTGTGCAACTTGAGTTACTGAGGTCAAAGGCATCAGTTATGTCAAATCACCAATAAGACTTAATAAAATAAGGAAAAGTTCCAGAATATTTGGAATAAATTTAAGTATCAAGAAAAAATATTTTTATAACCTTAGTTTTGAGCTCCAGCAATTTTTATGTCAATTTATAGTAATAAATATTGAATAGTAGCAGAGAATGAACACAGGATATGTAAACTAATGAAACAGTAGAGAATTTAATGCACTGTTAGCAGTCTAAACCTCTGTGGTCTTATTAACCTCTTGATGCCTAGAATAAAGTTTCTTAGTGTTTTTCACATTAATGAAAAACAAATAAGCAATAACAAAGTTAACTGAAAAATCACTATAGGAACAGTTGAAGCAGTCAGTTATTTCTCTTGAGACACACAGACAAGAATCCCAAGTGAGAACCAGACTTCAGCAGCATACATAGCAACACTGACAATGATACAGTGAGTCACTGCTGCCCTTCACCGAAACTCAGCAATGTAACAGCTTTACCTCGTGCCAGTCTTCAAGCTTGTTGTCAGAAAGATCTAGTTCTGACACGTGAGCACAAAAGGCAGCGATTTCTTTTTCATCTCCTGCACAGGTTATTCCACAGCTGTTCAACACCAGGACACTTGGAAGGTTGAGGCGATCTGAATCACGGGAAATGAGACATGCTCTGCGTCAGCCTCTGTCTTGCCTACGCACACGGACCCCAGGACTCAAAACCAAATTGCGTGAGATTACACCAGGCCCTGAAAAGACAGGGTGTCATGGAATCCAAGGGCACTGAATTTCAAGGGGGAGATAGCCAAATATGACCCAGGAGGAGATAGGAAGTACTAAGCTGAAAAGTCCTGGAGGCTTTACCTCCTGGCAGGATTGTTTAGCTCAACTACCAACAACAGAACCATCATCCATACTGTCACCTTATCATCTGACATTAGATCCATGTGATTCACGTCAGGGCTACCACTGTCTTCTTATTGGCCTCAATTCTTTCTTTTTAAAATTTAGTTCAAAAGTATCATTCTGGTTAGCTCTTTTCTCAGACAGACTGATTTGTATTTTCAGCTCTTGTTGCCTTCGAAAATTATCTCAGACCATTAAATAGTATATTGGCTAAATCAATTCTGTTCTTCAAGTTCATATCAACTCAAGGAATCTTCCTCACTTACACGAATCCATTTAAAAATCTACATCTTTCTCCCATACTTGTCCATCAGTCAACCCCCTTCATATCCACGTGGAATTTGTCCCTTACAAAAATGAGACTTTCAAAAATATATAATTATGAGAGAACATGTTTCAGAGTCTTAAACCATTCAATGAATTCAGTCAAACTACTGCTTGTTCAAAAATATGACAATAAAATCACTCTTCCTATCTCTAATACAATATTGTAAAGTAAAAAAATAGATAAATAAAGTTAATGGATAAAAAAAAAAGGATCAGTATGAGAATTCAGCCACTCTTTTACTATTTGGTATAAACCAAAGACTCACAAAAGTCTATTTTATGAATGGAGGCCTCAAATAATATGATTTTTCAACTTAGTGCTTTTCACAAAATCAATTTTCTCAGGATGGAAGTGGATCCTAAAAAATCTGATCAAGTAAGAAGTACACTTCTTTCTGCTGTTCCAGTTTATATGGAGTGGTAAGATAGTGGTATTGAGAAATAACAAATATTTAGTAACCTTCGGACATACAAACTTTAAAACACTGTTTAATATTAACCTCCCATAATGACAAAGAACTATTTCTAAGAACAGTTAATTACAACATTAAGTTAAAATGCAAACCCAAAACACACATTGCAGGTTTCCAGTTGTAGATCTTTGCTCACATAAGCGCCCTCCTAGAATGTCTTTATCCCCTCTCTAACTAAATTTTACTTTTTTTTTTTTTCAAATTTTACTTTCTTGAAGGATTAGTTCAAATCTCACAAGTTTGAACTCTTTCCTGCTCATATTAACTCACTCCCTAAGTTTCTTTCCCAATCAGTGTGCCATTCATTTGATTCAATATAAACTACCTTGTGTTATTATATATTTTTATAAATGTGAGTATCTTGTAATCCAATAGGCTGTGAGGTCATTGAGGGCACAGGCCAGGTTTGTACTATCTTCTACCTTCCAAGTTCTCTGAAATACTCTCATTCAAATATTGCTCTTGCCTATGAGTGCAACTAAAATGCCTTTTGGCCAATCTGGAGGAAGATAAATCCTTTCAGGTTTTCCAAGAAACTAAAATCATGAAAGAGAGAAAGGCTATTCAATTTGTAATTCAAAATAAAGGGAATCATTTGCAAATAAGGCAACAGTCTGGTTTAATGTCCTAAGTAAGTTCTAGTAAATGTTTTATGTCCCATCTTTCTTACCTTTCATAGGAGAGCCCTGAGGTGTGGCTGGGACATGGACTCCCATCCCAGGACCACGGCGATAAGGAAAGTTTTCAGGACTGTATTTTTCACACAATACTTGCATAAAACTCCTCCCGCTAGGTTGATCCATCTTCCTTTCCTAAAATTCTATAAGAAACCAGAAATCATCAAAATTTGTCTATTTATTCACACAGGAAATATTTATTGAGACTCAATTATTTACAAGGTACTAAGCGAGGCATTGCCAGCACAGAAGAGATGGTCACTGATCCCAGGAACTTATACTGTGGTGAGATCTCATGATTTAGGGAAGCTACATAGGCAGACAAATGGCAACAATGTAGTTCAGCATATGGGAACTGCAATACAAATGAAAAGAGTTACAAGATTTAGAAGAGCAGGCCATCAACCAAGTGTAACAGGAATACTTTGGCTGGTGCACAGGTTCCTGTGGTAGTAGGAAAGGGGGCCAAATAGGACAGTACAGATTAAACATCAGACTAAAGAACTGGGATGAATACTTTGACATCTGTCACTTAAAATCCTCTCTTCTTCTTCCACAGCTCCTTCTACTGAGGAATGAGTATATAGGTTCTAGTTGATGGGATAAAAATAGAGAATTCTACAGAGGCTTCTGGGAATAATCCCTAAAAGATAGCCAGCGTGCCCTTTGTCCTCCTTCCCTGTCTCCTCCTCAGTTCTACTGCCTAGAAACAGATCCTTGCTCTGTGAGACCAAGGGACACATCCTAAGGAAGGTGAAGCAAACAGCTGAAAGGGACCTAAGTCCCTGAGGATGTCATGGAACTGAGCTGCCATAATGCTGCTGAGTGCGTATCTCTGGAAATTTCAGTGAAAGAGGAATAACCTTGTTTTATTTGAGCCAATGTCCTCAATTTTTCAGTTACTTAAAAATGAGCCTAATCCTAACTAAGTCAGAGTATCATTAGCACTAATGTATTAGTATTAGTATTGTCAAGGTCAAGTCTAACCTCAGCTAAAGGTACAAACATACTCTAACCCCGGCATACTCCCAGTACTCATGCATAGGTTAAAAAAGGTAACATCAAACAGCGTGGGCCTGCTTACCATTATCTTGAGGAACTGGCTTCTGATCTGTATTAAACATAAATCTAAATATAGGCCACTAATTGTCCTCTGTAGTTCTGCCTATTAGATACTAAGCTTTTTACTAAAATAATCAGAAAAAAAAGGAAGAAGGATAAAGAGCAGAGAGAATGCACAATGGTATAAAGGAGTAACCAGAAGAGATCTAACAACAGAGAGCATCAGGATCACCTAAACAGGAATCTCAGACAGAGGAGATCCTGTCTGGGAGAAGAGTTAGATGCTGCAAAGTACAGGGGTGACATGATGAGAGCCCAGGTAGTACAAATAGATTTAACATCTACTTAGAAAGCAAGCTTGTCAGGACTTTTAGGGGCCGAGGGGAAGATGGAGTCAAGGCTGACTCCCAGCTTTCTAATCCAGGGGACTAGGACACTGGTGATAACACTAAGCAAAAGGAGAATGCAGAAAGATCTAGTTTTAAGGAGGAAAATGATGGATTCTATTTTACACATGTTCAATCTGAGGCATCTGATTCAGGGAAACAGTCTGAAGTTGGGTGAGAAAGGTGAGCTGGAGACAAGGATTTGGACCTCATCAGGAAATATCATGAATAAGGATAGTAGGGCGACAGAACTCTCCAGGACACTGATACTTAAGATCCAGGTAGAGGAAGCAACATCATGAAGGAAAACAAAAAGGAACAGAGAGTGGAGTGTATAGCTAACATTTTGAGAAGTTCAGATGAGAAGGTGAGGAAGAAGATGAGCTGATAAGGAAGGCAGGAATAGGACAGAGTAGGGGTCAGGGGAGCAAGTGCCAAGATTTTTCCTCTTAAAATAGGAGAGACCTGACACAGATTATGGAGAGGCAGCAAGCAGAGCTGGAGAGTATGAAAACGACTACTAGTACCTGGTCCTAGGAAAAACCAGCAGGGATGAGCATTAAAAACTTCTAGAAGGCTGTTTGGTACTACTCAGATAACACTCCAAACTGTTTACCATTGGTGGTGATATATTTACTTCACTATGCTGCACTGGGTTTGCTTTTGCTTTCACAGTCTAATTACACTGATGTTAGGTATTTTCTTCATGTGACTGTCCTGGCTCCACTATGGCATTATAAACGTGAGCAATGCTATGCAATTCTGCTTCTTCAGTATTGATTCACAGCATCTGGCACAGTACTCTACACATAGTCACAGCTCAATAAATGTCGCTGAGTACTGTTAATAAAATAACTAGCTTTCGGTATGCTGAGTAGAAAGAGCAGAGGATTTAGGATCAGGAGTAGATATAAGTCCCACCCAGTTCTACCACTTAATACTTTTGTGCCATTGGGCAAGACATTGTATTTCTCTGGGGCTTAAATATCCTTTCTGTAAAAGACAATATTAATATCTATACTACTTGGAGTTCAGGGTTACCATAGAGCTCTGAAATGTACAAATGTGCTATTTAGATTATAGGGCTCTTGTAAATCTCTAAAATACAGAATTGTTACTAATTATAAAAGGAATTTGTAATATGGTAAAAAGCACATAAACATAGAAAACTTTGACTCTGTCAATTGTTAGCTGGGTAAAACATAAACTAGTTATCTAGTCTCTACCTCAAATTTGCCCACTATGGATGAGCTAAAATTTTCCTCTTGTATTTGCAGTAGCAATGTATAAACGACATGAATATAAAAGTGGTCTTTCAACCTGGCCCATTTTCTAGATTACTACCAGCACCACGTCTTCTGTACTTTATGAAATCAATTCACACCTAGAGCACAGAGTAGACGCTCATTGACTACATGTCCAAAAGTTTTATCTGTACGATCTATCAAAGTTTAGACAGTGGAAATGCATTTCATAACAAGTGTACTACAAGTAAACTTGAAAATATAGGGCTGCCCTCTATCACAGTTGTCATTTGGGAGCTTAAGAACCGGGTCTGTTTTAGTACAAGAGAGCTGTTCTTTCTATCCACACGGAGTGGTAAGTACATGCTGTTGTCCTCTGTCCCAGCACTGTGTCAAAACTGAACTCTGTGTTTTCATCGACGACTCCAGAAACCTCCAGGTGGAAAGGTTCTTTCTCAATGTAAACTCATCACCAACGGCAGACAACACAGAGCAGGTGATACACCACTAGTGACAGGCACCACAGTTCTGATCAAAGACCTGTCTCAAGCAGAATGCCAAGAGAATTTTCAGAAATGTTAAACAAAAAATCAAAGAAGTTACGTTGCTATCTTCCATACAACTGGCAGTTCAAAAGAATAAAAACTGTGTGGGAGGGTACTGAACTGTCAGTGTCAAAATAATAGTCACCGAGATTAAACAGCGTCTTTTTAACTGGAAGCTTCACATTCACTTAATCCTAAACCTCTTCATTCAAGGACAATAATCTTAATCACAATTTAAATATAGACAAGCTGAGTGTGGAATTAAAGAAACCTTGGCTAAAACTGGAGTCTGGACAGGGCTATAGGCAGAGCTTTCATCCGTGCCATGTGACATTAATTACTCCAAACAGGAAGAGATGCAGGCCTTCATCTATGACAGGAACACGTTGCCTATTCTACTAGCCAGCAGGAAGAAAAAATGCTCCGCCCAGTGACAACCCAGCCAGAGACTGAAAACAGACCAACCAACCTCCATACTTTGGACTCCTAGCTTCCTCCAATGGACTCTTTGGTTATATAGCGCCATCCTCTTCAGCTCCCCTCATTTTCCCTATAAAAGCAAGATCCCCTTCCTTGGATCTGCCTATGGTCTGCCATAGTTTGCCTATCTCACATTGTAAATCCTCTGGCTATTCCTGAATAAACTGGCTTTTGCTGGTTAAGTAACTGGCTATTATACTATTAAAACTGATATGAGGATGGTAAGGTTAGAAACATATACAAGTCAAAGTAAGTGCTGGTAAGCAAGCAATCATGGGAACTTAAGAGTTATTCCTCATGGCCCCATGCTTTAAGTTTTTCAAAGTAGTCTGCTTTTTTTTTTTCCCTCTAAAGACTAAAAAGCAATGTCAGGCACCTTCATTGGTTATTTTCCAGGATACTCTATTGGAACAGCTTTCCATGAATGCAGATAGTGTACACATCAATACACAGGTTTTGAATTAGAACACTAAGATTGCAGTAACAAATCTACTAAAAATCTGTTGGGGCACTTGGAGGAAGAACAGTAGGTGGGAAAGGAAAACTGAAAACCAAATAGACTGAAAAATGAGGAAATACAGCATGGAAAAAGATCTTTAACCGAGCCTTTTAAAAGGTTTTTTTTGGAGGTGGAACGATCATCTATGACTGTGGAAAGAACTGGTGTCAAATTACATCTGATTACCTTCTACAGTTGCAGAGTTCTAATAAATTTATAAAAGTGTTCTGAATTGGTGCTTCAAGCCAGGGAATCAGGAATCTGGGGGTGATGTTGCTTGGTTCCCTTACTGAGTCATGGAGTGTGCCTGTGAAAATCTCAACCTCTTTGTGCCTCAAATTCTGACTATGCTATATGCTCTTTTTATAAGCCCCTGGTGAAAGTGCAAGGATAAGGAGCTCCGTACACTTTTGCCAAATAGATTAATATCAGAACAGGACACCTAGTTACCTAAGTAACCTCAATTGCTATCAATTTGACTCAAGATCAGGTCACAATTAGTATGAAACTCAACACAACTGGAAACAGAGAACAGGCCATATCTGACCACTAAGAGAGGAAGATACACAAGATATTTTCCTCTCTTAGTGGTCAGATAGACCGATATTTACTTCACCAAAAATTTTTATGGTAGAATACTACATTTTATATAAAGTATAAACACTATTAATACCAGCCTCATTCACAACTTCCAAAACTATTCCAGAGTCCCAAAACAGACATTTTAAATCTTATTAAAAAATAGGTTTATCTGTCTATATATGTATAGACTATCTCCAGAAGGTAGAGTATCCAGAAGGATAAAACAGAAATTAGTAAAATTCATGCCTGTGGTTGACTCCAAAGATAGGAAATGAGGAACAAAGTGAGAAGGAGATGGGTTTTTCACTGTGCACCTATCTGAACCACCTGAACTCACCAGATGCATACATCACCCTTTCTTTTCCCATATATCATCTTTTCAAAATACAAAACATTTTTAAGTGATAATATCTGGGACTGACCTGATCTGTCAAAATGTTTTTTAAGTCCTCATTATTGTCAACTGTCTGTGAAAAAAAAATGCCAAACTCGACTATGTGGAATATATAATTATAAAATAAATAATAATAAGATTTAAAGGAATTGGGAATTGGGGAAGAAAAGAAACAACATGATGGCCAAATGGAAATATTTTTGTAAAGGGGCATTGATAAAAAGAAAGGGCTTCCCTGGTGGTTTAGAGGTAAAGAATCTGCCTGTAATGCAGAAGAAGCAGGTCCAATCCCTGGGTCAAGTAGATCTCCTGAAGGAAATGGCAACCCATTCCAATATTCTTGCCTGCGAAAACCCATAGACAGAGGAGCCTGGAGGGCCACAGTCCATGAGGTTGCAAAAGAGTCAGACACAGACTCAGCAACTAAACAACAAAAAAGAAAGCAGAACAAAACATATCTGAGCCTCAGAACTAAACTACAATCAAAATGAGAGGCTAGGTTGAGATGAAAGGGGAAAATGACTATGATGTGTACAGAGTGGTGGGAAGAACACCCTCAGGTCTCCAGTGTCATTTCTTTTGCTAACCAAGTTAAATGTGTTAATAAATTACCCAAATATTTCATCCAAATTACCCAAATGGTATCCAAACCACTGACTTTGGAACCACAAGAGATCCAGGGGGCAGAGGTTAAAAGCCATGGCCTAAGGATGCTTTGGAGCTTCAGGCCTCCCAGTTGCTTCCTGCTGTGGAGACTAAAGACTGGGGCCTCCTACAAGACGCAAATTACTGGAATAATACATAGTGGCAAACTGACTTACAGTTCTCAATAAGAAGTCACAATAATTCAAAATATGCATTAATGTAGGATGAAGCTACACATTCAGGAAGGGTTTTCACAGCATAAAAAGAATAAAGAAGAGGGAAGCACTCCCAAGCAGCTTAAAATTATTTTCAGCCATTTGACACAGACTCATGTATATACAATTTACAACTAACCAATCTTATCTATCCATCAGAGAAGGGCAGGAGAAAACACACTTTAGAGCTACCTGCTAATATTTTGCTACCAAATATTTGAAAATAAAATTTAGGTTAAACATTTTGGCCAAAGGCTCCACAATTTCACCTTTGGGTTCCGTTGGTCAGATGACATTTCATTCCAGGCTTTTTTCTCTTCTCGGGTACCTACTTCCTTTACAAGACAATCTGAGAATAAGAATTTCTTCACCACTTGTTTAACAAAAATGGAGACAACAAACAAATATATCCAGTTTTCACTATCTCTTTTTTGCACATTATCAAGTGGTCCCAATTAGGCTTATTTACTCGTTCATTTATTTATGAAACGTATGCCCTCACAAAGTTTATAGTCTCATGTAGTTCCATTCAACAAACATGAACCAGACACTGAATCTGTGCCAAGCAAAAAGAAAGCAAGAAAATAAAATACAAACTCTGCCCCTATGGCATCCACAACCTAGAGGGACATTCACGGAGATAATACATACCTCAAACAGGGCATCCAGAAATAGTGAATTCAAATACAAGAAGTGATGAACTTTTGGAACTATAATCAAGGAAGTAGGAGGTGAATCCTCAGCCATTTTGAAAGATGACAAAGATTAGGCTAATGGGATGAAGAGCATTCCAGGCACAGGAAACAACTGAAGATAAACCTCACAAGACACATTAAGTGGTTTTGCTACAACATAAAATTTGCATGGGGAGCGGACCAAAAAGTAGATGGGAGTCAGCTCATGCCTGACCCTGCTCAGTTTGACTTTATCCTATAGAGATAAAAGGGAAGTTTTGACAGATTGCTGTGAATACTGCAAGGATGGGGTTACTGATCTTTATGTAGACTATCAAGAGATCAAAAATGATAAATTTAAAACCCTAAAAGGACTGCGCAAGTAGCAGTTTGTTCATCTTAGAGGAAGCACCTTCAGTACAGACAAGGGTATAGAAATGATAGTTTAGGGAGTTACGGAAATAAATAAGTGAGGACAGTTAAGTATAGACCATGCCTTTGAGATGCTTAGATGAAAACAGAAGAGATGGGACAGTTGATGAAGAAAAGTGAAGTGTTCAGAGATAGAGAGCTGTTATATCTTGAAAGAGGAATTTATAGGATGAGTTTTGGGGTGTGGGCAGTAATGGCATAGAGGAGGTCAAAAAAACTAACAAAGCTGAGGAAAATCTGAGTAGCGTCAAAGAATCTCTTAGGACTACTAGCTTTCTTAATTTTTAAGTTTTTTTCAAAGCCTGTTTAGCTTCTACTTTGGGGTTCCTAACCTTATCCCCAGAAAGCTTCCTGTTTTGAAAGCTCCCCATTACATCTGAACTCTGCCGGATTCTTGGACATGTTAGGTAGCTGGGACTTGCGCTTGTTGTTTTGTTTCCTAAGTGTTTCTGATCCTCCGAACGAGTGTACCCCAATAAAACATAATTACTCTGGGAAGGCATGTGTATATTTTACATATTTTTACCTCCAGGAAAGATTAAAAGAAAGAACAATAAAGGAATGGATAAAGAAGATGTGATACATATATACAATGGAAAACTATTCGGCCATAACAAAGAACAGAATAATGCCATCTGCAGCAACATGGGTGCAATTAGAGATTATCATACTAAGTGAAGCTGGTCAGAAAGAGAAAGACAAATACCATACAATATCACTTACATGTGAAATCTAAAATACGGCACAAATGAACCTATTTACAAAACAGAAAACAGACTCATAGACATAGAGAACTGACTTGTGGTTGCCAAGTGGAGGTGGGATTGACTAGGAGTTTGGGGTTAGTAGATGTAAACTATTACATTTAGAATGGATAAACAACAAGGTTCTACTGTATAGCACAGGGAACTATCTCTAATCTCCTGGGATAAACCATAATGGAAAAGGATATTATAAAAGAATATACAGCAGAAATTAGCACAATGTTGTGAATCAACTATACTTCAATTAAAAATATTAAAAAATAAAGAGAAAAGGGTCTACTGATGAGCTTTTTTCTAAAAAAAAAAAAAAACTGCTTTAAAAATCCTAGTGATATACATTCTGAATTTTTAAAAATTACCAATTGAAAATAAGCCAAAAAACTGTTACGTCATGTAGATGGAGTTTCACTTTTCACTAGCTAAGCATGTAAATAAGTGTTATCAAAAACCTTTTCTTATCTGAAGCAAAGTTACAGCCACAGCCATACCAGGAAGCTTTGGTTGACAGATTTAGAAAGTAGATTAAAAGCCTGAGGATGCACTTTATGGTGTGTATTTTTTCGGACCATTTTTTTCATGCTACGTAGATACATGCTTTTCACACAAAGATTAAATTACTTTTAGATATATAGCTCTGTAACCTGCCTTTTCACTAAATAGCTCATGAAAAACTTTTTATATCCATAAATAAATACCTATATAATCATTTTAAGGTCTGTAGAACATTCTATTAACAAGCTTTTGCTGTGGGACTCATAAATGACGGTGATCTCTCCCATAGAAACACATTAAAGATATCATCCAAGTCAACATACTTAGGCTAGACAGTCTCATTCTGCATGGCACTTCTACTTTCCCTTATCATAAAGTACATATACAGGCAACTCTACCTCACTTACCTCCTTGAAGATTATGTAATATACCTAAGCAGATGCCTTCTTGGGATGAAAAGTAAGGAAAATACACTAATTCTAATAACCTTTCAGAGCTCAAGAATTATGGCTTACCAATTCACCAATTGACTCTGAGCATGCCAAGTGCAAAACGAGTGCAGCTGATAAGTCCATTATCATAACACACCATGATCTCACACCGTACTATGAACCACCCTTTTTCTCAAGGTCTCCTTCTCAGCTGTATACTAAGCTACACCCAAGTATAATAATGTGGCACATCAACTTTTCTTGGTAGAAGATTTTTTCAAAAAATCCAACACTGCCGAATGAAATGTGAATTCAGACTCCTGGTCAGTCTTTGAATTGGACTATTAGTAGGGCACTGCTATCCTTTTCACTTATCACAGCACGGTCCATTCTCCTTAAAAGGACCGCAGGTATAAAAATATCTAACCCAAATTCTTTATGTAATTATATTAGTGGCACCAGAGATATCTAAAACTGTGACTCTATGTTATCAGTGAGCATGGCCTCAGAGTTGTCCATATTTTTTTACTAAAGAACCATACTGCACACAAGGCACATCTGATATTGGACAAAAGACAAAGTTCCCTCATCTACAGCTGCGTATTAGTAACCAGGACCGACTCTCATGATGGCAGTCTGTTTCGTGCAGCACTCAAAATTTCTGATCCAAATGAACTAGCCCCAGCACTTTATTATTTTGATGAGAAAGTACTTGAGAGGAAAAAGATTAAGAAAATACTGCTACTTAGATATAAGCATCTCTTTGTATGAAACTATTTCTAAAAACTTCTTTCTTGATTCCCATAGCTTCTGTGAGAAATGTTGGCTTACACCAATTATCTACATCCCTACTAAATTAGGCATTTCAGAATACAGAAAAGCACTTTCCATCAACTTTCAGCAATCACAAGAACAACAAAAAGTTTAACGTTCACCTCACCCCTTACTTCAATCAATTCCAAGAATTCCACCCTTATTCCCCACTTTCCAACTCCTTTACAAACAAATCTCCAACAACCCCTACCTTTCCACATGGACCAGAAAAAAAATCTTAAGGCTTTTATGTTACACTTACTCAAAATTCACGAGTAGAAACATTTATTCTTGAATTGATGCTCCCCGAAAGCTGAGTGTCCCTACACTGAGATTAACAATCATTTTAAAGCCTAGTAATTTTCCACAGGCACCTTCTCAGACAGACTGACACTTATCTCTATTTACATAGGACACGAAACTGAGGTGACCTGCTCAGGCTTCTGTGGCCCAACCAGGATGCTAAGTCATACTTTCTGTATTCCTAATCTGTTGAGCCATGCTGTCTTCACTACAAAAAAAAAAAAAGAAAAAAAATGCATGTCAATAGTATATGGCATCATGCACAAATCATAGAAATACAACTTATTAAAATATATGAAAATCATCACACCCAAAATACCTCTTGTAACTACATCAAAGTAATTGAACCACAAAACTAAGCAGCTGTACTGATTGGTCTAGTCACTAAAGGGGGGAAAATATTTTTAACTTCCTCTTCCTCCCAAAAAGCACTAAATATTAGTTTGTTGAACGTACCGGTTTTCATTAGAAGAAAATTACATATGCACACTATCTTTTAGCTATGAATACACAAGTTTAAGGTCACTACTCAGCTGTTTACAGAACAGACTACCCCATCATCTCTACTTGTGTGTACCTACCTATCAAGTTAAAGCAAGGTCTCATTAGGAATGGACTACTAGCTCATCACTCTGCAGCCTTCTAGAGTTTACAAAGCATTCTTGTAAACAACAGCCACACAGAGAAGTTGCAAAAGTTTACGGGTTATTAAAAAAAAATTCACTAGCTCTTGCCATATTTTGCGCTATAGTAGCATTATTGCCCTACAGTGATACTGCCTGGTGGTAATAAGGGCAACCAAACTGCCTGGATGTAAATCATGACCGACTCCACCACTCTGTATGTGAGCAAGTTACTTTGGTTTCTATTAATAAGTCTCCTCATTCATAAAAGGGGTAAAAGAGCCCCTAACTCCTAGTTCACAGAGTTGCTGAATGAATGGAATATGGGTGAAACATGTTTAGCACATTGCCTTGCATAGGAAGAGCACTTAAATACTGGCTTACTATCACTCCTCCTGCTACTCCGATTATTATTCTCATTACCATTCATGGAAACATTAATGTAGGGCTGGTGGACATATTTACAATTATTGTTAAATAGTTTTGATCTAATATTTTTTGGTCCCAGGTCAATGCTAATTACTGCCAATTAATGAATGTCTGACATTTATAATGTCATTCCTCCTTAACTAGGTCTTCCCTTCTCCACCTGTCTTAAGTTTTACTCATTCTTCAAAGCCCTACTCAGAATACTTGGAGATGAAGACTTTTCATATACCTCCCGACATAATGATGCTTCTTTTGAGCTGAGCTCAGCCTATCCATTACCTAAAATATTCAGTGGGTAATTAATCACATATTGGCATGGATTCTTTTCGTTTTTCTCCCATTATTAACTAATGCATAATGTTGTGATTTTCATGTGTTTTATGTTTTAAATCCTTAGTCAGTATAGTTCTTGAGGCTAAGAACCGTATCACAATGCTTCTTTCTATCATGGACTGGAACTTTGTGCATAATCCACTCAATAAATATGGTAATAGATGAGTTTTTTTAATCACTTCTGATTTTTCATATCAAATGTATTTTTTAAAATATGAAAGGCAGGGATATAATAAAGAGTTATGAAAATGCTTCATAGCTACCACTGAAATACTAATTATGTCTACCTCTCCATGGGGATTCCAAAAATAAGACAACACATGATAAGAGCAATGAATCAGTAGCAGAATAAAAAATTCTTGCTTCCGAGCACAAGTTGAATTCTTCCACAAAAACTATAGCCACAGTAGATTTAATATTGAATATAAGATTATGGTATCCATACTATACTGTACATCTCATACATAAGATTTAATAATTTATGCCATTCTTCAGATCAACAGGCACAGTATAGTAACTATGGGAATGAACATATATGCATTGCTGGTGAGAATGTAAAATGGTGTACTTGCTACAGAAAACAGTATGGCAGTTTCTCAAAAAATTAAACATGGAGTTACATATGATCCAACAATCCCATTTCTGGGTATATATCAAAAGAACTGAAAGCAGGGACTTGAACAGGTATTTGTACACCAATATTCACAGCAGCATTATTCACAATAGCCAAGATTACCTAAACATCCATGGGCAGATAAATGGATAAGGAAAATATAGAATGTATACACAGTGGAGAATTATTCAGCTTTGAAAAGGAAGGCAATTCTGACTCATGCTTCAATATGAATGAACCTTGAAAACATAAACCTAAGTGAAACAAACTAAATACAGAAGAACTACTACTGTATAATTCCACTTATACAAAGTGTCTAGAGTAGTCACATTCACAGAGATAGGAAATGTAATAGAATGATGGTTGCCAGGGGCTGGGGAGAGTGCGGAATGGGGAGTTTCAGGCTGGGGACATGAAAAAGCTCTGGAGAGGGATGGTGGGGATGGTTGTACAACAATGTGAATGTACTTACTGCCACTGATACATACACTTAAAGATGGTTAAAATGGTACGTTATATACATTTTACCACAATAAAATTTCAAAAATCAAGGAATAAATAAAATACTTTAAAAAAAGATGAATACAGGTCAAGTCTAAAGTGTTTGGTTCTTACTCTCTCAGCGTACTTACCAAATTGATGCCAGCAATTCACTTAAGGATCTTCAATAGTGAGTGAGGGATAAATTAACCAAGTCTCAATAAATGCATTTGTAACAGATATGATTTATAATGTACACAATCGTATCTTTTTTTTTGGACTCCTTTACCGATGTTCACATGGGAAAATGTCACTAATGGATGAGGGATTAATAGAGATAACATTTAAATTACAATCTCCAAAGGGACTTGCCTTTATAAAATGTATGCCTTAAGTTACTAATAGTACCTATGAGAAAAAATCATCCTCACGCAAGGCATAATAACATGGTTTAATAATCTAGACTTGTTTCCAACATTTTAAAGGTCACAATTCTTTCCTAAAATTCTCTATTCATTTTAAGTAACAATGTAATAATAATAAAAATATTCTCAAAAATGAACTAACTTCATTGAAATAATGCTGTGCTTAGTTGCTTAGTCGTGTCCGACTCTTTGTGACTCCATAGACTGTAGCCTGCCAGGTTCCTCTGTTCATGGGGATTCTCCAGGAAAGAATACTGGAGTAGGTTGCCATGCCCTCCTCCAGGGGATCCTCCCAACCCAGGGATTGAACCCAGGTCTCCCGAATTGCATTCTTTACCATCTGAGCCACCAGGGAAGCCCACTGAGCTAATGGCATCTGTCAACTACAACTCAGTATATGAGAGAATCATTGCATTATATCATTCTTTTAAAATAAAATATTATAAATATATGTGTAAGCATAAGAGGAAAGGGAACATGCTAAAGTTGCTGAAAAACTGTCTCCCCAGATTTCATAATACAGTAGAGCCTCATTGTTAGAAAATTCTTTATTTGCAAATTCACCAACTCAAATTAATTTGTAACTCCAAAATCAATACTTGCAGCATTTTCACGGTCATTTGCAGATACTCTCACAGCAAGAAAAAATGAGTCACCTGACAGTATGTTTCCAGCTGAGATAGAAAAAAGGCATCACTCTGCCTTCTTGTTTCAGCTCTCATACTGTAAACAAGCGTCCTTTTCAGGATCTATTTAGTGCCAGGTTTTTTATGTTTTTGTGCTTTTCTGTTGATTTTACTATAGCAAAAGGCCCCTCAGCACATTGCTGTGTGCCTAAACCCAATAAGATTTTGATGTACCTTGTGGAAAAACCTGGTGTTAGATATCTAAGATTTATTCAGGCATGAACTACAGAGCAGATCACTATGAATCCAAAGTGAATGAATCAATAATACATACTGAATACGGTATCTTTAAACGGAAACACATATTAAACAAGGTTAGGTATTAATCACTTGATGAAAATGTGAGCAAAGACTGGCAGGACCCTAACCCTACATTTCCCCTGGGAACAATGATAACAAATTTACTAATTTGATATTTATGACAACTTTACGTAAGTACCATGAATAACAAGAATCAACTGTACTTTGTAAAGAAAACTCTGGAGGGGAAAAAAATGGATCAATGGACTTGAATGGATAGTCCAGAAACAGGTCTATGTAAATCTGGCTGCAAGCAGCATAGAGATTAGCAGGAAAAAGTTAAACTACACAAGAACTGCCCCAGGACAAGTAAATACAGATCTGGGAAAAGTGAAAGGGGAATTCCTCATCTCACAACACAGAAAGGTTCAATCCAGCTAGAATGTTGAAAGCAAACTTTACCCCAGTGAGAAAAAAATAGGTATTTTTTAAAAATAGGAAAACAGCTCTAAGATCTTGATTTAGGGAACTATTTCATAAGCAAAACGCAAAAAGAACCCATAAAGGAAAAGTAAAATGAAAAACTTTTGATCATCAAAAGATATTAAACACAGAAAAAGATAAGCTAGAAACTGGAAAAAGATACTTGCAACACATGTAATTAATATGGGGAACTAAAACCAGTAAGAAAAAGGCAAATGATGCAATAGAAAAACAGACAAAAGACATGAACAGGTATTTAAGAGAAGATAAAATTCAAAAGACTAATAAATATATGTAAAAGACGCTCAATAATATTCAAAGACAGAAATTAAAATCTCAATGAACTATCATTTTACAAAAACTAGCAAAACTTAAAAACTCTGACAATACCAAGTGTTGGAGAAAATGTGGACGAACAGGAACTCTTCCACTGCTAGTAGGAATACGAATACCTTGGAAAACCGGTTATCATCATCTAGTGAAGCTGAATATGCACATTTCCTGTGACACAGCAATTCTCAGTGTAACTTTACAGGAACTTGTAATGTGTACCAGGAGAAAAGTACATGTCCACCACAACAGTATTGTTTGAAATTACAAAAACCCTCGTGAAAAAAACACCCTTACATCCAAGAATAGGCAGCTGGATAAATTCCGTTACATTCATAAAATGCTTACACAGCAATGGAATTAATAATTGGTCATTCATTATGACTGCTTCCTTATCAACACAAATGACTTTTAAAAACAGTTAAATGGATAAAATAACCGATCACAATAATATATACAGTATAATTCCACTTAAAATTCAAAAACATAGAAAATTAATCATTGCATTATTCAGGGTTACATGCATAGGTGGTAATTGTAAAGAAAAGTTAGAGAATAACAAACAAAAAATTCAAAACTGTGGTATCCTTGGACAGTAGGGGTGAATAACCAAGGAGAGGCACAGAGGAAACAAAATCAGAATTCTTAATTTCCTCACATCTGCTCCTCCTCCACTAGTTCCCACCTGCAGTTATATTCTTCTCTTTCTCTCACACCCCCTGTAATTAATCAACTTCTGTGTGTTAGTCACTCAGTCATGTTTGACTCTTCGTGATCCCATGGACTGTAGCCCATCAGGTTCCTCTGTCCATGGAATCCTCCAGGCAAGAATACTGGAGTGGGTTGCCATTTCCTCCTCCAGGGGATCTTCCCTCCCCAGGGATCGAACCCGGGTCTTCTGCATTGTGGGCAGATTCTTTACCTTCTGAGCCATCTGAGCCACTAACACCCCAATTCTGCCCAATTCTTTCCATTTCCTCTACTTTACTCTGGGTTAAGCCTTCATTAATCTCTCGCAAGGACTGTGGCAATAGCTTTCTCCTAAGTCTCTCAAGACTGTATAATTCTCCAAGATCATCCAAGTGATCTTTTCAAAATGTAAGTCATGTCCTTTAAACTCTCCAAAGGCTTCTCTTCACAATCAGAATAAAATTCAGTCTTTACCACAGCCTTCAGGGCGCCATCTTACCTGTTCTGTGCTTACCTCCTTCCACCCTTTTCCTAGCCCACTAGGTTTCACCTGGTTTGGCTTTCTACTTCTCAAACCTGCCGAGTTGATTTCCCCTCTTAAGGCTTTTACAGGAATGCCCTTTTCCTGGCTCTTGGCTTAGCTGGCTTCATTTCAGCATTTAAATCTCAAATAAATTTAAGCACAAATGCTACCTTCTCAACCTAGTTGCCTCTGACCACCTCATTAAATATGGCAACACTGCCACCAGCAAGCACTTATCACTTCACTCTGTTTCATTCTTTACAGCACTTATCACTATCTGTTAAGTTAGTGGTAAATTCCATCAGAACCCAAGTCCCACAAAAGCAGGGATCTGTCAGTTCAGTTCAGTGTAGTACAAAGCAGTGTCAGGCAAGTGGCAACAAATACTTGTTGGATGAATAAAACAGTGAACTTTACTTTGAATAAACATGAAGTAGTACTTTCTGACAGTGATATAAAAATCAAGAACACCAATGAAAAGTATTACAGATGGAAAGGTATTTTGAAAACTATGTGTCTGTGAAAATGTTAGTCCCTCAGTCATGTCCGATTATTCTTTGCGGTCCCATGGACTATGTAGCCAACCAAACGCCCCTGTCTATAGAATTCTCCAGGCAAGAATACTGGAGTGGGTTGCCATTCCCTTTTCCAGGGGATCTTCCTGACCCAGGGGTGTATTTGTGTGTGTGTGTGTGTGTGTGTATACATACACATATAAGTTTGCACTCTCCTTCAGGGAGATTAAGGGGGGAGAAAAATCTAACATGCTAATTTTGCATCAATCGTTCTAAAGAAGGAAAAAAACACATTTTTATGACTTTATACACCATTCAGATCCATCAACTGTCAGTCTACAATGGAAAATGAATCTTAAGCTTGAATTCTTAAAAACATGAGTAATTTGTGTATTCACAATGACTGACGTAAAGTCTATTCTCGTTTCATTACTTTGATGACCTCTGTTATGATCAACATGACAACAGTACATAATACCTACTGATTTCACTATGTGCTTGGTACTGTGTTGTTTTATACATGTTATTATTCAGTTCTCACGACACCTTTATCAGAGGTAGTGTTACTAACCCTATTTTACATATCAGAAAACTAAAGCAAAGAGAGGCTAGTCAGATGGCTAATGAGTGAAAGACAAATCTAGGCTGCCCGACTTCAAGGCGCTAAAATTAAGCCATCTGCTGAACTGATACTGCTCAATTCACTTACATTATTTGCTAAAAAACTGTATGTGTATCTACTGTAATTTTATGCATCGTGCTAGGTCAGCAATTCTTAAACATTACTGTACATTAGAATCACCTGGGCAGATTCTTAGATTCTGATTCAGTAAGTTTAGGGTGGAATTTCCAGAGATCTGCAATTTTAACTGCCTTGGTCCATGAACTACACTCAACTCTGTGCAGGGTGTTCTACAGGTTTGAGGATATATGAGCCTCCTGTCTCAATCAGTTTACAATCTAAAAGGGATAGAAATCACACAATTGGTAAATATACAGTGATAGAGGAGAAGTAGTATCAACAAAACAGCAAGAAAGACTTCAAGGAAGAGAGATCAGCTGTAATGAAATGAAGATGAGCAGGATTTCATGAAGAAAATCCTTCAGACTTTCAGGAATAATGCTACATGCAAAGGAAGGATCAAAAAGCAGACGGCTTGGCAGGAACAGAGGATCTGCATTTAGGGATGGAAAAATAATGTCAGTAAAAAGCAGAAGCTGTAGAATGCTCTCAGTGTCAACCTAAACACTATGGGTTTTATTCAGTGCTGGCTCTGGGAAATTGCTAATAGTTTTTGAGGAGGGAAATGATAAATCACAGCAATATTCTCTGGAAGAGTACTCTGATGAAGTTAGGCAAGATCAAGTATATAGAGAACAACAATAGGAATAGTTAGGCTGGCAGTGTTCCAATTTCAAAAAAATAAAAGCTAGAACATGGTACTGGAAAAGATGAAAAAGGGAAGAATGGTACTTCTTGACAGGCAACAATCACAGCTATTAACGAATGATTTCTTCACCCCTTAAGTCCAAGTTGTATTCCGACCAGTTTCATGTTACTTTTTACAACTTTTTTTTACACAACCAACTAAGCTCCAAAATATAGAGTTCACTTATTCAAAACACAGCCCATGACTAAGAAGTCAGCAAACAGGCCTGCAAAATACATGTCACATAGTTCATACACTAAAAGAAAAAAGTACATGTATATATATTATACTTAATATATAATATATATAAATGAAAGAACATTATTAAGAGCCATATAATCTCATTTTACTCAAAGTTCTAACAAAGGTAAGCATCTAATTTCCAAACCCACAGCAGTTCAGAAACAAAAATTAGAAGGGTAAAAGAGCCTGCTACAGACAGGTGGAAGAAGCTGAAGAACAGAAATGAAAACTATAAAAAAAAAAGCACACAGAATCACTCAGGGTAAATTCTCCACAACTGTTTATTGACAGATACACATGATTCCCAGAAAAAATGGAATTAATGAGAATCTTCCTTAATGTCCCAAACATCTACCACACAAAGAAAACTTTTAAACATTTTAAAACAAATCTTTACCTGAGTAAAAGGTAACTTTAAAAGGATGGCTGATATATGCAGGCAGAGCAACCAAGAGATAGTCAAAAAATAAAGGTAAGAAAGATGTATTTTATAAAACACTAAGTTTGAAGATAATAAGAATGCTTTCATAAAGCATCTACTCAAGAATGTGGCCCCACTGGTAAACTTTACTTTAGGCAATATTTTCCTGATGGCTGTGCTTTTGAATTACAGGTTTCAAATAATACGAGGGCATTTTCAACAAAAATTAAAATGATTGAATTGGTCTTAAATATAACCTATAAATACGTACCTACTGAAATCAGAAAGCATCATTTGACACTCAGTGTCCTGTAACAACAGGCCATGTGACACTTTTAAAAGGACATTAAACATGGCAACACATGAAGGCTTTTCACTTTGGTCACCCATACTCATTAACATTTATTATACTACTACTCACACAAGGACCTTATCTGTTTCAAAAACAGATGAAAATGTCATTTTCATGGGGAGAATTAAGATGTTAATTCACTGAAAGATATCTTAAGTTTATGATTAAGTTACTAAAGACAGGTACCTACACCTTAAATCATGAAGAAAAAGCATACCATACATTAATTATTGGAGTAGGAAGAGTATGGGTTTCAACTTGAGATTTTTCACACCCCAGAAAGGCAAATTAGTGTATAACATTGTAACATTAAAATAAAATTACCTTAAAGATGTTGTAAGGATGAATCAACTGTATGGAACTAGGCCTCTCATATTTCTCAGATCCAGCAAAGAACAGAGAAAATTAAAAAGCACATTCTTATTTCAAAATTTCATCAACCGATCAGGCAAATTAAGACATCAAAGATTATGGTACAATTTGCTACACCTTCTAAATATGTAAATAAAAGAAGCAGTCAACTGCACCAAGGGGGGTTCCACTCTCCCTCCCTACCCATCTCCTTATTATCATCCTTGTTCTCTAGAAACATAGGGGAAGACACTAATTGAAGCCAAAAAAATGTGCCCTGGAGACAGTTTGTCAAACTGCAAGTTATCACCCATGTATCAATTTAGTGCATTTAGTTAGCATTTCTTAAAGAAAAAGAATGAAATACAATAGCAATTATCAATATGCATCATTAGTAATAAGAGTGAGTACTGCTTTGTGAAACTTCTTGTTCCTATGTGGGTATGTACTAGATGATAATGAAAAACGTACTTCTTACTATGAAGCATGATTTGTTTAAAAGTTTGAAAGCTCCTAACCTAGAGATTTAGGTCAAATGCCTCTGGACCCAAAGCCATTCATCAGCCCTCAGCACTTACACAATCTCTTAGCTCAAGATAGGCTCGTAGAAACCAATTTAAGAGCTCCCGGCAGCCAAAAAAGAATGAGGACACGCCTTAACTAAGCCCGAATTTGGACCTGAAAGAACTAACTTCCCCCAACACCAGCTCTAGGCGGTGCCTACAAGCTTCTGGTAACTTAGCAACCTTCAGGGAGCTCCTCCTCCCTCCACTGACTAGAAACAGTTCTACTCTTCCAACCAACTTTCCGGAACTACAACTTCTAGAATCACTGTGCCCCAAGGCAGTATCTCCTCTCCTTCTCGCTTCACCAATTCCCAGTATGTCTTCCTAGAAGAGGACCTCGAACTCAGCAGAGAATGAAGCTCCTCACAGATCCTGACCCTTCTCTCCCAGATCTCTGGACAGGTTACCCTCCTCCCAGGTCCCATCTTACTCCAACCGTCTGTCAGTTAGTCGTCCTGGGGGCAAAACGATTCTCTCAAAAGCCCTCTTTAAACTGCCGCTTGCTTCTACGGGCCCCGGAAGGAGCAGGCCTGGTGTCCCAGGAGCTCCTAACCCAACCGAACCTCCCTGGGGACACGTACTCATTTTTTTTTTTTTTTTGATTCAGTAGTTCAGAGGCAAGTTTCCTATTTCCCCAGCAGCCCCAGACATCTCCAGTCTCCACCTCCTACCAGCCATGGGGCATCTCCTCGTCCCCCAGGCCCCGGGGCACAGCGGGAAGCCCTAATTCTCCCAGGAACTCAGACAGGCTCCCCCAGACGGCCTTCTCCAACTCGGGCCCCTCTCCCAGCCCAGGCCCTCCCCGCGCCGCCGCAGCGCAGGCCCGGCCCCATCCTCCCTCCGGCCCCGGCAGGTGTCCCATCCTCCCCTTCGCCCAGGCAGGCCTCGTCCCGCTCCGACTTCTTCCTACTATTTCCTCGCACGGCACCCCGGCTCCAGAGGGGAGCCCCTCGGGCCTCGACAACCCGGCGGAGCCGGCAGGCCCGGGCTCCACTCACCCCTCAGCCTGGGAGGCGGGGGAGCTGCTGCGGCGGCTCCTCGGCCTGCGCCTCTCCTCCCCCCTCCCGGCCGCCGCCGTGGCCGCCGCTCAGCCTCGGGCCTGCTCCCGGCCGGCCCCTGACCGGCTCCGCTTCACCTCGTCCCCAACTCTGGCCGCCGGAGCCCTGTGTCCTACATTGACCCGGAAGCAGCTTTCCCGGCCCAACAACAACACGTGACCCCGCCGCACGTGTCACGTCCGCTGCGTGAATGGGAGGGGGCGCCGGAGGAGCCGATCCTCCCGGACCAAGCTGAGGTTGCCATGGCGACGGGGATGTCGCGGCCGGCCGGGTAGTCACTAGAAACACACTTCATCATCTGCTTTTTCTCTTACCCGTCATGGGGGGACACCCTGGGTGCAAAGAAGGAGTACAAATTGTCACATCAGAGTGGAATAGGGGCAAGTCAGAGCTGAGCCCGGGACTCTGAGAGGCTGCTGTCTTACAGAAAGGAGCAGCAAGCCGAAAGTTTCCAGACTCAGCTAGAATTTTGTCCTGATTCTGTCACTAGTTTACCGGTGACCCTGATCAGTTTCCCTCCTTTCTAGGTCTACAGTGTCCTTACTCGCGAGCTCGAGGCTGTAACCTGATACTGTCCCAAGATGCTTTTGTGTAAGGATGTGGCAGCACTGTGACCTTTATTTCCTGTCCTTGTCACAAGGTCTGCGGCATCCTGAGATTTCGGCGCTCCAACACCAATGTAGTGATTGCACGTTTACTCATTGAGCCCCTTCTAGATACCAGGCACAGTATATAAGCTATTTCCGATTTTTTCTGACCTTCCCAAAGTAGGTATTTTACAAAATTGAAAACTGAAATTCACAAAGGTTAAGTGATCTACCCAAGACAATTAGTAAAAGTGACGAGACTGAGATCGGAATTCAGGTCAGTCTGGCACCAAAATCAAGTGCCCCCACTTCACATTATGCTATACTACTGCTCCAGCTCTGTACACATTATATCTGACTGTTGGGCTGTGATGGCTTATGTACTTCTTTGACCATTTCTTTTGCAAGAATAAGGATGGTGCTGGCTGAAAGCACCATCCCTAAAAGACTGAAGAGAATTCAGGGATATATTAGAGATATTTTAGGTGAAGAGCTAGGAGTTGACAAGATCTTCATGCATAAGGTGTGTGTGTTTTCGTGTAGTGTGTGCTAGGGAGCAGGTAAGGGGTTGTGATGTGCATACATGGGTATTTATTGGTTCATAGAGTGGGGAAGACAAAATTCTTTGCAAGGGACTTGATGGCAATTCCTGGGGACTCACTTCTTTTATTTTGTTTTGTTTTGATATTCCTGCTTTATTGACTATGCCAGAGCCTTTGACTGTGTGGATCACAATAAACTGTGGAAAATTCTGAAAGAGATGGGAATACCAGACCATCTGACCTGCCTCTTGAGAAACCTGTATGCAGGTCAGGAAGCAACAGTTAGAACTGGACATGGAACAACAGACTGGTTCCAAATAGGAAAAGGAGTCCGTCAAGGCTGTATATTGTCACCCTGCTTATTTAACTTATATACAGAGTACATCATGAGAAACGCTGGGCTGGAAGAAACACAAGCTGGAATCAAGATTGCCGGGAGAAATATCAATAACCTCAGATGTGCAGATGACACCACCCTTATGGCAGAAAGTGAAGAAGACCTAAAAAGCCTCTTGATGAAAGTGAAAAAGGAGAGTGAAAAAGTTGGCTTAAAGCTCAACATTCAGAAAACTAAGATCATGGCATCTGGTCCCATCACTTCATGGGAAATAGATGGGGAAACAGTGGAAACAGTGTCAGACTTGACTTTTTTGGGCTCCGAAATCACTGCTGATGGTGATTGCAGCCATGAAATTAAAAGACGCTTACTCCTTGGAAGGAAGATTATGACCAACCTAGATAGCATATTTAAAAGCAGAGACATTACTTTGCCAACAAAGGTCCGTCTAGTCAAGGCTATGGTTTTTCCAGTGGTCATGTATGGATGTGAGAGTTGGATGGTGAAGAAAGCTGAGCACTGCAGAATTGATGCTTTTGAACTGTGGTGTTGGAGAAGACTCTTGAGAGTCCCTTGGACTGCAAGGAGATCCAATCAATCCATCCTAAAAGAGATCAATCCTGGGTGTTTATTGGAAGGACTGATGTTGAAGCTGAAACTCCAATACTTTGGCCACCTGATGTGAAGAGTTGACTCATTGGAAAAGACCCTAATGCTGGGAAGGATTAGGGGCAGGAGGAGAAGGGGATGACAGAGGATGAGATGGTTGGATGGCATCACCGACTCGATGGACATGGGTTTGGGTAAACTCCGGGAGTTGGTGATGGACAGGGAGGCCTGGCGTGCTGCAATTCATGGAGTCACAAAGAGTCGGACACGACTGAGCGACTGAACTGAACTGAACTGACAGGTAAGCCTTAGGGGAATTAATAGAGGGGCAGGAAAAGAGTTGATTAAAGAAAATATTCTGAAGATCAAGGGGAGGGTGAGCCAAGAAACTGTGGAGCGGCAGTTTCCTCCTTCTGCAGAGCACAGAGGGTCTTTCTGGCACCATAGGGTGAACAGCTTTGGAAGTATTAGGATCATTGACATGACCAGCATCTAGTAGTTTCAGTGGCAAGGACCATGAGAAGAACTGAGTGAAATATACACAGAGGAGAAAGAGCAAGATGGATGCTGCTGCTGCTGCTGCTGCTAAGTCGCGTCAGTCGTGTCGGACTCTGTGTGACCCCATAGACGGCAGCCTACCAGGCTCCACCGTCCCTGGGATTCTCCAGGCAAGAACACTGGAGTGGGCTGCCATTTCCTTCTCCAATGCATGAAAGTGAAAAGTGAAAATGAACTCGCTCAGTCATGTCAGACTCTTCGCGACCCCATGGACTGCAGCCCACCAGGCTGCCCCGTCCATGGGATTCTCCAGGCAAGAGTACTGGAGTGGGTTGCCATTGCCTTTTCCGAAGGTGGATGCTACATGGATGCTTTACTGATAGACATACTTGTAAGCTCAGGTACCCTTGGGAACACTCAGAGATACTTAAGAAGTTAGATGTCCTATGAGCAACTAGGGGAAAAGGCAAGAAATGAGGGGTCATTATTGCCCACAAATACTGCATACAGTGTATATTCATATATGCATATGCATATATTCGTATACGCATATGCATATATTCGTATATGCATATATGAATACTGTATAAGATTGGGTGTGATTAGTTACAGTCAGCCCTTCGTACCCCAGGGATTCCATATCCACAGATTCAACCAATTGCCAATAGAAAATATTCAGGAAAAAAAGAAAATTCCAAAAAGTAAAACTTGAATTTGCTGTGCGTAGACAACTATTTGGGCTTCCCTGGTGGCTCAGATGGTAAAGGATCTGCCTACAACGCAGGAGATCTGGGCTAGACCACCTTGGAGAAGACAACTATTTACATGACATTTACATGTACATCATATTCAACCATTTACATACCAACTACATTGTACTAGGTATTATAAGTAATCTAGAAATGATTTAAAGTATATGGGAGGATGTGTATAGGTTATATGCAGGTACTACACCATTTTCTGTAAGAGACTTGAGCATCTGTGGATTTTGATATCTAGGAAGAGCCTGAAACAACTCCCCATGGATACCAAGAGATGACTATATACACTTTGGTTCTTTGAGATGTCCTTGACTCACTTTTCTTTCATTCCCTTCTCTCTCCTTGTAGAACATACTCCTAAAGACAAGATCAACGTCTCTACCCATCCCTTGTCTATCTCCACAAGATAGACAAAATTATCTCTCTAAAACTCATGTGTAAGGACTTCCCTGGTGGTCCAGTAGTTAAGAATCAGCTTTCCAATGTGAGTTCAGTCCCTGGTGGGAGAACTAAGATCTCACATGCCTCAGGGCAACTAAGCCCATACCCCGCAACTGGAGAGCCCACACAGGACATATTAAATTAATTTTTGAAAAAACCTCATGCGTGATCATGTTGTTCCCTGTCTGTTCTTATTCTGTCCATGCCCTGTTCAATCTGATAGGTACTATCCACATGTGGTTATTTAAATTAATTAAAACCGCATTTCCTAAGTCACATGACACTAGCTGCATTTCAGGAACTCTGTGGCTGTATGTGGCTGGGGTTGTCATATTGGACAGTGCCCGCAGAGACCGTTTTCATGATCGCAGGATGTCTGTTAGTGCTGCTCTACCCCTTTCTCAATCCCTCGTGTTTATGTTCTATGAGAATTTCCTCTGCTAAGCCCTTTGCTTCGAACATTTTTCTTCTACCTCCTTGAGACTGAAAATGATATTTAACTGCTTATTTTCTTGTCTCCTTGACAAGCACTTAAGCCTCCATGAAGGTAGGAGCTAGATCCATTGTGTTCACCCTGGATTCCCCATTATCTCTAAAGGACTGTTATATACAAAGAGACAGTGGACAGGGAAGTTAAATGAGAGAATGTAACAGAAAGATGGTCATTTTACTAGAAATTGTTGGTAATTTGATTGTTTTGACCTACAAACGGCAATTTCATATGGTTCAAGCCAATAATAAGAAAGAACTTTCGAAGAATTGGATTGCATTAGTCCATTCCAATGAGTTCCCTGTTACTTGGATAGGTTAGGCAAAGGAGAATTCTGCTAGAATGGTATATAAATAATTCCTGTATCAGGACTTCCTGGCAGTCCAGGGGTTAAGACTCTGCACTTCCAATCCAAGGGACATGGGTTCAGTCCCTGGTTGGGGAACGAAGATTCCACATGCCATGCAGTACAGCCAAGAAAAAGTAAAAATAGTAATAATAATAATAATTCATGAATCAGTTGGACTGGTTAACCAGTCGAATTCTAAGGTTCCAAGTCTATGGTCCTCCAACAAGTTCTTTATTTCAAAACTGAGTATGCTATAACAATAATCATAGCTATTTCTTGAGTTTTTATTATGTGCCGAACATGCTCAAGCTATTTCACATAGATTATTTCCTTTACCTCACAGTGATTTTTATGAAGTACATTTGGTGCCAGCAGATTTGCTAGTTAAGACTCTAGAGAAATGATATACCTAATAACATACAACTAGTCAATGACAGAGGCCGAATACATTTTTAGGTCAGCCTGACACCAGAATCTGAGTTCACGGTAACACTGCATTGATGAGATGTAATTCAACAGGAAGTTTCAGTCAGATTTTTGCATGCTCTTCTAATTCAACAACTGGTTATGTTGAAATGGATATATGCCTTGCATCTAGCTAGGTGGTGAAGGGAAAGCAAAGATGGATAACGAATTGTTCCTAAAATGTAGTTGGAAGATAATGCCTATACCCAAATAGCAGTGATATAGGACAGTTAAATATCTATTATTTTAAAAGGAGGGTGGGTTAGGGAGTCATCTTCTTAGCTAAAGACCTCTTCCAAGTAGGCAAAGGATAAGGACAGAATTATATGAGAATTCATTGTGAACAACATCAGTACACAGATGTGAACAGAGAAGAGAAAAGCTACTGCTTCCCTTGAAAGAATAACAGCTGGTTTAGAAATTGAAAGTTTGCAATACTAGTCCTGATTTTTGCACTAACCAGCCTTATCACTTGATCTATTTCTGCCTAAGAGCTTTACCTATCAGACAACCTGAATTGAATAAGCTGCCATGGTGAATACATAGAATATTTTACATGTATGTATTTTCAAGAGGAAGTGCCATCGTTTACATAAGATTCCCAAAGAAATCACTACTCAAAAAACTTATAGGCTACATTATATCTTTAAATTCTGCAATTCTGAGATTCTGTATTTTATTTTTGTCAACATTATTGATGTCTCTGTCAGGAAATGGACTGTCATGCCAAGCTCAGTGACCAAGCAAGAGCAGGGATACTTTTATTTTAAACTGGAGACTCATATCTAGAACTATTTAGAAAGGATTTTCTTACTGGGCATAATATAGTCTTAAAAAAAATTCAGTTTGCTTTTCTGCAGTGTACATAAGTGGATCAGTTGTAAGAAGCTTAATTATCAAGGAGGCTTTACCTTTATTAAGATTGTTTGCTTCAAATTGCTGGAAACTTCACTAAACCCTCTTAGTTTTTATATTTCTGTATGTATAATTTACACACAGAAAACTGCACATACACAGTGTACATATATGAACAATTCAATGAATTATCACAAAGCAAAAACCCATGTAACTAGTCATAGTACATGGAGAAGGCAATGGCAACCCACTCCAGTACTCTTGCCTGGAAAATCCCATGGACGGAGGAGCCTGGTAGGCTGCAGTCCATAGGGTCGCAAAGAGTTGGACCCGACTGAGCGGCTTCACTTTCACTTTTCACTCTCATGCATTGGAGAAGGAAATGGCAACCCACTCCAGTACTCTTGCCTGGAGAATCCTAGGGACGGCGGAGCCTGGTGGGCTGCCGTCTATGGGGTCACATAGAGTCGGACACGACTGAAGTGACTTAGCAGCAGCAGTCATAGTACAAGGCCAGTTTCCCAGTTTTCCCCCAGTCACTACATCCGCCATTCTCCCTAAAGTTACTGACTATCCTTCTAATATTGTAGCTTATTTTTCCATTTTTAAACTTTGTATGTGTGTACTAAGTGGCTTTAGTCATGTCCATCTCTTTGTGACCCTATGGACTATAGCCCACCAGGCTACTCTGTCCAAGGGATTCTCCAGGCAAGAATACTGGAGTGGGTTTCCATGGCCTCCTCCAGGGGATCTTCCTGACTCAGGAATCGAATCCATGTCTCTTGCATCTCCTGCGTTGGCAGGCGGATTCTTTACCACTAGCACCACCTGGGGAGAAGGCAATGGCACCCCACTCCAGTGCTCTTGCCTGGAAAATCCCATGGACGGAGGGGCCTGGTGGGCAGCAGTCCATGGGGTCGCCAAGAGTCGGACACGACTGAGCGACTTCACTTTCACTTTTCACTTTCATAACCTGGAGAAGGAAATGGCAACACACTCCAGTGTTCTTGCCTGGAGAATCCCAGGGACGGGGGAGCCTGGTGGGCTGCCATCTACCGGGTCGCACAGAGTCGGACACGACTGAAGCGACTTAGCAGCAGCAGCAGCACCACCTGGGAAGCCCAAACTTTATATAAATGAAATCAAATGAGGTGACTTCCTTCACTTAATGTTGTGAATCTTCTACATTTTTTCAAATAGCTGAATAAAATCCTTGTTGCTAAATGGTATTTCATATTATAATTCACTATAATTTATTTATCCATTTACTATTGAAGGATGTTTCGGTTTCAAATTTTTTATTATTATGCATAATGCTGCTGTGAACATTCTTGTACTTGATTTTTAGTGTACATATGTACCCATTTCTTTGGGAATATACTCAGGAATAAAACTGATGGATCACAGCTTTCAATCAGCACTGTCTAATAGAAATATAGTGCAAGTCAAGTCACATCTGTAATTTAAAATTTTCTAGTAGCCACATTAAAAAGTTAAAAAAAATGAATATTAATCATGCACTTTTTTGTTTTAATGCATCCGAACTATTATCATTTTAACATGTCATCAATATCACAATTGTTAATTAGATATTTTACATTCTTTTCACATTTTGAATCGCCAAAATTCAATGTGTATTTTACATGTATTGCAGTTTGGGCTAGCCACAGCTCAAGTGTTCAATAAACAAATGTGGTGCTAACTACTACTACTACTACAATATTGGACAATGCAGCTTTAGAAAACACTACCAAACACTCTTCCAAAGTGGTTGTGCCAACTTACAATTCTGACAGCAGTGTATGAGAATTACATTTTTTCCACATCTTCATCAATATTTGGTACTGCGCATCTTTTTAATTTTAGCCATTTTGATGATCATATAGTAGTATCTTATTTTGGCTTAATTTGCATTTCCTTAATGATAAAGAGGGCTTCCCTGATGGCTCGGCGGTAAAGAATCCACCTGCAATGCAGGAGACACAGAAGATGAGGGTTTGATCCCTGGGTGAGGAAGATCCCTTGGAGGAGTGCATGGCAACTCACTCCAGTATTTTTGCTGGGAAAATCCCATGGAGAGAGGAGCCTGGCAGGGTACAGTCCATGGAGTCTCAAAGAGGTGGACACAACTAAAGCAACTGATCACAGTAATAAGGAGGTTGAATATCTTTTCCTATGTTTATTGCCCAATTGATATTCTCCTTCATGAACAGTACGGGCCCTTTTTTTCTTCTGAGTTTGTCTGTCTTTTCTCATTGGTCTGATAAGATTAATTGAAAAGTACTCTCTCTTTTTCTATTCCCTACAAAAATTTGTGTAATATTGGCATTATTTATTTCTTAGATGATTGAGTTCTCTGATGCAGTCATTTTGACCTAAAGTATTTTATATAAAAAGTTTTAAATTATAGATTCAGTTTACTTCATAGTTAGGCATTATTCAACTTTTTCTACTCTCCTTGCATCAGTTTTGGTAAGTTATAGAAGAAGATTTAATTATTATAGCTTTGAAATATAGTTTGAAATCAGGACTTGTGATGCCTTCAGCTTTGTTTTTTCTTTTTGAATTGCTTTGGCTGTTCCATCTTTTGTGATCCCATACAAATATGAAGATTTTTTTTTCTATTTCCGTGAAAAATGACACTGGAATTTCAATAGTGATTGAGATGAATCTATAGATGGCTTTGGGTAATACGGACATTTAGCAATATTAACTCTTTTGATTCTTGAACCCAGGATATCTTTGCATTTTTTGTGTATCTTCTTCAGTTTCTTTTAGCACATCTTATAGATTTCTTTGCCACAAAACAAGTCTTAGCAAATTTAAGATTGAACTCATGCCAAGTATCTTTTCTAATTACAATTATATGAAACTAGAAATCAACAAGGGGAAAACTGGAAATTTTACAGACATGTGTAAACTAAAGAACACAGCCTAAACAACTAATGGGTCAAAGAAAAAAGTAAAATTTAAAATATCTTAAAATAAATGAAAATTAAAACACAGTACACTAACACCTGTGGCAATTCTTACAAGCAAGTTTATAGTGATAAATGCATATTTAAGAAAACAGAAAGATCTCAAGTAAATAACCTAACTTTACACCACAAGGAATTATCAAAAGAATAACAAACGAAGCCCAAATTTAGAAGAAGGAAAGAAATAATAAAGATCAGAGAGGAAACAAGTAAAATAGAGACCATGAAAATAACAGATCAAGAAAACTAAAATCTTATTTTTTTGAAGAGATAGACAAAATGGACAAAGCTTCAGCTGGTTTGAACAAGAGAAAAATGAAGACACAGATAACTAAAATCATAAATGAAAGATGAGATATTGCAACAGATACAACAAAAATACACAGGATCTTAAAAGTCTACTATGAACAATTGTGTGCCAACAAATTTGGTAAGTTTATCCCCCCCAAAATGGATAAATTGCTAGATATATACAACTTACCAAGACTGAATCATGAATAAACAGAGAATATGAACAGACCAATAAGGAGGTTGAGTTAGTAACCAAAAATTCCCAACACAAAAAGCCCAGGACCACATATTTTCATTGTTGAAAGCTATCAAATATTTTAAAAAGAATTAATGACAATCTTTTTCAAAAATTTGAAGAGGAGGGAACACTCCCAGACTTATTTTACAAGGCCAGAATTACCTTGGTACCTAAGTCAGTTAAGGATACTACAAGGAAAGAAAACTGTAGACCGATACACATGTCAAATATAGATGCAAAAATTCTCGACAATATATTAACAAACTGAATTCAACAGCACATTAAAAGGATCATACACCAAGATGAAGTGGGATTTATCCCTGAGATGCAAGGATGGTTCAACATACACAAATCAATAAATGTGATAGATCACATTAATAGAATGATAGATAAAAATCATATGATTATCTCAATAGATGCAAAAAAGAGCATTTGATAAAGTATGTCTTTCATTATAAAAACCCTCAACAAATTGGATATGTAAGGAACATATCTCAATATAATAAAAAATATAGTAAAATAAATAATAATATGACACACCTACAGATAATATTGTATCAACAATGAAAGTTTGGGTGCCCATTCTCTCATTCAACACAATATTAGAAGTCCTAACTAAAACAATCATTCAAAATAAAGGCAATGAAATCGGAAAGAAAGAAGTAAAATTGTCATTATTTGCAGATAATATGATCTTATACATAGAAAATTAAAAGCCATGAAATTAAAAGTTATTTGCTCTTTGGAAGATAAGCTATGACCAACCTAGACAGCATATTAAAAAGCAGAGACGTTACTTTGCCAACAAAGGTCGGTCTAGTCAAAGCTGTGTTTTTTCCAGTAGTCATGTGTGGATGTGAGAGTTAGACCATAAAGAAAAGAAAACTGAGCACTGAAGAATGGATGCTTTTGAACTGTGATGTTGGAGAAGACTCTTGAGAGTCCCTTGGACTGCAAGGAGATCAAACCAGTCAATCTGAAAGGAGGTCAGTCCTGAACATTCACTGGAAGGACTGATGTTGAAGCTGAAACTCCAATACTTTGGCCACCTGATGCAAAGAACTGACTCACTGGAAAAGATCCTGATGCTGGGGAAGATTGAAGGCAGGAGGAGAAGGGGATGACAGAGGATGAGATGGCTGGATGGCATCACCGACTGGATGGGCATGAGTTTGAGCAAGCTCCGGGAGTTGGTGATGGACAGAGAGGACTGGCATGCTGCAGTCCATGGGGTCGCAAAGAGTCGGACACGACTGAGCGACTGAGCTGAACTGATATGTAGAATTTCCTAAGACTCAACCAAAAAACTGTTAGAACTAATCAACAAATGCATTAATGTTGCAGGATATAAAATCACACAGAAATCAGTTGTGTTTCTATACACTAGCAATGAAATATCTGAAAAAAATAAAGAAAACTATCCCATTCACAATAGCACCAAAAATAATAAAACACTTAGAAATAAATTTAACCGAGGAAGTGAAAGATCCCTACAATGGAAACTACATTAATTGATTTTTAAATATTAGACCAGCCTTACATACCTGGAGTAGACCAGGTGTATAATATAATTCTTTTTGTATATTGTTAGATTTGATTTGCTAATATTTTGTTGAGTATTTGCACCTATGTTCATGAGAGATCTTGGAATTTTTACTAATCTCTGACTTCATGCAAGAAATATAGTGTGAATAGATACGGGAACTTGAGAGAATTTTAGTGAGCTTAATAATGGTAGTTAAACTTGCAATAAGGTCTTGCTAAGTGCCATATATTATTCTTAGCTTTTCATGCACTTACTCATTTAGCTCCTAAAGATAAATTATATGCATGTTCAAGTCATTTTTCTCCAGTAAGGATTAATCATTTAAAAGGGGAATCTCTTTAAAATTGACATACTTCTTCTAGATCTACAGTTTGCTGATAACACTCAGTAACTAGCTCAAGAGTTGGCCATGATAGTTCGTCAACAAAATTGTTAGAAGAAATGAATTAATGAATAATATTAGAACATAATTCAACTACTAATTGTATTATTGAGTTATACTCCAAAGAACCACTTGGAGACTCGATTGAGGGTGCTTAAAAACATTCAGGTATTACCTAAATCAAATCCCTTATGGTTATACAGTGGAAGTGAGAAATAGATTTAAGGGACTAGACCTGATAGACAGAGTGCCTGGTGAACTATGGATGGAGGTTCATGACATTGTACAGGAGACAGAGATCAAGACCATCCCCATGGAAAAGAAATGCAAAAAAAGCAAAATGGATGTCTGAGGAGGCCTTACAAATAGCTGTGAAAAGACGAGAAATGAAAAGCAAAGGAGAAAAGGAAAGATATTCCCATTTGAATGCCAGAGTTCTAAAGAATAGCAAGGAGAGATAAGAAAGCTTTCCTCAGCGATCAATGCAAAGAAATAGAGGAAAACAACAGAATGGGAAAGACTAGAGATCTCTTCAAGAAAATTAGAAATACCAAGGGAACATTTCATGCAAAGATGGACACAATAAAGGACAGAAATGGTATGGACCTAACAGAAGCAGAAGATATTAAGAAGAGGTGGCAAGAATACATAGAAGAACTGTACAAAAAAGATCTTCACGACCCAGATAATCATGATGGTGTGATCACTCACCTAGAGCCAGACATCCTGGAATGTGAAGTGAAGTGAGCCTTAGGAAACATCACTACGAACAAAGCTAGTGGAGGTGATGGAATTCCACTTGAGCTATTTCAAATGGTGAAAGATGATGCTGTGAAAGTGCTGCACTCAACATGCCAGCAAATTTGGAAAATTCAGCGGTGGCCACAGGACTGGAAAAGGTCAGTTTTCATTCCAATCCCAAAGAAAGGCAATGCCAAAGAATGCTCAAACTACCGCACAATTGCACTCATCTCACATGCTAGTAAAGTAATGCTCAAAATTCTCCAAGCCAGGCTTCAGCAATACGTGAACTGTGAACTTCCAGATGTTCAAGCTGGTTTTAGAAAAGGCAGAGAAATATCATCAACCTCAGACATGCAAATGATACCATTCTAGTGGCAAGAAAGTGAGGGTGAAAGAGGAGAGTGAAAAAGCTGGCTTAAAACTCAACATTCAAAAAACAAAGATCACGGCATCCAGTGTCATCACTTCATGGCAAATAGATGCAGAAAAAGTGGAAACAGTGACAGATTTTATTTTCTTGGGCTCCAAAATCACTGAGGATGATGATGCAGCCACAGAATTAAAAGACACTTACTCCTTGGAAGAAAAACTATGACAAACCTAGACAGCATATTAAAAAACAGAGACATCACTTTGCTGCCAAAGGTCTGTATAATAAAAGGAATGGTTTTTCCAGTAATCATGTACAAATATAAGTTGGACCATAAAGAAGGCTGAACACCAAAGAATTGATGCTTTTGAATTGTGGTGCTGAAAAAGACTCTTAAGAGTCCCTTGGACAGCAAAGAGATCACACCAGTCAATCCTAAAGGAAAGCAAGCCTGAATAATCATTGGGAGGACTGATGCTGAAGCTGAAGCTCCAATACTTTGGCCACCTGATGTGAAGAGCCAACTCATTGGAAAAGACTCTGATGCTTGGAAAAATTGAAGGGAAAAGGAGAAGAGGGCAGCAGAGGATGAGATAGTTGGACAACCTCACCAACTCAATGGATATGAATTTGAGCAAACTCCAGGAGATAGTGAAGGTCAGAGAAGCCGTGCATCATGCAGTCCATAGGGTTGCCAACTAGACAGCAACAACAACAAAAGTGAGTTTCTATTGAATAGTCAAAGCTTAAATGAAACCTTTTGACTTTTAAGTTTGAGCTCATGTGTCAATTTCTCTGTGAAGACATCCCCACCCACCAAACAAAATCAAATCGCTCCTTCCGTTATGCTTCCAAGTATTAATATTTTTCACATTATTTTATTATAGCTCTTAACAAGTGGCTTATGATACACGTGACCCTTATTAGACCTCAAATCCCTCAAGGAAACCATTTAAGCAAAGGCCTCACAGAAGTAAAAAATGTCCTTTATTTGTCTCTTGTGTGAGTGTATGTGTGTATATATATGTATATGTATGTGTGTGTGTGTGTCTCCTACATATAAACCTTCAAGTTACAAATTTTTGAACTTGTGAACATGCATTCTCATGTCCAGTCACATAAATAGGTTCACGTGTCTGGTGTACATTGTTAGGTACATGGATCATCTACAAGTGGCTGTGCTTTTGTGTATTTTACTGTACAGTACTGTATAGAGGACAATAGTTCAGTATCTTTATTTCAAGGCCAGAATGTCCAGAAGCAATCAGTAAAAGTAGTGATGATGCGACCGGCGCTATTGTACTTTTCAAAGTGCTGTCCTGTAAGATTAAAAATATTTTATTTATTTTTTGTGTTTGTTTTCATGTATTATTTATGTGAAAAGTATTATAAACCTATTACAGTACAGTAGTAGCTGATTGTGTTAGTTGGGTACCTAGGCTTACTTTGTTGGACTCAACGAATGTGCTCTTAGAATGGAACTTATTTGTATGTAGGGGACTTGCTGTATGTATATGTAAAAACATGTGTTTGCACATATATTTGGTATATAAGTACATCAAATACCATAATGGGGAAAAGAACGCGAGCAATTGATTAGATAGCTGTGACTGGATGAGACTCAAGAATTTATAGAACCTCAATTTCTGTGGAGATATTGTCTCCATTCACAAACTTAAACTCTGTTACTTTGTTAAGGAAACATAAATGAATTGTGGAAGTCCTGTCAGGAGAGATGTGCGCTTTCTATTTGTTCTTTATTGTCCATTGTGCACCAGCCATTGTGGTGGATGCTGTACAATTTAGACTCCATCGTCGTCTGCCGTTACATGCACTCCCTTGCAAGTATCCCTAACTTCAGTGCCTCTCTTTTTCCTCTGTCCTTATCTGGAAAACTCAAGGATGAACCTAACTGTGCCAGTTCTAGAGCAGGTAAGTACTGCTAGGCAAAATTCACATACCTGAGCTGACCTTACTTCTGAGTTTTAACAGGCACTCAGTGTTGCTCACTCATCTTGGTGAGTTTTTCTGATTTCCCACTCCTTAAGACTCCTTTCTCTCTGTTCAAACTCTCTATACCTCTTTATCTTCCCTTCTGCTGAGCAGATGACTTCACTTCAAACTTCATTAAGAAAAGTAAACACCATTGGTGTGAACTCTCTTGTCTTCCTACACCTTCCCTAAAAGTCAACCCACACCTGTCCCCATTTCTTCCGCTGAAATGGAGAACCCTGCCCCTCGGCCTAGCAAAGGCTGACTCTCCCTTTGTAACCTGGGTTTCTTCTGCCCTCATCCACTCAAGGTCTCCCACCCTTTGGTTTCCTCCTTTTTTATATGCTTCACAAATCTCTTGGCTACTGGGTCATCCCCATCACAACAGGAACATACTCTAGTATTCCCCATCCTCTTGACTTTACGTTCTATGCCCCTCCTCCTACTGCTCTATTTCTCTGTGCCTCTCTCAGCAAACCGTCTTTAAAGTAGTTGTTATACTTGCTGTCTCTTGTCTCTCTCAATATTCACTCTTTGGTTTACTCCAATCTTGATTCTTTTTCCACCACTCTCCACTGAAACCATTCTTGTGAGGGTCACCAGTCAGTACTTCTAATACTTCTGTTTTCATTTTAACTTCATAGTAGCATTTGGTTCACTTAACCGCTCCCTCCTTTTTGGCCTCTGGGGCATCATTTAGTTTTCGTCTTTCACACCTACTGCTCCTTCTTCATCTCCTTGACTAGTTTATCCTCCTCTACCTTACCTCCAAATGTTAGAACTTCTTAGGGTTTATCCAAGGCCTCTTCTTTCCTTTCTGTCTCTAGTCTTTCCCTACGCCATGTTATCTATTGCTCTTGTTTAAATAACATCTTCACACTGATGAATTCTTTATTTAAAAAATTTTTTTGAAGATTTTTTTTAATGTCTTCATTTTTGAAGTCTTTATTGAATTTGTTACAATATTGGTTCTGTTTTATGTTTTGGTTTCTTGGCCACGAGTCATGTGGGATTTTAGCTCCCCGACCAGGGATCAAAGCTGTACCCCCAGCATTGGAAGGCGAAGTCCTAACCTCTGGACCACCAGGGAAGTCCCCAAGCTGATGAATTCTACATTACCAGCCCAGATTTCTCTGAGCCCCTAGACTTACAAATCCAACTGCCTTTTTAATTTAATTACCTGTTTGCTGTTGCTGCTGCTAAGTCGCTTCAGTCGTGTCCGACTCTGTGTGACCCCATAGACGGCAGCCCACCAGGCTCCCCTGTCCCTGGGATTCTCCAGGCAAGAACAGTGGAGTTGGTTGCCATTTCCTTCTCCAGTGCATGAAAGTGAAAAGCGAAAGTGAAGTCGCTCAGTTGTGTCCTACTCTTAGCGACCCCATGGACTGCAGCCTACCAAGCTCCTCTGTCCATGGGATTGTCCAGGCAAGAGTACTGGAGTGGGGTGCCATCACCTTCTCCAAATTGCCTGTTTAACAAACAATGAACAGAGAAAAGGTGTCTACTTGCCCAGTTAGGAAATTCTGGAACAGGTTGCTGGGAGTCTTATAGAATGAGAAAGTGGTGTTCTTGTAGGGTAAGAAGACACTGGAATTATAGCAAGCTAGAAAGAAGTGGGGAAATGATCTCCCCAGCTTCTGGCATAGGAAGGAAACTTGGCCTGGGGGGTAGATAAGAGTCAAGATGCTGAGATCATTCTGAGTCAGTGTATTATGGTGTGGGAGAAGGGATGCTCTCACAGGATAGGTATCAAATCCCTAGAGTTCACACCTTGGGAACTTCTCCCAACTTTTTTCACAGAAGGCTTTGTAAACTTAGAGAGCTAGGCAATGCCTTGGGGAGCCTATTTAAAGGACTGAAGCATCTTAAGAAGAAAAGCAGCACTGAGGTGTATAGCATGGAGATTAGGGGTAATACTGAAGCAGCAGGGAAACTTTATAAGCCAGTGAGCACATACGAGATGGGGACCCTGCCAGTGAAAGACGGTCTTGTAAAGGTGAGTTTGCAAGCCCTCATGTGCCCAAGTTGCTGCAGGTGCTTTCACACACACACACAGCTTTTGGTTAAAAAATATCAGGGAAAAACAGCATCTTCTATTACCCTCTTGGAGAACCACCATACCTATTCACATTATAAATGGTCCAAAAAGCTCTGCAGTACATAAAAGAGTTTAGCTATTTCATGAAGCATGTTCCAAACATATTTGGCCTCAGAGCCCTTTGTCATGAAATACGTTATAATGTGTCACTGAACCCACCTGTTCCCCAAAACAGAGGGCCACAGGGAGACAATGTTTCCTTGGGCACAAACTCAGAGTCCATGGGTCCCACGGAGTTATTTAAGAGGGGCCTGCAAATCCCTGTGTACCCCAAACCCTCACTGAATAAAAAACAGTTCTCAAGTATACACACGCTACTTTTTAAAAATGTGTAAATATGTGAAATTTTAAAAATCCTAATTCTGTATAAAATATACAGCTAGTGGGAAGTTGTTGTATGACACAGGGAGCTCAGCTCCGTGCTCTGTGATGACCTCTAGAGGAGGGATGGAGGGGGGCCAGGGAGGGTCAAGAGGGCAGGGACATATATATACTTACAGTTGATTCACGTTGTGTGGCAGAAACTAACACAACAGTGTAAAGCAATTATCTTCCAATTAAAAACAATTAAAAAATAAAAATACCAATTCTTAATTATTCCGTGATCCTATTATGTGGGAGCATGAATATTTTCTTTTTCTTTTAAAAAATGTTCCAAAAAGCAAAACTTTAATTTGTTGGGTACTGGCAACTATTTACATACCCTAGGGTATCATAAGGGATCTAAAAGGGATTTAAAGTATATGGGATAATATGCACAGATTATATGCAAATATGTCATTTTATATAAGGAACCTGAGAATCTACAGAAGATGGTCCTGGAATCAATCCCACCCCCCACCTCGGGTACAGAGAGACAAATGCTCTGCGAATTTCTGTAGGGAAATGACCACCACTGGCTTCATACCAACTGTTCTGAAGCCACAAGTTTCAAGAACTTTTTGACGAAGTCAGTGAGTCCTTGGATGGTTCGGGTTCGCTCTATAGCCCTCTCCTTTGTTTTCATTATAGGAGTGTCTCCCACAGCCTTTAGCAGAAAGTCGATTTTTTTCTTGGTGTCACTGACAGGTTCCTCTGTTCCCAGAGAGACTGCAGCTGAAGAATGGGGTTCTGGGGTAGCTGTTTCTGAGGAGACTTCCTTAGGTCCTTCAGCTTCAGGAGCAGTCGAGGGAGGGAGCTGCAGCGCAGACTCCTCAGCCATCTTTCTTGGAGGGCGAAGAATATTTTCTTATTTTAAAAAAAGGAATTTTATAAGTAAAAGTTTGTGAATCAACCAACCTTAAAATGATTTTGATCGTATACATAATAACGGCTGATATCATTTGGTGCTTAATATTCAGGTTCTGTGCTCAATGCTTCATAAAGATTGTCTCACTTAATCCTACAGCAATTCTACGAGGTAAGTACTCATTATTATTCTCATCACATAGTTGAGAAAAACTAGGCTTAGTGAAATTAAGTGAAGGCATTTGTTGAGCATCACACAATAAAAAGTGGTCAAGTTGGGATTTCAGTCCAGAGTCTGACTCCAAAGCCTACATCTTAACCATTAGGCTGTCACCCCTTATCAGGACACTGTGTCCTGGGGGAAATAAGGCAAAGCCATAAGTTTCAGCTTTGTCAGGGAAGAATGGAGATTTCTGTGTTTTACGGCAGCTTATGCTGTTCCTGTGAAACTTGTCCATGGACCTCTCCTTCACCAGACCACACTCTGTCCTTCTCTTCATTAATTCCTCAATTTAAAACGGGAAAAAAAAATGCAAGTCAACATTTTGAGGAAAATGAAGGCATGAGAGAAGAGACCTTTCCTCAACTTTTTTTCTCTTTTTAAAAAAACTGTTTATTTTTATGTGTTTATGTATTTGGCTGCACTGGGTCTTAGTTGCTGTGTGCAGGATCTCTGTGTTGCAGCATGTGGGCCCTAGATCTCTGACCAGGAATTGAATCCAGGACCCCTGTATTGGGAGTGCCAAGTCTTAACCATTGGACCACCAGGGAAGTCCCTCCTCAACTTTCTCTCAGATAAAAAATTAATGCTTTTCCCTCATGAAATTACACCCATCTCCACAGCACCTCACTGGGATTTGACCCAGAAAAAAATGGAAAAAAGCACATTTCGACAGAATTACCAGGAAGCAAAACAGTCCTGGGGGAGGGAAGCCTCAATGTGCTTTTCCTAAAAGAGGGGCCTCAGCGTGGTTCATTTGAGTTCCATCCCCTCACTTTTGGTAATAATGCTGAATTATCAGCACTCTTCTCAGTCAGAGACAAGACTTGTGATTTGAGTGAGTTAAGGTGTACCTTTGAACCTATGGCAAGGCTTAATATATATAATTTTTTAAAAGACCGACACACCAGAGAGCAAAAGGAAGGTGGAAAATGTGATGGTGGTCCTTCATGCATAAAGATGACGGTGATTGCCGAGTGCAGCTCCTTGACTCTCTGCCTCATAAATTGCTGAGAGCCACTGCCCAGCATCGCAGATTGGAACTGCTTTTGTCTTCCTCTCAACATATGGAACAGATTTTTGCTTACACATAAACACTACCATCCCATTGCAGATAGTATCCCAGCAGGAAAATGGAACATCAAATTGCTTTCCTGAACTGGTTTTCTTTTAGCAAATTATTTTCCAGAGTTTTCCCAGCATGTCTCAAAAAGCACTTTAATACCTCAACTCCTTAGGGGCAGCAGTATATTATAAATGATGTATTGGGAAAAACACTCATTTAGGATCTAGATGGGAGTTAATAATTTAACTGCCTTTTAGACAGCTGCATTTCAACCAGTGTAGATGATGTTTCTGTGGGAAAAACAAAACGTTAGAATTGTCTACTTAATACCAATCAACCCTTGGACCACCCAGAGTGATGACGCCTGGCATAATTTCCTTTATAGATTAGTATGGAGCACTATATTGCATAGATGTAAGTATTTATATATATGTATATGTAAGTATTTAAATACTTTATATATATGTGTGTGTGCGTGTATGTGTATATATATATATATATGGATGTATCTATGTATGAGGGCTTCTCTGGTCAGCTGATAAAGAATCTGCCTGCAATGCAGGAGACCTGGGTTTGATCCTTGGACTGGGAAGATCCCCTGGAGGAGGGCATGGCAACCCACTCCAGTATTCTTGCCTGGAGAGTCCCATGAACAGAGAAGCCTGGTGGGCTACAGTCCATGGGATCACAAAGAGTCGGACATGACTGAGCGACTAAGCACAGCACAGTACATCTATGTATGAGTATTCTTCCTGGTAAAAGCAGGGTGAAGGACTTCCCTGGCAGTTAAACGGCTAAGACTCTGTGTTCCTAACGCAAGGGGCCCGGGTTTGATCCCTGGTCAGGGAACTAGATCCTACTGAGTTTGCATGCTGCAACCAAAAAATAAATAAATAAATAAATAAAAGCAGGGTGAAAAGAGAAGGAAAAAACAAGGGCAAGAACAAAAATGACTCCAAGGTGAGGCTTAAATAATGCACACAGTAATGACATACAGTTTACTGTTGGGCCTCAAACTGAGCCTCCCAGATATTCATTCAAAAAAGGAAATGAAATTTGTCTGTTCACAGAATCAAAAGGATAAAATCAAGTGCCCAAGGGATTTTTTTAAGCTGTTTTTGGCACCAAGATCGAACAGGGCTCTTTCCCTAGAGGTCTGGTAAAATGGACACTGTGTGATACAGTGAACATCAGACCCACAAACATTCTTTACAATAGAGTTAGTGACATTCACTGGGCTGTTTCTTGTAAAGATCCCCCATCACAGCTAATAGCATCTCGTCAAAGGGTAATTCTTTAAGAATAATTCTTTATGGGCCCAGTATAGTCTATATAATCAGTTCTCTGCTGATCAACAAAGGGCAACCAGAAATTGAAACCAGAAAAACCTTTTATTAATTAAATAGACTGGATAGTTATCCCCTATGTGCAAGAAGTTAGATTTTGCCAGTAGATGCTTTACAGAGTTAAATTTTATTCAGCTTGAAGTCTCCTATGCCTTTCCCACCAGCATAATAAATACCAGAAGGAGGCTGTAGTTGACTTCAGTGCACAGTAGCAGCTTGGGAAAATGTCATTGTCCTCATCAACATTGTCACCGTCATCATCACAAGCTCTTCCATTCCTTGGGCCTTTATCATTTACTAAGAACTATATATATGGGCTTCCCTTGTGGTTCAGTTGGTGAAGAATCTGCCTGCAGTGTAGGAGACCTGGGTTTGATCCCTGGGTTGGGAAGATCTCCTGGAGGAGGGCATGGCAACCCACTCCAGTATTCTTGCCTGGAGAACCCACATGGGCAGAGGAGCCTGGTGGGCTATAGCCCATGGTGTCACAAAGAGTCGGACATGACTAAGCAACTAAGCACAACACACACACACACACACACACACACACACACACATTTATATATATATACTTTGGGGCTTCCCAGGTGGCACAGTGGTAAAAAATCCGCCTGCCAACGCAGGAGATGCAGGAGATATTTGATCTCTACGTCGGGGAGATCTTCTGGAGTAGGAAATGGCAACCCACTGTCCTGGAAAATCCCATGGACAAAGGAGTCTGACGGGCTATGGTCCATGGGATCACAAAGAGTCAGACACGACTGAGCAACTGAGAACACACACGTATATGTACTTCACTTGTATTATCTCTGTAATCTCCCAGCAATACTGCAAGACATTTTATTTTATCAAAAAGACATTGAAGTTAGGGAGTTTGGGATGGACAGGAACACACTGCTACATTTAAAACAGATAACAAACACAGATCTACTGTACAGCACAGGGAGCTCTGCTCAAAGTTATGTGGCAGCCTGGATGGGAGGGGGTTTTAGGAGAGAATGAATACGTATATATATGGCTGAGTCTCTTCACTGTTCACCTGAAATTATCACAACATAGTTAGTTGGCTATACCCCAACACAAAATTTAAAAGTTTTTTAAAAAGAGACTTTGGAGATTATAACCATTAAGTGAATTGCCTGAAGCACCATGAGCTCATAAGTGGTCCAGCCAGAATCTGACTCCAGTTCTGACTGTCCGTCTCCCCATACAACCTCTATATTTCTACGATTAATTAGGTCACCGCCCTCCCCACAACCAACACCACCGATTTCTTGTAAACCCTTTCTATGTTGTGTGGCTTCTTTCCAATGGCACATAGGACTAAAAATTATTTGAAAACAGAAATCACTCTGTTGATCTTTTGAATAGGTTTAATACTCCAGAAGAGAGAGAAAGAAAGAGAAGCCCTTCTGAATCCTTTTACTTTGTTGGTAGCAATAGTGCAACCTGAGTTGTTCTTGGACAGTCTTGACTTCTACTAACATATTCTCATTAAAAACAACTCTGCATTTCTTTAACAAAGTTACCCCTCCTTTCATGCATTTGTAGTAGGGAGTTGTTTTCTGGTTTTGCTTTCCTGCTTGTATCTGTTTTGTTTCATCAGGACACACCAAAACTATGCCAGCACTGCTACAAGAAGCCTTCCATTTATGTTACAGATGCACTCAAACCATGAGATCTTAAGAAAAAGTATCCTTGTTGGCCTTAGATCAATAGTTCAGTCTCCCAAAATATTTAACAGAGGCTGCATCCATATAATTAAGAATATTACTTTAAAGAATGAATGAGTGGTTTTTGTGGTCAGTGTTAAACTTGAGAGACAGCATATAAAGGAAACTCCCCTGAGAAATGGGGGTTTTCACTCAATATTATATGGTAAAGACTTATTCATATGTAGAGGCACCTTATTCACTTTTACAACTGTGAACTGTTCCATTGTACTAATTAAATCACAACTTTAAAAGTCCATCCGTTTATTGGTGGACATTTAAATTTTGTCCAGGTTTTTTTTTTTTTTTTTTAAGCAATCTGTGTGTTTTGCTGTTACAAACCGCTGCAGTGAATATTTTTGTTCATGTCTGCTTGTGAACATCTGCAAGAATTTTTCTAGAGTATATACCAAGATCTGGAATTGATTCATAGAATATTCCGCATCTTTACCTTTATTCGACGTTGCTAGTTTTTCTTTGCAGTTTACACTCCGACCAGCAGCTGAGACTTCTCTTCAGCAAACATCCTCACCAGCTCTTAACATTATCAAAATTTTATTTGTTTATTTAGCCTCCTTGGTTGATGTGAAATATTATTTTGTTGTTGTTTTGAAGATCTTCTGGTGTTTGAAAAGCAGCTGATTTGGTAGCTCTGTGAAAACATAGCCTTGTTCTAGATGTAGTGAATGATGTGTGAGAAGAATTTATTCATTGTATTCAATAACTGTGGTTAAGGAGAGTGCTGCCAATCCTTTGAGTAGTTGTTTTTAGAATAAAAATGTCACTGGTGTTCATATTTTGACAAATTGTAAAAAGTTCTCCGTTTCCTATGCTACTTGCCTTTTTACCTTTTTCTGTTCAGATTGGGTTAAGAATTTGCAGCTACCAATAAATAAGTCAAGGTGGGTGCTCATCTACATGGGGGTAAGTAGTTTCTTTGAAATTTGAAGCTTAACTTTAGACTGTGACCTAAACTTCCTTAAAGGTGCTTTAAGATGTTCCAGGGACTTCCCTGCTGGTTCAGTGGCTAAGACTCAGCACTGCCAATGCAGGGGGCCTGGGTTCAGTCCCTGGTCAGGGAACTAGATCCCACATGCCGCAACAAAGATCAAAGATCCCTCTTGCTGCAACTAGACCTGGTGCAGCCAAATAAGTAAGTAATAAATAAAATAAATATTAAAAAAAATAAGGTTTTTTAAGAAAGATGTTCCAGATGCTTGGGGTGGGAGAGGGTAGAGTGGAGGATTTGGCCTCTGCCACCTGAACTCAGGCTGGAAGCTGAGCAGGGTGGTGACTGCAAAGTCACCTATGAGGATGGACCATGCTCTGGAAAGCAGCCACAGCTCCTGAGTCTGATTAATTGCTGCCTCTAATCCATGTTTATTTTCCTTTACTTATCTCTGAGCCTTTGGTTGTCCTATGTCATCATTTTAGCCTTGCTGCAGCTCTGCCACAGCAAATTAAGTGTCCTAAGTCCACTTGAGTCCTTTTGTGAAAGATCAGATTGGCCCCAGAGACAAAGGTGGCAGCAAGAATGATTTGTGATAAAACTCCAAGGTGAAGGTGAATCTTGAGAGGGCAGAGATCAGGTCCAGTCAGTCTAGTCTCTCATTCTCAAGTAGAGATTTCCCCTCCATTTCGTGTTAAAAGACGCTTGCTGCTTGGAAGGAAAGCTATGGCAAACCTAGACAGTGTCTTTGGAGAAGGGCATGGCAGCCCTCTCCAGTAGTCTTGCCTGGAGAATCCCATGGACAAGAGGAGCCTGGAGGGCTACAGTCCATGGGATCTCATAGAGTCGGACATGATTAAAGCAACTTAGCATGCACACACGCAGACAGTGTACTAAATATTAAAAAGCAGAGTTATCACTTCGACAACAAAGATCAGTATAGTCAAAGCTATGGTTTTTCCAGTAGTCATGTACAGATAAGAATTAGACCATAAAGAAGGCTAAGCACTGAAGAATTGAAGATTTCAAACTGTGGTGCTGGAGAAAACTCTTGAGAGTCCCTTGGACTGCAAAGAGATGAAACTAGTCAGTCCTAAAAGGAAATCAACCCTGAATATTCATTGGAAGGACTGATGCTAAAGCTAAAGCTCCAATACTTTTGCCACTTGATGCAAAGAGCTGACTCATTAGAAAAGATCCTGATGCTGGAAAAGATTGAAGGCAAAAGGAGAAGGGGTCGACAGAGGATGAGATGGTTACATAGCATCACCAACTCAACGGACATGAATTTTAGCAAACTCTGGGAGATAGTGGAGAACAGAGGGGCCTAGCATGCTGCAGCCAATGGGGTCACAAAGAGTTGGACACAACTTAGCGACTGAACAACAACATACTTTTATTAAAGGAGACTGGGTGTTTTTCCCACTTAGAATTTCCCAGATAGGCTTCTGGGACAGATGACTCCTGGCTGACCCAGTTGTGCAATAAGCCTCCTAGTGCTTAACTTCCAGGGACTTGGCATGCTGTCACAGAGAAAGCACCATGTTTGAGGCTGGCCAGCTCGTTTTTTTCACATCCGTACTGGGAGAGGTTGGTGAACTTGTGCAAATTACTTCAATTCCCTGAGCCTCCAACTCTTTAGCTCTAAAATGAGGGTGAAAAAGATTACCTGAGAGGGTTGCTGCTAGGATTAAATATAATTTATGTGAAAGCACCTAGTGTCATACCTGGGACACAATTAAAATGAAAGAAACATTAGTTTCCTTGCTCCCCTGCCCCACCCCACCCCCACCTCTCCGTCTCTGGGACCAGCTTTCCCATAGACCCAGCATCCCCAGAAACCCCAGAATCCTTGGAAGCAGGAACCTCTCTAACCTTCATAAAAGTTGACCTCTCCCAGACCTTGCTTCTGCTATGGTGTCATTGACTTGTTAATGATTAACTCAATGGCATACCTGCTGAACTCAAGAACCCACTCTATTGACTATGTCAGGTATCAGAACAGGTTTATGGGGGACATGCAGTCTGAGGGGACAGTTGGAATCTCACAGTAACCAACACTAACATCCAGGTCTTACCACTTATTTTCTGGAAAAGTCTTGGTGTTCAGTTTTGAAGTGAATGGATTTTTCTCTCCAAGTCTCTGGGGAACAGTCATTGCCCTTACCGCCCTTACAGTAACTGCATTTCCTCACTGCTGAAAGAGGTTTAGGGCCAATAGATGGGATTATGATTATCTGTGACACCCTTTGGTATTAAATTAAAATGCTTTCAGTAGTTGGTGGCCTGCTTAGGTGGCTGCCTATGGAATCTTTCATGTCTGTCATCACCTTTCAAGGTTGCCTCTGCTATGCCATTCTCAAGGAAGAAGGCAGCCTCCAATAAGGAATTCCAGTGGAGTCTCAGCCCTGTGCTTAACCATGGGACACTCAGCTGGCTGGAAACATCCTTCCTTCTGGCACAACAGCTCCTTACTGACAGTCTCAGTGGAGAAACTGAAGATCAAACATGTTTAGTCTCTGACCCCCATGCCGGCCACCGAGCAGGGTTCTGTCTTCAGGGCAAGGGGGATCTGAAATAATTCATGTTGCTCTCATCACAGCATTCTGCCTCCGCAGGAGACTGTCAGCTGCTTGGGGCCATCAGTGTGACATACCTTTCTAGTTTTACACGGAGACCAAAACACCATTTAAATCTTATTCCAACATTTCTCAAATCAGGTGGGTATTACCAAGCATGAAGTCATCATCTAAAAAACTAAATTTTAAAGGGTTAGTTCTTTGGGAAAAAATAAGAAAGAACATTTCCTCTTGTTTACTCTGAGATTTGCTATTTTTTTTTTTCAATAGTCTGGTTATTGTGCCTGTCTTAATCTTTGGAGATTAAGCTTCAATTTTTCATTCTGACTCCAATTTGCTCATAAATCTCTTCATTTTGCTTAATTTAAATGTTTTTGCCAACTTCATGGTTTAATAATGAGAAATAAAATTGGAACCTTAATGACTACTAAGGAAGGTATTTTCATTTCGTCTGGAATTAACAGAACTGTGGAAAGGGCAGGCAGCCTGTCAGACCAGCTGCCACAACCTGAGCTGAAGCATGCCAAATGCGGCTTGATGTTACACATCTCTTTATACCCAGGGTAATTCTCCAAAACGATTACGTGGAAATTCTTCAAATCCAGCCCTACTTACATCCACCTGATTGCTATGCCCCTATTGATTAGCTGCGAACTGTTCATTGAATTCAGGCCATCTGAGAAGCCCCCACGTCTCCAAAGTGTCCCTCTCACATGCTGCCCATTGTAGCCAAGGCACTCAGCTCCAATACACTTCAGCACAAGTTGTATAATGGGAGCTCCAGGACCACAATCATCAGATAACTAGGCAGGAGAGAGTACAGTTTCAGCACTTCCCCCTGAGCAGTCTTTCGCTTAAAGGAGAGAAAGAACTCTAAAAAAAAGTTTTAAAACCCCTTCCTCATAAGTTTACCACTGGAGAAAGCTATCCATCACGAGGCTCTGTAGCCTAGAATTCCCTCCTTATCCCAGAGCTGAGAGGAAACACTAGCTAGGTACTTTCCCTTGTGCAGGGAGAGGGGCTCTGGTTTCTTTTGCTTGTGTAGAATATAGCAGGTCCTCTGAGACTATCAGTGGAGAGGCCACTTGGCACCGAGTAGAATAATGGGAACTGGCTAGAGATGGAACAACCCATATCTATAGGGAGCCTACTGGATGGTCAAAAAAATTAAGCTCAGCTTCTTCCACCCTAGTTACAACCCCACAGGTATGTCCCAGGCCATCTTTCCTCACCACGTACCACTTCTTTCTAAAAAGTATCCTGCAATGACTCATTTAGTATTTAGCCATATCTTGGCTTTGCGGGGGGTGTTAGTGGTAAAGAACCTGCCTGCAATGCAGGAGACGTAAGAGATGCAAGTTCAATCCCTGGGTCAGGAAGATCCCCTGGAGGAGGGTGCAGCAACCACTCTATATTAAAGTATTCTTCCCTAGATAATCTCATGGACAGAGGATCCTGAAAAGGGAAGGCCTATAGGGTCCCTAAGAGTCAGACACAACTGAAGGAACTTAGCAGGCATGCATGCAAGTCTTAAGGTTAAATGCTTTGTGCAATTAGAACTTTAACATGGGCTGTCAATTCCTCAAAGGTGGAGAACTTTGTTTTATATTTTGTGTTCATTCATTGATTAATTGATAATCAATCCATTCATGATTCTAGTCCTTACTATGCTGACAGAACAGTGAAAACTTACTTGTATGTAGTCCAAGGGCTCCAGGAAAGTGTGGTACCTAATTCCTGCCTTCTACTAGTTCAGAATCTTGTTGGATAAGCTCAGTGTATATGGAGACAAAGTTAGGTAATAATGTAGTAGCACACATTAAAATCATAATGATTCAAAGACACATACAAATGACTAGAAGACAAAATTTTAAAAATGAAGACTTTTAGTTATTGACATTTGGGGTAGTTTTTTCTTATACTTTTTGGATTTTCCAAATTTTCTGTAATGCATGTGTACTACTTTATTAATCATAAAACACTAAACTTTAAAATATAAATTCAGTTGAAAAACAGTAACAGAAATGTCACAAAATCAAATTAAGATTCAGGGTCAAATGAGCAACCCAGAAAATGAGTTCCTTCCGTTTTAAATGCCTTGTTCTTGTGTCCTTCAGTATCTAGACAAAAATGTGCACACAAGAGATGTCAAAAGAGCTTTTGGGACTATATAATAATAAATTCTTGCTAAATATAAGGTTTGTTGATGAAATAATTCCTTGTTATGTCTTTTGTAATCACATTTTTCATCCTTAAATAAATCTCTTCTATTAGTTTGTAACTCTGTTTCCTATTTCTTCAACATTATCCCCCCTTGCATTATAGCTGTGTACATTTGTCTCCTCTTTTAAATGACACTTTGAAGGCAGACCCCATGCCTGATAATCATAGGATCTCAAGGTTGAAATGAAAAAGACTTCGCTAAAAATAGTAAGACTGTAGAGCAGGGCAGCTGTGTTCAAATCCTAGTTCCACCATTGACTTCTAAATTGCTGCTGGCCAAGTAAAATAATTTCCTCTTCTGTAGCAGGAGGAAAATAGTAACTCACTGTCGTGAATATAAAAATAGCATCTATAAAACACAGAACATATTATCTGGCAATTATTAAGTATTCAATAAAAGATAGAATATTACTATTATAATCATTTCCCTCTCCTATAAGGATCATTATAGCACATCATCTAGTCTGACATCACAAAATATAACCATATTGTTAATCCATGAAGATATTTCTGATACCATCAACTTTGCATACTCACCATGATGGGGAACTCAGCATTTGTTTACAAGTTCTTCTTTCATTGATCTGTATCCTGTATCTCAGCAACATATATAATTAGTTCTAGGGGGTGCTGCTGCTGCTAAGTCACCTCAATCGTGTCCGACTCTTAGCGACCCCATGGACTATAGCCTACCAGGCTCCTCCGTCCATGGGATTTTCCAGGCAAGAGTACTGGAGTGGGGTGCCATTGCCTTCTCCGGTTCTAGGGGTTACAGAGGATAAAAAGTCCCCACGATCTCATCCATCTTCACATCCCTCAACAGCACTCACAAACCTCCCTCCCTTCCCATCAGGGCAAACATAACACTTAATAAAGTTTTATTGGTTTGAATGGTCAGAGTCACCTCTTTGGTCACAGAGGCTTAGGTATCATTTTAATTGTAGGGTATGAACTAAAATGGAGTACCTGACTACTGAATGAGAGTCCTTCCAGATTTACAAGTCTAGGTGGCAAACTTCTAGATCTACAGGGCTTTATGCATAATTTTCCTCATTTACATTGTTATCTGTGATCACTGAACAGGACTCTCTCTGTAATCAACAACAGAGCAGCTGGATGTTTGCATCAACTAAATGACTATTCTGGTTCATTGATGCGTGCCGTATTAAAGCCATCAAACTTCATTGTTGTTAATAATAAGAAATATCACCAGACAACCTAATAAAAACTCTCCTTCTGCTGAAATTCCATCTCTAAAGTAATATATTGAGCATCTCTGATGATTTCTCAGTATTGAAGCAGGTTGTTTAAAAAATGAATGCAAAATATTAGTGGTGAACAAAATTGTAGATTTAGGGTGATTTGTCTGCTCCAACAACAAAAAAGCAAGAATCCCAGCTAATAAAAAGCAAGCATATGCAGAACTCTGTCTGTAAGTTCTATTCTTCCTGTAGGAAAACCCCCTAGATGGGATTAGGTGATAGGATATAATGGGAGATATACTGGTAAAGCACATAGACAGAACTGGATTTGAATATTTGCCTTTCACTAAGAGCTTTGTCTTTTACCAGCTGTAGAATTTTGGATATGTTATTTAATTTCCAAAGCCCTACATTTTTCTCTCCTGAAAATAGTAATATTTAATTCAGAAGGGCTGTCATGAGGATTAAATAAACAAATGTTTGTAGTGTATTTGGTATGTAGCAGATACTGGAGAAAAGCTGGTTCTTTCTCTCTGCTCCTTTTCTACTTCTTTGATCTAAACACTAACTTCTTTGATCTAGAACTACTTTAGGAAAATAACAGCATTTTTCTCAGCTCATCAAAACTGGCCAGACTTCCCAGAATGGTAATCAGTCTACATGCTAGAGCTCCACTTTGTTAACGTTTAAACCATTATGATGTTTTCACATTTAAAAGGCAAATCACGAAGAGGAATTTCTTTCAGCTTTCCTGGTGAGTAAGGAGGAAACTGAATTTGGTTTTGATTATTTTGGTCAAGATGATTGCATTTCTCCTGAGCAAATACTACCTTGATGGGCTTATATTGAAATGGAGAGCCCATGAGCCAAGTTTTGATAATTTTATTTTGGAGCAAAAATCACTTTTTGAAAATAATGAGGAGAGAAGGGAGAAGGATGATTGATTTTTTTCCAAAGCTGGTGTGGGAGTCAAGAGGCTGAATTCTTATCACATGTTTAGAAGGCATGTAAACAAATGGAAGAAAATATCCCCTTGTACCTCCCAATTGGAACCAACTCTCCACCAGCTTACGAACATTACCAAGCTGCTGTCCCCATCAGGTTCACATCTAGTAAAATAAACGAAGTAATATTTTTGCCTGGTGTAAATTTTTAAGTTGTTCTATGCACAGTTGCTTTAAATCAGGAATGCATTAGCGTATGTCTGCTACTTGGTCTCAAACCTGCAGCATTTTTATGTACATTTGCTCTCAGCTGAATTTGCCTCATTCATTCATGCATTCATTCATGGGAACCAAATATGTGCTAAGAAGCCTATGCACTGTGAATGGATTAAAGATGGAAAAGGCATTTTCTCTGTACCTTAAGGGCCTTACTTTCTCTGGTAGGTGGGAATAAGCATATATGATTCAATCTAGGAAGTGATTGGGTTTCCCTGGTGGCTCAGACAATAAAGAATATGCCTGTAATGCAGGAGACCTGGGTTCGATCCCTGGATTGGGAAGAACCCCTGGAGGAGGGTATGGCAATCCACTCCAGTATTCTTGCCTGGAGAATCCCCACGGACAGATGAGCCTGGCAGGCTGCAGTCCACGGGGTCACAAAGAGTCGGACATGACTGAGCGACTAAGCATAGCACAGCTCAGGAAGTGATCAGGGAAAGAAAGATTGGGAATGTTCAGGAGAAGGAGAGATTATTATTGCTTTGGGGATGAGGATCATTGAAGATGTCACCGGGAAATGATATTTGAGCTGGATCTTAAATACAGGCAGGTTTCCATTTGCAGCAACTTGGATGGATCTAGAGATTATCCTACTAAGCAAAACAAGTCAGAAAGAGAAAGACACATACAAAAAGTGATTTCTGCTCCATAATAAAATTATCAAAACTTGGCTCATGGGCTCTCCATTTCAATATAAGTCCATCAAGGCAGTACTTGCTCAGGAGAAATGCAAAGGGCTTCCTTGATAGCTCAGTTGGTAAAGAATCCGCCTGCAATGCAGGAGATCCTGGGTCAGGAAGATCTGCTGGAGAAGGGATAGGCTACCCACTCCAGTATTCTTGGGCTTCCCTTGTGACTCAGCTAGTAAAGAATCCGCCTGCGATGTGGGAGACCTGGGTTTGATCCCTGGGTTGGGAAGATCCCCTGGAGAAGGGAAAGGCTACCGGCTCCAGTATTCTGGCCTGGAAAAGTCCATGGGGTCGCAAAGAGTCAGACATGACTGAACCACTTTCACTTTCACTTTACCAAAATAATCAAAACCAGTTCAGTTTCCTCCTTACTCACCAGGAAAACTGAAAGAAATTCCCCTTGGTGATTTGCTTTAAAAAGATGAAAAGACAAATACAAAGAAAGACAAATACGAATATGATATCATTATATGTGAAACCTAGGATACCATACAAACTGGCCTATCTATGAAACAAAAACAGACTCACAGACATAGAGAACAGACTTGTGGTTGCCAAGAGGGAGGGAGTGAGGGGAGATGGATTGGGAATTGGCAGTTAGCAGATGCAAACTATTATACGTAGAATGGAACAACAACAAAGTCCTGCTTTATAACACAAGGAACTATATTCAATATCCTGTGACAAAACATAATGAAAAAGAATATATGTATATATACGTATATGTATAACTGAGTCACTTTGCTATACAGAAGAAATTAATACAACATTGTAAATCCACTATTCTTCAGTAAATCAATATTTTAAACTTAAGAATAAGTTAAAAATTTATTTACTGAAGAATAGTAGATTTACAATATTGTGTTAATTTTTCTGTACAGCAAAGTGATTCAGTTATACATATATATACACACAAATATCTTTTTTCATATTCTTTTCCATTCTCTAGGCTACAATACTGGAGTGGGTTGCTATTCCCTTCTCCAGAGGATCTTCCCGATGCAGGGATCAAACCCGGATCTCCTGCATTGCAGGCAAATTCTTTACCATCTGAGCCACTGGAGACTCATGCATACAGGGGGACTTTGACAATGGGGAGCTGAAAGAGAAGGCAGGAGCTGGAAACTGCCAAAGTAAAGGCAGAGGAGAAGAAAAGCATGCGATGGAGAGGATATACACAGAGTAGAAAGCAGTGTGGTTTGACTGTGGGGTGGGGTGGAGGGAAGATGAGAAAAGTGTCAGGAGAAGGTTGAAAGATCAGCAGGGGGCTGAATCAGTGAGGAACTTACCTCCTTTAGAAATAACAGCAGCCTCAGCAAATTTGTTGTTTTATTACAGAAGATAGACTAGCTAAATAAAAACATTGCTTCAGATTTCTATAGCTCACCGGTCAACTTAACCACTTACATTTTAACAATTTCATTGTGTGACCTTTCTGAAAATTGTTTCCTGCCTACAATGGACAAGGTGATTGACAAGTGTTGAGTAGAGGAATGTCAACCTGCGCCGCTCTTGTTCTCACGAAGTGTGTTCCATTACACTATCACCAGAACGTTTTGCCTGGTCAGTTATTCATGCTGGAGGAGTTCTGTTTCTCATCTGATGGGGATGAAGGGCGAAGAAGTTTTAAGAAGTTGGCTCAGGCATCTTATACCTCAACTGAGAATGGGGAAAAGCACCTTTTACTTCATGCATCTACATATGTGTTGATTTAGAAATAAATTACATCCAAGACTGCTCAGGGAGAACTAAGCCACTAAAAGCCAGAAGATTAAACCCAGGAATGTTATCTAGAAGCACTGACAAACCCTGAAGTGATGGTGGAAACTGTCTTCTCTCTTTCAAAATAGACATAAGAGCCCTGATGGGACTCTCCCAGTCTGTGTTAAACTTACACACACACACACACACCAGCTTAGCTTGAATAAACAGGGGCAAAAGAAGCACAGGGAAATAAATTTAAGTCTCTCCGTGCAGAAGTATTTTCCATCAGATTCTCTTTAAGCTACTTGTTAAGTACTGTCGCCATATTTGAGTGTGTGGGTGTGAATATCTCCAGTAATGTTGTCCTGTGTGTGTGTGTGTGTTTTATTCTTTTTGTGACTGTCACATGTCACCTGGTTTTGGTGATTTAGCATGTTTCTCTGTGTCCACTTGGAGCTATAGGATTACAGGTGATGTCGAATTGGAAGCTACATTCTGTTATTTTTCATGGAAAAGCTACTAAGAATCTAATCAGAACAATCCAAGTAGAATAATTTTCCATACAGACTCCATGGGCTTTGGCTACCTGGATGGTTCAATGGACTGAAAAAGAAAATCATTCTGAATGTTCCTGTACATCAGAAATTTGGGCATTTGGTTCTGTATTAGTTTTTCACATTGGTTCCACACTTTCAGTTGTGTATTTCACTCTTCTTCCCCCCAATTTAAAAAGTATTTCATCTTTTTTAAAAAGAGCTCATAATCCACTTCAGATCATCTCATTGCTTGTTTCACGGTTAGCCTTTCTGTATTCTGTAGGTCTGCGCTGTTTGTCTCTATAGCTAATCCCACTAATACAACATAAAGAAGCCCAGGAACGAGCTGGTGGTGAAAATTTCTAAATAGTACTGGCAGCAAATAGGAAGAAGCATAATAGGTGAGCTGGAATCCTGGGAAAAAGAACTCTGTGGGTGAAACAAAACAACTGCCTCAACAAGCTATCTCTTATCAGAACGGCGCTGAATCCATCAACATGAATTAACCATATTTCATTCCCAGAAAGACAAAGTGAACTCTTGTTTTTCTAGATGTCCAAAATTAATTAATTAATTAATTAACAACCCCAAGACACTAACAGTCCTGCTTCCTCCACTAAGCCGATCTCAATTACCTGGAATCTTCAGCATCTTGGAATGTCTACATGATTTGATTCCAAATCACACACTCCAGTACTTGAATATTTTGTGCTTTATCTTCACTGTTTCTTACAGGTAACTGTTGTCTTCTCAGACAGAAGACAGACACAGACTCTAATGTGGGGCTGTAGACTGAAGAAACACCCTCTCAAGGTCACTCACGAACCTAAGAAAAATTCCTGACAGGATGGTCCTTGTTCCCCTCTGACTTCTCTGCCATAGTCAAGAGAGAACACAGGATTGGGTACAAGGGATTCTGAAGGGTGAGCAGGATTCTTTAGCTAACTTTCTGGCAGGAGGATCATTGCACTTATGTGTCTGACCTTCATCCTCGATAATACAGACTCTACATATTTGCAGTAAAACTCTATAAATTTTCCTTTGTAAATAAGTTCAATTCCCCAGATACAACTCAGTTACAACGCACTGGTTCTCTGACTCATTTCCTTCAGTCCTGACCACTGAAATATTTACTTGCATGGTCTCACTTAATATATGGGCAGATTATATGCTCAACTTTTTAAAAAAAGTCATTGTTGAATTTGCTACAATATTGCTTCTGTTTTATGCTTTTTGGCTGCAAGTTACATGGGATCTTAGCTACCTGACCAGTGATCGAACCCTCACCCCCTGCATTGGAAGGCAAATGGGCCATCGGACTGCCAGGGAAGTCCCTGTACTCAACCTCTTTATGTCTCTTCTTAGGCCATCAACTTTTCTGCCATTTCTGATCAGAGAGTTTGTTTTCCATTCTACTCCCTTCACAAATGTTTTTCTTTCTTGATCCTCGTGCTAGTTTTTGCAGTAACATTAATATTTTTTCATTCAGATTTGGAAATTAGTATGAAATTAATAGAATTTGAAGGATAACATTCTGTTGATAGTGACAGAACTGCTCTTTCCAGGTTGCCCTTAAATTACAGTGGGGTTGTTGACCTCCTCAGATTTAAAACTTAGAGACTTTTTCCTCTGCAATCATCACGTGTTGTGAAAGACAGATAGATAGAGTGAGTCTAATATTTTTTCTAGCTTCCCTGGTGGCTCAAACAGTAAAGAATCTGCCTTTCAATGCAGGAAACTTGGGTTGAGCCCTTGGTCAGGAGGATCCCTTGGAGAAGGAAATGGCTACCCACTCCAGTGTTCTTGCCTGGAGAATTCCATGGACAGAGGAGCCTGGTGGGCTACAGTCCATGGGGTCGCAAAAGGGTTGGACATGACTCAGAGACTAAACAGCAACAACAAATATTTTTTCTATGAGAGGAGTTCTTTAAAGGCATGTCATCACCAATCTTTGAGGCGTGTGGTAGGCTCCCCAGGTTGTCAGCCCCTGAGGACACACCATTTGGCTAATGTTGGAGGATTTACCTGTGGGGTTGTGGGGAGAAGCCACCTTTCACAGAAAGACAAGCAAACAACTCCAAGCAACTGAAGGCTTAATTTTTCTCTTTGAGAGGCCCCATAGGAAGCACTAGCTTTAAGTGAAATCTTTATGAAAGGATTCCTTCTCTGAATTTTCCCAACAGGCCTCTTTGTTATTACCTCCAGAGAGTCGCCTACCTTCAGGGAACCAAATCCCCCTTATCGTGTCCAGACTGCTTTACTGCTGTGCACACCCCACTGGAGGGAGGGTTACAAATAGTTCTCTCAAGCTTCACTCAAACCACCAACCGGCCGAGTCTGAAATGCCCCGGCCCTTTCTGGCCTTCTACACCATGGGAAGTCCCCCTTGGATTCCCAAAGAAAATTAAGCTCCTTGGAATTCCAAACTAATAAACTTTCACAGAGCAGCCCCAGGCGGATTGGTTATCATGATATTTCGGTCTCACTTAACCAATAAGAGGGCCGGTTGGCAAGTTCTCAGGATGAATATTCTCATATGAGCATTGGATTAGAGGAAGCCAAAAGATTTTTGGCCATCTACGTACTCAACTTACACCCCACCTGGGTTCTGAGGTAGAGATCTTGTGACCGTTGGGGCCCTGCAAGGCAATTAAAAGAAGTAAAGCAAAGTATTATATTTTAATTGATGTAATCTTCAAGCTCCCAGTGGAATCTGGGGTGATATCTGACTAGAGTTACCCTAGGTATCAATAGATGACTATTCTGTGAAAGTGCATTTAGGAAGATAAAACCCTATGAATCCTGAACTTCATTAACATGTGTATCCGTTTGGGGGTGGGAGGTGGGGATTGACTCTGTCTCCAGGACTACAAACTGAAAGAAGCCACGTAGATTTTTCTGGGGTCTCAACAAAGAGCCTAAGGGGGTGGGAACTGGAGAGAGGGCAAGAGAGAAGGGGAGGTGGAGGGGAAGACAAAATGTGGGTTTATATTTTTATTTGCTTTCAGAGTACCTGGATTTGAGACACATCAAACCACTCTTTCCAAACCCAAACAGCTTTCATCCATCACTAACATTTCAGGGTTTCTTTCTGTTTTATTGTAAATATTCCAGTCGAAGAAAGATAAACAGACAAGAAAAAACAGCTTTATACAGTATACAGAGTCAGATAGAAAATACAGAATGGAAAAGAAAGCCAACAACCAACAGATAAAAAGTGGAGACGAACCAAGGAAGAGAACTAGCTGGTTGCAAATTCACTCAGCAGCTTGAGCGAGGTGCAACAATGGTTTCTGCAGCTGATAGAAACTGCCTTTTGCTGTCAGTTTTATCTTAATTCCGTGAAAGAAACAGACTTTATAAATGATTCATGGGGACAATTACTTCACTAATCCATTAAAAAAAGTTTGTTATTGATCAAGATGTCTCGCTCATAAAAACGAGTTTTATTTGTCTTTAAAAAAAAAAACAAAAAACAACCCTTGCCGCCCCACATGTGATCTGACAGTAGGGACCACATTGTCAGAAGCAAGGGATGGAGTTGTGGGTTGAGGGCAGCGTGGCACCATTTCGGTCTGCAGTCTGTCGGCCTCCAGGTGCCCTTCCCGCCAAATCCGTGTTTCTTCAGGTGGTTCAAGCAAGCAAGGTTTTAAAAAAAAGACTTGTGTCTGCAGAGCTTGCTGACATTTGATGAGTTAAGAGGAAAAAGTAAAAGGACTCAAATTCATGTGAGAGAAGAGGTCAGCCTAGGACAAAACCGGCATCCTTTATTTGACTCCTTGGGGTACCCCCAAGATGGCTGCTCTAATCAATTGTCCTGGCACAAAGAAGATGTCAACCTAACGTTGATGGCAAAAACATGGAATTAAGCTCGTCGTCTTCCAAAGGTGTCTTTATTTTAGTACATTCAGAACAGAAACAGCGTGAGGACAATTTCGATTCAAGGTGTTGGTGGTGGGGGAGGTGATCGTTGCAGCTATTTAGCTCTCTCTCCCTCTGGATTTTCTAAGTTGACAAACAGAAATTGCATAGAATTTGTTTTCCATCAGAAAATGAAAACTCTGTGTGTGAAACTCCCAATTGGAGAAGCCAAGCAAAGGTCAAGTTGCTGCTGGGAAGGCTGCCCCTCCCGTCAGAAGATGCTGTGGACCCTGCAAGCATCTCACAAGTAGAGAAGCACTTCGCAGGCATCTGACAGCCTGGACAGCATCAGTAACTCTGAGTGTGCAGATGGAAGAGAAGTGAGATGCTTCCTGTAAAGTCATACAAGGGGGCTACTGCCCATGTGTGGGTAAGCACTCAAGAGTTCCTAGTTCCCAGGCCTGTGCACTGGCCACAAGACCCTAACTCTCTCCCAGGAACTTGGTAAATTCTTGATTACTTACAGTCTTCCCATTTAATAAACACACACACACACACACACACACACACACACATGTGCACGCTTGTTCCCAGGTCTCCCATCTAGTAGCAAGAAGTCACCCAATCCAGGATAGCCCTGGCTTCATAGGCAGCTACTGAGTTGTGTTAAAAAGAGGTGTAGGTAACAAAGGATGCACCGGACCAGCAGGGTGGCCCCATCCTCTCCCCACCCCCACCCCATGAACTCCGAATTCCGCCAAAGCCAAGGCCACTGTCTGGGAAGTTTGCATTTACCCTCTCTGCTCCTTAAACCAGCCCTGGGATAGTCAGTGCCTTCTGTGCTCCTCTCTCTTCTCTCCTCTTCAGAGATCACTTTCACCAAAGACCACACCAAACACAATCACAGTGAAAGTCAAAAAGAGAAACAGAAAGAAGGGACATATTAACCTCTCAGGCATTTCAAGTTCTCTCAGACGACTTGGAGTTCATTGGTTTGGGACATTTTAAAAATTACTTTAATGGACCTTTATGGAAGACTCTCCACCTAACTCTTCCCAAGAGCCTTCTCCTCCAAGCCCCCGTGTCCTGGGTCACCACACAGAAAGGAGAATTCAGCACCTGGAGTTTGATGCACTGGCTGCTCCATATCCTAAAATTTAGGGAAATGGTAACAAAGATTATGGTGACTTCCAAACCCTAACCCAGCCTCCCCGCCTCCCCAAGAAAGCAAAACAAAGGGAGAGAGGGAAGGAGAGCAAAAGAGACAACAAAAGAACATTAACAAAAATATACAAATCCAGAAAAGAAAAACTTCCCTGTTGAGTTTAATTTTTTTTTTTCCTGTAAGAACTAAACCCAGGGTACAACGGCCCCTTCCTAGGGGTAAATTTCACTGATGATGCCACCAACTCATCTGACGGTCTGGACAGGGACCCCCACCCGGACTCTGTAGTTTTGGCGGGATGGGAAGGCCCACTGCGGGGAGTGGGGGCTTGTGGCTGGGAGGCAGAGTGTCCCTTGCCACTCGGGCGCATCGTCTCTGGGGTGGCCCCAGCTCCCCGGACCAGGGCGCCATCTCCGGCTGGGGCGTCAGGCTCTTTGATCTTTTTGTAAAGTTACTGGATCCAAAATCCGGAGAGAAGGGTGGGCGCTGTACAAGTCCGAGGGCCCGGCGGGCAGCAGGCGCCGGCCCGGCGCATCCCGCCCCCGCAGCAGGCAGGGGAGCCGAGCATCTTCGGCGGCGGCGGGGCTACTCGGGCTCGCTGCTGTTGGTGGTCTTCTCCCACTCCAGGCTCTCCTCGCTGCGCGCCGGGGACGGCCGCGCCCGCAGGCCCTGGAAGCGGCGACACTCGGGGCACACGCGGATGTGCGTGCAGCCGCGGGCCACCAGGGCGGCCTCCTGGGCTAGTCTCTGCGCCAACTGGTCGGGCTCCCCGGCCCCGCACAGCTTGCCGTTGCTGAGCGTCACGGTGCCCCGGGGCCGGCGCTGCTCCTCCGGGATGGGGGGCCGGGGCGGCGGCGGCCCAGAGCGCCGCCGGCGCGGGTGGACAGTGTCCTGACATAGGATGATGTTACGCAGCTCGCTCACCATCTCCTGGCAGACGGACACCTGCAGGACATGAGGAGGTCACAGCCCCATCTCTCAAGAACAGCTCCATAGGGTCCCCTGCGTGCTAGTTCTGGCGAGCGATCAGGGCGCAGAGTTTCAGAATTTTATCATCTTAAATAATCGAAGGCCTTTCAACTCATCCTCTCACTTCCACCCGCTATTTAATATTCAGACATCCTCCATACCATCGTGTGCAACAGCCCTACCAGCTGGCTGTTTCAACTTTGAACACCTTCAAAGACGATGATCTCACTACGGTGGGAAAGCGCCCCTACCAGTTTTGCATATTTCCCCTAAAGGCTACTTCCTTCTACTGACTTAATTCCGCTCCCTGAAATTGTCATCCATTGATTCCAGTTAAATTTGGACCTTGAAGCTGACTAAATAAGTAATCCCTCTACCAGATGTCAGTCTTTCAAGTATTTGAAAAAGCAGCCCTGTCTCCATAAACATTCTGTTTTCAGGCTCAAAGTCTCATTTCTATTAATCAGCTGGTTATGGCTGGAGAGGCTGCTGTTCTAACAAGAACTGTACAACAGCCATCTCCTCCTGCAGCTCTCCTGATAAGAAACTCTTGGGTCCAGCTGTGTCTTAGAATATTTTGGATTTGGACAAGGTAATACAGTGAACATAAAATATATTATGTATCTCTTCCAGTGGGCTCTGGGGAAGACCCTACATTCAAACACATTAATATTTCTGCAGCAAAAGATATATATGCTCCCACCAAGTGAGAGAAAGACCATAAATATTAGCCTCATACAAGTCCAAGTCTAGGTTTGTCACCAAATACCCTGGCATCAAACATAAAAACCTTGGAACTTTCTGAACTGAGCTTTTTAGGTTTCAGAATTGCGAATGATGATTCTTGAACCTGTACCATGACAACCATGTGCAGTGCTTAGTCACACAGTAGCATCCGACTCTGAGATCGCATGGATTGTTCCATTGTTCCCCTAATGGTTCCATTAGGGGAGTCTACTTCTCTGTAGCTGCTTCAGGTAGAGGATCTGTGTAAGCCGGGTTATTTTCCCAAGAACTCACCCGTGGTCTGGATGTACCTTGAAAAATTCAGTGAGGAGTTCAAGCTCTCCCGGGTTCCTCTGTCCATGGGATTCTCCAGGCAAGAATACTGGAGTGGGTTGCCACACCCTCCTCCAGGGGAATCTTCCCAACCCAGGAATTGAACCCAGGTCTACTCCAATGCAAGTGAATTCTTTACCATCCGAGCCACCAGGGAAGCCCACGACTGTCATGGTTATACCCATTTCACAGATGTGGAAATGGAGGCTCAAAGAATTTATATAATTTACTAGAATTATTCAACTAACAAATAGCTGACCTAGAAGTTGAATCTAAATCTACCTACTTCAGAGTAAGTACATGCTCTGCTTTGTTCTCTACTCTGTGCTGGAAAGGACACTTTTCCCCCCAGGATGGGAGAAGGAACTTTCTTTTCTTTCACATTCTCTCTTCCAGTCTTCTCATTCTATCAGCAGAAACGGGAAGTTGTTTTACAATAGTCAAATAGTTCATGTAGCCTTTACTCTTCTTTCTAGATGTTGGGAGAGCTTGAACTCCTCACTGAATTTTTCAAGGTACATCCAGTTCTTGGGAAAATAACCCGGCTTACACAGATCCTCTACCTGAAGCAGCTACAGAGAAGTAGACTCCCCTAATGGAACATGGCCTGAGTCAGGACTAGACTCAAGACTGTCACTAAATAGCAGAGACTCTATGCAAGTCTTGACTTCTCTGTGCTTCTAATAATAACAAAAGCATCATCCCCTGCTTAATCTACTATATGTGACAGAATATAAGAACATATATGTATTGACTGTCAACTAAGTATCAAATACTGTGCTTTGTAGTGGGAATACTGACACAAAAGACTGAGTCCTTACTTTCGGGTAGCAAAATGTCTAGTGACCAGGCTGATATGAAAATAATTGGCACACAGTGTGTAAATGCTCTATGGTCTGGTTACAGGGGTGGTGGAAGGGAGGAGAAATGAGTAACTTTCTGATTTGGGGGAGAAGGCAGGAGACGTGGGGAAGGTTTCACAGGGAAAGGAACACCTGAATGAGGTCTTAGGGAGAGGTAAGAGCATCATTGTTTAAGGGGTAGATGGAGGAAGAGAGCCAGTAATGCTAGAGAGAGAAGGAGGTGGGGAACCAAGAGAGTCTGGAGCAGGCAAGGCAAGGGAGGAAAGAGTTCTGGAAGGAACTGTCCACTTCATCAAGGGCCACACTGAGGTCCAGTAGGGCCCAGTAGGTTATCTTTTGGGTTTGTTCATTGGGAGGGGTCAGGCCTCTTAGCCATGACCTTTCAGGGCAGAAGTTGGGAGAAACCAACTGTCCTTAAGTGAGGCCAGAATGGGAGGTGAGAACATGGAGGTGGAAGCAGTTGGATCACCTCGGTTTGCAAGAGGAGAGAGGGAGGGCAAGAGCAATAGTAACATGGCTGTTATTTGAGACTATGGGATAAACATTAGTGTAGTTGTGGACTTGGGGGAGAGACAACATGGAGAAAAAGTAAAGGAGAGAAAAAGGCTAATCCTAGAGTTGCTGAGGAAAGATGGGAACGAGGGAGAGGGGTGACCGGAACATGCGAGGCAGCCCCAGGGGTGGCTCAAGCTGTGGATGGATTTTTTAGGCGGCGATCTTCAGTGGGGGCTGGTCACTCCTGATTTCTTGGTGAGACAGGAGGGAAAATTAGTCATGAAGGAGCAAAGGGTTATGAGGAGTAGGTGATGGCTTGGAAGTGCTACTGGGACATGAGAAAGAGGAAGAGATTGGTGAGCTGTGTTAAATCGAGGCCCTACATGAGGCTGGACCACAGAGGTTTACAGGCGCCCTGGACTCTTAGTTACTGTTAGGAGCTGTTTCTCCAGGTCAATTAGGGAGGGAGATTTTAGGACAATCAGGAGTTGGGAGATTGAGATAGATGCCAGTGTACTTTAAAAACCAAATAATGGTAGTTCTATTTTTAGTTTTTTGAGGAACCTCCATACTGCTCTCTATACCATGGGTAAAATAGATAGCTAGTGGGAAGCTGCTGTATAGCACAGGGAACTCAGCTCCGTGCTCTGTGATGACCTCGAGGTAGGGTGGGGGGAGGGGAGGGGAGAGGGTGGTTCCAGAGGGAGGGGAGATGTGTACACATATAGCTGGTTGACTTCGTTGTGTAGCAGAAACTAACACAACACTGAAGCAATTATACCCCAATTAAAATAAATAATGCAAGTAGCATGTAAGGAGGTAGAATGGGGGTACAATTGGATAAAGTCTTGTTCCTCCTTCTCAGACTCTTTCATCTGTGTGAAGCTTAATTAACCCAGTTTCTAAGTCACAGGTCTGAGAATTAAACTTCTTTCAAATCTCTGAGAAGGAAGATGCCATTTTGAGCTCTCATGAATTGGGATAATAGCTCTAAACAGCTCTACCTGCAAGGCAAAAACATACTTAAGATGGAAGAGCCAAAGCCACTGTTTCCATTGTAACCTGGTTACTTTTGCTTGTTTTTCCTTTTAATACTATACCTTAAATCACAGCTGTCCTAAATCCGTGGGCCCCCTACCCTCCTGTGGGATTTCACAGGTTCTGTCTGAAATGACCTTTGTCCCTGCATGAGCCTCTGAACTTTGCCCTGCCTGCCAACACTATACAGGTCACACCCATTAAAAGGTTTACCTCAGTCGCTTCTGAGTGTCGGAGAGTCCATAAAAACTCCAACATAGCCATAAAAATGGCCACGATTAAGCCACAAATAAGAACCACAAAGATTCCACCAATATTCTCCATTCCTAGTCCTGTAAGAAAGTGAGAACAAACAAAAAATAGCGTAAGAGAGCTCAGAGACACAATTATTCTACAAAAAATGCTGAATGTTATTTGAATTACTAGCACTTGAGACTTGTAGATGCTTTACACACATGTTCTCTGAGATATAATTATTCTTTTGAAACAAAAGCAGAGCATAGCTGGAGGAGAAGAGGGGAAGGGGATGTAGATGCAAATGGAGGAGACTGGTGAGAAGCTTCGTGGGAGTGGTGGTCATTTTATGAAAGTGGGCTCAGGCAAAATCGGATTTAGTCTATAGATACCAAAGGGCTTCCCAGGTGGCTCAGACGTAAAAAATCTGCCTGCAGGGCAGGAGATGAAAGTTTGATTCCTGGATAAGGAAGATCCCCTGGAGAAGGAAATGGCTACCCACTCCAGTATTCTTGCCTGGGAAATCCCATAGACAGAGAAGTCTGGCGGGCTACAGTCCATGAGGTTGCAAAAGAGTCAGACACAACTTAGCGACTATACAACAACAACAACAATGATATCAAAATACCAGCAAATTCTAGCTGTTTCATAAAAATGTAGTCAATCTTCGTAACACTATGTTTGCTTGATATAAAGCCATTTGTATCTATGGATATAAAAAATTTGTAACCAAACTGTGGATAGAAGGAAATTTCCTTTACTTATCTATGTCAACATGTTACTAAAATACTTCCTTGGAAAGTAAAACTTTTTATTCCACCAGACCAGTGGTTCCCAAACCTGAAGGCCATCAGAACCACCTGAGAAGCTCATTAAAAACATAGATCTCTAGTCCTTAGCCTAGACCTACGGAATCCCTACCTCTGGAAATGATGCCTAGGAATCTGTATTTTTAAATGCATTTCACAGGTGATTCTTTACCAGCCAGGTCTAAAATTTGTTTGCAAATTGGTATTTGGGAAAGCATCGTACGTAGCTAAGTTCCTTCAAGTCAGGCACAATATCTGGTTATAACCTCACTTCCTAGCATAACTGTCCAAATAACATATACTTAACAGATATTTCTAGAATTATACAGTTGTTTCACTTCTGCAATGTCAAAGACCACGTTAGCTATGTAACTGGATGCTTTTTTGGGGGGAGTGTCAGAAACACATGAAACTCTGATTCAACAGGAGCCACAATCATAAATCAAAAAGCAGCTTTCATCTAGGAAAGTGTCAAGAGTGTGGCTTCCCTCCTGTGCTGTTCCTGAATGCTTGCACATTTTGAGTGTCTGTTCAACCAGCAGTGCCCTCATAGGACACGGAGCTATGTCGTGTCAGGGAGAGCCAGCTTCCTGCAACACTGAGATGAACTAGAGTTTAGGAGCAGAAATCTACACTGCTTCCTGTACTTGGGAAAGTTGGAAAAATATCCCTTCCTAGCCATTTCAAGATGCCTTGGGTTTCCTCTCACAAAGCCTCAAGTGAATGTCTGTTTTTTGGGTTTTGTTTTTAAAATAATACAGTGTGGCACAGCACCTGCCTATACTAATAATCTGCTACTCCAAGGGCTCACATCATGAATGCACCCAATGGGTTATACACTCTGGTCTGCAGGTCCACACAGCCAACTCTTGAGGACCTGCATGAATACAACATCCTCTATTTTGAATAATCAAAACCAAGAGACAACTTAAAAACTCATTTCTAAGGGAAGGCATATAGAGTTTGGAGTAGATTTTTTCCAGGAGGAAGGTGTTTGGGCTTCTTTTGATGACCTGTCCCTCTAACCTGGAACCATTTAGGCTAAGGTTTTTGACCATAGGAACATCACAGAGACAAAAGAGACACTTAAGGGGGAATGCACCAAGAATCTAGCTGGGGGGTGCAGCCGTAGCTTTAGGGGTGGTGAGAACCGGGTTTTAGAATGTGCATCTGAACATCATGGACTAACTAGTTTCTCCAGCTGGCCCCTGTGGAGAAAGGGCTCCCCAGTGAAGGGGAAGTGATAACTGATACCAAGGATGCTCACCTGTTTAGGCAAACAGAGCCCCAAGTGACTGTTGAGGTACCATGGACTTTCCCATCACCTTCAGATAATTCTGCCTGATATAGAAAAACACTGTTGTTCAGTCGCTAAGTTGTGTCCAACTCGTTGTGACCTCATGGACTGCAGCATGCCAGGCTCCTCTGTCCTCCACTATCTCCTGGAGTTTGCTCAAAGTCATGTCCATTGAGCTGGTGATGGTATCTAACCATCTCATCCTCTGTCACCCCCTTCTCCTTTAGCCTTCAATCTTTCCCAGCATCATGGTCTTTTCCAGTGAGTTGGCTCTTTGCATCAGGTGGCCAAAGTATTGGAGCATCAGCTTCAGAAAAAAGATTAGGATCCCCTTTTGGCTCAGACGGTAAAGTGTCTGCCTACAATGTGGGAGACCCGGCTTCAATCCCTGGGTCGGGAAGATCTCCTGGAGAAGGAAACGGCAACCCACTCCAGTATTCTTGCCTGGAAAATCCCATGGATGGAGGAACCGGGTGGGCTACAGTTCATGGGGTCACAAAGAGTCGGACATGACTTCACTTTCACTTCCACTTTTCACTTTTAGGAACTCAACCTCCCCTCGTGTTTCTGCAGAGGAGGTGTTCTACCCTCAAGTCCAGTTCCGCCATCTGGGCTCTAGTGTTTCCCTGTTGCCCTGTGTAACCATCCTGGACCTCCCCAATCTTGTCTTCCCCACTGGCTTTTTCCCTCAGCGCGCAAACACATTCAAGTCTTTCCCTTCTTATCGATATCTACACACTACTATATTTAAAATGGATAACCAACAAGGTCCTACTGTATAGCACAGGGAACTCTGCTAAATGTTATGTGGCAGCCTGGATGGGAGGGGAGTTTGGGAGAGAATGGATACATATATACATATGACTGGGTCCCTTTGCTGTCCACCTGAAACTATCACAACATTGTTACTTGGCTATACTCCAATATTAAATATTAATAAAAAATTAAAAAAGAAAAATAAAAAATCCTTCTTCCTCCTCCAGCTCTGTCTAGTTAATACCCTTCTTTTTTCCTTTCTTCTCTGGCCAAGCTTTTTGAAACAGTTTGTCTATATCAGAACTATTTTAAGACAGCTCTTAAAACGCTTATAGTTGGAGGCCCCATCCCACATGAAACAAAAAGAAAATGTACCCACATTGTATGTTAAATGCATTTTTAAAATTCTGCTTCTGATGTGACAGAGTGGCAAGCAACAGTTAATGTATAATTGGCTGTGATTTCTTAGCAGTTGTTGTGCATACAAGAGAATGTTTGCAAAAGGAGAAAAATCAAGCTGAAAAAAATTGTTTCTAAATGTAATGAAGTTTTTATGAACATTAAATTTAAAGTTAATGAAGTTGAAACAATGTTACATCTTAGAGATATTTAATTACACATGTCAACTTAATTTAGCAGTTTTCCTTTTGCATTTTGAAGCTAATTATTTTTTTCAGACCTCAAACATAGTTTTGGACACTTAAGAAAAGCTTTTAGGTGCTAGGTGGTCTGTCTATGGTATCTAAAGGAGAAAAGGATTGTGCTCTGAATTCACTTTTATCCTCCCGAATATTTACTTGTCATCCCATGAAATTTTGTTTTGTACTGCTAAAACCAAGTTCATCAGGGTCACCAATGAACACTTTGTTTCTAATCTATCAGAAAATTTCCATTCCTGAACTTAAATGACTTCTTGTAACACTTGACATTGTCAACCAACCCCTTTTCTGCATTTTTTTTTCTTGTCTGCACTGTGAGGTTGTTGGGATCTCACTTCCTCCACCAGGGACTGAGCCTGGGCCACAGCAGTAAACATGCCAAGTCCTAACCATGGGACCATCAGGGAACTTCCTCTTCCTCCTTTTTTTCATGGAGCCATTGCTCTCTGCTCTCCCCCAGTCTTCTCAATTGTCTTTGCCTGTTCTGAAGCATATTCTATTTCCCTGCGTTGGGTCTCTTGCCTCTCCTCCATGCACTGTCCTGCTGATTTAACCTCCTAAATGCTTTTCAATTTCTTACCCTTCTCTCTGTCTCTCCTACCACTTCCCTAGCTCAGGCCCCCACCATCTCCTGCCTGGACTTTGTCTGAAGACTCCAAAATGATTTCTCTGCACACAGCCTGTCCTTCTCAACTTTACCATCCCTGTAGTTGCTATGTAATCTTTCTGGTCAGAAGATTTCTAATACATCGTGTATCACTCTAAAACTGCATAGAATTATCATTAGTTTAATGCAGATACCTTGATTTTCCACTAGACTGTGATTCCCTTGAGAGGAGGATCCATGTCTTGTTCAGCTCTGTAAAACTACAATTATGGCCCATCATGAGTCAATAAATGCTTGTTGAAAAAATGAGCTGACAGAAAGAGGATAAGGACATCACAGGTGTAGAAGTCTGCATTACCCAAAACTTCGGATTCATACTGTGATATGTACTCACTCCTAATCAAATGCTTTTAAATTAATAATAAAGTGGGCCAGCCCTCATCCATTATTCCCAGGTGGCACTAGGGGTAAAGAATCCACCTGCCAGTGCAGGAGATGTAAGAGACGACGTGAGTTTGTCCCCTGCGTCGGGAAGATTCCAGGGTAGGGAAGGTGCCCTGGAGGGAGACATGGCAGCCCACTCCAGGATTCTTGCCTGGGAAATCCCATGGACAGAGGAGCGTGAGGGCTACAGTCCGTGGGGTCACAAAGAGTCAGACATCACTGAGAGTCTGAGCACTAGCCCTCATCCAATGCTCCTAGCCTGGTGACACAGGCGGATGGCCCAGACTGTACTGAATGGCTGGCCAAAGTGGGGCTGAACATGACGTGGACGATCCACAGTGTGGACTTGACTGTACGTGGTCCTGAGCAGGTGCGGGGGGTGGGGCTGGGGGAGAGTTATAAACGAACAGGTGATCTGTGCTGGGATAATCTTGATCAGGTGAGAGAAAGCTCCTTGGAGGAGCTTAGGTTTAAACAGGGGTCTGGTAGAAACCGTGAGTCAGTGAAACACCCCACAGCCTCTCCTTCCCAGCTTCTTGTGTTTCAAGACCAGCATGTTAATCAGGGCTGTCAGCTCCAGCGTGCTGACTCCAGGCTGAGTGGCCCCCTCCCCGTAGGAGAGGGGCTTATATACTGCTCGTGCCTTTAGGAACTTATTGGAAAGGGGAGGCAAGAATAGATTGCTGGCAGAGTTGCAGTTGAGAAACAGATGGAGTGGGGAGTGAGCGGGAAGCAGAGTTAGGAGGGAGCAGCGGCTCCGTTAACATTGTCATTAATCATTCTCCTAGAAGTCAGACGCCTCCCCCGGCTCACAGCCATCACTCAGAGGAACCTGTCATGTGGACTCCCTCCAGTCTGACCCCAAGGCCCATGATGCACCCATAGATGCCTCCACACCTGTACTGGAGTCATCTTATCACCCCCCACCCTCCCTTCTTCAGACAGGACCACACAGAAGCCATCCAGACAGATGGCTTTCAAACTGAGATTTTCTTGACACTTAAGTTTCTGAGGCTCAGTTGGGTCCCAGAAGTAAGACTATTAAACCGAAATGGAATCAAACTCTCCCCATAAAGTCTCGGTGGATTAAAGACTAACTTTGGTGTCATTCAGATTGCCCACAAACACAAATAATAGTTGATAAATGCAAATGAAGAATGCTGTCTCCAGAACTTCAGAGGGGAACGGCTACCTGCAAGGGAGTATCTCTGAATAGATTTGAATCTCCACCCATCCAGCCACCTGCTCTGCCTTTGGTTCTGACCAGCAAATGGTCACCTCTTGGATTCAGGTGCACATATGTCCCAGACCTTAAAACCCGTGCATATCTCCAGATGGTCCTGTGGAAATCTGCAAATGCAAGGCAGGACAACTCCTTTTGAACGGGAGCCTGGGAAGCAAAGAGACAGAGGCAACAGGAGTCATGTGGCAGGGGCAGAGAGAGGAGAGACTGGTACCACAATCCCTTTAGGAGGCAGTGTATTTTGTCTTTGACATCAGTCAACACATCCTTCTTGAGAAGCTCCCGTGAGCTGAGCACTATGCTAGGTGCTGAAGCTTGGTGCAATCTTCCAGATTGACACCATTTGATAAGAACGTGGATTCTCTGACCAATCTGATTTTCAAGCACTTACTAATTCACAGTCTAGAAGCTCCCTGGTGGCTCAGCGGTAAAGAATCTGCCTGCCAATGCAGGAGACCAGGGTTCGATCTTTGGGTCAGGAAGATCCCCTGGAGAAGGAAATGGCAACCCACTCCAGTATTCTTGCCTAGGAAATCCCACAGACAGATGATCCTGGGGGGCTACAGTCCATGGGGTCGCAAAGAGTCAGGCATGACTTAGCAACCAAACAAATAAAAAAACAATTCAGAGCCACATTCACCTATATTCATGCAAATATATTAAATAGCCCCATCTCTATGGACTTATTTGTTGTAAATAGCAGCTTTACTTGCCCATATATGAGCTGACCTGCATAACCTTTTCAGAAAATACAAAGTAAATCATCATGTTTGCACCGCTGAGGACTGTGAAACTAAGTTTGCCATTTCTTCTTGCATCGATCATGACATCTGTTGACTAGACCTTAGCAGATTCTGGAGACTGTGATGGCATAAGGGTAGGAAAAGAGACAGAATAGAAGAGGGATGGGAAACGCATCTGATAAATTTCCCAATTTATCGAAATAAAAATTATAGAAGGGGCACTTTACAATTTATCAAAGTATAAGCTTGAGCACCTCGGATCTCATTCAATTCTCATTAAAAATACTATAAAGAAGGTCTACTGTCGTCATTTTACAGTTAAATAAACAGGAATTCAGAGAACTTCAAGAATTCGCCCAAGTCTTCAGAGCTAAGATGTGAAATGCAGGTAAGTCTGGCTGCCCAGCTAATGTTTATAAAAATAAAGCTGACCTTTATGAATGTTTCCTATGAACGAGCTTACCAGGCTAAACATTTTAATCCAGTCCTAACAGTTGCCCTGTGAAATTGGCACTACCCTTGCCTCCATGTTCCAGATAAGGAAACCAAGGTACTGGAGTCAGGTAACTTGCCCAGGACCCCACAGCTGGCAAGTGGAAGTGCCTGATTCAAATGGAAGCCAGAGTCTAAGCCCATATCCCTACCCCACACCACCTCTCCCGGGAACTGGGGGCCCCCACTGTCCCTCATGCTGCAGGAGCATGATTACAGAACTCAACCTGGCTCCCCGTGATTGAAGTCATTCCTAGGACCACCGCCCCAATCCTGACCCAAGTGACTGGGGAGGGAGGTCCTATGTACAGGCTGTGCTGTTGTTTAGTCACTCAGTCATGACCGACTCTTTTGTGACCCCATGGATTTGCAGCCCGCCAGGCTCCTCTATCCATGGGATTTCTCAGGCAAGAATACTGGAGTGGGTTGTCATTTCCTTTTCCAGGGGTTCTTCCTGACCCAGGAATCCAACTCGTGTCTCCTGCATTGCAGGTGGATTCTTTACCACTGAGCCACCAGGGAAGCCCATGTATGGGCTATGAGTTCCACTTATAAAAACCCCTTCTCTCCTTGGGAACATTACATCAGATGTTTGGATCGAAGATCCATTGACTTAATCTTGCCTCACTTTGCAGACACAGTGGGGCTGTGGTCTTTATACTCACTGACCTCCTTTGATGCAGACACACTGGGCCACAGTTCACCTCTGTTCCTGATCATGCTTTCTGCCCTCCCCCCACCCCCCTATTCCAGAGTTTCCCTGTCTCTGAGCAGTCAATCCGATTTGTTTAGGAAGAGGCTTTCTCTGTAAGCATCACTTTGAGACACTATCTGAACTCCCATATTCAGGTTTCCAGTCTTGGCTCTCTCCAGAGAAACTAGAGAACCAGCATAATAGAGCTGGGCCCCCAGGGAAGAAAGAGAAGGGAAAATGTCGCCACAGTTCCCCCCACCCCTCTCATCACTCGCCCCCACTCTTGCTAAGATGTCTCACACTTTCATTCCCGCCATGCCAGACAGCAAACTTCCTGCTCTCTAAGGATTTTGTGAGTCAATGCCACTGGCCTCTATTCCACCCTTGAAAGGGGATACTGATTTTCACAGCCCAGTGTTGTATTTATGTTCCTTTGAAGGCTGATTGTGAGCTTGTGTTTTTCAAGATAAAAGTATTTAATTTCCTTGGAATTCACCGACTACCTTTTTGTCTGGCGATTGCTCTGCAAAGCCTTTGGTAATCCAATCCCCTTGAATGGGGATGTCGGCCCCTGTGAGTGGCTAGCGATATTTCTTTTTATAGGAGTTGAGTGAGAAAATAAATAAAATGAGTGTTTTTGAAAAGACAAGGCACAAGAAAATGAAACAGCTTGGAATGAAGCCTGCTTCTTTTTGTAATGCTCCTGTCCTCCACATGATCTGTGTTTTTCAGCTGTGTATGCAGGTAGCCGGTCACTGAGTTATAGGCAGGGAAAGAAATGGGGATAGATGAAGCCAAGGGGTAATGTTGTGGTTCTCATCAGAGCCAGGGAAGACCTGGCAAAAAAAACTCAGATCGGTGGCGTCAGCCCAATGTTAGGATTCTTCTCTGGAATTTGGCAGAGATGCTGGAGATATAATATTGGATTAGAAGTGGAGTAGCATCAGATCCTTTTCTTTAAAATGTATCACATTTTAATAGGATAACACAGTAGAAAAGGATTATGCCAGGCACTGTGCCTTGTCTGAAACATCCTAATTGATGTCACTCTCAGCATCAGAGGTCTGTGAGATAAGGACCCCTTCATAGTTCCCTCCACCTCCATCCCTCTCGGTCTGCTCCATCTTCTCCTCCTTCCTTTAGGTCCATGTGGAAGCCAAGGGATTCCAATCAATAAAAGAAAGATCCCCTAGGAGCTGCTTTGGAAAGTAAATGAAAAGGACTGTTCAATTTGAGACGCGAGAAAAAACACGGTCCTGCGGCTCCATTCCTGGCCTCCATGAAAGACTTAAAGAAAGAGAGCTTTCAGGCCATGCTGGTTCCTGTTCTTCTGCCACAGGAGAGGGGAGGTCTGTCAAGCAGTGAGTTACATTCTGGAAGTCTAATGGCTAGTTTGTCACACACAAAACAAGCAGTGGCTCCGGTCCTTCCAGGTTAATGCTTCTGGCCTGGCTTGGCAGAGGTCACGTGGACTTTTGCTCAGCCAGAAAGCCTTTCAGCCTCTCTGAGTAATGTCTGCTTGGGTTTCAGCCATGGAAGAAATGGGGCCACTGCATTAAACTGGCACCAGCTGCTGTGGCTAGGCTGGGAACTGAAGCCCCGGCTCTTGAGCTGATTTGCACAGCATCTCCCACGCAGCCCCTTCTTGGACAACACTGGCGATTAATACGGCTCCCCCTCTTGTACCCAAGGATGACTGCAAGGAGGCAGGTTAGCATCAGCTGGTTGATAGAACCCGAGCATCTTCTGAAGCACATGAGACCTGGGCAAGGATGACTTCCACTGTTTATTTTCCCTCTTCATCGGCTCAGTTTTCTTCTCCATGCCAGGGAACATTCAGTCCCCAACTGCAGAGTGGAGAGAAGCCTCCTGCTCTCTTCTTTCCGTCTTCCCTGGGAGCCTGCTTTCCCTGTCTCTCTCCTCCATCCATTCTGAGCTCTGCTGTCAGTCTTCTTAAAACCTCTGTGGAATGGGGAAGAATATCCCAAGCCAACCATGCTGCAAAAACGACAACTTAATTTTCTTATAAAAGTACCAAATGTCTACCTCAGGCTATTTTCACCTGATTGCCCAAAACACAGAAATTTCTTTATGTTTAAATTTCAGGTTTGCTGCTAAGTCACCTCAGTCGTGTCCGACTCAGGTTTACATTCAGTTAAATACAGTGTTTTCTTTGTTCTCCTTTCACTCCTGGATATATTTCAGGTCTGAGGATGGTAAGGAGATTATGTCGTGAGGGTGGAGTTAGGCATCCCGTCCTAATGCTGGATTCGACTTAGATCTCCAATATCCTTGTCTGGGACCCTGAAAAATGCAGGCCTGTCCCTGCGACCTCTCTGCCCCTGGTCCCCATGTGCCATATCTCACGCCCCCAATCCATGCAGCATGACAGATATTTCTGGGGTCTGCCAAACTCTGGAAGCAAGCAAAAATCTCTTTGCTTCTAGGGATTCCCAACAAATCCAGAGTTCTCTCTGACACTCTCCACCTCTCAGCCAGGCACCAGGCTCCTTCTCAGGGACCCTCCAAATTCTAACACATCCTTTCCCGCTCAGAAACTCCCTGTCACTGGAGGGCATCTTTTTATCTGGTTTGCAGACTGAGTGGCCTGGGTCTTTGAAGTTCTAGTGTCAGCTTACACCAAGCCTCTTTTCAGGTACTGGCCTTCTGTATTCCAAAATACTTTAAAGCAAATCAAACACCTTGACTTCTAAGAACATTTGACTACTGAGTTGGAACAACTTCTTTTAGAACTTAAAGGCAATATCTCCTCTCTGTTCCTCCCAAGGCAATGACTGTCCCCTGGGACCATGAATGCCACTGACAGCTCAGAACTCCATCCACAACACCTGCTTTCTTGATGCCACATCTCATGCCAGAACCTTTGAGATCTGCCACCAATGTCACCAACTCAGTCCAATGTGCTCATGGTGTGCCAAGGTGTATGCAGAGCTCTGGGGTGTTCCTAGGACATCTTCCTGGGACACGATTTTACCCAGGGTTTAGGCCAGAAAAGGGTTTTTCCATTACATAAACATGCCCATATTTGGCTGTCAGATGCAAAATTCACATGTGTTTTTAGGACAAAACATAAGACTCTAAGGGTATTCCAAACATGTCGGGCTGTTTGAGACGTTTGTGACTGTGTCCCCTGACCCCTCGAAAGTACACACTCAGTCTCCTCTGCTGTTCATTTCTTCCATGGGAAAGTTTGCGGCACACTGGTTTGCTGTCTACATGCCTTCACCCAGTTTTCCATGTCCTCTTAACTCCAACCTCACCCTGCTTTTTGAAACCAATTTCTGAGTGTGACAGCTGTGCTCCATAATCTTCCTAAAGCTGTGACTTCCTGGGGCTTCCCTGGTGGCTTAGTGGTAAAGGATCTTCCTGCCAATGCAGGTAACTCGGGTTCAATCCCTATTGAGCCTGTGCTCTAGAGCCCGGGAGCTGCAACTACTGAAGCCCATGTGCCCCAGAGCCTGTGCTCTGCAACAAGAGAAGCCACTGCAATGAGAAGCCCACATACAACAACTGGAGAAAAGCCCATGCAGCAGTGAAGACCCAGCAGAGCCAAAATAAATAAATAAAATAAAAATAAATAAACTAATAAAGCTATAACTCCTAATGGATGTTTCATGGTCCAGGCCCCATGTCTCCGTAAACCTTCCCTGAATATTGCTCGGAAGTATTGCCTTGGGGCGTCATAACACCTTCTGTCCAGCTCTATGAAAGCATCTCTGCATTGTGATTGTTACAGTGATGATCTGCGCCGCTCTCTAGGTGCTAAGCCTCTTGAGGACAGGGCCATGTCTCACTGCTTTTCATACTTTCAGAGCCCAGCACAGTGCCTGATACACAGCAGTCTCTACTGTTTGTTGGAGGCAGTGGGGGCTCTGTAAACAGTTTTCATCCACTGCCTGGATGTCAGTGCTGTCTGGAGGAAAACAGACTTAGGAAGCAGGACCAGTCTGTAGGTCCTTGAGATGATGGCTGATTCATTCATTCCTTTCCATTCCTTTCATCGAGTACTAATGAAATGTCAGATGATATGCTGGTCACTGGGATAGAAAAATACATATGACCCAGACCCTGTTCTTAAGGTTTTCATAGTCCGTAGGGAACAGCTATTAACAGAAAACTAATGTCCTATGTGTTGACCTTAGAAGAGCTATGTAGCCTGGAGGAATACAGGGTGGACAGATGCACTTGTGGACACTATTCAGACCTCAATTGCTTATTTAGATAAAAAATTTGGAATAAAATCACTTCTCATTTCCTTTGAACCAGGTGCCCTGCTAAGCATTTAACATGATTTATCTCATTCGATTTTTGCAATAGCCCAAGAAGGGTCATTATTTTTTTTAGCTCTGTTTTCCAGAGAAGGAAACTAAGGCTTACAGACATTTCACAGTGTAAATAACAAGGCGATCTATGGAGCAGAGTCCACTTGACCCACTATCCATGATTTTGAACCCAGTGCACACTGCCTCAGGGGAGAGAACCAACATAGCGGCTGTCGGCAGAACAAACAGGTGTGCAGGGGGGCAAAAGTTTGATAAGCCCCATTCTTGCGCGGTGGGGGGATTCCATTGGACTTTGGGTGAAATCGTGAATAGGAGAGAGACGATCTAAATTGAGGTCCCTGAGTGAAAACCATAAGGTCCCAGCTCCTGAGTCATCATTATGTCCTTGCCAATCTGCTGCCCTCCAAATGTTCCTCTATAGATTACCGGTGAAAATGAACACAAACAAATCCTAAGTGAACAAAGGGCAAGGGCCAGGGGCTGGGTTTAGCGGTCAGGGATGAAAGGGGAAACTGGAGAGTTGGGATAGCTCAGTAGTGAGTCTCAAGGGAAACCAGGCTCCAAAAGATCAAACAGGATCAGGTTTACAAAGGGCAGGAAAGTGGGGGACCTCACAACCAGCGAGAAGGAGAAGAGGCAGGAGGCTTGGAGCAGCCCGAGCTGGTGGGGAGCCTGTGGTGGTCCCTGCACTTCCCTTGCTCTTGGCCACCCCTGTTTTGATCAACCTACCACATCTACAGCCTCCCCGCATCCCCGCATATGTCCAGTCAGCTGTCAGAGTCAGGAACAACTCTACGGAGTGGAGAGCTCCGGGCGTGAAGGCTACCCAGGAAACCATCACAGCAGTGTCATTCAACACCTTAGTGTGGACCATAAGCGGTGGCTTCTGACAGTTATCAGTCAGTGGCTTTAATCACACATCCCACAAAATCATGGAGTGCCTATTATGTGTTGGTCTCTGCAGGGGAGGCCAGGGACATAGAGCAGAGGAGACAGGTCCACTCTAAGGTGCCACTGACCAGGCAGAGGACACCAAGAGGTGCAACGCAGCATATTGAACGCTCAATCCAAAGTCACAGAAGGCACCCAACCCACTGTGGGAGGGAGAGGGCTGGAGGAGGATCAAGGGCTTTTAGGGTAACAGAAACCTGAACATTTCTCCTGTTTCACTCTGGGCCCCAGGTCCACCTCTCTGTTTTTATTTTAAATTACTCCAGATCAGGACTTCCCTAGTGGTCCAGCGGTTACGATTCTGTGTTTCCACTGCAGGGGGCACAGGTTTGATTCCTGGTCAGGGAACTAAGATTCTGCATGCTGCAAGGTGTGGCCAAAAAAAAAAAAGACGATAATTCTAAATCACTAAGGGCTGCCCCTGTATTCCTGAGCCCTCTCCTCGCAGGATCAAGATGCACACGGAGACACTTAGGAACACAAAGTCACTCCCTCACTGTCTCATCCTGGATAATCACTCACACTGAGCCAAGAGGGAAGCACAAGGATCATCCATTTTACTCCTCTGCTGCCTGCCCGGGGGACAGCGTGTATAGGTAAACTCGCTGCATATTTTAGTAAGGCTGCAGTAGATCACTGGGGTGACCAGATGATTTATTGCTCAAACCAGGACATTTGGAGAATGAAAGGGCATTCTAAAAATAACTAACAGGCATTAACTGATCTACAGCAGATATGTACTCCGAGATTGTCCCAGGTAAGCCAGGGTGTATATTCCCCTGACAGAAAATGCTACGTGTTCAGGACCCTCATGAGTACATGCTAAGCGGTTTCAGTCATGTCTAACTATCTGCGACCCTATGGACTGTAGCCTGCCAGACTCCTCTGTCCAAGGGATTCTCCAGGCAAGAACACTGGAGTGGGTTGCCATCCTCCAGGGGATCTTCCTGACCCAGGGATTGAACTCATGTCTCCTGTGACACCTGCATTGCAGGCAGATTCTTGACAGCTGAGCCACAGGGGAAGCCCCTTCTCAACTTCATGGCAGTCAGTGACTGCTCTCTATCCAGCTGGATTTAACATTCATTCATTCAATACAATATCCACGTGCCAGGCCCAGTGGACAGCCCTGTGAGGAAGACAAACTCTACCCTCATGGAACTTATGTTCTAGGAGAACAGGCAGAAAGTAAATGGATTCATAGAAAATAATAATATCAGGTAGTGATAAAGTCTGGAAAGAGAAATAAAGCAGAGTTAAGTGGGGTGGGGGGAGAGGTGTGCAGAGTAGGGACAGATGGCCCCTCTGAGGGAGCTTCTGAAGGAGCAAGCTTGGGGAGCAGGAAGAATATGGGGGAAGAGATCAGGCAGGGTCGGGAGTCATAGAAAGCTTGAGTTTTACTCCGAGTGAGATGGGAACCATTGGAAGGATTGTCCAGGCCAAAGCTGCAATCTCTTTTCTTCCCCTTTGGCTGCACCTCATAGCATGAGGAACTTCCTTGACCAGGGATCGAACCCACACTCCCTGCAGTGAAAGGGCAGAATCTTAACCATTGAATCCAGGGAAGCCCCCAAGGCTGCAATCTTATGTGAGTCTTAAAAAGAATTACCTTTTTAAGGCTCCTGGTGGAGAGAACACTGTGTGTGTGTGTGTGTGTGTGCGCGCGCGCACGCGCGCGCGATAAGTCACTTCAGTTGTGTCCAACTCTGTGACGCTATGGACTGCAGCCCCCCAATCTCCTCTGTCCATGGGATTCTCCAAGCAAGAATACTGGAGTGGGTTGCCATGCCCTTCTCCAGGGATCTTCCTGACCCAGGGATTGAACCTGAGTCTCTTATATCTAACCTGCACTGGCAGGTGGGTTTTACCACTAGTGCCACCTGGGAAGCTCTGGAGAGAACACTGAAGAGGGGCAAAAATGGGAAAAAGGAGCCAGGCTGTTGTAATCGTGCGGTTGTGGAGTGCCAGGGACACAGGCCACAGTGGAAGAGATGGTGCTGGTGCGGAAGTGGTTGGACTCAAGAAACGTGGCAGGGTTAGCATCTCTAGGACTTGGCAGCAGGCGGGAGTAGATACCCTACAGGGAGCCGAGGCCTGCGGACAGGGCTGACCCTAGCCAATCCCAGCATGGCCTTGGGATCCTCTCGAGGCTTGTTTTCAACCTGTAATGACCTGGGATTCGGAAGCCAGAGACAAGCAGCTCCAGTCTCCCAGGCAGGAGGGGGCCCCGGCCGCCCTTACCTTTGGCTCTGTGATCCTCCTCCTTGGGGCACTTGCCCCCTTCCCACCACTTGCGCTTCAGGATTTCCAGGCGGTTGTTCTCCTGCAGCTGGAGAATGGCCAGATCAAACTCGTCCCGAAAGACGGAGCCTGAGGGTCACAGGAGAGCCCGAAACACAGGACGTGAGTGCCCCGTCTGCATCTCTCTGCTCCCTGGCCAGGTCTCAACCTCCCCGCCACCCCTCCACCACCCTGCCCATGTAGCACAGGAGGGGAGGGGCTGGGGTCTCCGCCGGAGCATGCTTCTCCACTGTGCTCAGGCTGGGACTCTCCGTGGAGAGGACTGCATTCTGGCTCCTCCAGGGGCAAGAGGTATTTCTACTTCCCTTCTCTCCACACTGACTGGCACGCCCAGCCCACCAGCAAGACCCCACTGTGGGTCAAGTGACAGACAGCTGCGCCTCCCACCTCCCCATCCAGGCGCCACTGTGTTCTACCTGGGTGAACCCACCTGCCCACCAGTATGCAGAGAACTGGCTGCAAAAGCTCCCCATCTGCCTGCCTCTGGGAGGCCAAGGAGGGACATCTTCTGTGACACAAACCTCGCAGTCCATCAGCTGCCTACTTTCTACTCTATTTAAATTAGTTTCTCTGCCATTTGTAACTCTCACTACATTACACCCAACAACTGTTTACCAGGAGCAGCCACCAATAAGAGAAGAGCCACCCAGAGTGAGGGGGAAGCTCCCTCTTCTCCATCTGCTTGGAGAACCCATGTGGGGCATCCCCAACCCTCACAGCTGCCCTCTGGGTGCCCCAGAACCCTGACCTTGTCCACCACCCTGTTTACATTGCTACCCCCACCTCCTCAAACCAAAGGCTTAGTTGAGTGCAATTCTTTTTTAAATTTTCAACTAGAATACCCTCAAGGAGCTCTGGTTCCAGGATTTAGATTTAATCATAACAACAGGCTTAAATGAAACCATGGAAAGCTCGATGCCCCAGCCCAGGCTGAGGTCTGAAATCATTAAGAAAAAGCTGCCAAGAGGCTGGAAAGTAACTAAGCTACCCCGGTTCTTGTCTAAGCTCTGTGAAGGCCTGCTGTGGACAGATGGTCCAGGGGAAAGGGCTCTGGTGAAGGATACAGGCAGGAGCCAGAACAAATAGATGCCTGCGCTCAAACTTTCATACACATTGGAATCCCCTGGGGATTTTGTTGACACCCCCCCCCCCAGACTCTGATTCAGTGGATCTAGGGTGGCGGCTGAAAGTGCATTTCTAACAAGCTCCAACGTGGTGCCCTGCCGCTGGGCCATGGACTGCCCTTTGACAGGTAAGGAATCAGATCAATTCCCGGATTTCTTAGGACTCTAACAGCCCATGACTTCATAGATAGAAACTTCTCTGCTATAGATACAACTATGCTTGGGCATTCAAACCCCAAGCCTGCAGCACTGAACGCGAACTGGGTGAATGTCAACAGCACCTCACATATAGCAGGTACTTAACACACATCTGAAGTGAATGGCTACTTGAACTAACAGATGGTGTTAGATGGTGAGACTAATGAACATTCCAGGTTTAGAAACAAGTATCCACCCGACAAGGCATTTCGAGCAGTTTTCAAGGCATCTTCATCCCAATCTCTATAGCACACCAAAGGCCCCAGCAAAGGATTATTCTGCTTACTCCGTGTTTGCCTACTTAGCTCCTAAACTACCTACCCAGTTTCCCATCTCATTCCTTGTTCTGTTTCCCTTAATTTCCTGGGTCCAATCACATTGCTTATTTGTTTAGGCCCTCACCTCTCACTTAAGGACACATGTGCTTGTCTTTCGAACCTAAATTCTGACTTATCAATCGACTCTGCAGTGCTCTTCCCAGCCTAATCTGAGAACCTTGGCTAGCTCGTAGTTTACCCTCCCCATCTACCCTGTCCTGACAAGCTGGGTACCCTTTTGTCAACACGGTCTGGGAGGTGAAATGCTGGATTTTAGACAGGCACCCTAGGCTTGAGCCCAGTTTCTCTCTCCACCTATTCTGTGACCTTGGACAAGTAACTTATCAACCCTGAATCTCAGTTCTATCTTCTAGGATGGGAAGGACCACATCTGCCTTGCAGGTGGGATAAGATTAAAGTAACATAAGCAGAAACAGCATACTTCAGACACAGAACCAATGCATTTCCCTCCCCTTTTCATTGGTTATCGATGAGGATTTCTAGAGTCAGTCAGCTTCATGTCAACTCTCTATAGGTTTTTCTCTATGAAAACTTCTGAAACACTTGACATTTCAGTTAAATATGTTAAATTGCTAGAGTATTATCAAGGTGCACCTTAGGTTCATTTTGTGGTTCACTCCACCATCTTGAAACAAAATGTCAACCAGTAAATTTCTCAAAGGGGCCCACGATCTGTAATATTAATGGAATCAATGAAATATGATGCTAAGTGGAGAGTATGCAGGTGCCCTGAGTGAGGCTTCTGGTTTACAGAACTACTAGTGTCAGAAATTACAAAGTTCAAGAGTGAATCGTGTTACTGCCTATATTCCTGGGCTTGGTTTCCGAGCAGTCTTTAAGAAGTTATCTGCTCTGATCAAGTAACAGAAGGAATGATGGAAAAGATGAGGAGGGTCTAATGTTCCCCCAAACAGGCTACATGTGATGAAATACCATGGTAAGACCAGATGATTAGGTTTAACCTTCAAGATAACCCTTTGAGTTAGGTATTAGAAACCTGATTTTAAAAGGAGATGGACTTCCCTGGTGGCTCAGACGGTAAAGAATCCACCTGCAATGTGGGAGACCTAGATTCGATCCCTGGGTCGGGAAGATCCCTTGGAGAAGGGAATGGCAACCCACTCCAGTATTTTTGCCTGGAGAATTCCATGGACAGAGGAGCCTGGCAGGTTACAGTCCATAGGGTCGCAAAGAGTCGGACACGACTGAGCGACTTTCCCCTTAAAATGAGATAACTGAGACTCTAGACGTTAAATCACTTGTCCAAGGTCCTGCAGTCAGGAAGCAGGGTGCATTTCCAGATCCGCCTGCCTCAAAGCCATGCTCTTCACAAGACACTGGTATAAGTGAGCCCCGTAATTTATAGAGTTCTGAGTTATGTAATGATCCAAAGAAGGGGTGTAGCACTACTATATATAAAATAGATAACCAGCAAGGACCTACTGTATAGCACATGGAACTCTACTCAATATTTTTTAATAACCTATAAAGGGAGAGAGTCTGAAAAATATATATATGTCTACTGAATCACTCTGCTGTACACCTGAAACACACCACTGTAAATCAACTATACTTCAAAGAGAGAGAAGAAGAATTGTGCAAGATCATAGCAAAAATGCATGTACTGTATATCAATTTCCTCACATGATCTGATTTCCTCTATTCCTGCTTCTTTCCCTGCTGCCTCGCACAGGACAAACTTGTCTCAAGTCAGCCCTGTGCCACATGACCCTCCACGGTGTTGGGGGAAGGGTATGTGTCAGAAACACTTGGGAGACATTTCCAGACCTCCGCCACAACCATGGTGAGCTGTTAACATGCTCTCCCTCACCTTCTCATGAAGGAGCCATCAGTGGGGGAAGGCCTAAAGCAGGCACTAGGCATAGCTTGGATACCTTTCTGGAAGCCAAGCTTCTCTAGCCTCATCAGAGCTACGTCAGAGCGCTCCTGCTCACTCTCAGCTATCTACGCTGACTCAGAGTAGACGGATCCATGAGAGCCACAGATGATTTGAAAGCCATCTCCTCCAATCACGTCAGTCCCCTTTCATATTATACTTTTCACCACGGACACTAATAGCAAAATTAATTCACTTGAGTCCTACCATCTCCCTTCTACCACTAGTAGAGATGTCAGCCAGCAGAAATGGTCAAAGAGCAGGAAGTAGAAGGGGAGAGAACAAAAGGCCTAAAGAATCCCCCAGGGGCATCCAGTGCCCTTTAGTAATCATGCAATTAATAACTAACAAGGGCTTCCCTGGTGGCTTAGTGGCAAAGAATCCACCTGCCAATGTAGGAGACACAGGCTCTGTCCCTGATCTGGGAGGATCCCACTTGTCACGACTACTGGAGCCTGTGTGCCCTAGAGCTCGTGCTCCACGACAAGAGAAGCCACCGCAATGAGAAGCCCACGCACCGCAATTACTCGCCGCAACTACAGAAAAGCCTGAGCAGCACTGAGGACCCAGCACAGCGACAAATCAATAAACAAAATTATAAAAAATCTAATCAATTAGCCCTTCAGTAACTAAGGACTGAGAACTGATCCCTGATGACACAAAGTATGAGGGCTTGCTTTATTTAAAAAACAAAAAAGCTTGAGAATGCCCGCCTCAAGTCACTGCGAAACTGCTTCTAGAAACAGGGGCTGTCGATGTGAAAGCTGCCTTCAGTGGTCTGAGCTGCCCTGAGCCTGCCTGGGTGGAGCTACCCGAAGAGGCTGATCCTCTCCTGCATACCGACTGGCATGCCAATCCCATAGCCCTTGGTGTCCAGCAGGCCCCCAATCTGAGTGAGGTTGCAGTTTCGCTGCCGATAGTACTCATTCATGGTGGACTCCAGAAGGAAGGCGTAGTTGGAATTCAACACCCTGGCGATCCCCTCCTCTGTGCTCTTCACAAACACACTCGGCTGCTTGGAATACATGTAATTCCACATGCGCTGGTAGGTCTGATAGCGGGAATTCTGGGAAAAGAACACAAGGAAGCAGGTTGAGGGTAGTGAAAGGAGACAGCGGTCTGGAAAGGGAGAGCATCCAAGTGGTCCCCCAAATCCTGGTCCTTCTGCTACTCAGTCCCCTCCTTGCATTCAGGAACCTGTTCCCTTTCATCTCTCAGCTGCCGCTGCTCAATGGCAGGAGGAGAGGGTTGTGATTCTGATACATTTTACAGAAAGACAGCCCCTGGAGAAGGGGATGGCAGCCCACTCCAGTATTCTTGCCTGAAGAATCCCATGGACAGAGAGGAGCCTGGCAGGCTATAGTCCATGGAGTCGCAAAGAGTCAAACACGAATAAGTGACTCAACATGCACGCACACACAGAAAGACAGAGAAAGAACAGGATCTGAAGGTGCTGCAAACTCCACCTACTGGTTTGATCATTGCGTCTGCCTCATCCACCCTCAAGAGGTCTTCCATTGCCAACCTCCACAAGCTGACCAAAGTGAGTATGGGTATTCTGGCTGCATCCTCCACTGTCCTTCTGGGAGGCAGCAAGCTCAGGTTCATTCTGGACTTCTAAGAGACATCATCCAAAGGAAGAATGCCAGCCCTTTTCTAGCAACTCTGAACCAGTCCATCAGTCATATATCCAATGCTGGCTTCTCAGGTACAAATAAGGAGACAGAGATTTCTGGGGGACTATTCAAACCCTATGTTTGCATGGTGCCTTCATGGTCCCTGTGCCAGCAGCTCTGAGACATGTACGGAAAACAGAGAACTGAAGGCCTTGGACTTGTTTCATGTGAAAATGAACTTATTGGGTCATTGGCTGCTTAGATACTCACAGACTCCAGGGAAATCTGCTTCCCTAGAGAATCCCAGGGACGGGGGAGCCTGGTGGGCTGCCGTCTATGGGGTCGCACAGAGTCGGACACGACTGAAGCGACTTAGCAGCAGCAGAAGCAGCAGAGATCCTGAAGCCAACACAAACTATTTCTGTGTCTAGCCCAGCTCTGGTTGGCCAGCTAACATGCATTGTGCAGGATCCACTCCTGAGCCTTGCAAGGGAAACTCAGAGAAGCCCAAACAGTCCCCATCTGAGATCTATATAGTCTAGGATCAGTGAAACCAGTTCAGCTTCATTCATCAGTGTATTACTCCAATCTTGCTTTGTCTAAGTACTACAAATAAAATCTAGCCTACAAAAAAATTTTTAAAGCATGCATTAGCCTCATCCTATGCAGTAATATAAGCAAAAGTATAGGTTAGCTTCACCACATATTTTTTCTGATGCTTATTAAAATAAATATGAAACTATTGCAATTAAAAAACATTTTGATCACTAAAATCATCTTAAGCAGCACTAATCATTCATGATCAACACTCAGGGACAAGGCTGACATTAACCCAATGCTCTGGGGACCTGGTTCCAGGGATATTTTGGTGAGCAGGGGGGAAGATGAGCCCCATGAGGACCTCCAAACTAGGTGTTCAAAAGGGAGGATGAGATGAGGAGAGATGATTTTATCTCCAGCAGACAAACATCTCAACTTTATCCTGCCCAACTCCTGATGCTGGTGAGCAACCATATGGGTTTACTTGGAAGAAGGTCATGCTGGAGCCTCCGTGAATTGTGCCATACTCAATGGCAGTCTGGTCAGCCAGGTCATCCACTGACTCAATGGGCACATCCATGCGCTGCACGGTCAGGAAGGCTGCCAGGTTGGCCGTGTAGGATGAGATGATGATCAGCGTGAATGCCCACCTATGCAGGAAAAGACCAGGAAGTCATCATTGCTCGGGCGCCCCCAGGAGTCTTAGCCCCCATCCCCAGTCCTGCTGTGACATGGGAGAGGGCAGGTGGCCCTCTTCTTCTGAAAGAGCCCTCAGCTTAGTGGGGGAAGAGAAAGGAGGCAGGGCATATGATGTCAACAGAAATGAACAGTGCTTGGGAGGGTTGCCTTGAAGAAGACCACGGCTCTCTTTCTCTTATTTCCTGAGGGGGGTGATTATTGGGTTGCTACTCAAAAGAAGTGTGTCCATGAACATGAAACAGGTTGGGAGACAGTGAGCAAGGAGTTAGTGAATGAGCTAAGGGTGTCAGCTCTGGGGGCTCTGTTCAGAGCTACAGCCGGGACACCTCCCCCACCCCCCACCCCCTCACGATGCAGCTGACCTTCAGAGGAGCATCACCATGTACAGAGCACCCACGGAGAGCCACACCCTCCAGCTCCTGTACTCCCTACAACTCAGAGAGGTGAAATTCTTATTCTGACTTTACAGAAGAGGAAACCGAGGCTCAGAGAAGCAAAGTCACGTGGCCAAGTAACACATGGAGAAATTTATATTCTAAAACCAGTTCTACAAATCGTCAGGGCAGGAGCTCTTCAAGACAAACTGATGACAAGCACCTTTGAGCCACTGAGAAGCTGGAATTAGAAAACGCTCTTACAAAGGTCATGCTATTTCAAAATGAAAGGTTGTTTCATTGGGCAGATCGAACTCATTTAAAATTAGAATAGCTCTGCAACTCAGGCAGCACACACGCTAAAGTCATTAAAACCAGTTTGCTCACTTAAGTAGGTTAAACAGGACTTCTACCATCTGGTCAGCAGTATGGATCTGCTTTCTAATCCATTTGTTTATAGGGGTTCAAAGATATATGTAAGCACAACTGAGGCTGGCGAATCACCAAATTCTGAATCAGTGGCTGAATTAATTGAGGCTTCAATTCATTACGAAGACATTGCCAACGAAGACACAGTGTTTGCCACGGGCTGCAGCAGGGCAGCTTGCAGGTTGAAGTCCCATTACCCCCTTGGCCTGTGCGCTTTCTTCCAGGAGTGAAAGGACAGGTGCACCCATGAACGTGATGGGCACATCCACATGCCAGCCCACCAGATCCGTGCCCCAGACCACCAGTAAGAGATCTGGTTTTAGTTCTGGCTTTGTCTAATTCCACCTATGAGACCCTGGGGGAAAGCTACACAACTCCTCTGAGGTCGTTTGCTTGTCTAATAGATGGGAGATAATAATGCCTGCTTTGTGTTTCCCGGGTGGGACAGTGGTAAAGAATCCACCTGCCAGTGCAGGAGATGCAAGATACTCAGGTTTGATCCCTGGGTCAAGAAGATCCCCTGGAGGAGGAAATGGCAACCCACTCCAGTATTCTTGCCTGGAGAAGCCCATGGACAGAAGAGCCTGGCAGGCCACGGTCCATGGGGTCACAAAGAGTTGGACATGACTTAGCGACTGAACACCCTAATAATGCCTGGTTTACTTGTTTTGGATCAGATCAGATAACATGTCATTAGTGACTAATTATCTGTAAAGGATGAGACGAGCATGAGATACAGAGACAAGTAGAGACAGTCCCATTTCATCACAAATGGGATGAAAATCATTTGTCTACCTTCCCTACTGGTGACCTGTAAGGGCCAGGAGTCCCTCTATCCTCAAATTGGCTTTCCTGCTCCTGCCAGAGTTCTTACACCCTCTTGGAAGTTGTTTCTCATCAGCCTCCCCCAGAGGAGGCTGGGGGTGGTGGTGAGTGGTCCCCAGGTGGAGGTGAGCATTCGGAAGTTGCTCTGACCCACTGTTGTGGGTTAATGAGCCCTGGGTGTGGACATGACCTCAGAGCTGGCTGGGGAGGTTCCCTCAACCACACAGCTACACTCTGACATCTGTTCCACCCTGGACAGCCATGTGGCTGTTTATGCCACTGTTCACAGGGGACAGTTCGGAGAGCCTAAGTAGCTCAGTGCAAGCCTATCGCCTCTGCTGAGAAAGCAAATCACGCCCAAGTTCCCTCCAGAGGGGCCAACAGAGCCTTGCTCCTGTGCCAAACGGGCATTTTATTGTGAAGCTGGCATTCTTGTTAGAAACATGGCATTTTCTGTCACTTGCTCTGGATGAGGATGCCATGGTAGGCCACGAAGGCCGGGTCCTCTGACCTCCCACTCTCCAGGGAGCCAACAAACTGAGGCTGTAATTTCATAACCAAGAGCTCCAAGAGGCAGACAGGCGCACCAACACCGCTGGGTCAGGCTGGGGAGGGCCGAGCCTCCCTCCCACACACGCTCTGGAGCAGGATAACTGAGCCACCTGGGGCCAGCTATTTAAAGCCCTCCTGAGCCAGTGGGCTGAGTCGACAGCCCGCAGGACAGGTGGGCCCCTCGGCACCAGGGCAGATGTCCTCTAGGGGAGGGAATTCCTGGAGGCGTGAGCTGACAGGTTAAGGGAGCAGGCAATGGAGCCCCACTTGGCGGCACATGGTAACGCCCCTTTGGAAGGAAAAGCCCAGGTAGAAAGGGATCAAAATCTGCAGCTGACGTCTCGTCTCCGGGTTTCTGCCCAGATTTCCTGGATTTTTGAGAGAGTTCTGCGACTGTGCCTGCCAAGGTCTCCTTTCTGCTGAGAACATGAGGCCTGGCTCCCCATGGTGATTAGCTCAGTGACTCCTGGGCTCGACGTGATAATGGGTGAGCATCCTGCCCCAGTGGTTTAAATCCTACTGTATTTGTCACTTATCAGTCCCGGATGTGTTTCCACCTGCTAAGATCAGCCCTAGTCCATTGACTCCCAGGTAACTGTCCAGTTGCTCCACCATCCCCAGGATCCTCATCCCTTCCCCTTTCCTCCGGCTTACACAGGCTGAGAAGGAGGGGAGAGAATGAAGGCTATAAGTCCTAAAAGCTGTGACACCAAACCCGATGGTGGGTTTTTAAGTGAGGATGGAGAACTTGCCTCTCAAGACTACATCGATATTTCATTTCCCTCCAAAATGAATGGTCTAATAGCAATGATCAGTTCAAACTTTAATGTGGCACTTCCAAATTTTCAGGGAACTTTCCCACACCTTGAATCATTTCACCCTCTTCCTTTTGCCCTGCCTGATCCAAGAGGAGAAGGAGCTGGCCAACAGCCCTGTGGGCCCTGCTGTCAACTTAGACCCTGAGGTCCCATCCAACTCTGAGCCACTAAGAGGTTGCATTTTTCTACACCTGCTGAGGTGGACATGTCTGGCAGGCCTGGAGGCAGGAGCAGAGGAACAGAGTTCCAGAAACCTGCTGGAGGAGGCGTGATGTGACTTGGGATTGGTGGGGGGAGGGCAGGGACTTCCTGCTACACACTGTGCACATTTGTACAAATTTGCACATGACTTCTCAGGCCCTGCCTCTCAAACGCTGGTCATTCTCAGGTCAGGAAGTCATAACTGCCTTGCTGTGGGCTTTCAAGGTATTTTCTCACCGAGTCTCCTTTCGTGCCTTGGCTCCTCTCTGCATCAACAAGGTGGGGGAGCAGGGAAGGGGAGAAGATGGCATAAAGCGCACCCCCCACACTTCACACCCCCCACCCACCCTGCCAGCCCTCTGAGCTGGCAGAGGGCGGAACTGAGGTTCCTGCCTGCAGGAAGCCGGATCAGGGCTCATCTGAGGACCCCAGGATCTTACCAGACGCCGCTGACGCAGCGGGTGGATAAGGCGCGCGGGGCGATGGTAGAGCCCTGCTGCATGAAGCCCCCGACTGGAAACCAGAGGCTGTTGCCCAGGGAGTACTGATTCACAAGGAGGTTGCACCGGCCCTGGGCACACGGGTGGGGGCTGTACCACTCGTAGGGGGTCAGCCTGTGGGAGAAAGGAACACACATCAGCACCATGGAGGGTGGGCATGAAGAAAGGGTGCTCGGGGGAGGGGTGCTCTTCTTCCTGGCCTGACCCCTGGACCTTGGTAGCTGCCTGCGGCCTTGGGCAAGCCAGCTCCCTTCTGTTGGACTATGTCGGGAGTTTCGGAACCTTCTTTAATCAAAGAAACATCTTAATTTTTTCAAAATAAATCAAGTCACGGGAGTGGATGGCTGGGAATTGCTTGTTCTGTCTTTTTTGGTCCCCCGAAGTGACCACAGAGAGAACCCTAGGGCCCCACTGAGCTGTGGATTGAAAACTCTCAACCCAGAGTGGAAATTCTCAAAATGTAACTGACATCAGAATCACCAAGAAGGCTTGTGAAAACACGGATCGCTGGGCCCCAGCCCTGAAGTGTCTGATTCGCTAAGTCTGGGTGAGGCCTACGAATCTGCAGGTTCCTGGGGGAAGGGAATGCCACTGGTCCAGGGACCACACTTTGCAAACCACTGGCCTCAGTGGTTCCTTCTGGCCCTAGTTCTCAACGCCTGTCTGTGTTTCAGACTCAACCGAGAGCTTTTTAAAAAATGCCAACACCTGGATTCCATGCCCAGAGGTTCTGATCTCATTTGTCCAGATATGGCCTGGGCCTCAGCATGTTTTAGGGCTCCCTGGATGAGTGTGATGGGCACATAGGGTTGACAAGGCACACAAGCTCCTTCGACTGTCCCTCACAGCCTCACGCTGGCCTCTCTCACAGCAGTACCTCTGATGTCTCTGATGCCCTATCTTCCTGCCCACCAGATACAGGCCCTCCCTCCTCTTCCCCAGCCTGCCTCCCACACAAAGCCTTCCATCTCTGATGCGAGAGACGCATCTGGACGTATGCCAAGAAGGGCAGGTCTGCGTGTTCACACGATGTCATCATCTTCCCCGGCCTTCCTGTCCCTTCACTCAGCCTAGTCTGCAGGTGCTGTGCTGCAGGGCTGGTTCACATTTCCTTCGCTGCTACTTGTTCCTGATTACAAGGCCAGTGTGCCATCTCTGGCCTCTGCCCCCATACGTCCTCCTTCCTTCCTTCTAGGGGCTGTGGGGTTGGATGGTACCCGTGGGGCTTCACCCCAGTGGTTCCCAAGCCTGCGGGTGGTTGGATGTGAGCTTCAGAACTACAGATTCCCGGGGCCTCATCCCTAGAGATTCTGAGATGATCTGACTTAGACATTCAAGTTTTTTAAAGCTCCCTGTATGACTCTGATATCAGCTGGCTTGGGAACGGCTGCCATAGAGCAGTGGTTTTCAAACATCTTTTCCCCTCTAAAATCTTACCCAGAAGTACAATATATAAGAGAGAAAAGTGGAGCTGGTCTGAATGAAGATGAGCTGAGGCCGCAGAGCTCTGTGTACCTAGCCTCTTTTCACTGCCCCTCCACGTGTCCGCGCCTACCACGAGCTTCCATGTCCCGGGGAACCCAGTTTGAAAGCCATTGCCTTGGGCCAGGTTACCCTATCCTCAGATATTACTTATATAAGATATTATATGTATTTTGCTGTTGTTGCTCAGTCGCTAAGTCCATGTTGGACTGCAGCACGCCAGGCTCCTCTGTCCTTCACTGTCTCCTGGAGTTTGCTCAAATTCATGTCCATTGAATCAGCGATGCCATCCAACCAACTCATCCTCTCTTGTCCCCTTCTCCTCCAGCCTCCAATCTTTCTCAGCATCAGGGTCTTTTCCAATGAACTAGCTCTTCATACCAAGTGGCCTGTATATATATATATATATAGTATGATATATATGATGTATGGTCAGACCTCTAGTACAATTTTTTGGTTAATCTTTTTGTTAATTCTGGATCCTAGGGGGCAGTGTGTGTGTGTGTGTGAATGTGGATGGCAGGAGAGAGGGGCTGTTTAAGCCCTCAGGGCTGATTGAAAAGCTTCAGGCTGTGGCAGGCAGGGGGAAGCAGTCTTGTGTGTGTTTGTGTGTATGTATCTGATAGCCAAGCCCTAATACCACTTCCAGGCCCTTGAGGTCACATGAGAACCATGACTTTCTACACACAGGGGCTCAATCAAAGGGGACAAGAGTGAATTCCAGGGCAGCGGAGCCGAGACTCGGGCAGACAGCTTCCTGTGAGCAGCCGCAAACAGCCCAGTGAGGTGCAGAGGGGACGTGTCAGATGGCGCACCAGCTCCCATGCCTCGCCAGTCAACACTGACAACAGATACTTGACAGTGGCCATCCTACAGGCCCAAGGGGGGTAGGTGGCGCACAAGCGGCACATGCACAGCCTGTGACGATGACCAGGTTGTAAGCACGGTCTTTCCCCCTTTGCCTGGATCTCAGGGATCGGGAGTGACTTCCTGAATATGGCTTTGATCTCCACTGGAAGAGGCATGGACTGGGTGGTGCCATGCCTCTCGGGCAAGCTGGGAACTGCCCCAGGCGTTCATACCCCGAAGATCCTTGGGGCTCTATTTTCATTTTTTTAAATTTATTTTTAATTGGGGGGAAATTGCTTTACAATATTGCGTTGGTTCCTGGTGCGTGTGTGTGTGTGTGTGTTAGTTGTTTGGTTGTGTCTGACTCTTTGAGAGCCCACGGACGTAGCCCATCAGGCTTCTCTGTCCATGGGATTCTCCAGGCAAGAATACTGGAGTTGGTAGCTATTTCCTCTTCCAGAGGATCTTCCCGACCCAGGGATGGGACCCAGGGATCGAACCCAGGTCTCCTGCATTGCAGGCAGAGGATCCTTTACCATCTGAGCCACCAGGGAAGCCTGTTCTCCTCTGTACAATGATGCAAATCACCCATAATTATACACACATCACCTCCCTTCTGGGGGTTCCATCTTCTAGCTGGAGGGAGCACAGGCTCCCCTTGAGCAATGAGTAGACGTGCTTCTGGGGAAGACCCCACCCCATAGAGGTAGACCGTTCACTACAGAATAGTCCAGTGCTGCCCCTGTAGCCCCGAGGCAGAAGAGAGCAGACAGCTGGACCAGAGCCACTGTCAGCCCTTTAGATTCTCACTTTGAGTGGGTCTTGGCTCCTCTGGGGTGATCAGCTGAGCTCTGAGCAGGAAGCAGGGATCTGCATGAATGACCCTGAGCCACGGGAGCTTGCTCTGCCTCTGGATAGTAAGTGGGCTCTCCGGAAGCTCAGGCTGGTCCAACTTAGCCTTAGAGAGAAATGACCCTCTCTGTGCATCCTCCTGGGATGCTCCTCGGCTTCTTCCTGGGCTCAGGGACACTCTCTCACGTCCAGGGAGATGCGGCGGGAGGTTCTTGTCCTCCCCGACCCCCGATCTGGACCATGTGTCTCTACTCATCGTTACTTGCCAATGCAGCTCTCCATCCTGCCCTGCTGCTGCCAGCCACCCTGCACGGTCCCCATTCAACAAGGCAGCTGTGTTTTCACAGAAAGACCCAGGCTGGGGAAGGGCCAGGCCCTCTGCAGAGGAGGCCGTCTCCCTTGCCTGTGTCACCAAGGCTGCCGGTTCCCCATTCCAGATTTGCAGGTTCTATTTCCTGTCACTCAGCACTTTGTGGCAGGTCCTGGCGAGGACAGATGCCAGGGCAGCCAAAGGCAGGGCACGTAATCAGAGTAATCTTCCCACCACCTTCCTTCCCTCCTCTTTCTCCCAAGGCAGGGGGCTGGAGACTGGGGAACGAGAGCGGTAAGAGGCAAGGGGCACAAATTCGGACAAGCTCGCCTGTCTGTGTTGTGCATATCAGGGGACGGGCACGTAGATGGATGGATGGGCAGTGCTGGGCTGACAGCCGGGCCGAGTGGCTCGGGTCCTGAGTCTCCCATTCCTCTGGTTTGGCACCAAGGTCTTCTCCACCCGCCGCCTCCTGCTTCCCACCCCCGCCCGTGCAGTTCCCAGAGGTGGACACGAGGTGGCGGTGTGAGGACAGGGAAGGGGAGAAGCCAGTACCGAGCCACGAGGAAGAGGACGCAGCTGACGGCCAGATAGGCTAGAAGCATGAAGAGCCAGACGCCCGGAGAAAATGGGTCCAGGAAGGAGAAATAGCCGGGTCTGCGTCCCTGGAAATGGAGACAGAAAACAGATTCATGTAGCATTCAGTCAGCATGGCCCTTGGGCAGGGGAGGGCAGAGAGGGTGGTGAGCTGGGAATGGCCCCAGACTGCACTGTCTTGGGTGATTGGTTTAAATCACACAAGGGCTGAAGGTGTAGAGGCGTCTGCTCTGAAACATAAGCAGCCCTTATCTCAGTTGATGAAACTAAAGGACGGCCCAGGGCCTCATCACTTCCTAGGATGAAGGAGGCTCTGTGCTGGGCAACAGAACAGCCCTCAGTGACCCTTATACGTGTCCCTATGTCCTCCAGGGGCAGCGTGGATGGGCTCTGAAGCACCTTTGAGCTGTTGATGTCCGAGGACATGTAGCCCCCTCTCTGCCACTCACGTCTTTCTAACGAGGATGCTAACTCGACAGGCATCCTTGTTTTTTGGTTTGCAGGGTGATCTCACATACAGTGAGACCTTCTCATGTAAACCTCAAACTGGGTGCTGTGAAGCACCCAGATTCTTATTTTCATTGTATTAGGAAAGAAATCAAAGCATTCTAGGGCATTCAAGAAATGTGTCCAAGGTTAGACGGCTCATCAGTGGAAGAACTGGTACTCAAATGCATGCTTGCTGACACAAAGCCCAGAGCATCTGATGCAGCCCACGATACTGCAGAAAAACATGGTTGTTCCCAGGCCAGGCAGAGTCATGGAAGCCAAAGGATGGAGCCAGGAACCAGCCAGAAAGCTGGGGACCACACTCTGGTGGGGGGCATTTTCTGCAGGAAAGTGAGATGGAATGAGAAGGAAGGAATTTCAGAGTCTGCTCCCAGTCTTTAGCAGTGTGGTCTCAGGCAAGTGTACACCCCTCTCCAGACTCCACTGGAGCTGATCTAGATCAAAGGTGATACCCTGGTGACCTGCAGCCCACAGACCACTTGTTTGTTGACCTGTAGTGCTTACTCATTTTGATAAGCTGTCAACATGAAGTGACTAGGACGTTTCACAGAAAAATCCAGATTTCTGGCTTAAAAAAATGGATGATCTGGCCACATTGGGCCTAATTCTCAACCAGCTGGAGCTGAGTGGTGGCTGTTCGCTCAAGACAGGGTCCCTCTCTGCAGGTCCCACTGCTGCCCTGGTCTTGAACCAGGCTTGCTTCTTCCACTTACTATGAAACCATTGGAACAGATGCTCCCTAAAGACCATTCTAAATAAAAAATGATATGATTTTATGGTTACAGGAATCTAGGAGGTCCATGGATAGGGTAGAAAACCAGTATTAAGCTCAGTGGTGCTATGAACAGGTAAACTTCCAAGTTCAAGGACATATCAGTCATGGCACAACCTATTGTCAATATCAAGGTATGTCATTTTGCACTGGGGTTCCCAGAGACAACAAGGGGAGCTATCTAAGCCAATACTGAGCTGATCTCAATCAGCTTTCTGGGCTTTTGTTATCCAAGGACAGCCAGACCATGAGATCATGCTGAGAAACTGCAGGTAACAACAGCTGCTCCCAAGGCGGCATCTAAAGAGCAGGGCAGACAATGCTGCAAGGTCCCATTGTATTTGCACAAACCCCAATCGTGGGTGATTTTCAACTGCTCTTCTGGTGAGTTCTCCATCTCTTCCCAGTGAGCCAATAGACAAATTCCCAAAGCACTTGGGAGTATAATTTTATTCTCCCACTGGGGACACAGTCCAGAGCGTACAGAGTGAAGAAGTCAAAGCTTACCCTCTGCCAGTGGGGCACTGGTTCTTGGATCTTGAAGTTCTTCATCAGTGTGACAGTGACCCCTGGGGTGGTCTGAAATTGGATTTCTCTCCCAGTGTGGCTTAGACCAGGGAACTGCCCTCTGATAGCAACTGCAATTTCTCTGCCTCATGTGTGTTCATGTTGAGCTGCAGAGAACACTGAGGTGACGGGGAAAATAAAACAGCTGAGGGACAAATCCCAGTGACCAGGGGAACAGGAGAGAAATAGGGAGAAGACCATTTGAGTATGTATGGTCCTATCACTATGTAAATTGTCTAACAGGAAGAAGGACTCAAGACAGCAAAATTGGAGTCCCCCGTTAGTCATTCCCGTGTCCGTCACAGACTAACCATGCCGTCATCATCATCCTAAGAGCCAGTGCAGATGCAGGAAGATACAGACTGAGTCCAGAAGGGGATGAAGATGCTCATTACGTCTACATACCTGCTGCAGAAAATCACTAGCTTGGGCCACTCCTGGGGTCCTTCTATCCCCTGGAGCTTCTCTGGGCAAACATACATGAATTCTACACCTGTCACTCATGACTACTCCACTCTGTGTCTCCCAACTGAGAGATATCCAGGAGAAAAATATTCTTTCATTGTTGCTCTCTGAATCTGAAACCCCATTAGACGCTCAATGTCAGAAATCTATACCTGATTATATCACAACGAATGAAATTGAGGAAAATGACAGCACTATTTAAAGCTGCCATATTTGGTTATGGGTGATAAGAAATGATGCACAGCCATGGGAAAAATTCCTGGAAACTTAAGTTATAAAACAGAGCATCACACAAACAAGGATCAAGACATAAACAGAGCTCCCCTGGAAATATATCAGTCACATTGGCAAGGCAACATCTGATTCCATGTGTGATTGACTGACGCCAACCAGAAGAGCAAGGAATGGGCAGTCATTTGAGATGTGGGTCTGGGCTTGCACAGACTAGGCTTGGACTGAGCCCAAGCTGTTTTTATGATGCCAAAGAGAAGTATGTTACTTGCAAGGCTCTGAACGCCTCCCTGTTTTTTCTACCTGGATGCTTTCGATTGCTTCCTTCCCAACAGACATCTGAGTTACTGGTGCTTGGGGTAGATCAGGTGTCACATGCCACTGGCATTTCTTCCTAATACTAGGTTTTCCTTAACCCAACGGATATATGGATATACGATGGTGACGCTTTTCTTCAGAAGAATACAAATTGCTTCACTATGTTCTTTGGATTTCAGTACTCAGTTCTCCATATTGACAGATGGAAGAAATGGGACCCAGGGAGGTTAAGTGCTGTGCTCACATCACTGGTGATGGTTTCAATTTCTCTGGTGCTCGTTTGTCAAGCTGTGCCATAGGGATACTGTGCTCTCCTTCTTTCAAACGGCAGCTGTACCGCATCTTCCTCTCCATTTTATCTTTACAATTTGGTTCAATAAACTCCCTAATTAATCCCACGCCTTCTCCCCAATGCCAACAGAATCCCAGCCTACTCGATCTCACCCTCTTAAACTACTCTGAACATTATTTATTTATACCAATCATCATTTAAGACTCTTGAGAGTCCCTTGGACAGCAAGGAGATCAACCCAGTCAATCCTAAAGGAAATCAACCCTGAATATTCATTGGAAGGACTGACGCTGAAGCGGAAACTCCAGTACTTTGGCCACCTGATGCGAAGAACTGACTCACTGGAAAAGACCCTGATGTTGGGAAAGATTGAAGGCGGGAGAAGGGATCGACAGAGGACGAGATGGTTGGATAGCATCACCAATTCAATGGACATGCGTTTGAGCAAGCTCTGGGAGTTGGTGATGGACAGGGAAGCCTGGTGTGCTGCAGTCCATGGGGTCGAAAAGAATCGGACATGACTGAGTGAGTGAACAACAACAAACCATCCTTTATGGGGACTCTGTTATTGATTTATACATGTCTCTGTTGACTACACTTTGGGCCTGTTCCTTCTGGTGAAGACAATCACTTTGAAGGTAGATAGTTGGTGATACAGAGTCTATGCCCCAAATGTCTAGGACAGGCCAAGCCCTATAAATGGGGCTGCAAATTAGATGGCACCAAAATGGGAAATGGTTCCTTGATTTTTGTACTGTGCTTCAGACTGACCACATCAGAGCCAGCATCATGGATGCTGTCAGATGGTGAGCGAGACGGGGCTGGTCACCAAATGACTACAATCCCTGAGTGGTGAGGCCCTTTGAATGTCAGCAGTGGAGCTGTTCACGGAGTTACAGAGTGGAACTAATCTCCTCTTGCCTGGTGAAAATTCCTCTTATCCTTAAAAAAATCCATAAACTCGCTGATACTTCATTCCACATTTACTGGAAGAAATGACATTATAGGAAGAAAGCAATTGCTTGCCCAGAGTCTGGAGCCAAATGCTTAAGGACATTAGGGCCAGGTAGTGCAGGACAGGTAATGAATTAACACGCAGACTCTGGAGTCAGCCTGCCCAGGACTGAATCCTGGCTGTACCATATACAATTATGGGATCCTGGGCAAGTTATGTAAGCTCTCTAGGTCTCCATGTCTTCTTCTGTAACATGGGGGTAATCATAAAACCTACCTCACGCATTGTTTTAACACCCAGTAAGTGCTATATAAGTGTTGGCTCCCTCTCTGTCTGATGGGCTTCCCTCGTGGCTCAGAGGTAAAGAATCCACCTGCCAATGCAGGAGACACAGGTTCGATCCCTGGGTGGGAAAGATCCCCTGGAGGAGGGCATGGCAACCCACTCCAGTGCTCTAGACTGGGAAATCCCACGGACAGAGGAGCCTGGCGGGCTACAGTCCATGGGGTCTCAAAGAATCGGGCACGACTTAGCGACTGAACAACTGTCTAATGGTAGCCATGCGTGAGTGAGGCGGGGAAGATGGTGTAAGATGAAAGAGGGAACTTCCTTTTATAGTCCTCCCTCATGGACAAGAAACCAATTTTCTGTCCTGTAGTAGCACATGCTAAAGATGCTTGGAGGGAGAACTCCATCTGGCCACATTCCCTTTCTATAACTCCTAGAGTTTCTGTGGGTTATAATACATAAATCATGAGGGTTTCCCCAGGGCTCCCCCGGGAAGTGATTAGGGTAATACCAGGCTCTCTTCTGGAAGGCTGGCTCTTAGAAGTCGGTAATTGCAAGCTTTGGAACTCAGTTCCACCTCAGCCTTCCCAAAGAAGTCAAGACAGAGTGGCTCAGATGTGCAGCGGGCTCTCCTGTGTCTGTGTGAGGGCTGGGCACCTTCGTCACCATTTCCTGACACACAGACTTGTGACATCAATGCTCTTCCTTCCCTGAAGGAAGAAAGAGCTCTTTCTTCTCTTCCTCCAGCAGAACCTTCTTCCCTCTCCAGCAGAACCAATGACAAAGGCTCATCCTGTCCTCCATGTGGTCTTGCCAGTCTGTAGAACTAAATGGCCATTCAAACAGAGGTTTCTTTTCACTACCAATTGTCGTCAGTGGTCAATAAAACACTCTTTAGGGCTGAAGAAACAGATAAGACAGACGCAGTCTCCATGAATCCTTCTGGAAGAAGCAGAAGGAGGTGATTCTTGGTCCCCCCCAGGAACCCATGGATAACTCCCTCAATGTGTCTGCAGTGGACTGTCTTGATATTTTGGTTTAGCACACACTTCCCACCTCTGACTCTAAGAGGGAAAAAGAAGTAAGCAATTAATTCCTCTTCACTTAAAACACCCAGATGGGGTTGTTGCCTTTATAATCCAGATGCTGGTATATCTATTTTCACTTTGCTGATTGGAAATCTGGCACAAGAAGACCTAAGTTCTAACTTGGTCCTGACCTTGACTTTCTGAGTGATCTTAGGTGAACCACTCTGCTTCTCTGGATGCTGTTTTCTTCTTCCAGAAAGCGGAACACCACAATCAACATGAAGTGGGGATGTGAGAATTACTATAGTAACGTTGATAAAATCCTTGAGCTTCTTGAGAGAGGAGCACTCTATAAGTAACCAATATTAACGTGATTATACATCCAGTAACCAATATTAACGTGATTATACATCCAGAGAACCACACTTCCATTATATGGGCTATCAGGTTATTTAGTTTTGAGGAATAGAACTTTATTCATTTTCTATTTTCTTATAACAAAGTATTAAGCAGTATTAGAAATGATTCATTGGTTTACTAAGTATTATTCTCCATTTTCCTAGACAGTCTTTCTGAGATGAAACAGACCTTCTTGAAAAACAACTAATACATCCAGAAAAAAACCCAGGTGTTAATTTAACGTTGACATTTATTTCTTGCTCATTTTTAATTTAATCACGGTTTGCTTCTTTTTTTTTTTTTTTACTTTTCTTTAGAGAGAAGATTCTTGCCAAGGGTTAAGAAGAGAAAAAGAATAAAGTGTCAAACTTTCACATTTGTCATTCAAAGATGGAGCAGGACATTGCAGGGGAAAATAATTAACTCATATTTTCTAAAAACTCATTTATTTACCTACCTATTTTTGATGGTCCTTGTTGTGGCACATGGGCACTCGGTTGGGGCATGTGGGCTTTCTTTTGCTGTGGCGAGTTGCAGCTACTCTTCAGTTGTGGCCTGCAGGCTCAGTAGTTGTGGCTCATGGGCTTAGTTGCCCTGAGCCATGTGGGATCTTAGTTTCCAGACCAGGGATCGAACCTGTGTCTCCTGCATGGGCAGGCAGATTCATAACCTACTGGACCACCAGGGAAATCTCACTAACTCACATTTTCAAAGGAGCCTTAGATGCTCTGGCTGGTTCGGGACACTATATGGGATCATAGATAGTATTATCAGATTAGAAAGGATCTTGAAAGATCACCTAACACTTGTCCTTGACACAAGGAAATATCCGTACTATACCATAAAGATAGATCATTGGAAGTATATGGACCTGGAGACTGAAAACCTGGGTTCTGTGCCACTCCCACCATTGCACCATCTTTCTTCTTTCCCCTGCACCACTGGCCATCACTGACCTCAGAATCCTTCTGTGTGAAACGAGAATTCTACTGTCTGCCTCGGGGGGTTGCTGTAGTAAACCAGAGATTGTTATGTGAAAGTGCTTCATGAATAACGAGGCATCAGACGATGTCAGTCAACATGCAAATATCCTGGACATGCACCCAACCTCCTTGAATACATCGATGCTGAATTTTTTAAACTTGATTATCCATTTGGGGGCTCTATGTGCCAAATGTCAAACCCCAGGTTGGCTTCTGGCATGCTCTGGTGAGGCCTTGCTCCAACAGTCAGTGTGTGCTTGAGGCATACAAACTTACTTTAATATTAATCTGAGCAAAACATCATTAGGCAAATTGCTGCTGTAGAAAAATAAGAGAGAAAGAAAACTACCTGACATACTCTAACACCCAATATGAATGTTTTTGATTTTCTGTGCTCTTCTCCCTTCCATTCACAGATATTTGGGAGCTTATAGTATGCATCAATTCTATAAAACTCTGGACTACAAAATACACAATTCTATGAAACCCCCTGGACTGCAAAATGCCCTTGGGGTTATACTGCTATGCTACATACTGAACTTCTCAATAAGAAATGAGCTAATATGCCAAGGAAATGAAGAGAGTCCTGAACTTCTGATGTCCCCAGTCATTGGACTCCCATCTGTGGAGTACCAGGGGACACTCCAGATTCTAAAGGCTGGGCCCTCTCTGTATGGCCTAGGAGCTCATCTGGCCTGGGTCAGGGGTTCTGAGGCCTTCTCAGGAGGGTGCTTTGTTGTCTGTGGGATGTGCAGGCATCAGGGCGGGAGGGAGTAAGGGGTTCAGGTGGCAGCTATGGCAAGCCTGACCCGAAGATGGATCTGAGCTGCCCCAGCAACTGCTTCCACTCGCTTTTTGTTCTCAAGACCAACAGGGTAAAGGCCAGAAAGAAAAAGAAGAAATCAATTTGGGTCACTCATCCTGCTGCCTAGAATACTGGACCTCCCGACAGAAGCCAGGTTCCTGGGAGTCAGTGATGCTTGGCCCTGAGCCACAAAGGGAAGTGGTGCTCATTGCTCACAGAATTACAAGATCCCTCACACTTCTTCCCCCCCTTTCCTTTCTTCCTTCTATACTTTTCAAGTAAATGCTGCATGTTTAGGATGATGTCATTTTCCATACCAAAAATCATACTATAAAAATGTATAGTCTAATACCATATGATATTGGGGCTTCCCAGGTGGCTCAGTAAAGAATCTGCCTGCCAATGCAGGAGGCACGGATTCGATGATCCCTGCTCCAGAAAGATTCCACATGCCTCGGGGCAAATAAGCCCATGCAACACAATTACTGGGCCTGTGTGCTGCAACTACTGAAGCTTGAGTGCCCTAGAGCCTGTATTCCACAAGAGGAGCCACCGCAACAGGAACCTGCACACTAGAGAAAGCCCACGTGCAGCAACGAAGACCCAGCACAGCCAAAAATAAAAATAAATAAAGTACTTTTTAAAAGCCTAAAAAATAAAAAGAAAAGAAACACCTGCGTTCAAGGAGGATGCAGGCCACTGGAATGCAGCAGTTGATGTTAGAGATGAGGAGAGCTTGAACCAAGGCAGGGTGAGCAAGAAGCGACAGTATATATGAAGATTGTTTAGGATGTGAGTGGACCAAACGGACACTCGAGGAAAGACAAGTGCAGGGCGACTCAGGTGGCTGGATGGAGATGTTCTGACCTGAGATGGGGCAGAGGGGAGGAGGGAGGAATATACCAAATGCAGTTTGGTTGTGTCACTCTTTTTGAGGTGCCTGTGAGATATCCATGTGGAGATTTCTTGGGTGTGCTCAGTTGCTCAGTCAAGTCTGACTCTTCCTGACTCCGTGGACTATAGCCTGTCAGGCTCCTCTGTCCATAGTATTATTCTGGCAATGATACTGGAGTGTTGTCGTTGCCTCCTCCAGGGATCTTCCTGACTCAGGGATCGAACCTGCGTCCCCCAAGGCTCCCACATTGGCAGGCGGATTCTTTATCACTGAGCCACCTGGGAAGTCTGGAGATGACTTAGTAATGTATTTAAAATATGCTTCCGGAATTCAAGAGAGCAGTCAGGGTTAGATTTATAGATTTGGGAGCAGGTGAGATTAACCAGGCAGAGAATTGGGAGAGTGAGAATAGAAAAGGACCACAGACATTTCAGTGGCAAACAGAGAGAGAAGAATCAACAGAAATGGTAAAGAAGGCAATAATCAGAGAGACAGGAAGCACAGCAGGAGGAAATGGTGATGCGGATGCTAGGAACAGAGAGGGGGTTTTAATAAGCAGGAGAGATTGACAATAACAAATGCCAAAGCCAGCCTCTGAGTGGCGGGGAGTAGAGATCAAAAGAGCAAAACAGTCTTCTGATTCTGATCCTGGATATGCCTGGCAGAAATAGATTATACCCCAAGGTTGGGAAGAGGGAAAATGCCCACAATCAACTTGTGATGATCCACGTTTGAGAAAGAACCTAGATAATCTGAGATTGCTGGAAGGGCACAAATTACTTCTGATTATCTTTAGACTTGAGATATACCTGCCACCACCTGTTATTTTGAAAGGTTCTGAAGAATTTCTAACCAGGCATTTATACCTTGTGTTAATTATTTTCACTTTTGCACACAGGTTTGATTTTCACCAGATGCTCAGTTTTTTGGTAACTATCACTCACAACTCAGGTGACCTTGGATATAGAGCTAAGAGACTGGGTCATTATAGATTATAAATTACATTAAATGAATCATATTTTTGCTCACAGAGAACTATCAGTTAGAGAAAATTTACAAAATAATAAACACCCAGTATTCAACTTTAATTTCATCAACTTAACACTTATTACATCAGAGAGAGCTTCTCTATGTATAATAATTTTAGACTGTGGCACTCATGGTGAACTCTGCTGGGCTCCCCTTTGGTATTAGCTGTTCCTGACAACCTCTTTTGTTTCAGACTCTGCACAGTTCATCTCAGACTTGTTCAACCAGGTCTCCCCCAGTTTAATCGATTCAGGATTGTCCTCTCCCCAGCTCACTTTTTTATGCTTTCTAAGCATTCTGCTGCACACATAGAATGCAAGTAAATATTTGTTGAATAAATGCATAAACCGTCAGTTCTGCTTAGTGTGAGCTGTTCACACCAGCACTCAATTTTTACTCAGCTTGGCCCCCTGTTAGAAATTAGATCTGAGCAGCTGTGTGACACACTAGTGCCTCAGTAAAGAGGCAGGGAGAGGGGAGGAACCTTGATCAGACAGGGGAATCGTGTGGGTTAGGCTCTCCAGAGAGACAGAGAGAACCAGGAGGATGTGTGTGTGTGTGTGTGTGTGTGTGTGTGTGTGTGTGTGTGTGCGCGCGCTCAGTCATGTCTGACTCTTTGTGACCCCGTGGATTGTAGCCCACCAGGCTCCCCTCTGTCCATGGGATTTCCCAGGCAAGAATACTGGAGTGGGTTGCTATTTCCTACTCTCGGGGATCTTCCCGACTCAGGGATCAAATTGCGTTTCTTGCTTTGCTTGCATTGGTAAGTGGATTCTTTAACAGTAGTGCTACCTGAGTTATTTTAAGGAATTGGCTCCCGTGATTGCAGGAGCTGGTAGGTCCCAAATCTGTAAGGCAGGCTGGAAACTCAAGATTTCTATGTTATAGCCTTGATACAGAATTCCCTTTGCTTTGGGAAACCTGCTTTTGCTCTCAAGGCCTTTCATTGATTGGATGAGGCCACCCACATTATCAAGGGTCATCTCCTTTACTTGACATCAACTGATCATAGATGTTCATCGCATCTACAAAAGACCCTCACAGCATCGTCTAGACTAGGGGTTGACGGAACATCTGGGCACTAGAACCTCTCCAAGCTGACACATAAAATTTCACATCCCAGAACTAATGCAGGTGAGCTCATACAGTCTGAGGTGAGCAGATGGTAGAAAACATTTGGCCAATGATCCGGTTAAGGATGTCCAGAGTTGATATTCAGGATAGTGGTGTCCTGGTGGTGGAGGTGGCCTAGTAGCAGACGTTCCCAGGCTGTGAAAACACTTGTGCTGATGTGCTTTTACTCATACGGTTCCTCTCAGCCCATCTGATCATGGGTGGTGCTCTAGTGCCTTTGGCCTTAATCAAGAAATCAAGGCCAGAGCCTAGTCATGTGACCTGGCCATAGAAATACCATTTGGAGGAAGACTGCATCTCTGTCTTTTTTGGATCCTCCCTTGGAGCTCAGCTGTGGGAGAAGAGTGGGTCGGGATAGAGGGCGCTCAAGAAGTGGTGCTGGATGGAAAGCTGTCTCTAGGTACCAGGAAATGTAATGATGACAAGAACATTACCCTGTGAATCAGGAGACCTGGATTCCAGACCCAGCTCTAGGTGTGACTTTGGTCTCCTCATCTGTAAGATGCGAATTATAACACCTCCCTTCTTTCCTCAAAGAATAGTCGTGAGGACCAGTTGAGAACAGGGAGAGAGCCTCACTTACGGGACAACTTATGAGCAGGTCACACAATGTAGGTGACAGCCTCATGTCACGGTGAAACAGAGCAGGACCTATGGTCCTTGTCTCCCCCTACCATGTCCTCTGCCTGCCCTATGTGTGTGGAAAACTTTAGCCAAAGGATAAGTTTAATCAGAGAAGTGAGAAATGCAGAAACAAAGGAAAACAGTCAAAGGAGACTAAATAGTAATAATGCAGTCATTAAGCATAGTCAAGAATCTTTAGTTCTTTCTCAAGGGCTATAGACAATATTCTGAGCCATATCCTGTGAGTTGTCTTACAGATTCCAAAACACCAGGTGGAGAAATTAATTACAGGATGACCAGACTGTACTCATGACATGAGCTGCCACGATTCCGAGAACTGGCCTCAAAGAAATGGAAACAAACTGACCTTGGAACGGAAGACTGGACCTAAACAATCAAGATGCTGCTGCTCAGACCACCGATGACCAAATTAAAGATGACTGTCAGAGCTGACTGTGCTGTTTCTGTATGTAGCCCCCTACTTTTGTCTATAAAAGCTCTTGCCCCACTGGTTGCCAGCAGGGACTAGAGGGAGTCCCCCAACTTTTGGACAGACGTCCCCCACCCTTCCCCCACCCCCGTTTCCGGCATCTGAAATAAAGCAAACTTTCCTTTCCACCAGCCTGGCCTGCTTACTGGCTTTTGAGTGGCAAGCAGCCGGACCCCACATACACTCTTTCAGTAACAACAGAGAGAACATAGGCTTGCACCACACCGTTCCTGGGTTTGAACTCTGCTCTTTTACTGAGAGGTGTGTGGGCTTGGCCACATTTGTAGAACTGGTTGCCACTGTTTCCTCATTTCTAAAATAAGAACAGGATGACTGTACTCATTTACTAGGGCTGCCATAACAAGGTGCCCCGACTCAGGGGGAGGGGGCTTAACGCAACAGAAGTGTATCGTCTCACAGTTCTGGACGCTGGAAGTTCACAATTAAGAGCAAGTTCTTTCCTTGTCCTTTCTAGCTTCTGGGGTTGCTGGCCACCCTTGGCTTTTCTTGGCTTGTAGATGCATCACTCCAGTCTGCCTCCAAATTCACAGGATCTTGTCTTCTCCTCTGGGTGTCTGTGTCCAAATTTCCCACTTCTTTATAGAGACACTGGTCATTGGATTAGCTCCGCCTCCCCCATTCCAGTATGACCTCATCTTAACTTGACTCTATCTGCCAAGATCCTATTTCCAAATAAGGTCACTCGATTCACAAGCTCTTTTGAGGGGACACAAATCAATCCGGAACAACAGCCCACATCACAGGGGCCTGAAGAGTGTCTGGCACACAAGAGGTGCTCAGTGAATGGGAGTTATCATTATCATGGAAAAGACAGGAGGAAGGATCAAAATCCCCCTTCATCCACAAGACAGATACATCCATCACTGCAGTGATTACAACCAGATTGTCACATTTCTTTCTGGCTTAGCCTGGAGAGCTTGGGATTTTGATGCTGTCTCTTCTTCCAGATGATGTGGCCTCTTTGCCCAAGCTGGGCAGCAATAATGATGGACACTGAGGCCCAGCCCAGGACAGTGGCCTTCTGAGCTGCCCAAGTGGGCTCTGAGACAAAAAGTCCTTCCTTCTGGAGAAACGGGCCACAGATCCTGATGCCCTGGCTGGGGCTGCAAATATAGAAAGCTCCTTTCTCCCAGGGCTGAGACTCAGTGCTTGGGAGGGGCTCGGAAGCTGGAGGGTCTTCAGCAGGTACATGGGGTGAGCTCTGGGTTCCTCACTGTTGAGCACCTTTGCGGTGCCGGGTGCTAGAATACATCATGTTGGCATGACCTTGGATGCCTAAAGTGACTAGATCATTGGGGAAATCCATGTAATAGATGTGTGCTTAGAGCCAAGTTGGATAAGGGTTACTATTCCCTCTCCGGATGTTCCCCCCACCAGCCAGTAACTTTGACATCACATCCAGCCCCTGCTGCCCATGGGTAAGCTTTCACAAACTCATTTTTACACTCAGTCTAGTCCTTCCTTTCATAAGGGAGGCAGAAGAAGCTGTAAGTGATATTACATTACCTGCTCTTTATTCTCCAGTACAGATAATCAAAAGAGGGAGTCTGCATTGCCTTAATAGGCGCAATGCTCAGAATGAAGAAAAGCAGATCTGAAGGTTGCCAAAGGCTTTGAGAAATCTAGGGTGACTCATCTGGGCTGGGTACCCACCACCTTGGAGGAACCTGAGTAACCCACAGGTCCAATTGCCAACACTCTACAAACCAAGGGTTGAATGATTGTTCTTGGCTATCCCTATGCAGTGAGGCAGAAGCATTATTTTTACTGGAAAGCCCCCAAGTGTGACTTTTCCATTCCTCCTGTTTGCAAGTCCTCACAGCTGATGGGGGAGAAAATAGCCCGGCACATTTGCATTTAAGTCTTGAAATCTAAATATTTCTGTGAGTCATTCATTATTACCATATAACTCAGTGTTTGCATGCAAATAACTCTAATGCCATAAATGCTTATAAAATAAATCTCTTACCATATGAACTCGGTAAAGAATGCTAATTCCCAGAGTCATGAATGGCTTCGAGAAATCAATCACTTTCTCCCGTTCCGCAGTAATGGTGAGGCCTGCCACGGCCAGATCTGCTTTCTGAAAGGAACAGAGGGAGGTCATCAAAGGGGTGGCCCCATGAGATGGGGGCACAGGGACTTGTGACCAGAGGCCGCCAGTGATGGAGAGGTGCCACTCTGGTCTGGCTTCTCTGCTTGGGGAGTGACTCTAAGCAGCCAGAGGTCTGAACAATCACTCATGAGAGGACATGGATGTTGAAGGTGTAACTCATGTCCATCTCAAGTACGTGTGCGTGCTCAGTTGCTTCAGTCCTGTCCAACCCTTTGCAACCCTATAGGCTGTAGCTCACCAGGCTCCTCAGTCCAGGGATTCTCCAGGCAAGAATACTGGAGTGGGTTGCCATGCCCCTTTCCAGGGGATCTTCCTGACCCAGGGATCAAACCAGTGTCTCCTGCATTACAGGCAGATTCTTTACCACTGAGCCACTGGGGAAGCCCTCATCTGAGGTTGCTGCTGCTGCTGCTGCTGCGTCGCTTCAGTCGTGTCCGACTCTGTGCGACCCCTTAGACAGCAGCCCACCAGGCTCCCCCATCCCTGGGATTCTCCAGGCAAGAACACTGGAGTGGGTTGCCATTTCCTTCTCCAATGCATGAAAGTGAAAAGTGAAAGTGAAGTCGCTCAGTCGTGTCCAACTCTTAGTGACCCCATGGACTGCAGCCTACCAGGCTCCTCCATCCACAGGATTTTCCAGGCAAGAGTACTGGAGTGGGTTGCCATTGCGTCTGAAGTTAGACCCCTTTAAATACGTAAATTAGTATAAAAAGGGAGGCTCACTATGGACCATTCAGACAGAGACTAAAAACGCCCCAGGCAAGGGAGAATTGGCAGACAGAACTTCTGGATACTCAATAATGAGTAGTTTTTTATTCAACTGATGAACTTGTTCAGCCAACAAACAAGTCCCAGTGTTGTGTGAGCTTTGGTGAGGGAGTTACAGTGGAAAATAAAAATGATAGCTCCTCGGAAATTACAGGCAATCTAATGCAACTGCATTTATCTCCTAGGGAGGAAATGAAGGCCAAGAATTGAGCAAGTGGCCCAACATCACAAAGCTTGTCTTTGTCAGAGGTAGAACTACACCTCAGGCTTCCCGGACCACCAGCCTAATGTTGCTATCAAGGTCAAAATCCAGGTGCCACAGCAGAACTCAGAAAAGGGTCTCTGGTCCCCTTTATGCAAAGTCACCAGATGTTTCTGCACCTCAAGTGCCCACACCTGATGAGAATCTTGCTTGAATTAAGATCCCTTGAGAAACGAAGTGCTATCAGTTCCTCCATATACCTGTCAGGAAGTTCTTCCTTGCGTCTAACTTCAATCCACCCTTGTTGCAAAACAAGCTCACTTCCCATTGGCCTGCTCCCCTATACATAGAGTGGTGGGAAAGGCCCAGAGTGCTGTTCACTTCTGGCCATGCTCTGCTCTAACTAGCTAACTAACCTAAACTAGTCCCTTCACTTCTCTTGGCTTCCTTAATTTTATCTGCAAACCAAGGGTGTGGGGTTTAGACAGTGCCAGGATCCTTCCAAGAAATTCTCGGACAGTGATTTTCAAAGTGTAGTCTAGGACCATCCACATTAGAATCACCTTATTCTTATTAAAGACTAAGAATGTTAAAGAGTAAAGGGCTTATTAAAATGTGAATTCCTGAGTCTCATCCCAAACCTCCCAGATCAGACTCTGGTCATGGGGCCCGGGAATCTATATTTGTGACAAGTTGTCCAGGTGATTCTGTCTTATACCACTATTTAAGAATTATGTTTTATAACCTAGGCATGTATCTCAGACTGGCTTCCATCAAGGTTTACATTTCAGCTTCTTTTACCACTAATTCTGGTGGCTCTGTTGACACACAAGGTGGAGAAAGAAAGGAGGAAAAGTGAGATGTCTAACAATCTACAACCAGGCCAATTGGTTCTGAATGAGAACACACACACACACACACAAACATACACATGCTACACATGTGTGCGATTTTTCCTAAATCATTGCAAAGGAAGTAAGGAGAGAGACATGTCACTCCTCACTTTATACACAAAGGGATTTATGATTTGCACACACAGGATACATCCATTGGCAAAAGTCAGTTTCTTCTCCATCTCAGCTCCGCTCCTCCACCCCCAATTCATGCTAAAGCAGCCACTCGATCCAGCATCAGTTAACAAGGTAGAAATTTATAAAGTGAAAGTGTTAGTCATTCAGTCGTGTCCAACTCTTTGCATCCCCATGGACTGTAGCCCATCAGGATCCTCTGTCCTTGCAAGAATACTAGAATGGGTAGCTGTTCCCTTCTCCAGGGGATTTTCCCGATTCACGGATTGAACTCAGGTCTACTGCATTGCAGGTAGATTTTTTTACCATCTGAGCTGCCAGAGAAGCCCTTACAAAGCGAGGCCAGGCTTTAAAGTGACTAGAGTGCAGAGGTAAGAGATTTTTAATAAAAACAAAAAACATGAATGCCTTTTTGAACTCATTCTATATTTCTCCAAGAGAGGGTTGATGACTGCTGTCAAGTGAATCAACCCTTGAGGAGGGAGTGAAGTTTGATTAGAAGATTGTTAGTGCTTTCATTTGTGGGGACCCTTCAGAGGGTTGTTTGGAGCTTTCAGAACTTCAGTCTCTTGATGACAGTGGCTCTAACTTGAGTTCCACTCAAGAGCACATTTGTAAAGCAACAGAAATCAACCACAAAGATGTAGCAGGTGCAATGCTGGTCCTGTGCAGGGTTACAGCAAAACAGCAGTCAAGCCCTGCAAAGACCTTGGGTGGAGGAGATAGGAGTTTAATCGGTTGGAATGAAAGAACTGAAGAAAAAAATAGAAAAATGAAAGCTGATACGATGGGCAAGAGGTAACCACAACATCCTGTCCTTTTTCCGGTTATTAAAAAAAAAATAGATACATCCAAACCAAGTAACCCAAACCAACAACTCTATCCTCAAGTTTCTCCCCACCCCCACCAACAACACAGCCTTCTTCCCAAAAGGGCGAACTTCAGACTGCAATTTAGAAATCATTTCACAAGTTTATAAAGTCAGCCAACAACAACAACATTATGGTAAAACAATTCCATATGGAGAGAAAACTAGAAATGGACAGCATCCCAGGAGGGCGCTTTCCTGGGTAGAAGCAGAAAGACCACACAACCCGGAGAACGTCTGTCCCAGCCTCAGACAGGGCACTTCTGTCTCTTCTCAAATAGACGCTTCCCCCAACTAGACCAAACAGAAAACTGCCTCCTCGAGGCACTGCCGCCTCTTTGGCCCAGTTCTTCCTCTCCTTTGTCTCCACTTGAGAGTAACCTGGGTGCAGAGGAGGCAGGGAGGGAAGAGTGAGATGCTAGAAGAAGCTATGGAGGTTATGTAGTGGAGTTTTTTTTCCATTGACTCAGTAGCGAGTAGTAATCATGCACCATGGCTTCCGTGCAGCCCGGATTTCCAGCAACAACCTCATGGGATTGGCTATTCCAAAAGGCAGGCATGCCTTTTATTTTTACCTTAGTTAAAAAGACATTATCCTGTAAAGCAGGCTTTGATGAGGAGGTCATGTGCCGTGAAACCAAATTAACAACCACAGAGGCTGGGCTGCAGACTAGCAATTGTGGGCATGGAAAGTCAAGGGAAGTGTGGGCATCATGACAGTTCAACCCAGCCTTTCCGCATCTCTGGTCACTCTTTGGGGAGAGCCGTGCTCTCCAGTGAAAGAACCACAAACAGGACATCAGAAGACCTGGCTCTCATCACAGCTGGGCCATAAACTCACTGTGATCTGTGTCCGGGCCTGAGTTCCTCCTACCGTGAAATGAAAGGACTCAACCAGATGCTCGGAAGCTCTAGCATGTGTGCGTGCTGTCGCTTCAGTCGTGTCTGACTCTTTGCGACACTATGGACTGTAGCCTGCCAGACTCCTCTGTCCATGGGATTCTCCAGGAAGGAATCTTCCCAACCCAGGGGCTGAACCTGTGTCTCTTATGTCTAACCTGCATTGACAGGTGGATTCTTTACCGCCAGTGCTGCCTGGAAAGCCCTCTGAAGCTCTTCCCCAGGCCTAAGATCCCAGGCTTTCATTTTGCTGGACTAGGAAGGGAGGAACTTCCATCAACTGGTTCCCGTTTGCTCCAGAAGATGATGGTGGTCCTTAGTATTGGTGTTTCAGAGACGTCAGGGAGGAGACTGTTTATCACCCTAGTCAGCAGGGAGCAGAGGCCAAGGCAGGACAACCAGAAAGACCAGAAAGATACAATGCCATCTGGAGAGGGCAGATCTGGAGGTGTACCCCCGGAGGGGGCTGGGAACCCAGAAAAGGGCAGGACACCTGGAGCTAGAGAAAGAAGAGAGGGAGGAATGGGAACACGGAACAGGCAGAGCATTCTGTAAGCATCACGATGCTCCTGGTTACTGGGTGTGTGTGTATGTGTGTGTGTGTGTGTGTGCGTGCACACACAGGGGTGTATAAATACACTCCCTCCGAGAGAAAGACCTCTCTCCTCTTCCCATTTTTGATTGAAAGTGCTCTTTGAAGAGCTTCATGTTCTGCCTCTGAGAGATCCCCTCTTTTATCTCCTGGATGTTTGTGGAATTTACAAGGGGAGGGCAGACTGCAGGCAGCCTGGAGGTGACTTCCAAAACATACTACCCTGTGCTTCCTGGGTTGACTAGGGGTCATACGAGACTGCCACCATCATCGCTATCAGAGCCTGAAGGCTCGGAGTGGCTGCAGCTCTTCTCCTGGGATGAGAGGTCTGGCTGGAAGACAGCAAATTCATAGCAGGGCTCTGGGCTGTGCCTGCCCCAGCCCCCTGCCCGCACCCCGTGCTTCCCTGAGAACACCTCCAGGGAGGCCTCTGCCCGCAGCACCAGATCCTGAAAGAGCTGAAGGAACAAAGCTTTCCTCTCTCTCCCTTTCCTTCTCTTTTAGGCGCTTGCTGCCCCCTTTTGGGCAAAATTCTATCCCTTGCCCTCAGCAGTGCCCAGGCACCCTGGGCAGACCTCCGCTGCCTCAGCTCCCTGCCTCCTTTGTCTAAGAGCTCCTCTCTCACATGGAGCCCAGCGAATGAGAGGATGGGGTGGGTCAGAAGACCTCGCTCTGCCTTTTGCTGACCAAGTGTTCATAACGACTCACTTAGCCTCTCTGGGACTCAGCTTACCAGGTTGAACAATGGGGCGATGCCTGCCTATCAATATTATGTGAGAGTCAAGAGACGTGATGTGTGCGGAAGGGGCCTATGAACTCTGCACACTGTAGAGTCCCCCCCACACCTGCCTGGGGCAACGGAGGCAGTAGACAGGGTGGCTGACTCTCAGCCTTCAGTGTGGCCCAGACCCATCTGGGCTCTGTTATTCCTTACTTGCTGTGTGACCTTGGACAAAAGTTATGTAACCTCTCTGAGCCTCAGTTTGCTTATCTGAAAGTGGGGATAATAATAGCCTCCACTTCCCAGAATTGCTAAGAAAGTGAATGCTGCTAAGTCGCTGCAGTCGTTCCGACTCTGTGCGATCCCTTAGACAGCAGCCTGACAGGCTTCCTCGTCCCTGGGATTCTCCAGGCAAGAACACTGGAGTGGGTTGCCATTTCCTTCTCCAATGCATGAAAGTGAAAAGTGAAAGTGAAGTCACTCAGTCGTGTCCGACTCTGAGTGACCCCATGGACTGCAGCCTACCAGGCTTCTCCATCCATGGGATTTTCTAGGCAAGAGTACTGGAGTGGGGTGCCATCGCCTTCTCCGAAGAAAGTGAATGAGACAATGCTTATAAATGCTGAGCATGGCCCGCTTCAAAGTAAGTACCTGATTAATGTTTGATGTTAAGATGATACTGATAGTGATAATGATGATGAACTTGACAATGATGAAAATCTCAACAGGGCCTCTGGAGACAACATCTTAACCCACGATGAGTTGTAGGAAAGTCTGAGGGGGCAGCCAGGCCTGTTCCATCTCCAGGTGGGCAGAGGACTCTGGACATGTGGCCCCTCGTGGCCTTTCCTAGGTGACCTGGGACACATACACAGCTGAACTGATGCAGTGAGCCTCCCTGGTGTAACTGCATATCCACCTAAGGATGCTCTTAGGCTTCATACTGTACCACTGCTTAGACATCTCAAGGGAAAACCTGACATCCAGCTTGGAAACCAAACCCAGTCATTGTCCATAGCCTCTTCCTTGTTATACGATTCTCCTCTGGGGACAACAGATTCAATGACCTCCCCAGTTCCCCTTGAATTCTTGGATCCATCATGCTATCTCTGGTCAGCTTCCAGGTCTTTGTTCTCTGGCCATTTTTACTCGGCGCCCCCTCCCAGTCCCCCGGGGCTCCTGCCCGCCGGGGAGGCTGGCTGCCCTCCTTCACCCACCCTGCCACCAGCTTTGTACTCCTTTGCTGGTCACATCTGCACAGATCTTGTTTCACCTGCTACTCAGGCCCCATAGTGCCTCACATCCTTTGCTGGCATTTATTTATTTATTTATTTTTTGCTGGCATTTATTTAACTCTGTAATTGTGTTATTTAACACTGGAAAGCTTTGGGAGGATGCAGTTGGAATGAGAAAATGCTACACAGAATAAGGTGGTACCGAGCATTCTTGGAAGCCTTCATTCCAGGGTAATTGTCTCTGAAGATCCTCTGTGTATTAAAATATTAAAAAGGCTTACAGAATCCCAAGCAAGGCCAGCCTGAGGTGATGAGAGTGGCGAGGGCATTATCTGTAAAGACCCAGATAGGAAGGAGCTCCAAGTTCACCAAGCCTGGCTTCCCAGGGAGCGATAAACGATGCTGGGCTCTGGCTGAGTATCTGGCTCCAGGGTGACATGGGACCACGGAGCTCACTGGATCCCCAGTGAGCTCTGTGTCCTGGGATCTGCCCTGGAGTGTGGAATGTCAGGGAAGGCGGAACCCACTGCCCCCTCCCCAGGAATCCTTCCCTCTGTAACAGCATCCTCTTATCGACCCTCTGCCCTGTCCCAGGCAGGGTGCAAAATGCTGGGATACAGGGGTGAGCAAACACGGGCAGGGTTCCTGACAGCAGCAGAGGCAGTCATCAGACTGTTGAAGAAGAGATCTATAAAATGACAGCTGCACTAAGTGTTTAAAGGAATCATCTGTGGCCCCATGAGAAGGGAGAACAGGGGTTGACAGAGTCTTCATGGGAACTTTCTCAAGATGAGACTCAGTTATCTGAACAAGAGTTACCAGTGAGAAGGCCTGGGGTGAGCACTCCCACTCAGGGTTGGGGGGGAGGGTTGTTGCATGTGCAAAGGCCCTGAGGCACAGGAGGGAGCTTGGGGCATTCTCGGGGCTAGAAGAGGGCCAGAGTGTCTGGAGCACATAGGGCTGGGAACGGTGCTGTAAGATAAAGCTGGAGGGGCTGGCAGAAGATGCAATGACTTGAAGAGCAGTTGAAAGGTCCTGAAGTACTTTAAGCAGGATCAGGTCTGTAATCAGAGAAGACAATGGCACCCTACACCAGTACTCTTGCCGAGAAAATCCCATGGACGGAGGAGCCTGGTAGGCTGCAGTCCATGGGGTCACTAAAGAGTCGGACACAACTGAGCAACTTCACTTTCACTTTTCACTTTCATGCATTGGAGAAGGAAATGGCAACCCACTCCGGTGTTCTTGCCTGGAGAATCCCAGGGATGGCGGAGCCTGGTGGGCTGCCATCTATGGGGTTGCACAGAGTCAGACACGACTGAAGCGACTTAGCAGCAGCAGCAGGTCTGTAATCCTAACACGTTTAACACCTGTAGCTCTGCCTGTTGCTTAGTAAATTGACACATAGGCAGGGCTACAGGTGTAGCCTGGGAGTCAGGCCCTCATGGTCTGCCCACCTCTCCAAGTTCAGCCTCATTTCCCAGCACTCCTCCCGAAGCCCCTGGGAGTCAAACACCTCCTATAGCTCTTTCACTTGGAATGTCCAACAGTAACTCCCCTCTTCAAGGTCCATTCAAAGTTTATCTCCTCTGTACAAACTTCCCTATCAGTTTCTCAGGAATAAGCCTTTCCTCTTCTCAATCAAAAAGGGAGCTAAGGGACATCCCTGGTGGTCCAGTGGTTGAGAACCTGCCTTCCGATGCAGGGGACGTGGGTTCAATCCCTGGTCGGGGAACTAAGATCCCACATGCCACGGGGCAATAAGCCTGCACACCGCAACTACGGAGCCCAAGCGCTCTGGAGCTCGTGTGCCACAAACAGGGAGCCTGAGTGCCACACAAGAGAAGATCCCACATGCCCCAAGGAAGACCCCAGATGCTACAACTAAGACTTGATGCAGCCAAAGATAAATAGAAATAACAATAAAGTGAATAGATATGGGGGGGGGGAATGGAGCTACAACACTGCTTATACCACTCACGTAGCATTTGCCATAAGTTGCCTTATATTAGAACAGGGACCTGGGCTTGCATACCAACCCTACCCTTACTGGCTGTGTAACTTTGGGAAAGGCCTTAACCTTTTCTGTGCCTCAATTTCTTCATCAGTGGGCCTAACAACAGTTCCCACCCTCTTGGAGCCTCTACAGGAATTAATTGAACAACCCATACAAAATCGATGCCTGGCACAGAATAATTCTCATTGAATGAGAGCTCTTTCTATTATTATTGTGTGAACATTATTATTGTCATTGTGAACATTCATGCACATAAATTATCTCCCCCATTAGATTATAAAAAGCAAGGACCAGATCATCAAAAAAATTAACTTATGTAGTTGCCATAGGCTTCATTTTACAAAGAAACTGAGGCCCAGAGAGGTTACTAATTTGCTCAAGTACACACCTCCTGGATACAGAGAAATCTGTCTTCAGATGCACATATTCTCAGGACTGCTTTCTTATGGCTGCGCTGTTCATAGTGACATTCCCAAAGTGGATACACAGTAACTCTCCAAACCCAGTGCAGCCAACAGGGCAGGGTACAGGGGGCCAACTTCTCAGACACGGCCTCCCCTCCAGCCCCTTCTTGCCGACAGCAGAATCAGGTTGATTTCTGACACATGCCTGATGTGCCTGTACCAGGAGGGACTTATCAGGAAGCTGGGTCATTATAACCAAATTCAGGTCATGCTCTGGATGCAAACAGATACAATTTTTCATCCTCCAGCCCAAAGAGGACTCCAAACCCCACATCCCCCACTAGAGGGCTCCCTTCTCCCCCCTGCCCCCTCCCCAGGCCCAGCTCCCTGTAACTCCAGGGCAGTGCTACACAGGGAGCCCAAGCGAAAGGCGAACGGGCCCCCACGCTCTGTGATTAAGGCAGCCGTCAGGGGAGAGGTGTTAATTACCCTCTGGGAAGAAGCGGATGCTGAGGAGGGCCCGGCCTGAGCCAGGCGGGCCAGAAGAAAAAGGACCAGCTTCCAGAATCTCGCCAGCCCTCAGGCCTTCCATGCTGCGCAGTGGAGCAGATTAACATCTGCAGCTCAGCCCATTTCAAATTAGATTATGTGCTCACTTTCTGTCTTTTGATCCATCTACCTGCTGGGCGCCTTCCTCCCTCCTCTCCTGCCCCCCACCTAGGGAGCCGCTCAGGGAACCTGCTGTGATGCACCAGGGTCCCTGTACTGAGCGGCAACAGGATCTGAAGTTGCTGGGGAGCTCACTCCCACTCCTGGGTCCCCTGTTACCCGCAGGAGCCATCACTTAGATGCCCTAATAACAGGTTTCAGCGATGCACACAGCTGCTCTTCTGTTGCATGAGGCAGGCGGCTTCCCACTCCACCAGCCGTGGGCTGGGGCTGAGGGTAAATTAATAGGGCCCCATGGCACCTGCACAATGATGGGTGCCTTGTTCACTGGGGAGACTGGGGGTCAACCCCATCCATTCCCCTCCCTTCTTTCAGGCCAGGATATGGGAACACGGATAAGGGAACAGGAGGAGGACCAGCTAGTCACTTGTCTCTCATACACACACACATTCAAATCAGCCTGCTTCCCATTCCGAGGAAGGTCCTGATCAGAACCTTTTCGAGTCCATGTGTGCGTGCATACTTAGTCACTCAATCGTGTCTGACTCCTTGCGATCCTATAGACTATAGCCCACCAGGCTCCTCTGTCCAAGGGATTTCCCAGGCAAGAATCCTGCAGTGGGTTGTCATGCCCTCCTCCAGGGGATCTTCCTGACCCAGGGATCGAACCCGCATCTTCTGAAGATTCTTTACCCACTGAGCCACCTGGAAGGCCCTTTCGAGCACACCTGAGCCCAAATCTGAGAGATTTACTCATGCACCCTGGGCTGAGCCTATAAGGCTCAGAGCCAAACCCAGAGAAGCATTAGCATTCCCGGGGAAGTAGCAATGTCACTGGCGGGTCCAAGGGCTCCCTGGTGCTATTTCTTGAGGTGACAGCCTACTTTCAGGGTTGGATGTTAGAGTTAAATTAAAATCTCCATGAAATATTTAGTTGGCTCAGATCAGAGCTGTGTAATTGGCCTATGTGGGCCGATTTGAGGAAAGAACCAGGCTTAAGGAAAGAAGGGTTGGCAATTCTTTCACGGGTGAAGTTGTGTAGCACAGGGGTCCTAGCTGGGTCAGGAGGCCAAGCAGATATTATTGACCTTTGACCTCTTGTCACATGCTCCCATCTCTGGACATGGACCCTCTCTGCCTCTTAGGGTCAGAGAGATGTATGTCTGAATCCCAATTCTGCAATCCTCAGTGAGCAAATTACTTGAAGTCTGGGCTTCAACTTCCTCACCTCTAAAATGGGCACAATCATGCCTGTTTCTTGTGATTGTTGCAAGGATTAAATCCAGTAACCTCTGTGGACTGAGCTCAGGGGTCATTCTGCCCTTATAACCCCCTTTTCCAACTGTAGCCAGGGGGGTGTTTGAAGCTAAAGCAGATCATGCCATTCTCTGTATTGCCTTTTTACTCTTCTATGCCATGGACCCCATCAGCGGTCTGGTGAGGTCTGTTGACCCTTTCTTTAAAAATGTTTTAAAATGTTTATTACATTTGCTGTTTCACATGACTGTATTACATAATACATAATTACAAGGGACTTCCCTGGCAGTCCAGTGATTAAGACTCTTCCCTTCCAATGCAAGGGGTGCAGATTGGATGCCTGGTGGGGAAACTAAGATCCCATATGCCGCATGGTGTGGCTAATAAATGAATAAAAAATAAAAATAAAAAAACATAATCACATAATTGTGATACATTGGCCATGAGAGACAGAGGTAGGTCTAGCAACATTCTAATGGCATCGTTGGTGACAAGGTCACAGTATGCTTAATACCACTAAGATTTGTTGCCCACATTTATAGATAAAGGAAATATCATATTTCAGTTTGAATTTAGAAAAAAAATAGATATAAATTTTTCCCTTTTAAGTTTATGATCTCTCTTGATGCTCTCCTCAGACCCTTGGGTGGGCATGGACCCCAGGAAAAGAAACCAGAGAGACTTTCAAGTTACTGACCTTGATTCCTCACCAGGCCCACCAGGCATGGTGTGATGGGGCAGTGCTCTGGTTCTCAAACGTGACTGGTTCATTTGCACTGTGGAATTCTGGCATTTACTTTTTCCTCTCCCTGCTCTTGGGCTTCCCAAGTGGTTCAATGGTAAAGAATCCCCCTGCCAATGCAAGGGATGCAGTCTTAATCCCTGGGTTGGGAAGGTCCCCTGGAGGCAACCCACTCCAGTATTCTTGCCTGGGAAATTCCATGCACAGAGGAACCGGTGGGCTACAATCCATGGGGTCACCAAAGAGTCGGACGACTGAGTGACTAAACACCAATTCCTGGCTCTGCCCTGGCCTTGGTGAAGCTGCTTCTGCACATGGTTTGGATATCAGAGAGGTCTTTCCAGAATGCTCGTTCAAAGGAGCCCTCTTTCTGACACTCTCTGTGTAATTATCCTGAGTTTTTTCCTTCACAGCAAAAATCACAATCTAAAATCGTCTTATTTATTCCTTCATCTTCCTGTTTATTGTCTGTTTAGAAAGAAGCTTGCAGGAGGCAGGAACCTGTTGTTGCTGTGGCCACACGTCTCTCCAGAGCCTAGAACGGTGCCTGCCATGTGATGAGTACCAAATAGATACTTGATGAAGAAAGGCACAACTGAATGAATGAATAGATGAATCAAAGAAAGCAAGCAGGAGCTCATTCACGTGATTTTCTCACCTTGACTGAGTTAGGTGAGCAATTATGCACAGTTCCAGCTAAAAGTGCACATGCTGCAGCCACCCTTGGCGCTCACCAGCCACCATAATCTTAGGCAAGTCACCTAACCTCTCTGTACCTCAGTTTCTTCATCTGGAAAGTGTGACAGTAATAATACATACCTCACAAGGATGTTGTGAAGACTAAATGAAATGATATATGAAAAGCTCTCAGATCAGTGCCCGGAGCGGAAAATGCTACAGAACTGTAAGCTATTATTTTTGTTGTTGCAAGTTAAAGGATCAACTTCAGTGTTCTTTAAAACAGTGATTATTTCAAAAGATCAATACAGGTTTTGAAGAGAGAACAAAGAAGTCCCATGATTGGAAAACTGATACATATGATAGATGTTAACGCTGTGTTTATGTAGTTGGGATGTGAAAAAGAACTAGCCCTGAGAGTCTGAGTCTAGGCAGCCTCCAGGGATGCAGGGATGCCCGGGGAAGCCTGAACTCTGCTTTCTCACACTGTGGCACCATTACCATTGCCTTCATCATCCCCAATCCCCGATTTTCTGAAGATTGACCAGTGATTGAATCCCCAGTTTTCAGGATGATACACTCATTCATAATCCAAATGCTCCTTATTCCTCAATCAAATTGATAAAAACCTTCAGCCTACATGACAGTGTGGCCATCAGTGGGACCTGTGATAAGAGGCAGAGGATTGCCACTGGTGAGTTCACACACTCCTGCCAGTCTCCCACATACCCTGCTGGCTGCCAGAAAAGCCAAAGGTCTGGGACTCAGCGTGGGGCTCTGACATTGAGCAAGGCTAACTGGCCCACACGGGGATCAAGCTTGCAGCTCTGACCTTTCAGGCAGAAAACCAGCACTGACCAAGCCAGTTCCACAGCTGCTGGGGCCTCTGAGTTCCAGGCTTGTGTGTAAAGCAAACTCAGGGTGGCTCAGGGAACAGCATTCCATGCTGGAGGAATCTGACAGCACTTCTAGCTCATGGTGCTCTTATTTTATTTCCCTTCTTGCTTGTCAGCCCCCATGTTTAGGAAAGGCATGATTCACAGGCTGCTATTAGGATTGTTTTTGTTGGGTGAGATAAAGGACCACTAGTTGCTGGGAGCATTGCTGACGGCCACAGAGAACTTTCAGAGGTGGCCCCTTTACCCCTTCTGAACTCCAAGTCAACAAGCCTCCTCCAGTGATTCTCCCATCCCTTACTGTCTTGCTGGACAGAAGAAACATCTGAACTGGCCTCAGACTGACCCCTGAGCTGTGCCACAGGGTGCCAGGAAGGGTGAGCAAAGATCTGACTCATCAGATCCATGAACTAGTTAACAGCTAGCCTTTTTTTTCATTTCTTATCAGCATATGCACAAGTCAAAGCCATTGCCAAGGGCAGAGGGCATTTTCTCAGGGATCCCTGCTGTTTTTCCCTAGAGGACAGCTAGAGGTGCTGTCATAATCCTCTGGCCCCTCCTCCTCGGTAATTAAGTGCTGTTCGGTCTACTTCAGAGAGGTGCTGACAGGGTTTGCATGCCCCCTCATAATAAACACCCCCAAAATTCTTTTCACAGACTGCATATGAGCCCCATAACAACCTCAAAGCCAGCAGTAGCCAATGTAGAGATAGGAGAATAAGACAGAGCAAAGATGGTGTTCAATTCAGGATGATGGTTACCTTTGGGAGGAGGGAGGGTGTAGAGTGAAGGGAGGCACTTGGGCGGGCAGGGGCAAGGGTCTGCAGTGTGCTGGTGTTGGTGTGTTTCTTGACCAGGATTGTGATTACATGGGCATGTCCTCTTGGTGATGCGTCAAGTGGATGCTTATGATTTGTGTGCCTTCAATTACAATGCTTTTTAAAAAGTTGATTTACCCAAGTAGAAGAGAGAGTGGCTACCATCAAGCCTGACACTCAGCATCTTGCTGACTTTTTCTTTTTTTAATTCTTTTGTATTAAGGTAGAATCAAGTAAAAATGTTGTGATAATTACAGGTGGACAGCAAAGGGACTCAGTCATACATATAATGTAACCATTCTCCCCCAAACTCCCCTCCCATCCAGGCTTCCACATAAAATATTGCCTGCTGACTCTTGGGAATAAAAAAGCTGGGGGAAGATACACACAGGGATGCAGTGGCTACATTATTTGTGCCAGGGGCTGGTATGTTCAGACATGACAAATCTCTATTTGAACATCTGGGTGGCTTCTAATTCAAGACGAGTTAAAGGGAACATTTGGCGTTTTAACTGGATTTGTATTTTGCATCTGGGTGGAGAAAGGTCCAGATCCCTTGTCTGGTACAAACAACTGGACAGACTGTGAAACTCTCAGGAGCCAACTCTCTCGGCTGTGAACACCGGGCAAAGCCCAGTGGCTGGGGGAGGGGGAACCTGGCCCTTCAGCTGGGAGCCGCAAACACCCTCCAATACTTGCCAGCCTCCACTCTAGATGGGTCTTAAAACCCAGAGGGAGACAGCACTCCGTCCCATGTTGGATAGTGATGTTTTCGCAATGTTTTGTGGGTCCTGCGTTTAAGTATGCATTCTGCTAGCTATGTGATCATGGGCAAGTTACTTAACATCTCTGAACTTGTTTTCTCATGAGTAAAGTATGATTGGTAACAGCTTCTATTTTACAGAGTTGCTGTGAGGATTACATGAGTTAATGTCCAAGGTCTGACACAAAGAAAATGTTCACCACTCAATCATGTTTGATGCTATTATTATTATGCTCTTTCTGATTCTGGCATCCCACCTCCATCCTCAGCCCATCCGCTTGACACCCCTAAGACCTGGCCTTTGCTTTGGGCTGCACCATCCTGCCTGATGGGTTTTTTAAAAACAATTTTATTAAATTTTAATAATTTTATTTAGTTAGTTGTTTTTTTGTTGCTGCATGCAGTTTTTCTCTAGTTGCAGCGAGCAGGAGCTATTCTCTAGCTGTGGTGCACAGGCTTCTCACTGCAGTGGCTTCTCTTGTTGCAGAGCATGGACTCTAGAGTGCAGACTCAGTAGCTGTGGTACACGGGCTTCAGTAGTTACTGCACAAGGGCTTAGTTGTCCCACGGCATGTGGGATCTTCCTGGTGTGCGTGCTTAGTCGCTCAGTCGTATCTGACTCATTGTGACCCCATGGACTGTAGCCCGTCAGACTTCTCTGTCCATGGAATTTTCCAGGCAAGAATACTGGAATGGGTTGCCATTTCCTCCTCCAGGGGATCTTCTCGACCCAGGGATCGAACCTGCATCTCCTGAGTCTCCTGCATTGGCTGGCAGTTTCTTTACCATTGAGCCACCAGGGAAGACCCTGGACCAGGGATTGAACCAGTGTCTGCTGCATTGCAAGGCAGATTCTTAACCACTGGACCATCTGGTGGGGTTTTGGAAGGCTGAGCTCTCCTACCTGATTGGCTCCTACTGACTCCCCTTCACTTTTGGTCAGACTGACACTGGCTGACCCAACTGCTGATCTGCTGTACTTACTGACCACATCCACCCTCGGCTTTGATCTCCTGGCTGTATTCCACCATTCACCAACCCCTGGCATCCAGCCGGGTCCCCAGCCTGCTGCCATCCAAGACCAGGCAGGTGTGCTCAGGGCATGTCCTGGATGTGGATAAAGGATCTATTCCTTTATAAAGGATAAAGTTGACAGTCTTTCTGGGCTGTTCAAATTCACTGAATGGACCACCTGCTGCCATTTTTAAAGATCTAGGCCTTCACCCTGTTGCCTAAATTGCAAATGTAGACACAACAGGGGCTGAAATTTGTCATCGAGCAAGGGAGCTCACCTTAGGACTGCAGAAGGAATAATGCCATAGGTTCTGGAAAGGGCGAGGCAGAACGGGGCTGTCAGACAGCCATCTCCAGAGCTGCCAACACTGCAATTGGCACCACTGAGCCAGTTCTGGTTCTCACGCTGACAAATGGTGGGATGTCAGTTGCTTCTGACAAGCTATAGGATAGCCAGAAGAATCATCTGTGAATAAGCCCCCTAAAGCATATAAGGCTTCTGGCCAAGAACTGAGATGGTGAGGCCAAGCCTCGACAACAAGCAAGTTGAAAACACAGGAACTTCTGCTGTGAATTCATTTCTGTGAGTGAGGGATGGATGGTGGAAGGACAGAGGGGACTGTCGAATATGTTTGCTCTGGAGCAGGGCTATTTATTTCTGGGAAGGCAAGGGGCTTCCCAGGTGGCCCTAGTGGTAAAGGTCCTGCCTGCCAATGCAGGAAACTCGGGAGATGGGGGTTCGATTCCTGAGACAGGAAGATCCCCTGGAGGAGGGCACAGCAACTGACTTCAATATTCTTGCTTGGAGAATCCCATGGGCAGAGAAGCCCATGGGACTACAGTCCATAGAGTCAAAAAGAATCGGACATGACTGAGCAACTGAGTGTGCACACACAAGGCAACGGATGAGCAGAGCCCACCTGCTGGGGATGGGGGCTGGAGTGGGCAGGGAGCCTCTGCAGCAGGATCTGATGACCCAGAGATGGCTGGATGAGCAAACATGGCAGGTGTTCAAGGCAGCTCCCCACAGTACTCAAGAGGACACACTGCAAACCCATTTGAATTTGGAATCTGATTCTGGCACTTCTCAGCCTCATGATTTTGGACAAATGAACCTCTGAACCTGTTTCCTGATCTATAAAACACGGATCAGAATACTTTACTTTGTCAGGTTCTTTGAAGATTCAGTTCAGTTCAGTCACTCAGTCGTGTCCAACTCTTTGTGATCCCATGGACTTCAGCACATCAGGCTTCCCTGTCCACCACTATCTTCCGGAGCTTGCTCAAACTCATGTCCATTGAGTTGTTGATGTTATCCAACCATCTCATGCTGTCGTCGTACCTTCTCCTCCTGCCTTCAATCTTTCCCAGCATCAGGGTCTTTTCCAATGAGTCGGCTCTTCGCATCAGGTGGCCAAAGAACTGGAGCTTCAGCTTTAGCATTAGCACTTCCAATGAATATTCAGGGTTGATTTCTTTTAGGATTGACTGGTTTTTATCTCCTTTCTGTCCAAAGGACTCTCAAGAGTCTTCTCCAACACCACATTTCAAAAACGTCAATTCTTCGGCACTCAGCTTTCTTGATGGTCCAACTCTCACATCCGTACACAACTACTGGAAAAACTATAGCTTTGACTTGAGGGACCTTTGTCAGCAAAGTAATGCCTCTGCTTTTTAATATACTGTCTAGGTTGGTCATAGCTTTTCTTCCAAGGAGCAAGCGTCTTTTAATTTCATGGCTGCAGTCACCATCTGCAGTGATTCTGGAGTCCAAGAAAATAAAGTCTCTCACTGTTTCCCCATCTATTTGCCATGAAGAGATGGGACCGGATGCCATGATCTTCGTTTTTCGAATGTTGAGTTTTAAGTCAGACTTTTCACTCTCCTCTTTCACTTTCATCAAGAGGCTCTTTAGTGCCTCTTCACTTTCTGTCATAAGAGTGGTGTCATCTGCATGTCTGAGGTTATTGATATTTCTCCTGGAAATCTTGATTCCAGCTTGTGCTTCATTAAATGAGATAATATTTGTAGAGCAATTATTAGCACTGCACCTGGCATGTGGTAAGTGTTCAATAAACAATACCCATGACTATCTTTGGTGCAATATCACCCAAGGAACAGATGAAAGGTCAGCCTAGAGAGTCACAAGGGGTTGAGCTCAGCATATAGGAGTCTCAGGGGAGATGACTCAGATTCCTGCTTCATGGTGTACATGGTGTCACCCTCTCCACCAACACCTATACTCGAGGAAATAAAACCGGCAAGCATAAGCAGAGGTTGATTGCAAAGGCAGTTGGAGGGGACATCCTTGGTGGTCCAGTGGCTAAGACTCTGTGCTCTTAATGTAGGGGGCCCAGGTTCGATTCTTGGTCAGGGAGCTAGATCCCACATGCCACAACTGAGAGTTCACATGCCACAACTAAAGATTCCATGAACTGCAACTGAGACCCAGCACAGTCAAAACAAACAAATATATATATATATAAAACAAAGGCAGTTGGAGGACAAATGTGTGTGTGATGAGAGCTGAGCAGACAACCAGTTAGGCCAACTAAAGCTTAAAGACTGAAGACAGAGCGCTGTGACTCAGAGAGCAAACTAGAAGATGGGGTCAATTTCAGAGTCAGACAACTCACCCCAGACTTTCCCACCCCATGAGGAGAGGAAAGAGGGGGAGGGGGCTTAAGCTCCTCTTTCTCGAGACAATATTGGTGTGGGAAGTAGGGCGAGGTTGCCCACACACCAGGGTGAGCTGAGGGCCCAGCTGTGGGGACCAGGGGAAGGTGGAGCCAGGAAGGAAAGCAAGGATTTATGGGGAGTATATGAGGGGCCCATGGCTGCCCTGGGAGGACAGCCCCGGGGCAAATGGCATCTCTGCTGCCCTAGCCTGCTGAATGCGCCAGCACTTCTGGGTCACTGTGTGTTTTTCCTCTTACCAGTCAAAGGGATCATCTGAAAATCTACCACTGGTTCTTGGGATTGGGATGTTCTGTCCAGGCTCTGAGGTCTTTGGGGTCAAGGGCTATAATTGTTCATTCTTTTATACATGTCTTCATGGCATCCCATCCATTCATCCATCCATCCCCCCATCCATTTACCTACCACCCATCCATCCATTCATCTATCAACCCATTTATCTATCATCCATCCACCCACCCAAACATTTATCAACCATCCATCCATCTGCGTGTGTGAGTGCTAAGTCGCTTCAGTCGAGTCTGATTCTGTGCAGCCCTATGGACCACAGCCCGCCAGGCTCCTCTGCCATGGGATTCTCCAGGAAAGAATACTAAAGTGGGTTGCTCTCACCTCCTCCTGATCCAAGCATCAAGATTCTTTACCACTAGCACCATCTGGGAAGTCCATCCATCCATCTACCCACGTATTTATTTACCATCCATCAATCCACTCATCTATCCATCCATCCATCTGTCCATCCACCCATTTATCTACACTTTCATCCATCCTGTAATTCCCAAGTATGCTGGGGGCTGTTCCAGGTGCCATCAGCATACAGATGAATAAGACAGATATAATTTCTGATCTCAGAGAACTTGTATTCTAGTCTCACAGTAAGCAAGGTGATTTCATTTGGCAACAGTTTCTTTGAAGATCGTACAACAAGGTACTGTGGAAGAGAGGGGTTCAGAGACAGAATGGCGGTCCCTTAGGTGGCAGAGAAAGAATACCTCCTGGAGGAGGCAACATCTGGATTAGACCTAGATAACCAGGTAGAAACACTATATTGGAGACTTTGAGGGAACAGGTTTCTGCTAGAAGGAAGAGCACAAACCATATGCTGAAACTGGGAATGCCGTGTACAAGGAGTCAAGAGAAAGTCAGAGAGAGTGGGGCCAGTGACGGGAGATGCAGGGTCTTGTGAGCTCTTAATTACCTCTTCAGATGGTAGGGGCGTTGGTGAAATTGTGACTGATGAAGGTAGTTGTTATTCAGTCGCTAAATCATGTCCTACTCTTTGCGACCCCATGGATTGCAGCATGCCAGGCTTCCCTGTCCTTCACTATCTCCCAGAGTTTGCTCAAACTCATGTCCATTGAGTTGGTGATACTATCCAACCATCTTATCCTCTGTCACCCCCTTCTCCTCCCACCCTCAATCTTTCCCAGCATTTTCCAATGAGTCAGCTCTTTGCATCAGGTACAAAGTATTGGAGCTTCAGCTTCAGCATCAGTCTTTCCAGTGAATATTCAGGATTGATTTCCTTTAGGATTGACTGGTTTGATTTCCTTGCAGTCCAAGGGACGCTCCAGATTTTTTTCCAGCACCACAATTTGAAAGCATCAATTCTTTGATGCTCAGCCTTCTTTATGGTCCAACTCTCGCAACCGTACATGACTAGTGGAAAAACCACAGCTTTGACTATACAGATCTTTTGTCAGCAAAGTGATGTCTCTGCTTTTTATTATACTGTCTAGGTTTGTCATAGCTTTCCTTCCAAAGAGCAAGTGCCATTTAATTTCATGCCATTTTAATTTCATCCACAGTGATTTTGGAGCCCAAGAAGATAAAATCTGTCACTGTTTTCATTTTTTCCCCTTCTATTTGCCATAAAGTGATGGGACTGGATGCCATGACCTTAGCTTTTTGAATGCTGAGTTTTAAGTCAGCTTTTTCACTCTCCTTTTTCACTCTCATCAAGAGGCTCTTTAGTTACTCCTCGCTTGATGAAGGTAGAACATGGAGGAAATGTTTTTGCTCACTGAACAAGGGAGCAAATGTTGGCTCAGGGAGACTGGGCACCAGCTTAAAGCTCAGGGACACACCTAGATTTCCAACTCAAGGTATTGCTTTCCTAAGATCAAGACGACATGTGAACTTGCCACCAATGCCACCACCTTGTCACCTAACAGAGGCTATGTCTCTCGCAAGAGATGATCCAGAGACCATCCCTCTGGAGGGAATTTCTGCTCCTTGTGTCTGCTCTCCCCAGACAAGAGGGCAAGGAGAGGGGGTCAGAACCGCGGCAGGTTCCCACTGACGCAGATAACCTTTAGAAGGCAGCCAGAGCTCACACCACAGGAGTATGACCAGACACATGGTACTTCAGTTTTGTGTTGATCGGTTAGGCTTTTGTGGTCTCCAGACAGGTGTGGCAAGGAGAAATTAACCCAATTAACCCAGGCCAGCCTGGGACAGGGAAGGACCCAGCCCTGGAAGAGCACACCTCTCAGAAAGGCAGGCCTGTGGACCCATGTGTTTGGGGATGGATGGAGGAGGGACCGAGGCTTTAGGTCCAGAGAGGAAGTGCAAGCAGAGTCTTATGGGAGAGGCGGGTAACAGACAGCAGGGAAGGAGAGCAAAGGTCTGACCTTGTCTGAGAGTCACTGCATGCCAGGGATACTGAGGACATTCAGTTCGATTGATTTCTGATAATAACCCCAGGGTGGATGCTACTGTCTCCATTTTGAGGATGAAGATGCGGAGTGGGGTGGATCAGAAACACTGGCTGGCTTGTCCAAGCACCCGGGGTGGGGGCTGCGGCATGGGGAGAGGGGTGGAGGATGGATGAGCACGCTCAGCTCCCCCCATTTCACTATCTCCTGCCTCTGACGACCCTCAAACGGAGCTCAGGCCCAGCTCTGCCCTCTTGCTGGCCTCCCTCACCCATCTTTCCCCCACACTATATTTCTCTACCTCCAAGTTCTGCCTGTACTTCAGACCCATGTCATCTACTCCTCATCTCTGCCATCTAAAGCAGCTTGTTTTTTCCAGAGACTGTTTCTCAGTTCATGACTTCACCAGGCACTTGTCATTTAAAACCGAGACCAGGAGGCAGCCAGAGTCTCCCCGTCCCTCCTCTCTGCTGTCTCTCCATTCAATAACCAAGCCCCATCCATCCTACCTCTGAAACGCCCATGTAATCCATTACTACCACTTGGATCTGACCGCTGCTGTCATCACTCAAGTCTTTGCTGGAATTATTCAGTAGTTTCTGCACTGGTCTTATTGCTCCTAGTTCCTCCCCACTCCATCTGTCCAGTTGAGTGGATGCCAAGGGCACCTGGGGTCCTTGAACTTGATCGTGCATTACAACCACCTGGAGGGCCTATGAAAATGCATGCTCCTGGGCCCTATTCCAGACTGTCTGATTCAGCAGGTCTGGATGGGACCCCAGAATTTGGGTTTCTGACAAGTCCTAGGTAATGCTGATGCTGCTGGTTCAAGGACCACATTTGAGAACCACTGCTCTAGAATCTATTTCCAGACAAAAGATCTAATCACATCACTGCCTCCCTTGAAGAGACTCCAGCAACTCCCTGTGTGTGTGTGTGCACGCACTCAGTCACTAAGTTGTGTGTGACTCTTAGTGACTTCATGGACTGTAGCTGGCCAGGCTCCTCTGTCCATGGGACTTCCCAGGCAAGAATACTGGTGTGGGTTGTCATTTCCTTCTCCAGGGGACCTTTCGGACCCAGAGATTGAAGCGATGTCTCCTGCTTGGCAAGAGGATTCTTTACCACTGAGCCACATGGGAAACCCCTAGCAACTACCTACTAGCTTTCAAATATTGTCCAAACTCCTTACAGTGATATTCACGACCTGTCCCACACGTTCTCTCCAGCATCACCTCAAGCCCTCAAGCCCCGATCTCTCTTCAACCTATGATGTAGCCACATTGCTCTATTTGTGTTCCTTACACCTGTCACAGATTTCAAACTCCATGTCTTTGCTCACACAGTTCCCTCTGCCCGTAACTCTTTCCTCCTCGGCTCTTGTCAAACTCCTACTTATCCATTAAGGTCCAACTTGACTATTACTTCCCTTAGAGGCATCACAGTGTGTTAGAATGACCATGGACTTTGATGTCAGGCTTGGCTTTGAATTCCAGAATCAACCAACTTGTTAGCTGAGTTAGTCTCTCTGTTAAGCTGGAGCTAACCTCAGCATCCTCACTATAAACTGTGAATAATAACATTCATTTGGAAGACTGTTGTCTGAGAGGAAATGATGCATAAGAAATGCTTGGCAGGTAGTAGCTCCTCAATAAACAATAGCTATTATTATCATTATTGCGGCTCTAAAGTCTTGCCTGGCTTCCTGGAGCTGAATAATTTCTTTTTTTCCTGTATTCCCATAGAATTTTGCATATGATTCCATTTTGCATATATCTCACGCTGTGGTCTCATCATTTTTATGCACTGGGCCTCATTCCTATTATAGTTGGGGGCCATTGTACAAATTATAAAAATTGATCCTCCTAGCAAACTTAGTGGGCACATGACTTGGCAAACTAAAGATGTCTTTGCAGGAAGAAACTTTACAGGTGGATAGAGGCTTATACCAGAGCACATGCTTGGTGAGCTGCGTGAGGCTGGGTTTCAGTCCCCACCCACCCCTTGTACAATATACAACTTGCACAACCATCCCTGGAGGCTCTGTGAAGGTAGAATGTGAAGCTAGTGAAAGTAAAAACTGGGTCTTATTTAACCTGAAGTCACAACCAGTGTTGAATCAATGCCTGTAGGGGCAGGTAATAGTGCCTGAGGATGGGAAGCACTTAAGTAGGGTGAGTAGGGCCCTGGCCCCAGATTCAGGAAGAGTACCCTTAACTCCTAGAGAGAAGGGAGGTACAAGACCCAGGGTTAGTAACATCAGAGGCTCAGGCTTTGGAGAAAAATCAGCAGCTGAATCACCGGGGACTTTGGGGAACAAGGGGCTTCCCTTGTGGCTCAGCTGGTAAAGAATCCGCCTGCAATGCAGGAGACCTGGGTTCGATCCCTGGGTTGGGAAGATCCCCTGGAGAAGGGAGAGGCTACCCACTCCAGTATTTTGGCCTGGAGAATTGCATGGACTGTATAGTCCATGGGGTCTCGAAGAGTTGGACACAACTGAGCGATCTTCCTTTCACTTGGTGAACAAGACAGAGGTTAAGTGTCTTCATGTCCAACTGGACCTCTTCAAAGCACCCCTGACCTCAGACTACAGCCTGGTGCATGGTCGAGCCCATAGATGACACCTCACCTCTGCCATGTGAGGCGGGCAATCAGGACTACAGGATTCTTAGGAGATATTAAGATACCACTTTTTGCAGCTTCCTTCCCCACTCCTGCCCCAAATCAATTCCCTACTGCCTGGCTCTTCTGTGTCACAGCAAGCCAATCTCTCAGAAGGCTTTAAGATGCCTTAATTAATCCACTTTCACTTACTCTGCAGACCCTCACTCCCCTAAACAGCTGGTACTCGGCTGGGAAGGCGGAAATAATTCCCAAGAAGGGAGCGTTCTGACAAATTTCCCTGGCCGCTTCTAGACACCCATGGGCTTTGGAGGCGTTCCCAGTCTGGAGCTACTGGGGTAGCTGCGAACATAACTGAACTCCAAAGCCCCTGGGATTCCCATCCATAGCAGCTTCTTCAGTAGAAAGAACCCTCCCAGAGTCTCAGGACAGCCAGGGAAAGCTCTGCTCTCTCTTCCTGGATCTGTGGCTGATTCTCTGGGCCTCATGTTCCATGATCCCAGAGAGGGAACCATCGTGACACTGCTTCTTGGGAGATGAGCATTTAAGCTGTGCACCCTCACAGCTGGCGTACAATGTCACTCCCTGGTCCTGCCCTGCTTAGGGCTCCCTTAGCAATCTACTCACCTCTCTTCTGCCCACCCTGGAGCACACAGCTTCTTTCACATGCCTGCATTCTGCCCACCTCCATGTCACCTCACCTGTGAGCTCTCAAAGACAGAACCAAATCTCACCTATCCTTCCCCCCAAACCTCCGGCACAGTAACTGACTCCCTGTGTTAAATTACTATCTGCTGATTGATTAATCAACTCATGGCCCAGTTCTCCAAGCCTGATAGAGAATCTGCTACGGAATGAACTCCCCAAGTTTATTGAGGGAATGCTTATCACCTGGTGCCTTGCTCTGCATGACCCAAAGGAACTTTCTGATCCACTTTCCTGTGTCCCAGGCACTGTGTTAGGTGCACGTGGATATCAAGAGGAATGAGATACTGTGCTTGCCCGCAAGGAGCTGCCAGTCTCACTGCCACTAAGAATCCATCCCAGCAGTCCCCAGTGAGGAGTCATTTCTGCCTCCTACTTTGTCAGTTGAATACGATGTAGTTTATATCTATAACAGAGCTTTATTCCATACAACTTGGTGTTAAAATAACTTCTGCCATCTGTCTGCCTTTCCAGTGGGAGAGCTCCTGCAGGAAAGAGACCTGGTTTCAAATCCTAGTGCTTTTAGGTGCTGGCCTCTCTGGGGCTGTGTGTTCTTAGTCCATAAAAGGGAAGTAGTTATAACACCCACTTCCCAGATAATGCGGTTGAGGATGTAAATACCATCCATGTGTCCCTTTCAATCTGGCCACGGAGCACCTCCTCTTTTTTTGCCATTCTTCTGGTCCAGTTTAGTCCTTCCTCTCCATTCTCCTAGTAAGCAGACTCAGAGGACAGGAACGCTGTACCAAAATCACGCTCCATTCTCATGCGTCCCTGGTGGTGCAGTAAGACATGCACAAGACAGGGGTCTGAATAGTGTACGAATCTGGGCTCTGGCTGCTTGCTGTGAGTCTGCACTTGGGTTCATTGCGGACTCTCTGAGCCTCCATTTCATCTGTAAAATGGAGCAGTAATCCCTCTCAGACCATGCACAGATTAAATGAAATAGCATCTGCCGAGCTCCTACATAGTGGCTGCCCTAGTCAGCAGCTGTCATCGTCCTCCTCTCCCTCCTGGGGGCTCAGCTTTGAATAAGGACACAGTGCCTTCATCAGATGACCACTCCCCCCATTCTAATTCTCTACAGAGCCATGGAGAGCAAGAGGAAAAAATCTGAAGGCCCACGACAGAGCCCTCAGCCGAAAGCCGGTGACGGCCAGGTAGGGTATTGTCTGGGGCTCATGTTCATTGCAGGCTGCAGGTCCAGAGGCCCAGCTGCAGTCTTCTGGGAGATGTGCACCCCAGCCATAAATGTGGAGAGAGGACAGCAGTCACAGAGACAGACAGCTGCACCCAGCTGCATGGGCGGCAGCTGAGACAGACATCTCAGAAGAAAGGTACAGCGCCTGCAGTTTCAAAACTGCTTTTACTGGCTTTTTATCAGGTGGGTGAAAGGACTCGCATCACAGAAAGGCAACTTTGAGGACTCCGGATGAGACAGACAGTTGTAAGGGAGGGTCAGATGAGAGGTGGAGAGCGAAGGCGGTTGTGGTCCAGGAAGCAGCCCAGGGCTCTGGCCCTTTTATTCTCAAGGACAACAGCCTGTGGATAATGAACCAAACAAGATGGATTTCCTCCCTTCCTGCATCTTGGGGGTTGTATGCAGGAACCACTGCTTGACACACATGCCGCAAGAAGCCATTCCAGGAAGGACCTTGCCCAGAGTCAGACAGCCTTCCCTCTTTTTCTGAGAGGCAGGACGACCTGCTTAAAAGTCTCCATGAAAGGGGAGCTCCCCCACTCAGTAGGTCCTAGAATTAAATTCTGAGACCCCACACTGTCACTGTTTTCTCCTGGCCACCTTCACTGCCCCTGCTTTCATCCGGGCCCCATCCCGCCCCCTGCATCACTGGACCGCTCTCTGATAAGCATAACTGAATCTGGTCTTCCCACATCCAATCCATCCCCCTCTCGCCTCCCAGACTAACTGTCCAGGACCAAAGCCAATTACAGCACTCCTCCCTTCCTGGAATAAAACAAACCAACCACCTCTCTCTTCAAAAGCTCCCCATTAGCCCTCTGGACATAGTTTAAATATCAGTTCAGTTCAGTCGCTCAGTCGTGTCCAACTCTCTGCGACCCCATGAATTGCAGCACGCCAGGCCTCCCTGTCCATCACCAACTCCCGGAGTCTACCCAAACCCATGTTCATCGAGTTGGTGATGCCATCCAACCACCTCATCCTCTGTCGTCCCCTTCTCCTCCCGCCCCCAATCCTACCCAGCATTAGGGTGTTTTCCAATGAGTCAACCCTTCACATGAGGTGGCCAAAGTATTGGAGTTTCAGCTTCAACATCAGACCTTCCAATGAACACCCAGGATTGATCTCTTTTAGGATGCATCGATTGGATCTCGTTGCAGTCCAAGGGACTCTCAAGAGTCTTCTCCAACACCACAGTTCAAAAGCATCAATTCTGCGGCACTCAGCTTTCTTCACCGTCCAACTCTCACATCCATACATGACCACTGGAAAAACCATAGCCTTGACTAGATGGACTTTTGTTGGCAAAGTAATGTCTCTGCTTTTAAATATGCTATCTAGGTTGGCCATAACCTTCCTTCCAAGGAGTAAGCGTCTTTTAATTTCATGGCTGCAGTCACCATCAGCAGTGATTCTGGAGCCCAAAAAAATAAAGTCTGACACTGTTTCCACTGTTTCCCCATCTATTTCCCATGCAGTGATGGGACCAGATGCCATGATCTTAGTTTTCTGAACGTTGAGCTTTAAGCCAACTTTTTCACTCTCCTCCTTCACCTTCATCAAGAGGCTCTTTAGTTCTTCTTCACTCTCTGCCATAAGGGTGGTGTCATCCACATATCTGAGGTTATTGATATTTCTCCCGGCAATCTTGATTCCAGCTTGTGTTTCTTCCAGCCCAGCGTTTCTCATGATGTACTCTGCATAGAAGTTAAATAAGCAGGGTGACAATATACAGCCTTGACGGACTCCTTTTCCTATTTGGAACCAGTCTGTTGTTCCATGTCCAGTTCTAACTGTTGCTTCCTGACCTGCATACAGGTATCTCAAGAGACAGGTCAGATGGTCTGGTATTCCCATCTCTTTCAGAATTTTCCACAGTTTATTGTGATCCACACAGTCAAAGGCTTTGGCATAGTCAATAAAGCAGAAATAGATGTTTTCTTGGAACTCTCTTGCTTTTTTGATGATCCAGCGGATAATGGCAATTTGATCTCTGGTTCCTCTGCCTTTTCTAAAACCAGCTTGAACATCTGGAAGTTCACGGTTCACGTATTGCTGAAGCCTGGCTTGGAGAATTTTGAGCATTACTTTACTAGCATGTGAGATGAGTGCAATTGTGCGGTAGTTTGAGCATTCTTTGGCATTGCCTTTCTTTGGGATTGGAACGAAAACTGACCTTTTCCAGTCCTGTGGCCACTGCTGAGTTTTCCAAATTTGCTGGCATATCGAGTGCAGCACTTTCACAGCATCACCTTTGAGGATTTGAAATAGCTCAAGTGGAATTCCATCACCTCCACTAGCTTTGTTCATAGTGATGCTTTCTAAGTGATGCTTTCTAACTATATAGTTTAAATATACAAACATATAAATCCTGTCACCACTGGCCCCTGCCTATAGCTCTACCCTCCTCCACTCCCTGCCATACTTGATGACAGCCACACAGAACCATTTGCACTGCCTGGCATAATCTCAGTATTTTCTGCACCTAGAATATTCTTTTCTATTGAGATGATGCTCCTCCATCCTCAACACTCTGTTCCGTGGTCCATTCCTGGATGAGTCCTTCCCCGCTCATACCTGTACATACCTGGTTCGTGCTTCCACCAGCCCTACCACTGTCGCTCACTACCCATGTGACCCACGTTATCTGCTTCGTGACTCAGTTTCCTCACCTGGAATATCTGGTTATCATGAAGACAAACGAGTCAAGTGTGTAAAACAGTGCCTGGTCCACAGGAAACACTTAATAAATGTTGGTCATTTTTACCTTCATCATTGTTGTTGCTGTTCAGTCACTAAGTCATGTGTAACTCTTTGCAACCCCATGGACTGCAGCACACCAGGCTTCCCTGTCCTTCACTATCTCCTGAAGTTTGCTCAGACTCACATCCATTGAGTCGATGATGCCATCCAACCATCTCATACTCTGTCACCCCCTTCTCCTCCTGCCTTCAATCTTTCCCAGCCTCAGGGTCTTTTCCAATGAGTTGGCTCTTTGCATCAGGTGGCCAAAGTATTGGAGCTTCAGCTTCAGCATCAGTCCTTCCAACGAATATACGGGGTTGATTTCCTTAGGATTGACTGGTTTAATCTCCTGGCTGTCCAAGGGACTCTCCAGCATCTTTTCCAGCACCACAATTCAAAAGCATCAATTATTCAGCACTCAGCCTTCCTATGGTCCAACTCTCACATCTATACATGACCACTGGAAAAACCATAGCTTTGATGATATGGACCTTTGTCAGCACTGTTAATATTATTAATAGAACATGTATCACACGGTACTGGAATTCGTGGTTCACTTGTCTCTTTGAGTAGGTCCTGAGCTCCTTACCAGCAATTCCTCCCATCCAAATAGTGCTTGTCAGAGAGTGGGCACTTTGATGAATGAACGAATGAATGAATGACTTGCTGAATTCTCATAGGACCCCACCTCCTCCTATCTGAGTAAATGCAGGGACCAGGCTTTAAGAGGAAGAGAAACTCCCCCCCTTGAACCTGGGCGTCACATGGGAAAAGAGTCGAGCATTCAGTTTTAGCCCCTGGATCAGTATCTTGATTTTAAAGAATAGAATTCCATGACCTATTTTCAGTTAAAATAGTCTCTGGCTTCAGGGTGAAAAGGAATCCCAGGGGACTAGTTACACCTTTTTTTTTTTAGTTCAGCAAAATGTCTCTCAACAACTTTCCCAGTGGATCGAGGCCACAGACAGCTCACCCGACCAGGTCTCCGGCAAACCCTCTCCACAATCTTTTCTCCTAGGGGCCCAGGAGGGGAAATGGAATGAGGCATTTCAGCTTCATCTACACTTAATTCATCAAAATGTCATTGGTAAGAGCTATTTGATGTCCAAAGCTTATGAGCCTTGAATCTAAGCCTTCTAAAGCCCCTTTCTCTTTGAACCTAAATGGGCTGTTCTGCCAACCTGGCGTTGACTGCCAACAGGGGACTTGGTTCTGGGCTTTGAAGCTTGGGGGGGGCTCTCTGTCCCTTCCTGAATGTGCTTTACTCTTTCCCAAGCTGGGCCCCTAGGATGTGAAATGCAATCTCTCTCCTTTCAGGATACCAGTGCTCAGGGCTGAACCCACAAGAAAGCTTCACACACAACTGGGGGAGAGGAGAAGGGGTCAGAGAGGTCATCCACTCACTTTACAAATAAAGTTCAGCCCCTTTACGGGCCAGAGTCAGACGTGGGTACCAAGTTCTGGGCATCCTCCACAGGCTCTGCCTAGAAAGACCTCTCAGAAGAGAGCACCATTCACAGCTGGAGGGAGATGAGGGTATAAGTCCATCAGGAGAGGCCATGAGGACTCAGGTGCCCATCTGCTGTCTGTGGGACCGGGGGTGAACCATTTGTATTTCTAAGCCGCAGGGTGTTCACCCATAGATCCACTTCACAGAACCATTATGGAGGATAAAGAGTCAGTGCTGTGAAAACAGTTTCAAACATGAAATCAATGCATACGTGTGTGTGTGGGGGGGTGACTAGTACAACAGCCAGGACAGACACACTCCTGACTGCACTGCTTCCCAGTGACCTGTCCGTGTCTCGGTGAGGACCCCAAACCCCTTCACGAATGCGCCGTTCCCCCACCCTCTGTCCTGCCCACCGTGATCCCCACCAGGACTCCGCTCCAGCCACATGACTGTCCCTGCCTCTCCCCAATGCCTAAGAGACGCACACGCTCTCAACTCTCAGCAGCCGCTTCCAGAAGCGATTTCGTTTTAAACAACAGCCAACCTTTCAGCTCCACAGCTCCTTCTAGCTACAACCCTTTATCTCACTTTCCCACAAGAGCAAAGCTTCTGTAAAGAGTATTCCACAATGATTCAACCATTGCAGTGTGATTTCAATCCAGCCACCCACTGAAACCACTCTTGTCTGTGGCTTCTGCATTCTAAATCTGATGGAAGGCTGTTTTGTGCTTCCTTTCAAGAGGTGGGAAGCATCTTTACCCGCCTCTCTCAGCAGCCTTCACAGGCTCTCCTCCCTCACCTCCCTCTTGAATGTGTGATTTTCTCCCGGAGGGTTCCGTCCCTCCTCACAGCTTCAAACCACCTACAGCTCACCAACCACCCCAGGACCTACACCTGGAGCCGCAGAGCCCACTCTAACCAACTCGCTGCTGAGCATCTCTACCTACGTGTCCAAAAGGCTTTTCACAGCCACCATTTCCAAAGCGGAAATCATCCCCCTCTTTCTTCCCAGACCTGTTTTTTTTTAATTCGTTTATTTTCTATTTTTTAACTTTACAATATTGTATTTGTTTTGCCATACATTGACATGAATCCACCATGGGTGTACATGTGTTCCCCTTCCAGAACCCCCCTCCCACCTCCCTCCCCATCCCATCCCTCCGGGTCATCCCGGTGCTCCAGCCCCGAGCACCCTGTATCATGCGTTGAGCCTGAACTGGCGATTCGTTTCACATATGATAATTTACATGCTTCAATGCCATTCTCCCATATCATCCCGCCCTCACCCTCTCCCATAGAGTCCATAACACTGTTCTATTTATCTGTGTCTCTTTTGATGCCCAGACCTGTTTTTCTCCTGGGTTTTCCACCTCAAAGACTGGCACCACCATCCACCCAGACTCCACGTCAGCGTCCACATCAGAAACCTCGGCGTCATTCATTCTACTCTTGTCCCCTCCCATGAGCCACCTCCATTCAGTCCCCGAGTCCTGACAACGCATCTGTTAAAGAGCTTCCACAAGTTACCAAACAGAATCATACTATGATTTCATTTAAGAAAAAAACTTGTGTAAGTACATACTCATTAAGAAATCAGAAGGGATCATATTGAAATGCTAACCACGGATATTACTGGCTGGTGGAATTACAAGTAATTTTTTTGTTGTTTTTTAAAACACATATATTTTATAAAGATTGTATTTATTGTTTTGGCGTTAAGTCTGTCTGACTCTTTTATGACCCCATGGACTATAGCCCTCCAGGCTCCTCGGTCCATGGGATTCTCCAGGCAAGAATACTGGTGTGGGTTGCCATTTCCTTTTTTGGGGGATTCTTCCCAAGTGAGGGATGGAATTCCTGTCTCCTGCATCGGAAGGAGGATTCTTTACCCCTGAGCCATTCTATCTTACAGAAAAACTGTTATCTTTAAAGACAGCTTTTGAAGGCTTCTTCTGACTCCTAAGTTACTTTTGGTTCTCATCACCTCTTGCAACAATTCAATCTTCTCCCTGGTTCCCCTGCCTCCAGGCCTTTCCCATCCCTCACCCATCCATGTTTCACACTGTAGAAGGCCACTGCCCACTTCCTAGGCTCACTTCCCACCATGCTCTGTTCCAGCTGTAGTCAGTATCCTAAAATGGAAACTACCATGCCCCTCCCTGTCTCCAGGCCTTGGACTCTGCCTGGTTCTCTCCCTCCTGGCTTGATCTTCTCTCTTCACATCCCTGCTCTCCCTGGCCGACTCCTCCTGGTCCTTAAAGATTCAAGTCAAACATCATCTCCTGCAGGTGTCCTTCCTACACATCAAAAGCAGAGTCAAGAGGTCCTCCTCCAGTCCTCTCACCAGCCTCTCTACCTCCCCATCCTAGCCTTTCTCGTTCTGCTTTTACCCAACTGGTCCTCCATCAAAGAGTGACCTAGTGTCTGTCTCATTCAACTCTGTATCTGAATACCTCGAACAATTTCAATGAAAAATTCACTTTAAATAAATATACTGGGGTGACACAGGAGGATGTTGAGACTGTTCCGAGGACATCTTCTTCTTCAAGCTTTAGTCCATCTCCTCCTCTCTGCCAAGCACACCTCCACCAAAACACACCATCACTAATGTGGACTCAGTATGTGAAGGGTTCGACGGGGGGCAAAATGAATTCAGGCCCAAGAGGCTCCCAAACAGACACACTGCGCTTTTCTCCTACCCAGACACGGCCCTGGGGGTGAGGGGCCAGCCATCTGCCCAGTTGATGTGAAGCCACTTGTTTTCACTCAAACCACACTCCTACTTTTAACAGGATTTACACCGAAAGACATACTCTGATGATTTTCAAAAGTAAGAAGAAAATATGTTTGAATGCTCTTTCATAACTAACACGCCATGACTGCAAGCCCCACAGTCTTAGGTAAGCAGGTGACTATGGATATGAAAGACTGAGGCTCTAGAACACCCAGTGGAGATGACCAGGAGATGACTACGCTGCATCACTCTGCATCCAGGAGGCTACCGCATTCCTCAAATGATCTAAATAAAGAGATTACTGTAAGTCAAACTTTCTGTGGGTGTGGGCATGCTCATGTGTGTGTTATTTTAAATCCTTACAAAAATTCTTTCTGGATAAACACTGAAGCCTTGGGGGATGGGGTGGGAAGGATAAAAAAAGTTGCCCAAGGACACACAGCAAGTAAGTAAGTGAACTGAAATTAGGTTTAACATCAAGATTCCTACTCTCAGACCATGAGCACTGAAGTCAGCTCACTCAGTTGTGTATGACTCTTTGGGACCCCATCGACTGTACCCCGCCAGACTTCTCTGTCCATGGGGATTCTACAGCCAAGAATAGTGAAGCGGGTGGTCATGCTCTCCTCCAGGAGATTTTCCTGACCCAGGGATTGAATCCAGATCTCCTGCATTGCAGGCAGACTCTTTACCGTCTGAGCCATCAGGGAAGCCCCAAGTCAGCTGGACCAGGGCTTAAATGCTGACTCTAAACTTACCAGCTGTGTGATCTTTGGCAGGTTACTTAACCTCCTTGAGCCTGCGTTTCCTCATCTGTATATAAGTGACAGATTTAGGTGAGATGACCTCTGAGGTCTCTTCTGTCTGGGACACTGACTAGCCAGCCCCAAGGCTTTGCTGTCATAACCTCTGATCTGTGCAACTTGGGGAAGGGGTCACACAGCGGGGATGCGGCCTTAGGACTGTTGTGATCCTAGGGGACATCAGGGCAGACATATCAAGCACTGAACCTGGGAGAGATCAGGGCCAGCATATGTATTGAAAGAATGGGTTAATTCCTTAATTAATTAATACTACCCAGCCATGTCTTGATGAGACCAAAGCAGCAGTGTTTTGACTTGAAAGCTGATCTGGGGTGAATTTTAAGATCCCCGTCTGATTGCCCAAACCATTCAGTATGAAGCTGTATGTCCTTGAGTCCCGGATCCTGTCCTCTTCCTGCCAGTCCACGTCACAGCTCATTAAGGGGCTGATAAGGGGATGGCTGTGCACTGACTCTGACATCCCTGAAGTCACCCTACAAGTCACAAGGCAGTCCAAGGGAGCTGAAGAAACGGGCTCAAGGTCACTGAGTACATGAGTAAGACAGGAGGAGAAGGATGGGCAGTTCACTTTTCTGAGGTTTAACCGCTAGAGGGGCATCTTGACTGGGGGTTTCTAAACAATAAGACTGCCTTGGGAGGGGTTTGGGAACTAAGAGAAGAGCCAAACGTCCTTTTCCTGGGACATATGGGCATCATCGGCTAGGGGTTTGAGCCTCAAAGATGGCAGAAGGCTTCGTCCCCAGCCTGTCCCTGTGAGAGGCTCCCAGGGCCCCTTGGGCCTTCTACGGTCTTCCACTGATTGCAAGCCTCACTCTGCAGCAAGGCCTCCCTCCTGGACTCTAGGAACTGGACAATTCACAGTCTCACTGAACAAGTCTTGCTGCTGGCCCCACTTAGTCACTGCAAACGCTGTCAGGAAAACTCCTAACCACCATCCCACCTCAGCCCTTAAATACCTGCCACATGCTTTTGTCTATATAGAACTTTCCATCATGCATTGCTAAGGATTGCTTATTTAATACCCTAACTAACATTTTTATCCTTGAAGACTGGGATTTAAAAATGTATCTTTTATCCCAAGTTCGGCACATATAAAAGGTGGCATGCATGTTTAGTCACTCAGTCATGTGTGACTCTTTGTGACCCCATGGACTGTAGCCTGCCAGGCTCCTCTGTCCATGAGATTTTCCAGGCAAGAATACTGGAGTGGGTTGCCATTCCCTTCTCCAGGAGATCTTCCTGACCCAGGGATCGAACCCATGTCTCCTGCATTGGCAGGCGATTCTTTACCAGTGAGCCACCTGGAAAGCCCATATATATAGGATTACAATCATGTTAATTTAACAGATAAAGAGATGAGAGGAAAGAAGGAAATAAAAAAGCAAGCAAAGGTGAAAGGGAAGGAGGATGAAAAGGAAGGGCCTGGGCTTATGCGGACCTTCCTTGGTAACATCTCCATCCAGCTGAGGTCGTGTGCTATGGTGGGATTCTGGAGTTAGACGCATCTGGGTTCAAACCCTAACCCTCTCTTACCCTGATGGTGTGCCTTCAGACAAATCATTCAAGCTCTCTCAGTTTAGGTGGCACATTTGTAAAATGAGGATAACAATGAACTATTAATAAAAGGTAAGTGCTGAGAGGATTAGAGATAATGTATGTAAAGCCCCCTACACATTGGCACTGTCTGGGAGGCTGTAGGGGCTCCTTCTGCGCTTGGAGAGCACAGAGAGGGATGTGTTGGTTCAAAGTTACTCTAAGAACCTAGGTCTGTGATCTCTGCACTGGGTGCCGATCACCTACCCTGACGAGAAACACTCAGTTATGGAAATACAGACAGTGAACTAATAACAACTTAATTTTTACAGATGTTAGTAGTTTGTGCCAAGAAAACAAGTGCTCTGTCCCTGGAAGAACTTTCTACAGTCTTGCTCCATCAGAATGATGACTGACATTCTAGGATGCTCACCTACATTTTAATCAAGTCTCCACATTCACCCTGAAAATTTACAGCCCTACCAAGTGCACCTTGGCCCTGGTCTGTAAAGGCACACTAAGGACAGCAGAAAATAATACAAGAAGTAACAAAATAGCCATAACTGTGACCAATGCCTCTGACAGTCGGACTCTTTTCCTTTGTTATTTAACCATATCTCTTTGACAGCCCTTCTCAAGCATCAAAGTCAGCTGATGTAGGGTGTTCTACACTCCCAGGGCCTGTCCAAGCTCTGCCAGGGGTACTGATAATCAAAAAAATCATCAAAACGGGAACTCCCCTGGTGGTCCAGTGGTTGAGAGTCTGCCTGCCAATGCAGGGGACATGGGTTTGATCCTTGCTTCAGGAACTAGATCCCACATGTGTGTGTGCTAAGTCACTTCAGTTGTGTCTGACTCTTTGTGACTCTTTGGACTATAGCCCACCAGGTTCTTTCTTCCATGGGATTCTCCAGGCAAGAATGCTGGAGTGCGTTGCCATGCACTCCTCCAGGGGATCTTTCCGACCCAGGGATCAAACCTGCGGTTCTCACTTCTGCATTGGCAGGTGGAATCTTTACCACTAGCGCCACCTGGGAAACCCTAGATCCCACATGCCACAGGGCAACTAAGCCTGTGTGCCACAACCACTGAGCCTGTGCATCCGAGAGCTGGTGCTCCACGACAAGAGAAGGCACCACAATGAGAAGCCTGTGCATGGCAATTAGAGAGTAGCCCCTGTCTGTTGCAACTAGAGAAGGCCCTTGTGCAGCAATGAAGACCCAGCGAAGCCAAAAAATAAATAATTAAAAAAAAATCAGAACAACAAAAAGCACCTGAATTATCCAAGAAGTGAATCCAATCTCTAAGCCGTATTTATTGGTCGAAGCCTCTATTCCTTAGCCATTACAGGTGCTAGACTGGGACCAGAAGAGCCACAGGGCAAGGATCATGGTGACCTTATTCACCAATGACCAATACCAATGTATATATACCACCAGTGCCTGGCTCAGTGCCAGCTCAGGGAAGATTCATGCAATGAATGGACAAATAAATGAAAAGAGCATGACCGATTGACTGAATAAACAGAGGGTTCATAAGCATAAAGCACAAACTTCTGTCTTTCTATCACCCTCCCCAGCCCACCCCCAGATCCAAACCACCTGTTCTTTCCTTACCCGAGCGATCAGCTCCCCGACCATGCCCGTCCAGGTGCCATTGGCCTCGGGCACGCCGTACACGCCGTCTCCGACCAGACGGATCTTGTAGTTGAACCGGAGGATCTCTGCCAGCTCCTTGAGCATGTCCACACAGAAGCCCTCGTAGCGGTCATTGCCTTCCATTTCCTGGTGGTTCCCCTTCAGCATTAAATATGGGTTTTCCTGCAGCAAAACTGGGCAGCTGTCATTCTCATCTTAGCCCTGGCGTCTCAGCCACATGTGATGAGGGGACCAGGGACACAGGAGGTTGGGGAGAAGATGGGGTGGAGGAGGGAAGTGGCTTGGGTAACGGGACACTTTGGAGGTGGCAGTTACCTCCCTTTCCCGACTTCAAGGCACTTCCCTTAGCAGGAACACGCAAGGGTCTCACTGCACAGAGGGTCCAGTGGAAGCCCCTCTATCTTGTTTAAGGTAGATCTGACCCCATCTCCTATTTCATTCCGTCATTTCCCCCCCTTTCCTTTTGTTTATTCCACACAGACTGATCTCAGGGCATTATGAGAGGCAAGGATGCTGATGACACAACAGGTGAAGTTCTTAAATGCACTGTATGACTGCAACCCAAGGCAGAATGGGTCCAGCCGTGGGTGTTGGGTCTCTCAGGTGAAATGTCCAGGAAGATTCCATGGAGGAGGTGGGATGCAAGCTGGGCTCTGGAGGATGACAGAACACTGACAGATAGAAGTGGTGTGGATAGAGGGCTGCATGGGCAGGGGAAAGGCAGGCTCAAGGACATAATCCCCAGTGAGATGAAGCTCATCCCATTCAGCAGATGATGGAGGCTCCCTTGAGTGGAAGCCTGGCTTGTAGGTAGGATGGGAGGATAAATTTAGAAAGATGAATTAGGGTCAGCACGGGCCTTGGATGCCAGAGCGAGGTACATCACACATATATAGTAGGGAAGCACTCAGAGTTTTCGAGACTCAAGGATGTGAGTGAAGAATGAGAAAGCGAGAGAGAGAGAGAAGGTCTGGGAGTGAGGACAGACCCTCTCCTGTTAAGGGATGCTGATTCCTGAGCTGTGCTTTGGCTCAGGTGGGCCTCAGAGCTGGATAAGACACAGAGAGGGTCAGGTGGATGCCGGATGGGTGTGGGGCACAGAGGGAGGATCCTCAGACCCTTGGAGCCTGAGCAGGAGACTCAGGACAGTGTCATCATGGCCGTGGACAGTTTGAACAGGAAGAGGTTTTGGAATATGTTGAATTTGAGGTGCTGGTAGATGATTCAGGAGCAAACATGCGACTGAATGTTGCAATACGGAGTGAGGGTGGGATCGGGGGCACAGATGGGGCGGCCTCTGGATAGAGGTGATGGCTGAAGCTGCAGGATATGGGAGACCATGGAGGGGGAAGGACAGCAGAGGGATAAGACCTGATTGGGGGTGGAGGGTGGGGTTGGTGAATGAAGAGCAGCCACAGAGCAGGACAAAGAAGAAGCAGCCAGAAAAGCTGAAAATCAAGAAAATGTGGTCATGAAGGTCAAAGAGGCAGGGGTTTCAAGCAGAAGAAGACAGGTATTCCCATCCAGAGAGGAAGCAGGGCTGTGAAAGGGCAACTGGGTCACGTGTCACTGGAGATATTCGAAGGCAGGTTGGGGGTGTTGGGGGGAGGTGATGGGCAGGGATGGGCATGAATGAGAGGTGCACAGGGGAGGGCTGGGGTTGTTGGGAGGTTAGGAGAAAAGAGGTAGCCTGCAGAGTGCTTCTCAACCCAACTGCTCCCAGTCACATCTCTCTCCAGACTTCAGTTCTCCTCTACCAGCAATGGCGACCACTGACCCCTTGATGGATGATCCCCTAAACTGGAGGGTAGTCCAAGGGCAGCAGGGTGTAGGTGAGGTGGTCTTAGGATGGGAGGGACCAGAGTATATGTGCAGGTGGAAAGGGAGGAATCCCTAGAAAAGGCAAGATAGAGAAGGAAGAAAGAGAAGTGTGAGTCAGGGCAGCAAGGTCACAGGAGAGCCAGGGTGAAGGCGAACTTGAGTCTGGGAAGTGGACCTGGAGGTAGGGTGGAAAGCACAGATGTGGGTTCAGAGAGGAGAGGAGGAGGGCAGAGGTGAAAACCGCACCAGAGTCGTGCTGGGGGCAGGAGGGAAGGCTGGGTGCCTGGAGAGGTTTGCTCAGGGAATACGATGGGGGTGACAGAGAGGAGCCTGGGGTTGCCCGGGTCCAGCTGAGTCAAGAGGCTGAATGCAGAGGGGCAGCTGCGAGCAGGACTTGCAAGGAGAGGTGGACCTGGAGACAGGCAGGAGGTGAGATGGCTGGACATCACATTGGAGACAATTCTAGAAGCCAAGAGAGGGAAGTGCTGAAGTGCTGGTTTGCTGAGCTCAGGCTGGAAGAGGCCTCTGGGCTGGGGAAGATGGGGAACCAGGCAGACCAGAGGTCAGGAGGGGAGGAAGGGCGAGAGCAGTCTTGTGGGTGTGATGAAGTGGAAGAGGGGCAGGTAGGAGGTTCCGTGCCAGGGGGAGGGACCTCCGAGTTGAAGGTGATGTGATTCTGGTTCATGATCTAGTGCACTGTCCTGTCAGTGAGACGCAGCCAGGCTCCCCGCCTTCCATACAAGCCGTCCTTGGCTCAAGGGCTCTTTGTCTTTCTGTTTAACCTGTCCTTGGGTTTCACCTCCAACACTGTTTAACCTGTTTAACCTGCAACACCATTCTTGGGGTCCCATTGCCTCCTCTGTCGCCCATCCACATTTCAGCATTCCTACTGAGCTCCCAGCCAGGGTCCCACACACGCCTCCTCCATCTTCCTATACCTGCTGGCTGCCAGGTAGAATGTACGTGGGCCTGGGACTGACTCCTCCTGGTGTCCCCACCTGGCTCCAGTGTTCAGCACCCGCAGATTGTGTGGGTGAAAAGTGCTGAAATGGCCTCACCGACAGAGCATAGCTGGGGAGTTTCCATGTCTGGATTGGAAGACAACCTCCTAGGGTATCTTTAATGACCCCAAGGAGTTTCACAAAATTCTTCTCCCTGAACACTCTTAAGTTAATTTAAAATTCACTGGCATATTTAGAGTGAATAAACACACGGCCAATGTTAGACGAAGGAGTCACAGGCATTTTGGAAAGTGTGGGGGCTGAGTGCTGGCCTGGGGCCCCATCCTGGCAGGGGCGTTGGGAGAACGGAAGATAGTGATGCGGGCAAAAAGCTTAACCCGGGTTCTGACACAAGGTGGGGTATTTGCTGCAGCTAATTCGGCGTATGTCCCTGGAGGAAGGCCTGGCAACCCACTCCAGTATTCTTGCCTGGGGAGTCCCCATGGACAGAGGAGCCTGGCAGGCCATAGTCCATGGGATCACAAAGAGTTGGATACAACTCAGCGACTAAACAACAACAACAATTCTGTGTATTAGCTGGTGTTAACCAATAAATCACAAGTCCCAACTGCACCCTGTCAGGAGCAGGACACAACAGGGCTGTGTGCTCAGTTTTAAGGGATAAATCATTCAGGATGACCATTTGCCAAGGATCTCTCTCAAATGGTCACTGGAGACTGGGACATGTGTTTGAGGATGGGCACCAGGGCGCGGACTCAGGAAGTCCTTCAGAGGCGGAAAATGTCCCAGCAATCTTGCTGTGTGCTGTCCACCTCAGCCAGGACTGTTGCTCAGTGTGGCCCCAGCTCAGCTAGGCATGCCCAGATCTGGGAGTCTAAGTGACACCATCACCCCCTCATCCTGCTGACATTTGCACATTGCTTTGGATAAGCTAAGGTTGAGCTGAGAAGAGGGGGTGGCAAAAACTCTGTGAGCTGGGATTGCCTCTCCATCCTTTGCTGTGACTATTCCCTTTGCCTGGAATGTTCCTCCCAGACCGCCACGTGTCACCTCACCCCCATCAGGTCTCTGCTCAGATCTGCCCTTCTCAGTGAGGCCAGCACCCCACTCCCCTTCCCTAGCTCTGTCTATACCCTAGCACCCAGAACTGTGCCCAGCACACAGGCATGCCCCACAAATACTCAGTGAATGAGTGGAAATACTCAGTGACCCCTGTCTCGTACCACCTGAAGGGAAAGCCCATGAGCCGGCATTCAAGTCCCTAAGCATTGTGGACCCACTCCACTTTTCCAGCCTCAGGCCTTTCCTCTCTACCTATGCCCGTGTCCTAGCAACCTGCCCTTTCCTGCGTTTCCTGAGTGCCCGAAAAGGCTCTCCTTCATCCACTTTTCCTTCCTTATCTCTCACTGACTTTTGAGGCCCATCCTCATGGTCCCTCTTCTTGGAAGGCTTTGCTGACCTCCCCAGTGGGATGGGACCTCTCTCTCCTTCAAACCCCACAGTGCTAGACATGAGCCTATTTCCTGGCTTTTTTCCTGCTCTGCTCACAGTAGATCAGTTATTCCAGTCCAGGGCTCCTGGGCCCCTGGAGTTTATGAACGTAGTGATGGAAGTCCCTGAACTCTTTTTCATTATCTTGAAAGCCTAATCTTTCAAAAGAAGGTTCTTTTCTTAACGGACACATTTCCAGACTTTGCACGGTTAGCAACGATAAGGCTGAACAGACTAACTAATAGTTGGGTCTGTTTGGAGCTGAAATTACATCAGTGCAGCCACGCTGGTTATCTCTTGCTGATAAGATGCTGGGCCAGACAGGGAAGTAGGCTTTTGATTAGTTAAAAGGAGGTGGAGGAAGGGGGAAAACTCATTATTACTTAAAACATGCAGTTGGTTTAATTGACAAATCTTTAAAAACATAATGTCATTGGAGGTGGCGGGAGGGGAGAAGAAAACGACTTTGGCCATCAATGCACTTGAGTCGTGCCATCTACTAAATTACAGCCTCTTTGAGGACAGAGACTGAGTCTTACTCATCTTGGTGTCCCCAGGCATGAACACAGTGCCTGACACACAGCGGGAAGGGCTGGGTAATCATCGAAGAGAATTGAATCAAATAAAAAAGGCAGATGGTCCCTTTCTCTGTAGATTGAGAACGTTCCTTTGATCGTTTGGAAATGAAGAAATCACAGGCCATAAAAACCCACTGGGTTCAGGTGTCCACTGGCAGGTGTGCAATTTGTACATGTAGGCACCAAGCAAAGCAGGCTGCCGTGAAAGAGTAGGGGCCATCCTGGTGGACTTCTCCCACCTGTGTCTTAGGGTGCCCTGCCCTTGGCCTGCACAGATGCCCCGGTTGTTGGGGTGCCCCCATTAGAGACATCCACAAACTGCTGTCTCGCCACCCCATCCCGCTTCCCCGGCTGCCTTGGAACTCATCAGATATCATTTCCATATGAAGCAGCAACTTGAGTTTAATTACACTGTCATAAATTGGCCTCGGTGCTGTGATTAGAGCTCCCATCTTCTGTTCCTGGGGAGGCTGCAAGAAGGAGGAGGCACCCCGGGGAGCAGCAGCTGGGAAGACCTGGGGGCCCCCGCTTACCAGGATGGTGGTGACGACCAGGGTGGTGTTGAAGAGGCTGTCAGAGATGTTGGAGGCGTACAGGCGGCTGTCCATGCTGAGCCCGTCTGCCACATGCCACTGGCCAATCTGAGGAGACCAAGGAGAGAGTCTGGGAAGGGCTAGGGGGAGGTGGAGGCTGGGGAGCTGGGGTGCTGAGGCCCTACGAGACCCCAGGGCTGGGGGAGTAGAGAGGCCAGTCCCCTGCCTCTGGCGGTGCTACGGTTAAGTCACAGAAGGAGGGAGCCATGCAGAGTATGGAGCAGAGGGGCTCAACTGGGACGGGGCTACTAGGGTTGGGGGGTGGTCAGGGAAGGGCAGGGAGACTGTGAAGGAAAGCAAGACTTAAGAGAGAGGTGGAGGGGGAAATGCGAAAAGAAATCAGGAATGGAGGTGACCTAAATGGGAAGGAAATCCAAAAAAGAGGAGATACAGGTACACACATATACATATGGCTGATTCACTTTGCTGTACAGCAGAAATGAACTCAACATTGTAAAGCAACTATACTCCTACAAAACTTAAAAACAGAAAAAAGAAATCAGGAATGGAATGCAGTTTAGGGATGCTCTCTCACCCAGAAGGGTGGGGAGCCAGGGGAAGCCTTCAGGAAGCCTCATCATCTAAATAAGAACCAGCTACCACATGGCATTTACTCAGTTCTTCAATTAATGCCCGCTGAATGGTTCAATGGATGCATGAACCACGAGAAGGAAGATTCAGGCTCTAGTTTTGGTGGAGGCACTTGCTGACTGTGAGAACCTTGGCAGGTTACTTGAATCTTTCCCAGTCTCCGTTTCCCCAGCTCTAAATGGGGGTGGCAAGGTTTGCCCTGACTTCTCAGAACAAATGGGAATCATGCATACGCCAGTTCGATGTTACATTATTCAGCCAGACCCAGGACCTCGGATCTCAACTGAATCACCCCAGAAGTGACTGAACACATTTCCTCATCTGTAAAATGGGAATAATACAAACTTCATGGGGTCATTGTGAGAACAGATTTAAGCTGAAACTCAATACCTGCTAGTTTCCTTCCTCTTCATTGTCTTGACTAGAGAGGGAAAAAAATATCCACAACTTAGTTCCACCAGTTCCACTTAGTTCTACTTTCTAAGAAAGTCACCTAAATTGAAATTCAACATCATTGGGTTTTTAGAGAATTTGTTTGTTTTCCCAGTGGAATTTTTTTTATAGCTACACATACGTGTGTGTGCTACCAATATCTTTCTACTAGCTGGATCTCCTGGCAAGCCATTTCTGTTGCTGGGTGTTGGAGGTGGGCAGCCAGGAGAGTCAGCTGGCAGCTGGCTAGAAACCCAATGAAATGCACACAGCCGCCTTTGCCAGGCATCTCCAGGCACCGGCAGCAGCTTCCCTGGAAAATTCTCACAGGTTCCATGGATGCCACATGGCTCCACCCACCAGAGCTGGGCTCTGGATTCCTCTTGTGGAAGCTCCAACCACAGTAAAGACTCGTCTCACCTTTGGCTCTGGACCCAGCCCCAGAAGGTTGACGGTCACGGGGAGCAGGAACCATCTCTCTGACATCACAGTCTGGAGCTTCAAGAGGGGAGGGCCAGGCTGGAAGCTTCCAGTTCTAGCAAGAGCTCCGATGGTCTCTACAAGTGTGCTTTTCATCTGTCAAAGGAGATATGGGGGCTTCCCTGGTGGTCCAGTGGTTAAGAATCTGCCTTGCCATATGGGGGACACAGCTTCAATTCCTGGTCCTGGAAGATCCCACATGCTGTGGGGCAACTAAGCCCTTGCGACACAGCTACCGAGCCCACAAGCTGCAACTACTGAGCCCACAAGCTGCAACTACTGAAGCCCCCGCGCCTAGAGCCTGTCCTCTGCAGCAAGAGAAGCTACCACAATGGGAAGCCCACACGCCGTAACAAAGAGTAGCCCCCAATCACTGCAACTAGAGAAATTCCATTCAGAGCAACAAAGACTCAGCACAACCAAAAATAAATATACAAATAAACATAAAAGAGAAAAAAAAAACTTTTTTTAAAAAAGGCGAGATGACCAAAAACCCCTCTCCAAGTTTCAGCAAGGATGCCACTGATGTCTCCATCTCTACACAGGCAGATAGGTACCACACGTGTTCCTAATCATTTTAGTTTACAAGCAGCGTCTCCTGCATATCCACACAGGAAGCCCCGTCTAGATAAAGAAACTGAGGCCAAGACAAAAGAGCCCACCCAACAACTTGCCTGAGATAACCTTACCGTCAGCTGAGACACCTGAGCTTTATGTAACCCCTGTGCTCTTAGCCCCAGATCGCCTTGCCAAGGATGCCTTTGTGGCCTCCTGTCTGGTTCTTCCAGCGTCCTACCGCATGTTCTGTTTACATGTCCGTCTCCCCCGCTAGTCTGTGGGGGAGGGGCGGGCTTGTTCAGGCTCACACCCCAGTTTCCTGCTCAGGGACTGGTACTTAGAAGCAGAGGAAACCATCGTCTCCCATAGGCTGAGTGTTCCTGTAGATGAGGCAAGAGCAGGAGGCAGGCAAGCCTCCTCTGGCTTCCTGGAGTGCCTACTGGAGGAATCAACCAGGTCAGGGTACAGCCTGAGCTCCTTGGCCCCCGCCCCTCTCTCTGCTGGGGAGAGAGTTGGGGAGGATGAGGGATGAACCACAAAATTTTCAAGTGAAGGGGGAAAGGGAACAAGAGTTACCAGACACCTCTTGTGCTGAATGGGCTCTATCAGCTGTTTGAATTTTCCCAGCAACCTTGTGGAGTAGTGACAATGTGTTCATTTTATTTACAAGGAAACTAGAGCGCAGAGGTTTAATGACCTGCCTAAGGTGGTGGCTCAGTGGTTAAGAACTTGCCAGCCAATGTAGGAGGCGTGGGTTCAATCCCTGGGTCAGATGATCCCCTGAAGAAGGAAATGGCAATGTACTCCAGTATTCTTGCCTGGAGAATCCCATGGACAGAGGAGCCTGGCGGGCTATAGTCCATGGGGTTGCAAAGAGTCAGACACAACTTAGTGACTAAACAACAACAAAGTCACTTAGTTAGCAGGTGATGCATGATCTTGAACCCAGAGCTGTCTGACTCCTGAATCCAAGACCTTTCCCATGTCCAGTGCTGTCTCTGGGATGGGGATGCTAATGTGTCCTCTTTGTAAACAGCCTGGCCAACCAGAGGAAAAGCTCAAAGGAGCCTCAGCCACACAGCAAGAACCTGGGACACAGCTTTTTTCTCTCCTGGGCTTTTATATCCACAAAGGCAAGTGAAATGAGTCTGCTTCCCTATCTTCAAGATGGCTAGAACTGGCTCCTGGCGACCTCCTAGGATCAGAAGGGCCAGATTTCAACAGAAAGACCTAAAAAACAATTAGTCTGGATGTCAGCATCTGGATGTTTGGGACGGGACTGAACTTCTCCAAGTCCTGTCCCCTAAGCATGCACTTCACACAGACAGGACCAGCAAAGCCTCACCCCGCCCCCCAATTCCACACCCTCACTGTTCTCAGGGGACCCAGTTCTCACTAACCACCTGCCCCAGCCCCGGACTCCCTGTCTGACCCAAGCCACGAGATAGGTTCACACAAAACCTAGGGATGTAAATGATTTACCCAGAGCCAGATCTGACAGCCTGAGCCATGTCCCCTGCCACCCCCCACCTTTGGGGACATGGCGAGGAGATGAATTAGCCCCCAAGCTCCCGTCAGGAAATGAATCTCCCCCCGCCCAACCCTCCCATCAGCCCCCAAGAAATTAATAAACTCACTAGATCCAACAAAGCGGCTTGGCAGCCACTACCCAGAGCAATCTAATTGCAGAAAGGCAGTGGGAGGGAGAGCGAGAGACAGAGCCAGGTGTCCTGGGATACAGGCTAATTGCCCCACCCACTGGGCAACTTCCATGCCACACATATGCCAGGGGTGGGCAGGATCTACAGCTCTCATCACTGACAATCTGCGGCTCTGCCTCCAGCCAAACTCCCTTGCTCCACCCCGCTGACACCTGCCCCAAACCTCCTGCAGGAACAGCTGCTTTGTAAGCCTCTTCCACATGTCCACATGTGCCAGCTTGATTATGCTGCAAATAATGTCTTTCTGGGGCCCTCTCTTTGTGCTTTCTCTCTCCCACTTGCTCTGCTTTCCCACTAGAGAACCCAGGAGTTGCAGGGAAGGGAGAAGAGGGTTTGGACTTGGACACCACCACTGCAAGCCTATACAGCACCTTCAGGCAGGTAGGAAAATGACATCCCCCTGGGCCGATGTAGGCCAGCAGGTGCACAGCTGGGCATGCTGATTCCAGCCACCACTCACCACTGAGCATCCCACAGTCTGTACTATGCATGCAACAGCCTCAGTGTTAAGAGGACTTGAGTTGAACTTGACTTCTCTGCTTCTGAGCTGTGTGACTCTGGGTGAGTTACTTAATAATCCCTCTGAGCCTGTTTCCCTTATCTATAAAATGGGTGTTAAAATAGTAATGTTTACCTCCTAAGGGTTCATAAGGAGATTAAATGAGATAATATATGTGCTGAGTGCTAGGTAAGCATTCATTTAATTTGTAATGTGATCGTTTGAGACAGAAGGTGGGATCTTTTCTGTGCCCCACACTTTGTACTGTAGACTTTGGGTTATGAGATTAGACCAGGGTCTCCCTGGTGGCTCAGATGGTAAAGAATCTGCCTGCAATGCAGGAAACCTGGGTTTGATTCCTGGGTCGGGAAGATCCCCTGGAAGAGGGCATGGCAGCCCACTCTAGTGTTCTTGCCTGGAGAATCCCATAGATAGAGGAGCCTGGTGGGCTGCAGGGGGCATGGGATTAATCCCTGGTCAGGGAACCAGATCCTGCATACTGCAACTAAGACCTGGCATAGCCAAATAAATAAATAAAGGTCTTATTTGTCCATTTCATTGATGTAAACACTCCCACTGAGACTGATTTCAAGCTACCAACATGTAATCATGGGACACCGAGTTGGAAAGAAAAGTGTATAACTGGGGAGGGGGCGCTCTGGCTAGCTGGGCGAGCTGGTTCGAGGACACCACTGGTGCCACCAGGCTCACAGGTCCTGGGATGGGCACCCATTTATGTCTACGAATCTCACTGCCACCCTACTTATGAGTAAGGAAAGTAACCTCTGCGTAAGGTAATAATTTACCTGAATCCCAGAGCTGAGACGTGGAAAAAAACCAGGATTCAAAACAAGGCCAAAGTGCTGCTTTATTGGGATGATATTTAAAAAAAAAAATGTATATCCCTTCTCACTGCTGATTCTATGCTCTTTGAAGGAACTAGAAGTACTTCTAGTGAATGTGAAAATCGATATGAGATATCATGGGATATTATGGGATATCCCAAAATATGATACAGGATGTGTTTGCACGTGCACAGAAAGTATCATTTACCCAATTTCCCCAAAGGACAAAGAATCCATATAAATTAACAATAATCTTGATCCTTTAAGCACTAAAGTTGGGGGGGATTTTAATTATTCATCTGAAAGTATTATTTCCCAAAATTCTTTCCAAAGGAATTATATTAATACTTTCTGCTGTCCTCTTAAATGGAGTGCATGTCTTTACCTTAATGCAGTGTCATCCTTTTGAGGGCAATTATTACCCTGTCCTGTGATACAGCACTGCTTATCGGTTTCTGAAATGTGGTGGCCTCTCACCCTCATTTCTGTGTTTTCACAAGTTAATTTGTCTGCTTTTCATAGTATCTCTTTTCTCATGGTGAACTGTCATTTCTGACTGCTATCAGGATAGCTGTTTCGAAGAGGCTCTGTCCTTCCAGCCGCTGTGTTTAAGACCCCTGGCTGAGCGACCAAGGGACCAAGCTTGAAAGAGTTGCTGTACGAAAAGCAGAGATAAGGTCTGATGGGGCCTAGGGCCTTTAGCAGACAGACTCTGACACTGATAAGGGCAACCCACAGTCCCTTGGAGAGGCGACTGCCGTATACTTGAATGAGTGTCAGAGACCTGTTTTTGGTCTGCTGCGTGACCCTGGGTCAGCGTAAGCAAGCTGGTCACTCCCTCAGCAAGGCATCATGGGAAATGCTTGTCCAGGAGCCCTGACGCCAGGTGTCCCCTGATGCTTTCTGAAAGCGCTGGTGGTGGAGTCTGGAGATCTGCATTAGCATCCAGCACCGTGACCACAGGGCAAGTCATTTAATTTCTCCAAGTTTCATACTTCCCAGCTTCCATCCTCATCCAAGCTCTCAATGAACTTGGCTGGGACTGGGAACCCCCAGGGCCTCTGTTTGTTCTGGTAGACACTTGGCAGCAGCCAGTCATCTCTACAAAGCCTCAGCTATGGTCACACTGGCCCGTGCTGAGACCCTTCCACTCTTCTTCCACTTTGAATTAAGGATAAAGACCAGAGTCCTTAATACCAAGCCCTTCACACCCACGGGGCCCTATGAGGCCTGGCCTCTGCCCACCCTGTACGTTCATCTCATACCCTCTTTCCCGGCCTTATCTTTGTTCCAGGCAAACCTTCGAGTTTAAGTGCAATAAGCTTCTCCCCGTCACGGTCTCTTGTGCCTGCCGTTCCCTCGCTGGGACTCTCCTTGCTGCCCGACCCCCTGCCCACAGCCCCATTTCAGCTAGTTCAGGGGTTGGCAGACTGCGAGCCCAATTCAGCCCGCTGCCCGTTTCAGAAAATAACATTTTATTGGAACACAGTCACACCCGTTCATTGATGTACTGTCTGAGACATTCATCTACAACAGTAAAGCTGTGAAGTCTGAATTTTTACCCTCTGAGCCTATTTACAAGAGAAGTGTTCCAAACTTTGATCTAGTTTATATCTGTTAACCCCTCAGGCCTCAATTTAGAAATCACTACCTCTAGGAAGGCTTTCTTAACTCCCAAAGTCAAACTTCTCCCAGAACTACATTCTTTTCCTTTACAGCATCTGTCTCAGGCTGTCATTATACATTCATTAATGAGCCCATCACTCACTGCCTGTCTTTCTCCCTGGTCCACTCTCAGTCCTGCCCAGAGAAGCCACATGCCTCCCGCTCCCAAGCCCTCCTGCTCCCTCCTGCCTAAAATCACTAGAGGCTGTCATTTTGCCGCTTTGTTCTCTCCCAAATAGGTAAAAAGGGATTCATTTTTAAAGCCCTGAAGGGTTTCCTCACAACAGTACCTGCTTCCATGAGTGTGCACATGGCTCTGTAACATTTAATATTTCATGTACATTTAGATGATTGTTCTTTGCATTCAGCACTGCCAGGATCCAGTTTCTAGACAAGTTGACATAGCTCCAAGGCTGGGCAAGTCCTTCTGCTCCAGAGTCAAGAGTTTGCAAACACTTACTGATCACCTTTGCACACCGGGCACTCAGCCCCGTGATTTAATTACACAAATTCCCTTGATTCTGCATAACAGCTCTATTATCATTCCCATCTGAGAACTGTAGGCACTTTAGACAAGTTTTTGTTGAAAGAATGAATGAATGAAATAAATGAATTCATTTGGCTGAATGGATGAATGAAACTGAGACTCAGAGACATCAAACTTGCTGAGGATCACAGTTGATATGGGATGAAACTGGAATTAAAACTTGGGTTCTGTTTACTGCTCTACCATCTAGTTGGGTTAGGATAGGTACAGGCTACCCTGACTTTAAGTCCTGGGCCTTCCCACACACCTCTTTCATCACTATGAACTTGTTCTTTGGAGATTACAGCCCTGAAGGGATTCTGTGCAAGAGTCCACAAGAGTGATCTTGACCAAGGTACAGGGTAGTTTCTTAGGGATTGATCATAGGAGGTCACAAGGGGAGGGCACCAGAAGACCCACATTTTCTTAACTCTTCTGCCCTGCATAAGCTGTGTGACCTTGAGCAAGTCACTTAACCTCTCTGAATCTTCCTTAGCTGCAAAATGGAAATAAATGAATCAGCCTACCCCTAGTACAGCAATACTGTTCCCAGTCAACTGAGCTGTGTGTGTCATGGCTTTCGTGCATGCTCAGTCAGTCATGTCCGATTCTTTGCAACCCCATGGACAGTAGCCCACCAGACTCCTCTGTACATGAAATTTTCCAAGCAAGGATACTGGAGTGGGTTGCCGTTTCTTACTGCAGGGGATTTTCCCGATTCAAGGATCGAACCCTCGTCTTCCGTGTCTCCTGCATTGGCAGATGGATTCTTTACCACTGCACCACCTGGGAAGCCATGATGGCTTTTGATGAGTGATAATAAGCCATGGGAACTCAATAGCACTAAGTAGAAACGCACTGGTAGAAATGCAGCTGACCAGAAGTCAAGTTCTACCCTGTCACGTGCTATGTGGCCCTGGGAAGTCAATTTTGCTACCTGTAAGACAAGGCCCTTCTCCTCTTACTGGGATGATATGAGGCAATCACAATGGTGACAAAAGTTAGAAACCCTATCTAAACATAAGCTCCTTTTTCCAGATCCTTGTTTTCTAGGGCCATCCAAGGTTGGATGTCATAACACATGACTCACATTTTTAACCTCAGTTTCAGGGTTCAAAGTTGAAGTTTTCACTAGGAAGAATACATAAAATAATGTATTAGTGTCTCCTTGAGTACAGAGAACTAATTTCAACATACAGGCAGTAAAAGTGATGGCCTGATGTGAACCACTAGGGTTAGGAATTGAGACTCAGTTGTAGTTTGGAGTGTCTATAGTATAGGTCTGTGCCTTGATATATGACCAGTTAAAAGATTTGTAATGGAAGCCTCCATGGTGAAAACCTGGCATTAAGAAGCAAAGTGTTTACTGAATTTAAATCCAGTCTCTCCAGTCATAAAACTTCAGTTCACATGGGAGACTGGATCAGAGGTCCCTTGCCTGAGCAGGGTGACCTGGGGAACAAAGGGAGTTATTGATGTTGCCTGAAGATCTCATGTCCTCAGCCAAAATATTCTTTTAGCACAAAATATGCACTTACATGCAAAATACTGTAAAAACCCAAGATCAAAGGACAACAGTGGCAAACGGCAAAGGTAAGAGATCAAAAATAATCCTGAGGAAAGATGGGGAGACTTCATATCAAATGAGCTCTTTCTGGGCTGATTAAGCCTTTAGCTGAGTTGGTCTAACGCAGTGTTTTGTTCCACTGTGGCTGCTACCCATTAGTAGGTTAGGAAATCAATTTAGTGGGTCAAGACCTGCATTTTAAAAATGAAATATATATCCAGAACAGAGCAGAGTGCAACCCACACAGCATGGGCAACTACTGTTTCATAAGCTTTAGCTTCAATTATGTGGGGGTGGGTGTTAATGTGTGTCCTGGATTTGCAACCAAAATGCGAGTGATGCTCAAAAAGGATGAAAGGGCCTGGCACAGGGGATTCAGACACTTTGCCTGTTCACTGCTCTATAGTCAGCCCCTAGCAGAGTACCTGGAACACAACTGATGCTCAATAAAACACATTTTTGGCAATGATGAACTCCTATCCTAGTCACTTTTAACTGCAGGACTAACTCTATGAAAGTTAGGCAAGCTGATACTTTTGAGCATGTTGTTGTTTAGTCGCTAAGTCGTGTCTGACTCTTTTGCAATCCCATGGACTGAAGCCCGCCAGGATCCTCTGTCCATGAGATTTCCCAGGCAAGACTACTGGAGTGGGTTGCCATTTCCTTCTCCAGGGTATCTTATCAACCCAGGGATTGAACCCACATCTCCTGCATTGGCAGGTGTGTTCTTTACCACTGAGTCATCAGAGAAGCCCTTAGAGCATGTGCTGAATGCCACATATGGGACTAAATGCTTTACATTTGTTATTTAATCTTCCCAACTACACTATAAAGAAAGTACTATTATCATCCCATTTTATAGATTAGAAAACAGAAGTTCGAAGAGGTTAGGTTCCAAAGTTTCAGAGTTCACGCAGATTTAAACACAGGCAGGTCCACTCTGCTGCGTTGCCCCCAAGATATTAATTTTCCTGGGCTGCGGATATGTAGCTAAACATTTGGAAAACCTTTTCATTGCTGTTCCTTATCGATTGGTATTTATTGTGAAGTTTTCCTGGCTGAGAGTCCACATTCCTGGGGTCAGCCTTTGCTTTTCCTCGCCTTTGGTTCTGACTTACATATTTATGAGAGGATCGTTGAATAAAGCTTGAGGAAGGGGACAGAGGGGTTCATGGAAAAAGTAAAGCATCAGGAATTCTGGCTTCCTGACGTGGCTCTGCCCTCAACTGGCTCTGGTCTCTGAATCCCACACGTGACCACTAGTACTGGGAGCCCTCGTCTGGGCTCAGCAGAGCCCCCTTCCTCTGTGGATGCCCAGCCATCCAGCGACCTTGCGCCTGAATGACACCCCCTTGGGCAAGTCCTTGCCAACCTCTCATTCACCATCACAGAGACTCAGGCATGAAGCCCTGAACTTCTCCTTTATAGCGCTCATTGTATAATTATTTAGATATTTATTTTGTATAATTATTTGTTTCAAGTCTATTTCCTGCACTACAAAATCCATTCCATGACTAATGGGACTCTATTTTATTCCCCACATACCCCCAGTGCCCAGCATGGAATCAGCACTCAGTAAATACTTGACAATTGCATTAATAAATTCCTCTTTGGAGGTCCAGCTCCCAGGACAGCGCCTGGGTGCTCAATAAATGTGTGTCAAATTGAATTATGAAATTTCTTTGGGCAAGTCCCTTCTTTTTAGTCTTTAGTCATCTTACCTATAAAAGAAAGATCTAGTCTAGCCCCTTCCAGCTCAAATATGAATTCCTGAAAGTTCCAGGTAGGTGTATAATGCAGTATAGTTTTTCAAAGGGCTTTGGGGGAACGCCAGGAAGAGACAGCCCTGAGAGGTACAACATAAAGAGGCCCGGAAAGGTGATTGTAGAAGAGCACTAAAAGCCTGGCTGCCCAGGTATGAAAATGAAGCAGGTGGTCACCTATGAGGAGGATGCCAGGAAGGCCGCTCTCCCGCCTGCCAGGAATCAGCTCTCTCGGAGCCCCACAGCTCATGCCTGGCATCCTTTCACTGGAGAGCGTGGTCTGAGAGCTGGTCAACATGGAAATAAATATCAAAATGTTAACACATTATTATTATTATTCAATTCAACAGCTATTTATTGAGCCAGTCAGCTGCACACACTATTTACTTACACCTCAAATATTGCATATTGTTCCAGACACCACTCTTTCAGTGGAGCATAGACTAACTGGAGTGTGTTCCAAGCACATGTCTTCCCTCCTGGCTGAACTCATTACAGTTGGTTCTCATTATTCACAGTAGTTTTGTTCTAACGTTGCCACAAACACTGAATTAGGGAGACTGAACCATTTCTCCTAAGGAAAAAACAGGGTTATGTCCCTATGAGTCTCCAGTCACATTTTGATCAACCAATTAACACATAACCTCGATTTATGTGTTTTTGCTGATAGATATCTTATTTAATACATACTGTTGATTCATTAACATTGATTGAAATCATATTCTAGAAGGAACAGGTAAAGGCAGTCATGGGAAGGATGGATGAGATGTGTGGACCCAAGAAATGGAATTAAGGACAAAAGGAAGAGGCTTCAGAAAAAAAAGAATCCACCCAATAGATGGAGAAACTTTCTAATGATGACAGCTTTCTAAGATGGAATATGCAGTCCCTACAGGTAGAGTTCCTTGAATGCACTGGAGGATTCAAGCACAGACTCTACTTCATGAGAACACATTTGCAAGAATCCAAGCATTTGACTAGCACACTGGTCTAGAGGGTCTTATTAATCCTTTTGGCCTCAAGAGTGTGGGATCTAGATCACACTTCTACATCAGAGGAATCAGGAGCAAGGCCAGGGCATCAAAGGACAGATGAGGTCCTTGGACATTGTGAGAAAACAGGAGAACAGGAATATGGGGTAATGAATACAGAAAGACAAAGTCACTGTAGGAAAACTTCAGCCATTCATGAGTTTGCTCATTTCTGGTCTTCTCTCCTGGCTGAACTCATGTTTGGTTCTCATAATTCATGGTAGTTGTGTTCTGTAACATTACCACAAACATTGAATCAGGGAGACAGAACCATTTCTCCTTAGGGAAAAATAGGGCTAGGGTCCTATGAGCCTCTGGTCACAACATTTCCATCAACCAATTAATACATAATCTTGATGTATGTGTGTTTCTGCCGATAGACATCTTACTTAATACATACTGCTGATTCATTAACATTGAACAACAGCACTAAATGTCATGCCTGAACAATGTTTTTCTAATTGCCTGTATTTTCTCTGTAAGGCACATCGCAGCTTTCTTGCACTTAGGAACACTAGACAGCACTTTGGCAGTAAGTGCAGGGGTCATTTTAAATAGCAAAATCACCAGGAAAAAGCACAAAAAGGTGAAAGATGTGACACTGCAGAGACTATGAAAGAATCCTTGTTTATTGTATGAGCCCAAAGAAGAAGGCAGAGCACTGCCTTGTTGGACCCCTGCTGGGAACATGCCAGGTGACCCACTCAAATTTTTCCCTGCCACGCACACATCTGTGAAAGCACCATGAGCACTGCACTGGGGTTGTTGCTTTTGTTTAGTTGCTAAGTCTTGTCTGACTCTTCTGGACCTCATAGACTGTGGAGCCTACCAGGCTCCACTGTCCATGGGATTTCCCAGGCAAGAATACTGGTGTAGGATGCCATTTCCTTTTCCAGGGGATCTTCCTGACCCAGAGATCAAACCCTCATCTCCTGCACTGGCAGATTCTTTACCACTGAGCTACCAGGGAAGGGTTGCATTGGGGTTACAAATATATTTTAGTGAACAGACAGATTTGCAAATATGGAATCTGCAAATAATGAGGATCAACTGTACTCATCTGCACTCGAATATTTGGCTCTTGGAAAGATGTGCCCAGACTTCCATCCCTAATCCCCAATCTCTGGAATATGAAGTGGAATTGGGCCTAGCCCTCAACACTCCTCCTGCCAAAGAGAACAAATCGACAGTGGCTCTTTCCAGGGACTCTGGTGACCAATAAGTACTCACTAGGGCAGGAGTGGAGATGGGTTCATCCCACTTGGCTCTGGCTAAATATGGCTCTCTCCTCAGCGATGCTCTTGAGGAATCTAAGACTCTTCAACTAGCTTAGGGTTTCAGAAGTTAAATTTCCCTGAGTACAGCAGTGAGGGTGCTCATATCATTTTTCTCTTTGGACGAAAATACTGATTTTGATGACTTCTTTTACCTACATCTCAACTCCCTCTTTTTCCTCATATGGTCAAAAATCTCACAGACACTCTTCTAAACATTTTGGGGGCTCATCAAACTAGCATGTCAGTATACACTCAGTCATGTCCGACTCTTTGAGACCCCATGGACTGTAGCCCCTCAGGCTCCTCCGTCCATGGGATTTCCCAGGCAAGAATACTGGAATGGATTGCCATTTTCTTCTCCAGGGGATCTTCCTGACCCAGGGAGTGTACTCAAGTCTCCTGCATCTCCTGCATTGCAGACGGATTCTTGACTGCTTGAGCCATCAGGGAAGCCCAATCAAACCAGCATGGGGTGAGTTCAAGAGGAGACTGTAAACATGAAGACTCAGCTTCACAGTCCTCTTTCGCCTCCCGAAGATGGAAGGTATTTCAAATTAGCTGCTGAGGAGAAAATTTATCAGAGAGCTCAGGCATGCTTGAGATTTTTCATTTTACAAGAAAATTACTGCCCATGAACACAACACAGTCAGGGCATGGAGAGTGCCTGGCTTCATCTGTTAACTCACTGGGTAGAGAAGTTTCTCAGGGAAGCAGTTGTACTAATAACACACAGCTTTGAGATCTGAGCGGCAGATGCCAATTGAACTAATGGTTCTAATGAAGCATCTGGGCTGAAAGAAGCTGATCATGCCCCATCCTCCAAGAATCTGGAGAAGGCTGAGAAGCCATGAGGGCGGAGGAAGCTTTCAAGGATGGACCAAGGATGGTCCACTGCTGCTCCTAGGCAGACGCAGACTATGGGTGGGAGATGGCCTGTGGCTGGGCCTCACAGAGCTCCAGGAAGATGGGGAGCTTTTAGGTGGGGGAGGGCAGTGGTATCAGGAGCTCTTGTCTGGACAGGCCCCAGGCATCCTGGGGATTCTCCCAGGAGTAGAGCTGTGACTTCCGGTTTTCGTTTTCACACCCACTCAGAACCTCTGCAGAGTGGAACTGCTCATACCACCTCATGAGGGAGTAGACGAAGGACAGAGGTTGCGGGTGAAAGAAGGAGAAGGAGGGGTGGGGGAGGGCCGTGGGGAACCCATCCTGAAGTGGGGTGGGCAGCTGGCAGAATTTATTTCCACTAAGCCTGGCTGGCATGGGCTGGCCCTTGCAGCCCTCTTGCAGGATTCTGGAGTTGCTGCAGGAGTGATGTGAGCATATGGCTCAGTCCTGCTTCGTCTCTCTCTACTCTGAAGCAGGTGAGAAGTGAGATCCCAGGAATACTGCATGCATAGAGAGAGAAATATAGGAATAGACATCGCCACAAGACAACAGAACTAAAATGTGCACAATAGAGGAGAATCCTCAAAGCACGTCTATGAAAAATGTTCCATTCTGTTCTCACCATAATTTGATGACTCACATAAAGCAGATAGCATGATGACCATCATTCCTGTTTTACTGAGGATGCAATCAAGGAATGGAATGCTGGGAGCTATGAGAGCTCGGACTTGGTCTGAGCCCTTCCACAACCCCACAATGGCCTCCCTGCACACAGCTCTTTCTCACCTCCCTGAATTTTCCCTTTCCCTTGGCTCACTTGCCTGCACTCCCCACACTTCTGGCCTGGAGCCTGCCCTGCGTCTCATCAGAGCTGAGAGATGCGAGCTGCTTCCTGAGACTAAGTTAGCAGCTCTCCCTGGCTCAAGCTGGCCGAAGAGGCGCGGGAAGCCGTCACTCAGAGATGGCAAACTTCCCCAGGCTGAGTTCAGGCAGGATGCGTGATCGGGCATATTACAAGAAATAGATTTCAAACACAGCCTTTTAAAATCCCATTCCTCTGCCCAAAAGCAGCTCCCTGTTTGAAATTTCAAGTAGCTCTAATTTGTTTGCTAGCTGATGTGTGAATAAGCGTCTGCAGTCAGTGACTTTTCCATCAAAGCTGATAAGCAGGAAGCCCCTGTGCTTTGGGAGGAAGAACCAGAAGTCTGTGGGCCAGGGAGGCGGGGGGAGAGGAGACCCTTGGTGACACCCTCCCGAAGCCAGCTCATCTGCCCCTTGGCTGTCAGTCATCCTGAGGGTGGCCAGGAACGCCAGATGCCCTCATAGGAGGGGGTGCTTAATATTAATAGACTTCTAATGAACCAGAGGACTATTGCTGTTAGAGAACAGAAGCAAATGGAAAGGGAGAAATGTCAATGATTGGAGGGACTTCCGCTCCAGTTTTCAAATTCCAGCTGCCAATGAGGAGGCTTGTCATGTGATATCTCTCTTGAATGAATGAGGAGCACTGGACAAATTCCTAGGTCCCCAGGCTCCCTGCACACTCTCCAGGTCCCAGCCCTGGGCTCTGCACACCCTAGTCCCTTGTTCACAGATGCATCCTTTTTCCCAGCCCTTGCTGAGTCTCACTCCCAGCTGGGTGGTCCTCTGCTGTAGTCATGGAGTCCGCAAGGAGGCCTGTCCCTCCCCAAACCTGGAGTGACAGCAGTTCAAGGGTGCTACAGAAGAGGCAGCCACAGGGCAGGTGAAAGGAGCACCTGGAGACTCCCTGAGGGCTTCCCTGCTGGTCCGGTGGTTAAGAATCCACCTGCCAACGCAGGGACACGAGATCAACCCCTGGTCTGGGAAGATCCAACATGATTTGGGGCAACTAAGGCAGCGCACCACAGCTCCTGAAGCCAGCGCACCTAGAGTCTGTGCTCTGCAACAAGAGAAGCCACCGCGGTGAGAAGTCCGAGCACCACAACTAGACAGTAGCCCCTACTTGCCGCAACTAGAGAAAGCCTGCACGCAGCAATAAAGACCCAGTGCAGCCAAAAATAAATACATTAATTAACAGATTAATTAATTAATTAAAAAAGACTCCCTGAGAAGGGGCTCTGTGATCTGAGCTCTGGAGATGTCAGCAGGAGTAGCCCAGTGAGAAATGGGATTCAGGGTGCAGGTGTGGGTGTGAGACAGCCGGGTGTGTTGTGGAATCACCAGCTCAGGGGGGTTGGTCAGGGAGGAGGCTCCCAGGAAGGCAGACCCCAGCGTGTGACAGGCTTGCTGTGAAGCTGCCATTTACCCTGAAAGCAAACGGGGGCCACCATGGGGTTTTCAGCCCAGAACTGATGTTTCCTCCTGCCTCCTCTAGTGGGAAAGTTGGACTTGATAACCTTCCAGGTCTCCTCCAACCCTAAGAATTTCTAATGTTCTGGGAGATGTTGACAACTGTTTTAAACCTCTCGCCAATTCCCCTTCTCCCAGCCCCTTCGTTAAAAAGGAAAATTGACTTCTCAGGAACCTTCAAAGCAGCCCCCAAACCACCAATCTCTATCTCTTCTCCCTCCTCTGGAGAACCTGCTGCCTCAGAATTTCCTCCTCAATGGCCAAGTCGCGGGGAATGGCCTGCCAAGTAGCCCCCCAGCGAGGCCTCTAGTCAGGTCCACCCCTGCAGCAATCGAGGCAGCTGATTTCCAGCAATCAATCCCCATTCCTGAGTGGCTGAGCCAGGACCCACTGAGGCAGCCTCAAAGGATCTGCATATTTATGGTAAACTCCCTCCTCGGATGGAAAACGCATTCCACAGTAGCAATCACTGCGCTCTCTGAGCGGCTTCCCCGACTGGCAACCTGTCTGAGTCTTAAAGGCTGTTCTCATTAGCGCAGGTGGGACCTGAGCTGTGCCAGAGGCTCATGCAAACAGGAAAGGGGGACAGACCACGGATGTGGGGGTGGGGGGACCTGTCCATGGACCTGTTCATGACTCCCTCCTCACTGTTTCCCCAAGGCCACATGCAGGCAGTGGCAACACAGACCATCACGTGACAGTGTGTTTTGGGGATTTACTATTGTTCTTTGCTTTGGAAGTGGGAGAAGGGATCTGGAGGGGGGGCAGACCCCAGCAGGTCTGCTTAAGTTGTATCAAAGCAACAGACACTTCCTGGTCTTCTGGCTGCGAGCGCCACAATAACAAGTGTAGCTGCCTTTATACTACTCTGATGCAGCTGAAGCACGTTCTAGAGCCACAAACACTGGACCACCCCACCCAGACCTCCAAGGAAGACGCCAGATGCGCCTGTTTCGGGGTGGGGGGCGTGGGGCTTCTGCAGGCAAAGGGGCAGCACAGGAGATCAAAGAGAGGCATCCTGTACTCCCAGCAACTGGTGAGACCTGCAGGAACTTTGAGAAGTGGGAGACTGGAGTCCCTGAACTTTTAGAAGACACTGTATCCCTAATTCTCAGTTTGTAAGAGTGACTCACAAAAGCCATCTTGCCCATCCTCCTGCCTCTGGTTAGCACTACACTCAAGTCCTTCCATGAAATCAGACCCTTGGAAAGCTGGGTTTGTATCAGCTTGGGAAAACAAAACATGGCTGCCGACTCACAATGTTTTTATCTGCCTACTTCTGGCCATTTCTGCCAATCTCCATCTTCATACACACAGAGTTAAATGGATCCATAGTCCATGAAAAGGTGGCTCAGGACTGGTTTCTATGAAAAAATCATGTGAAAACAACTCTGTATATTTTGGAAGTGGTGACTAGGGGCAAGAGGAGTAGTTTATTCCAAGGGCTGCAGTTCAGAAAGAACCAAAATTTGAAGACTGATTCCAGTAAGCAGGTTAATGTGGTAAACAAAAATGGAACGTTTTGAGTGAGGGAGGTGAAAGTCCCATGATGCTCTCAACTATGTGCCACTTAGCTTCATCTGGAGCCTGGTCCCCACTTTAAAGTCTTTACTGAATTTGCTACAATATTCCTTCTGTTGTTTTACATTCTAGTTTTTCAGCCATGAGGCATGTGGGACCTTAGCCCCATGATCAGGGATCAAACTTGAACCCCCTGCATTGGAAGATGAAGTCTTAACCACTGGACCACCGGGGAAGTCCTAGGTCTCATGTTTTAACAGAGCCCTAGACAAACCAAAAGGCATTTATGGTAAGAAATTTGTCAACTGTGTCACACTGGGAATGGCTAGGGGCGATTTGGGGAAGGAAAATGTCAGAGGGGCAGGACAACTCCAGCACTGGACAGTGACTGTTGGCTGTAATTTTTGCCTTTCCCCAAAGATGAGGAGCTCTGGAAGGAATCATGACTCATTTATCTCACATTCCCAGCCTTAACACAAAGTAGATGCTCAAAAAAATTTTTATGCTAAGTTTCAGAGAAGAATGAATGAAATGAAATCAAATTATGTTTAAATATTTGAAGAGCTGGTAAAAAAGAGAGGGAGAGAGAAAACTGATTGTTCTGGGCTGCTTAATGGGGCAGGGTTAGGAGGCAGGTTTTGACTCGGTGCCTGGAAGCTTCTGGAATGTGTCCCTGGGGTGGCACTGAATTCCCTAGCCAAGGATGTGCTCAAGGAGAGGCTGTAAGGCTGCTTCCCTCAGGGATGCTGTGGAGAACATTCTTGCGTTGGGTTGGAAGATCAGACCAGAGGCCTCAAGGGTCTCCTCCAGCTTGTTCTGGGCCATTCTGCAGAGCAGAAGGACCAGGGACCATGAAAACAGCTACATCTGGACTCAGCTCTTAAATTTGGAACTAACTAGCTGAATGGATGGAGGCTTCCCAGGTGGCTCAGTGGTAAAGAATCTGCCTGCCAATGCAAGAAACACAGGAGATGAGGGTTTGATCCCTGGTCCAGGAAGATCTCATGGAGAAAGGAATGACAACCCACTTCAATATTCTTGCCTGGGAAATCCCATGGACAGAGGAGCCTGGTGGGCGATAGTCCATGGCGTTGCAGAGTTGGACATGACTGAACAGCTGAGCACAACAGCTGAATGGATGAGGACCATGATTTTCTCTCAGTTTCTTTACTTGCAAGATGGAGAGACTAGTTTTATGCATGGTCGATAAAAGGATGAGAAATTTTAAGTACACAAAACACCCAGCACAGCTCACCTTGTAGCAGACACCCAGTAAGGGGTATCCATTCTCATTATGTCAGCAGAGTCAGCTTTCTGTCTAACCATAGTCGAGCAGAACAGAGTGCTACGCAAGTTGAGTTTCAGTAATCCTGGAGCTTAGCCAGGCCAGACGTTGAGGGGTTACCATCTTCATTGCACAGAGGGAGAAAGTTGAGGTACCCTGTTGCGATACACAGTGAGCCAATCGAAAAGTGTTGATCCCACCTCCCTGGCCTCATCCCTTCCTCTCCCAAAGGCTTAATTAGAGCCTGTTAAGCCATTTCCGATCCTCAGATGAAAGGTGTATTCATCTTATTACAGCCCTAACAAAGTCGCTGGGGGCCTGCTCAGAATCTCTGATCTTTAAACCAAGTTAAAATGAAGGAAATTAAGGGCCCGCTGATGCTGTGCTTCATTTTCCCCTTGCCTGTTTCAAATATGATTTCTTGCAAATTAGGCAGGGAGATTATATTATTCTGATACCACCCAGGACATCTTTTGGAAAATGGGGAGGGAGAATTTGGGATAGAGATAGGAGATCTCATACAGGCAAAAACTGGGGGCTGAAGCTAGCAAACCTTGTCCGGGTTTGGACATGTTCCTTCCAGGACACTGTAGGGAACATTTTCCCCTAAACAGCCTCCAATGGAAGCTCTACAGATGGAAAACCCTCTCCAAACAGAATCAAAACAGTAATTTTTTAAATGGTAAAAAAAAACCCTGAAATTCTAAAAGACTATTTTTAAAATGGTAATAATCCCTTAATCAGCCACTGGCAGGGACTCTGGTATTTGGTTCAGACGTTTTACCAATTACAACCCACTGGGTCCCTGCATGGTGCTTTCTAAATAATCAAACCCAGCTCTTAACAGTCACTCGCCCAGACAGGAAGAGAAAGAACAAAACCAAATCCAAATGAGAAGATGCCATTACTAAAGAAAGCCCAGCCCAGCGGGTCACCAGGAGCCAGGTGCCGTCCTGGTTTGGAGCAGGTCGCAGCAAGTTAAGGTGTTTTGATTTGGAGGCTTAGGGATTCCAGGAAAGTGAGAAAAGGCAGAAGTGGGAGACCCATGAGCATGGACTTGGGAGTCAGACAAGCCTAAGTGTGAATTCCAGCTCTGTGCCCAGAGTCCTTGCTATTTGTGGACTTGGGCCAAGTTCCTTAGCAACCCTGAGCTTTGTTTTCCTCACTTGTCAAGTGCGAGTTTTATCTACCTTGAAGGGCTCCCCCCAGATCAGAAGTGACCTGTGCAAAGCGCCCATGTGTTCTCTGTGGTACCAAACAGGTCCTCAAGAGATATTATTTCCCTGCTACGTGTCACTCTCCCCTCCCCTGCCAGCATCACTGATGATGGAGTTGGAAGAATAGTACAGCAGTTATACTGAGATACCCCTGACATCCCTCCTATCCTGGAAGAGAAGCCCAATTAATTATCAGTCCCTAAACCATCTCTTCATCCTGTAATAAGCAGGGGAAGGACACCTGTCAAGAGGCGAAGACTGGGTCGGTGATTGGGATGGGACCTGGGGACCAGAGCTGCAGAGCTACATCTGTGCTCATGATACATCCTGCAGGGTTCTCACTGCTACTCATGGAACGTGAGCCAGACAGGCAAGCAGCAAGATGGTCTCCAGATTTGTTGAAGGGAAATGGGTAACAGAAGAGGATTACTGTGATGCACTTTATAAGTCCAATCAAGGATGTGTGTCCCTTGGGGTAGCTGAAGGTCAAAAAAAACACCACCCTATTTAATGGTCACTTCTGCAGCAGATTCCAGTCAACATTAGCTCAAAAAAGATGAGGGTGGGATACGGGGGGCGGGGAGGGTCAAGCCTATTCTTAGAGGCTACAGTGTGTATTTGTCAAAGGTAAGCCTGTGGACTGGGGCTTCCCTGATGGCTCAGTGGGTAAAGAAGGTGGCACAGTGGTGAAGAATCTGTCTGCAGGAGATGGGGGTTCAATCCCCAGGTCGGGAATATCCCCTGGAGGAGGAAATGGAACCCACTCCAGTATTCTTGCTTGGAAAATTCCATGGTGGGCTACACTCCATGGGGTCGCAAAGAATCAGACATGACCAAGCACACGGAGCACAGCCCATAGCCCACCAGCATGATAATCATCTATCCGGTGCTAGTTAAGAAGATGCAGATTCCTGGGAAGCACCCAGTTTTACTAACTCCATGTATGACTGTAGTGCTTAGGAACATACATTTGAAGGCAAGCACCATGGGTCATTCTTGCACACACCTGGGTTTGAGAAGCCCTACCCTCCACCAATAATAGGTGCTGTGGAAGATGGGGCAGCAGCCGTCTCTGAGCAGAACCCCTTGCTGGGCTGGGCCTGGGTCAAGGGGTGGGTGCCAGTGGCTGGAGATGCTGTCTCCTAATGACTCAGGCGGCTCTGCAGCCCAGCAGCTGGGAAAAGCAGCCTGAGTGGCAGCTGGTGGAGAAGCAGAGGTAAGGTGAAGAGGCACTCCGAGGCTAATGAGCTGTTCTTCAAGTGGAGGGTGGGATCAGGGCCAACAGCCAACTCTGCCACGGCAGGTGTCGCCTGATAGAAGTGGGCTCTTTCTCGGGAGCATTAGAAAGCAGGGCTGAAGGCCAAGGGAAGTTTTCCAAAGCCTGAGCCTGGGCTTTCTATGGAGTGAGCCTGGGTTTGGCATCCTCGTTGTTCTCCTAACTTCTGTTTTTCTTATCCTCTCTTTTACCTGACCCTGTTTTACTTTTCCTGTAGCCCTTACCTCCACTGATGTATTATACAGTATTTGTTTGCCTCCTGTCTGTCCCCTACTGGAATACAAGCTCCACGGAAGCAGACACTAAGCCCGTTTTTAATCTTTGTCTAGAAGGCAGCCTGGCACATTGTAGGAACGAACTCTCTCTCTCTCTCTCTCTCTCTCTATATATATATATATATATATATAAAATGATGATGATGATTTAGTAGCTAAGTTGTGTCTGACTCTTGCAACTCCAGGGACTATAGCCCACCGGGCTCCTCTGTCCATGGAATTCTCCAGGCAAGAATACTGGAGTGGGTTGCCATTTCCTTCTCCAGAGATCTTCCCAACCCAGGAATCAAACCTGGGTCTCCTGCACTGCAGGTAGATTCTTTACCAACTGAGCTACGAGGGAAGCCCATATGTATATATTGAAAAAAATGAATAAACATTCCTTACTTCACATCCCCCACTGGGACTCAGGAAGTCAGCCTGACAATTTTCCTACAGATGGGCGGCTTCATTTGTTCGGGAATTATGAGCCCAAGGGCACGATTTGAGTTTAAGAACCTGAAATTGCACTTATTTTTTCCATGTCAATCTCTCTTGCCAGACTGTGGGCTCTCTCAGTGCAGGAACTGTGTCTTTTCCATTTTGTTTCCTCCATGCCCAGCCCAGTGCTTGACACACAGGACAGGCTCACAATCTGTGACAGCCGTGAAATGACCATTTTGTGATCCTCCATCCCGTAGTTTCTGACTGCCTACCTCACTCCCGCCCCATTTGGGAAGTTATGAAAAACGGTCGCTGATGTCATTGCTTCAAGATCACGGAGCTCCGGCCCTGAGCTAAGAGCAGTCGTTAACATAGCTCCTCTGTCAGTCTGGGACTCTTGCCTTTTACTTTATTGTCTTCCCAGAAGGGTGATCTGCCCTTGCAATCAAGCATAATTGCTTTCCTCCTAGAAGGAACTCCATTGGCCCTGGTGAGATGAGCTGAATCAGAGCCTCTCAGACACAGGGACCAAGTGGAAGGATGCAGGTGTGATAGTCCTTCCAGCACAGCCCAGGGTGTCACCCAGATCATCTTTGGGGTCTGTTCCTGGGTCCTCCACTAGGTCTACCCAATCAGACTCCTGTGGGGTGGAGTCTAAAAAATCTGCATTTTCCACAAATTACCAAGGTGATTCTGATGCCTAATTTGTCATACTGGTTAAGAACTTGGGCTTTAGAGTCAGAAATGCTTGAATTCAAAACCAGCTGCCATGACTACATTGTTCAAGATCGAATCAGTCTGTCTCCTGGAGCCTCAGTTTCCTCACGTGTAAAATGGGGATTAATAAGAAGTAACTACTTTGTGGGATTAAAAGGGAAAATATGAATATGTACTTCATGTGGTAAATGGCTCATGGTTAGAGTTTAATGAATGAAAACCCCTATGATAATGATGATGGTGGTAGTAGTGAAAATGATAGAGATGGTGGTGGTGATGAAGATGATGGTGATGATGATGGTGAAGGTGGTGGTGGTGATGAAGATGATGATGATGGTGGTGGCGGTGATGGTGAAGGTGATGGAGATGGTGACAGTGATGGTGAAGATCAGAGTGATGGTGAAGATCATGGCGATGGTGATCATGAAGATGATGGTGATGGGGGGGTGGTAAAGATGATGGTAGTGGTGTTGGTGAAGAAAATGATGATGATGATTCCTCTTAATCTCCTGGAAAGGTGATTCTGCAACCTCTTCAGTGGTATGTTTCGTTAGCCACTCTGATAGTCAGGAGGCTCTTCAATATGTCTGCTTCCTGCTATAATTAGTGCATCATTTTCTGCTTTTAATGTTTTCCTAAGGTTGGAGAAAGGCTACACTAAGAATAAAGAATTTACTATTAGAGTGATGGAGAGGTTGGGAGACCTTCAGAGAGGCACTTGGAGTGACTGCCAGAATCCCTGTTTCCTCTGATGTAAGAGAATCGGAGGAAAGGAGAGAGAGAAGGTTAATGCAGGAGGATGAGAAAGGCGGGGCGAGTTGAAAGGAGCTCCAGAGGATGAAGCACCCCTGAGTTGGGCAGGGAGCAGCCAGGAGAGGAGGGGTGTGATTGGCACGGCAGGGGGGTGGGGGTGGGTTGGTCAGAAAAGAGCTGACAGGAGAGAACTGAACACTGAAAGGATTCCTCAAACCCCATGGGATGGGATCTGATCTGTATGTGACCAGCAAGCAACCTGGAAACTAACACTGGTCCCAGGATTAGGGTGAGATTCAGAAAGCAGAATAATCCACATGGTAGAATTCCCTCCTTATACAATGCCCCTCTGTCTGCCCTCTCCCCCCATGAAACACAGTTGCCTCCCTCTTGGTGTTCTGCTGGGGCTGCGACCCCTGATCCACACTGGCTGATCCTGGTGCAGGAAGAGGAGAAGCCAGGTGCGGGAGCCTTGCACTGGACAGGACCTGCTGCTCTGGGGATGACAGCAGGAGGTCATCCTGAGCGCCAAATGCGCTGGGGACAGAGATGGGAGCAAGGAGGAGGGATCTGCCAGCAGGCAAGGCTTACCTGCCGGAAACCATTCCTTGTGAACTGCAAGATTTTCAAGGCATAGTTGGACCTCTGGCCTTTGCTGTTGAATTCAATGTGGCCGGTGAGACCTTCCAATTCTACCTGTCCAAGAGAGAGTGAGTTACAGCACCAAATAGGCCCAGCCTTCCATGTGGCCTGGAGCAAGCATTCCGCCATACTAGTGAAGGATGCACAAGAGAGGGGAAGCCGTCAAGACCCATTCTCCTGTCTACCTCTCGGCCGCAGGATCTTGAGACTATGAAAGTGATGTCTCTGGAACCAGTTCAGACTTGGCTGGGGTTGGAGGAGGAAAGGATGCCCCACACCCAGTGACCTCATAGCTGCTGCATAAACCATCTAGGTACTGAGATGCTAGCTTGACCTCAGATCCCCCGGAGCTCCTCCTCCACGCCCTTGGCTGTGAATAGCATCTATGCTCCTTGGGCAGCTGCTCACCCATCTCTAAGCTGCAGGAAGTCAGGATGACCTGACTCTAGCTGCAAAATTCCAGCCGCTCTGCACCAGGTTTCTCTGATGGGAGATGGCTTTTTCCTGGGCTAGAATCCATATCCATCCCACCAGTGGAAGCTTGGCTGGGAGAACTCTGGGGGAACTTAGCATCAGGTCAGAAGTGTTGAGCCTGCAACTTCCTAAGGGGCCACCAGCCATGGCAGCATCATCCATCCATCCCCACATGTGCAGAGCTTTGCAGGGACCAGGTCTGAGCCAAGAATCCAGGGAGCGCCTAGCAGTCTAAGGCTCAAGGGTCATTGCCCTGCAAACAAACTTGCCATGGATTCTCGGTGGTTTTTAGGGATTAGGGAGCAACTGGGACTGATGGTCCCCTGAATGGGATCACCACAGATCATTGTTTTACCCGTGGCTGTGATGTACTGGGGAGGCCTGGAGGTAAGTGGCCTTGAATGGTGCCCTCCCCGCTCCTCCCCTTGCAGGCTGGGCATGGCCCGCAGGGGCCCCAGCGCCCCTCACCATGCGCAGGTAGTTCATGAGGCTGGTGCCGTGCTGCCAGATCTGGGCTGAGCCACAGGACAGGGGCTTCACACCGATCTCCTGGCTGCGGTTCAGCTCCTGCACCGCGGTCACCACAGCATAGACGGCGTCAAACAGCAGGGCCGAGGACAGCTGAGGTGGAGAGACAAAGTGATGGGTATAAAGGAGGGAAAGGAAAATGAGGAAGAGGAAAAAGCAAAACAAAGAAGTGAGGGCATGTCTCTGATGCCCTGGGTCCACCTCTCCCTGGAGACTTGCAGGCACAGCTCACCACACCATTTCTAGCATCCTCCCACCAGGCCCCAAGCTCTTTCCTGCCACATGGTTGCCGCTTCCCACATCGTCTGGGATGCGGTTGTCTTGGCTGATGCTCCATCATTAGCAAACGATCCAGATGCCGAGAGATTGGCACGTGTCTATCTGCAGTATTCTCTGGCATTTGGCCTTCAAGATTCTTCAGGTGCTTGTAAATAATTACAAGTTCAACAAGGTATGCTGGGGCTGAGGAGGAGGAAGAAGATGGAAGGACCATCCTCATGGTCCCTGTCTTCTCTCCATCTGTATCTTGTCTTCAGAGAGGTGACCCAGGTGATGTATCCCCAGTGTGCTCTGGTCTTCATGAGTCCTTTCTGTGGTCCAGCTTGGGCTGCCCGAGCTCCTGAAACCTCCTAAGCCCTGAACATCTTCTTTTCCCAGCTTAGTCTCCAAAGGTCCTCCGTCTGTCACCAGATAGCTCTTCTCTCCCAGGCTCTTGGCAATCAGCCCAGGTCTCTCACTGGGATCCTCCAGCAGCTTCTCTGAAACCTTGTGTTCCATCCACACTCCTCCAGCTTATTCCTCCCTCCCCGTCCCCCATCACCAATTTCACCTCCGATGGTGTGAGAGCCTGTTATCTAACTTCTGGCTCATCAGCTTTTCCACCCCACTGCGGGTCTCCATCCCGAAGCATCTTTTGGATCTCCCAGTTGCTTTCTCCCCCTACTATTATTTACTAATTTAGCTCTGGAAAGCATTTGGCACTGCAGCTGGGGAAAGTCCTGATACCCAACTAGTGCTCCATCCAGGTTTCCACTCCAAGGTCTTCAAAACCCACCATCCCTGCTCCTTCCCGTCTTCCATTCTCTTTCCCTTTCAGAGCCCTCGCTGTCTTTCTGTGGCTTCTGCTCCCCATCCGTGTGGGCATGCCTCTAGGTCCTGTCTCTGCTTCTCCTGTCCTTGTCTCTTCTAAATATTAAATCCCCCAAATGACTCAATCCTCATTTAAAATCCTCTCCTCTTTCTTGGCTCGAAATGTTCCTTGGCAAACACCCGCGATTCTCTTGTTTTTATATTTTCATTTGTTTCTTCATTGCTATCTTCTTTGAAGCTGTTTGTAAATTGTTTAGGGGAATGAAAGACTGTATAAATTAAGATGAATAAATCTGACTCAAGGAATAGCAGTTGAATTTCTCCCCCATCCATCAGAATAAAAATAAGAGTATCTTTTAAACACACCACTATAACCCTTATCTCCCCCAACCCTCCCCCAGATCACTGGATTCCCGGAGTCCTCTTGGGTGTCCGTTCGTCTCTGAACCTCTGTCGCTTAAACTATGATCCCCAGCATAATTCCAGGACAGAAACCATTAAAATTTCATGGAATAGTTCTTACAATCTGGATTTTATTCAATGAAATAAACACTTAATTACAAACAGCTGTTTTAGCCCAAATTCTAATTACTTAATCTAGCCATCTGTAATTTTAATGATTTTCTACGATTTTTGTTCTTTGCTGCGTGATGAATGGGAGTGGCATATGAAATTAGCAGGGACATGTCTTCGTTGAAGACTGTCTTCTGCTCAGGCAGAAAGCATGGTTGTGGTTTGCTGGCAGCCGCCAGGCAGGCACGGCCTGGTGGGGGCAGCACTGAGGACTTTTTTTTAGTGGTCACCCTTCTGTACAGCCACTCCCTCTCTGTGCCCTTAGAACTGGGCCCCCATTCCAACAAGCTCCACCTGGAACATCATGGTCCCACAGGGAAGATGAGGAAGAGAGGGAGACACACTTCAGTTGGGAGAAAAAGAAGTAAAAGAGAAGAAAATGCAAAGAAAATGTGGAGTGTGGGAGAGAAAGAAGAACAGAAAGAGCAAGAAGGGAAGAAGGTTGTAGTGACAGAGGAAAGTGGAAAGGGCAGAGTGAGGGGGAGGAGATGAGAAGGAAAAAGAGAACAGAACTGATGGAGATGGGAGAGGACCACGGAGGAAAGAGAGAGGAGGAGAGTGGTCCTTCCCAGATGGAACATCTCTTTAGGAAGCTTAGTCGGGAGACAAACCGGGCTGTGCGTTCCTGGAACTGATTCTTTCTCACCTTCCAGCTCCCAGCAGATGAAGGAGCTAGGCTGTTTGTGCTGGGAATTTCCACCCCCAGAGAGATAGGAAGAGGCACTGCTTTTCAAAAGGTAGGTGCTGAAGCGAGAAGCCTTGAGAAAGATGAGCTTCACATTCGTCAAGGGGAAGAGTTCCTACATTACCTTCCCTTCAGACACCGTGGCTGGAAGGTTCTATAAGCTAGATTCCAGACTTCGCTGTGGCACCATCCTCTGGAGCTCCTCCGCAAGGCCCCCTGGCTCTCCTGCACCTCAGTTTTCTCATTTGTTCAACAAGGGGAGCATGACTGCTCTTGTCTGTTATTATGGTGCCATGAAGAGGAAGAAGAGGTCCAGGTGGGATTATTCAAGCATCAGTGGTTCAGCATTCTATCTGTTCTCACTCCTTGACTCTGAGTCTGTGAGTGTGGCTTTCTTTGGCCAACTAAGTGAGGTTGAAGTCACAGTGTGCCCATCCTGGGAGCCTAGGACTCAGAGGCCTTGTGCATTTCCACTGGCTTTGCCACCCTCCTGCCACCACCATGAGAGAACATGCCAGGCCAGCCTGCTGGGCTAGAAGGATGAGAGCTATGTGGAGCCCCAGCCTGGATCAGCCAACTCCTAGGTATTGAATGAGCTCATCCAGATCAACAGAGCTGCCCGGCTGAGCCAGCTTAGATGAGCTGATCCCTGGTTGACCCTCAGATGCATGAGCTCCATAAATGTTCATTGTTGTAAGCTGGTGAGATCTGGGGGCTGGTTGTTACAAACCTGGCATTGCAAAAGCTACCTGATACACTTATTAGTGCTTCTTGAAATATCCGCCAGATAAAATGTTAAATAAGTTCATTCAATGCATGTAGTGGAAGAAGTGGTGAAGTGTTAGTCGCTCAATCGTGTCCTACTCTTTGCGACCCCCACAGATTGTAGCCCACCAGGCTTCTCTGTCCGTGGAATTCTCTAGGCAAGAATACTGGAGTGGGTAATCATTCCCTTCTCCAGGGGATCTTCCCAACCCAGGGACTGAACCCGGGTCTCCTGCATTGCAGGCAGATGCTTTACCATCTGAGCCACCAGGGAGTGGTTCTTCAAGTATCCAGCAGATGGAATATTAAATAAATTAATTCAATGCATAACTGTACATTATGCATTACACCGTAAAATTGAGGATGGAATCATATCCCATTTTATCTTCACAATAATCCTCTAAGATGGTCAAACCTAATTCCCCCAAATTACAGAAAAAGAATCTGAGGCCCAGGAGGGTTACATAGCGATCTAAGATCACACAGCAAGAAAACAGCAGAGCCAGGATTTGAATCCAGGCCCTGTGCCTCCAAAGCCAGTGCTCTTGTCAGCACATGTGAGCACAGCCAAAGCCAGTCCCACAGCCCTGTGAGTGGCACCACCTGGTCTGGGTGTAGGGTGCTCGTGAGCCAGGTACCTAGGACCTCCCATCTGCCTGTCTGTGCTCAATGTGCACATGAATGGAAGGGTTGAAACTCTCAGAGGGACACTGGCAATGTGGCACCAGGACCTTTAATGTCACTAGGCCAGATGCCAAATGTGGACTGGTTCAGGTTGGAGAGGAGGTAGCAGATTTTGCCTCCTCTTAACTCAGTTGGTATAGAATTCGCCTGCAGTGCAGGAGATCCTGTTTCGATTCCTGGGTTGGGAAGATCCCCTGGAGAAGGGAATGGCAACTCACTCTAGTATTCTTGCCTGGAAAATCCCAAGGACACAGGAGCCTGGTGGGCTACAGTCCATGGGGCTGCAAAGAGTCGGACATGACTTTCATTTCACTTCACCTCACTTCCTGATACTGTGCTATGAGCCTCTGAAGTGTGTCAGCACCTCATTACAACACTGGAGTGATGAGCGCAAGACCCACAGACAAGACCGGGGGCACAGGGCTGCACTCCTCCCAGGAGGGGTGAGCCCAGTCCCACCCACGACCCTATGCCTGAGGACTCGTCACTGTCCCTTAAGCAACTGGGGGTGAGGACTCCCTTCCTCCAGGTGTTTCACCCCAACAAATCCTTCCTATGGTACCCTCCCTCTTTCAGGTCTAAAACACCCTGCTAGAATGCTCTTGGTAACCCTGAGAACCTTCTATCTCAAGTTCTCATGCCTCCTTCTCTCAGCTGGTTCCCTGATCAAAGCTCCCTGAGCTTTGCAAGAATTCTGACCTTTGGAAAGTTATGTGAGCATCACATGAACAGCCTCGTGGGGCTTTGGGAGGCTTAAATCTAACCCGGCTAGGACAGATCTAGAAAGCCATGCAAGCCCACCTCCAGAGAACGTGACTTGTAATAAATGAAAACGAGCAGACATCCCTGACATGCCCCACAGAGTAAGGACATTGGACCCGGTGGAGAACAGCCAGGGAAATCTCTGCCTCCATCACACACACACAGGGGAATGAAGTACAGGGAGGAAAAATGCAGGCAAAGGCACAAAGGAAGCCTCTCTGGACGAGCTGCACTGGGGGCAGTGGTCCACAGTGGTCCTCCTGGCACAGGACCAGGAGTATCAGAATCTAGTTTCACTTGCAAAAGGCTTGGTGTTTGCCCTTGAACAAGATCCCCACATCCTCTTCCCTCATCTCCATGCCTGGGCTTCAGTCTATCTGAGAGCTGAAGGATCAGATCAGCTAAAGCCCTTCCAATGTAAGATTGTTGGATCCTAAACTCAGTGGGTCTTAGCAACAGCATCATCTGGAGTCTGGCCACAGACACCACTAAATGACAGTCTGGGGCCTCCACACACTCCCTCCCTGCTGACTTCTCCCCCAAAGTATCCCTTGTAAGCACTTTACAGCACTTGTATGATCTAGTTTTGAGCTGGGCCTGGAGAAGGCTGGAGTCCAGGATGGGTTGTTTTTGGGAGAGAGGGGCTGGCTCACAGAGGAGGTGCACGTGGCAGCAAAGGGGCACCAGGGAGGGGCCTGGTGGGCACTTACTGCGGGCCCCGTGAAGGGCACGTGGTCACAGTTCTCCTGCCAGGACTGGTTGAGGCTCTGCGCAAACTCTTGGAAGAAAGCGTGGGACTGGTTGAAAATGGAAAAGCCCAGAATGTTGACACGATCGTCCACGAGGCTGTCCATCCTCTGGAGTGAGAACTCCTGAAAGACGCAGCAGGCAGAGCAGAGCAGGGTTAGGAAGGGCAGTGGGCTCTGCGGGAGGCACAGCTGGGGAGTGCATCCTAGCCAAATGGACACCACTGCCAGGGCTCTGCTGGGTGTCAGGGTCCAGGGATGAGAGAGTTCTTCCTCAAATAGCTCACAGTGTAGGGGTGCAGGCAGGGAGAAAAGAGAAATAAGCAGAATGATCTCTAAGAAAGGCATGTGTACAATGCTCTGGCTGGAGAAAAAAAGAAAAACACGAATGAGCTGGTGGAGGCAGGATGGTGTGTGCATAAGGTGTGACCCATGAGCTGTCTTGAAGGATGCTCAGGCATTTTCTGGGTGGTAAATGTGAGTGGACCAAGGCTGTTCCAGACAGAAGTCACCATGGATACAAAGACCTGGAGGTGAGACAGCGTGTGGGCGCCTGCGGTATACTTTCACAGGAACATCACTCTTCAAAGTGTGTCCACAGAACACCTGCCGTCAGACCCACCTGGGTATCTTTTTTAAAAAAAGTGATGATGCCTGCATCCCACCTAACACCAACCGAATCCATATATCAGAAGCTGAGGCCCAGGACCCGGTATTTTTAGCAGGGTCCAAGGTCATATGCAAGTCAAAGTTTGAGAGTCACTGGGTCAGAACCAGGATACATGAGGGTGGGGTGACCATGAGAGATGGAGCTGGAGATGTCAGCAGGGGCCAGAGCACAGGGCTTGGTTCCTGGGTCGGGGAGCTTGCACTTTATTCTAATAGTGACGGGACCTGAAGGCTCAGTCAGCCAAGGAGTGACAAGATCAAGTTGTATTTCTAAGAATCTCCACCTGAACATCTGTAGGTAGGGCTGAGCCTTCATTTTATTATTATTATTTTTTATTCCTTTCACAAATATTGAAATGCTAATTACATGCCAGACATGGGCACAGAGGATGTTCTAGACACGGAATATGTATGAACAAGAGACACATTTCCTGATGTCCAGGAACTTGAAGGTTAGGGGACAAAACAGACTGTAAGCAAACAAATAAACACATATACTGTCAGGTAGGGCTTCCCTGGTGGCTCAACAATAAAGAATTTGCCTGCAATGCAGGAGCCACAGGGAGACACAATTTTGATCCCTCGGTCAGAAAGATCCCTGGTGAAGGGTATGGCAACCCACTTCAGTATTCTCGTTTGGAGAATTCCAAGAACAGAGGCACCTGGTGGGCTACAGTCCATGAGGTTACAGAGTCGGACACAACTGAAGCAACTTAGCACACAGGCACTGTCAGATATCTATGGGGGTCAGGGTGGGGGTTGCTCCCCGAGATGAGGCAGTTAGGGAAACCCCATGTGGGGCAGTGGCATTTAGACACTCAAGGGAATTCTCCCAGGATGTGTGGTCCTCAGTCAGTCACCTGGCTGGAGCCATGGTTGCACTCAGCTAAAAGCTGCAGGCATGAGTCTCATGCAGGCCAGTTAGTGTCATAGGGAGAAGTACCCCTATCTCAGGCAGGGCTGAGGTCAGAGCCCTGGGCCCCGAAAGTCCCCCTGGTCCTCTACAGGGAAACCAGGCAAGAGAGTGTGGGCTATTCGGCTCGCCAGTCCCCGCTCCTGAAATAATGCCTTCACATGCAGGTCAGGTCATCCTTGTGCATTGAATTCACATTCATCACATATTCATTCCACATGCCTCGCACACAGCTCTGCACCCTCTGGGCGCATGGTCGTTAGACCCCAGGACTAACCCAGCAGCTACTCCATCTGACATGACAGATGGCAGGTGGCATGGGCTTGCTCTGTAGCCGAGCAGAAACACGGCTCTCCTTCAGGCGGCCTCCTTGTCTTAAGACTTGGTTCCTCCAGGCCCTGTCACGTCCCCGGCAAACTCACTCCCTCACATCCATGGCCAAGCCCTCGGGCCACGGGCTTGCACTCTACCCGGAGTCCAGCCTCATTAGCTGCAGCTTGCAGACTAAAGTCACAAAGATGCCTTTGGAGCCACCAAAGGCTGACAGCATGGAGTGGGATGAGGATTAAGTGTCTTTTGGATCCTGCCACATCCCCGTCAGGGGAACCCGGACGTGTCAGAGAATGTATTGATTCATAAGCTGATATGTCTCCCATCTCTAACAGGGCAGCTGCCCATGCGCTGTGGGCTAGCAGCAGACACGAGGGGGCAGATGGCTAACGAGGAGAGAACATCTGGCAAGGAGGGGGTGGCGGGGTGCAGAGCCAGGCTGCTGTCAGGTGACCGAGGGGCCTCCCTGGCTGTGATTGGTGTGGGGGGAGCTGGAGATGTCCCCTCTCCCTCGGCTTCTGTGTCAATGTGGGCAGCTTGTCACCACCAACCCCCCGGCCCCATCCTCACATGCACAGCAGGGTGGAAGAAGGCCCATTTCAAGGAATCCCTGTTAGCTCAGCTGGTAAAGAATCCACCTGCAATGCAGGAGACCCTGTTTTGATTCCTGGGTCAGGAAGATCCCATGGAGAAGGGATAGTCTACCCACTCCAGTATACCTGGACTTCCCCTGTGGCTCAGCTGGTAAAGAATATGCCTGCAATGTGGGAGACCTGGGTTCAATCCCTGGGTTGGGAAGATCCCCTGGAGAAGGGAAAGACTACCCACTCCAGTATTCTGGTCTGGAGAATTCCATGGACTATATAGTCCATGGGGTCGTAAAGAGTTGGCCATGATTGAGCAACTTTCACTTTGACACCTTGATGTCTAGACTCACAGTGGCAGTAGGGGGGGCACATGGTAAGTGCTTTGGGTTCAAGTCCAGGTGCTATACTATACTGCCAGGTATGATCTGGGCTTCAGATCCTCATTTAAAGTGGCAACAACAATGACAGCAACCTCAGAGGTTGTTCAAGGAACAAGTAATAGGCACACACCAGGCGTATCATCTCTGGCACATAAGACATGTTCAGCATGTGACAGCTGAGAACATGCTACCACAAGACTGTGGGCAGTTTCTAGCTTCCTACTTCTTTAGTTCCACTTGTCTTGAATACCTGAGTTCAGAAGGTGTTTCCTTGAAATACATGACCCAAGCTAAGTAAGAATGAATGAATTAATTACAGACACTTAGAGACAGTCCATCCCAAAGCCAGACAACCTGTCTTCCTGCCTTTTAATAACTACCTTCTCATCCTCCAATTATATCCTATTTTCAAAGGCCCCCTTAGATAAAAAGATCCAGGAGCTTCCTTGATAATCCATCCTATTTATAACGCCTCGTGGGAGAGCTTGTGAAAGGACAAGAAAGGGGTGGAGTGTTCTTTTATTGTAATTTCCCAGGACACTTCAGGCTTCTATTCTCCAAGCATCTTCACTGTTAGGAAATGCTTCTTGCTATCTAAACTTACATTCTTCTGCTGCTGCTGAAGCTTGGTATCCAAGTGAAAATGGGAAACAGCTGCCCACTGCCAGTTTGCACACAAAGAAAATCTTCTAACTTCTAGTATTTCCCAAAGTGTATTTCTCAGGAGACTAGCTTTTCTGCGAAGCGTTAACAGAAGTTTCAAGAAAACAAGGTTCCATGTTCAAATAAGGGGAGCAAACATGGTGTATTCTAACCACATTTTCAAGATTTACAATGTACACTAGCACATTAAAGGGTTAAAGATGTCCTACCGCAAAGCAGCTTAATTTTGTTTAACCTGGGACTTTCTAAACTCTAACCACGGAATACTTTCCCCACAAAACCTATGGATGTCTCACAGGAGTGTCCTATAGATTGTCCAATGGGAAACGATGTTTTAAACATGCTATATGGTCATGTACAGATGTGAGAGTTGGGCCATCAATAAGGCTGAGTGCTGAAGAACTGATGCTTTCGAACTGTGGTGCTGGAGAAGACTCAAGAGTCCCTTGGACAGCAAAGAGATTAAACCAGTCAATCCTAAAGGGAATTAACCCTGACTATTCATCGGAAGGACTGATGCTGAAGCTCCAATACTTTGGCCACCTGATACGAAGAGCTGACACACTGGAAAAGATCCTGGTGCTGGGAAAGATTAAGGACAGGAGGAGAAAGGGGTGACAGAGGATGAGATGGTTGGATGGCATCACTGATTCAATGGACATGAGTTTGAGCATTTGATAGTAAAGGACAGGGAAGCCTGGCATGCTATAGTCCGTGAGGTCGCGAAGAGTCGGACAATGACTTAGCGACAACTGAACAACAACAGTTCTAAATGCATTTAGGGAAACATGTATCATAACCCCCAAATCAAGTGATAGGTGCATTTGGCCAAGAGGGTATTAAATAAAATCAGCCAGTTTCAGGATGAGAGGGAAGCATAGGCCCTCTGGCTCCTGCTTTCCACCAGGAGCTCTAGCCAAGAAGGCACCCTGGACTCACCCAGGTGTTCTGTGCTCCCCAGGTGTGTTCCCTGGCTGACTGTAACCTTAACTGAAATGACAAAGTGTTAGGAGCCCTGGGGTAGATCAGCTTCTCATGAGGACCTTGATTCTCTTCTTATAAATGTCCTGGGGAAGGAAATCCTAAAGTCTCTGCTCTCAATGCGAGTGGATTCCACCATCGTCATGAGACCAGGGAAACCAGGGTGAAGTACAGAGCCCATGGCCACCTGGTAAAGCTGAGTGGGGGCACAGAGGCCAGGACCAAGTCCTCAATTACTCCAGGAGCACGTGGCTTTGTGACAGCACTTGCAGTGCCAATATATTTTCATGTCCGTGGCCTCTTCCTCCCAAGGCCTGTGTGTTCCTAAGAGCGGGGTGCCCCTGACCCATTTATTATTTATTTACTTTTGGCTGTGCTGAGTCTTCACGGCTGTCGGACTTGTCTCTAGTTGTGGCGAGTGGGGGCTACTCTCTAGTTGCAATGTGCAGGCTTCTCATTGCAATAGCCTCTCTTGTTGGGGAGCACAGGCTCTGGGGTGTGTGGGCTTCAGTAATTTGTGGCACTCGGGCTTAGCAGTTACTGCTTGCAGGCTAGGGCTCAAGAATTTGGGCTCAATAGTTGTGGCACACAGGCTTAGTTGCTCTGCAGCATGTGGGATCTTCCCCAAACAGGGATGGAACCCATGCCCCCTGCATTGGCAGACAGATTCTTATCCACTGCACCACCAGGGAAGTCCCCCATTAAAAAAAAAATTGGGGGCTTCACCCAAGGGTTGCAGGGTCTTAGTTCCCTGATCAAAGATCAAACCTGTGCCCTCTTCATTGGGAGTGAAGGGTCTTAACCGCTGGACTGCCAGAAAAGTTCCCTGCCTCATTTCTGAACCTCCATTGCACCCAGCATATTGCTTAATACCTGGAAGCCATTTGGTAAATGTTGCTTGAGGCTGTGGATGGAAGATGCTTCAAAGCCCTGGGGTCCTCATGATACCTGACTCTGCTCAGTCTTATTCCTACAGAAGGTGTAAGAACACGAGCAGAATGGGGACCATCCCTCGATTGTCCTCTGCAAGTTACATTATTATATTTTGAAAAGCAAATTCCTGACAGCTTGTTTTCTTATCACTGGTCTTTCTCATTTAAAAAGTTATAGACGTGCACACATTTGTGTATGTGTGAGCATGTGGGATCATGTGTGTATAAGTATCCTTCTGTATAGAGTGATTTTCAGGGGACTGAATAGCTGCAATTGAAGGTCAGGTCATGACCGCAAGTGAATACTGGAGCATGTTACCTGAAATTGAAGGGTGTTTAGAACAGGCCTGGAAGGAAGGCCTCACGCATAAAGGATGGAGAGCCACATGGGTGCTGCAGATCAGCTGAATGGCCCCCTTTGTCCAGCAGCTGTGACACTTCCAGTGTCCTGGTTTGCCCATGGCCATCCACTCCAGTCAGTTGCAAGGACCACTCCATGGCCCTACAGCCTGCTCATCCACCAGGCCAGGACCTAAGGCAAGCTGAGTGTGGGCAGCGGGGTGGAGGGGTAAGGGATAAGGTCAGCCGACTAGACGTTAAAAGCACAGGGGTTTTTCATGATCTGGACTCAGCCTCTGTACTTGACTTTAAGGAGAAAAATAGGAAATCAAAACACAGGTCCAGACCATGTCCTGGGGTCAAGTCCATCTCCTAACCCTTCACTGCCTGGGCCTTGACGCAGGTGAAATGGGGAAGTGGGGGAAGGGCATTTCATACTCTCTGCCTAGCAGCCCCTTCTCCTTGGTTTCTTCTCGCAATTTCTGAGCCCCCAAGGGCCTGACCATTGCCAGGACCATTCAAGCTAGACACTTCAAAGGCAGCCTCCACCCCCTCTTCTTTCAATTCTATATCTAGTCAATCCTTTCACATCTGTCTCCTAAATGTGTCCTGTATCTCTATCCCTTCCTTTCCAATCCCGCCAGGTTCAGGCCTTCCTCATCTCTCCATTGTCTATTAAGTAAATCACCCCTTGGATCTTGGGAGACTCAGCCACGACACAGCACAAGTCCCAGCTGCCATTCACGTAGATGGCAACGTGAATGGCGCCCCCTGGAGTTGTGCCGTGTGGCGATCCAATCAGGGGACAGCAGGATATAATAAAAAAGAGGTTTTGAAATAAGATAGTCTGTGTTCGAATCCTGTTTTGCCACATACTGGTTGGGTGATCTTGGGCAGGTGAGTAGCCTCGCTGGATTTTGTCCTGCTCACCTGTAAAATGCAGATCAGAGCATCCACCTTGCAGGGATAATCCATGGCTAATGCAGTCCATCCTCCACGCTGTCCCTTCTCCTTCCTTCTCCTGGTCCCCACACTCCACTTAGGTCCAGACAAAGTGAACTATCTGGCCTGGGGGTTTCTCCTCCCTTCTTCCCTCCCCTCCTCACCCTGCAAGAAGCTATCCTTAGCTACTTGTCAAATAAGAAAAGTTTTGCCAGGTTAGTCACCATAAGGTGTTAATTGTTTGGTGTGGCTATTTGTGTGGAGACAGAAGGCTTGAGTTGCAGTTCTAGACCTTCCAACCATAAATAATCCTAACAAAGCAATAATTATAATAATAATAACTGTGACAATTTATTGACCACCAACTGTGTGCCTGGCAGAACTAAGCACTGCATGTGCGGGATCTCAATTCATTCTTATAGCAGCCCTACCACAGGGGAGTTATCAGTGTCAATTTATAGCTGAAGGAGCAGAGACCCAGAGGAATGAGTGGTTTTCCAAGGTCACACAGCTGTAAACAGACTCAGATCCAGTGGTTTATATGTTTGTACCCCTTATTCATCCCTGTGAGCAGGGCATCGAGGGTCAAGGGTACTATGAGTTCACGCTGACTGTGCTGTAAAAGAGCTGGCAAAATTGAATTAAAATTCATTTCAGAATATACAACTCGGCTTTAAGAGCAATGACTTCTGGTCTAAGATTTGCAGCTACAAAATGAACACTGGTCGTCCAAGAGAGTAACGAGATTATCCAACATCAACTAAATCTCTGCCTGAGAAGCATTTTAATTACATAGGGGCCTGGGGATTGATGTGGGCTCCAGACTGAGCAACTAAAACTGATCTTGAGAACATGGGAGAGCTGAGGTTTGCCCCACGCCATGTCTGTTCAGCACAAAGAATCCCAGGAAGGAATACGAGACAACACCAGGTTTCAGGTGGGGAGAAATTAGAAAGAGACACAGCGTAATTGGATAACCAGTAAGGACCCACTGTATAGCACAGGGAACTGTGCTCAATGTTATGTGGCAGCCAGGATGGGAGGGGAGTTTGGGGGAGAATGGATACGTGTATACATATGGCTGAGTCCCATCTCTATTCACCTGAAACTATCACAACATTGTTAATCGGCTATACTCCATTACAAAATAAAAAGTTTTTTAAAAAAGAAAGAAAAGCATTGTGACTGAAGACATGAATGGCTAACATGTATAGAGAAGTAGGCAGTTAAAATCAGCTTCATGAACTTGGCTGACTTCAGCCAGGACTGGTTTAGGAGCCTTGGTCATCCCTGGTCACCATCATCTGAGCCACAAAAGCTTTCTTGCTGGCCTGTGGGTGGTCTCGCTCATTGCTATATCTCTAGCACAGTGAAATTTAGTGAAACCAGAAACTGGTTCTATGGTTTCATTAAATGATGAGGACAATAACTGTGCTGGACGGAGTGGGTATGGATGTGGAGTCACAACATGTTAAATTATACACTGTCTGCTGGTATTTTGTCCTAGATTTTCTTCACTGGAGTCCCAAATTCCAAAAATCAATCTCTGCTTTTTAATTTTTCAATCTATTTTAGTCTCTTTTCATTAGACAGGACTCTGTTACAAAATAGGGAAAATCACACTTCACAGGGTTGGCTGTGAGACTTAAAAGAGATAACAGCGATATATAGGAAAGCGCTATGTAGATGGGAAATATGACAAGAACTCTTTGAAATTATTAGTATTGTTACTATAACAATACATTAGCTCAAGGAAGGCATTTTGCGGGCACTTTCAGGCATCATTAACAGGCAATGAGGAAGATAGGGTGGGGAGGGAGCCTTCTGTCTTCCCTACAGATTTGTCATGGAGGAAAATCTCTCTGATCTTGCACAGAGGCCTGAGAATTCAACATCTCCCTTCCTGCCAAGGTCACAGGCAACTTTTAAAAGTGTCACCCTGGTGACGCCTCTACAGCCTCTGCAGTCTCTTTGGATTCCACTACCCAGACCCAGTTGGGCTTTGACTGTCCTTCTCTGCAGACCCTTTGCTCCAGAACTGGTTCATATTCACACAGTGGTGTTTCAAGCAGTCCCTTGCTCCTCTGTTGCTTTCACCCAAGACTCAACCTTTGATCTCTGCTTCATGCTCAGGCCCGGCCGCTAACTTCCTGGGAGAGGAGACCAACAACCTCCTATCACCCAAATCAGAAGTCATTTATTAAACATTAGTTTATCATTGAGGATCATAACATTAACTGCTTCCTTTGGCACAGCTCTACAAAACTTGTAAGGCACTTTCCTGCACCTCTTCTGGTCCTCACCAGCACACTTGGTGTGGAGAGAGTGGGTTTTAGTCACATACCCATCTGATGGAAGGAGAAACTGAAGTGCCTAGGAGTTAAGTGTCTTGCTCAAAAGACAGACTGGGACTAAGGTCCAGGTACTTGGCATTCAAGATCAGCACTTATAATTCCATTCCTCCCTACTGGGGCTCAGCAGTAGGCTACGTCAATAGTAGTAGTAGTGTTAGTTCCTCAGTGGTGTCTGACTCTTTGCAACCCCATGGACTGTAGCTCACCAGGCTCTTCTGTTCATGGAATTCTCCAGGCAAGAATACTGGAGTGGGTTGCCATGCCCTTCTCCAGGGGATCTTCTTAACCCAGGGTCTCCCACACTGCAGGCAGATTCTTTACCATCTGAGCCACTGGTGAAGGAGACTGCATAAACTCAAATGCACAAGCCCTCCACTGAGGTTGTTCATGACTGACAACTTTTAATGTTATGACCCCAGGAGTACTGAGAACACCAAAACTTTCCAATTTCTTAAGCCATTATTACGAAGCTGGAATAATGGAAGATATCCTTGACTATATCACTCCTAAACTTGTACTTCTTATCGTTCCACCCCAATCTAATCCCCTCCCTTGGTTGCCTAGTTGTGAATGTCACCATCATCCACCCATCATTCAGGCTAGGATTTGGAGCTCATTCTCCACTTCTCCCTTTCTCATGCTCCCCTTCTCTTTCATGTTTGCAGGCACTAGGTTATTGTCATTGGGAACGCTGTACCTCTTTAACATCTCTTAAATTTGTCCCTTCTCTCCATCCCTACCGCTTCTGCCTCGATTCAGATCTTCACAAGCTTGTTCTTGGACTTTGAGTGAATTGATTTCCCCTCCTCCAGTTTTGCCTTTCTCCAGCTTCCTCCTTCATGCTATTGCTCAAGAGCTCTTTCTCAACAATTCATTTGATCATGAATCCCTCCCCACCTCCCAATGCTCCTTACTGCATTCAGGACAAAAACAAACTCCTTAGCTGGACATATGTGTCTTTTCACGCTTTGATTCCTGTCTACCCCTCTGTTCTTTCTTCACCTTGACTTTCTCCATCATCCAAGAACTGGCCACTGTCTTCACAGGTATATCCATCATCACTTAGAGCTTTTTATCCCATCACCGCTCAGTCACTCATTCATTCATTCAGACTCTTGCCTGCCAGGTTCCTCGGTCCATGGGATTCTCCAGGCAAGAATACTGCAGTGGGTTGCCATGCCCTCCTCCAGGGAATCTTCCCAACCCATGGATCAAACCCTCGTCTCTTGTATCTCCTGCATTGCGGGCAGATTCTTTACCTCTAGTGCCATCTGGGGAGCCGTCATGAGTTTGGGACTGGGTGCTATTGGAGGCAATGTATTTACAGTAGCAGCATCCACCCGGGTGCAAAGCATATAGAAAGAAGCCAAGGTTGTTGACTGAATGAATTTAGGAAGGAAGCACCTGTCAGGCTGTTTCTTATCTTACTAGATGGGCAGCTTGGTCCTTTAACTTTCAAGGCTCTTTCCTGATGACTATAGCCATTCATTTTCCCTTGGGACTCAAAGTATGGGGGAGGCCAGGACCCAAGCCTTTGTCTTTTAAGTGGCCTCTTAGGGACTTCCCTCATTGTCCAGTGACTAACACTCTGCTCCCACTGTAGGGAACCCAGGTTCGAATCCTGGCCAGGGAACTAGACCCCACATGCTACAACTAAGGGTTTGCATGCTGCAACGTAGATCGAAGATTCCATGTGCTGCAACTAAAACCAGCCAAATAAATGGTTCAGCCAAATAAATAAATAAAAATTGAAAAGAAAAAAAACAGTAGCCTCTTAGCCTTTCTCGAGAAAGCACTGAAGCCACCAGGAGTCCAGAGTCTCCTGAGTACCCTCACATCCTCTTCCTCCCTCCAGGTACCTGTCTATTTATCCGCATCACAGCCTGTGCTCTCTGCATTCTAGGTGATTGCTTTTTGTGTAATAGGTCTTTGAAGAAAGTAGCAGCTGGGAGGCTAATTCACACCTGTCAGTGAATTCCATTTAATGGGAGATTTGGTTCTAAACCTCCCTGCTCCCAGCTTTCCCGGATCCTTCTCCCTGCGTGTCTCCTCTTCATGTATCCCCATGACCTGAGCATGCACAGCCCTTCCTCCCAGGAACCTTGTCCCTTCTCTGCTTTTCTTTCCCAGCATGACTTCAAAAGCAGACTGTATTCTGTCTTGTTCAGCGCTCTGGTCCCTGCACCTTACTCTGCGCCTGTGCTTAGCAGGTGCTCAAACATTCATTATATGAATTCATGATCACCTGCAAACATGCATCAGGGTGGAACCACCTTTACAAAGACTTCAGTCATTTGCTCCCAGGAAGAAGGAAGGCAGAGGTCAGGGAGGGGAGAACCCTCCCACCTCCACCCCAGCAGCTCTGCCTTCATCTTAGCTTTAGAAGTGTTTTGTGCCTCTGGGAACTAAGTAAGTGGTTACTAACTGTGATGCCAAGGCCTCAATGAATCAAACTGACAAAATGGTAGAGGCTTCGTGTTCTCCCCTTGGGCTGGGGGGCGCCATTGCTTTTCTGCAGACCTGCTTCCTCTATCAGGCACTGATGCCTCACCTCTGAAGTCCCCTGCACTCGGGATCCACTGATGGGGCCTTCTGTCTGCATCGTGCTCCCCCTCCCTCCCAACTCATTAGCCTCAGGCTTGTAGAGACACAAGGCCCTCCCTCCCCCATCTTAGCAGGCATACTAGGAGTTCTTGGGGAAGATGAGTGATGCTGTAAATCAGCAGCCTCAGCCTACTCCCCCACCTCTGCAGCAGGACCAATGAGGGGCTCCCACAGGGGTGGGGCATCTTGCTGTCTTTGACATACTTGAGATCACTCAGCAAGTATATGACTAAGGCTAGACTAGGATCCAAGCCACTGGACACTCAGGAGGGAAATGGACATAACAGGTGATTTTTCAGATCTTGGCCATTTTGACTCATTCTAAACAAAATAGAACAACACAGGAGCCTCTTCTGTAGGACACACATCATTTTGGGCACCAAGAACATACCAGTGAGCAAACCTATCTCTGTCAAGGTACTTATCTTAGTGGCAAGTGGAGGCAAGTCCCAAACAGTGCTGAGCTCAAGTGCCAGGGGCACAGAGAGAGGTGGCGTAGCCATAAAAATGACTGTTGATTTTCCCAAGCTGAGAGCTGATTGCAAGCTGAGGCCTAAAAGGTGAGCAGAAGTCAGCAGGCAAGGAGGTGCAGAAGGAGCTTCTAAGACAGAGAAGTGGTGGGATGCACAGAGCTGTGGAGGAGCAAGGCACTGGCTCAATGCAGGGCACTGCAAGCCACCCCGCCTGGCTGGGGTGCTGGGCACTAGGGAAAGGCACAGCTGGAGCCAGAAGTCCGTTCAAAAGAGGCTGCTTTGGGGACGTCCCTGGCGGTGCAGCAGTTGAGAATCTGCCTTCCAATGTAGAGGACGGGGATTCAATCCCTTGTTGGGGAACTAGGATCCCACATGCCATGGGGCAACTAAGCCCGCATGACACAACTGTGAAAAGTCCATGCGCTGCAGTAAAGACCTAGGGTAGCCAAATTTTAAAAATAAATTAAAAAAAAAAGAAGAAGATGCTTTGGACTTTATCCTGGGGGTGACAGATAGGGAGCTCTTGCATGGTTTTAAGCAAAAGAGAAATATCATCAAGAATGGTTTTAGGAAGATCTTAACACTTGGCCAAGATAAAAATCCAGCTTTGAAACTCACAGGAGAGGCATGCACCATGCAGGTGATGGCTGGAGGCTTCAGCTGGACAGGCAGGTGTCACACTTACTACTGGGCTGTGAATGGGAGCTGTCAGCACCACAAACACAGGCCCAGGGGTGGGGAAAGCCTCAGATGGTGATTAATTGAGTGATTGATGCCTTTGCTATCGAGGGAAGCCTGATGCTGGGGAGAGAGGAGCTGGACTGCTTAATAATAACAGCACTTGCTCCTCCTAATGGTGCTTGTAATACAATTGCACTTATAATGTAATAATAATAATAATATGATTTGCCGTAATGTATTTTCTTCTCAGTCTCTTTATGCTTTCCAAACATTCATTACATCCCAAGCACTCTTCTCAGTGGGGCCAAATTCCCCAGGGCCAGGAGCCTACAAGGCAACTTCAGCTGTCCCAGGGGCCTCAGTTTCCCCTTTGCTCTGGTTCTGTCTTCTCTCAGGGGCTTGCTTACAGAGCATCATTGGAAGTCAACGTGTATGCCCCCCACAGAGCCACACAGTGGGTCAGCGGAGGGAACCTGGGTCCACCATCTATCAGGGGATGTACCATTTGCTGTCCCAAGGTCTCCAGTGCCTTGCTCCTGGTTTCCTGACAACGTCTCTCCTTGTCTATCCTTTCACCAGGCAATGGCAGGGGGTGGCGGGGAGAGGGGAGCGGAGGGGAGGGAGCAAATGAAATAAACTAATTTGCACAATTACTGCATGGGGTAGGCAGGATTCTAAAGATACGATGCCTCACATATACACAATCCCTAGGAATGTGAGTGACTGTGATGAATTTTACTTCCGTGATTAGGCTATGCGATATGGCAAGTGCATGCTCAGTCGCATCCGACTCTTTGAGACCGCAGGGACTGTAGCCCTCCAGGCTCCTCTGTCCATGGGATTTCCCAGACAAGAATACTGGAGTGGGCTGCCATTTCCTCCTCCAGGGGATCTTCCTGACCCAGGGTCTCCTGCAGCTCCTGCATTGGCAGGCTGATTCTTTACCACTGAGCCCCCTGGGAGGCCCTGCTATATGGCACAGTTGACTTTAAAAGAGGGACATTATCCAGGAACGCTAACTTTTTACAAACAGTTTTCTCTGGCTTGTTGCAGAAGAAGTCGAAGAGATTCAAAGTTATGAGAAGGCCTAGACTAGAGGCAGACTGTCCATGGATGAGATTGAGACATCACAGAGAGGGTCATGGACAAGAAGAGGATGAGATGGAGGGGAAGGAGGGGTCATGGGCAAGGACTAGAGTTTCACTTGCTCCTTTCTGCCTCCCCCATCACCTGATAAAAGGATAGACAACAAGAGGCGTTGCCGGAGAACCAGGAGCAAGGCACTGGACAGTGACCTCTGGATGCTGAGAGTGGTCCCTAGCCAAGAGCTCGGAAAAAAATAGAGATTCCAGTCCTGTAATCAACCACAAGGATGTAAATTCTGCCAACAACAGGATGAGCCTGGAAGAGGTCCCTGAGTTCTGGATGAGAACATGTCCAGCCAACACCTAAATTTCAACCTGAGTGGAGAGCCCAGCCGTGCGGTGTGGACCTACAGAGCTGTGAGCCAGTCGCTGTGAGGTTTAAGCTGCTGGCTTTGTAGTATATCGGTTTCACAGCAACAGAAAACTCATACAGCACAGAAAAGCAATAAAGAGCAGTTTGCTAAAGACATGAGGTGGGCAGAGAAGTCAAGGGCAAATTCTCAGCTGGACCACTTGTGGAGTGAATGACCTCAGTTAAAGCTTACAAACATCTCTGAGCCTCGCTTCCCTGCTTGGTGGAACCGGAGCCCCTACATCGTAGTGGCATTTTGAGGATTTAAGATCGTGAGCATAAAGTACTTAGGATGGTGCCTGGTACTTCGCTGGTACCGTGGGAGCAATGATTGTTACAACACCAGCTAGTGAAATGGGTAGGTGTTCATGGTCAGACTCTTGATAGTGGATTATTGGGAATTGCTGGATCAGTGGACAGAGGGAAGGCTGAGGCATCTCTCATTGAATTAATGGGACTATTGGTGACTCAGGTCAAGGCAGGTCTCCCCTCTCCCAAAGTTCTATTAAGCAGAAGGCCTGGGCAGTCAGAGGGGGACATTTCCATTATGCTTCTAGAGATATGGAGCAAGCGTAGTCCCCAGAGTCTAGTTCTTATTTCAATTTGATTTATTTCACAAGCGCAGTCTGGTGCACCCCGCCAGCAACACACACAGGCATGGATGTGGGATTGTGTGTGTGTGTCTGTCAAGGAAGATGCAAGGAATGAGCTTCAGTTCTATTAAATGGATGATACGCAAATATCTCCAACTTGGTGCCAGGAGCCCCGTGGGACCAATGTTCACTGTCACACTATTTGTCAAACATGAGCAAAGGGGCTGGGTGATAATTGGTTCCTCTGACACCAGGCAGGGTTTCTTCACCTCCACCAGGGTTTCCACACCCCTGTTGAATGCTCCCTCGGTTTTGATTGATTTTCCTGGCAATCCTCATTCTGCTCTCACACCCCCCTGCCCCACGCCATTAGGAATCAAGTGTATCTGGAAATTCCAGGCTCACCTGTAATACCCAGATCTCATTGTAAGGCCCAGATGCTGGGCTCCTGGTCCCCAGTCCAGTCCCTAGCTGGGGTTCTCTCCTTAGGCCTGCAGTGCCCATCACCTTGAAGGGGAGAATAGTTGATAGCCACCCAAGTGAATGTGCAGTGTCTCAGGCATTTATGACCAACTAGCACCACAACCAAGGTGTTAACTCAGGTTCACTTGGGCTTCCCAAGTGGCATTAGTGGTAAAGAAAGTGAAAGTGGAAGTCACTCAGTCTCACCCAACTCTGCGACCCCATGGACTATACAGTCCACGGAATTCACCAGGCCAGAATACTGGAGTGGGTAGCCTTCCCTTCTCCAGGGGATCTTCCCAACCCAGGGATTGAACCAGGTCTCCCACATTGCAGGAGGATTCTTTACCAGCTGAGCCACAAGGGAAGCCCAAGAATACTGGATAGAATAGTATCCCTTCTCCAGGGGATCTTCCCAACCTAGGAATTGAACTGGGGTCTCTTACACCGTAGACGGATCCTTTACCAACTGGGCTACTAGGGAAGCCCGTTGGTAAAGATCCCACCTGCCAATGCAGGAGACATAAGAGATGAGAGTTTGATCCCTGGGTCTGGAAGATCCCCTGGAGGAGGACATGGCAACCCACTCCAGTACTCTTGCCTGGAAAATCCCATAGACAGAGGAGCCTGGTGGGCTCTAGTCCATGGGGTCGCAAAGAGTCGGACACGACTGAAGCGACTTAGCATACACGCAGATTCACTTGTGACTCCCACCTTCCTTCTCTATCTGCCTTTCACAGGACATGGAAGGTGGCATTTGGCTGCCTGTGTGGAGGGAGGTGAAGGCTCTGAAAGTTCCTCCTCACCCAAAAATACCTCCCTCACCAAATCCACAATTTCCCATAGGATCCACTTCCTTGGTAGAGGCTTTGGTTAAAAAGGAAATGTCTAAGGCATTAAACTGTGTGTTTAGAACATCCATCCCCCTGTCCTTCTCCACCTGGCTAAGTAGTGCTTCTTTAGGGCCCACTGGGTGTGGCCTCCTCCAGGAACTTTCCATGAGATTGCCAGACTCTGTGGATAGCTTCGTTATATTAACCCACTGGCTTTCAATCCTCTGTTTGGGTTTGTCTCTCACTCCACCCTGACCCTCTCAGAGAACAGACTATATTCCTGGTTGCATTCCTGACAGGCAGCGCAAGAAGTGCTCAATTAACGCTGACCAGCCAATTTGTGGACTACAGGTCAGGAGACTTCTGCCCGCCACTCCTGACTCACTGTGAGAGCTGAGGAAGTCACTGTCCTGCTCCGGCTATTTCCCTTCAACTGTAAAATGATGAGATTCAGTGAGACGCTCTCAAAGGTCCCCCCAAATTCTGCGCTGTCATCAGACCTTCACATATTGGTATGAATTGGATGTTGAGGCCCCTCGTCCATCAGGGCTCTGAGGAGGTGACCTGGATGTGGGACACAGGATAGCACCTTCTGGGCAAGAGGGGGTGAGAGGACCAGACACTCACGAGCCAGGGTTGCTGCCCTCCTTGGTGGGGGTGGGGGGAACTAGGACAGCAGAAGGCAGTGGAGGGACAAGCAAACCAGATCAGGACACTAGAAGCCATGAAGAGGAAAGTCAGAAGCTTCACATGCCCAGAGAATCCATTCATTTACTATAAATTCACCCAATCCATGAAGTCAACAGAGTTTAAGAGCTGAAAGGTTTTTGGAGATCCTTCAGTTTATCTCCAGGGTAGAGAGGACTTCTCCAAGATCACACACAGTCAGTTAGTGGGACAGCCAAGACTAGCCCTGGGAACTACCAGGGCCAACTTCTTTTTAAAAAATTATTTATTATTTGATTGCACTGGGTCTTTAGTTGTGGCTCTGTGGCATGTGAACTCTCTAGTTGTGGCATGGGGGATCTATTAATAGTTTCCTGGCCAGGGATCAAACCTGGGCCCCCTGCATTGGGAGTGTGGAGTCTTAGTCACTGGACCACAAGGGAAGTCCCTAAGCCAACTTCTAATGTTAAAAAGTCCAGCAGCTTTGCAGGACAGATGGAATGTCATCTGATGGGAACTTTCCTCTGCCAACCCTGGTTCCCCTCTGTGCATCACAGGCCCTTGCTCCGGCTACAGCAGACACCCTGCTTTTTCTTTGTCAGGCTTACCATGCTTACCTCTGACCACATGCCATCATCCCATCCACCTTTCTAGTGAAAATGTCAGTCATGTCCAACTCTTTGCGACCCCATGGACTATAGCCCTCCGGGCCCCTCTGTCCGTGGAATTCTCCAGGCAAAAATACTGGAGTGGGTAGCCATTCCCTTCTCTAGGGGATCTTCCCTAACCAGGGATAGAACTTGGGTCTCCTGCATTGCAGACATTCTTTACCATCTGATCACCAGGGAAGCCCCCTCCTTTATAACCTTCCCTCAATAAATGATTCAAAGCAAGCCATATCTGTAAACCTCTCTCCAAGGTCCCAAAAAAGCCCTTAGCTCTCTTCTTCTGGGCTTCCACTTCTTGCCTCTTTAAGCCACATCTTACCGATGCTTGCATTCCCAGCACACAGCAGACACATAATAAATGTTTGCTGAATAAGTGGAGTTGACTTCAGCATTTTCCGTAGGTAAGTTGCTTAATCATGACTAGCTAATCATTTTATAATGCCATAACTTGGACTGAGGGACTTCCAGCTGTCAGCCGGTTTCCCCAGATGCAAATGCAGAGAATAATTTTCAGTCATGGCCTCCTGAATCTTTTTTCCAATTCTCCCTGCCATTTCCCCTGAACACACCCCCTCTAGCTGTGGCCCAGTTCAGAGAATAGACACAAGAGGGTTAGCAGCCAGAGAGCACAATTCTGGAATAATAGCTTCTCTTTAAGATGCTGTTGGACCCATGTACGCCCAGGGGACATTTGTCACTGCCAGACCTGCCTCCTCTCTGAGTTTGCATTTGGTGAGGGCGGTACCTTGGAAGCTCAGTCAGACACATGGGGAACTTTCACTCCATTACTCTTTTCCTAGTTGCACTAAAAATATATTTATTCACCAAAGTATACTGTATTATGCAGAGTGGTTCTTTTAAAAGGCTCAATAAAGGTGAAATATGTGGATAGTCTTAATAATTTTACAATAAACTACATTTTAGAATCAATTGCTCTGGCACTGGAAAGTTGCCCAACTGATGGATTGTAGTTGTTGGCTAGCTCTGTGTGTGTGTGGTGTGTGTGTGTGTGTGTATGTGTGTGTACGTGTGGTGAGTGCTTTCAGTAAAAAACTCTAAGACATAGAAGAGGCTCACACACCCTCGGAACTGTAGTTGTAACTTCAATTAGATGAGAGACCAATTTTGAAATGTTTCTGATAGCAGCTTTGGAGTTTTCAAAAGTTAAGACACAGTAAACCAGGACACTGAGGTCTAAGCATGGAAATACTCAATAGGGAAGTGGGAAAGAGAGAAGGAAAGGAAATAATGTTTACTAGCCGCCTAGTAAATAATACTGACAGGATTAGAAATGTTCCATGTTCCTCACAAAATGATGGTATATGAGTTATCATCACCATTTTACAGAAGGGAAAACTGAGATTCCAGTAGGTTAAGTAACAGGCCATGTGTACATCTCATGCATGGCAGGACCCAGGTTCCAGCTCAGGTCCTCTCTGATCCGACTCCCCAGCTGCCTCCATTAAGCCATGTTTCCATCCTCTGTGTCATGACACAGTCATGAGGCTCACCAGCATTGTGTGCCAAGTCATGGGGATGGTGGATGGGACTAGATAATTTCCTAATGACCTTGGAAACCTGAAGCAGAGGTTTTGTTTCAGAGACCCTTGGGTTCTGGCTCAGGAGTGCCAGGAGCTGGTTGGAAGAGGCCGCTTGACCAAGGCTTACCCAGGCAAGGTGTGGCCAGCAGAAGAAGCAGCCCCAGGTGACAGGTCACTCAGTACAATCAGCAGGACTGTCCCTGCACTCTTTCGCCCCTTCTCGCTTCTATGGTCAGTGTTGGTGTCAGCCAGGGGCCACAGGTTTCAACACCACCCTCACTTATCAAAGCCTCCTGATAGGGGACTTCCCTGGCAGTCCAGCGGTTAAGACTTCACCCTTCTACTACAGGGGTGCGGGTTCGATCTCTAGTTGGGGAATTAAGATCTTTCATGCTGCATAGTGTGGCCAAAAAAAAAAAAAAGAGAGAACCCCCTGATACTCCATGTTTTGGATCCTGAACAAAACCATCCTTGCTGAACTTTCACATCCTTAATTTCAAATCTGTCCAGCCCAGAATGGAGGAAGAGTGTTCCAGACCTAGTGGTTACCGTGTGGGCTACGAAAATGAAGCCATTCTCAAGAAAAAGGGCACTGAGCCCTGCTCCTCCTGGCTGAGCTGGGGACGTTTGCACTCATTGGGCTTACTTGGGATGAGCTGAATTCCTGTTGGATGAAGGAGATGAGCCTTAATCCTGGCCAGCCATTCCAGTCCAAGAACTCTATAAGGTTATGAACTTGTCCACTCATTAACTCAGTATTTATTGAGCACCTACTATATGCCGGTAGGCTACTGGGGTATAGTGATGGACAAGACAGACTTGGTCTTGTGTGTGTGTGTGTGTGTGTGTGTGTGTGTGTGTGTCTGTGTGTGCACTCAGTCACTTCAGTTGTGCCCAACTCTGCAATCCTATGGACTGTAGGCTACTAGGCTCTTCTGTCCATGGAACTCTCCAGGCAAGAATACTGGAGTGGGTTGCCATTGCCTCTTCCAGGGGATCTTCCCAACCCAGGGTCTCCCACATTGCAGGCGGATTCTTTACTGCTGAGCTACCGGGAAAGCCCAGACTTGGTCTATCTTTTATGAAATTCAAGGTCTGGTGGAAAGGTCACACATAGAAGAAGGAATTCCTGCCTGAGATGGATGCTACAAAATACAGAAGACAGGGTGCTGTGAGAGTGTATAACAGAACTCAGCACAGGGGACGTCAGTGGAAAATGCCTCGAGGAACTGGCATTTAAGGAAGACCTCAACAATGAATGGTGTTGGCCCATCAGAGAAAGGAGCAGGAGAACAGGACAGTGAGTATTTGCGTCCTTTGGAATCATTTGTTTCTTCCCTCCCTGACTGCCCTGGCTCCCCTTTCTGTAATCATTTTAGCAATTTCAATTGCTTATGGCTAATCTCTCTGATCGGAGAAGGCAATGGCACCCCACTCTGGTGTTCTTGCCTGGAGAATCCCAGGGACGGCGGAGCCTGGTGGGCTGCCGTCTATGGTGTCGCACAGAATCGGACACGACTGAAGCGACTTAGCAGCAGCAGCAGCAGCAATCTCTCTGATAAACCTCTAGAAAAATAAACACAGGCTCAGTCTGCTTGACAGTAACATGGACCCAAAGGAGAAAAATTGGCTGTATATATCCATTCTGCCCAAACAAGATTGAGACTGGGGCACAAAGGAGTTATTTCTGCAGGACCTGGCTACTCTTTGGGAATCCAGGGAGCTGTTAGCTGAACAGCCATGGGCCCTCGATCTAATGGGTCATCCTCTCCTCTTCTCCAGGAAATATTCCCAACCGCAGAGTGCTGGGAATTGAAATGCCCTCAATGGTGTGTAGGATGAAATAAGTCCAGGACTGTAAAGAACCTCAAAGATCACCTACTATTAATACAACCTCATAGTTTTCAGATGAAAAAACTGAAGCACAGGGAGGAGAAATGGCTTGTCTAGATAAATGCAGTAGAGTGATGTGGCTAAAAGCTAACTGCTTGGGTTGCTACCTTGAGCAACACATCAAACTTTTATGAGCCTCAGCTTGATCATCTCTAAAATAGGGATAAAAGAGGGCTCTCCTAGAGCAGCTGGGTGAGGTTTAAATGAGAAAATAATTGAAAAGCACTTGTTACAGAGTCTAGTATGCAGAAGATAGTCAATAAATATCAACTTTGACTAATACTATGTTGACCATTGGTTAGTAGCGGGGCTATAACTATATATGGTGAGGCCTTCTGTTCGTATAACACTTACCATGCAGGTGTAACCCTACAGGTGCTAGTATAACCATTCAGGTGCTGGTGTAACCCTGCCTCATGCCTTCCAATACCCAGCCAGCACCAGGTCCCTTCTCTCTAGATTCCCCAAGGGAAAGCTCTATACACACGGCACAAATGGCCCTCCAGTTCAGTGGTGGTGGCAAGAGCCTGGCACTCTAGCCCTATCTGGGGCAGGAAAACGAAAAGATGATCACAGCATCCAGCAAGCCATGCTGCCTGCAATGCTGGGAGCAGCCCAGGTGGCCCACAGACCATATAGTTCCCACTTCCAGGGCCCATTTCCTAACTTTTCTGGACATTTCATGATTCTGACCCTTACTCTAAATCTCTACACTTTTCCTGCCAAGGCGGTGGCTCCCTGCTTTGGCACCAGGCCCATCTGTGCTCACTGACAATAGATTAGGGTGATTTTATCTTTTCTATTAGGCAGTGATTGCGAATCTCCCTGGGTTCATTAGTAGCTGGATAATCCTTCCAGATTTATTAGCTCAAACTGCACTCCCTCCTTCACCTTCTCTCTTTAGATGGCATCGCTGCTGTCTCAGTGGCTGACTGGGCTTTGCCCAAAGGCCCTTAATTCTTCACATCCTCTATCCAAACTCCCATCAGTCTTATGGAACAATAGTTACCACAGCCAAACCTGGAGGCTGACTAGAGGACAGAGACTGCTTCTAGTCTAAAGAGCAGGATGAGCACAGTGAATCCATACCTGTCCAGTGCACGCCCCACCTGGAAGCACCAGACAGGACTGTCAGGCCAGCAGCCCACCTGGGCAACGGCATGCAAGATGCAGACCCTTTTAGTTATAAGGGAGCTGACAACTTTGCTTCCCTCGTGGCTCAGCTGGTAAAGAATCCGACTGCAATGCAGGAGACCTGGGTTCAATTCCTGGGTTGGGAAGACCCCCTGGAGAAGGGAAAGGCTACCCACTCCAGTATTTTAGCCTGGAGAATTCCATGGACTGTATAGTCCATGGGGATGCAAAGAATTGGACACGACTGGGCAACTTTCACTCACTCACTGACACCTTTATAACAAAGTGCTGGTCTCCACGTATAGGGTCAGCTAGCCTCTAAACAGACATGCCAGGGCTTAGGTTGCTAATTGCTCTTCTAGAATACAGGAAAGAGACCTGCGATGATCATTAATCATTTAATAATGCAACAGATATGGCTAGCCAATCAGCATTCCCATATCCTCTTCTCCCTGGGCACACAGGACATGATGTTTCCCCATCTCCCTTGTGGTAGGTGCGAGCATGTGGCCAAGCTTCAGCCAATGGGATTAAGAGGAGAGACACTATGGGCCACTTCCAGGCCTGGCCCCCCCAAACTCTCTTGTTTTGTCCCTTTCCTGGCCTCTCAGTGGACACATTTGAAGCTGGAAGAAATCTGGGCTTCCAGATGATGTTCTGGAAGGCTCCACGATGATCAGAAACACATCTGGGGGACTTTGAGTGAGAAACAACACATCTACTGTGTGAAACCATGGAACTGCAGTTGGCATGGCCTACCAGATAGATACAAAGTGTTATCCATTGCTGATTTCTCATTTTACCAAGATTTCCTGAGATGGATATTATGATTCACATTTTACATATGGGGAAACTGAGGCCTGGCAAGAGCTTCAGGGTGCACAGTTAGGAAGCTCCCAAACTGAGGGCTTTCACCAGGTCTGACAGGTTTTATATATATTTACCACTATAAGAAAAGAGTTTTAAAAAAAGCAATGAAGTTCTGATATTGCTATAATGTAGATGAACCCAGAAAACGTTATGCTGCCAGACACAAATATTACATGATTCCATACAACAATAATATTGTGACTGTTCAATAACCGATAAATAAAATAAATAAAAACTGGGTTTTTACAGCTTCTTTCTCTCATTAGAAAGCTTCCTAATCAGGACTTTCCACTTCAGCCATTCACTCTCGCCTCTTTCAATGGGAAAAGAAATAAGAAACACATCTGAACACTTCATACCATTAAGATGGCTATTATCACAAAAACAAAAAATAACAGGCATTGGTAGGATGTGGGGGAACTCAAACCCTCGTTCATTACTGGTGGGAATAAAAATGGCATGGCTACGAAAGTATGGCGTTCCTCAAAAATCAAACACAGAATTACCATATGATCCAGCAATTTCACTACTAGATACATACCCAAGAGGGTGGAAAGCAAGGACTTGAACAGGTATTTGCATACCTGTGTTCACTGAGACACTATTCATAATAGCCAAAAGGGAGAAGCAACATTAATGTCCACATTGATGGGTGAAGAGATAAAGTGTGGTATATATGTAAAGTGGATTACCATTGTTGTTCTCTCAGTCACTAAGTGAAGTGAAGTGAAAGTCGCTCAGTCGTGTCCGACTCTTTGTGATCCCATGGACAAGCCCATGAATTCTCTAGGCCAGAATACTGGAGTGGGTAGCTTTTACCTTCTCCAGGGGATCTTCCCAACCCAGGGATCGAACCCAGGTCTCCTGCATTGCAGGCAGATTCTTTACCAGCTGAGCCACAAGGGAAGCCCCAGTCACTAAGTCATGTCCAACTCTCTGTGACCCCATGAACTGCAGCATGCCAGGCTTCCTGTCCTTCACCATCTCCCAGAGTTTGCTCAAACTCATGTCCATTGAGTCAGTGATGCCATCCACCCATCTCATCCTCTGACACCTTCTTCTCCTTCTGCCATCAATCTTTGCCAGCATCAAGGACTTATCCAATGAGTTGGCTGTTCTCATTAGATGAGGAAAATACTGGAGTTTCAACCTCAGCATCAGTCGTTACAATGAGTATTCAGGGTTAATTTCCCTTAAGATTGACTGGTTTGATCTCCTTGCTGTCCAAGGACTCTCAGGAATCTTCACCACCATAGTTTGAAGGCATCAATTCTTTGGCGTTACACCTTCTTTACCATCCAGCTCTCACAACTGTACGTGACCACTGGGAAGACCATAGCCTTGACTATACAGACCTTTGTTAGCAGAGTAATGTCTCTGCTTTTCAGCACACTGTCTAGGTCTCTCATGGCTTTCCTGACAAGAAGCAATCATCTTCTGATTTCATGGCTGCAGTTACCATCTGCAGTGATTTTAGAGCCCAGGAAGAGGAAATCTGTCACTACTTCTACCTTTTCCCCCTCTATCAGCTGTGAAGTAATGGAGCCAGGTGCCATGATCTTAGTTTTTTAATGTATTACTCAGCCTTAAAAATGAAGGGAATTCTGACACCTAGATGACCTCTGAAGACATTATGCTAGGTGAAATAAGTCAGACACCAAAGGACAAACATTAGAATTCCATTTATATGAAGCATATAGAAGAGGCAAATTCATAGAGACAGAAAGCAAAATGGTAGCTGCCAGGGGCTGGGAGGGGGAAAGGGTGGGGAGTTGCTGTTTAATGGGTTTAAGGTTTCAGTTTGAGGATGAAAAAAGTTCTCAACGTGGATCGTGATGATGGTTACCCAACGATGTAAATATACTCACTGTACTGAATGATATACTTAAAATGGTAAATTTTATGTGTATTTTCCACTATAAAAAAAGAGTTTAAGAAAAGGAATGAAGTTCTGATACTTGCTATAATATGGATGAACGTAGACAACATTATGCTGAATAAAATAAGCCAGACAGAAAAGACAAATATTACCTGATTCCACACAATAATAATATTGTCACTGCACAATAACTGAACTACCTCGTTCTACTCATTGTCTGGAAATTAATAAAATGGCATTTTAGGAGTCACTTTTATAGGCCATTAGAGGCTGGGCAGCAAAATAAATATCTCCTGTTCTTTTCAGTACCTGGGAAACACAAACAGAACTTCCTTTTCTATAATTTCATTTATTTATTTATGGCTGTGCTGGGCCTTAGTTGTTGTATGGGCTACTCTCTAGTTTCTGTATTTGGGCTTTTCATTGCAATGGCTTCTCTCGCTGTGAAGCACGGGCTCACGGGCATTAGTAGTTGTGGCACATGGGCTCAGCAGTTGCAGCTCCCAGGCTCTAGAGCCTGGCTCTTGTGGCGCATGGGCTTAGTTGCTCCACCACATGTGGGATCCTCCCGGACCAGGGATTGAACCTGTGTCTCCCTCATTGGCAGGAGGATTCTTAACCACTGAGCCACGAGGGAAGCCCAAGACTTCTTAAAATAATACCTTCCCTTTACTAGCCTTGTGTTGTGGGTCAGTTTCTGTGTGGCTATTATCTCCCAGGGCGGGTATTATTAGTGTCCACCAACAGACGAGGTCACCCAGGCTCAGAGAGACTGAACAACCTACAAGGGATCACATAGCTGATAGCTAGTCAACCTGGAGTCCTTAGTCTTGTCTACTAAGGCCTGCACCTTTGTGCTAACTCTCAAATGCAAGTCTGAGTGTCTGCAGCATCACTGTGGCCGAATTTAGAGAGATGGGACCTGATGGACATCCTTGAGGAATTCAGAGAAGAAATAAATAAGAATTAAAGTCCAGGTGGCATCTATATTTCGGGGGAAGGACTAGAGCAGAGGTTCCCAGTCTCCAGGATCTAATGCCTGATGATCTGAGGTGCAGCTGATGTAATAATAATAGAAATAAAGTGCACAGTAAGTGTAATGTGCTTGAATCATCCAGAAACCATCCTCTCACCCCCTGGTCCAAGGAAAAATTGTCTTCCACAAAATTGGTCCCTGGTGCCATAAACGTTGGGGACCACTGGACTAGAGAAGCACAGAGGCTCACCTATGACCCTCTAGATAAAGCCCCTCCTGTTCTTGTTCAAGACTCCAATAGCAACTGGGCAGAAAGAAGGGACTTAAAAATAGCTTCTTCACTCCTAATAAAGGTCTGTCCTTCCTGAGAGCCAAGGGACTAATGAGAAGTACCCAGAATATTCTCTCACTGACTGATTTTTGCAATGGCTTTGCTTCTATTTTCTTGGCTATTACTCAGCCATCATCATTCACACCGTTACTTTTCTGATTTCCTCTTGCAAACTTACAAACTGTGTGAATCCTGTCAATTCCAGATTCAAAGAACTCTCTGGGGAAGGTACCCTCCCAAAGCTCATCTCATTCTGTGTTCACCCAAGAAGGACAAAAGCCCTTGGAAAGCTAAAAGTATCAGAGTGTGACCAAAATACACACTGTCCTCAAAACATAGAGTATTTGGCAATTCATAACGCAGTTTTCTTTATCCTCACAACAACCCTGTAAGATTTCATTATCCCCATTTTACAAATGAGAGATCTGGGGCTCAGAGAGCCAGTGTGACTCCCCCCAAGGTCACACAGCAAGTACAAGGCAGAGTGGAGACTTGACCCCGGTCTCCTGACTTCATGGGTCAGTGCTTTCTCCACAAGATTCATCATCAAAGTCATCATTAACATTTTGGAGAAGAGGGAGTGGTGGGACATAGCAGGGGTGATGCTTTCTTTTTTGACTTTTTTAAAGCTTTTTTTTGTTGTGGATCATTTTTTAAAGTCTTTATTGAATTTGTCACAAAAAGTGGAAACAGTGACAGGTTTTATTTTCTTGGGCTCCAAAATCACTGCAGAGGGTGACTGCAGCCATGAAATTAAAAGACGCTTGCTCCTTGGAAGAAAAGCCATGACAAACCCAGACGGCGTATTAAAAAGCCGGAGACATCATTTTGCCAACAAAGGTTTGTCTAGTCAAAGCTATGGTTTTTCCAGTAGTCATGTACGGATGTGAGAGTCAGACCATCAAGAAGGCTGAGTCCTGAAGAATTGATGCTTTCGAACCGTGGTTCTGGAGAAGACTCTTGAGAGTCCCTTGGACTGCAAGGAGATCAAACCAATCAGTCCTAAAGGAAATCAACCCTGAATATTCATTGGAAGGACTGATGCTGAAGCTGAAGCTCCAATACTTTGGCCACCTGATGGGAAGAGCCGACTTATTGGAAAAGACCCTAATGCTGGGAAAGATTGAGGGCAAGAGGAGAAGGGGGATGCAGAGGATGAGATGGTTAGATAGCATCACTGACTCAATGGACATGAGTTGGAGCAAACTCTGGGAGATAGCGAAGGACAGGGAAGCCTGGTGCGCTGGCCCATGGGGTCAAAAAGAGTTGACAAGACTTAGAGACTGAATGACAACAACAATATTGCTTCTGTTTTATGAGGGGTGTTTTTGGCCACAAAGCATGTGGGATCTTACTTCCCTGAGCAGAGACTGAATCTGCTCCACTGCCTTTGAAGGTGAAGTGTTAACCACTGGATGCCAGGAAGTCCTATGATGTCTTCTTTTTTTGTATATAATTTTATTTATTTATTTTTGGCTGTGCTGGGTCTTCATCACTGTGTGTGGACTTTTCTCTAATTGCAGCAAACGGGGGCTACTGTCTAGTTGCAATGCGAGGGCTTCTCATTGCGATGGCTTCTCTTCTTGCAGAGCATGGGCTTTAGGCACTTGGGCTTCAGTAGTTGTGGTTCCTGGGCTCTGGAGCACAGGCTCAATAGGCTTGGGCTTAGTTGCTCCATGGCATGTGGGATCTTTCTGGATCAGGGATGGAACCCATGTCTCCTGCATTGGCAGGCAGATTCTTGATCACTGAGTCACCGGGGAAGCCTCTGTGATGCTTTCTTAAACATCTCCAGGCCAAGCAACCTCGCCTTAGTCTCATTTTCATCCTGGGAATTCATCTTTCAAACGACTAGCCTCCTTCCTTCTGCAAAAACACTTCAGTGATCCTGGCTGCCTCACTCCCTCCTCTTCGGCTACCCTGGCGGCCTAACATGGGGGCAGGCTGGCCCAAGGCAGGTGGCCCCTGGCCTGCCTTCTTCCCCTCCTCCCCTCTGCTTCCCAGGCTCCCCAAATGGAACACAGATGGAGTTTAATCTGTCCTTATTCTTCTGCCAACTTGCTGGGCTCCCCCAAATGCCTCCTTACTCCAGGCAAATGCTTTCACATCACTCTGGGAATAGTCTAATCCTTTTCTTCCCTTTTCCATGCTAATGCCCTGATTTACAGCAGCAGTGTGAGATAGAAAAAATAAAATAAATGTGCCAACAAAGCAGTTCCTTCTGCTTTATGTTCTGAGGGGCAGTGACTGGGAGGGGGCATGCAGGGGACTTCTGGCGACTGCTGGCAACATTCTATTTGTGGATCTGGGTGTTGCTTACACAGGTGTGCTCACTTGGAGAATGTTCGTTCAGCTGCTCACATATGATCTGTGTGGCCTTCTGTCTGTAGGTTAGACCTCAGTTAAAAATTCCAGCAATGGAACAGGCAGGTCTGTGGTGGGGGCGTACTAGGCAACAGACAGCTGAATGACTTTTTGGCAAGCCTTCTGTGGAGGGAGTCCCTACACCAGAAGAGAAGCTATATAGGATTCTTCAAGGGGGCTTTCAACTCTGATAGCAAAGACCTATAGGATGCTTCAGGGTGAACAATGCCACAGAAGCCCCAAGAAAGGGCTGTTCACAAAACTACCACTAGACATAAACAGGGACAGCAGGATCCCAGCTTGTCTCTTTGGGCAGCCCTCTCCTCACCTTCGCAGGACATTTCAGGAGACCTGGCCCTGGCCCCTAAATCCCAAAAGGGACACTAGGTTACCCTACCACCCTTGTTGGCCAGGAAAGTCTTAACTCCCAGGTAATCTTTTCCATTTTCAGATTCTAGAGTCAAATCTGTGAGGTTGAATTCTGCTTCCTAAACACATCAAGGCTCTTGTGGTTCATTGATACCTGCGTATGTGCCAAGTCGCTTCAGTCATGTCTGACTCTTGGCGACCCTATGGACTGTAGTCCCCCAGGCTCCTATGTCCATGGGGTTCTCCAGGTAAGAATACTGGAGTGGGTTGCTGTGTCCTCCTCCAGGGGATCTTCCAGATCCAAGGATTGAACCCACATCTCTTACGTCTCCTGCATTGGCATTGAGAATAAGGAACAGCATATTCACATACCTGGAGATTTGAGTCCCTTCTAACATATGGACTGCTCCAGGAATGGGTGTGCCAGTTCATTATTATTCATTTGATGTTACCTGCCTTATATCTTTTAAGAAGGTTACTTTCACAAATGGCTATAAATAGACAAATGAATAATAACAAACTGGCACACCCATTCCTGGAGCAGTCCATATGTGTGAAGGGACTCAAATCTCCAGGTATGTGAGCATGCTGTTCCTTATTCCCAAATGTTATTCTGTTCTTTGTTTGTCTAGGAAAAAGTCTACCTGTCTTTCAGGATATAGCTTAAAGACCCTTTCTTCTGTGAAGCATTTCCTACCTGCCCTGGGTCGCCAAATAGAGAAAGTCCCTGCAGGAACGAAGACTCAGCACACTTTATAAAAAACATTTAAAAAAGTATATCTGGATAAAGGGGCTACTTAAATGATTTGGATATCTCATGCATTTATAAAATAAATAAATGCATAATAATTAAACCTCTTTTCTGAATGACTGTTTATAAAAGCTCCACCTGTAATAGCCCCAAACTGGAAACAACTAAAATGTCTCTCCATAGGTGGATGATTAAGCAAACAGGTACATCCACAGCAAGAAATACGACTCAGCAAAAATAAAGGGCAAACTATTGATTCATACAACAACTTTGATGGATCCTGAGGGCAATACACTGAGTGAAAAAATTTAACCTCAAAGGTCATCTACTCATGATTCTATTTACATAAAAGTAGAAAAGTTAGGCAAAGCTATGGTTTTTCCAGCAGTCATGAGCAGATGTGAGAGCTGGACCCTAAAGAAGGCAAAGAACTGAAGAATTGATGTTTTCAAGCTGTGGTGCTGGAGAAGACTCTGGAGAGTCCTTGGACTGCAAGGAGATCAAACCTGTCAGTCTTAAAGGAAATCAACCCTGAATATTCATTTAAAAGACTGTTGCTGAAGCTGAAGCTTCAATAGTTTGGCTACCTGATGCAAAGAGCCAACTCATCGATAAAGACCCTGATGCCGGGAAAGATTGTAGGCAAAAGGAGAAGGGGGCAGCAGAGGATGAGATGGTTAGATAGCATCACTGACTCAATGGACATGAGTTTGAGCAAAATCTGGGAGACAGTGAAAGACAAGGGAAACTGGAGTGCTGCAGTCCATGGGGTCGCAAAGATTCAGACACAACTTAGCAACTGAACAATAACAACCACAACAAAAGTTAGAAATAGAGAACAGATTAGCAGTTATTAGAGATTAGGACTAGTGGGAAGAAGGAACATGGATATGACTATAAAGTAGTAGTGAGATCTTTGTGGTAATGAAATGGTTTTTTTCCTGATTGTAGTAGGAGTTACACACATTTACATACATCTTAACAGACATGATATTTTGATATCCTGGTTTTGATGTTGTACTGTAATAATATAAGATATAGCCATTACAGAAAACTGGGTTAAAGTTACATGGCACCCCTCTGTATTATCTTTGTGACTTTCTGTGAATCTATAATTATCTCAAAATAAAAGTTATGTTTTTAAACCTGTTCTCTGAGGTTCTTTCTACTGTCTAATTGAGAGTGTGTATGTTTCACAATGTTTCACATGTCTTAATGCTTTATGATTTCAAAATATACACAGATTAAATTACATCATTTCAAAATGATAGCAATTCCACAACATAGCTGTCCTTACACCCATTTTACAGACAAGGAACCAAGGTTCAGTGCTTGTTTAAGGGGCACACAGCTGGTATATGGCAAAACTAGAGCTCCAACTTGACTCAATAAAATTTCTATAGGTCTGTCTTCTAGGCTGCAAAAGAAGGGAATTTGAAAAAAATGGCCTCTGAAGGTGTATCAGTTATAACACCTTTTACCTAGGACAGGCGTAATTTTTGTGCTCTAGCATTCCTAATTCTAAGCCAGCCTGCATTAGGGTCTGGCAATGTAGGGACTGGACTGCCGGCCTGTAACTGGACCTATAGAGGAGACGCAACCATCAGAGGGGTCAGCTAGTGGCATCTGAGCGGAGGTATTAGATTCTTCTAGGCTAAGAATTGTTAGGACAAGAGTCCTAGGGCTCCTGGGTTTCCATGTTTCTCAAATGCCCTGCTTCTCTGGCTGGCGTCTGCTCCTCTGTTCCATTTCCCCTACTGCCCATCTCCAGGGCTTCATTCCGTCACACCACACTGACCCTAATTAATGATACTCTCTATGCCAAAGAGGTGAGCTGTGAAAATGTCTTACCAGATTAGTGAAGATGTATGTGTAATAGGCTGACACCATCCCTAGTTCCGCTGCCTGCAAAGGGAAGAGAAGGAGATTAGAGCAGCAAATAAAGCCCACTGGAAGTACATGAGTAGGGAGGGCTCCAAGTGTCTGCCCCTGGTCTGGCCCCCCACCGGCAGAGTAGAACATCTTGACTGATTGGTTCTTACACCACCTTCAACCTTGGAGGATGGAGCACAGAAACCCTGGCCTCTAGAGTAGGGTCTCTCTCCCTCCACCCCACGCCCCCATCCCTGCAGTGACACTCATGGTAGCTGATATTCTCATGTGTACACATTCCCATGGACATAACTGGGGATTATGGAAACCAAAGTGACTTTCCGAGAAATGCAACAAATAAGAGAAGACTATAATAATTATTTCCACAACTATTAACAATACCAATGGCTAACACTTACTCACTGTTTAGTCCACACCAAGCACGGGACAGCATTTTGCTTGGGTTCACCTGATGAGGCAGCACTATTACTCGTCCACCACCCCCCTTTAGACAGCTGAGGAAACTGAAGCACCACAGGCTGTGCAGCTTGTCCAGAAGATCACATATCTCATACATGGAAAAGATGAAATTAAAGCCAGGCAGCCTAACACTCCCCTTGGAGAACTATGATATTGATGGAATTACTGACACACTTCTCTTAGGGGCCAAGGCGTGGACAGGAAAGTGTGGCTTGTAGGCAATTCCCAAATTAATTCCACCCTCGTCAGGGTGAGAGTGAGTATGCCTCATAGGTATATTCTTCAATCTGCAGTAATGCTGGAAAGAGGTGAATCATTTGCAAACTGTGGTCCTTTGTTAGTAGTGAGGAGCAAGTTGCTTGTGATGTACCCTTGGTGATGGTGCACCAGGGAGTCTCAGCCCACAGTTGGGAGCTGCTAGTTCAGATGGGCCTCCTTTTGCCTGATCTTTGCAGCATCATAAAGACCTCTATAAGCAACCTTCCATGACGTGTGCCTGGCTTGGAGTGCGACAGGTGCTAGAGAGGCCAACAAGGAGATCATGGAAATAATGAGCCCGGCTCTCTCCAGGGCCCCCATCCCTCCTGACAGTCGGATAGATCTTCATCATGTAGCCTGCAGCCCTGGGCCACTAGGAAGCCACTTTTGTCATCACTGTTGAGGTGCATGGGGGTGGAGGGCGTTAAACAAAGCCAGGGATGATTGCCTTCTCCCTTTATATTGTATTTGTCTCCCCAGGGATTCGAATAACCGTGTGAGCATTCTCATAGGCTCCTTGAAGGACAGGCTGGGATAATTATTAGGTTGGTTGGCCGAAAAGTTCGTTCAGGTTTTCCAAGTTACAGAAAAACTCAAACAAACTTTTTGTCCAGCCCAATATATCACCACCATCCCTATAAGAAATTGAGGCAACTGGGGCAAGATTACAAGGAGTTGTGATGGAGCTCAAGGCCCCTCCTTCCTCTAGCAAAGCTACAGCAACTCCTCCACTTCTGGGGACAGGGGCATGGTGCTCACCTCCACCTCTTCAACCCCCCCTCCCCGAATTATCCATATAATAATGCCCTTGCCTCTGACTACTGCCTAGGCTGATGGGGGCTCCCTGGTTCCAGGGATGGGTAGGGGGCAGGGGGCTGAGAAAGGGCACAGTTGGATGGTTAAAACCCACTTTGTGAAATCTGTTGTCCTAAAGATAAAACACAAGAGATCCTTGGTTTTTAAGACCTGAATTCTGGGTAAACATGGAATTTGTTGCTGGAACAGCAGCTCAATAAAGCAGGGGATTACTCTGAAAATCCTCCTGAAACCAAGAGACAGTGGAGTGCTGCTAAGCTCCGAGGCCAGGCTCACGAGCGCACAGTGAGACTCCCAGAAGCTCCGGGCGCCCTCTGATCGTACTGCTTCCCACGCTGAGTCTATCTTCCCTCAAGGCCAGGTTGTAACCTCATGAAGGAAGAGCCTGGAGCTTCAGGGAAGCATGCGATCGAGTCCAGGATGGATACAAGGTCAGCCTGCTGGGGTTTCTAGGAATTCAAATGGGGACAAGCTTTCCCAAAACCTCACTGCTCATTGATGAGTTTGGTTCCAAGGTTACATGGGCTGGGGCTGATCGATGACCTCAGGAAAGCCTGCCACTGGCCACCCAGCAGAACCATTTGCTAATAATGGTCATTACAAGGGAATTTCCTTCAAATGCACAGCCATAAAAAAGAAATTAAAAACGTTTTTAATGAAAATACCCAGTACTGGCAAGGGTGCTATAAGACACCTATACACCATTGGTGGGAGTGTAAATCCTTACAGACTTGCTAAAAAGGCAAGCTGGCAAATCATATCAAAAACCTTAAAAGCATGCATAACTTTAACTCAGTAATTCCACTCCTAGAAATTTATGCCCTGAAAATATTCATGAATGTGCATAAAGGTTTATGTACAAAGATGTACATTCCAACATTATTTATTACAGCAAAGATTGAAGGCAACCTGTATCTCCAACAATAAAGAGATGGTTAAATAAATTATGGTACATCCATATGATAAGAAATGATGCAGCCATTAAAATATTTGTAGAAAAATATGTCATGACATGAGAAAAAAATGCATAGCATATAATTAAGTGGAAAAAAAAAAACCGGTTCCAGAAGAGTATGTGCAGGGTGTAATAATTTTGGAAAAGGAAAAAAAAATGTGTCTCTAAGGACAGAAAGACTAGATATCAAAATTTCACAGTGGTTCTCGCTCGGTGATGGAATTGTGAATGATTTTTATTTTTTTCCTTTGGGCTTTTCTGTACTTTCCGAGATTTCAACAATGAACTAGACATATTTTTTAAAAGGGAGGGAGGCAACCACATATGCTGGAGCCAGGAAATATTCCTGGGCAAGGGCTGACCCCAAAAGGCTTCTACCTGGGGCCTGTCCAGGCAGGAATCAGCTACTGCAGGGGAAACATACATTCTGATCTGCCCTTAGCAGGGGGACTGAGGGACATCTATCTTGCTCCCTACTCCTCAGTCCTCCCCACCCTCCTGAGAACTCCTCAGCCTGCATCTCTCATGCCCTGAAACTTAAAGGAGCGCTTCCATCCTTGATGACTTCATTAATCACAGCTCCGGACACAAGAGAAGAAAGAGAAAGAGAAAAACTGTATGTTGGAGTGTGTGTCTGTGAGTTGAGTATACCCACACAGACAGACGTGGGTTTGGAGCTGCAGAAAATTACTATAGCAACAGGCTGAAGGGACAGCCCTCGGTACTCAGAGAAATTTCATTCAAATCTCTTATTAATTCTGAGACAAAACTAGCTGGGGTGGGGAGGTGAGGAGAGAGCGAGGGAGGGAGAGGAAGAGAGAATCATCCTGCATCTGCTGGGCTCCTTGAGGCCCTGCGGAGGTTAATGAGGAACCTCACTCCCCCAGTGGAAGACGGCGGGCTGCACTTAAATGTGCAATTAAAATGGCACTAGAGGAGGCAATGTGCCCAGAGAGGCTGGGGGAGCTGCTGGAGCCAGGGCAGAGCCTGGCAGGGTCCACTCTGTCTGGGGTTGCTTGCTTAGCCCAGACAGCAGCCCAAGACACAGTCCCAGTGGTTCCAAGGATGCCCAGATGATCGAAGCTGTTTGTCTAGCGTGGACCCCCAGGCACTGACTTTTCTCCCTCTGTCTCTGTCTCTCTCGCTTGGATTGGCCTCACTCAGAGAGTTCCAGTTTCCATGTGTAATCATTGATTCAGGGGCTGGTCTCTGTGTCCCTGGGAGCAGGCAGAGACGAGGGGAGAAATGGACTGATTTCCTGTGAAGAGAGCCAAGGCAGGCTCTGCTCTGCCCCTCACAGGGCTGGCCTTGGACAAAGCTGCTCATCTCCCAGACTCGCAGTTTCTTCCACTGCCGGGGGATGCTATCATGTCCACCTCGTGTGGTCATGGAGAGGATTACATTGAAAAATGACACGGCAGCGCTCGGTAAATGATAGAACACGTGTAAAGATTACACACAGGGCCGGTATTCAGTAATACACACGAATGAGACAGCCCTGGCTGTCAGAATATGGAGATGCCTCTGCTCAGTCTGGCAAATAGCCTCAGCCCCCAAGTAGCCCACCCCACCATGTCTCTGTGAAGTTGCATCATCCTACTTTTTCCTCTTAGCTTTCAGGAACCGTTCACTGGAACTGAAGCACACAGTCGGGGTGAGAGATCCAGCCCAGGGCTCCTTCAACCTCGGCCCAGGGCAGACACCCAAGGCGAGAAGGGAGCAGAGTGTCAGCTCAGAGGCAGAGGGAGGGAGGGGGATGCTTGGCACCCACCAGCACCCGCCCAGCCCGGCGCCCACCTTCAGGAGGATGGTGTGGGACATGGAGGCGTTGGCGTGTATGATGATGGTGGCGGTCTTGTCGTCTCGGATCTCCTTGAGGAGCGGGGTGGGGTCCCTGGCGTCATCCAGCATCCGGACGGAGAGTGTGTCCTTGGAGATAAGGAATTGCCGGAGTAGCTTCTCTAGGTTTAAAAGGCCTGGAGGGGAAGAGAGGATGAAGGCCCTGAGGGTCCATGGTGCTGCCTCCGAGACACGGGAGCCAAAGCCAGACAAGCGAAAACTCGGGAGGGAGGCAGGGTCCTGGGTCTGGCATCAAGTGGTTAGGCCGGAGCATGCACATGGGGAACCCTCATGAATGTTACATCCAGCTCTTATTTCCATGGTGGAGGTCAGGGAGCAGCTCCCTCCAGGTCACAAGGCCCAGAAAACAGATCTAGCAAAACACTTTGAACTCCTCAGAGCACAGGGGCTGCTCTGAGACAAGGTATTGTTATGATTATGAAAGAACAGGTTTTGAACTGCACCCCAGCAGGCAGTCGGGGGGCCCAGAACAACTGGGGATCCTGAGCAAAGGACTCTGCCAGGCCCTTGCTATTCGCTGCCGAGCACGTGGGAGAAGGGATTCTGGGAAGACAGTGGTCTCAATTCCAATGGAAAGAGACCTACAGGCATTTGCTCCCCAAAGCCAATCAATGACAAGAGCAACATTCATTGAATTTTTATTGCATTCCAGGTAATGGGCTAAACATTTTAATGGCTCATCTCGTTTAAGTCCTCCCAAGATCATACAAAGTATTCCAATCCCACAGAACAGAGGCGAGCAGGAGGCAGGAGAGGAGGAACTCTCCCAGACACTGTCACTACACACGGTGGATGGCCTGGGGAGGGATGCTCTCTAAGCAGTCAAAGAGCCTGGTGCTCTGGTGTCTGCACTGGTTTAAGGAATAGTAAATGCAGGGAGGTCATGAACATGACTCTGAAGAAGCCTCTTCCCTGTGCAGGTTAAACTCCCTCCTGATCCTGGAGGACCAAAAGGTAAGATGAGGGGGCATCTGAAGAGCATTGTAGGGGCTTCCTTGGTGGTCTAGTGGCTAAGATTCCACACTCCCAATGCAAGGGGGCCCGGGTTCCCTCCCTGGTTGGAGAACTAGATCTCACTTGCTGCAACTAAGGATTCGCAAGCTGCAACCAAAGGTCCTGCATGCTGCAACAAAGATCAAAGATCCCCAGTGCCATAACGAAGACCCAGCACAGCCAAGTAAATAAATATTGAAAAAAGACAAAAATAGAGAGCACTGTACCACCTTCCTCATTTTGTAGAAAAGTGACAGGCTGTGCCCAGGAAAACAGCTGGGACCAGAATTCGATTTCCTCATCTCCATCCCACCCTCTTCCCCTGAGACCAGACTTCCTCTTAGGATAAAACACACCAGAAGGAGCAGGCACAGAACCCAGGGAGGCGTGGGTTCATGTGTCTCTGGACTTAGGGGCGAAAGCCTTGGTGTGCTTTGTGAACAAGGGAGAGGGAGCAGGGTGGGCCTGGCGTGATGGAGACTGGAACCCTGGCAGGTGGGGCCAATCCCTAACTCCCACCCCACCCTGGGTCCTGAAAAGGTGGTCCAAGGAACTGGGGCTGTGGTAGGGGTTGAGAAGCCCCTGGAGGGCCTGTCCTTCACAAAGAGTTTTCAGAAATGCAGGCTGTGCAAGCCCAGAGTTGACTTGGTTTTTCCTTCCTTTCCAAACAGGCCTCAGCGGAGGCTTGTTAGACCCCCTGATGCTATCTGTGCCCCTCACGGCTCCATACCACCACCCTCCATCCAGAAGGGCACCGAAGCTGCCAGGGCTCTTCCTGCCAACTTTGATGCAGAAGATCTGGATTCAAGCTCACGGTCAACTGTCGCTAACTGTGTGACCTTGAGAACCAACTAACCTCTTCAAGTCTCAAGCTTCATCTGTAAAATGGGCATAACAGGTGAGAACTCACTGAGATCCTATGTGAAAGCAGGCTGGGAACTGGCATGCATGGAATCAGCATTGCTTCTGTTGTATCTACTTATTTCCATAAGAACACAAAGGTCAGGAATGGCGGCTTAGTGAGGCAGAAGAAGAGGCGTCTGTTCATCTAACACTCACTGTCCTAGTGCCAGGCACTGGGCTGACAAGACACCAGCAGAGAAGATGGGTCAGGTACAGACCCTGCCCTCCAGGGTCACAGAGGCCAGGAACCTCTAGCTGAGTGTGTGTATGCATGCTCAGTCGCTCAATTGTGTCCAACTCTTTGCATTCCAACTCTACCCTATGGACCATAGCCCACCAGGCTCCTCTGCCCATGGGATTCTCTAGGCAAGAACACTGGAGTGGGTGGGCATGCCCTTCTTCAGGGGATCTTCCCAATCCAGGGATTGAACCCACATCTCTTGTGGCTCTTGCATTGGCAGGTGGGTTCTTGATCACTAGTGTCACCTTGGGAAGCCCCAGCTAAGTGTATAGCAAAGTTCGAATCATATCCCTAGTACTGTGTGTAAAATAGATAACAAGGACCTACAGCACAGCACAGGGAACTCCACTCAATACTCTATAATGACCTATATGGGAAAAGAATCTAAAAAAAGAGTGAATATATGTATATGTAGACCTGATCCACTTTGCTGTATCCCTGAAACAAACACAACATTGGAAATCAACTATCTTCCAATAAAACATTTTTAAAAACCCCAAATCGTATCCCTATTTTGTTTGGTGGCCTAAAAATCTGGTTTTCTATGGGACAGCTTCATTGCATCCTATATGTAAAATGCAGAGAATAGTCACATCTTCATAGAGATGTTGTGAAAAGCAAGATCTCACTTAGACAAAGGTCTGAGCACCTGATCAAAAGGACAAGGAGATCAGGGAGGCCACAGGACTGGAGCTGCTGGAGTCTTGGCCAGCTCCTTGGCTCAAGGAAAGATTTGTCCTCAGGACATGCTCTAGGGGAGCAGCTGGACGTATGAGCAAGGGAGGGGTGGTGAGGGTGAACTCCCCACCGGGCCTGGAATGCAGCAGGGAGACTCTCTGGAGTTCGACTGGGAGAGAGGCCAAATGCCCTGGGATCCTTCAGATAGGCAATGAAACTCAGTGGGACGAGACGGAAGCCTGGGGAGTGACAGCACAATTACACACAGCGTGGTGCAGCCTGGAAAAGGCAGCCCAGGGACCCTGCATCCCTTGAAAGCTGGCAGGTGCACTGAGCTCCCGGGGAGAAAGGTCCCCCAGGTGCCAGGAAAACTGGTGACCCTGCTCCCAACAATGCTCACACGCCCCACCCCCACTGCCCCTGGGGGGTGCTCTGCTGCCCTTTAAACAAGAAGCAGCATCTCATTCAACACTGTTTGCTGGGAGGCAGGGGAGAAGGGTCCCTGGGAGGTCTGCCACCTCACCCAGGATCTCCTAGGAGTCACTCCCCTTCCCAGGCTGCTCTGAGCTTGAAGTAGCAAGAAGAGCACGAGGTCAGCGAACCCCAGCTCCTGCCCTCCCTCCGCCCCCTGCCCCTCTGTGTACTCATCCATGAGATACAGGTGATGACTACCTTACAGGGGGAGTCAAATGAGCAGATCAGTGACTGTCACCTAGAAGGTGCCTCACAAAGCTGGTTTTCATCCACCCCTCCCCCACCCCTTCACATCCTAACTGTCCTTCACCCCGTCCCCTCCCCCCCAAAACCCCCTCTCCAATCTCCAGCCCCCACCCTCCCCTTCTCTCTTCTTCCAACTCGTTCAGGATTTATTATCCAATTCTCAGGATACAGCCCTTGGTTATAAACCATAAGAAACATTTGATAGCATATGCTTACGCATATATGCATATATTACAACAGATAACATGTAGTCTAATTATTTCACAGTGTTGGGTAGGGATCCTATTTCAAACTCGGCAGCTCAGCCCCAGTGTGAGGCAGGGTGCACGGTGCTTGCTGGTGGACTGAGCAGAGGCTGTGAGAGGGAGAGAGAGATTCCCTCCTAAGAAGTCAAGGGAGAAGCAGTACCAGGTGGGAGCAGACACTATGTCACTTGAGGAACCGCTGAAGGAAGGGGTGCCCTACCTGAGGAAGAGGGGAGGGGCTGTCATAAGACACACTTTCTCTTGACTTATAGTCAAGGACTACCCCCAGGAACAGTGAATGGATGGAACTTGCAGGGGGCCGCACTTAGCTCAATGTAAGGAAGAAACTGCTGGAGCTCTCTAAAGAGGCAGTGGCCTACATTGTGAGGGAGTGAGTTCCCCATGGCTGGAGGTAATCAAGGAAAGACTGAAGCCCCATTTGAGGATGGTTGTAGGGGAAATTAAATCAGTGGTTGGAGAGCTGAACTACAAAAGATGTTGGTGTCTTTCTAGCCCAGAGATTCTTTATGAATTAGAAAAAGTTCCTTTTTTTATTCTAGGAAGTGGAAAACATCTGCAGAAGAGGAAGGGTGGTTTAGTTACATTAAGCACATCAGCAGTTTTTCAGTGCAGTCTGGCGTTTTCCAATTGTTGTTTACCTTACCTCTACCTGTTTAATGGAACCAAGTGTAGTGTGTTAGTCACTCAGTCATGTCTGACTCTTTGCGATCACATGGACTGTAGCCTGCCAGGCTCCTCTGTCCATGGGATTCTCCAGGCAAGAATACTGGAGTGGGTAGCCATGCCCTTCTCCAGGGGATCTTCCTGACCCAGGGATGGAACCCTGGTCTCCTGCACTGCAAGCAGATTCTTTTACCGTATGAGCCACTAGGAACCCCTTAATGGAACTAAGGTATTTGTCAGAGGCAGCTGCCACCAGAGGGGTTCAAAGCTGCTTTCTCCCCAGCTTCCCCTCCACCTCCACCCTGACCTCCCTATCTTGCAGGACCCTTAGCCCAGCAGCGGGTCAAGCTCCCAAGTCCAAGGCTGAGAGGGGGCCTGGGGAACCTACTAGTATTGCTCAGGATGTGATGGGATGGATCAATGTGAAAGCCAGCAGGCTGGCTTTTCAAGGAATAAGGAGGGAGGCTGGCTTCTGAGACTGGGAGGTGGGACAGGAGATGGATTGAGAGGTTGAGAAAGGCACAGCCGGGGTTGGATGTGGCTGTAGGACAAGGACACAAAGACCTAAGCGATGGGTCGGCCAGGGACACGAAGGATGCTTGTATCCACAAATAAGAATAAGTAGTCATTTCCCGCTCCACTGGCTGATTCCCTGGGCTTCAGGCTTTGATCCTGGAAAATGGTAACATTCCTGGCTGGTGAAAGTATTAGTCGCTCAGTCGTGTCCGACTCTTTGCGACCCCATGAACGGTAGCCTGCCAGGCTCCTCTGTCCATAGGATTCTCTAAGTAAGAATACTGGAGTGGGTAGCCATTCCCTTCTGGTGAATCTAGAGGATCTTCCTGACCCAGGGAACAAACCTGAGTCTCCTGCATTGCAGGCAGATACTTTACCAGCTGAGCCATCAGGGAAGCCCATTCACACTTTCACTTTAAACTCTTGCGGGCGGCAGCTGATGTAACACCAACTAGAGGATGGTGGTGAGTATGCAGTGAGATGATGAACTCTGCCCGGAGCACCTAAACCTGGTACGTCTCCATTCCCCTCCCCCTGACAAGTGCCCGTGCCTCAGCTGTGTTGTCTTCACGCCTTATTTTTCCAGGGAGCAGATTCTGATGGAGCGAGAGGGATGAGGATCCGAGGTGTTCCAAGAGGGGCAGGGGCACAAAACAAGTTCAAATGCTTGAACAGTGGGCTTATTTTACCCACTTTTCAGTTTTGTCCCATCCCACGCCTAGACCTGGCCCCAAGAAAAGACAGAAAGGGCCAGACCATGGGGGTCAGAGGAGGAGACAGAGAGGGGATGGAGGGGCAGGTGGAGGCTTCTCACTCCCAGGAGGACCGTTTGCTGCCCTGCTTGGCCATCCAGGCTGCCCCCTTCTCTGACGGCAAGGATGGACATGGGAAAAACCTCACCCTTGGTTTCTCCAGGGTGTTTGTTTGATTGGGTTAGTTCTTTGTTGTTTTGTTGCTGTTGTTGTTGTTGTTTTTTAATTCTCTTGGCCACGGCATGTGGGATCTTAGTTCTCCGGTCAAGGATTGACCCCGAGCCTGCTGTGGATGGAAATGCAGAGTCTTAACCACTGGACCCCCAGAGAAGTCCCTTTTTGTTTATTAATTGCTGGGGCCCAGCAGGCATCTCTGACCTGAGACCTGCTTTTGTTGTTTCCTAAGCTTCTTCACATACTGTGGATTTATCCCCACAGGAAGCAGGTATCATCATTATTCATGGATAGAGACCAAACAGGTCAGCCCAAGTGGCTCAGTGATAAAAAAATTCGCCTGCAGTGCAGGAGCCGCAGGAGATAAGGGTTCGATCCCTGGTTCGGGAAGATCCCCTGGAGCAGGAAATGGCAACCCATTCCAGTATTCTTGCCTGGAGAATCCCATGGACAGAGGAGCCTGGTGGGTTATAGTCCAGGGGGTTGCAAAGAGTCAGATACAACTGAACACGAATGCACCACACAGAGACTAAACACTGGAACAGGAGAGACGCAGGGCAGAGCTCAGAACCCACAGGCCGAGCAAAGTACAAACCCAGGTTTCTGATTCCGAGTTACAGAGGTGGTACATAAGTGGCAGAGGGTGTAGGGGCACAGAACTTGTAGTCACACAAAAAAAGGACATTAAAATTCTTAGAAATGACAAAGCAACATGAAAAACAAACAAACAAAAAGATGATTTGAACTATGTATAGCAATACCAGGAAAATACACAACATATTATGCTTGTGACCATGAAGAGTCAACCCAGAACATTCATTGGAAGGACTGATGCTGAAGCTGAAGCTGAAACTCCAATACTTTGGCCGCCTGATGCAAAGGGCCGATTCACCGGAAAAGACCCTGACTCTGGGAAAGACTGAGGGCAGGAGGAGAAGAGAGCGACGGAGGATGAGATGATTGGATGGCATCACCGACTCAACAGACATGCTGCTGCTGCTGCTAAGTTACATCAGTTGTGTCCGACTCTGTGAGACCCCATAGATGGCAGCCCACCAGGCTCCTCCATCCCTGGGATTCTCCAGGCAAGAACACTGGAGTGGGTTGCCATTTCCTTCACCAATGCATGAAAGTGAAAAGTGAAAGTGAAGTCGCTCAGTTGTGTCCGACTCTTAGTGACCCCATGGACTGCAGCCTACCAGGCTCCTCCGTCCATGGGATTTTCCAGGCAAGAGTACTGGAATAGGTCGCCAGTGCCTTCTCCGCAACAGACATGAGTCTGAGCAAATTCCGGGAGATAGTGAAGGACAGGGAAACCTAGTGTACTACAGTCTATGGGATTGCAAAGAGTTGGACATGACTTAGCAACTGAACTGAACTGAATGAAGAGTCTCTGGGTCCAGCCTGAGGGTCTCAAAAGGTAACTCTGTGACAGGGCTGGATGATCTCACCAAAGGGGCCTCGGGGACCATGGTGGGGAACCCCAACTTTCGTTGAAAGTCTCCTAGCAGCAAGCTCCCCCAGCCTCGTCGGGGTGGCCGGGACAGCCACGCCTGGGCTCCTCACCTCGCCTACCCCAAGCTCACTAGCACTAGGTACTTACAGATGTTCTGATTTTTTTTTTTTCCCATTAAAGAAACATAATGCAATCCACAATACAACTGTGCTTGGTCCAAAACCTGCTCATTAAAACCCTACTTTGGGGAAGAAGGAGCATAAGCAGCGTGATTCCCCAGGGAATGATCTCTATTATGCCTAATTTTGACGCTAGGAAAATAGAATTAGATTCCTGTTCCTAATTTGACTTGCAGCGTCTCTCGGCCCTGCATTAATAAGGAAGATGGAAGAGTGTCTCCTCCCAAGCTCTGAGCTGTGTTTCCCTTCAGCCCCTCATTTCCTCATCCTTTGATTAGATTTTTAATCCTCTTTGCCCTTGAACTTCTGCTCTGCCCCACTTTCCTTCCGCCTCTGGTAGGTGGGGCCAGTCACTCAGCAGCCTCCAGAGATGAGTTCTCCTCGGAGCAGAGGCGGCTCTGTGTGGTTGATGAGTCCCGCCTGGGCTGTGGGCTGGCCTTGCCAGCACCTGAGCAGACTCATCCTCTCCAGGATTGCTGTCTGTGCTCAACCATCTTGCACCCACTCAAGGGAGGAAGGGGCTGCACTGTTCCAGAGAGATCTCTGCCCTGCCAAGGACACTGTGCCTGCCCTGCAGAGCCCACCCTGAGCCCTCCTGAGCCTGGTGCAGCCCAGGAGGGTGGGAGGGGCCAGAAAGGAGGAAGCCCCAGCTCAGATTTGTCATGTACCAGCTGTGTGACCTTAAGTCAAATCACTTAGCAGCTCCCAGACTCTTTGCTCAGCTCAGAATGACTGAGAAAGAGGGAGGTAAAGTGGGGAAACATAAGTGAAAGTGCTTTGCAATCTGCAAGGAACTGTTTGAATGTCAGAGAATGTCAATTCCAATGGAAAGAGCCCTGGGCTAGGAGGCAACCATATCTAGCATAGTGCTCGTCACACGGCAGGTGCTTAACCAACATCTGAGCAACTCACGTCCCAAAACCCCGTAAGAGCTGAAGCAGAGGAAACAGGGATCAGCTTTAAAGCAAGAAGGACTGTGGCTAGACATAAGAAAGAACTTCCTGTCAGGCTGGTGAGACACTGTAACCCAGCACAGACAAGGGCTTCAGAGCAGTCTTTGCCTGGCCATATTTACAGCCTGTCCTGTCCTTCAGCATCCCCGCTGGGTGCATGGGGTGAGCCAGTTCAGCCTGCCTGAGTGGGCTGGTGGCAGAAATTTCCCGGGGACAATCTTTGATTCTGTTAAACTTTCAGTGGTGCAAAGATGCCACATGAGGAAGGCCACCTGGTGGAACACAATGTATCCCAAGTGTGTTCCATCAAATACTAGCATCCTGTGTGGGCTTTTAGATCAGCATCCTTTTGGGGGTATATGATCAAACCTATTTGGATGATGCTGAGGTAAATAGTTGTTTTGGCCACAGGACAACTCAGAGTGTCCATGCTAATGTGTGCTGAAATTCTCCATGAGGGAGAGATAGAATGAAGTGTTATCTAAACATTTCTCTCTCTTTCGGGGGCTACAAAATGCTTTGTCCACAAAACCTTATCATCTAAAGCAATGCTGTCCGATAGAACTTTTTGTGAGGACGGAAATGTTCTCTAACTGCACTGTTCACATGTGGTTTTTGAGCACTTGAAGTATGGCTGGAGAGACTAAGAAACTGGACTTTAAATTGTATTGAATTTTAAAATGGGACATTCCAACATTTCCGAAACCACCGGGTTGTTGAATAATTAAATAAAGCATAAAAAAACCCATGCATAGGGACTTCCCTGGTGGTCTAGTGGCTAAGAACTCACCTTCCAATGCAGGGGATGCAAGTTTGATCCCTGGTTGGGGAACTAAGATCTTACATGCTGCGGGGCAACTAAGCCAGTGCCACAACTACTGAGCCTGCCCACCACAACTAGAGAGAAGCCCATGAACTGCAACTAGATAGCCTACGTGCCACAACTAAGACCCGCCACATCCAAATAAAATAAAAAATATATATTTGAAAAGCATGCATAGTTGCGACTGAGTTACTTTGTTTCTTGGGTAGCACAGAGCAAGTACTCATTTTGTATTTAATAAATGAATGAATGTACAAGTGGAGGCAGTGAGGTGCAAAGGTCCCATAAGAAATGGGTCTGACCCTTGGCAGGGAGGGGGGTTTGTTTTCAGATGCTGTGGGCATTCCAGATTGGAGGAAGGACTTACCACACTGAGCAGTTCTGAGAAGCCATAGAGGGCCAAACAGAGATGGCATTCCTCTGCCCGTGCAGCCCACCCAGACCCGCACGGTAAAACCTGCACAGGACACAGATGCCGGGGGCTTGCACTCTGGGCCCCGGTGGGAGCCAGTGGCCAGCACCTGCCTGACTGCATGTGGGTGCACAGCTGTCACAGGGAGCACACAGATGCACAGATTTGCTGGAATGTGCTGGCTTAAATTAGCTAAATCTCATAAACACTAAATTTATGTCACAAATTGAGTCAGAGAAAACGCATTTCTAAAACCTGCATTTGTAAGAAAAAAAAACTTTACCAGGAATTGACCTTGAACCTTGTTCCATCAGCCAAACCTGCTCTCCAAGGAAAGAAGCTCTTCAACCCATCAAATACAAATGCATCCACTTTTATATTTTCCCTCTCTTTCTCTCTTTTTGTAGCTCCTTAACAATGAAGCTGAAAATGTGGGAATTGCATTTGCAGATGCAGAAAGTCTTGGCGGTTGGCCAGTCTCCCTGTAAACGAGCTCATCGCTGTTCAGCCCACGCCTGGGGAGTTTCTGACAAAGGGGGCCCCTGGACTGCTCCCTCTTTCACATACACACACGGACAAACAGCCAAGGACACCTGGGAAGGCCTGAATCCTCTGGTTATCTAAGATCAGAGAGAGCCCTCCCCTGCAGGGTGTGGTCTCCAGCCAGGGAGGGGCAAACCAGTTGGGTTGACACAGACAGGACCTGACCGTCTGGGCGCAGCCAGCCTGAGGAAACTTACATTCTGCTTTGGCACAGATGAGGCAGGCGGTGGTGCAGTTGAAGAAGTTCAGGACCCCAGCCACAGCCACGCTGATGTCGGTGTTGCTGGGGTGGAGGTTCAGGGTTGTGAATCTCTGGAACTGAAACTTGATAAACTCCTCTGGGGCCACTTTGAAATGAGGGACCTGGGAGGAGGAGAAAAGAAAAAAACCAAAACAAAAAGGGCAGCGGGGAAGATTGGAGAACAAGTGAGAGAGAAAGAAAAGAGGGACGGGTGAGATAAGGCTGCAGAGGGTGGATTCTTCCATGAGTGACCTTTGCCTGGTAGGAGACGGGGCTTGTGGGACTCAGGGCACCCACGCCCTAGGAGGAAGATGAGATGGCATCGCTGACAAAGCTCGGGACCCAGGATGGGAAACCGTGCAGCCAGAGACCTGGATAAATGGACTGTGGACTGTGGAGCAGAGTTCTGTGGCCTCGAGAAGGCAAAACAATAGGTCTTTATTTTCAGAGAAACTGCCCACTGCTAGGCAGCGAGACAAAGGGCTCTTGAAGGCATAATCCTTATATTATTTGTAGTTAATGAATCAGAGCAGAGATGGCAAAAAAGAGAAAAATATTGCCCTAGGGACTAACCAAGGAGCCTCCTCAGCCCAGCCTAGCCAACAGATGTATAAACCAACTCTGAACAAAATTCCTAGGTGAAAGCCTGGGATGTGTTCCTCTGAAGACACACATGAGGATGGGAAGCGCTGCATGCTGGGAAACCGACTAGAGAGCCTCTGAATGGAGTGCCAGGTAAATAAATACCTGCTTTGGCTTCATTAGGACAGTGTCAGGTCCCCTCTGCATCTATTACTGACATTTCCGGGAGGCACTGCCCCTGCCTTCTGCCTCTGTTCTCCCAGAAATAGATATTAACAGGCTGTGATGGCTGCTTTATTGGCGGCTTAGGCTTTTGGGTAGGTAATAGGAAAGTTAAAATGTAATAAGCTGCCATCCACCTTGATTGCATTCTGTCACCCTGGTACCCAGAGCCAGAAGAGCTAAAGGCTGCCCATGTCTCTACCAGAGATGGAGCTGAAACCTCACCCCTCATGCTCACTTAGGGTGCCCAATGTAAGGGCCAGGTTACTATAAGTGCGCATTTGAACTAACCTGAAAGTGAGCAAGATTGAAGGTAGACAGCAAGAAGAACTTCCTGATAGTGAATTGGTTGGTTCCTAAACTGGGTTATTCAGGCACTATTGCAGAAATTGTCTCTGCCTGGGCTGACCCAGAGTCTGGGATGATGTTGACATGATCTCTGGAAAATTCTGCTAACTTATGCTTTTAAGCTTCTGGAAGAAGTCAGCCAGAGACCAGAGCTCCCTGGAGACTGGGATGAGGGGAGGGTAAAGATTTAGCAGAAACTAGGGAAAAAATTCCTGAATTCAACTAGGATTAGCCCTTTAACCATAGAGAGAAGGCAACCAATATTTTCCGGCAGACTGGGGAGAGAGCCTGATGAGTAATGACAGAAGATGCTGAAGACTAACATTGACCTGGGTGGGGTGTGTCAAAAGGGGTCCTTCTTCCCACCAACATTTTGCAACGCTTACAATCTGTCTTGAATGAATCACAAATGAACCGTGAATGGAAAAAAGTTCACAGAGAGAGGTAAGCTGGAGGCCAGGGCTGGGCAGGGTAGCCAGGCTGGCTGGCTCACACATTTGAGCATCTCTGCCCAAGGACCTCCCTGTGTGGTCATCCAGCCTACCGAGTTCCATCAGCAACTAACTTACCCCCCATAGAAAGCACCCTTAGAGATTCCCATGGATCTACGGATCCCAGAGATGGAGCAGGAAAAGACTCAGGAAAGTGAAGGCTCAGGAGAAAGAGTTTTCAAGTTTGGGTTTGCCTCCAGGTTCTGCTGTGTGATTTGGGGCAAACGGCTCAACCTCTCTAGGCTTCGCTCACATGGAGAAACAACAGGTATTTCTTGAGCTTTGGGAGGACAAAATGAGACCCTGTGTGTGAAGCATGTACTAGCTGAGTGCCTAACATGTGGGATAAAGGCAATGCCTTTTCTCCTTCCCTTTCCCCTTTCTTCCCAAATCTAGGAACTCCTGGACAAGCTCTTGGGGCTGTATATACAGGTGGCGAGGGCTGAGGGGTGTGCCTAGGAAGGGGCTGGTGGGAAGTCTCCCACAGTCCAGCATCTTAAACACTGTTGGGGAAGCAGCTAGACACTCTGATGGGTCCAGGTGGGGATGGCCAGGCCAGACCTGCTGACTCTCTAGGACAAAAATCAATCGGTAATTGATCTGCAATTACAAATGCATCCTAGGACATCACCGTGGAGGTGTGGATCGGGGGAAGAGGTGAGCAGCATGGAGGGGAAGGCCAGTGAGGCAGAAAGCTGCCAGCTGCAGGACCTGCAGAGATGTCAGCAGCATTTAAAGGGATGAACTCCTTGGTAAGGACTCCATTTCTTTTTCCTGAAGCTGAGGGGAATCAGTGTAAGGCAGTTCAGCCTCATAAAATATTAAAAGAAATGCATAATCTGAATGGAAAGGAAAGGTTGCTCTGAAAGGAACATGACCAGACAGATGAGGGGTAACTGTCTGGCAGTTCCCTGGGCAGCACAGCCTGTTTGGCTGGTCAATTGGCACGGGGTCCCAGGCAGCGGGATGGGAAGATGAGTGCAACTCGGGGTCTCCACCTCTGGCCTGAAATGCCAAGCGGGGTTAAAGGATGTGTTCGCTGAAATAAAATAATGACTGAACCCCAAGAGGAGGCCATTCTGGAGTAGAGACTAGAGGGGGGGATGACTGCAGGGGACAGAGATGAAAGTGCTGGGGAGGGGGGAGAGGGGAGAAAAAAAACAGAGAGAGAAGACAAGAGACAATGGGTAGCTTGGCAACCTCACTTGGTGAAGATCACAGCGAGCGGGAAGTAACAGCCTGCCATAGATTTGCACTGTTACCTGGAGCCAGCTTGAAAGATTTAAATTAAACATCAGGTACAACTCATGGGGGCTGAGGGCTGTGAGATGCTGGAAGGGACTGCAGTGGGACAGAAGCTCTCTTTTTGGCCTGGGCTGGCGCAGGAGTCATCTTTCAGGATGGCTGGGAGTAGGGATGGGGAGTAGTCAGCACAAACCTTACCTCAGGCATGAAGCTCAGGGGCTCCACCTATAGGGAGTGGTAAGAAAGACCCATTGCAGGATTGGGGCTGGGACCACAGGGCATTCTACTGTGCTGGTAACAATTCTTAGACAGGGCTCATAACACAGAGAAGATTCAATACTCTTCTCAAAGCCTCGGGGACTCACCAAGCCCTCTGATCGTAAGAGAAGTGCAGGCATCAAGGAAGTGGCTTCCAGAGAGCCTCCTGGGGTGGGCAGAGGCCAATCTGCTGCTCCACTGCCCCCGTGAAGGCAACTCACGAAGAAAGTGCCCTGTCCTTCTGTAAGAAGTGGACCCTCCCAAGGCTAAAGCTTCCAGAAGCCTGAGCCTACAGGCTCCTACGACAAGTGCAAGACTGACCCTTCCACTCCCCAGTCCCTCTGCTCTGACCCCTCCCCAGCTCCTGACCACCAAGGTCCATCTGTACCCAAAAGACCTGTCTAGAAGTCCTCTGGAGGGCTACCGTGTCACTTTGCCACCATTTCCCAGGAATATATGTGAAGGGGAAGGACTGATTGATTCCAAGAAGGACTAGGAAAGCTTCCAGCAGTAGAATCTCTGAAGGTTCCAGTTTGTTTTCTCCTTTGGGAAAAGGAGGGAGAGAGTTGTTGGAACAGGGAGCAAGCCCTCTCTCAGAAACTCATGCCCAAGCATCTTCTTTTTCTCTCTTTTACATGATTTTACTCATTAAGATTTTAATATAGGTGTAAATAAAAATTCTCATTTAAAAAGTTTCCATTTTCTTTTTTAGAATAAAGATTTAGTGCGCAAATACAATCCAAAGCTTCGCCCTGTCATTTCCCTAAGAATCGAGCATTTTTATCTCCCAGGGAATGAGAACTAGAGAGAATGGACCCAACACTTTAGAGAAATAAACATTGGAATTGGTGAACGAAGAAGAAAGCAAAACAAAATCTCTTTTCCAGAGAACTTATGAAAAGAAGAAAGTTTTCAAACTTCATTTCAGCACTGAAATGTAGCAAGTGGAACCGTTAGTCACTCCATTGTGTCTGACTCTTTGTGACTCATGGACTGTAGCCCGCCAGGCTCCTCTGTCCATGGGATTCTCCAGGCAAGAATACTGGAGTGGGTTGCCATGCCCTTCTCCAGGGGATCTTCCCGATCCAGGGATCAAACCCGGATCTCCTGTATCGTAGGCAAATTCTTTACTGTCTGAACCACCAGGGAAGCCCCAAATGTAGCAAGGCCTGGCCCCAAAGGCATTCCTCCCCAGAATCCCAATGTCTAAACAGATATTCTGGCGCGCTCCTGCTGGGCTCAGACTTTAGCCCTCTTAGCCTCCCCTGGACTACCCTCCCCAGCCTCTCCCTCTACCCTCATCCACCAAGGGACCCCCTCTGCCCTGCCCACCGCAGGGACCCAAGACTCGGAAGAGCTCAGCTTGAATGTCTTGTTATGAAACTTTTCCTCTGAGTCCCCTCCATCCAAACAAACTGAAAAAAGTAAGTGCCTACCAAGGCCCACTTCTTTTATTTGTGTGGTTGTTATTAGTGACACCACCCAGACCTCGATTCACTCCTCCTGCCTGTAAGAGTCCAGGATCTCTCTGGGCTCGAGGCACAGGCTGCCAGCCCACAGAGAGTGCCCCCACCCCGGCCCAGCACTCACCTCCTTCTCCCCACAGATGTTGCTGATGATGGAGCTGGAGGCTGGGCTGGAGGACGGTCCCAGGACAGCGACCACGCCCTTGGGGAGAATCTGACACACTGCAGCCAGCAGCAGGACAGAGCGTGGGGAGCAAGAAAGGAAACAAGGCGCTCATCAGGCGGGGCGTGGGCTTCAGCCTCGAGTCCTCCGATCTTCCCCTGACGGCCCCTCACCTCCCGCCCACCCGCATCCCGGTCCCCTCTCCCACCCCTCCAAACCCAGCGCCTCTCCTCCCCTGGACCACTGGGCTCCAGGACATTTTTATTAGAGTTTATGGATGGCATTAAATGAGGAAATGACCTAGGTTATTTCAACATATGGCCTCCGCCAACAGGATGTATAAATTGCCTGGGCTGTCACTGAAGGACGGAAGTGCATGGTGGGAAACTGCACATCACCCCCCCCCACCCCGTCCTCCCCTGGCCTGGTCTGCAGGATGGGTGCTGCGAGCGCGGACACGGCTGTTGCAGGGGCCAAGGGCTCAGTTCACAGAACAGACAGCCGGCCTACAATCTATGACTCCCCACCTCCATGAAGAGAGTCTAGAGAGGGGGGAAGGCAGACAAGCAGAGAGACGAAAGACAGCTGAGGATGCTGCAGGCAGAGAGAAGAAAGCAGCTCAGTGAAGGTTAAGGGGAGCAGGAGAGAGAGCAGAAGAAAAAGAGAGTGGCAGAGAGGAGCCCCATCTTTCAATGCCAGTCTCCTTTCGCCCGACCTGGAGCCTGACCCAACCTGCCCCCCACCTTCCCTGAATCCAACAGGTGCTTTCCTGACCAACCAGCATGCTCTATGACCTTGTACCTCTCCCGGGGGAGATGCTCACTCACTTACATGTCAAGGAGCATCTCAAATGCCACCTCCTCCTTACCCCTTCCTACCTCTTTTAAGTGGAATTCATCCTCCCTGGGGCTCCGAGGCCCATGGATTGTTCCCTGGTTCCAAGACATTTGTAAATGAGTCAATTTCAGTTTGCTGTTTAGATGTGTTACTCCTCTCACTAGATTTCAAAACCCTTTAAGGCAGAGCTGAACCGTATTTATCTCTAAATCCCCATTTGACGTTTCCCTGTCTCCAGCATGATGTTTTTTCTAGGGGCCCAGTTCAGGTTTGTTAAATGAATGACTGGGTGGATGAGGCACGTGGTCAGAAGAGGAGAGAATGGAAAGATTTTAAAATGCTATAGATTGAGAAAGGAAGTGAGGGAAAAAGGAGAAAACAGATGGAGAGAGAATGTAGGACAATTCTCAAGACACACACGGTGATATGAGAACCAAAGAGCCGCCCCTCAGATTATGCCCCATGATTCCCAGCTGTACTGTAAGACGTCCTTCCCTACAAAACTCAAAGCCTGACTCTGGACACATTTTTCTCCTACTCAACATCAAGAGTCAGGGCAGGGACTTCCCTGGTGGTCCAGTGAAGAAGAATCTGCCTGCCAATGCAAGGGACACAGGTTCGATCCCTGGTCCAGGAAGATCCCAGATTCCTTGGCGCAACTAAGCCCATGAGCCTCAACAACTGAGCCCATGCCACAAGAGAAGCCCCCAGAATGAGAAGCTCACACACCCTCGCTCGCCATGACTAGAGACAGCCGACGCACAGCAATGAAAACTCAGTGCAGCCAAAAATAAATAACAAAAATTTAAAAAGCGTCGCAGCACACTGAGGTTAAGGAATCAGCCCAAGGATCCTCGTGGAGTCAACTGCAAAGCCACACCTGCAACCTGGATGCTCTCTCTCCTCAAGCAGAGTCCTAACCACTGGCCCACACAGCCAAGTCCTGGCTCTCGTGGGGCACGGGCGGTGGGCAGAGCAGCAGGGTTCAAATCCTGGTGCTGTGGTTTATCACACAAACAATAGATCCGTGGTGGGGGGAGGGTCTTCTCTCAGCCCAAGGCACAGGCAGGGGTCCAATCAATACATCACAAATCTCAGCTGACGGGCAGGCTGTGGGAGGTGGGTGTCTGAGGGGGGTTCATCAGCACTGTCAGAACCATCCCCAGTGACAGAGTAGCTGTGGGCATGCTTTACCATTGTTTTTTTAAGTATTTATTTTATTTTATTCAAGTGCACCAGGTCTTGGTTGCAGCACGTGGGATCTTCGATCTTCACTGCATCATGCAGGATCTTTAGTTGTGGCATGTGGCATTCATTCCTAGTTCCCTGACCACAGATGGAAACCAAGCCCCCTGCATTAGGAGTGGAGTCTCAGCCACTGGACCACCAGGGAAGTCCAGGGCAAGATTTACCTTTGGAGGATGCTCATCAAAGTTCAAGCTACTGCCACGGAAGTTAGAGCACGTGATCTCAGCCAATTCAACTCTCACTGCCAGTGAGGGGCTCTGAGTTCACTGGCCATCAAATTACAGCAGCCCCAGGGCTGAAGCTCAGTTCCAGACTTTAACAATAAGGAAACAGCATCTGAGGGATGTTAAGTGACACCCATGAAGTCACACACCTGATAACGGTCAGAGTCAGTGTTGGAATTCAAGTCTGCTGTGATTGTCCCACTTGCTCGCAGCCACCTTCTGTGTCTGCCCTCCTCCTTGCAGCCACTTCGCCCATCTCTGTTCAACTCCTTACAGTTCAGGTCCCTACCCCTTGTCATTCTGCTGTATCTGCTTCCCCACGGTCACCAAGGACATGTTAGCAGTTCTTATCTCTCTTTTGCAGCATTTGACGCTTCCGATTACATTTGTTCTTTTGAATTTCATGATACCTTCTGGTCCTGATTCTCATCTGCTTTTCTGAAAGGTCTTTCTCACTTCCTTGGCCAACTCCTCTTCCCTCTGTTACCCACTAAATTTAGATTTTGTCCATGCCTCACTCTCCCTGGGCAATCTCATCCTTACCTGTGGCCTCCACTCATCTCTGTCCGGGCGATCCTACATTCTGACAGATGTCCTGGGTTTAAAACAAGTTTCAGCCACCTGTTGGGTGTTGCCACAGGGACTTCCCTCTGGTGTCCTGCACTAAGCATGGACAGAGTGAGACAGAGAGACAGAAATCACAGTCCTTAAGAGCACGGGCTCTGATGCCTATCTGAGTATGAGTCTTGGCTGTGAGATCTTGAGCAAATTACTCAAACTCCCTGAGCCTTCTTTGTCATCTATAGAGCTGAGATGCTAAGAACACCTCTCCTGTAGGGATGTTGTGAGTATTAAGGTGAATTAATACGTACAAAGTATTTAGAGTGGTATTCTTGCTGGGAAAATCCCATGGACAGAGGAAGCTGGTGGATTACAGTCTGTGGGGTCTCAAAGAGTCAGACACGACTGAGCACACACACAGAGTGGTACTGATGTGCCACAGGACTCTTACAATTATTCCCAATACATCATATCTGTTATATACTTTTCATATAATCTGACTTGATCACCACACTTCCAGGAAGATTCATTAGTACCCCCACTTTACAGATGGGGAAACTGAGGCTTAGAAAATTTAAGTAGCTTGATCAAGGTCACACAGGTCATATATGATAGTGTCAGGCTTGAATTTAAAGCTCCATCTGGGTTTCCCCAGTGACTCAGATGGTAAGGAATCTTCTTGCAACGCGGGAGGCCCAGGTTCGATCCCTGGGTCGGGAAGATTCCCCTGGAGAAGAAAACGGCAACCCACTCCAGCATTCTTACCTGGAGAATTCCATGGACAGAGAAGCCTGGTGGGCTATAGTCCGTGGGGTCACAAAGAGTCGGACATGATTGATTGAGTAACACTTTCACTTTGGGCATCAAAGCCCAAACTCCTAACCACTTCATTTTACCATTCTGTCGCCCCCCCCTCCACCTTAGCTCCTGAAGTTCAAACCGTGGTCTCTTTGACTCTTCTTGCCTTCTCTCACTGAATCTACTCACGAACTACACCAGCCAGCAGCCAGGTTCTGACCATTTGACCTGCTCATCCCCCACCAGCCTCTCCTTCTCACTCCCTCTGTCAGTTCCGTCAGCCCTTTTACTATCTGCCTCCTAAAGGCTTTCTCTGGATTCTTCATTTCTAATCCGTTCTCCAAACTGAGGCCAATTATAATCCTAAACGTATGTCTGTGTGCTCCTACAGAGCAGAAAGCTTGTCTTATTTATCTCTGTGTCCTCCATACCAAGCAGGGCGGGACTCAAGAGTTATGTGCTCAATAAATAGCCACTGAACCACACTGAAACCCACTCAACTCTTACCAAAGAAAATTGGAAATAAACTAAATGCCCCCATCATAAGGAAATAGTTTTCTAAAGTGTGGGTCATATACCCAAGTGGAATATTACTTAGGCATTTAAAATGCTTATGAACAGTTTATAATAGTATTAAAAATATTTATGTAATAATATTAAGAGAAAGAAGCAGAATATAAAATTATATGTGTATCTATATGAAGGCTACAAGTAAGCAAATACACAAAATAGTTAGGCACTGAGGAGTGATTGGAAGAGGTTATTAAAGCCCATATTTATTAAGTGCTAATTATGGCCCATTCTAAGCACTTTATATGAATTGACTTATTTAATTCTGGAAACAACCTGATGAGATACTATCTCACCTGCATTTTACCGATAAGTAAACAGAAAAGTTAGAGGGCACAGTCAGGATTCAAACCCCCAACCCCTGACGCCAGGGTTGGTTCCTTAACCACTGCACCACACCACCTCCCTCGGCCACTAGTGATTAACTGAGATCACAATACAGATTGCCTTGACCAGTGGAACACTAAATGATGCTCTTTTCCCCTTCTCTCTACTTTCTAATATAAATGGGCATGTATTCCTTTCATAACGTATCATTATAAAAAATACAATTTCATTATCAAAAAATTTCTTCCGATGGGCAAGTAAAATCCAGATGGGTCTGATCTCCTCAAGATATGACCCTTCTAGCCCTTTCTCCCATCACATCTCCTCTCATTTCACACAAGCCCACCTGGTTCACACTCCGCAATTTCTTACCTGAGCCTGTTCCAAGCTGTTCTCTCTAACTAGACCAGCGGTCTTAACCCTGCCGCCTGAGATCTATGGGCAGAAGTCAGTGGTCTGTGAACGTTTGGGGGAAGAAAAATGGCATTATTTTCTCTAACTCCTAACTGAAATTTAACATCCCTTTCAATTTGGAATAGAGGCCATAAACCACAGTATATTAACAGTAACTGTGACTCTGTCATTGATAGACATCACAAGTGTTTTCAGATCATATTATAGTATTGCAGAGATCTTGATATACCATTCATATTCATAATTGCTTCGAAATTACACTAGTATTTAGACCTGATCCTAGGTCTGGCTATTGAGTACATTGATAAAGAAATATGTATATTTATATATCACTATCAAAATATTTTAACTGCATGTCTGTCACAGGAAAGAAAGTGGAGCTCAGAAGCATGGGTCACATCCCAGGTCATGTCCGAGACCCTGGGACGGGTGCCAAGTGTGGGTTCCTGGCTTCGCACAGGAGAGAATTCAAGAGCGAGCCATAGGAAAGTGAAAGAAGTTTTACTCACAGAGGAAACACACTCCACAGACACAGTGTGGGCCATCTCGGAAGGCAAGGGAGGCTCCAGGGTAAGGGGTTGTCAGTTTTTATAGGGGTGGGTAATTTCATAGGCTAATGAGTGGGAGGGATATTCTATTTGGGGGATGTGTGGATGGTCAGTTGCATTCGACTCTGCAGCCCTATTGACTGTAGCCACCAGGCTCCTTTGTCCGTGGGATTTTCCCGACAAGCATTCTGGAGTGGGTTGCCATTTCCTTTTCCAGGGTTTCTTCCTGACCCAGGGATGGAACTTACAGCTCCTACATTTCCTGCATAGTCATTGAGGAAGACCGATTTGGGAGAAGGGATGGGGTTAGGGAAGGGGTGGGGATTTTCGGAAACTGGACCACTGCCCACTTTTTGACCTTTTGTGGTTGTCCTTGGAACCATCATGGTGCCTGGGGTGTGTAAATTAGCTTGCAATGTGTTACAATAAGCATATACTGAGGCTCAAGGTCAAGTGGAAGGCAGCTCCTCTGCCATCTTAGATCTAGTTCTTTCTAATCAGTTTATGTAGTGTCCTCGGGCTATGTCATTCTTTTAAAGGTGCCCTACCCCTTTCCTGTCTTATTTCCATATAACTGATTTCCCTCCTCATCCTATCTATGCAATTCTATTCTTTTAAAAACACTTTTCTGAGAAGGAGTACTTTAGCACCCATAAACTACCATGGTCTATGTCTTCTCTTGCCCTTCTGTCTGGAAAACTCCTACTGATCCTCCAGTGCCCAGCTCAGTTCTTGCCCATTGGCAAGAAAGCACCGCTCCCTCTCGATATTCATATCCCACTGTGGTTCTGAGTCAGCTCTATGCTGGAAAGATCAATTTCCCTGTTTTCTGAATTCCTGGCCTGCTTCTGCCCCAAGCTAGGTCTTTTTGCCAGGTCTCAACACGGAGAAAAGTGAAAGTGAAAGTGAAGTCGTTCAGTCGTGTCTGACTCTTTGCAACCCCATAAACTGTAGCCCACCAGGCTCCTCCATTCATGGAATTTTCCAGGCAAGAGTACTGGAGTGGGTTGCCATTTCCTTCTCCAGGGGATCTTCCTGACCCAGGGATCAAACTCGGGTCTCCTGCATTGCAGGTAAATGCTTTTACCATCTGAGCCACCAGATAAACCCCAATACGAAGAAGCTTCTCCTAAAAAAAATTCTTAGAGAAAGTCACAATCCTTTATTCTCAATTTCAAAATCCCAAAAGCTCTGACAGTGGATGGTTTCATCAAACTCATTTAGTGGCAAAATCTGATCTAAATAGATAGATGTAGATGTGAAGATATTTATAATATGTGACTATCTGAATGTAAGTATGCATTTGATTTTGAGTGTGGGGTTCAGCCTCAAGCCTCATCTGAAATGCTATTTAATGTATAGTATAAGCAGGACATGACCTTTCTAGTATCTGAAAAGTTCTGAAATCTAAACACATCTGGTCTCAAGGGTTTGGGGACCTGTGCCTTGTGAGTGTCCATCTCCTATTTCCCACTGCATCTGAAACTCCTTGAAGGTAGGGGTCACAGCTATTCAGTCCTGGCAAAAAGGAATTACTCAATAGATGTTTGCTCAACTGAATTGAAATGATCCAAAATGAGTGCAATGAAAGTGAATTATCATCTTCCCAGAAGCTGGGGCCTGGGGGAATTCCTGGGACCTGGGAATTGTTCTTTCATTCCCTAAGAAGGATGCCTGCTTGGTAGAAATGAGAATCAGTTATAAAGGATCTCAGCTCTAAAACTTCCTGAACCCCAATTCTGCAGGCCCAGGTCATCCCGTGAGGATCTCTGAGCAGTCTGAGGGATGGAGGGGAGGGAGGGGCACTCTCCTCCTGCCTCTCAGGGAGCACTGGAGATGTGAGTGATGTTGCCATGGCAACGAAGTTTCCCAGCCAGCAGAGGAGTTGGAAGGCAACTGACAGAGCAGCTGCAGGAATAAAACGCCACGATGGGGTGCTGTAAGAAGGGGGAAACTTCTTTCCCTGCAGACTCCAGCTTAGGCCTGGATGTGAAGTCCCCTTAGACACCTGGGCTGGACTGGAGGAGCTTATGGGAACTTAATCTTCTCTGAGTCTTCACAGGGAGGGGAAGGGTCTGGCTGTGATGCAGATGGTCCAGAGTGGTTACTCATAGGCTCACTAACTTCAAGCCTCCAGGGAAGGGGTAGCCTCTTGGGTGGGGACAAGAAAACTGGGGCCTCTTCACTAACAGTAAGGCGCTCTCTGAGCTCCTGTGATAAACAGTCAGGACGATGGGGAGCTGAGAGCAATGTGGAGCAGAGGCTGGGAGAGCTCAGTTCTTCATATAAAAATACTTTAGGGCGCTGAAGCCGAGTGGAGCGGTAGGGCAAGGTGTCTCTGGGTGCCTGGTCATGCTGCACACCGAGCACAGAGCAGGGCCCTGACCGTCCGAGCCAGGCAGGCAACCGCCTCCGTCAGCACCGAGGACCGTCCGTCTCCTCCTTGTGCCAGAGCCTCCAGAGCATGGTCCACTCTCAGCTCCGTGAATGGACCAGGACCTAAAAGGATGGCCTTGTTGACTTCCAAGCAGAGAGGGGAACTGTGAGGGTGGAGCGCCAGGTCTCTGCACTTTCATGCCCCAGGATGGATATCTCCCCGGTCAGAGTGACCCAGAGTATCTGAGATCTCAAAATTGCCACTGGCTGTCACAGGGATGAAATGAACAGCATGGGGAATATAGTCAATAATAATGCAACATCTTTGTATGGTGACAGATGGTAACTAGACTTATCACGGCGATCATTTTGTAATACATAGAAATATCAAATCACTGTGACACACAGCAGCAAACAACAGTGTTTCAGGTCAATTATCTTTCAAACACAAACCAGCTCATAGAAAAGAAATTAGATTTGTGCTCACCAGAGGTGGGGAGTGCTCAGAGGGGGAATTAGATGAAGATTGTCAAAAGGTACAAACTCCCAGTTATAAAAAAACTAGGCAGGTAAAGTACGTGATTAGTATAATGAACACTGCTATATGTTCTACCTGAAAGTCAAGAAAGTCAATCCTAAGAGTTCTCATCACAAGGAAAAATTTTTTTCTATTTCTTCAATTTTGTATCTATGTGAGATGATGGATATTCACTAACTTTACTGTGATAACCATTTCATGATGTATGTAAGTCAAATCATTATGCTGTATACCTTGAACTTACACAGTACGGTATGTCAGTTATATCTCAATAAAACTGGAAGGAAAAGAAACACCTGTCTTTGGCTCCTGTCACCAATGATGTATCACTCGAAGCCTCAGCCCTGGATCACCACAGAAGCAGCAACACCACTTATAGGGACTTTACACATGCAGGCACCAGGGACCCCAAAGCCTTACAATCATCCCATGAAGGAGGGTTTACAATACTAGTTCTATTACTGATAATACTACTAATAGGTGAAATTTATCAAGAGTTCACCTGACTCCTGCCACTGCTCTAAGTTTCTAAGTGCATCATCTCAGTCCTTGCAGCAACCTCATGAAGTGAGAACTCATAGTATTCCCATTTTACAAATGGGGAGTCTGAGGCTTGGGTGATAATTCCATGATGCTGGTAAACCCAAGATTAGGGTCTTGACCACTATTCTATCCTGCTCTCCAGTCCTGGGCATCACCACAGCCCCCATAAACACTCTCTGTTTTAGCCATGCCCAGCTGTCATTGTGCCCCAAATTACCCCATTTTTTTTCCTTCCTCAAGCATACTATTAAGCCGTCTGTGTGGATGCCCTCTTCCCTTTGCCTCACCTGTCAATCATTCCAAGGCTTGTCCCAGAGGACTTACCTGACCACCCAGCTACACCTATGACCTATTCCTGATCTCCCTCTGCTCCTCTCTGAGCCACTCCCTGGCAAGCCCACAGCAGAGCTACTGAGATTTATGTCACTTTTCAGATGTGTGGTTTCAGCTGTACTCTGGGAAAGACTGTGAGCCTCAGTTTTCCCCTTCTGTAAAAGGAGGCAGTTGGGCCGGGTGATTTCTTCAGTTCAGTTGCTCAGTCGTGTCTGACTCTTTGCGACCCCATGGACTGCAGCACGCCAGGCTTCCCTGTCCATCACCAACTCCCGGAGCTTGCTCAAACTCATGTCCACAGAGTCGGTGATCTCATCCTCTGTCGTCCCCTTCACCTCCTGATTTCTTAGCAGTATAATTCAATGTGTCTCTGAGTCCCTATTACATATATGTGATGTGGGTAGCTGAGGAAAGGGGAGCAGGGAACACTTGTCGAATGACACTTCACTATTTGGATGCCTTCTCTTCTGGCTTCTCACCTTCTCCCTTATGCTGACTTGGAGTCTTTCTAGTGAGCTGAGGGAGGAATGTCAGCCCTGTTGCCAAAATCTTGGCTCTCTGTGCACCAATGCCAAACAGAAACACTGAGGCAGAGTTACAGAGGAGAAGGAAAGAGTGGCTTTATTTCTTTGGCAGGCAAAGAGGGAGCACCATAGGCTAATGCCTCAAGAACTATGGCTCCCTCTCTGGGTAACAGGGAGAGGCTATCCAGTGAGGCGGGGGTAGGTGATAAGGATCAAGGCAGTAACAGTCTTGCATTCTTCTTTCTTCTTCAAAGTTTCAAAAGGGTGTGGTTGTGACAAAATTAGGGTGTGTGCAGGGTGTTAGGTTGTCCAGTCTACTCATTGGAAAAGACCCTGATGCTGGGCAAGATTGAGAGCAAAAGGAGAAGGGCGTGGCAGAGGATGAGTTGGTTGGAGAGCATCACTCAAGGGACATGAATCTTTGCAAACTCTGGGAGATAGAGGAGCCTGGAGTGCTGCAGTCGAGTTCAGTTCAGTTCAGCTTAGTCATTAAGTTGTGTCTGACTCTTTGCGCTCCCATGGACTGTCGCACACCAGGCTTCCCTGTCCTTCACCATCTCCTGGAGTTTGCTCAAACTCACATCCATTGAATCAGTGATGCCATCCAACCATCTCATCCTCTGTCGTCCCCTTCTCCTGCTGCCTTCAATCTTTCCCAGCATCAGGGTCTTTTCCAATGGGGTTGCAAAGAGTCAGACGATGTAGCGACTGAACAACAACAGGTGGTTTCCTGCCTGCTCCTCTCTTGATGAGCAACTGTTGTGCCCTTTGGAACTCAGAGGTCATGGAGGCTGGAGTCTTGCCTACAAGAAATGAGGTTCAGAAAGGCCTCCGTGCCCAGGAGCCCCACAGGGCCCTGCTCAGCATCAGCCCTCACTTACTAGAAACAGCTCTGGATCGCTGGGGTCGTGCCTGCGGAGCATTTTGAGAAGCTCAGAAGCCTGTGCAGGAGGGGCAGCCAGGCAGCCGGAACCTCATGCTCCCTGCCCATCACTGGGGCCTCGCGGGGCCTGAGAACCAGGCACCTCTGGGTTTCCAGGGGAAACGGTGTGGACAGCTGATAGCATGCTTGGCCTCACAGGGACAAACCCAAGCAGAGGCGAGGGGCTGACAGGAAGGCTCCTGCTTTCAGCTCTGCAGTAAATTAAACCTCAAACTGGCTCTGACAGTAGCAGGCACAGTGCCTCTGGGTGTCTGGGTGATAAGGGGGTGGTGCTTAGTTAAGCTCTAATATGTTTGCCACAGGAGACACAGGGATCTATAGGAACAGAGGAGGGCAAGGCCTGTGGGAGCTGCCTGCACAAGAAAGGCTGAGATGGAGATAAGATATGGGAGGAAGGAGGGAAGGGACAGGCGGGCTGGGAGGTGACCTGATAGGTCTTGTCCAGCCCTCTTATTTCAGATCTGTGGGCCGCGCAGAGGGAGCTGGGAAATCAAACATCAAGAAGCCCGAGGCGATGATGGTGACCAGGCAGAGAGGTGGAGGGGATCAGACGTGGGTCTGAGGGAGCTTTATAGGTGACCTTCACTTTAGATAAATTCACTATATGAAAATCTATGTGAACCAGATAGAAGCGAGGTGGTTTGCTACTTGCGTCTTTCCAGTGTCCAAGTGAGTGAAAGTGTTAGTCACTCGGTCATGTCCGACTCTGCGATCCCATGGATTGTAGCCCACCAGGCTCTTCTGTCCATGGAATTCTCCAGGCAAGAATACTGGAGTTAGCATCCATTCCCTTCTCCAGGGGTTCCAGGTTGTTATTGATTAACACCCTATGTGATACTTTCTGTCTCCCAGTCCCCCTTTCAACCATCAAATGAGAAGGCTGAACTCCAGACCCCAGCATCTATAGTTTTAAATTTCATCATCTTTGATTCTGAAATTGCCATTGCTTCTCCTGAATGACACATCTGCCCTAAGTGTGACTCATTATTTGTGCAGTTTTTGAAACTTGCCTATTGCCAAGAGCAGGCATATGGGTACCCTGTAGGATTGCTACCATCTCCACTTAACCCAAAGCCTCTGCTTTCTACAACCAAGAATCTCATCACTAGGATCTCTTTCATCTCCTTGAAGTGCAGTCCCCAGGCACAGGGTGACAGATGTGAGGTTGGGGGCGTTGGTCAGGGCCCCAGAGCCACTCAAATGGATTTAAGTTAACAATGCAAATCAGCCACTAGCCAAGGGAAGACAACCACCACCACGAGACTGAGCAGTAGCTGGCTCTGGGCAGCATACCAGGACTTCCAAAGGCTCAGAACTGTCGGATGCATCAACCCAGAAAAAGGGAAAGAGAGTGGAATATTCAATTATGATCGAGGCCCCAGGAGGCACCTGACATTAAGACAGGCCATGTGAGAGGAGGCTGGGAGGTAGACTGGGTGGCCTGGGAGGGATGGCTGAACTTTGAGACAGAGGAGAGAGAGAGGTGATGGTAGGAGGTAGAGGAAGCCAGATCCAAGGGGGCAGGGGCATAAGGGATAAGTAGAGAGAATAGTGAAAGTGTTAGTTGCTCAGTTGTGTTCAATTTGGTGACTCCCTTGGACCATAGCCTGCCAGGCTCCTCTGTCCATGGGATTTTCCAGGCAAGAATACTGGAGTGGGTAGCCATTTCCTTCTCCAGGGGATCTTCCCAACCGAGGGATCGAACTCAGGTCTCACGTGTTGTGGGCAGATTCTTTACCGTCTGAGCCACCAGAGAAGCCGTGGAGAGAATAACCCAACAACAAAATCCATAGCTGCCACTTCCTAACTACTTGGTATGTGTAGGCGCTAATGAAGTCACCTGCGCTGTCTCCTGTTGTGCTCCTAATGACCCTAGGAGGTGTTATGACGAAGGCACGAAATGGTTAAACAGCCTGTCCACAGTCACACAGCTCATAGGTAACAGAGCCAGGTCAGTCTGATCCTACTACTCTGTCCCACAGTCTCTCCAAGTAAGGATAGCAGAGCTGTTGTTCCTCCTTCATCCTGGGATCCTGCCTCCTTCCAAACTCCTTTCTCCACCCTGCCACTGACCACTGGTCCCACCCCACCATGCTTCAGCTAAAAGCACTAACCCACCACCCTCTGTCCCCCTTACTGAGGGCGGGGAAAGTGGGGCTGGAAGCTTTCTATGAACTATCTGGGTGGTATTTAAAACCCATTGTGGGGGAACAGCTTTGGCTTTAGATGAAAAGCCTTTGGAGTAGAAAGATCCAAAAGCCCTCTTTTCTAACAAAAATGTTAATCATGCCTCAAACACAGTGAGATGTAAAAGCTGAACCAAGGGCCACTTGTTAGTAAAATACTTGGTGCCTAAAAGAAGGGCCTTAAAAAGATGCTCCAAAGCTCTGTATCATGGATTAAAGATATGTTTCCTTTATTCCCCTGATTCCTCTGGTTTAATATTTTAGATGTATTGACTCTGCTAAGCCTGGGTCATTGGGAGAAGAAATTTACATCTGCTAATGACTCCCATCCTCAGAGGGCAATCCATGCTTTCTGTTCTGCAGGGGAAACGCTGAAGAACCAAACAAGAAGAAGGGGGAGCTGTTTTTTCCAAAGAACAGACTATGAGAACTATCTAGAAATCTGGATTCTTGTCTGAGACCTGCCATCCTGGCCAAAAAACACACCAAAGTATAGACAGGACCAGGAGCTTCACGGGAAGTCATTGCTGGTATTTCTGCTTTCTTTTGGAAAATCCTGAGAAATCTGAATCTTCCTTTCATTATACTAGAGTTTAACTTCTGTGATAACTGGGATTTCCATCTGTGCCTTACAGAACCTCCACTGCCTAGGACAGAGTACAGCAGGCACCCCTAATATTTATTGACTGACCGATTGAATAAATGAATGACGATTCCAAGTTCCTGTTCCCCCAAGCTTCCTTCTGGAGGAATCTGTGTTCACAGATCCCACTGGCCTCAACAACTGCTTCACATGATAGGAATCCACCCTCAGTTTTTAGGAGTGGACTCTCTCCCCAAAAGTAGTTCTCAGGTCAGCTGGCCAATGTCTGTGGCTTGTGAGACCAGCCAAGAGAAACTAGACTAATTAGATCCTCTACCTTGGAACTCCAAACCAAGAGGCACTGGGGGAAGCTGCACCCTGAAGACAGACTGTAAGCCACCTGAGGGCAGGGACCCTATCTATCTTGTTTTCTGCATCACTCCCAACACATGATATACCGAGTTAGGCCTGAAATAGAGCTCATGCTCAGTAAAAGTTTCCCAAATGGATAAACAAGCTGTAAACTGGACCTAGATGGCCATCATGGGACATGATGAATAAGCCAGGGAAATGAAAGTGGTAGAAGGACCAGAGCATGGATCTGATACAACAGGAGCATTAAAGAAGCTATGATACAGAGAGCTATTGCCTTCCTCCCTTCCTGCCCTCTTTGGATCCATACAGTATCCTATTGATTGTACTTAAGCCAATGTAAATATGTTTCTTCTCTTGCAATATTAATAGTCCAGATTAGAGCATCACTGGGCCCACATGCAGAAGACCACATATCTGACATGCCCACGTAAGCGAGTTGTTCTTTGGTTTGGTTTGGTTTTGCCATTGACTGTCACTAAAGGTTGATATGGACGGGAAAGGAAGAGATGGGACTTCAGAGTCTTAGGGAAAAAAGGCTATCATTTCTCTGGGCTGAGGGGCTTCCCTCCTTCCCTCTGAACTGGAGCTGTTCATCTATAGCTAAGTTACAAGCCATCACCCCACTAACCTGGAAGCTCATCCTGTTAAGCTGTCTAGATAATATCAGCAACACACCAGAGAAGTGCAGGGGAGCTGGAATAGGTGAGACACTGGGCTGGCAAGGTTATGATGCAAATTCAGGGTCTAGGACTTGCATCTGACTAGCTCTGACATTGAGCAAGTTATCCAAAGTCTTTGAGCCTCAGTTTCTTGGTAAAGTTGGAATAATAACACTTAACTCTCTGGTTGCTAGAAGAATTAAAAGCAGTGCCCAGCACATAGGAGGGGCTACATAAGTGTGACTGGAGTGATCTACTATGTACCTCTGTAAAACATTGCAACTCACTGAGAACTTTCCTATTTTGTAAGTCATTTGAATCTCACAATGACTTGCAAAGTAGAGCCTAGCATTCCCATTTAACAGATGAAGAAACTGAGGTTTAAAAGAATCACTGACTTGTCCAAGGTTATCCTCAAGAGTGAGTGGCTGAACTCCAGACCAAGTCTCAGCTTCTTCCTACAACACTGCCTTCAGCACAAGAAATCAAGACAGGAAGGAAACAGGTCTGTCACAACTCTGCTTCCCTGGGGCTGGCCAGATCTCTCTTTTCTTAACCCCACACAAGATTTCATTTAGGGATTTGTGCACAAAATGTCCAGGAGATGAATGAATCAATACATGAAGGAATGAATGAGTGGGTAAAATGAAGGAATGAATAAATTTCCTCTCTCAACTCTACTCCACATATGATTTACAACAAAGCCTGGAATCTTGTTTAGACTAAGCCCTACAGGGCCTCCTGGTGCTCGCTTCTCTCCCTCTCTCGAGAATCCCTGCATCATAGGTCTGTCGATGGGTGCGGCTCACACCACCAGCCCCTCCTCTGCCAGTAGGGGAAGCAGAGGGCAGCCCTGCCCGGTCTACGTACTGGTTTCTGCAGTCTCGTACTCGCTGTCTCTGAGAAGCTCAAAGATGTCCACTTCGACCTTGGCCTTGCCCAGCCTCTCGGGAGCGCGGTTGATGCGGTTCTTGGCCAGTGTGATGGACAGCCGCTCCCCTCTGCTGCACTCCATGGGGTCATCCAAGATAGCGGCTGTGGGCAGGCAACCACATGGACACAGTTGGTACCCTCTACCGTTACCCTCCTCTGCTCCAGTCTCCCCCCCACTGCCACATTCCACCTCCACCCTGCCATCCTCAGAAGTGTCCAAAAGCAAGTCCTCTACCTGCTAACGGTCTAGGCTTGTAGTCTGGTGTAGCATGAACTCTAATGGGACTAACCCCTACACGAACCCTGCAGTATCACGTTAGGCCACCAGGGGTCCAACCTGCACGAGGACCCTAGGTTCGGGCGTAGTGACACCCTTGGCTGTAACATGCACACACAGGCATACCTGTGCAAAAGAAGGCAGATGGTGGCTTTGTTTTGAAAATAGTACTTCTGGGCATATGAGAAACTGTCCTCGAGGTGATATAGGGTTGAAGGAGGCCAGGTTTGAGAGGGGGAGCTGTGGTATCAAAGAGCAGCTGGAGGTCCTGCTGACCTCTGGCTCTCCGTGCTCGGACACCGATGCGACGTGTCACCCCGTGAGTAGTTTCTATGAACTTCTTTCCTCACTGGGCAGGGATAGTATCAATAAGACAACCTCACAGGGTTGGTGTGAGAATTCGGTAAGACAACGTATATAAGTGGCACACCACTGAAATTTAATCATTGTGACTTAATCAGGGTGAATGATTGGAGTGGCGTGGTACCAACAGCTGCCCAACTTCTGGAAGCAGTATTAAGTATATGTGTATTAAGAATATGTGTCAACCTGAGTTTGAATCCCAGCCCTGCCCCGTGTTAGCTATGGGGCCTCAGTTTCCTCACTTGTAAAATGGGGAGAGAGCCTATTCTTTGGACTACAGTGATGATGACAAGGATAGTATGTGTGAAGTGCTCAGCGCAGAATTTGGTGCACGAAAAACAATAAATCTAGCCATTGATATCATTCTTTCTCTCAGTAGAGGAAGTTACACAATTGAAACATCAAAACTTGTACACAGAAGGGTGGGTGGAGGGATAAATTCAAGCATTGAAATTAACATATATACACTACTATATAAAATAGGTAACCAACAAGGACCTACTGTGTAGCACAGGGAGCTAAATTTAGTAGTTTGTAGTACTGAGGGAAAAAAATCTGAAAATAACTGTATATATACATATATTATATATATATATGTAACTGAATTGTTGTGCTGTAACACCTGAAACTAACACAGTTTTATAAATCAATTATACTTCAATTTTTAAAAATTAAAATAAATCATAAAAGTTGTTACTCTGTATAAATATAAAGAAACTTGCACGCAAATGTTCCAAGCAGCATTATTCATAAAAGCCAAAAAGTGGGGACACTCATCCATCAACTGATGAGTAGACGAACGGAAATGTAGTATATCATTACAATGGAGTATTATTAAAAAATAAAAAAGAATAAAGTGCTGATGTATGCCACATCATGGACGAACCCTGAAAACATGCTCTGTGGAAGAAACCAGACACGAAGGACCACATGTTGAAAGACACCCTTTATATGAAATGTCCAGAACAGGTGAACCCACAGAGACAGAAAGTAGATTAGTTGCTGCTCAGTTGTGGTGGTGGGGAGGTTAGGGGGAAGGAGAGTGACTGCTAATGCATAGTGTTTTTTTCCTGGGGCGGGGGGGGGCGCGTGTGACAAAAATGTCCTAAAATTGATCACGGAGATGGCTGCACAACTCTGAATATTCTAAAAGCCGCTGAATTGTATCCTTTAAATGGGTGAGTTATGAATTATATCTCATAACTATGTGTGCTATATGAATTATATATATCTCAATATAAAGCTGTTACAAGAATAAAAAAAGAAAGATCGAGCTTATCTCGCCGAGGTTGAAGCCTCAGAAGAGCAACACGGAGAATCAAGCCAAGTAGATTTCACTGAAGCGAGGCCCCAGAATCCCTGTGGTGGGTGCGAGCAGAGACCCAGGTTCTGTGCCGTCTTTTCTGTATAAAACTCCCCCGTTTCCCTCTTGTGACCCATTTTCCAAACCAAAACCAGGACACAGAATATGACAAAGCAGTTTTTTTTCCTGATGTGTGGGTTTATTTATAGGCATAGCCGTATTGAGCAATACAAGTCAGACTTCATTTACGATGGTTGGTTAATACCTGGGGCGAGAGAGGTGCATCCCTAGAACTAGGCAGTGAACTTCTGTGAGTCAAGTGGCAAAGTCCATGCACAGCTGAGGGAGTGGCCGAAGGACCTTAAATGTGCTGTTGATGAGCCCAGGGACGCCTGCAATTCCCAGCCCGGTTACCTTAGGGGAGCAAGACCAGGGTGAGATTATTACTGATGAAGAAGAAACCTGGACAGTTACACTGCGCTGTCCCAGGAAGAAGACTTTGGGAGTACAAGGGCAGTGGGGCAGCCCAGAGCAGTGGTTCTCAAACGGTGTTCTTTGGAGGGCCCCTGGGTTCCAAGAAAGGGTTCATGGAGGTCTCTAGCCCCACCTCAGCTGCAATTAACACAACCTCCACATCTGTCAGTTTTCGATATTAGAGTTCCACAAGAAAACGTGATGTGGGGAAAAAAAGGTTTCGCTGTTAAAAATATCATAGAAACCATTCGCCCAGACCTAGTGCATAGAAAAGAGACGCCTAAAAAATGTCAGGAATTGGCAGTGCCATTTCCTGGGATAGAGGCATGAGTCAGGGGAAAGAGGCATGGGTCCATGGCATGAATCTAATGTTAATAGGGACACATTTATCCAATGATCACTTTAGGGTGAGTCCTAGTGGACACAGTCTCACTTACTGTCTCTGAGAATTCCATGAGATGAGTGTGTTTTCTGTGTTGTCCTCATTAGGAGATGAAAAAAAAAATCACAGAAGGCAAGCGACCTTCCCTCATTCACAGGGCTGGTGAGTATAGAGGAGGGAGGGGATCCCAGATGGGTCTCATATGGACCCTGTGCCCTTAACCATAGGGCATGTTCCTTCTAATGAAACTCGTCTTTCTGGGGATTTGCTGCTGAGAAGCAGTGGTCTAGGTAGGTGTGTCTTAGCTCACACGGCTATAAGAAAACACCATCACGTAGGTGGTATTTATTTCTCATTTATTTCTGGAGGCTGGGGAGGAGACCAGCGTGCCAGCATGATGGTCTGGAGTGGGGGCCTGCTTCCTGCTTTGCAGAGGGCTGTCTTCTCCTGATGTCCTCACGTGGCAGAGAGAGGGAGATCAGCTCACTGGTCACTCTGAATAGGACACTGATCCCATTACGGGGGCCCCACCTTCATGACCTTACTGAAACCTAATCACCTCCCAAACCAGGGAGGGATAAATTAGAAGTTTGGGGTTAGCAGATACAAATGACTATCTGTAAAATAGATAAATAAGGGGTTCCCAGGTGGTGCTACTGGTAAAGAACCTGCCTGACAATGCAGGAGACATAAGACAGGTGGGTTCAATCCTTGGATCAGGAAGATCCCCGGAGGAGGACATGGCACCCCATTCCAGTATTCTTGCCTGCAGAATTCCATGGACAGAGGAGCAGGCTACAGTCCATAGGGACCCAAAGAATCAGACACTACTGAAGTGACTTAGCATGCACCTACCAAGGAACTATATTCAATATCTTATAATAAACCATAATGGAAAAGAATCTGAAAATGAATATACATGTGTGTGTATGTGTTTTGGCCAAAAAGTCATTTGAGCTTTCCATATGATGTTATGAAAAAGCCAGAATGAATTTTTTTGGCCAACCATATATATATAACTGAATCACTTTGCTGTACACTAGAAATTAATACAATAGTGTAAATCAACTATACTTCAATTTAAAAAAAAGATGTGTGCTATGGACTGAAATATGGTCCCCCCAAATTCATTTCTTAAAGCCTTAATCCTCAATGTGATTGCATTTAGAGATACAGTCTTTAAAAGGTAATTAAAGTTAAAAGAGGTTATAGGGTTGGGGTCTGATCTGACATGATTAATACCCTTAGAGAAGGCTCCTTCTCCCACCTCCAAGCCAGGAAGCAGGCTGTCATGAGGAACTGACCCTGCTGGAATCTTGACCTCAGACTTGTAGCCTCTAGAACTTGAGAAATGAACGCCTGTTGTTGAAGCCACCCAGTCTATAGTGTTTTATTATGACAGCCCAACCTGACGTAGACAACGTGTTAATATAAATCCTGATGTACAGGACACCAGCCAGGCATTTGACACAACACAATGAATTCACACAGGGTCACAGGACACACTTTGAGACAGAAGGATCACGGCTGGGGAGGGGAAGAGGGAATATGGAAACTGGACGCTGAGGGGCACACGAGAGCCCCTTGGCACGAGGCGCTCAGGACCCGTCCTCAGAGGTACCTGGCAGGTTCTCACCAGCTCACTAAGATCCACAACCCAGCCCTCTCTTCCCAACTCCCATGCCTTCCTGGGCACCAGTTTTCATTAGGTTTTAGGTTTTAGACAATGATTAATTTCTGACTGGGAACCGCCTCAACTGGGTGGTTGGCTGGCATCAAGCATTATCGGGAATAGAAGAATTAGGATGACAACAAGAACCAGATCCCCAGGCTGCGGGCAGCAAGACGAGGTACAAGCTCAGGCCTTCTTGGGACATCAGAGGAACACGTCCGCAGCAGGCGTTACCAAGCAGCACACTTGCTGTCCATCTGTCGCCTGCAGGGCCTGGGGGTGAGGGAGAGCAGCTGGTTTGGGACTGAACGGGTAGCCGCTGCTGCTGACCTTCATCCCCAGGCCTGGCTGTGTGGCTGGGCCAGGATGCTGAGTCCCCAGCCACCACCCAAGGAGGAGCCCCATCATCTGGTACATCCTCCATCTCTGGGGACTGCTCTGCAGCCACGGTGAGATTAGGGATGGAGTGGGGGTCTGGCTCTGCAGCAAAGGCCAAGCTGACTGGGGAGATGCAATCAGGGATCAGGGTCTGCCCCCTTTCCAGCCATGTTGTTGTTGTTTAGTCGCTAAGTCGTGTCTGACTCTTTGCAACCTCATGGACTGTAGCCCGCCAGGCTCGTCTGTCCATGGGATTTCCCTGGCAAGTATACTGGAATAGGTTGCCATTTTTTTCTCCAAGGGATCTTCCTGACCCAGGAATTGAACCCATGTTTCCTGCATTGGCAGGCAGACTTCTCATCACTGAGCCACCAGGGAAACCCTTTCCAGCCATGGGGACCGTGTAATGACTCTTCAAACACACATGGACCCAACATGACTCCTTCCTGCCAAGGGAGCCATGACCCGTCACATTTCCACTGGCCTTTCTCCCCATGACCAAGAGCTTTACCCTCTGCTGGCATCTCTCTGAGTTCTAAGGAAAGGGCGGCCTCCTGGCCCTGCCCCACCTGCACCCAAGTGCCCCACCATGTTCTGCGCCCATGCCTACATCCACTCTGAAGAGGATGTCTCCCCCAGAGGGCTGGCAGGCTGGGGCTGCCCCCTGCAATGCTTTCCTACTCACCCCCAGTGGGTGTGGCCATGACCACCGAGGGGAGGGTGCATGGTCTCTGACCCTCTCAGAGCCCTTAAACCTCCCCATTGTCTGAAGGGTTGGTCCCAATCCAGTCTCTAGGAGGGCATCAAATCCTCCACACCTTTCTACCTGCAGCCCCCCTCCCACCCCCACGGTGACAGTGCCTCCGTGCTAGGACCTGGGCTGGCTGGTTAGGGTCCTTCCTCCAAGCCTCTGCTGACATGGGCCCTGCCCCTCATTCCCCCTCTCTCTACTAGACCCACCTCAGACTGCCTCTTTCAAGAAGTCCTCCTTGGGGACTTCCCAGGCAGTCCAGTGGTTAAGACTCCTCACTTCCAATACAGTGGGCACAGGTCTGATCCCTGGTTACGAAACCAAAGGCCCACATACCATGCAGCATGGCCAAGAAATAAATAATAGGGCTTCCCTGGTGGCTCAGTGGTAAAGAATCTGCCTGCCAGTGCAGGAGACACGGGTTCGATTCCTGGTCCGGGAGGATCCCATTTGCCGAGGAGCAACTAAGCCTGTGTGCCACAACTATTGAGTCTGTGCTCTAGAGACGGTGCTTTGCAACAAGAGAAGCCACTGTGATGAGAAGCTCGTGCACTGCGACTAGAGAAAAGCCTGCACAGCAAAGACGACTCAGCACAGCCAAAAATAAACGAATAAATAAAGATATTTTTAAAAAAGAACAAATAATAAATTAATTTTTTTAAGAGAAAAATAAGTCTCCCCTGACTCCCCAGCCCGCTGCTCTCCTTGGATTTCCACGCACTACCTTGGAGGGGTATTTATCTTTCCCTTTCTATCTGTGAGCTTCCTCATCAAGCTTGTGCCTTAAAAGCCCAGAACTAAAAACAGAAAAGCCCAGAGCTATCCTTCCTTCTTTTGAAACTCCTCAGATTCCCTATCCCACCTCAATCCCCTCTTCGTAGAATTCCCACAGAAACTTCTTTGTACCTTTCCTCAGAGAGTAACCACTTCTGACTTTCTATTATTTATCATGCCTATTTGTCCATCTTTTCTCCTCCAGACAGTTGGCTCCCTGAGGGTGAAGGCCATGCTTGATTCATCTCTGCAACTGTGCAATTCCGGACTCACACACGCATGGAGTCCTTAATGAATGGTACTGAGTGAATAAATAATGCAAGGCCACTGTTTTTTCAAGCCCTACAGCCCAGAGCAGACATTGGGTCGGGAGCAGTGGGCATTAGACGAGGTGTGGGCTGGGCACAGCTCCTATACCTGGGCTTCCAGGGTGCAGGACCCATGCGGAGCCCTCCTCCCCGGGACCAGGGCTCTCCTGCTCTCTGCTCGCCTGTCCTCCATCAGAACGGGGCTTGTCCTCCCTCCACAACTTCTCAGCAGCCCACAAGCGACCCCTCAGACTGGAAAATCAGACTCCTTAATCCCTTGGTTCTTCCAGATCATCTGGTGAAGAATTCAAAACGCTTTGATACTCTTACCTCTTTGAGGTGGGACTGAAGAGGTTTTACTAGAGAGTCTTTATAGGCAGTGTCTATAACACGCCTACAGCTGTTCGAGCTGCGTACTAGCAAGAGAAGGCCATGTGAGCCTCCAGGGAACCAGCTGACTTTGCTCCAGAGCCAAGCCCTGGGCTGCTTGTTCCCCAGGGGCCCGGCCCACTTCACCATCACTCATCGGGCATCTCCCTCCCAGTGTCCTCCCAGCACCCTCTGTCTCGTCCTCGTTGGTCTCAGTCATCTCTCTGGCTGGTGGCAACTGCACCACTGTGCAGACTGCTCCCACCACAAACTCACACCCTGCCCCTCACCTGGGGCACCATCACCCTTGTCCTCTCACACTACAGAGTATCTGTTTCTTGGATGGTGCCACAGATGGGGCAGAAACGATATAACTTGATTTTTCTCCCAGTTGTGGAAGATAGAAGTTCAAGATCAAGGTGTCAGCAGGTTTGGTTTCATTTTGCGACCTGTCTCCTTGGCTTGCAGACAGATGGTCATCTTCTCCTTACATCTTCATTTGGTCTTTTCACTGCTCGAGTCTGTGTCTTACTCTCTACTTAAAAGGGCATCAGTCATGTCAGCTTGGGCCCCACCCATAGGACCTCACTTTTGAAGATTCCCTGGAGAAGGGAATGGCAATCCACTCTAATATTCTTGCCTGGTTAATCCCTTGGACAGAGGAGCCTCTCGGGCTACAGTCCATAGGGTCACAAAGAGTTAGACAAGACTGAGCAACTGACACCTCTTTAAGGACCCTATGTCCAAACACAGTCACACCCTGAAGTACTGAGAGTTGGGGTGTTAACATAAGAATTTGAGGGGGGTATACAATTCAGGCCATAACATGGACCTTCATGCATAGCTGCTGCCTATTCTCAACTCCTCACTTTCAGCCCACTGGCTCGCTAAGCCGAGGCCTCTCTCAGTGAACCACTCAATCTTGTGCCCCTAACTCTTTCCCTCGGGCTCAGATGGGGGCAGACTTGGGCTAGGAGGCCACCACAGCCCCCCACTCCCCGCCCACCTCTCTGTCTCGCCACTCTTCCCTTCTCTTCTTTATCTTTCAGTCTTTCCCAGAGTGCCTCATTCCTCTCCACTAAAACATGGCCAGGGGACTTCCCTGGGGGTCTGGTGGTTAAGACTCTGTGCACCCAAGGCAGAGGCCTTGGATTCAATCTCTGGCCTGGGAACTAGATGCCACAACCAAAGATCCAGCATGCCACAACTGAGACCCAGCGTGGCCAAATAAATAAATATATTTACTAATCAATTAATTAAATAAACAAAACATGGTCAGAGCCCTCCCTTCCCATCCAGATCCCCCTGACTACCCTGACCATGCAGGTCACCCCACCCTCCCTTTACCCCACCTTCAACTCCAGCCCGGCTTCTTCAGTGATTACTCAACGTTTGCTACTCACTCCACATTCTTCTTGACCCCTCATACTCTCCCTTCTGTCCCCACCACCCCATTCAAACTGTACCCACAAAGTAAATAACCCTCAATAGCCATTTCTGCAAAATTGGTGGACACAGTTGATTCCTGGTCTAATTAAGTCCTGAGTGGCATGACTGTATCTGCCACATGCTGTTCAAAGAGCATCGTGTTTATCACCTCACTAAATCCTCAAACAACTCTATGACTTACTGTCCCATTTGAAAGGTGAGAACACTGAGAAAGGGGATGTCTCAGCTGGCCCGAGATTGTGCATGCCTGTGTGCTAAGCCACTTCAGTCGTGTCCAACTCTTTGCTCCTACAGATTATAGCCCACCAGGCTCCTCTGTCCGTGGGAATCTCCAGGCAAGAATACTCCAGTGGGTTGCCATCTCCTCCTCCTCCCCTAGCTCCTTACAACAGACAGTACAGTCCGTGAGCTGCTAGACCGCATCATCAGGCCGCCTCCAGTATTCTCTTTGCATCTGAGGTTTCTGAGGGTTCTTTTTTCCCTGAGCCCCTCAGCTTCCGTGGCTTCCAGGAAACGAGGTCCCTGGGTCGAAATTTCTTCCCACTTCCCTGCCCGTTCTCTCAAGGTACACTTCTCTTGCCTGCCCTTAAAATACCAGGGAACCCCAGGGGTCTGCAGAGCCCTCTTCTTGCCTCACTCCCAGGGGCTTCCTAAATGATTCCACTCACAGGCTCCTCTACGCGGAAGCTTGACTTATGTACAGTTGCCCAATGATCCCAGACGTCTGACATCTCAGACTTGGTAAGACCCACACTAAAAGTCCCTCCTCCCCCTTGTGTTCTCCCTGCTACATTCCTGAACTCAGTTAAAGGCGGCACCAGCTACCCAGGCATCATGCCTTTGCCCTAATCCCTTAACTCCCAGTTGCTTTTGAATGTCCCTCCTCAATATCTCTTGAATCACTGCTTTTCTCTCTGGTTTCAGTTCTGCTGTTCTAGTTCAGTTCTTTCATTTCAATGATATCACTGCAACCTTTTAACTCTCATTTTTTATTTTTAATGTTTTAATTTTATTTTCTTATTGAAGTATAGTTGTTTTACAATGTTGTGCCTCCAGAGTTTTAACCACCACCCAGTACTCCTCAATCACTCCCACACACAGCTGTCAATGATCCTTTTAAGGTGCAAACCCCAGCTTTTAGCTTCCAATCTCCAAACAAGTGAATTACTTGATATGGCAGACAAGAGCAGGCTCTAGCTCTCCAGTCCTATACTCTGCTGCTCTGTTCATCCATCTCTACCTTTTAGAAACATCGAACCATCTAACTCTCACAGCACCATCTGGTACACACACACAAACACAGGTGTAGATGCACACAAATGCACACACATGCACACACATGCACACACAGACGCACACAGACACACACAGACACACACATGTACGCACATGCACACACATGCACACACAGACACACAGGCATGCACACGTGCACACATGTACACACAGGTGCGCACACATGTACACACAGGTGCACACATGCACACATAGGCCCACACATGCACACACAGACACACACAGGTGCACACAGGCATGCACAGGCACACACATGTACACACAGGTGCGCACACATGTACACACATGCACACATAGGCGCACACACATGCACACAGGCATGCACAGGCACACACATGTACACACAGGCGCACACACATGCACACACAGACACACACAGACACACACATGCACACACAGACACACAGGCGCACACAGAGTGCTGCTCCATACCCCCATACTTTTGCTCAGTCTCCTCCGCCTCCTGCCTCCTCACCTTTGCTCACTCATTACTCTTACTCAGAATGAACCCTCAGCTCAGACCTCCCCTCCTTCTGGAAGCCTTCTCTGAACACAAAGGTTGATTAAGTGTTCCAACTATGTACATTTATAGAATCCCATGGATCTTATACTCTAATTAACAGTTTAGTCTTTAACTTTCACTTCATTCATTTTTTCTGTAGCCAGTGCCTGGCACCTTGCCTGATAACACTTTTAAATGTTTGAGTAAAATTTGTTTTGGCTTTTGAGGAACTAGGGTTGCAAAAGAGTCGGGCACGACTTATCAACTAAACAACAACAACAACAACAATGCCTACTTCTACTCTTCCATCAAAATTACTAGTCTGAAAAATACCTATGTGGACAACATATTTTAACAAAGATGCAGTGAAAAAATGGTCTTTTCAACAAATGGGGCTGGAACAAATGGATATCCATGAGTTTAAAAAAAACAACTTCAAACCATGTCTTATATATGGAATAAACCCTCTCTCATACTATATACAAAAATTAACACAAAAATAGTGAAAGCTATATAGTCAAAGCTATGATTTTTCCAGTAGTCATGTATGAATGTACAGTTGCACCATAAAGAAGGCTGAGTGCCAAAGAATTGATGCTTTCAAACTGTGGTGTTGAAGAAGACTCCTGAGAGTCCCTTGGACTGCAAGGAGATCCAACCAGTCAATCCTGAAGGGAACCAACTCTAAATATTCATTGGAAGGCCTGATGCTGAAGCTGAAACTGCAATATTTTGGCCACCTGATGCAAAGAGTCAACTCATTGGAAAAGACCCTGATGCTGAGAAAGATTGAAGAAAGGAGGAGAAGGTGATGACAGAGGACAAGATGTTTGGATGTCATCACCAACTCAATGGTCATGAGTTTGAGCAAGCTCTGGGAGATGGTGAAGGACAGGGAAGCCTGGCATGTTGCAGTCCAGGAAGTCACAAAGAGTCAGACATGACTGAGTTACTGAACAACAACAAAACAGAAAAATAAATCATAGACTGAGAATTATAAAACTTCTAGAAGAAAATCTTTGTAACCTTGAGTTAGAAAAACATTTTTTAGATGTGACAATAGAAGCAAAACCAACAAATTAAAAATGGAAAACTGAACTTTATGAAAATTTAAAATGTCTGCTCTTCAAAAGACACTGTTGGTAGAACAAAAAGATAAGCCACAGACCAGGAGAAAATATTATATGCAAAGCATATACCTGATAAAAGACTGGTATCTGGAATATACAAAGAACTCTCAAAACTCAATAAGAAACCAAACAACCCAATTTTTAAAGATGAGCAAAAGATCCCTTTTCAACAGACACTCCAACAAAGAGGTTACATAGGTGGCATATAACCTGTGAAACATACAAACATCACTAATCACTGGGGAAATACAAAGTACAACTGTAATAAGATATCGTTAGAAACCCATTAGCATAGCTAAAACTTAAAAGCTCAACTGAACCAACTTGGTGAGGAGAAACTGAACCTCGCGTATGCTACTGATGAGGCTAGAAATGGGGTATGAAAGTGAAAGTGTTAGTGGCTCAGTCATGTCTGACTCTGCAACCCCCTGGACTATAGCTTGCCAGGCTCCTCTGTCCACGGAATTCTCCAGGCAAGAATACTGGAGTGTGTAGCCATTCCTTTCTACAGGGGATCTTCCTGACTCAGGGATTGAACCCAGATCTCCTGCATTGCAGGTGGATAATTTACTGTCTGAACCACCAGGGAAGCCCATAGCCACCCAGAGAATCATCTGTCTGTTTCTTAAGAACTTAAGGATACACCTACTGCATGATTCGGCCATTCCACTCCTAGGTGTGTACCCAAAAGAAAAGAAAGCATGCTTTTACACAAACATATGTACACAAATGTTCATAATTACTTGATCCAGAACAGTCAAAGACTGGAAACAGCCATCATGAGGTGAATGAAGAAACCAACTGTGGTCTGTCCATACAATGAAATACTGCTTAGCAATAAAATGGAATGAAAGAAGCCAGACCAAAAAAGATGACATACTGTATGGTTCCATTTTTAGGTATTTCTAGAAAACGCAAACAAATCTGTAGTGCAGAAAGCAGATCAGTGGTTGCCTGGGGATGGGCTTGGGGCTGGGGTAGGAAGGAAAAGAGTGAGGAATTATAATGTGGCATCAGGAAACTTTTTTGGGGGTGTTTAAAAAATTTATTATCTTGATTGTCTTTATTATCTTGCAGTTCAACCATAAAGAAGAACAAAAAAATATCATTTGCAGCAACACAGATGGACCTGGAGATTGTCAAACTGGGTGAAGTCAGTCGGACAAAGACAAATTTCATATGATATTGCTTATATGTGGAACCTTAAAGAGGGTTCAAATGAACTCATCTATAAAACAGAAATAGTTATAGATGTAGAAAACAAATTTACAGTTATCAGGGGTTAAGGGAAAGGGGAGGGATAAATTTGGAGATTGGGATTGACATATACACACTACTATATATAAAAATTGCTGTTTTTGTTTAGTCACTATGTTGTATCTGACTTTCTTGTGACTCCGTGGACTGTAGTCCACCAGGCTCCTCTGTCTATGGGATTTCTCAGGCAAGAATACTGCAGTGAGTTGCTATTTCCTTATCCAGGGGATCTTCCCAACTCAGGGATTGAACCCATGTCTTCTGCATTGGCAGGCCAATTCTTAACCACTGAGCCACCAGGGAAGCCCATATATAAAACAGACAACTAATAAGGACCTACTGTATCGCAGAGGGAACTATACTCAATACTCTATAATGGCCTATATGTGAAAATAACCTAAAAACAAGTAGATGTATATGTATATGTATAACTGATTCACTTTGCTGTACACCTGAAACTAATACAATATTGTAAATCAACTCTACTCCAATAAAGTTAAATATATACTGCAGTTTATTGTCTATAAATTATGCCTCAATTTTTAAAATATGCTTTTATGAGGAAAATATTACTATTCCTCTGGTTCCTCTCTAACTTCTCCTTCCCCTCCTCTCCACCTCAGCAAATGAAACATCTTACAATTTGTGCCCTATTCCTACTGCCTCCAATTTCTCTGCATCTTCTCCATCCTGAGCTTCCACCATCTCTAGATTCACCCTCAGAAATCATCAAGGTTCTCCTTCCTTGGTTTTCAGAGTTTCGTAGCTCTCTGCGGTACCTGTGACTGGACCCTTTTCCTTGGCATCATCTTTTGACATCTGTGAAATGACACCATTTTGATTTACATTCTGATCTCCTTCCTGCATGCTCAGTCATGTCCAACTCTTTGTGACCCCATGGACTGTTAGCCAGCCAGGTTCCTCTATCCATGGGATTCTCCAGGAAAGAATACTGGAATGAGTTGCCATGCCCTTCTCCAGGGGATCTTCCTGACCCAGGGATCAAACCCAAATCTCTTCTGTCTACTGCATTGGCAGGTGGGTTCTTTACCACTAGCATCACCTGGGAAGGCTAAAAGCAAATGATCACCACACAATATGGTATCTGATTGACAAAATCATATTACATTCCAGACATAAAGCACCCACAGGTGCTCACTGTGCTGGAGACTCACAGACAACTAAGACCAGGGGTCCTTGGTTCTCAAACCTTTGGCTTCTTTTGGGGACTGGTGGAGGTACAGAGAGAAACAGACCTTTACTATATAATGAAGTCAGTAGTCCCATAGAGAGAATCACAGATTTCTGAGGAAGTACAGACAAAGGAAAACTAAACACTTCTGGGTGATGGAGGGAAGTTTTAGGGAAGGCCTCCTACATTTAAGGAACACACATATGGTGAGACCTACCACCTGCCAGGCCCTGTACCAGGTTCACAGAAGAGGTAACTCTGAAGGAGGACATGAGTGTCCCTGGAGAGGCCAGGCAACAAAGGGTGTTCCAGAGTGGGGAGCCCCCAAAGGCAAGCGGAAGCCTGAGGCGACTGGTTCAGCTGGTGTGAGGGGCCCAAGCCCCTGAAAGGGGAGGCTGGACAAGACGACCGGAGTCTGAGCATGAAAGACCTTGTGTGTCACGGCAAGGAATTGAGACAAAACAATAGGAGGACTTTCCATAGACAATGACATCATGACATTAGCATTTTAGAGTGATCACTCTCACAGCACAGTAGATACACCAGACAGACAGTTGAAATGGGAGCTGCGAAGATCAGCTTGAGGGTGACTTTAGTAGCTCAGGGAAAAGAAATGAAGCAGGTACTGAGGGGCAGGATGATGAGGATCAGAGATGGGGAAGGACTTAAATGGTTAAGACTCTGTGCTTCCAACGCAGGAGGCGTGGGTTCCACTCCTGGTAGGGGAACTAAGATCCCACATGCCACACAGTGCAGCCAAAAATGAGAGAGAGAGAGAGAGAGAGAGAGAGAGATGGGGCAGATTCAAGTGAGATTCAGGAGGTGGAATCAAGAGGGGCGGCCGAGAGGAGGGCTGGGAGGAGATGAAAAGGTCTCTGGCTTCATCTGTCATTTCAATGGTGACATCACTGACTTGGATGAAGAATAGGAGAGAGGGCGGTTTTTGTTCGTTTGTTTCTGGAGAAGGTATAGAGAGTGTAGGGTCGTATTCATTAAGTTTGGGGTACGATGATAAGCAGCAAAGTTGCTGGTCTGGCATTCCAGAGAACCGTCCAGGCTGGAGACACAGACCTGGAAGACCTCAGGGTTAGGACGGTGATGACAATTTGGATCTGGAATAGGGTGGGGAGTAAGGAGAGGGGAGGGACAAGGCTAAGACCCTAAGGACTCAATATCTGGGGAGGGTGTGAGCTGATGCAAGAGACGGAGTCAGAGTGATTAGAGTGGATAGAAATCAAATAGAATAAGCACTGAGAATCTTCCATGAGGCCTGGCAATCAGGACGTTGCTGGGAACATTTGCAAGAGCAGTTCCTATGGAGAGGTGGGGACAGCATTCAGGCAGCCGCAGGTGGAGGAGTAGTCGAGACGTGCCTGGAGTCAAGCAGCTTGTCTTCCAGAAATGGAAGGCGATCCAGGCAAGAGGTGGAGTGACTCACACTGCCCAAGGGAAGGTCTTTAATTCATTTACGGGAGGGGGGCTCAGATGAAGGAGCCTATGGGGAGGGAGAAACTGACAACGTGAGAAGAAAGGGGCCGTCTCCAGGCCAAGACAGGAGCGCACGGCACCATCCTGATGCTCAAATATGGTCATAAACCACAGAAACTGTCACAGTTATCACAACCACATGTTTCAGAAAGGAGGCATGGAAGACACAGGCAGCAGGAATGGTGGAGGGGCAGGGGGGCAGCCAGTCTGTCCCCTAGCATCAAAGCTACAGGCACAACTTGAAACGTTGGCTGAAGAAAATAAACAAACAGTACAAGTTGCCCAAACTACATAATTCAAACTTGACTGCAAACTAGCTTTTAAAATGCGCAGGCCTGCCTGCCTATTGTGTTTTCTCTCTCTTACTGAAATTCTGTCAGTTCACCTATGTTATTACATACATGCATGTGCCCTTCCTTCAAGAGTCACTAATAAAGATCAACTCTGTCTCCAGTGCTACAAAAGGAAACCAGTTACACAAGGTACTGGGCTGCATAAAATGGTCTGGTAAGAATCCAGTGCATGGATGGACCTAGAGACTGTTGTACTGAGTGAAGTAAGTCAGACACAGAGACAGATAGATAATATCGCTTATGTGTGGAATCTAAAATGAACTTACTTACGAAACAGAAGTAGAGTCACAGATGTAGAAAACAAATTTGTGGTTTCCAGGGGGTGAGAGGAGGGATAAATTGGAAGATTGGGATTGACATATACACACTACTACATATAAAATAGGTAGCTAATAAGGACCTACTGTATAGCTAATAAGGACCTACTGTATAAAATAGGTAGCTAATAAGGACCTACTGTATAACACAGGTAGCTAATGAGGACCAACAGGGAACTCTACTCAATACTTTCTACAACTCAATACTGAATATGGGAAAAGAATCTAAAAAAGAATGAATATACGTGTGTATATATATAACTGAATCACTTCGTTGTAACCTGAAACTAACATGACATAGTAAATCAACAATACTGTAAAAATTTTAAAAATAAATTTAAAAAAAGAAGAAGAAAGAGATCACTTTCTGAAGCAAGACCTGCAAAAAGGCTGGTAGGCAAGAGCCTGGGGCACAGGTTACAGGCTCACCTAGGCTGGGAGCAGGACAGCAAGCTGCATTTTTAGGTCTCCTTGTTATTATAGCCCAGCCTGCTTTCTAACTCAGTGACACCCAACAGAAATATAATGCAAGCCACATGTGCAACTTCAGATTTTCTAGTAACCACATTGAAAAACTAAACAGAAACAGGTGAAATCAGGAAATTAATTTTAATTGTATATTTCATTTAATCAAAATTTCCAAATACTACTGTTTCAACATACCATAAACATAAAAATCACTGAGATATTTGGACTCTTGACTTCATATTTAAGTTTCAAAATCCAGGGTGTAATTTTTAATATTGATTAATTTGGCAGTGCCGGGTCTTAGTCGCAGAATGCAAACTGTTAGTTTGGCATGTGGAATCTAATTCCCTGATCAGGGACTGGACCTGGGCCCCCCACATTGGGAGTGCGGAGTCTTAGCCACTGGGCTACCAGGGAAGTCCCAGAGTGTACTTTTTTTAAGTACTTAAATTACATTATATTTTGAATTCTGGATATAACTGTATTTTCCATTTGCCAATAGTAATACTTTAAAGTGAAAAACCCCCAAACACAAAAAATTATAATTTTTTTTTTAAATTTCAGAAAGTTTCCTTGTATTTTAACATTTGACACTCCCTTCATTTCACTAAAACAAAGAGGTTCCCCCTATCCAGGGTGTATTTAACACTTACACAGCACATCTCAATTTAAACTAGCCACATTGCAAGTGCTCCATGGCAAGGGCTACCATACTGGACAACGCTAGTCTACATAATATAGATTTGGGGGGCAGGGCATTGAGAGAGACTGAGCTTGAGCTTCTAGTTCCTCTGAAAAGAGGCAAGATCATCACTTTCTGAGCAAGACTGACAAAGATAGGGTGGGTAGTTTCAGGTGAAGGCATAGAATAGGTGCTCTGAGATATAAATATATTTCTATTTGGGACTAGTTGAAATGAAGAATGTTGGTGTATTTCTGCAAGTGACCTCAGGGTGGGTAGATGTCAGAACTACCAAGAGTAGGAGTAATTAGGTGGGTGGGCAGGATGAGGGGGCAAACAAATTGAAGGCTCTTACAGGAGCATTGATGAGGGTGATGGGCCATGGTCTTCCCACTTGGCAGGAAAGCCAGTGAAATCCAGCAAAAGTTGTCCAAACGGTTGGGCCCAGAGGGACTGAAGAATACTTAGGGTACATGGATGTGTGAACATATGAAAGAGGGTTGGCAGTGGGAGCAAGATGGTAAGAGCTAGGGGCAAAGGATGCTGTTTTCAGATTGTGAGATTTTGAAATGTAAGGTTTTAGAAGCAGAAGAAGACTAGGAGTTGTCACAATCCAGAGTGTAGTTCAGACAGTGACATGGAGAAGGAGAATGTCATTGAAAGGAGGACATTCAGGGTCCCAAAGCAGTGCAATGGCTTCCCCAGTGGCTCAGCAGCCTGCCAATGACTCATTTATCAATGACTCATCATTTATCTGGCCTTTGACACAAAGCAGGTGCTCGAAAAAATTTCGTGCTAAGTTTCAGGAAAGAATGAATGAAGTGAAATCAAATTATTTTTAAATATTTGAAGAGTTGAGAAAAAAAAGAGAGAGAGAGAGAAAGCTGATTGTTCTGGGCTGCTTAATGGGGCAGGATTAGGAGGAAGGTTTTAACTTGGTGCCTGGAAGCTTCTGGAATGTGTCCCTAGGGAGGTAGTGAATTCCCCAGCCCAGGATGTGCTCAAACAAACTGTGGAAAATTCTTAAAGAGATGGGAATATCAGACCACCTTACTTGCCTCCTGAGAAATCTCTATGCAGGTCAAGAAGCAACAGTTAGAACCGGACATGGAATAATGGACTGGTTCCAAATCAGGAAAGGAGTATGTCGAGGCTGTATATTGTCACCCTGCTTATTTAACTTATATGTAGAGTACATCATGCGAAATGCTGGGCTGGATGAAGCACAAGCTGGAATCAAGATTGCCAGGAGAAATATCAATAACCTCAGATATACAGATGACACCACCATTATGGCAGAAAGTGAAGAGGAACTAAAGAACCCCTTGATGAAAATGAAACAGGAGAGTGAAAAAGCTGGCTTAAAACGCAACATTCAAAAAACTAAGATCATGCTATCCGGTCCCATCACTTCATGGCAGATAGATGGGGAAACAATGGAAACAGTGACAGACTTTATTTTCTTGGGCTCCAAAATCACTGAAGATGGTGACTGCAGACATGAAATTAAAAGATGCTTGCTCCTTGGAAGAAAAGCTATGACCAAACTAGACAGCATATTAAAAAGCAGAGACATTACTTTGCTGACAAAGGTCTGTCTAGTCAAAGCTATGGTTTTTCCAGTAGTCATGTAGGGATGTGAGAGTTGGACCATAAAGAAAGCTGAGCGCCGAACAATTGATGCTTTTGAACTGTGGTGTTGGAGAAGATTCTTGAGAGTCCCTTGGACTGCAAGGAGATCAAACCAGTCCATCCTAAAGGAAATGAGTCCTGAATATTCATTGGAAGGACTGATGCTGAAGTTGAAGCTCCAACACTTTGGTCAGCTGATAAGAAGAGCCGACTCACTGGAAAAGACACTGATGCTGGGAAAGATTGAGGGCAGGAGAAGGGGATGACAGAGGATGAGATGGTTGGATGGCATCACCGACTCGATGGACATGAGTTTGAGCAAGCTCCAGGAGTTGGTGATGGACAGAGAAGCCTGGTGTACTGCAGTCCATGGGGTTGCAAAGAGTCAGAAACAACTGAGTGACTGAACTGAACTGAGAGGCTGTATGGTTATTTCCCTTAGGGATGTTGTGGAAAACATTCTTGTATTGGGTTGTAAGATTAGACCAGACGCCTCAAGGGTCTCCTCCAGCTTGTTCTGGGCTATTCTGCAGAGCGGAAGGACCAGGGACCATGAAAACAGCTAGACCTGGACTCAGGTCTTAAGTCTGGAACTAATTAGCTGAATGGATGGGGGCTTCCCAAATGGCTCAGTGGTAAAGAATCTGCCTGCCAATGCAGGAGACACAGGAGATGTGGGTTCGATGCCTGGCCCAGGAAGATTCCCTGGAGAAAGAAATGGCAACTCACTCCAGTATTCTTGCCTGGGGAATACCGTGGATGGAGGAGCCTGGACAGCTACAGTCCATGGGGTCACAAAAGAGTCACATGCGACTTAGTCACTAAACAACAACAAAGGCAATGGCACTAGAGAGAAGGATCCATGGGCCCTGAGGATGACAGGGCGGGAGCCAAGTGTTGGAGGAGAGAAAGGCTGTGAGCCCAGAGCAAAGCCATAGATGAGACAGGCAGGTACAAGGTGAGTGGAGGCTTGTCCTGGGGAACAATGGTGGAGGGTGTTTGTGGGTTGCACTGGGGAGCAGGGATTACAGCCCCCTCTCTTCTGAGTGAGCAGGTGACTCTGGAGATGGCTGGAAGGGAAGCGCTGCACCTGACAGGTTTAGGTTCTGGCAAGTGGAGGGGGCCGTGTGATGGGCTAGACAGCTCCGCAGAACTTTGGCTCCATGTCAAGCTGACCAGGGTGTGGAGGGAGCTCAGGAATGGGAGTCTGAGCAGGGGTGGGGAGATCGCACAGAGCAGCGAGGACCCATCCCCCTTGGGTGGGCTTAGGGGTCTGTACACAGGGCTGCAGAGGATGCGTCCTGGTGCTGTGGGACTGCTCTCGGGGCTGGACATCCTGTCTCATCATTCCCGGTCTCCTCCATCCCACTCAGCACAGATCCAGGCAAACATTAGGCATGTGCCTTCCAAACTGGTTAAAAGACTCGCTCCTAATGTATGTAGCATTTTCCAAGCTTCACCTTCTGGTCGCTCTCTTAATCCTTCATATTCCCACAGTCAACAAAAGGAGATGACCTCTTGGGAAAAAATGACTGAATACAGTCCCCAGTATAACCAGAAATTACATCTACATTGCGCTGTGTGCTTAGTCGCTCAGTTGTGTCCGACTCAGAAGTAGCCTGCCAGGCTTCTCCATCCACGGGGATTCTCCAGGCAAGAATACTGGAGTGGGTTGCCATGCCCTCCTCCAGGGGATGTGCCCAACCTGGGGATTGAGCCCAAGTCTCCCGCACTGCAGGTGGGTTCTTTACCATCTGAGCTAGCAGGGAAGCCCAAGAATACTGGAGTTGGTAGTCTATCCCTTCTCCAGGGGATCTTCCCGACCCAGGAATTGAACTGGGGTCTCCTGCATTGCAGGTGGATTCTCTACCAGCTTGACTACCAGGGAAGCCCGCCTTGTTAATACGGCCTCTGTAAGGCCTCCACACATCCCATGGATATTCCCAGTTGTCCCCATGCTCTTCCTTTCTCTCCCTGGATCTTGCCACCTCCCTCTAGGCTTCCTTTGGGAAGGACAATCCCCTGTGTTCTCCTCATCACAGGTCTATGGCGGTTCCCCTGGCACTCCTGGCTGGACCAGACACACGATGGTGGTAGGGCAGCGTCCCGCACAGCCACACTCAAGGTTCTCTGCACACACAGTCAGGCAGGGAGAGAGAAAGAATGGGCTGGAGTTGCCCATTTGTCTTTTGTAACAGCTGCCAGTGACAGTCTCCTGGCCGAGTTATGAGATGGAGTGGAATGGAGGCAGAGGGATGGGGAGCGATGGGGGATGCTGGGAATCTTAACAACCCTAGCACGTACCAAGATGCCAGGTGAGGTCTGCTTTAACTCCAGAAGAGAGACTGAGGCCAGGCCAGCCTCCCGGTGTGGGGTATTCAGTTTGATGAGCCCTTACTGAATTCCTGTCTCAATGCCAGTACTAGATGCATTTGAGAACCCAAGACCCGGAGGCCCGAAGCAGCCTTGGACCCAGCCCTCAGAGACTCACCGATTAGCTGGGGAGATGGTGGTGAGGGTCAGGAAGGAGGACAGAGAGCACAAGCGATGGGCCGGGCAGACTCTGCAAGGTGAGCTCAGCTGGGCGGCCGGCAGGTGCCACCCCGAGTCTCCACTGCTCCATGCTGTCTGACCCACCTGTCAATCGCCATCATATGACATCACCACTGCTCCATGCTCCTTCCTTAACGCTAGGGAGGGAGACCTTAAGCCGTAATCCCACTGAGGGGTTCTTATCTCCACATTTTACCCAAAGCTGTGATAAATGAGGGTCACGCCCACCCAAGGCCACAATGCAAGACCTTGTCACCTCCAATCAGAAATGGCAATTACGACAGGAGCTACAAGCCTGACATATTTGGTTGATGCTAATCTCTCTTCCACACAAGAAACAGGGTGGAAGAGATAAGGTGAGAGATAAGGACAGATTAGAACTGCTTTGTGTTCTTTGCAAGAAAGTGGCTAGAAAAATCCAAAGGGCCATTACTTTGATTGTTTCTACCTTGGAGTTATCAGTCTTTTTTCCCAGGAGATCAAAGCAAAAGTAATAGATCTGCTTGTCCATCATCATCACCACCCAGAAAAGAGTCAGAACAGGACAGAGAAGTTTATCCAGGAGGACACGGGGTCAGAGCATCTAAGCAAGGACTCCACATGGAAGAGGTGCTCTGTTGAACATCTGTTCACCAGTTTAATTGAAAAACATTCAGATAATCTCTATCGTGCTCTTTTCCTAAGGTGAAAGGAGGAAATTCACACCAAGAAAATGTGTCAAAATTCCAGCTCACATTGTAATGACCATTTCTGATTGGCGAGGACAGTCACTGCTCTATATGCACTGGGGAGGCCGAGTTCTAGAATCTACATCCAGAATGTAGGTGAGAACTCTGCTTCGCTGTCTCCTCGGCCTCTCTGAGGCCAGCACCTCCCTGTTACCCCGCCTCCTTCATAATCTTCCCAAGTCTCAACATCCTTTGTGACATTTCACCAAGACACATACCTCTCGGGTCGCTCCTTCCTCAAAAACGCATATCACGCACCATATTTCTCCTGGAGACCAACTCGCTTATTAGCTGGTGTCCCTGGGAAATAATGTGTGCTGGGCTTTGTGGAGGGACAGTGAGGACTTGATCCCCTGGAGGAGGGCATGGCAACCCACTCCAGTATTCTTGCCTGGAGAATCCTCATGGACAGAGGAGCCTGGCGGGCTACAGTCCATGGCGTTGCAAAGAGCTGGACATGCCCGAGCTCTTTGATTGGGTACACAGCACATAGTGAGGAGTTGGGGTGGCCCCTTTGGGGAAGATAAATGGCCCTGGCCACCTGGAGCCCAGAAGAGCCACCCAGGATGGGGAGGGGAGCTCTCCAGGGTAAGGGGCATCTGCCCAGGTTCTACACCAGAATCCAGCAAACCAGGTCTAGCTCTTCCAGTAACCGGACACTGACTGGCTGAGTTCCTTAATGAGCTGTTGTTGGCTGAAAGAGATGCTTTAGTGGCTGCTGTCAGAATGTTTAAAATGTGTAGAGGGACAAGGGAAAAGACACAGCACTAACCTGCAGGAGATAAAAAGCAGTCCCATTCTGATGCCATATGCCATAGAAGTAAAGAGCTAGTAAATTTAATTTAGTATAGACCGAGCAATTACCCACTTTAAAAATTAAGGACTGAGACCATAAACCCAGTAAACTTCAAATCTTTATAATGAGCAGTTTAATGAGAGAGAGCAGCAGGAGAAAGGAAGGAGGAAGAGGCAAGAAGAAAGAGGAAGGAGGAAGGGAGAGAGGAAGCAGAGAAGAAAGAAGCGGAGGGGAAGGAAGGGGGAGGAAAAAGAGACGCAGGAGACAGGGAATAACAGGAGGAAAGAGGAACAGAAACGTGCTCTTCTCCAGAGAAATATCCCCTTCTTGTGGTTTGTGGCCGGAAAGATTTAAAGTCACAACTGTACACACAGATGGGGACAAAATCTTACGCCACGGAATAGAAAATATTCACTCCTGTTTTTTTCTCTCCATTCCCACAACTGCCACCTTAATTTCCAGCAGGGTTTCTCAACTTCGGGTCTGTTGACATTCGAGCTGGATAATTCTTCGTTGGAGGGGGTGAGCCTGGGCGTTGCACAAAATTTAGCAGCATCCCTGGCCTCTAGCCACTAAATGCCAGGAGCCCTCTGCTCTAGCTGTGACATCCCAACATACCTCCAGATATTGCCAAGTGTCCCAGGGCGGGAAAGAGGGAAACTGCTCCCGCCAGGTGAGAACCACTAGTTTAGAGTGTCAACTCTGGTCCCTAAGAATTCTCTCTTCTTTCTGAGTTTTGCTGCTCCACCACCGTCTACTTAAAGCCACGAGAGGAATTCTCCCAGAGCCCCACTTTGAGGGGATCAGTATGCTATTCAGAAGCACTTAAAAGCATCCCAGTGTCTACCGAATGCAAAAACAATACCGGACACCTACCATGTGTCAGGTTTTGTTCTGAGCACTGGAAACAGACTGGTAAACAAGACAGAGACCCAGACTTGAGGATCTTATGTTCTGGTAGGGGAAGGAAGACAAAGATTGTGTAAAGAAAGAAATATAGGGTAATTTCAGATAGCAAGAAGTGCTGTGAAAAATAGGATCGCAGGAGAGTATAATGAGGGGAAATGGTCAGGGAAAGTATATCTGTAAAGAGGCATCATCTGAGCAGACACCAAAATGATGAGGAGGAAGAAGCCATCAGGAAGAGAGAAAAACATTCCAAGCTGAAGGAACAAGAAATAGCTTGGCAGGAACTGGAGCGCAGTGGTGGAGTATAGTGAACGCAGAGAAGCATGGAGGATAAAGAGGAGGACAGAGGCGGCTTATTGCCTCCTGGGTCAGGATGAGAAGTTGTGTTTTATTCCAGTTGCAATGGGCAGTCACCAGACAGTTACAAACAGAGCCCGGTTTCCTAACCTAACTCTAAGGATTCATAATCTAACCTGTAACCCACTCTACCCTCCTTAAATTGCTTCTACTCTTTCTATAAAGCAAAGAGTGTATCCATCTCCCCTGAAGCACGTTACAACACTCTGCCTGTTCCCGTTCCCAGAGTTTCGGACTCAGTACAGGTCTGAGGGGGTGGGCTTCCCAGGTGGCACTAATGGTAAAGAACTCACCTGTCAATGCAGGAGACACAAGAGATGTGAGTTCAATCCCTGGATCGGGACAATCCTCTGGAGGACGGATGGCAACCCACTCCAGTATTCTTGCCTGGAGAATCCCATGGACAGAGGAGCCTTGTGGGCTACAGTCCATGGGGCCGCAAAGAGTTGGACATGACTGAAGTGACTCAGCCTGAATGCACAGGTCTGGGGAGGTGCCCAGGAATTTTCATTTCTAACAAATTACCAGGAGCTGCTGACACCGCTCATCCAGGGACCACACTTTGAGGAACATTCTCTGAACACACCTGACTGCTTCTAAGATGTCCTCAACTATGCTATTTTCATGCAGAGACAGCCACACTTAATCCTTTCTCTGCAACTGCTGTGTATCGAAATCTCAGCCATTCTTCAAGGTCTGGCTCAAAAACAGAGTCTCACACATACTTTCAAGGATCATCCCAGGCAAATGGACCACTCCCTCTCTCCAATCATCATTCGGACACCATCTGTAAGCGATCCACAGTACACATATTGGTGTGAGAGCCTTGATTTCCTTCTAAACCGTGACTTCTTCCAGAGCAACATCCTCATCTTAATACACTGATTTAGAATCCCCCTCTCTTTTCTGTTTTGAATGAGGTGAGCTATAATTAATTCAATTACTTATAAAATCACTAACACTATGTCTTCTTTTTTTAACCTCACATTCATTTGGATGACTATTATGAAAAACAAAAACAACCCCCCCAAAAAACAGAAAATAACAAATAACAGGTGTTGGCAAGGATGTAGAGAAAGTGAAACCCTTGTGTACTGCTAGAGGGAACATAAAATGGTGCAGCTGCTATGGAAAACAGTATGGTGGCTCCCCAAAAAGTTAAAAATAGAGTTACCATATGATCCAGCAATTCCATGCCTGGGTATATATCCAGGAGAATTGAAAGCAGGGTCTCAAGGAGGTATTTGTATATCCATGTTCATAGCAGTGTTATTCACAATTGCTAAAATATGGCAGCAACCCAAGCGTCCATCAACAGATGAATGGATAGACAAAAAGTGATATATTGGTATAGACAATATTCCTTTGTATATACAAAGGAATATTGTCCCCCCTTAAAAAGGAATGAAATTCTAAGAGATGTTACAACAGGGATGAACCATAAGGAAATTATGCTAAGTGAGAGAAGCCAGAAACAAAAAGATAAGTTCTGTATGACTCTACTTACATGAGATATCGAAAGTATCCAAATTTATAAAGACAGAAAGTATAAAAGTGGCTGTCAGGGGCTGGGGGTTGCCAGAAATGGGCAGTTAATATTCAGTGGGTATAGAGTTCCAGTTCTGCAACATGAGAAAAGTTCTGGAGATGGATGGTGGTAACAGTTGCAAAACACTGTGAATGTACTTCATATCACCCACTCTACATTTACAAATGATTAATATGGTAAATTTTATGTTATATGCATCTTACCACAATTAAAAATAATTTTTAATGCAAATATTGTGTCTTCTACTATTTGCCACCCTATGAACCACAGCTCTCCAGGCTACTCTGTCCATGGGATTCTCCAGGCAAGAGGGTTGCCATGCCCTCCTCCAGGGGGTCTTCCTGACCCAGGGATTGAACCCTAGTCTCTTACGTCTTCTGCATTGGCAGGCAGGTTCTCTCCTACTAGTGCCACCTGGGAAGCCCTTATAGTTTACAAAGCACTTTCACACATCTTATCTCATTTGCACTTTTTAATAATCTAGGATGTTTTTGAATCATGCTGTTGGAGAAGACTCTTGAGAGTCTTGGATTGCAAGGAGATCAAACCAGTCGATCCTAAAGGAAATCAATCCTGAATTACATTGGAAGGACTGATGCTGAAGCTACAATACTTTGGCCACTTGATGTGAAGAGTCAACTCATCAGAAAAGACCTGATACTGGAAAAGATTGAAGGCAGGAGGAGAAGGGGATGATGGAGGATGAGATGGTTGGATGGCATCACTGAACTCAACAGACATGAGTTTGAGCAAATTCCAGGAGATGGTGAAGGACAGAGAACCCTGGCATGCCGCAGTCCATGGGGTCGCAAAGAGTCAGCCATGACTGAGCGACTGAACAACAACAAAAGGGGATAATAGTAAAATATTAGCATTCTCATTTTATAGATGAATATTCAGAAGCCCAGAAGCCCAGAAAGATTCAACTCAAGGACACACAGCTGAATGTGTTGAGGGATTAAAACTAAAAATGAGATCCTTTCCTACCAATATTCTGTTCAGTATATTCCAATGGTTTTCCTAGAACGTTCTGTGTAATAAATCACCCCTTTGTGGGAGGTGCACTGCATGGCTTTCAGAATCTTAACAAGGAATCCTAACCACTGGGCCACCAGAAAATTTCTTAAATCACCTCTTAAGTGCTAAGTGATGACTACATGCTAGCTGTTTGGTTGGGAGAAAGGAAAGAAAGCACAGAGGGAGGAAGGGAGAGAAGGAGTTATTTTATTTGAGGAAGATACCTCTCTCATGACTTAGGGAAAAGAGGGGAAACCAGAATTTGCTGGATGCTTCTATGTCCCTGGCAGTTTGTATTTTTTTTTTTTTGGTGTATATATATATATATATTTTTTTTTTTTTTTCTCTTGACTTTTACACATCACAATCTGATATGTGGGTAATATTTTTATTATTTTTCACAATTATTATTATCATTATTATTTTAATTTACAGATGATGATAAAGAAATCTAAGTGCTTAAGCCACCTGACCACTTTCACTTCTTCTCTGAATCCAGGCCCCAGGTCCCACTACTGGAAACACAGCCATCTCCAGTTCTAGAATGATCTGGTTAACAGCACATTCTTGCCCTTGACTAATAGTCAATGGGTTACTTACCCAACTTACTCTCTTCTTCCTCCACCACCCTAACCAGGGCATTTGCAATTTAAAAAGACACTTCCTTGAAATGCTCCATTTCCATGGGCCCACTGCATAGCCCACTCTGCTTGGGTTCTCAGGGTGAGGAGAGATCAGGCCTGTGGACTTTCTTCTTCACTCTTCCTTCCTCCTGGCTCACACAGGACTGAGTACCATTGCCTGCAAGAGAGGTTGGTTCCTCCTCCCTGTCACAGGTCTCACACCCTCCTGGGGTCTTTGCAGGGGACAGGGGAGAATCATGCCTGGTCACTCACTCCTCTGTCCCAGCCCTTCCCCTCCCTCATGAAGGAACACACAATGGAGGTCATGGTGCAAACCAGCACCTTCCATTCCTGGGCCTGATGGACAAGCAGTAGAGATGTGTCCCACCAAGGGCAGGACTGCAGGCCAGGGTTCCCAGGAGCCCACTCTCTCAACTCATAAAGGCATCGCACTTTGGCTGCCCAAGTCAAAGGCAACATCAGCCTGCCCTGTTATAAGAACTTGGAAGGTTCTAACTCCCCATTTATTTGAAGCAAAGGCTCATTGACCCCTTTATAGTGGACTTGGCTGCAAATGTGGTCCAGCCCCTGATTTTCTATCAGACTCTGTCCTTTAGTAAGCTTTCATTCCTCAGCATTCAGAACTGATTAGTCTACCAAATATTAACCCACTCCATGAATCTGGTGGTAATGAGGTCGACTTTTGCTTTATTTATAATTAACGCTGGCAGACCCAAAGGGTAATTTAGTATTTGAAAAGGCTGATTTTCAAACTTTATGTCAGGGGACATGTTGCCAAATACAGCCTGATAACTGCATCATTAAATAAGGACTTGAGTCTTTATTTAGATTCACGTTCATCTCATCCCTGTCTATAAAACATAAGGATGTAGAAGAAGTCAGTCTCTAATCTTCAAAAACATTTATCCCTCCTGTTTTTCTTCCCCAATCAGTCGTCTTGGTGTCTGTGTGTTTGCTGGGGGTCCAATCCTGTCTCTCTCAGACATTTTAAAACTCCTGCCCACCAAAAGGACATTCATCATTCAGCAAGGCTCCACCTCTCGCCAACAGTGCAAGCAGTGAGAATGCAAGATGGACATATTCATGGTCCCTGCCCTCAAGGAGGGGGCTTCCCAGGTGATGCTAGTGGTAAAGAACCCACCTGCCAATGCAGGAGATGTAAGAAATGTGAGTTCAACCCCTGGACTGGGAAGATCCCCTGGAGGAGGGCATGGCAACCCACTCCAGCATTCTTACCTGGAGAATCCCATGGACAGAGGAGCTTGGTGGGTACGGTCCATAGGGACGCACAGTCGGACAGACTAACACTTTCACCCTATCTCTTTCACAGACACACCCCTGATGCTCTGGGAAAGTGCTGTGTTGTGAGCAATCCTATGGAGAGAACTGCATGACCAGGTGCTGAAGTGTCCAGCCAACAGCCAGCAAGGAATCAAGGTCTAACCACAACTACGAGTGAGCTGACAGACGACGGCAGCCATGGTCAACACCTCGACTGCAGCCCCGTGAGAGACCCGGAGCCAGATCCATCCAGCTAGGCAGCCCCTGGCTGCCTGACCCTCAGAAACCGTGTGAGATGATAAACACTGCTTCAAGCCACTACGTTTGGGGTAATCTGGTATGCAGGGGTAGATCATTTATATCGCCTAATTCCCTTCCAAGGGCATCTAGCAACCTCCCACCTTTGAGACAGAGACTGGAGTCCTGAAGGAGGCTGTCCCTTCCAGAAAGGACACTAATGGAAGGTTCTAGATGAGGTCAGGAAACAAGGAAGGGGAACTCCAGCCTCCCAGGAGGTCAGCTTCCTGTTGAGGTGGGACGGACATCGGATAGCACTCTCTCCAGCTCTTGCAGCTCCTGCAACCCGGCACTCTAACCCACACAGGTCCCAGAGGCGCAGCAGAGATGTGAGCACGCAGCCTGTTGCCTGTTTTACTGCTTCCTCCACCACTTACTTCATGAGCTCAGAGGGTACTGTGAGCACAGCAACAAGAGAACAGAGGACTCAGGGCAGGCTCAGCTCCTGCTGGAACAATACTCAGAGGCTGGCCTTTCGCTGTCACGTTTATGAAGTGTTATTAACGCTTTTAAGCCTCGGTGCCCAGGTTCACAGTCAAACCCAGGTGCCTCCTCAGGGAAGTCCCCCCGGCCCACCATCACACCACACAGCCTGCCCAGGGGGCCCGAGTGCCATCAGTGGTGAAAGAAGCCAAGCCTGACCCTAACAACACTATTTAATTAATTACTGGCATATAATTGACATATTACATTGTGTAAGTTTAAGGCACACAAAGTGTTGGTTTCATACATTGATACCTGAAAGTGTGACCACCACTGTAGCTAACACCTCATTCATATCACAAAACCATCATTCTTTTCCATGGTGAGGACATGAAGATCCAGTCTCTTAGCAAATTTAAAGTTTATAGGATATATGGTTGACTACAATCACTATGCTGTGCATTAGATCCTCAGGTCCCAAGGACAATAATAAAATCAGCTCACAAACACCCCAAGAGGGTACAGCTTGGGGGTGGGGAGCCCCCCAGGCCTGGAAGTCGAGCACCCCCAAATTCCAGTTTCAGCTCCACCGTTGAACTCTTGCCCTCAGGCAAGTTACTTGGTTTGATTGACCCACCTGTCCTCACTGGGGTCATCATGGGTTTAAATGACCAGCTGCATAGCAAGTGCCCACCGCAGGGTCTAGAATACAGCTGGTGCTTGCTAAAGGCCTTCCCCATCCCAAGATGATATGTGAAAGCCTTCTCCTACCCCCTCCCACTCCAACCAGTGCACTGGAAATTCCCTTTTCTGTGCTCCATGCATATATTGAGTATCCTTAAACAGTATATGTTGTGGTTGTTGTGTCTTACACTGTTTAAAGCACCTCTGCATCGTGAACTTGTTAGACCTTAGATGGCCTGGTGAGGGTCTGTGGGCAGGTACTGTGAGCCCCAGTTTTGCCCAAGTCACACAGGTGGTAAGTGCAGAGCAGGGCCAAAACTCGGCTGTAATTTCTGGTTCTCCTGCCACCCAACCCAGCAGCCTCTCTGAGCACTTGTCCCTCTTTACCCTCATCATATGTTTCTTCCCTTCGAGGGTCCTCTTGTATGGCTTGTCTGCAGTTTCACATGTAAGACTCCAGATTATTCAATCTACAGCAGGTTCTAGAAAGCTGGAGCCCTGAACTTGTCGGCAGATCAGGTGCTAAAGAAATAGAGGCTTAGGGATGTTCCAGAATATCAGATAAGGAGGAGCCATACAACAAGGTCCTCCTCTAATACCAGTGAAATGAAATTAGAAGTACTGAAATGAACCTCCCCGGGTGCACAGGGCAGAGAAGGGAAAGGGGGAGGCTGCTGGATTCTCTCAACCTTCTGGCCCACCCACTCACCTGTCTGTACCGATCCCCATCTTTATCTCCTCTCCTGCCTTGGTGGCAGAGGTGGCTGCTATCACAGCATCAGCTAGTCCCTCTGCTCTCATTGAGATATTCATTCATTCATTTATTTATATATTCATGCCCTCACCCATGCTCAGCTGGGCACCCACATGGCTCAGCAACCCTCTGCCATGGTATTACCACTGTGTCTCTGACTCCCACAGTCCTCAGCTTCCTGGGCACCCTCATCGCCTGACTCTCAGCAGATAACCCTGCCTCCCAATTCACAGGGAGAACACAGACTCTCAGGTTGCATTTTGCAATGGTCAATTCTCTGTGTCAGCTTGGTAATGGTGCCCAGATATTTGGTCAAGTACCAGCCCAGATGTTGCTGTGAAAGCATTTTTAGATATGATTAACATTTAAATCAGCAGACTTTGGGTAAAGCAGATTACTCTCCATAATGTGTGTATGGAGAGTATACCGAATTACTCTCATCCAAAAAATTGAAGGCTTTAAGAGAAATAGACTGAGGTCCCCAAGAAAAAGAAATCCTGCCCTCAGACCTGCCTTCAGACTCAAGCTACAACATCAATCTTTCCTGGATTACCAGCCTGCTGGCCCGCCCTGCAGCCCCCACAATCATGTGAGCCAGTTTCTTAAAAGAGTATATCTCCATATATATGCACATGTATATACACACACACACACACACTACTGGTTCTGTTTGTCTGAAGAACCCTAATGCCACTCCCCAGAAATCCCTTTAGCAAATTCCTACCCATCCATGCTCATATGTGACCAGGCGGAGGCCTGCCCAGCAGGCAGACCTTGGTATCTTAGAACCAAGCAGTATGCACCTTGCAGTATGAACATGACTGTGGGTTCTTGAGCAGCACTTCCTTTTCTCCTCAATGTTTTAATTAAATTATTAATCAATTATTTTTTTCTGTATAGACACTACTGAATTCTCATATATGCACTACTGAATATGGATTTTTTTCAGCTTTATTGATATATGATTGAAAAGAAAAATTGTAAGATATTTAAAATGTACATCGTGATTATTTGATGTACATATTTTTTGTGAAAGGATTCCTCTCATCTAGCTAACATACCCATCACCTCATATGTAATATATATATGTATATATACAAAATATATAAACAGTGACATAGAAATGTAATTAAATTTATATATATAATTTTACATATATATAACTATAGATAGATTGATAGAGTGTGTGAAAACAATTAAGCTCTACTCTAAGCAGATTTTAATTGTACAACACAGTGGTATCAACCATAGTCACTATGTTCCGTATTAGATCCTCAGACTTTATTCATCTTATAGCTAGCTGAAAGTTCTCCCTATTTCTCCCAACTCCAGCTTCTGGCAAACACTATTGTATTCTCTGTTTCTGTGAGTTTCCATTTTATTTAAAATTCTACATTTAAGTATTTGTCTCATGTGCAGTATTTGTCTTTTTCTGACTGGCTTATTTCACTTAGCATAATACTCTCAAGGTTCATCCACTTAGTTGGAATAACTTCCTTCATTCTGATGGCTGAATAATGTTCCATTGTGATATGTGTGTGTGTATAAATACACATATTATATATGTGTATGTATATTAACAGCTTCTTTATCCATTCATTGATTGATAGACACTTAGGTTCCTCCCATATATCTTGGCTATTGTGAATAATGCCGCAATAAACACAGAAGCGCAGCTATCTCTTAACGATCCTGTTTTCATTTCCTTTGAAATGAACTGCTGGATCACCTCGTAGTTCTATTTTTAATTTTTTGAGAAAACCTCCATACTGTTTTCCAAAGTGGCTGCACCACTTTAAATTCTCATCAACAGCACATAAGGATACCTTTTCTTCACACTCTCATCAACATTCTAACAAGTGTGAGCTGATATTTTTTAATTTTGATACGTTGTAGTTTTGATTTGCATTTCCCTGATTTGCATTGATGATGACTGTTGTTGTTTAGTCACTAAGTCGTGTTTGACTCTTTTGTGACCTCATGGACTGTAGCCCACCAGGCTCCCCTGTCCATGGGATTTCCCAGGCAAACATATTGGGAGTGAGTTGCCATATCCTTCTCCAAGCGATCTTCTCGACCCAGGGATCAAACCAGCATCTCTTGTGCCTTCTGCATTAGCAGGCGGAGTCTTTACCACTGAGCCATCAGGGAAGCCCCTTAATGATTAGAATCATTTAATGTTCCTGTTGGCCATTTGTGTGTCTTCATTGGAAAGGTATCTATTCAGTTCCTCTATTTCTTAAACAGGTTGTTATGTGTCCTCTTTTTTTACTATTGAATTGTGACTTCTGTACATATTTTGGTATTAACCTCTTATTAGATATATGATTTGCAAATATTTTTCCCCCTCCATAGGTTGTCTTTCCATTTTGTTGATGATTTCTTTTGCTGTACAGAAGCTTGTTAGTTTGATATAGCCCCATTTGTTTATTTTCCCTTTTGTTGCCTTTGTTTTGGTGTGAAACCCCAAAATTATTGCTAAGATGGAATATCAAGGTGCTTACCCTCTATGCTTTTTTCTAGGAATTTTATAGTTTCATGTCTTAAATTTAATTCTTTAATCCATTTTGAATTGATTTTTGTGGAGGTGTAAGATAGGAGTCCAGCTTCATTATTTAATATATGGCTATAGTTCTCTCAACACAATTTACTGAAGAGATTGTCTTTTCCTTATAATATGTTCTTGGCTCCTTTATCATAAATTAACTGACCATATAAGTGTGGGTTTATTTCTGGGCTCTCTGTTATGTTCCATTGATCTATGTGTCTGTTTTTATGCCAATGTTATACTAATTTGATAACCATAGCTTTGCAATAGTTTAAAACTAGGAAGCGTGATATCTCCAGATTTGTTCTTCTTTCTTGAGTCCGATTTGGTTATTTGGGGTCTTTCATAGTTTCATATAAATTTTAGGGTTATTCTTTCTATTTGTGAAAAATGTCATAAAATTTTGATAAGGATTACATTGAATCTGTAGATTGCTTTGAGTAGTATGGATATTTTAACAAGATTAATTCTCCCAACACAGGAGCACTGAGTATGCTTTCATTTAATCATATTATTCAATTTTCTTCATCAAAGTCTTGCAGTTTTTCATGTACAGATCTTTCACTTCTTTTGTTAAGTTTATTCCTAAGTATTTTATTATTTTTGGAGCTATTGTAAATGGGACCATTGTCTTAATTACTCCTCTGAAAGCTCATTGTTAGCATATAGAAATGCAACAGAATTCTATATATGAATTTTATACCCTGACACTACTGAATTCATTTATTAGTTATAATAGTTTTTTGGTTGTATCTTCAGGATCTTCTATATATCATATCATGTCATTGGCAAACAGGGTAAGTTTTACTTCTTCCTTTCCAATTTGGAAGCCTTTTTTTCTTGTCTGATGTCTGTGGCTAAGACTTCTAATATTATATTGAATAAAAGTGGCAAGAGTTGGTGTGGACCCTTGTGGATTTGGTTATTTGGGATTCCCTTTGCTTTCTGTACCTGGAGTCTGCTTTCTTTTCCAGGTTAACTAAGTTTTCAGGTATTATTTCTTCAAGTAATTCTCTGCCCCTTTCTTGCTCTCTCTTTTCCTTCTGGGTTCCCTATGATGCCAATGTTAGTACACAGGATGTTGTTCTAGGAGTCTCTTAAACTAGCCTCACTGTTTAAAATTCCTTTTTCTCTTTTCTGGTCAGCTTGGGTGATTTCCGTTACTCTGTCTTCCAGTTCACTGGTCCATTCTCTATCATCTAATCTACTGTTGATTCTTTCTAGTATACTAGAATTGTATTCTTCAGCTTGGCTTGGTTCTCCTTTATATTTTCTTACTCTTTGTTAAAATTATCACTGTGTTCATCAATTCTCCCAAGTTCAGTGAGCATCATTTTTTTTGTACAATACATCCTTGAGCCTATTTTACATTCAACAGTTTGTATCTTCCACTTCCTCACCTCTATATTGCCCTCCCCACCCACTGGTAACCATTAGTTTATTCTCTATATCTGTGAGTCCACCTTTTTGGTTATATTCACTAGCTTGTTGTATTTTTTAGATTTCACATATAAGTGATATCATACACTATTTGTCTTTCTCTGTCTGACTTATTTCACTTAGCACAATGCCCTCCAAGTCCATCCATGTTGTTGCAAATGGCAAAATTTTGTCCATTTTTATGGCTGAGTAGTATTCCACTGTGTGTGTGTATCTTTATCCATTCATCTTTGATGGGCATTTAGGTTGCTTCCGTACCATGGATATTGTAAATAACGCTGCTATGAACTTTGGGGTACATGTGTTTTTTTGAATTAGTGGCTGGTTCTTTTTTTTTTTTTTTGGATACAAACCCAGGAGTGGAATGGTAGTTCTGTTTTTAGTTTTTCATTGAGCATCTTTATGATAATTTAATTAACTTGAGTTCTTTATCAGGTAGATGACTTATCTTCATTTCATTTAGTTCTTTTTCTCAGGTTTTGCCTTATTCATCTGTTTGGAACATATTACAATGTCTCCTCATTTTGCCCAATTCTCTGTGTTTATTTCTATGTATTAGGTAGGTTGGTTACATTTTCCAGTCTTGGAAAAGTGGCCTTATGTAGGAGATATCCTATGGGGTCTAGTAACTACCCTCTGGTCACCACCACACTTATATGCTCTAGGGGTACCACCTTATGTGAGTTGTGTGGGCCCCTCTGTTGTGGCAGGGCTGAATACTGTGGGCATGCTGGCAGATGGGGTTGGTCCTCAGCCTGGTTGGAGGCTGCTGGCCCATTGGTGGGCAGGGCCAGGTCTTGGCACAGATGGCTGCATTCCCCGAGGTGGCCTGGGGCTGATGCCTAACTACTGGTTGGAGGGTACAGGTCCCAGGGCAGCTAGCTAAATGCCCCAAAGGGGCCTGGGGCTTATTTTGGCCCACTAAGGGGTTGTAAGTCCCCAGCTAGAAGGAGGATTCAAAAACGGTGCTTGTCAGCACCAGTGTGATAGAACAAGTTCCTAAAAACAGCTGCTGCCAGCACCTGTGTCCCTAGGGAGAATCCCAGTTGCCTCATGGTTTGCTAGGAGGATCTCCAAGATAGGCAAGTGGTTCTGACCTAGGCTCCTTTCGAATTACTGCCTCTGCGCTAATACTCAGAGTGTGTGGGATTTTGCACGTGCCCTTTAAGAGCAGAGTCTCTTTCCTATAGCCCTCCAGCTCCATCACAAGTCCTGCTGGCCTTCAAAGCCAGACATTCTGAGAGCTTGTCTTCCTGATGTAGAACCCACAGGCTTGTGAGCCTGTTATGAAGCTTTGACCCCTAAAGCCTTTCTTTTTCCTCAATGTTAGGTGTTTAATACTATAGACTTTCCTCTTAGAACTGTTTCTGTTGCATCCCATAGGTTTTGATACATTGTATTTCCATTTTTATTGGTCTCAAGATTTCTTTTTAATTTCTCTTTTGATTTCTTCTTTGACCCACTGGTTTTTCAGTAGTATGTTGTTTAATCTCCCTGTATTTGTAAATTTTCCAGTTGTTTCTTATAGCTGATTTCTAATTCATACCATCATGGTGAAAAAGATGCTTGATATGATTTTAATCTTTTAAAATTTATTAAGATATGATCTCTCTTGGAGAATGTTCCATGAGCATTTGTGAAGACTGTGTATTCTGCTGCTGTTGGCTGGCAAGTTCTCTAATATATCATTTAAGCCCACCAAGTCTAACATATGGGGCTTCCCTGGTGGCTCAGTGATAAAGTCTCTGCCTGCCAGTGCAGGATACATGGGTTTGATCCCTGGTCTGGGAAGATCCCCTGGAGAAGGAAATGGCAACCCAGTCCAGCATTCTTGCCTGGAGAACCCCATGGATAGAGGAGCCTGGTGGGCTACAGTCCATGGAGTTGCAGAGTCGGACACGACTTAGCAACCGAACAGTAACAACAACAGTCCAACAGGTAGTTTAAATCCAGTGTTTCAAAGCTGCACTTCCCGAGGGTCTCATCCTGATATCAGTTGTGTCTACTGACCATCATTCATGAGGTTTTATCTATGGGAATCCTTTGTAGCCATGGTTGAAGATTCATCCATGTGAGAGGTTTTATTTTTGCTTCTGTCAGAAACTCCAGGAGCATCACCAACTGCTGCTGCTGCTGCTAAGTCGCGTCAGTCGTGTCCGACTCTGTGCGACCCCATGGACGGCAGCCCACCAGGCTCCCCCGTCCCTGGGATTCTCCAGGCAAGAGTACTGGAGTGGGTTGCCATTTCCTTCTCCAGGGCATCACCAACTGGTTGCTACTTTTTATTACAGATGCTTCCAGCTGGTAATTCTTGAAAGAGCAAGGAGGATAAACTCAAACCTCAGACCCATTAAGGGTCCCCCATGGTTATAAAATCTCAGGGACTATTTTTTCTTACTCAAGAGTCCAAATTATCGCCCTGTTCCCACGAGTGGGCTATTTTATAGGTCCCCATTTCACTGAAGACATCATCTTTATGCGGAGTTCTCAATTCTAACTCTCCACATTACAATTCCAAGGTCTTGACTCCTATCTCTTCATGGTCAATGAAATCCAAACTTCCCGAATCCAAGACTAGCACTGCACTTCTCCACTTACCCACCCAAAGCTGTCACGGCATCCCTTCACATGCTCACAACTTTAGTTTTCAAGCTTCTCTTCATTTTTCATCCCTGGTGGTTTTCCTTCCTTTCATTCCTGCTCAGGTAGCATTGGAAAGGGTTTGCTATTCTATTTAATCCAGAATTTCTTGGTATTTTCCCAGGGAGGAGTTTTCAATTTATTAGTCAACCATACTGTCAAAATAGAAACCTGCTGAATTTTAATTGTTTATCTGTACATCTGTCTACACCAATGGGCTTACAAGTTTCTTGAGACAGTACTCTCAATGATTATAAGCACGGGCTTCAGAGCACAGGCTGACTGGGTTCAAAGCTTGTCTCTGCCACTTATCAGCTTTGGAACATTGGTTACCTAATCTCTGTGTCTCCAGTTTACCCATCTAGAGATAATGGTAACATTGGCATCTGCTGTTATGAAGATTAAATGAAATAATACATGCAAAACCCTTCAAACAAAACAAGCCCAAGATAAACACTCAATATATATTGCTATTAGTGTTAGGAAAGCACACAGCAGATAGTAACTCAAGTAAATATGTACTGAATTCATTATTTTCAACTTTATATCCTCATCAACAGTAATGCTGGCACATCACAGCACTCAATACATATTTAATGAGTTAATATGACTAGATGAGTGAATGCATCAATATTTATACCCACTTTTCCTCCTGTCCCAGATGAACAGACCCCTCACCTGAGCAAGGCCAATCCTTCTAGCAATATTCTAGATCCCACCCTTTCCTGCTCTTCCCATGCCTTCTCTCCACCTGTCCCCCTCTCCTCCCCAGAATATAACACATTCTCATTTTCCCATAAAACACACACACACACACACACACACACACTCCTTTGACTGTATATCTCCTAATTGCATATCCTGGCCTATAGACCAAATCCTGCGCATCTGGAACAACCCTTTTCTTGACCTCCTGAGCCTGGGTCAGACACCCTTTCTCATTAGCCACTGTTTTCTGCCCTGATGTTCATCCTGATCCTTAAGTATTGTGTGGTAATTGTCCACTTACTAGAGGAAAGAGGAGAGAAGGAAGTGGCAGCCCATTCCAGTGTTCTTGCCTAGAGAATCCCATGGACAGAGGAGCCTGGTGGGCTGCCATCTATGGGGTCGCACAGAGTCAGACACAACTGAAGTGACTTAGCATGCATGCATGCATTGGAGAAGGAAATGGAAACCCACTCCGGTATTCTTGCCTGGAGAATCCCAGGGACAGAGGAGCCTGGTGGGTTGCCGTCTATGGGATCACACAGAGTCGGACACGATTGAAGTGACTTAGCAGCAGCAGCAGCAGAGGAAGGAGAATATAGTTCTTCTCTTGGGATCCCCTGTACCTAAGCACAGAGCCTAGCATCTGGTAGGTACTGAACAAATGCTGATAAAATAAATGAATGAACAGAAGCCAGTGACAGCACAATATTCACAATACTCATCATCCCTACCCCAGGAGCTAAAAGAAAGAAAGAATGAAAGAAGCTTCAATCAGCCTTAGCATCATCAAGGTGAGTCAGTGTGTTGTCAAGGCTCCTAATGAGATTTATCTTCATGCTGCCCTGATGAACAGGCCCAGAGAGAAGTGAGGATGGCCAGAGACTGGTGGGACAGGGGGAAGCATAGCTCAATGAAAAGAACACACATTTTGACACAGTCTGAACTTCTAGGTTCAATTCTCTGTCCCACAAATATTAGCTATGGAGCAACTCTGGGTCAATTAGTCTCTCTAAGCCTCAGTTTCTTTGCCTATAAAATGGGTTTAATAGTGATGGCAGCATCTTAGTCTTACTGTCTCACAGGGTTTGTGAGAAACAGTGTGTGTGGGTGCACGTGCACCTGCTCTGAATGGTAAAATGAAACACAAATATTTACCTATTTTTAATTAATCTCTATTGGTATATAGTTGCTTTGCAATGTTGTGTTAGTTTTGACTGCACAACAAAGTGAATTAGCTATATGTGTGTATATATATCCTCTCTTTTTTGGATTTTCGCCCCATTTAGGTCACCACAGAGCACTGAGTAGAGTTCCCTGAGCCATACAGTAGGTTCTCATTAGTTACCTGTTTCATACATAGTGTCAATAGTGTATACACATCCCAATCTGCCAATTCATCCTATCCACCCTGCCCTTGATGCCCATATGCCAAACATTGTTTAATATCGCTGTGATTTCTGCTCTCTTTCACTCCTTGTGCCAAACCAATCTCAACCACATGCCTGCTTGGCCTGAAATTTTCAGAGACACATTGCATAAAATACAAAATTAAGCAAAAATGTATACACAGCACTAGGAAAAGAAGACTTGAAATTCATTCAAAACAAAGTATACCCTGTCAGCCAGTCTCCAGCAGGACTGGCCAACAGCAGATCCTTGTTGATTATAAAGGACGGGGCAAGGTCAGAGAGGAGATACAACCTGATACAGTAACGGGACTAGAATCAAGTTTGCCAAAGAGGGAGCCCATCTTCAGAAAGGATGGCTGGAACCAGAAGCTGAACTCTGGTTGACTTCCCAGCTTAGCTGAGGGTCAGCCCTCATTAACTTTCACTGTGTGGCATAAACAGATGCTGGGAGTTGAGGTCATTTCATCATGCCACTATCAACCAGGCGGCTCTGCACTGCAGAACATGGAAAGATTTGCGTGTGTTTGTTTTGGACACCACGCCTTCACTATAAAGGAAAATCATTCAACTCTTCCCGCTTCCCCTACTGCACCCATGGGGGCTGCAAACCTGGTGAGCATCTCAATGACTACTCGCTGACTGACTGCAGGCACTCCATTGGGTATAGCCACAAAAGTGGGGGCCCTGTCTTCAGGAAGACCCCGCTAACACGCACAGGGTTTGGTGTTACTTGGAAGCAAGAGAGAGATTCCTCAGACCATTGCCACAGTTTTTCAGGATTAGGTTTTTTGCTGATGTGTTGGTGAAACTGGTAGGACATCAGGGTGGTACCCAGGCAGAGGGAAGGGCAGAGCTGCTCAGGAGAGGTTGATGGAGGCTTTGTGTGCCATGAAGCATCACAAAGATGTTGTGATGCTCACTGTCCATAATCCAGTCACTGGACTGCCTACAGACCTTTGGAAGGACCAGGCTCTCAGTGAAGGACACTGAGATAGTCTCCCCATCTATTCCACCCCTCCCTCACTGTGTGACAGCCACATGGCTTAGGACTGAACCCTGCTCCAGGAATGAGTTCTGATCAGTCTAAATTAGAGGTCAGCATATTATGGCCCATGGGCCAAATCTTATGTGTCACCTATTTTTCGTGTGGCGGGGATGCAGCGAGGGTTTGGTATGGTCCACAAGCTAAGAATGGTTTTGACATTTTTAAATGGCTGGAAAAAAATCAAAGGAAGAATATTTTGTGATGTGAAAATTACATGAAATTAAAATATTAACATCCATAAATAAAGTTTCTTGGAACACAGCCAAGCTCATTTACTTATGTCTTGTCTACGGCTACCTTTGTGCTATAAAAGAAGTTGTAACAGAGACTGTAGGACTCACATTGCCTAAAATATTTACTATCTGGCCCTTTTGGAAAATGTCTGGTCTAAGTCAATCATAGTAATCCCATTTCCCTTATGAGTGCTTTTTCACTTTTTTGGTAAGAACCCAGACTAAGCTGGGCAGAGCCAGGCATTCCCCTGTGACAATAATTGGTTCTGGGTGGTTATACACTCCAAACCAGCCCAGTAAGACTCATAGAGAGAGGATGCTGTCTGGTTCTCACCCTTATGCAAGACTTGAAAAAAACTTGCTACTAATTGCCCACAGTATAAGGGGGAGCTGATCCCAGAATAAAGCTGAAGCCATGGACACTGGAGTAGACAAAGCAAAGAGCCCACATCCCTGCTGCCGTCACCGAGACACTAGAATCAACCATAATGATGCCCATGCTACCTCCAGACTTCCTGTTGTGGAATTCAATTCATTTTCTTACCATTAAGCTGCTTGAATTTGGTTTTCTGTTACTTGCAGCCAAAAGCATCTCTCAACTCTGGCCATCAGCACATACTATTCCCTCTGCCCAGAAAATTCTCCTCTCCCCATCCCATGCCTGACTACCTTCTACTCATCTTTCAAGATCAGCAATTAACAATGTCTTAGGAAGACCATCTGTGACCTCCACTGTATCTTAACACAGTGCCTGACAGCTAGGTGCTAACTAAATTGCATAAAGACTAGCATTTCTTAGCTTCTGTTGTGTGGAATACCAGCATCCCACTGGTTATTAGGGAAGACGCCAAGGTGTTCCCATTTATTTACATCCATTGGAGACTAATTAACATCCGGTGATTATTTTAGCTGTCCTCCTTTTCTCTGCAATGGTTCATCCCAGGGTCCTATATGGGTTATATCCTAGATGGAAACCCAACTATTCCAACTAGTGTTCCAGATCTGATACTTAAAAATTCTGAGACACAGAGCTAAACAGCTGTCTTTCCTACAAGATTTCTCAGAGAGCTGGCTGCAGTTCTGGGTAACTCTGAGACTCTGATTCTGTGCTGCGAGGAGGGAAGTGTAACATGCAGCCTTTCCCAAACTCATTTGGTGAAGGTTCTTTTTCTTCTAAACCAGTAATAACTTACTGCACTCTAGAGCTTGTGTGTGTGTGTGTGTGTGTGTGTGTGTGTGTGTGTGTGTGTGTGTGTGTGTGTGTGTGTGTGTGTGTTAAGTTGAAATGCTGGCTGAGAGCCTTTGGGAAAAGACAAATGCAGAGGGATAGCATGAGGAGGTCCTCAGAATTCTCCAGCAAGAAGCAACTAGTTTGCTAAAGCACTTCAGAAACACAGATATCAGGCATCTTGAGGCCCTAGGTCCTCAAGATGGGGACGCAAGGCAGTAGCCAAAGGTGGGGCTGGGGCAAAGAGGAGGTCAGTGGGCGCCAGGGGACGTCTGGCGGCCACCGTCTGTTCTCTGGCACCCATCAACGTGCCACTCCTGCCCCTGGTGTGGTGAGAAGGGCACAGACCACATCGACTGAGCCTTAAGGGATGGAGGGGTGAATGGGTCCTGATGGGACCCCTGGATGCCAGTCACTGGACTGCCTATAGACCTTTGGAAGGACCAGGACTGCTGGGACCAGCAGTCCCAGCTGGCATCTTGCCCAGCCTTTACTCCCGGCTGGGGCTAAAAGTATTCCCAAAGTTTGAGTTGTAGGCTATGGAGGGAACTTCTCTGGTGAGGTGGGGGCCACTATTCTACACGGTTCCCCTCTGCCGGCTGTGATGTCAGTCTCCGTGCTGTCAACTCCGTACATTATAAGCAATTGACAAAGTCTTTCATTAAGGTCCTGCCAAGGAGAGCTCCCAGAGAGGCACCTGAGGCTGCAGGTTCCCTTCATGCTCTCTTAATGCATCAAGTGTGGGGCAGGAGTAGAAGAATCCCGTCTCCAAAAGTCCAGATGGAAGGAATCCCACGGATTCTACATTTCCCCCATCCAGACCCCTCCACGTACCTCTATATGTATGGCTGAGTCCCTTCACTGTCCACCTGAAACTATCCCAATATTGTTAATCAGCTATACCCCGATACAAAATAAAAGTTTAAACAAACTCTCTTCCACAGAAAAATGGGACTTGGTAACAGCCCTCTGAAGACTGCAGAGAGAGGAAGACTTGGCGCTTCAGGCCCAACAGAGAAAACCAGTGTTTAAATGCAAGTTTCCTCCTTTCTGGAGCCCATGTCTTATGTTAGAACCCCAAAATTAAAACAGAGCAGGCTAGATACTAAGGTTTCACTGCCTTCCCCTGACCCCGGGAGCTCTTCTCCCTTTCATAGCTGTGCAGATTGACAGATTCTTCAAAAAGAGAGATGAATAGTTTCCAAGGCCTCCCTGGGCCTTGCCTCATCCTTGGTGCTTTCCAAATGTTATACAGTTTTGCCTCCCATATAGTGATACAGGTAAGTCCTATTACTCAGGTAATTTCACAGGTAAGATACCTGAGGCCCAGAGAAGTCAGAGGACTTGTCCAAAGTCAGAGCCAGAGGTAAATAAAACTGGGGTTTGGCAAAAAGCCCATGCTCCTTCCAGTAGGCTAGCCATCCCCAATCTTTTTGGCACCAGGGACCAGTTTCGTGGCAGACAGTTTATCCACAGACCGTGGTTAGGGCATGGTTTCAGGGATGCTTTAAGTGCATTACATTTATTGTGCACTTTCTTTCTATTATTATTATATCAGCTCCACCTTGGACCACCAGAGTTAGACCCCAGAGGTTGGGGACCCCCAAGGTAGGCTGCACCACCATCTGAAAAGCCTCAAGGCAGGTATCATGAGCAGGAGTAAAATTTTCCCTGCCCTGCCTGGTGGTTTTCTCCATTCTGCCCCCCTAGAGACTGGTCTCGGGGGTCTGCTGGTATCCCTGGGAGCCTGGTGGCTCCTGATGGCCAAGGACATGCCTCCTGAGGCCTCTGGGGTCCCCCTCGGAGTCCCTCCCCTGCTAGGAGAGGAGGCAGCCCCACCTGAGGCTACTGCTGTGCTCCTGATGAGACTGGCTCTCACGGGCCATTGAGCTGATGAGGTCTGTTTGATTCACTCAAGGATGGAATTCTGCACCTCCTTCAAGAGCAGAAAAGCCAGCTCACTGAACTGTGTTCTCTGGCAGGAAATGAGCTGAGCTCTGGCTGGGATGTCTGGCTGCAAGGGTCTGATGCAGCAGGAGGCAAAGGTGGGAAAGGAGCTCAGTTATCCAAGCTGCATGAAACGTGCATGCGGGGAAGCTGCTGGGAGCCTGGGTCCCAGCCTTAGTGGATGGGGCCTTGGCTGCTTCATGAAACTTGCTTCCTGCCTCTGGGGGAGGAGTTCTGGGGTCAGAATCTGAGCCGTGTGCTCATTGCAGACCAGTGGAAGATCCACGTGGTGGGACCCCAAAGGTCCACCTGCATGAAGGACTGAAAATCCAGAGGAGAGGCAATAAGCCCCAAGAGAAAAGCGAATATGGGTAAATTTAGTTTAAGAATGTAAGAAGAGGGACTTCTTTGGTGGACCAGTGGATTGGGCCACCAGGGTATATGCCTGCCAATGCAGGGTACACAGGTTCAATCCCCGGTCTGAGAAGATCCCACATGCCTGGGAGCAGCTAAGCCCAAGTACCACAACTACCAAGACTGACCCATGCAGCAACTACTGGAGCCTGTGCACCTAGAGCCTGTGCTCCACAAGAGAAGCCATGGCAGAGAGAAGCCCGCAAACCACAATGGAGAGCAGAGCCTGCTCACCGCAACTAGAGAAAGCCCAAACACAGCAACAAAGACGCAGCACAGCCCAAAGGAACAAAAAGAATTTAAGAAGAACTGGCAGGAAGAGAAATGCTTTTGAGTCCAGTATGGCTCACGAACCTAGCCTGCCCTTCGAGCCAAATACTAGAGAGTGTGAAACAAAGAACTAGCATAAACAGGACAGAAGCTTTCTTCAGGGTATTGAGCTTATAAGGCAGCCCTGTTTCCTTCCCTGGGCAGCAGAGGGTACTCAGAGAGGATGGGGAAGATTATATCCACATCAGGACACCGAAGAAGACAGGAGGGTCAGGAGTGAGAGATAGACCTGGAACCACTGGAACCCATGGAAGTTCGGGGGTCAGGCTGGGGCAGGCTGGGACACTACTGGAGGTAGTGTCCTAATATAGAGAGTAGGCATAAACAACAGATGTTTTATGGATGAAAATATACCTTCCAACTATTGTTGCTCAGGCTGGGGTGGCCTGGAGAGGGTAGAGCAGGTGACAAGTGCTTTGCCATCTGGGTCATGAGCGTCATCCTTGTCTTAGGGAGGGCATCAAGTGTATAATGCTGGGATTGGTGGGTCTGGAATCCAATCCAGAGAACAGAGCTCAGTGATGCTAGAGGGAGCTCTTGTTGTTCAGTCACTCAGTCGTGTCTGACTCTTTTTGACCCCATGGATAGCAGCACACCAGGCTTCCCTGTCCTTTAGTATCTCCCAGAGTTTGCTCAAACTCATGTCCATTGAGCTGGTGCTGCCATCCTACCGTCTCATCCTCTGCTGCCCCCTTCTCCTGCCCTCACAGTCTTTCTCAGCATCAGGGTCTTTTCCAATGCGTCAGCTCTTCGCATCAGGTGGCTCAAGTATTCCCAATCCCAACAATTAACAGTGGTCAGCTTGGGCAAGTCACTGAACCTCCCCAAGTGACAGTGATGATAACAGTTCACCCATCAGGTTATCATGATGAGGATTAAAGATGATGAAATGTCCTGGGCCCCTCAGGGAGCAGCAGAAGGATCCAAGCCAAGCATGCTCCCAGGGTGAGAGGGCAAGGCCCCCACACCTATTGTTAGCATAGAAATGGAAGCCATCAGGGCCTTGAGAAGGCTTCAGAAGCACTTTATTTTCCTAAATAGTTTTCACTGCTCATTTGCTTAGTAAACCCCTTTTTTTAATAGCTGGGTTAGCTCTTCCTTCCCCAGGGTTCTGCCATCAGGGCTCAGCCCATTGGCTGGATGATGTGTTTGTTTGCTCCTCACTTTAGACTGAGGGCTGCAAAGGCAGGCTTTGCTCCACTCATCCCTTTATTTCCAGGGCCTTGGCACATTTCTTGACCAGATAGTCTCAATAACTGTGTGTTGAATGGATGGACTTTGAACCTCTACCCTGACCAATTCCAATTTCAAACTATCAGAGTCCAAATTAATGGGGTTTCAGGGTAATTAACACTGACATTTTTTTGCAATTCAGATTCAGTTATCTTGCTTCAAAGGATGCCATCAAGAAAATGAAAAGACAACCCACACAATAAGAGAAAATATTTGCAAATCATAAGGACTGGCATCAAGAATATATAAAGAATTCTTATGACTTAATAATAAAGACAAATAACCCAATTAAAAATGGGCCAAAGATCTGAATAGATATTCCTCCAAAGAAGATCTACAAATGGCCAATCAGCACATGAAAAGATGTTCAACATCATTAGCCATTAGGGAAATACAAATCAAAAACCACATGAGATAGGATGTGGAAAATACACTGCCAGTGGGAATGTAAAACGGTATGTGGTGGTGGTGGCTTAGTGGCTAAGTCATGTCTGACTCTTGCAATCCTATGGACTGTAGCCCACCAGGCTCCTCTGTCCGTGAGATTTCCCAGGTAAGAATACTGGAGTGGGTTGCCATTTCCTTTTCCAGGGTGGGTCTTTGCAACACAGGGATCCACCCACATTTGCTGCTTGGCAGCCAAGTTCTTTACCACTGAGCCATCAGGGAAGCCATAAAACGACAAATTCCCCTTGAAAAACAGTTTGGCAATTCCTCAAAAAGTTATACATAGAATTACCACATAACCTAGAAATTCTGCTCCTAGTTATATACCCAAAAGAAATGAAAAAAAGTGTCCACAGAAAAACTTGTACACTAATGTTCAAAGCAGCATTATTCATAATAGTCAAAAAGTGGAAAAAACTCAAATGTCCATTAACAGATGAATGGATAAATAAAATGTAGTATATCCACATAAAGGAATATTATTTAGTCATAAAAGGGAATGAAGTACTGATACATGACCTTGAAAACATTATGTTACACGAAAACAACCAGGCACAAAAGGCCACATATTATATAATACCATTTGTATGAAATATCAAGAGTAGGTAAACCTACAGAACAGAAACCAGATCAGCGGTTGCCAAGGGCTGGGAAGGATGATGAGATTGAGGAGTGAGAGCTAATATAGGTAGTACAGCTAATACAAGTACAGGGTTTCTTTTCTGAAGTGATGAAAATAATCTAAAAGTGATGGTAGTAATAGTGTTACAACTCTGAATATACTCAAAGGCATTGAGCTGTATACTTTAAATGGGTAAATTGTCTGGTATGTGAATTATATCTCAACAAAGCTGTTTAAGATAACAAGACAAGGGAATTCCCTGGTGGTTAGGACTCTGAACTTTCACTGCCAAGGGCACAGGTTCAATCCTTGGTTGAGGAACTAAATCCCACAAGCTGCTGGGTGTGGCAAACAAGACAAAACAACAAACCTAAAAAAAAATTCAGATGACTTCCTTTTTCTAGAATCTAACTCTCAAGCCTCTAACTTTGGAAAACAGGGATCTGAGTGGGATCTTAGCTATCAAATCCTCCACAGCACCTAAAACAGGGATGAAGGTAGAATATCTACTCAAAAAAAAAAAAAATTGTGGAATTGAAATGATGACTATGTAGTTGAAAAGGAGAATAAGGTATGTAGCCTCTCATTCAAATTCAAAACTATCAGGGTAATCATCCCCTGACATCTGGAGGGGACTGGCTAACCTATTTCAGTTTTGTCTGACCACCACCGGTTAGGATGCACATGGTCCCCATTTTACAGAAGAGGAAATTGAGTGTCAGTGAAATTAAATGGCTTGTCTGAGGTTACACTGAGCGGATGACAATGGTGCAAATGGTTGGACTCTGGTATTCACAACCTGTGTACTTCTCCCTTCCCTAGGCAAAGCCACCCCAGCTGACTTCCCCTCCCCCCACACCTCCCACAATGTTGTCTGATTGCTCATCTGCAGCCTAGGTTTTGACATCTGCCTCTGCTCTCCAGCCTCAAGATAGAAGCTGCTGTGATCCCTCAGATTCACCTAAATGGCTGAATGCAGAGAAGGGCAGGACCTCCTCTGACCTCTCCCTGGAGAGGAGGCTCAGAGGCCTGCTGTGTGTCATAGTCATTGCCATGCTTTGTGCCTTGGCTGTGCAGACAGGGACAACAGGCGGCTCTTCCTCCCCCTTTAAAGGACCAGAGAGCAGAACAAAGGAGAAGCAAGACAGGAAAAGTGAGCTCTGGACTGGGCAGAGGTGGAGGGGTGGGGTGTGAGCAGCAGTGGGTAAGTAAGTGTAGGAGACTGAGCCCCAGTCCCGGCCCCTCAGCGAGGCTGTGTGCCCCCTGGCCCTCTGACTGCACAGAGAGGGTTAAGTCATCATCAACCAACAAAATGGGAGAACTTTAAGAGGAAAAAGCAAATTTAAAACTGACGACCTTTCCAAGGGTCATTCAAAGGCTGACTTTGCTGAACTATCCATGATTATGAGAAGACCCACTGGGCCCAAGAAAGGAGCAGATCTCTCCACTTCTTGCCCAAGCTCGGATTACTTCTGCCTTTGCAACAACTCTCAGGTTGTGGACCAGCCCCACCCCAGTGGGCTGTGTAACTCTGGATATGGCCAGCCCTTTGAAACAGGTGGGGAGAGGCAAGGCACAATCTCTAAAGAAATGGCATAGCCACGGCACATGACATAAATGGTTGGAACCAACTAGGTCCAAGATGGTAGACAAGACTTTCGCTAGACATCGAGTCTCAGTATACACTCATTGTAACATATCAGCATCTAAATGACACACCCACAGGTGCCATGAGAGTTCCAAGGTTGATCATAAATGTTGAAAGTGAGTGTGGCCCAATTCCTGGAAATCCCCCCTCTCCTCCCTTGCCCCAAATAGCTGCAATATTCCTCCCACTCATTAGCCTATGAAATTACCCACTCCTACAGGGACTGACAACCCCATACCTTGGGGCCACTCTCAGCTTCTGAGATGGCCACTCTGTCTGTGGAGTGTGTTCTAAGTAAATCCACTTCTTACCTATCACTTTGTCTGTCACTGAATTCTTTCTGCATGTGATGAGACATCAAGAACCTGAGTTTCATTAAGTCCCGAAACCAGTGTGTGATCTGTCAGAAGGCTGCGGGTTCAAGTCGCAGTGTGAGCTACACGGTTTCATCTCTGCCTCTGGACCACGTATCAGACCACATGGGAGGGGGCTACCGTGAGGATGATTCCTCTTGCAAAGTTACACTCTCTGCTCCCCACTAAATACCACTAAACTCCACCAGGAGAGACGTTGCTTCAAGGACCTCACTTACTAAACTCACTAAATTTTAAATCAAAAAACTCTCCTGCTTCCTAGTTGACTGACCTTGGGCAGATCTTGGCCCATCTGAGGATCTTTTCCTCCTTTGTCACAGGAAGTTGGTCATCATTTCTTCACGGTTTGTGGGGAGACCTCAGGGTGAGGGCATGCAGGTGCCCTAGGGAGAGGACGCTGTCACCCTGCAGGGAACACTTGGCATCTTATCAGCTCCCACCCCATCACCCTGGAGCTGGAGTCCTCAAAGTGTGACTTTGCACCCCACAGCGGCATGCTAGAGGTCAGATTCCTGGGCCCCCATCCCAACAAACCACATCAGTCTCTGAGATGGACTGGGGACCTTCTTTGTGACCGGCTTCCCAAGGATTATCCTGCTCACTAAACGTGGAGAATTGCTGTTCAGAAAGCACAGAGCCCAGGGCCAAAGTCTGGTGGGGCTGGGGGAGGGGAGGGGAGAGACCCTGCTAGAAAAGCCAGGAGAAACCTGCAGAACTGGGTTCTGAGGGAACACAAGGGCTGCTTTTATTGAGTCCAGATGGCTGCCCTACTGTGTCCCTGACCTGCCTGCTTCCTCTGGAGCTGTACCCTGAAACCTGCCCCTCCCCCAACCCACCCAGAGTCTTGCAGGGAGGGCTCCTGGGGACTCTAAGAAGAACTCAACAAAGCAATAACTTCCTCTTTGGAGCACAGGCTTTGGGAGTCCGCTTGGCAGCTTCACCAGCTCATTCATTTTATTTATTTTATTTCATAAAGCTACAGATAGGGCTTCCTATGCAAATGACTCCCAGATGAGATGCAAATTGGGATTCAGAGCCAAGAACCACCATGGATTTTTTTTTCCTTTCTTTCTTTCTTTTTTTTCTTTTTTAATTGCAATAGCACTGCGGCACCTCCTACCTGGTCTTCTGCCCTCTGCTCAGCAGCCTCTTTATATGTGCTTTCCATGGGCAGCGGCTGGCAAGGCGCTGCTCCCTCCTGCCAGGCACCGATTCTGAGCTTGCCACGGAGAGCTGGTTAACTGCACTCCAGTAGGGGACCTGGGTGGTGAGCAAGCCTGGGGGCCCTGCCAAGGTGAAAAGGCACCATCCCCTCTCCACTGAAATTCTCTACCCTTCCTAGTCTACACGTTAGGCAAATCCAATACAGGTTACATTACAAGGATGCCTCTGTGCTAAACGTATATACTGCAAAAGCCTTGACTGCCCAGTATTTCTTTGAGCCCTAAAGATCCATGTTCAAATTCTGGCACAACCACTCACCAGTTGTGTGACTCTGAACAAACCACTTAATTTGTCCAGACTTCCATTTCCTTATCTGTGATGAGGGTAACATTGCCTGCTTCTTGCCTTGGTAAAGATTACATGGAATAATTTATCTAAAGTACTTAGTACAAAACGGCTGATCAATAGGTTATTATATTATTTTAATAAAATAGTATATGAAGTACTTCATTTTGAAGAGATTGTGCTCTAGACAACATGATAACAATTGCACCCAAGAATAAAATACCTAGGAATAAATTTAACCAAGAGGTGAAAGACCTGTACACTGAAAACTTTAAGACTTTGAAAGAAACTGAAGAAGACATGAAGAAGTGGAAAGATGCCATGGTTACGTCCACAGTACCTAAAGCAACCTACAGTCAATGGCAACTCCTATCAAAATCCCAATGATGTTTTACACAGAAATAAAACAAAATAATCCTAAAATTTGTAGGAATCACGAAAGACCCCAAATAGCCAAAGCAATCCCAAGAAAAAAGAAAAAAAACAACGAGGTATCACACTTTCTGGTTTCAAACTATACTACAAAGCTCTAATAGTCAAAACGGATGATATTGGCAGAAAAACAGGCATAAGAATCAATGCAACAGAATAGAGAACTCGAAAATAAACGAAGATATAATTTACCACAAAGACGCCAAGAATATACAATAGAGAAAGGAAAGACTCTCCAATAAATGGTATTGGGAAAACTGGACAGCCACATGCAAAAGAATGAAACCAGACCACTATCTCATAGCATACACAAAAATTAACTCAAAATGGATTGAAGAATTGAGTATAAAACCTGAAACCACAAAACTCCTAGAAGAAAACATAGATGACACATTCTTTGACATTGGTGTTAGCAATATCTTTTCAGATCTGTTTCATCAGGAAGGGAAACAAAAGCAAAAATAAACAAATGGCACTACATCAAACTAAAGAGTTCCTATTCAGCAAAGGAAACCAGCAACAACACACACAAAAAATAGCCTACCAAAAAGAGAATGTATTTGCAAATCATATACCTGATAAACAGTAAAAGTGCCCAGGAGAGAGAAGCATGTTGGTCTAGGAGAGTCCTAAGACTTGAATTCTACTGGGTCTGCTGCTAGGCAAACTTGGAAAGGTGATTCTAGGGGGTCAGTTTTTCTTTAATGAAATAAGAGTTTGGGAACAATTTCTAATGGTAATCATGGAGGGCGTGACAGAGGAAACACGTTTGGGGTCCTACTGGGAATGATGAGTAGGAATGAGGGGAAGGGGAAGGAATTCAAGAGGAGGAGAGAGCCAGATGCAAACACAGGACGAGGAAAAGATGAGGCACATTTCATTCATTCATCTGTCATTCTCTTCACCAGCTATTCACCACTCTCCTGTGTGCAGATGCTCTCCAGACACGGGGTTCCCAGCCATGAGGGGAGAAGAGGGGGACATGGAACCTGTGGATTCTGGTGCCACCATATATCTGTCTGCCCAGGACACGTACACCCCTCTCCCTTCTCCCCACAGATGCTGGGGCCAGCTTATATCAAGGACAGGCTTAAAGGAGATAAATAAAAGCAAGGAGAAAATGAGGTGCAAGAAGAAGACAGAATCAATTATGCCAAGCAAATTAAAAGTGCTCAGCAGGGGGTGGCAGGAGACAGAAGGAGGAAGGTGGAGGCTGGGGTAGTTTCCAGTGGATTCGACAGCCACACACTTGAGGAGACCCAGGAGGGAGGAGGCACAACCTGTCAGCCGCGTCCCTTCCCTGAGACCACCTCGGGAGACACACACACACCCCAGCAGACTTTGGAGGTGAATGGAGAGGAGCCTGGTCCTCAGAACAGCATCACACTCCCCGATGGTGCTTCTTAGAGAGGATACTGAATTAGCTACAATAATTCAGAAAGGTGCCTGGCTCACAGTAGCAGTGATAAGCTTAATTAAACCATTTAGTTACTGGATCAGGAGCTTGGGTTACCAACAGCCAAGTTCACGCATCATGTTAAGGATTCAAGCTCACATGGCCCTCACCCTGGGTCTTATGTGAAAAGCACATTTGGAGTGGGAGGGGTTTCAGAACTGGGGTGTGTGTGTGTGTGTGTGTGTCTGTGTGTGTGTGTCTGTGTCTGTGACGAATGATTCTGTACCAGGCTTTGTGCCCACTTCTGGAAATGGTGATAAAATTCTGATTAAATTATCTGACAATAATGTTCACAATATTAACCACAATACTAAAAATAATAACGGTAATACTGGGGTGTGCTCAAAATAAATCACTAAACCAAAGTATCACAAACAGGAATGGTGTGCAGCATTGGGAGTCCTGGCAGCCTAACTTCTAGCCCCCGTCACGCCTCTCCCCTCCGCCCCATATTGTTCTGAATACTTCTAAAGCAATTTCTAAAGCTTTGCTATTTGTCTGAGTCTCTCACAAGCCTCAACCACCTTATCACTCCTGACTCTACATCTAGGTAATCCGTTTATGGGGTTTGGGACTTTTTCCATCATTTCCTGGCCTCCTTCCAGACATTTTCACCATCTCTAACACTGACTCTGTCACAAACCCTCGAGGAGGAGGAACCCGGGGCGAGTCCAGACAGGCCGGGGATGCCTGGGGATCACTCAGAATGGGGGATGCCTGGGGATCACTCAGAATGGAGGCTGCCTGGGGCCTGTTAGGACGCGCAGTTCATCAGCTTCCAACTACTGTGAACCAACAACCAGCAGATTAATAGGATGTGCTGAGGAAGAGTGCCTGCTCACCCACTAATTGCTTGTTTATGTAACTGATGAGAGTGGCACTCATTAGGGGTTGTTAGCACATCAAGGCAGTGTCTGCTGATACTGGGAAAGGCCTGAGGTTTGCGGATCTTAGTTGGTTGTCAGCAGGCACAGTGGCTACTTTCGGGGTGCTCTACCCCCACAGAACTACCACGGATCGAGAGTTTACTGTTTCAGGCATATGACCTCATGTAATTCCATAGCGAGCCTGCAAGGAAGGGACTATCATCCCTGTTTTAGAACCGAGGAAACCCTGCGTCAGAGACATTGAGTGATTCACATAAAGTCACACATCTCATCCTTGGTAAGCTCCACAGCATTAACCGCTCTGCTGAACGGTCCCCTCCTCCAACACCTGCCTTCATACACAGTGACGTCATGAATGCGAGCGCTGTCTGCATCTGAATATTTCATGTCATTTATTGAATACTGTATGCTGTGTGCTAAATCACTTCAGTAGTGTCTGACTCTTTGGGACACCATGGACAGTAGCCCTCCAGGCTCTTCTGTCCATGGGATTCTCCAGGCAAGAATACTGGAGTGAGTTGCCATGCCCTCCTCCAGGGGATGTTGTCTGCATTTGAACTTCCAGAGTGAAGGGCTAAGAGGTGAGAAAACCCACGTTCTGCTGCCTCTCTTCTGAGGAATCTGGGATCCCGGATGATGGCAGAGATCTTTCTGTCTGATGCTTTCAACTCCTAACTAGTTCTTGATTTCTCTCGAGTGAGACTAAATAAAAATGGAAACTTTAATCCACCTGTTAGGTAAATGCAAGCTCCCCCTCCCCCTGCCCCATCTGCTATCTAGGACAGTTCTTTGGCTCCTAAGGTATTTTTTATGCCAGCACCCTGTGTTCTGTGTCCCTGGTCTCTGAGGGCACAAAGCCCTCCTCTCTTGGCCAAGACAGGGGTTTTGAAGAAGGAGCAGTTTGCTCTTCTCATCTTGCTCCCATGACTTACGTATGTATCTATCTACCTATCTACCTACCTACCTACTGGACCTACTTACCTACCTACCTCTCTAAATGTCATACCTACCTGTTTCACCTACCCCTGCCTAATTATCTGTCATACCTATTTACCTGTCTTACACTCTGTCTAAAAATCGGCAGATCACCTCTGCTTAGGTGTACCAAATCAGATGGCTGCTCTCTGGCAAAAAATGCTATTGATCACAACTTTGAGCCCCTTACACAATTGTGTTTCCTTCACATTTCCAGAAGGAGAACCTCTGACTTAAAGAGGTTTCATGACTTCCCAAGATCAAATGGCAAAGCTGAGAAAACATATGCCTGTTTTTTAGGTCCTAGCACTCTGAGCACTGCGGTGGAGGCCGGGGGCGGTGGGGGAACACTTTGATCATTTTAAATAAACCTCAGATTCATTATTAATAAAGACACTAATATTTAAGTACTGCTTTCTACTTTACAAAGCAATATTACAAGAATTATGATATTTAATCCTTATTAAAACTCTGTATGGTGTGTGTGGTGGTCCCCATTTCACCCAGGATGGGGTTAAAAATTTCACCCAAGTCTTGAGTTCATCAGTAGCAGAACTGAGGGCCCAGTGTTGGCCTTGGACAGAAAGTCCCCAAGTGCCTTATGCATCCTCAGTGCTCCGTGGTACCTGTTATCATCACCAGCAGAGATAGCAAAGGGGGTTATCATTACCCTGGAAACCCTCCCAGGTCACACCTCTGACATCATTAGAGGGGACAGGGCTTAACATCCCATGTTCATAACCAGTTCCATCTCCTTCTCAATCTTTGTCATCACCCTTAAATAAGCAAACACACCAGTTCCAGAAAGATCTTTCATAATTTTGCCCACCTGTTTGACATCATAATAATCCATTTGATCTCTGAGGAAGAGGTTGTCAGATCTCATTTTTCAAGGTCAATAATGTTCGGTTGATTCTAATTTAAAATGTTCACATCCTCGGATGTAAATCTTTCACTTCGAGGTATTACTCTCCAGAAACACTCCTACAAGTGTGCCAAGACTCTGGCGCAAGGATGGTAACAACCCACATGTCCATCAAAAGGAGCACACTGACTTAAATGATGGATATTCACATAAGGGAGGCTTCCACTTTTAAAAAGTAGGCAGATTTATATAAACTGACATGGAAAGCTGTTCACAATATAGTGAAAAGGGACAATTCCAATAGAGTATGTATAGAATGATGCCCTGTTTTCTTTTTAAAGAAAAAATGTATAGATTTTGATAGAAAAAACTCCAAAAGGATGGTCATCCATGCTGGTTAACTTGGCAGGTGGGACAGAGGGAAATTACAGGAGTAGCGAGTAAACCTCCCGCAAGATGCCCAGTGAATTCTGGCAGGAATTGTTCCTCTGTCTCCACTGTTTTCTCTCCAGCTGTGACCAAGGAAAGAAGCTTGAGGTTCCCCCCACCAAGTCATATTTGGGCATCAATAAAGATGCAGTGGGGAAGGTCACTCCCATTTACATCCTGATTCAATTCCCTTTAGTCACCAAGTCCCATCAGATTCAGAATGAAATCAAATCATAAAACTGAAACACAAATTTATTTACCACCATGCTAGGGTTGGGCCATTTTTTTCTATCAATTTCCTAGCCCAGAAATTACCTTTTAAATGGATAATGATGATTCCAAGGGTCCAGTTATTACCTTGAAACCTCACATTTTGATATATCCAATGCTGTTCTCTTATATAAATAACAGTTATTATTGCAAAATGATTTTTTCCCCCTGCACTTCCAAAGTGTTCCTTCAGGAGATGGCAAGAAAATGGATTCCATTAATATTCCACTTAGAATGGTTGCCTTTTCCAGCACTAACTTCCACATAAATCTCATTTGAGTCTTTTATACAAACACCACCCCTTCTCCCCTGCACTGCCCCACACCCTTCACCCATCTCTCCTCTGCCTCTCTCATCCCCTCTTCCTCAGAAAGAGACCCTCCATCCTCTGGTTAGTCAGTGCCTGCGATAATGCCACCACCTGCTTTGCCCAGGTCCTGGCACAGGGCAAACGTGGCTGACATTATTTTTGTCACTGTTTACAACCCGCTCTCCCTCCATGAGCCAGGGAATGAGCCTTTCACATTCCTTTCCTGACTATTTAGTACTGATGAAAACCCCCAAGTAAAGACATCAGCAACAAAAAGCCCAGCAGACTGACATGAGCTGGGCCAGTGGTGTCCTGCTTACAGGTGTGCCGAGCATCCAGGCTCAGCGGGGAGAAAGGAGGAGGCCTGAGCCCACAGCTTCCTGTGTATCCCTAGTCTCTGTGGAGCCGGATGGAACTGGGCAGCAACAGACACCCAACAGCCTCATTAATGCTCCCATCAGCCCCACTTGCACTGGAAACTGTGTAGGTTGTTGTTATTAGGAGGTATTTATAAAAGACTCCGTCACAGCAAAGTGCTTGACAGTCATTTCGCGGGAGAGACCGGGGTACCGGGAGAATCAGACTCTGTGCTGTCACAGTCACTAATCTCTCAAGTCTTGTTGAGCACCTTCAAGAACCAATCCTGTCATTCTGTCCAGTAGCCAGAGATCCAGGCTGCCCTCTGCACACCCGCTATGCTGGCCTTGCTGGACCAAGTCATTACAGTGAAGACACAAGTTCACATCTAAAGAGCGTTCATGCACAGTAAACTGTTTCATCCTACTGCAGGCTTGAAAGGCAGTCAGGGCAGATCTGATTGCTCCCATTTTGCTCCCATTTTGTAAATGGGACAATTGAGGCTCAAGGAGGTTGGCTGCCTCGTTCAAGGTTGCAGAGCTTGTTGGTCAGATAAACATTTATTGGTTCTGCACCTCATACTGTGTCCTCTGACACATCATCTTTGCAACAGAAAATGGCAGAGCTAGGATGAGAGCCCAGGCTTTTCTTTTTTAAACTTTCTTTTCCTTCTTTTTTCAAAATTTTTTAAATTGGAGGGTAATTGCTTTACAATGTTATGCTGGTTTCTGCCATACAACAGTGGGAATCAGTCGTAATTATATATGTATCTCCTCCCTCTTGATCCTCCCCCACAGTCACGGTCCCACCCCTCTAGCTCATCACAGAGCACCAGGCTGAGCTGCCTGTGTTATACAGCAGCTTCCCACTAGCTATCTATTTTACACATGAGAGTGTATATATGTCAGTGCTACTTTCTCAATTCATCCTACCCTCTCCTTCCTCCACTGTGTCCACAAGTCCGTTCTCTGCATCTGCCTTATGCAAATTCAAAGATTCTAGTACATCCAATGTTTTCTCAGTTCCTAAAATGAGATCTGTCTACAGGTTCCCAAATCAGATTTGCTCCTCTGTGTGCCCAGGTAGTTCACACATGCTTCCACTGCTGCACCTGCCCTTGGGCGTTGCACATTTACGAAACTAGTCTCCTCTGAGCCCAAGAACTCCCCCAGAGCAAGGACTGCTTCTGACTCCTCTCTCAAGCCCCAGCATCCACCATGATGCTCAGTGGAGTTCAGTGGGTTATGGTTGTTTAAATGAGCAAATGAATGGAGAGAGAGACAATGACTACCAGTTGACATGAGTATGTGTGTATGTGTGAACACATGCATGTGTACTGATGGCCATAGGAATAGAGGAGTTTTCTGTCTGATCTGAAAGGTTAAGTTCCCCTCTGTGGCATTCACATGAACAGAAAGTCCCCCTAGAAAGAAAATCTGTATGTTTATTCTTTGCAGAAAGGCAGGATGGCACCATGGTTAAGAATACACAGCTGGTTCTACCACCTTTTAGCTGTGAAACCTGGAGCCATCTTCTCTAAATCTCCCAATTCCTCAAATTGTAAATAGGGGTGCTGTGACTGGTAGAAGATGTAATGCATGCAGATGCTTTGAAGCAGGGGTCCCCAACCTCCAGGCTGTGGACTGGTACCTCCTGTCAGATCAGTGGTTGCATTAGATTAGAAATTAAGTGCACGATAAATGTACTGAGCTTGAATCATCCCCAAACCATTCCCTGTTCCCCGGTCTCATGGGAAAATTGTCTTCCATGAAACCAGTCCCTGGAGCCAAAAATGTTGGGGACCTCTGCTCTGAAGGACCGCCAACATCTGGTAAAGTCTCAATGGTGGGAATTGTACCAGGAAGGGAGTGCAGCAGGAGGCTCTGGAGCACTTACCAGAGACCTGCCCCAGGGCATGTACCTGGGCATGTGCCCTGCACACCACCTGTGGTCTCTGAGGCCCTACCTCCCTCAGATGCTTAGGTTCCTGGCCCAGCTGGCAGACCCAGAAACACAGATGGAACAGTATCAGGCTCCTCAGGGCAGTCCTAGCCCTAGAGTTCATATAAAACCAAAGGAAAATGGCATGTCCATGGAAAGGTGAGGGTGATATGAGACGGTCCATAATCAAAATATTTTGCAGAGGACAGGACCAGGAGGAGAGAGGGGGTCCCAGTACTTTACAGATGCGCTGAGGTTTCCACAGTGAAGGGGGCTGACAGATGGGCAGGAGGGATGCTCACAGAGTTCCCATCCCTTACCAGTCGCTCAGCTCCATGGCGACACAGTGGCTGAGATGATCTCCTTTGGGCCCTCCCAGGGAGGCCAGAGTTCCAGGCAGATCCCCAAGATGTCTATGATGATCCTAGGTCACCAGGGAATGTTGGATCACTTCCCTAGAAGGCCACTTGCCCTCTCCCTGTGTGGGTGTAGTCCACAGTGGGCCATGATGATCTCTCTCAGCTGAGGCAGGGCCATGCCACGGGGCAGGTAAAGATTATGTGGGGTCATCAAGATCCTATGGGGATGGCCCAGTCCTGACCCTTACTCTAGCTGAAGCTTCAGCCACTCCTGTGTGTTGGGGAGGAGGCAGGAGCTCAGAGCTACTGCTATGATGAGAGGCAAGCTGTGACTATCCCCGGTCCCCTTGATCTTCCAATTAAAAGCACCTACATGGACAGCATATGACTTTGCCAGTGGCCTAACTACAATCCACTACAATGCAAGTCTGTTGCTAAGTCGTGTCCAACCCTTTGCGACCCCATGGACTGCAATATTCCAGGCTCCTCTGTCCATGGGGTTCTCCAGGCAAGAATACTGGAGTGGAGTGCCATTTCCTTCTCCAGGGGATCTTTCTGACCCAGGAGTTGAACCCGCATCTCCTACTTGGCAGGCAAATTCTTTACCATTGAGCCATCAAGAAGCCCAACTATAACCCACTATTATACTCAGTTATAAGAGGCTGTAGATTCTAGAGTCAAGCCAGGCTCAGGCATTTTATTAAAATTAAGGGGAGGAAAGAACAAGCTACACGTCCATGATGCCAGATATCAGGTTGGATCTGCACAAGCTCAGCTAATCATCCATGTAGTCCAGATCTCAAGCTGTTCAATGTCATGCAAACCAGCCATCTGCATTTACCAACTGCAGACTTTGGCCACCAGATGGGCTGTCCTGGTGGACAAGGCTGGAGTACTTGTGAGGTCAGTTGGCTGGAACGCAGTCGTACAACACGGTACAACGGGTCCTGGGTCTGGGTTGTGTGCAATCCTGTTAGTGTGATTCTGTTTACAGCCACAAAAGTCACCTTTAGTTTAGGCCAGGACCCTAGATATTAGACAGGCATGTGATTGGGCCAGTTCAGGGTAAATGCATCACAGATGCTAGAAAACAATCGCATATGTGTAACTGATGCTAAGCACTGTTGCCTGAGGACAGAGGGATATTAACAGAGAGAGAGAGAAAGAGAAAGAGTTTCATTATCTATTTTGTCCTCCAAAATAACCCACAAAGCAATGTAGAATTTTAGTTCCAACATATATGTGTGAGATGACTGAACACTTTGTCTCAGAGAAAAGCATAATAGGAAAAAAAAAAAAAAAAAACCTCCAGAAGCAGTAGAAAAGGATTTCTTTCCTATGGGCTCATCTACACAACCATCTCTGGGGTCCCTTGCATCTCACAGCTCCCTGGACAGTGCACATTTGCAGGATATGGAGCAAGGCTAGGAGGAGGCAAGGCTCAGTCTCGCAGAGTGTTAAACTCCCTAATAGAGAAGGTAGTAAACCAGACAGACCAATAGGAAACTTAAGAGACCAGATCAGCTAAAATTGGCCCCACCTGCATGGCAAGCCTAGTTGTCAGCACTTTGAGGACACTAACCCATTACACTCTGCAGCATGTCTACGAGGTAGGCATGAGGAAACTCAAGTCTGGCTCTTCCTCACTCTGCCGTCCTGCTGGGATGCCTCTGCTCCTGGGCAAGGTGGGTGTCTCCAGGATAGGGGGGTCTGTAGCCTCAGCAAACAAACTAGAGTGGAATGGGGAGACAGACAGATGTAGATCAGGACTCCAAAGCTCCCTTCAAATTGCCAGACTGCTCCGAAGAGGGCGCCCAGCCTGCTCTAAAGCTTCTCTGCTCCAACTTTTAGGCTTTGATCCTTGAATGAAAGAAGGGCTCTCTTGCTCCTCTTGTCAGCATGTCTGAGCCAGCTTCCACTGGCTGTGTCTCCAGCATCCCCGGCCTGCGCGGTGTCCGGACCCTCCTGCCTCACTGAGATGACAAAGGACCAGTCGTGGCCAAGCTTTGAAGGGAAGGCATGAACAAGACATGGGGAGAATTAATTCTCTCGGCTTTGCCAAAGCAGAGGGAGACAGAGATCAGTAGAACTGGCTGATGGTGTTTTGATCTGACTGGCATCCTCTCAACAGTTGGCTGTTGTTGTCCATAAGCCCAGTGCCCCCTGCCCTTGAGGCCCTGCTCACCCTGCATGAGAAACACCAGCTGGCCACTAGCTGCCCGGTCACCTCAGCAAACAGCACTGGTCGGAGCAGGGCAGAGGCCAGGGTAATGGATTTCAGCAGAACAGACTGTGTGGCTCATCTTCGGAGCAGAGTGCCCATGCCATGGGGCCGGGGAGGGTGCACTTCCTGCCTGGCACTAAGATGGCTCAAGGGCTTTCCTGATCCATGCCTCAGCCCCACCCTCCTTTTTTTTTGTTTCAAGTCGCTAAGTTGTGTCGGACTCTGCCACCCCATGGACTGCCACATGCCAGGCTCCCCTGTCCTTCACTATCTTTCAGAGTTTGCTCAAATTCATGTCCCTTGAGTCGGTGATGGCATCTAACCATCTCATCCTCTGTCCCCACCTTCTTCTTGTGCCTTCAATCTTTCCCAGCATCAAGGTCTTTTCCAGCGAGTCAGCTCTTTGAATCAGGTGGCTTTATAGCACTTTACACCACTCCATATCCCCAGAAACCATTGTCTTTACTCAGTCTCCATCCCACTGACCATGCTCACTTTAACCCACCCCATTGGGTTGGGTTTCATCCTCACCACTCCAACACAGCTTCTACTAAAGTCCTCAGTCATCTACATTGCCCTGAGGACCATGAAGAATCTTCTATCCTCCGTGCACTTAGTCTCTCAGAAGCATCAACCAGTGAAATCATTTACTCCACCTTGAAATACTTCCTTCTCTAAGGTCCCATCCTATCTCACTCATCTGTTTATTCCTAGCTGTGTTCTGTTTTCCTGCCTCAATGGCTCCTTCTCAAACATCAGGGTGCCTCCCCCGCCAAGATTCAGTCCTGAGCCATCTTCCCATCTATGTGCCTGCATGCTAAGTTGCTTCAGTCATGTCCATCTCTTTGTGACCCAATGGACTGTGTACTCTGCCAGGCTCCACTGTCCATGGGATTCTCCAGGCAAGAATACCGGAATGGGTTGTCATTTCCTTCTCCAGGGGATCTTCCCGACCCAGGGATCAAACCTGCATCTCTTATATCTCCTGCATTGGCAAGCATGTTCTTTACCACTAATGCCACCTGGGAAGCCCCTTCCCATCTACTCTCTCTTTCAAGTGACTTCATCTTTCCCATGGCTTTAAATTCCAGTTATACATTCGTGACTTTAAAATATTTTGTTGCCCATTGATTGTAAAAGAAAACATAGATGCTGAAAAACCACACAAAATAAATAGTCTGGTGGATGAACAACCTCATAATGACTACAGCTATACAACTTTGCAGCCACCCAGAAGGCCTACTGGTTCCCATCCCAACCACAGTCTCATCCTCCCCTCCAGAAGTAACCATTTTCCTGACTTTTACAGGAATCACTTCTTGTGTATTTTTTCTCCATTTAGGGTTTTATCACCCAAGTGCATTCCCAGATACTGTAGTTTAGTCTTGCCCATTTTGAGGAACTTTGTCTTAATTCTCTTTTAACTTACAAATTTCTCCTTCATTTCCTTCTTTTCCTTAAAATGCACCTGTTCCTTTACCCTGTGGGGTTCCCCGACAGTCTGGATTCTGTTGCCTGCACACTCCTGGTACAGTTCAATACATTTTCCTGGTCTCTTCATTCTTATAAATTGGCTGCTGGATCCAGAGGCTTGGTCATGCTCAGGTTCAAACCTTCAGCTGAGCCTATAATTGATACTATATTCTTTCATCACAAGGCATATAATGTCTGCTCTTTACTCTTTTTTCAGTATTACCAACTATGGGTGCTCAGTGTCTAACATCTAGATCTTAGGTCCATTCATTCATTTAAGTTTTCACATATCAACCTGAATAATTTTATACAGAGATGCTGCCCCTTATCTATTACTTTGTTACCCAGGGGCACAGTTCATATAAGAATGACAGGATAAATGCTAATTTCCTTTTATTTACATGGTTTTCAAGATAATTAATTAGCTCCCTGTCATCCTCCAATGATGACCAATTAGTTAATATTTCACAAGCCGTTATGAACTCATGGATATAAACATATTAAACCCATGTTTAAACATAGGTTTCAATCCATTGCAGTTATGATCCTTATTAAAGCTCAAATTGTCATCTTTGACCAGTGAGAGTCTCTTTAAGTTAGCTCCTAAGTCCTTTGGACATGACCGCTCTGGGTGGTCTTTTTGTACATTTTTCTGCCTAAACCTGGAATCAGCCATGTCTCCAAGAAGCCCTGGTTTCTTTCAGTAAGAAATGGAATAGTGTGACCATAATCTAGTGCATCTCTTGGTCATAGTCTCTAGGCCTTTTTTCAGTGGACAGAGATAGGGGGCAAAATGAAAAATCTATTTATAGACAGAAATAACAAATATTATATATAAAATAAAATATGCAACTTATAAGTATTAAAGTTTTTAAGATAAAAATTTCAAGTTCAAGTCTACATGATTTTTACTCTGCCTTTTCTATGACTATATTTATATTTCTATTCTTTTGCACTAAGAATCCAGCTTCTCAAGGACACAGAAAAGACAGGATTAGAATGACCATAATGATTCATTTGTGTTATTCCATATCATACATACAACAGTCTCAGAATAACAGTAGCAATATTAACAGCACTCCCAGCTATTATGACTATTAAAAAGATTTGAAGTGTTTTTGTATATGCCATCTCTGTTCCCCTATTCGTAATAACATATCTGCATTGTCAGATGATACAGCCATTGCATCTTATAATGTAGCCCTGGGAAACTTCACTTAGTTTTGTTGCTATAAATAACAGCTTAATGCTCACCATTGGTCTAACATCCATATCTCTCTGGCCATAGGGTTGTTCAAACTCAATTCTCTGGTAGATTCCTTATGAAGGACTCATGGGAACAATATTCTCTGAGTAGAAAAGTTACAACAAACCTAGACAGCAGATTAAAAAGCAGAGACATCATTTTGCCAACAAAGGTCAGTATAGTCAAAGCTAAGATCATGGCCATCACTTCATGGCAAATAGATGGGGAAACAATGGAAACAAGTGACAGTCTTCTTTCTTTTCTTGGGCTCCAAAATCCCTGCAGATGGTGACTGCAGCCATGAAATTTAAAGACACTTGCTCCTTGGAAGAAAAGCTATGACCAATCTAGACAGCATATTAAAAAGCAGAGACATTACTTTGCCAACAAAGATCCATCTAGTCAAAGCTATGGTTTTTCCAATAGTCATGTATGGATGTGAGAGCTGGACTATAAAGAAAGCTGAGTGCCAAAGAATTGATGCTTCAGAATTGTTGCGCTGGAGAAGACTCTTGAGAGTCCCTTGGACTGCAAGGAGATCAAACCAGTTCATCCTAAAGGAAATCAGGCCGAAATATTCATTAGAAGGACTGATGCTGAAGTTGAAACTCCAATATTTTGGCCACCTGATGTGAAGAATTGACTCACTGGAAAAGACCCTGATGCTGGAAAAGATTGAAGGCGGGAGAAGGGAACAACAGAGGATGAGATGTTTGGATGGTATCACCAACTTGATGGACATGAGTTTGAGCAAGCTTCATGAGTTGGTGATGGAGAGGGAAACCTGCTGTGCTGCAGTCCATGGGGTCACAAAGAGTCGGACACGACTGAGTGACTGAATTGAACGTAAGGTTTTTCCGGTAGGCCTGTATGGATGTGAGAGTTGGACCATAAAGAAGGCTGAGTGCCGAAGAATTGATGCTTTCAAGTTGTGGTGCTGGAGAAGACTCTTGAGAGTCCCTTGGACAGCAAGGAGATCAAACCAGTCGATCCTAAAGGAAATCAACCCTGAATATTCACTGGAAGGACTGATGCTGAAGCTGAACCTCCAATACTCTGGCCACCTGAAGAGAAGAGCCGACTCATTGGAAAAGACCCTGTTACTAGGAAAGATTGAGGGCAGGAGGAGAAGGGGGAGACAGAGGATGAGATGCTTGGATGGCATCATCGACTCAGTGGACTTGAGTTTGAGCAAACTCTAGGAGATAGTGAAGGACAGGGAAGCCTGGTGTGCTTGCAGTCCACGGGGTCGCAAAGAGTCAGACATGACTGAGTGACTGAACAGCAAATTTTAATGATAGTTGTGCTGTTTGTACTTGAATGTCAGTTTGGGTGAATCTTTGGCTCACAGAAGCCACAGAATCTTTGGCTCACAGAATCTTTGGCTCACAATCTTTGGCTCATGTTCCCATTTTCTTTTTTGAGTACCTTTAACATGTTACTCCATTTTTTTTCTGTCATATGGCTGTAGAAAAGTCTGAGGACAGTATCATTTTCTTTCTCATGTAAATCACTTACTCCTCTGCTTAGATGCCCAAAGGATTCTTTTCTTTTTCTTTAAAGCCTAGTAATGTTATTAGAACAAGTTTTGGTCCTTCTGGATCAATATTCTCAGATACACAGGGTGTTCTTTGAATATGCAGCTTTAAATTTTCTCTTAATTTCAGGAAGATTTTTGAATATACTTTTATGATTTGCTATTTGCTTTAGTTTTCTTTTTTCCTTTCAAGGATACCTGTTATCTATGTGTTGGATCTTCTGTCTTCCTTCAATATGTCACTTTCTCTCAAACCATGCTTACCTCCTAATTTCTTCTTGGTTTTAAAATTTTCTTTCCTTTATGCCTATTTCTCATAAGGCACTATTTGTAGTGTTTATTTGCTCTCGTGTTCCTTATAGTTTACTCCTTCATTATAAAATGTTTTCCTTTTATTTCTCATTCTTTCTTGAATTCTATCACTACATTTCTGGTTTTCTAAATACCGATATAATCACATTTCATGTTGTACTATTATTTTAAAATGTTTGGCTTATTGTGAAATAGCATGTTACAGGTTATTTTTTTTTCCTGTTGTTGTTTGATTGTTTTGCTGTTGTTCTTTGTTTTGGTGTGCTTTCATTGTCTACAGGGATATTATTCTCATTCTGTCTTACTTACAGTAACTTTTATGGAGTTTAGACACAATCATTTCATTTTTAAGTGAAATGAGTTTTCCTGAACTTCTAGAAAAAGACTTCACTTAGAAGTCTTTTCTAACTCCACATAGCATCCTCTTCCATTATTTTGTTGTCGTTTAGTCACTAAGTCGTGTCTGACTCTTTTGTAACCCATGGGGTGTAGCCTGCCCAGGCTCCTCTGTCCATGGAATTTCGCAGGCAAGAATACCGGACTTAGGTTGCCATTTCCTTTTCCAGGTGATCTTCCCGACCCAAGGATCGAACCCTTGTCTGCTGCATTGGCAGGCAGATTCTTTACCACTGAACCACCAGGGCAGCCCCCCCTCCATTGTTCTATGCAGTGTTAAAAAGACAGTAGCTTGCTTTCTGAAATTTCTTGGTTCTGTTCCCCTCCCCATATGTTTTTCTGGACTTTTTCTTCTTTTCCTTTCCTTTTTATTATCCTACCTTTCCACAGTTTGGATTCCACTCCCTACTATCCAGTGGGGACCTCTGCAAGAAGAAGCCCTGGCAGGTCAGTTTTGAGAAAATGCGGCAACTGCTCTGGTCTAGCCCCTTCAGTCCATCTGGTGGGCTCCCTGCAGTCACCTGCCATTTTAGTGAGCAGGACCACTGTAACCCCTGCCCCAGTTTCAGCTGCTACTCTCAAAGTGCCCCACCATATATTCTATTGAGTATCTCTGTGTTGCTACATGGAGGTTCTTCTGTTCTCAGGCCCACCGCCCCTCTGTTTTCTCTCTGCTTTTCACGTATGGACACTAAGACAAATCTTGTATTTTTAATGATTTCTGCCCATCTTATTGTAATTTAGAGGATATCTTCTCACCTAGTTTTACTATAAATGTTACCTATGGGGTTTTGGTTTTGTCACCTCACTGTTCTGTTGTTTTATGTGGGGATTTTGGGGAAGATCCAAAACTATTCAAATACTATGCTGCCACTATCTTTCCAAAATCTCTGTGGCTGATAACATTCAAATTTTATCTCCACACTGCATTTCTCACCTGACTTTGTATACCCAACTATTAACTGATATCTTCACGTGGATGTCCATTTTTCTTCTGGCTATGCCACACAGCTTATGGGATCTTTAGTTCCTCCAGCAGGGATCAAACCCAGACCCAGAGCAGTGAAAGCACGGAGTCCTAACCATTGGACTGCTGGGCAATTCCCTCCACGTGGAGGTCTAATAGGTGTCTCACACTTAACTTGGCTGAAAGAAGTTAGCTATCCCCCTCAACTCTATCACCTCTTTTAATCTTCCCCATCTCAATAAATGGCACCACTTCCTTCCCAATCGCCCAGGTCAAAAACCGAGGAGTCAGTCTTTTTGCCTCAAGACTCCAAAATTAATCCTATCCATAGGCTCTGGCCGTTCTTCCTATACAAAACACATTTCTAGTTCAATTACTAACCACCATCTCCATGCTGTTTCCTGATCCAGGTCTCCACCACCTCTCTCCTGGGTTTCTACACTACGCCCCAGGTCTCTCTACCTCCACTCTCCCTTCAGGGGAGCTAGAGTGGTCTTTCTTATTAAAACAAGCATAAGTCAGATTATACCATTCCCATGTTTAACACAACCCCAAGGCTTCCCACTGCTAAAAGTGAAATCCCAACAAGTAACTATGGCCTGTAGGACCTGCGTCATTTGGAGAACTCTGGCTTCTTTGATGCTCTCTCCCTCCAGCTTCCCTGTATTTTCTAAGTTCCAGATACCTGGTCTTCTTTTTGTCTCCAAAAATCCTATATGCTCCCCATCTCAGCACCTTTACCCCTGCTAGTTCCTGCGTTTGGAATGCTTTTTCTCTGCATCTTTTCAACAATGCATCTTCTCATTTTTATGTACAAACTCAGAGAAGACTTATTTAATCCCCGAGGTAAAGCTGTTATCTATTTTACTTTCTTCTTAGCACTTATCAGTGCCAGCAATTATCTTTTTCATTTATTTGTATGTATAAATACATACAAATGTGGGAATATATACATCTTCCCACCCCCGCCACCATTAGAATTCTCCTTGTGGACAGTGATACCACCTGGCACATAATAGGTGCTCAATAAATATTTATCAGCTGATTATTTTTCCAAATGCCTCTGTATATAGCCAAGGGAACTGAGCCCTGCTGCAGCAAACTCTGGAACATGAATATTCTCCTAAAATTGCCAGCTGCCAATCTAAACCTTTCTCTTAGGACATGGTTCTGTCTATACTGCTGGACAAATTATATTGACTACACAACTCTTGGGAAGAGGAGTGGTATTCAATTCTATTGCAACCAACTTTCCTTCTCTATAACCAATATTTTATAATAAAGCTTTTCTATTCCAAAATAAAAATTCATATATAACTACAAAGCTAATTGTTTTTTAATCCACCTTATTCCCCTAATTATAATACTAAGGGGTAATTTAAAAAGTAATTTATGACAAAATAATAAGTATTTCATTATGCAAATGCTTGAGTATGACTAAACTAGAAGACAGAAGGAGGGAGTCAGATTTTTGCACCTTTACGTAGCATCACCATGAATAAAGCAACTATAAATTCAAACTAATACAAAAAGTGTTGTGTTGGCAGCTCAAACACCACACGCTCAGTTGGCAAGAGTGATAAAGGGTGATATGATTTTCCAAAATGTTGACCAACTTTTGGTAAAATGCAGAACAAAACAAGGTCCAGTCTTCCCAACATGCTTAGTGAATTTTCAGGGAAAATTCAATGTATACTAAATTTTTACAAAAATATCCTGTGTTTACAAATACATAAAATGTATTTGTAAGAATATGTAAGTTTATGCTTTACATAAACTCATAGTAGACAAGCTAAAAGCCTTGCTATGTCTTCACTGTGCTGGATTCTCCAGAATCTTGAAGAGCACCTGTCTAGTAATGCCAGCAAAGCTCATTCTTCAATCATCGATAAAATCAGAATTGACCAAATAAATTTACAAAATGCCCCCTGTGTTTATATTATTACAAAATAGCAGCCTTCTTTGTGGTCTTCCAAAACTGGAAACAACTGAAAAGTCCTTCAACTGGTCCAGGAATAGACACACTGTGGTCCATCCATACAACAGAATGCCACTCAGTAATAAAAAGGAATAAACTTCTGATATTGGCAACAACCTGGATGACTCTTAAATGCACTATGCTAAGTGGAAAAGGCCAGACTGGGAGGGCTATATACTGTATGTCTTAGAATATTACAGGTTAGGCAACCTATAAACAACAGAAATTTATTTCTTACAGTCTGGAGGCTGAAAAGTCCAAGATCAAGGAACCAGGAGATTCAGTGTCTTGGTGAGGGTGTGCTTCTTGTTTGATAGACAGCAGTCTTCTCGCTGTGTCCTCACATGCTGGGAGGGGCAAGAGAGCTCCCTGGGGCCTCTTTTATGAGGGCACTAATCCCATTCGTGAGGGCTCCATCCTCCTGACCTAATCACCTCCCAAAGTCCTTACTTCCCAATATCATCACATGGAAGACTAGATTCCAACAAAGAATTCTGGAGGGAACACATTCAAGCTACAGCACTGTACCACTCCACTTATAGGATCTTCCCCAAAAAGCAAAAGTAGACCAGAAAACAGATCAGTGTTTGCCAGGAGCTGGGGGTCAGGAGAGGGATTAACAACAAAGTGACACAAGGGGATATTCAGGGGGTGACACAATCATTCTATACCTTGATTGAAGTGGTGGCTACATGCTTGCATGCGTGTCAAAGCTCACAGAATTGTATACTAGAGAAAATGAATTTTACTGTGTGTTATTATGCCTCAAATTTTAGGAGTATTTTTAAAAATAGATACCTCCCTACTGAAAACTGAGAACCGAGAAGTAATACAGAGCTTCACAGGGTATAAAGTATTTTCAGATGTCCTGGCCACTTCAGTAAGGCTGGGCAAGGCTTACTGACTCAGTTTTGGAAATAAGTACTATGGTATGTGGCAAGCTTTATATGTGACTTTCTGTGGGAAAACTGACATTTAGGTTGAAGGTGTAGTTCCAAAGCCTGAAATTTATCAGTTGGGTGCATTCTGTTATTCAAGTAACTACTCTCCTCTGAACCTCAGTTTCCAAATTGTTGATCCTGACTCTCTTTGATTTTAATTTTTAAAATTGTTTAAAAATTTTTATTTATTTATTTATTTAGGTTGCCCTGGGTCCACTGTTGCATTCTGGCTTTCTCTAGCTGCGGTGCACAGGCTTGTCATTGCAGGCGGCTTCTCTTGCTACGGAGCACGAACTCTAGGTGGCGCAGGATCAGTAGCTGTGGAGCACAGGCTTAGTTGCTCTGAGGCATGTGGGATCTTCCCGGACGAGGGATCAAACTCATGTCCCCTGCATCGGCACACAGATTCCTAACCACTGGACCACCAGGGCAGTCTGATACAGACTGTCTTTGATTCAGTGATTTGCTTGTGGTCAGGGAGCAGGGGAATAGCGGGTTAATGGTAGGCTTCTAGGTCCTGGCCATTACTCCTTACCCTCGCTGTGCTGATAATTGGAACACTTCTCAGAGGGAGACCCATCAGCTGTTCCCTCCAGCCCAGGGTCAGGGCAAAGGACAGGGGCTGGGAACAAGGCCCAGAGAGCGGGAGGTGGGAGTCACTGAGAACAGGCACTGGAGGCAAGGGCCCACTGCAGGTGGGTCAGGCATTCAGAAGGTGGCAAGTCCAGGCAAGACAACTCTGTGACAAATCAGAAATCAAAGCCATCTGCCTGCAAACTGTCCTGACCTTGACAAGATCTTATTTCTAATGACCGGCAACACAGGAGTCCCCAAGGGCTAATTTTCCCTTTTTATTCTACTGCTCCATTTACAGTACATCTAAGGCTCAGTCATTCCTGCAGGCTCCCTATCTAATCATCTATAAGGGGTAAAGGAAGATACTTTGCCCCACAGACTTCCAGAGGGTCTTCCCAGACTGGGAGCCGAGCCCCAGCCTTCCTAAGCAACCCCCGTGGTACCTTTAAGAACAGTTAATACTAACTGAAGCCTGTTATACACACTGGAACCTGAACCACCCAAACAGAGCTGAAAGGCCAGTTATCATAAGTCGAGACATAAACCCCAAACCTCAATATTTCCCTTCTCCCTCTCCAGCTCATGCAGCCTTTGGAATGTGGACCCATCAAAATCTTTTGTTTATGATTCTGTTGTTGAAGCACCATTTACTGATGAGAAATGGCTGGTGTCTGAATAAGCCCTGGTAGTTACCGCCTCCTTGAAACTTCGTTAAGGAAAACATAATTACCGAGCAAATCTCATTTGGATTCCCTGAATGCTCCAAAGGCTTCGGCACAGACTGTTCTTTGCCCCTTCTTTATAGAAAGAACAGTACAGGGGCTTGCAAGAGATTCCTTGAAACCTAGAGACGCTTTGTGCGAATGCAAATAAAGGGAGCGATGTTTCTCAGGGAAGCCTGCTCCTCTGCCCAGAGAGGGGAATGCCGGTGCCTTTCAGAACAACCACAGCTGGGAGTCTGACTCCCCGGTGGAATCAAGATGTCTCTTTGGAAAAGCCTCAAAATCTTTCTGATCCACAGTTAATTCTCCTGTAAAATGCCATTACCTCCATCATGGTGGAAGCAGTAGGATCTAATGGAGAGTTTTGGAAAGAAAAATGCTACATAGAACTGCATGAACTTCTTGACTTGCATTGAAATGATCACGGTGGAATGAGGATTCTATAGCCTCTGTTGTGTCTTGCTTGGCACCTGCTAAGAAGGCACAGTGACTGGGACCACCAGCCCAGTACTCCAGGTCCAGTACTAGCTGTGTGACCTAGCTCAAATTCCTTAACTTCTCTGAGCTTTAGTTTCCTCATCTGGAAATGAGTAGTACTTAATTCCTAAAGATGCTGTGAGAGTGGAGATAAAACATGTAAATGACTAAGAAGCGTACCTGACATACAGACACTGTCCAATAGACGTTATGTATGACGATTCCCTTAACTGCCTGTGTTAACCCTGTCTTCGATTGTCTGTATTCGGATGCTTTTACACCTGGGGTTTTGCTGACCCTGGAGGAACTGCCCCTCTCAGGGTTACCCAGTTCCAAGAGATACTAAACAGCTAGCCCATATGGGCACTTTTCCAATACAGCTAACAAACCCAGAGCCCACACGGCAACCTCCTCCTTTACTGAGTGTTCTCAGAGCAGGTACAGTCCACACACGGTACACTAGCTCTCTGCCCTCATCACTCTCAGGAGCAGGTACCAGGCAACTAGGGAAAGGCCCTGTGCCCCGGAACCCACTGAGATTATTCAGACCAACCAATCCGAAGCCCATGCATGTTGCCTCACCTGTTCCTCTGTGCAGAAACCACAACAAAGGCTCTTGACTACACTGCCCCCAGCTCCCATGGCCTCCTGACCCATACCAGTGGTTCCCTGTATGGTCTCTGGTGAGGCAAGGCATGCCCCCTCCTCCTGGGAACATTGAGGAACAAACTATCTTTTCAATGGCGGTCATCTCCTATTCAAATCATTAAGACACTAGATTGAACACATTAGCTTTGCCACAGCTTTAATCCTCTCCCGACTGCCCTCTCCCAGGTCATCAACCGTGTCTCACTGCCAACCACGCGAGCTCATCCATGTCTGTTTTTTTTCTCTGGGACTCACAATAGCATCTGGCTTTGCTGACTAGCTCATGGCTTAGAGGTCACTTGTTCCACTTTTTTCCAAAAAGTGCTCCTAAGCTACTGCTCCAAGCCCCCAGCCAGCGCCCCTCTTTGTGTCCCCATGGCTACTGTAATTGCCTATTTTTGTGACTATAAACCCTCCATCAGAAAGTCAACTCAGCGGACTTCCCTGGGGGTCCATTGGCTAAGACTCCATACTCCCAATGCAGGGGGCCCAGGTTCGATCCCTTGTCGGGCAACTATATCCCTCATGCCGAAACGAAGATCGAAGATTCCATGTGCCACAACTAAGACCTGGCACAGCCAAAGAAATAAATAAAAATAATTTTTTCTTTAAAAAAAGAAGGGAACTCAGAAACCCTTGAGCCACGATTTCCCTCCCAGTGCTGCTCAATAGCTACTACTGGAAAGAATGAATGAGTAACTGCATGAACAAGAAAAGTCATCCAATGGTTGTAACTGAGACTCGTACTTAACTATGCATCTCTCTCTCTGTCCCATTTCCCCTCTTCCTTCCCATCAACACTCACAACTCCTCTATCCTTTCTGTCACATACTGAAAGAGAGCAACACCTTGTTAATCCATCTACCCAATTCCAACATCCTCCTCTCCAACCCAGACTGCAGCTACCACATCAAACTTCTTAAAACATAAATCTTCAGTAGACTTTCCCCTACTGCCTCTCCCCAACCTACACCCTCATAGACTAAACATAAGGCCCAAATTGCTTCTCCTGGTGTCAGCACTTCCTCCCCCTCTGCAACCTCCTCGGTCTCTTCTCCAACTGCCCGTGACTGGGCATCACTGTCGCCCACCTAAAAGCTTATTTCCTTTCCAGTCCTGAGCTGTCCTGACCAAAGCAGGATGACACCCTCAGCTCCCAACTCCCACCCTGTCCAGGCTGGGGGTCCGGGGGCCCGGCACTGTCCCAGAGAGCTTCTTTGCCCTCATAGGTATAGGATTGCAGGGACACAGCCTTGAGACCTGGAATGTGGTAGGAAAAATCTATAATCATTTGCTAACAGCCAGAGACACATCAGAGGATGTCTGGAGAAAACAGTCTACAATAAACCAGAGTCAAACACAAAATGCAGTGTTGATTGATTTCATGACCAATCCTGCCCCGGCAGACTTCAATGTGTTGTGACTGTGACCGGCAGAAGTAGTTTTAATGGCCGTGCCAATAGGGTCCCCTGTTTCTCAATTTCACCCTCTCTTTCCCTCCCCTCCTTCCTTCCTTTCTCTTTCTCTCCCTACACACACACACACACACACACACACACACACACACACACACACACAAACACACACACGCTCAACGTGCTCTGCATTCCAAGTACAAGGTAGAGCAGTGCTCCACAATTCAGGTGCACTTTGCCTTTGTGTAGAAGATGTTTCCTGAAACAGTGTGACTGTTTGTATATCACATCCCAGTTTCCCCAAATCTGACTTTTCTGATCCATCTTACCCTTTTCTCTAATTGATCTTTAAGAAACAAAGGTTCCCAATAGTTCCTACTATTTAAGCCTTTTGCTTTCAGCCTTGCATCTCAGCTTCTCTGTCAAATAGATAATAGCATCTAATGTGGACCAAAATGCTCTCTTAGCAGAAGAACCCTAGAAAACATCATTATGCAAAAGAAGGATTCTTCTGTAATAAGTCTAGCCATTGTCCCTTAATTTTCTGTTTTGTAAATTCCAATTTTGAATATTAGATGGGAGAGAAGCTTATCTCAGTTCAGATAAATCTGAATGTGAAATGAAATAACTTTTTAGTGTGAGAAAGAGTTCTACAAATAACTCGGGACTCCTAAAGCCTAAAGGAAATGATGAAGAGCTTTCTGTCTCTAGAAAAGTGAGAAAGTGTTAGTTGCTCAGTCATGTCTGACTCTTTGCGACCCTATGGACTGCAGCCCACTAGGCTTCTCTATCCGTGGAATTCTCCAAGCAAGAACACTGGAGTGGATTAGCCATTCCCTTCTCCAGGGGGTCTTCCTGACCCAGGGATCAAACCCGGGTCTTCTGCATTGCAGGCGGATTCTGTACCATCTGAGCCACCAGGGAAGCCCAAGAAGACTGGCTTCATATGCTTCATCTCAAGTTCATGTTCACAGTTACAAGGTAGGTGCTATCATCAGTCTGACTTTACCAAGAGAGATGGCACTCAAGATGCAAGGAGCCAGGTAGCTGGGCCCAAGATCACACAGGCAGTGAGGGTCAGAGCTGGGGTTTGGATCTAGATCTGACTCTAAAACCTTCATCTTCTTCAAGTTATCTCTGGGAGGAAGCCATCTGGTCAATTCCACCCCCACCTCTACTTAAGCCAGGCGAATTGATAGGAAATACTCCTTTATGTGCGTGCAGAGAAGTTGCTCTAATCTTCCTGTATTGTAAAAACCTATTGTTTCACTTCTCTAAGCACCATGTTAATCTGTAAAGAATTCTAAGTAAATCATCCCCATGATTAACAACTCTTATTAAAACTGGGGCTTAGCCAGTCATGAAACTGCTGGGATCAGAGTCAGCAGGGAATGAAAACCCAGCAGAGAGATGGGGAAGGGACTGGAGAAGAGGACCACACAGCCAGCTTGGGAAGCAGGCAGGAAACAGGGTAAGGAGGGCCCTGCAGCGGCCTGAGGTAGGGGACCGGGCACAGAGGCAAAGTCACGGCAGGACCAAGGTGGGCGCTGGCTGCTCCTGGGCTGGCAGAGAAGCAACAGCAGCTGGACTGACCCTGCCAAGGCAGCAATCCTTGGATACCCATCTGTCCAGTGAGGTGAGGACGAAAGCTCCTGGCTCAGCTGCAGCTTCGCCTTCAGCATAAGGACAGTGTTCAGTATGCAAGCCTCTCCCTCCTTCCTTCTATCCTTCTAATCCCATGCTGGGGCCAGCTTGTACTTACAGCTGGAGGTTAAGAGTCCCCGGCTTAGAACACTGGAGAGGAGTAGGAGCATGGGGCCCAGCAAATCACTCGTTTCAATGGCATCGTACTCTTTCTTAACCCGAGCCTAAATCCGGCTTGCTGCTGCCTATGCCTATTTCTCCTTGGTCTGTCCTCAGCGAAAATGGAAACCGGTGAGCATCCTCTCCTGAATATGGATACTTTAGCATCTTAGAGACTTGGTCACATCACTCCTCAGTCTGCGGGAAGTCTGAGTTTTTCTGGAATGCCTGGGTGAAGACTGGGCACTACAGATTGACTTATAGATGCTGGAGAGGGGAACATATGCACATCTGGTGTGTGCCAACTTCCTTGGGATCTCCAGTGACAGTCACAGGACTGCCCAGTCTTCATTCCTGGTGAGGAGGTGGAGGAAGGAGGGAGTTGGAAAAGAGTGGAGATGGCAGGAGGAAGATGCCAGGCTTCACAGCACCCACAGCAGTGAGCAGGTGGCATGACCTTTCTTTCCAGGAATCAGGTGTGTGTCTAGGTGGACCCTTAGTGGGTGTTAGTGTTAGTTGTTCAGTCGTGTCCAACTCCTTGCGATCCCATGGACTGTAGCCCAGCAGGGTCCTCTGTCCATGGGATTCTCCAGGCAAGAATACTGGAGTGGGTTGCCATTCCTTTCTCTAGGGGATCTTGCTGCTTCAGGGATTGAACCCTGGTCTCCTGCGTTGCAGGCAGACACTTAAGGGGGGGAAGAGCCGAACTGACTTAATTCTATTTGGAATTTCCTTAGCCCTCTTTCAAAGGTGACTGCTTCAGTTTGGAGGGCAGAGTGGAGGCCGGGCAGGCGGCCTTGGTGACTTTCTGCCCAGCTCTATGTGGATCACCTGACTGCTAGGCCCCCGGGGGTGGGGTGGGGGTGGAGCCTGAGCCTTAGCTCTGAGAGCCTGTTCCTGCCCACAAACCTGTCTAAACAAGGCACCTGGGCTTCCCTGGTTCTTAAACCCACACACCCAGATGGTGTTCCCTGTTGATGCACTCTTTTTCACTACCTCACTCAGCCTCCTCGCATCATCTGTGAGAAAGGATGCAGAAGGATTCTGATTTCTCTTTTTAAAAGGAAGAACATGGGGACCAAGGAGGTCAGCCAATATAGCCATGGTCACAAACCAAACGCTAGAACCCAGTTTTGTGGCTTTTGGGGTTCAAATGTCCTGACCCTACACATTCTTCCTATATAGGCTAGGAGGAAGGGGGGCAGTGGCAAAAGAGAGGAGTGGACCCTGTCTCTCTCCACCATCTCAGCATCACAGGTATGCCTGTATACCCGCTAGCAGGCTCAGCAGACAGAAGAAAGGAAGGTACCCGGAGGACAGCCTGTCTCCACCATGGTAACAATGCAAACATTTCCAGTGGGGTCCTTTCTGGAAGCATCTGTTCCTGCAGCATTGCCCACCACCCGTGTGTTTGCAGTCACTTCCTATTTTTCATTCTTCAGCTACATTTGCATCAGCCCAGACAGGTGACCCCAGCCCATGGCTCGCATTAAAGCAATGGATGCATTAATGTAATGGACGCAAGGCACGAAAAAAAATTTTATTATTGGAGTATAACTGTTTTGCTCCTTAGACAAGGAGATCAAACCAGTCAATATTAAAGGAAATCAACCCTGAATATTCACTGGAAGGACTGAAGCTGAAGCTTCAATACTTTGGCCACCTGATGTGAAGAGCTGACTCACTGGGAAAGACCCTGATGCTGGGAAACACTGAGGGCAGGAGGAGAAGGGGGGTGACAGAGGATGAGATGGCTGGATGGTGTCACCGACTCAATGGACATGAGTTTGACCAAACTCTGGGAGATGGTGAAGGACAGGGAAGCCTGGCATGTTTCAGTTCATGGGGTCGCAAAGAGTCAGACACAACTTAGCGACTGAACAACAACAACAGTAATTGTTTTACAATATTGTGCCAGTTTCTGCTATACAATAAAGTGAATCAGCTCTATGTATATATATATCCCCTCCCTCTTGGGCCCCCATGCCCTCACCCCTCTAGGTCATTACAGAGCATCAAACTGAGCTCCTTGTGCTATATAGCAGCTTCCCACTAGGCTATTTATTTTACACATGGTAGGTAGTGTATATATACAGGGACTTCCCAGGAGGCTCAGTGGTAAAGCATTCACCTGCCAAGTAGGAGGCGGGGGTTTGATCCCTGATTCAGGAAGATTCCCCAGATCAGCAAATGGCGACCCACTCTAGTATTCTTGCCTGGGAAATCCCATGGACAGAGGAGTCTGGCAGGCTACAGTCCATGGGGCCGCAAAGAGTCGGACATGACTTAGCAGCTAAACAACAGCAACAGTAACAACAGTATATGTATGCCAATGCTACTTTCTCAATTAGTCCCACCTTCTCCTTTCCCCAACTGTGTGCACAGACACATGGCATTTGACCTCCTTAAAGGTCATTTGGTCAATGGGGGAAATCTCCTGGCTGGACTCCAAACTGCCCCTCTGAGCGCTGGAGAGCTGCTTCCTCCACATTGTCTCTCCTCTTGGGGATAAAGAGGCCCCACAGCAAATATTTAGAGGATTTAGATCTTAAACCCTGCCGTGTCCTCTCTAACCCTCCAAGCTGAAAGCTCAGCCCAGGGCTGTGCAAATGGGGTTTTGTCCAGGGCCCTGAGCCTTTAAATGAGGTCCCAGAACCCTCCTCCTATCAGCCCATCATTAGCTCTGGTCAGAGCATCAGCTGCTTGGGAAGGCTTTCTCCGCCAGCAGCCTCTGGGAGAGAAGATTTCCTTTCCCTCCCCCTCACTGTTGGAGGGGTTTCTGCACAGCGCAGGAGAGTGGCTGGGGTGGGGGTGCCGAGGGCCTTGCTTCCTCCCACCTACTTATCACACTGCCTTTCTGTTTCCCCAGCCAGGCTGCCAACTCTTTGAAGGCAGGGACTGCATCTTATCTTTGCATCTCTTAGTTCAAGTTCTGAGCCTGCAAATAGCAGGCACTCGATTCATGTTGAGTAAATTAATGAGTTCTATAATTGTACAAATCCACATTTGGGCTTCTGCAAATCAGTCTCTGGTTCCTCTGCTTCAGCTCTGATATGTTCTCTCCCATCTCAGAAATGTTGCCAGCTCCCTACAACCTGACTAGTCCTAACTCCTCATCCTCCTTGCATTTAGGACCACCACCGTCAGGCTCCAGACAGCCCTGCAGCTTCATCCACCCCCACCCCACCTCCACGATGGGGATGTCCCATGTGCCTAGTTCTTGAGCGACCCTGAAGCCCTTTTCCTTCTCAGGACAGTCCTGCCTCTGTGCCTTTGCTTGGGTTATTTCCCCCACCTGGAATCCACACAAAGAAGGGGCACAGGGAGAATATGTTTAATTCATTTGAAATAAATGAAAGTGGAAACCCAGAGGACGCCGTGTCCTATTTTCTGCTTCAGTCTCCCCGGCTCTATCTCAAGGTGGGATGATCTGCCTGAGTCTATCAGCGCCACCAAAGGGAACCGGCGAGGTGCCCGCGGAGCCTGGTGAGAGACGATGCTGTAAAAGTGTGATGTTTCCATTCTGGTGGTTTGGAGACACCGGGACTTGAGAATCCCTGCCTGAGCCCTTGGCAAATGTCATCCTCCATACCTGACCGGGAAGTCACTGGGGGGGAAAACGAACGTCTGGAAAAGGAAACAGGAAGGGGGAGGAGGAGACAGAGAGACAGCAGGATCAGACGATGAGGGAAAGAAAGGGTTGGAGACTGTTCTCCCTTCAGGGAGGTGCGAGAGAGCAGGGGTCCTTCATCTGAGGTCACCGATTAGCTTCTGAGGAGTTCATAAGGGTCCCATCTCTTTGGTTTATTTTGCTTTGTTTTTGAAAGAAGACCCACAGCTTTCGTTGGATCCCACTGCAACCTTAAAAGGTGGCTTCCATTCTTGAATTACCTGCTTGCCCTCATAGGTCAGTGCTCGGGACTCTGTCCTAGGTCCCCTGCCCTTCCCAGTTGTCGCATCCATAACCATGGCTTTGATAAGCTGACTCCCAGTACCTCAGGACTAGCATTAGTGCCTAAGTGCTAGCAGAGACATGGTGAATTCCCATTTCCAGCCTGCACCTCTCTTCTGAGCTCCAGACCCACACATCAAGTTTCCTACAGGATATACCATTCCACTGCCAAGCCCAGAGGCACTTTGGAATCAGCAAGACCCAAACTGAACACCTTCAATTCGTTCTTCTCACTTCGGCTAGAGGAATCTCTCTAAAATAGAAACCTGCTCATGTTCCTCCCTGCTCAGAACTCTGTAGAAGTTTCCCCTCGTACTAGACTAAAGTCCAGGCCTCCTCAACAGGACTGCTAAGACCTTTATGATCTGGCCCCTGTCTACCTCTCCAGGCTCATCTCTTTCCATTTCCCTGTCTCCCTACATTTCATAAAAACATCATGTTCTCTATTGCCCCCAGTCTTTGAACATGCCTCTTTCTCTAACTACGCCATACTTCCATGGTCTCTTTATCAGGACTAAATCTTACCTTTCATTGAAACTTCAGGTCTCAGTTTAAGTCATGATTTCCTCTAGGAGTGTGTGTGTCAGTTGCTTAGTTGTGTCCAACTCTTTGTGACCCCATGGACTGTAGCCCGCCAGGCTCCTCTGTCCATGTGATTTTCCCGGCAAGAATACTGGAGAGGGTTGCCAAGCCCTTCTCCAGGTTCCTCTAGGAAAGTTTCCCTGACACACAGATCAGGTCCCAGGTCCTTGTTCAGTGACCTACTGTACCCCCACACCTCCCCTGTGAGGATGCATTTGATACTTTCAAGTAAGTCTCAGTCCTCGGTGTCCTCCACTAGATTCTAAGTTCCAAGAGGTTAGAACCCACACCTGCCTGTTCAGCAGTGGATCACAGCACCTGGAGCAGTGCCTGACACAAAATAGATGCTCAATAAATAATTGCTGATAGGAAAATAAATGGGAAGGTGAATGAATGGAAGAAGGGAGGATGAGGAGAGAGAAGGAAGGGAGTGGAAGGGAGGGAGGGGAGCAGGGAGGGTTGGTGTTTTCCGAGAGTCCCTTGCCTTTACTCTAGGTTGTAACAGACAGAGGCATTAGTACTTTCCTTCCTCCAACCCTCCCCTGAGTTGTGGATGATACGTCAAGATAAGCCTCCGAGCTGAGTGAATTCCTAACATTGTTGAACATAGCTCCTACTGAAAAGCTGGGATAGCAGATCCCACGCTTTGCAACCCACAAGAGGCCCAGCGAGGTATCTCACACACAGCAAGTCCTATCTTAACAACAGAAACTATGGACGGGCCCTCTAGGCTCCTGTTTACAACATGCTGCCATGCACGTGACCCCACATATAAGCGTTGAGAAGGAAGAGTGCCAAGCAGAGACGAGCTCGGTGAATGACGCCAGAGGAGCAGTGTGTGTATGTTGGGGGGGGGGGTGGATAGTGGGAAGATGAGAGCCCGACACCCAGAGTTCAGCTAGGTTCTAATCCTGAATTTTGGCGGGACTTTGAATCGGCTGCAAATCCACGCTCGACTCAATCTCTGCCTCTGTAAAATGGAGAATCCAGCCCTCCTTTCCCTATCTGCCAAGGCTGCTGTGAAGAGATAAGGCCAGGAAGGCACCGTAAGTGTGGGGAACTGTGAATATTCATGCCTGACATCTCTTAGGGCGACCTTCACAGCTGCCACTCATTCAGTCACTGGCCGCCACTTTCCCCCACCACCTTGCAGAGTTCCTAGTTTCAGTTCCACTGGTCTCTCCTCTTCCCTTAGAAATCCTCAGTAGCCAGAGAGGATGAAAGAGACACATCTATTACCTCCTACAGAGACAGTCATAAATCCCATTGCAATTAAACCTAGCCTGGGAAAGGGCTCAAAACACAGAACAAGCTGCTGTTTCACTTTTGCCAATTACAACATGACAGTGATTGAAGAGCCCAGTGGCAGTGATGCACGGACCCACTCGGCCTTCCTCCTGCTCCCGTATGGAGTAACCAGACAGGGTCTGGGGGCTTGCAGGTATCAGAGATGACAACATACAGAGAATGCTGATCAAATCTGCAGGGGACACAAAACTCAGAAGGCGAGCTCTTAGCACATCAGGTGACAGAATCCAAATGCAAAATGACTGGCAGAACAGAAGACTGAGGGAAACCAAGGAAATGAAATCTTGGATGGAAAATACAAAGTCTTACATTTGGATTTGAGAAATCAATAGCCGATCTATAAACGGGGGACACCTGGCTTGGAACATTTATTAAAAGAAAAAGATACTGTTTTGTTAGTTCATTTGTTTTTGAACCCCAAGCTTAACATGAGTCAACCATGATAAACTGCTACTTGGAAAAAGAAAAGTGAAAACCTGGGTTATATTAATGATAGCAGAGTATCTGGGATGAAGGAGGGGATCTCCTGTTCTGATCCCCACTCTAGCCAGGCTAATGCCAAGCACTGGAGCCCAACTGGTCACCATTTTCACAAGGACAATGAGAAACTAGGGAAGGAGAGGGTCCTGGCTAGTGACACAAAGGCAAATTAAATCATCGGGGAAGTGGCTGAAGGGGCAGGACATCTTCATCCAGGGGAAGAGATCTGGGAGGGACATGATTGCTGACTTCAAGTGTTTAAGGGGCCATCAAGAAGAATTAGGGGCCTTCTCTGGTAGTCCAGTGGTAAAGAATCCACCTGCCAATGCAAGGGACACAGTTTCGATCTCTGGTCCAAGAAGATTTCACGTGCTGTGGGGCAACTAAGCCCTGATGCTATAACCACTGAGCCTGCACAACCTAGAGCCCATGTTCCACAACGAGAGAAGCCACCACAACGAGAAGCCCTCGAACTGCAACTAGAGAGTAGCTTCAGTTGTGGCAACTAGAGAAAGCCATCAAGCAGCAATGAAGGCCCAGTGCAGCCAAAAATAAATTTGAAAAGTAATTAACTAATTGCTTTTAAAACGAAGAAGATGCACTTCCCTAGGCCTGTGAGAGCCCAACCAGGGAGCAGAAGCAAGTGAGGAGGCATCAGAAAAAACTGACTACCAACCAGAGCTGCCACCTCAGAGGCAGAGCATAAACTGTCCTTGCAGGATCCAGGCAGAGGCTGAATTTAGGAGAAAACAAAAACAGCAGAGTCCATGACCTCGGATGCACGGGTCTCCACAGAGCACACAAATGACTGAGCTGGAGGAGATTTTCCTCAATTGAGCTGGAGATGGTCCCAGATTGCTTTGGCTGAGCAGCTTCAAGGGACCCACATGTCACCCTCTCTCACATCCCGCCTCTCGGGGCTCATTTTTCTGCCATTTTTGGCCCTCCCTGCCCACCTCCCAGCCCAGCACACCACACGGCTGGACACCAGGACTCTCTTCTCCAACTTCTCTGCTGAGAAGCCTTCTCTCGGCCCCCAGGAGCAGGCTGGGTGCCCCTGCATCCCGGCTCCCTTAGTGCCCTGTGCTTTGGACATCAGAGTACTCCCCACCCCCCAAGAGTACTGCTTATTTCTAAAATTTATTTATTTTTGGGTCTTTGTTGCTGCGCATGGACTTTCCCTAGTTGCTGCGAGCAGGGGCTACTCTCTAGTTGCATTGCACCCAGTGGCTTCTCTCGCTGCAGTGCACAGGCTCTAGGGCATGCAGGCTTCAGTAGTTGTGGCACACGGGCTTTGTGGCCCTGAGGCAGGTGGGATCTTAGTTCCCATACCAGGGGTTGAACCTGTGTACCCTGCATTGGCAGGTGGATTCTTAACCACTGGACCACCAGGAAAGTCCCAGTTATTGCTTATTTACTTGTCTAATTTCCTGGCTGCGTGTAGGCTGGGGGAAGGCAGAGACCACGTCCAGTTTGCTCATTATTGTACCCAGAGCACCCGACATGGCACATGACACACTGTAGTATGAAATTAACATCTCTGAGTAGCTGAATGTATGAATGAACTTGATTCTAAGTGAAGCTCCCAGACTATAGAATGGGGAGATTCCATTGCTAGGACCTCCAGGCTTCCTATCCTTACAGAACCCACCACCTTCTGTCTCCGCTGGGCTGCATGTCAGCTTTGAGGCTTTTCTGCCCTGGCCTTAGGCACAGGGGAAGACAACCTTTTCCCCTCCAACCGCAACAGGATTCCCACCATTCCTGGGTGTCTGAGCTAAATCTTCCCATTCCAACAACAGACATTTGGGGGAAGTTCTTGCCTGAAAAACAGGAGGTATCAACCTGTTTGATAGGGTTTTGCCAGATGGTCAGAGATTGGAGAAGATGGTCTCTGAGGCCCCTTTCTGCCCTAGGAATCTCTGTTCTGGATTTTGGAAGGGCCTGTCCTCCTGCACTCGGGCTATCCTGGGAGGCCCCTTAAATAGAATATGCCCCATTCCAGGGTGTGACTCCCAGCGATGGAGATGAATCCCCAGCAGGATAAGCTTGCTCTTTCTCCCTCCTTACCTTGGGCTATGTGGCAGGCAGGTGAGGAGCCCCAGGGCATCTCCAACTTGGGCCAGCAGATAAAGGGCAGAATATTCACTCTCACTTGGTCAGCCCATTGAGAAAGTGAAGACCCAAGGACTTCAATGCCTTTGCCCTGCTTTGGAAATGCTCATTCTATGCTCAGGAGTTAAGAGGGTTGCTCTTAATATGAACATTTTCTCAGTTTTGTTTACCCTCTGCCTCTACGGCTGCTATTGCTGCCATTAATATTTAATGCCTCTTGAGGAAGGCGTGCTTCCCTGACATGACAGCCCTGGTGCAGTATTCATCAGAGACACTGACTGGGAGCTCCCCACCTCCTGCGGCTCAGCGGGGCCCACCGGGGCCAGAATCTGGGAACGGGGCCATGGCTGGCCCATCCTCCCCACTTCCTGAAGGCATCCTGGCTGTGGCTAGGAGGCGGGAGGCTCAGGCTCTGTGCAGCCCTCCAGGGAATGGCAGTCCCTGGAATCTGCCAAAGGCTCCCAGTTTATTTACCCACTTCTTAGTCACTGGGCCTCTGGCAAAGAGGTTTCCGGGCACACAGATTGGAAAATAATACAAATTATTAACATTTAAAATGATAAAGTGATGATGGTTCATCCTGCTCTGTGAGGTGGCAAAGCAGCTCTGAGAGAGGACCCAGGAGTGGGCTGTGCAGGGCTCGTCTTAACCCATTAAACCCTCTGGGGCAAGTCTGGAGGTGGGCTGGCACCCTACCGGAAAGGCCAGCTGCTCCTGGTTCCCCTTTGACCTCTGTGCTTAGAAACCACCCACATATTCCAATCTGGGAAGAAAGATTATTGTGAATCACAATGCTCAGGAGCAAGGGACCCAAGCAGCTAGAATTGGGGACCGGTTTGTCCACACATGATCTTCCCTGGTGGTTCAGCGGTAAAGAATCTGCCTGCAATGCAGAAGACACAGGAGACAGGAGTTCGATCCCTGGGTCAGGAAGATTTTCTGGAGGAGGAAATGGTAACCCACTCCAGTATTCTTGCCTGGGAAATCCCATGGACAGAGGAGCCTGGCAGGCTACAGTCTGTGGGATCACAAAGAGTTGGACACAACTGAGCATGCATGCATACGTGCACTTGCCCATACAAGGGCCAGACACAACACCAATATCTGCTCAGTCCTTGAGGAGCCAGAGTGAGACCATGCCATCTATCGGTGTGTGTGGGGGGGCAGAGGCCCCAGTTACATCTTGACTCTTGTCATTAATAAACCCATGGTCTTAGCCAGACCTCTTAACCTCCACTCAGCTCAGTTCAACCCAGTTTTCACATCTGACAAATAACAGAATTATTTCATTTTAGACCTGGAAGAGGCCCCAGAAAATATCGAGTCCAATCTCCTCTCTGTACAGATAACATCTGTCCTCCCTCCTTCTCAGCATTGCTATAAGGATTAATTATAATACAGGGCATCTTCTGTATTTGTGGATTTTGGATTTAAGACTTGACATGGGGTCAATCCTTTCATTTTGTTTCTGCCTTGCCTCTTGCTGACCACTATTCAGCAGGGACCTGTAGATAACTCAGAAACCAAGGCACAGAGTTCTTGTTACTCATCGTAATGCTTTGCAGGCGAGTGGTTGCTGCTCAGTTTTCAAAGCATCTCACTTGCTTTATCTCTTCGATCCCTATGAGGTGGGCGGGGAGGTATCAACATGGCAGATAGGGAAATGCAGATTCTACATCTCATGGGTCATAAGTGGCCAAGAGGGAAGTTGATTCCTAGTCATCTCATTCTCTGCCCAGGCTTTTTTTTTTTTCTTTCGGTCACTGAAAACAAACTCTTTGGCATCATCAGAAAACCATAGAAGAAGGAAAAGAAAGGGCTTCAGAAAAGAAGGGGCTTTGGAAAATGGACGAAAAGCTGTCCAAAGCATTGTGTGTAGGGAACAAATACTTCCAAGACTTGTTTCTTTGCAGGGATAATCAGAGGTGCCATATACAAGTAAACTATGGTTATTATTAAGATCCCACACTGCCAAGCCAGATGGCATCAACTCTGCAGAACTCCTATTGAACTGACCTTTTATTTCCTATAAGCTAGTCAGCATTTGTAGAGACTCCCCTCAGGAAGTAATTCTAAAACCCCGGCAGAAGGTGAGGAGAGAGGTCAGGGAAGTGAATCCTCATTTTCAGATGATAACACTTAGTCTGAGAATTTCTGGAAACAATTATCCCCTTCCTGTCAGATCTCATGTCTTATGTATCCTCTTATCTCCAGCACCTAACCACCCATGGCACAGACAGAGGTGAGTGAACTGCTGTGTTTGACAGTCTAGAATGGGGGAAGGGATTACAAGTGGGTCTCAAACTTCAGAATTTCTGTAAATCCCTAGGTGCATGTTAAAAAGCAGATGCCAGATTCAGAGACTCCACTGTAGATTTCAGTAGAACTGAAACCTACTTTCTTTTTCTTGTTGTTTTGAAATCTACATTCTTAATAAATTCCCTAAGTAAGAGTCTAAATAGGTGATCCTTGGCCCTCCCTTTGAAAATTATGGCTCAGAAAGGATTCTGCATTCCCAAGCTGGCAGGTCCTCCTGCGGGCTATTTATATATGCCATGTCCACACAGTCTGCCCGCAGGTGCTCGGGTTTTATAAATATCCCCAGGCCAACCAAGTAAGGTTACTGCCCTGATTTTGCTTAGGCTCTGGACTGTTAGCAGAAAAGACCCTGGTGCTGTGAAAGATTGAGGGCAAGAAGAGAAGGGGGCAACAGCGGATGAGATGGTCGAATGGCATCATCGACTCAATGGACATGAGTTTGAGCAATCTCAGGGAGATAGTGAAGGACATGGAAGCCTGGCGTGCTGCAGTTCATGGGGTCAGAGAGAGGCAGACATGACTTGGCAACTGAACAGCAACAACATCTGGCTTGCTGGAGTCCTACAAACAACCAACCTTCCAGGGGTTGGGAGGTGACAGACAGCAGGGGACTCTGCATAGCAGCCCCAGGCCTCATAGGGCAGCAGACTTTGGACTTACTCGAAGGAGAAACTTGAGCCTAAGCGGCAGAAGGACAGGCCTCAGCAACTGCCTTCTGGTCTAACACAGCTGAGGGCAATTAACCTTCAGAGGGGCAGCTTTGTTTCCGCATCCAGAAGCTGCCACCGTCTTCTGGAGCCTGTTCGTGTTCCCACAAGGAGCACCAAGCCGGGGGCATCTCCCTGGATGTGGCTCTGTTCCAGAATCCAGAGATTCAAAAGAAAAAAAAAAAAACACTCACACAGCCAATCTGCCAGCTGCAGGGGCCTCACCACTGAGCCCCACGCTCATCCTCGCCTCTGCCTGCCTGTTAAGTACGAAGATATTTCTGGTCTCTCCCTGACGAAGATTATTCATCAGGGATTTCTGTTGAGCCAAGCTAGAGGTGGGAGGGGATGGGGAGACTAAACACACACAAATCCTATTTGTGTCTTTCTCACAAAGGGTCTCTCACTGACATCAAAGAAGCAGATTAGGGGCTTCCCTGGTGGCTCAGTGGTAAAGAATCTGCCTGCCATTGCAGGAGATATGAGTTCGATCCCTGGGTCAGGAAGATCCCACATGCCATGGAGCTACTAAGCCCATGTACCACAATTACTGACTTTATACTCTAGAGCCTGAGAACTGCAATTACTGAGCCCACACGCCACAACTACTGAGCCCGCGCGCACTATAGTCCAGGCTCCACAACAAGAGAAGCCACCGCAATGAGAAGCCTACTGCAATGAAGAGTAGCCTCCACTCACCACAACTAGACAAAAAGCCTGAACAGCAACAAAGACCCAGCACAGTCAAAAATGAATAAATAAGCACATCGAAAGCTTTTTGCTTCCCCCACCCACACCCCCTACCCTCCAGAGCAGAAACAAGGTCCCTTGTGCTAGTGGCAGGACCCGCTTCCTCAGTACCTTGCCTTTCACCCATTACCGCTTCATTGAGCCACTTAGGGTTCTAAGGATGTGGTAATAACCAAAACATTGCTATTTCTTCTCCATGGCTCATATGGAGATTGTATTTTTCAGAAATGGTCACAACATTTCCCATCCCACATGCTCTTCCAGTGATGTGACTCTGGACACCTCCCCTTGAAGGTAGGGGGGCTTGTGACTACAGTGGAAGTGATACTATGGGACTTCCACTGGGTCAGAAAGGGCAATACAGTTTCTGCCCAGTTCTTCTGGGTTGCTTGGTCTTAGTACATGGCCTCCATGCTGCATGGAAGCTCAAGCAGCCTGCAGAGGAGTCCACATGGTGAGGTCCATGTAGAGAGGAAGAGAGGCCCCCTCCAGTCAGTGCCGACCTGCCAGCCATTTAGTTTTATGAACTCGCTCCCAGCTGCCCCCAGTGGATGCTACATGGAGCAGAGATGAGTTCTCAATCTTCCCCATCAAGCGTTGTTGCCCCAGTTGAAGACTGTGAGCTAAATAAATGACAGTCGATATGTAAAAGCACTGTGGTTGCCCAGCCTCCCACTTACTTCCCTTCACCTTTGTCAGTCTGTCACCAAAATGGGACTCTGAGATTGCAGAGCCATGTGAGTTTATGTAGCAAGACACATGTTTGGGATCTGCAGGGGGCAGAGTTCAGAGTTCAGGGTGGATTCAGCCCTGATTGACAGGTCCCTCCTCAGGCTTTGCCTCGATGATTCACCCAGAGCAGAGTGGCTGTGCCTGTCAGGCTGGCAGCCAAGACTGTGGGTCTCAGCCAGCAAAGTGATACATGGGGAGCTTGCCGGCTCCAGTTCCCAAGGCGAATGGTTCTGATGCATGTACTCAGCCACTTCCCTAGCTCCCTAGGGTTGTTGTCTCCAGGTGTTTGTAAACGAGCATCACCCTACAGTGTCGTCCTGAGACGTCCTCATCTGGCAGGCTCATCCAAGCCTGGGTGTTCAAACAATGATGAAGACAAAAAGGCTCTGCTTGCCTGTACCAGGAACTCTGAGGCGCTCCAGGACCTTTGCCAGAGTTGGAGGAGATCCGTGGCTGTTTATTCCTTTCAAGGTGTCAGACAGAGTGTCAGGCTGTAGTTGCAGTGTAGCTATTAATGCCTGGCAGAGAATGAGATGGTTGGATGGCATCACCAACTCAATGGATGTGAGTTTGAGCAAACTCCAGGAGACAGTGAAGGACAGGGAAGACTGGTGTGTTGCAGTCCGTGGGATCGCAAAGAGTCAGATGTGACTTAGCAAATGAACAACAATGATAATATGGTGACTGTAACAAACAGAAACAGTGCTTGCAGGAAACAAGGCTGCCAAGTAGGAGGCACCTTCAGACCAAAGGGCAGCCACAGAGGGGGTGGGTGTAGCTGCCATTGATCTAGCCACAGTTTCCCAGGGTCTTGGTCATAATCTCCTCCTTCTTAACCTCCCGTGTTGTCTTGATACTTCATGGAACAGACTCCCTGTATGTCTTATGTGATAAAGACCCCTGCAGGTTGAGTCCTTTCTGGGCTAGAAATCAACCCTGGACCTTTCAGGGGTCCCCTGTGCTCTTAAAACCTGAACACACCACACACACAGCATATGGGCCTTACAGTCCAGCCACCCATCCCAATCCCTGTTGAAGGTTTATCCATGGTCTCCAAGCTCTGGTATCCTCTGGAGGGGAGGGACCAAGGGTTCCCTTGGAGCAGAGGTTCACATAGAGACATATGAGCACATCCACTCCTTCAGAGCCCCAGCAAGCCAACACAGTCACGATGAGAGAGGTGGGGGAGTTGGGGAAGGAGAACTGTGAACCAAACACTGGGACTGAATCAGCCAGGAGACCAGGAGGAACTGGATCCGAATGATGACAAGATATCTGAAAAGGAGTGGGGCTGGAGGGGAGGGCGGGACAAATTGAGAGACTAGGTTTGACATATGTACACTACCATGAGTAAAATAGATAGCTGGAGGGAAGCTGCTGTATAGCACAGGGAGCTCTGCTCAGTGCTCTGTGATGACCTAGAGAAGTGGGATGCAGAGGGGTGGGAGGCAGGTACAAGAGGGAGCAGATATATGTATACATATAGCTGATTCACTTCATTATCCAGTAGAAACACACACAACATTGTAAAGCAACTATACTCCAATAAAAAGAAAAATTACAGGCAGAGATCAGGGGCAGCTCTAGGACCCTCAGTCCCTTCCCAGGACTTTAGGCTGGATCATCAAGCTCTTGGAAGCGGGCAGGAAGATGTTCCCGTATCTCCCCTAAGTGAATACCAAATGGACTTGGTCATGGTGCCCACGTAGTGTCCACAGACCTCTGGAAAGCTCAGACCCCACTGGATGCTGGGGAAGTACTTCTCTGGTGTTTAGGGTCCACTGCTGAGAGTGGGATGTCCTGGAGGCCTCACTGCAGCTACAAGAGGATGTTAGTAGCCGGAGACACTTGGCCACTGGGGAACATGAGCAGAAAATGAGGATTGGCTTTGGGCTTTGGCACTGGAGTTGACCAAAAAAGAGGCCACAGAACTATGTAAAAAATGGCTTTGAAGTTTTATTAACTGTGATATTGTGGTTTATATATTTGGTCTTCTTCCCCGCTTCTGGCACAGAGCTCTTAAAACCCGGGAAATTTCCTAAGTGATAAGAGCACTGAGAGCATGTTTGGTTCTATTATTTGGTCTTTGAGGTCACAGGGTTCCTGAAACCCTTGTGGTTGCCTGGGAGATAGAAGCATCTTTTGTTCTAATGAGGTGACTCTGGGCTCCCAGAAGGCTCCTGGATGAGGGGCTGGTCACCAGAAAGACCCAGCCAGGATCAGAAGCTTAGAATTTTCAGCACTCTTTCCCATTCACCTGAGAAGGAAGAAGGGCTGGAAATGGAATTAATAATTGATCATGCCTGTGTGATGAAGCCTCCATAAAATTCCTAAAATACAGGGTTCAGAGAGCTTCCAGATTGGTAAACGCGTTCACATCTGGAGGATAACATACAACTCCTCAGGGACAGAGGTTCCTGCATTCAGGACCTTTCCAGATCTCACCCTGTGTATTTCTTCATCTAGTGGTTCATCTGTATCCTGTTTCGAGTTCTGTGAGCCACTCTAGCAAATTAATTAAATCTGAGGAGGAGGTCAAGTTTTTCTCATGCATTAACCATGGCCAATAAAAAGAAGTATATATCACATCATTACCCAGGACCTAAACGTATATATAAAACTGAAACAAATATTTCATGAAACAGTAACTTACTACTTATGACACTCTGATAAGTTCTTTCCCATTCTTTTTCATTTTTCCTAAAACTGCTGGTTGTGAACCACTAAATTGATCTCCCAACTTACTAATGGGTCTCGACCTGCAGTTTGAAAAACAGTGCTCTCGCACAAAGGTTGGCAAACTATGGCCCACAGGCCAAATCCTGCCACCTGTTTGGTTTTTAACTGAGGTTAAATTCATACAGTTCATATAATTTCATACACATATTTTATAGTATACAATTTAATGATATTTAGTGCATGCATTCAAAATGTTGTACAACAGTCACCTTTCTTCAGTTTCAAAAATGTTTCATCACCCGAGAACAACACCCTATTCTCTTTAAGTAATAACACACACACACCCCATTCGCTCTTACCCTCAGCTCCTGGGTCTCAGGATTTGCCTCCTCTGGGCATTTCACTTAAAGGAATCATAAAATAAGTTTACTTTGGATCTGGCTTCTTTCACTTAGCATAATGTTTCAAGGTTCAAGTTATAGCACATATCAGTACTTCATTCCTTTTGATGGCTGAAGAATATTCCATTGTATATATGTGACTGTTTATACATTCAACTGTTAATGGATAACTGGGTTGTTTCCATCTTTTAATGATGCTATAAACACTCATGTGCGAGTTTTTATGTGGCTATACATTTTATTTCTTTGGGGTATGTACTTAGAGTAGGATTAGTGGGCCATATTCTAATTCTGTATTCAATTTTTGAAGAACTGCCAAACTGTTTTCCACAGTGGCTGCACCATTTTACACTCTTACCAGCAACATACAAAGGTTCCGCTTTCTCTACACCCTTGCCAATACTAGCTATCTTCTGGTATTTTTGTTTTATATTAAAAGCCATCGAGTGGATGTAAAGTACTATTTCATTGTTGTTTTGATTTGCATTTCCTTAAAAACCAAAGAAGTTTTACATCTTTTCACACATTTGTTGAACATTTGGACTTTGGAGAAATGACTATTCAAGTCCATTGTCAATTTTTTAATTGGTTTGTTTGTCTTTTTGCTGTTGAGTTATAAGAGTTCTTATTATTTACTATCCCTTATCAAATTTATGATTTGCAAATATTTTCTCCTATTCCATAGGTTGTCTTTTCATTTTTTGATAATATCCTTTGATTCACAAAAGTTTTTAATTTTGATAAGCCCAATTTAACTTTTCTTGCTCATGTTTTTGGTGTCACATGCAAGGTCATGAAGATTTACTGCTATGTTTTCTTCTAATAGTTTTATAGGGCTTCTCTAATGGCTCAGATGGTAAAGAATCTGTCTACAATGTAGGAGACCCATGTTTGATCCCTGAGTCGGGAAAATCCCCTGGAGAAGGGAATGGCTACCCACTCCAGTATTCTTGCCTGGAGAATTCCATGGACAGAGGAGCCTGAGAGGCTATAGTCTATGAGTCTCAAAAAGTTGGACAAGACTGAGCAACTAACTTTATAGTTTCAGTTATTATATTTAGGCTTTTGATCCATTTTGGATTAATTTTTACACAAAGATTGAGGTAGAGGTCCAACTTCATTCCTTGCAGATGACATGTATCTATATATAGAAAATCTCAAATAATCCACCAAAAAAAAAAAAAAAACCTAACAGAGCTAATAAACAAATTCAGCAAAATTACCAGGTACAAGATCAAAATACAAAAACTAGTTTTGTTTCAAGATACTAGCAATGAACAATTCAAAATGAAAACTGAGAAAACATTTCCATTTACAGTAGCATTAAAAGTATAAAGTACTTAGGACTAAATTTAACTCAGGAGATGAAAGACTTATGCACTGGAAGAATTGAAAGAAGACATAATTAAGGAGAAAGACAGCCCAGGTTCATGGGTTGGAAGACTTAATATTGTTAAGACGGCAATACTCCCAAAAGTGGTTGATAGGTTCAGTGCAATCCCTATCAAAATTCCAACGGTGTTTTTTACGGAAATGGAAAAGCTGATCCTCAAATTCATAGAGAACTGCGAGGACTCTGAATAGCCAAGATAATATTGAAAAAGAAAAAGCTGAAAGACTCATACCTCCTTATTCCAAAGTTGCTGTAATCAAAATAGTGGTGCTGGCATAAACGCAGATATACAGACCAGTGGAATAGAACTGAGAGTTCAGAATAAACCCAAACATCTATGACTAGTTGATTTTTGACGAGGGTGCAAAGACTCTTCCATGAGGAAAGAATAGGCAAGAAAGAGCGCTGAGACAGCTGGAAAACCACATGCTACCGGCTTATGTAAATTAAATTTTATCAGAACACACCCTGCTCATTTGTCTGTGGCTGCTTTTGTGCAACCTGGCAGAGCTGAGCAATCACAACAGAGAGTATAGTCCCAAAGTCTAAAATATCTATTATTTGGTCCTTTACCAAAAAAAAAAAAAAACCACACAAAAAAACATGAAGACCCTTGGATAATAGAGTATTTCTCATGCCCACCTGTGGACATTGCTTCATTTAACAAACATTTGTTCAGCACCTACCACATACTAGGCATTGCTCTAGACAAAGAGTGAACGAAAAGACAAAAATGTCTGTCCTCTTGGAGCTTACACTCTAGTAGGGGTACTACCCAGGACAGCTCCGCAATCTAAAGAAATCCAGTGACCCCTTGGGGAGGAGAAGCAGTGGCTGAAAGTTACAAGTAGACAAGCTGAGATAGAGGCTATGAACCCTCTAGGCATTGACTCATTCACAAGCTCTATGTTGGTCCTGGTCACATCTCATTTAACTGCATCTTCTCAGCTGGGGCCAGAACTACCCAGCAAGCAATAAATCCTATGGCTCTTCCAGAGGATCTAATACGTTTAGAGGATTGTGCAGAGGACACTGGTGAGTAAAATACAGTCCCTACATTGCAGAAGACCACAGTCTAGTGAAGAATAAACTAAAGACACAGCATAATAAGAAAAATCAAGAAATGTTACTACTTGAGGGGGAAGGATAAATGAGGAGTATGAGATTAATAGATGGATACCACTATACATAAAAGAGATAAACAATAAGGATTTACTGTATACCACAGAGAATTATAGAGGGCTTCCCAAGTATCGCAGTTAAAGAATCTATCTGCCAATGCAAGAGACTCAAGAGGCGTGGGTTCAATTCCTGCGTCGAGAAGATACCCTGGAGTAGGAAATGGCAACCTACTCCAGTATTTTTTGCCTGGGAAATCCTATGGACACAGGAGCCTGGCAGACTACATCCCACTGGATCACAAAGAGTTGGACATGACTGAACATGCACACAGGTCATGTAATACAGGTCACAGAGAATTATTTTCAATATCTTGTAATAACTTCAAATGGAAAAGAGTCTGAGAAAGAATATATACATATATACACATATATAAAACACTGAATCATTTTGCTGTACACCTGAAAACTAACACAATATTGTAAATCAACTACAGTTCAATAAAAAAGAAACACTGTCACTCACAAGCACTGTGCAAAAACTTCTATAGTTTGCATCTCATTTGAGGTTCAAGAGAACACACAAAAGATCTGTATCACACTTGAAAGATGAATAAACTGAATTTCAAAGAGTTCGGTATTTTGCCTTTGACCACAAAAATCGTGGGTGGACACCCAGGAATCTGAACCAAGACTATAATGAATCTAAGTTTTGCCATTAAATTATGAAATAGACATTTATGGAACTCCTACTATTTTCTAAGCATGACTCCAGGTTCTACTGATACAAAGACGATCAGACTTAGTATTCTCTACACTCTGTGCCCACCGTGAACAGGAGACGGGACATGGATAATTCACTTGCCTGTGGTGGTTTATAGATAATTCAGAAGGCAGGACACAAACATAAGCGAGATAGTGACAATAATAGTAGGTCCATTCTAAGGGTCCAAAAAGAGGTTTAAATAATAATATTTCAAAGCAATTCTCGGATGGGACGGATAGGGAAAACTTCACAGAGGAGAGGGACTAGACAGATGGTAGGATTTAAAAATGGGCACATACTAGGTACGCTTCCCTGGTGGCTCAGTGGTAAAGAATCTACCTGCATTGCAGGAGACGCAAGAGACTCTGGTTAAATCCCTGGGTCAGGAAGATCCCCTGGAGAAGGAAATGGCAACCCACTCCAGTATTCTTGCCTGACAATCCTATAGACAGAGGAGCCTGGCAGGTTACAGTCCATGGGGTCTTTTTAAAATATTTATTTTTTAATTGAAGGATAATTGCTTTACAGAATTTTGTTGTTTTCTGTCAAACGTCAACAAGAATCAGCCATAGGGATACATATGTCCCCTCCCTCTTGAACCTCCCTCCCATCTCCCTCCCCATCCCACCCTTCTAGATTGTCACAGAGCCCCTGTTTGAGTTCCCTGAGTCATACAGCAAATTTGCATTGGCTATCTATTTCACATATGGTATTGTAAGTTTCCATGTTACTCTCCCCATACATCTCACCCTCTCCTTCTCCCCATCCTCCGTGTCCATAAGTCTGTTCTCTATGTCTGTTTTTCCATTGCTGCCCCGCAAATGAATTCATCAGTACCATCTTTCTAGATTCCATATAAATGCATCAGGATATGATATTTATATTTCTCTTTCTGACTTACTTCACTCTGTGTAATAGGCCCTAGGTTCGCCCACCTCATTAGAACTAATTCAAACGCGTTCCTTTTCAGAGTCCATGGAGTCTTCAAAGCGTCAGACACAACGTAACGACTAAACCGCCACCACTAGCTACGCCTGACCCTCAGGTGCGCCCCGCCCACAGAGCCAAGGCTGGGCTGAGCAGCAGGAGATAATGACTATAGGGTACCCTGAAAAACCTGTCAACTGCCTAATAAACCCAAGAACTTTGGAGGAACCCCTAGGTCATATACATTGTCTCCTTCTCCAACTCTGCTCTCCCCCAAATACACCAGCTCAGCCTATTCTTCTTTGGAGCGTTCTACCACCTTCTTGAGGAGCAGAGGATAGTTTGGGAATATTCAAGGCTTTGGGTCAGAAGAAAAACTGAAAGTTGCTCAGTCATGTCCCACTCTGTGACCCCACGGACTGTAGCCCGCCAGACTCTTCTGTCCATGGAATTCTCCAGGCAAGAATACTGGAGTGGGCTGTCATTTCCTTCTCCAGGGGATCTTCCCAACTCAGGGATTGAATCTAGGTCTCTCATATCACAGGCAGATTCTTCACTGTCTGAGCCACCATGAAAGTCCTTTTGAGTCAGAAGACTAGGGTTTAAATCCAGGTTCACTCACTAAGAACTGTACTGTCCATGAATGTAACCACTAGCCACTGGTGGATCTTTAGGTTAATTTACGTAAAATACAATCAAAAAGTCAGCTCAGTTGTACTAGCCACATTTCAAGTGCTCAGCAGCCAGGTGTAGCTCAAAGAGCCAACACAGTAAGTCTGCTACATACAAACCTAGTTTCAAGCTTTCAAAGATGCAAACATGCGTTCCCATGTCCAGTCACATACGTTAGTTCATGTGTCTGGTATACATTGTCACTTGTGGACATCCTCTACAAATGGCAAGGGGATTTTCTTTATTTGAGGGGGCACTGTTACTTTTTGAGATCCAGGACCCAAACACAGAATAGTACATGAAGGTTGCAGCAGCCATTCAGAATGCAAATCAGTGCTACCATGTCATCCATGATGAGAAAAAATGAGTTACTACCCAGATACCACTGGATCGTTTTTTCAAGAAGGTAGATAGAATTGAATCCAGCAAGGAGCCAGAACCTGTGCCATCAATGTTAGGTGTGAATGAAACTGCAGCTTGTCCTCCATCTCCTATTGCTGACAAAAGTTCAGCTCCACCATCTCCCACCTCCTCTCGCTCCTTCAGTCGGTAATCCTTCTTGCCTGTTCACTCGACGCCAGCCCCTGTTTGCCAGCTGTTATACAGTGCTACTGTACTTTTCAAGGCTCTGTACTGTAAATTAAAAATGCTTTATTTTTTTGTGCTCATTTGTTTTCATGCATTATTTGTGTGAAAAGTATTATAAACCTATAACGGTACAGTACTATATAGCTGACTGTGTTAGTTGGGTACCCAGGCTAACTTTGTAGGACTTACAAACAAATTGGACTTACAAACACACACTCGGAATGGGGCTCCTTCATAGTAGGGGACTTCCTGTACTGGGCAAAGTAGATAGAGAATATTTCCATCATTGCACAAAGTTCTCTTGGCCAACACTGATTTCAAAGCCCTGGTGGTCCAGTGGTTAAGAATTTGCCTACAAATGCAGGGCCCACAGGTTCAATCCCTGGTCTGGGAAGATTCCATATTCCATGGAACAGCTAAGCCCATGCACCACAACTACTGAGCCCACGCTCTAAGGCCCTCAAACTGCAACTATTGAAGCCCATGCATCCTTGAGCCTTTGCTCATCAACAAGAGAAGCCATCGCAATGAGAAGCCCAAGCACCACAACTAAAGAGTAGCCCCCACCCGCTGCAACTAGAGAAAGCCTGAGCACAGCAAGAAGACCCAGCACAGCCAGAGAAATAAATTAATTTCATTTCATTAAGAAAGTTTTTAAAAAGCCCATGACCTAAAGTTAGCTATGTTTTTCTTTGTACCTCATTTTCTTCATCTAAAAGTAACCCTACAAATCTTCCACTACCAGGACCTGTGGGTAAAATGAGATAAACTTGAAAGTGTGCTGGTATCTTCCACTTTCCTTTTCAATACAATAAATCTTCCCCTCAGCTTTCTGTAAGGCTGGGGCCCCCAGCTCCACTCAGACAGAAATGCCCCCACCATGGGCACAGTCACCCTTCCCCAGACAATGACCCACCAAACAACAAAAAATGTAGAGCATTAAAAAGCAAAGTGAAACATAAGTCCTTCAGGAGTGGGCCCACCTCTCGGTCCTCGTGTTCCTAGATCTCTCAGGAGCACTTGTTAAAGCTCATTGCTCTTTCCTTGACTTCCAGAAGACCCTGCTCACCTGGCTTTCCTCCAAAGACTGGTGGCATCTTCTCATCCATTCAATCTCTTAATTTGGAAATGACCCAGAGCTTTGTCCTTGGACCTCTTCAATATCTCCACAAATCCAGTCTCAGAACTTTAAGTATCTATATGCTGATGGGGGGGTCTTCCCTGGTAGCTCAGTTGGTAAAGAATCTGTCTGCAATGCAGGAGACCATTCCTAGGTTGGGAAGATCCTTTGGAGAAGGAATAGGCTACCCATTCCAGTATTCTTGGGCTTCCCTAGTGGTTCAGACAGTAAAGAATCTGCCTGCAATGCAGGAGACCTGGGTTCGATCCCTGGGTAGGGAAGATCCCCTGGAGGAGGGCATGGCAACGCAATCCAGTATTCTTGCCTGGAGAATCCCATGGACAGAGGAGCCTGGTGGGCTATAGTACATGAGGTTGCAAAGAGTCAGATAGGACTGAAGCGACTTAGCACTCATGCATGCCTACACTGATGACTTTCATGTCTGTATTTCTAGCAGAAGCCAGTCGCTTGAACTCCGTGCTCATATTCCTAAATGTCACCAGATAGTCAAAACAGGTATCTCAGAATTATCAGCCCAAGACTGGACTCAGAGAGCTTCTATTCCCAAGTCAGTCCAGTCTCCCTTTCTATCACAGCAAATGCCAATTCCATCCTTCTAAAGCTAAACCAAAAACCCTGGAGTCACTCTTGATGCCTCTCTTGCTCTCACAACTCATATCTAAACCATCAGGAAATTCTGTTGGCTTTACCTTCAAAATCTATCCAGATTCCACCACTTCTTATTACTGGGCTGCTGCACCTGGTATGAGTCAACATCATATCTCCCCTGGATTCCTACAAGAGTCTCCTAATTTGGTCTCCCTGCATTTTCCCCTGCAACCAGAGTGATCCTTTCAAAACTGAAGTCATCTCATGACCTTGTTTTATGCAAAACCTTCTGCTTCCTACAGTTCAATATAAAACAAAACAACTCATGGGCAGAAGATCTAAGTAGACATTTCTCCAAAGAAGATATCCAGATGGCCAAGAGGCACATGAAAAGATGCTCAACACCGCTCATTATTAGAGAAATGCAAATCAAAACTATAATGAGGTATCACCTCTCACACCGGTCAGAATGGCCATCATCAAAGAGTGTACAAAAAATAAATGCTTGAGAGGGTGTGGAGAAAAGGGAACCCTCCTACACTGTTGAGAAGAATGTAAGTTGGGGCATCCAGTATAGGAAAACAGCATGGAGTTTCCTTAAAAAACTAAAATTTGAACTGCCATATGATCCTGCAGTTCCACTCCTGGGTATATATGAAAACTTTGGGATATATATGTATCCCAAAGTTCACAGCAGAACTATTCCCATAGCCAAGACATGGAAGCAACAGAAGTGTCCATCAACAAATGAATGGATAATGAAGATGTGGCACATACATACAATGGAATATGACTCAGCTATAAAAAAGAATGAAATAATGCCATTTGCAGCAACATGGATGGGCCTAAAGATTATCACACTAAGTGAAATAAATCAGACAGAAACAAATATCACAATTATCCCTTACACGTGGAATCTAAAAAATAATGCAAATGAATTTATTTACAAAGCAGACTCACAGACAAAGAAAAGAAACTTCTAGTTACCAAAGGAGAGGAATAAACTAGGATCTTGGGATTAACAGATACACACTACTATATATAAAGTAGATAAACAACAAGGACCTACTGTATAGCACAGGAGATCATATTCAATATTTCACAAAACCTATAATAGAAAATCTGAAAAAGAGCATATATATATATATATATATATATATATATAACTGAATCACTTTACTGCACACATGAATCTAACATAAAATTGTAAATAAACTATACTTCAATTTTTAAAAAACTCCTTCTGTTTCACATTTTACTCTAAAGAACCACATGGTCTGACCCTCATACCCACATCTCTGACCTTGTCTCCTATTGTTCTGCCAGGTCAGCCCCCTGGGTGTGTCTTGGACATGTCAGGGCCCCTCCTGCCTCTGGTCTCTGCATGTTTGCATGGGCTGTTCCCTCTCTGATATGCTCTTCTCCTGGTATCGGCCTGGCTCCTCTCTCACTTCCTTTAAGTCTTTATTCAAACATTACTTTCTCAGTGGGGCTTTCCCCAGCCACCCCATCTAACATTTTGACACCCTTTCCCTTGGGCCTTTCCTGTCCTTTCCTTGCTTCATTTTTCTCCTTAATACTTATCCTTGACAGACCACACACACAATTTATTTTTATATGCTTCATGCGTCAGGGTTCTTGCTTGTTTTAATTCACCACTTTATGCTCAGTGCCTGGAACAGTGCCTGATCCCTAGCAGGCACTAAGTGAATATTTGCTCAATGAATGAATGAACCAAGAGCTGGAGGCTGCATGGAGACCGGTGGCCACCAGCCCCCAACATCCATGGGCAGGACCCCTGGAGGAGCCAGCCTGATTTCCCCTCCAAGCACCTTGACCCAGGCTTTGGAGGAATGATCAGGGAGTGTGGGCCACTGAGATAGGGTCAGGGCAGTAGGGCAGTGCCTTGCCACTGGGCTTCAAGGCTCACAGGCAGCTGTGTGGATGGAACCAGTGGGTTCCAGTGGCAACAGGAACTATGAAGTGTGAGAGGCAGTATGTGCTCAGGGCTGCCCATGAAATAAACAGATGTGGGTGGGAAATCTTCCCAGAGCCAGGTAGGATTTCTCCCTGTTGTGTATGGCAGGGAGGGTGATAAAATATTCATTAAGGGCTCATACCTGGAGGGAGGCCTTGCTGAGACAGGTGAAACCAAGAACCCACGTCTCATGATGATCACGTACATACATGCGTGCTAACTCACTTCATCATGTCCGACTCTGTGCGGCCCCATGGACTGTAGGCTGCCAGGCTCCTATGTCCATGGGATTCTCCAGGCAAGAATACTGGAGTGGGTTGCCATGTCCTCCTCCAGAGGATCTTCCCATCCCAGGGATTTGAACCCATGTCTCCTGCATTGCATGCAGATTCTTTACCACTGAGCCACCGGGGAAGCCTGTGATGACTACAATGCACTGATAATACAGAAAAATGCATGCACTCATGGTGGGGGTAAATGGGCTCCTGAGAGCTCCACTTTCCCCCTCCCCCTAATCAGGGTGGTGCATATATAGGAATGAAGGTATATACTATGATGCTGGAAATTTTTATTTCCAGCATTGTGGTTCAGACAAACAAGCCTAAGGACCTTCAGAGGCTCAGGGGGGTCACAGAGGATGGGGGTTGGAGGGCACTGGGGGAAAAGGGGCCAGGCTACTGGGCTGGCTGTACGGGAGCCGCAGAGGTGGGGAGCGGGGACAGCAAGAGGCAGGCACGGCACAACAGAAGCAAAACTGCTTTCAAAGGTGAAGTACAGAGCAAAGGTGAGCTGGAAGGATTTTATGAATATTACCGGGAGATGAGTATCCGGAGCAAAGACGCGGGAGGGGAAAAGTCAGCCCTGGGTAAAAAGCTTTAAAATATCGCATCTCATTAATGCCTCTAGTCCACACAGCAGGCAGCCACGGTTCCCTGCGATTTACAGATGAGGGGCCAGGAGCTCAAAGAGGCTAATTCACTTGCCCAAGGTCACACAGCTCTTGGTGGCTGGATACAGAATTTGATCCAAGTTTCTCTAACTCCAAAGCCAGTGGTTCTTCACAGGAGCCCTGTGAGGCTTTCTGAAAATTTGGGGGATATTTTTTTCCTCTAAATGTAGTAATGCCCAAGCATTTATATACAGGCACACCTCAGAAATACTGCAGGCTCCATTGTAAACCACCTCAATAAAGCAAATATCACAATAAAGCAAGTCACATGAATTTTTTGGTTTCCCGGTTCATATAAAAGTTATGTTTACACTATACTGTGGGCTTTTCTGATAACTTAGAGGGCAAAGAATCAGCCTGCAATGCAGGAGACCCAGGAGATGCAGGAGACACACGTTTGATCTCTGGACTGGGAAGATCCCCTGGAGGAGGAAATGGCAACCCACCCCAGTATCCTTTCCTGAAAAACCCCATGGACAGAGGAGCCTGGCGGGCTACAGTCTAAAGGGTGGAACACGACTGAGTGACTAAACACACACACACTATACTATGATCTATTAGCTGTATGACAGCATTGTGTCTAAAAGCACAATGTACATACGTCAATTTAAAAATACTTCATTGCTACAAAATGCAGACTGTCATCTTAGTCTTCAGAGAGTCATAATTATTTTAACTGGTAGAGGGTCTTGCCTCAATGTTGATGGCTGCTGACTGATCAGGGTAGTGGGTGCTGAAGGTTAGGGCACCTTAAAATAATACAAGAATGAATTTTGCACATCAATTGACTCTTCCTCTTAGGAAAAATTTCTCTGCAGCGTGCAATGCTGTGTAATAGCATTTTACCCACAACAGAACTTCTTTCAAAGTTGGAACCAATCCTCTCAAACTCTGATGCTGCTTTATCAACTAAGTTTATATAATATTCTCTTTTTTAAAGATAGCAGTCATTTCCTTTGCTCATATTTTTTTAAAAATAGTTTTTATTTATTTATTTTTGGCTGTGCTGGGTCGTCATTGCTACGTGGGCTTTTCTCTAGTTGCAGAGAGTGGGGGCTACTCTCTAGTTGTGGTGCTCAGGCTTCTCATTGTGGTGGCTTCTCTTGTTGCAGAGCACGGGCTCTAGGCTATGCGAGCCTCAGTAGTTGTGGCATGTGGGCTCAGTGGTTGTGGCTTCTGAGCTCTAGAGCACAGGCTCAATAGTTGTGGCTCATGGGCTTAGTTGCTCCAAGGCATGTGGGATCTTCCCAGATCAGGGATAGAACCTGTGTCTCCTGCACTGGAAGGCGAATTCTTTACCGCTGAGCCACCAGAGAAGCCCTATGTAATATTCTTAAGTCCTTTATTGTCATTTTAACAATCTTCATAGCATCTTCTCCCAGGAGTAGTTTCCATTTCAGAAAACCACTTTCCTTGCTCATCCATAAGAAGCAACTCTCCCCATTTGTGAAAGCTTTATCATGAGTGAGTGAATGAAAGTCACTCAGCGGTATCCGACTCTTTGCGACCCCATGGACTATACAGTCCATGGAATTCTCCAGGCCAGGATACTGGAGTGGTTAGCCTTTCCCTTTTCCAGGGGATCTTCCCAATCCAGGGATTGAACCCAGGTCTCCCACATCGCAGGCAGATTCTTTACAAGGTGAGCCACAAGGGAAGCCAGCTTTATCGTGAGATGGCAGTCATTCAGTTAACATCTTCAGGCTCCACTTCTGATTCTAGTTTTCTTACTATTTCTACCACATCTGCAGTTACTTCCTCCGCTGGAGTCTTGAACCCTTCAAAGGCATCTATGAGAGTTGGAATCAACTGCTTCCAAACTCCGTTAATGTTGATATTTTGACCTCTTCCCATGAATCACAAATGTTCTTCCTGGCATCTAGAATGGTGAATTTTTCCTTTCCAGAAGATTTTTGATTGACTTTTCTAAGACTCATCAAAGGAATCACTACCTATGGTAGCTATATTCTTCTAAAATGTATTTCTTAAATAATAAGACTTGAAAGTTGAAATGACTCCTTGATTCATGGGCTGCAGAATGGATGCTGTGTTAGCAGGCATGAAAACAACATTAATCTCGTTGTACATCTCCATCAGAGCTTTGGGCAACCAGGTGCATTGTCAGCGAGCAGTAAGATTTCAAAAGGAAACTTTTTTTCTGAGCAGTAGATCTCAACAGGGGACTTAAAATATTCAGTAAACCATGTTGTAAACAGATGTGCTGTCATCCAGGCTTTACTGTTTCATTTAGAGAACACAGGCAGAGTAGATTTAGCATAATTCTTAAAGGCCTGAGGATTTTCAGAATGATAAAGGAGCACTGGCTTAAACATAAAGTCACCAGCTGCAGAAGCTCTGAACAAGAGAGTCATCCTGTTCTTTGAAGCTTTGAAGCCAGGCACTGACTTCTCCTCTCTAGCTATGAACGTCCTGGATGGTATCTTCTTCCAGGAGAAGACTGTTTTGTCGACATTGAAAATCTGTTGCTTCGTTGTGCTGCGTGTGCTGTACTAAGTTGCTTCACTAGTGTCTGACTCTTTGCGACCCATGGACTGTAGCCCGTGAGGCTCCTCTGTCCATGGGATTCTCCAGGCAAGAGTACTGGAATGGGTTGCCATGCCTTCTCTAGGGGATCTTCCCAACCCAGGGATCAAACCTATGTCTCTTGAGTCTCCTGCATTGGCAGGTGGGTTCTTTACCACTAGCGCCACCTGGGAAGGCCTTGCTGTTTGGTTGTAGCCACCTTCATGAATTATCTTAGCTAGATCTTCTGGATAACTTGCTGTAGCTTCTACATCAGCACTAGCTGCTTCACTTTGGACTTTGATGCTACGGAAGTGGCTTCTTTCCTTAAACCTCATGAACTAACCTCTGGTAGCTTCAGACTTTCCTTCTGCAGCTGCCTTACCTCTCTCAGCCTTCCCAGAATTGAAGAGAGTTAGGGACCTACTCTGGATTAGTCTTGGTTTAACAGACTGTGGCTGGTTTGATTCTCTATCCAGACCACTCAAACTTTCTCCATTTCAGAAATAAGGCTGTTTCACTTTCTTATCATTTGTGTGTTCACTGGAGCAGCACTTCCATTTTCCTTCAAGAACTTTTCCTTTGCATTCACAACTTGGCTAAGTGTTTTTGGCCCTCCTCAGTTTTTGACATGCTTCCCTCACTAAAAATCACTTCTATTTATATATATATATATATAATTTAATTTTGGCTGAGCTGGGTCTTCATTGCTGTGCGTGGGCTTTCTCCAGTTTTGGCAAGTGGGGGCTACTCTCTAGTTGTGGTGCACAGGCTTCTCACGTGGTGGTTTTTCTCTTGTTGTGGCATGTGGGCTCTAGAACACAGATTTAGTAGTTGCGGTGCACAGGCTTAGTTGCTCTGTGGCATGTGGGATGTTCCAGGACCAGGGATTGAACCCATGTCCCCAACATTGGCAGGAGGATTCCTATCCACTGGACTCCCAGGGAAGTCCTATTGCTAATTTGTTTTTTTTTTTTTAATTTAAAGTAAGAGATGAGTTACTTGTCCTTTCATTTCAACAGTTTGCCATTGCAGGGTTATTAATTGGCTTAATGTCAATATTGTTGTGTCTTAGGGAACAGGGAGGCCCGAGGAGAGGGAGAGAATGGGAGAACAGCCAGTACGTGGAGCAGTCAGAGCACACACAACATTTACTAGTTAAATTTGCTGTCAGTATTATTTGAGGTGCCTCAAAACAACTGTGTCAGTAACATTGAAGATCACTGATGACAGATCACCATAACAATCACGATAATAATGAAAAAGTTTGAAGTACTGTGAGAATTACCAAAATCTGACACACAGACAAAAGTGAGCAAATACTGTTGGAAAAATGGCTCCAATAGATCTGCTCCACGCAGGGCTGCCACAAACCTTCAGTTTGTAAAAAAGAACACAATTATCTGCAAAACGCCATAAAGCAAAGCACAATAAAATGAGGTGTGCCTGTACTGAAATATACTCTATTATGTTATTTTCCTTTAATTTATCCTTTGTGTTATACTTAGGATATTATACGTTTTTAAATCATGCATGCAGAAGGGTTAAAGTATTGGTGAATCCATTTTAGGATGGTAAAGCACGCTTTTTCAAATACTTATAAAATAGATTGGATCAAACTGAGAAATACCACACCCTTCAAGGTCAAAAAGGAAGAGTGATGTCACCTCAGCTCTGGCCAAACCACCCACTCCTAACTCCAGGACCTAGAAGGAGAGAGGGTGGCCAAAGCAGGCAAAGGAAGAGGAGGGGTGTAGCTGTAGCCTGATGCAAGAAGCGGGCAGGGCAGGGGTAGGAGTGAGACCCTCCTTTGACAGCACTGGGCTCACATTCACTACTACACTGCCAGCCCTTCCCAGAGGGACTGGCTTCAACCAGACAGCCCCAGCCCCACGTGCCTACCGGATATATTATACCATGAGGGTTGGCAGTGGCTGGCGTACCTGATGATGCCGGTGACAGCCCCGCAAAAGCCTTTCTGTTGAAGTAAATGCACCTTTGTGTGCTCTGCGGCTCATTCCTAGCTCATTTGTAACCTCGGGGCTACCCTGCCCTCTGGCCTTTGGCGTTTGCTGAAGGAACACAAACTTTTAAAGGTCAGACTTAGTGAAATCCATTGGAGCACAGCGTGTCATCAGGCATTTAGGATCTGGGTTAGCTGACGCTTTGGACTGTTCATCACTGTCCATCCGCACAGCCAACCAAAGGCTCTAACTGTCAGTCTTCAAGAACAGAACCGACTGCTGAATGCAGGCTGAACCATCCCGGCGTTAGGTGGGTCTGGAGGGATGTGGTCAGAGAAAGGAAATGAAAGCAAAGGAAAAACATTAGGAAGATGATGGAGCTAAGGACAGGTGAGGAGGCAGAAGGCAGATTCTTTCACAAGGGGAAGCATAGACTCCAGCGAAGGGCAGAGGTGGGGACACTGCACCAGGCGCTGGACATCGTTACAGACATGGGGCTACCCCATCACAACATCTCCTCCCTGCGTCTCGGTTTTCTCTTCTGTAAATGACAGAGCTGGACCAGGAGACTTCCAAAGGCCTCTTCCAGCTCTGATGGCCTATGCGCTGGGGAGTTGGGTCGAAGGAGGGTGCAGAGAGCAGAGCGCTGGCCCCACAGCTGCTCTCTGTCGCCGCTCAAGGCACCAAGGTCTGAGAGTCACCTGGGGCTCCTCCCTCCTTCCCGGCCATCCTGCTGCCCCTGCCTTGGCCCAGCCCTCCTCATCTCTCCAGCCCCCACCTTCTCCCCACCCCCAGCCCATCTGGCTGTCTCCAGCTTTCTTCGAAACGAGAAGCTCGAGGGAGCCACCACTGAGGCCAGCTCTGCACCGCTCCCAGGACATGCCTCGACTCCACACTAGAGCAGGGCTTCAACCCCCTTCTCCATCCTCAGCCCTCCCACTTTGGGGCTCAGCCACTGGGGCTTCCTAGGCTCCTCTGCCCCATGTCCTCCCCTCACAGGTCTATCTATTAATAGAAACATCTTACTCAAAACTTAGTTCAGACTGCACCTCCCCGGGACGGAGAAGGCAATGGCACCCCACTCCAGTACTCTTGCCTGGAAAATCCCATGGACGGAGTAGCCTGGTAGGCTGCAGTCCATGGGGTCGCTAGGAGTCGGAGACGACTAAGCGACTTCACTTTCACTTTTCAGTTTCATGCATTGGAGAAGGAAATGGCAACCCACTCCAGTGTTCTTGCCTGGAGAATCCCAGGGACGGGGGAGCCTGTTGGGCTGCCGTCTATGGGGTCACGCAGAGTCGGACACGACTGAAGCGACTTAGCAGCACCTCCCCGGGAAGCCTCTTCTGGGTTCCCGGGGCAGAGCTGAGCAGTCGCTACTCAGCTCAGCGGGTTCCTCCAGGCCTCTGCAGACTGGGTTATAATTATGATCTGTAGAGATCATCTCCCTCATGAGACTCTGAATCCTCAGGACAGAGGGGGTACCCTCACACCACACCTGACATAAGGCGGGAAAGACTGACCTTCCTATACTCCAAGTTCACTCGGCTCCACCACCAACCAGATCTGTGGTCTTTGGGAAGTGTCACCTCCTCCCTCCCAGGACTCCCATTTCCTCATCGGTGCATAGGATCTGAGTCTGAGCTCCAGAGCTGGAGTGAGCCCTGTCCATCCTGGCCCGCCGAGCGGGATTCTGGGGCTCTGCGGGGGTGGTGTGAGGCTGGCTGTGTGGGAGCATCTCTTTTCCTGGTCGCCACTGGGGCAGACACACTTCAGCACAGATGCGCTCACACGCAGACCCTGCAGTGATCCATCCTTCCACTCTATGCTCTCAGGGTTAATTAGCCTGCAGCATCTATAGGGCGCTTTCTTCTTTAATAGCCAATTAGATCTTGTTAGCTCTATTGTCATTTATAGGACAAGTCACAGAGGCACTCCCAGGGCCGCTGGCCCATCTTGCAGAAGCCGGCAGCCCAGATCCCTCTGCTGGGCGAGGGGGAGAGAACTGGAGGCCTGGCCTGGGAAAGAGGGCTTGGGGAAGAGCACCGAGGCAGGTCCGCTCTGGGAGGGAGAGGCAGCTGAGAGCCTGGTGCTTGCTCCTGCCAGGTCACGAAGCAGGGCTCTCTGGGTGAGTGATGGGAGGCCCTTCAGGCTTGTTCCGGTTTTGTCACCTCTGTGTGCACCTGGGGGCTGCACACAGCTGGGTCCACGGTTGGTGGTCTGCATGGCGGCTCCAGCTGCAAATCATGCAGGCCTCTGCAGAGCGGATCAATATCCAGCCGGGCCGCCCTGCTAATGACAACGCATCTCAGCCTGGTCACACGGCCCAAGACGGGGGCCCGGGCTGTGCTAACGAGGCCGGGACAGCTCTGTCCCATCCTGCCTCCTGCCTGTGGCCACCTGGCAGGCCAGGGAGGCAGTGGGCCAGCCAGACCCCACAGGCTGATCTCTCTTCCTATTCTGCATAAATGAGATTTCTGACAAGCACGGCCTCGAGCACCCTGGCCGCAGAAGGACTGATGTCTTGATGTGGCCGAAGCAGCCTTTCTCTCTCGCTTTGCAGTGAGAACAGAGGGAGTCTTTCTCACAGGCACCTGGGTGAAATATGTCTCGGAGACAATCCCCTGGTGAGCCACGGAAGGCCCGTCACGGCAGGACATGGCAGCCATGCTGGACAGAGGGAGAGCCAGGACCTCGGTCGGGAGCAGCCTGAAGCCCTGGAGGCTGGAAGTGAGCGGACAGGATGGCTCCAGGGACAAGCTCAGCGCCAGGGAAGTTGAAGACCCCTGGTCTATTTACAGCCCCTTGGGGGCTGGACCACAGCTGGCTAATTTATAGCTCAGAACACAGCTCAGTACCGCCTCTGTCTGCAGGCACAGGTCAGCTTGTGTGAGAAAGAGCCCCCCGACCCCATACTTCTGGGGCTGCAAGAGCAGAGCTGGCGTGAGCACTCTTAGCCAGGGGTCTCTGAGTCTCCTCCTTGGGGGCTGTGAATCATAATAGTAAAGGCCTTTGAAAGGGGTGAGAAGCAGATCTGGCTTCAGCTGAGGCTCAAGATCTTTTCTTTCTTTCTTTTTTTTTTACCTTCCTACATGCGCTGGAGGGGAAAAGGAAATAATAAAGTTCCTGTGATCAAGCCTGAGGATGATAAACTAGGAAGAACGGAACTGCAGGAGGAGATGGGAAAACATTACAGGAGACTGCAGTGTTTTATGGCCTGTGCGGCTTTTCTTTCTCTCTCTTTTTTAAGCGAACAAATGAAAGGGCTTGGATTTTAATTGGGGCTACTGCAAGACAAAAATTATCCTGGGTTTACCCAGGTAGGGGTGGGCTCCTGGCTGCCTGTTCCTCCTCTGTCTCCCATTGACCTGATTGCAATCTCTAGGAGGCCTGAGGCACAGTCTCTCCCTCCTGCACCCAAGCGAGCTATGAGTCAGGCTCCAGGAAGCCGGCGCTGGAGGGAAGGGACCTCTGAAACCCCATAGATATCTAATTCTCAAACTGTGCTCCCCAGAACACCCTCCTAGGCTACAGCTGGGTATAGGGAGGTAGGGGGAGAAGGGACGCCAACCTCCAAGCCCCCAACATCCTGCTTCGATCCCGGTAGCTCAGTTTTTACCTATTGGGATTCTGTGTGTAAATGAAAGATGTAACCGCTAAAAATAAGTTTGGAGGCCACTAATCTGGTCTGATCATCTCATTTTACAGATCAAGGCCTCCGAGGCAGTCCAAGCGGGAAAAGCTGGTCTCAGGTCATGCTGCAAATGAACAGCCAACCTGAGGCCCGAGACACGGCATCTTGTTTAGGCCACTGTTCCTTTCCCAGCACCATTCTGCTTGCAGTTATTTTGTCTGCTATCACGGTTTCCTTGCTCACAATGCCAAAGCTACACTCCCAGTCCAGACCCCAATGCTCATGCCTCAGACCTGTATGTCCAGCTGTTTACCCGAGGTCCTGAGTACCTGCAGTCCATCACATCCCCCACGCACCCTCTGCCCCTGGTTGATATTAACCTCCCAGTCTCCCAGCGGCAGCTCCAGAATTTTTATAGGAGGGAATGAAAGACAGTCAGTCTTAAAGGGGGAATGGTGCTAGCGAACTTGTCTACAGCTGAGTCTGCATGGCTTTCTTAGGTTAGATGTTTAATTGGGGTGCTAAGGATGCTAATGGCGACCTCCTCCTGACTCAGCCACTGCAGTCATCCCGAGTGGAAATCTGGAAACATCCTTGCCTCTGTCTTCACGTTTCCCGCCTGCCCCTTCCAATCAATAACCAAATCCTACTAAACCGACTTCTGAAATAATATTTTACTTCATCTCTGTCCTCTATCAGCTCTACGTGAAAGGTCCAGGCCTCCTGGCCTCTTCTATGTCAGCTTTGGAGGCCAGGGCTCTGTCTTTCGTGTCCACCTCTATATACCCACACTCACCAAGCACCCAACACATACTTGTCAGTCAGTAAATATTCATGAAAAGGACAAATTGATGGATGAACAAATGGATGGACTACTGCAACAGTCTCTTAACTAGTCTCTTTTTTTAAAGTTTTACCCTCTTCAAATATCCCCTCTATTTTACTTCTGGGAAGATTCATCAAAGATATAAATTGCCAAGGCACTCTCCTTACTTAAAACCCGTTTGTATTGGTTCTTTGTTCCTCCCTAAGTTGAAGCTTCCTTCTCCAGCACACAGGGTCTTCACGACTGGGTCCACGATTCCTCTTCAGTCTCATCTCCCCGGCTCCCTGTCTGCCCTACTTACAATTCCCCTTTGGCGTATCCTTCTTCATCTGGCCCACTTTCACTCTTCTTTTAAACCCAGCTCAGGGGACATCGCCCTTAAAAACTAACTCCTGCCGCTACCACCCCTATTCTAGGCTGGTGGGAGCCTTGCTTCCCATTCCACAGTGTAAATCTCCATTCCTGCCATCACTGCCCTGAGCTGAATGATCTGTTATGTGCCATCTCCCCCATTAGACTGCTCAATCCTTGAAAACAAGTCCCCTGTCTTATTCATCTGTCTCCCCGACACCTAGTGCAAAGACCAGCATGGAGACTATAGTTGTTTTTCTGTTGCTGTTTTTGGACATGCCACACAGCATGTGGGATCTTAATTTTCTGACCAAGGATCAAACCCTGGCCCCCTGCACTGGAGGGCTAGAGTTCTAACCACTGGACTGTCAGGCAAGTCCCATAATTGGGTTCTGAAATGAGTCAATGTGCCCCTCTGGGGCTGATTCAGAGAAGCAAAGCCTCAGAAGTCTTCCCTACAGCTGAGTGTGCTCTAAAGGAAGGGGTCAAACCAGTTTGTCTCTGTTCCCCCACCCAAGGTCATCGCAGGCACTGGTTATCTCCAGTATTACCTGGTTATCTCAAGCCTTTCCAAGATACTTGCTGATGGGGCACTGTTCTTGTTTACTCTTACAAAGTGGGCAGGGGAAGCAGATGCAAAGGTGTCAATGGCACAGTGGTAGACTCTCTCCTGCCCTCCAGCCAAGTGGTGAGGAAGGCAACCATCATCCCAGGTACCACTGAGACTTGATCAACTTGCCGTGTGGAGCTACCACGTCCACCCCTTGCTGCCTGGCTGGGTTCGGAGAGGAATAGAATGTGAGCCACCCATAGAGGGACCATGGTCAGCCCAATCCAATGCAGACACATCACAGGAGGGTACCCTTACAGCAGCACGATGGGAGCAGGAAAGGGCTGGGAACAGCATCAACCAGTAGGGAAAATTGCCAAGCTCCAAGCTGCAGAATGCTCTCCATCCAACTCAGAAGTGAGGAGCACAAGTAACCCCAATATGCCCCTCAGGCCAGTGGCAGGGCATCTGGGGACATAAAGGTCCCACTGTTCAAGAGGCAAGAAATAATCTGCATTCAGGATAAAGGGAGGGGCATTTGGACCAAAGTAAGTCTCCCTTTTTTTCTTTCAGGACATGTCAGAAGAAAGCGACTGGTGCCCAGGATGTGGGCGCACTGAGGATAAGGGAAACAGAGTCCTCCCCATAATGTACCTCTGGGTTCCACTGCTCCCTCTGCAAAAGGCTCTCTTCCTACTTCTTCTAAAGGAGGCTGCAAAGAATGGGAAGAAAAGACTTTTTGGGGTCATCTCACAGCCTGTGTTCAAATCCTAGATGCTCAGTTGATTAGCCACATTCTCAATGGAAAGTTATTGCACAATTTTGAGCCTCAGTCCTTAACTAGGAAAAGGGGAGTGATGATATATATTTGAGCTGATTATGTGGGAGTTCATGGAGATAATATGGGTGAGGAGTCTTGTGTGGTGCCTGCACATCACAGGCACTTAGAAACTGCTGGCTCCCTCCTTTTACCCTACATTTTCCTAGGATACCTCGCCCCCACCTCAAGTCTGAGGATTGGGTCATGGTAAGAGTAAGCCCATTCCAAGGATTTCCCTGGCAGTCCAGTCATTAAGACTTGGCCTTCCAATGCAGGGGGTACAAGTTCAATTCCTGGTTGTGGAGCTGGTATCCCACATGCCTCATGGCCAAAAATCCAGAACATAAACAACAGAAGCAGTGTTGTTGTTGTTCAGTCACTCAGTTGTGTCCAACTCTTTGTGACCCCATGGACTGCAGCACGCCAGGCTTCCCCGTCCATCACCATCTCCCGGAGTTTGTTCAAATTCATGTCCATCAAGTCGATGATACCATCCAACCATCTCATCCTCTGTCGTCCCCTTCTCCCCCTGCCCTCAATCTTTGCCAGCATCAGGGTGTTTTCCAATGAGTCAGCTCTTCACATCAGGTGGCCAAAGTATTGGAGCTTCAGCTTCAGCATGAGTCCTTCCAGTGAATATTCAGGGTTGCTTTCCTTTAGGATTGACTGCTTTGATCTCCTTGCTGTCCAAGTGACTCTCAAGAGTCTTCTCCAGGACCATAGTTCAAAAGCATCCATTCTTCAGTGTTCAGCCTTCATTATGGTCCAACTCTCACATCCATATATGAAAAACCATAGCTTTGACTATTTAGGCAAAGTGGTGATGTCTCTGCTTTTTAATACACTGTAGAAGCAGTATTATAACAAGTTCAATAAAGACTTTAAAAATGATCCACGTAAAAAAATCTTTAAAAAAAATGATCTAAAAAAATGAATAAGCCCATTCCACAGGAAGGTGAAACTTAAGATAGGCGATTTGGGAGCAATGAGGCCAAGGTAAAATGAGGCATGCAAGAGCTTCATGGGGGACAGAAGCCAGGAGTCCCTAAAATGGGGTCTTGACTGCCCCCAACCCCGTTTTAGGCCACTCTTGGAACACATTTTGAAGTTTGGGCCTTCTTGCTCTGAACGGAAGTCAAGGAGGGAGAGTGAATACCAAGAAAGGTAGTAAAAATGATTAAAGGAATCAGAATTCTTGACCTATAAAGGGAGGTTAAAGGAACATAATATGTGGGACCCACAGAACCAGGATCCATGAGGACATGATAACTTCCCATAAATATGCGAGACACAGACACATAAAAGAAGGGCAAGAATTATTTCAGGAAGCTGGGGACACCATTAAAAGAAGAAATGGCCTGAAACTAAAATAAGAGAAAGTTAAATCTGGGCCTTGGGAGCATTGGCTGATGGGGAGGGTGGGGGCCAAGACACCTGGCTTGTTGGTGCAAAGTCATCAAGAAACAAAAGCCACAGGTCCCAGGGCTATTGTTCCTATTTGGGGAGAAATAGCCACTTTGGGACCCATCTGGGCCACTCGGGAGGTGACTCTCTGAGCTGAACCGAGGTTTCTGGGCATCCAGTTCCTGACAGGCAGGGCCCTGGCGCTGGCTGCTGGGCTGTCTGCTATCTGGGCCCAACCTCACTCTCGAAATACAGAGACAGGTGCAGCCAGTGCCTGCTGTGGGCTTGGCTCAGCCGACTGGAGTGTGAGGCCAGGAATCCAAGGTCACAAGTTTGAACCTCATGTGGGCTTTGCCAAGGCTTGCCGTGACAGAATATGGCTGGACAAGTAAATAGCTACCTCCACTGGTGCGAATGTGCTCCAGAGCACAAGCCCCTCCCCCAAAAGACCATTCCAGAACGTGAGCCTCCAGAGTGCCCACTATGTGTAAACTGGCCGTAAATGTCCAAACACACTCTCAGGAGAGAGCATTTCTACCCAGGACTTCAATACCATACACTAAAGCTGCTCAATTGCCAGGAGGGCAGGTGGGGCAGGGGACATTGGGCTTGCGGGCATCGGGGCTTGGCGATGGCCTTGGCTGAAGGTAGCTGTACTCCTGTTTTTAGGGTCTGGAGGAGTGGAAGGAGCGGGCAGAGCTGACTGTGAACATTTCTCCCACCTGTTTGCACAGATCTCCTATCTGCCCATAAATCACTTTTACAGTCCTTCTCAAACTTCACATAAAATTTATCTTGCTTTTTGCCTGAAATCAACTAAAAAAGAAAAAAAGCTTTAATTACAATAAGAGACACCAAGAGCAGAACACATGGAAAGCCCATTCAATACTCATTTATTCACTCAATCAATAAATATTTATCGAGCACCAGGAATGCACCGTGAGGTGTGATGGAGACCACGAGATGAATAAGGCATTCTCCCTATCTTCAAGGAGGTTTCCCTGGTGGGGGCGGGGGCAGTCACTGATAGACAGAGACACAAAAGTTATCAGATAGGCTGAAGGTGATTTATTTTAACAGAAGGGTAGACTATTAAGTAACTCAGAGGAGAAATGAATCATTCTGACAGAGAGGATCAGGGAAGATTTCAGAGAGGAGGTGACATGTGACCGGAGTCTGGAGTAAAGAGTGGAATTTTATCAGGCAAAGATGGCAGGGAAGGGTATTTCAGGCATGGGGAATACCATGGACAAAGTCATGGGGGGCAGGAAAACACTGGCTGTCTATAGGAGTAATGGCCCAGTAAAGGTAGAGAAAGGATTTCCCAGCCTGGCCCCCAAGTTTGGGCTCTCAACTACTGTTGTCTCTTCTTAGTGGTAAAGAACCCGCCTGCCAATGCAAGATACATAAGAAACTCAAGTTTGGGTCTTGGTTCTAGCCCTAGGTCAGGAAGATCCCCTGAAGAATGGCATGGCAACCCACTCCAGTATTTTTGCCTGGAAAATCTCATGAACAGAGGAGCTTAGTGGGCTACAGTCCATGGGGTTGCAAAGAGTCAGATGCAACTGAAGCAACTTGTCACACACAAAGCTAGGGAACAGGGCTCCAGGGTAGGGTTGGGGAAGGTGTCTATGGTGACAAGGCAGTAGTTTACAGTCATATCACTAAATGGCTTAACGCATCCCAAGGATTTTGTACTTTATTTTATTAAAAAAGAGGAACCCTAAGAAGTTCTTGAGTGGTGAACAACAATGGCCAGGTGTGCATGTTAGGGAAAAAACATGGTTCAACATATAGGATAGACTCAAGAAGTGAGAGACAGGACGCAGGCAAAAGCTCTCACCAAGCAAGATGTCATTAAAGATCTGACCAGGGGGACTTCCCTAGTGGTCCAGTGGCTAAGACTCTGAGCTCCCAATGCAGGGGGCCCACGTTCGATCCCTGGTCAGGAAACTAGATCCCACATGCTGCAACTAAGGATCCCAAATGTCGCAAGGAAGATCAAAAATCCTGTGTATCATAACCAAAACCTGGCACAGACAAATCAATAAATAAATATTAAAAACAAATAGATCTGACCATGGAGTGGCAGAAGAATGAAAACTCCACATTTCTGTAGGATCACATATATGTTGGGGCTTCCCAGGTGGCGCTAGTGGTAAAGAACCCACCTGCCAATGCAGGAGACATAAGAGATGCGGATCGATTCTGGGTTGAAAAGATCCACTGAAGGAAGGCATGGCAACTCACTCCAGTATTCTTGCCTGGAGAATTCCATGGACAGAGGAGCCTGGTGGGCTACAGTCCGTGGGGTCACAAAGAGTCGAACACGACTGAAGAGACTTAGCACGCACGCATGCATGCGCATGTTATCACAGCACTATAGCTGCACATTTCCTCAACCTGTTCCTTCTGCCTAGAATGCCCTCCACCCCGTCCAGCTGGTTCACTGGAGAGATCAGCGCAAGCTTTCCCCTCACCCCTAAACCCTGTCCCTGCTCTGTACTCCTGGTGCAGCCGGGATATTCCTACATCCAGTAATACTAGTACTACTATTATTAATTGTTTGGCCACTTGTCAACCTCTACCACCAGACTGGAAGGTCCTGAGGGTTTGGACTTTGGTTCTCCTTATCTCTGTATTCATAGGACCTGGGCCAGGCTAGGCACTCACAAAGGGTTCACCCCAGAAGAGATCATCCCTAAAGCAACCTATGTGTGCAACTGCATCTCCTCCTTTCGTATCCAGGTACACAAGTACATCCATTTTGGAATGCATGTGGGCCAGTGCTGTGTCTAGCACCTTTCCAACCCACTCTCACTCTGAGCCCCGTTGCTCTATTTTCAATGTTTGTTATCCCAACTAGCCTCCCTCGACTCCATTAAAATAGGATGAATTTTTTTCAGCTCTCATGCAGCACTCCATATTAGGTGATCTGAGCTGAAACACAATCTGTTTGCTGATATCAAAATGCTGCTGCTCACCCAGGGGATTAACACTCTGACAAAATCATTAGAAACGTGATGGAGTGGTGAGGCCTCCTGAGCTTGCCGAACGCTCATTCCTCAGCCTAATGAATGCCTTCCTCCCAGGCCACAGAGTTACACCCCATCCATTTCCCTGTCTTCCAGGCCGCCTGGAGACACCCATAAATGCCTTGGGGAAGGTTCATCCCCAGCTGGCTAGGCCACCTCCCAAGACCTCCAGCTAAGAACTGCCCGTGTAAGCTGTGGCTTTTTTTGTGTCAAGAATAAACATTTGATTTCGAGTAGGAGGGGAGAGTTTGAGGCAGATCAATATTTCCTCTGAGAACAACTAGAAGTGCTAGATGAAATGCAATATGCATTTGTGTTAAAGTCTCGTAAGGGTTTCCCAGGTGGTTCAGTGGGTAAAGAATCCACCTGTAGTGCAGGAAATGCAAGAGACACAGGTTTGATCATGGGTCAGGAAGATCCCCTGGAGGAGAGCATGCAACCCACTCCAGTATTCTTGCCTGGAGAATCTCATGGACAGAGGAGCCTGGCAGGCAACAGTTCATGGTGTCGCAAAGAGTCAGACACACCTGAAGTGACTGAGCACACACATACTCACACAAGGTCTCATAGGCCTGCTGGAGCAAGGGGATTAGCAAGGATATAATTACCCGGGGGGAAAGTGAGGAGAGGCAAACTCATGTTCTAGAGTTGCTTCTAACCTGGAGGGATTCACCATTTTCGAGTGCAGGACAAGAGGCTGAGGATAATTTACACAGGCACAGGGCTGCTGCTAGGAGACAAAAAAGTGAGCAAAGCTTCCAGCAGTATTAGGACTAGAAAGAGAAAAGTAGAGGCATGAGGGGCCTCAAGTGCATGGCCAGCTTTCCCCTGGGATCATTTATGGAATTCTGAAAGCTGAATGTAACAGAAGGGAAAAAAAAAACTAAGCAGAAAGTCTCTATGAAGCAGAGGGTTTTCCTGCAGTATTAAGTTACTGAAAAGACAAGACTAGAATCCAGGACCTATCAAAGGATGGGACCCTGTGAATACACAAGGCTCTCAATTAGTACTAGCTATAAAGGAGAGGAACAGATCAGACTAAACCTTATCAAAACACAATCCTGCATGGACTTGATTCAGTCTTTAGTTGGATAAAGATCACTGGTTGCACTCTGTCTAGCAAAGAGTAAACCCTCTCTTGAAGATCAGAGCATCCTACAGCCTATACGGTGCCTGGCATTCAATAAAAATATTAGGTATACCCAGAGTTAGAACCATACAACCAAATTCAAGAAGGAGAAAAAAACAAACAATAGAAACAGACCCACAGGTGATACAGATATCCAAGTTCAAAGAAAAGGACTCTAAATGTGATACTTTTGTTCGAAAAACAGAAAGAAAATTTATATGAATAGAATAGATTAAAATAAAGAATTTCACTAGAAAACTGTAAACTATAAAAAGAATCACCTGGAAATCTTCCAAGTGAATCATAATATTAAAAAATGGCAGTTTCCTTAATGGAGATAAAGACAAAAGCTAGGTCCCTGACTCTCCTAGATCTAACTAAGAGAGCCTGGGGAAGTCACTGAACTTCTCTGAGCCACATCTGTCAAATAGTAAAATGCAGGGCATCAAGAAGATAAAAGTAAATAACATACATGAAAGCTCTTTATAAATCATTATACAAATGTAAGGCATCATTATTATAATAGGCTGGCATCAATTCAAAATACAGAGCTTCTGCTCTATCACCAGAGGTATTTTATGTCAATGACAAACGATTAGTGTGCCCTTGATTAACGACCATATTGTTATAAAGGGGTTTGACCAGAGATAGCTGAGAGGGATAATAATAAAATAGCCATCTCTCAGTTACATTGGGGTTGATTATTCACTTTGTGGATTATCTCTGGACAGCTGAAATCCTAAACTAGCTTCTCCTACTGCTCAGTGCATTTTTGGATCACACCCTTCAGTTTCCCAGATGGTGCACGCTCATAGAATGCAGACTCATTTTGATGTGTGCCTGATGAAACATAATCAACAAGGTAAATCTGAAGCAGAAACATCACAATGCCTTCCAAAGCCAACAGCAATAATGTTGAGACAGTTGGTTATTTTGATTCTCCACATCACTGCTCTCTTCTATCAGCATATGTAATGGAGAAGAATGTCTTGGCTTTCACAGGCAAAGGTGATGCAGTCCATTCAGGACCAGTGGGACATTTGAGCTTCCCTGGCATAAAAGACAGGCACTCTGCAGGCCTTTGGGGGAATAAAACTATTAGAAGGTCAGGAACCTCGTCCAAACGGAGCTTTTACTTTTGCAAGGAAGATGGCATATGCGTAACCGATTATAACACAAGGTATAAGTGATTTAAGTATTATAAAAGTAACAGAAATACAGAATATTGTGCAAAAGCTGATTTGGTGTTGAGTTGATCACAGACTTTGGTGCCAAGGTGACAACAGAACTTGACCTTGAAAGGCAGCAAAACTGGAAATGATCCAAGCAGAAGGAAGATTATGAGCAAAGATACAGCTGAAAAAATGCAGCATGGGTACAATGAATTTAGTTTGATGAAGGTGTCTATCAAGAAGAATTTTCTTTTAAAGAATGACATTTATGAAGCATTTCTTATGTGTCATGCATTTTATATACATTTCCCAATTGGTCTCAAAAATGTTCCTCTGAAGTATTAATAGATATTATTCATCTCACTCTAGAGGTAAACTGAGATTCAAAAGAAAATTAATTTATTCAAGATCCATCAGCTGCCAAGTGGACAGCAGGATTCAGGCCCAGGGTGGTTTAGTTCTAAAGCCCACATACTTGCTGCCTCTGAGAGTAGCATGATTGACCCTCAGCCTGAATGGTGCTATCACACATGGGGGACCTCTCACACATAGCTGATGTGGAAGTTGTTCATATTGAGAAGGTAATTACAGCCACAAAGTAGATAAGACAGCCCAGAAAGGGTGAAGGGAGAGTCAAGGGATCAGGGAAGAAGAAAAAACAGAAAAAAAGATAAGGTAGTAGTTCAGTTCAGTTCAGTTGCTCAGTCGTGTCGTGTCTGACTCTGCGACCCCATGAATCGTAGCACGCCAGGCCTCCCTGTCCATCACTAACTCCCTAAGTCCACCCAAACCCATGTCCATCAAGTCAGTGATGCAATCCAGCCATCTCATCCTCTGTTGTCCCCTTCTCCTCCTGCTCCCAATCCTTCCCAGCATTAGGGTCTTTTCCAATGAGTCAACTCTTCGCATGAGGTGGCCAAAGTATTGGAGTTTCAGCTTCAACATCAGTCCTTCCAATGAACACCCAGGACTGATCTCCTTTAGGATGGAATGGTTGGATCTCCTTGCAGTCCAAGGGACTCTCAAGAGTCTTCTCCAACACCACAGTTCAAAAGCATCAATTCTTCGGCGCTCAGCTTTCTTCACTGTCAGGAGTAGAAAAATAGGAAAGGCTAATGGAAACCAAGATCAAGAGGGAGCTTCAAAAAGGAAGAGGTCACCCAAACTGTAACTGCTGCATAGAGGTAAAGGAGGTTGAGAAGATGAAGACAAAGAAAATGCCCTTTGGCTGGTAGTCTTGAAAAGAATGATTCCAATGGAAAGAGAAGTGCACATGTCCAGGTTATGCATACTGAATAGCTGACCTGACCCAGGGACATGGACTGCAGCTGGAGCAGAGCTTTCAAAACTTTTCTGATGGCATGAAAGTCATCATCTGGGGGTACTTGTTAAAAATATGAATTTCCAGGTGTCATCCTAGTCCCACTAATTGGAATCTCCAGGAAGGAGGGCCTGGGAAGGGGCCCGGAAGGTTCTTAAATCACCAGGGCCAGATTAATGTTTCTTAAACTTTAATGAACTTGAGAATCCCTTTGGGGGGGGGGCTAACTTGTAGATACTGATTTTGTAAGTATAGGGTAGAGTTTGAGATTATGCATTTTAACATAATCCCAGGTAATTTCACATACAGATGTGAGAGTTGGACCATAAAGAAGGCTGAGCACTGAAGAACTGATGCTTTCAAACTGTGGTACTGGAGAAGACTCTTGAGAGTCCCTTGGACAGCAAGATCAAAGCAGTCAATCCTAAAGGAAATCAACCCTGACTATTCATCGGAAGGACTGATGCTGAAGCTGAAGCTCCAACACTTTGGCCACCTGATGTGAAGAGCCAACTCAGTAGAAAAGACCCTGAGGCTGGGAAAGATTGAGGGCAGAAGGAGAAGGGAGTAACAGAGGATGAGATGGTTGGATGGCATCATCGACTCAATGGACATGAGTTTGAGCAAACTCTAGGAGATAGTGAAGGACAGGTAAGCCTGACGTGTTGTAGTCCCTGGGCACAGTCAGTTGGGCACAACTGAGCTACTGAACAGCAACAATAGGTAACTTCAACGCTGCGGGCCTGAGGATCATATTTTTAATGACAATGGACTGGACAAAAGCTTACTTATCCCAGAGAGGTAGGTGCCAACACCTGGTTCTTCTTGGCACCCTTCGTTTTTTACCACCTGCGGACCATGCTCCTGGCTCCTTTCCACACTCACCAATAGATGGCAGCAGATCTAAATGTCATCTTCCACAGAAATGCAATCTCGGGGATTCCATTCCATTCCATCTGACTTCCTGTACAACCTAAAAAGCATCCTTCATTCATTTCCTCAAGATAAACAATTGGATCAGATGAGGACAGAAAAGCCTTCCCAGGTGACTTGGGTACAGAGTGAGTGAGTTCTCCTTCTACTAGGCCCCTGTGCCACATATTGTCTGCACCCTTCTTTGGGCACTTGAATGTGTTGTCCTCTTATAGTTATTAAGTTGTCTTACACTGTCATTCAGTTTTTCACCTGTGTTAGTACTGTTTCCACCAGTCCTTGGGGGTCAGGAATCAAATATAATCCTTCTTTTTCTTCTTAACCTTGACTTACAGTTGTTTGTTCATAATATTGAGTATGAATGAGAGAATGGATCAGTCAGTCATTAATTAAATCAGATGCACATTCTATTTGTTCCACTTTTCTTCCTCCCAGAAAAAGGGGGAAAAAAAGGCTTACCAGAAAGTGTTAATGGTCTAGAAAAGTTTTGCACTTATTTGCAAAGTCTGTGTTCATGATTTATCCCTTGAGGATCTCCCAACACATTACCAGGGAAAACATTTTCTAGCCTGGCACAGGGACACTCAGGACTAGTGTTTATCAAGAGCAGGGTGTGAGGTCACAATGGCTTCATGGTGTCTGGTCTACCAAGAGACATGCTGGCCTTTCAAAACCATTCTCCCGTTTTCTATGGCTAGTCTACCATCGTTGGCCAATATGCCCCCCAAATATAAAATTCAGTTTTCCAGGGACTTCCCTGGTGGTCCAGTGGCTAAGACTCTGAGTTCCTGATGCAGGGGGCCTGGGTTCAATCCCAGGTCAGGGAACTAGTTCCTACATGCCGCAATTAAAGATCCTGCATGCTGCAACTAAGACCCACTGCAGCCAAATATATATATATATATATATTTTTTTTTTTTTAATTTCAGTTTTCCATTCTTTCTTAACAGTTAAAATATTTCAGCTGGTTAAGTCTTGTAGGTACTTCAATCATGCCATTTATTGTGGATTCACTAGACTATGCCTACTTTGCAAAATGGTGTCTTTCTTTTTTGAGTAAACATTTTAGGCTGCTCAGTCCTAAGACTCTCCACACTGTTCTCTCCCTAGAAGATGGCCTGATCTCATGGGTGGGGATAACACTTACATGCCAATGATTCCCCTATTACCTGTCTGTCCAAGACCTCTCTTCTGAGATCTACTATCTTATAACCATTTGACTGCCTGACATGCTGACTTGAATATCTTACAATTTCTGATCTCCCCTACCCCACCAATACCAAGGCTGCTCCTATTCCACTCTTCCCCTTCTTAATAAATAATACCTCTGGATACTGAGTTGGTCAAGCTGGAAATCTGGTCATCCCTAACCCTCCAATCATCCTCCACATCTATCTACTACCAAGACTGGTCAATTCAACTTCAGACAGATCCATTTACTTCTCACCATCCCCACAGTCGGAGAAGGCAATGGCACCCCATTCCAGCACTCTTGCCTGGAAAATCCCATGGATGGAGGAGCCTGGTAGGCTGCAGTCCATGAGGTCACGAAGAGTCAGACACGACTGAGCGACTTCACTTTCACTTTTCCCTTTCATGCACTGGAGAAGGAAATAGCAACCCACTCCAGTATTCTTGCCTGGAGAATCCCAGGGACGGCGGAGCCTGGTGGGCTGCCGTCTATGGGGTCGCACAGAGTTGGACATGACTGAAGCGACTTAGCAGCAGCAGCAGCATCCTCATAGTCACCACCTAATATAAGCCAACATCATCTCTGGCCTAGGTTATTAAAACCCAAATCATTTTTTGAGCTTTCAAAAAAGTCTTGAGCTTTCATTTGTACCCTCCACAATTTACAGAGTACCCCCTCTGTGTTAGTCAATGCTCTCAAAAGAGCACAGAAAGTTCAGGGGAGACTTCCCTTGTGGCTTAGACAGTAAAGAATCCATCTGCCAATGCAAGAGACCCAGGTTCGAGCCCTGGGTAGGGAAGATCCCTCAGAGGAGGAAATGGCAACCCAGTCCAGTAGTCTTGCCTGAAAAATTCCATAGACAGAGAAGACTGGCAGGCTACAGTCCATGGGGTCGCAAAGAATCATATACGACTAAGCGTGCACAGATGATGATAAGTCATAAGCAAACCTCTTACAATACAGGTGTTCATAAGGCAAGATGACCTAGGAGAGTGTGAACAGTAAAAGGAGGGAGAGACAGTGCCAGGGCACACTTCCTGGGGAACATGACATTTAAACTGAGTTTTAGAGAATGAGTAGGGATTCATCAGCCAGACACATGAACAAAATTCTTCTGAGTATGGTGACAGGTAAAGTATGTTTAGGGGGCATTCAGCAAAACAGAGTTAAGAGGGTAGATGGAGATTTGACTGGTGAGATGCGCAGGGACTAGATCACATGGGATGCTATTATGGGCCAAACTGTGTTCCCCTAAAATCCATATGTTGAAACCTAAACCTCTGTACCCCAGATTATAACTGTATTTCATGATACATCTTTTAAAGAGACCACTGAGTTACAACGAGGTTATGAGGGCAGGTCTTAATTCAATCTGACTAGTGTCCTGGCAAGAAAAGGAAATGTGAACACACAGAGAGATCCCAGAAGGGCATGTGCAGAGAGGAGACACCACGTGAGCAAAAGGTGAGAAGGTGGTTACTTGCAAGTCAAGGAGAAGGGCCTCAGGAGAAACCATGCCTGGCTAGCACCTTGACCTTGGATTTCCAGCCTCCAGAACAGTGAGAAAATAATTATCTGTTGTTTAAGCCACTCAGTATTTTGGTACAGAAGCCCTAGCAAATGAATATGCATTCGAGTTTGAACCTGGAGATAACAGGTGACTGGGGGAGGGTTTAAGCAGGGAAAACATTCTTCACCTAGGACTTCCCTGGTGGTCCAGTGGTTAAGAACCCATCTGCCAATGCAGGGGACAGGGGTTTGATCCTTGGTTCGGGAAGATCCCACATGCCGCAGGGCATCTAAACCTGTATGCCACGGCAACTGAGCCCTGGCTCTAGAGCCAGTATTTCACTACAAGAGAAACCACCTCAATGAGAAGGCTGCACACCACAACTAGAGAATAGCCCCCTACTCACTAGAGAAAACCTGCCTGCAGCAACGAAGACCCAGCACAGCCGAAAGTTGTTTTTTTTTTAAGAAAATACTCTATTCATCCATCTCTCAGCTCCCCATAAGCAATGTTGAAACTGTGTCAGAAGCTAGTAGTACAGCTCAAAGAAGGCTTATCTACAGAAATGACACTTTACATAGAGATGAAAGAAATGGAGAGGAGGTCAAATTATGGTCTAGACAAAGTATGTGTGAGGCTCTAAGACAGGAAGGCGGGGTGGGGGTAGGGGGGCACATTCAAGAAACTGACCTTAGGCCAGTGTGCGCAGACCTGGGTGAGACAGGAGAAAAGCTCTAAGAGATGCAGATGAAGGGGTCAAGGCCAGATCATGCAGGGCTTCACATGCCTCATAAGCAAGCATGTCTCTTCCCCGGAGAATTCTCCTGGGGACCCAGGCCTACTCCCTGATGGGGACAGAAGCTGAGGCCATGGCCATCTTCCCTTCCACTGAGCAGCTGGGGGAAGCCCTCCCTGCCATCCGTCTGGCTGCCCATCGACTGCCAAGGTGACACCACCAAATGCATTTCTTCCCAGCCAGGGCTCAGAGAGACACAGGATTTGCATTTCAATTTGACTTCTTTCCGATGATTCCAGCCAAAGCTTGGAAATCACTCCCCCTGTCATTCTCTCACCAGTTCTGTTTTCCTTTTTTCCTCCCTCCACCCCACTGAGGGCTCTTTTTTTTCTTTGACATCCTGCTCTTCGATGCAGAGAAAAGTCATCCTTAACAGCAGTTTTATTGCCCAGTGATATTAACACAATGAAGGAAATCACTGCTAATTTTTATGAATTATCTCATCATCTGCAACTAATTAACAGCTGCTGAAAGAGCAGGCATCCTGCCTCCCCTCCGAGACCCTTTACCTCGAGCATGCTTCCCAACAGCCCTACCCTTGCTGTCAAGGAGGGTCCTCTGCTGGAGATAAGCACTTCCCCTCCAGCAGACTCCCATCTCTATGCCCAACCCCCAGCCCCAATCCTGCGTTTTCGGCCTGCCCCAGCCAGGGGAGGCAGCAGTGGGGGGTTGACCAGTTACACTCAGCCATCGCTGGGCTGCCTGTGATGCGATGATTTAGGCTAGCTGGAAACTTTATTAAAATCCAATCTAAGTGGGCCGCCGTTGCCCTGTTCTCATTACCCTCCTCTCCAAAATCAGGCCTTGGCCCCTGTGCCTCACTGAATGTGTCTATAAAACTGAGTGAACAGGCAGCCAACAGCTAAATGGCACTTAATCAGGGGATAATCTAGACCCAGGTGGACAGTAAATACTGAGTGGGGCAGAGGGAAGAGAGGGAGGGAAGAGAAAACAGCAGAGGAGGTGGAGGCACACTCGCACATGCTGCAGTCTCCAGAGAGAGGAGCTGCCCAGAGACACAGAACCCCGAGCGGGACAGGGCTGGGGGCACCACGGCCAGAGAATAGGGAACCCAGAGCGGTGACATGACCCTGGAACATCCAACAGTTCACACAGCCTGGGGCTCACTCTCCTCCCGGGGTTCCCGCCTGAGTCCCAGATTTCTCGGAGCACAGTCCTGCCCCCACCTGCATCTTCCCCATCCCTCTCTACTCTTCCTCCAACCACATCCCCTCCTGAGCCTATCTAAGGAGCCTCTCTTCAAGCGCCCTGGCATCTGGCCAAACCCCAGGCAGCCGCTGGTGATGTCTGCAGAGATGAAGGGAAGGGCATCGAGGGACGGGGTGAAAGGGCTGGAGGCCAGTCCATCCCACTGTGGGGCAGAACCTCCCTGGTTGGGAGTCGGGCATCAGAGTCACGCCGGGCAGGGGGCCCCTGTGATGCCAGCCCGAACACACAGTCCTCCTTCTAAAGGTCAAATGCTCCAATGGCATGCCTGCTAGAATTGAAAAGGCCAGAGACTGCACGTCGAGTTATGGGGAGCGGAGGGGTGCAGGGAGGATGCTCCCGGGCAGAGTCTCTTTCTCCTCCTTTCCAAATTCTGAGACACTCAGCTGGCTAACACCTCCGCTCCCACTAGAATGTTCCAGGCTCCTTGCTGTTCTGTTTCAGGATGCGTAACTTAGTCCATGTAGTCCCCATTTCCTGCCCCAGGGTCCCCATTTCCAAAGTCACAGAGTATATGATCCCAAGGGGCACAAACACCTTCTTCATGGCAGCCAGGGGTAAGAATTGAGTCATTTACTCATTCCACCAATGTTTACTGAACACCTGCTATGAGCAAGGCTGAGAGGGGTGGTCTTGGCCCCCAGGGAAACCAATGCCAGAACAACTCTCATCACTATGTGACGTGAGCCGAAGGCTGGGGTGGAGCTGGCCACCCACAGTCCACTGTGGAGCAGGGAAGGGCAGACAGGCCTGTTATGGGGAAGGAAAGGACAGTCACGGAAATTTTCTTAGAGGAAGAGGGAGGTTTTGAAGAAAATTCTGCAGGTGAGGAGATAAGGAGATAAGGCAGATGGAGCAAAGGCCCAGGGATGAGACGCAGAGGTGCTTTGGGGCCCCAGTGTGTCTGGAGGGCAGGATGTCTGATGGCAAGTGTTCACAGGGCAGGGATGGAAATGGGGGCATGATGATGCAGGGTGGGGCTGTCTGGATGGTCTGCAGCCTGCCTGCGAAGGCTTCAGGTTCCCCGGAAAGGCGCTTCTTGAGCTTCTTCCCCATTAGAGCCCTCCTTAGATGTTGGGGGCAGGGGCATGGAGATGCTATAGTTTCCGATCCTTGGGCACCAGGGCCCAGAAGTGCCCAGGCCCCCACCACCTCCACCTTCAGACACCCTGGCGGCCCCACCCTGAGGCTTGGGCAAGGAAGCTGAGGAAGCTTTACTCAACATCCCGAACCTCCCACTCCCTGCCCCACCCCAGTGGCCCACTCCAGGTGGTCCCAGGTGGCCCTGGGCACAACATGCCCTGAAGACTGCTGGCAATTCATCCTAAGCACCTCAGGAGAGCACAGGGGAACTCAAGAACTCCAGTCTCTGTACTCCTTCCAGGCCTCAGGGACACGATTTCCATTCTCTTCCTGGACTGTTGACTCAAAAAGTTACGCTTAAGCAAAAGAGGGAGCTTCCCCCATGGCTCAGCAGGTAAAGAATCCACCTGCAACGCAGGAGACACAGGAGACGTGGATTTGATTCCTGGGTTGGGAAGATCCCCTGGAGGAGGAAATGGCAACCCACTCCGATATTCTTGCCTGAAAAACCCATGGACAGAGGAGCCTGGCAGGATATACTCCAAAGGGTCACAAAGGGTCGGACATGACTGAGGGACTGAGCACATATGCAAGTAAAAGAGGAGAGGGCACTGGTTTTGAAGTAGGGCAGGGCAGTAATAATGACCATATGGTCTTCAGAGGCAGACAGGGCATGGATTTTAATGCTGGCTCCAGCCTCATACCAGCTGTGTGATCCTGGGTAACTTAGTTACTTTCTGAGCCTCATCTTTCTCATCTGTAAAATGGACATGATGGCAGCATTAAGTGATTTTGAACAGCATAGTCCCTGGTACATAACAAATATCTAATAATATTATTATTATTATTATAAGGCTAGATATTTCTGACTCCAAAAGTCCCAACTCTCTTACTCTCTTACTTTATACTCTTATTTCCCTTTTAGAGTGTCCTCTCCAGCTCCCATCTCCACTCCTTCTATTTCAAAGGATTGCCCCCCTTTTTAAAAAAAAAAAAAATACTCCTGGGACTTCCTGGTAGTCCAATGGTGAAGACTCAGTGATTCCACTGCAGGGGGCGTGGGTTCGATCCCTGGTAAGGGAACTAAGATGCTATATGCTAGGCAGTGTGGACAATAATAATAATAATTTAAAAATACTCCTGGCAGAGCCTGTTGCCTGATCACCAGTCAAGCTGCCTTCTCCTTCCCCTGGGGCACTGTGCTGATCTTACAAGGCAGGGACCCTCTGGGCCCCTCTCCTTGGCGCCTTCCTGGGAGAGAAGCACCGGATACATTTAACAGGGCAGGATAAATAGCAATAATAATATATGTTCAGCCATTAGCCTCATAAGTAATCAAAGATCACTGCCATATGATTCCTGGTTAAACATCACTTGGAATCTAATAAATAGGTGGCTATAAATAAAGGCAGCGAGCAGATTCGTCCCCTCTGAGCAGCGAAGCCTCTGCTCTTATTTTTAGCCTAAAGGTGCCTTCAGAGCTACTCCTGTGGTTCAATTTTAAGTTAATTTAAATCTGCAAGGGCAGGAGGGGGCAATGAGGGGGGCTCAGGCTTGGTGTCTGCCTTCTGCTTCTCTAAAGAAATCAAGGAACTCCCATCTGCCAATTCAGGGTACAAGGGTTCAATCCCTGGTCTGGGAAGACTTCACATGTCCTGGGGCAACTAAGTCCATGTACCGCAACTACTGAGCCTATGTGCTACAACTACTGAAGCCCTCCAGCCTACAGCCAGTGCTCCACAGCAAAAGAAGCCACTGCAGTGAGAGAGTACCCACCAGCTTGCCACAAATAGAGAAAGCTTGCATACAGCAACGAAGACCCAGAGCAGCCAAAAAAAAGAGAGAGAGAGAGAAAGAAATCAAAGTGTCCTTGGGGTCTTGAGTAGACCTTCTTCATGGTCACCTTCTCCCCACTCCTCCCAGGGGTTCCTCAAAGGGAGTACAGTGGGCCCAAGAATGAGAGGCACCTAGTGTGACAGACAGAGTACAGGTTTGGGGCCAAAGAAATCTGGGTTCAAATTCAGGGTCTTCTATGCTCTGCATGAGTGACCTCAATCCCTCCAAGCCTTGGATTCTATACCGACAGACCAGGTACCATCCAACCTACCTCTGAAGATTGTTGCAAAAATTAAATTATATAATTTATAGTCAGTGATGGACACATATTAGATGCTCAATACATATGAATGTCATTTCAGTCCCTGGATACAGTCTTTGAAAGCGATGGGCCCCCATCCTTTAATTAGATGTAAACAGGTGACATATCAAGAAGGCAAAAAGAAGCCCAAAGTGCCGACGACCGTTGCTTAACTCTGGAACTAGCCCATTAGCACTCAAGGCCTTTCTGCTCTGTGCTACCCCGGAGTTCCTTCATGTCTGAGTTTTGCCTTTTAACATTAGAACCTTAACAACAAAATATTCTGTTCCCAGAATTTCCCACAGAGCCTCAGCCCACTGCAGGGCACTGTCAGTGTTAAATAAGGACCAAGAGAAACAAGCTGGATCAGCCTTAAGCTCAGGTTTCCAAACTCCTGACTCATGGCAGTATCTTCCAACATCACATGCTTTCCTAAAACACCAGAGGATCTGTCCCTTTCTGGAAGGATGACAAGCAGAGTAAGAGACAGTCTGCTGAGACTCTGGGGGGACATAATTCTTTCCTGGCCCCATGGCAGGAAATAAACACATCACTCCAAGCCAAGCCCAGCAGAGTCCATGTGACACGGCCTCAGATAACACTCTGCTTGGGGGTTACTCCTTTGAAACCCCGACACGTTAAATCAACGTGATGAAGAGCTTCCCGTTACACAGTCCCTTTGTGACTCTCTCTCTCCTGTGGCACAGTGTCAGCCACAGTCATGTGGCTGTCCTGTCGGGTTCCCTCTGCCTATCGAGGAAACGCATCCGCTTCAGGGCTCTGGGCTGTCTGGTTCTCATGCAGAATGGTTGACCGTAACAGGAGTCAGGCAATCAGGTCAAGTGTTGGCCTGGGGCCAGTTTCCAACCACAAGTGTGGTCCCCTGCACACCGCTCTGCTCATGAGAAGGCTGTCCAGAGGCTCAGGCTCCTACCTTGGAAGCCATCCAAACAGAAGTCAGAATAATGGCCCCCAAAGACGTCCATGTCCTAATCCCCAGAGTCCACCACCATGTTACTGTCCAGGGCAGAATGGACTCTGCAGATGTCATTGAGGTTCCAGACCTTGAGATGGGGAGATTATCCTGGATCATCTCAGCATGCTCAATATAATCTGGTGAGTTCTTAAAATTGGAGAACATTTCCTTGGCTGAGGTCAGGGAGCTGTGATGTGAGAATGAAGTGACCCAGAACTTTGAGAATGGAAGAAGGGGGCCATGAGCCAAGGCATGCAGCACTCGGGAAACTGGGAACAGCCTCCGCTGACAGCCAGTAATAAAACAAGAACCTTGATTTTGTGACTGCAAGGAATTGAATTCTGCCAACAATCAAAATGAGCAGGAAATGAATTCTCCCCTAGAGCCTCCAGGAAGGATCACAGTCCTGCTGACATCTTAGTTTTAGCTCAGCCTGACTTCTGACCATAAATTAATACATTTGTCTGGATTAAGCTACTGAGTTTCTGGTAATTTGTTATGGCAGCAGGAGAAAGCTATGGTAATAATAACTATGGTACAACTACTTTTAATAACTACTATTTATTGAACTATTAATTATCAGGCACTGTGCTATCTGTTTTGGATACATTATCATACACATAAATCTCAGTATACAGGGTGTGTATGATTACCTCATTATCTAGTAGAAAACAGAGACTAAATAATTTGCCCAAGGTCACATGCTAATTCATTTTCAAGTTTGTATGTCAATAAAGCCCAATTCCATTTAACAGCCCTGCAATGCCACCCAGAAATACACCTGCATGTTGGGCAAACTACTGTTTTTTAAAGAAACAAAAGAAAGGGAATTAATATTTACTAAATATTACTAGATGCTACAAACCATGGATGGTACATATGATATTACATATCTCCTTTCAATTTATATGATAACCTCCTCCTATGGTAAAGTATTATCTCCAGCTTACAGACGGGAAACTGAGCATGAAAAAGGTTGAATAATTTGCCTCAAGGAACATGGCTAGTAACAGAGAGTCACACCCATGGATTTTTAATTCAAGGCTGCCTTATCCATGATGCTGAGAATATGAAGACTTGAATGTGAACCTCAAGCTCCCCCGGGTGAACATCCTTATGACTTCCTGGTAAGACAGGCATTGAATCAAGATCCAAAATGAAACCCGTCAGGCTGTCATCACAAGCCAACAGCAACAGCCCCCTGCCCACCCCTCAAGAGTGGTCCTGCCCAGAGGCCAGTATGACTCTCTGGTAGATAATTCCTGGGTTTCTCTTGTGGCTCAGCTGGTAAGATAATTCCTGGGCAGACGAGGAAGAAGTTGACTAAATATAGGGAGAGCTCCAATGGGGATGAATCCATAGACTTGCATTCACTTACACGCTAGTTCATCTCCACCAACTCCATTCATTTCCATTTTAAATTCCTTTAACACTCAAGGTTTTCCCAACTGGCTCTAAAAGGGAAATTGACATTAAAGGTAAAGGTCCCTTTAGGTTCAAAAACCCCAAGGGCTCCAGGGAGAACAGGGAGTGTCCCCATACTGGCCTTCGGAAAGCTCCCTGCTTCCCTGTCCGCTGGCCTGGGGCTTCCTGATGGCTGCCCAGAGGTGCGGGGCCACCCACCGCCAGTATGCTCTCCCACAGGCCGGGATTGGTGCCTTTCTGGGGCAAGCCCTTAGCAGAGCTTCCTGCGGAGGCCCCCAGGGCTATCTGCCTCCCCTTCCTGTCATCTCGGGGAAAATCCCTGTTCTTTCATCTGTGAGCTGAAAGCTCAAAGTCTCATGTTGTTAGATCCCTGGCACTGGGGGAAATTTATGAGTGTTGCCAGCAGAGTGGCGTTCCCTCCCCTGCCTGTGTCACTTGCTGCTTGAAAGACCATGTTCTATAAAGGGTGGAAAAGCACATCTTGGAAGAAACCACAGGGGTGACACAACCTGGGGAACCTCCCAGCATCCACTTCCTTAAAACAGATATCTTCAGACACGGGGGCAACCTGCCGCCCACTTTCAAAGAGCATGCACTCTGGGGTCAAGAGCAAAGCCAGCCTGAGAGGAGCCGGGGCGGGGGAGGGGGCACACCTCTCACAGACATAGGTGGAGACCTGGACGGGCTTTTTTTTTCTTAACTGAAACATTGGTCAGTCAGTGCTTGGGTCTGACCAGGGGCTCTGAACCTGGAGACGAGACCCCATCAGGCTGGAGCACGTGTGAGTGCTGGACCGCGAGTAGATGAGGGGAGTGCCTGTCTCTGATTTGGAGACCACATCCCACCTGGAAAGGAGAAAAGAGAAAACCCATATTCAGAGGGCAGTGACCAGGATGATGAGTAAAATCCAGATACGGAAATGGAAGCAACCGTCAGAGGCACTCATGATGAATCTCTGAAAGAAAGGAGCTGCTGGGGGCTGTGAAATGACAGGGCTTCAGATCTGAGAGACGCTGTCGGCAGGAAGAGCACTAGGCCTGCTCTGTCAGCTCCTGAGAGACAGGCAGAGCCCACAGAGAGACAGACTGTGGCTCAACAGATAGGAAAACTGATCGTCTGAGCTCTTCAAAAACGGAATGGGTTATCCTGGGGTTCCCTGGCCGCCATCAAGATTTTGTGACTCTGAGGACAAGCGGACAGGCTGGGTCCAGCACTGGGAGAATCTGTGGCAGACAATAGGCAGGTACCCTGGTCAAAACTGGCAGCTTTAGGAAAGAGCTAGGAGCGGGTGGCAGGGTCCGAGCTGGGAGGCTGGGTCCAGATTCAGGTCCCCAGACTCTAGGAAGACTGAGGCAAGCAAGGCCTGGCCAGAGCCCCTGGGGGAAGCTCGGACACAGTCAACATATGAGAGTGAGGTTTCAGACTTGATGACGAGACAGAAACTTGAGCCCCGCAGCAGCCGCACAGCTGGGAGAGGATTCTTAGTCAACAGTTCCGTGTTTGGATCTGAGGGACAAAGTAGGACCAGCAGCCAAGACTGGTTTTGATGCTGAGTCATTAACCTGCTGGCTTGGACTTCCTCAGTGGGATGAAGATTGGCCCCAGAATCTAGGGTTTGCTGCAGGGGTCAGAGAACCTGGGGACAGGAAGCCAGCAGGGTCACTGCACTGTCCTCGTTTAGAGGAAAGCTTGTTTAGAAGTGCTTTGCGAGTGGGACCATCTGCCTTCCAACAGCTTTCAAATTTGAGGCTCCTCAGAGACCTCCCTTGGGTCTGCATTGCTCACTCATTCAGCAGACATTTAGAGAGCACCTTCTGTGTACCCCGGAGGAGGAAATGGCAACCCACTTCAGTATTCTTGCCTGGAAAATTCCATGGACAGAGGAGCCTGGCGGGCTACAATTCATAGGGTCGCAAAGAGTCGGACACAACTGAGCCTGAGTTAGGCAAGATTTTTTGTACCAGGCACTGCCTTACATGCCAGGGAAACAACAGAGAACAAGACAAAGGGCTTTGGTTGATGGGAAGATGCATAATAAACAAATAGGACCCAGTTTATCAGATGGTGACAAGTGCTATTAAAAAAAAAAGCAAGGACGAGAGAGAGAGAGAAATGGCAGGCAGGGCATGACCTATAGGAATTGAGAGCGCAAACCACACACACATCTAGGTGAAGACTGTCCTAGGCAGAGAGGACACCAAGGAAGCCAGGGGGTGAGGCTGGTATGGAGTGAGCAAGAGACAGAGGGTAAGGAATGAGGGAAAAAAGGAACAGAAAAAGGGGGCAGACCGTGGAGGATCCCAAGGGAGGGACCCCAGAAGGACTCTTTCTTTTCCTCTGACTTGAGATGAGAAGGCATTGAAGGAGCTGGGCAGAGGGCTGACATGATCTAGCTTATATTTTAAAAGAATCATCCTTGTTGTCATCCTGAGAAACAAAAGTGACCGGGCAAGAGAGAAGCAGAGAAAGCAGTAGGAAAGCTTTGCAGGGAGAGAGACTATTATCTTGGAACAGGAAAGTCATAGCAGAGGTGGTCAGAAGGGGCTGGGTTCTGGATATACTTGGAAGGTGCAGCAGACAGGATCTGCTGAAGGGGAGCATATGGGATATCAGAGAAAGATGGGATCAGGCATGACTCCAAGGGTCGGGATCTAAGTCCAAAGAGATAGGATGCCATCACCATATATGAAATGGAGGAGATGGTAGGAGAAATAGGCTTGAAGGAGAACATCAACAACTCAAGTTTGGACACGTCGAGTTTGAGTTTCTCTTGGACCTCCAAGAGGGGATGTGGAGTAGACATATAAGTCTGGAGTTATGGGGAGATATCAGAATTGGAGATAACAATGGAGAGTCGTAGCTTCAAAAGCCATGAAGCTGGATGAGATCACTAGGGAGTGGGTGGAAAGAGAAGAGGTCTAAGGACAGAACCCTGGGGCACATACGTATTCAGAGGTTGGAGACAGGAGAAGGAAACAGCAAAAGAGTCTGGGAGCTAGTGAGGGAGAGTAAAAACCAAGATGGAGTGTGACCCAGGAGCCAAGAGAAAGAAGCGTTTCCAGGAAGAGGGAGTGAAAGACTATGTCAAATGCTGCTGGTGAAATGAGTCCTGAAGACAGGTGATTGGATGAAGCCATGGAGGCACCGTGGGTTGGAGTAAAAATCTGATGGGAGGGAGTCCTATGGGTTAGGTAAGAGAGGAGAAGAAATGGAGACAGCTTTGCATGAGAATTCTTTTGGAGAGTTTCTCTGCAGTGGGAAGGAGAGAAGTGGGGTTTCGCTGAAGAAAGATGTGGGGCTAAGGGAGGTTTTTAAGATGGGCAATCACTCAGATCCACTAGCCAGTAGTGGGGACCATTACCTCAGGGGAAAATGCCCACGACACTGGAAAGGTAAAGAAGATAGAGTCCAATCTCTCAGGATGCTCTTAAGTTTGTGCGACAGATGGAATTCAAAAAAGGTTTTTAAAATGTTGGCGAAAACAGGCAGGATGGACCAATGACATCAGTGCAAGGCATGCATGATTCGGTCAGCGTGCATACCTCTTGCACTCTCAGAATTCTAGAAGAGCTTTCCAAACTGGGTGCAGATTCTCAGCTCTTAGAAAGAACTGAATTTAAAGCAGGATTTAGGAAAGGGGGAGATACAGCACTTGATGGAGGAGTGGAGAAGGATGCTCCAGGCAGGGGAAGGCTAAGAGATGGACACAGGGTGGCCCAACAGGGCCATTCCCAGTAACAGGTATCACTTTCCCAGCACTTAATACATGCCTGACACTTTTCTAAGTGCTCTGTAGGTAGTGGTAGTAGTAGTTTAGTCACTAAGTCGTGTCCAACTCTTGCGATCCCATGGACTGTAGCCTGCCAGGCTCCTCTGTCCAAGGGATTTCCCAGGCAACAATACTGGAGAGGGTTGCCAATTCCCTCTCCAGGGGATCTTCCTGCATCTCCTGTATCACAGGCGGGTTCTTTACCAACTGAGCCACCAGGAAACTCATTGAATTCTTATAAACACATGAGGAAGCATCTACGTCATCCGTGCCATACTTGAAGAAATTGAAACACCAAGAAATTAAGTTCTCTCCCAAGGTCACATGACTAGTAAAGGGTGGTGCTCACATTCAAACCCAGGTTAGAGCCCAGGCTTCAGCATCCACCTCTATTCTACGCTGAAGGCTTCCCAAGCCAACCCCAGTACCACCAGAACACATCAGGTTCTGTGGTGTCCCATGAGCTTGGAACGGTCATGGAAAGGACCTGGTGCGTCAGGAGAGAGTGGGCTGAGGGAGAGGGAAATATATAAGGGACACTCTCCAGGGCTGCACTGGGTGGTCACCCACCCCCAGTTAGGCTGGCTTTCCTCCTGAATCTAGCATGGTGGCCATGCCTCCTGGCCAGGCGCTGGTCAAGGTCCCCCTTCATCAAGCATCTGCTGAGGCCAGACTAGATGAGCAGGCGCCTCCCTCTGGACCACACCCCTCATCAATGTGGGCTAAAGGGGTTCTGGAGCCGCCACAAGCTTATCGGCCCCTAACCCAGCTCGATGGGAAGAAACACACACCAAAAAGATACAGAAGGGCTGCTGGGTGACCCGACGTGTCTGCAGCCCTCGTCTAGCCAGTGTGGAATGCGTGCCCCCGCATCCAGACTAATGAGAGCTAAGTGTGACTGCTGTCTCTCCTGCAGCCGAGCCGTGAGCCTGTGAGTGTGATACGTGGGCTCTGCCCATGCCTCCCGCCCACTCGGGCTCACACACACCCAGGCACTTGGTTGAGAGCTGGCAGCAGCCTCCACCATCACCCGCGCATCTCTTGACTCCTCAGCAGTGGCCACGGGGAGAAAAGAAACACCCAGGCAGGGCTACACCAACCGAGCAAGCAGAACTAGCAGGGCTTCCCTTCCTATCCTGCTTAAGCAACTGTGGCCGAATGGAGTCATGGCTTAAATCGGGCAGATGGCCGCCTCCATTCTAAGCTCTGGTGAATTGCTGTTAATGAGAACACAATGATAATGGGCTGTCTCCCTCATAGTATGAGAAAAGACCAAAGGCTGCAGTATATTCTAGTACAGTATCCCAGCTTGGATGGGGTACTGAAGGTAAGAGTCCAGCCCCCGCCCCCCCATGATGCTGAAATCTCTGTCCAGCCCAGCTGTGGCCATCTCCAGCTGTGAGGACCTCAGCATCAGAACCCATCCCATCTGTCGGATAAGCATTTTTCTACACCAAACCCAAATCTCTCTCCATGATTTCCACCTTCCCCTGAAACAACACATTCCCCCTACACCCTCCCGCCAAAATAGAGCTAATGACTCAGTCCCCCAACCCAAGACTCTTGTAAACCACTTTGCAGTGCTAGAGACAAGTTTTTGAAATTCTGACAAAATATCACCATGCCAGTTGTCTCAAATCATGTGTGTCTCTGCCAGGTAGGGCTTCCTCTGGCAGAGCAGCAGATAGTGTGGGTCATCGCATGTGTGGAGGGGCCATACAAGACCCCGGGGAAACCGGGCCCTTCTAGCACCAGTGAACATAGGAAGTCATGCACCAAAATTATTTGGAAATCAGCTCTAGGATGTATGGCTTTGAGTTAGGAAAAAATAACCCCCTTCGATGTCTCTAATACCACTGCTACTGGGACATTTCCCAGTCTCCTTTCGGAGATTCACCATGATACGTTCAAGAAAACATAATGTTTCCTGCCATCGCCTGCCTGTTCTCTTTAGCTCAGTCTGATTTCTTAAGGTACTGGGCGTTGGCACGCTGGTCCTTATGGCTTTCAGTCTTACCCATAGAGAATGTACAATCAGAGGGGAGGGTGGGATAAATTGGGACAGTAGCATTGACATATACACACTACCATGTGTACAACAGATAGCAAGTGGGAAGTTGCTGTATAGCACAGGGTGCTCAGCTTGGTGCTCTGTGACGACCTAAAGAGGTGGGGTGGAGCGGGGTGGGAGGGAGGCTCAAGAGGGAGGAGATATATGTATACATATAGCTGATTCACTTTGTTGTACAGTAAAAACTAACAGAACATTGTAAAATAATTATACTCCAATTAAAAAAAAATGTAGTATGGGACTTTCCTGCTGGTTCAGTGGTTAGGACTCCGAGCTTCCACTGCAGGGGGCATAGGTTCAATCCTTGGTCAGGAAACTAAGATCCTGCATGCCACTCGGCCAAAAAAAAAGAGAAGAGAGAGAACGCACCAACAGGTTATTCAGGACTCTGCCACCTAGGCTGCCCTCCAACTTGACTCAAGAGGTCCTCTTTGTCCCCGCCCAGATGTCATCTCCTCTCTTTCCTTTTGAGGCTACCACTCCGCTGCATGAGAGCTGGCCAAGCCACAAACTCTGTGAGCCTCAGACCCCTCTTCTATGAGATGTGTCTACTTCTATCTACCTGGCAGGTTGTTGGAGAAACCAAATTAACACATGTCAGCCACCTGATGTGAAATGCCGACTCATTGGAAAAGACCCTGATGCTGGGAAAGATTGAAGATAAAAGGAGAAGAAGGCAACAGAGAATAAGATGGTTGAATAGCATCACTGACTCAATGGACATGAAATTGAGCAAACCACAGGAGACAGTAACGGACAGGGAGGCCTGGCTTGCTGTAGTCCATGGCTCACAAAGAGTCAGACACAGCTTAGTGACTGAAGAAAAACAACAAAGAACGTGTTATACAGTGTAAACTGTGGCATTGATGTCACCAGGCAGTTGGGAGTCAGGAGTCCTGGCACTGCCACAGTGGCCTTTGCCAACTTGCTTTGCCTTATGGGGACCCCAGTTTGTCTTATCTGTAAAATGGAGCATCTAGGTCTAATTCATCCCTCACTTCCTCAGTGGAAGAGACTGGCCAGAGGCTGCAGCTAACAAATGGGTTCTGGGAAAGTTGAGAGAGATACACGCTCTGACAGTATCCGGTGCAGTGCTCCTGGCGGGAGACCAAGTTACAAGCAAAGACAGAGGACTCCGCACAGCACTCTGGCCTGGAATACCTTTCTAACCAAGCCTCCTTATCCCTCTGAAGAGGTAGAGGAGGCAGGGGTGGGCAGGAGGGAGAGGAGAGACAGCCCCAAGCAAGCACTCATGCGGGCAGACACTCTAAGGGACTGCTTTCAGCAAAATAGTTACTATCCTAAATACATATTTTGGACACTTAGGGTTAAATAAAATTGGTTGACATTTTTGAGCACTGACCAACATCTGGGAGAAGAGAGATGTGAAAACTGACAGTTCAGTTCAAGATTCAAAACTCGCCATTAGGTAATTCATCCAGCAGTTCCTAAGCACCTTTCATGGGCCAGGCACTGTGCTAAGACTCAGGAACAGAGACATAATAACAAAGACCCTGATCCCCTAAGGTGGTCATTAGGGGAGGGATTTGTGTCCCAGAAACCTTTGTCCATGGATTCTCTCTCTAGATGATGGAGGAAGGAGAAAAGCAACAGTTTCTATTTGTCCCTAATGTGAAAGACCAACTGATCCTTTATATGGGTGACTCAATTGAGAAAAGAGATGAAGAGTTACACGCTGATCAAAATTTCATAGATCAAATCACATGATCACATCACACATTATGCAGGGAAGCCCACTACTCAACAAGCCCCATGGTAGGTCCTCTGCAAGGCACAGAATTCCACTGGTATATCTGGATCTTGGTGTGTCCAATATTTTTAACACACAACAGAACAGGGTAAGAAAACCGATGCATTTTATTCCTCCTCCTTACCTCCCCCAATTCTCTTATTATCTTTATCTTCATAACATTTGAATGTTCTATGTTAAACATTCTCTCTGCAGGACTTGGAGCTCATTGAGGGAAACCAACTCAGTGAAAAATGGGAGTTGTAAAGTGCTTGGGGCCCTAGTAAGACAGAGTGTTGAATAAATCCAAGCTCTTGCTGCTTTACCTCGCAGGGAAACCTTAAACAAGAGATTCAACTGCTACAATAACCTGCTGATGTCTAGCACCACTCACACTGAGCAGAACTCTGTACCACCCTGATCAAGCCCCTCAGATCCCCAGGCCTCAGTTTCCTCATCTGTCTGATGGACTTTGTCTAGGCCCTTAGGAAATTATTTGGGAGTTAAAAACAAAAAAAAAGAGTGAGAGCCTATAAAAGCAGTAATGATTCCATCTTTCAATCCCTTTACCAGATATAAAACAATATATTTCATGTGACTGCTGTGATAATGGAATATCCTAAATGTCTCCAGGGCTGTAGAGCCGCAGTAGAGCAAAACAGAAAGAGCAGCTTTGGAGACAGGTTTGAATTTCAGTCTCTGTGTGACCTTAGACAAGTTATTTAAGCTCCCTGAGCCTCTGTTTCTTCATCTATAACATCGGATCATTAATTCTGACGTGAAGATTGCCTGAAATATGTGAAATACCTAGCACAGTACCTGGAAGAAAATGAGGTCTTTCCAAGTGGGAATTATTATGGGGATTATTATTATTTAGCACCATATCCTCAGTCCTTGGCACACAGCACTCAATAATACTTGTTGAGTGGATTCATGAATGAATAGGTGAATCCCTGTTTTTACCATTACAGCTAACACTTGCCTTAGAACTCAATCAGGATCTCCAGTCCATTCCTCTTCTCCCTTTTAAGTAAGACAGATAGATGGACATTTCTCTTTCTCCTCTTTCTCCTTTTTCTTCTACTTCCTCCAATAAGTCTACCTCTTTAAGCACAGGGAAAAGCTGACTCATTGGAAAAGACCCTGATGCTAGGAAAGATTGAGAGCAAGAGGAGAAGGGGACGACAGAGGATGAGATGGTTGGATGGCATCACTGATTCAATGGACATGAGTTTGAGCAATCTCAGGGAGACAATGAAAAACAGGGAAGCCTGACGTGCTACAGTTCACGGGGTCATGAAGAGTTGGACACGACTTAGCGACTGAACATCAACAATAAAGACTGGAAGAAACTTTAAAACAATGATACGGAGCATGTTTTGAGGGAACCACATTTTTCAAGGATCACAGACTCATCCACCCACCTCTTCATTGAGCTTGTGTGACACACTTGCATACGTCAAGTGTGAAGGCCTGTGTCATGTGGTCCATCTCCCTTGGAAGCCAAAATCTGGTGGGAAAATGCCATAATAATCAGAGCACAACCCAGTGAATGATGGAACAGGGGAATGGGAGAATGGTTGGGCAAAGATGATCTGACCCTAGGAGGGACAGGAAAATATTGGGAAAGCAGTCTGCGGAGGAAGGGCTATTTACACCAATGATATTGGTAATTCAAAAGAGGGAGGTGGGGAGGGAAGAGGAGGAGCAGGAGAAGTTGCTTTTATTTCCAGGCAGAGAAAATGGAATGCAAGGAAGAGCTCTTCAGGCCCAGAAGAGGGATGAGAAAAGCCCAGAGTAAATCTCCCTAGTATATGGCATATTCACTTAACAGTGAGTAGTCGTGTGGCTAAAATAAGTGACCAGGGAAGGAGTAACAGACGGCTAGCTGGAAAGCCTCACATTCATTCAGCTGACAAATACTGAGTTCCTAATGCGTTTGGGGGCAAGATTTGCTAATATCAGAAACAGGATGGGAGGAAACTGTAAGAGACAACGACCTCCACCTACTGTTGAAGGTGACTCTGTTTCCCCAGTGGCTTAGGGAGCCCACTGGTGGGCAATGGAGGGAGCACTGCCAGAGGAGTCCAGGAGACCAGGCCCTAGGACCGACTGCCACCAGCCCCACCCCCACGTGCCCTGTGATCTTGGCCAAACCACCACCCCTGTGGGTCTTTCTCCCCATCTGCAAAATGAGCAGGTTGGAAAATGGGATCTTCAGAATCCTTTGTGGCTTTAAGATATAATGATGATCCCTTTAAGTAATGGAGGGCTCTAGAGATGGGGAGGGGAGGTCTTCTCAGGGCATTTATTAACTTGTGGTTCCCACAGTCATCACTCAGAGGACCCAGAGGGACAGAAGCAAAATCAAAAGACATTTCCAGAAGATAGATGACTGAAGCGGGCTGACAGATGTGTGAGAGTTTGGGGAATTTATGCGAGCAGCTTCACCATCATAAATAAAATTCCTTTCTCTTACCCAAAACCTCATTGGGTGGGGGGGGGGGCGGTAAATACCGGACCCCGTAATAGACAATTTGGCTGTATCTCCTGCCCCGTGCCTCACTTGAATGAAAAACAGCAGTCCCAAGGCAGGGTAATGGGCTCGGCGCCTCTTTACAAGCATCCATATTGTCACCAGCCATCAAGCAGGGCTGGAGATGGAGCAGGCGGGACCATTTATCTCTGAGATCCCTGGTCCCTTCGTGCAGTCTCGCTCTCACAGCCATCTACATTGAGGCTGAGGGTTTGGAAGGGACTCCAGAAGAATCAAATGTGGGGAGAAGTGACCCCTGGGAAGGGGGAAGGAGCAGCAGCCCCCCCCTTTTCCAAGAGGCTCTGGAGGACTTGGGGGACCCGGCGCCATCAACGCTGGTTCAGCCCATCGGTGTGGAAGGCTGCCTGCTGCTCAGCACAGCTACTTGTGTTTTCCTGACCTACTTCTCTCCTCATCCCTGCCCTACTCCAGATCCCCTCCGGAGTCCGAGTAATTAGCACCTTTTCATCCATAAAGCTCCCGGCTCCCAGGATAACCAAGGAGACAGCAAAACAAGCCCGGGCATTGCTGTTTTGGTTTTTCTTTACTTTTCTCTCTCTTTGTTGACTTCACTCAGCTTCCTGGACTCTGCAGGAGCTCAGGCTCGGTCTGACCTTGTCCACCAGCAGGGCCCCTGGCTGGAAATCAGCTGGACGTGGCCTGGCAGGAACCACAACCAGCACCAGCAGAGCGGACGGAACTGGACAAGCATCGTGCCAAGTGTGGGGATGGGAGCACAGGAGTCCCTTGGAAGCCCTCCCCTGTCTCACAGCAGGCCAGACAGGGATCTGTCAGCTCCACTTTCTGCTTTCCTTCCGGGGGAACAAGTGTCAGGAGAGCCGAGGCCGAGAGGCGCTACTGATTCCGGCTCAGTCTCTTTCCGCTTCCCATTAGCGACAAATGAAAACTGATGGGTTACCGCTTCATCCACTCATTTAGAAGAGAAGAAAACCTCACAGCAAATGCTGAATAACTGGAGGCATCTTATAAATTAAGCATCTTAAGGATATGAACCGTTTTGCATTGCTGCTAAGCAGAATTAAATTAGGTTTTGAAGTTTCAGTAGAAGTGAATGGGGAAGAGGGAGGAAAGGGTTTGTTTTTAATTCCTTTTTTCAAGTATGCAGGGTAGTGAGCCGAGGGCAGGATGAGGGGAAGGACTGAACCACTGGTCCTCATTTCTGATTCCAATTAGCTGTCTCTGGCATATGCATGGAGAAATATACCTGTGTGCCCACGACATAGCAAGGAGCAACTCAGGGGCCTCCAACTTAGGCTCTGACCTGTGATGCCTGACCTGGCCAGGGCCTCCTGACCACCCATCACCACCACCATGCCAAATTCTGGGACCTTAGAACTAGTCCTAACTGCAGTAGAGGAGTTTAGGAGATTTAGGCCAAGTTCCTGGGATTCTATATCATGGTCTTCATTCTAAAAACAGCCTCTAACCCTTTCAGGTTCAAGTTTAGGATCTCAGATCCTGCCTTATGCATAGTATCCACTTTCACCATCCCCACCCCAGTCTGGACAGAGAAGCCTCAGGTGGGCACCTGCCTAGATAACCTACCTAGTGTTTAGGTGCCTCTAAGGCTGTTGTCTGGCCTTGCCCAGGGGTCCTGCTGTTGGACTGGTCTTCTTATGACCATCACACCTGCCTGGATTCCTCACTGATGTGCCCCAACTGCCTGTCCACGCTGACTCCCTTTCCCATACACAAGTACACACCCCGATTCCCAACACCCCACATCTGTCCCAGGCCATCAGCTGACCACACCGTGTCTTCTGGACCAGACTATCTCTCTCTGCAGCTGGAGTCGTGTTCCCAATACCCGGATCACCAGTACCCCACTGCTTAACAGCAATGCCTGCAGTTAAGCAGCTTTGCTCAGTCTTGGAGGTGTTGAGGGGTAGGGAAGGCAGTTGATTTCTCAGGCATTTCTGAACTCTGGAAAGAGCCACGCCTTCTGCCAGGCACAGGGGTGCTGATGGGCCCACAACAGCAGTGCCTGCCTACAGCTAGAAGGAGCACCCCCATGGAAGCAAGGACAAGGGACAGAGCAGGTGGCCATACGTCCCTGAAGTGGCCCATTCTTCCTTCCCAGAACCAAGCAGGCAGGCCTGGGGCACCAAGAACACTTCATCTGAACACACCCTCCAGGAAGCCTTCTGGGATTGATCAGAGGACAGAAGAGATGAGCTCTGCTCTGCTCTCTAGCCCTGGATTTGGAAGCCCTGCGGCCATTCCCATCCTGAGTCCATCACAGGCTGCAAGAGGCACTTATAAGCATCTTTAGTTTCATCACAAGAGGAGCTTGAGCAGATCATAGCTGTGGGCCTGTCGGCTGCCCCACCACCGCCACCCCTGCCCCAACCAAATTCAAGAGGGCAGTGCAGGGTCAGATGTACCTGGCGGACACCTGGGGTGTGGGAGGGGCATTGCCCAGGGCTGGGCTGCCCCCAGGGTGCCACAGGGGCAGCACTTACCGATCCTCAGGGAGTGTGGACTGCAGGCGACCATCACGAGCCACGCGGGAAGCAGCACCAAAGGCGCCCAGACGCGGGGCATCTTCTATAAATCCTCATGGAGCCCTCCGCTGGTCTGGGCATGACATAACTCTGCGGGGGAGGGGAAGAAGTGTGTGAGTCCCTGTGCTGGGAGCCACCCCTCCAGTACAGCGGCCTCCCCATGTGGACAGACTCAGTGAGAAGGATCAACATTCCCTCCCCGAACCCCTGTGCCTGTGGGGGGACTCCAGGCCAGCTCCACGCCTTTGCCTTCCCCCCTCTGCCCAGGCTCACAGAAGCCTCAGGTTCTAAAGCCACCCTCCACCTTCACCCCCATCAGATCAGGAGCAGGCAGTGTGACTGTGGCCAAATGATTCATAGTGAAAAATGAAGTCACTCAGTTGTGTCCGACTCTTTGCAACCCCATGGACTGTAGCCTATCAAGATCCTCCGTCCATGGGATCTTCCAGGCAAGAGTACTGCAGTGGGTTGCCATTTCCTTCTCCAGGTGATCCTCTCAACCCAGGGATCGAACCCGGGTCTCCTGCATTGTGGGCAGACACTTTTACCATCTGAACCACCAGGGAAGTCCAAATGATTCATAGGGGTCCATTTTTTAAAAAAATGTCTCATTGGGGATGAAAACCTTCATCTGCTCTTAAGAACAGGAGCCACGGGTGAGCAGAAGAGGAGGGGTAGGAAGGTTAGGTGATTCCCTGGGCGGGACACGGTGGAGTAGGGGAGGGACTGGGCTTCCATCCAGCTTGTCCATTTGCCAGCTGGGTGGACTCTCTTGGTCACTCAACTCCATTTCCCCACAGGTAGATCTGGCTTAACAACACGTGCCTGGAGCGGTTGAACTGAGGCTGAGGAGAGCCCTGGAGAGGCCCAGCCTAGAGCAGGGGCTAAACAAACGTCAGCTTCGCCCCTGGCCCTGAAGGAGACGTCACTTCTCAGCAAATTCTGAAGGTAGACGTACACATCCCAGAGCATCAGCTGATTTCCACGTCTGCAGAACACTTGTCCCTCCCCATGCTTCCTCCACAGCCCCTCTCTCTTTCCTGAGACTGGGGTCAAGGCCAGAACCTTGGAGGGGGCTGCCTCTCCCCAAAGCAGCATGGGTGCTCTCCTTTCCTGAGACCCTGACACACCTCTCTCTTGACACCCTGAGATCAGAGTCTGTAGGCTACCAGTCCTGCCCCATCACTGGAGTGAGGGTGGGGTTGGTGAATACCCGAATATATGCTAATCCCCAGTCATCCTGGATTAGGAGAGTAGTAGACAGACAGGCTTCCCTGATGGTTCAGATGATAAAGAATCCGCCTGCGATGCAGGAGACCTGGGTTCGATCCCTGGGTCAGGAAATATCCCCTGGAGAACGGAATGGCTACTCACTCCAATATTCTTGCCTGGGAAATCCCATGAGAGGAGCCTGATGAGCTACAGTCCACTCCAGTATTCTTGCCTACAGAGTTCCATGGACAGAGGAGCCTGGCAGGCTGCAGTCCAAGGGGTAGCAAAGAGTCAGACACGACTGAGAGACTAACACTTTCATTTTCAGACAGACAATCCAATAGAAAATATAGACAAACTGCTGCTGCTGCTAAGTCGCTTCATTCGTGTCCAACTCTGTGCGACCCCATAGACGGCAGCCCACCAGGTTCCTCCGTCCCTGGGATTCTCCAGGCAAGAATACTGGAGTGGGTTGCCATTTCCTTCTCCAATGCATGCATGAATGCTAAGTTGCTTCAGTCGTGTTCAACTCTGTGCGACCTCATAGATGGCTGCCCACCAGGCTCCTCTGTCCACAGGATTCTCTAGGCAAGAATACTGGAGTGGGTTGCCGTTTCCTTCTCTAACATAGGCAAAAGACTAGAACAAACATTTCACTAACAACTATATCCAAAAGTTTTGGAGCACACTTGGAAAAGTACTAGGGAAAATGCAATTATAAATCTCAATACATTATCACTATACACTCACCAGGACTTCCCTGGTGGCTCAGTGGTAAAGAATCTGCCTGCAGTCCAGGAGATGCAAGTTCAATCCCTGAATTGGGAAGATCCCCTGGAGAAGGAAATGACAACCCACTCCAGTATTCTCACTTGGCAAATCCTATGGACAGAGGAGCCTGGCAGGATTAGTCCATGGGGTCACAAAAAAAAGTCGGACACTATTTAGTGACTAAACAACAACATACACTCACCAGAATGCCTTAGAAAAATGATACTACAAAGTGTTGGCAAAGATGTGGAGCAATTGGAACTCTCTTACAGCGTCACTGGGAACGTCACTTTACATAACTGTTGTGGAAAACTGGGCTATTAGAGCTTTACACGTATGCTAATGTCCAGCAACTCCACAATAGGTATTTCTAATAGAAATGTGTGATACACTCACCAAAGACATACTAGAATATTCACAGTGGCACTCTTTGGATTTCCCTAAACTGCAAACTACCCAGATGTCCAGCAGCAGGATGGAGGAATGCAGTGTCCAATCACACAAGTGAATACAACTTGGAAATGAAGATGAACAGTCAACAACTCCGTGCACCTATGTGATGAATCTCATAGTCATAAGGCTGAGTAGAAGAAACCAGGCACAAAAGAGCATTTACTGCATGATTCTATCTAAAAGCAGACAAAACCACCGTGTGCTATAAGAAGTCCAGTTAGTAATGACCCCTGCAGGAGGGTGGTGACCAAAAGAGGCCACGGGGATTCTTCTGAGGATGCTGGTGATGCCCTGTCTCTTATTCCAGATGCTAAGCAAAGTGTACTCAGTTTGTGAAATCAGTCGAGCTGTATACATAATGATGATAATGTTCACTTTTCTGTATGTGTGTGTGTGTGTTACACTTGGTAAAGGTTTTGTTTTATGACACCCCCCCTTCCCACAGCAGCTCGTGTTGCAGCCTGACCCAGCACCTTGCATCTTCCTGCACACTACTCCGCCCCTCTGCCTGGAGGGTGCTCCTCTCCCAGCACCTTGCCATGTGCCAGAATCAGGTGCCTCTCTACCCCCTCCCAGCAGCCTCTAGAGGCTCTGATGCCAACTCGTTTTCCTCTATTGCCCCTGTCTCTATGCATCTACACCTGGGTTCAGTGTGGGCTTCTCCAGGGCCAGACCACTCCCAGTTTACTGCTGTATCCCTTGAGGCTAGTTATACCAATAAGTGCACAGGACATATTTGTTCAATAGATGGACGGTCTCAAGCCACTGCCTGACATAAGGAGACAGAGAGAAATAAAGGATAAAGATTGGAGCAAAGACAACTTTGCTGTTGGCAAAGCAGGCTCAGAATCTTTGTCTTTTAACTCACTGGTGTTGGGACTTCCTTGGTGCTCTATTGGCTAAGGTTCTGTGTTCATAATGCAGGGGGCCCAAGTTGGACCATAAAGAAGGCTGAGTGCCAAAGAACTGTGGTGCTGGAGAAGACTCTTGAGAGTCCCTTGGACTGCAAGAAGATCGAACCAGTCAATCCCCAAAGAAAACAATCCTGAATATTCACTGGAAGGACTGATGCTGAAGCTGAAGTTCCAATACTTTGGTCACCTGATGCGAAGAGCTGACTCATTTGAAAAGACCCTGATGCTGGGAAAGATTGAAGGCAGGAGGAGAAGGGGACAACAGAAGACAAGATGTTTCAATGACATCACCGACTCAATGGACATGAGTTTGAGCAAGCTCCAGGAGATGTGAAGGGCAAGGAACCCTGGCATGCTGCAGTCCATGGGGTCACAGAGAATTGGACACGACTGAGCGACTGAACAACAAATGCGGGGGGCTCAGGTCCAATTCCTGGTCGGAGGACTGGATTCCACATGACACAGCTAAGACCGAATAATGATGCAGTCAAATAAATAAATTTAATTAAATATTAATTCATGGATGTTAGGGCAGGAAGAGATGAAAGCAACCACGATCTCAAGGGAAGCTTGGCATTCTTACTCATTGTGGGTAAGTTGACTATTGAGTGACTGTCTTCCCACTAGAATTCAAGTCAGTGGAGGTGGGGCTGGAACAGAAATCCTGTTTCTCTGTCATCTCAGGGCCCAGAACTGTGCCTGGCATATATTACAGCCTCAATAAATTCGCATCGAGTGGAAAATGAATGGGCTGTCAAAGATGGAAGAACCGTAAAAATCTGGCTAGGCTATATAAAAGTAATACTAAATATAATCGTTTCTGTCAAATGCCTGCCATTTATGCCTAGTCAGCCCACTGCGCAATAATCATTATGCAGACCACTAAATAGGTGTCAGATTAGCCTGTGTAAATTTTATTTGATGACAGAACTACACTCAATCCACGAAGGCCTGACGGCCATTATTCATGACCCCAAAGGCTGGCTGATCCTGGAGACCACATGTAAGGACAATGGCTCAGGTCCTCAGCTGCTCTTGGGCAAAGTGATGAGAAATAATCTCCCCCCAAACCTTACAGGGATAAAAAGCACCATCATGACACAAGTTGGTAAAGCACAATGGTTTGCAAAGTTTTTCCATAATCTTTATCTTATTTAACCACAGAACAAGCTCTGTTACTGACAAGGAAGCTGAGCTCAAGAAAGGTGCCTAGTTCAAGGTAATAGAGCTGTTACTAGGGAAAGCCAGGGCTAGCCAGGATTCAGACTCCGCTGGCTAGTCTTCTGTCACTTACCTGTTTGTATATGAGAGCAGATCATGAAGCTTCTAGATTCTTTATCCAAAAACACACAAAAAATTGAGGTCTTATTTTCAATTTATATGAATCTGGCCTTAGAACTTACTGGCATAGCCTTTATTAACTGAAAATATTTTCATAATTTAAGGATAACATGTTTTTCTAGCAATAGAGCATCCAGCTCCTCTTCCCACTAACATCATCCCTAGGGAGTTCCACCTCTACCCACGAGTTATTACCACTGGCATAGTGTGGCTTCTAAATCAGAATATCAAGCCCAGAACACTGGCACTGAGATGGCTGCCTCCTGAAATCACCTGGACATCCCACAGCCCTCCAGACACCTCATCCTAAAGAGGAGGACTCCTCTCCACCGATCTCACCATCTGTTTCTCCTCCTACATTCTCCTTCTCAGTGGATAGCACCACGATCCACCAGTCACCCAAGTTAGAAAGCAGAGAGTCACTGTAGAGTTCTACTTCCCCACACCCCACATCAACTCAGTCACCAAGTCCCAACAGCTCCATCGTTTTCTCTCCATCACCTATCAACCTGCTCCAGTCCATACATCCACCAGCAACAATCAGGACTCTGCGATAGCAGCCATCTCGGTCTCTCTCCCTCTGGTCTTTCCCTCTCCGCTGGATCTCCACTGAGTGGCCAGAAAAGTGAAATGAAAGTGTCAGTCGCTCAGTCGTGTCTGACTCTTTGTCACCCCATAAACTATAGCCCACCAGGCTCCTCAGTCCATGGAATTTTCCAGGCAAGAACACTGGAGTGGGTTGCCATTCCCTTCTCCAGGGGATCTTCCTGACCCAGGGATCAAACCCGGGTCTCCTGCATTGCAAATGGATTCTTTACCATCTGAGCCACCTGAATGAGCAGCCGGGAGTTCTTACCAAAACCGTGAACTTGATAATGACATACCCCAGCCACAAAGTCTATCACAGCTCTCCACTGCATCGAGGATCAAAGGCAAACTTAACTCCAACAGATAAACCCTTCAAGATTTGGTTCCTCTTTTTTTATATATATATATATATATTTTTGACCGTGCTGGGTCTTCGTTGCTTTGCGGGCTTTCTCTAGCTGTGATGAGTGGACGCTACTCTCTAGTTGTGGTATGAGAGTTTCTCATTGCAGTGGCTTCTCTTGTTGCAGAGCATGGGCTCTAGGGTAAATGGGCTTCAGTAGCTGTGGCTCCCAGGCTCCAGAGCACAAGCTCAATAGTTGTGGCACTCGGGCTTAGTTGTTCTGTGGCATGTGGGATCATCCAGATCAGAGATAGATCCCGAGTCTCCTGCATTGGCTGGAGGATTCCTTACCACCGAGCCGCCAGGGGAGCCCTGGTTCCTGTCTTCTTGTCTCTACCCCCAACTCCACTACCCCCGACCCTCAGCAGAGCTCAATCTCCAACTTGCTTTGGTGCTCAACAGGCAGCACCCACCCTCTGCCTGTGCACAGACTGCAGCCTCACCCTGTGACGGCCTGGAAACTGTGTCTTCCAAGCTCACCACTTTACTTCCCCCCTGAGGCTTTCTGCGATCCCTTTCCCATCTGCTGCCACCACATCTGGAACAATCCTCGTTAGGACACATACTCTACTCACAGTGATGCCCCCTGTCTCCCCACAGAACTGTCAGCTGTGATGGAGGGACCATGGCCAGCACCCACACACTATCTGGCACACAGTAGGTGCTCTATTAATACTGGCTGAATGAAATCAATGAACAGTTCAGTTCAGTTCAGTCGCTCAGTCGTGTCCGACTCTCTGCGACCCCATGAATTGCAGCACGCCAGGCCTCTCTGTCCATCACCAACTCCCGGAGTCCACCCAAACCCATGTCCATCGAGTCGGTTATGCCATCCAACCACCTCATCCTCTGTCGTCCCCTTCTCCTCCCGCCCCCAATCCTACCCAGCATTAGGGTCTTTTCCAATGAGTCAACTCTTCGCATGAGGTGGCCAAAGAATTGGAGTTTCAGCTTCAACATCAGACCTTCCAATGAACACCCAGGATTGATCTCTTTTAGGATGGATTGATTGGATCTCCTTGCAGTCCAAGGGACTCTCAAGAGTCTTCTCCAACACCACAGTTCAAAAGCATCAATTCTTCGGCGCTCAGCTTTCTTCACCGTCCAACTCTCACATCCATACATGACCACTGGAAAAACCATAGCCTTGACTAGACGGACCTTTGTTGGCAAAGTAATGTCTCTGCTTTTAAATATGCTATCTAGGTTGGCCATAACCTTCCTTCCAAGGAGTAAGCGTCTTTTAATTTCATGGCTGCAGTCACCACCAGCAGTGATTCTGGAGCCCAAGAAAATAAAGTCTGACACTGTTTCCACTGTTTCCCCATCTATTTCCCATGAAGTGATGGGACCAGATGCCATGATCTTACTTTTCTGAACGTTGAGCTTCAAGCCAACTTTTTCACTCTCCTCTTTCACCTTCATCAAGAGGCTCTTTAGTTCTTCTTCACTTTCTGCCATAAGGGTGGTGTCATCCGCATATCTGAGGTTATTGATATTTCTTCCGGCAATCTTGATTCCAGCTTGTGTTTCTTCCAGCCCAGCATTTCTCATGATGTACTCTGCATATAAGTTAAATAAGCAGGGTGACAATATACAGCCTTGACGTACTCCTTTTCCTATTTGGAACCAGTCTGTTGTTCCATGTCCAGTTCTAACTGTTGCTTCCTGACCTGCATACAGGTTTCTCAAGAGACAGGTCAGATGGTCTGGTATTCCAATCAATGAACAGATGGTGTCAAAAGGCATTTTCTGAGTTTATACCAAGATGAAATAAATTCTCAGTCTGACTTGCATGTTTTATGTTTTGCATATTCACTGTAGTTAATACAATCTATAGCAGACAGAATGCTCTAGATCCAGGCATAGGATCATCATGTCAATATATGTTGAAAGGAGGAAAGCGAAAGTGAAAAGTTAGTCTCTCCAGTCGTGTCTGACTCTTTGTGACCCCATGGACTGTAGCCCGCCAGGCTCCTCTGTCCATGGGACTTCGCAGGCAAGAACACTGAAAAGGGGAGGGAGACATTTATTGTCCTTTATTTCTGTGCCTGGGGCTTGGACGGACAGTCACAGTTCCTACACAGGTTGAGTCCTGCACTGCCATGTAGTGGCTGTACACCATGAGAAAGTGAGTTAACCTCTCTAAGCCTCAATCTCTTCATTCATAACATGGGAATGACAGAAGTATGTGTGTGTGTTCAGTCACTAAGTCGTGTCTGACCCTTTATAACCCCATGGACTGAAGCCCGCCAGGCTCCCCTGTTCATAGGATTTCCCAGGTGAGAATACTGGAGTAGGTTGTCATTTCCTTCTCCAAGGGATCTTCCCAACCCAGGGATCAAACCTGAGTCTCCTGCATTGGCAGGCAGATTATTTACCACTGAGCCATCAGGAAAGCCCAATGATAAAAGTACCCTCACAGAATCATTAGGAGGAGTGATGCTAAGATGCTTATCCTGTACTGCTCAAAGTAATTAAGTGTTCATGGTTATTATACTAACTCTATAAGATAATATTGCATGCCCACTTCACAGATGTGGAAGCTGAGGCTCAAGGAGGATCAATCACGTACCCAAGGTCATGCAACTAAAGCAGTAGTGCTGAAGTTCAAATTCAAGACTGTCTAACCCCACGTGATCACAGATCCCAGGCTTCTCCTTCAACTAGAGTTGAGTACAGAGTCACTGGCAGAATTTAAGCCCAAAGCAGGCTGATACAAATATAGCTTCTAATTTCTGAGGGGCTCTGACAGATCTTTCCCAGGCAATTTGAGAACGCTGTTCTTGATACCCTAGAGCAGTCATGCCTTCCCTAACAAGCACAGAGTTAGGGCCCAGCATGGATGGAGGTCGGGTCAGATCTGCTGTGGTCCTTAAGGAGGGAACCTCCTGAGCAGCTCCACCCCTGGGAACCTGTTTCCTCATTGGTGACATAGGGATATGAATGCCTCATGGGGTGATTGGCACCAGAAGAGCAGGGAACATGCAAGAATTTTCCACCGGCATCCCCAGTGCCTAGCACAGGCTGGCTCACAGTGTGAAAGTGTTAGACGCTCACTGGTTTCCAACTCTTTGTGACCCCATGGACTGTCCCGCCTGGCTCCTCTGTCCATGGAATTCTCCAGACAAGAATACTGGAGTGGGTTGCCATTTCCTCCTCTAGGGGATCTTCCAAACCCAAGGATTGAACCTGGGTCTCCTGCATTACAGGCTGATTCCTTACCATCTGAGCCACCAGAGAAGCTTCAAAAATATCTGTTGAAATTATGAAATAATTCAATCAGGTTATAGACATGGAAAAGGCTCTGTGGGCATGAATTATTTCCTAGTGAGTTACTTTTAGAGTCCTTGCCCAGAAAGAAAACTTAGTGTTCAGGTGTAATTCCTCCACCGAGAATGCTCAGCTCTCCTGCTCCAGACCTCCAGCCCTCACCTGCACAGCACAGGAAGTATCACCCCACACACTGATTGTACCCTGCCCCATGAGCACTTGAGAGACGTGCTGTGGAATCAGACTGGTTGTTGAGGCTTCTGTGGTCTCATCTCTGCTTCAGCATTTACCTGCCCAGGATGCTTCCTGACCCAAACACCAGAAATCAGTTGCTGTTCAGTTGCTCAGTTGTGTCCAACTCTTTGTGACCCCATAGACTGCAGCACACCAGGCTTCCCTGTCCTTCTCCATCTCCCAGAGTTTGCTCAGACTCCTGTCCATTGAGTCACATGATGCCATCCAACCATCTCATTTTCTGCTCCCCCTCTTTTCCTCTTGCCCTCAATCTTTCCCAGCATCAGGGTCTTTTCCAGTGAGTAGGCTCTTCATATCAAGTGGCCAAGCTACGGAGTTTCAGCTTCAGCACCAGCCCGTCCAATGAATATTCAGGATTGATTCCCTTTACGATGGACTGGTTGGATCTCCTTGCAGTCCAACGGACTCTCAAGAGTCTTCTCCAGCACCACAACTCAAAAGCATCAATTCTTCAGCGCTCAGCACTCTTTAAGGTCCAACTCTCACATCCATAAATGACTACTGGAAAAACCATAGCTTTGACTCTATAGACCTTTGTCGGCAAAGTGATGTCTCTGCTTTTTAATACAATGATCAGAGGTCCCCATTTTTCTTCAGAGGGGGCACCTAATTTCCATTGTTTCAGCTTCTCAAGACTGCTCTGCATCCTCAAGGTAGAAGATCCTCTCCTGTCTCTTTAAGACCTCAATGTCTCTGATCCTCTCTCTGATGCTTGTATTTTATTTTTATAAGATTTTTAATATTTATTTTTACTTATTTATTTTGGCTGTGCTGGGTCTTAGTTGTGGCACGTGGGATCTAGTTCTCTGACCAGGGACGGAACCCAGGCCCCCTGCATTGGGAGCCAGAGTCTTAGCCACTAGGCCACTGGGAAGCCCTGGTGCTTGAATTTTTGAATGAAGCTCCCTGAGAGCAGAGCCTTCTTCACTGCTACACCTTCAGCACCTAGAACAGCACCCAGTGCAATGCGACAAATAAACATCAAGAAATGAGTGAATGAATGAACGGTTATTTAACTTGCATGTATTGATGCCCTCTCTCTGTTCCAGACTGTGCATTCCTGGAAGGCAGGGGAGCATCATCTCTTTGGCATGTATCTTCCTGACATGCTTGTTATGATGCTCATCCTGAACAGAAGCTCCATGGATGTGTGCTGACTCCCAACCCACACTGGTTAACAGGCACAGACAGACACTGCCCCCCCACAGCTCCTTATGTTCCACGGTAAATGGTGTCTAGACTCCCTGACCCAGTTGTGCTAAATGACCTCTCCTCTCCTCGCTTGTCAGCGGTTGCTCCACTGGTCTCTCTCGTCCCCATAGGACTATTACACCATCAATCCTGATTTTCTGGGGTGGGTCCGAGAGGAGGCTGACAGCCACTAGAGAGTGTTTGGTGGTGAGAGGACAAAGGAAATCAGAGGGGCAGCCAGATTAATTACAGGTTTGCTCTCGACTCTGGGCAACAAGATCTTGATTACTCCTCATGATGCTCCAGCATCCTCAAGACAAATGGACGCGTGATTCTCTGCTCTTCTGACTTCTCCAACAGAGAGAAACTCCCAACAGCAGCTAGCAGCTTGGATGGGATGTGCAGGTAGTGGGGTGGCACCCCAGGCCATGTGGCCTCCTTGAGGAGTCATCCTATGTGACCTAATACAATGGGCAGCATGTGTAAGCATCCTGTCTCCCTGGCAACAAGTATGTGATGCTTGGATGCAGATCCTGTCCTGGGAGTCAGGGGCCTGGGTGATCACTAGCTCTGAGCCTGTCTGAGCCTCAGTTTTCCATTTTGTAAAATAAGAGAATCTGACCAATGATCTCTAAGGTTCTTTTAAACTCTGAGATTCTGCGGTTCTAGGAACTGTACTTTATGAGAACAGGTAACATTTACTAAATATTTGCTTTTTGGACTTCCCTGGTGGTCCAGTGGTTAAGAATCCACCTGCCAATGCATGAGAGACAGGTTTGAGCCTTGGTCCGGGAAGATCCCAAAAGCTGTGAGGCAACTAAACTTGTGCATCTAGAACCCATGATGCCACCACAACAAGAGAAGCCACCACAATGTGAAGCCCACACACAACATTGAAGACCCAGGGCAGCCAAAAATAAATAAATATGTATATGTAAGTAATTTGCTTTCTACGTGCAAAGTACTATTTAAGATTTAATGCTCCTCAGAGTTCTGTGAGGCAGACACTCATCCTCCCTCCAACCCCCAGCAGACATGGAACCCAAAGGTGGAGGGGTCGAATGGGACTTGCCAAGGTCACTCAGCTCGTCAGTGGAAGAACCAGGCCACGGCTCCAGCACCCCATTCTCATCCACTGCTCTCTATACCTGCCTCCTCTATGTACCCCAGAATTTGGCACACAGTGGTACCCGAGGAAGTGTTAGAATGTAATGATAGTGATTATCACGATGTTGAAGATGACGAGAAATGCAAATAGATCTGGGCCCATTTGCACACTTTGCCAAATCAGGGGAAGAGGGAGCCAGCAACACAGGAATGAGTCTAGGAGTGTCCTTTGGCAAAACGATCAGCCCAGATGTCCTCAGCCTTTAGGATTTATTATCAGGAGATGCTCTCAGGAGGTTGTGATGAGTTACAATATGGCACATCAGCCAAGGAGGCTTGGCATCAGCTGGACCAGGTCTGACGCATCAGGATAAACTGAAATGGAAGGACTGGTCCTGCCTGGGCCTGACTTTAGCGGAGGACGTTCAGAGAGCAGGGCCACTGTAGGTATCTGCCAGCACTCAGGACACACGGCTGTGGAAGTGGTTCCCAATTCTTGGGCATTAATGAGTGAGCCGGGGGGACCCCCAGTTTGCCTTCCCCTCCAAATCAGCTCCCATATCTATTTCAGACCAAAGCATTCAATCCACCTCTAAACAAAGAGCTGACAACCCTGGTTTCCAGTCTCAGCTGTCACTATGCTTCCTTAAGCTGGTTACTTAACCTCTAAGAGCTTCATTTCCACAACTATAAACCATGGGTGACGCAAGACCTCCCTTGAAAAGCTGTTGCAAGAGATCTTAGGTGTAATGCAATCGGTGAATGTGAACTTCCTGTCTCTCCTTCATCCCATCCAAGGCACCCTGGACCACAGCCACATCTTCTCCCATTGAGACAACCTCCCAAGCCTCGTGCTAAGATTAATCCACAGCCCTCTCACCTCCAAAATGCTGCTCCAAGTCAGCCCCATCCAGAACCTTCCCCTGAAGAGTCAGCCCTCCTTCCTCACTCAGACTCAGCCTGGCACAGGAGAAAAAGCAGACGCTGGAGGTGGAGAGCTGCATGACCTCAGGCCCATCTCTTAACCTCTCAGAGCTTCCATTTCTTCTCAGTGAAATGGGGAAACTATACTCCCACCATCTGCCCCTTGGGGTTGCTAACAGACTCAAAGGAGATAACAGCTGGAGAATTACGTTGTAGGTGAGTGAAGTGCTTTCTGAAAAAGAATTGGTGTTTGTTGTTTCTTTGCACTAGACTGGCCAAAGCATGTGTGCTGAGTCATTTCAGTTGTGTGTGACTCTTTGCAACCCTATGGACTATGTCTGGCTCCTCTGTCTACAGGATTTCTCCGGCAAGAATACTGGAGTGGGTTACTGTGCCCTCCTCCAGGGGATCTTCCTGATCCAGGGATTGAATTATCATCTCCTGCTTCTCCTGCATTGGCAGGCAGTTCTTTACCACTAGCACCACCTGGGAAGCCCAAGCATAAACTAGACTTAATACCACTACATGATTTATACTTCATTCATTCAACAAATATTTCTATTGAGTGTCTACTGGGTGGCAGGCAGTGTCCAATCCCTGCCCTGATGGAGCTTATAGTCTAGGGAGGAGATATTAATCCATATCTAGGTAACTAGATGTCATAATGACAGATGGTGGGGGGAAAGTAGAGGCTACTACAGAGTGTGTGGTGGGGTCCTCACGTGGCCAGAGGGGAAGGCCTTGCTGAGGATAAAATGCTTGTCTTGAGTTGTCCAGGTGCTTTGAAGGGCACAGGGGTGAGTAGGGAGGAGAGGAGCCAGACAGAGGAAACAGCACAGCAGAGGAGACCCAGAGGCACTGTTGGGATGCTCTACCATGAGTGTCGGAAATGGCAGGGAGCCCACGAGGCTAGAAAGCTGGGAGCACCTTCTCTTTGAATCTGCTGTGTTTCTGTGAGTCCCTCTCATTAGGCATCCCCAGTCTCTCTCTGCTCCAAAGTCCAGGAGAAGGCTCTGCATCCACAGCCGACTGCCATCCTGAAACTCATACCGGACTGAGCATCCTTCACAGAAAGGGAGGAGGCCACAGCATCCGAATGTCCTCTCTATGGCAAAGGAGGTGGTTAGAGGTGAGAAGATGGAGAATTAATCACCAGTTGAGGTGAACCGCGAGAGATGGGAAGAGGATCCCTGGGTCGGATGTGGAGGTCAGGACTGGCTCTGGACAGTGAAAAATGTCCCTGGCATTTATCTGAGGCCACCAGGCTGGGCCCTGGGGAGCCAAGCTCCTACCACGTGAGTTCAGGCTTTGAAAGAAAATAGCCCAGTGGTGGAGCCGTCTGGAACACATTTAGAGCAGAGAGACCTTGCAGGAGCCTCCGCAGAGGAATAGAGTGAGCGGGGAGAAAGATGGGGAGAGAAACTGCTGTAAAGGACAGCATCCTAATTACTTCCAGGTAGACACAGCCCTCCCTCCCTTGCTCAGGTTCTGTCTGGGTGTGTGGGTGGAGAGGGGCTACCCTGCAGAAGCCTAGGAGTGAGGCTGTGTGCACTGCAAACTTCCATAAAGAGATGTGGGAAGAGTTGGGCTCTGTAGCCTGGAGAAGACAAGGATGGGGGTGGGAGATGCATCTGAATTTAACCATCTGCAGCCAGAGATGGGTTATTATAGACTCACATATGATTGAAGACAATCTCCAGCTCCACTGAGGTCAAAGCCAGAGGACAGCATTCTAACTGTTATCGATAAGGAAGCACGTCCTGACCTGAGAGTGGCTGGGTCACAGACGCAAGCTCCTTCCCTTGGCCAGGCTCCGTCTCACCCATGTGTCAGCTCATGTACACATCGGCCTTTTCAGCATCTCAGACACTGTGGGCAGGAAGTAAGGCCCTGTTTTCTTAAAGTCTCCGCCAGAGCAGGAGAGAAGGCAGCCATTCCAAGGTGCATGCATTCCTCCAGGAGGCCCAGGACTGGCCCCTCTCTCCCAGCATCCCTAAGGCTGGGGCGGGCAGAAGTAAAGAAGATAGGAAAGCTAGATATTGCACAATAAAGGTCCACAGCAAAATAAGTGGCATGTCTGCGTGTTCAGTTCTGGCCAACTTTACAAGCCCGTGGGCTGCAGCCCACCCAGCTCCCCTGTCCATGGAATTTTCCAGGCAAGAAAACTGGAGTGGGTTGCCCTCTCCTACTCCAGGGGATCCTCCTGACCCAGGAATCAAACACACTCCAGGCAAGCATACTGGAGTGGGTTGCCCTTTCCTTCTTCACCGGATCTTCAGGGATGCCTGGCAGGCAGATTCTTTACTACTGCACCACCTGGGTGTCCCCTTCAAATTGCAAAGCGATGGACTTATTCCGCTGGCATCACCCAAGTTCACTGCAAGCTCTGGAAACGGCCTGGAAGTCCCCTCCAGCCCCTGTCCCCACCCAGCACTGACAGCACTGATGGCCATGTACCTGGGGAAGGCCTGGAACCAGGTTCTGTGGGGCAGAGGACAGGAACTGCCGCTGGACAGCTGCCCCCTGCAGAGATGGCCCTAGAACTGCAGGCAGGGCAGGAGGCAGACTCGCTTGTCCTTCTGAAGTGTTCTCTACCGTTTGCATTTTAAGCTAAAGATTGGATGGCTTTTTCAATTAAGAAATCTAGTTAATCATTTAAAAAACAATAAAGAATTCCAGCTTTCTCAATGACTGGGCTTACTTCACCCCTGAGCCTGCACCCCCTTCCCCTGTAGAGTGAGGCTAACAACACTGATCCTTGGGTCAGGAAGATCCCTTAGAGGAGGGCATGGCAACGCACTCCAGTATTCTTGCCTAAAGAATCCCAAGGACAGAGGAGCCTGGTGGGCTATGGTCCACGGGATTGCAAAGACCTGGACATGACTGAGCGACTGGGCATGCACACACGCAGCACCTCAGGGTCAAGTGCTCAGTGCTCTCACAGTCTCGCTGGATCATCTGTCACTGGCCTAGGTGCTCTGGCTGCCCAGAGAGCAGGAGCCAAGCCACTATTCAGAGGTGGCCCCGGAGTGTGTTCCCAGACCATAGTCCCTGGCCAAACACAGGCACCCCAGCACCTCCTCTCCTGCTGCTTCCACAGCCCCCAAGCCTCCCTGCAGTTTCCATGCTCACCCAGTCCCCGTCCAGCACCTCCAAGACACACAAATGCATTCACAGCTCTGGTTCTTAGCAGGAACCCAGACCCCAAGTGAGAGGAGGGTCCTCCCTTGGAAGGAGAGATGGGGAGGGGAATGGGGGCCCCACTACCTTGACCTGATCTCTGAAGGGGTCAGGGATGCAGAGAACCCTCCAGGAGCCACCCCAGGATTCTGAATTAGTCACAGGCAATAGTAGCTCTTGGGCTTCCCAGGTGGTGCTAGTGGTAAAGAATTCACCTGCCATTGCAGGAGACAAAAGAGACACATGTTCTATCCCTGGATCGGGAAGATCCGCTGAAGAAGGAAAGGGCAACCCACTCCAGTATGCTTGCCTGGAGAATCCCATGGACAGAGGAGCCTGGCGGGCTACCCAGTCCATTGAGTCACAAAGAATTGGACAGGACTGAGGAGACTTAGCACGTACACACAGTAGCTCTCACCCAGCCTGTCAAAGCCTCATCGCCTCTCCTCGCTGTGGCCTGGGATGTCCCAGAAACTCAGGTAGAGCCAGGAGAGGCCGGGGGTTGAAGTCCTGAGGCTGAAGGCTTTTGACATTCCCCTGGGGAAATCCTTGACTTCTTTATAGTTAAGCAAGGGGGCTGTCTCTGGACTTAACACTTCCCCCACCACAAGGGCCCAGATGAAGCGGCATGTTTCCATGAAAGCCCAGCTCCAGCTGACAGAAGGAGAGAGAAAGTCTGTGAGTACCACCTGGTGCGGGGGTGGGGTGGGGGGAGGAACCTCCCAGATCCTGGCAACCCTGCTACATTGCACCAGTGTCCCTGGGCACTTGGGGTCCACCCAGCGCTGTGCTGAGCACCAACAGGCTCTCAGAACTCTCAGATGGGCTGACTGCCCTCAAGAAACTTGCTGGAAAAGTCAGATGTCCTTGTGGGAAAAGTAAATTAAGCAGCACCCCTCGTAAACTCATGCTGCAAGACAGCAATGAAGCAGCTGTCACAAGACAGGTCAGCCTTCGTCAGCAAATGGGAGGAAGTGCTGGGAAGACAGAGGCAGAAAGGCCTCCCGGGGCCCAGACAGCTGGAACCAGATTCTTGGAAGATGCAGGACATGTGCTGAGCCCTGAGGTGTGTGCTGTGCAGGAAGGGAGACCTTCCAGGCACTCACTGCAGAAGGCAAGAGGAGCTGTCCCAGGGACAGGGAGTAGCCCACCTTGGCAGGAGCACATGGTGTCTGCAGGGTCCAGAGAGAGATAAGCATTGGGGTCAGATTCTGGAAGGCTTTGGATGCCAAGGTTGAGGAGTAAGGACTTTATCCTCCAGGCGATAAAGAGCTGCTGAAAGTTTCTGGGCAAAGGAGGGCCAGGACTGGAGCTGTGCTTAAGGAAACTGATGAGACCAGGGTGTGCCAGGCGGCCTGGAGAGTAGCGAGGCCAGTTAATGGGCACTTAGCCACATGTGCAGGGATGTGAACGTGGGGAAGCCGACCCTGAATGGAGCGGACCCCGTACGGCCTAAACATTAGAGCCCTGAATTTTCCCACAAACGGGAAAAGAAAGTTTCTAAGCAGCCAGGCATTGGGTCTGCAAAGAAAGCAGAGTCCCAGGCAGCTCCAAAATCAGCCTCAGTAGGACCCAGGGCATCACATATACTGCACCAAGCTTGGATTAGGCCCAGCATAAACTCTGGGCTCTAATGGGAGAGATTCTTGAAGAATCTGGAGCTGGAATCATAAGGCCTCTGCTCCAACCTGGCTTTACCACCATTCTCTGTGCAACCACCATCAGATCCTAAAACCTCTGTGCCTTTTGCTGTTGTTGTTTGGTCCCTAAGTCGTGTCCGACTCTTCTCCAACCCCGTAGACTATATATAGCCTCCCAGACTCCTCTGTCTATGGAGTTCTCCAGGCTAGAAAACCGCAGTGGGGTGCCATTTCCTTCTCCACGGGGTCTTCCCGACCCAGTGATTGAACCCACATCTCCTGTTTGGCAGGTACATTCTTTACCACTAAACCACAAGGGAAGCCCCTCCGTGCCTTAATTTCCCATAAAACTGGAAACATGCTACTTGCACTGTCTTCTCCACGGGGTTGTTCAAAGATCAAAGGAGACACTATATGTGATGCTTATTGCAGTAGATTTTGCCAACTGCCAATCATGTTTCAACAATCAGAAAGTAAGATCCCTGCGGTTGTTTAATTCTTACCTCCTCCGCCCCCACCCCCAACATTTCATTCCCTGTCTTTCATTCTGGAATATATGTCTGACTCCCCATCTCTCAGATTTACTGAACAAATGAATGATTCCTCTTTGTTTTCTGTAAAACACCCAGGACAATGTTTTCCACCTAGTTGGAGCTCAATAAATGTACGGTTGATTAATTAATAAAAGTAAACCTTTGGAGGATGTTTTAATCATACTTACCATTCCCTTACTCAGTAACTCATCTTAATATCAATGCTAGCAAAAAAAAAAAAAAAAATTAGCATGGCAAGTTGGAGATCTTGACCTGACCCCACCTCCATTCACAAAACTCCACATCATTCATCCCAGAGGAGGGCAGTGTAAGGTAGCCGTTAGTAGCACAAGCTTTGTGCCTGCATCAGGCCGAGATCCACGATTCTGGGTTCTGCTCCTTATTAGCTATGCCCTTGGCCAAGTGACTAACCTCTCCAAATTTCAGTTTTCCCATCCACAATATGGAAAAAATGTTGGACATTCCTAAGATTGCTCTCAAAGATTAGCTGTGATGTTAGCAGTACGCCTGCAAACAGCAAGTGCTCAATGATGGCACTGTTGCTTAGATTACTGAGAGCTGTTATTAGGATTATTGGTATTATTGTTTGGAGCCAAATCACCATGATTTGGGGCAACCAGTATTTGGGTACAGATCTCCCATCAGTGGGGGTGACTGTTAGTACCCTGTGATTGTCAATAGATGAAACCTCTCTCATCGCTTTCAAGTGGAGAAAGCAGATCAGGAAGAGCTTAGAAATGCCTCAGCCCCCAAAGCCAATTTAACATCCTGCTATCAAGCGGCATCTGGGGCTGGGGGCACTGAGCACATCAGTCGCCCTTATGGTGCTAACCCAGCGCTAATGGTGCAAGCGAATTACAAACAAGGCCCACCTGCTGTGCTCAGCAACGAAACCCGGCAGGAGGGTAATTGCCCAGAACTTGAGCACAGGGGGACACAGCAGGCATGGAACACATTAAACCCGCAGAAGAGCAACTTCTACCGCATTCGCATTCGTTCTCCAGGCAGACCCACGGAGAGGCTGGCAGGCCAGGGGACGGGAACACAAGCGCCAGATGAGAAAGGCTCCAGAAGAAAGGCTCTTCCAAGCCACCACAGCTGGCGAGGGGACTGGGGAGCACCCGGGTCAGCTCTACGCAGCTTGGCGTACCCACGGGAGCTTGGAGGCCAAGGACATCGAACATCTCCAGCTTGGCTCTGGGCACCCCACCCCACAGGAAGGTAGTCTCTGTTGTTAACCCCTTACCGGGGAGTGACTGGGGGAGATAATAGCCTCACCTAGGCTGGTGGTACGAAGACCAGTCCCTTGTTCATTCATTTGTTCATCTCCATGCTGGTCGAACTAGTGGTAAAGAACCCACCTGCCAATGCAGGAGACTTAAGAGATGCGGGTTTGATCCCTGGGTGGGAAGATCCACTGGAGAAGGAAATGACAATCACTCTAGTGTTCTAGCCTGGAGAAGCCCATGGAGGTGAGGAGCCCACGGAGGACAGAGGAGCCTGGCAGGCTGCAGTCCATGGGGTCACAAAGAGTCGGACACAACTGTGCGAACAAGCAGGAGCTTATATGCTGAGTATGCACTCACTAGTCATGAGCTGCAAGTGGACAGAAAACTACTAGGACACAAGACGTTCTTTCAAAGGAACGTAGGCACAGACATCAGTCACCAGGCACAAGCTGGGAACTGCAGTCACACAGCTAAGGTGTAATGAAGTGCTGGCAGGACGCACTGGCAGGGTGCTCATTGCTGCTCAGACATGGCCAGAAAGAGACTTACACTGGTCTTGAAGGATGGAGATACACACACACACACACCATACACACATATATTATATATTGATATCACACGTGCATATGGGCTTCCCAGGTGGCACTAGTGGTAAACAACCTGCCTGCCAATGCAGGAGACATAAGAGACATGGGTTCCATCCCTGGGTCGGGAAGATCCCCTGGAGGAGAGCATGGTAACCCACTCCAGTATTCTTGCCTGGAGAATCCCATGGACAGAGGAGCCTGCTGGGCTACAGTCCCTAGGGTCTCAAAGAGTCTGACTCGACTGAAACGACTTAGCAAGTATGCACCAAGTGTATATTACTATACATACACATGTGTCCTCGGGTTTTAGGCACATAAAAGGGACATGTGTGGTCCAAGGCTCACATAGCTCCACCGAGTTCTTTTTTTTTTTTTAAGCAATTTTGATTTTCAATAGATTTATTTTTAAATTATTTTTGGCCATGCCTCACAGCGTACAGGATCTTGGTTCCCTGAGCAGGGATTGAACCTGTGTCCCCTGTATTGGAAGTGCAAAGTCTTAACCACTGGACCACCAGAGAAGTCCCCTCCACCAAGTTATTAACGTGCTCTGAGACCAAAAGTTCAGTTCGGTTCAGTCGCTCAGTCATGTCGGACTCTTTGCAACCCCATGAACCGCAGCATGCCAGGCCTCCCTGTCCATCACCAGCTTTCGGAGTTTACCCAAACTCATGTCCATTGAGTCAGTGATGCCATCCAACCATCTCATCTTCTGTTGTCCCCTTCTCCTCCTGCCCTCAATCTTTCCCAGCATCAGGGTCTTTTCCAGTGAGTCAGCTCTTTGCATCAAGTGGCCAAAGTATTGGAGCTTCAGCTTCAACACCAGTCCTTCCAATGAACACCCAGGACTGATCTCCTTTAGGATGGACTGGTTGGATCTTCTTGCAGTCCAAGGCACTCTCAAGAGTCTTCTCCAACACCACAGTTCAAAAGCATCAATTCTTTGGCACTCAGCTTTCTTTATAGTCCAACTCTCACATCCATACATGACTACTGGAAAAACCATAGCTTTGACTAGACAGACCTTTTATTAGCAAAGTAATGTCTCTGCTTTTTAATATGCTGTCTAGGTTGGTCATAGCTTTTCTTCCAAGGTGCAAGCATCTTTTAATTTCATGGCTGCAATCACCATCTGCAGTGATTTTGGAGCCCCCAAAAATAAAGTCAGCCACTGTTTCCACTGTTTCCCCATATGTTTGCCATAAAGTGATGGGACTGGATGCCATGATTTACTTTTCTGAATGTCGAGCTTTAAGCCAACTTTTTCACTCTCCTCTTTCACGTTCATCAAGAGGCTCTTTAGTTCTTCTTCATTTTCTGCCATAAGGGTGGTGTCATCTGCATATCTGAGGTTTTTGATATTTCTCCCCAAAAGGAAAAGGATAAATTTAGGTACATAGAAGAAAGCAATCCTTGTCTTTAAACATCTTCACTGTCTACTGCAGGCAAGAAAAGCTAACTCCTTCATCTTCTCCCGATCCTACTGGGAAGGTTTGCCAGTAACCTGAGGAGTGACTTCATCGTCAGGACTTTCCACATGGCGTGACTGAAAGAAAAGCCTTCCTCCCCACCCCACTCCTACCTCCTCCCCACTTCATGGGAGATCAGACCATGGAAAAGCACAGTGACATTTCAGGAAGACATAAGAGTAGCAGGAAAGTGCATTAGCTCCGGAAGGCTGGGTTCTAATTCCAGCTCCTTCATTTACGAGCTGTGATCAAGACGTTGACCTCCGAGCCTCAGTTGCCTCAACTATAAAATCCTGATAGTAACTGTACCTACCCTGCAGGGTTGTTGACTGTTTTAAATGAGAAATGCACGTCAAGTCCTTAATACAGCGCCTGGCATATAGTTAAGTCCTCGATAAATATATTCTAAATATTCTTCATGATGGCACTCCATCGTTGCTACCTGGAAGCAAACAGCTCTGCTGAATTCGACCTATACATTTCATCCAGCAAAGATCACTTCATCGGCGCTATTTCATTTATTCAATGAGGATTGTCTCATCTAAAAATACAGGGTGCTTGTCCCTGAAGCATCTACAAAGGATTAAAAAAAGAAAACCTACTTCCGTCCTGTTGAACTGTACATACATGCAATCATACACATGTATACTCACACACATATGTGCATACAGATGTACATAGAACCCCTGCCCCTGGGAATGTGTTGTCTATCGGGTTGGCCAAAAAGTTTGTTCAGGTTAAGGACCAACTTGAACAAACTTTCGGCCAACTCAATACATTTAAAATGCCATTACTCCCATTGCTGGACATGACAGTTATTAAAGTCTAGACAGAAGACAGCACAGGATTGATTATCCTCTGTGTTTCGGAAGCAGAAACTGAGGCTCAGAGAAGACAAACGTCTTGCCCAAAGACCAGGGGAAGGACATGCCAGGAACTGATATTACTGGGCTGCACACACCACACATGTGCCAATGAGCTGGCCCCTCCACGTACCTAATTCATCAAGTTCCACAACAACCCCACGAAGCCTGGGTTGTGACCCTCCTACAAAGGAGAAGAGACAGGAACTCAACAAAGTAATTTGCCAAGGATCACAAAGCCAGCATGTGATGGGCCAGGTGGCAAACAGCTTGTCTGTTTCAAGCCCAGCAGCCTATGCTCCGACCACCAGCAAACACTAGTGACCAGCCTGCCGAGCACCGGGCATGGTGCTCTGCCAGGTCACACCAGGTCCATGCCCATGTGCCACCCCCTGAATGCTCCCACTTTGGGACCTGGAATATTCTTCCCCCACAGAAATCGACACTCGCCCTCAACTTCTTCAGGTCTTGACTCAACTCTCAGAATCTCAGATTCTTCATCTTCCCTGCTCCTCTTTCCCTTTCCTTCCACAGCACTCGCCGCCTCCTAACTTATTATATAATTTACTTCTCCACTGTGTTGCTTATTTGTATGGGTCACTCCTACACACACTTGTGAAAATGTAAGCTCCCGAGAGCAGGGGTTTTGTCTACTTTGTTCTTTATGTGTCCGAGCACCGAGAGCAACGCCTGTCATGTAGTATGTGCTCGAGGGATGTGCTGAATGAATATGAGAGACATGTGAACAGTAAGTGGGTCCTAAAATTAAACACAGTGCTGATTCAGGCTGCGGCCACCCAGAGTCTCCCAGGTCTGCTGGGAGAAGGCGGCCTTGCAAGCATGTAGACTCGATGTCTTTCTATTGATCACAGGGACGGGGCAGCTTGAGAAGCATCCTTCTTACAATGTTCTGACAGCAAACAAGATGAGGTGAGAAGATGGACATGGAGAATTTCAAGGCATTCTTGTTCTAGATTCAAGGAGAAACCAAGGCCGCCACTGGCTAGTGCAGGCTTCTCACCTCACAGATACGAACATGAGGCTCAGAGTCAGAAAATGGCTTCTTCAGTGTCAAGAATTTGTGTCCAGCTAAAGGCAGGGAGCCAAGCTGGAGGAGAGGTGGAGAGGGTGGGTTCTCACAACCTGGGAAGTAGAGATAGCCTAGGAAAGCAAATCCACAATGCAGAAGATGGATCCAGAACCTAATGCAGGCCCCTCATTTCACAGATATGAACATGAGGCTCAGAGTCAGAAAATGACTTCTTCAGCATCCAGAATCTGTCCCAGAGCGGGTTCTAAGACCTGAGTCTCAAGCATGGTGCTCTGTGACAACCTAGAGGGGGTAGGATGGGGTAGAGGAGGTGAGAGGGCGATTTAAGAGAGAGGGGACATGAATATACCTATAGCTGATGGCATGTTGATATATGGCAGAAACCAACACAATATTGTAAAGCAATTATCCTCCACTTAAAAATAAATTAAAATTAAAAATAAATAAATAAAACTTGAGTCTCCTGGCTGCTGGATCAATACCCTTTTCCTGGTAGCACTTACTCATTAAAGTGTTTTTTTTTTTAACTGTTATCAACAAATCAGCTCTCTACTAGGACATAAGACACTATGGGGAGACACTATGTAAAACAGATAAACACACAGGTAGCCATCGGATTCAAATACTAAGTACATGGTGTTATTGTAGAGGAAGTGTTGCCTGGTTGTCATGGGAACACTGGGAAGGGGTCCCCAAGGCCGGGCTTAGGGGGTCAGAGAGCACTCCTCAGAAGAAAGGACATCTAAGTGGGGATGTGAACAATACCTTGGGATTAGCCAGAGGGAGGCGGAGAGGGGGAACAGGAAACAGCACCTACACGGCCTGAAGGAGGAGGAAACAGAGATTTAGGGATCTGAAAGCAATGAGAGCTGATGCCCTGAGGGAGGGAAGACCTGGTCACCCACAGCCTTGGCAGCCACTCCTAAGAAGTGTGAAGTGTATTCTAAGAGCCACTGAAGAGTATCAAGTAAAGAGGTGACGTAACCAGAATCACAGCAAGAAAATAGAAAAATCACTCTGACTGTACCTCAAAAGTAGTTTTGGAGGGGTTGCCTCTAAAGTGTGGAAGGTTGGTGGGCTGGGCGACACAGAAATCCTGACGAGATAAAGTGACTTGAACAAAGGCAGAGGCAGAGAGGTGTGTCTGCAGGTGAGACTTTTATAGGAGGTGGAGTTGACAGGACCTGGTGGTCTGATGTGGAGCATGAAAAAAACAGGAAAACAGGATGACTTCCCTGGTGTCTCAGATGGTAAAGAATCTGCCTGCAATGCAAGAAACCTGGGTTCAGTCCCTGTGTCAGGAAGATCCCCTGGAGAAGGGAATGGCAACCCACTCCAGTATTCTTGCCTGGATACTTCCACGGACAGAGGAGTCCGGCAAGCTACACTCCATAGGGTCACAAAGAGTTGGACACGACTGAGTGACTAACACTTTCACTTCTCCAGGCTTCCAGACTGGACAACTGTGAGGACACCGGTGCCACCAGAGCGCGGAGATGGGTGGAGAACAGAGGAAGGGAAAACTAGAAGAAAAGGACGTAAGTCCAGAGATGCCAGAAACATCTATGGTGTGGATGTCTAACAAGATGAAGAGAATTAACAGCAAGCCCTTGGAATTCTTCTATCCAGACCTGACCTTGCTGGCCTGAGCTCCAAGCGCCCCTTTGTGCCTCTGTCCATGGTGCTGCTGAATCAGCCTGGTCTTTGGACAGGTGTACTTCACAGACTGTGACTTCCCCAAGGGCTGACCCTTTGCTTTTCAAGGTCAAGGGGCAACCTCTGATTAGGAGAATGTGAAGAAAGGCACCAAATGTTGTTTCTAATTCCTGACAAAGGCAGGCCCCTACTTCTCATGCCACTTGAGAAGACATAATTGAGAGGCAGCAGAGTGTGTTATTTACCTTCTCTTTGCCTTGGTTCCCTTATCTGGAAAATGGCATTAAAAGTAAGTGCTTCGGACTTCCCTGGTGGTCCAGTGGCTAAGACTCTGCACTCCCAATGCAGGAGGGCCGGGTTTGGAGGGCCGGGTTTGATACCTGGCCAGGGAACTAGATCCCATACGTTGCAACTAAGAATTCGCAGGCTACAACTAAAAATCCCACACAAGCTGCAAAGAAGATCGAAGATCTTATGTGCTGCAACTAACACAAGCACAGCCAAATAAACAAAATTAAATATTAAAAAATAAGTGCCTCTTCATAGAGTTGTGAAGGGTAAACGAGTTAATATTTGTTAAAGCGCTTCAAAATAGTGCCTGGCACATAGTAAAGTGAAAAGTGAAAGTGTTAAGTCACTCAGTTGTGTCCGACTCTTTGCGACCCCATGGACAGTACCCCTCCAGGCTTCTCTGTGCATGGGATCCTCCCGGCAAGAATACTGGAGTGGGTAGCCGTTCCCTCTTCCAGGGGACCTTCCCCACCCAGGGCTTGAACCCAGGTCTGCCAAATTGTAGGCGGATTCTTGACTGTCTGAGCCACCAGGGAAGCCCAGCACATAGTAAGCACTATATACTTGGCAAATTAGTAAAAATGAATGCATAAAATGAAGACTGAGATGCCACCACGAGGAACAAGATAGACAGGGCTGGGAGAGATGCACCTGTGTAGGCAAAGGCAGCCCAGCAGAAGGAAGGCGCATTCTGCAGTTTGGGATTTAAGCACTCTGGCACACTTCACTAGGAGAAAACCTGGGCTAAGTCGAAAAGATTCAACCAGCTTTAGCCTCAGATCACGCCAAAAAAAATAATTTATTCTGGGTGTGGATCTTCTTTAAGAAGTACTGTTTACTTCAAAAACACAGCAATTGCACCCCAAATGGCTTTGATGTATGTGGAATTTGGCCAGCCTCCATTATATTAGGGAAGGTAGTCCTGTTTTATGCATCAGGCTCTCTCTAAAGCACCGAAATTTACAGCACATTTGTTATGCAGCTCAGCAAAAGGTGTATGAATAAAGAATAACGTGCTCAATCAACACTGCTCAGCCAGGGAGCCAGGAAGCGACTCAGTCTGCCTGTGAAAGGGATCTGCCAAGTACCAATGGGGGGAAAAAAAAGCCTATCCCACCAGGGCACCCTGACATTGCATTTCGACAGGCTCATGTTCCTGCTTCCACTTTGTCACTTGCTGGTGAAAACAACATAGCCCAAACATGAGGTCACTCACTTCCCCCGAGAGCTCAGGCTCCATGCCTGTCGGCTTCTCCCCTGTGCCTTGCTTCTGGAAAGGAGAAAGAAAAGATTTGCTTATGTGTCTGCTCCCCTTCTCGCCTCCTCTCTTCCTCTACCCTCCCTTCCTGCATCTTCTCTTTCTCTTCCATTCTTCATGATGCTTCCCTCCCAGCTGGCCACCAAACACACATGTCTAGGGAGGCCTGTGTGGCCTAAGCGTCCTCAGAGATATTAAGTGGGCACAAGCTCATTTTGCCACAGCTTGGTGTCTAGTCTCTGAAATGCCTGGAAAAGTTGGGATCCTGCCCAGCCAGACACCTCTGACTATGGCCCTAGACTCCAGTCCCATTTTCAGGGACACCAGGGCTCAGGAGGAGCCCAGAGTCCAGAAAGCACCACTTTCTCTAGGGAGGAATCCCAGTTGGTCCCAAAGGTCCCCCAACCCAGCTTTCCTAAGCTGCTTTGCTTAGAGGTCAAGACCAGCCCCAGGCAAAACTGTGATATAGGCAAGATTTGTTCATTCATTCATTTAACCAACACTTTTGAGCACCAACTCAGTGCCAGACACTGCCTAAAAGCTGAAAATACCATAGTTCTACTTTTCCTGCCCTCATGAAATGATACAGAATGCTACAGGGGGGCAAACAGAGGGGCACCTAACCTCCCCTGGGGATGGAGGTCGGAGGAGGGTTCCCAGGAGAAAACCATCTAACCGGAGACATAAAAGAGAAATAAGAAAGACATGCCCAAGAATATTCAAGGCGTCACTGTCAATGAGAGTCAAAAACTTAACATCCAAATGTCCATCAACCACAGAATCAATAAGCGATGGCATATTCAGACAATGGAATACAGCAATGAAAAATCAACGAATTGTACCAATGTGGATGAAACCCACAAAGAGAATGTTGAACAAAAGAAAGCCAGACACAAAAGATGCCTGCTGTATGGTTCCATGTTCATCCATTTCCGAAACAGGCACTGAGAGTCAGGACCATGGTCATAGCAGGGGTCATAGTGACCCCTGGGGGCCTGAGTGGGACAACCGGCTGCTGTTTGTCAGTCCAGGTGCTGGATAGAAGGGTGTGTCCACTTTGCAAAAATTCAAAGCTGTGCACTTATGACTTTTTCTTCTTTTTTTTTTTTGTGGTATACTTGATAGACTCCTGTGAAAAAGTTTACATTAAAAAAAATTAAACCAAACAAGAGATAACCTGGCACAGTAGGGGTTCTTCTTGCCATCAGTGCCCCTGGCTCCCCTTCTCTGCTCTCTCCCCATAATCGCCTGACCTTATGCCCCTTCTACCCTGTGGTCACACGGGACACCATCAGAATAATTAATTCACACTGAATTGTCCATGGCTAATAGCAGTTCAACAGTATTACCCCTCCCCGAGGGATTTCCTTTTTAATAAAGTAGAACCACCTTAATTTAAAATAGTAACTACAGCCAGGCAGCAGGAGCACGAGAGGTAAGTGATGGCGTGGTGGGTACGGCCCTAACACCATTCAGCGCACCCTGTGCCACTGCTTACACTGAAGCCTATGACATGCCGAGCCTCTTGCTTCTTCCTGGAAAGTGAACAGTGGGGCATGGCAGCTGGACTCCTGGGTTGCAGCAGGGAGGCACCATTTGGGCATCTAGATCATGAACTAGAACCCTCAGAGCAGGTCTTGGTGAGGCCGGGTCAGCCCCAAGGTCAGCACAGATGGAACACTAGAAATGTAAAAGTGCTCCGGGCAGACTAGAGCTGGCAGAAGACCTGGGTGTGGCCTTGCGAGACCTGCCAGGGCATCTGCGGCTTTACAAACTGCCAAAGAACCAACAGGACTTTGACCTAGCCTCCCAATTTACAAAGCTGATTTACTGCACTTCGGGCAGCTCTGTCATGTTTCCAAGAATTAGCCAAAGAGTTCTCCCATTCTGAGCAGGTGGGGAATTGCCAGGTTTGTAACCTCACAGGCCAATTATCTTGGAGAAAAATTCACAGCGGGCACCAGACACATTGGAGGGACCTGAGACTTCTGCAGGGATTCTTGGCTACACTGGCAGCCCCCTACTGCCCTCCCATCCTCTCAAGCCCAGAGTGGGGAGGAGGTCAGGAAACTAATCCCTTGGCTCCTCAAGGTTCCCTGGTCTCACAGATCCATTTTCCCCTGAGCTTTGCCCCCAGCTGCCAAGACTGAGCTTAGCTGAGCACAGGGGGAGATCCCATCTCCCGCCCCCAGGCAGCCAAAGATGAGGGGCCATGCAGTCTGGCCACCTGCTCCACCTGCTTGGTGGCTCCCTGAGCTGGGCAAGGAGACTAGGGAGGAGGGAGAAAAAAGCCCCTGGCAGGTGGTCTCATAAGAGCTCCAGAGATGAACCTCTCACTGTCCCCACACTGCCCTCCCTTCTCTCTTTTCAGTTTCCAGCCCTCTGGCTCCAGATCAGTCAGTTTTCCAGACATAGCAACAGGTCCCCTGTCTGACAGACTCAACGCTGAACAGTCCCCAGGGGCACCTTTCCCTGGGGAAATGCAGGCTGGCAGCCCAGGAGAGTCTTATGTCTGTGAAGGCTCTTCCCAGAAAAGGCAGGGCACAGCCCTGCAGACAGGCTGCACAGAAGGCTAACCAGGGCGGGACCCTTGGGAGGAGGAGACTCTGTGTTAGAGGCAAAGCCTATCCAGGCTGCCGCTGCTGCAAATAGCCAGAGGCAGGGGCCTCTGGTTTCAATCACAGCTCCACCTTCTACAAGCTGGGGGGTCTCCGCATGCCCCTGGCACATAGTAGGGTCTCAGGAAATGTTATTTGTCAAGTTTGGTGATTAATCCTCTAACCACCTTAAGCCACAAAGGGAGAGAGAATACCAACAAAGGCAAGGCACCAGGGTCTTCTTCCTGCCATTTATCAGGTGGCTCACAATATCTCGGGCACTTTCCATACACCATCACTCTCAATCTTCACATAAACTGAAAGGCGGGTCTAAAGATGGGAATACCAGACCATCTTACCTGCCTCCTAAGAAATCTGTATGCAGGTCAAGAAGCAACAGTTAGAACTGGACATGAAACAACAGATTGGTTCCAAATTGGGAAAGGAGTACATCAAGGCTGTATATTGTCACCCTGCTTATTTGACTTATATGCAGAGTACATCATGCGAAATGCCGGGCTGGATAAAGCACAAGCTGGAATCAAAATTGCCAGGAGAAATATCAATAACGTCAGATATGCAGATGACACAACGCTTATGGCAGAAAGCGAAGAACTAAAGAGCCTCTTGATGAAAGTGAAAAAGGAGAGTGAAAACATTGGCTTAAAGTTCAACATTCAGAAAACTAAGATCGTGGCATCCAGTCCCTTCACTCCATGGCAAATAGATGGGGAAACAATGAAAACAGTGACAGACTTTTTTTTCTTGGGCTCCAAAATCACTGCAGATGGTGATTGCAGCCATGAAATTAAAAGATGCTTGCACCTTGGAAGAAAAGCTATGACCAACCTAGACAGCATATTAAAAAGCAGACATTACTTTGCTAACAAAGGTCTGTCTAGTCAAAGCTATGGTTTTTCCAGTAGTCATGTATGGATGCGAGAGTTGGGCTATAAAGAAAGCCGAGTGCCAAAGAATTGATGCTTTTGTACTCTGGTGTTGGAGAAGACTCTTGAGAGTCCCTTGGACGTCAAGGAGATCCAACCAGTCCATGCTAAAGGAAATCAGTCCTGAATATTCATTGGAAGGACGTATGCTGAAACTCCAATATTTTGGCCACCTGATGTGAAGAACTGAATCATTGGAAAAGACTCTGATGCTGGAAAAGATTGAAGGCGGGAGGAGAAGGGGACAACAGAGGATGAGATGGTTGGATAGCATCACCAACTCGATGGACATGAGTTTGAGTAAGCTCAGGGAATTGGTGATGGACAGGGAAGCCTGGCGTGCTGCAGTCCATGGGGTCAAAAAGAGTCAGATACAACTGAGTGACTGAACTGAACTGAACTTCCACACACCATCATTCTTAATCTTCACATAAACTGAAAGGCGCGTCTAAAGGGCCCCAGGCTTCCCCAGTAGCTCACACAGCAAAGAATCCACCTGCAATGCAGGATATCTGGGTTCGATCCCTGGGTCGGGAAGATTCCCTGAAGGAGGGCCTGTCAACCCACTCCAGTATTATTGCCTGGAGAATTCCATAGACAGAGGAACCTGGTGGGCCACAGTCTGTGGGGTCGCAAAGAGTCAGACACGACTGAGAGACTAATACTTTCACTTTTTTCAAAGAGCCCCACTTTGGACACGGGGTTCAGAAAGGAGCCGCTGCTGCTCTGATAGGACACAGCCTGCAAGTGGAAGCAGCAGGATTTGAACCTACGTTTGGCCGCCTCTAAGGGCGTCTCTGAGAACCACTGCACCATCCTGCCTCAACCTCCATGTGCTCAGACACACTCAGCTGCAAAGCAAAGAGGTTCGCGGTGGTCTTTCTGCACCTCCCACAAGTAGATGTTCTGTAAGTGAGGCTCTTCACTTAAAAAAAAATCTCCAAGCCCAGCCATGCTCTCTGTCTGCCTCTGGCGGGCGGGGACCCCCAGGAAACGCCACGGTGCCGGCAGAGGGAAGTCAGAGGCTCACACAGCCTCCCCACCCCCCACTCCCAGGGGCCTTCTCATGCTGACACAACCTGTCCTCTCTCACCTAGGGAATGGATCATTTTCATTTCCCTCTTGAATAAAAGCTAAATCAGTACGGTTTTAATGCTTAGGATTTAACTTTATTAATAAACAGTAAAAGTTAAAAGCGTCTCAGGTCTCTAATTGAACGCCATCAGTGACAGGTGCAGCAGCCTAACTCCAGATCCAAGCAGGATGTGATGAGACCTTCTAAGTCAAAGGGTGGTAACACAGATACATGCAAGCACACACATGTGCTCGTGTGTACAGAGCCCGTTCTGGAGAGGGGACCCCTGTCTGCACGGAGCCCCTTTTGTGCCAGGAAACAGTTCTTTCTGCTCCTAATACAGAAGGGCTGTGATTCCTAGGAGGCCTGGCCCTGGAGTAACTGCCTCTCTGATTTAGAGAGCTGTAAAAGCTTGACTTGGACTCAAATATTTAAGCACTTTAAATACGCCGATAATGATAATTACCCTGCTGATGGCATTTCATCTTAAATGAAGCTCCAGGCCAAGAAGACTCTGAAATCACTGACATCCAACTCACAATGCTCTTGGTCCTCTCTAAGCCTGCCATTGTGCTGATGGCGTGGTGTGGGCAGTGTCTCCCAAGGACAAAGGCCCTGAACTTAGAGCCAGATGACAGGCGTGATTGTGCCCCTGGGTGAACCAGGTGGCCTCTAAATCTCCTCACCTGCAAAGTGAAGGTGGTACAGCCAGCCTGCCTCCCAGGTTGTAGGTGAGAGTGAAGGAAATCTTGCATGACCTCCAAGTGGGTGACAGACAGAAGCAGTTAACAAGGTCTCAGCATCAACTCCCTGGCAAATCCAGCAAAGAGCCACACAGCAAAGGCCCTCATTCTTCACACAGAATGAAGGTGCCCAGGTCCCGCTGGCAAAGACTCATCCACCGAGAACATGGAGGCCTCTAGGGGCAGCTGGTGGTACTGCAGGGGCTGCCGGGGGCTGCAGGGGACCCTGGGAACCCATCGTTCAGTCGGTGGCTCTCTCCCCTACCCACCCCCAGGACTCACTGGGCAGGGCAACTTAAGTGCCATTCCCAAAAGAGCAAAGTTTTCACAAAGATAAACAGGTGGCAGGCAGTAGGGGAAGGAGGGGACTAGGAAAAGAAGGGTGACTTTTTTTTTTTTTAATTTTTTGTCTACTCAGTGCATCAGGTGGGATCTTAGTTCCCCAACCAGGGATTGAACCTGTATCCCCTGCACTGGAAGTTCAGAGTCCCAGCCACTGGACCCCCAGGGGAGTCCCAGGGGATGGGTTTTAGACCTTTATTTCACAGCCCAGTGCTAACCTGGAGATAGAACCGGTCCGTGTAGTGAAGCCTTGGGGATAAGACTGTAGTTCTAAGAGGATCTAGGGTTGGAGGGGCGTGCTAGAGCTTGAGAATATGAAAGACGATGAGGAGGAGAGAAAGGGATTGAGCTGGGTATTGAAGGCCCACTCTGAGCTGGGCCCTTGACATTTGTTGTGGTTCAGTCGCTAAGTCCTGTCCCATTCTTTGTGACCCCAGTGGATTGCAGCCTGCCAGGCTCCTCTGTCCACAGTATTCCCCAGGCAAGAACACTGGGGTGGGTTGCCATTTCCTTCTCCAAGGGCTCCTCCCCACCCAGGGATTGAACCCGAGGCTCCTACGTCTCCTGCATTGGCAGGCGGATTCTTTACCACTGAGCCACCGGGGAAGTCTGGGCCCTTTGACATACTTTATCTCAGTGAATCCTGATAACTCTCTGAGGTAGGTCACTGTTCCTATCTTGCCAGACGAGGCTTGTGGGGAGGATGGGGGTTGTTCAGGAGCTGCCCACGTGCTGCAGGACGGTACATGATTGTGCTGCACTGGGGCAAGGCCACCTGATTCCACAGCCTGTCCTCACCCTGCACCCCAGCAAGCTCCACAGTCAGGGCTCCTGGCATACGGGACCTGAGTGCATCCTACAAACCTGGCTGGATCGGAGGAGCTTGGGGGTAAAGAGGACAGGAGACCAGACCCTTGTCTTCCAAGAGCTTTCAGCATAATTGGAGAGATAGGCCCGAGACTCGGGCAGCAATCATAACAATAAGCCCTAAATTATGAGAAAATGAGGAGTTCGAGGAAAGAAGCATCTTCAAACTCTCTTTCATGACATCAGCCGGGAAGAACTCTCCTGACCTCACAGTCCGCTGAGGCCTCTGCCCTCTCTCTTTCTCTCTCTCTCTCTAATGATGGGCTGCTGAAGTCACCAGGCTCCTCACATCCTTCTTGACCCCTGAGAGGCTCCCACCCGAGCCGACCTGGAGGCCTGGCCCCAGATGCCACAGCCACCCACTCTGTGCACTGAGGCCTGGGGGTCACGGCCGCAGCCCGGCCACCCAGAGCACAGCCCACAGACAGCAGCAGCAGTATCACCAGGGAGCTTGCGAGAAACTAGGAACCTCAGGCGCCACCTTCAGACACCCCCTGAGTTAGAATCCACCTTATGACAAGGTCTCTAAGTGCCTCACGTGCAGTTTAAAGTCTGAGAGGCACTCTGGAGCCCCCAGCCAGCCCCATGGCCAACATGATCAGCACCAGAGGAAATGATAAATATAATGACAGTGACCATGACGGTGGAAGCAAACATGACAGCTGACATGTCCTGAGAGCTGTCAGTGAGCTGGACACTTGTGTTAGTGCTCTGCATGCATCTCTGTTAATTCTCACAAAAGCTCTGAGAGGCCGATGCTGTAACTATCCCTGTCCTGCACACGAGACAGCTGAGGCTGAGCGGTCACCTAGCCGGTAAGGGGACAGAGCTGAGACGCAGGCTCAGGACCGTCCAATGCTTTGGCCCATGCACATCTTACCCATATGGTGAGAGTTCTTCTCCAAGAACCCACAGGTCTCCTGGAATATCTTCTCATTTTCTAACCAGATGAAGCAAAAAGGGGTCCAGCGAGAAAAGAGGGGCTACCAAGAGCTCTACCACAGCTCTGCCCTCCCTCAGCCCCCAGGGCTCCGCCACAGAAGGAGCTGGAGTAACTTTAAAGTTGGCAAAGCTCGTCAGCATCAGCTCATTTTTGCTCAAAATGATATGGACTCGTGGACCCTAACAGAACTGCTCTCCCCAGTGGGTTTCTTCCTCACCTGACGTTCCTGAGACAGTCTCACCCACCCAGAGCCCAGCCCAACACCCTTGAGAGAGGGGGAAGGAGCCTGCTTCTCTTTGCAGGGTCCCCTTTTTCCCCCTGGCAGCATGGGGAAGGCTGGCAGTGGCTGCTGGCTCAGAACCATGGGCAGGAGTGTGGCTTCAAAGCTGAGACTGCCCCTTCTTCCCAGCAGGTTGCCAGGATACGTGCACCCTTAAGAGATGCTGGTTCACTGTTCTTCTTCAAACATGTTTTGATTTGTTTCAGAAACATGCAAAATAACGCCACAAAGTGATCAGGCGGCCTTTTGTCTGAGCTAAAGAATAGGCCACTAGAGGCCTAGCTTGTCTGCTCCCGAGCGGCTGAGCTCTGGTGCCGGGGCTGCAGGGCCTTCTGTTGACCCCAGAGACAGAAAGACGAGAGATGCTGAGGGCTTGAGGGCTTGTAAAAGGCAGTGACGAGGAATGGCTGCAACCTGCAGCCATGTCGGGAAAGAAGCACCCTCCCAGACTATTCACTCGCACGATGAGCTCAGTGGGGCTCCTAGACCTCAGCTGGGAAGGATGTGCTCTGCTCTGGGCCCACGGTGGCCCCGCCACCAGCACAACTGTGGGCACCTTTCATCTCTGGGCTGGGCACTCTGCTCTGAAGCTTTGCCACTCTAAGTGCAAGTTCAATGATATTGGATTAGCACTAGGACAGCTGGGACAGGCCCAATTAGCACAGAGGACTCTATCTTGGTGCAGACAAAATGTCAGGCTCCAGAGTGGGGCGGGCAGAGGCAGCCTCTAAGGGCACAGTATCCCCTCTCTCGAAGCAAAAGGCCAGCTCTCCAGCTGCCCAGCATGGGGGACACTTGGAGGAAAAGGTGGCTGGAGCTGTCAACACAAACAGCAGAGGTCTGGCAGGGAAACTTTCTGCCTCGGAGGACAATTGGAGCGGAGCAGGAGGGAAGCTGGGTTTAATTTACACCTGCTTGAGGCGCTCCAGCTTTCTCTGCTTGGGGACAGGGGACTGGCCAGAGGCCTGAGAACATAACCAGGTGCACAGGTGGCCCAGAGGGGAGATGCAGGGATGCTGAGAGGGTGTGAGGAGGGCAGCAGAGAGGCAGCTACGAGGCCGAGGGCAGAGTGTAGCAGCAGCAACAGTAGGGATAACAAGGATACCATGTTGGAAAATATTCTGGAGGAAGTGGCCCCCACATAGCTTTTCTTTCATTTCATTTAATTCTCAAACCATCCTTCAGAGGTAGATACTGCTACTGTCTCCATTTTTCAAATGAAGAAACAAAGCTCAGATAGGAGGGTGACTTGTCAAGGCACATGGATATTCAGTGGTATAGACAGGATTCAAACTCAGATCATCAACTACTACGCTGCACCAGTTTTTCTCTCATCACATGTTTCCTTTCATCTTCCCTACCTCTCCAAGCTTTCTGATCTTCCAAGGCCCACCTCTGGGCCACCTGCTCCACACTGACCTCCTTGAATGCACCAGGCTTTCCCCAAGCTCACCCAAGTCTGAATGGCTATGCTACTCCCCTCGGTGCCTGCATGCTTGCTTTGACTGCTGTGTTTGATGGCTGTTTCATCTTCCTGACTAGTTTGTGAGCTCTAAGAGCCAGATGTGAGAGTTGGACCATAAAGAAGGCTGAGTACCGAAGAACTGATGCTTTCTAACTGTGTTGGAGCGACGTCTTGAGAGTCCCTTGGACTGCAGGGAGACCAAACCAGTCAATCCTGAAGGAAATCAACCCTGAATATTCACTGGATGGACTGTTGCTGAAGCTGAAGCTCCAAAACTTTGGCCACCTGATGCAAAGAGCCGACTCATTGGAAAAGACCTTGATCCTGGGAAAGACTGAGGGCAGAAGGAGAAGGGGGTGACAGAGAATGAGATGGTTGGATGGCATCATCAACTCAATGGACACGAGTCTGAGCAAACTCCAGGAGACAGTGAAGGACAGGGAAGCCTGGCGTGCTGCATCCATGGGGTCGCAAAGAGTTGGATACGAACGAGCGACTGAACAACAACAAAGACGGCAAGAGACAGGTTCTTCATGCTCAGTATTCTAGCATAGTGTAAGACTTACACAGCTTGCTTAATAAATATTTAAGAAAGAATGAAGAGATGGAGGGAAGGAGAGCTCTTTCCCTGAAACCTTCTTTACTTCACATTTATTTTTCATCGTCTAGAAAAAACAGAGAGAACTGATCCTGGGGTTTCTCACCCGCTCTGGAGAAGTCTTTCACCCCAAGAGCCCATGAGACTGCTAAGGCCTCAGGACCCATCCGGGTCCTCTGTGGTGGTCTTCCTCGGGCCTCCTTGAAGCTGATCACCCCTCTCCTCCTTCATCCCTCCATCAGTAAAATGGAACAGAACCCCAGAGAAATAGCTGATGACCTTTAGCTGATGACTTCTACCTTCACTTCCCCTCTCTGCACGGACCATATGTTGTCAGGAGGACCTCGGGAACACAGCTCCTGGCTTCAGATCCCCTACGGTCTCCAAAGGGTGCTCTCACCCAAAGGGGCAGGTGGTGGTCAGAGAGGCCCCAGTGAACACCAAAGAAGTGGATTTTCAAGAGTCAGATTCCTTACATCCACCAGGGCAAGGGCAGGTAAGAAGTAGTGAGTGGTTTGGGGGGTGACTGGGTATCCTAGTACCATGGGCTGAAGATATATTTCTGGGCTAAAAATCAGTGACTTCTCCAAGCAGAGAAAAGGTTGGCACCCAAAGATGTCAGATGAAGGGCCGAGTGATAGGGACAGAGCCTGCTGAACCTCCCTCTACCCACCAGCCTGCCACACCTCTGAGTCTCTCCCCACTTTTAAGCTATCTTAAAAAAAAAAACAACAACACCCTTTCATTTTGTCTGTTGTTGTACAAATCACAGTGATAGAACTGTCCTTCTCTATTTTTTTGGTCGCAATGCGTGGCGTGTGGGATCTTAGTTCCCCAATCAGGGATCGAACCTGCACCTCTGGCAGTGGAAGCACAGAGCCTTATCCACCAGACCACCAGGGAAGTCCCCGTCTTAGTCTTCTCCACAGCACCCCTCCACGAAGCTCGCCCTCACCCCCCGTGCTCCCTTAGCACCCCTGCCACCGGCCCCAAGGCTGCACACTGAGAATAACCCTTTGCACTTTTCAAAGGACTGTCACAAACTTTGCCTCTGACCACCTCCATCAGGAACATTCTCAGGCCCATTTTACAGATAAGAAGACTGAGGCCAAAGGGGGATTGAGGGGCAAAGCAAACTGTTGGCAGCGCATGAGCTCAGGAGTTTTCTTTGGAGTGTGCCTCCCCATTCCTTCCTCAGGGAACATGTGATAACCTGAAGAATGGTTCCACACAGGAACTGTGGAGGGGGGAGAGGGGAGTGTGACCAGAGGGGACCGGCTCTCGAGGGACTCTCTCTGCTTGGCCAGGCCCCGGTGCACAGATCCAGCAGTGCCCCCACGCTACGAGCTCATGCTCCCTGGGGCTCAGTGACCACAGTGACAGCAGCCATGCTGACAGCTTTGCTCCAGCAGCGCCCGCCCCCAGGGACAGGCAGCCTTTCTCTGCAGGAGGTGACTCGGCCTTTGGGAGCTGCCACGCAGCCCCAGGCTGTGTGCGGTGAATCATTAAAGGATGAACAAGGCCTCGGTCACACAGGGAAGCAGAGGGGGAGATGGGAGAGGGGAGGCTGGTGTGGCCAGTCCTGCGGGCCCCGTTCCATCTCCCAGGCTGGCTCTGGAGGCTCCAGAGGGCACAGGGTGGAGCAGGGAAGGAAAAGGGAAGAAGAGGAAAGCCCAGAACTGGAAGAGACTAACAGAGCACACTCATCCCATTGCAGAGAGGCCCGCAGAGGCCTAGAGACAGCGCCTGTGTCCATGGAGCCAGAGTCAGGAAGAGCCGGGATGAGAACCCAGGTTTATGCTCCCACCCTGGGCTCCCCTTAGACCATATAGTGCATCTCCTCCTTCAGGGAAGACTAGGAGAGTGAAGAGTGAAAAAGTGAAAGTGTTAGTCGCTCAGTCATGTCCAACTCTTTGGGATCCCATGGTCTGTAGCCCACCAGGCTCCTCAGTCCATGCAATTCTCCAGGCGAGAATACTGGAGTGGAGTGCCATTCCCTTCTCCGGGGGATCTTGCTGACCCAGGGACTGAACCTGGATCTCCTGCATTGCAGGCAGATTCTTCAAGGTCTGAGCCACCAGGGAAGGTGAGTGAAGGCTCCCATCCAAATCCAGTTTAGGGAGTCGCGGCAAGCGTCATTTCTTATGACTAAAGGACTAGACCAACTTGGGCTCCCTAGTGTTCATTCACCAACCAACATTAGTGAATATTAGTGAGATACCTACTATGAGCTACCCCTGCGGATTTCAGAGTAAATAAAGTGAACACGGAACCACACAAGCCTAGATGCACCCCCAGTACCGACACAAGGGCTCCCAAGGCAAGATCAGCATGGGCAGAACCAGGCTTAACCTCCACCTGGCCTGCATCTCCCAGGGGCCACTGACCAGTGTGTCCTGAGCTGTGGGCAAGACCCTTGAGACTCCAGGTGTCAACTGGCACATCGGGAACCCTCAGGGTGACCACTGCCAGTGCTGGCTCTCTGTCAATTATGTCAGGCAAATGTGTCTTAGGAGCAGACCACAAGGCAGATGTTCTAGTTTCTTCTGACCTACAAAGTTCTGACTCTACCATCCTTCTGATGAGCCTTGGACAAGTAAGAATGGATGGGCAGTGCAGCAAGAGGGTTTCCAAACCGTGGGGGTCCAGAGCAATGAATGGGCAGCAGGTTTGGAGTCCGTGAGATTTGATCCAAATGGGGGTTCAGATAGAGGGGGGACTGAGTGAACTTCTGGGGGTGGGTCTCTGGCCCAGGATTCCCTGGGAAAAGCCTGGATCACGGTGAGCTTGAGAAGTGCGTGCACCTAGAAGCAGTGCTAGTCTGGCCAAGGGAAGATGGTAAGGCCATCGGATACAGGGTCCTAAGAGCACCACCCTGTGTGGCCTTGAAACAGCACACCCCAACTCACAAAAAAGATACCCTCTCTCTTTCAATGGCAAGGGAAACTCACTAGCTTCCTTCTAAGAAAGTGTCTACACCAGGTCAATGAAAGAGTTTATTAGATGGCCTCAAGTTCTTGCCGGTGTCTAATCAGAGGACCTTAAACCCATTCTCCATTCCCTGGTCTATTTTCCCCCGGTTGCAGCTTTGCCTCATCTGTCATCAGCTCACAGGGGAGGCAACTAAAGTGCCCCTTTCGTGGGCTGCCAGTAGCCCTCTAAATCAGTAACAGCTTAACAACTCCAAGAGATACACATACCTAATGTTTTTGTGTGATTCCCCAAGTGAATTCACTTTGAAAGCATCTTTTTTGGGGGGCACTTTGAAATAATTAAAGTCTTCCATCATATGATCCTAGAGATCCCTATGAAAAGCCTTTAATTTCATCCTCCTTACTGTAATTCCATCCCAGACGATGAATTTGGCTTTTATATTTCTTCAGATACTGTGTCAGGGCTCTTAATCAGAGGTAGGATCTGAACGGAAGAGAGACTGGGCAGTCCCTGATCACCGGAGCCCGAGGTAGGGTGGGCTGGCCACCGTCCACACCTCCCCACTCCCCTGCAGGCCGCTGACACCATCGCTGATGAATCATTTCCACCTGGAAGTGCTGATTCACCCATCCATCCACCCACCCTCTCACCAAACACACTGTTTTCTTTCATATCCCTGGCTCTGTCTTTGGGATGAGAAGATAAAGAAACACAAGCCAGAGCGTACTTCTGTCCATCGAAACCCAAGCCAAAATGCAGCCTCTTCTGAACAGACTGAGCTGTGGTCTGTTAACAGGGGAGACAGACAGACCTAGAGAGAAAGAGCAGCTGAAAAACTGATCAATAAACATCGTCCATGTGAGTGATAAGAAGCAATGACGCTGAATTTCTAACCTAAAATGAGGCACAGAATCTGTTCATAATGTCCCCCCTGCTTCTGCATGTCAGGGCCCTTTCTTGCTCAGCCTCCCCTGGCTCTTCTTCCGTCGCTGCCTTGGCTGACCACACTATGAAATTAAAATCTATTTTTAAATATTTGTTTAAAGAGCAGCTTCATGACTGCTAGTCTTTAATTTTAATATGAAGTGCGTCTCCTCTTTCCCAGGTCTCTCTTCCATCCCCACCACTGCCCTTCCCCCTGGATAACCAGAGATGAAGTGGTCTTCCTTTAGGTGTGGTTTTCTGAGCTTTCTCTCTGGGGCAGCAGGTGGGCAGAGAGGCTGGACGGGAGTGAGGGAGGCGGGAGCTGTTCACAGTCCTGGAAGAAAGAAACAAGGGTCTGCCCAATGGATAAGGAGGAAGGAGAGAGCTGTGAGAGATTTCCAAGATACTCCCAAAATGCAAATATTCTGGGGAAGGTAAGAGACCAAGTGTCCATCACTCTTAAGTGATGTGAAAGATTTCATCCAGTTTGCTTTCTCCCTCTGTGCCAGCTGGCTCTGAGAGGGTGCAAAGAAGCTGGGTGGCCGGCACTGTGGAGTGGGCAGGACAAGGTCTCCGGGAGCACCTGTGGGATATTTCGAGCACAGAGCTTGTGTGTGAGGATGGAGCTGGGGCAGCCACCAAAAGCAAAGTCTGCTAGAACCTGGCCTGGGGCTAGAACCTGTCTTGGCACCTGGGTTCCAGGTGAGGAGCTGCAGTGGATACAACCACACTGCCCAAAGATTTCTATCCATAGAGTCCCGGTTGAAGGCCACAGAAAAGGACTGGACAGTCAGTTCTTGGAACCCCTGGAGGTGTTGCCTCCTGAGAGCCACCAAGGGGGCCTCAGGAGCCCTTGATGAAAGACTGAAGCAGCACATTGAGGAGATATTTGGGATTTCAGCATAATTATTGTGATAACAATTCAATCATTTAAAAACACTATCTCATGTTGCTCTGATGAAGAGAGAGGCTCTTTCCCATATTGTTTGTGCCATCTGTGAACAATTTTCACATTAACCTCTTCGAATGGCAATGCAGAAGAGTGACGGTGATGTAGAGGGGCTAAGCTGGGAGTGGGGAGGAGGGAAGAGCGCAGGGGAGGGGGAGGAGAGCGACGAAGTCTAGCAGGAAGCAGGGCCTTGGGACAGGGTGGGGGCCAGAAGTGTGAAGGGCCACCCTTTGTAAGCAGACTCAGTGCTGGGGCCACAGGAGAACCAGTGGATGGAGATCTGGCCCTGTTCTGTGGGTCACACTTATATGGGAAGAATGTTAAATTTGTGGGAAAGGTAAGCAAACGCAGAAGAGCCCAGCACAAACTGCAGGTGGCAGTTTGATATCAATTAGGTGGATTGCAATCAGTAACATTTTTCAATGAAATAGAATAGAATAGACAATATCAAAGAGAAATACTATTCCATTCCCTACTGAAAGAAACCAGAGTGCCCGGAAGAAATTCCAGGTCAGGGACAAGGAACACACAAGGTGAACCTGAGACATCTTGCATTAGAGAGAAAGAAACTGCCCCAGACTAGTGGGCTCTAACGATCAAGAGGCTGCCTTGAAGGTTTTCCTACTTGGCCAACGGTGGGACAATTGGATCTTCAAAGTGAATAGTGACGGTAACTGATCGAAATTTACAAAGAACGCAAAAACTCACCAGTCCATAATTGTAGTAAAGCATGGTGGTCCCCCAAAACATAGGTTCCTGTCCCAATCTTTGGAATCTATGAATATTACCTTATATGGCAAATGATATGATTAGGTTAAAGATCGTGAGAGGAGGGCCTGGACTATGAGGTGGGCTCTGAATGTAACCACAGGTATCCCTATAAGACAGACACAGAGAGCAGAAGAGATGCAGAGGGGCACTGTGACCCCGGGGGCAACGAAGTGAAGTGAAAGTCGCTCAGTCGTGTCCTACTCTTTGCGACCCCATGGACTATACTGTCCATGGAATTCTCCTGGCCAGAATGCTGGAGTAGGTAGCCTTTCCCTTCTCCAGGGGATCTTCCCAACCCAGGGATTGAACCCAGGCCTCCCACATTGCAGGCAGCTTCTTTACCAGCTGAGCCCTCTTTACCAGCTGAGCCACAAGGGAAGCCCAAGTATTAATACTGGAGTGGGTAGCCTATTCCTTCTCCAACAGATCTTCCCAACACAGGAATTGAACCAGGGGCAGAGACTGGACTAATACAGCCAAAAGCCAACGACGGCCTGAAGTCATCAGAAGAAGCATGGAACAGATTCTCCCCTTGAGCCTTCAAGGGAACTTGACTCTGTCAACACCTAGGTTTCAAACTTCTGGCCTCCATTCAGACAATACTACAAAGCTACAGTAATCAAAACAGCATGGTATTGGCACAAAGACAGATATATGGATCGATGGAATGGAAGAAAGAGGCCAGAAATAAACCCACACACCTACCATTCAATTAATTTTTGACAAAGGATAGTAGAATATACAATGGAGAAAAGATCGTCTCTTTAACAAGTGGTGTTGGGAAAGCTGAACAGTTGCATGTGAATCAGTAAAGTTAGAACACATCCTCACACCATACACAGAAATAAACTCAAAATGGCTTAAAGACTTAAATATAAAATATGACTCCATACAACTCTTAAAGAAAACATAGGCAAAACATTCTCTGACATAAATTGATGCAATGTTTTTCTTGGGTCAGTCTCTCAAAGCGATAGTAAAAGCAAAAATAAATAAATGGGACCAAATCAAACTGACAAACTTTTGTACAGCAAAGAAACCAGAACAAAAGGAAAAGACAACTGACAAACTGGGAGAAAATAGTTTTAAATGATGCACCTAACAAAGGCTTATACAAACAGCTCATGTAATCAATAGTAAGAAAATAAACAACCCAATCGAAAAATGGGCAGAAGACCCAAATAGACAATTTTCCAAAGAAGACATATAGATGGCCAACAAGTACATGAAAAGATGTTCAACATTGCTAATTATTAAAGAAATGAAAATCAAAACTACAATGAGGTATCATCTCACACCAGTCAGAAGGTCATCATTTAAAAAAATCAACAAATGACAAATGCTGCAGAGGTTGTAGAGAAAAGAAAACCCTCCTACGCTGTTGGTGAGAATGTAAATTATTGCAGCCACTATGGAAAACAGTATGGAGGTTCCTCAAAAAAACGAAAAATGGAGCTACCATATGATCCAGTAATTCCATTCCTGGGCATATACCTGGACAAAACTATAATTCAAAAAGATACATAAACATCTATGTTCATAGCAGCACTATTCCAAGACATGGAAACAACCTAAATGTCCATGAATGGATAAAGAAGATGTGGTGTGTATACACACACACACACACACACACACACACACACACACACACACACCAGAATACTACTCAGCCATAAAAAGGATGCAATAATGCAGCAACATGAGTGGACCTAGAGACTATCATACTAAATGAAGTAAGTCAGAAAGAGAAAGACAAATAGCATATGATATCACTTATATGCAGAATCTAAAATTTGACACAAATGAATGTGTCTACAAAACAGAAACAGACTCACAGACATAGAGAAGAGACCTGTGTTTGCAGGGTGGGGATGAAGTGGGAGTTTTGGATTAGCAGATACAAACTATGATGTATAGACCCAGGAATCGAACCGGGAGTCAGACCAGGAACCAACCCAGGAATCGAACCGGGGTCTCCTGCATTGCAGGCAGATTCTTTACCAACTGAGCTATCTGGAAAACCCATGATGTATATAAGTCTGGGATTAAAAGATACAAACTATTATGTATGGAATGAATAAACTTGAAGGTCCCACTGTATAGCTCAGGGAACTATATTCTGTATCCTGTGATAAATTACAATGGAAAAGAATATGAAAAATAATGTATTAGTATATAACAGAATCACTTTGCTATACATCAGAAATTAACACAACATTATAAATCAAGTATACTTCAATAAAACAAATAAAAAAAAACACAACTCCTAACCTCCAGAACTGAGACAGACCAAGCTTCTGCTGTTTTAAGCGACCCAGTTTGTGGTCCTTTGTTAGGGCAGCCACAGGAAACTAATACAATAAAGATGATCAAGAAAGAGATGAAAAGCAATGAAAATGGGAACTGTCAGTGCACAGAGCACACAGCATTTCAGTTTGTATACCTATATCTCTGGGTAATCTGGGTTAGACTCTGAAATGTATTCCTGCTGTGGACTGTGATCAAGAGATTGAAAAACTCTAGCCCAGTGCTTGAGGGCACCGGCTTTGAAATCTAACAGCTCAGGTAGGCAACTCATTTCTGCTCCCTACAGACTATGTGGTCTGGGGTAAGTCACTCACCCTTTCGGAGTTTCAAGTCCTCATTGGTACAATGGGGTTGTTATGAGGGCTGGGTTGGGAAGACTTCCTGGAGAAGGGCATGGCAACCCACTCCATGAGGTTGGGTATTCTTGCCTGGAGAATCCCATGGACAGAGGAGCCCGGCAGGCTACAGTCCATAGGGTCACAAAGAGTTGGACACAACTAAAGCAACTTACCACTTAACACATGAGGGATAAAAGAAATAACGTACTTGCCATAGAGCCTAATATGTCCTGCATCCTCAAGGAATGTTAGCTGTTGCATGTTTGTTGCTACTACTACTAATAAAAGATACACATGAAGACAAGCACAAGCTCTACCCCCTGCCCATGTTGATTATTACAAAGGTTTTTTGTCCTGATGTCCCAGCTGAGGAGCCTCTAGAGATGGCACAATCAGAGTATCTGAACTGACCAAATCCACGCAATCAAGCCCCTTTACTTCAGAGAGGAGGAAATTAAAGCTCCAGAAAAACGACTTTGTCAAGTTTTCGTGTAAGTAAGTGACTGAGATGGGGCTAAAACGCAGTCTCTAAACTCCTGATCAGAGGCAAAGGCATGCTCTCCCCCACTCCCCTTAACCTCTCATCAGCCCCTCGGACATCACAGCCACCACTCCTGCCAGCCCCGCTCCAGCCCAGCCCTTCATGCCACCACCAGGGCCGCAGGGAAGGCTCCTTTGTGGCCATCCACAGGAAATCCCTTAGATGCAATGTCCATTGATTATCTGGGAGAGGGTTTCTGTGCCATTTGAGCTTTCTTTGCACTGAACAAGCTCACAATATCCTGTGATTACCTGTTGAAATGATTCCCATATTTCTCCCTGACAGCTCCAAGTGCTCATTGCCCTGATCCTGTCCTAGCAGGACGGCCTCCCAGCAGTCAGCTAATCAGAGACAAGAAAGCAGACAGTGAGAAAGGCTCCACTGGGGAGTGGACTTCAGGCTGGGCAGCCTGTGTCGGCTACTCCTCCGCATCTCTCAGCCAAAGAGAATTCAGCCAATCTGAAGAAACAGGAAAGAGGTGGGAGGACTCCTGGTTCTCAGCACTGAGCCACCCAGCCCTAAAATAGTGGCTGAGGATACAGGTTTTGGAGCCAGGCAGACTCGGATTGGAATGAGAGCTTTGCCAGTGATTGAGCAGTCTTTGGCAAGTGACTTAGCTGTTCTCTGAGCCTTGTCTTTAAAACGGGGGTAACAATGTCGACCTCATTGGACAGTTTTAAGGATTAAATGAGATTGCGTTTGTAAAGGGCTTATAGGGCATGATGCTTGGCACATCATAAACAGGGGGCTGGGTGGAGCTGCAGACACAGCAGTGGTGATGACAACAGTAGCAGTAATAGTACTGTACTTACTACCTGGCACACCATTGGAGCTAAATAAGTGTTTATTAAACAAACTAAACAAGAGCTTTGCCACAGGGCTGTGAACATCTGCCTTAAAAGCTTTCCCCATCTATGAACCTTTATTCCTTTTAATCACCTAGAAAAAGTGTTAGTGAAAGTGTTAGTCACTTAGTTGTGTCCAGCTCTTTGCCACTCCATGGACACCTAGTCATCTAGTAATTATTTATCAAGCACTGCTATAAACTGAGGGTTTGTGTCCTCCCCAGAATTCATAGGTTGGAATTCAAAACTCCAATGTGATGGTATTAAACATTAGTAGGTGGGGCCTTTGGGAGATGATTGGATCATGAAGGTGGAACCTTTGTGCTGGGATTAGTTCCATTAACAAAAGAGGCCCCAAAGAAAGGATAGTTAGGGAGTTTGGGAATGTCATATACACACTGCTATATTTAAAACAGATAACCAACAAGGACCTACTGTATAGCACAGGGAACTCTGCTCAATGTTATGTGGCAGCCAGGATGGGTGGGGAGTTTGGGGGAGAATGGATACATGAATATGCATGGCTGAGTACCTTTGCTGTCCACCTGAAACTATCACAACATTGTTAATTCGCTATACTCCAATACAAAGAAAAAAGCTTAAAAAGAAAACAGGCCCCAAAGAGCTCCCTTGCCCCTTCTACCATGTGAGGTTACAGCAAAAAAAGATGGCTATACCAAATCTGCCAGTACCCTGATCTTAGACATCCCAGTCTCCAAAACTGACAGAAATGAATTTCGGTTGTTTGTAAGTCAACCAATCTATGGTAATTTGTTAGAGAAGCCCAAACAGGCTAAGACAAGCCCTTAGCACTGGTAATGCAATGGAGGGCAAGGCAGACAGAACCTGTCTCACAGTTCTAACCTCAACGTTTTGGGAGGTAAAAGACTATTTTGAGAATCTGATTGTTCGCAGAGACACGGGTGGATCTAGAGAGTGTCAGACAGAGTGAAATAAATCAGAAAGAGAAAAACAAATATCATATATTAATGTGTATATGCGAAATCTGCTCAGAGGTTAAAGCGTCTGCCTCCAATGCGGGAGACCTGGGTTCGATCCCTGGGTCGGGAAGATCCCCTGGAGAAGGAAATGGCAAACCACTCCAGTATTCTTGCCTGGAGAATCCCATGGACGGAGGAGCCTGGTAGGCTACAGTCCATGGGGTCGCAAAGAGTCGGACACGACTGAGCGACTTCCCTTCCCTTCCCTTCCCTTATATGCGAAATCTAGAAAAATGGTGCAGATAATCTTATTTGCAAATCAGAAATAGAGATACAGATGTAGAGAACAAATATATGGATACCAAGAGGGAAAGCAGGGTGGGATGAATGGAGAGATTGGGATTGACACACACACACTATTGTCGCTATGTATAAAATAGATAACCAATGGGAACATACGGTGTAGCACAGGGAACTCAACTCAGAGCTCTGTGGTGACCTAAATGGGAAGGAAATCCAAACGGGAGGGAACATACATATATACACGTACGGTTGATTCATTTTGCTGTACAGTAGAAACTAATGCAACATTTTAAAACAACTATACTCCAACAAAAATTATTTTTAAAAAAAGGAAAAATTTTTCCTAAAAAAGAACATTTCAGACTCTTTCCCAGAGAAACACACATGGCTACATATACCTAACATTTTGCCAACATCCATGGGGCTCAGAGAAGGTTCTCAGTGAGGATCTGAGTCCTAAGTGAACTTACTGCTCCAGCCACACTTATCCACTACCGCTCCTGGACCCACTCAGACCAATCGAGCAGAGGCCAAGGAGCCCAGAGCAAAAGCCCCGTGAAACTGCCTGATGCAGAGGGGGTCCTGGTTTCCCTTGCACAGGCAAGTACAGTGAGTCGTAGGCTTGTTCAATGCAAGGAAAACACAGTGGTTCATGGCCTGATGCGGAGGGGAACCTGGTAAAATCTGAGCATCCCATTCACATGTCTGAAAACTGCCTTCTCAAGGTCCGACTTGGGTTCCCATACTGGCCTTTGGTTATCTGAGTGTCCTTGGGGGGCTTAGTGCCTCATGCATGCCCATCTCCAATCCCTCTGCTGCCCACTCAAGGCTCGGCCTCCCTTCCTGCATAGGGACCAGAGCTGCCCACCGTTTCTGGGTGCTTGTTACGGATCCCCCCAGCCCATTCATGCAGGGCAGGGACACAATCCTGCCACATTGCCTCTGCTTGTGAAGTTTCCCTAGAAAGAAATCCACCCACACCCGCCCCTCACCCTCAGTCTTCCCCAGTAAATCCTCTGGGGAATTTCCAACCATCTGCCATCTGTGTGGCCCACCCTCCTCTTCTGCATTCATCTTCCACAGATGCCAGGAACATCTAACAGTGGCCTGCCTCTGCCTCCAGGACCTAAGCCCCAGAGTGAAGGGTCTCTGCCTGATCCATCTGTGAATACCCTGGAGCGGAGCACAGAGCCTGGCACATAGTAGGTGCTCGACGATGTTGCTTTCTTCTTTGGGAAAACAGAGACTACGGACTGAGGCAATGTGGGGCCGCCCTCCTAATTCATCCACCCTGTTGGCGGAAGCAGGGCCAAATCCTCTGGACCAAAGCAGCTAAGCGTCCATCTGGTGAGAGACGGAGCTAAGCATGGCTCCTTGGGGGACAGCTCTGTCACAGCCAATTTGAAAGAACAATCCAGCAGGATCTTCCTCAAGACCCCCTTACAGAAGCTCTGTTCTCCATCGCTGTCTTTACAACTGAGTTCCAGCTTCGCCGCTCCCAGGGATACCTTAGTGCTGGGGTTATCAGCCCAAAAGCCCAGCAGGTACAATCCATCATGGCCTGGCCCATTCCAGCAGCCCCTCTGCGCCTGGGGCTGGGCCAGACTCCAGCCGCTCAACTCTGGCTGTGTCCAGAGCTCCCTCCCCCACGCACCACACACCATCTCCCTGTTCTTCCCTCTGCCTGTTGTTCCCATGGAGACCCAAGGCCAGCCATGTTTTCAAGCTCCTGGGACAGGCAGGGTCCAAGGTCTCTGGGACTGTTCTCAGGGTCCTGGGTGCTTGAACTGTCAGCTGGCAGACAGTTGGGACCCTAGGGAGACCAGTGTCTGAAATCAGCCGTTAACCCTCTGCCCTCTCTGTAACCCAGTGACCTCCTGCCTCTCTCTGACCCCTGGGACTTCGGGATTGGAAGGGACACTAGGTTCCATTCTCAGCACATGAGGAAACTAAGGCCCAGAAAAAAGAAGTACAAGGATGCACAATAATTAGTGGACTTTAAATCAAGATCCCCTATTCCTACTCCAGGGCTCTCCCACGTGATTAAAATGCAAGTGAGCGCCCAGCTAAACAGGTCCCTGGGGTTCCCTGCCCACAAGTGATGATCATGAAGCCCAACAGCAAAGTCATTGTTTTAGGCCCTGCGGGCAGGGAGAGTGCCAGCTAGGCCCAACAGGTGGAATGTGTTCCTAAATGTCTCCAGGGGCTCCCTGGGACAAAGAAAGTGACAAGTAGGCACTGGCAGGGCTGGGCTTCCTGGTAATGAGGCGGGAGCTGGGCCACCGGCAGTTGCCAGGCCCTGCCAGGCAGAGACAAATTTATCAAGGGGCTAGAGGCTGGGATGTTCTTCAGAACCTGATTTAAAGGCAATTCCAGTCCCCCGCCCCGCCGAGGCCCAGGTCCTCATCAATCCACAATTCAGGGGAGTTATTAACCCACATTAGAGTTGATCTCATTCGGGTATCCTATACACAGGAGGCCCATGGGAGTAGCCCACCCACCCTGTCAGCACTTTGGGACATGCCAGTTGGCGTCAGAAGGCATTGCGGATCCTGAGATGAGGCAGAAGAGCTGGTACGGGGCAGAGTGCAGGCCCCTGGTCAGAGTTATGAACCTGCCTCCTACCAACTGTGTGTGCGCGTGTGTGCTCAGTTGCTCAGTCGTGCCTGACGCTGACCCCATGAACTGTAGCCCACCAGCCCCCTCTGTCCGTGGAATTTTCCAGGCAAGAAAACTAGAATGAGTTGCCATTTCTTCCACCACCAACCGTGTGAACTGGAGTGAATCACTTCACTTTTTGCCTCAGTTGCCCCAACTAGAAAATAATTTCCATTTCTACCTTATTTTTTTCAAAGGGATTTCCCTGGTGGCCCAAGTGGTTAAGAAGCCACCTTCCAATGCAGGGGACATGAGTTTGACTCGGGCTCGGGGAGCTAAGACCTCACATGCTACTAAGCCGGCACATTGCAAATAAAGAAAGTCCCCGAGCCACAACAAAGAGCCTGCACAGCCAAAATTTAAAAAAGAAATTATCCTATTTCATGGGATACAGAGAGAGAAGCAAAGTGAGGTGTGAAGGAAAAGCAGAGTGCCTAGCATCCTGGAAACTCTCCATTTGTTTGTAGTTCTCATAAATCAGGTCACCATCAGGCTCTTCAGGAAATAAAAAATTGTAGAAATGCTCCTAACCCTGGAGGGCAGCTGGCATCTCCATGTCAGTGGGTAATGGCCTGAGAAGCTGCCCGTACCCAGCGGCCGAGTACAGGTCTGGTCTCCAGGGTGGTTCGGGGTGGCCAGGAGGAGCCGTGGGGCCCTGCTGGCCTCCGCTCAAGCTCCCCAACTCGAGGGCTTCCAGCCTCAGGCACCTGCAGCTCACCTGAGAACTTTCTGGTCCCCGGAGCCCACGCAGCCCAGGTACACACGCAGGCTCCAAGTGTCACAATCTCGGCCGACAGGATACCTTGCTCTCGGATGCCCTGTATGCTCTCCCTCCGTCTCTAGTGGGGCTAGGTGGTGGCTGCCCGCAGTGACAACCTACAACCTGCTTTATTTTCTTCTTCCCCTTTGCTGTCTCGCTTCTCAAGCAAGTAATTATTTCCTGGGATTCCCCCCCACCTCAACTCCACCCCCTTTCCACAAGTAACTACAGGCACTTACATCTTCAACCCAGGTTCGCTTCTAGCTGGCCAAAAGCAGCGTGCCCTCACCACCAGCAGAGGAAAGGAGGAAGGAAAAAGAAGGAAGCTAGTGAGGATGTGGGCGGAGCCTCCTTATGCGGAGGAGGAGGGAACAGAGGAGAGAGCACACTGACTGATAACTGAAGGCCAAAACCCAGCTCCTAGGAGAAAACAGATTGTCCACCACTGAGTCAAAGCAGAACAGAGTGTCTCTGAGTTCACAGATACCCCAATTCCAGGCTACAGCAGGGCTGGCAACTTTGCCAGAAGGATTCATCAGGCCAATTTTCAAATGTTATAAGCATCCTGAGACACTGGGTGAGCAGGGCAGCATGCAGAGAGCTCACTCTGCACCAGGTTCTTCTTCAACACCTCCTCTGGGCCACACAGACGTGCATTCAGAACTTCCGTGCTTTTCTGCCCCAGAACCCAGAGTCACCTTCCAACCCAGGAGAGAATCCTAGAATTCCTGGGATGCAAAGACATGGAGGTCTCCTGTTGGTCCCATCTGATACTTTAATCCCTACCCATCACTTTGAAGCACCCTCAAGGTAAGCAAAAACAATGCATGTACATCCACAGACACACATACAAATTTGTGTGTACATGCTCAACATTCACTCACTCATTTTCTCTCTCTTTCTCTGTCTCTCTGTCTGGGCCGCCCTGCCCTCCTTGTCAATTCCCCCAATGCTGTTTGTCTTGTATATTCCATTCACACATCAGCCCTACACAAATTTAAGAGGATTACCGCTTATCGAGAGCTTTGTATCTCCAAAGCTCTTCCCAACACCAGCTAATTAAACATACACAGTCCCCCTTCCCTCCACTGTAGTGTGTACAAAGCGTAGGCCATGAATTGATAAGACCAAGGTTCTAGCCCCAGGTGGAGAACATGTCACCTTGCACAAAAGACAGAGGAGTCATTTATTATGATACCTCACTAAAGAGATGGAGAAGCAGAGGGTGTAAGTAACTTGCCAGAGGTCAGTCAGCTAATAAGCGGCTGAGCTCAGCTATAAACTTGGGTCTCTGCAACTCCCTTAGAACCCAAGCTCCCTTAGTCACTCCAATATGCAGGTGTTAGTTATTCTCATCATTGTCATACTCCAAGATGACATGCAGAGATCAACTCTTCCAGCCTCGAATGACTGATTATCCTCACACCCCTATCACTCACACACAGAGCTCTACTGATCAGCGTGGTAGCTGGTTTGAAATGTTTTTTTCTCCCACAAGCACTCAAGTTCACATCATGAGCTCATAACTCCTCTCCCCTTCCCAGACTCCAAGTTGTGGCCAGTCAATTCTCTTTCCCCTGAGTTCCCCCCATCACCCTCCTCCAGAGCCCCTAGCTCAGAACTTCACATGCAGGGTGGGGAAAGCTCAGAGCTGGCATGGCCTCAGCCTGGCCCAGAATGAGCAGAGACCCTCTGCGTTCCTTTTTTCCCCCAATGATTTGATATTTTTTTATTTATTTAATTTTAAGTTTATTTTATTTTTGCTGTGTTGAGACTCTGTTTCTGCACACAGGGTTTCTCTAGTTGCGGTGAGTAGGAGCTACTCTTCGTAGCAGTTTGCAAGTTTCTCCTTGTGGTGGCTTCTCTTATTGTGGAGCACAGGCTTCATTAGTTATGGTATGTGGCCTTAATAGTTGTGGCTATGGGTTTAGTCACCCCGCAGCATGTAGGATCTTCCCAGATCAGGGATAGAATCTGTGTCCCTTGCACTGGTACACAGATTCTCAACCACTGGGCCACCAGGGACATTCTGCCTTCTTTCCACAGATATTACTGGGAAAGCCCAAAGCCAGTGACCACCCAGCACAAGGCAACTCAGTTAACTAAGTAAGGTTTTAATGAGGGCTACATTGACAACTTCTATTGTCCAAGTCTAATAATTCTCTTTAACTGAGATCTTTCGCCTTCATTAAAGTAATCAGTGCCTGTGAGGAAATGATTAGAAAAACTCTCAGGACTTCCACCCGTCATGTGGAATCCTACATGCCATATGTTTCATCACTGGGATGCAAGCTTGGACAATTCTTTCAGATATTATCACTCCTTAACAAGGCTAATAAGACTCTTTTTTTTTTCTTCAAAAGTCTTAATAGGACAGAAAATTTGAGGAAATCCATCAGTAATTAATTAGGCATTAAAACTGATTTATCCAATACTATGAGAACACAGAAGTATTTAATAAGATCCTTGTGGAACTTCCCTGGCGGTCCAGTGGTTAGAGACTCCAAGCCTTCAATGCAGGGGGCACAGCTTCAATCCCTGGTCGGGAAACTAAGATCCTACATGCCATGTGGCACAGCAAAAATAAATAAATTAATTAATTAAAAAAAAAAAAGATCCTTGGTTTCTGGGAACTAAGAACTCTAGATAAGTAGAAAAACTGGCATACCACATAATGAGGCAGCAGCTGAATAGGCTCCTACACTAGAACTAGAGTAAGAAATCATTCATGCATTCATTCACTGATATACCATGCAGACCTTACTAGCAGTAGAGTCTATACAAGTGGACATCCTGGTATCCTGGTAGTTCACAGTGGCAACAGGTGTCCAATACAGACAGCCATGGGGAGAGCATAGCATGAACATTGACATTTTAGGAATCAGTGAACTAACATGGACCAGAATGGGAGAATTTAATTCAGATGACCATTATATCTACTACTGTGGGCAAGAATCCCTTAGAAGGAATGGAATAGCCCTCATACTCAACAAAAGAGTCCGAAATGCAGTACTTGGGTGCAATCTCAAAAATGACAGAGTGATCTCTGTTCGTTTCCAAGGCAAACCATTCAATATCACAGTAATCCAAGTCTATGCCCCAACCACTAATGCTGAAGAAGCTGAATAGTTGAACAGTTCTATGAAGACCTACAAGACCTAGAACTAACCAAAAAAGGTATCCTTTTCATCATAGGGGACTGGAATGCAAAAGTAGGAAGTCAAGAGTGGTCACAGGACTGGAAAAGTTCAGTTTTCATTCCAATCGCAAAGAAAGGCAATGCCAAAGAATGTTCAAACTACTGCACAGTTGCACTCATTTTACATGCTAGCAAAGTAATGCTCAAAATTCTCCAAGCTAGGCTTCAACAGTATGTGAACTGAGAACTTCCAGATGTAGAAGTTGAATTTAGAAAAGGCAGAGGAAAACATGTACACCCATGGTGGATTCATGTCAATGTATGGCAAAACAAATACAATATTGTAAAGTTAAAAAATAGATAAATAAACTAAAAAAAAAAGAAGAAAGAAAATACGCTTAACAAAAGAAGCCAAAAAAAAAAAAAGAAAAGGCAGAGGAACCAGAGATAAAATTGCCAACATCGCTAGATCATAGAAAAAGCAAGAGAATTCCAGAAAAACATCTACTTCTGCTTCATTGACTACGTTAAAGTCTTTAACTGTATGGATCACAGCAAACTGTGGAAAATTCTTAAAGAGATGGGAATACCAGAACACCTTACCTGCCTCCTATGAAACCTATATGCAGGTCAAGAAGCAACAGTTAGAACTGGACATGGAACAACAGACTGACTCAAAATTGGGAAAGGAGCACATCAAGGCTGTATATTGTCACCTTGCTTATTTATCTCCTTTGCAGAGTACATCATGAGAAACGCCAGGCTGGATGAAGCACAAGCTGGAATCAAGATTGCCGGGAGAAATATCAATAATCTCAGATATGCAGATGACACCACCCTTATGGCAGAAAGTGAAGAGGAACTAAAGAGACTCTTGATGAAGATGAAAAGGAGAGTTAAAAAAAAAAAAACTGGCTTAAAACTCAACATTCAAAAAACTAAGATTATGGCATCTGGTCCTGTCACTTCATGGAAAATAGATGGGAAACAATAGAAACAGTGAGAGATTTTCTTTTCTTGGGCTCCAAAACCACTGCAGATGGTGACTGCAGCCATGAAACGAAAAGACGCTTGCTCCTTGGAAGAAAAGCTATGACAAATCTAGACAGCATATTAAAAAGCAGAAACATTACTTTGCCTACAAGGTCCATATAGTCAAAGCTATGGTTTTTCCAGTAGTCATGTATGGATGTGAGATTTGGACCATAAAGAAGGCTGAGTGTCGAAGAATTGATGCTTTTGAACTGTGGTGTTGGAGAAGACTCTTGAGAGTCCCTTGGACTGCAAGAAGATCAAACCAGTCAATTCTAAAGGAAATCAACCCTGAATATTCACTAGAAGGACTGATGCTAAAGCTGAAGCTCCAATATTTTGGCCACCTGATGAGAATAGCTGACTCATTAGAAAAGACCCTGATGCTGTGAAATATTGAAGGCAGGAGGAGAAGGGGATGACAGAGGACAAGATGGTTGGATTGCATCACTGACTCAGTGGACATGAGTTTGAGCAAGGCTCTGGGAGAGGGTAAAGCACAGGGAAGCCTAGTGTGCTGCAGTTCATGGAGTGGCAAAGAGTTGGACATGACTGAGTGACTGAACAACAACAATGGGATGAATCCCCAAAGAGCTTGGTAGAAGTAGGTTATGGAAGCAAGTGACCACAGGACAAGGTAAAACGACAAGCATGTCACACGAAGAATGAACCAAGTATCCAGAAAAGATGGACTCAGCAGGACTTGAGTTGCAATTGGTCATATAAGGAGATAACCTGTGTCATAGGCTCTCCATCGCTTGTAGGGGTGGGGGGAATGCTCTAAACCCCAAAGCACAGTATTCTCTACACAGCACGGAAGCATGTATGATTAATCTTGGAAAATGAGCAGCTATGTTCACATCCACTGGCTTCATTCCATGCTGTGCTTTCCAGGCCTGGAGTTAGGTCATTCATTCATTCAATGAACAGTTAACCAAAGGCTGGTGCTGAGGATCCAGGGAGAATGAGACACAATCCCTGCTCACTAAGCTTAGCGTCAGAGAGAGGAGAAAGACAAATTCTAGGGACAATATAGATGGAGAAGAGCTCTTACCACACACTGGAGGGTGTAGTATCCAGACTGGGGTGGTGGGCGGAGAGGCAATATGCCCAGAGGAGGTGACTAAGCTGAATCCTGCAGGACAAGCAGGCGGTGGTGCACACACAGGATGCAGCCAGGAAAGCCAATGATGACAGTGACAGCAGCGAAAATTATCATACATCATCATCTTCTGAGTACCTGTCTTGTTTTGTGCCAGAAGCTGTACTCGGTATTTCTCTCTCACACACACACATGTGCACGCATGCACGCGTGCACACACACACTGACTCAAATCATTTTTCAGAATGTGTGTTTAGGACAGTCGGTATTATCACCCCTGTGTGATAAACAGGTTGACTGAGGCCCAGGGAGATGCAACAACTTTCTCATGGCCACACAGCCAGCAAGTGCCAGGGCTGGGATGTGAATCTGTCTGCCTTCTACTCGCTATTCCAGACTTCAGAACTGCAGGGTTGAGTGTGTAACTGAATTTCCCCTTAGCCTCTTGGAGCACTGAACCGTCCACAGGTCCACATGGTCAGAGGAGTGAACTGTGGCTCTCAGTCCTAGCACTTGGTCCCCAACCCCTGAGAAGCAACCATGGAGAGCCAGTCCCTCTAGTTCTGCCTTAAGCTGTGAGCCCAAAACAAAGTCTCTCCTTCTCACTTCCAATTGGAAACTGTAACGTGCTGCCTAAAGGTTTGTTCAAGACTCCCCACAGCCTCAGATTCTGGTTCTAAAAGGGCTGACGGAGCATCAGTGGGGAACAAGAGGCAAGTAAGAGTTTCCCATCCACACGCTTCCCTTGGACCCGGCCTGTGACTTAGCAAGGATGCCCAGTCCAGCAGCACAGACCTCCCCAGGGCAGGGGGACTAATCCCTGAGCTCCTGAAGCCTGAGATGCTGCAGGGGGCTCCTCTTGCCCTCATCCTTCTTGCACTTCACCCTCTCGAAGTGGGTGCCATCTGCAGATAGCCACCCTCTCCTGAAGTTCTCTCGAAAACTTAAGAGTCAATTCCCCAAGCCACGAAGAACATGCCACCCTGTCTTCTGGGGGTGCTGCTCCTGAATGATGGTGTCCTCCATCCTGTCCCCCTGCTGATCCCAAGTCCCCTGCCTGCCATGCTCCTGTCCTCTGCTCAGGTGACAAAGATTGTGGACCAGAACCTCAGTGCCAGAAAGCGGTCCCTTCGCCAGCCCCATTGGCCACACACACAGCAACCCCAGGTTTTCTGAGGCTTCAGGGGCCAGGAAACAGGAGTCTGCACACAAGAATAAACAATCTCATCTACAAGTGTATATTTTGTCTTCATTATGCCACCGCAAAGGTGTTAATATACAACTTACAACATATTAATCACCCCTCTAACTTCCAAATGCTAAATGCATCATTAACATTCATGTTTTCTTTAATTACTTGGCTGTTCTGGGGGAGGGGAGCGAGTCAGCTCCTCACTAAATCCATCTACTCTGGACAGCTCAAGGATCATAAAAGGCAACTCAGGCCTCCACCCTTATGGTGGAGAGGGGAAATTCCTGCTCCCTGCCTTCATCACCACTGTCTGGCCCACGTGCAGGCTAGCCATAAAAAAGTAATTGAAGCAGAGAAATGAAGGAGAGAAAACAAAAGAGAAGGCGGGTGGGAGGGGAGAGGGCAGGACACAGGGAGGAATCACATTAGCACCAAAGGATCATCGAGATCAATTAGTCTAACCACCTCATCTTATAAATGAGAGAACTGTGGCTCAGAGAGGGTAAGAGACTTGCCAAAGACCACCCAGCACATGAGTAGAGAGAATAGAGAAAAGGGTGAGAGGAAAACTGAGTGCAGGAGAGGAAAGAATGATGGCAGGAAAAGCTGACAAAACATGGATCAGTAAAGATACAAAGAGGGTGAGAAAGAAGAAGCAGAGAGAAGGGGGACAGAGGACATGTTAAAAAGAGAGGAAAGTCTGAAACACATGGAAGCCCAGAGTCATCTTCAACTTCACCCCCAACTGCTCAGCTTCCCCAGTCCCTGAGGCAGGAGAGGGCTGGGCTCCGGGTGTAACAGCTCTGATGGGGTCCAACAGACCAGACATAAGGGGGAGAGAGGGACCGGGGAGCACAGGGGTTGTCTCTGCCCCAGGCCTCCAACATTTAGCCAGACTAGATACACACACAATTAAAATGCCATTACCCCACAACGGTGCTATCCCAAGTTGACTTGGAATGTGTTACAGACACTGGCGGCTGTAAAATCAATTTGCTATTATAATTCAGCAAAGCAGATTCAGTCACCTCCCTGAAGCCAGTGGGCTACAGACCAGTCCTGAATCGAAGAAGAGAAAGGGGGAAAAAGGCTCCTGCTGGCCGGTCACTTTTTTGTCCACGGGCTGCAATCCAGCCAGGCCTGTCCACCTTGAGGGGGAGCAGTCAAGGTTAGCGCACACTGGCGCTTCCAGAAGAGTGAGCTAGCGCCTCAAAGTCCAGCAAGCAGGGAAGCGAGGCCAGCTCCAGGGGGCACTGTCTCGGGCCACCAAAGACACAGGCCCTGATGGTGGTTCTGAGCATAGTGAAAAACCTAGACAGGTCGGCACACCCTATACAAAGCTCCGAAACCACCAGCTGTTGGAGTCTCACAACTCAAGATGCGGGCGTGGTGGCCATCACCGCTGCCTCCACACACAGAAAGAAGTCTCAGAAGGATCAGGAGCATGGCTAAGGTCATCCTCTCAGAAGGGGGATGGCAGAGACCACGTATGTCAATGATGACAGCATCCCACCCTGGAACCCAGACACACTCTTGATACAACCGATTCTGTAGACTCCTGGTGGAGTGTGACCAGCAGGGTGGCTCTGAGAGCCACTGCAGATGTGTCCCCAAGCCTAGCGATTTTGAGCTTTATCAAGCCTTCTTTGCAGGCTGCTGCAGCCCATCTATCTCTTCCTTTCTATGCCCACTGCTGTACCCAAGACCAGGACCCTCCCAGCAGCCCCTTTACAGTCTCTCCTCTCTCCAATCTCGCATACCAGTTCCAGAATAAACTCCTAAATGCCACGTGGACCCTGCCACTTCCTTGCACATAAACCTAATACAGCTGCCTCTGCTCTGTAGCTTCTGCTCCCACCACTCAACTGAAAACGCTCCTCAAATACCCATGACCTCCTCATCACCCACCCAACACTGTCCCATCCTCACCTTCCTGAACCCCTCTCTTGGCACATCTGTCATCTCCAACGTCTTCCTCCCTGGGATTCTGTGGTCTCAATTGCTTTTGTCTGTTCTTCTGTCTCTGGTTACTCCTCGCTTCACTTCTGAGCTTTCTTTCTTAGTTTGCTCCATAAATTCATCTGTTCTTCTCAACCCTTATGTGTGTGTCTGTGTGTTAGTCACTCAGTCGTGTCTGACTCTTTGAGACCCCATGGACTGTAGCCCACCAGGCTCCTCTTTCCATGGGACTTTCCAGGCAAGAATACTGAAGTGGGTTGCCATTCCTTTCTCCAGAGGATGTTCCCGATCCAGGAATAGAACCCAGGTCTCCTGCATTGCAGGCAGATTCTTTATCATCTGAGCCACCAGGGAAGTCCCTCTTAGCTCCAGCCTGCCTGACTTAATCTGAGCGCATGGCTTAGGCTCCATGCATTCAAATTAACTGACTTCAAGTGACTTAATCTTAGTACATGACTTAGACTCCATCTCTACCCAAATGGAGCCAGATTCTGTGTCTTGAGCCCACTCCCCTCTCCCGAATTTTAGATCCCATCATTCAGTTGCTTGTTGGATGTTTCTCTGTGACACCCCTAACTCAACATGACCAAAGTAGAATTAGTCATCTCCATTTCTGCCCCCTAATGACCACTCCTCCCACATTCTCTCTTTCTGAATGGCATCACAACCTAACCAGTTGTCATCCTTGACTTTCCCTCTCTCGTGCCAACAGTGTAGATGCTAACTGTGCCCTACCTGAATCCCCTTGGCAAGCATCATCCATGTATGGCAGGCACCTATGACTTTGGGCTGATGGCTTTCTCCTGAAGACCAGTGCTGGGTCATCAGGCATGGAGGCAAACCTTAGCCAATGACACATGGCATCTGGATGATTATACCCCAACTCCTTGGCACATCAGGAGGGACACCCACTGTCTCTGCAAGCCCCCAGCAGGACTGAGCCCCGTGTCCACAGCACTCACCTGTCCTTGAAGCTCCTTGCACCGGCTTCCTTTCCTTTCCTGTCTCACCTTGCCACTGGTGTTTTCTATGATCACACCGCAAACAAACGTCTTACAATATAAATACTGTTCTCAAAGCCTACATTTAGGGGAACCCAGCCTAAGCGCCCACTAACCCTGTATCAGTTACACCATCAAGTTCAAGTCCTAAATGTCTCCTGAGCTGTGTCCTCCTCCTCTCCCCCTGGATCCAGCCCTCCTCATTCTCCCCTGGGTTACAGAACCAGCCTACTGATGGGCTGCCCTGACCCTCCTCTTGTCCTGCTCCAAAACATCCCCAATTACACATCTGGTCATGGCATATCCTCCATTAAAACACTTCAGTGGACCTGCACAGTCTCTGAGATACAACCAAATCCCTTTATCCTCATGGCTTCAAAGGCCCTCCATGGTCTACCCTCACCTCCTGTGCACATTCAAGCCCATCAAGCTCCTCCCCAAACCCTATGGTCCCAGCCACACTGAGGAGCTCCCAGCTTCTCCAAGGCACATCCCAGGATGTTCTTACCTGTCCTCTGCCTTCTGCACACTTACTCTTAGCCAAAAACTAAATGCAAGGATCCCTCCATCTATGAAGTCTTTCTCGCTGCCCCATCCTCTCCCCATCCCCCAGGGGAGAGCTGCATGCCTTCCTCTCCACGCTCACAGCTCCCCTGACATGCTTCTCCCTGGATACCTGTAGCACTCAGTGCCCTGAACGCCATCTATACCTTCCCCTCTGATGGTGAGGCAATAGTTTACTATCTTTTTAATTTTTAACACCAAAAACATTTTGTATTGGGGTATAGCCAATTAACAATGTTGTGATAGTTTCAAGTGAACAGTGAAGAGACTCAGCCATGTGTACACATGCATCCATTCTCTCCCAAACTCCCCTCCCATCCAGGCTGGCACATAACATTGAGCAGAGTTTCACGTGCTATACGATAGGTTTTCGTTGGTTATCCATTTTAAATATAGCAGTATGTACCTGACCTTCCCCAAATCCTTAACTATCCCTTCCCCCTGGCAATCATGAGTTCGTTTTCTATGTCTGTGAGTCTCTTTCTGTTGTGTAAGTAAGTTCATTTGTGTCATTTCTTTTTAGATTCCACCTATAAGGGATGTCATATGATATTTCTCCTTCTCTGTCTGACTGACCATCTTAAAATACCCAGAGCCTAATTCAGTGCCTGTCATTTAATAGGTGCTCATGAAATGTCAGATGAATGCATGGAACCAGAACAGATGGAAAGAATGAATGTACTCACAGCCTCTCCCCCTCAGGCTCTGCCACTGGCTTGGCTGCTGTCCGAGGAGGGATCTGGAGATGTCTGGCAGAGACCTTGCCCTTCCACAAATGTTTACAATGCTATGCAAATAATCCTCCTCGCGGATGATATATGCTGCCTTTCTGCCCCAGGCATGCCACGGTCAGTGCCAAGTGGGCTGTCAGTGGGGACGCTCAAGCAAGACCCTGAGAAATTCGGGTCTGTGTGGAGGGCTGGGGTGAGGGGATATAATAAAATACTGTACTAGGACAAATCTGGGCCCCATGCCATGAAAAATGTGAGTTTGTCCTTGACTTTGGTGGCAAATGAGGCATGAAAACATATCAAAATGTGATATTCAATATATGGATGTATTTAACATTTTATGAGACTAGAAACCAGTTACCGAAGGTTTGAATGATAAATCAAACATCAAGCAGATGAACTTTTTCAAGTGTCTGCACCTGGTACGTGCCATTCCCGGGAGGAAAAGAGGGAAGAGAGAGAAACAGAGGACAAGAATGAAGGGCCTAGAGACCTTGGAGGGCTTTCCCGGTGGCTCAGCAGTAAAGAATCTGCCTGTAATTCAGGAGATGCGGGTTTGATCCCTGGGTAGGGAAGATCCCCTGGAGGAGGCAATGGTAACCCACTCCAGTATTCTTGCCTGGGGAATCCCATGGACAGAGGAGCCTGGTCGGCTACCATCCATGGTGTTGCAAGAGTACAGACATGACTTAGTGACTACCAACAACAAAAAGAGACCTTGGAAGACAAGGTCCAGAGACCCCATCCCCCAGGTCCCTGCCACCAACATACCTCTGTCAAGCCTTCCATATGTTTGCACATCCAGTCCCAGCCACCTGCAAGCACCTTGTCCACCTACAGAACTTTATTCATCCTGCAAAACCCAGTGCTTCCTTTGGAATTCTCTCTAAGCAGCTTCCCTGGCCCTTTTACCCTCTGGCCCCAGACCCACAGAAAGCAGGGCATGAAGTATCTATGCTCAGCCTGGGCTTGCATTCTAGATGCTGAAGTGCTGGGGGTTTAACGTGGCTGCCTCCCAATCACTGTAAGCTATCTGAGGGTGGAAATGAGGGCCCCATCATTCCAACATCCTCCAAACCCTGGGGTCTTCCCTGGCAGTCTAGTGGTTAAGACTCCAAGCTTCCATTGCAAGGGGTATGCATTAGATCCCTGCTGGGTGAACTTAAGATCCCACGTGCCACAGTATGGCCAAAAAAAAAAAAAAAAAAAACCAACAACATCCTCCAAAGCCTGGACCGTCCCTGACACAGTGTAGACCCTCAATTCACATGGCGCTTGAACTGAAAGAGAAGAAGTCCTGCATCAGGAACTGTGGACAGCAGACAACTCTGGGAAAACTACCGTGGCCCAGATGCTAAGCTAAGAACTTGGTTTCCATGTTGCTCTTTCACATAAACTTCACCGAGACCTGTGCTCAAAGCAGTATTTGTCCCATTGAACTTATGAGGAAAGTGAGGCTTGGAGAGATTTTATCACCTATTCTGTGCACTCCTAGAAGATAGGGGACCCTATCTGCCTCCATATAAGCCACAGCAGTGCCTGGCAGGTGGTAAGTCCTCTAAGGTTTGTTGCCTGAGTGTTGATTCTTGTCTCCCTCAAATATTTATTTTGATGTTGAATGACACGCTCATCTAACCCAGGTCTCCCCACTTGGTTGGTCATCAGTATCACTAGCCATCCCAATAAAGTCTAGGGGTAGGGATTGGCTTCCCTGGTGTCTCAGTCAGTAAAGAATCCACCTGTAATGCAGGAGACACAGGTTCATCCTCTGGGTCGGGAAGATCCCCTGGAGAAGGAAATGGCAACCCACTCCAGTATTCTTGCCTGGAGAATCCCACGGACAGAGGAGCCTGGTGGGCTACTGCAAAGAGTCAGACACGACTTAGCAACTAAACCACCACCAGGGATTGACCATAACTATTATTTTTTCTTATTAAAGCTCCCTGGCAGATTCTGACAATGAGACAGAATTGGGGACCACTAATAAGGCAATGGCACCCCACTCCAGTACTCTTGCCTGGAAAATCCCATGGACAGAGGAGCCTGGTAGGCTGCAGTCCATGGGGTCGCTAAGAGTCGGACACGACTGAGCGACTTCACTTTCACTTTTCCCTTTCATGCACTGGAGAAGGAAATGGCAACCCACTCCAGTATTCTTGCCTGGAGAATCCCAGGGATGGCGGAGCCTGGTGGGCTGGCATCTATGGGGTCGCACAGAGTCGGACACGACTGAAGCGACTTAGCAGCAGTAGCAATGTGGCCCTCAGAACTGCTCATCTGCATCCTGACCATGTTCTCTTCAGCTCAGATGTTAGGGTTCACAGGGTCTGGTGCCCCTTCCTGGGATGGGAGTTCTTTTTGCTTATTACCACCCCTCCCCACCCATTAGTTGTTTCACTTTGAAATCCTCCTGCATCCTCACTTGTCTTCAGGTTACAGGTCTCTCTGCCGGGTGATGACAGTGAGCCTCTCCTGCCCCAGATCTGGGTGTAAACCAGCCCGGGCTTAACACAGCCCCACTCTGAAACCCACCTCAGGAGGACTGTCAGCTCTTCCTGAACTGTGCCCCCACTTTCTGACTCGTGTTCAGTCGCTCAGTTGTGTCCGACTCTTTGCAGGCCCATGGACTGTAGCCCTGCCAGACTCCTCTGTCCATGGGGATTCTCCAGGCAAGAATACTAGAGTGGGTTGCCATCTCCTACTTCAGGGGATCTTCCCGACCCAGGGATCAAACCCACATCTTTTTCGTCTCCTGCATTGGCAGGAGGATTCTTTACAGCTGAGCCACCTGGGAAGCCCCAGAGCAAGAGCATCGCTGGATAAGCAGAGCCCGTCTGCCAGCAAGACGCAGTCTGCCCATCTGTGGCCTTAGCTCTGGTGATTCCCCATCGAAAGGCACTCCTCAGCCCTTGTCCCTCCTCCCCCTGCCTTCCGACCTCTGCCAAAAGAGATGCCACTGAACACAGTGAACACCAAACAGGATACTAATATTTTATTTTATTGTTTTTAAAGATTTTTTTTGAGGTGGACCCTTTTTAAAGTCTTTATTAAATTTGTTACAACATTGCTCCTGTTTCACGTTTTGGTTTTTTGGCCGTCAGGCACGTGGAATCTCAGCTCCCAGGGATCCAACCTGCACGCCCTGCACTGGAAGCTGAAGTCTTAACCACTGGGCCACCAGGGAAGCCCCCAGCTACTGATATTTTTTAGCATTAACAAAGTACTTGTGAAAATCAAAATCCAGCTCTTCACACCCAATCCGGTCCTCGACAGGGACAGTGGGCCTTGGGTTCAGATAGTTCTGTGTTCAAGCCTACTTCTGCCAAGATGCAAGCATGCTCCTTCACATCTCTGGGCCTTTATTTTCTCACCCACAAGATGGGCTACCAACATCTGCCCCACCAAGGGCTGTGATGACGCCAGCCTGAGAGAAAGTCTAGAAGATGCCAAGCTAGCTCCCTGCTCCCTCTTTAGGCAGCTGCCAGCAGGACCATCTATCCATTCCCCGAAAGGACAGAGCAGTTCTTGTATGGGGCTGCAGGGCCTATGAGGAGCCTGTGGGGTGGTAATCAATTCCTATTGGGTTCTATTTTATCCACTAAACGGATACTGGCCCTAGGAAGCAAAAATTCTCATCAGTTGAGAATAGCAAAAGAATGTTGTCAGCATTCTCATCATTGCAGAGAAAAGAGACATGGGGAGTCCAGGGCTTGTCAAAGGTAACAAAGGAACAGGAGGGGTCCATCCGAGTGCAGCTGGTCCCCAGGGGCTGGCGATCAATACCATAAGTGGAGCAAGCTGGAAATTTAAGGAGCCTTAGGATGAAAGGGAAGGATGAGAGCAGACAGAGGACGGCCCCAGGGTACCTGGCTGGTGATTGTGCTGGTGAGCAGAACCCGGCAAAATCAAAGGCCAGGATCAAGGGCCCAGAAGGCGAGAGTTCCCTTTCAGTCCTTCACGCCTGCCAAAGTTGGGGGACATGCCAAGCCCAGCCCAGGCTCCTCACTTAAAGAGACTGGCAAGCCCTGAGCTCCATTGTTCCAGGAAAAACAAAACACAGAAACACGCTCTGGCTGTTAATCATGTTTGCTGCTCTTTTTCCATCTCATTAACTTTGGTTTCAGAGTTGCTCCCATTCAGTTCTGAGTCAGTTTTACCCCAAACTCATAGTTGCTTTTTTACTTTCACTTCCCCCACATGTTGAGCCTGTTTATTCCTTATTTATTTTGCTCATCTCAGCCCCTTTACTTCTGGGAGTGATTCCAGCAGCGACAAAAAAAAATACAAAAAAAAACCCCAAAAAATAAAAAAACAACAACCAAGAAATTAAAAAACCCCACCACATACCATCAATTAAGAGACAAGCTGCTTGCAAATCACCAGGAAATGAAAAAAGGCCTCCCCTCCTCAATATTGGCTCCGTCCCCTTAAACATGAGGATCTGACCTTTGCACCAAAAGCCAGGGACTTCCCTCGTGGTCCAGTGGTTAAGAATCTGCCTTCCAATACATGGGATGCGGGTTCGATCCCTGGTCGAGGAACTAAGATTGCACGTGTCCTGAGACAACTAAGTCCACGCACTGCAACAAAGAGCCCATATGCCAAAACTAAGACCCACAGACAAAAATAAACAGATACCTAAAAAAATAATAAATAAAATAAACCAAAAGCCACTGATATGCTGTGTGACTTGAATCAAGTCCCTTGCCCTGTCTGGGCCCAAAGTTCTTCTTGTCCACAGTAAAGGAGCTACACTAGTTCTCCTGAGTCCTCGGTCTTTTTTAGGGTCCCCTACTTCTTTGAGAAAGTGAGGAAAGCCGTAGTCTTATGCCTCCCAGTTCACTTTCTATACATACACTAAATGTGGCCTGTAATATTGGGGGGGTGCTGCTGGAACCACTGACCACCCTCGTAGGAGGGGGTCCTTAGGCCCCCAAATGGGATCTCCTGCAGCCCCGACAGTAGAAGCAGAATGAAGACTGACATCCCTCCCCAGCCCTCTGTTCAAGGAACAGACAGGGCCTCCCTGGGAGCCCCTGAGACTAGAAACCCAGCTTCCCCGGCTTAGCCTGAGGCACTGCTTCTGGAAGGCTGCCATTCAGGCAACCAAAGCTGATGTGACATTTGTTTAATTTGCAGGAAAACTTTATTTTTTTTTTAAGACAGAGGAAAAGCCACCCTCATAGAACCTTTAACTCTCTGGCTCTAACGGGACACATAAAGGCTGACAATGCACAAGGAGCCAGCTGCGCTGAGAAGCCTGCTGGTCATGTGGGGAGGGCGCTGGGCGCCCCCTTCTTCCAGGGGCAGACGAGGCTGTCTTCGGTGGTGTGGCCTTCAGACCCCACACCGGGGTCTCACCTCTCCCTTCTTCCCTTCCCACCATGACCACTGGAGCAACCAGCTCACTTCCACCTCAGCCAGCGCCACCAGCACCAGCCCTCTGGAACCTTCTGCCATGGAGCTTCAGTCGCCGGCATGATGGTCTAGGGGTGAGCTCCCTTCTGGAGCTTTCCTCCTGTGCCAGGCCCTGGGCTGGGTATTCAAGCCATTGCAGAAAAGAATGAGACCAAAATCAGCCAATAGCTGTAACCAGTCCTGGCTGCAAGAGGCACCAGAGGCCTTTCACGTTTGGGTCCCAGGCCTTGGGGCCCAGCTGTGTACGTCATTCCCAGAGGGATTCATCCGAGAGGCTGAGGTGGAGAAAAGCCTGTGGTGTTTACACCTCCTGCAGCCTTGTTCTTTCCCTGTTGGAAGGTTATAGGGAAACCTTGAATTGAGACCTGAGGTCCTAATAATACCTGAGGAAGGCTGCCTTGAAACTGGTTCCCACAAACCTCTGATTACAGCAGTTTCTACCCAGAAAACAGGTCATCATGGCCTTGGAAGTACAGGAAAGAGGCTGGGGGGGCTGGGAAAACAGAATCTGAGATAAAGCTGTCAGGGTACATAAGAGACTCAATCACAGAATGGATTCCTCTGAACCTCTCCCTCCTTCAAAGAGCCTAAAATCCTCTGGTCTGCATTTCCCAGATCATGGAGGGAAACCATGGAAAGTTCAGATGGAGAAAGCAGAGCATGCTGAGAGCCCTAGAGAAGGGATGAGGCAGGGGCACAGAACTGCCGCCTCCTCCATCCTGCAGCTACGAGCCATAGAGGCGGGATGGCCCCTACCACCACGTGCAGATACGTGCTCCCAGGCAAGCTGAAGCATCTGGTCCAAAGACATAAAGATAACAAAAGATAATGGCCGGTTCTGAGAACGTGGATAAATTACCAAAGGGGGGTTTTGTGTTCTCATCCTCTGCATGTTAAAAACAATATAGCAACAAAAAAATGAAACATCTGTCTGGAAGCAGCCATGGTGACATCCTGTCCAGATGTAGAGGATCAATAAGTCCCCTCTCCAGCCCCTAAATGACTGGACCAGGAATCATGAAATGGCCTTTTGAAGAACATGACCCTTTGTGGGAGAGCAAAATGACTGCAAAAGCTTCCCATCTCTGGATGAGGCCAGCTCTAATGGGGCTTCCCAGCCCCTCCCATCAAAAGGCAGAGTCTATTCTTCACTCCTTGAATCTGGACTTGGACATGTGGCTTCCTTGTCTGACTGGACGCTAGAAGACATGAACTAACAGAGGCTCCAAAAGTGCTTGTAGCTTAGGGCTTCCCTCTTCTGCTGCCAGCAACTTTCCACTACCACAGGAACAAGTAAAGATAAACAAGTTTCAAACCAGCATAATTACTTTCAAAGATGAACCTACATCTATGTGAATGGTTACAGCTACATACGAAATACATGGAAGAAGAAGCCAGGCTGGGGCTAGTCTCCTGGAAAATAAGACCATCTGGATCTCACCCCAGCTGATATTGACACAGGCCATCCAGACCTTCTAGCCCCAGACTCTAGGAACCATTTAGCTAACATGGAGCCAAGAAAAACAAAAAAGTTTGTTAAGCCACTAAGTTGGGGGGGAAGTTTGTTACGCAGCAGCGTTACCTGCTACACTCTTCCTGCCATTCACTCTCAAGGAAAAGAACTGGCCGGCTCCTCAGGGGTTGGGTTAACTGGACCCAGCAGGAAAGCATCCCAGGCCAAGGGGGAAAGACCACTTCAGCACCAGGAGCCTGAATTCAAACCACTGCTCTGCTCCCTGCTACCTGTGCAAGACCTCGGCAAGATGCCACCTAAGTCTTTTAGCCTGTTTGCACAACTGCACAAAGGAAACCATAGGCGTGAGGTCATTGTGGGGAAGGAAATAAGAGACTGTCTGGGAAAACCACCACTCAAAAGTACTTCTCTCACTTTTACTCAGCCAGACTAGATGGTCCTGGAAACTCCCACCTTGAGTTCAGAGGAGCGGACAGCACAGGAAGGGTCCCCAGAGGGACCTGCTCTCCCTGACTCTAGACTTGCTCAAACAAGGGCTCTCGAGGGCCAAGGGGGAAAGCCTGTCGCTAAGACAGCCGCTCCAATCTGTCGCTGAGGCACTCGGTTTTTAATCTCTCTGAGAAAGAGACGCTTCATCCAACATTCACCGCATCAGCAGCTCTGTAAGTAAAATGTAGAAAACACAATGTCTTTATCCATTCCATCAAGCGGCAATTAGGGCTCGGAACAGGAATCTTCAGTCGGCAGGCACTCTGGCTCCTAAAAAGCCAGGCAGGTTTCTAATTGGGCTGGAGGCTGACTTTAGGGGGATCTCAGAGTCTGAAGAAGGCCTCATCTGGAGTCGCAATTTCCCTTTCCCGTCCACAGCCTTGGAGAAAAAATTAGAAGGCTGAGCTGTATTAGGAAATTAGACAGAGTGGGAGCCGCACTAAACAGGCAAAACACACACAGCCCACAACCTGGAGGACCCCCACAGATGCCTTAATGTAAACACACTGGCAAGGCGCTCGGCTCAGGCAGCCAAGTAAGACGGAGAGGCAATTTTATTTTTGTTGTTTAAAAAGAAGCAGCTACAGAAACTGCCTTTATGGTACAGTGAGACTCTGCAGCCCGCTGCTGGGCTCAGCTGAAGAGCCTGGGCTCAGGCAGGGAGCAGGGGCAGGTCAACACCTGTTGGGAAGAGCAGCCAAGAAGGAGAAGAGGAAGGAAGGGGAACAGGCAGGTCTCGAGCTCCTGGGGAGGCAGGACCTGGGAGAGGTGTTGTGCCCACATGACCCCCCCGCCCGAGTCCTCCTGAGAGCCTGACAAGGGAAGCCATTGTCACAGCGGAAAGGGACATGCCCCCAGCCACCCAGCAAGTAGGGAGCCAGACCATATTGGCGCCCAGGAGGAAAGGGCTCAATCGTCAAGATGAGCGAACAACCAGGACTCCAGGGAACACAGCTGCTTCCAGAGGTCGGGATGGCATGAAGCTGGGGTGTTCCCAGCTCAGTGGGCAGCTGCTAACTAGGCCTGAGGGCCCCTAGTATTTACACTCAAAGAAGTACCAGGTGACGGACTTCCTTGGTGGTTCAGTGGCTAAGATGCTGAGGTCCCAGTGCAGGGGGTCCAGTTTCGATCCCTGGTCAGGGAATTGGATCCCACATGCTGCAATTAAGAATTCGCATGCCACAGTGACACAACTGAGACCCGTAGCAGCCAATAAATAAACACATTTAAAAAAAAAAAAAAAAAGCACCAGATGAAGCGAGAATTGGGTGGGATACAAGTTGAGCTGCTAAAGCCCCTTCTCAGACCCACAGCGCACCTTCCCTGAATACATTACCTTCCCTGACCTTGCTGGACTGGCCCCTTCTTCCATGTACATTATAGATACAGATATATATTAATAGATGGTTTTCCCCAGTGGCACAGCAGTAAAGAATCCACCTGCAATGCAGGAGAAAATCCTGTGTTGATTGTCTGGGGCAGTGGGGGTAGGAAGTGGGGAAAGATACCCAGGAGGAGGGCATGGCAACCCACTCCAGTATCCTTGCCTGGAGAATCCCATGTACAGAGGAGCCCATGGAGGGCTACAGTCCATGGGGTTGCAAAGAGTCAGACACGATTGAAGAGACTGAGCATGCACGCACATATGTTGATAGATACAGAAACAACATTGATATCCATCCTTCCTCGTTGGAAAATAACTTTGCTAGCTTGAGCCCCACTTTGTCTTTCCTCCAGCTCCCCCCCCCGAAGCTCTCCCCTACACCTCATATTCTACTTCCCAGGCAGAATTTCTGTTCTTTCATCTATGTCCCCATAGCCCTTTTCGTACACTCATCACACTGTATTATATTTCTTGGTTAGTAGCTCTGTCTCCTTTCCGAGATGTGAGAACAGAGGGAATGTCTTATTCATCTTTGTATCTCCAACAGTCAGCACAATGGTGGACACACAGTGGGCATTCAAAACTACCAGTCAAAGGAATCGATTCAACAACTAATTTTTTTTTATCACTTACTGTGAGTATTAGGGATACAAGGATTTTAAGATGTGATAAAGAAGTCATTCTCTCAAGGAGCTCTCAGTCTAAGGGAGTCAGGCAAGTGGGGACCTACAGTACAGACTGGTCAGTGCTGTGGTGGGTGAATGGGGACCTAAGAGTACATGGTCTGGAGAGGGGAGGTCCAGGAAGACACGCAGCATCCCAGCCAAGACCTCAGGAACCATGGGAGGTGCCTGGGTGAAAAAGAAAGAGCTCTTCCAGGCAGACAGAACTGCACATGCAAAGGTCCAGAGGTCAGAGAGACTAAGCAATGTTCAAGAAACTATAATACCATAATAGGTATTATAGTTTATAATAATACCAATATAAACTATACCACAGATATATAGTTTATATAATACCACTCATAGGTCAGAATGGCTGGAGTACAAAGTGTAGGTGTCACTAAGTAGAAGAGAGAAAGGGAAGGAAGAGCATGATCAGATTGGTCCTCCATTCATGCAATCAGTCCGCAAGCAGGAGGTGAGCCCCTTCTCTCTGCGATGCATTGTATTCTGTGATGCGCAGACAATCGGGCCACAGTAGTGAACAAGATATACGATCTCTTATGGAGTTAACAGGAAGGGAGGAAAAAGTGAATGTAAGAAACTATTTCAAAAGGTGCTAAGGGCTATGAACAAAACTAATAAGAAGTAGACACAAAGAAATAATAGATGCAAGAAAATCTTTACGTGAGAGCAGTCTGAGCCTTAAGGATGTACATCGGCCATGTGAACAGCAGGTAGAGATGCTCCAAACAGAGGGAACAGAATATGCAAACCTCCTGGGGCAGGAAAGAGCTTGGCACGTCCACAGGTTGAAAGGCCAATGATGGTGGAGTGAGAGAAAGAGTTTTGATTAGGATGGGTTCGGTTGCAAGCAACAGAAAATGTTCTTCATGGGAAATGGAACCATAAAGATATGTATTATCCCTTGAAGGGGATGCTGTCAATTACAGGGTAGATTCTGCTGCTCAGCCAAGTCTATCAGGACCTGCTCCCCCCACCATCTACCATCCTCAGTGTGTGGCTGTGTCTACCATCCCGGCGCCCAGGCACCACACCCTCATCCACCAACATCGGAAAAGTGGGAAGCGGGTATTGGAGGTGTCTCCCTCTCATGTCTAATTCTCCCAGGAGGGCAGTGCATCTTTCCTAGAAGTCGCCAGGAGACATTCTTAAGTCCTATGTTGCAGAATCAATCACATACCCACCCTTAAACCAATCACTGGACATAGAGACATGGCATTACCATGATTAGTTTGGATTAACCATGTCACCTCCTGTGGAAGAGAGAAGGACTCACCTTTCCCAAAAATGTCACCACCTTTTTCATGAAAAATCCCTTTTCTGAACAAAAGTGGGGTTCTATCACAATGGAAGATGGGAGGAAACAGCTGTTAGGAGGGCAATCGGTCAAGGAGAGGAAGCAAGATGAAGCTGGGGAATTAGATGGCTGGGCCGGATCACACAGAGCCTTAAAAAGACACAGCGAGGAGTCAGGACTTTATTCTAAGGATAATGAATAACCACTGCAGGGTCTAAGCAGGGGAATAACATGGAACAATTTATGCTTTGAAATGCTGTGCTGTGTGAAGAATTGGGATCAAGAAGAGCAGTAACGAGACCAATTAGGAGGCTATGGTCCTAGGTCAAGAAGGACATGAGGGTGGCGTGGATGGGAGGGTGGGCAGGGCAGATGGAGGGAAGGGTGTACACTGGAGATACACACTGGAGGTAACCTGGAAGGATCTGGTGAGAAGTGAGATGGAGATGGTAAGAGAAAGAAACAGGGAGGACTCCCATATTTCTGGCCTTGCAAATTGGTGGACATGGGTGCCATTTACTGAGATGGGAGATGATTTAGGGAGAAACAGATTTGAGAAGAGAAATCAAGAGTTGGTTTCTGGGGACTTCTCTGCTGGTCCAGTGGTAAAGAATGCAAGGAACACGGATTTGATCCCTGGTCCAGGAAGGTCCGACATGCCATGGGACAACTAAGCCCATGGGCCACAATCATAGAGCCTGCACCCTAGAGCCGGTGAACTGTAACTAAGTGAGCCTGTGTGCCAAGAGCCCATGCTCTGCAACAAGAAGCCACCGCAAGGAGAAGCCCACACACAACAATGAAGACAGCCATAGATAAATGAAATAAAGAGAGTCTGGTTTCCTTTCACATGTTTGGGATATCTGTAGAATATTCAAATGAAAAATTCAAGGAGATAGAATTCCAAGACCAGACCTCACAAGAGGCATCTGGAAGTTATCACTACAGAGATGGCATTTAAGCTTGGAAACACCTAGCAAGGGTGTGTAGATGGAGTTGCAAGCTGAGGACCAAGAGTCAGGACACTGGATATTTAGACAAGAGAAAAGGAGGAACAAACAGAAAGGGAGGGATAGGGCCAGAGGAGTCCAGTGTCGGGAGCCCAGAAAAAGTGTCTTGAGAAGGAGAGGGTGTGGAATCCTGCTGAGAAGCCAAGATGAAGCTAGTAAAGCATCAGCAGGACAGGAGGAGGCAACATGGAAGCTACCGGTAAGCTCCCCGAGTTGTAAAGTGGCCTGGTGGGGACGGATGGCAGATTGAAGTGGGCAGGAGGGTGACGGGGAGTTGGAGAAGTGGGGGCGGTGTGCGCTGACAATCCTTCTGAGCTGTTTGGCAGTGAAAGAGAGCAGAGATGGAGCTGAAAGAGAAGGTACAACTGCAGGCGGCTTGTGGCTTTGTCAAAGATGACAGATAAGAGAGCAGGTCGGACACTGCTGGGAAAATCCCAGGTGAGGTCCTTGAGAAGGGGAGAGGCTGAGAGCCGGAGCACAGGTGGAAGGACTGTGCCTCGGAGCTTCAGGAGGGATGAAGCCAAGACCGGCTGCGACGGGCTCACAGACTTGGGGGCTCGACGGAGATGAGGGGGCTCCACACAGATGCCTCCGTCTCCGTCTCCTCTGTCACTTCCATGAAGTCTGAAGTGAGATGCGGAGCTCGGAGTACGGTGTGGGAGGTGAGGTGGAGAACTGAAGTCAGAGAAGGGAAGAAACAGGAGCCCTGGGGAGTGAAAAGGGAGTCTACTAGAGAAACATCAGACAATAAAAAACCTTAAAAGGCCATTGACTGGGACTCTGATTTTCAGTTAGGCAATCTCCACCCAGCCTAAGGGAACACAGGGCTGAGCAGAACAGGGATCAATCAGGAAAACAGTGCAGAAATCGTAGTTCCTATGTTAGGGCTCATCACTATAGAAAAACAGGTACATTTCTACAGGGGTCCCTGGCAAGCATCTCTGAAGGGGTGTGTGGGCTCCTGTTTTTGATGAGTCAGCCTGCACTTCCCCACTGGCTTTACATACAATTTCTGGGATGCTTAATCTTCATTTCTGAGCCATCTGTAATTGGCACTGGTTCTTAAACTTGAACATAAAGTTTTCCCGTCCCTAAAGTCCCTCTGTCAAGTACTTAATGGCCTGTAAACGACTTAAATAAACCAAAGGAGCTCCAGTTTTCAGGGATCTAGCAGCAAATCCTTCTGTCAAGTGACTTTTGAAATGCAAATAGCCTAGACCTGGAGGTTTTCCTAAAGAGAGGCCCACTTGCGTTCTGGAGCTTTGTGGCCAGAGCAAGCACAGGTGGTTTGTACTGACATCTTTTATTTCCTAGGACATTGACACACATCTGTTCAAATTAATTACTCTTCCAAGATCTCTCCCCTGACTCATTTGATGGGAACAAGAGCTCCCGGCCGATGCAAATACAGAGGGGAGGTGGGGATGCTGACAGAGCAGGCCTGCAACAGACAGTCTGCAACTTATCACAATGGAAGCAACAGCAATTGACTTACACTTGAAATGTTTATGAGCATCTGTCCAGAGGCAAACGAATGCCAGAGCCACCTGGGACAAAGACAGGGAGAGAAGAAAGCTGTTGTTGACCGTCCTGAGCAGTGGAACTTCCAAGAAGAAGGAAGGGCAATGAGGCCAGGAGAGGGGAGGAGGCAGAGGGCACACACTGAGTGCATCCACGGGGAACCCCACCAACACACTCCTAAGTTAAACTCCTGACATGATTAGCACTATGGCTACAATGAGCAGATAACAAGAGGCAGGGTGAGAGAAGGTAATCAAGTTATATACAGAGAAAGTGACTGTGGATGGATGGTGCCTCCCGAAGCAGTAGCTCCCCTACTGACCAGTGGGACTGCCAGATTCAGGACCACCTGCCAAAGTTCAGCTGCAGGCTTGGGAGGAAGAAAGACATATGAGGCCAATCTCCCTGTATGGTGACTGGCCGCAGTTTCACACCTCCAGTCAAGAAGGAAGCAGGTTAAGAAGGCAGATCTGTGAGTTAAGCACTGAACAACATCCATCACAACTGTGTCTCTTGGCCTTAAGTTAGGGTCAGCCTATAGAAATCCAGGGAGGGGAAGGAGCTGAGGATTAATTACGTTACATCATCTTTAACTTCTCGACATCTTCATTTACTACATTTAAAAGAGAGATAGTGGGACCGAACCCAGGGGTTGCTGGGAGAACCAACACCATGGGTAAATCACTCAGCATGCTGCCTAGTTTCAGTAAGTACTCCAAAAAGGCTATGTGGGGTCTGGGGTGAGGGGACCCTATTGCAGAGGCTGCCACTGAAGGGCCGTCAGATCCCATAGATATGAGTCACTGAGCCTACCTTGCGTCAGTCTTGGGGTTCCTAAGAAGTGGCCCGAGTCCAGATCAGGAAGTGAGTAAACTGTATTCACGCATCCCCTGACTCAGTGTACAATTGAACTAAATGCCAATTACATGCCAGGCACTGTATGCAGCCTAGAAATACAGCATAAGGGAGGCAGCAGGCCAGGAGAAAGGGACAACTGGACATCAGGGAGCAAGGATTCATCACTAAAGATTCATCCGGAGCCGCCCACATCAGGCCACCAGGCTGATATGCGCGGCCAAGGGCTTGTTCTGGGTAGCATAGCAGAACCTGCCGATTTCATTCTGTTTCTCTGGGGAAGACAAAGCCTGAGGCTATGAGGAAATGTGCTGTCCAGGCACGATGAACTGAGAAATCAGGGTACAGGGAGGGCCAAGCTGAAAGGAAGCAGAGGAAGGGGTAAATGGCAGGTGCTGGGGAGGGGCTGAAACACTGAGGAGAAAGAAGAAAAAACCAATGGGAATTAATGCTTCATGGATAAAAAAAAAAAAAGGCACTGAGACCTCCCAGACCCAGACCTTGACCTTTGAGATAGGTTATGTCCTTGAATGGGCAGGAGACATCAGTGAGCAAGAGCAGAGTCCAGAGCTGACTCTGCCCCTCCTTTGCCACAACCCTATAACCCTCACCTCCCTCTCTGGCCTCAGGGGTTTGGGCAGAATATCCTTTGAGTCCCTTTCCTGCTCTGGTCTCTAGGAGCGATGGAGAGAGAAGCCTTTACATGTGGAAATGCCAACCACCAAGCAGGTTGCGTGCACCTCTCTCCGGCCTTTTTGGTCATCGATACCTTTTAAATATATATTAAAAGAAACAAACATTCTGCCCTGCTGAGACGGTTGTTACTGTGGATGAGGGGCAGGGCTGGAGGTGGGGGAGGCTAGTGAGAGGCCCTAGGGGAGCCTCTGCAGGGAAGGTCATGTTTTGTTTTCCGAGGTCCCCCTGTGAGCCAGGGAGCGCAAACAGGGAGTGCTCCCAAAGCAAAGGGTATTAGGCTTAATGTCTTTGTGCATTTTTCAAACCTTCTGAGCCTTGTCTTTCTGCAGTGGCTGCATCTAATTCTAAAGCTTGACTGGCAGCATGAGACACAGGAAGCCAGCACAAAGGAAGTTTCTGGGGCTGAGCCAAGCGGGGCTCCTGAGACTTTGCCCTGGGCCAAAAGCCAGTGTACTGAGTCTACCCTAGAAAGGTGGACTTTACACCATCTTTACTATTTAGATGGTGGCCTAGTAGGATTTTGACCTCTTCTAGGAAGAAGCCAGGCACTACACACCCACATCCTGTCTGGGCGACGAGTTACAATTAGGGCAGTGTTTCTCAATCAAGAAATGCAAATTCTTAAACCTCTACTGAATCAGAAACTCTGGGGAGTGGGACCCAGCAATCTGTTTTCACAAAACTCCTCCAGGTGATATGGGTGCCTGGTAAAGTTTGAGAACCACTGAGATAATATAACAGGTAGGGGTCATTCTTGGGCCCAACACAAGCTGTTTTAATAACTATTGTCTTCAACTTGGCCTACTTGGTGCTTTTATGTTACCAGCCAGCTGGGCTCCACACTGCATCCAACTTTTATGATCCTTGGCAGAGAAGACAGTTCCATTCCAAGCAAAAGTTCCTGATGACCAAGTGCCATCGACAGATGAATGGATAAATAAAATATGATCTATATATATGGGGGCTTCCCAGTGGCTGAGTAGTAAAGAATCTGCCTGAAAATGCAAGATACACAGGTTTAATCTCTGGGTCAGGAGGATCCCTTGGAGGAGAAAATGACAACCTACCCCAGTATTCTTGTATGGAAAATGCCATGAATGGAGGAGCCTGAAGGCTACAGTTCATGGGGCCACAAAGAGTCAGACATGACTTAGCAACTGAGTGTGCGTGCGTGCACGGACACATGCGCGTGTGCGTGTGCGCACACACACACACACACACACTTACAGTAATGTATTATTTAGCCTTGAAAAGGAACAGCAAATAACCCTAAAATTTATATGGGATCACAAAAGATCCAGAATTGCCAAAGCAATCTTTAGGAAAAACAAAGCTGGAGGCATAACCCTCCCAGACTTTAGACTATACTACAAGGATATAGCAATCAAAACAGCCTGGTACTGGCACAAAAACAGATAAATGGATCAACAGAACAGAATACAGTCCAGAAATAAATCCACACAACTATGGCAAATTAATCTTTGAAAAGGAGATAAGACTATACAATGGAGAAAAGACAGTCTCTTCAGCAAGTAGTGCTGGGAAAGCTGGACAGCCACGTGTAAATCAATGAATTTAGGACACACACCCCCACACACCATACAGAAACAAACTTAAAATGACTTAAAGATTTAAACATAAGATATGATTGCATAAAATTCCTGGAAGAGAACATAGACAAAACATTCTCTGACATAAATCATACCAATGTTTCCCTAGGTCATTCTCCCAAGGCAATAGAAGTAAAAGCAAAAATAAACAAATGGGACATAATTAACCTTACAAGCTTTTGCACAGCAAAAGAAACATAAACAAAATGAAAAGACAACCTACAGAGTGGGAAAAATATTTGCAAATAATGCAACCAACAAGGGATTAATTTCCAAAATATACAAAGAGTTCATACAGCTTAATAACAACAACAAAAACACAAATGACTATCAAAAAAAGAGCAGAAGACCTAAACAGAAAATTTTCCAAAGAAGACACCCAGCTGGCCAGTAAGCACATGAAACGATGCTCAACATTTTTAATTATTAGATAAATGCAAATCAAAACTACAATGAGGCATCACTTCACACCGGTCAGAATGGCCATCATAAAGTCTACAAATAATAAATGCTGGAGAGGGTGTGGAGAAAAGGGAACCCTTCTACACTGTTGATGGGAATATAAATCGGTATAGCTACTATGGAGAACAGTATGGAGGTTCCTCAAAAAAGTAAAAATGGAGGTACCATATGATTCAGCAATCCTACTCCTGGGAATACATCCAGAAAAAACAATAATTTGAAAAAATACATACACCCCAATGTTCATAACAGCACTGTTTACAATAGCCAAGACATGAAAGCAACATGAATGTCCATCGACAGATGAATGGATAAAGAATATGTACCATACACACACACACACACAGAGGAATAAAACCATAAAAAAGAACGAAATAATGCCATTTGCAGCATTATGTATGGACCTAGAGATTATCACATAAGTGAAGTCAGACAAAGACAAACATATGATATCACTTGTATGTAGAATCAAAAAAATGATACAAATGAACTTATTTACAAAACAGAAACACTCTCAGACACAGGAAACAAATTTATGGTTACCAAAGGTGAAAGAGGAGAAAGACAGATTAGGAGTTTGGTTTTAGCAGATAAAAATTACTATATATAAAATAAACAAGAAGGACCTACTGTATAGCACATGAACTATTAATATATTCAATCTCTTATAATAAACTATAATAGAAAAGAATCTGAAAGGAGTAAATTTATGTATAAATACATATAATTATATATATATAAGTGAATCACTTTGCTGTATACCAGAAACTAACATAACAATGTAAATTAACTATACTTAAATAAAAGATAAACAATATGGGGTGGCTAAAAAATAAATAACATTTTAAAATAAAATTAAGTTTAAAATGAAGATAGAAGGAGCTTAAGACATTATGCTAAGTGAAGTAAGTTAGACACAAATTGACCAATCCTGTATGATTACACTTACATGAGGTAGCTAGAGTGATCAAATTCAGAGACAGAAAGTAGAAATAGCTTTACAGAAAGTAGAAGCAGCTTCCCAAATGGAAGCTCTGTATTCATGAAATACTGATTCCCCCTCCTCCCCTCCCCCAGCCCCCATCCAGAGATGCACAGCAACGTGAATTTTCTTAATGCTATTGAACAGCACACTTAAAAATGGTTAAAATGGAAAATGCTAAATTTTATGTTATGTATAGTTTACTGCAAAGCTCCTTGTGAGTTTGCTGATACCATAGCTTCTCTGAATCATCTGTTTATAGAAGACTCCTCCTTATTTCCAGAATGAAGTCCTAACTTTCTTTTTCATCTTGCAAAGCTGAAACTCTACACTCCTTAAAGAATTCTCTTTTGCCCCACCTCTCCCCAGGCCCTGGCAACATCATTGCACTTGCTGTATCTACGAATTTGACTGTATACCTCATATAAGTGGAATCATACAATGTTTACTCTCCGATAAACTTACAATGTTTACTTGTAAGTTTACAAGTAAAACTTACTTTTCGATATTTCACTTAGCTTAATGTCCTCAAGGTTCGTTTATGTTGTAGCATAAGACAACATTTCCTTCCTTTCTAAGGTTGAATGGTACTCCATCATATATACTATATACCATATTTTGTTTATTCAGTCATCCATCAAGAGACATTTGGATTGCCTCCGCCTCTTGGCTATTGTGAACAATGCTGCTGTGAACATGGGTGTGCGAATATTTCTTCAGACCCTGCTTTCAATTCTTTTTGGATATATACCCAGAAGTGGGATTTCTGGATCATATGGTAGTTCTATTTTTAATTTTTTGAAGAACTGCCATACAGTTTTCCACGGTGGCTGTACCATTTTACATCCCCACTGCCAGTGCACAAGGATTCCAACTTCATATCCCTGCCAGCACTTGTTGTTTCTATTTTTTGACAGCAGCCATCCTAATGGGGGTGAGGTGGTATCTCATGGTGGCTTTGATTTGCATTTCTCTATGATTAATGACATCAAGCATCTTGTCATATGCTTATTGGCACTTTGTGCATATTTGGAGGAATGTCTATTGCCCATTTCGTAGTCGGGTAATTTGATTTTTTGTTGTTGAGTTGTAGTCCCTATTTTCTTAACATGAAACCCACAGCCCTTCTAGACTTGGCCCGGCCAACCTTTCCACCATAATCTCTGACCAGCCCCTATGCCAGCCAGTGGTTCTCAGTGGGAGTGACTTTGCATCCAGATGTTTGGTGAGTCTAGAGGCAGGTTTGGTTGTCATAGCTCAGGGGCTGGAGAGGCTGCTGCTGGTGTCCAGTGGGTAGAGACCAGGGATACTGCTAAAGAGCCTACGATGCCCGGACAGCCACCACAGCAAAGAAGTATCTGACCTGAAATGTTAAGAACCCTATCCTACACTTTCCAAACAAAGGTCCGTCTAGCCAAAGCTATGGTCTTTCCTGTAGTCATGTACGAATGTAAGAGTTGGACCATAAAGAAGACTGAGTGCTGAAGAACTGAAGCTTTCAATCTGTGGTTCTGCAGAAGACTCTTGAGAGTCCCTTGAATAGCAAGGAGATCAAACCAGCCAATCCTAAAGGAAATCAACCCTGAATATTCATTGAAAGGACGGATGCTGAAGCTCCAATACTTTGGCCACCTGATGCGAAGAACTGACTCATTGGAAAAGACCCTGATGCTAGGAAAGATTGAGGGCAGGAGATGACAGAAGATGAGATAGTTGGATGGCATCACTGAGGCAATGGACGTGAGTCTCAGCAAACTCATGGAGATAGTGAAGGACAGGGAAGCCTGGGGTGCTGCAGTCCACGGGGTCGCAAAGAGTCAGACATGACTAAGCAACTGAACGACAACAATCCTACACTATTTCCTGACATCAAACTCTTCCACTCGTTATTCCAAAAGTTTTGCCCTTAGCTTACATCACTTGACCTCCCAGAATGCCTCCCGGGCCCCCATGCCCAACTGAATCCTCCTGCAAACCCCAATTCTGCTGTAAGGGTTTCTCAACCAGTCTCATTCATAGTAGTTCTCCTGCCCTCTGAAAACCTAGATTAGCCAGTAAAGACTTTATATTATATCTGCTGCCTCCACCTCCCGGAAACCCTATACTTGCACACAGTACGTACCAGATGTGTGCGTGTTCATTAGCTGCCAGGCAGCATGACAGGGAGTTGACTGGCAGGGTGACCACCTCATCCTAATACTCCAACACCAAGAACACTACACTCCAAGGAGCTTCTGCCCCAACTGACCCCAAATCCAGGTGCTGAGAAACCCGAGGACCAGGGTGCATGCCCAGCACCCCCACCTTAAGCTATTTCACCTCCCTCCAGTCTCTGGTATCCTCCAGAGCAGGCCAAGTCCAGTCACACATCAGCAGAGACAGGAAGCTCTGGACTTCTGTGTCTGGCTCACCGTGGACTGCCCACCCTCCTGAGTCCACCACAGCTCACAGTCCAGGCCCATAACATTAAAAACACAGATACAGTTTGGCAAATCCCCTCAGACACTGACGTAGGTTTTCACATTGAGCCCTGCAGGGCTGGAACAATTATGCCGTATCAGTTTGGAATTAGAAAGATGTCAATAACGCAGCAAGTGGCTCTAAGAGGCAACCTTGTCCCACAAGGTTCAGCTCCTCCTCTTGATTCAAAAGGCAGCTCAGCAGTCTTCTGGTGCCCTGTTGTTGCTGTTCAGTCGCCCAGTCGTGTCTGACTCTTTATGACCCCATGGATACAGCACGTCAGGCTTCCCTGTCCTTCACCATCTCCCAGAGTTTGTTCAAAGTCATGCCCATTGAGTCAGTGATGCCATCCAACCATCTCATCCTCTACCGTCCCCTTCTCCTCCTGCCCTCAATCTTTCCCAGCATCAGAGTCTTTTCCAATAAGTCAGTCCTTCACATCAGGTGGCCAAAGTACTGGAGTTTCAGCTTCAGCATCAGTCCCTCCAATGAATATTCAGGGTTGATGTTCTTTAGGATTGACTGGTTTGATCTCCTTGCTGTTCAAGGGACTCTTAAGAGTCTTCTCCAACACCACAGTTTGAAAGCATCAATTCTTCGGCACTCAGCCTTCTTTATGGTCCAGTTCTCACATCCATACATGACTACTGTGCCTGCTCCCTCCCTATGAAGACTTCCAGGTACCTGGCCAGGTAATCCAGCAGGCCTGAGACACAACACTAGGATTCCTGCCCATCTGAGCCACAGCCCGGCCGGCCTCAGGAGAAGACATTTTCTTCTTCCCTCTTAGCTTTTATCTGGTTGGTCTAAGAATTAAACTGACTTGTGACAGATTAGGGAAAACCACTAGACCATTCAGGTATGACCTAAAAAAATCGCTTATGACTACACAGTGGAAGTGAGAAATAGATTTAAGGGAATAGATCTGATAGACAGAGTGCCTGATAAACTATGGACAGAGGTTCGTGACATTGTACAGGAGACAGGGATCAAGACCCCATGGAAAAGAAATGCAAAAAAGCAAAATGGTTGTCTGAGGAGGCCTTACAAATAGCTGTGAAAAGAAGAGAAGTGAAAAGCAAAGGAGAAAAGGAAAGATATTCCCATTTGAATGCAGAGTTCCAAAGAATAGCAAGGAGAGATAAGAAAGCCTTCCTCAGCGATCGTTGCAAAGAAATAGAGGAAAACAACAGAATGGGAAAGACTAGAGATCTCTTCAAGAAAATTAGAGATACCAAGGGAACATTTCATGCAAAGATGGGCTTGATAAAGGAAATGGTATGGACCTAACAGAAGCAGAAGCTATTAAGAAGAGGTGGCAAGAATACACAGAAGAACTCTACAAAAAAGATCTTCACGACCCAGATAATCACGATGGTGTGATCACTCACCTAGAGCCAGACATCCTTGAACGTGAAGTCAGTTCAGTTCAGTTGCTCAGTCGTGTCCGACTGTTTGCGACCCCATGAATTGCAACGCGCCAGGCCTCTCTGTCCATCACCAACTCCCGGAGTTTACCCAAACCCATGTCCATCGAGTCAGTGATGCCATCCAACCATCTCATCCGCTGTCATCCCCTTCTCCTCCCGCCCTCAATCCTACCCAGCATTAGGGTCTTTTCCAATGAATCAACCCTTCGCATGAGGTGGCCAAAGTATTGGAGTTTCAGCTTCAACATCAGACCTTCCAATGAACACCCAGGATTGATCTCTTTTAGGATGGATTGATTGGATCTCCTTGCAGTCCAAGGGACTCTCGAGTCTTCTCCAACACCACAGTTCAAAAGCATCAGTTCTTCGGTGCTCAGCTTTCTTCACCATCTAACTCTCACATCCATACATGACCACTGGAAAAACCATAGCCTTGACTAGACAGACTTTTGTTGGCAAAGTAATGTCTCTGCTTTTAAATATGCTCTCTAGGTTGGCCATAACCTTCCTTCCAAGGAGTAAGCGTCTTTTAATTTCATGGCTGCAGTCACCATCAGCAGTGATTCTGGAGCCCAAAAAAATAAAGTCTGACACTGTTTCCACTGTTTCCCCATCTATTTCCCATGGAGTGATGGGATCAGATGCCATGATCTTAGTTTTCTGAATGTTGAGCTTTAAACCAACTTTTTCACTCTCCTCCTTCACCTTCATCAAGAGGCTCTTTAGTTCTTCTTCACTTTCTGCCATAAGGGTGGTGTCATCCGCATATCTGAGGTTATTGATATTTCTCCCGGCAATCTTGATTCCAGCTTGTGTTTCTTCCAGCCCAGCGTTTCTCATGATGTACTCTGCATAGAAGTTAAATAAGCAGGGTGACAATATACAGCCTTGATGTACTCCTTTTCCTATTTGGAACCAGTCTGTTGTTCCATGTCCAGTTCTAACTGTTGCTTCCTGACCTGCATGGGCCTTAGAAAGCATCACTATGAACAAAGCTAGTGGAGGTGATGGAATTCCAGTTGAGCTATTTCAAATCCTGAAAGATGATGCTGTGAAAATGCTGCACTCAATATGCCAGCAAATTTGGAAAACTCAGCAGTGACCACAGAACTGGAAAAGGTCAGTTTTCATTCCAATCCCAAAGAAAGGCAATGTCAAAGAATGTTCAAACTACCACACAATTGCATTCATCTCACACACTAGTAAAGTAATGCTCAAAATTCTCCAAGCCAGGCTTCAGCAATATGCGAACCATGAACTTCCAGATGTTCAAGCTGGTTTTAGAAAAGGCAGAGGAACCAGAGATCAAATTGCCAACATCCGCTGGATCACTGAAAAAGCAAGCGAGTACCAGAAAAACATCTATTTCTGCTTTATTGACTATACCAAAGCCTTTGACTGTGTGGATCACAATAAGCTGTGGAAAATTCTGAAAGAGATGGGAATACCAGACCATCTGACCTGTCTCTTGAGAAACCTGTATGCAGGTCAGGAAGCAACAGTTAGAACTGGACATGGAACAACAGACTGGCTCTGAATAGGAAAAGGAGTACGTCAAGGCTGTGTATTGTCACTCTGCTTATTTAACTTATACGCAGAGTACATCATGAGAAATGTGGGGCTGGAAGGAGCACAAGCTGGAATCAAGATTGCCGGGAGAAATATCAATAACCTCAGATATGCAGATGACACCACCCTTATGGCAGAAAGTGAAGAGGAACTAAAAAGCCCTTGATAAAAGTGAAAGAGAAGAGTGAAAAAGTTGGTTTAAAGCTCAACATTCAGAAAACTAAGATCATGGCATATGGTCCCATCACTTCATGGGAAATAGATGGGGAAACAGTGGAAACAGTGGCTGACTTTATTTTTTGGGGAGTTTACCCAAACTCATGCCCATCGAGTTGGTGATGCCATCTAGACATCTCATCCTCTGTCGTCCCCTTTTCCTCCTGCCCCCAATCCATCCCAGCATCAGGGTCTTTTCCAATGAGTCAACTGAGTCAACTCTTCGTATGAGGTGATTGCAGATGGTGATTGCAGCCATGAAATTAAAAGACACTTACTCCTTGGAAGGGAAGTTATGACCAACCTAGACAGCATATTAAAAAGCAGAGACATTACTTTCCCAGCAAAGGTCCGTCTAGTCAAGGCTATGGTTTTTCCAGCAGTCATGTATGGATGTGAGTTGGACTGTGAAGAAAGCTGAGCGCTGAAGAATTGATGCTTTTGAACTGTGGTGTTGGAGAAGACTCTTGAAAGTCCCTTGGACTGCAAGGAGATCCAACCAGTCCATCCTACAGGAAATCAGTCCTGGGTGTTCATTGGAAGGTCTGATGTTGAAGCTGAAACTCCAATACTTTGGCCACCTCATACGAAGAGTTGACTCAGTTGACTCATTGGAAAAGACCCTGATGCTGGGATGGATTGGGGGCAGGAGGAAAAGGGGATGACAGAGGATGAGATGTCTAGATGGCATCACCAACTCGATGGGCATGAGTTTGGGTAAACTCCGGGAGTTGGTGATGGACAGGGAGGCCTGGTGAGAGACTGAACTAAACTGAACTGTGATAGATTAATAGGAGAAAATCTAACAAAAGTTTAATAACATGCATACGGAGGAGAGACCCAGGAAACTGAGTAACTTGTCAAAGTGGCTGAAACCCTCACTTTAAATACTGTTTACAGCTAAAGACCAAAGAGGGGACTTCCCTGGTGGTCATGTAGCTAACTCTTCACACTCCCAATGCAGGGGGCCCATGTTCGATCCCTGGTCGGGGAACTACATCCCACATGTGCGGTCAAGTAAATAAATTAAATAAATAAATATCTTTAAAAAGATTACTCTGTTAAATAAGTAAGTAATAAATAAAGATAAAAGAGGATGTTGGGGGTAGTGGTTTGGGACTACAAAGGGGAGAAGAGTAATTCACTGAGACTTGGAAGAGTCAGTGTTTGGGAAATGTTTGGCAGAGACCGTAGGATATAGAGAGGAATTTTAACCAACAGACTGTGCTGGGTTCCCGTCTGTCTACACTACAGCTCAGACTACAGTGAGCTACGATGACGGCTCCTGTCCTGGAACAAGTCTTACATCTACATTCTTTTAGGCAGTTGGGGAAAGATCAGAGGTTTCGCCTCAGTCTTTGGGCCCTTAAAAACATTCAGCCTAAATGAGTCCTCATGCCAAAGAGACAATTGGGGGTGCCAAATTTGCTCCCTGACACTTGCAAACAGTGTCTGGGATGAATGGGTAGGGCCTGAGAGTCAGTCCTGAAGAGCTCTTGACTTGCTCCCTTCACTAGTTCCCAGTCCAAGCTCCTTAGTACACCCATTTCTACCTAGAACATCCTTTTTTTTGTTTAATATTTATTTCTTTGGCTATGCCGGATCTTAGTTACAGCATGTAGCATCTTTAGTTTCGGCATGCAAACTCTAGAGTTGCACCATGTGAGCGTCTAAGTTGTGGCATGTGGGATCTAGTTCCCTGAACAGGGATCGAACCCAGGCTCCCTTTATTGGGAGCATAGAGTCTTATCCACTGGACCACTAGGGGAGTCCCTAGAACCTCTTTCTGGAGCGATCAAGATAATAATAACTACGTATGTCTGATCCTGCCCTAGGCAAATCACATTTGCCTTCTCAGTAGACATCATTATCCCTTTTTTGGGTGTCAGAGACTTGAGGTAACTTCTCCCTGGTGACACAGGCAATAAATGGAAGAAAGTGAGGATTCAAACCTTGAGCCATGCAAAGCCCCGGCTCTTCTCTCTACATGATCAGAATTATAAGTGACATTCTAAGAATCCTTTTTCCATATCAAAATGGCTGCACAGTTGGCTCCCTCCAGCCACCCCCACCCGGCCCGCCGCCGTCCCCAGGGGCCTCTCACCCCTGATTGCCAATGTCGTTACATTAGGCTTCTTTTCAGTCCAATTCCCATTATATCATCTCAGCCTGGCATTATAAAGCAGCCCCATCATAAACATCAGCTTGATTACAAGCAGAGACTGTTGTCTCCAATAAATAAGCATGCGTAATGTATACAGAGGGAGAAAGAGACACCTCTATATTTTCAGTTTTTTAAAGACAAATCGCTTCGATTGTTTAATCAATAAAAATGCCTCTCTAACTCCTGCCGTTATTACGGAGCTATTTCAGACAGAGTGAAAAAAGAGCATCAAATCTATATTCCTGTCAGGACAGACAGGGTCTGATTAGGCAGACGGATGAAGGCTCAGACCTGATGTCAGTCCCCTCAAGTGTCTGGACCCCACTCGCCTCCAAACCTGGGCAGGTGTCTTGATACCAACTGCACGTCAGGTCTGGGGGAAGCACAGAGAGACTCACCTCAATTGTGGGGCCTGATCTAATCAAGGGATCCCTGGGGACAAGCACACTCTACAGGTCACAGGAAGGGCAGCCGTGCTGGTGGGGCCGAAGGTGAGGAGACCAGGAGTAGAGGGAGCTCATCCTGAAGGTCACACCGTGACCCCTGACTCTCCATCCCTCCAACTGTTGCCAAGTTCAGACACTCAGCATCTCACAGTGAACACGCGCCTCCTCACTGACCTTCCTGCTTCCTGTCTCATGGCCTCTAATTCACACCCTGGCCCTTGCCCTTTACCTCGAACAAACATTCCAGGGAGGATGGGATGAGCCCCTCCCTGTCACACACAGAAAGTTTGTGGTTCATTTCCCTGATATCTACATGAGAAAAGTCCAAATTGCTCTATGTAAAGTTCTTTCCAGCACTGGCCTTCTCTTCTTCCAGACTCCCCACCCACATTCTTATCCAGGCACCTTTTCTCTGACTGCTTCAGACTCTGAAGTTTCCTGAACACCCTCCACTTCATGTCCCAAAGCCTGTGCACAGTCTGATCCTTCCCCTGAAATTCTACTCCCCAGATCCTCTCTCGGCAAACTCCTACTCATCCGTTAAGACTCCCTGACTTGACCTCCTCTGAGGCCTTTCTCTGCTCCACCCATACTCCTGCCCCAGGGCTCTGACACACTGCACACACACTTCTACCTCTACATTCAGCACACAGCACTCTAAGCATCAGCTTACCTGTCTGTTTCTAGGTACCAGTGACTTGTAAAATGTGTATCTCTAGCCCTCACCTCTGCCCTGAACTTTAGATACATATGTCTAGCTCTCTCCTTGCCAAATGATCTTAGAGCACTTCCAAAACATAACTCAAAAGTTCCAAGTCCCAAAGGTGTTCTCTCTAAGGTTACCCCATCTAAGAAGGCAGCACACTGATCCAACCAGACACTTGAAGCAAAACTCACAGTCACCCCTAATTCTTCCTTCTCCTTTAAGTTCCACATCCAAAGACATGTCCTGTCAATCCTATCTCAAGAACATTTCTAATGCAATGAACTATGAGAAAGAGAAATGAAGGGAACAACTGTATCAAAAAGAATAAAATACCTAGAAATAAACCTACCTAAAGAGGTAAAAGACCTGTACTCAGAAAAACTGATGAAACTGAAGATGATACAAACAGATGGAAAAATGCAGAGTGTTCATGGATTGGAAGAATTAATATTGCTAAAATGACCATGCTACCCAAGGCAATCTACAGACTCAGTGCAATCCCTATCAAAATACCAATGGCATTTGTCATAGAACTAGAAGAAATAATTTTTAAATTTGTACATAAACACAAAAATATCCAAATATCCAAAACAATCTTGAGAAAGAAAAACAGAGCTGAAAGTATCAGCTTCCTGACTTCAGACTATACTACAAAGTTAAGTAATCAAAACAGTATATGGTACTGGCACAAAAACACATAGATCAACGGAATAGAAAAGAGAACTCTGAAATAAACCCACATACCTATGGGCATTAATCTACGGCAAAGGAGGTGAGAATTTACAATAGAGAAAAGATAGTCTCTCCAATAAATGATGCTGAGAAAACTGGACAGGGACATATAAAATAATGAAATTAGAATGTTTTCTCACACTATATAAAAAATTAACTCAAAATGGATGAAAGACTTAAATGTAAGACTAGAAACCATAAAATTCCTAGAAGAAAATAGTCAGAACACTCTGATATAAATCATAGCAATCTTGTTTTGGATCTGTCTCCTAAGGCAAAGGAAATAAAAATAAACAAATGGGACCTAATTAAACTTAAAAGCTTTTGTACAGCAAAGGAACATATCAACAAAATAAAGACAACATACTGAATGGGAGAAAATATTTCCAAATGATATGACTGATAAGGAGTTGATATTCAAAATATACAAACAGCTCCTACAACTCAACATCAAAAAACCAAGCAACAAGAAACCAAAAAATAAAAACTGATAAATTTTTAAATCAAAATTAAGAACTCCTGTCCCTCAAAAAGCACTGTCCACATAATGAAAAGAACCCAAAAGAACTGAAAGCAGGGTCCCAAAGAAATAGTTTTAAACCCAATTTTACAGTAGCATTAATTACAATAGACAAAAGGTGGAAGCAATGCATGTGTCCATGCACAGATGAATGGATAAATAAAACATGGTCTTTGCACATGGAATATTACTCAGCCTTGAAAAGGAAGGAAAGTTTGCTACATTCTACAAGATAGATGAAACTTGGGAGCTTTATGCTAAGTGAAATAAGCCAGTTACCAAAGGATAAATACTGTATGATTCCACTTAATGAGCAGTCAAATTCATAAGGAGAGAAAGTAGAATGGTGGTTGCCAGGCACTGGGGAGCTTTATTTAATGGATACAGAATTTCAGTTTTGAAAGGTGGAAAGGGTTCAGAGATTGGTTGCACAATAATGTGAATGGACTTAATGCTACTGTACTGTACACTTTACAAAGACTAAGATGGTAAAAATTATGTATTTTACTACAACTTAAAAAAAAAGAAACAATGAAATTTAGGCCATCAAGGTAAGATTCCCAACAAATCTTAAGAAGAAGTAGTCTTCGGGAACCATTCTTTGAATGACAATAGATTGGTGGTCTCTGATTTTTTTAATTATATATTTAGTCTTGGTTCTGTTTTCATAAATATACTTCGTCTTGTGACTTAAAAGAGAAAGTGAGTGTGAGAGAGGGAGCGAGAAAAAAATGGGGAGAACCACAGACTGGGAGAAAATTCTTGCAAATTGCATATCTGAAAAAGGATGTATCCAGAACATACAAGAACTCTCAAAAATTAAAAAAAAATACCCCAACAAGAATACAGAAATGTACAAAATACTTAAAAAAGATATGTGAGCCAAAAAGATACGGGGATTGCAAACAAGCAGATGAAAAGATACTTATGTCATTAATCATTAGACAAACGCAAATTAAAACCACAATGAGATACCACTATATCAGAGTGGAGGAAAAAAACATGTAAAGAACAATATTAAATGCTGGTGAGCATTCAGAGGAACTGGAACTCACATACACTGCCAATGAGAATGCAAGATGGTATAGCCACTCTGGAACACAGGTTGGCTGTTTCTTATAAAGTCAAACATTGACGTAAACATGTGCACGCCAATGCTTACATTCAGTTGAGCTTTATTTGAAATTGTCCCAAATTGAAAACAACCCAAATGTCCTTCAAGTGGTGAATGAATATTGAAACTAGTATTTCCATAGAATGGAAAATCCAGCAGAAAAAAGGAGTGAACTCCTAATATATGAAGCAACATGGAAGATTCTTGAACGCACAATGCTAAATGAAAGAGCGCAATATACTGACTCCCTCTGCTATATACCAAATGAGTTCATTTATGTGACTCTGTAGAAACGGCAAACCTACGGGACAAAAAGCAGATCAGAGGCAGCCAGGGATGGAAAACAGGGGAGAGGGTGACCCAAGGGGCACAGGGGAGTCTAGGGGTAACCACAGTCACCATATCTTGATTGTGGTGGTGGTCACACAAAGACATTCGGTTGTCAAAACGCATAGAACTTTACACTGAACAGGGTGAATTTTATTGCATGTAAAGTGTACATTCAGAAAAACAGCAGCACACATATCTGGAATCTGCCTCACAGGCACCTGCTATTGCCAGGGCCACTCCGTCCAAGCTTCCGTCCGCTCTCACCCAGCCCTCCTCTCTTTCCCCTAACTTTGTTTTCTATGTCTGTTTTCTGAGACTATTTCTGTTTTGTAAATAAGTTCGTTTGTACCATTTTTTTTAGATTCTACATGTAAGTGGTATGATATGGTATCTGTCTTTGTCTGTCTCCTACTTCCAACCAATGAAATTTCATTTAGAACAGCACTTCCCATGCCCCCACTTTCCCTATGAAAGTAAGATGCCCTCCTTTATTATCTGGACATGCCTGTGGTTCCCCAAAGTTTGCATGTTCTGAACTGCAATTCTTTGCTGTTGTCAAATAAACCCATTTTGCTGGTATTAATAAAATAATTTGCTGTTTTAATTTTTTTTTTTTTGCCACATGGGAAGCAGAGTCTCAGTTTCCTGGCCAGGAATCAAACTCATGCCCCCTGCAGTGTAAGCTCAGAGTCTTAACCACTGGACTGCCAGGGAATCCCGTTCTAATAATTTTAGATGAATAGAGTCCTTGTCTAGAGCTGGTTCCATCACATGCCTAGGGGCAACTCTACACCCATCCTCTTTCCAGCTTCTTGGGGAGCATCAGTACAGCACGTTCTCAGTCTAAGAGTCAGGGAGCAGACCAGAGAGCCCAGAGGATCCTGTTGCTGTTGTAACATCAGGCTTCCCCTTTGCTGCCCCTGGGCTGTGCCCACCTCTGTCCCTTCATGATCTCATTGTCCATCTCTGGTGGATGTAGACTCACAGCTAAGGGACCAAATGTCCCTGCCCTTGGGAAGGCAACTGTTGCCCTTCAATCTCCCTGCCTCCAGCCTGTGGTTTACCTTCTCCCGCCCTCATCTCCGGCTACCTCACCTCTCTCCCTTTGTCTCTCTGTCTCTGTATCTTTGCCCCATGCATATGAACTCATGCTTGTGAACTCATGCATGTGCATGCACGTGTGCTCACACACACACACACACACACATACACACACACTTGCATACTGTCACCACCCCTTTTCCAACTCACTCCCTTCAGCTATTGAATTCACTATCGAATTCACTCTGCCTGCAGGACAGGACCATGACAGACTAAGGCAGTGGATAACCTGCTGCAAGGGATCCAAAGGATCAAAAGGATGTCCAGGCCACAGTTATGGTCCCCTTGGCTGCAGCTGGGATGTCTGTGCACTGCACAGGGGCTCATAGCTTCCTGGACCCTGCTCCAGCATCACCCCTCCTCACGAAGCTCTCAGCCTTGCTAAGGGCACACCAGTCCACCAGTCGGCCATGGCTGCACACTTCATCGCCAGCGGGGAGGGGCTCTGTCCAGCAGGTGCTCTGGGCCAGCTCATCTGCAGCCCAGCAGTGCGGTTGGGGAAGGCTAGAGAGAGAAGGGCAGGGACTGGCATAATTTCACATCTGGCCTTTCCTATCTGACAGGCAAAATGACTCTGTGATCCCTTAGCTCTCTAAATTAGTTGTATTTTATGATCCCCCTGTCTGGTGGGAAACATCCCATTAAATCTTAATGATCTGCCTTCCAAGAAACTCCCCAGGCCTTCTGTCCCGTGGAGGACACCGAACCCTGGAAAAACAGGGTGGGGTGCTGGCTGGGGAAAGGGGGAGATGAACACCCAAGAGATGGTGTCTGGTAAGGGTTCCCACACAACACCTTTCATTGGGCATCCGTCTTCAGAACTGGAACCAAGCAGGTCTTTCTAAACCAACAGCTCTCCATCTTCCCATTCTGTGCTTCTCAGGACCAAACCCTCCTCTCTGCTCAGATTGCAGCCTACACACTCACTCTGAAGCCCACCTGGCCCCCTCCAGCCCAGGTGCCCACTTCTGTCTCTAGGCTACAGAAACCAACTAGGCACAGAATTTAGGAAAGAGGTGCACCTTGCCCCACTTTCCATGCACACAGCCCAGGCCAGGGTAGAAATCTCTCTTTGAAAGAAAGATGCCACATGACCTTCAGGATTATTCAAATATTAACTACCTGGATAAACAGTTTCTCCTATATTCTCATTATCACCTCTCTTGCTGAAGCTAAAGTGCAATATTTCTCTTTTATATCCAGAGCAAAGATGCTTCTGGTGGCTCCTGGGGAGACAGGAAGGATGACAAGAAAGAGAAGAAGAGGGCAAGCATAGGGGAGAGGGAGCAGGATCGTTCCAGCTCCCCCCGCCCCCAACACGGGCCTTCTGGACGCCCAGCAGGAACTCCGGGGAGACCTTCAGTGGAAGGCTGAAGGTCACCCAGTCCAAACAACATTCAGCCTCCTCCCTAACTCAGCACAGACTAGTGGTCCCAGAGGGGTCTTGGGAACACAGGTTCACCAGGCTCCATCCACCCACCTCCAAGAGCTCCCTGCATGAACTTGACCTTGTCACCACTTGGGCCTGCCTCAGGAGGTCCCACCACTGGGCCCTGGTCAGAGGGGCTGTCCATGACCCTCAGAGCTGTAAGCAAGGTTTCTTCTTGAACTAAACACTTCATGCTCTTGGCTGGACCCTTTCTTGTCTCTCGTTATTCTCTTGTCTAATGGAACCTTTGAACTTCCCTGGTGGCTCAGTGGTAAAGAATCTGCCTGCAATGCAGGAGACACTGGTTTGATCCCTGGGTCGGGAAGATCCCCTGAAGAAGGAAACGGCAACCCACTCCAGTGTTCTTGCCTGGGAAATGCCCAGGACAGAGAAGCCTGGCAGGCTACAGTCCATGGGGTTTGCAAAAGAGTCGGATACGACTTGGCAATGAAACAACAATATAACCTTTGGTCTTCACCTGGCCAGGTCATGAGAAAGCTAAGGACAAGGGTGTGAGCCCTCCCTGCTTCCTTCACCAATCCAGCCACTCAAAACTCTCCCCAGGTCAGGAGCACCTGCTTCTCCACACTCCCACCTCTCCTTGGGAGGGGAGCAGAGAAGGGAGGCCTCCGTCCTCCTAAAGTCCAGCCTCTCCCGGCAGAGAAGACAAATTCATTACAAACTCCCATTATCGCAACCCATTTTAAAGTTATTATTGAGGATTCTTAAGATGTCAACAATGAGAAATCCTATTGTCCCACTAATTAATTCAGCAATCTCCCTGAAATAATAGGAGTTGTAATTGTAATTCCAAACTCACCCCTCGACCACTGGCATCAACTAATTAAACAACAATCAGCCAGCACCAGGCTTTCAAGGGGGAAGATGGACTATTCCTTTTTATAGCTGCAATTAGGAGACACATTCAATAATCAGAATGAAATACAAATTTACCCAAGAGCCCAGTAAATTATGGCCATTCATACTCTGTTTTCCTATGGTCGTCGCCCAGAAAATGAAAAAGGGGTTGCATCTTCCAGCTGCAGCAGGATGCTGTCTGGACTGCCTCTGAGCCGCTCATCAGGGTCCCACGCGACAGCTTTCTGCTGCTTGGTTCAGAAGCGCCAGGAGAAGGGTGGAGGGAGCTGGATGCCCACGCCTGGATCTGCCAGCATCCTAGAGTGTCAGCGGGAGGTCAGAGTGGCTGGAGGTATCTGAAGGGAGAATCTTGGAGACGAGAATAGGAGTCGTATACACTGTTGTGCCTGGGTGGGTGGGTGATACACAGGACCCAAACACATGCTCAGGCTCTCAAGAGCACAAGCCCTTCAGCAAACCCTTTACATTTCCTGCAAAAATGCCCTGGAGGTGAGAAGGGCTTGTAAGATGGTGGAAAGACCCGTAGGTCAGGGGAAAGAGGTGCAGAAGAGTTTCTCAAGGAGCCACTGAACAAGGCGTGAAAATTAAATCAGGTAAAAGGCAGGGAGAGGCAGGAGAACTGTGAGACAATACATGGAAAAGATACCAGCACCACTGCAGCACCCTCAGCCCGCCGCAGGCTGAGCAGAAAACTTGCACTCTTCAGAACTGGCAAAAATGCACATGTCCACAAATGGAGGGAGCGATAGATCCCAGCATTAATGTGCATAATTGAATCATCTCAGTTAGTCTACCTGAGGGATGCTGGGTGTGTTGGGGCTCGCTGAAATGGAAAAGACTGCTGAGCAAGATACTTGTTTCCCACTTCCCAGAACTCCTAGAGGGCAAAGCAGGAGCAGCAAAAACACAGGAGAACTTTAGAAGAAATTCAAATGCAGGGGTTTCTCGGCAAGAGAAACTGGAAACTCCTTGAGGTCACGGGCCTCTTCCTGCCACTTAGTATAGACCTGGGCACATAGTAGGTGCTCAATAAACACAATAGATGGGGGAAAGTGGAAATGGTGGCAGATGTTATTTTCTTGGGCTCCAAAATCACTGCAGATGGTGACTACAGTGACGAAATTAAAAGATGCTTGCTCCTTGGAGGGAAAGCTATGGTGAATCTAGATAGTGTATTAAAAAGCAGAGACATCACTTTGCCAACAAAGGTCCATATAGTCAAAGCTATGGTTTCTCCAGTAGTCATGTATGGATGTGAGATTTGGACCATAAAGAAGGGTGAGCACTGAAGAATGTATTCTTTCGAATTGTGGTGCTGTAGAAGACTTGAGAGTCCCTTGGACAGTAAGAAGATCAAACCAGTCAATCTTAAAAGAAATCAACCCTGAATATTCATTGGAAGGACTGATGCTGAAGCTGAAGCTCCAATACTTTGGCCACTTGATGCAAAGCGCCAACTCATTGGAAAAGACCCTGATGCTGGGAAAGATTGAGGGCAAGAGGAGAAGGGGGTGACAGAGGACAAGATGGTTGGATGGCATCACCGACTCAATGGACATGAATTTGAGCAAACTCAGGGAGATAGTGAAGGACAGGGAAGCCTGGCATGCTGCAGTTCGTGGGGTCACAAAGAGTTGGATATGACTTAGTGACTGAACAACAATATACACGTTAAATAGAGGGGCTGGTTTCTGGGACACCCCTTTCCCTCTGCTCAGTGGGCATTGCAGGGACCCAGAGGATAGAGCCCCACTCCCTGCAAACTGATTGATGGACTTCTTCATGGACAGTAAGTGATGCTCTCAGAACGTGTCCGTTCTTTCATTCAAAAACATTCATTGAGTGTCTACTCCATACTACCTTTGTGCCAAGTACCAGGGGTTCCCTATGAGCAAGGCAGGCATAGCCCTGACCTAACAGAGCTCACTGTCCTAGGGAAGCAAACAACCAAGAGGAGTGAGAAATGCAGTGAGAGGGAGGTAAAGTGCTACAGCCTTCCCCAGAGGAAGAGAATTCAAACTGGGACCTGAGGAAAGCACAGCAGGAAGCCAGGTGCCTCCACGACCTCATCAGTAAAATGGGAGTAATAAGAATGCCTGCCTCAGTCTTCCCTGGTGGTCCAGTGGTTAAGAATCACCTGCCAATGCAGGGGACACAGGTTCGATCCCTGTTCCAGGAAGATTCCACATGCAAGTAAGTCCATGTGCCACAACTACTAAAACGCACGCTCTAGAGCCCACATGCCACAACTACTGAAGCCACGTGTCTAGAGCCCATGCTCCACAAGAGATGTTACTGCAATGAGAAGCCCACTCACCACAACTACAGAAAGTCTTCACGCAGCATGGAAGACCCAGTGCAGTCAAAACTATTTAAAAAATTTTTAAAATTTTAAGTGAAAAAGAAGAATGCCTGCCTCATAGGGTTGTTGTGAGAATTAAGTAAATAACATACAAAAATGTTCTACCTGGTCTAGTGCCCGGTATAAGTGTTTGCTATTATTACCATTACTACTTTAATTCTTCTTTGCTTTCTGCCATTAAAGTGGTATCATCTGCATATCTGTGGTTATTGATATTTCTCCCAGCAGTCTTGATTCCAGCTTGTGAGTCATCCAACCCAGCCAGTATTTTGTGCGATGTACTCTGCATATAAGTCAAATAACCAGGGTGACAATATACAGCCTTGACATACTCCATTCCCACTTTTGAACCAGTCATTGTTCCATGTCTGGTTCTAACTGCTGCTTCTGTGAAGGACAGCGAAGCCTGGCGTGCTGAGTCCATGGGATCGCAAAGAGCTAGACATGACTGAGCAACTGAACAACAATAACAACTATTACTACTACTATTTTTGTTGTTTTTTAAAAAATATTTATTTCTTTTGTCTCTTCCTTGCTGTATGAGGGATTCCCATTGCAGTGGCTTCTCTTGCTGTGGAGCATGGGCTCTAGGGGTACTGCTCTGAAGCCCACTGCATAGACTTATGAAAGTGGAATCTTCCCAGCCCAGGGATCAAACCAGTGTCTCAACCACTGGACCACCAGGGAAGTCCCTACTACTACTATTATTATTATCATCCTTCCATCATCCCTTCTTCGGGAGAAGACCTCTGGCCACAGAGGTTCATTCTTCTGAGCAGCTTAGTCTTGGATGCTCTTCCCAGCACTGTCCCCTGCCCATTCAGAAAGAGCCGCACTGTGTGACTACTGCTCAATTCATACAGCATTTATAGAGTCCCTACTGCACACTGGGTACATGCTGGGGCATGATGTGGACTTGGGGCATGTTCATGTTCATGAAAAGCTTGTGATAAGCTGGAGAGAAGACACCTCACATTCCCCAGATGGTCCCAGAGGCATTGGTGCTGGCCCTGGAGGTGACAGGATTTGTCAGGAGATGTTCTCAGGGCTGTAAGGCCCTCCCAGGGCAGCAGCTCCCAGTCCATGAGCCAACGGAGATGAGTCAGCAGGAATCCCAAGGCCTGGCCCTCAGCCACCTTCTGTCTGGGCCCCACGGAGGAGCCAGGGTGGGAGTACAGGCTTAGCCATCTCCAGATATAAGGCGCTGGGAGAGGGTCCTGAGCCCCAGGCCCCAGGCCACAGTGGCTGCCTGGCTCCCAGTTCAGGTCCACCCACACTCTGTGTACAGTGGCAGGACCAGGGCCTATTGACTCCCCATGCAGCCTCACCCCACTCCTCTTTCCTTTCCTGCTTTGTCCTCTTACATACTTGCTCATGACTACTCTTTGAGTCCCACAGGCTCCAATTCCAACTTTCCATCCCCACGTGCACCTCCTACTCCATCCACAGAGACAAGATTTGAGCTGGGCATCAAAGACCCACAAGGCACAGCTGAGGAGCGCTAAGCAGGGGTCCCGGGTCCCCAGCAGCTTCAGGATGTTGGCGGTAGGACACTGGACTAACTCAGTGACTTCTTGTTTTCTGCTCAACTTCTCCTCAGCAATAAATTGCCAAGGGCTTTTTTATCAGGCCCAGCTCTTGGAAACCATAAAAAATCTGATTGAGCACCCTCAGAAGCACATTCAAGGGGAAATTCTCACGCACATAAGTACAGATTTATTCCCTGATGACAATGGCAGTATTAGCTTTATTGATCAAGCACCAGTGTCATCAACAACAAACATTTATGGGGCTATGGCTCCCAGCAGCTGCCGGTCCTTCGGCCCAAACCGTGAACCCCGGGGGACCCCATACCAAAGCAGCAAAACCAATCAAAGATTCATGACCTCAGGGTAATTACAATCCACCAAGGGTCAGTTTGCTTTAAATGCACTTTAAATACCTCAAATTGAAAGACACTGGGTTTTCATAACACCAGAGTCTAGAACTTTATTAGATGAATAAAAGACTACTGAGTAAATGAATGAATGAGTAAATAGTCACCTTCCATGGGCTATGAGCCTAATTATTTAATTATGGATGACTGGAGCCTCTTGCTTTTCCATCTTCTCGCACAATATTTAATGGCCTTACTTGGGTCATTTCATTGCTAATTTGTACCTCATTCAGGAGCAGAAGGAGGGAGCAGAGGGGATGAAAAGAGGAAAGACACGGATCATTCAGTCTTTCTCCACGCAGCAGCTCTGGGAAAGGTTTGGTGGGTAAGAAAGATTGAAACTGATGGCTACAGCCAGCCTTCTTGGGAGTTATCTGTGGATTTTTATTTATGCAAGACTCCTGCCATGAACTGCCATCTTGCTTTCACTCAGCCTGGGAAATATCCCAAGAAAGGCACTGCTATAGGCGGGGATTGAAAGGACAGAAGGGACTGGGGAAGGAGGAAGCCACTATATTAAAGCAAGCCCGGCAAGTCCTCCCAGAAACAGTCTGCAAAGCAGACTGCCCTCCTGCCCTGTTCGCCATCTCAACACTCTCTTACCTACCGAGTTACAAGGGACTTCAGAAGAGCCTGACTCTCTCCCATGATCTCTACTCCTTCACCTGCGGGATTCATGTCTGAATTCTTCCAGGTAAAGGCTAGTAGACATGTTGTAGAGGGGATCCCTTCACTGACTTCCTGCCAATATAAAGGGGCACAAGCAAGGCAGAGGAATAAATTAGGAGTCTAGGATATATAAAATAGGTAAACAAGGATTTGCTGTATAGCACAAGGAACTATACCCAATATCTTGTAATAGCCTATAATGAAAAATAATCTGAAGCTGTATACCTTAAAAGTAATACAACATTTTAGATCAACTGTAGCTAATTTTTTTTTAAAGGGGGACGGGGTATGAGCAGAGTGAGGATGCAACAGGCAAAGTAAGGGGGCAGTGATCCTGACAAACCGTGTTCCCTGCTTCCAAGTAGCCTGGCCGCCCAGAAAGGTATAAAATGTCCAGGTCACCGCACAGACCCTGGGGTCCTCTGGGAGACCAGACCCTTGACAGGGTCTAAGCAAAGGTGTTCTAGAGACAGACATCAACAATGGGGCTGGTTAGGGAGGAAGAGGAGAGGAAAGGCTGTGAGTGAGGCCAGCTGAGGCCAGGGAGCACTGGTTCTGGCCATGGTAGGAGGAGTGAGGATCCAAGCTCAGAGGGAGGAAGGGCACCAGATTTGAACCAGTAGATCTGGGTCCAAGTCACAGGTCTGCCACCTACTAGTGTGACATATACACTTTTTGTATGGTGGGCCCCACCACCAACCAGCCTTCTTAAACTTAAAATCTTCCAGCAAGATAAAGAAGGATCACAGAAAACAGGAGGAAGAGGGGACTGCCATGTACCAGATGCAAAAGGCCCCGGTCCCGGGTGTACAGTGCCACCCAGCGGACTGTCATCGCCACGCCCTTGGATACAGCACATCTTTCAAACCTGAGAAAACTCCTGAAGAATGTGCTCCATCAAAACAATGGAGAAAAAAAAAAAGCACACAATAGACCAAACCGAAAAAGAAGAAGATGCAGGATCCTAGAAATAGAGAATGCAAATCACAGAAAGGCAAAGGGAATTCTCAGGACCAGAGCAGAGGGAGATCCCAGGATAACACAGCTGCAGGCCTGGCAACAAGCTATGCAGACAGAACAGAGGTGTCCACGAGCAAACTTTCTGAGAAACCTGCTAAAACTGATTGCCTGATGAGAGTAATCTTGAGGAAAATTATTCTGAGAGGCTATTAGTAGATACAAAGAAAATTAGAGCCACAAAGTTAAGCAAAACAAGGCAGTTACTAAGGGAAAAAAAAGAAGCATAACCATAATAAAGCAGTCAGTTATAAATATTATTCAAATAGGTATAACAATGTATCAATAAATCCCCAATACTGATTTAACTAAAATTTGAATACACTTTATAAGGGGTAAGAATCAGAGGGGAAGGCAGTGTGAGAGAGCTAAATCCTCATTACCACAAATAGTCAATCGATAATATAATCAATGCATTAAACTATAACAATGCATCTATATTATTTAGAACTATGAAGATACACAAATGTCAGAAGAAACAAGTGAAAAGTTGAAAGCCATTACTTCTCAGAAGGGAAGCTATGGGACAAGGGAAATTAAGGGCAAAGAAGTAATATCTATTATCATAAGCCTTTTAATATTATTTGACTTATGAACTATGAACAGTGATTAAAATCAGTTATTTTTCATTTTTTTATTATGGTAAAATACACAAAACATAAACTTTACCATCTTAAGTGTTTTTAAGCATTCAGTTCAGGAGTGTTAAGTATACTCACATTGTCATGTACAATTAGTTTTTAAATCCTCAAACCCTGACCCTCCAGTGCTGGCCGTACAGGGATGCTCTCCAGCGAGGCAAGGCAGCAGGCTCCTTCTACCCTGACCCTTGTCACCCAAGGTTCTTGTCCTGGGGGGAAGGGGTGTCTCACTCATGATGCTGACACCAACAAGGTGGTCAAATAATGCTTTCAAGTAATGCTTTGCTGTGGACACGGGGCTTCTGCCCTCCTCTCAAGAAACACAACTAATGAGACTGGAATGATTAAATAAGACTTTTCTAACAGCCTGGAAATACAAAGGGGAAAGGAACAAGGAACCTGGCTTTTACGGGTATGGTCGACCCTCTCCGGGGTTCCCAGTTCACCCTTCCTACCTAGACCCTGCCTGCCCATGGAGAGACAGCACTTTTCCCTACGCCCAGACTCCTCCTCCAAGTGTATACTCACAAGAGTAGGGCCTAGAGCTTCTCCCCTGGCACCTTGGGGTCCTCCCAGCCACTCCTATTTCCTGGTTAATGACCCTCCACTTCTCTCAGTGACTGACACTCGGCAGCATGACCCTTCAGGGCAGCCCACACCTCTTCCCCCAAATCAGAATGCAACACGAAATCCCTGACGTTTACAAGGGAGCACCCTATTTGGAGAATAGAAGAACAAGAGATGGGCAGTCTCTTAATCTTGAACAAAGCAGTAAACATCCCAAAACCTATCCTCATCTGTAAAATGGGGACTGCAGTGCCTTGTCCAATCCCAGAGTGCCTATCAGGATCAAGACAGAGATGAGTAGAAGGCAGCATTGCAAAAACTTAGAAATGTGAATGATTACTATAAATCCTAATTTTTTTAAATGTCTTATTTTTCTTTTTTTACTGGTGTATAATTGCTTTACAATGTTGTGTTACTTTCTGCTGTACAATGAAGTGAATCAGCTCCTGTGCTTAGTCGCTCAGTCATGTCTGACTCTTTGCAATCCCGTGGACTGCAGCCTGCCACTCCTCTGTCCATGGGGATTCTCCAGGCAAGAATACTGAAGTGGATTACCATGCCCTCCTCCAGGGGAATCAGCTATATGTATCATATATCCTCTTGCTCCTGAACCTCCTTCGCACCCCCCCCATACAAATTTTTTAAAATTAGCAGATGATACAGAGATCTTTAAAGATAGTGGCAGGAGATGAGTGCATAAAGTTAAAAGCCTCAACTTCGGGTAGCCCTTTCCCACGGTAACCATGGAGTTGCCTGGTAGGTCTCTCCTCCTCCCTGCAGCGGTGTGGGCTGTCCCGCCTGGAGCTGCTGACACCCTGGGCACAGATCTCCATGCCTCAGGCAAATGGTTCCAAACACCTGTGCCATTTCCCTCCGTAAAATAAAACCGCTCACGAATGCGCTTCTGCTCCTCTCATACAAATGGCAACAGCCGTTGTTCTTATTGGATTGTAGATGAATCACTCAGAAAATATTTTTGGGCACATTATAGAGGCAATAACATAAAAGTACCTGGAAAATGGTTCTGTTTTGTTTTCCACTTTGCAAACCCAAACGGGAGCCTGGGGTTGTATTACATATTTTTGTCTCCTGTTTTTGAACAGAAGTGCTCTGCTCATTTCCATTCCACGCTGAGGAGGCGGACACGTCGATCACTCCTGAGTAGGGTGTGAACCCTTCCGAGGGTCCAGTTTGTCTTCGGCGGCAAGAACTTGAGTGAGAGGAGAGGTGAGACTGAAATGCCAGCCTTCACATCTAGGAAGAGTGATGGGGAAGATGGAGGTGTCCATCTGTCTCTTCTGAAGACAGAAGAGAAGGGAGAGGAGAAGCAGACAGAAGAGAAGGGAGAAGCAGTGAGTAGCCAGGCTGGACCCCAGGAGGACCAGTTTCACTGCCAGGAAGTGAGCAACATTTGATCGCATCTCCTGAAGAGTTTATGGAGCTAGACAACCATTTGTATGGGGTGTTTTGGGTTCATATCCGCCTTGTGGAAGACGGAAGGATAGATGACCTGTGAAAAGCCCAACAGTGTGGCATGCTAGGAAACTTCTCCTGTGACATCAGGTGACCATCTGGTACCAGGCACGAGGGTCTTGGAAGAGAATGTGGGCTTCTCTCTCTGTCCTGGACACCCTCACTTCATCAGCCTCTTCCTCTGCTCAAGAAGGGCCGGCCGGCCACTCCGCAGCCTCTCTTGCAGGCCCAGCAGGCAAGGCTTTCAATCATGTGTCCACAAGTCCGTTCCATACCTATAGTTCTGCTAACCTCCACAGAAATGCCCTCTCGAGCCCCTCTCCCATCCTGCTGAGAGCTTGGCGAGTCTTAACTCCAACATCAACACATCACAAACACTGAAGTGGGAAAGAACAAGGACAAAGTCCTGATACATGCTCTCAGGAACTCCTTTCTAGTTGACACCAACCCAGTAACTGCTCAACCAGTGATGTGATGAATCCACTTAACTCTACCATCTCCCATTCAGAAAATTGAACCTAAAAAAGCAGAAGTATGGAGATGATGAAAAGATCAGTTTCCAGGGGTGGTGATGGGGGGAGAGAGGAGTAGGCAGAGCACAGAGGGTGTTCAGGGCAGTTAAAGTACTCTGCTTGATACTGTAGTGATGGATATATGTCATTATACATTTGTCCAGACCCATGAATGTACAGCACCAAGAGGGAACCCTTAGGGAAACCACGCTTCTACGAGTAATTATGGTGGCAGTGTAGGTGCATCCTTGGTAACAAGTGCACCATTCCATGCTGATGGTAGTGATGCTGATAATGGAGAACACTACACATGTGTGGGAGCAGGGGGTACGTGGGAAATCTCTGTACCTCCCCTTCTATTTTATTGTAAAAAATTAAATCTTAAAAAAACTGAACCTAAAGTCAAAAAAAAGTTTGCATGTTGTTGGAATAGTTTGTGATATACATTCCAAGGGCACATATGGGAGCTCAGTTGTGTCTCACTCTTTGCAACCCCCTGGACAGAGGCCTGCCACAGTCCTCTGTCCATGGGGTTTCTCAGGCAAGAATACTAGAAAGGGTTGCCATTTCCTACTTCAGAAGATCTTCCCAACCCAGGGATCAAACCCATGTCTCCTGCATTGGCAGGTGGATTCTTTACCACTGAGCCACCCATGTACATTCCAAGCACCTTTATTCCAACTCTGGAAGGTCTAAAAGCACATCATATGTTGGCCTGACCAGTCCACAAATTAGTTTGTGATTATCTCAAGTAGACTCTGTTTTAACACAGCATGGATTCATCTGCCGTTGGAGCCTTAGCTGGAAGGGATGTGGGGTCTGGTCTCCTCTCTCAGTCACTTTCTGGCTGGATCCCTCTGCTTAACATCTCTGGGCCCCAGTGACTTCCTCTGAAAAACAGAGGAGACAATATCTCACCTTCATCAGAAAATCTCTCGAAACCCCTTAAAGCTCAAGGGCTACAATTCTTCCTCACAAAATGGCCTCTACAAATGAAGAATATTTTTCCCTTCTCATTTGTCAACTAAAATCTAAGGCCTAGGGTAAAAGGCAAAGCATAGGCTTTGGAGGCGGAGAGATCAAAGTACAGATCCAGGCTGCCATTCACTAGACCTGGGACTTAACCTCTCCAAGCCTGGCTCAGATCTCTATCATCAAATCAATGACAGCTACCTGCATCACAGCCAGTGCAGAGTAAACATAAGATCACCCCCTTCATGCTTGGGCACCAAAGAGCTCTCCAAGCCCAGATCCGCCATGAGACTCAGTTCTTTCTCTTAGATTTCCTGTTTCACCTTTTCCTCCCTTTAGGAAAACATGGCTTTGTCCATTCCCTGCCAACTAATGTGCTATTAGTTAAGTTTTCTCTTGTGGCCAGATATTACCTCTGAATTCTAAGTGGAAAGACAGGGACATAGGACAAAAGGGGTGGGGGGAGTCATTCAGGAGACAAAGCCTTAGGCCAGACCCTGTATTTCTGCTTATTAACAGTGACCGCTGCCCTGGGCTGGAGACCCTCTTCCCCTACCTGTCCCTGGGCATTCAGCTGTTGTCTGTTGTTCCTCTTACAATACTGGATCTGTTCAATGCGTTATATTCCGTTTGCCAACGCAGGGATGATTCAGAGCAAGATTGGGTTATTACACATTCAGGAGGCACTACACACACGGCTGTCATGTTTCAGTTACCCTTTCTCTCGGTTTAATAAAATTTGCCACACTAATACAAAGCCATCTTTTATCGTTTTTCCCTGCAGTTGTAACAACTTGTCCAGCTCCCTCCTGCTAATTAAAGGAGGAGGGGATGCAGCAGCTCATTGGAAAGTGAGTTTCCAGGGAGGCTGTCAATATCTTTGCAGCCACTTAGGTCTGGTTCTTATGGACCTTTAACGACCCGCGCCTCCATGATCGGAGCCCTAATGAGGTCAGCAGCTGCTGGCCGAAGCGGCAGGCAAAGCCCTGCTAGGTGGCTGCCCGGGCGCCTCCGCCCGCAGGCAGGAGAGGAGCCCAGCACTCCTCCGGGGCTGGATGACGTGGGTTCCGCAGTCCGTCCTCCCACGCCGCCCCAGCGTCACTGCCTCTGATGTGTGTGTGACAGTCTCCCTGGCAAAGAGTACCCACCAGAGTAACCGCGATTGGGAAGGGGGTCGGGTAGACAGGAACCATCCTCCCCCCTCCTTCTCGCCCCATCCCCGCCCCCGGGGTGGAGCAGACAACCGGAAAAGGGGAGGAGGTGGAAGAAAAGGAAATGGGAGGGGAAAGAGGAGCTGTAAACAAAGAGCTGCCCTTGTGAGAAGTCCTGAGATGGGTCCAAAGCCGCCCGCTTCCGGAAGGCCCACGCTTTGTTCGTCATCCCACTCCCGAGCCTTCGGGGAGCGAGACAGGGAGCAGGGCGCCGGTCTTCACTGCGAACGTCTACCTCCGCGTCCCCATCTGTCCAGCTAATTACCTGCTACGGCAGCCAGGTCGCTGCCCTTTACAAATGAGGCGCGGGCGAGCGGGCGCATTATCATTCCGGGCGCAGGCGGTCTCCCCTGGCCGGCTGGGCAGGCGCCAGCTGACTGTGGCTGCAGGAAGCCTGGGGACCCGGGCTAGGGCAACCTCAGGGCAGGGCGGGGACCGGCCCGATCCCTTTGCGGGAGGGGGGTCCTTCCCCCAATAGACACCTGTCGCCTCTCTGAATCCTAAGGCCCTTTCCATCCAGGCGCATCGATCCCCCTCCTAGCCAAGTCGGGGAATCAAAGCAGGCCAGGCCAAGGTCAACGCTAGGGCGGGGGGGCTTGGGGCCAGGCGGCCCAGCTCGCCCCTCGGCTCAGCTCGCCCCGCTGATTAGCATGCGGCTGCCGTCGCCCCTGCTGTCCCCCGGCGCGGCGGCCCGGATTCCCCGGCCCTCTCCCCGCGCGCGCACACTAATAAGTTTACAAATGGAAGCCGGTGGCGCCGGTTGCAATAAAAGGCAGAAGCTCCGCTCGGGCGCTTCAATGAGAGCATTTTCCCCCGCAACAAGGGGCTGGATTCAGCTGCCTGCTGCCGTCTGAGCGGGGCCAGTTGCCACAGTAACGAAAGCCTAGCGCACACGTGGGGAGAGGGAGCGGGCGGGGCTCCAGGGCTCGCCGCCGCCTTCCAGGACCTAGAGCCCTTCCTCCGGAGCACTGCCTCCCCTCCCCTTCCCCATCTTTTCACTCTGTAGGCGCTCTCAGGATCCTGCCCCCTCCCTACACCCCCAGCCTTTTAAAGGTTCTCTGAGAGCTTGTATTACATTCAGGAGACACATCTGGAGCATCTAGTCCGAGATGGATAATGTGCCAGGCCCAGGGAGTCAGTCTGGAGTCAAACTGGACTGTAGCTATGCTCATGGCGGGCCTGGGCGACAGAACAGGACCCCAGGTGCGGTAGGAGCCAGAACTGGTTCAAACAGCCAGAGAGAAAGCAGATGGGGACTCAACTCTGTATGAACAACAGGTGGGCTTTTCTGAAGGGTGGGGAGGAATTCGGGGCTGGAGAATGCGGAGCGCCCATGATGGAGCACTTGGATCAAAGGACAGAGTTCCAGAAGTGCTGGGGTCTGCTGAGCTGAGGGAGGAGGCCAGCTGGATGGTGACCAACTCTGCCCATTCCCCTCATAACTACAAGAGGGCTGCTGCTACTCCGCCCCCAGCCCTTGGCCTATGCATGGCCAAGACTGGACCTAGCTTTTGGTCCTCAGTTTTCAGAAGTTCACGTTTTACTCCAGAAAGTCAAGGTTGCCATCTACCCTACTTCCTTTCTAGGGTCCTAAAAATATAAAGATTGTCTTATCTCCTTTTATAAGCTTCTCCTTCGGCACAGAGTCCTTTCCTGGTGGCTCAGAATCTGCCTGCAATGCAGGAGACCCAGGTTCGATCCCTGAGTCAGGAAGATCCCCTGGAGAAGGGAATGGCAACCCACTCCAGTATTCTTGCCTGGGAAATCCCATGGACAGAGGAGCCTAGCAGGCTACAGTCTGCAGTGTCGCAAAAGAGTCAGACACAACTTAGCAACTAAACAACCTTGGGCACAGAGTTCACCCAGGCCCCAGAAGTTGTTCCCTAAAGCCCAGAGAAGCTGGAATCTGGGAACACTACCTCCCCTCCACCCTATGATCTCACAGCTGCTGTCCTGAAGCTAGGCTGAGGGTTTCAGGGCAGCTGCCTTCCAAATGGCCATGTGCTAGTATCCTAGGAGAAAGTAGGGCCAAAAGCAATGTTTACTGGCCAAGCAATCCTTAGGCCACACGGGAAAAGAAGACAATAATAGACACCCTCCATATGTCCAATACACACAGAGTCGACTTCCTTTGTAACTGACAAAGAAGAGGTTGTGCCTGGGGGTAGGATGGGGTGGGGAGGCACACTTCCCTAGCCCAGTTTCTGGGAGCTGGGCCAGCTGGGTCCCTGCGGGCATGACTGACATCTCAATAGTCACAAGCATCCCCTAGCCCAGTGATCATAATGCATCTACTTCATCTACATGAACAGGCCTGGGTCCACAGTGAGGATCCCCACTGCCACCAAGCAGGCAGGCCACACAAATTTGGGTACGTGGCTACCCATTCTGGTCCCCCAGACCTGGCTCCTCCCTTCTTCACAAAGGACCAGCCAGCACAGAGTCCTATCAATTCTCCTTTCTAGGTCTTTCAGATTTGTGTACTTCCAGACCTTAGTTTAAGATACACACATTTCACACTATTGTCCGCAGAGGCCTCATGGTGTTTCTGCCTCCTGTCCCGCTGTTGAGTGGATCTCAACCTGTCCCCTTTTGTAGCAATCCCTGCAGCAGCCCTGCTACCTTTAGTCTGACATACAAGGCTTTTCAGAATCTGATCCCTGCCAACTCCCTGGCTTCTCCCCTTGTACTGTGGCTTCCACTGCTTGCTGTGACCTAAACACAAGTCCTCACTTCCGTGCATGTGTTGAAACTCTTCCCCAACCTCATGACAGCCTACCTCCCATTTTTCTCCAACTGGCTCCTCTACATTATGCTAGATTCAGCTTTTGCATCACCTCCTCCAGGAAGCCCTCCCTGGTTCTTTGTCATCCATCCGAGGCTGAGCTCCCCATTCAAATGTATCCACCCGCTCTCCAACTAGACCCCAAGCTCCTCAGGGGCAAGGCTTGGCTTCCTGAACTTTTCAGCAAGGCCTTATTAGCAAGTGATTCAAAGTGACTGAAAGTCAGATGAGGGTTTGATTCTCAGCTCTTCCATCTGTGAAGGTTGCTCAATTTCTCTGAATCACAGTTATCTTACTTAAGTGAATAATAGTAACATCTTAAGCTTCTTAGTGTTAAATGAATTATTGTGTTTACGGAATTCGGTACAATGTTTGACACAGAGAAGATGTCTGTCTCTTTATTACTTGTTTCTTCTCAGCAACCAGTGCTTCTGGAACATTCTAGCCACCTACTCACAATGGCTGAATGAAACAAATGCCTAAAAGGAAGGACATGACATGATTCTGAGTCTCCTCACCACCTGGCCAAACTTCCTTAGCTAGGCTTTGGTTTCTTTGTAGCCTTTTTCAAGTGGGTCACAAAGACCTGGTGACCAGTTGACGTGCCCTCATCAGATTTAATGGGTTGGCCCAAAAACTTGTTCATGTTTTCCCATACGATGTTATGGAAAAATCCAAGTGAGTCTTTTTGCCAACACAATGTATAGTGCAGTCATCCAAGAGTCCAATATGGATACATGAGTGGGTAAGAAGGCAGGAGAGAGACACACAGACAGGGCTGAAGGTGGGTGCCGATCTCTGGGTCATCTTGGGGCGTGAGGGAGGAGAGGAAGCTGTTCATAGTCTATATAGACTTCACCCATATCTCCTCCTCTGATGTTTTCTGAGCCCTAGAGATACATATGGGCTTCCCTGGTGGCTCAGATGGTAAAGAATCTGCCTGCAATGTGGAAGCCTGGGTTCAATCCCTGGGTCGGGAAGATCCCCAGGAGAAGGGAATGGCAACCCACTCCAATATTCTTGCCTAAAGAAATCCATGGACAGAGGAGCCTGGCAGCTTATATACAGCCTGCTCTGTGTAGTCTGGGATACCATTTCTATTCGTGAGACCCTCTCACAGTTTGCCATTGCTGCGGCAGAGGAAGCCCAGAACAGGCTCCCCGGCTCCCCAAATGGCTCTCCAGCAGTGCCAGGAATTACTGGGACTGATGCTTCCTCTGAAACAGGAGGAGGGAGGGAGGGTGCCCAGCAGGTATGTGGGTGGATAGGCAGGAAAGCCAAAACAAGAGGGAAAGAAGAGAGAGAAATGCTTGAAGCCCAGTAGGAGCAGATCTAGAATGCAGAGGGGGAAGCCTCCATCAAAACCTTCTGAACTTCAAAGTGCGCTGGGCTGATGACCTGCAGTAACCAGTCCTCTCCTGACCGCCCTCAGGACAGGGTCTGCTCCCTGTCCTGCTCCAAAGCTGCTGCCTCTGGGAGCCCCTGCTCCACCCACCCTCACCCTGAGACCACACACTAGGGAGATGGACCGGCTTGCTCCCTCCCTGGCTGGTTTGCAATTTTAATTTCTCACCTTCCTAAACAGCCAAGATTTATGGCACACTTGACAGAAATATTTAATTTTCCAAATGTCTATTATTCAAAGGCTGTGGAAATCTCCAGACCTAACATTGCTGCATTAACATCCATCTCGCACTGAGGCCAAATAAAGATCTTCCCAGAGGCATGGAAGCAGGGAAAGGAGGAAGGTACAATCCAGGGCAGAAAGGAAGGTCCCCTAGACAGACCCCCAAGAAGCACACACCATCCCCACCAGATGCACCAAGTCACACACCAAAGCTTTTTTATTATAATTACTAACATCAGCAAATGCTTTATTACATGCCAGGTATTGAGCTAAGTAATTTTTTTTTTAATATTTATTTTTATTTATATATTTATCTGGCTGTGCCAGGTCTTAGTGGCAGCATGTGGTATCCAGTTCCCTAACCTGGGATCAAACCTGGGCCACCCTGCATTGCCAGTCTTAGCCACTGGACCACCAGGGAAGTCTGGTACTAAGCAATTTCAACAGCCAGGACCCCATTTATCTTTACAACCCTATGACACAGCCAGTATAATTATCCTATTTTTCAGGTGAGGAAAGTGAGGCATGGAGTAATCAAGATTACCCAACTAGAACCCCATTTCACTAACTCCTATCCACTATCGGACTGCCTCTTTTGTATACGTGATGGAAATGCTCTCTTTCTTTCCAGTGGTGTAACTATTTCTATTTCCAATGGAACTAACTGTTCCATTTAATTCCCTATCTCATTAAGTATTGGATTGGCCCAAATATTTGTTTGGGTTTTTTAATAACATCTATGGAAAACCTTAACGAACTTTTTGGCCAACCCAAGAGATTCATTGATAAAGTCAATATGTACATTTGTGAAGGGACCCTGCTAGCCATGGAGCACTGCTGCGGGGAAAACAAATGTAAAGTCAGGTGTCTTGTGGACCACGATCTAAAAATCTATCAGGAAAGCTGGGCACATGTGCAAACAATACAACTTCCACACAGGCAGTACCATAATACCACCCAGCTAGGGGCCTCAACTCTACCGAGATAAAGGAGGAAACAAAAAGGACTCAGAGCAAACAAGAGAGACCCCTCCTGGCCCCACTCTCAGCTAACGCTGAGAGAGTTTATTCACACTAAGTGCAGAAGAGGGAAGAGGGAAAGGGAGGCAGACAAGTGGGCAAGAGTAAGAAGAGACAGCCCATGAAGCAGGAGAAAAGAGAAAAGTCACAGGAACCCAAGAAGGTCCACTGTGGGGGAAAAAAACTATCCCACCAGGCTCTGGAGCATTGGTTCGTTAGCAGCCAGGGTTGTTGCTGTTGTTTAGTCACTAAGTTGTGTCTGACTCTTTGCAATCCCCTGGACTGTAGCCTGCCAGGCTGCTTTGTCCATGGGATTTCCCAGGCAAGAACACTGGAGTGGGTTGCTATTTCCTCCTCCAGGGGAGCTTCCCCACCCAGGAATAGAATCCATATCTTCTGCATTGGCAGGAGGATTCTTTACTACTGAGCCACCTGGGAAGCCCATAGCACCCTGGTAGTAGCTAACACTTATGATCACAACCCTGAGAAATGAAAAAGTTCTCCAATTGTTTTCTGAGTACACTGGTTAAGAGAGCATGCCTACGGCTGATTCATGTTGATGTTTGACAGAAACCAACACAATACTGTAAAGCAATTATCCTTCAATTAAAAATAGATAATTTTTTTTCAAAAAGCTCAGAAAAGTGAAAGAAAGTGAAAGTGAAGTCACTCAGTTGTGTCTGACTCTTTTTGACCCCATGGACTGTAGCCTACCAGGCTCCTCAGTCTATGGAATTTTCTAGGCAAGAGTACTGGAGTGGGTTGCCATTTCCTTCTCCAGGGGATCTTCCCAACCCAGGGATCAAACCTGGGTCTCCCACTTTGCAGGCAGACGCTTTACCATCTGAGCCACCAGGGAAGACAAAAAACTCAGAATGAAACCTTAAAAAAAGAAAGCATGCATAGTAGTCCTACTTTTCTTATGTCCATTTGGATGGAAAGATTTCATTAAAGCAGCCAAAATATTTTTTTAAATTTTGGTCCTTAAAGAAGTAAGATACCTTCTGTCACTGGTTCTGTAAGTACCACAGTCAGTCAGGACTGGGAGCTCCTGTTGGACAACAAGACTCTGCCTGGAGGGGAGGGGAGTCTGGGGGGAGAATGCATACATGTGTAAGTATGGCTGAGTCCCTTTGCTGTCCCCCTGAAACTATCACAACATTGTTAATCGGCTATCCTCCAATACAATACACAAAGTTTAATTAAAAAACAAAGATGAAGATTCTGTCTGGCCCTCTCTGCTCAGGGCTCAGGTAAGCACTCAGTCAGAGATGAGAGTCCCATGGCTGCTGGGACTTCATTCACACATGGCTGAGAAAGTAGGGGAAGCTAGGGAGCCCCTCTCCCCCAAAGCCAGTCCTGAGGAGCCCAAGACCTCATTCCCCAGCTGCCTGGAGGCTGAGCTGAGAGCAGAATTACCACCCCCTAACCCAAGGGGGCCTTTGCTGTCTCCTGAGGGTCACCACTCCCAGACTTCTCTAGAAGGAATCCTAATCAAAGTTGTCAGCAGATAATATGGGAGGTTTCTCTATCTCCTTATGCATGTGTGCTCAGTCATGTCTGACCATTTGCAACCCATGGACTTAGCCCACCAGACTCCTCTGTCCATGCAGTTCTCCAGACAAGAATACTGGAGTGGGTTGCCATTTCCTCCTGCAGGAGATCTTCCCGACTCAGGGATCAAACCCAAGTCTCCTGCATTGTTATGTGGATTCTTTACCACTGCACCCCCTGAAAAGCCCCTTATCTCCCTATGCCTAGTGCTAAATGGCTCTAGTCAGTTGCAGCCTAGAATGGTAACAGAAAAAGTAAACGAAGCAAAGAGATGAGGCTCCATCACCATCCCCATGGTTAGGCTTTACTAAGGATCTCAGAAATCTCTGTAAAACCAGACGCTCACAGTTAGTGAGCCAGAACGAGACAAGACAGTACAACACAAAAGAGAGACCAGCCTATGAAAACTGCACCACATCTGAATGTGAAAACTTCTGCCCATTTTCTTTGTATGTGAACCTAAAATGTCCCCTGAATCCATCTCCCTCAGTCAGCTGAATTCATTCAACTGTTCCTTGTATATAATCTACTCGCCTGTTCATTTTCTATTGTTTATATTGTGTGCAAATACCACTACATTGGCATAGCTGAACCAAAAACTTACTTCTTATGGGGGGTGGGGAGGAACTACCATTTATAGAACATTTAGTATAACACAGACACTTCACATAGGTCTCCCTCATTTCACCTCGTAACAGCCCTCTAAGAGGGCTATCATTCCCATTTTACATATAAGAAAACCGAAGCTCAGAGAGGTTAAGTAAGCTGTGCAGAGTTGCACAGCTAGCAAGTGTCAAAGCAGAGATCTATTTCAGGAGCATTTGACCCTGACTTTGATGCCACCAATACCAATACCACCCTCTTGATGCTATCACCCGCAAAAGAGCTAATCCGGGGACAGGGAAACTGCTTCTGACTTCAGACAAGAACACTCTTCCTTTTTGCCCTAACCCTGGCTGGCATTTCAGGGGCTGCCTTACATGATGAATGGGCTCAGGGCTCAGACGAGATGTAATATGTCTTGATTTAGTGGGGCGCTTGATGGGTCGTCTGATTAAATTTTACTTGCAAAATTAATTCAGATTGTCTTGGCTGGGTGCTCCTGTCGCCCAGACGGCAGAGAGGCTGGGAAACTGTAAACAAGTGGTCAAGAGAAGAAGCTGGTGATGATGGGAGTGCAGCGCCAGAGGCAGGTGACTTCATCAGCAGGAGGTACTGTTTTCTTTCTGCCAACGCAACCGAGCCCGCGTGAGCAGAGGGCAGGCAGCTGGGAGGGCACCGTGCTGAATGGAGAGTCTCCATGGGAAGAGGGTTCTTTCTCCCATGGTTATGGTCAGAAGGTGCTAGCTGAGGGCAGAGGCCAGGGAGGCGAAATGACCTCGGAGGGCTCCTTCCAGTCCCTGAATCCTCTGTGGTCGTAACACATGGCCCACACTGCTAGAGCCAGGAGAGAAAGAGTCAGTCCCGACTCCTGAATGCTGTCAGCAGGCAGCTCCAAGAACACGGCCGATGGCCTTGCAGTCGGGGTTGATTTAAGCCTCAGACGGGCCACCTTGGCATAGCAGCAGTTGGAGGTCAGGGCCTCCTGAGAGCAGGCTGCTGTCTGCACTGGGTCGGCTCCAATGATGGGGTCAGCTCACACCAGGAAGAGGAGGTCCACTGGGAGGCAAGGTCCCCAGGACACGGCCCCTGTGCCACCAGAGGGGATGGAGAGTGATGAATGAGCAGGAATCAGTGGCCCAGTGCAGAGTGGAGAGAAATTCACACAGGGCTGGGAACGTGACTGCTGGTCACCATTAATGGAGGAGCGCAGAGGAGATGAATTACTGTAATTATGAAACTATGGAGCACAGTTTTTTTAAAAGTGTCCTCCTATGTATGTACACACTTAGGTGATGGGGGTGGGTTTTCCTCCTAAAGCAAAGGATAGGCGTTTAAGCCCCAGATACTGAGGATATAAGCAGAAACCTAGGGACTTTTAAAGAGTGAGTGAGCCAAAAGGAAACCAGGCAGATCCCCACAAAAAGCAGGCGCTGGATCCCCACCTCTTTGCGGAATTGGCAGGAGGTAAGTGGAATTGATGGGGGTGGGGGCCGGAGGAGAGGGAGGTGCTACTTCCTGGATGCACTCTGCCTTAACCTTGTGAACCGACCTAATCTGACTCTCATTTTAAAGGTTTACTCTGCCAGCGATGTGAAGGACAAGCTGTGGGGAGGGGGCGGGGTAAACAGGAACAGGGAGTTGAAGAGAGGATGGTAGTTCCATCTAGGGTGATGGTGGCTAGCAGAAGGTGAAAGGTGATTAGATTTAGGGTCTGTTTTTCAGGTAGAACAAACAGGACTGTTGATGAATATGGGTTGTAAGATAAAGAACCATGAATGAGTGTATGGCTCAGACTGGCTATACTGTTATGTAGACCAAAGGGAATGACCTTTCATTTTCCAGGGCTGACTCGGACCCCCCAGCAATCTCCCCTTCAGTTTAAATCTTGACCTAGACCCACCCCTTTCAACTAGCTGATAATTTACTTTAATCCAAGTTAAACAGCCCTTTGTGTGCTGGCAGGGAAACTTAACCATTACCTGAAAATATATTTCTATGAGAAAAACTGTTTTCAAGTAGCCAACAGCCAATTTATAAATAAACTGCCAGAAATACGACCTGTACGTAAGTGGGAAGTGCCTGTATAAATGTTGTCATTGCCTAAACCGTCAAATTCAAGGCAAAGCAATTTCTGTTGCCTCCGAGATTAATGAGCCCAGCCCGGCTGTGAGACTGTGATTCTCGGTGGGTGGGGCCCGTTGTTGTTGCCGTTCAGTCACTAAGTCATCTTCGACTCTCTGCGACTTCATGGACTGCAGCATGCCAGGCTTCCCTGTCCTTCACTATCTCCCAGAATTTGCTCAAATTGTGTCTATTGAATCAGTGATGCCATCCAACCATCTCATCCTCCGTCGTCCCCTTCTCCTCCTGCCTTCAGTCTTTCCCAGCATCAGGGTCTTTTCCAATGAGTCAGCTCTTCGCATCAGGTGGCCAAGGAGCTTTAGCTTCAGCATCAATCCTTCCAATGAACATTCAGGATTGATTTCTTTTAGGGTTGGTTTGATAGTGACAAATGTGGGAAGAAGGCCCGAAGGCCTCTCATGATAACTGAGCCTCTGGGGACAGAGGTAAAAGGGACTTGCAGACTTGATGCCACTCGCAGATTTCCCGAGAGGTACAAAGAGCCAGGGATAAAGGGCAGATCTCTCTGCATCCCCTGTGCCCTGCCTACCCCACCACCTAGACGCTGGGTGCTGCTCGATTCTATTTGTCAAATAAAAAGCTACCCAGAAGGGAAAAGCAGGTGGACTGTGAGTGAGAAGGATACCCGCTGTGAACCTCTGGCAGCAACCTCATCCCCAACCTGAATTCCACTGATGACAGAGGAGAAGGTCTGGGAGCCTTGGCTGGGCATACGGAGGACATAAGCAGACCTGTATGGAAAGCTTTCTTAGCAACCTTGATGCAAATCAGAATTGGAGAAACACAAGCCAGACCCGTGACTGCTATGTCAGCTCCGGAGAGAAGCTTCTCCACCCTCATCTGGCCCGGCACCTCGCTGTGGCTTCTGGTTCACCACCCGGTAATGAGAGCGCCCAGACCTAATGAGTAAGCAGGAAGCCGCACAATGGGCTCTGCATTCAGAATTCCCGCCAGCGAAAACCACCAGAAACTCGGGCTTTCTGAGGCTGGAAATGTCTCCATTTGCAGGAGTTAAGGGTGGAGTCATGGGAAAGATCAGGAGATAGCACACAGTCATTGGCCACCTGTACTTTGACCCAAGTGTGCGTGGGCTGGATGACACGTGGGCTGCAGAGAACCTCCTCAGGCCCCCCAGGCAGCTGAAGCCAGCACCCCGTCCAGCAGACCTCCATGGACACCCCCATTCCTTCTGCGACACTGGATAGCAATGTGGCTGCAGTCTCCCTGCCGCACCCTCAAACCCAGCAGATATTCCTCATCTGAAAGGAGGGCGAAAGGGGCATGCGGCCATCTGAGCTCACTGGCAGGAGCCTGGAAAGGAGGAGGAAGCCAGGCCTCCCCATGACTTCATGCCACTCAGCAGTTTGGGGAGTGGAGAAGCGAACCTGGGAGAAAAACAAAACCAAATTGGAGACAGGATTTCTTGCAGGGGCCGCAGGGGGAGATACTGTGGTCCAGCCCTGACACCTGACCGCAACCCCGACACTGAAAGAGACAGCAGGACATGCTGTGAGACCGCAAAGGCCTTCATGGCAAGAATAATGAAGGACCTGCCCCTCTGATGAGCCAGGGCTCTTTTAGAGCATAAACTGTTTCTGCCAAGATAGCCTGGACTCCAAACCTCACACAATCTACAGAGCTTTCTGCTAGTCCCACTGGGGCCTGACCCTAGGTTTTTTAATGTTAGATATTCATTCACTTTTCTTTTGTTCATGGCACCTACAGATGCCTATAGTTCAAGGCTAATCCAGGGACTGACTGTGTGTGGGTGGGTGGCTGGGTGAAACCCCTAACATTCTCCCCACTGTCAGCGTCCCGCACGCACCCAGCCCTGTCACGTCTGTGCCCCCTCCAAGCTGGTTTCTCTATGTGAAAGCCTGGCCTGGACACTGTGGCCTGGACCTTCCTCGGCCCTGTCCCTCCCACTCCACCCCTGACTCTGCTGGCTTTGGGAAAACATGGTCTGCTCCAGTATGAAGAGAGAACTATCCAGGCACAGGAGACACACGGCAGGCAATCTACACTCACTTGCCTGTTCAGATTCCACAGGACACAGTCCTCATGACACACCCCCTACAGCTGGTCCCTGACCCCTTTTCACACCTCCTTCCCTCTCCAGGCACAAAGGGTCCTCTCTCTCACAGCCCCAGGCCCTGAGGCAGCCAAGTGCTGTTTTTTGGTTCCGAACATAACTCCCGAGTTCAGCTCCTAACTTCCATTCTCTGTTGCCTCTTGGAAAATTAACCCACTTCTCATTTCTCCAGATCCAGGTCAAGTTGCCTCGCTTCTAATGCTGTTCATCCCTCTGACCTCACTCACTGCCTCCACTCCCCCGCTTCCATCTTCACCCCACCTAACCAGTGACATCTAAAGTAACATTTCCAGCCTCCCGGGAGGGTTGGTCACTCCTGCTCTTCCTTCTTTGGTTTCCACAGCACCATCTCTCCTACATTCCTCCCTTTCAGTCACCCCCAAGGCTCTCCAACTCCCCCCTGGAATGCTGACTCCCTCCGTCTGATCGCTGGCCCTCTTCTCTCTCACATCACACCCTCTTCTGGGCAATCTCGTCTAAACCCTTCACCTGCTGCCCATTAGCTGATGATCCTAAATATTTATCTCCAATGTCTTTTCTATCTCGGAAGTTCTTGGACACGCATCATTACGGCTCCGTATAATCTCTCCCTTGCAAATAACCTCAGACTCTTTTCCCCTTCCACCCTCCTTCCATTCCCTGGGCTGAGTCCCAAGTCCACCTGAATCCAACTCTCTGTCTTCTCCACGTCTGCACCTCAGCCACCAAACGTTTCAGGAGGCAACCACAGAGCCAGGCTGACTGCTCGCACTTTAATTTTATAACCACAAGCTTCAGACAGGCACTCAGCATCACCCTGTACTCCTCCTACAGACCCCAGGTAAGGTTACCCTACCCCCACTGTTCTCAGACTGCTGTCTTCTGCCCTTCCTCCTTCCTCAACAGCCCCTGGGACTCTCAGCCTCTTGCCTTACCCTGTAGCCCACTGAGAAAACAAGGAAAGAGGAAACCCCTTAACTTCTCACCACCAAACTGACAGCCTTACCTCCTCCTGTTCTCAAATTCTCTGTCATCCCTCCACTTATGCTCCAGCAGAGGCCAAATCAGTTGATTTCAAGCTCTCCCTTTCATTCAGGAAGGGATCCCCCTCGCTCCTGGATTATCAATTCATCCCCCCCTACACTAGACCATTTCCACCACTATTCACACACTCCACCATCTCCTGTCTTTAAAAATAAAACACCCTTCTTGAACCCACATCCCCCTCCGACCACGGCTCCATCACCTGCTCCTGGTCACAGCTCACCCCAGCGAAGCTTCAGTGATCACACTCCTACCCCTCTCCTCCTGTTCACTCTGCAGTCACCCCAGTCTGGCTTATCGAGGTCACCAATGACTGCCATGTTGCCAAATCGCTTCTGTGTTCTTCTTCGGTGTGACACCCCCAGCACCCCTGGATACAGCTGACCTCTCCCTCCTTGGTGCCGTGGCTCCACACTGCCTGGGCTCCTCTCCACCTGGCCACTCTCTCTCCATTTCCACCGCTGGCTTCTCCATCTTTACCAGACTCTAAGACTGAGGACTCTGCCCTCAGCCCTCTTCTCCTCCATCTCTGTATTTTCTCCCTACATGACTTTTATTTTCTTCATAACCACTGATGATGCCCAAATTAACTCTGACCCTTGGCTTGGGCAAGAGACTGATATCCAACGGTTGACTTGTTATAGCTGCTTAGTTGTCTGATTAGCATCTTCAACAGAATCTGCTCAAAAGAGAAGTTCCAAACCGTCCCGCCCACCAACCCAACACTCCTCCAGCCCCGTTCCTCACCAGCATCACTGACGGCCCTGTCTTGCTCCCAGTCACTCCGGTCCTTCCAGTCCACCCACAGCTGTCTTGTTGATCCTGCACCAGCTATCCCAGGACTCTGCTGGCATCATCTGCCCACTCTACCGTGACCACCTGAGTTTAAGCCATTCCTTCTCCCACCTGAACGGCTGTAACGGCCTCTCGAGGAGTCCCCTGCTTCCACTCATGCCGCTCTAGAGCCCATTCTCCACCGGCAGCCAGAGTCATCTTTTCAACATGTAAATGAGATCACGGGCTCCTCGGCTCAAAATCCATTAATAGCTTTTCATTGCACTTGGAACCAAATCCATTGCGAGTGACAGAAAACCCAACTCAAACTGGCTTAAATGATAAAGACTAATTTATTGACAGCAAAATATCTGAAGCTGTTGCGGACCTCATATCTTCACACCTCAATATCCAAGGGAGCCTTTTCTAAATGCCACGAAGGGCCCTGGAGGCCATAAATGGCCCTGACATCCAACTGGGGTTCTCAGACCCTGGCCATCTCTTTTCGTATAGGTTTCCCTGGTCTTCCCTCATTTCACGGCAGCTGTCTGTCCCAGGTCCTCCTCTGCACCCCAGCTCCACTGGCTGCCCACAGCCACCCTCCTCAGCCTCTGCACATTCCAGTCCCAGGCTTCTGCTCCGAGCCCAGCAGCATCTTGTGGCAAATAAACTTTCTCAGGTGGCGCTAGTGGTAAAGAACCTGCCTGGCAATTCTGGAGACATAAGAGATGCAGGTTCCATCCCTGGGTCGGGAAGATCCCCTGGAGGAGGGCATGGCCACCCACTCCAGTATTCTTGCCTGGAGAATCCCATGGACAGAGGGCCCTGGAGGGCTACAGTCCATGGGGTCACAAAAGAGTCCAACACAACCGAATCGACAGCACGGGCAACCTTTCCAGGCTTAGGGTGATGTTCACTGTGCCTCTCCCATCCTCTCTCTAACCGCAGGTCCTTTTTAAAGGAAAAAGGCCTTTTTTATTTTTTAAAGATTATTTTATTTTTTAATTTTTATTTTTTGGCTGTACCACACAGCATGTGGGATCGAACCTGTGAGCCCTGCGTTGGAAGCACAGAGTCTTAACCACTGGACCACCATGGAAGTTCCAGAAAGAGAGCTTTAAAACATGGGCTGCTGCAGCTCCCATGAAGCTCCCTCTTTCTTGGTTCAACTTTGTGTCTGTCCACTGCTACCATCTAACAGCATCTCATGGGTGGGGGTAGGGGGCATGTTTCTTCTGATAAGAAGCAGCCAAGAAAGAGAGCATCCTTCAGAACTTCCCCCCTCCCCCCAGCAGGGTCCAACAGCTGCCTAGGCCAAGCACTCACCCCTGCTTTTCCGACCAGCATCGTGTGGCCCCAGGTTCTGTGGCCTAGAATATTGGTCTGGAGTTGTGCTTCCATTCAGAAGGTCTAGCCTCAAAGGAAAAAGCTTGGTGCTGCGACTCAGAGGGCCCTGGGGCTGGGGGGCAGACGCCCAGGGGACATGCCTCTGCTCCAGGGCGTTTGTGTCGGGAGCCGCACCCAGGTGGCAAGACTCCCTCTAACCCACAGCTGTCCATCCGCCACACTGCCATCAGAGAGCTCGTCCCAGAACGTCAAGGGGATCACACCATTCTCACCCCTAGAACCCAGAAGCTGAGAAGAGAAAGTCTGAATCCCTAGTAAGGCGATCAAGGAGCCAGCTTGCCCCCATCTCCTCTCCTGCAAGCCTGCCATCCACCCAAGCAAGACACGCTGTATCCGACCACCGTCCCTTTTCCATGCCGCCCACCTTCACTGTCTCTGCCTGGAGTCCCCTTGTTTTTACACCGCATGTGTCCACCTTGTGCAATTCTCACCTCCAATGTCCTCCACATATCTCTGCTCATCCCCACCCCCAACAGAACTAGGGTCACCTGGGCATCCATGTATCAGGTCCCCTTCTGCACACCTGCCTGCTACAGACCAGCACTTACACAACACAACACGAGGTGTATTCTCACACAACAGGGAGAGCTCCTGGGTGCCAGGCAGGGCCTGGGAGCCTGGCAGCCTGAGCCAGCATCATGCTTCCAGCACCAGGCAACAGGCGAGGACTCACGCATCGGCTTTGATCGGGACACCTGTGCATGCACTTCCCCAGGGTCTGGCTCCCACGTGTGCCCTCCCACAGCGACCCTCCGGATTTACCCCAACATAAGGCTAAGGAGCTCCACTCGCCCCGGAAGGCACCCAGCAGCAGTAGGCTGCAGATTCCCCAAGCACCCAGCACATTTATCCCGCTAATGAGAAGTTTCTTAGAGCTCTAACCAGGCTCTCTTCATCAAGCAGGTTCAGCAACCGATTCTTATAAAAAATAAATTCAGCACATTAAACCCAGATTTCAGCACATTAGTGGACCCATGGGAGGGGCCTGAATTTACCAAATATCAGGGAGTTGCTGTCTTTTAATTAAAAAATAATAATGATGAGCTCTTGTAATTTTTAGTCTCTCCCTAAGAAAGATTTTCTGATTTCCCGTGCAAGATATTTGGATGGAAAAACCGTGTGTTTACCCTGGGACAAAACCCACTCCTGAGTGGCTGGAAACGGGGTTAATACTTCCCCGCTTGGTCTCACCAACTGCAACCGTCTTCCCCACCTATCTGATCCCTGCCTTGAAAGTGTATGTGAGCAATGCTCAGGGCTGGGGCAATGGGATGACCCAGAGGGATGGGATGGGGAGGGAGGTGGGAGGGGGGTCCAGGAAGGGGAACACATGTAAACCCATGGCTGATTCATGTCAATGTATGGCAAAAACTACTACAATATTGCAAAGTAATTAGCCCCCAACTAAAATAAATAAATTTATTTAAAAAAAAAAAGACATAATCCCAAATGAGAGAGATTTCTACTAATTAATGTAATAAATGAACACATGTCATGTGACAGTTTTGTGTTTATTCTTCACATATATTTGTGAACTTTGCTTGAATTAAAAGACTCAATTTTGTCTGAAAAAAGAAAAAAAGGAAAGAAAGTGTGTGTGAGACTGCGGGCCTGTGTGGGCGTCTGGCCACCTCCAATGATGCTGCTGCTGCGTGAGCCCCCGCCCCCACGTTGCCACAGTATTCATCCCTCTCTGTCCGTCCAGCCAGCCGGCCAACCTGCTGAGGTCACTGCTGCTAGGAGTCAGACATGCCTGAGGCAAGGTCACTGACCTCTGGAGCGCACAGTCAAAGTGCAAAGAGAGATGTCAAAACAAACGAGCACAGATGCTAAAGGCCACAGTGGACGCAAGCCTGTGTTGTCCTGGGGGCAAGAAGAGGGCATCGTTTCTAGTAAAGGCTTCCAGATGAGGCTTCACGGGGGAGATGGCTCCTGAGGATCGGGGTGGGAGGGGGACGAAGGGGGCGGGTGCTTCAAATAGATGGGATGGCCACGCAAAAGGGATGGGGCGAGCCACGCAGGAGCTCTGAGGGAATGGTGCAGAGCCCAGGGGGCAGGCTGCCAGGGGAGGGATGCAGGGCTCTGATGCAAGAAGAGGCTTAAGCTGGACAGTCGGTCAGGCAATGCCAAGCCTCCCTCGTTGTTCCCAAGCTGTGTTCAGGCCCGGAACCTGGTGGTATTAGGGGTCGAGGTCATATTTGGTTCCTCTAGCAAGATTCTGAGTCATCTTCTGGTATTTCTGTTTCATACCCAGTTCATGGAAGCCTGAAGCACTGCCCCAATCCCATCCTTGTTCATAATAACCACATAGTGGGGAGGGGACGCTGGGAGAGTTGGCACCTGTGACTCAGAAAGGGGGGCGACACACTGGGCACTCAGGGTTAATGGTTATTGGACCAGCAGGTGCAGCAGCTCTGCACCCACGGCCTGGCAGGAAGCAGACACAGCCCCCAGGAAGTCCTCTGCCATCCCAGAAAGAACCACTCCAGACCACTTGGTCTGTTCTCACATGGCTCACCCTCTCCCTATTCCTTCGCCCTCCTTGAAAATATCCCTGATCATTTTTCCGGACCAGCTGCAGTCCTGAGAAATGCATGAGCAAACCCACGTCCACAGGGGATGAACCAGCTGAACAGGAATGGTCATGTGGATGCCATAAGGTGTGGTTTTCAGAGACGGGTACTGCCTGCAGACACCTCCTTTCTCCTCCACACACTGGCTCCCCTGGGAGGATGACACCCCAAGGGACCCTGTTAGAAGCACAGGACAGGTCCTCCATGCCTCGGGGTCAACACCTAGACCAATGTACGAGGACTGAAGACTCTTAGCCACTGGCTACAGAGGCACCAAGGAGAGAAAGGGAGGGCACCCAGGCCATGAAGTTGGCACCAGACCACAGAGCAGAGCCAGGGGAGCTCAGCCCAGAGCCACTGCCCTTGATGGAGGGAGACTGTGCACCCCTGTGTGCACACAGCCTCAGCCGAGTGAAAAGCTTAGGATGGAGTACGCCTCAGTGGCTTTCAGTAACTCCTTCTCTGTCTTCATAGAGCCTGAGTTAAAGAACCACTAGGTATCGTTATCTAAAGATTCCTGAAACTGGTGGTCCCCACCTGACCACTATAATCACAATTTCTCCAGTCCCAAGTAGGCAAAATCCAGTAAACAGCTTCAACTCCTCCCTTTCCAATTCATTTCTGTTGCTTTTTCACACAAGAAGGAGGAATTTAAGAGCCTGGGCCCTGGAGTCAGTCTGTGCATATTAAAATCTCATCATTTCCTGGCTGTGTGACCTTTGCCAAATTACTTAACCTCTCTGAGTCTATTTTCCTCACACACTAAAAAAAAGGGTTAATGATAACAGTACCTCAAAGCCCTTAGTATAGTCCTTAATACGTAGCATTCAATACATCAGTTATGATTATTAACGTTATTATACATAGTAGAATTATGGGCGATTCCCACTCTCTTACATTTGCTTCACTGTATTTTAAACTCTCTTCAATGAACATATATCATTTTATAATAAGAAAAAAATCATCTCAGAAAAAAAAATTAATTCAATATAGTTTCAGCCAAAAGAACATTCTAAAGACTAGAGATAAGGTGATTTGGAGTGAGCAAAGCTCCATTTCTGGTGTGACTAACATAATGCACAGATGTGCTCTTGGCCCCTTTTACAAAATGATTCCCATGTCTCCTCACAACCCTGGCTGAAGAATTACACCCCGAGGTGAAGCAGGGGCTGCTGGGCCCCACCCCAGCCTCCGGCCAGGCTCAGACCCTCTCTGCTTCATTCACCCCTCTCTGGCTCGGAGATGCATTCTCCAGCAGTGCCCAGACTCGCAGCTGGACTCCTGCAGCGAGTTCTGACCCCGCCGCAGACATGCTACGTGGCCTCAGGCCAACAGTGCAGCCTCCCTGGCCCAGTTTCCCCATCTACACACTGGAGAAAACAGGAACCTCCAGCACAGGGCTGTTGTGCAGATCCAGTGAGGCACTCGGGCACCCCGCCTGGCACCGGGAGGGAGCCTGGGATGTGCTCACCATCGCCAGTCCCCTCTCCCGAGTGTTGCACAGTGTCCACTCCTTAGTCCATCTATGAAATGGGCCACACGCGGTTCCTCCATGACATCCTAAGCCTCCATGTCCAGCCCTGACCTCTCTCCTCCTTTAGGACCAGAGCTCTGATGACCCACAGGACGATCTCCTTCCTTGCTTGCCCTTGTACATCAAACTCAGCCTGTTCCAAACCCATGAAAATATCCCCAGGGAGGGACACGGCTTCCTCATAACAGCAGTGCTGCAACTGTTCCAATCTTCACACTTAAAGGGCATTTTTCTTGGTACCTACCCGGTTGTGGCCATTTGGGTTGAAAAGGCTTCGTCAAATCAATTTAACACATTCTATTAAAGGTTTACTCAAAAGATCCATTCAGAAATGAAGAGGAGCACCCCTGCCTTCAAGAAATACTTAGTCTTGGGACTTCACTGGTGGTCCAGAGGCTAAGACTCCACGCTCCCAATTCCTGGGGCCCAGGTTCCATCCCTGGTCAGGGAACTAGATCCCACATGCCTCAACTAAAGAGCTGGCATGCCACAACTAAGACCTGGAGCTGACAAATAAATAAATAATAAATAAAGTAGGTTTGTTTTTTTTTTTAGAGAGAAATACCTAGTCCTGGTGAAATACAGGAATAAATGGTTTGAAAACACTGAGTGTTGGTGCTTCACTAAACCTGTTTAAAGTTTGACGCTGGCTCAAAACAGGGGGCACAGAGATAAAGAATCCACCTGTCAATGCAGGAGATCCAAGTGACCCAGGTTTGATCCCTGGGTTGGAAAGATCCCCTGGAGAAGGAAATGGCAACCCATTCTAGTATTCTTGCATGGAAAATCCCATGGACAACAGAGCCTGGTGGGCTGCAGTCCATGAGGTCACAAAGAGTTGGACATGAATGATAGATTGAGCATGCACCCAAAAGAGGGGTCAATTGGCTCTGTCCACGGGGAGGGGATCAGCAAAGGCTTGAACCGGCTGTTGAAGGATGAATAGGAGTTTGGCAGATGGGCAAGAAGGCAAAGACAGACAGAAGAGCCCCGGCAAAGGCCCTGAACCGTGAACTACCACAGCATGTTCAGAGAAGCTGCACCTAAATCCTGGGCCTGGTCCCCAGGTTTGGGGGGAGGTGATGTAACACGCTGGCAAGGGTCTCATAGCACACAAACAAGTGATGCTTTATATTTCTGTGACCACAGACCTCTTTGAGAATCTTACGGACACTATCAACTTTGTACCTCAAAGGGACAGATTCACCTGGGACTTGCCCGGTGGTCCAGTGGTTAAGACTCTGTGCTTCCACTGCAGAGGGCATGGGTTCAATCCCTGGTCAGGGAATTAAAATCCTGATGCCACGTGTGTGCGTGCTAAATCACTTCAGTCACGTCCTACTCTTTGCAGCCCTGTGGACCGTAACCCACCAGGCTCCTCTGTCCATGGGATTCTCCAGGCAAGAATACCAGAGTGGGTTGCCATGCCTTCCTCCGGGGATCTTCCTGACCCAGGGATCGAACCCATGTCTTAAGTCTCCTGCATTGGCAGGTGGGTTCTTTACCACTAGTGCCATCTGGGAAGTGCTGCATCCCACCGAGTGCCGCAAGATGTGGCCAAAAAAATTAAAATTAAAGGCATAGTTTCACAAACTTGCATCTAACTCCAGAGTCTTCCCAGCCTTGGACCCTACCCATGACCCCTGCACATTTATGACATTCAGGTATTGAACCCTGGGCGAGCACCCTCAAGAAGAAACCTGGTAATAGGTGCTCAGCCCCTGTACTCCAAGGTGTGGGTTATCCCACCCTAAAAGCATCCTGACACACTTCACTCGCATTAAAACTACCCTGCTCTTTCCCAGCCACCTATCTAGGTGGGCAAGAGCTTCAGTGATCTATGCCCAGAGGTCAGGAAGAGCCTCCAACAAGCCCAGGGTTACCATCATTCCCAAAGGTACTGCCCCCCAGGAAACACTCCATTCCTTGCCCGTCCATCCCACCCCTTTCTGCTGCCAGCTTCCCCACCAGTGACAGTCAGAGTTGCAGCCCCATAGTAACTTGATTATTTAAAAACTGCTTTGGCAGGCAACCTTGAGAAGGAGTTCAGAAGCCAGGCAGGTTGGAGCTGCAGGTTCCTCTTTACCTGGCTGCCTCCTTTCCCGTTAGGGAACCCACTCACCCTCCCAATGCAGAGACCCAATGTCGGGCTCCCAGTGGAAGCATCTGCTTGATGTGTCTGATGACCCTGTTCAGCGGAGAAAAGCTGACATGGCTTTAAACATTTAACCACTTTAAATACGTAGTAATGATAATAACTTCACCGATGGCAGCTTGAGTTAAGCTCCAGATCAAATAAGATCTGTTGAAGCCAGCGTACTTCCAATTCAATCTCTGGCCAGCTTCCCTCACAGTTCAGAGCCACAAGGGACAGCTGTGTATCCCAGACAGAGCACTGGACTTGGAGTCCACCTGCAAAGAGGGGCAGATAGCACTCCTTCCCACTGTGCTGTTGTGAAAAGCATGAGATCATGAGGTCGTGTTTGCAAAAATGCTTCCTTTGGTGACCTGTTATTCAGTGGAGATAAACACAAGGGATGATTATCACTGAGAATTTAAGATGCTCCCTACTCATCCGAAGGTTCCACCCTGTGACATGCCACATCTCTCACCTGGTACCTCTTTAAGACAGTGGGAACGGGGACTTCCCTGGCGGTCTGGTTAAGACTCCACGCGCCTGATGCAGGAGGTACGGGTTCCACCCCTAGTTGGGGAACTAAGTTCCTGATGTTAGGATCTTAGCTGAAATTAGCATCACGGCCTAAAAATAAATAAATAAATAAAAGAAAAAGAAAAAAAAGAGGTGGGGGGAACCAAAAAAGAAAGATAGCCAGAAACACAAGCCCAGGACTGTCCCATGGGCCCCTGGAAGCCACCCTAGCACTGGTAAAGGGGCTGGACTCTCCTTCCACAGGGACAGCTTCCTGAGGGCACTATCCCCTAAGCAGAGTGTCCCAGGCACTACCTCCGACCTTAGGGAGCCCACCTCCACGGAGAAGCCAGGCTGAGCACCTCTCACCTGCTCTGGACGTGGCTCTGGTCTGGATGATCGCAGTGCTGCTTGCCTGCCTTTGAACAGAATCCCCCAGTCTGGGGATTAAGGACAGAAGAAACCTCATCTGACTCACGGACCGCTGAGGACTCTGGCCTTCTCTCTGATGCCTCCGTTGGGAGGACCCCAGCCCATCTTGGGATGTAGTCAGAGCCCCAAGCTCTGGCTGGTATCAGCAGAACTGTCCTGCAGACTTCCTGGGATTGCCTTGACTCACAAGTGGAGAAACGCAATCCGTTTTTCCTTCTGACTTCCTCCTCCTCTGGGGTGATCTAGGTGGTTGAGCAGGAGGGCTGACAGTTTAAAAGTCTCAGATAAGCAGCGCACTTCAGCATCTGGCCCACCTCTGCACTTGAAGAGAACAGACATGAGGCAGTCGGCCCAGACAGCCTTAAGAGGCGAGGAAGCCAACAGTGATGGCTACTGCAATACACACAAACTCATTACTAACGTGAAAATTGATTCCAACTCAGGGAGAAAGAAAAGGCAAATCTGCTTGGAATGTTAAGTCCCTAGGATCTGGAGTGGTCAGATGGGCCTGTCCTGAGAGAGTGGGCCTTTATACCATAGACTTCATGGGAAGGGAATCAGACAGACAGTTATCTGGTGGACCAGAGTCAGGTGGTGTTAGAGGTAGGGGGTGTCACCTGGACATTTTCTACTTCCCAGAATAAGCACCCATCTGTAAATAACTCCTGTGCCCACCCTTTCTTCTCAGGAGGAAACGAATCTCCAGAAATACATCCCCTCCCCACTGGCCTGGTACCAAACCTGTCTAGAGAAGCAAAGGCGCTTGGAGACAGGCACATGTCTGGAGGGATGTGTGAAGCTTCTGAGACCATGAGTGGGGTCGATACCCAGGCTTCTTCCTAGCTCTAAAGAAATCCTTGGGAATTCCCTGGTGGTCCAGTGGTTGAGAGTCCTGCCAGTGCAGGGGACACAGGTTTACTCTCTGGTCTGGAAAGATCCCACATGCCTGCCGGGCAACTAAGCCGGTGTGCCACAACTGCTGGGCCTGCATGCCCTAGAATCCGTGCTCCACAACAGGAAAAACCCCCATTGACACAACTAGAGAAGTCTACTAGCAGCAACAAAGGCCTAGCACACTGAAAAATGAATAAATAATTTAATTTTAAAAAAGAAATCCTTCTGCCCTCCTTAGAGCTATGTGATATATGAAAGTCTGTGGCTATGACATCAAAACACACTTTTGTTTATTAAGGCTAAATAATTAAGACCAGGTTTCTATTTAAACGTTGGCCTTGGCCATAAATCACCAGCTCACTCTGTGGTTCTCCCCGCTGGATGATGCATAGATACAGATCCCTGCCCTCCACCCTGGGTGCTTCCTCTTAACAAGGAAAACTCACTCAAGGGTTTGTTTTTGGTAAAGAACAAGTGAGTATGCATTCCAGCCCGTACGGAAGAGCACATATTTATTCTACAGCAGATTCACTCATTCATTATTGAGCAGCTACTTTGTGTGTGGCACGGGGCCAGGACTGAGGCTATAAAGGAGCGCAGGCAGAGCCACAGTGTGCTGGGGGAGGGGGTACAAACGCCCATCCAGGCTGCAGTCGGAGCAGCAGCGCCCTGATGGAGGCAGGTACCATTGGCTTAGAGACCAGAGAAGAAGCAGGGATTAATTCTGCCTTGGGCTTTGGCAGAAGGCATTTGCATTTGCTTCCTTCACTGTGAACTTCCAGCTAGGACTCCCTCAGGCAGTACAGAAGCTGCTCTGCTGAGATCTCAGCCATCACGATTGTACACACTCAGCTGCCTTCTCTCCATGTCCAGTAAAGAGCAAGGCAGTAGTGCTAGTCAGGACGCTGATAGTTTATTTAGAAGCTTGCTGTGTGGCCGGGACTCGTGAAGTGTCTGGACATCTCCACCTAGGAGTCTCCTGCCTGATCACAACCCAAACGTCCTCCTGCCTTACAGTCTCTTGCTTCTAAAGAAACTGCTGGCCATGTACCATCGCTGTAGCTCCAGTGGCCAAAATGAAGTTCAATCCCTTTGTGACTTCTGACCAAAGCAAGAATCGAAAAAGGCATTTCAATGCGCCTTCCCACATTCGCAGGAAAATTATGTCTTCTCCTCTTTCTAAAGAGCTAAGACAGAAGTACAACGTTCGATCCATGCCCATCCGAAAGGATGATGAAGTTCAGGTTGTACGAGGGCACTACAAAGGGCAGCAAATTGGCAAAGTAGTCCAGGTTTACAGGAAGAAATACATCACCTACATTGAACGAGTGCAGCAGGAGAAGGCTAATGGCACAACTGTCCATGTGGGCATTCACCCCAGCAAGGTGGTTATCACCAGACTAAAACTGGACAAAGACTTCAAAAAGATCCTTGAACGTAAAGCCAAATCTCGCCAAGTAGGAAAGGAGAAGGGCAAATATAAGGAAGAAACAATTGAGAAGATGCAGGGATAAAGTCACCTTGTCTACAGCTTTCATTAAAAACTGTTAAAATGAAAAAAAAAAAAAAAAAAGAAACTGCTGGCCATGTAAAGGGGGGATGCTGAAACCGTAGAAAGGAAAAGGAGGGGTCCCCTTTGTCTGGGGATGGGGCAAAGAATAAGGGACAGTGACGCAGTTAAGTAAGGATCTTTCTCGTCAAACCACGCTGCAAACCTTCCAGGGTCTGAAGCAGTCACCCTGAATCTTCTTGCTCACCTTCCTGCAGTCCCCTGGCCATCTCACCAGTTGGCTCCCAAAGGTTCAGTTCAATTCAGTTCAGTTGCTCAGTCACGTCTGACTCTGCGACCCCAGGAACCACAGCACACCAGGCCTCCCTGTCCATCACCAACTCCCAGAGTCTACCCAAACCCATGTCCATTGAGTCCGTGATGCCATCCAACCTTCTCATCCTCTGTCATCCCCTTCTCCTCCCGCCCTCAATCTTTCCCAGCATCAGGGTCTTTTCAAATGAGTCAGCTCTTTGCATCAGGTGGCCAGAATATTGGAGTTTCAGCTTCAACATCACTCCTTCCAATGAACACTCAGGACTGATCTCCTTTAGGATGGACTGGTTGGATCTCCTTGCAGTCCAAGGGACTCTCAAGAGTCTTCTCCAACACCACAGTTCAAAAGTATCAATTCTTCTGTGCTCAGCTTTCTTTATAGTCCAACTCTCACATCCATACGTGACTACTGGAAAAACCATAGCCTTGACCAGATGGACCTTTGTTGACAAAGTAATGTCTCTGCTTTTTAATGTGCTGTCTAGGTTGGTCATTGTCTAGGTTGGTCAAGGGCTTCCCTGGTGTCTCAGATGGTAAAGCGTCTGCCTGCAATGCGGGAGACCTGGGTTCGATCCCTGGGTTGGGAAGATCCCCTGGAGAAGGAAATGGCAACTCACTGCAGTATTCTTGCCTGGAGAATCCCATGGACGGAGGAGCCTGGTGGGCTACAGTCCATGGGGTCACAAAGAGTCAGACATGACTGAGTGACTTCACTTTCACTTTCTTTCTAGGTTGGTCATAACTTCCCTTCCAAGGAGTAAGTGTCTTTTAATTTTATGGCTGCAATCACCATCTGCAGTGATTTTGGAGCCCCCCAAAAATAAAGTCAGCCATTGTTTCCACTGTTTTCCCCATCTATTTCCCATGAAGTGATGGGACCGGATGCCATGATCTTACTTTTCTGAATGGAGAGCTTTAAGCCAACTTTTTCACTCTCCTCTTTCACCTTCATCAAGAGGCTCTTTAGTTCTTCTTCATAAGGGTGGTGTCATCTGCGTATCTGAGGTTATTGATATTTCTCCCGGCAATCTTGATTCCAGCTTGTGCTTCCTCCAGCCCAGCGCTTCTCATGATGTACTCTGCATATAAGTTAAATAAACAGGATGACAATATACAGCCTTGACGTACTCCTTTTCCTATTCAGAGCCAGTCTATCGTTCCATGTCCAGTTCTAACTGTTGCTTCCTGACCTGCATACAGGTTTCTCAAGAGACAGGTCAGGTGGTCTGGTATTCCCATCTCTTTCAGAATCTTCCACAGTTTATTGTGATCCACACAGTCAAAGGCTTTGGCATAGTCAATAAAGCAGAAATAGATGTTTTTCTGGAACTCTCTTGCTTTTTTGATGATCCAGCAAATGTTGGCTGGATCTCACAAGTTGGCTCCCAAAGGTACTGCGGTTTTAATCAACCTATCTCAGAGGGAGGCACTCAGTAATGAGCACAGGGTGTCCCCCTACCCGGCTCGAGCATGATCTACTTAGGGCGCAGGGTTTGGGAAAATGCCCTTTGCCTGAACACGTGGTCCTTTCCTCACATTGCATTGGGGCTACAAGGAGCTCATGTCAGCCCCCTCTCCAAGTCCTTTGCCCCTTTCAAGGCCAACTCAGGTCTCCTCATTCTGTGTTCACGTAATTGATTTAAAAAAAAATCTGGATGTGAGACTTCCAGTGACTAATTCCATGGGCTTGGCTTTGGCCCACTGTTCTGCCCATCAGTATCCTACATAGCAATCATGTCACCTAGTGGAGTGGCCCTTCTCCCTCCCAGCCTGGTAGCAGGTATGCATCTGATAACCGGCCTTGTCTCTCTTCATCCAGGACATCCAGAGACACGTCACCCAGGACAGGCCCGAGGATGACACCCTTGGCACTAGAGACCTACAGGAAGGGCTCAGTTAATCTTCGTCATGAAGATTACATGGGGAACTGAATGAAAGCGCAGACAAAGGTGAGTTTTCTCTGGGTCCACCTTAATTCTTAATTAATGCTCTGGATTCAATTATTTAACCCACTATGAATCAACCTGTCTGTACATCAGGACCATTTACAGCATTTCATCTTATTTGCCGAAGAAATGATGCTTTCAAACTGTAGGGCTGGAGAAGACTCTTGAGAGTCCCTTGAACAGTAAGGAGATCAAACCAGTCAATCCTAAAGGAAATCAACCCTGAATATTCATTGGAAGGACTGATGCTGAAGCTGAAGCTCCAATACTTTGGCCACCTGATGTGAAGAGTTGACTCACTGGAAAAGACACTGATGCAGGAAAAGATTGAAGGCAGGAGGATAAGGGGGTGACAGAGGATGAGATGGCTAGACAGCATCACCAACTAATGGACATGAATCTGAGCAAACTCTGGGAGATAACGAAGGACACAGGAGCCCGGCGTGCTGCAGTCCTTGGGGTCACAAAGAGTCAGACATGACTTAGCAACTGAATAACAAGAATCGTATTCCTAAAACACAGTCAAGACTTGGCTCAAAGCTCCCTGAAGTTAAGACACTGTGTCTAATACTTAGACACAGTGAGTTTTTGGAACAAAAAAAAAAAAGAGAGAAGATGAGGTTGAGTTGGCTTGCTCTTCATGAGCGCTGCCAGCCCCGGTGAGCACCTCTGTTTTCCCAGAGCTCAAAAACCATCTGCTCCACATGCTCTTCCAAAATATTGGAGGAAAATGGCCTAACACTTACTGCTTCATAATATTCTTTAATCTACCTTTTTCTTCTCTGTGAAAACATCTGCCTGTCTTCAGACTTCTGGCACCTCTCTGACTCTCCAGGCAATTTCTCGGCACAATGCTTCTAGAATCGCATTGATAATTGTCCGCAGCTCCCCTAAGAATGACTTTGTGGTTACCTTTGTTTGTCATCATCTCAGATTGATCCCTAGCTTTGGCCCAAGAAGGTATAAATGCAGCCCTTGGTCAGGAGCAGCCAGTCAAGCTTGCTAATACCGCATTCAAGTGCATTCATGCCTGCCGCCGAGAAATAAAAATGATGCCCGCAGATTGGAGGTGGGTTATAGCATCAGTTTCATAACTTGAGGACTGCTCATTATGTGTGGCAGTGCAAATGTGCATGGATATGTGTACCCAAAGCATTCGGCATTCATTGGGTTCCTGCTATAATAATAATAGTTAATGTTCATGTCACTTACTATGCTCAAGTACTAAGTGCTTCGTATATTTTACTCGTATAATCCTTGCTTCAGCCCCGCGAGGTGAATCCTCTCATTATCTCCTCTTTACAGCAAACAGAAGCACACAGCTGGAAGTGGTGCAGCTGGGATCAGAATCCAAGCAGCCTGGCCCCGGAGTTTGGGCTCTCAACTACTGTTCTCTCTTCTTAGGCATGTTTGCTTACATCAGTAAGATGTCATCCCAAGATTTCCACTTCATTTCCTTCAACCTACCAGCACACTTCACATTCTTTACATCTGGGTACTCCTCATCATTCCCTGAATGTTCCATGTACTTTCATAGCACTCGTGCCTCTGTTCATGTTATTGGCTCTGCCTGGAATCTCCTTTCTCCTCTTCCCCACTGAGAAAACTCCTATTCATCCTTCAAAGCCTAGTTCAATGTCATCTGTTCAGTGAAGCATGTCTTACTCCCATCCTGGATAGAATGATTTATTCCCTCCCCTCCGAACTTATAACAAGTTGTTTGCACTACATAATATTTTAACTGGCTAGATCAGGCCTTATAAATAGTGCAAGATTCTGAAACAGGGATGTAGGGGCCAGGCAGCTGACAAAAACCAGCAAGAAAAAAGTTTGCAGGTTATCTGGGGCTTAGTCATTCATTCAATAGATACTTATTTAATGCTAACTGTATACCAGGCACTACTACAGATACTGGGGATTGAGCAGTGAACAAAACACAGAAATCCCTGTCCTCATGGAGCTCACATTCTAGGGGAGCTGGAAAATAAACAACACAAATAATTAAACATATTAGAAGCGTTGTGTTGCTCACTCAGTCGTGTCTGATTCTTTGCGATCCCATGGGCTGTAGCTCGCCAGGCTCCTCTGTCCATGGGATTCTCCAGGCAAGAATACTGGAGTGGGTTGCCATTCCCTTCTCCAGGGGATCTTCATCACCCAGGGTGTCAAACCTGGGTCTTGTGCATTGCTAGCAGATTCTTTACTGTCTGAGCCACCAGGGAAGCCCCAAAACATATTAGTAAGAAAGAGGTAGTAAGGAAAAAAGAGGGGCAGGGGCAGAGAGTACAGGGGAAGGACAGGAATGTTTTGCCATGGCATCCTGATCTCTGAGACTTAACTCTGGTTGCCACTAAACAGTACCAACCAGAACGGCACAGACAGCGTTCCTTTACCCACGGAACTTGGCCAGTGCTTCAGAGGAAAAGCAGGCCCCTCAGCTGCCTCACTTTTACCTCCAGCAGTGGTGATGGGGAGCCAAGACTATCCTATTAATCTGAGGAGGCTGGTGAAGATGAGAAGGACTGGCCAACGGGACTGCTGGAAAGGACACACAGCCAAAGGGGTCACAGCTAACATTAACTATGCACACAGGTATGCCACTCCGCTTCACGTGGAGCAGTCCACTGAATCCTCCCAGGTTTATAAGGTGAGGGCTATTATCATCCCCCTTGTGCAGATGAGAACACCAAGGCTTAGAGAGGTTAAGCATCCTAATCAACAACCCGTGGAATCCACATGCCAGGACTGGGACTCAAACACACGTATCTCTGACTTTGGGGCCACTAAACCCCACCAGTCATTAGTCTTGAGCTGTAGCAGCCAAGAAGTCTGTTCTCTGGGTCCCCAAAATATGCCTGAGAACAGAGACAAAGCAGAGGAAGACTCTCAAAGCCGAGCCCTGTTCCAAAGACAGGCCTGGCTGGTCCTGTATGACAGCTGGGCTCCTGGACCAGGTATTCAGTTCTGTGGCTAGAATGAGGGGCGTGATGGAGGGAAGGGGCTCCAGAACCGGACCTGACTAGATGCTTCCCTCCTGGGCTTCCCTCCAGACCTCTGTTAGCATGCCTCAGCCTTCCCTGCTCGGGAAGAAGGTTTTTCCACGTCCCTCGTGGTACAGCCAGGTTACAGCACAGGCGAATTTACCCAAGTGTAGGTCTAGCTGCCCACCTGTGGCCCTTCCCTCAAGTCACACCTGGCTCCACAGGGCCACACAGCTCCTGGTCGTTGTTTCAACTTTTCCCAAACCAGTACCAGCTCCAGGACTTGTACCTCCGCCCTCCTCGCCTGCCTACTAAGGCCCATCACTCCCTAAATTTCTGAACCTCTGAACACAGTGGTTCCCTCCACCCTCTGCCCTGACTGGCCTGAAACCCATGGCTAATTACTGCACTAACCGTGACCCTGAGCCCTCCTATTCCCCTGACCTTTTATCACCCCAGGCCTACCAAACCCCAACTGGCCAGGTTCTTCCCTCCCACCTCCACACTAGTTTCTGGAGCCTGTCAAACCTGATCTGTGCTGCTCTGTGATGGTTGGAGCCCTAGTCTGCTCCCTCCCCTTCTTTTCACAGGCTTTTCCAAACTCCCCAAGCCTCTGCTCCTAGCACCTACCCCTTCACACTCCAAAAGTGAGTCTGCCTGTCCTTCCTGGAGACCATCAAGGCCGCGGAGTGGCAAGAGCCCGATGCCCCCTCCCTGCATCTAGTCCACCCTTGCCTCTTTTCACTGGTTCCCATGGATGGGAAGCCACTCCTGCCTCCAGGAACCCTCCCTGGGCTCTCTGCCCCCTGCACACCCTGCCCTGTGAGCTGGAACTATCTCAGATGGCTCACAGACTAGGTTGTGACCCCTCTTCCCAATTCTGTTTAGTAATGTCATGTTAGTAGCTTCCATGCACCACAGTGAGAGTATTCACACCATGGGAATTGGCAAATCGCACAGCAGGCTTCCCCCACACAACCCCTTGTCCAGCACCAGCCAGCTCACCACAGGACTTCAGTTCTCCCAGGGGGACCTATCATCTCAGTTTGCCCGGGAGCATCCTGGGTTTAGTCCAGAGTTTAAGGAGTCCCTAGTTCTAGGCATCTAGGTGACCTGGTTGGTCACCCTACCCTCCTCTCTCCACTATAAACGGTGCTCAGGTCTCTTAAAGGTTGGAGAGGCTTCCCAGGGATCTCTGCCCCTGCCCAGGGCTCTCCTGGTCTCTCCTCCGCTCCCTAACCAAGCTACCGAGATCACCTGTCACAGGTCCTCTCTCGTCCTGTCCAACACTCCTCCACGGTTGCAATCGCCTCCTCACTGTGCCCCTCCCAGTCTTCTCCCTGCAAGGTCCCCAGGGACCCCCAAGTTGCCAAATCGCTAAGCACAGTCTGCCCTTGCCTTGCTTACTGTACCTTTCTGCCGCACTCCACCCTCGATCATTCCTCCACTTCTACCAAGGTTTCTGCGACTCCTTTCTCTGTCTCTCCAGGCTGTCCTTCTAACTCTGGCTCCTTCCTCTGGTCCTTTTCACAGACTCAGGCCCTCAGTGTGGGCAGGCTTCAGAACCCTGTCATGAGCCCTCCCCTCTTCTGACATTAAATGTTCAAGGAGAGCTCATCCAAATCCATGCACCGTCTATGTGCTCCAGTTCCAAAATCTGCCTCTCCAGCCCTTGCCTCTCTCCTGGGCTCTGGGTGTACATTCAACTACTCACTGGACATCATGTGGATACCCCTCAGTCACTTCAAATCAGCGAGTCTAAAACAGAACTGATTCCATCATTTGAACCACAATCTAGTCCTCCCCTGTACACCCTGTCTCGTGAATGACTCCCAGCCGCCCTACACGGAGACTCTGAGATGACAAATGCTGGTGAGGATGCGGAGAAAAGGGAACCCTTGCGCACTGTTGGTGGAATTATAAATTGGTGCAGCCACTGAGGAAAACAGTATGGAGGTTCCTCAAAAAATTAAATATAGAACGACCATCTGATCTAGCAAATTCACTTCTGGGAATACATCCAAAGGAAATGAAAACACTATGTCAAAGAGATATCTGCACCCCCATGTCCACAGTAGCATTATTTACAAGAGCCAAGACATGGAAACAATCTTAAGTGTCCATCAGTGGATAAATAGATAAAGCATATGGATGTGGCATATATAATGTATGACTGAATCACTCTGCTGTACACCTGAAACTAACACAACATTGTAAATCAGCTATATTTCAGCAAAAAAGATGTAGCATTTATAGACAATGGAATATTATTCAGCCATCAAAAAAAAGGGAAATCCTGCCATTTGTGACCATGTGGATGGACTCAGAGCATTTTACTAAGTGAATTGAGTCAGACAGAAAAGAACAAAAACTGTATGATCTCACTTATACGTGGAATCTAAACAACAACAAACAAACTGAATTTAGAGAAAAAGAAGTCAGACTTGTGGTTACCAGAGGTGGGGGAGGGGGGAGAGGTGTTGGAAAAAAATGGTCACAAGGTACAAACTTCCAGTTATAAGATAAACAGGTAGTGGGGATGTGATGTACAGCATGATGACTATAGCTAACACCACTGAATGAGATACAGGCAAGTTGGTAAGAGTATACCCTCTGGATTTAAGTTAAAAGTTTTGGATTTAAAGAAAAAATTTTTTTCCATTTTTCCTTTTTCTTTGTATTGTATCTATACAAGACTATGGATGCTAACTAAACTTGCTGCAGTAATCATCTCATAATATATGCATAATATATTCTTGGAAGAAAAGTTATGACCAACCTAGATAGCATATTAAAAAGCAGAGACATTACTTTGCCAACAAAGATCCGCCTAGTCAAGGCTATGGTTTTTTCAATAGTCATGTATGGATGTGAGAGTTGGACTATAAAGAAAGCTGAGCGCCAAAGAATTGATGCTTTTGAACTGTGGTGTTGGAGAAGACTCTTGAGAGTCCCTTGGATTGGAAGGAGATCAAATCAGTCAATCCTAAAGGAGATCAGTCCTGAATATTCATTGGAAGGACTGACGCTGAAGCTGAAACTCCAATACTTTGGCCACCTGATGCAAAGAATTGACTCATTGGAAAAGACCCTGATGCTGGGAAAGACAAGGCGGGAGAAGGGGATGACAGAGGATGAGATGGTTGCATGGCATCACCAACTCAATGGACATGAGTTTGAGTAAACTCCAGAAGTTGGTGATGGACAGGGAGGCCTGGCATGCTGCAGTCCATGAGGTCGCAAAGAGTCGGACATGACTGAGCGACTGAACTGAACTGAACCGAATATATGCAAGTAAAACTGTTATGCTGTACTTCTTAAACGAATAGAGTGTTATGTATCAATTATATCTCAATAAAACTGAGGGAAAAAAACCTCTTGTCTTATTGAAATTATGAAGAATTCTGTAGCCAATAAAACTTACAGTTACATTTAGAAGGTATGAAGTACCTTTTAGTGAGTTTAGTTTTAGTGAGTTTAGCGAGTTTCAACACGCATCTTCTTCTGTGTTTTGGAAATCATGCTATCAAGAAACTAATGCTAGCGAGCCAATGGTCTATCAACTGACAGTCTTCAAGATTCCTGCCACATTTGAGTCTTCTCATCAGCAGAATCAACATGCTGCAGCTAGAAAGGATTCCTTTCTCATTTCAGGGAATGAGTCATTCTATGATAAAGATATTTTTATTGATTTGGGAACTGTGATACTGCGATTTATAATAAGAAATATGTATTTGGTCTTCGTCTCCATTTCTGGCACAGAGCTCCTAAAACCCCTGGAATCTCCTAAGGGATGAGAGTGATAAAGTGTCTATTGTTTCATTAATGACATGACTTCGGGACCTCCCCTGGGGATGGGGGCTGGTTGCCAGGAGATCCAACCACATGATTAGAGGGTTCTGGGAGAGGAGAGGGACTGGCGGCTGAATCAATGGCCGATAGCCAAAGATTTAATCAATCAATCCTGACTATGCAATATAATCTCTGTAAAAACCCTAAAGGACAGGATTCAGAGAGCTGCCAGGTTGGTGAACACGAGGAGACTTGTGGGGAGCAGCACCCCTGTAGACGGCATGGAAACCCCCCACCCTTCCCCAGTACCTCGTCCTCCCCATCTCTTCCATCTGGCTGTTCCTGAGTTATATTCTTTACTGGGTAATCCAGTAAGAAAAATGTTTCCTGAGTTCTGTGAGCCGCTCTAGCAAAATCATCGACCCCAAGGAGGAGGTGGTGGGAACCTCCATCCTTTAGCCAGTGGGTCAGAAGCACAGGTCATTACCTGGGTGTGATGCTGGCATCTGAAGTGGAGGATGCTCTTGGGGGATTGAGCCCTTCAGCTGGGGAATCTGATTCTAGACCATGGGAGATGTGTCAGGATTGAGCTGAATTCTTGAATACCCTTTTGATGTCTGAGAATTGCCTGGTGCTATGAGGGAAAGCCCCTCTTGCAGACATTGGAAATTGGCCTCAGAACACCAAAAGAGGAACTGTAATAGGTAATAATTTGACTTTTCTATTTTTCGGCCATGCCATGAGGCATGTGGGATCTAGTTCACTGACCAGGGATTGGACTCGTACCCTCTGCATTGGAAGCGCAGAGTCTTAACCACTGGATCACCAGGGGAGTCCCAATAATTTAACTTTTGATGAGACTTTACAAAAATACAATTTTGCAACCTTTGGTTGAAAAAAAATAATAAAGGAATCTCAGAATCATCTAAACCCCTGCCTTCACCCACAATCCCTCGCCCTCATCCGAGCAACCCGTAGGTGTCCAGCAGATTCTGCCTCCTTGTGCTTCTAGAGCCCATGCTCATCTGTGGACCCCAATTCCCCCACCTGAGCCAGCCCCTAGCCCTCCTCACAGGGTCACGGCCCCATTCAGCAAATGCTCTCCGTGCCTCTACTCTGGATCAAGCCCCATCCATCCTCCACACAGCAGCCAGAGTGATTAATTCTAAAAACAAACCCGATCAAGCTATTCCTCAGTTTAAAATTTCTCAGTGGCTCTCTGTAGCTTTCAGGACAAAGGTAAAATTTTTCCATGTACTCATATAAGACCCTCCACGATCTGGTTCAGCAAGGACACCCCAAGGTTACTGACCCAACCCTTGGTGTGACGTCCCTGGAACAGACACAGAGGCAGCAGGATGCTGAAGGAGCTAGCAACCGTGAATCAGACACCTGAGTCCACGGCTCTGGTTCCTTCACTAGGACAGGTGAGATCCGGGCTCCACATCTCAGTCATTAGAGATACCAATGGCATCTGCATGTGGGGTTGTTATAAGGACTAAACTAGATAATCCAAGGAAAGCCCTTGGACACTGCCTGATGCTCAGTGAGTCTCAATATATTATCATCACTGTAATGATCATCAGTCCCTCTCAGCCACCTCTTTAGCAGCCCCGCCGTTACCCGCCGCTTCCTCTGCCTGGGGTGCCCTTTGCCAGGCTAACTCCTCCTTGTCTTCTGAATGAAGAGCTCAAGCTGCTTTGCAGGCACTGTTCCTCTTCCATGAAGCCTTTCCTGCCGCCCACATCTGATTTCAATGTCCTCTCAGTGTCCCCATAGCCCCCATAGCCTTGACCATCATGCTGCACTGGATCAGCTGTTCACTTCTCTCCTACAGAGGGCTAAACGCAGGAACTCGTCCCCTGAGTGAAGATCACAGAGCCTGGCAGAGAGCTGGTGTCTCACTGAATGAATGAATGAGGCAAAACCGGGGATCATCCCCTAAGTCTCCAAGCCATTGCCCTTTCTACTCCCTTCCAGAAAACATCTCAAAGCATTTAAAGCCCCCAAAGAAACACACCAAGCTGACTATATGTCTGTCTTGAGTCTCCAATTAAGGAATGAATCTTGGGAATCCATTTGGGAGGGACTAGGGGCCACATGGAGGCCAAAATCAGTGCCAGAAAACAGAAGATGCTCATTATGAAGCCAATGAGATGAAACTCAGGTTGCGATGCAGGGAAGGAGACCACATTAGAGAAAGAAAAACGAGCACAAAGCAAGCAAACTGTTTAAGCAGTGGACCGAGACTCAGAGGGGAAGGACAGATTAAATCAAACCTCTGACAGGCAGTCAATGGACATTCAATTAACAGTTACAATAATACTAATTTACACAAAATGTCTAAACAATACCCACTCCCCCCAACTGCCAAGGTCTTGGATTCAATGCCTCCCAGCTGTTCAGACTTCCCCTGCTAACATCACAGGGCCACCAGGCCACGGTGTCCATGCCTGGGGCTGACTCCGTGGTACTGGACCAGCCAGATCAAAAGATGCAGGGGTGAAGGGTGGGCCTGGGTGGACACTCAGGGCTGGGGAAAGGATGTTGAGAGCAGCAAGGCCAGGCCACTTCTGGAACTGGGAGGAGCCACAAAGGACTCCAAGAGGTCAGAATCAGAATCAGGCAACCATCTTTGCATCTGCAGCCCAGGGTTCAAGTGGCCATGACCCCAGCTTGGCCTTTGGAAGTCTTGCTCCCCGCAGTTCCTGGTACTCGGGAGGTAAAATACCTGCCAGTACACTAAAGTCTTTCTTCATGCTCAGAGTATCTAGAGATGGGGCAGGAGGAGAGTCTCCATTTGGGGGTAAAAGAGAGGGAGGGGGGTGGCACCCACTCCACAGGGACACCCCGAGGTCACTGACCCCACCTTGGCGAGGCAGCCGTGGGCCAGAACCTTGAGGCGGCAGGATGCTGAAGGAGCCAGGCAGAGCTCAGATCTAACCGTGACCTTGGGCAGCCCCCTCACGGCTCTGGGCCTCAGTTTCCTCCTGCTCCAGTAAAGTGGGTTAATACTGGTGCCCACCTCAAGGTTGGCTGAGAACTGGAGAGCAGCGTGCCCGAGTGTTGAGTCCACAGGGCGGGCACTCTTGATGTCTCAGCGATCCTCCGGGCCGTGCTGCAGAGCTGACGCCCGCAGTGGGGACAGGGAGGGGGAAGGGAGCGGGGCGGGGAGGGCCAGGCCTCTCCTTGTCCATCACGGCTGATGGATGAAATCTGGAAAGTGTTGCAGGTACTACCTAGACATGCAAATTCCAAATCCCCTCACATTCGCTAAGCCCTCCAAAAGCCCAGCTTTAAGCAAAGCAATTTCTTGAGGAAAGCAGGAGCCTGTCTGCTAATATCTGAAGGGCTGTCATATCCCTCTGCTTACACAGTCCTGTTTTCCCTCTGGATCCTATGAAGCCAGCCCCACAAGTCTCATCACCCGCTTTGTATGGATGAGGAATTAAGTCACCAAGAGGATAAGTGACTTGCTCAGAGTCACACAGTAGCAGGTCCTATCTTTCTTAAATTATGCTTTTTCCAGCTCGGGATGCTCCTGAGGCATAGCGGAACTGATGAATCACAGGGACAGAGGTGCTATCTGTTGTAGGGGAGGGGGGCAGTTCTGAGGCCCCTCTCCCATCCCGGGGGCCCCCTCTCTCTCTTCCTAATTCCCAGGCGTCATGGAACCTATGATACATGCCTCCATTTTTCGTAGAACCTTCTTAGGTCTCTGCCCTGCCTGGCAGAACCTGACCAGCTCTATAACTCAGGTGTCAGAAACGGAGGCACGCGCTGGATGGCAGTCATGGGACCTTGTAGGAAGCAGCTTTCCAAATTACAGATTTTAGGCACAGATAACTGAAATAGACATTGGAGAGCTATCTCCCCAGCCAACAGCCACCTCCTCAGCCTGGAGACGCTGCCGCAGTTGGCAAATGTACTTTCAACAAATTTTAACATGCAGATTAACGACTTCTCAAACTGGACCAGGAGTGAAGAGTTGTTCCCCAAAATAAGCCCTCCCACCCCTACCCCAGGAAGGAACCTGCAGTGGCTCAGTCCCCCTGTCACGTGTCTCCGTGAAATATCCTTTCTGCATCTTCTCCCCACAGGCCATCGACCAATTCATTTGCTCACCATTATCTTTAAAACTCAAATTTCATTAGCAGTGGAGAATGAGTAATAAATACTAATACACTGTTTGCACTTGAATTAGCCCTGCCTGTCCTGGGACCACAGGGCTATTTGTCAAAGCCAGACTTCCTCCCCACTGTGATCGGGACGCAGGCCTTCCAAGGTCATGGACTCTCAGGTGCCAAGCAAGGATGAGGGGGTGCTCTGAGGACTCACACTTTGGGGCTCCCTGGCTCCTAAGCAGGGCACTGAGCCGCCTAAGAGGAAAGACAGCTGGGGGGCAGGGGGTGGGGTGGGGAAAGGCACTGTATGCTGAAAAAGAGAGACGGAATCCCAGCTTCCTTGCTTACCAGCTATGTGACCTGGGCTGTGCCCACTTAACCACCTTGAATTTTCTTTTCCTTATGTGTGAAATGGGCCAATAACACCCTCCTCCCAGGGTTGCTGGAGGGAATAAACGAGAAACTGGATGCGAAACTCCTATAAGCAATTTGCACACAATGGGGACAGTGGCTGAGTCCAGGCCATCTGAAACCACCTCCACCCAGTTTCCTAGAAGGAGGAAGGATGGGCATCTCCTTTTCTGGTCACCCCCAATCCCCACAGGGGGCTGACACATTTGAATTTCCAGGCAAATCCGTGGGACACTCTGATGCAGCTCCTGCAGGGAGATGTTAGACACTCAGCACTGAGCAAAACAGATGCAGCCACTGGTACCCACACTGGGCTCCAGACTCCTGTCTCTATAGCTGTCTGAGGTCTCAGACTCCGTTGGAGGGAGTCATAGCCAAGGGCATTCCTTCCAGGGCAGGTGGACACGGCAGCTGGGCACCCAGAGAGAAGCTCTGGACTCTTACTCCTTTCTTCAGCGCTCAACGGCCTCACTTCTTTCAATAAACACGCGGCAAGATCCTCTGAGTTACAGGCTGTGGCACAGAAGTGGATGTGACAGCCCAATCCCATCCCTGGCTTCCCAGAGCTCAGTGCCCACTAAGGGGAAACTGAACCATGAACAGGCAGTTAGTGCCAGCTGGGGAGTGCTCCAGAGAGAAGGAGCACAGGAGGAGCCAGAGCAGCCAGAGGGGCCTCGTTCAGGTTACAGGAAAGGGCTTCCTGGAAGAGGATGGAGAAGCAAAAGGAGAGGAGGTGGCGGAAGGGGTTCCAGGCAGCTGAACAGCACGTGCAAAAGTCCTGAGGCAGAGAGTCAACTCTGCACTGGGAAGCTAGAGCCAGCACTGCAGACTGGCACTGGTTACATGGATGGAATCTCTAAGGGAGGCCCAGAGGAAGGGTCCTCACAGTCCTGCCCTTGGCCAACCTCTAGTCAAATGGTAGTGACAGGATCAATGAACTGGAGAGACTTTAGACATAAACCATCGCAAAGAACCAGAACTTGCTACCGTGCTTACTCTAATCAGAGTATGTGCCTTCTTGCTAAGGACTGGGCTGTAACCATCAAGAACTGAAGGGGTTAACCAGGGCAGGCCTCCCAGAGGAGGTGAGGGACTCTGCAGTCTGCCCTCCTCCGGCACACCTGAATGATGTCAGGAGCCCTCGTTTTCCCATCTGATTGGAAATTTTGGACAACAATAAGGCTTTATCTACTTTGCCAGTTGCATATAAAGGCAAACACAATGGAATCTCTCTCCCACCAGACAAGACCGAAGGGCAGGGCAGCTTAGTCTGAGTTGGGCTAAGAATAAAGGCAACAAAGGAAGTGCCTGACTTCCCATCTTCCTCCCAGCCCCCAGTCCACCGGTCCACCAGGAAGATGCACTCCTGCCCGGAGCTCCTCTCCGGAGCAGTAAGGCGCTGTGAAGATGCAAATCCCCCAGCAGGGGCTCGGGAGGTGCTAAGGGGATTCCCATTATGCAGAACACCTCCCCTCTTCCCTAGAAGTTTTAAACTGAGCTAGGCATCATTTGCCCTGGAGTCCCCATACAGCACCCTCCCCAGCAGGACTGTCAGAGGCCGCCCACCCTATCCTGTCTGTGTGATCTTGCAGCTTTCCAGACAAGCGCTTCCATCCAGTTCCGGCTGCCCCCCTTATTCCCATTCTGAGGGCATCTCCAGATTGGGACCAGCTTGGGAGCAGCGCCCTTCTGCATCTTCCACTGCAGAACCCTGGCATCATCGGAGTTAAAAAAGACAACACAGACCCTGGAGCCACCCTCCAGTTAGCTGAGGAAGGGTCAGGGCGACACTTATGTCCTTCATGCTTCACGGAGAGGGCAGCTGTGTAATCGCACCTGGCCTGTGCCCCTCTTTGCCCCAAGTTGGCTGTGTGACTTTGGGCAACTTACAGAACCTCTCCTTGTAAAATGTGGCTGTTGGAAGGATTAGGGGAGGAAATGCATGTGAAACCGGTAGCACACTGCCTGAAACATTCCACAGAAACCAGCTAATATTTCTACTAACAGCATTCCAGGCCTCCTCATGGACCCTCTGTCAAGTGTCTGGCCATTCTAACCACTTTTTTTTCCTCTTCTTTTTTAAATTTTTGGTTGCACCACACAGTATGAGGGTCTTAATTCCTCAAACAGGGATTAAACTCGCACCCTCTGCATTGGAAGGCAGAGTCTTAACCACTGTCCTGCTGGGGAAGTCCCCTATAAACCCTGGAGCCCCAAAAACTTTTTTTCTTTTTTAAGAAAAAGTTTTTAAATCGAAGTATAATGTTTGTACAGAAAAGTGCACATTAAGTGTAGAGCTCCATGAATTTCCCGTAGAATCAGCTCTCAGATCAAGAGACAGCATTACCAGTATCATAGAGCCCCCTGCACCCCCATGCCTCCTCCGAGGGTAGTGTTATCTTGACTTGTTACCAGAGATTTATTTTCCTGTTCTCAAATCTTATATATAAAGTCGTATAGTGCGTACTGAAAGCACTTTACTTAAGAAGCCTTTCCATAGATGTTATCCTATTTGCTCTTCCCCAAGGCTGAGGAGATTAGCTCTTTTATTACCCCCATTTTATTGTTGAGCAAACAGAGGCGTCAGACGTGGTAACAAACTTGTCCAAGGCTGTAGTTCCCCTGGAGGAGGGTTTGGCAACTCACTCCAGTACTCTTGCCTGGAGAATCCCATGGACAAAGGACCCTGGTCAGCCATAGTTTATGAGGTCGCGCAGAGTCAGACCCGACTGAAGTGACTTAGCAAGCATGCACATAGATGAAGTGAAGAGGTGGGGTCGCCAACTCCAGGCTGGCCAACACTCTCTCCTGTCACTTTTCCATCACACCAGCTAACATCCCACACATCACACCAGACCACACCACCCAACAATGTGTGTGGGGGGGGACCCCCCCCCTCCAGGAAGCCTCCTGGGGTTGCTCAGAGGAGAATGGTCAGCCTGCTCCATGCTGCCCATTTCAACCTGGACACTGGGGGTCTTACCTACTGCTGATTGAACATATCCCTGTCCTTGAAGGGTGTGTGTTTACTCACTCCCATGGGTTTGCATGACATCTTTGCCTGCCTCTTCTCCACATACCTCTTGGGGTCACACGTCCTAGAGGGCAAGGCCTGCTCTAGGGCTCATTCCCTGCCCTGCCCAGGACTCACAGGGTAGGCTAGCAGCTGGGAGGGTGGGAGTAGCAGTGAATCGGGCCAGCCAGGAGGGGAGAACTGGAGCAGGGCACTTGCTCCCCTGGTTTGAGAAGAGGCTCCTGGAGAGCCAGTTTAGCGAAACATGGGAGACAAGGAGGAACCAGGGGCCAGGGGACCCCATTTCAAATCCTGATGCTGTAAGTCATGTGACCTCAGGCCAGTTTCTTCCTCTCTCTGGGTCTTGCTTTCCTCGCGTGTAAAATGAGCTGACTGGGGACTTCCCCAATGGTCTACTGATTAAGAATCCACCTGCCAATGCAGGGGACATGGGTTCGAACCCTGGTCTGGGAGGATCCCACACGCCACGGAGCAACTGAGTTCATGGGCCTAGAGCCCGAGCTCCCTAAAAAAGCAGTGAGAAGCCCAAGCACCACATCTAGAGAGTAGCCCCCACTCACCACAACTAAAGAAAGCCCAGCAGCAGCCAACACCTGCACAGCCAAAAATAAACAAATAATTAATTTTTAAAAATAAGATAAAATCTAGGAACAAGCAATGAGTTGATTGGACTAAATCCGACTGGACAAATTTACTGTACCCTGGGCCCCTGGCAGACATCCCAAGTCAACCCAGGTTCTGTCCCAGGGAGCCCACACTTGGCCCCAGACCCCTCTCAACCCTGCCCTGCAGGCACCACCGCCCATCAGCAGAAGTAGGTTCAGGAGGAGACCCAGCAGACACTGCTGAACACGCTGGCACCAAGCAACAGGCGTCACTGGGACTCTGTGTCCAAGTGCAGTGCCAGATTGTGCCCCGAGATCCAGGGGCTGAAAGGGCAGACAGGGCCACAGCTCACGCCCCGAATCCTGGGGCCTCCATTCCCACAAAAGGCAGTCTTCTCCCAGGTTCTCTGCCCCCACAATCCTTACGCCCACCTGCCCGGCACCCTCCCACAAAAACTCTACCAGGAAGAAATGAAATTCTGGGGGCACACCATCCCCGGCTCACACTGTGTGTGGAGGGTAGCACCACTGGGGCTCAGGCCTCTGCTCCCAGTCAGTTCAGTTCAGTCGCTCAGTCGTGTCCGACTCTGCGACCCCATGAATTGCAGCACGCCAGGCCTCTCTGTCCATCACCAACTCCCGGAGTCTACCCAAACCCATGTCCATTGAGTCGGTGATGCCATCCAACCATCTCATCCTCTGTCGTCCCCTTCTCTTCCCGCCCCCAATCCTACCCAGCATTAGGGTCTTTTCCAATAAGTCAACCCTTCGCATGAGGTGGCCAAAGTATTGGAGTTTCAGCTTCAACATCAGACCTTCCAATGAACACCCAGGATTGATCTCTTTTAGGATGGATTGACTGGATCTCCTTGCAGTCCAAGGGACTCTCAAGAGTCTTCTCCAACACCACAGTTCAAAAGCATTAATTCTTTGGCGCTCATCTTTCTTCACCGTCCAACTCTCACATCCATACATGACCACTGGAAAAACCATAGCCTTGACTAGACGGACTTTTGTTGGCAAAGTAATGTTTCTGCTTTTATATATGCTATCTAGGTTGGCCATAACCTTCCTTCCAAGGAGTAAGCGTCTTTTAATTTCATGGCTGCAATCACCATCAGCAGTGATTTTGGAGCCCAAAAAAATAAAGTCTGACACTGTTTCCACTGTTTCCCCATCTATTTCCCATGAAGTGATGGGACCAGATGCCATGATCTTAGTTTTCTGAACGTTGAGCTTTAAGCCAACTTTTTCACTCTCCTCTTTCACCTTCATCAAGAGGCTCTTTAGTTCTTCTTCACTTTCTGCCATAAGGGTGGTGTCATCCGCATATCTGAGGTTATTGATATTTCTCCCGGCAATCTTGATTCCAGCTTGTGTTTCTTCCAGCCCAGCGTTTCTCATGATGTACTCTGCATATAAGATAAATAAGCAGGGTGACAATATACAGCCTTGACGTACTCCTTTTCCTATTTGGAACCAGTCTGTTGTTCCATGTCCAGTTCTAACTGTTGCTTCCTGACCTGCATACAGGTTTCTCAAGAGACAGGTCAGATGGTCTGGTATTCCCATCTCTTTCAGAATTTTCCACAGCTTATTGTGATCCACACAGTCAAAGGCTTTGGCATAGTCAATAAAGCAGAAATAGATGTTTTTCTGGTACTCGCTTGCTTTTTCAATGATCCAGCGGATGTTGGCAATTTGATCTCTGGTTCCTCTGCCTTTTCTAAAACCAGCTTGAATATCTGGAAGTTCACGGTTCACATATTGCTGAAGCCTGGCTTGGAGAATTTTGAGCATTACTTTACTAGCATGTGAGATGAGTGCAATTGTGCGGTAGTTTGAGCATTCTTTGGCATTGCCTTTCTTTGGGACTGGAACGAAAACTGACCTCTTCCAGTCCTGTGGCCACTGCTGAGTTTTCCAAATTTGCTGGCATATCGAGTGCAGCACTAGAGCCCCCTCCTGACTCACGGGAGTAAAGTCAGAGCTCTCACTGCACATGCAACCCCTGCTCTCACCAGATACCCCCGTCCCGTCCCCTTCGGCCCCTAACGCCAGGAGGGAGTGAGGTGCCTAGGGATACAGTCCAGGTGGACCTTGGATCCACACGCTGTGAGCTGAAGCTGCCAATCCGATCTTTCCAGAGTCTAGGTTCATTGCTAGCTCCAGACTCCACCAACCAGGGCCTCCGCACACAAGGGGCTCCCAGAAGAAGCCATTTATTTAACAAATATGTCTTAAGCACTTATTAGAAGCTGGTACCATCCAAGCTGTTGGGGAGGCAATGCTGAGAAACAGACCCAGGCCCTGTGCCAATGGAGCTCATCTCTTGGGGAGACAGAGGATGACCTCTGCTGACCTTCCTGAAGCATTTGGCCACACGGTCTCCTGCCTGGACCCTCTGCAACTGGTAGGCTGTTTAAGTTCCTCCCCTGCCGGGGCTGGAGGCTCAAGCAGAGACACCTACTGGCTCCTTGGAGAGGTGCTGGCCACCATGAGAAGACACAGATACAGAGAAAAGGGGCGATGCTATGGTCCAGCTGTGTGGCCGCAGGTTGCCCAGGAGTATCCGTAATCTCCTTGGTCAAATGGAACCAGTGACCCCTATGGTGTAAGTTGCAGAGAGGATTTGCCAGAACATTTGAGGATGGACACTGAAGACATGACAAGAGGGGCAGCATTCCTGGCCCAGGAACATGGGACAAAGGTCCACTCCAGCTCCTGAGGCCCAAGGTCAAGACCAAGCATTCCCCTCCGCTCAGCCCCTCCCCTGGGGAGGAGCTGAGGGGGAGAGCCAGCCTTGTGCTGATGGAAACACACATCCTCAGCTGACTTTCCACGGCTCACCTGGTGCAATCGCCTTGTTTGCTTCCAATCTGCACCCTACCTGGCACATCTCACGTTCCAGCCTATTTACTCCGGACTCTGGCAAGACACCTACTTTTCAAAGGAGAATGGGATGGTGCTGTTTTCATTCAGATCACCCGGGTGAGCTTTCTCCACCCAGCTGCTTACCCTGAGACTTGGATCACCTGAACTTTCTGGCCTTCCCGGGGTGTCTGCAGCCTCACGTGGCCTCACAGAAGTTCACGGGAGCAGGCGGTCACCTCAGTCCTCAGTCTCCGGTCCCCAGGACCCAAGGCCCAATCCATCATCTGACAGATTCAGAAGATATCTGTGCTCCCAGCCCTGGGGGTGGGGAAGCCCACCCTGTGCTGCTCTGTGGCCAGACCTGGCACCCAAGAGGCACTTGAGAAATGTGTGCTAGGAATGGACGTGACCAAGGATTGGGCACCTACTTGCCCTTCAGGCCAGGCCCAGCCTTGTAGCTTTCTCAGAGCACCCCACCCCGTCAGCTCCAGGCCATCACCTTCCTGCTAGGCTACTCTAGTTTGAGGAAGAGTCTTTTGTTTTTTTCTGGCCATGCCACACAGCCTGTAGGATCTTTGTTCCCCGATCAGTGATCAAACCCATGCCCCACCTGCAGTAGAAGCTCGGAGTCTTAACCACTGGACCGCCAGGGAAGTCTCCGTGAGAAAGAGTCTTGAGCAGAAACCCAGGGAGGAGGAGGCTTTGCCTTTTGCTCATGAGGGCTCTTCACACCCCCAGGACTGGAAGCAGAAGAAGGGTAGAAGTACCTTATGGGGCTCCAAGAAGGGGTGCAGAACAAGGATTTGTGAGGAGTAGATTTGGCTCAGTATAAGGCAAAGCATTCTGATATTTTTTAGGAGAGAATCACTAGCATTTCCTGAGCACCTTCTGCACGCCAGGCAGTGTGCTGGGTGCTCCCACACGCTCCCTTGTTTACAGCTACCTGGCGAGGAACAGCCTGCCTCATGAGAGGTCAAGAGCATGGGTGAGACTGCCAAGCTTATACCTTGGATAAGCTATGCAACCTCTTTGAGCCTCTGGTTACTCATTGGTAAAATGAGACGACAGTCCCTACTTGCATGGGTTGTTGGAAGATCAAAGTAATACTTAGAGAGCATCTAGGGAACTCTCCCACACTGCTAGTGTGAATGGGAATTGGAAGAGTCACTAAGGAAAATACTAGGGAGGTTCCTTAAAGCACTAAAAACAGAAGTACCATATGATCCAGCAACCCTACTTCTGGGCATACATATGGAAAAGATGGAAGCTCTAATTTGAAAAGATATATGCACGTCAATGTTCACGGGAGCATTATTTACAATAGCCAAGATACGGAAGCAGCCTAAACATCCATCGATAGGTGAATAGATAAAGAGGATACAATGGAACACAATGGAATATCATTTCACCATAGAAAAAGCAAAACAAATACAATATTGTAAAGTTAAAAAATAAAAAAAAAAGAAGGAAGTAATGCCTTTGCAGCAATGTTGATGGACTTAGAGATTATCATACTAAGTGAAGTAAGTCAGACAAAGACAAATATCATCTGTTATCACTTATATACAGAATGTAAAAAATTGTACAAATGAACTTATTTACATAACAAAGTCATAGACATAGAAAACAAATGTATGGTTACCAAAGGAGAAAGGGGAAGAAGAGGGTTAAGTTGAGACCAGGAGATGAATAGATACACACTACTAGAAATAAAATAGATAAGCAACAAGAACTGTTGTTTATCTATTGGATTAAGGACTATTATCTATCCTCTGTCCATGGGATTCTCCAGGCAAGAATACTGGAGTGAGTTGCCATTTCCTTCTCCGGGGACCTTCCCCACCCGGGGATCAAACCTGGGTCTCCTGCATTGCAGGTGGATTCTTTACCAACCGAGGCACTAGGGAAGCCGCTACATAGCACAGGGAATGACATTCACTACCTTATAATAGACAATAATAAACATACATAAAAGCATCTACAGTACAGTAAGTGCTTAGTAAAGCTAGATTTCAGAAGATGGGGAGGAGGAAGAGGAGGAGAAGAGGGGAGCAGGGGGGTGAGCTGAGGCTGGGTAACAGCCAGCAGAGATTCTGTCCACAAGAGGGGAGCACAGGTAGGATGCTGACTGAATGATCTCAAGTTCCTTCCAGGAATAAGACTCTGTGATTCATTTAACCTCCCTGTGTTTCAGTTTTCCCAGCAATAAAATAGGCAATATCATTCTTGGACAAACGCTGCTTTATTCAATGCAATATTCTCAGCCTGGAGAAGAGCACTGCTTCCACCATCTGCAAAGGCTGCGGCGGCCTCCAACAGGTCTCAGGTGTGAGGACAGAGCCCCAGGCAAGGGGCAGCGGGCCTGGATCCTGATCCAACCTCTCAACCGATAAACTCTTGTTTTTGACTAGTTACTGAAATTCTGAAAGTCTGAGATGATAATTCCAACCTGTCGCATCTACCTTTCAGGTTTGAGGCCATGTGAGATCCCTGGGGGAGAAGAAATCACCAAGACATCACAAGCCTCTGAATATGTGATACACACCAGCAGTGGCATCAGCAGCCTCAGCGAAGGGCTGGTTGTGCTGACTGATGGAAGGTTGGGGATCGGGTGGGCTCGGTGACAAGTTCCACCCAAACCTCCTAGAAATGACTCCATGAGGGTCTTCTGGCCCTCCCTAAATCCACTCTAGTCCTCTCTGCCTTTGAAAAAGTCTGTGTTACTCCCAGAAAGAGAGATATCCAAATTCCCATCCTGTCACCAACCTTGCTGGGAACATTTTTCTGTGACCTTACGAGCAGTACTAGATCAGGGAGATGCTGTAAAGATCCAATACAACCACACTGTAACAGCAGGGCACCTCAGATTTCCTCCAGAGATGTCCTGTCATGCCTCTGAGAGGACCAGATACCCCAGTTAGACCCCCTCCCCATACCCTGGGCAGTCACACATGGCAGCTCGACCCCGGGCCCTGGGAGGATGGTGAACACACAGACCCTGGCTGGTCCGGGCCAAGTGGGATCCAGGACCTTGTGGGGCTCAGTCTCATCTGAGCTCAAAATTTTGGGCTCACAAGAGTCTGGTCAAGGCTTCATGTGGCTCCCTCCTCCAGCATCCAGCCCAGGTCCTCACTTGGACAGCCTCTTTGTTGGATAAGACTGACGCACAATCAGCTACCGCTGCAGGAGCTCTGTTGGGGGTGGTCTTTGTTTCCCAGTGTTGCCAGTGGCCTTTCACTCAGGGGTCAAAGAAACCAGGCTAAGAAAAGACAAGCACTAAGTACATCACGAGTTCACCGCCTCCTCCGTGCCTGGCCTTGCCCACAGGATGAGGAACAGGAGAAGGAGTGAGGGAGCCGGAGGGGAGTCTAGGAAATTAGGGGAGAGTCAGCGCATATTTCACATACATATGCATGTGTGCTCACATGTGTAAGCACCCACACAAGCACACACACAGAAACTTTACCCCCAGGGTGTGAAATTAAGACTGCTTGGGTATAAATTCCAACTCTACTTCTTACTATGAGACTTTGGGCTAATTAATCACCTGATCTGAATCTCAGCCTTCTCATCTGTAAAATGGGTATAACAGTACCTTAAAGTTATTAAGAGGACGAACTAAGATCATATATGGAAAGCACTTTGCATCCTGCCTGGTATGTGATAAGTACTCAATGAACATTAGCTGTTATTATTGGCATTGGCATTGTTGTGAAGTCATCTGTCCATTTAACAAGTATTTACTGAGTACTTACTATGTGCCAGCTGAGTGCTAGAGACAAAAATCCAAAGCCGTGTCCCTGCCCTCAAGGAGTTCACAGACTGTTGCCTTATCGAATCACGATCAGGCTCTTCCCTGAAGATTCAGTGGTTGAGACTCCACGCTTCCAATGTAGGGGACATGGGTTTGATCCCTGGTCAGGGAACTAAGATCTTGCATGCCTCATGGTGTAGCCAAGAAAAACAATTTTTTTTTAATCAAGACCATTCTCCTTTTTAGTTCTAGTCTGATTTTGTTGGGATGCCCGGATGGGACCAAATGACTGAGTCTCTCTCTCCCAGCCTTCTCCCTCCCTCCTGGAGGCCACAAAGCCTAGTGAAAAGGATGCCCTGGCTCGGTCACCTCCTGCCTTATAACCTGGACAACTAACTTAAGCTCCCTGGACCTCAGGGCCCTCCTCTGCCTGGGACTGGGACTAAACTCCCTCTAGACTTCTCTGATGATTTGAAAAACACCCCTGCTGCCTCCCAATAAGGCTTCCCCATTTCTTAGCGACCTGGCTAGGGATGGTATTCCATAACATCTTAGGAACTGAACAGGGCTGGAGAGACACTGTAAAGCTGAAAACGTAATCATACTTCTAACGACGACAACTGCAACCATTTAGCAAGCACTTGGTGCACCTGCTGAGACTGTCACAGGGGGGCATTATGTTCCTCGTGGGACTGGAAGAGCTGGGGCTGGAATCCCGCGTGGTCTGATCCAGGAGCAGCCATACCGCCCCTCCTCTAGAGAGGAGACAGGGTGCCCTGCTCAGGCAGAGAAGAGCAGACCGCGGACCCCAAAAGGTGACAGCAGCACTTCACCCCTCAACCCAGCCTCCCCACGCAGGAGCCCTACCAGGCTGAGTGCAGAAGCCACCCCAGAACCCTAGGACGTGTCCATCCTCCTTGGATTCTTAAACTTTTCTTTTTTTTATTAAGTGTGCCTTGTAGCCAGCCTCTCACTTACGCTTAACGTCCCCTGGGCTATTGATTTCTCATTTTATTAAATCTTCTGTTTTAACTCTGGCCCTTAACCTCCAATTCTAAATATGTGTTTACTTCACAATCATTCTTCTGTCCTGAGGGGTCGCACCCTTCTTGACTTTCTCCCCCAAGGAGACTCCACGTGATTATCTCACTGAATCGGGAGCTGTGAGGTCGAGCTTATCATATGGCCCAGATTATAGAGAGGAAACTGAGGCAATCAGGAGCCTGGTTTCCCATTTCCAAGCTCTCCCACGGGTCCACAGCATACGCCCTCCCCACCACCACAAAGACGTCCCCACCAGACTGTGCACACCCAGCCTTTCCATGTCCAAAATACCCCCAGTACACCCTGGCAGAAAATCCACTGCTTCCTCTGAGCAAACCGCTCCGAGAAAAGCAGGAGAAGGCAAGAGAGGGTACGAAGGACCCCTCCAGGTGAGGGGCAGGCCAGTGTCAAACCCAGGACCGAGTAACAAAGGGTGGCCTACTGTCCTCTAGACCCCGTTCCATCCCCCACAAATCAGGCCCCCTCATCCTGGGAAAAGGCAGGTCCAGGACCAAGTAGGGGGCCAAGGAGGGGTGGAAAGAGTCACAGAGATCGAGGCCCCGTGTGGTGGAGGAGCCCCAGCTCCCAGAGGCTGAAGGCCCACCCAGCCTTCCTTTTCCCTCCTCAGCCACCATATTCCACGAACATACCTCTGTGACAGACATTTGTTAAACATGAGTTGAGGCCACTTAAATAAGACAAATATTGATATTTATTTCAGAGCTGCTCTGTGCGAGGCATGGTCCCCTGGAGGTGACAGGCAGAGGGGGTGCTGGGCACACGGGCCCCACTTTCAGGAGGGGTGGACAGAGAGAGCACCCAGCAGGCTGGGGGGTGAAATTCAGGCAGCAGAAATGCCTAGAAGCAGCCCCCAGGGCAGCAGGTGCCCCGAGGCATGCGTCTTTGCAAAAGACTGCTCAGCTGCAAACTAGGACCCCAGGGCCCGCCAGGGGGGACCCCTAAACGCCCCATCGCTCTCCTCCTAGCACGTCTGGGCACACACTCCCCAGCCTCCTTCAGATCCACCTCCCCTCCTGGCTGGCTCCCTTGTTCCTGAAAGAAAACCGAGGCTGGAAATCTCGAAGTTCCCTCCGACACTTCCTGCTCCCTCGTCTGCGTGCCCAAGCTGTCAGCACGTCTGCCACTCCTTGGAAATGTCACTCAAGTGCACCCCCTTCTGCCGTCACCCTCATCCCCTTCCCTCACCCACTCTGGGCACCCAGTCTCCTCTGCCTGAGGATGCTGAACCCTTTCTCTTTGGCTCTCAGGGTTCTGCGGACTCGAGTTAGTTCTGTCCCAGCCCTGCCTCCCTTAGTCCCCGCCGAGAGGACCCAGCCTCAGCTGTCCCGTCCCTTCTGCCCATCACCCAGGCCCCAGGGCACCCCTGCCCCCACTTGACCTGTGCATCCCTGAGCTTCAGCCCCGCGTGAACACCTGGCTCAGCAGGCGGCCACTGCAGGTTCATGCCCACGCCGCACATGGCAACTGCACCAACCATGCCACGTGCCCGCCTGTGCTCTCCACCTGCTCATAACCCAGCTGGAAGGGGTCCTGCCTCCCCGAGGTGCTGGTAACCCCCTAATCCCTGCTGGGCTGCACGGAGGTGACAGAGATGCTCAGTTGTTTAAAGAAAACCTGCAACGTATCTTTTCATAAAGAGCCTCTTCTTCCCCTTTTCTGGCCTCAGTCGAGGGGAAGGAAGCAGGGTTCTGGAGCGCTCCCTGGTCTGAGCCGTGGGCTACACTGCAAGGCCCCCTGTGGCCCCCCTTCCTCATCTGTAAGAGATGATCGGGTCTAATTCACGGGGTCTCCGGGGTGACCGAGAGAAATGAGACAACTTTGCAGGCAGTACAACATTAAATTGATCCTCTACTTCCTTCCCACCATTTCTCTCAGCTGGTACTGTGGGTTAAAATGTTTTTTCCCTATTGGATTTGCTATAGGTAAGACATACCCTATTTTATGTAACCAAGTATTCTAATCAAGTAACAACTATTTCTCACATTCCTACTAGGGGCAGGGGCCAATTTCTGGGATGTTGAAGGACAGGGCTTGCTCCATTGGAGTTGAGGATGTGCAAAGGCACCAAAGGCCTTGTTCCTTAGGGGACCAGCCATCCAGGTGGGAGACAAGCAGGGACAGGTAATTATATACAGCAGGCAGGCAGGCGCTGGGAGCTAAACCAGAGGCTGTGTGGGAGAAGCCACCTGGGGATACTCCCCGCGCACCTCCTGGACTGACCAACCACAGTCCCTTCTGCTCACATTCATGCCAACAACAAGCCTTTCAGGCAGAAGAGACTGTTCCCATTTTACAGATGAGGGAAGTGAGGCTCAGAGAGGTTAAGCAATTTGTTCACACCCAGGGAGTGTACCAGGGTATGAACCCCAGGTCCGCCCGATACAAGCAGCTAAAGCTGTCACACTTTTCTGTTGGGATGGAAGGCCAGGGTGGGGGCAAGGGATTCCTTCCCAGGCTATACCTTGTGTGGCTCCGAGGCACCCTGAAGGCTGGGAAGGGTGTGGGTGGCAGAAAGGAGGAGGAAAGGACAAGGCAAGGCATAGAGTGCCTGGGGTGAGGGTAGGCAGAAAGAGGGCAGAGGGTCAGGTCCACAGGCATAGAGTTGGGACCAGCATGTCGATGTCATAAACTCCAGGCCACAGTCTGGGAACTCCATCCAGGAACCCAAGGGGACCAGTGATGCTCTGGAGACCCGGCCACATGTTCCAAACACCCAAACACCATCCTTTGCAGGAAGGCAGGCGTGGAGGCCAGGTGCCTGCAGCCTGCCCAAGGAGGAAGCTATGTTACCATAACTCAAGGCTGGGCCACTGAAGCCCCACATGGGATAGCAGCCGGGGAAAAAGGTCAGGCTGGGCATCAGCAGTGTCCCAAAGAACCAAGGCTCAAGCAACAAGGTGCAGGAGGGTGGGATGGGGGAGCCGAGGAGTGCAAGGCCACCAGGCCGTGTGCCTGGGAGAACCTGGAACTCTGCAGGAGGGGGTCCGCAGGAAGCCATGGGCTGGGGTGGGGGTGGGAGGACAGCCAGGGCACCAATGCAGCCAGTCTAGGGGCAGGGAGAACGCAGAACCAAGGACCAACCAGACTGCAGACCAGGGTAGGGATGGGGAGCCAGTGCCCCCAGCAAGGAGAGGTGCTGAGCTGACACTGGCGAATGTGACGGCTGGAGCCTGGGATGTGGAGAGGGTGGGCGGAACAGCAGCAAGACCTCAAAAAGCAACAAGTAGTTTCCCAGGTGGCGCCAGTGGTAAAGAACCCACCTACCAATACTAGAAGACAAAATGGACTCAGGATCGATCCCTGGGTCAGGAAGGTCTCATGGCAACCCACTCCAGTATTCTTGCCTGAGAAATCCCACAGACAGAGGAGAGAGGCAGGCTACAGCCCACAGGGTCGCAAAGAGTCAGACGCAGCTGAAGCAACTGAGCAAATGTGCAATAGCCCAAGAGCCCTGGGCTGGGAGTCCCGGAGGCTTCAGGTGTGGCTGCAGAGCCTCGGACAAGTCATTTAACCTCTTCGAGCCTCAATTTTCAGGGGATCGATAACACCTCCCTGAAGGGCAGTGGTATAGACAAAACGCTTGTCTGGTTCAGATCAAGTAAAGTAATTTTTCTAAAAAGCATTTGGAAAACTGCAGAACTCAATCACCACATAAGGGACTCGTACTATGCAGAAGCAACAAGAGATGTTTTCTTCCCACACATATTCCCTGCCTGTTGCCCACCCGCACCAGCCACACAACCACCGGCTTCATATTCGATGTTCCTTTTGTTTTCTGAGCAGTTTTTCCTCGTCTCCCAGGACAGGTCATCCTGCCCTCTTCCTTCCTTTCTTGCATCTCAGTCAGGCTGAGACTCACACTGGGCACAGCTGAGGCCCACTGTCCAGGAGGTCCTGTGCTCCAGCAGCTGGGACCTTCTCCTCAGAGTCTCCGCTTCTCTGCCACCAGGCAAAGTTCCCTCTCCATCCACAGGGAAAACCACACTGGGAAGCCAGACCAAGCAGCAGAGCCAGTCTCTAGGAAGAACTTTAGGTGCTGGGGGAAATGCTAGCCAATGATCAAGATGCCCAGGGAGGTGGGGGGCGGGGGGGATGTGGAAACACAGAAAATCAGAACTCCTCTCAACCTCTCTCCCGTAACCCCTGCCCTCCTCCACCAGGCTCTCCCAAGAACTCCAGGAGCCGGATTCATCTTTGGTCTCAGCTGGCAGGTCCAGAGGAGGATGAGGATGGAGCTGGTGAGGCAGGCAGGAGGCTGATGGGCAAGCCCGGGCCGCAGCTCCGTGGATGGCTCGCTCCACGAGAAATGAACAAAATACGGAAAATTAAACAAACCCAGACACTGTAATGTGTGCATATTAGATTAACTCTCCAAAGGGTCGTGACCTTGAGGAACACATTCAGCCAGTGAGGGAAATAATAAACCTGATTAATGAAGAGGCATGAGCTGCAGCTTCAGCAAATAGAGCCTGATGATGCCCAGCGGAGTTCCCGGGGTTCCTCCCCAAGTGGGACCGCAGCACAGCGGACCTCTCCCCAGCCCTCACCCATCACACGAGCACAGACACTCAAGAAGCAACCAGGACCAGGGGCCTCTCTCCGGCAGCCCACTGTCAACCCAGACAGCCTCTCTCCCAGGGGCTACCACGCCCACCATTGGCAGGTGCTCCTGGAAGCACCCCTGTCACCCAGGTGACCCATAGGGAGCTTAGATGAAGGCAGTTCTCGTCGTCCCTGGCAAGGCTCCGGGCACTTGGCCAGTCCCAGGACGTCTCGGTCTGGTCCTGACTGGTGTCCACTGCCTGGCCCGGGGGCCCAGCCAAGCCCAGGTGTCCCTCTGCTTTCCAGACAACCCAGGCCCTTGGGAGAACATGCCCAGGAGAAGCCACTGGAGGGAGGCAGGGAGGTGGCACCTCGTGGCATCACCAGACAACAGCACCAGGAGGAAGATGGCAGCATGAAGTAGAGGTGCCAAGAGCTGTGCAGCCCGAGGTCCGGTGGGGGAGACGCTGGCCGCATTGCCCGGCCACTGCCAGCCCGGCGGCCCAGAGGGCCCAGGTCCTCCCCCCCCGCCGCGGGCCTCCCCAGCCCAAAGGCCCTCGCCAACTCTCCCTGGGCTCCAACTCCTCCCCCATCACTTTCCTCAGCTCAGGGGAGCCAGCGAAAGAGACACAGGTGCTCCCGGAGCCTAGAAACCCCTGTCCCAGCTGTCGCAAGCTGGCCCTCTCCCCTGGCCAGGTCTGAGCCGCTCACCGCTCGCCAGTCCTCACTGGAGAGGAGCTCGCTTTCAGCTCCCCTCCCCCCGCTCGGCCCCAGCCCCCTCCCCCATCACACGCCCAAATGCAGGTCTCTAGAGTTTCTCCCTCACTTCCCACTCGGGTGAACTAGGGTGGGATGGGTGGGAACCTCAGTAGTCCAGGGAAAAGAGGGTCGTTCCTGATGCGACGCTATTCCCCCCGAAGCGAGACGGCGCGAAGGATTGAGGGGGGCGGGGGTGTGGTGGTGGCCAGAGTCCAGGGCAGGGGCCGGGGGCAGTCGAGGCAGATGGCAGCGAGGACTGGAGGAGGGGGGCTTCGTGGGCTCCAGGCTGGAATGGGGCACTGTAGCCGGGGACCGAGACGACCAGAGAAGCGGAGGGTGACGAGGTGCGGGGGAGAAGCGCCGGGGTGGGGAAGGGGCCGTCATCCCTGCAGGGGGCAGAGGCAGGGCTGGGAGTTGCACAGGGGCAGAGGGAGGACCAGACCGGGAAGACGACGAGCCCGGGGAAGGGATGCGAAGGGAGGGAGATGGGGATGGAGACTGGAGGAACTACGGGCGCAGAGCGATGGGGGTTCGGAGCCCGATCGGGAGACGCAGAGACCGGAGTGCAGGGGACAGGCTGGCTGAAGGCGGGAGACGGAGGGAAGGGCGCAGGGAAGGGGGTGGGGGCGGGGGAGGGGTGCGGGGCCGCGGCCCCGGAGGGCAGGAGAGGCAGAGACGTCAGAAGTAGGGAATCCGGGCGCGGGAGGGGGCGCGCGCGGGGCTCCGCGCGGATGGGACGCGAGGGGCGCTGGGGCAGCGCAGGTGCGGGCCGGGGGCGCCGCGGCGGGCCCTGCCCTTACCTGGGCGGCTCCGCACTCCGGGGGCTGAGCTGGGGCCGGGCGCTGCTCCGCCGGCCGCCGGGCTGTTGTTTTCCTTTTTTTCCCCCTTCTTCCGCAGCCGCCGCGGCGGCTCCAGCGCGATCCGCCGGCAGCTGAAGGCAGAGTCTATGTCCGGCTGCGAGCGAGCGAGGAGCGGGCAGCGCGGGAGGAGCGCGGCCGAGGCGCACGGCGCCGCCCGCCGGGCAGCGCGGGAACTACGGCGGCCCGCGCACGCCGGCCGGGGGGGCGCCCCTTCGGGGCCCGAGCGCCGAGCCTCCCGCCCGCCCGCCCTCTTAGCCCTCTCGCCCGGCGCGTTGAGGGCCCAGGCGCCGGAGGAGAGCGGCGGCGAGGGGGCCGAGCGACCGGGAGCAAACTTGCCGCCGCCTCGGGGGCCGAGGCCGAGCGAGAGGCGCGGGGCCGGGACCGCAGCTGCCGGCAGGGTCCAGGGGAGCGCGCGCGACCAAGCGGCCGCAGGACGCTGTGCGGGCGCTGCGCTGGATCGACCTCCGGGGGACCCCGGCGCAACCCGCACCCAGCACCGCCCTGCGCAAAGGGGTGCCCACCCCGGCCCGGAGGAGTTCGAGCCCGGCCCGCTTCGGCGGGCAAACGGCGCCTCCTGGTGGGGCTCTGGGAGAACAGCACGAGGGAAGAGGGTGCTGGTTTCTGGAGTCTGTGGCCTCGGTGGTGGCTAGGCTGGAGAGGAGCGTGAAGTCGGCAGAGAGAAAATAACAGTTTGTTCCAGGAGGCTTGAGAGAGACGGCTTGCACTTAGTAGTTCCAGGGCACTATTTTATGAATACAAACATCTTTGGAGGAGCCGTCATCCTCATGTCACAGATGAGGATCCCGAGCTCGGAGAGGGACCAGCCCAGGAGCCCAGGGTCCAGGTAAACGAGGTAGCCAGCGTCAGGACCAGGAGGGCAATCAAGCCTTCTGACATGCCACCATAGCTCACTGTACTACATCACCTCTGTTCTCCGGAGGGGCTGGGGAATCGGGGATCCTGGAGGGAGATTCGAGGACATGTGACCTCCTCAGAGGGGGACTTCCTCCTTTCCCACCCGTGTGATCTCTGTCTGGGACAAACAAGGCATCACAGAGTCCTCCCATCGTCAACGGCCTGGGCCGCCCACACTCAACTCTCTGCCCACCCACAAGGTAGTCAGTTCTCAGAGAAGGGTTTGTTCCCAGACATCCTCGGTTGGGTCTTGGGGATAAAAAGCTGAAACCTGGAGGATGACGCTGCGTTCCCCAGGCTCACCACCCTGCTCTTCCCACTTCTCGGCCACCCAGGGCTGCAGGGAGGAAGGAACATGGGTCACAGGAGTGCTGGCTTCCCATGCCCACCTCTGCTACCTGGGCATGGCGAATGCTCACTAGGGAAAACACCAGTACGGCTACTGGATGCCAGCATGACAGCACCTACACACGTGTGGTTTTCAGGAACCTTTGCATCAACTCTGCAGGGTATGTGTGAAGATGACCCTAATCCCGTTTCGAGTAAGGACGCTGCTAAAGCGTAAGATCCCCCCAGTAAACCAGCCACACCCCGGGGGTGAATCAGCCACACCCTGGGGTGAATCGGCCACACAGAACCAACTAATTCCAGCTCCGTCTTCTCACTCAAGGCCTTATTTGCCAAGTGGACACATGGCTGCATGGACCAAGCAGACAGCACGCTGGAGGCGCCAGGGGCATTCCTGGGACCCACCCCGGGCAGGCGACTTCACATCCCTCCCCTTCAGTGTTCACATCCCTAGACATGAGGGAAGGAGACTGAATAATCTCTAAAGTTACTTCAAATTCTGAAAGGCCGAGCCTGGATCCTGGGCCTTTTCCTGGAGAGATGTAAAATGAGCAAGACCATACAGGCTTAAATGTTTGGGAAGTGAAGTACCATCTGTGTGAAATGTCGCATCTTATTCCTTCGTCTCCTGATAACTGGAGGGGGGAGGGGGAGAAGTTGTTGGCGACAGCAATGGAATTGCTGATGGGTCTGGAGGTAGCCTTGACTGTGGTCTAATGAGGACCCACTTTCTTTACTCCTGAAAATCAGTGCCACTTGTCAAAGTTTAATTCCAGGCAAGCTAACTTCCCAGGCCTGACTGTGGGTGGGAATGGGGTGGAGAGGCTGGTCCAGATAATCTTGGATCCCACAGCAGGGCTATGTTGGAGGGGAATGAGGCCGGCTCAGCTGAACTATCTCCAAGTCTGCAGCCTTGAATGAGATAGAAGGGTAGGAAATGGTGGTCCCTCCCTCGGAACCTCTCATCTGAAGCACTCCACACAGCCAGCTGCTGGGCTGTGCTAGACAGACAGGGTTCCGTGTGCTAGGGCCTTATGGTTAAACCCAGTGGATTCAAGTGCTTTGGTGACTGGAGCCCATGGAAAGGAATTTGTTTTCCTGGATTTATGTTTGCACCTTCTTTCTTTGTATTTGCTTCAGGTATATCCAAAAAGAATTCCTGATCTTAAATTTACTAACCTGTCTTTTCCAAAGGTCCCTTGGAAGGTTCATCCCAAGCTCACAATGAACCCATTGCATAAGTGGGGCTGACTCGGGCACACAGTGACTGCGTGACCTGTCACTTGCTTAGGGGTACATGCCATCTTCTGTCACTGTCTCTTAGAAACTATTGCAACAGTCTTCTAACCGACCTCCCTGGCTCCCTCCAACACATCCACAAATGGCTGTCATTTAAGCTACTTCATCCCTAGCTTAAAATCCTTTCGTGACTCTAGATGGCCTCTAGGGTAAAACTGAGTCCCAAACTTCTTAGCACAACATATAAGCTCTTGGCTCACTTCTGTCCCGCCCATTTTCCACCACCACCCTTCTCATACTTCATCAATACCAAATGCTTGTAGTTAGTTCTCTGGTCCTCTCATTTTTTTTCAAAAAAAAAAAAATGTATATGTTTATTTGGCTTCGCTGGGTCTTAACTGCAGCACAATCCAGTTCCTCAACCAGGGGTCGAATCTGGGCCCCTTGCTTGTGAGCAGAGTCCTAGCCACCTGACCACCAGGGAAGTCTGTGGTCCTCCCGTGCTATGTACGCCTCTTTGCCTTTAACACACTGACTTTTGCCCAAAGCTCATTCCCACATTCCCTCCCCTCAACCCCCACACACAGCTAGACAAGTTCATATTTACCTTTCCAAATTCAGTTCAGGAATCTCTTTCTACTAGAAGTTTATCCTGACCTGCAGTCTGGTCCCTTCTCAAAGAATTAATTACTCCCTTTTCTGGACTTCGCCTGCACTTATTGGAGCTTATGGCTACTGACTTGTTTCATGTCTGCTTTCACTAAGAGACTACAAATTTCATCTCCTGGATTTATTTTTAGCTTCTTCCTTCTTTGTATTTGCTTCAGGTATATCCACAAAGAATATTTGATCTTGAGTTTACTTGCCATCTCTTTTCTAAGATCTTTTGAAAGCTCATCACAAGTTCGTGGTAAAATCGTGCTGTCTTAACAGCACAATGCCTGGGATGGTAGATGCAAGTAAATGTGTTCAGTGAATGCACAAACATGGAGTAAGAGTTAGTGGGTCTGCAATTCAAGCAAATCAAATTGCCTTCTGTGGTCAGACCAAATGAGTCAGATAAAATGACCTAACCGGCAATATGAAGCCTTGGTCCCTGCTAAGTTGAAGCTTTTATAAACCTAATCTAAATTAGGGGTTCACATTTGAGGGAATGAAGTTGAAGGAAGCAACAGCCTGATTGAATAGCCTTCTGGCCACACAGTAGTAAAATGCAGCCATCCCACCAGAGTACTGCACTCAAACTCTGGATTAAATGAAAATGACCCTCTGTGTCCTTCTTGCCACCTATTTGGGGATAAATCGTGATCATCCTAAAGGATGATCTAACAGGACCAGTTTAAGAGCAAAATTGAAATTATAAAGAGAACTGTTCTTGGACTTGACATAGATATTTTTACTCATGCCTTGATGGATGCAACAAGTAGTGCTTTCACCTATTAACATTATGGCCAAGCGTTGGCAGAGAACAAATATACACGCATGTGTGTTTAGATATACATAGCCTCCTGGCCTCCTTGCAGCATGTTGTTCAGCCTAGCTGGCTGCAAAGACTACATCTAATGTTAAAAATCCACCTCCCCTCCTCAGGACTTCCCTGGTGGTCCAATGGCTAAGACTATGTGCTTCCAATGCAGGGGGCCAGGTTCAATTAGTGGTCAGGGAACTAGAGCCTTCATGCCACAATTAAAGATCCTGGATGCCGAAACTAAGACCCAGATCAACCAAATACATACATACATAAACAAACCTAAACATGTTGGAATATGGAGGAAAACAAATAAAATCTTTAAGAAAAAAAAAAGCACCCCTTTCTCTTGACAACTGCATGATTATGCATCTCCCTTCCCCCAATGCCTCTTATCTCCATTTTTTAAGTCTAGACCTAAAGAATACCACTCACGTTGAGATTAAAATGAAAACTTGGGTCATCCCTGATCAGAATACAACATGCCTCTCCCATTAGGAAGAGAGCCAGGCTCTCTTCCTAATGGGAGACCCTAATACATCCTACCACATGTCTTAGCTTCCACTTACCACCCAGCAGAGGAGATAAGCTGCATGGCAATTAGTTCTTCAAAAACTCATTGGTGCCTCTTATGCATAGGGACTGGAGACAAAAATAGGAAATAAGACAAAAGAGCAATCCAGGGCTTGACCTCTAGTGGTTCACAGTCAAGTAAAAGATCTGGTAGAGGGAGAAGGGTCTCCTTCTAACAGTTGTGGTCCACTCTATCATCAGGCATTTTCTGTATGATTTTTCACATACAGTTGACTCCGTTACATGGCTGTGGACTAGGTTAGCTGACTGGATGGGGGTAAGGAGCAGACTGCAGGGGCATGTGACTTATGGCAACTCCAGAGGTGGGACTGAGGGCCCCAGGACACACTGGCTTGTGTCCACACCCAGAATTCTCAGCCTGGATCTTCTACAGATCTTTACTGTAGCTGGAGGCTGCAGCTTGGTGGGAAAGGGGGACCGGCAATCTTCTGCACAAGTAAAAGCTCATAACCAGTCCCAAGGTAGTAAGGCTACTATACTGACATCTAAAAGCAGCATTTTGCTTGGGATGCATTTTCTATGTCCACCTTTCCTCATGACTCCTAGTTTCCATCATGCCGTGTGATAGAAATCACTCAGCGAGGAAGTAGCAAAGATAGGTTAAAACTTGGTACTTCTGGGGACTCCCCTGGTGGTCCAGCAACTAAGACTCCATGCTTCCAATGTAGGGGGCCCAGGTTCTATCCCCGGTCAGGGAACTAGATCCCACATGCAGCAACTAACAGTTTACGTCCCCCAACTAAAGATCTCACGTGCAGCAAATAAAGACCCCGCATGCCTCAATGGAGATTGAAGATTCCACATACCGCAACTAACACCCAGCGCAGCCATTTACATAAATCAGTAATTTAAAAATGAAAAAAAATTTTAAAAACTTGGGACTTCAGGCATCAGGAAAGAAGCATGCTGCATGAAGGATGCTGGTCAAAGGCCACTGTGAGAAGATGTTAAACATTTAAGTCAAATTGGGTAAACTGTTCAGCAAGGACTAAAGCAGTTGCATTGTTGTTCACCGTCTCATTGTTTTCCTTCTCAGTCTCCAGTACCTAGGGCAGCTGAAGAAGCAAAACGATTGAACAGGAGGAACAGGCAGGAAGATGAGGAGTGGGGTGGCATATTCTACCCGGGAGCAAAGCAGAATCACTTTAGCAATGGAAAGTAGGTGAAAAAGAGCTCTGCCTTCTCCATGCAGCAGCCTCGGGATGTAAAAATAAGATGACACTTTTCATATTCCCCTAGGTGTTTGGGATTTATAGTTTATCCAGAGAACAGTTTTGTCTGAACAGTGGCATTAAGTCTTCCTATGAATTATTATAAAATGACTTCAGGATATTATAAAGGTATTTGAAGGTAAAGAAAAAAAGCATGTGTGTGTGCATATGTATGTGTATATATGTCTCTCTGTACATATATGAATATATATGTATTTCACATATAGTATATATATATGTGTGTGTGTGTTTGTATATATACCCCTAATACGTACATATTTCAACATAAGATTGAGCAGTTTTCTTTTTTCAGCTCAACAGAACAACAATTCATCCAGCAGCTTCTTTCTGCCAGGTAGGATATTACGTACTATAGGGGACAGAAAGAAAAATTGAACAGAGTTTCTACTTTCAAAAAGTTTATATTTGGGTGCATTTAATTTTCCCTTATAAAGGAAAACCTTTAAATTTTATCTCAGAGCAATTTTTCAGAACTTGTGCTCTCTCAAGGAATTCCAAATAGCAACAGGAAGAAGATAGCAGGTTTTCTATTCACCGGGGACAGATTTCTTACCGTTCTTAGCTAAATGAGGCAAGGGTTACATTCAGAAACTGTACTGCAGAGTACGCTCAGCCCAAGTTTGAAATACTAGAAGAGATGCCTACCTGCTAGCTGCAATTACAACCAAAGTATTGTGACGAGTATTGCATGATATAACAATCATTTCATTCTTGTTCTTCCACATTTCAGAAAAAAGTCTTAATGTAGAAGACTCTAGTTATCTTAATTTGAAAAGACTAAAGGAAGCTGTGGCAGCTGTCTTCAAATACTTAAGAGCTTTCCTATGTTGCTCCATAACCAGGACCAATGGATAGAAGTTATGGGCTGATGTTAGCTCAAATAAGAAAGAATTTATGAGTTGCCTCAGGCGATAATGAGCTCCCCAGCATTGGAAGTATACAAGCAGATGGATGGCCATCTGCCAGGGTTGCATAGAAGGTATTCCAGCGTTGGATTAGAAGGTTGAATGAGCTACCTTCCATCTCTAAATTCTCAGTTCTCAGTCTGTCTCCTTGGCCCAAGGCTAAAAGGAAATTTCAGTCTTTGAAGACATGTAACACTTATTGTTGGAAGTAGAAGCACGCCGCATGTGTTTGGGCCTTTCTCTTTAGATGCATGGCACTTTTCTTTCAACGCAGTAAAGACACTTAATACTAGAAAATGCAGTAATTACTTAAATGCTCTCTTGACAAAACTAATATTATTGACACACTCAAGTGTTACTAGGTAAATAGCACTAATGGCCTTGTTAAGAAATGAACATGAAAAGGAGGTGGTTCCAAAATAAGTCCAATCTGAATAGATGAACACCGTGCTTGGTTTTTAAATGACTTCTTATAACATACACACACAGGCATACACGTTCAGGAATGCAAACTGTGTGTGGAGTGAAAGTGAAAAAGTATCTCAATACATCAACTGCTTTTAAGCCTCCGAGCCAGACTAGCTCCTGCTAGAGGAAGGATGGTTTTCTTCATGCATTTTCAAGCATGAAGCACTTGGATGAAGCTCAGCAAACACAGTAATACCTTGTTCTATCTTGTTCTACCAAATACAAATTGACTCCAAGTCACCCTTCCCCTAGTCTGATGGCTGCACTGCTTTTCAAATGCTAATTAATTAGGCCCACTGTAGAGGTGATACAGTTGACTTAAAATTTTGATGGGAATGAGACTTCCCTGGTGGTCCATTGGTTAAGGATCTGCCTTGCAATGCAGGGGACTCAGGTTTGATCTCTGGTTGGGGAACTAAGATCCCATATGCCACGGAACAACTTAGCTGGTGTGCCACAGAGAGTCTACGTGCCCCAGGGAAAGAACCTGCATGATGCAACTAAGACCCGATGCAGCCAAATTAATTAACTGATTGATTAAAAAGTTTTGATAGGGAAAGAAGAATAGAGAAAGTAAATTGACCAAAAAAAAAAAAACAAAAACAAGTAGGCCCAAGCAAAAATGCTTACACAGAAATACTTGGACATTCAATAACCAAGGCAGAGAGCAAGTCTTCCCAAAGCAGAAAGTAAGTCTTCCCTCCCCCAACTCCCAAGGATAAGATTTTTACTTTTCCACGGTGCTATAAGGATCTGGTTTATGGTATTGTTGGATAAAGCAGTAGATGGGGCGGGCAGAAGAAAATTTATTAAATAACAGATTACTGCTGAGGATGTGTTTTCAATCTTCAGCTGGGTTTGGTGGACGATTGCTCAGTGGCTACTAGGCGCCAGGCCCATCCCAGAGGCTGGGGTCACACAAGTCCCACCTTCCAGGAGCTCCCTCAGCCCTGAGTCCAGAGGGCCAACCCACTCATTTCTGTCCTCTTCTCAACACTGCTACCCTGGCACCTTCCTCATTAACAGCAAAATAAATCTGAATGCAAGAATAAATGTGTTTGGATACATTTCTTGCACATAAACATATACAAATAGCCAGTAAGAGTTCTGAGGTTAAATACTGTTCAATTCTGTCATCACGTAGGTACCTAGTCCATCTCACCATCACTCTTCACAGCAACTAACGTTTGTACAGCACTTTACTGTTTACAAGTTGTTTTCATGGCCACTGTGGCATGGGTTCCTCATCTCAGCCCTGTGATGATGTTATCTTCATTTCAAAGATAGGAAAGGAACCTGCTTGGTAGTAAATCATGAGCCCCCAAGTTGTATTTTCTGATTTTAAACCAGAAAAATTTCCTTCTTACTGTGATTTTATTTTAACTCCATTCTGCCCTCATCGTGTAATACACCTGAACCTAGGGTCTACAGAGTGTAACTGACAAAGCTGAGCCACTTCTTGGTTAAGTGGGCTACAAACCAAACTCCTGCTCCTTCAAGTTCCAGGCTTTTTCCTTGTTAACGGTGCCAAGCCACCAATTTTGCCTTGGGCCAGATGAAAAGATCAAAACATTCTTTGTGGAATGAGAAACGCAGGTGAAACCAAAATAGCTGGAAAATGCAACCCATCACTTGAAATAAGAGCAAAAGTCAAATCTTGCTTTTAAATCGATCTTACTTTTAAAGGAAGTTCCCAGTGTATTTTATTTCTCTTTCTTATTTCATGCCTTGATTTCTATATGTCATCCCCAGAGGGGCAGGGGCTAATGCTTATTAATTTAATGGGAAATACTTGGAAAACCTCCCCCAGGATGACATACATTGCCCACTACACATTATTTTTTTTTAATTTTTTGGCCAGTAGGGCTAAAACTAAACTCACATGCACTCTAGATTCCTCATCCAGACAGAACTATGCTCTTCTTTGTGTTTAACAGACCATATGGTTGACATTTAATAAATGTTAGATAATAAAAATAGATGCAGTGCTTCAAAGTAACAGTATCTGAACATCTCGTTAAGCACCAAGTAAGATAAACAAGCTACCGCCACACATCTGGACTTGCACGCATCCCTGGAGTGCCACCAAAGACACACAGCAGTTGGTGTTCCACCGGACGTGCTGGACAGCATGTTTCACCCACTGCCACAGTGAGAGAAAGAAAAAAGCAGGCTCTTCCGTTCAGCTCTCTTTCCTAATTATAACTTGGATCCAAATAAAGAAAATACAGCACACATGATCAGAAATAATTGAGAAGTAAATGAAAAGCAACAGAGTAGAGGGTTTAATCACATTATCAGTATCAGGGTCAGAGGAAATGGACAGATGGGAGAGTCAAATTATCCACAACGGCATGAAATGGAGAAAGAGATTCAAAATCAGAGGAGATGAGTCAAGAAATTAAGCTTGGTTTCCATGTTAATTCAAAACTGTTTGTTTGGGGGCTGAAGGCAGGAAGAAGTAGTGATAACTCCAGCAGGGGAACTGCTCATTAATATCCCAGCAAAACAATAACCTCTGATAATAGGAAATATTATGATGTCTCCAGAGAACAGAGAGAGATTCAAATTTACTCTCCCATCCATGGAGTTCAGTTTAATAGAGGATATTCAACAGAGCTGAATAAATATCAACAAGAAGGTTAAAACATTGTTTGGGACAGTGCTTCACACTCCTGACATCTGGAAACAAACAAACCAGTTAAAAAAACCAGGCGGGGACACTACTCTATGTACAATAGATAAATAATAAAGACCTACGGTATAGCACAGAGAACTCTTCTTAATACCCTGTAATGACCTATATGAGAAAAGAATCTTAAAAAGAGTGGATATATGTATATGTATAACTGATTCACTGTGCTATACAGCAAAAATGAGCACAACATTTTAAGTCAACTATACTCCAATATGTTTTTGGGCTCCCAAATCACTGCTGATGGTGATTGCAGTCATGAAATTAAAAGATGCTTACTCCTTGGAAGGAAGGTTATGGCCAACCTAGAGAGCATATTTAAAAGCAGAGACATTACTTTACCAACAAAAGTCCGTCTAGTCAAGGCTATGGTTTTTCCAGTGGTCATGTATGGATGTGAGAGCTGGACGGTGAAGAAAGCTGAGCGCCGAAGAATTGATGCTTTTGAACTGTGGTGTTGGAGAAGACTCTTGAGAGTCCCTTGGACTGCAAGGAGATCCAGTCAATCCATCCTAAAAGAGATCAATCCTGGGTGTTCATTGGAAGGGTCTGATGTTGAAGCTGAAACTCCAATACTTTGGCCACCTCATGCGAAGGGTTGACTCATTGGAAAAGACCCTAATGCTGGGTAGGATTGGGGGCGGAAGGAGAAGGGGACGACAGAGGATGAGATGGTTGGATGGCATCACCGACTCGATGGACATGGGTTTGGGTAGACTCCGGGAGTTGGTGATGGACAGAGAGGCCTGGTGTGCTGCAATTCATGGGGTCGCAAAGAGTCGGACACGACTGAGCGACTGAACTGAACTGATACTCCAATAAATTTTTCTTTAAAAAAGATATCTTAAAAAAAAATCGTGTGGGGAGATACGAGTTCTTTTATTTGTCTGAAAGTAACACTGGCGATTGGCTAGTCCAGCTGCCCAGTGTGGGGAATGAAAAAGGGGTTGGGAAGTAGGAAGCAGAGGGAATGAGAGGAGGGAAGGCACGCTCCCTTGGTGCAAAGCTATTGCAGCAGCTACTATTGGGTTTATTACAGTATTTTATGAAGCAATACAAGAGATCACCCAGAGAGCTTCAGCTAACATCAGGATTGCACTAGACACGTAATATAACGAACTGCTTGTAAAAGGTTACCAAATCTTCTAGAGGATGGAACCAGCATAAATTGTCTCCTGTCTCGACTTTTGGCGCCTCTTCATTTCAGAGCACTTGTCTAACCTTCGCCAAAACAAGGATAAGAAGTTTGAGGTTAGGACCAGAATTCAGGAGACAATTCCTCATTGCTTTCATGTGCTTAACCAACTGTCTTTCTGTGTATGTCTTTTAATTGCCAAAGAGTGTAGGGATACTGGGAAGGTTTGGGTCGGCTGCTTTATGTTAAATAGCACTGCTGTCAGCTCCTTAGTGTTATTGGATCTTTGGGGGAGAATTAAATGCAAGCTCCCCCGGCACCTTGTTGGGTCACCAAGCGGCTGTTTAGGTCCCCAAACCCTGAGATCTCTGGCCACATTGTGTACATGCTTCATGAGGGAAAACAAAACTCCTGGCAAACTGACTCATTGATAACAAAGGCATTAGAAGAGCCTATCAAGAGTATTAATAAACAAAAGCACCAATAAACCATTTTCACAGCTTATTTCTACAGTGTTATGGCCTCTAGTGCTCTAGACTTTTGGGGCTATGGGACCACCAAATCTGTAAGTATAGTCATGAGTTCTTACTAGGTGTTCAGTGCTGTAATGAAGGGCAGGTGAGAAATAACAAAAAGCTAAGTGTTACCAGTTAGCAAGTGCTGGCTCTGCACAGGTGTCCTACACTTTCCCTGCATTGTGTCATTGCTTCCATGTAACCCTGCGAAGCAGGCACTATTATTTTCCTCATCTTGCAGATGATGACACTGAGCCTCAGTGAAGTTAACTAACTTGCCCAGCGTCATGCAAGTTAGTAAGTGGCAGAACTAAGACTGTCCAATGTCCAGAGTCTGTGTTCCTTAGACACTGTGTCACATACACCAGTTAGAAGTCCAAAAACATGGACTGAGTTACTTCCTGAGAAAGTTCCCCATGACAGCAGATGGTTAAGCATCTCGAGTGTAAGTAGAGGATGGATGAAGGCACTGAATCACTCAGTGTGGAGACAAGAGTACATGACCTCCCAGATACTTTTTTCCTTCCATTTTCTAAAAGATGTAATTCACATGCCATAAAATTCACCCTTTAAAAGTATACAATTCATAGCCAGGACATGGAAGCAACCTAAATGTCCGTCCACAGAGGAATGGATAAAGATGTAGTACCTATATACAATGGAATATTACTCAGCCATTAAAAAGGAAAAAAACCTGCCATTTGCAGAGATATGGATGGACCTAGAGACTGTCATACAGAGTGAGGTAAGTCAGAAAGAGAAAAACAAATACCGTATACTAACCCGTGTATGTAGAATCTAGAAAAATGGTACAGGTGAACCCATTTGCAAAGCAGAAATAGAGACACAGATGTAGAGAACAAACATATGGACACTATGGAGGAGAAAGAGGGGTGGGATGAATTGAGACACTGGGATTGACACATATACACTGTTATGTATCAAATAGATAACCAACAAGAATCTACTGTATAGCAAAGGGAACTCGACTTAGTGCTCCATGGTGACCTGAATGGGAAGGAAGTCCAAAAAGGAGGGGGCACACACACACACACACACACACACACACACATATATACACACACACAGAGCTGATTCACTTTGCTGTACAGTAGAAACTAACACAACATTGCAAAACAACTCTACTCCAATAAAAATTTTTTTAAAATAAAGTGTGTAATTCAATGGTTTTTCATATATTTGCATGGTGTGTAACTATCACCACTATTTACTCCCAGAACATTTTCATCACCCCAAAGAAATCTAGAATATCTTAATCACTCCATACCCTTAGCATTATACCCATCCCTCAGCCTCTGGCAACCAGTAATCTACTTTTGATCTCTATGGACTTATCTATTCTAGACATCTCATATAAATGAATCCTACAAGATATAGTCCTTTGTAACTGATTTCTTCACTTAGCATAATGTTTTCAAGTCTGTCATGGTGTAGCATGTATCAGTACCTCATTTCTTTTTGTGGCTAAAGAACATTCCATCGTATGGATACGGCATTTTGTTTATCCATTCATCAGCTGACGGACTCAGTACTTTCAACTCTGAGAATTTATGAACACAAGGCTCCTGCCCTTAATCCAGCTTGGACAACTCACACAAATGACTCAATTCAGCTCTGGGACTGTATTTGCAGCTTCTTGGTGGACACCCCCAAGTTGATATATTCCTGCCTAAAACTCAATACGGCCAAGTTAAACAAATTTTCCCCACAAATCCAACCTCTCCTCCATGAGTCCTGACTTCTGTTAATGGCAATACCAATCTCATAGGTCCATGAAACAGTCTTTTGAAAAAACTATTTATTTTTACTTATTTATTTGGCTATGCCAGGTCTTAGTTTCAACATGCTCCCAGACCAGGGATGGAACCTGGGCCCCCTGCATTGGGAGCAGAGAGTCAGCCACTGGACCACCAGGAAAGCCCCAAAACAATCTTTTTTTAATGTATGTCTTTTAATTTTATTTTTCAGCTACACTACACGGCATGCTGGATCTTAGTTCTGGGACCAGGGATTGAAACTGCACCCCCTGCAGTGGAATCATGGAGTCTTAACCCAGTAGATAACCAGAGAAGTCCCTTTTTTCCTTTTTTCATAATTGAGGCATAGTTGATTTACATTATTGTGTTAGTTTCAGGTGTAGAGCACAATGATTCAGTTAGATTCTTTTCCCTTTTAGGTTATTCCAAAATATTGAGTAGATTTTTCTTTATTATACAATAGGTCCTTGTTGGTTGCATGCTCAGTTGCTCAGAAGTGTCTGACTCTTTGTGACCCCATGGACTGTAGCCCACCAAGCTCCTCTGTCCATGGAATTTTCCAGGCAAGAATACTGGAGTGGGTTGCCATTTCCTGCTCCAGGGGATCTTCCTGATCCAGGGATTGAACCCATGTCTCCTGTCTTCTGCATTGGCAGGCAGATTCTTTACCATTGTGCATTGTTGGTTACCTATTTTATATATAGTAGTATGTATATGTTAATCCCAACCTCCTAATTTATCCCTCTCCCTTTCCCCTTTGGTAACCATAAGTTTTCAAAACTGTCTTTTTTCTGAAAAAACTCCTCCCTCTCCTATATGTTGCTTCTTAGTTTACATACCAACATCTGTAAATTCTACCTTAATTATACTATTTTCTCCCCATTCTGTCAGTTAACCAATTTGAAGTCTCTGTTGAATATTGCAGTAACTTCCTCTAGTCTCTCTGACTCCTAACTCTCCCTTTTCTACTCTATATTAGTCAGTGTAATTCAGTTGCTGAATTTATCTTTATGTTCAACTGTGTGCAAACCACTGTCAAGATCAAACACTTTAAATGACACTCAAAATTCTACCCTTTAGTCCAATTTAAGTAACCACAATTTAGTAAGGGAGAAAGATAGAAAAGTGATATTCATGTATTTGTCTTCAGTGTTTTATTGTAAACACTTTCAAGGACAAAAGTTATTTCCACGGGGGCGGGGGTGATAAAGACAAGGTTTGGTGGAAGACAGATCTTGCCCTGAATTCTGGCTGTTCCTCTGGGAACATCACAGTCACCACCAGCTTCAGTTGTCTCATCTATTAAAATAGGAGAGAACTACCTAGCTCTTGGGGTGCCTGTGAAGATTAGGGGTAACATACGTAAAGTGTGCAGCATCTGATCCCATGTGCACGTACATGTGTTTAGTCACTCAACTGTGTGCCAGTCTCTGCAGCTCCGTGAAATGTAGCCCACCAGGCTCCTCCGTCCAGAGGATTTTCCAGAACCAGGGATTGAACCTGTGTCTCTTGCATCTCCTGCATTGGCAGGTGGATTTTTTATCACTAGTGCCACCTGGGAAGCCCACCTGATCCCACAGTTTGTACTAATAAACTGTATGTAGCTACTCCCTTCACATTCATGGTGGAGCCCTCCCCAAATGTGACACGTGACATTTGCACATCTGACCCTTGAAAATACACATCCTCTAACTGGAAATGGGGGGGGGGGCAGGTGGATACAAGGGAAAAACCACAACCGCAGGAAGAGTTAGGCGAAGAGGACAGTAACTAGCAGTTGCAGGAAATGAAAAGGGGGAGCTGAAGATGAGCAAGATACAGACAGACTGAGAGGAAGACCAGATGCATTTCAGAGGATGAAGCAAAGGCAGGACCTGGATGCCAGATGAGGAAGACAGGGAGGAGGCCAAACCTTCCTGGAGAAGCAGGTTTATTGTGGGCAGTAGAGGCGGATAAGGTTAGCTGGATAAATCATGAACATCTCAGACACAAAGCAGAGTTTAATCTCTGTATAGCAGTAATGGTAAAGCCATCATAGTCTCTTGGGCAGGTTAAGTGTTGTGATGAGGGTAGTGTTGTTGGAAAACCAGATGGGCATCTGTGTGTGGCAGATGGGAGAGCATGAGAAGGTAGTTCTCACAGTGTTTTAGACACTCACACGTGCGGCAAAATGACCTGGTTACAATGGGAGAAGAGCAAGGGCTAAATCAAAAAGACATTCTGAGGGACTTCCTTGGTGGTCCAGTGATTAAGAATCCATCTTGCAATGCAGGGACATGGGTTCCATTCCTGGTGGGGGAACTAGTATCCCACATGCTGTGGAGCAACTGAACCCATGTGCTCTGGAGCCCACATGCCACAACTAAAGAGTATGTTCACAGTGGAGGATCCCATATGATGTAACGAGTATCCTGTGTGCCACAACTAAGACCCAATGCAGCCAAATGTTAAAAAAAAAAAAAAAAAAAAGATATTTTGAAAGGAAAAAAATCACAGGCCCTCGTAATACTGTAAATGAGCTTGATCCCTAGCCTCCCTCCCCTAAGGCCTAGGTTTTATTTTTTTTTCCTCAAGCCATTTCAAACACTCGGCTCTTCCAAGTCTTTGTTTTCTGAAACAAAGCTGGGACTAAGTTCACCAATTAATCAATCAACTGTTTAGCTGCTGCTGCCAAGCTATTCTGGCTCAGGGTAGAAAGATTCCTGCTCAGATCTTCCCTAAAGAGGAAGAAGAAAGTTGGGACTATCAGTTAATCAATCATAACTCATGTTTGAAGATTCAGAGCCTTCCACACACACTCCTCCTAGAATGCAGATACTTGTCCCCCTCCCCCTGCTCCCACAAGCAAACATCAGGCTCTATATGTATTGCAGCTAAATGTCACTGACTGCCAAGTAGATTAGAATGTATCCCAAAGTGCATAATTTCTAAAAGGGAAAAAAAGTCAAGAATATTTGAGTCTTTTACTTTCAGTAGGTGGCATGGCATAGGAACAGTTTTGTCCTTGAGTTGTTAGTTGATAAATATTTGATTGCATGAAAGCTTCCAAGTTCTCTGGGACTCATCCTTGCTGGCTGGACCAGTTTTTCTGATAGCACATTTGCTTGCTGAATTATCAATCCAGCTAGCTCATGTTTGGGGCACTCAAGTTTTAAAAATTCTGTAAGTTTCATGAGCCTCTCAGAATAAGTCATGGCTCAGGATATAAGCTGAGATGGAGATGAGATCTATCAGTCTCCCCTCAGCCTGTTCAGAAAGTCTCCTCTGAACCGGGAATGTCAGATCTTCTTTCAGAGAAAAGCCCCAAATTTATCATAAACTGGCCAGCGAGATCCGGACAAAATAAAAATGATGATAACACTTCATCAGACTATAGGTAATACTGAACTAGAGGAAGCTATCACAAATAAGAAGATAAATACTCCAAAGAACAAAAGAGAAACGTCCAGGGACAGACTTCAGTGAATGATACTAAAATTATACTCTTATTTGGAGCAACATATGCAGTGGGGAAAGGAGAGAGCTCCCCTGAGAATAGCTAGTAAGCAAGAGGTAAGCTGTCTCTACATTTCAGTGTAATCCATTTCACACACTTGCTCAGCGTAAGCTGAGAAAACAGAGGCCCGGATAAGGTAAGGACTTATTCTAGCTTAGACAACCAGCTAATAGAGCAGGGAGAAGAGAGAACTCAAGTTTGCTGTAGTCCTGCTCCCCTGGCCCTATGTATGGCCCTCTCCTTATGGATAGGATGAAAGGTAGAGAGAAATCTCAGAAACCTTGCCACACCGTGGACTTGAGGCCATGGAGTCTGGGCTACAGGATCTGGGTTCTCCAGAAAAGTTCATCTCAAAGTACTATCATGATTTTCATATGAAAATCACCCGTGGTTTTTAGACATGGCCATCAGTGCGTTTTTTGAAAAACACACACTCTCATTCAATAACCACAATACAACTAAGTCTCTCATTAATTAAAAAGAATGAGAGCAGCTCATATATTTTTAAGAGAAACAAACATGTTTCAAAACCACCAAGATCTAGCTTTAACCGGAAGATAAACCCAAGTATTAACCCTAACCCCAACCCTAGAGCTTTGCATATAGGAGACAAGATGAAAACCACAATCCCATACGATTACTGAAGTTTGTGGAACATCTACCACCCACCACAATCCACTCCCTTATAACAGGAGCATCAAAACAGCACAATATACAGGCTTCCAATAAATAGGTTTCTCTAAAATTTCACGTTTCTTTCTTTACATTTAGAAGAACAATTAAACAAGTATATTATTATAGAGGTCAGCAACCAATTCTTTAAAAATACACACACCACACACCTTAAGAACCTAGGGTTTAGACACAAAAAACCATTATAAAACATGAAATATGGCTATATTGGTAAAATACATTTACATTTTCTAAATTTATCACTTTTCACCTTTCCTGCTTTAAGTACTAAATCCTACAATAAAAAAAATTGGAGACACCAATCACATATTTGATAATTTCTCATTTACCAATCCTCGAACAACTCTCTTAGGATAAGTGTTGTATGTTAGTCGCTCAGTTGCGATCCCATGGACTGTAGCCTGCCAGGCTGCTCTGTCCATGGAATTTTCCAGGCAACAATACTGGAGTGGGCAGCCATTCCCTTCTCCAAGGGATCTTCCTGATCCAGGGATCCTACCTGGGTCTCCTACATAACAGGCAAGATTCTTTACCATCTAAGCCACGAGAGAAGCCCAGGATAAGTATTATCCACCCCAATTTACAGATTAGAAAGTGGAAACTGAAAGAGTAATCTACTCAAGATTGTACAGCAGGTAAGAAGAGCTGGAATTGAACCCAGATCATCTAAGTCCAGGCCCTTTTTACTACATCAACAATTCTGCACGTATGGTCTGCAAGCCCACAGGGGTTTCCAAGACCCTTTCACAGGGTCCAGGGAATCAAAACTGTTTTCATCAAACTACTAAGACACCATTTGCCTTTTCACTTTGTCAATTTTGCAGTCATGGTGCAAAAGCAATGGAGCGTAAATATGCTGGTGGTCTTAGCCTAAATCCAAGCAGTGATACCAAATTTTACTAAGAATCACTGTGTTCTTCACTGCCACTCATGTACAGTACCAACACTGCCAGTTTCTCTTTGGATGCCCTTGATGAAGCAGTAACAATTTTAAAACTTTATGAAATCGCAATCCTTGAATACACATCTTGTGAAAACTCCGTGACAAAAGGAGAAAAATGCATAAAGTACCTCTGTCACATACAAAAGCACCACGACTGTGTCTGGAGGAGAAGTATTAGGATTTGTGCAACTATTTGAGTTGGACACTAGATAAGCCACTTTTTCCCCCCCAAATGGAAGATTATTTGAACTTGAAAGAATGACAGGTTGGCTATTCTGATTTGTGTATTTGGCAGATACTTTCTCAAAAATGAAAAAGTGAACCTGTTATTGGGAGGAAAACAACTGTATTTGTTGCCAAAGATAAAATGTGAGCTTTCAAGCAAAATTAAAAACTTTGGAAATTGAGACTTTTCTGATGAGACTGGCTGTTGTTATTAACAAATGGGGAAGGTTCTGTGGAGGTGTTTAATAAAATGTAAATAATTAAAAAAAAAAAAAACAAATGTGATTCTTTGACATATAGAAAGAAATGTGTTAACATTTGAATACCTGAATAATGTGGTAAATCAATATTTTCCAAATGATCAATACAGGGTACTACAAAATCATGCATGGGAAAACATTCCATTCTTTACACATTTAAAGTATTATATGGATTGATGGATTTGAGCATAACAAAGTTTAACAATTTCATTGATAGGACTTCAGACTCCACACTGCAGCTGTTTAAAAAAAAAATCACTACTTATCAAATTTTAGTGTATCATCAAAAAAGTATCTACAATTATCTGAAAAAGCTATTATTTTTCCCTTTTATAAATACATGTCTGGGTAAGGCTAGATTTTCCTCATCTACTTCAATGAAAACAATGTATTATACTAGACGTACAGAGACATAGATACTAGGATTTAGTTACCTTCTATTATGCCAGATCTTAGTCTTACAATTTTATTGTGGAAAATATAGGAATTTTTCATAAAAACATGTGATGGGTTTATCATTATTTTATAATGAATTGTTACTGCTTTTCTCACTTCTTATACATTTTCTCATTTTAATTTCTAATAAAGTAAATATTGATAGCTATAATAATCTACATGAACCTTAAGTTCCTCCATGAGGTCCTCAATAATTTTTAAGACTATGAAGTGGTTCTGAGATCAAAGAGATTGTGAACTGCCACATTATATCCTGCTGCCTTTAATATTTACAATAATAAGATAGTAGAAAAATTTCTCTGTATTGACACTTCTCCAAAAATTTTAAAAAGATCACCAAGTGGGAGTTTGATGTATGATGCAGAGCACCCAAAGCTGGTGCTCTTACAACCTGGAGGGATGGGGTGGGGAAGGAGGTGAGAGGGGGGTTCAGGATGGAGGGGACACATGTATGCCTATGGCTGATTTATATTGATGTATGGCAAAACCATCATAATACTGTAATTATCCTCCAATTAAAATAAATTTTTAAAAATACAGAGAGAAGAAAAGATCACCAATATGTACCCTAATTATTGTTATTGATCAGAATGTATTCAGGAAGCCCCAACCCCGTGGTCACATATACAAAAAAAGGGATCCTCTGAAATAAAATTCTGTTGAGGAAGCCTTATAGTTCCAATAGCACCCTAATCAAATGAGGGGGAAAGATTGGAATAGAAAGAGCTCTACCTACCGTAGATAATTTCAAACCAGGACCTCGGCTGATGCCCAGGGAATGACGTCTCACCAGTAATAATAGGTAGCAAAACAATCATATTCCCTGACAGCTAAAATCAAGGAAGTGTTTTTAATTAGCCTCAAGAATTATACTTGACATAACAGAGAAAAAAAAGGAAAACACCTACATCTAGCTATTTATCTGTAATGTTTCATGACATTCGTCATAGTGGGAAGATAACTGAAAAGTAAATTTTTTAAGAGGACAGATCATCTTATCTTTCAAGTTGGCATTAAAACTTTGGTGAACCAGTCAAAAAGTGGAAGTAATTGCTCACATGCAAAGACAAGAGTTTGACCTTCTCCATTCCTGTAAGAAGGCATGGGTATTTATTTCTTCTATCAGTTATGTTTATAAACAGAGCCAAGAGTACAGACAGGTTAATTTCTGCAAAGTACATCTGACTTAATTTTTTTTTAAGGTTTAACTACAGGATCTACAAAACACTAAGCATTTTTATTTATTTTTTGGCGGCATCACATGACTTGCACCATCACAGTTTCCCCACCAGGTACTGAACCAGAACCCAGGCCACTGCACCGAAAGCCAGAATCCTAACCACTAGGCCACCAGGAACTCCACTGAAGCATTTTTTAAATTATTATTATGCTTATCAGATCCATCAAACACATGCTAAATGACTGGAAACTAAAATATCTCAAGAATAAATCAAATTACACCTCTATGTCAAAACCAACATACCCCAAAGCCTAAAACTTAAGGTTTTGAAATGGAAGAGTTGAAATGGAATCCATAAAAGCATAGAAATTGGTTGGTAGTTTAGGCAGTACAACACCAGGGATAAGAATGGTAAAAAAGACGTCTTACTTCATTTAGCGTAGCATTAAACCAAAGTTACCTTTAAGTTAGCCATAAAAGCTGCTCCATTTACCCCACTAATGTACATTTAAAGTTTTTATGTTATATATATTTTACCACCATTAAAAACTAATAATGTAATAGGCCCCAAATCATTGTACATTGTAAATGAGTAAATTGTACAGTTAAGTAAATTATATCCCAATAAAACTGTTAAACAAACAAACAATGCTGCCCCAGATGCTGGGGCAATTCCAGCTGTGAGTTTCCTCATGGAAGTTTACATGTTATGGAGATCAACTGGCTGGTCTCACTAGCAAAGATGCTCTGACTAGCAGGAAGATGTTTGACAGCCACTGCCAGTGAGATTAATTATGGCCTCCTTGGTGCCAAAACCTCTCTAAGATAACTTGAATAAGACAAATCAACAGGAATGTAAATAAAAAGTCACATACTTGGTTCCTTTAAGCATATTTAATATTTGAATTCTCATTTTTCTATTTTCCCAGACCCCAGAAAACAGAGTTTTTAGATGACCAATATTTTGTTCCAGAAACATACAGCCTTATCAGCTAATTCATAAAAGAGCTATTTTACAAAGGTACATCTGGATAATTAGAACAATAAAGTCTTTTAGGCATTTCAAAATGTGATCAGTAAAAATACATGATTATTAATAAAGTTTTTTTTTAAGATAGTTCCAGATTTCTTTAAAAGTAATTTCTGTTAAAGAGTACATGATTGTATGGTGAACAAGGAAAATAAAATGTTCTAGTAGGAAGAGGCTGATTAAGAATTAAGAATAACCCACAGTGTGCACAAATTACAGTTATGTTTGCAGTACGTCTGCTTAGCCATTGGCACCTGGAAATGGCGGACAGGGCTTCCTTCTAGGAGGTACACTTTTTTTTTCCTACCAGTTTATTTTCAAAACCATCAGTACCAGTGGAGAAGAACAAGGCAAAGGAACTCTTTTCTTGAGGAAAGAATAATTACGCAGATCACTTTGAAAAGTGGTGGCGGAGTCAGAGGAAAAAAACATGATTGACAAAACAGGAATTGTAATTCTAGGGAATAAAAAGTTAGCCAGCAGAAAGATGACTGGAAGGTCCTGCTAATTTTCTGTCTTGAGGTCCTCTGTACACTGTTTTGAACCTTGCCCCCTGTGATATATAGGGAAGGAAAGACTGACCAAAGCTCTTGCAGCTCAAAATAACATCATATACCACCTTCAAAGAAGACAGCTTCCAGTTTGAAATACAGAAGCTCCACATAATACACTGAATTTAATGATATCAAAAAGAAAAAGAAAAGTATGCAAGTAAAAGACAACTCACAGGAGGCGTAGTTATTTTCTTTAGCTTCAAAAATGAGGCAACAGTGGGCTTTTCTCTTCTACTATCATACTAGCTCCCCACCCTCCTCCAAGGACAAATTAACAAAAAAATTTTTTGAGAGGGATTCATCCTTTCTAACGGTCAATCGAAGTTGTTTCAGGGAAAAGAAAGCAAAAAAGCACCTTTTTTGTAGCATATTATAATAAATAGTTACAGTTCAGGTCCTAATAGCCAAGATAAACCAAGCAGTCCGAGTTATTCATAGCTGGTTTTAAAGTACACAAAATATATGGCTTCTAGGGCAGTGATCACGATTTTAAATTATAGCACTTTGGGGTTTATTGATTTGCCTTGCTGAACTCTGTTCTCTGAAAAGGAAAGAGACACCTCAAATGTAATCTGCCACTTAATAGCAAGGGAGCCATTAGGGGTACCAGAAAGAGCACAGGGTCATGGCAGGTCACCACGATAGCTAAAACCAGCTTTCCTGCTCTGGGAAGGTGGCTCTGTCCACCGCCCTTGGATCTTTCCAAATGGAAGTTGATTCCAACTTCCAGTCACCAACTTTGAGAAAACAGCTTTGACAGTCATCAGTCTCACCCCAAAACAGAGTGATTACCTAATTCCTTGTCCTGAAAGGCAGGTATAGTATCAATGTAGGATGGATGTGATTATAATGGACAAAAGGGGGGAAAAAAAATAGAGCATGGGAGGCCAGGATGAGGAGGAGGAGGGAAGACATGCTGCTAAGTCACTTCAGTCGTGTCCGACTCTGTGCGACCCCACAGATGGCAGCCCACCAGGCTCCCCCGTCCCTGGGATTCTCCAGGCAAGAACACTGGAGTGGGTTGCCATTTCCTTCTCCAATGCATGAAAGTGAAAAGTGAAAGTGAAGTCGCTCAGTCGTGTCCGACCCTTAGTGAACCCATGGACTGCAGCCTACCAGGCTGCTCTGTCCATAGGATTTTCCAGGCAAGAGTACTGGAGTGGGTTGCCATTTCTCTCTCCGCAGGAAGACATGAGGCTGGTGAGATAAAAAAGAAAACTCAAAATCATGGAATCTTTTCAGAATTAGATTTCATTTGGGGGCTTCGTTTGAAGATCTAGATATGAATTTATTTTGAAGTACTAGAGCAACGGTCAAAATATTTTTCCAGTTAGCCCTGTTTTTGTTCCAAGGAGAGGTTAAACTTCAGGAAAAAGAAAAGCAAATAGTCGCTAAGGACAAGGGGCTGGTTGAACTAGAAGAGAAACTAAAACTTTGCTAACGTACAAATCTTCTTAAATAAATGAGTGCTAAGGAATTATTCAATGACCCTGTACTATCTGAGGTTAAGATAAAAGTTCTATTTGTATTTACCTTTCTTCTGATTAACTGCCCACTGATGGTATTAGTGTCAAGTAACTACAGGTAACCCTTTTAGTTGGGAGTGACTAAGTTATTTCCAGCAGCACAATATAACCATTTGGTTTCTATTTGTTTCTCTTAAGAGATACAGAAAATTCAAGTCCCAAGCTTTACTTATATATTAGCTTCTGCTTCTAAAATTTTAATCCCATTTTGATTTAATTTATACTTGGGCTATAAATCAAAATAAAATTCTAATTTATAGATGAGGTCCAACGATCCAAGTTGGTCTATTTAAAAACCACAGATCACTTTTGTAAAGACAGAAACAAGAATCTGGACATAGATGAGCTTTGCTAAGTTGTAGCGGTGTTTATAAATGCAGTTGGGAATCCTTACCACTTGTGATGGGGGGAAAATTTATATATATATTATATATATATATATATATTTGGGCAGATGGTGGGCGAATGGCGGGGAGAGTAAAATTACATCCTAACTACCCACAGAGTTCAGAGGGTACTACTGAAAGACACGAGCAGTGGATCAACTCCTTGTGTATTAACAGAATTTTAATATTTGACAAATGATTTAGTTTTTGATTGGCAAAAATGCTTCAAAACATATTAATATATACCTGATGTACAAAGAAAACCACAGAAAGCCAACAGAACTGAAGGGAGTTCTCAAGTTACAGTTCTGAAACATTTATCCTCTGGAGGGTGCTGCCAGGGCTACTATTCATTCTAGAGCAGGCAGTTCCTAACGCCTTGCCTGCAGTATCCAGTGTATGTTCTGGTCTGCAATTTTTAAGGTCAGTCATGCACCAGTGTGGAAAAAGCTCCAGCAGTGAAGTCAGAGGATGTGCTTCCGGAGCTGGCTGGAGCAGCTCTGCCTTCTCCACTGCGTTCTTCTCCACTCCACCCTCAGCTCTCTTTTCAAACTCTAAGAGCCCTTTGGCACCATCAGTGCAAAAATCAGAGTCAAACCTCCAGGTACTAAAGTTTTACTGGCCTTATAATCAGCAGTACCCGTGGCTCATGAAAGCCATTGTTCAACTCAGTAGTGATTCAGTTACATAACCTTCTCACACTCTCACCCGCTCCCGTCCCACCCTTCCTCAGCAGCCCCCACCCCTGCCACCACCTGAAGCATCTCTGTTTGTTTTCACTTCCTGCTCAGTTGGCAGGGATTATTTTACACAAGTGCCAAGGTCTAATGTATAATTATAAAAGTGAAACAATACCAAGGATAACAAATTTAGAGTCAAGAAAATAAAATTTGCTTTCCTCTCCCTCCCAAATCCCAACCCTCACCAGAAAAGGAGACAACAGAAGAAAACACACCCATTTTCAAGTGCCTGCAATTTAGTACACTGAGGATTCCTGTTCATCGGGAGCAGACCCCAGCTACAGAGAAGAAGTGCTGGCCTCAGGTGAGAGGAAGCCCCCCACCTGGGAGCACAAAGCTCAAGTCCTCTGCTCAGAGGAGTCCGGCAGAGGACTTCTGAGTACGCTTTTGAGGGGACCCTCAGACGAGCAGCCTACGGACAGCAGAGGGCATGGGACACCATTCGGTAGAGACCTCATGCTCCTCCCTCGTCTGCCCACTCCCTCCCCCTCTTCACCTCTCCAGCTGCCTCCTGATACCCCATCCTGAACTCGTTGCTTCAGGAGCAGTCGATCCTTGGGTGTACTAAATACAAAGGACTAGAACTCTCACTACTCAATTAAAACAAAACATGGCAAAATAAAAATTAAAATGTGCTTTCAAATACAGAATGAAGTCAAATAAATACATCTGATTTTTGCTTTTTCTTAAGTCTAAGTAAAATTTCATATTCTACACCCAAAGCTCTATACATTTGGTTTTTGTTCTGAATCAAAATGGATTTCTGAGAGTGAGGAGAGCAGGGCGAGAGCACGGATGTCCCCTCGCGGACACACTTGTGCAGCTGCCAGGCTGTGAAGACCCAGTCCTGCTCTGGGCCCTGGGGGGGCATGGCTCCCCCAGGGTGTTTGCAGGCAGATCCTCTGTCACACGTCACACACTCTCTCGGTGTCCACAATGGAGCCAGGACATGGTGAGACAAGGCTGGTGCTCAAATCCAACAACCTGCCGTCACCTCCAGGACACGTGGCTCTAACTTTTATCTGGGAAGAACAAAGAGGTGTAGAGGTCAAATTAAGGAGAAAGAATGAGTACAAATTAACACAGAGAGGGCCTCCCTGGTGGCTCAGGGTAAAGAATTCACCTGCCAAAGCAGGAGGCTTGGGTTCAATCTCTGATCTGGGAAGATCCCACATGCTGAGGAGCAACTAAGCCTGTGCACCACAGCTATTGAGCCTGTGCTCTAGACCCGCGAGCGGCATCTACTGAGCCCACACACCCTAGCGGCCATGCTCTGCAACGAGAGAAGCCACCACAATGAGAAGCCCATGCACTGCAACTAGAGAGTAGCCTCTGCTCGCCGCAACTACAGAAAAGCCCTCACAGCAATGAAGACCCAGTGCAGCCAAAAATACATACATAAATTTAAAAAAATAAAATAAAATTAACACAGAGAATACATCTGAAACCTGTGGACCTTGTTAACATCTTTGTTTCTGGATCGGAATAGCTTCATTCAAAAGAATGAAGGCAGGTGAGTACAGACTGCCGCACTGAACACGGAACCATCTGTGGTCCCTGGGAGACAGGTGAGCACAGCAGGACCTGAGGAGGGCCTGCCTCCACCGCTACAGAGCCCTGGTTTACCGGCTCACCGCAGCTCTGCCTTCTGCTTTTGCAAATGGGAAGAAAGACAGAAGGCGGGTGACGTGGGGACTGACAACTGCAGCTCCTCTTTGAGAGGAAGAGCCGAGTCAGCAGATGGTGGCCTCTACTTGATGCATGATATTCGGAAACAAGTATCTTTTATTTTTTTTAAGACAAGAGATGAAACAGAATCTCACAAGGTTTTCACTTTAAAGAATAATAAATCATTTCATTCAATGGACTGTTCAGGCAGGATGCTTCTTGAGTCAGAAATCCACCGCGTTCACACACCTGAGTGCTTGTCTGTGAGGGCTGATCCAGCCAGCCTTTGGCAAAGAATGGTGTAACTTTCCTCCACCTTCTGTAAAATAAAACCCACAGATTTTTCATTCAAATATCATAAAAAAACCCACCTTATTTTGAAAATAGGAAAGAAGGCTTTTGTATATTACAGGTATAAGCTGTCAAATTTAACATTAACATCATTAAAATTTTTGTTAATAGGAAAAAAAGAAGTAAATTTCATTTCCTTTTACCTGTTTCTCCCATGAGTGAATAACTTAAAATGTTCCCATGCAGAAGAAAGTAGAGGAGAGGGCAACCACTAGAGATGATTATTCCCTCCTGCCCTGGAGTCACCCTGAAAATGATCCCATATGTGGCATGAACTAAGTTAGAGCCAATGTGCCCTCAATGGCCTCTTAGAATCTTACTAGCCACAGGACATCCCTATATGTAATCCTACAAAGAAAGGAAAACCTATCACATGAAGGTGAAAGAAAAACTAAGGGAGACCAATCTTTAGCTAAGAGACTAAGAACACTTTGAACTCTGACCCCAAAACCTCTACTAAGTAATGTCATGACAAAACATCTGGGCTCTGGTACCTGCGCCTACGGATGGCAAACTTACAGAGTCCTGTTCTCAGAAATGACCACACAGGTCAGCTCTGCAGTGATGGCTCACACAGTGACATCTTCAATTGCCAATTTACAGAATTCCTACTCATAGGCAGGTCTTTAGATTACCACTGGAGCCACTGGAGACAATTTCTCTCTGTCACAGCATCTGGGAAACTATCAACATCACCCTACAATTCACAGATAATTAATAGGTGATGGAAAGTTAAGGCATTTCCCAGCCTAGATTCCTAATTACACAAACTCCACCTATCTCAGCTTATTGCTCACATTTTCTCATGGAGGTCAGCCAATCATCCCAAACGTATTTAGGTCCTTAAACTTTGAAAGCCATACACACACACGGTTTATAGAGCTACAACTTTTTCTGTTCTTGTGATGTGTAACCAGATAAAACAATGCTGACCTTAGTTTTTCATCCAGGTCTACTCACAGACAATGGTCAGAGAAAACATACAAATCTAGACCCTCAGTGAGGTTACTGACATCAGCATGTTGATCATTCTACACTTCCTCCCTGTTAAATGTGTTTCTTATATCCGACTCCTAAGGATGAAGCCCGAGGTACCTTTAAGTGTTCAAGGTCAGCCTCTATTTTACGAATGTACTCCATGATCTGGCTTTGTGAATCGGCACAAGCAGAGGGACTCTGGATCTCAAAACAGGAATCCTCCATAGCTCCCCAGCGCTGCTGGACCAGGAATTCTGGGGTGAACGGTGAAACAGCCCCATCAGAATGAGCATTCTGGGGAGAAGGCTGCTGGTGGTGTCCAGAGTCCAGAGAGGGGATGCCTGCCCCGGGCTGAAGGGGGAACGAGGAAGCAACCTCGTCGTCTGTGGAGCTCTCCTGCACCGGGTCATAGCCATCAAGGATCAGATAGGTTCCTACGGACAGACAGGACAGGTTGAAGAGGTTAGTACCACCTCCAACACATCGGAAAATAGATGTGGGGTGATGTGCTGACACCTTTAAAAGCTACTGAAACGTGAAAGTTAAAGTCACTCAGTCTTGTCTGACTCATTGCAACCCCATGAACTATACAGTCCACAGATTTCTCCAGGTCAGAATATTGGAATGGGTAGCCTTTTCCTTCTCCAGGGAGTCTTCCAAATCTAGGGATCGAACCTCGGTGGCCCGACTTGCAGGCAAATTCTTTACCCGCTGAGCCACCAGGGAAGCCCAAGAATACTGGAGTGGGTAGCCTATCCCTTCTCTAGTGGATTCTGACCCAGGAATCAAACTGGGGTCTCCTGCATTGCCAGAGGATTCTTTAACATCTGAAATAGCTTAAAAGCTATTAAAGAGGGGGAAAGGCCATTAAGTCCCAAATTTCCAAGTTACGTTTTCAGGACATCAGAAATAACAGAAATAATTTTCTTACTTCAGGTTAAAGCTGAACTTAGCAAACATTCCTGGTAATTCCAGAATAACTTCATGTTTGCTAGCATTTTACAAGTTAAAAGCTGAAAACTACCGAGTCTCTATATGATCGTACGACTCCTTTCCCTGTCAAATACCTACCTGGCCTCATATCCCACCATTTTCTCCCATATCCTGTGCTCTTTAACCACAAAATGCCTGCTCTGGCCTCGCAGACTGTGTGCTCACCTCCTCTGTTGGAACACTCTACTTCTGGACACCCACACAGCGTCTTCCTTCCCTTCCCCAGGGTCTCTGCTCAAGTACTACCTCACGAGAGGCCTTCTTCCCTGACCACCCTATCCATCCTCATTACTGTCTGCGCCCCTCAGTCTGACGTATTTTTCTGTATCATCCTTACTATCTGACATCTATTTATTTGGTAACTTATTTACTGTTACTCTTTCCCCAAGTGGTGGTAAAGCTTCATGAGAAGAGTGGATTTTTCTGTGTTTTATTCACTGTTACACCTCCCAGGACCTAGGATGGGGTCCAGCATAGAGTAGAAACAGTATTTACTGAATGAAAGAACAGACACTATACACAGACACGCAGACACACACACGAGATAATGCTTGGATATCCAAGCAACATCGATTTCAGCACATAGGACAAATAACGACGATCGAAATCAAAGTTTAAATGTGAAAGGAACTTGCCTGAGATGCGCAAATTAACATCCTTCTCTTCCTTTTTAACTGCTCCATCACCTTCTGATGGATTATCATCACTATGTGCTTCACGGGCATCAAAAAAGTGCTCTCCACTCTCATCAAGACCCCCTTCTGGCTCTGAGGGAGGCATCTCTGGGGTCATAATCATGTGGTCCATTACTAAAATGTCACTTGCCTGGCTCTCTTGGAATGCCAGTACTACTGAATCCCGTGGAGCAGAAGATTCAGTTGAAGTCCGTGGACTGTAACAAGTTGAAATGTCACCAGTTCCAGTTCTAAAGGGCATCTGTGCTTCAACAGGATGACAGGCCTTAATATTTTCAGGGTTCTGGATTCCACTGTCTGCCTGCACCCCCAGAGAGGCTGTCCTGCATCTTGGAAAATGTGGCCAGTCTTCCTGAGTGCTCTTCTCAGTCAAGCTCAGCTGGTGTACCAGCAGCTGCTTCAACAAACCCACTAGAAGATTTAGGAAGTGGGGAGAACACATGCATTCACATAACCTCAGACAGACAGAATTAAATTTGAGGAATTATAATTTCTCTCTTAAAGCCAGTACCTTTTTACTAACATACAATCAAAAACATTAATTTCACACAATCATTTTTTGTTTGGTTTGAAAAATGAAATAAAACACCATCTAGAGAAAATTTAACATTAAACTAGACAAAAAAAAAACCTGAAGAATTCTCAATAGAGATTTTCCTATTATTCTCCTATTTAAAACTGTTAAATAACCAATATCATACCTGCCTCCACTTTTTCTTCCATATAACTGGAATAATACCCCAAGGTACTTCTTAAAAGGATGTAGAAAAGCTGTATTAATCTAAACAAAAGAATCTGAAAGATCTACTTTTTCCAGAAGCAGACACTATCTACATAGGCATTACTTTTTCTAATTTTATTAGAGACACAGAACACTTATTTTATCATCTATAATAACCCAAAGAATCTCCTTAAATGGTGACGAAGAAAACAAAGCTGGCCTGTAAATTTAATTCCAATGTTTGGTACCATGCATAATTTCAAAGGATAAGGAAATATTCATTAGTTTTTAAAAATGACCTCACTAGTAACACAGCTTCCTTAGGTTGTTGAAAACAGAATCAATTTAATTTTAAATGGGCCAGTGCATGCTGTGAGGCCACTCAATGAGAGGGTCAGTGAAACAATGTTAGTGAAATCATCAGAAATCATTACCACTGTTAACTCAATGAGTCTAGAATAAAGTAGGTCTTAAATGACTTGACCGATTCCCTACTTTCAACTGCCTTAATTTCTGTCTTCCCTTTAAATAAAGTCTCCACACGGGTTTGAGTCTTTAACCCTCTGTCTCTCTGCCCTGCAGTCACTCCCTGAGAGATGCTATGAATTCATATGGCTTTGTCACTCAGAGCCACCTCTCTCCCTAACCTCCTCCAAAGTTCCAGCCTTAAAATTCCAACCCCCTGCTCATCCTTCCTCTTAAATGGCTTGCCATTCATTACCATCATCTCAACATGTTTTAAAATTGAGCCCACAATCTATGGCAAAGGAAAGAAGGAGAAAAGAAAGTGAAGCAGTGGGCAGTGGCAGTCCTTTCTAATTTTTGTATCTGACAATAAAACTGAAATTATCTCTAAATATTCCCTTTCCTTTGTCTTCACATCCAAAGAAGTCAATTGTTTTAAGTATTTGTTGGCTCCTCACTTCATTTTCATTTCTCTAACACCATTCTAGTCCAAACCCATTTAGCCTCAAGCCCAGACCATGCCAATCCTCCTTCCATTCAAATCCTTTCACAGTTCTCAGCTGGAGTATTCTCTTTCATTACTAATACATACACTCCAGCTTAAAAACTTCCAATGGTTCTTTCTCTGCAGCCAGCCTTTTCCCTTCCTCCAGTACACCTGAGACATGGGATGCACTCCTATCTGTACCAGTGGTTCTCACCCAGGCCGAAAAGGTGGGGGGGTAGCTAACAGAGTGGCAAGGACCACCCAGTCATGCACCTGTGTGTGTGTGTGTGTGTGTGTGTGTATGTGTGTGTGTGAAGAATGGGCTGTGGTGAAGCATACTACAGTATCCACAAGAAAAACAGAAGAATATCTGTAGCTTGAAATAGTCCTCAACACTCTGTGGGGTGCCACCCTTCAATCTAGTCTTCAGGGTCCATGACAGCTGGGCTCCACAAAGTGTCCTCCAGCTTTCTAACCTTGTCCCACAAGTCCTTTAGCTTGTGTGGTCTCCCACACAGGCCAGCTGCCCTACTCACTGCTCTCTGAACACCCTCAGAGGTTTAGCCTTTTTGTTTTTGGTCCTACCATTTTTCCTTTCTTTTTTTTTTTTTTTTTAATAAATTTATCTATTTTAGTTGGGGGCTAATTACTTTACAATATTGTAGTGGTTTCTGCCGTACATTGACATGAATCAGCCCTGGGTTTACATATGTTCCCCATCCTGAACCCCCCTCCCACCTCCCTCCCCATCCCATCCCTCTGGGTCATCACATTGCCCCAGCCCTGAGCATTTGTCTCATGCGTCGAACCTGGAATGGTGTTCTGTTTCACATATGATAATATATATGTTTCAATGCTATTCTCTCAGAACGTCCCACCCTCACCTTCTCCCTCAGAGTCCATAAGACTGTTCTATGCATCTATGTCTCTTGACTTCTATTTATTCTCCTATTAAAAAATACCTATTTTGAGTCTTACCCATTCTTCAAGGCAGTAATCACAGCTCTCTTGTTTTCTAATGCCTCCCTTCTCTGATAACTTAAACCAGATCAATTTTGACATACCTGTAAAGCTTATCTACTTAAGAAGGTAGGGGAAAGTTTTCTGTCATCTTCCAAACTAGACTGTAAAATTCTTGAAGGGAAAATTCATAGTTTATACTTTCTTGACTCTCCCTAAATGGTTGCATAGTACATTATAGAACTCTGGTGCTTAATAAGTACATCTGTGTTAACATATGAATAGAACTTACAATTCCTTAGTGCATCCAGCGCCCACCGTTCTTCCGAGACAGGCAAGTGTGGATCTGGGACTGTGACTTGATAATTCACTCCAACCTCCTTCAGTGTCCTGTCTGCATGCTGCTCCTTTGCAAACTGTCTCTCAGCCACAAAGAGGTCATCTACCTCCGACTTCCCAGAGGTACCCAGAGAATGAGACTGAGGTTTTGATGACATTAAAGGAGACTCTAATCCCAAATCTCTGTCTGTTCAATGGAACAGAGAAAGTAGAATACATCTTAACAAAACTTTTAATGTGAAGCACCCAGAAAAATATTTGGAAAAAAATAACCACATGAGCTACAGAGACTGTCCATGAAGTAAAATGCATGTACTACGTGTGGCATTATGATGGCACATGGAAGGCACATAAGCAAAGTCTGTTACAGTGAACAGCGGATGCCAGACCTGCATAAACCAAAACAGTCAAGAGTTTCTTCACATTTTATTAACTAACATGTAGACTACTTTCTTCCAGGTTAACTTTGCAAAACAGTTTACCTGGACTCTGCAGACCAGTGACTGAAATGTCGTGATGTTCCACTTTTAATTTTGGAGGTTCTTCTTCATCGTTGTCTCCTCTACAGAAGAAAAAATAAATAAATAACCTTTTAGCTTCACAAGGTGCCTAAAGATCATTGCAACAAAATGTTAAGAATCATCCATCCTTTTTCTGATGCCACTCAGAAGCAGAGGCGCACTCACTCGCACGGCGGTGGCTGCGGCAGCGGAATGGGCTTTGTGGACTGCTCCTTCACGGACGCGGCCATCCGACATATTAGGTCCTGCCAGCTGCACATTTGAAAAGAGCACAAAATACACACAGAAGGGAAAGGAAAACGAAACACACTTTAAATATACTCAGACAGCAGAAATAAAAACAACCAACTATACCAGAAACCAAACCAAACCAACAAACAAATAACCCTATTTCTGCCAGAGGGTATCTTTATTTTGGAGACATACTATTAAGTAGAGATTATAAAAACTCTGTACCTTAAAGAAAAACTTAACAACATTATGGATACCCTACCCATTAAAGAAACTTCACTTGACACTTGCAGAATTTTTTCTTTAGAAAAGATACTTTTCCAAGTAAGAGACAAGAATACTGGAGTGGGCTGCCATGCCCTTCTCCAGGGGATCTTCCTGACTCAGGGATCAAACCTTTATCTCTTACAACTCCTGCATTGGCAAGTGAGTTCTTTACCACTAGCGCCACCTGGGAAGCCCAAGTAAGAGACAGCTATCTAAAAAAGAACAAGTTCTTAAAAGAACACCTCTCAAAGAATCCAGAGGAAGTATCTGTATCCACACAGTTTTTGGTTTTCAAAGCCCTATTACAAAAGCAAGGTTAAGATTGTGGAATATTATATTCAGAATAATAAGACACAACAGCGCGAGGTAGCTATGTCCAGTACATACACAGTCTTTTCAGAAACTGTCTGTGCCACCAGTTCATAAATTTGGGCTCCATTATCAGACATGGAGATGACGAATAAAGCTTTGTTATCTGAAAAAAACAAGACAAATTTACTCTAATGATATGACCCACAGAGGCTGTGAAAGATGTTTCTAGTGTGCTGGTACTATTGTGCATCTTAATCTAAGTAAAGGTTACACGTGATCACTCTGTAGACACTCATTCACTTGGTAAAAACTCATCAAATACAACTTAAAAATTTTGCAAATTATTTTATCTTATACTATATATACATACTTTAATAAAACAAAGATTATAAAAGCTAACACTAACTCCACAGTAATTTATTAAAAACAAAAAAGTGTTATTATCTAAATTATTGAACTAAACATTCTTTTTGCATTTATTCCACATTGCTTTTTTGCTAAATGGCTAGCTGGTAATATGCAGTAGGTGTTGATGAAAAGAGGTCATAAATGTATCTTACCACCATGGAATTAACAATTTTAAAAAGGGATCTCCATATCAAAAAAGCAAAGCCCTGCCAACGGCTAAATTAAGTATTTCTTTTGGTAAATGTCATAGTGCACTTGAGAATATGAGCATTATTTTCAAATATCTTCTGATATTGATTTCTAACAATACCGCAGTGATAAGAGAACAGACTCTGTATGATTCAATACCTTTAGACAATAAAATTTTATACCCAGTTATATGTCCCCAGATATGTTCCTGTATCTCCTGGTTTATAGTCTATGGGAACCTGAATATAATTTCTAACCTGTTGTTGTGTGCAAATTATATAAATCTTAATTACGTTGAATTGGGTCATAGTGCTTTTCCAGTCTACTATATCCTTCTACTTTTCTGTCTGTTCATTCTATTAATTTTTGAGAGCTTGATATTGAAACTCCAACTAAAACTCTTAACTTATCTACTTAAAAAAAATCATAATATATAATGGAACCATATGTAACTTTGTTCTGTATTTTCCAAGTCTCTGGTAAAGGTGTTATCATACTTTCATAATTTAAAATAAATATATATTTTATCTTCTCAAAAAAATAAATAAAAATAATCTAAAACAGTACGTCTACCTGCTATATTAGATGCTGTTCAATTCAAATAAATTTTTGCCCAAATAAACTCTTGTTGAAGTTTTTAAAGAAACTAACAAAACAATGAAAGCCTTTTCAATAGCATTAGCTCCAATTCACTATCTTCACTGATTTGAACATGAAATAAAGATCAGAGTAATATGCAGAAAAATTTTAAATGTGAAAAATTATTCAGAGAATCTAAGCATCCTAAATAATTTGGGGATATTAAACTCATAATTCACATTCTAGGCAGTAAATGCATTTCACTTGATCTGTGTAAGAATATAAAAGGAGCAGAACTCCATGCCAGCTGTGCAACTTAGACAACACTCAGTGTCTTATGCAATGTCATAATGAACCTGGAGATAAGTGTCATTCAGCGGACATACTCGCCTGTTGCCACTTGTCGAACCAACACCGTATTCAACTTGATGACAGGGCTAAATGTGTGTTTGCTGTCAGCTGTAGATGCCAGAATCTTACTGTGACACCTTAACACCAGTCTATCATCCTGCTTTTGTAACAATACAAGAATATCTTCCAGCAGCAATGTATATAGATCTAAAAATAAAAATGTAGGAAAAGGTGATTAGTACAGAAACTGAGACAAGTTTTATAAACTTTATAACAATTTGACATAGAAAACTGATTTCTGGTAAATCTAGTAAATTTTAAAAACTGACTTGCTATTGTGTTTTTTAATTTCATTTTTAATAATTCATTTTTAAAGTATCACAACAAATAAAAAACAATGGCTCTTCACCACGGATAATTTGAGATAGAGAAGTTTAAAAGCAGCTTAGCCTGATCAGCATACAAAGATAGAGACAGGACTGAATAATGACAAAATTTTCTGCTTCATTCCCAAATAAGTATTTAACACACTTCACATGTAAAAAAATAACATAAGCAGATGTTCTATAAATGTATAAATAACATGAAGTACCACTGCTAACTGCTGTGACTAAAAAATGTGAGTGGATGTCTTTTCTCTTTGGCATAAGCAAACTTTCCTATTCTTTTTCTTTCTCTGCTCTCCCCCAAATTGGCAGATAGTACACCTACCAATAGTTTTATCTCTATTCACCTTCCAAACCAATGGCCCTTCGTGAATCATCTTCCTTTTTGTTAAATCCAAATTCTGCCAAAATAAGGAGAATTATACATAAATTATTTCCAAGCACATAGATGATATTCCATAGTGTCTCCTTTCAAGAAATTCTTAATATAAAAGACATCATTTACATTCACTATTATTGATATCTGTCAGCTACTGAAAATAGAATAAAAATCCAGTTAAAGTAAGCTGCATAAAATGTTCTAAAAAGGAAAATGCATCTTGTAGAAAAACGCTCAAGAGTAAAGTCTTCCCAATCTCACTCTAAACAGATGACAATAGCTAATAAAAATGAAGCAAACATTCAGTCCCTAGAGTCTCAACCCCCTTCCTTATTTTTTTCTATGCATAACTAACTAGATCATGGCTTATGCATATGAAGCCTCTGAGTTCTAGGCTCTCATTCCAAAAAAAGCTCTAAGGACAGCATTCACAGAAGTCTAGGAAGTACTCAGGCTTGCTCTAAATATTAATAACTTGAGAGAATCATCTTTTAGTATAAGCAGCTCTAGAAAAATCTTAAGTCTCTGGAAGTTAGGAAGCTCAGCATATCAGCATGTGTTTTGATAAGCTGTTATGTATGACATAAAAGTCTATTTTAATAGTTACCAAATAAATCTGCCAAAAGAACCAGTGAAACAGTACAAGAAAGACTTAAAATCCTCAGAAGTTAATTAATACAAAAACTCCATGTACTAGAAATAGCAATTCATAAATATTTTACTATCATTCCAGTAATGGTTTCAACTTTAATGCTTTGGAAGAGCTTCATAGAAAAATACTTATATTCCTTAACTCAAAAATCTGGAAAGTTCCCACAGTAAACAGCCCTCCTCTTACTCAAACTATAGAGTACAATAAAATTAAACAATAAGGAATGTTCCTTAGTCTCTTGCAAATTCTTGTCACAAAAAGTTAGCTTCACACAAAATACTCCTCTGATGAAAGACTAAAGCAGTCTTTACACACAGACCAAGACATTTAAAAGGAAGAAAAGAATCCTTAGTATAAACAACCTATGATATAAGAACTCCTTCAGGTGATGTATGTTCCCACTGAGATGTTAATCATCTGCCAGGTCTTCAGTAAATTTTATTTTTTAAGTAATGATTAGACCATCTCTTACCCTGAGCTCTTCAACATTTGGGTATTCTGACAACTTCAGATTAGAGGTATCAAGGCGACGCTGATAATCTTCCAAGCGCTGAAAATCAGACAGGACAGAGCTAAGGTTACTCCTTTGGCAATCAATGACCTCCCTGTTTCTTAATCAAATGCGGACACTCCCCCTGCATTTACTGAGCACTCTGCAACATCGGCCACAACTGACAACTCACTCTTTCTTAAAACACTCCCTTCTTTTGGCTTTGGTGATACTACCCTCTCCTGGTTTTCCTTCCACCTATTTAGCTCTTCCAATCTTTTTTTCAAACTCTCTGGCCTCTAATTATCTTGTATTTACTTTCTAAATATGCAAATCATGTACATGGTACAAAATTCAGAAGGTAATATAAGGCACACAAAAAACAGTAAGTTTCCCTCTATGCTTGTCCATGCTTTCCCCACCCCCAGTTTTCTCTAAAGAAGTAATCACTAATACCCATTTCTTGGGTAGCCTATGAAGAAAATTCTAAGCAAAAAAGAACACATATGGATATAAGTTAGCTTGCCTCTGTGCATGCTGTGTGTAGATGTACCCTTTTTAAAAGAAATATATGGTAATATAATATTTTCATATGTGTATCACTTATTCAAAAATAACAATATAGTCATATACACATTTCTGTGTGTGCATCACATCAATGTATCTTGGTGATGGTTCCATTAGCAAATACAGAGTGGGCTCATTTTTTCAGTGGCTGTGTGGTATTCAACTTTGTGAAAAAACTATAGTTAAATTACAGCTTACTAATGGACGTGTATATTAGGATACACTTCCAGAGGAAGAACGGTTGGATTAAAGGATACATGCATTTTTCCCAAGATTATAAAATATTTCTAAATAGAAAGGTTGCATGTATATAGTAAATTCCCATATACTCATCTACATTCCACAATTAACATCTGCTATATCTGTTTTATCATGTATCTGTCCATCTATTCATCCCTCTATCTATCCATCAATCCATTTGATATTTTGGATGTGTTTCAAAATAAGTTACATATATAAGCACACTTTAAACATTTTATCATTAACAGAGCTAACAAGAGTTCAGTATCATTAACGGGAGTTCAGTATCTGTTTACAGTTGTTTTTTTCAAAGTAAAATTTACATACAGTGAAATGTACACATTTTAAGTGTACCTTTCCACGAGCTTTTACCAATGCATATATTTACACAGTCAAACTCCTATCAAGATATGAAATATGGCCATCACTTCAGAAGGCTCTCTCATACTTCCTCCTAGCTAATATCTGTTCCCACATCCACAGTGACAAACCACTTTTCTGATTTTTTTCCACCATAAATTAGTTTAGCTAGGTCTTATAAGGGAGAAGGCAATGGCACCCCACTCCAGTACTCTTGCCTGGAAAATCCCATGGACGGAGGAGCCTGGTAGGCTACAGTCCATGGGGTCGCTAAGAGTCGGACGACTGAGCGACTTCACTTTCACTTTTCCCTTTCATGCACTGGAGAAGGAAACGGCAACCCACTCCAGTATTCTTGCCTGGAGAATCCCAGGGACGGCGGAGCCTGGTGGGCTGCCGTCTATGGGGTCGCACAGAGTCGGACACGACTGAAGCGACTTAGCAGCAGCAGCAGCAGCAGGTCTTATAAGTTCACAGACAGTAAAGCGTCTGCCTGCAATGGCATCTGCCTGCAATGCGGGAGACCCGGGTTCGATCCCTGGGTTGGGAAGATACCCTGGAGAAGGAAATGACAACCCACTCTAGTACTCTTGCCTGGAAAATTCCATGGATGGAGGAGCCTGGTAGGCTACAGTCCATGGGGTCGCAAAGAGTCGGACACAACTGAGCGACTTCACTTTCACTTATAAGTTCACTAAACAGAATATATATATGTGTACTCTTGTGTCCAGTTTCTTTCACTCAGAATAATGTTTGTGAGATTCACCCATTAACACTGGTATTAACTTTAGTTTATGACTATACTACATTTGGTTTATGCTACAAACATTTCTGTGGAAGTCTATGGGCATATATCGTCATTTCTCTTGGGTAGATCACTAAGAAGAGAATGCTGGATCAAAGGATGAACATGTGAATATATGTTTTTTAAATTTAGATATAAATTTCTAATTTTCCCTCTGGGGTTATAACATTTCACATTACAAACAACAAACTTGGAAGTTCCTATTTTTCCAAAGTTTTACCAACATACTGAATGAATGAGCAAACAAGCAGCTAGAGACGCTCAAGAGAGCCAAATACAACTCTGACATCCTACCACAAACTGATCTGGACCCACCTACTACATGAATAGGTAACCAGTGTTCCACCCTTCAATTATGTAATAACAACTACAAGCGTTACTGAACAGGCTCTGGGTGACACGAATTCAACATTCTTATTCTCACTGTCATCCTGTGTCTTCTTGCTTTTCCCTTCTTACCTGCTTGTTCTCTGCCTCCTTAACAGCCTGGTTCACATAATTTAAGATCTGACGACAGTGATCTGCAGCTTTCTTCACCTTCTCCCTTTCTGTTGGCCACTCTAAATATGTTGAAAAAATCCAAAATGTAAAACGGAGGAAATCAGGAAAGAATATAAGCGTATATGTGTATATATATAAAGGAGATACCACTTTATTTCAATAGTATGAAAGCATACTAAGACCCTGAATATTTTTATACCAGGATAAAAAACCTACAGCAGAATCTCAATTTAGGTAGTCTTTGGACAGGTAAGAATTCTTATCACAGTCTTTAAGCATAAATACTAATTTTTAAAAAAGAAATCAAATGTGAGGAGTGATGCTTTATATCAAGTGTCAAGCCCACCTGAAGAAGTAGGTTTCATTCACATTGTAAGCTTATATAAACAAGACTCCTTTCTCCCTGGAATTTCAAAGTGCATAGCCTACAAGATGATGTACAGTTGACTAGTTAAGCAATATTTTTGAGTGATAAAACAATTGCAAATAGCTCCAACGTAAGTTTCTTTAAATTTGGGATTAAAGAAAGAAAATAACTTACAATACTTGTTATCATTAAAAGAAGATGAAATTCACCAAAACGTATTGAGATTGTGTTGAGGTTATGTTTTGGTAAAGAATACCAAATCAGAATATTCGAAATTATAATCCTCTAAACAACAGTTCAATTATACTGAATAAATATATTAAAGTATGAAAATTAATATGCATGAGTATTTTCCAATTCCCAGGCATAAGAAACAGGCATTTAATTGCACAGAAGTATTGAGAACTAAGTAAGTTTAAGAACCTAAAGCTCAATTGAGAAACTCAGATTCACTTCATATTTTAAAACAAGTGAGTTGGAGTGATAATACACTGATTGGACTTAATTAAAGTACATATCAATAGATATAAAACATCTCTTCAACCTGGTATAGGGCTTTCAACTTTGGTATAGGGCTTAATCAAAGGAAATATGATGATACATGCTAGAGGAAGTATTGGTAAATTTTTTCGGTGTATTTTACAGGCCAAATGGTCTTTGTCACAACTATTTAACCCTGATGTTATAGAGTAAAAGTAGTCAGAGATAATATTTCAACAAGTGAGCATAACTATGCTCCAATGAAACTTTACTTACAAAAATATGTGTGAGCTAGATTTAACCATGATCCATAGTTTGCTTAAACCCTGTGCTTGAGCTACTAATGGAGTACATTAAATCAAATAGCCTGAAGACGACTGGAATCTTGCTAGAATATTCTGCCATATGACTTGGAAATTCAAAGCGCCAGACACCCGGATGCTGTGAGACATTATTTAGCAGAATGTGTTTTTGTTGTTGTTATTCTTAAGCTCTTTAATTTCAGTGAGAATGCTGTACCTGTGTATTTGGCAATATTGTCCAAGAGAAGAGGGTACTTAGTAAGCCTCTGCATTTGAGTGGGAATGATATCCTTTAGCTGCAGACGACGACACAGTGGATTACTCTCAGCATCCTAAAATTAAAGGCAAATAAGTGAATTTGTAATTCTTATTAGGACTATAATTACCTAACATGCACCATATATTCATCATACTAATGTCTTCACCATCACAGTTCTGGTTATTAAATCAAGATTTAAAACCTGCCAAGACATACCACTGGCACACTCCACTTCTGTTTTCTCCTTTAATCATATAACGTAGGCTTTATCACTCAGTAAATGGCTCTGTGCTATCTGTTTAAGCAAGGATTGAGAACATCCATAGTCATCTCTAAGAACTGCTTTCTTGTGAAAGAAGTTTTATCTTCACATACTAAGAAAATCTAGTTACGTTTTCCAACGACTGGCTTTCCTACCAAAAGCTAATCAGTTAATCTGCTATCTGCCACTCCAAGTAGGCACAGTAGATCATAAATATAGATATATCAGCTCAGCTGTAACCGAGGTCTGTAAACTTCTCAATAATATGCCAGACATGGCTTTGCATGTCATCAGTCTCTGTCACAACTATTCCATTCTGCTGTTTTAACACAAAAGCAGCCAGAGACAATACCTAAAGGAATGAACTTGGCTCTGTGCAGTAAAGTTCTAAGAAGGCCTCCAAGATTCCAATTTACTGGTGTACAACCTGTATAACCCACCCCCTGCCCTTGAGTGTGGACAAAACCTATCAATATGGTGGGTTATCGCTCCTGTGATTACGTGACTATCAGTTAACTCTGAGTCAATCAAAAAGGAGATTGTCCTAGGTGAGACTGACTTAATCAGAGGAGTCTTTAAAAGCAAGCTCTGTCAGAGAACCAAGTTCCTACTGGCCTGGAAGAGAAGGACACATCTTATAAACTTCCTACAGGGGCTATGTGGCAAAAAGATTTGGGCACTTGCTAGTAGCCCAGAGCAGCTGCTAGCCAACAACAGCAAGAAGACAGGGTTCTCAATTATACATTTACAAGGAAATGAATTCTGCTGACAACTAGTGAGCTTGAAAGAGTCCTCGATGAGAACTGCAGCTGCAAGTGATACCTTGATTTCAGCCTGATGAAAGCATGAAGAAAGGACATAGATAAACTGTATCTGTACTCTTAAACTACAAAACTGTGACATGATACATCTGCATCAAGTTGTAACATTTGTGGTGATTTCTTTACAGCAATACAAAATAAACTGTGTTCCAATAAAACTTTATTTACAAAAACAGGGAAGAGGCTGGATATGGCCAGTGGGCTCTAGTTTACTGATGGTTATCTATACCAATATATACCCCAGTAATTGACTCTTCTCTGGGCTGGCTATAAGGCCCTTCTCATGTTTTGACAGTATTATTTCAATAGTGTGCATGGCCATTTCCTGCCAATATCTCCAAGGCAATATGAACTTCTATGTCAAATATTTTAATCTCATCATATATTCTTTATAATTCACCATTACAATATCATCTTTATATCCTCCAGTAATTTAAGAGATAATGTATGGCTTTAAAAATGTAAACATAGATATAACCCTTATGCAAAATTTTAGTCTTAGAATTCCCCTAGTTCATCCCATAACTGACCCCCCAAAAAACTGTATTTTTTTTTGTTGTTACATGACTCACTCAACTCACTTGCACAAAAGTCTGGAATCGAGAATCCTTTTTCTGGCGAGACTTGATCATTTCCAGGGCAAAGGGTTGGTTACTGCAAAAAGTAGCAGCAGCATGTTTCAACTTTTCCTCCCCGGGTCCACTGAACTGTGCCAAGAACACAAAGAACACAATAGAGAATGGGATACTGAGCTTATATAAGGCTAGGCAAAATGAGAGACAGCCACAATCCTTCCAATATCCCAGTAAGTATCCCCAAGTGATAAGGAGCAGAAATCTACATATTTTATGTGGATTATCAAGGATTCTCCACTAAAAAACTTCTGACTCCGACATAGCTAGACCTTTTTTGATCATAGTCTAGTATTTTCTTGTTCATAGCTTACCACAATTTACTATCTTTCCAGTCTATCCCATTTCTAAATCTGACAGAAAGGTTGATACCTGGGGAATATGAGACACAAAATGCTTAAAGACTGAGATTAAAATTTGATTTTCTTAGAATATGACACCTTCACAAAAATTACTGTCTTACTGCTGTAGGAAGAAAATCCTTGGGATTCAAGTTTGCTTTCTTACTTATGAAATCCAGGGCAGGTCATAACTTCTCTGGGTCACAATAAAATTAAATCACCTCCGCTTCACCTACGCAGAAGGTGGAGCTCCATCCCTTAAATTTCTCTTGGGAAAGATTCATAAGCCTATGAACCTCTTTTACTAAAAATTATACTTTTTACTGGCTGTCCAGGTGGTGCTACTGGTAAAGAACCCACCTGCCAATGCAGGAGATGTTAAGAGATTCAGGAGATGTTAAGAGATGCGGGTTCGACCCCTAAGTTGGGAAGATTCCCCTGGAGAACAGAATAGCAACCCACTTCAGTGTTCTGCCCTGGAGAATCCCCATGGACAGAGGAGCCTAGTGGGCTACAGTTCATGGGGTTGCAAAGAGTCGGACAAGCACAAGCACTTAGTGAGTGACTAAGCACAGCACAGCACAGGGCATTTGTAGGTAAATTCTCAGTACTTTTCTCTTCAACTATGAAGCATACAAAGTGGTATTTTAATAGGTTGCTCCAATGTTGTATTCTTATTTTAAATATGATACTTAACATATTCAGAGATGAGACTGGTAGAATTTTTGGTATGTTAGTCAATCTAGGTACCAGGCAATTACTAACAGCAGCTGGGTTTACAAAAGAAAATAACGCCCCAGGCTCAAGCAGTTTTACAGTGGTTTTACTAGCAGCAAAAGTACATATAAGGTGGTCTCATGGGAGCAATACTGAAAAAATACTCTCCAAAACTATTTTTAAAAGATAAAACAAATCTAGACACCTATTTATGATTTCTGCTTTTAGTATTTCTGGCCAATGCTTTGCCCTAAATTAACCTCTTGTACCTAGCAGCAACTAACCAAATTGGTTAGTCCATTTTGTTTTTCCTCAACCTCTTATAGGCAAAACACATTGGTCAAGAATACAATTCTTTTTACATGATCTAAAATAAATTTTCTGTCCCACTTTTAAGAGGTATCTTTATTTCACATGTAATATTTATGTAGTCCAAAGGGCTATTACAAGAGGACCAACTGTACTTTTGCACTTTATTAATGATGAATCTCACTCGACAGGTGGTGTTAAACATTATTTATATGAGATGTAAATTAAACTGCTTCAAATCAAGATGATAAGTCCATATGACTTACAACTTTGTAATCCAAATGGAGAAGAAAATTGATGCTACGCTATGTCATACTATAAGTCTTCTATTTCAAGTTTGGTAGTGTGCTGCCAAGCCCACAGAACTCAGAGATCAGGAAACAAAATGAGTCACACGACCACAGAGCAGCCACAGAATAAGTTGAATTTTCTAGGAAGTTAAGTCTCCTTAACAACAATAATGCCAGCGTGGGTCTAAGGAGAAAATGCTTTGGAAAGTTCAGTAAATGCAAGGTGAGACTGGATTAGGATTCCCTGATCCTGTTTTACATGTCAAGTGGCTAATCATTAAGAAGAGATCTACTAACAGATTAGTAGATTCTGAGTCATGGTCTCACCATCAGAGAAGAGAGTAAGATGAAGATTGTTTTGGTCAACTTTCCAGCATTTAATCTTTTTAAAAGTTATCACTGTACCATTACCAAAATCTTTTGGCATTTCCTCAAGCAGTCTACATACTGAAGGAAGTATCTGTTGGCATATCTAAACAGTTCCTGTTCAACCAGTGTTAAAATTTTGGGAACCACGTCACATGTTTTACTATTACTCATAGACTTAACTACAGGACTTTCTTTAAGCGTTTAGATCAAACCCACTTTCCTGTAGGAAAATTTTCTGTATGTTCTAGTTTAGGTATCCCTGCTATCTATTTCCAAAATAACCTGTATTCTCCCCTTTTTGTAACACTAATCACACTTGAAATAATGACTGTTCTTTTCCCCCACTGATTATAAGCTCCACAAGGGCAGGAGCCATATCTGTTCTGACAGCCACTGTATCCCCAGCACCTAGACCAGTGAGTATATGCTGACAAAGAGACAGCCAGAAAGATAAATCCAATTTGCCAAGCAGCTACTATAGTCTCTGAACTGTCTTTCCTTACACTGTAAATAAGGTTAAGTAATTTTCACTTTTCTGCTGTTGTGATGGTAGCTCTCAATCTGTAATTGTCCAGTGTTTTACAGTACATTTTTGAGATTTTGACAACAAAAGACAGTTAAAATTCCACATCAGTTAAATTATTTTTATCAAGGTCCATTTTACTCTACATTCTTTAAAACACAAAGAACTATTATCTTTAATTTGATGAGAAAAGAGCATGCAGTTGAATGGGCACTTATTAGAAGACTAATTAAGAATACACACTTGGACCCTTTTTATCTTTACATTAAAGGATGAGTTTGCATACTTGGGAAGGTTAGCAGTTTAACCTTAAATCTGATCAAATGTCTATGAAAATTTTTAAATGAAATCGCCAATGTCCTTACCCAGATCAGCAAATCTTCCCCAATCTGATCAATAACAGAGGTCTCATTCCTCTTCCGAATAGCCTTCATTTGCTCATTCAACCCAACTAAGGGGGGGAAAAAACAATGAAAAAAAAATCAAGCATACATTCATTTCAGGCTGAGATACTACTGGTAGTATCATGAATCTAAATTTTAAAAAAAGGATTTTCATAGTATAGCTTCTTCCCTCAAAGCTCAGTCAGTAAAGAATCCACCTGCAATGTAGGAATCTGCCTGCGATGCAGGAGACCTGGGTTTGATTCCTGGGTCCAGAAGATCCCCTGGAGAAGGAAATGGCAACCCACTCCAGTATTCTTGCCTAGAAAATCCCATGGACAGAGGAATCTGGCAGGCTACAGTCCATCGGGTTGCAAGAGTCAGACACAATTTAGCGACTAAGCCACATAGCTTCTAATTGCTTTAAATATAAATCTGGACATAATTCCTATACATCTACATATTTTTAGTTCTATATGAAAACCAGTTGCCAAAGCATAAAATAATGTGGAAACTAGCACATTATATACAGTACAGGGGCATCAAATACGCATTTAACCTCAAGGTTCCATCTGTAACCAGCCATGCTTGTAAGAAAACAAACTTCAACTGTACAAGTGAGCCTACCCACTATTCCTCTCAAAACGTGTGTTCCCAGGCAATGGACATCATCATGCTCAAATGTGTCATGCACTGGTGAGACTCAGGATCACCCACACAGGAGCAAAAGGCAACCAATCGGTGGGTGGGCATTGCTAGGTGGTGATGGCATCCTTGATGAAGGAAAGACTAAAAGTAAGGGTCCTGGAAAAACAGTGACTTACAAAGAGAGGAACTGATACTACTGTCTCCAAAGCCCAAGATGACTACAACCAGGGACAGACAGCAGCACTGATTTTTAATGTATTCATTCAAGCATTCCAAGCAACAAAACCATAAAATAATTTAATTCCTGAATGTTTTGGATTATATGCTATATATCACTACTTACAAAATATATTTATACATATATTATACAGAGTATATATTTTAAAAAACATATATAATGTAAGTAATCAGGAATTTTCAAGGGTAATTTTAACTATTTATGTTTTTTGTCTTAGGCATTGACTTCAGGCCCTAAGTTCTGTGTTAATACTCTGAATAAAAAAAGCTGATGTGGTGGAAGTAAGGAATTGGGGCGAAGTTCAAAGATCCAATTATTTCTTTACCTTATGCTCACATATTAATTATAGAATTTCAGGAATGCCAATATGGACACATTTATTTATAAGATTTTACTGTTATGGTGCCTTTTTATACCAACAATCTTTTATCTATTGGAAATGTTAGGAACAAAGATCAGAGTCCATTTATCTTACTGTGAAGTTGAAGAATATCTTCTAAGTTTGAAAAAATTTTCCGTAGTTCTGAAGGTGACAAAATTCCTTCTCTGGATACTCGTTGATAAAACACTTGATCTAGAACCTTCAATGTTCGAACATGAGCTCTTTCAGTGTAGAACAATTCTAAGCAGAAAAATAGGAAATATAAAATGTTACCTTACTTATTAGAATGAGATCAAACATAGGCTTTGGCTGAAATTAAGTACCATATGAGTAATGTAATCATTATTTATAGTTTTGACAGGATATGGTATCTCTGAAGTCACTTCTTAATTCCATCAAACTCTACTATATACTGGCTCTAAGAGTTGAATACTGCTAAATGAAAAGTATCATTTAAAACTATTTTGTACTTACAATAATGTACTCCAAAATCCATTGGTTGCCAGCACCAACTAATCTCAACTACCACATTAGAAAACTGTAAGTCCAAATATCACATAGTCTTTGAACTGCACCCTCTTCAGAAGTAACAGCATTTTATGTTATCTAACTTGCCTATTAACTCTCTTTTAATTAATTAAGTAGGCTGCACTGGGTGTCTGCTGCTGCCCGTGGGCTTTCTCTAGCTGCAGCAAGCAGGGGCTATTCTCTGGTTGTGGTGCATCGGCTTCTCATTGTGGTAGCTTCTTCTGTTGCAGAGCACAGACTCTAGAGCGCAAGCTTCAGTAGTTGCAGCACATAGGCTTAGTTGCCCCACAGCACGTGGGATCTTCCGGGACCAGGGATTGAACTCGTGTCCCTTGCATTAGCAGGTAGATTCTTAACCACTGGACTACCAGGGAAGTCCTGCCTATAGGCTCTTATTTCTGAGGCCAAACTTTTTAATTTCACTATGTCTTAATGTTGCTAGACACAGGAAGTATATTTATTCAAATCACAACTTAAAGATAGTAACAGGTACAGCTTCCGTGTCATATACGCTACGATAAAATAAAGAACATTACACAAGGATAAAGGAAGATCTAGATTTTAGTTTTCTTCCCATCACTTGCCAGCTGCATGATCCTGATTAATTCAATTAGTTAGTCTGAGCCTTGGCTTTCTCATTTATAATCTATGCACAAAAAATAACTGAGCCTGAAAGTAAAGTGAGGGCACAAGTGTTGTCTCAATGATTTTTCACATTTAAGATCTATAATGATATGAATTTTAAATAACTTGAACGCTAAACTCATTTTCTTTTAAAATTATCAATAAGAATCATACAATCACTTGCATTTTTAAGTTGGAAAGTTCAGGGATCATCTATTAGTTTCCTCTCTGTTCAAAACAAACGGTGAGTATAAACTCTGAAGTAAACTCCAAGGTTTGGGGGTTGGTTTAACTCTAATAAAACTCAATATATGTGAATAACAAAAATGAATTAAACTCACCATTAATTACTTCCTGTCGTTTGATCTCACAAGGCTTTAGTCCCAATAACACTTCTCGACTGACGAGCTGTTGCCAGTTGGGTGGGTCCATCTCTAAGTCATTTTCAAACTGTTCATCCTCACTCTGACTTTCTCCAAAAGCTATGCTGTCAAATCTAATGAAGTACAAATAATGATTTCTATTTCAGGACATAAGATGGACAATGGGAGACAGCACAAGTCTTTACGTTACAGTCAATCAGTCAGATTTCTGAAGTATTACTTAGCAGAGCCTGAAATATCATCCTCCCTTACAAAATAGCTTACATGTGTTATAAACACCTCCATAAATTTTTAAATAGTTGTGTTTATTAAGAAATTTCTTTTATACTATCTAACAGATTTGTGCATAGGGCTTTTTTTCCTTTAAAACTAGGACTTTAGGGAAAAAACATATATTTCTTAAAATATGCCCTACTGAAAGCTACTTTAGGCTTACTTACTTTCGAAAGGGCTTTGGTGTCCCATGTTCAGTCACTCTAAAACAATGGAGAATAGACAGTCAACATACAAATAAAATGGTGATGAAAAAATTGATGACAAAGATTTTCAAAATTGTGTTAAACCACAGTGACTGATAAATAATTCTTCTGTATATTGCAATGACTTAATATCAAATAAATTAAAAAACATTTCAGTACCTATCTAATATTTACTACCAATAAATTCTATTTTTTTCCCCAAAAAAGCATGTAGAAAAAAACCACTACTAAGTATAGGCATACCGCTGCTAAGTCGCTTCAGTCGTGTCCGACTCTGTGCAACCCCATAGACAGCAGCCCACCAGGCTCCCCCGTCCCTGGGATTCTCCAGGCAAGAACACTGGAGTAGGTTGCCATTTCCTTCTCCATATAGGCATACTATACAGTGAGAAACTTTTAAGCAATGTCCTAAACACCCCTAAGACACCACTGAATTACCTTTCCACTTCCCATTCCTCCTCCTGCACCTGGTCTAATGGAGGAGGTGGGAAATCAAAGATGGTGTTGGGAGTACGAGGAGTGCCATCCAAGGAGTCTCCAGATGCTGGTGTTTCTCCAGCTTGTTTTGATCCTGAAAAGACAAAAGTCAGACATTCAGATGGTGTTAATAAGGACAATCATTAAAAAAAAAAAAATCAGTCCCCCGGAAAGCTTCAGCCTCACCCATGGTCATATTCTTAGTTAAACAACTGCAGGTTAGCTAGAAACAAAATTCTAACATAAAATTTTAACATGCACTAAAAACTAAACTGGAATATCATTTTTCAGTTCAGTTCAATTCAGTCACTCAGTTGTGTCCGACTTTTTGTGACCCCAAGGACTGCAGCATGCCAGGCTTCCCTGTCCATCATTTTTATGCAGCTTTAAAAAAATCAACATAAGACACGGCAACTACTAGGAAGAGCACATGATATGGAGAAACATTCTCTGTATCCTTTTTTACTCCACGTACCAATCTTTTTCATTCAAATTTTAGTTATCATGATGGTCTACCTCCAAATAACTTCGTATTTCTCATCTCTGAAGATTTTGCTCACTTATTCGTCCCATTTTCACTTCCCTTCCTTTTTTCCTTCCCACTCTTTAACACCTATATTATTATTCCTAGTTATCTGTTATTCCCTAAGTGTAAATGATGGAATTATACACACACACACACACACACACACACACACACACACACACACATATATATATTTGTTCCAACAAGGCATTAAGTGTCTTAACTTTCCTCTACATCACATTAGGTAACAGGTTGCTTCTAAGAGTCTGAAAAAAAAATAGTGTACTTATATTATTGTGACCATACACATATTGTAATGCAACATACCCTATACATATTATTCTTGCCAGGTTAAGAGGCATGTTAGGTTAGGATTATGTTTTCTTTTCTACTGGTCCAATGATACAACTCCTACTTGAAATAGAATGTTTATTACATTAAAGTCATACACTCCATCAGTCACTTTCAGATTATGCCACTGTTTGCTCCATGTTTCAATAATGAAGTCTTCCTGTCACCAGCCACCTGTGGAAGCACAGAAGCAGGTCTCTTGGCCCTGTTAAGCTTTCAGATGGCTGGCTGACATCCTGACTACAATTTTATGAGAGATTCCAACCCAGAACTACTTAGTTAAGCTGCTCCTGAGCTCCTCATGCACCAAAAATGTGAAGTAGTAAATATTTTTTGTGTGTTACGCCATTAAGTTTCGGGATAATTTATCACAAAGCAATTGTTAACTAATAAAACAGTTATTATATGTAACAGTTATATTAAGACTTCTTGGTCTCTGCTCCTTTTTCATAACATGCTGTTCTTGCTTTAGATATAATAACTTCTTTAATTTCTTCAAGAATACTATCTAATTTAGAGGTATTTTTATAAGTTCTTCCTTATTACCTACATTATTTTTTGCTAGTGGCAGTTTTTCTGTTTCTTTTGTATTTTCCTCTTTACGCCCCTAATAGGTTTGGCAGCATGTATTATCTTAGGTCTTGACTCTAATAACTTCTGCCAAAAGTGAGTAATGCTGCACATTTGTAAGAATGCAAGACTTAGCAGCTGACTTGGCTTTCCTGTTCTGCTATGTACAAGTACGGTCCTTTCAGCTAGAAGCTCCTCTGAGTGGCATAAGCCCCTGGCATGCCTACTGCCAGGCTTTAGGTCCCCTAAAGTGAGCTTCAGAGCACTAATACCATGGAGGACTTAACAACTGTGTAACATGGCCCTACACAATTCACTTAACTTGTGTCAAGTCAGGTCCAACTCTTTGTGACCCCATGGACTGCAGCATGCCAGGCTTCTCTGTCCTTCACTATCTCCCCGAGTTTGCTCAAACTCCTGTCCACTGAGTCACTGATGCCATCCAACCATCTCATCCTCTGTTGCTCCCTTCTCCCCCTGCCCTCAATCTTTCCCAGCATCAGTGTCTTTTCCAATGAGTCAGCTCTTATCAGGTGGCCAAGTATTGGAGCTTTAGCTTCAGCATCAGTTCTTCCAGTAAATATTCAGGGTTGATTTCCTTTAGGATTGACTGGTTTGATCTCCTTGCTGTCCAAAGGACTCTCAAGAGTCTTCTCCAGCACCACAATTTGAAAGCATCAGTCTTTCTTCAGCACTCAGTCTTCTTTATGGTCCAATTCTCACATCTGTAGATGACTACTGGAAAAACCATACCTTTACCTCTATGGATCTTTGTCAGCAAAGTGATGTCTCTACTTTTTAATACACTGCCTAGGTTTGGCACAGTTTTGCTTTTAAGGAGCCAATGTCTTTTCATTTCATGGCTGCAGTCACCATCCACAGTGATTTTGGAGCCCAAGAATATAAAATCTGCCATTGTTTCCACTTTTTCCCCATCTATTTGCCATGAAGTGATGGGACCAGATGCCATGATCTTAGTTTTTTGAATGCTAATTTTTAAGCCAGCTTTTTCACGCTCCTTTCATCCTCATGAAGATGCTCTTGAGTTCCTCTTCACTTTCTGCCATCAGGGTGGTTATCATCTGCATACCTGAGGTTGTTGATATTTCTCCCTGCAATCTTGATTCTAGCTTGTGAGTCATCCAGTCCAGCCTTTTTGCATGAGGTACTCTGCATATAAGTTAAATAAGCAGCGTGACAATACGCAGCCTTGACGTACTCCTTTCCCAATTTTGAGCCAGTCTGTTGTTCCGTGTCTGGTTCTAACTATTGCTTTTTGACCTGCATACAGCTTTTTCAGGAAACAGGTAAGGTGGTCTGGTATTCCCATCTCTGTAAGAATTCTCCACAGTTTGTTGTTATCCACATAGTCAAAGGCTTTAGCATAGTCAGTAAAGCAGATGTTTTTCTGGAATTCCCTTGCTTTTTCTATGATCCAGTGGATGTTGGCAATTTGATCTCTGGTTCCTCTGCCTTTTCTAAATTCAGCTTGTATATCTGGAAGTTCTTGATTCAAATACTGTTGAAGCCTAGCTTGAAGGATTTTGAGAATTACCTTGCTATCATATGAAATGAGCACAATTGTACGGTAGTTTGAACATTCTTTGGCATTGCCCTTCTTTGGGATTGGAATGAAAATTGACCTTTTCCAGACCTGTGGCCACTGTTGAGTTTTCCAAATTTGCTGGCATAGTGAGGGCAGCACTTTCACAGCATCATCTTTTAGGATTTGAAAGAGCTCAACTGGAATTCCATCACCTCCACTAGCTTTGTTCATAGTAATGCTTCCTAAGCCCCACTTGGCTTCACACTCCAGGATGTATGGCTCTGGGTGAGTGATCACACCATCATAGTTATCTGGGTCATTAATACCTTTTTTATATAGTTATGTGTATTCTTGCCACCTCTTTTTAATAGCTTTTGCTTCTGTTAGGTCCCTGCTGTTTCTGTTCTTTATTGTGCCCATCTTTACATGAAATGTTCCCCTGGTATCATCAATTTTCTTGAAGAGCTCTCTAGACTCTCCCATTCTATTGTTTTCCCTCTATTTCTCTGCACTGTTCATTTAAGAAAACTTTCTTATATCTCCTTGCTATTCTCTGGAACTCTGCACTCAGTTGGGTGTATCTTTCCCTTTCTACTTTGCCTTTCACTTCTCTTCTTTGCTCAGCTATTTGTAAGGCCTCCTCAATCACTTTGCCTTCTTGAATTTTTCTTTGGGATGGTTTTGGTCACCACCTCCTGTACAATGTTACGAACCTCTGTCCACAGTTCTTCAGGCACTCTATCTACCAGATCTCATCCCTTGAACTGTTCATCACCTCCACTGTAAAATCATAAGGGATTTGACTTAGGTCATACATGAATGATCTAGTGGTTTTCCCTACTTTCTTTAATTTAAGCCTGAATTTTGCAATGAGAAGCTCATGATCTGAGCCACAGTCAGCTTCAGGTCTTATTTTTGCAGACTGTATAACCTTCTCCATCTCCAGCTATAAAGAATATAATCAGTCTGATTTCAACTTCTGTAACAAAGAACATATTCATTTTCTTCTCATACAGGAATGACTGCTTATATTCTGTAATGTAAGAATCTGAAGTTGCTAATAGAACTGTTTTGATTATAGATCTTCTGTGAATTCATCATTTTCAGTTTTACTTCTTCCTCACGCACTCTGTGACTCATATGACAACTCTAAGCCCAAGGTCCCTTTTGGGTTCCAATGGACAGACTGGCTCCCACCTTGGACTCCTTACACGAACTATGGGTTCCCACTTCCTTTATGTCCTTTCATTCATCAAACCATTCGTGCCCACTTTTAATCTCCCCCAAATTTGTGGAAATCTCTTATGAGTAAGAATATCTTCTCTTGCTCGGCTTCTTTCCTCTTTATGCTTTTTGTTTATTCGTTACCTACCGTTCTTTTATTTCAGTGAGACACGACAGCCATGAATTAAGGCATTACTCAATCGAACATCTTCAGAATTCCATGTAAGACTGAACCTCCAGGCTTTTCTACAAATGTTACCACTACTTCTTTGTCTTCTGCTACAGGTCCCTCAAATAGAGACTGATGTTTCTGTCATACACTATGTACTGCAGGGTGATGAGACAGCGACTCTTCTTTTTCCTAAGGACTACTTTTAGACTATTATCTAACTTTCTTACAAAAATCCCCTGCTCCACTGAGATGCTCACTCTCTGAATAATGTCATGTTGACATTACCAAGAGCCATCTAGCAACACTGAACCTTTGGCTGCTGCCTCACAGTTTTCCTCTCCATGCTATTATCAAGTGCAGCCACCACAAAATCTATGTCTATAAACATATCTAAACCTTTGGCTCCTTGGTGCCTCACCTGCTTCATCACTAGTAACTCCCTCTACCACCTCAGTGACCACTCCCACGGATCTACCACTGGTTCTGTCATACCAGAAACTGAACTGCTTCCAAAATCACCAATACAAACGGGTATTTCCTTCTCCAAATACAAGAACCTAATTCTCCCAGCTCACTTGCTTAAGAAACCGATTATAACAAGAATGAAGAAATATGGTAATAAGCTCTTTTCTCAATTACCTACAATTACTTCCTATCCTTCTTTACTCTTCAAATCCTCTGGCCCTTCTCACTAAATCCTCACTCTCAGGTAATAAACTTGCCCTTCACATATACTCTGCATACCATTGCTTCTCTCCTTCTCAAAACTTTTTCCTACTGGTTATATAGTCCATTTCCCACATTTTTAACCTCTTTCTCTCAACTGGCTTCCCCTTAGCATTAAAAAAAAAAAAACCCAGTATTTCACATTTTTTAAAAGTCTTCTTTAGATGCACCCCACATAAACATATCTGCCTCTAACTTACTTTTACTTTTCTTATTTTTTGTTGTTTTTATTCTATCAATTTTATATTGATAACATTCTTAAATACAGAATAATTTTTACTGATATACATACTACCCTATATAAACTAGATAAACAACGACAAGGTCCTACTGTATATGCTTCTAACTTCTGACCAGTCCTCTCAACACTCCCCACAACTTGAATATTTTATTTATGATATTTATGACTACTTCCCCAGAAGGCTAAGCTGCATGGGGCAAAAATCTACGTATAATTATCGCATGCTAACATTTGCTACAGAGATAATACTTGACAGAAAACTCCATAAATATTTTCTGAATGGATAACTCAAAATTACCATTCAGAGTAGATTTGTCACTGGTTATAGAATACTAAAATTTTTAAATTGTGACTCAGTCTTGATTTAAATAATCTGCCCGTCTATTTCTTAGTATAGTTGTTTTAAAATCCTGATGCTTAGCTAAGTTGAATGATAGCATTAGCTCACCCATATCATTCTCTTTCCCTCCTTCCTGGGAAAGAGTGGCCCCTGAAACCATGGAGGACGTGGAATTGGCTGGCAGGTATCCAATGTCTGCTCCTTCGCCTGCTAATCCACTCTGGCGTGACTTCGCAGAGTCCTGAGGTTCAGGACTCACAGATGAGGGTGCGGACAAGTGCTTAGGGTGGCGCTGCTTCTGTAGTTCCATGGCTCTGCCAACTGAACAGAAAGCAATGGCTAATAAATCATGTGGCAAAACAGCCTTAAAAAAAGATGATGAAAAGAATTTAGAAAGAACATGGTGGCTCCTAGAAACATATAACATGAATTACATAGAGTGAGGAAGAGATAGATAGATAGAAAGATAGGAAGGAAGGGAGAAAAAAAAGAAAGAAAGAAAGAGAAGGAAGGAGGTGGGACGGGGGAGAGAGAGAGAGAAAGGCAGGGGAGAGTGAAAGAGGAGGAGGAGAAAAGGGTGGGAGATGGTAGAAGATGAGGAGCAGAGAGATGAGCCAGAGGAAGAAGGGTCATGAGAAAAGGAGCTGAGACCAGCACTGGGTTGAGGGAAAGGGGATACCGACAGACAGAGACGGACACACCACAAAGCTGCATTCCTCTGTCAGAAAGAAGATGAAGCCCTCTGGCTCTGTGAACTCTTAGCAAGCCCCTACCCTCTCCTCCATAACACTCACAATTTCTTCATCATGACATGCCTCAGAGACTATGTAGAATAATCCCCATCCTGCCTGTTACCAGTGTTCACGTCAGTCATCATGAGAAGCTAAAGTCACCATGAGAAGCACCCCATAGCCGTGCACATCTTCACATGGCTCTATACACCTCTAATCCTGAATTTCTTCCTTCCCTAACTCCGACAATTCTTCTTCTGAATCCCTCGGAACTCATGGTTACCATCTGTTAAATTTTCCATTCTCCTCAATCTCTTCTCTAAAGATTTCCTTCATCTTCTCAGTGTTTCTCAACAAGGGGCACCACTGACATTTGAATGAGGATTCTTCACAGGGTGGGACACTCAGGTTTGCTGGATCACAACACCCGCCCCCAACTCCAACCGTGCCAGTATTTTCAAATGCAGTAGTGCCCAATGTGAGGACCACTATAGGACCTAATTTCTCTCCCCATAGCACTACCTCTACTTCTCCTGTAGCCCTCTCTAGGAGAGCAATTCTCCATTAGGCTTGAGGGTGGAGGGACATCAGGAAATAAAGCACAATGAAGAGATGGAAAACAGTTTAAGTATGGAGAAAATGAGTCATATATGTATAAAAAGACAAAGTATGATGGTGAAGTTCATCATACTTATAAACATTATAAAACATATTTATAAAACATTTTGTTTTATAAATTTAACAATCAGAAAGTGAATGCAAACAAAATCAGAACAGGTAAGTAAATTATGTTATGAACAGCTGATGGGATGTTCTACTGCCATTAAATACTTATAACAACTGTGAAGTCTAACTGAACACAGGGGGTTCAGTTAGAAATGACACTGAATAGAAACAATGGAGGTTCAGTGGAAACATCTCTAGAACATCTTTCTCCAGCAAACCAACCTAGCTAAATGAGCCTCTGATATAAAGACGGCATGGAATGGTGGGTACGCAGCATTTCAAACTTCAACATACTTGCACTGTTGTCATGGCGACTTGGTCTCCTAGGGGGTCCCAAGATGCTGGTGAATCCTCTTCGCTTCCCTTTTTCTTCGCCTTCCCTATCTTTCTTCATACTTTGCTAGAATCAAGGTACAATCAAAGAGATAAGAGACGCACAATTCTAAAGGTCAGTTGAAAGAAACTGGCTACATGTAAATGAAAGACATACACAAGGCACTCTTTGGAGGCTGGCACACAGCACTATGTACACCTCAAACTCAAGATGCCTTTTCAAACTCTTCAGAGCTGACAATTTTGGAAAGTAAAAGCTATTTTTATAACACACTTACTGGGAGCTTGTTTTAAGTAATTCATTCATCTCTTGAATAATATTTGCTAAGCTAATAATGTCTGAAGGCACTATGCTAAAAGAGGGGGTACAATGAAGGAGGTCCTTATCTTCATCCAGCTTTACAATCTAACAACATAAATAATTACAAACATTGAGAGGAACCGTAAAAGAAAAGCATGCGGTCTAGACAAAGCTGAGGATAGCTCTCTGGGTAAACTCCTGTGTTCACTTTTCATATCATCTAACAATTAGTTCATACGTCTGGATTTGTCACTGGATTTTGAGTTTCTTGAGAACAGGGACCATATCTTATTCCTGCTGGCATGCTTAGCACTAATTTGCTGAAAAAGTAAACACTAAGAAGAAGGAAAGCCCTGCAGTCAGATGTAAGAAGCATGGCGACCTGAACACACTATTATTATTCCAGTTTTACCTTGATTTTTGGAAGGAATCCAATCCGACCTCGCTTGTGCTCCAAATTTCGAGGTTCTTTCACTTTTACTCCCAAATGTTTCATGTACATGAGAATAACATACTGCATTGTTGAACTGGGGGAGAAAGATTAAGTAAAATAAGACTTCTGGGAAGGGACAGTGGGTAAATAAAGACATCAAACGGCTTCCAAAACCCCCAATGCTGAAAGTCTTAGAATTCATCAAGTGAAAAATAAAGAGCTATCCAGTCACTGTGACCAGTAAAGATTCTACTCAAGATACTAGAATATTAGTCACATAAAATACAAGCCACCAGAGACAGTCTATATTTTTAAGTTAAAAGAAATAAATCTTAATTTAGGACAGGAAAAAAGACAGTTTTTTTTTTTTTTTGTCCTTAAAATTCTAGGAAAAAATAGTTACATTACCTCTTTTCTTCTTCTACAGCCTGAGCAGTCATCCTAAAAATAAAAGCATTTAAAATGAAATATTAACAGTTGTTACTAAACTCAGATAACTGATCAACAAAACAGAGTCAAGTTCATGGAATTCTCCAGGTAAGACTACTGGAGTGGATAGCCATTCCCTTCTCCAGGGGATCTTCCTGACCCAGGAATCAAACCCAGGTCTTCCACATTGCAGGTAGATTCTTTACCATCTGAGCCACCAGGGAAGCCCCTGTGGTGCAGTAAATGCTTTGGGACCCACTCTAAATCTCTGTCACGTGGAATGATATATCAGAAAAATTGTGATTGCTGAAGGATCACTTTTTCGTCATCAACTTGCTATAAATGTTTCATAGCAAGAAATATTTCCAAAGCCTGTGAATTAAAGCCAGTGTAAGTATTCAACCTGTTTTTGATCAGTTAGAAATTCTACAGTTACTCATTTTAGCAATACCCAGAAAAAGAAATACAAGAACGTGATCTATGATATCAGCATAAACTTAAGATGTCAGCTTCTCAAGTATTATCACAAGGTAAACAGCTCTACATAGACAACCTGACACCCCTTCTAAATTTGTTCAAAATGTACTTTACACATAATTATCATCTCAGTAGAGAGGGTGTTTCTACATGTATTTCTATTACTTACAACACTTCTTCAATTTTGGCAACAATCTGTTCTGCACATGCCCGTTCTTTCTCCAAAGTTAACCGGTCCTTGTCTCGCTCTACATCAAGTTTAGTCAGTTCGCTTTCAGCCAAGGTCAGCCCCATGCTGCGCTTCTGCCTAAAGGGAATAGGAGAAATTTCCTGAGGTAGCCTAGAGAAAAACTATCTCCCTCTGGAGATGCTTCATCAGAGTTTCCATAGTTATGAATTTCTAGCAACAGGTAAAATGTCACGGTTTTCTATTTGGAGACCCATGTCACCTGGGACACTGGAGGAAGAAAATTCTAGAGGAAGTCACTCAACAGAACACATATCTTGAAGGACACACTTGGCACAGACAGGGACTAATCTCAACTCCTGCCAGCCATAAGGAAAGGGGACCATGCACTCTCAGTACCATGCCAACCTTTCGATGCCAGAAGTTCATTAGGTTTTAGTAACAGTGATAGAGACCATATGTTATGCCTAGGAATGTATAACCTTTTACTACCTAAAAAGAAAATTAATTCAGGACGACCATATCAGCTTCTGTCGACCACGAGGCTTACCGAAAATCTTCCAAGTGCCTCTGAACTTCTGGGTGGACTCTTTCTTGCATAGTTTGGATATAGTGGCGATGTAGATCCTCAGGAATAAGCTCTGGTCTTCTTTTTTCTGCATAAATACAAGAAATCACCTGATCTAAAGGCACATTCTGTGCATTTTAACTGGCACTATTTGGTGTAAACTTAACTTGAAGTAAGATAAAGAGATACTCAACATATTTTAAGTATTTTATCTCAGAATTCACATTTCATTTACTCTTAAATGTATCATAGGCTCCTATACTGTTGTGATTCCTATGACCTACTAGTCACTGTGTAACAGATAAAACCTCTAGAGAGGAGCTGAGCCACCTAACTACAGAGATGTAATCCCCTAGCACATTGGTGCTCCAGACTTACCTAGATCTACTGATATTTCATCAGGAACAGAAACTTTCAGGTGCTAAAACAAAAATGCAAACAAAAAGTGAAATAGCACTAAGTGTCTTTCAGGATGCATATAAGTACTTACACAAATTAAAGAGAAAAAACTTGAATACCTATATTTATAAGCATATTCATGTATAAGCTCATTTTTGGGGTACCACCCATCTAAATTTCCCAGCTCTGGAATATTCTATGGTTTGAACTTGAAAATAAACCCTTTTCCCAAGGATCATGTTATAAAGCAAATACCCACAATCCGTTTTACTAGATGACTGAATGCTTTTGTGCCTTACTTATTCCTGTTGGCTTTGGCTTTCTAGAATGAACGAATATTGGTTTGGGCTTTCGAGAATCACTGGTTAAGATAATCAGTCACACACTGTTTGAATCAATATAGGTAAAAACCTAAACTATCTGTAGATTACCATATGAAAAACTTACTCATGTATAACAATTATATTCACTGTATTTGAGACACTCACACTGAAGACCATGATATTCCCAATCATATTGGTATATAAAGCTAAAGAACCCTCACAAGAAGTCATACTCCCAACGAGAAAGTGTTGGGATATCAATGTTGAAGCTCTGGAGTCTTAAATCTCTAGTTCTTACATCTGCAGTTTTTACTACTGAAATAAGATGACTGTGTCATAATTTACTTCTTCTTAGCTATGTTTTTTTCACATGATAACTGCAGTTTGTGATCCCATTACCAGATAATTTTCTCCTGTTAATTTGGGAAATGTCTCAGAAAAAATCATTTTGCATTTGGAGAAAATATAGTATCTTCTTCACATTTACTCTGTATTATACACCCACTTAAGTCATATCCTTCCAGAATTAAAAAAAAAAAATTAATGTAAGATCTGAAGTTTTACATCTGAAAATAAGTTACTGCTAAAAATTAAGAGAGCTCTAATATTTATTTGAAGAACAGCTGAAATGGATTTCAAAGCTTTCTCTTTATCTGAAGTTGCCATAAAGTAGCTCAAGCCAACTTTACAAAAGTACTTCTAGCACAAATGCAAGAAAGTATATATATGTTCATTTCTGTATGTGGGTATTTATATGAAATAATATCACCTGTGGCATAAAAGAATAATTAGCAAATTAATCTAGCAGGGTTCTCACACTTTAATGTTAATAAGTTTATTAGACCATGAGCAGAAATCACCTGATCTAAAGGCACATTCTGTGCCTTAGCATGGAATGCTCTTAAGAAACGTCAAGTTTATATAAACTTCAGTATACTGTCATTTCTTCATGGAAGAAAATCATCTTAATAAATATAATGTGTAATATTTTAAACACTAGCAGTATAATCAGAACCCTAACTAATCCATTCAGCAACTATCTGAGTGACCACTCTGTCAGGATCTATTCAGTTTTGGGGAAAGAGCAGTAAACAAACAGAACAAAAGATATCTGCCCTAATGGAGCTTACATTCAGGGCAGAAGAGTAGGAATATAGACAGATAAAATAAAGAAAAAAATATAAATTCTATGGACAAAAATAATACAGGAAAGGTGACAGCAAGCAAGGGGGATGAAATTTTAAGTAAATTGGTCAGGGAGGGCCTCACTGAGAAGATAACTGTATTCAGCCATGTGTAGGTGTAGAGGCAGCTTTGTAATAAAATACAAAGAAAATAGGGCAAGTGCTGGAGGAAGAAGGGGAGCCAAAATGTTTCTGTGTGAGTTTGTTTAAGATGGGAGAAATAACCATGTTTGCACACTAATAGGACTGATTCAGCAGAAAACAAAAGAACTGATGATGCAGGAGAGAAGTGGTATGTATGCTAGAATAGCACCTTTGAGTAGGTATAAGAAAACACAATCTGGATAAATAGAGGAAGAGGTGGTCTTGAACTAAAAGCAGAACAATTCCTACATATCATCAGGAGAGAGGGTTGAGCGCATGGTATGACAGAGGTAGGGTGATACTTCTGATAGAAGTTATCTTCTGTATGTTTTAAATTTCTCAAACAGCAAGGTCATCAGTTGAAAAAAGAACAGGAGAGGAAATGAGGGAGAGTTTAAAAGAGAGAAGATGTGAAAGTCATCTAAAAGAACTGCAAATATGAAAGGACTAAAACATGCAGCATGATTATCAGAGAGGTATTAAGGACCGTTATTTACCCTAGAGCAAGGCTAATAATAAAATGCATTAGTTTAAAAATCTTATTAAGATTTCTATTGGTAAAATAAAACACTATTATTATCTACCATCATTTATATGAGTAAGATCTTTTCCACCCCTTTTTAGTTAAACTTGGGCCTCCAAACTTCAAAGAGGCCAACCAGAGTCCAATTATACAAGTACTAACTTTTGGATCTTAATATATATGTATATTTATATATACATATATATATACTGTATTCTCTTTTTCATTCCTTTATCCTAAATATGCATATATATAAACATCTATATATATATATTTTTTTATATCCCTTAAAACCTATTGTGAGAATGTATATGCCTATAACTAACTTAGAAATGATAAAAAATAACAATTATGAGTAATCAATGAAGTCCAAAAACATGGGAGGGAAGACTGGAAGTAGGCGGCCTATAATTCAGTGTACTGAAGCAAAGATTATAACATTAACTTGGTAACTTACAGCAGATCGATCCAGGAAGAACTGATGAAACTCAAGGAAGACACGACGGGTCTCCTTGGAATTGGTCTGTTTATATAGGTCTGAATAGAGATAACAGAGCTGTAGTAGAGAAAGAAATGGGGAAGAAATAATGAAAAATGTAATCTGCTAGATCCTCATTGAGTAGAAATGTCTGAAACAAGTAGGTCACCATGAACAATGTAGTTATTACCATATAACCAAGTCTTTAAAAAATAAATTAGTAACATTTTAATCATCTTTCATAGTTAATTTAGAAAACTGAAAGAAGTCTATCTATTCATCTTGCTAAAAGTGAAAAATTTCATGGTTTTTGAATCAATTAAGAACTCTAAACTGGCTATATCATAAAATACATTACCAATGTTGCAGGGTCAAACTGGGAAACTACATGGTGTAAGAAAACAGCCAAGTGAGCAGGGCGAGATTTTAGCAGTTCAATGCTCTGAAAACAGCTGCACTGCCCATTTATCTAGAAAAAGAAATAAATATACATCAGTAACATCAACACATAAATGCAAAATGTAATGTCAGCTCAGTTAAATATGACTATCCCAATTTTACTTTGACCTATCCTCAAAAATTCAAGATTTAAAAAAACTTCACTAGAATTTACTATAAGCAACATAGGCTATGGAATCTCTTCTTCTGAAAATAATCTCTTGGGAACACGTTGGAAGAAAGACCATCCTGGGAGAATGCAAGCCCAGAATATAATTATCAAAGAGCTCACAGGTCTACAAATCAGTACACAAAAAAATAGGTTAATAACACTAGGCTTTTTGCCTAATAACAAAATAGGTGTCTTCCTTTTAGGCTAATCATAGAGACGGTGGTAGGAAATGAAGTTGTGTGATTTTAAATAAGACAACTCCTAGAATACTTGCATGTTTCCAAAGTGCAATGAACACAGAAAGCAGCAAGAGTTGACCTTAATCTAGAATTGTGTAAGTTAATCTAAACAAGTAACACCCATTCTGCACAACCTCTTTCAGAAAATATAAGAGGACTGCTGCTAAGTCGCTTCAGTCATGTCCGACTCTGTGCAACCCCACAGACAGCAGCCCACCAGGCTCCTCTGTCCCTGGGATTCTCCTGGCAAGAACACTGGAGTGGGTTGCCATTTCCTTCTCCAATTAAGACGTCTCAATTCATTCTAAGAGCTCAGCATCAACCAACTATCAAAACCAAAGATATTACAAAAAAAGAAAACTACAGACTACTATCCCCCATAAACACACACACAAAAATCCTCAGCAAAATAACAGGATTGAATCCAACAATATTGGTAAAAGGAAAATACATTATGACCAACTGGGGTTTCTCCCAGGAATGAAACAGGAATAGCTGTTTCAAACTGCTAATAACATCAATTAATGTAATTTACCATTATATTTAGTTACACGTAAATTACATTAATGTAACATAAATTTAATAACAACATATGATGATATCAGTCATTCAACAAAATTCAACATCTATTCATGATAAAACTCCTATCAAACTAAATATAGATAGAAGGAAACTCCCTCAATTAAAAAAAAGTATCTATAAAAACCTATGGCTAACACATCATATTAATAATAAATGACTGAATGCCTTCTTCCTAAGATTGGGAATAAGGCCAGGATGCCATGTCTCACCACAGTGATTCAGTCTCATACTGGAAATCCTAACTAGCACAGTAAAGGTAATAACTAGAAACAAAAGATAAACACTGGGAAACAAGGAAATAAAAACTGTCATGGTTATTTACATAGAAAATATTAAAACGTTATTTTAAAAACCTCTTTGAAGTAGTGAGTTTACTAAAAGATCACGTGAGCTTATTAACAAGGACAAGAATAAAGCCAGTCACATTCCGATATACCATCAATAAAAAACAAAATTTGAAAATTTTTAAAAACTTATAAGAACATCCCCCTTCTCCCAAGATAAAATACTTAGGTAAAAATCAATGACTTCTTATCAGCTTCAAGAGCAAGGCCATTTCTATTGGTCAATGCTAAAATAAGAAATTAACCCAAGCAACTAAACAATTAATCTTAGTTCTAAGACTTAAGCTTCAAATCCTTATAAATATAATTTTAATCTCCAGAACCTGTTCAATTTTGCAATAAATCAAACATCTTAGAAAATTAATAATTTGTTTTTTAGAAAGGAAAAGTCATCACCTGTTCATGTTCACTACCAAAGTCATCATCCTCTGCTCCAATAATATGAGGTGCCACACGGGTAGAAGGACTCCCAATAAGTGACTGAGTATCCTGGAAACATTCAGAGAGAAGGAACAGAAAAATTGCCTGGTGGTCAATTTCAGAGACAGAATAAAGCCAAACTATCAAAAAGACATGGTTTACTAAACTGGCTTTCTTTTCCTTTTCTTTAGGTACTTTATTTTCAAAGTGCTTCTCAAATTTTCCAGTAGTGATTGTTTCTTGGTCAGGGGGATGGGGAGAAAACATTTCCCCTAGAAATAATAAACATCCTCTGCTTATACACCCTTGTTTATCTGGTTCTAATCCCTCTCTGTAGGCTTCATTTATTGTTTCATTTATATCTAGACCTTGATACAGAAAGAAATTAAGCTGGCTTACACAAACAATTACAATTTTTAACAGTGAATGAAGGCAACAGGACAAAGGGAAAATGAGAGTAGAAGACAAGTTTAGCAGAGAGGTTAATAAAAAAATTTCTATTAATGTCATATAATTGAAAGCTGTCACTTGAACCCTATTTTTTCATTTAAAGTTCATTTTCTTAAGTATATCGGGCAGGGTTTTTCAATCGTGGCACTGTTGACATTTTGAGCCAGACAATTCTTTATTGTGAGGGCTGTCCTATGTGCTGTAGGATACGGAGCAGCATACTTGGCCACTGCCCACCCACTAGATGCCAGGAGCAGCCTCCTAGTCATGACAATCAAAAATGTTTCCAGACCATGCCAAATGTGCCCCAAGGGACAAAATCATTCCTGGTTGAAAATCATTGGCATAATGCAATAAAATGTTCAAGCAATCACACAAACACTGCTATAGGAACAATGGTAACAAGACTGTAAAAATATATTGTAGGCTGGCAGTCCTCACTTCTATACAATAGATCATCCATGTGTCAATTAACTTACAAATTTGGATTTAGCATGAAAAGGAGAGTGTTGGAACATTAGTGTATAATGCAAAAAGTATGGGATATTTGAAAACCACGAATACAGAAATGAAAGACCATATAGTACTAAGAGAAATAGTAAATTTGGAACAAATATGAAAAAAATGAGTTTGGCTCAAACCTGACAGTTTGAATGCTGTGAATGCTGTAGGATCTGGGGTTGAGCAAAGAGAGTAAGGCTATGGTGACATGGGAGTTATCTGCACAGCAGTTACAGCTGAAACTATGTACATGACCCACAAGCTATAAATTAAGTGACTAATAAACACATAGCTGCAGTTTTTCTTAAGTGTGCTGCAACTCCCTAAACTTGATTCTGCCTTTCTGTACTCTTGCTTTTTAAAAAGGCTTTAACAATATTTTTTAAAAAAATCAGGTGAAGCAGAAATTTTATTTGTTTAGAGTATTAGTGAGACAACTTTTCATTTTATAGCAGACTTGAGGTTTCTGATTTTTCAATAGTCCTTATGTTGCTAATAATAGATGAATCATACTATGCTATCATACTATCATATTAAACCTTTTACTATAAAACTTTATACAAGTCCTAATTTTAAAAGATAAAATTAGAATGCTAAAAATATTCAATTAGGGATTTACAAGATCTACCAACTCCATTCCTGATTATATGCTCAAAAGAACTGAAGGAAGAACTTAAACGGCTATTTGTTTATACATCCATGTTCAGAGCAGCATTATTCATGACAGCCAGAAGGTGGAAACAACCCAAGTGTTCACTGATGAATGAATGGATAAACCCAATGTGGTATATACACACAATGGATTATTATTCAGCCTTAAAAAGGAAGGAAATTCTGATACATGCTAAATCACTGATCAAACTTGAAGACATTATGCTCAGTAAAATAAGCTGGCCACAAAAGGACAAATATTATATATTCTAATTATGCGGTTCCTAGTCAGATTTGAAGGGACATCAAGTAGAATGGTGTTTGCTAGGGCTGAAGAGAGAAGATAATGGAAGTTAGTGTTTAGTGGACACGAAGTTTCAGTTGGGGAAGGTGAAAAAGTTTTAGAGATAGATGCGCTGACGGTTGCATAATGATGTGAATCTAACTTAATGACAATGAACTTAAAAATGGTTAAAATAGTATTTTTATGTTATTTGTATTTTACTATAAAAATTTTTAACCACATAATAATACTAACTATGGAGCAGCTCTCTATTTTCCAATCTTTATTAAGTTCCTTTAATAAGCTTAAGCTTTTTCTTCAAATTAAAGAAAAACACACACACACACACCAGTTACGTCTGTCATTTAAGTATAAGGAAAGTCAGTATCATTTCATTGATTTCATACTCACAGTGTCCTGAATTGCTTCACTTTTCTCTGGGTTTTCCTCTAGATAAATCCTCTCTTTCAAGCCACTCTTGGGACTCTAATGAAAAAAAAACCCCCAAAAAACGACATTTTCATTTCAACAGGCCCACCAAAGGAGATAAGAAAAAGCAATGTGAAAGAATAATGTTCTGAATGTCATATCTGTGTTTGAAACTACTAAATATCTTTCAGGAGAAGGCAATGGCACCCCACTCCAGTACTCTTGCCTGGAAAATCCCATGAACGGAGGAGCCTGGTAGGCTGCAGACCATGGGGTTGCTAAGAGTCAGAAACGACTGAGCGACTTCACTTTCCCTTTTCACTTTCATACACTGGAGAAGGAAATGGCAACCCACTCCAGTGTTCTTGCCTGGAGAATCCCAGGCACGGGGGAGCCTGGTGGGCTGCAGTCTATGGGGTCACACAGAGTCGGACATGACTGAAGCGATTTAGCAGCAGCAGCAGTAGCAGCAAATATCTTTCATATTAACACTTGGCTCTGCTACTTTTTACCTGACTTTGGCAAGTCACTTATTCTCTTAGGCTTTTAAGTCTTATGTTGATAAAATAATTTCATCTTCAGAGTTGAGGGTTAATTTCTATCAAATAATTCTCATCAGATATATTACATATTTCAAGCTCATGAAGTCAAAATCAAACTCTACTTCCTCTAAATCCCTCTGTCCCAAACTATTCTTTCTATCCAAGTTAAAAGCATTTTGCTGCTACTAAGTCGCTTCAGTCGTGTCTGACTCTGTGCGACCCCATAGACGGCAGCCCACCAGGCTCCGTCGTCCCTGGGATTTTCCAGGCAAGAATACTGGAGTGGGTTGCCATGTCCTTCTCCAGTGCATGAAAGGGGAAAGTGAAAGTGTTTTAGCCTATTTATATGAAGGAAAATGAGCTTCTATTTTTGTTACTACCTTATGTAAACTGATTTATGGATTCTTATAAAATTTACATGGTATGTTTAGGATGATCTAGTGTAAAATCACACTATATGATACACAAAGCTTCAATTCTGGGGGATGAGGAACACCCCAAGCAATGGGAGCCATTCTTCAGAGCAGCTGAAAATGAGATGCAAGAGATTTTGTGTGAACACTTATATGGAAGATATATGCTATCTATATATATAATGTATATAAGATAGAACAGTAATTTCAAATATAAGCCTCACCTGGGAGAAATGGATGACTCTGGGTTAAGAAGTGTGACAGATCAAGCTAGAATAATCTTATCACACCAAAAAGAAAGAAACCTATGTTACTGGGGAGTCATGTCAAAAGAACACAGGAGACAACTTGAGAAGGAGTGTAGTAGTCTCCTCAAAAAGGACAATTTAATAAGTATCAAAAAGAAAAGTGACTGCAATGGACTGAAATGCAATAAGAAACAGGTTAAAAATCTATGATTTCAAAATATTACACATCTACACACATGTGTGCAAACATCCCCAAATTTAGTGACCTTTGGAGTATGTCAGGGCACCAACTCTTCTGCAAATAGATAGGTAAGGGAAAATAATCAAATATTTATCCTGAATTTCCTGTATAAGCTATATTTTACGGCAACTTAAAAGCTAAAAGGGAAAATTCTTTATAAAGTAATTCCATCTAATGAATACAGGAAGAATGAAAAAATTATAATATCATTTTGAAGTCCCTGATTAAATAATGGATGCAGGCATTTTTGCTATCAATGGAGGTAAAAACATTAGACAAAAACTTAGTGGAGAAATTTATAAGGAAGGAATTATGCTGATATAATCTGCATACCTTATACAAACTTAACAATTGTAAAAAGACAACCAGACATTCTCCTCTTAATGTGATGTAACAGGATATACACAGGATATACACAGTACCACCCATGAACTGTTCTTGCCAAACAACAACCCTCAATCCTTAATCTTTTCAAGACTCTAGATCTTACTATCAATTTTCAGGAAATATATATCAGAGGAACATGCTTAACACCTCCATGAAAATACAATTAGAATGTGGGTAGTTTTATTGGACATATGACCCAGCTTAACAAAAAAAAAATAGTAAGAAAAAAAAAAAAGAGGAGGGAACTATCATAAATTAAGAGACTTATCAACCAAAGACTGAAGCTGTTGACTGGATCCTGACTCAAATAAACCTACTGTAAAAAGATTATTATAAGACTATTAGGCTAATCACTTACATATTAAGAAAATATTAATGAAGATTTGATAATGCTACTATGGCTCTAACTTTTCAAGTCTTTTTTTCCTTCCAAAGATGCATATTAATGAAATGATACATCGGATTTACTTTAAAATATCCAGTATCTGGAGAGTACGAGGAACGAAGGAATACAGACAAAAATCAGTTTAAACACTTGTTGATGACTCTGAGCTGGGTGATTAGGTACATGCTGGAGTTTATTATCTTAGTCTATTTTTGAGTAAGTTTGGAATTTTTCAAAATAACTTATTTTTTAAATTATTTATTTATTTATTTTTGGCTGCACTAGGTCTTTGTTGCTGCTCGTGGGCTTTCTCTAGTTGTGGTGTGTGAGGGCTTCTCTCTAGTTGAGGTGAGCAGGCTTCTCATTGCGGTGGCTTCTCCTGTTGTGAAGCATGGGCTCTAGGTACACAGGCTTCAGCAGTTGTAGTGTGTGGGCTCAGTAGCTGTGGCACGCGGGCTCTAGAGTATGGGCTCAGTAGTTGTGGCACATGGGTTTAATTGCCTTGCAGTATGTGGGATTTTAGTTCCTGGATCAGGGATGGAACCTGTATCCCTTGCATTGGCAGGTGGATTCTTAACCACTGGATCACCAGAGAAATTCCTCAAAGTAACTTTTAAATTAAACATCAGCTGCAAAATGAAAATCAAAGAGGCAAATACTCTAAGTTTTAGATGATAATTTGCGATCAAAGGGAATCAGTCCTGAATATTCACTGGAAGGACTAATGCTGAAGCTGAAGCTCCAATACTTTGGCCACCTGATGTGAAGAACTGACTCATCAGGAAAGGACCTGATGCTGGGAAAGATTGAAGGCAGGAGGACAAGGGGACGACAGAGGATGAGACGGCTGGATGGTATCATCGACTTGATAGACAGCAGTTTGAGCAAACTCTGGGAGTCAGTGATAGACAGGGGGGCCTGACATGCTGCAGTCCATGGGGTCGCAAAGAATCGGACACGACTGAGCGACTGAACTAAACTGAGCTTCTCTTATGAGAAGTCCATCCATGGGCATATGAGTATTCTTTAAAGCCTTCTCTGAGGTGAGCAACAGCAGGGAATTTCACAATGCTAATGATATCATAAACACCATAAGGAGATTATTTTATAAAAAGGAGCAGAAAATGGAAAAAATGTAAGGTATTGATTGGTTCCTACAATCTTAATACAGTACAACTGAAACAAACATTGAAATCCATAAGCTAAAAGCAGCAAATCTCTAGCTTCAAAAAGACACCTGTAGGAATGACATTAGTTTGTTATGTGTTCGGTGAATACCTAGTCTCCACTGTATCATCGCTCACGTGGGTTTCCACAACATCCACTTATTTGGCCTCAATTGCCTCATCTATAAAATGGTGATATTTGCTTCTTTAAGATTACTATGAGAGTTAAAAAGAGTAACTGTAAAGCAATAGGTACAACTACTGTCACAAAGTAGGTATTCAATAAATGGTGACAATTTATCAGCCATTCAACACACATTTGTCAAGTTCCTCTTAAGCCAAGCAGTCTTCTTTTCTTACTGATCTCCCTGTCTATTTACCTCAATTCATTTTCAACACTGACATGTTTCTGGCTGTGCCTCTCTTCTGCATGCAAGATACAGCCCAAACTCTACTCATTCACTCTTGTTCAAAGACCAATTAAACATCAAACACATGTCGAACAGTCTGAATTCACTGGAATGCCTGTTTCTACACTTGTCAATTCACTATTTCATAAAGTCATATTTCTAAGCCACAGATTTTATGGTTAACATTTCTGTAAATAAGATAAAATACAAATTTTTCATTTGTATCACTTGTTCTGAATTCCTACAACCTCACTGTCTTTGTAGATATAAAGTCAAATATGAAGGGTGCGTTGCTCTCAAGAAACTTGAGAGCAAGTTTAGAAACATCTACCACTAGAAACATCTAATGGGAGAGATAAGCCATGAAAACAGAGAGGAGATGCAGCACTGAATCAAACAGAAGAAATCTCTGGATTCCCAGAAGCAGCACTGCTAAAACAAGTTATAACTTGAACTCAAGACTTTGCTTCTAAGATCAACTCCAGCCATTTTATCTGCTAATATAATCCCAATACACCTGTAAAATTTTCACTGCTCTCCCAAAATGTTATGCATTTTCAGACCCTGGAGCCTTTGAGTGCTGGTATTTTGAAATTAGGTAGAGGCAATCACTTATTAGCTGAGTAAGTTTGGCGAGTTAGCTAACTCACTTTGGCCTCAGTTTTTTCTTTTGTTTAAGTAATAACAATAGTACTACTTCATCAGGCTGTTCTGAGAATTAACTAAGATAAAAAATGTATAACACCTACTATAACTGATGGTATTAATACATATGCTCAATAAATGTAAGCTACTGCAATTCTTTTCTTGAGGCAAAATTGAAATCTTTCATCAAGACAATTAGCCTATCTAATCATAAAACTCTTATTAATATCTTTCAAAATAAAAATATCCTCAAGTTTTCCTTGCATGAGGAACTGAGTCACTGGGCTTAAGCAACAAGATACCCTAAATGACAGTGGCTTAGACCAGCGGCTTTCAATTTATTTATTTTTTTTTACAACCTCCAATAAGAGAAATTTTACATTATTAACCAACGTGTGCACACACACACACACACACAGAGCTATACGTGTACAAATGCACACAATGTGTGATATGTCTATACAACAAAAGTCACAAAAAGTAACACTTAATCTCCTCTACATGCAAAGCACTCTTATTTCCTATTCTACTCTGTTTTAAAAAATGCTGGCCCTAACCCACTAAACTGATTTTATGACCCACATTGCAAAAAAAAACTGACTTAACAACAGATAATTTTCTTCATCACTTTTAAGAAGGGTGATCCATTTTTAAGTAATTATTCCTATTACTGCATACTACTTACAAAGTATTGCCGAGTATATAACACTGAGCTTAGCTTTTAAGTATTCATGTAACTGTGACGCTACATCGTATTCAGCTTAAAATACTTTCTTATCATCTTAACACATATCCATGTTCATCTGGCAATTTTTGGGTTAATCAAGAAAGCATTACTAAACATAGGCTATTAACTGAAGTCTAAGAGGACTAAGGCTTTTCCTCTTTGTAATGGCAAAGTGCCCCATGATTCAAGACTGAGTCACTCTGACCACAAATGGAATATTAACATGCTCTTAAAGATATCAACAGTTGGCCTCTCGGTTCAGTAAGAAAGTACCGGCATTATTAACTTCTCTACCCACAAACAAGACGCCTGCTGGGAAATTCCATCTCCTTAAAAGAAACACTTGGCAATGGTGTCCAAGGGAAAGAGTGAACTCTGGAATTAAAACCTCATATACAACAGGGTCCAGAATTTCTGCTCATCAAATTGCTATATTAAAGATGATGGCAACCCTGAGGGATGGGATGGGGAGGGAGGTGGGGGACAGGATGGGGGACACATGTACACCCATGGCCGAATCATGTCAATGTATGGCAAAAACCACAATACTGTAAAGTAATTAGCCTCCAATTAAAATAAATTAATTAATTAAAAAGATAATGGCAATAAAAAGAAAGTAATAAGAATGCCTGTAGTTCCTATAACTTACAATCAAATCTGTAAGTGGGGCTGTAGAGAAAAATACAATAAAATGAAAGTGTAGAACACGTACATCGGCACTGTCACTACTGGGCCGAGAAGCATCTCCGCTGCCACAGTCAAGTCTGCCTAGCCCATCACTAGGATCTGCTTCTCCTTCACCGACTGCTAGCCCGTCACCAAACGGCTTGGAGGATGTAACTACAGCTCCATCCTAAAACAGATTAGGCACACATACATTAAAAACAAACAACAACAAAAACCCCTTTCATTATTGACCACATAAAGAAACAGAGTCACACTGCAACCTCAATGTAGACTGTAAAAAGTTGGCCAGTTTGATGTGATCAAGAATGCTCTAAAAGTTCTAAAAGTCAAAGGCATAAATAACTACTAATTCTGTGGTTCTAAAATGGCGTGACCTTGAAGGCAGGGAAAGTGATATTTCAATAAAGAGAATAAATATTCAAACTTCCAAATAAAAGCAAAAAGATAAAACAGTTTAACTTACATAATTTATATTCCCTGGCTGTTAGTAAAGATTATAACACTGTAACTTGTGGTTAATTGCCTTCCAACACTTTACAACTTCAATAAATTGCCAATTCTGGGATGCAATGCTATACTGCAAATTATTATAAGCTTTTAAATTAGGAATCACAGTTTTACTCATAGAACAGAATAAGATTGCTATCTTTGCTCAGTAATAACAACAACATAAAACTGTCAATTATTACTAAGGCAGAATACTCAAAACTTCATATAGCTAATGGGACTAAAAGAAACAAACAAAAAATGTATAATGAAAAATACACTGAACCCGGAAGTCAAGAGGCCTTAAAAATGTGTGATCTTGTATGAGTCATTTAACCAATTCAGGCCCTAGTTTTGTCAACCATGCCACGATTTTTTTTTTAACTTTACAACAAGCAGATTAGGATAGATGACTTCTGTGTGAACCTACAGACCTAACTCATGAAGAATAACAAATAAGCATCTTTTTACTCATTTCTCCATATACCAAATCTAAACATTACAGAATATAAATCTGGTTGACATATAATGCTGAGTTATTCTTCTAATGAGACTATCATCTTCATAACTTACACCTATTAGCAAATCTATTTTTAAATTAAAATAAAAAAATAGTCATTAAGAACATGAATGTGCTTTAAATTCATCAGACTGAGTTTAAATTCTAGTTCCATGTTCCATTTAGCTACATGACCACAAACAAGTTATTTAACTTATATGAGTTTCTTTAAGTGTTTATGTAAAATGGGGGGGAAACAACAGTAATATCTAATTTCAGAGGGTTGTTTTGCAGATTAAGTAAGAAAAATTATATATACCTACTTAAAATATAATTGCCAGTCTGTTTTAAAATGGAAGAATAAACCTCAAAAATGGAAATACATGTATCTAAATACATTTCAGTAATTTGTCATATCAAAGCAAAAACACTCACTTCATTCTAAAATTACTGTGGAACAAAGAAGCATGATATCATGACCAAACAATCAGAAGCCTACATTTCTTTTTTTTTTTTCACATTTCTTTTAGTTGGCCATTATTTCTGTAACATCCTACACAGGACATCCTGTTGACCTATACCAGAAAAAATAACTTTTAAAAAGGGCAACTGTAACACCGTCTGACACATTCCCAGAAGAAAATTCTCCTGCAAAACGGCGCACAGCACTTTTAATAGTGATGCTACCTGAGCAGAGCCTGTGGCTTTGGATAACTGCTCTTGCAGCTGAGGAATGTGTTTCTTGGCCTCTTGGATCTCTTTTAGCAATCTCTGAGCAGGTGTTCGGTTGTAGTCTTCCTGCAAGAGCTGAAAAGTTATAAAAATATTTCAAGAATTAACTACTTATGTCAAGAAAATATCTAAAAAGTCCATTCTTAATCAATAAAATAGCTGATGGGACTGATTACCAATAGTGTCTGATTATGATAAATACCAACTCAACTATGCCCACTCATGTTTTTACTGGCCTGTTCAGTTCAGTCGCTCAGTCATGTCCGACTCTTTGCAACTCCATGAACCGCAACACGCCAGGCCTCCCAGGCCATCACCAACTCCTGGAGTCCACCCAAACCCATGTCCATCGAGTTGGTGATGCCATCTAACCATCTCATCCTCTGTCATCCCCTTATTGGCTTGTAAATAGCCCCATTTCTAACTTAGTACCTGAAGCCGTTCCTGTTCTTTCTGTAACATTTTTCTCAGAATTTCTACTTTCTGGTTATGAACCACATTGTTTTCTTCCTAGAAAAAGAAAAACAAACAAACAAACAAAAAAACCAAGAACCAATACAATGAAAATGACGCTAAAATATGTATTGCAAATGAGTCATACAATGTTACATTTCAGCTCCAATTTTCAATACCTATCAGGATTTTCTTTATTTCTGGTGGTTATGAGACCAAGCTTTCAGACATGACCCTGAAGATAAAAGGTTATAGGGAAATTTCAACCTTTCTATCTCACTTTTGATAAAAAACACTAAAATGTTAACATCAGGTTCAAAAGACACTAAATGTTAATATCAGTTGGAGAAATGAAGTTGACTTAAGTATAAGAATAGTATCTTATACTTTGCCCTCCTTTGGATCTTTACTATCAACCCCCTTGCATGGCTCAAATTCCCAGTATTTCCTACCTGAAGTATTAAGACCGCTCCCTAATTCATCTCCTGCCATTTCTCCCAGTTTTATAACTCGATAGTATTTTATCAAATTAGTCTTCCTAAAATCTTGCTATAATCACATCACTCAAAAAATATGTAATACATCCTTATTGACCATCCAGTTACATGTAAATTAGCTTCACTGTTGAGACTCTTCAAAATAAATAGTCTTACTTTTTCAAGCTCATCTCCTATCATATAAATGTTTAACAGGCACCAGCCAAACAAAACTCCTGGCTATTTCTCCCCAATACTTGATGCCTTCTTGGCTCTTTACCTTTGTTTATCCTACTCTCTCTACCTGGGTTGCCTTCCTCTCCTGACCCCCTACTGCCACCACTTGAATGTTAACTGTTCTTCAAAGCTCATTTCAAATAACAGCTTTCCATAAAGTCCTTCCTTATCACAACTGGATGTGCTTTCTCCCTCCTTTGAAACCTCACAGACCTTAATGTCTTCCTTCTAATAATGTCAACATTCTGCCTTTGTAGTATAATTACCTGCATACCCTTGATTCAATCTCAAACAACAAAGGTTTACTAAGTATCTAGCACTATATGCCAACCAATATTGCAGACTCTGGGGAAACACAATAAACAAAATAAACAAACAAAAAAAAACACCCTTTCCTCTTAGAGTATATATTCTAAGATGACAAAGGACCTTGACCACAGATATCTTAATTATATTTTTGTGGGAGGTACCCTGTTTTGTAGATGGTAAGTGTTAAATACTTGAATTAAATCTGCCCTCCCAATATTGTGCAATCATTCTAATAATTATATAATTTTTTATCAGCAGCAAATTATTTTCTAGAATCTTAAACTTTGTTTATCAATTCAACACTTTGAAACTCTTAACATAAAGCAAAGGGATCATTCATTATACAACTGGACATTTACAGAGAAATCTTCCCATTCTTACCCCCATGAGCACAGGACTAGTAATTCTCTCCATATTCCCAGATGCTCCAGGTGAATGAGGGGATGTCATGATGGGAGACATATGTCCAACGACTGATGGTTCTACTTCAGAATCAGCAAGTGGAATCTGGGGCGACCCAGGTGGGCGTCCCTGAACAGTGAGAGCTACATAGGAACCAGCTTCGGGGAGAGACATGGTAGAAAGGGGAGGAAAGGGAGAGTAACATTGTCAAAAAAATTTTACAGCATTTTACTACTTAATCTTTGATAGTTCTAAAGGATCTAGTTATGTGAGAAAGTTTCATCATCTGCTGGCTAATCATTTCTCCACAGAAAAAGAATCCAATCTGCCATTTCTCTTTTATGACTCCCCTACAAATCTAAAAGAACAATGTGATTTTCAGTTACCAAATTATTACTTGTAAGATCAGATATTACTTAAAAGCAAGTAAGATTTATAACCCCAATAATTTTTTAAATTTAGATATGAATGAGTTATTATCAACCATCTACTAACGGCTATGTTCAATTTCTCAAATGGAAATTTAAAAAATCACCATATTAAGATGATACTAATTAGGCAAGGCTTAACTAACTCTGTAATGATGCAATTTTAAATTAACTTTAAAAAATGAGCATGACAAAAAAAATCCCACTAAAAAAAAGAGAAAAAAATAGCCACAACAAATAAGTAGTAACTTGTAATCTTAAAAATTTGGAGAAAAAGACAAATTGAGTAGGTATTTTACAGGGGAAAAAACTATAGAAAGCAAAGTTACCCATAACCAGAGACTAAACAACAGATATTCATTATTTATCTAGAATCAAAAATAACACTTTCCAAATAAATAACTTTTCTAGATAACTGATCTTTAATGACAAAATCTTTCTCTTATACTTTAAATTGTATTTCATAGTGTTTCTTTCCACAAAACTCAATGGCAATTATTTCAGTGTTTGGGGTTCTAAAAACTTTTTTTTTTTTTTTACACTTAGTCATTAATGCTGTGATACTGGGGAGACTTTAAGTATATACACTTTGTTTTTCAATCAAAAACACTTTGTGACTCTGTCACAGTCATCTGATGTATCTTATTGACTTATCCATGTTTGTATTTCAAAGCTTCCTGGTTCTTCCCTTTCCTTCTTCAGATATTTTTAAATTGGTTTGATTTGAAATCACTTTTATCATGTCCAAAATCTGCACTGAAGAGTAGGACATGAGGGAACACTATTACAAGTACAGTACACAGGGTTTAGGCATTTCAAATCTATATCTGTTTTCAATACTTAGACTGTTTTATGCTTATTTTGAGTTTTCAGCTAGGCTCTTGTTATTGGATAAGTAATCTACTGCTGTAGTCACAGGATTTAATGATATTAGAACAGTTAGTTACCAGGCATATATTATCATAAACCATATTTATATAGTACGTAAAAATTTACTGTATAGTGAATTTATATTTATATATATATTTATTTAGTACATAAATATGTACTAAATAACACTATATATAAATATGTACTAAATATATTTATTTAGTACATATTTATATTGTACATAAAAAAAAGTCACAGTCTCATTAAGTAACCAAATTTATTCAAGTATGAGGACCTAATTCTGATCTTCCCATTTCTTTTTAAAATGTACTAAAGTTAAACACTAAGATCAAAGTGACAGATTTAGAGCACTAGTACTCTGATGAAAAGGTAACGGAATTCATGGGTTACTATCTAAGCAATAATAAGGCCAAGAAAGATTCCAGTTTATTAAATTTATTTTAAAGATGTCCACTTACTGAAAAGAAGTAATATTAAATAAAGAAGTAGTGTTTCTGCTTGGCCATAAACACCTGTCTCTTAACTGTACTCTACTATCCTGTGGAATAGTCTGATACAGAAGATTATAAATTCTTAACCCTGGGGATTTCCAAGAGAAGATCACTCTCCTGGATTATTTAATCATTTACTTATCTGAGGGAACATGATTATGTTACTTGAAGTTCCATTTCAGTTCATCCAGCCATTGTGTCTGATTTTTTAACCTATTCTCTTTCCGGTCAATTCATCCATTTCTTTCAAATGTTTTCAATATAACCAAGAATGACAAGGACATTATAATCAACCATATATATGAAGTGGACCAAAGATGAAGTGAAAAAAAGCGAAAGTGTTAGTCACTCAGTCATGTCCGACTCTTTGTGACCCCATGGACTGTAGCCTGCCAGGCTCCTCTGTCCACGGCGATTCTCCAGGCAAGAAGACTGGAGTGGGTAGCTATTTCCTTTTCCAGGAGAGCTTTCCAACTGAGAGACCAAACCTGGGTCTCCTGCATTGCAGGTGGATTCTTTTCTGTCTGAGCCACCAGGGACTAAAGATAGTTATTAGTAAGTTAAGAATCTTCACCTCAGACTTTAACATAGGGGTCAGTAAACTCCAATCAAGGGACTAAATTCAACCCACAGATTATTCTGGCAAATAAAGTTTTACTGAAACACAGCCACATCCATGCACTGATGTGTTGTCTATGCCTGCTTTTACACTATAATGAGAGTCAAGTGGCAAACTATCTGGCCCACAAAGTCTAAAAAATTTACCATCTGGCCTATTGCAGAAAATGTTTGCTGATCTTTGCTTTAAAGGCTTCAGAAAACAAAACTGAGAACAACATTCACCTACATTTGATTAGCTTCACCACTTCCAAATGGTTTGAATGAGTCACCAGAGTTCCATTCACCTATAAAAAAATGAAAATAGTGCGTGTCAGATACATTCTAATTGAGACAATGGATAAACTGACTTTAGGAACTGTTATACACAATACAACCAATAATAATACAGTAAATGGAGCTATATTAAAATGTGTCTGTATCTGGTTCAATATTCACTTTTACCACTATTCTACATGGTATATGTGCGTGCGTGCAAAGTCACTGCAGTCGTATCTGATTTCGTGTGACCCTGTGGACTGCAGCCCACCAGACTATTCTGTCCACGGGATTCTTCAGGCAACAATACTGGAGTGGGTTGCCACGCCCTCCTCCAGGGGATCTTCCCGACCCAGGGATCAAACCCCTGTCTCTTATGTCTCCTGCATTGGCAGGCAGTATCTTTACCACTAGCACCACCTGGGAAGCCCTCTATAAGGTATACTCAGCAACAAAATGAACTTGAGCACCAAAAAAGGCTTTGATTTAAAGGACATTATAACTTATTCACTGTGAAAAATGATAAAATATATTATGCAACAAATACACAAATCCTTCACAGTGAAGAACCTCTGCAAATAGAAAAGCTCTCTATGCTTTTAATTTCAAATTCATTGGTTTTCCAAAAGCATAATACATTTTTCAAAAGATGAATAACCAATATTCTACAATGATATTCAATTTACTTTTTGTTTTCTAATCATGACCTAATCTTTACAGAGAAAATTAATTTTCAGACAGGCTAAATGTAGGAAGTGTTATCTAGAATTTCTACTAAGCCAGAGAAATTAAGGTAAAAATATCAAACATGGATCTAATGCTAACATTATTTTTTCTGAGTCAAGTGATACTAATTTTTACAAGTTCAAATTTATCAGAGTATAAAATCAAAGCAAAAGTACACTTGTCATGTCCACTGGAGATGATCACTATTAAGCATGACGCTTAATCTTTGAGATGCTATTCTAATATACACACACCAGATACACAGACAAGCATACACACATATTATAACTGTCTTTTTCTGCAAATTAAGAAAAAATACTGTTTTATTGTATTATGGATGCCTTTCAATATAGGTACAAATAGACCTAACCTATTCTTTTTAAGGGCTGGAGATGTAATGCAATTTATTTCTCTAGCCCTCAGTTTATGCATATTTAGATTGCTTACAAGTTTTCAACATGATAAAGCTTAAGTAAATTTTCCTGTACACATATCACTTCACATTTGAACACCATTTCCTTAGATAAGTTCCTAAAAGCAAAACTGTGATCAAAGTTTACATACTTTCTAAAAATATGTAACTTTTGATACATATTCACAAATTCCCATCCAAATAGGTTTTACCTAATTTATATTCACAAATTTATAAGAATAGCCATGGTACCATTCCCAAACTGCATCAAATGTGTATTAGCAGTCTTTAAAATTTCTGACAAGCAAATATATTTTTACCTATCATTTAATTTCTACTTCTTTGCTATCAGTGAGATTGGACATATCCTCATTGATACATTATTTATTTCAATTACTCTGGGGAATTGCCTGATAAAATTCTTTGCCCATCTTTCTATTAGACTATTTATTCCTTTGTTAGTAATTTAAAAGTGTTCTTTATAGCATATTATATTCTATAATATATGTTTCAAATATTTATTTCCAGATAGTTCTTTGTAAATATGTTCGTGGTATCTTTTCCTGTATAGTAATTTGATTTTAAGTGATCACATTAGTCAGTTGCCTAATAATTAGTGGCTAATTCACTCTTACTCTACTGATCAAAACTCAAGGCCTGTTTCTGGACTCTCTATTGTGTTCCACAGATAGATCCATATTTATACTATGGTCACTTGCTTCGAATTAATCTACACCATTTCACCTCCCACTTACCTCTTCCCATAATACCTTTGCAAAATTTGTTTAGAAGAAATAATCATTTGGAAGTTTGACAAGGAATGGCACACCTCCCAAATTTATTAATATATTATGATGAGAATTTCTTGCTAATAGATTAATTTGGAGAAATAAGATCTTTACAACAGTGAGCTACTCTCCTGCCCAAGAACACACGACTCTATTTATTCAAAACTTTTATTATGCTTTTCAGTAAAGGGTAACATTAAGATAAATGAAATAAATTTTTATAGTCAATAAATCCATCACCTATAACGTGCAGCTTTTAATAAAAATTCTAGCTAAAAAATTAAAATATGGCTAATATATGCTGCTTTATATTTCTACCATAAATTTCGTAACAGTCTTTTCCTTACCTTGATGATTCGATCACCTGTCTGTACTCCAGCCCGCATGGCTGCTCCATCTGTAATAGAAATTAATTCTTAAAATATAATTCATTTACATTCACTGACAATCTTCTCGAAAGAGAAGCATGTAACAAAATGGTTAAAAACATGGATTGTAAAGTCAGACAGACAAGGTCCAAATGCTGCTTCTGCCACTCACTAGCTGGGTGACCATGGCAGATTTTATGTTTTTTTTTTTTTCACTCTAAGCCTCAATATCTCCTGTAAAATGGAAATTAAAAAGTACCAAAGTACGTACCTCAAATTACAGCAACTAACATAAAGAAAGTATTCAATATATGGTCATATTGCAATAGTATAAGATGTTATAGTCATTTGAGGGGAAAAGATGGGTATTTTTGAGCCTACAACCATTTCTCTAAACTGTCACTACCTAAATATCTCTGGTGCCATGAAGAAAAAAAATTACACAAACTTCTATAAGTGATGATGCTTAAAGTATCATGATTAAAGAGTCATGTGATTTTTATAAAACATGTAAGAACCTTTTTCTTTCCATAAAATATGAAAGGAAATCAACTGGGATAAATTCATGCCTATAACTAACACTAAAGACAAATCTAGTACAGTAAGGCCATATGACCTATAATGTATGCAATTATTTTATTATAAGCAACAGACATTATTTAAGCTTTTCTATCCTTACTCTGTTTGCTCCCAGTGACAAGACTGTTTGTTAAAAATGCCTTGCCTTCTTTGACAGACTGTACGAACACTGGATTGTCTCCACTGACCGTCAGCCCAAATCCATTGTCATCCTTCTGGATGATCACACAACGCTGAACAAGACCTGCACAAGAACCACAGGGTAAAGAGAGAAGGCAAGAGAAAACAGAGGAAAAAAAAGTCAATAATCATATTATTAGCAATGAACTGTATTCTATCTGGAGAAACACAAGGTAGCACATGAAACCCATACAAAAAATAAAGAGCACTAACCCCATAAGCAAAACAAACACAAGAATATCACAGAGAGTCATATATATTGGTTTCTCAAAGGAAAGGTAGAGTAGAATTGCTCCAGGATTAAAAACAGCTAAGGCAAACTGGAAAAGGTAAAGTATTAGAGAGGAGACAGACGGAAGCCCATTCAACTCTATGCAATTTATTTGTAATATAAAATTCTACCCCCACTTCCTTGTGTTTTTAAGTACTCTAAATGGTATTTAAACCCAAGACAATCAAACATTCTGGGACATTAAGCTAGGAGCAGCCCATGGTAAACTCTAGAGAAGTTCAGTATTACTCTCAAAAAAACATATTCAGAAAAATAGACTATTAAAAAGAAAGGACTGCTTAGAGAGCACCTGTGGCTCTTCTGAAAAGTCCAAAGGAAAGAAACATTTTGGCTTATAGAAATAATAAAAAGAAAAGACAGTAGAAAAGATAAAAGAACTTGTGAGCTTAACCAGCTCTTTGATTTCTTTCACAAACTTACCTGATTGCTACAGAGAATTTGTTTTCCTTCCAGTTAAACAGCAAACAAAAATTGTCAAGGTAAGGTGAGAGAAAGAAGACCACAACCAAAGAACAGTGATAAAACAGAACCCTGATTAGTGCCCAGGGCTGTTTTTATCACAGAGCAAGATCGGGAGATCCTGAACTCTGTGTTAGCCAAAGGTTTAATATATACTTCCAGCTTTACAGAATCTAAATGTTTCACCAAAAATGAATATATAGAAACAACATATAAAAATAACACAAGTATAATGATGATTAGCAAACAAAAACTACTTCAAAATTAGGGTTTTTATACAAAGAGGTATGATCTTTTAAATAAGTTTGATGTACAAAACAAAGGAAGTGCTAAAGACTGCACACATTAATGAATATATATCCATATTTCTTGCTATTAATGAAATGACATAAGTATGAGCTTCCCTGGTGGCTCAGATGGTAAAGAAACTGCCTGCGATGAGGGAGACCTGGGTTCGATCCCTGGATTGGGAAGATCCCCTGGAGGAAGGCATGGCAACCTACTCCAATGTTCTTGCCTGGAGAATCCCCTTGGACAGAGGAGCCTGGCAGGCTACAGTCCATGGGGTTGCAGAGTCGGACACAACTGAGTGACTAAGCACAGCACACATGAGCCTACTACAGATGACAAACTAGAATAACTGGATCCCTAAATGGAAAAGAAGAACCTTGAACCTTAATTTATTAACTTACAACAAACCATGGACCTTAAGATAAAAGCTAAAACTTTTCATAAGAACACATAGGAACAAATCTTCAAGACCTTAGGATAGGCAGAGATCTTTCAGGATGCAAAATGCACCAATCATAAAAGAAAAACCCAGCAAATTGGATTCAAAATTTTAAACAATTGCTTTCCTAAAGACACTAATAAGAAAATGAAAAGGCAAGCCACAGACTGGGAGAAAACATTTTACTGATAAAGCACTTGAATCCAGATTTTTATTTTTTAAAAAAACAACTCTACAATCCAGTAATGGAAGACATATTTTAAAGGGACAAAAGATATGAATAAACACATCACACACAAAGAGGCACCAGTGGCCAATAAGCACACGCAAAGGTACTCAACATCTGCTGTCTTCGGGAAAACACAATGAGACACCACTATATACTAACCAATGGCTAAAAATGAAAAGACAGATAATACCAAGTGCTAGAAAGGATGCGGAACAACTGGAACTCTCATACAATGCTGGTGGGAATGTTAGACAGTGGAAATTTCTTAAAAAGGTAAGCATGTATTTACATATGCCCCAACATCTTCACTCCTAAGGGGAATGAAAGCTCACGTCCACATAAAGACTGGTTAAAAAATGCTCTCAGCAATTTTCCTCATTAAGAGCGAAGAACTAGAAACAACTCAATTGTCCATTAACAGACAGATTAAAAAAATAATACTCGTATATCCATTACAATAAAATACTACTTAGCAAGAAAAAAAGGAAGGAACTACTCACACATGCAAAAAATATGGATCACAAAAAACATCACGCTAAGCAAAAGAAGGAAGATACAAAACACTATAAATATTACATGATTTCAATGTAGAACAAGCCAAAAAGTCAACTATAGTAACAAAAAGTAGATTAGTGGTTGCCTAGGGACAAGACGGAATGGAGAGGTAAGAAAGACTGCAATGAGATATATGAAACAACTTTTTGGGTTGATGGAAATGTTGTATATCTTAATTAAGGTAATGGTTGTGTGAATATTTATCTGTCAAGACTTACTGAATTGTATACTTAATATGAGTGCATCGTATTTTATGTAAATTGGATCTCAAAAAAATTAGCTTTCAACTTTAAAAAAACGAGACTTCAATTCTAGAGTCTACTAAACAGTATTTGAATTCACAAATTCACCACTCTTCCAAAATAGGAAACTGTAACGTGGGCAGAGGAAAGATAACCCATCAGAATTTAACCATTTTTCTTTTGTTTAATGTTGCTTCCTTCAAGTAATTAGGAAAAATTCTAAATAGAATGGGTATGAATACATAAAATCAAAGAAAAAGACATTCTTTATTATAATTTCTAGTACACAATACAATAAACATAAGTATCAGAAAATGATGTTTTATAGGAAGTTTTAAAAATGCAAACCTAAAAAAATAAAAATAAAAAAAATAAAAATGCAAACCTAGCTTTAGAAACATAAAACATCTGATGAGCTTCTTTACAGTCATTTGAAATATCAAAATAAATTAGATATTTTGAATTTTTGAATATCAGAAGTCAAGACAGTTGCAACACTGAATATGTTTTTTTATGCTATAACCACCCCCCCCAGTTATCTCATCTCTCTTCCAAAGGGCTGAAAATCAGTGAGTTAGAGGATTCTAATATTGATGTTTGCTTGCTAAGTCACTGATCTTCTTAAGCAGACTCTCTTTCAGGTCTCTGTAGAAAATCGAGTGCTTGTACACAATGAGAGGAGTAACGGAGGTTAAGAGTTTGTTATATTTGTGTATTTCACTTGAATATAATGAACCTAAAGTCTCTAGCTTAACGTCTGACAAATACTGCTGCTGCTGCTGCTAAGTCGCTTCAGTCGTGTCCGACTCTGTGCGACCCCATAGACGGCAGCCCACCAGGCTCTGCCGTCCCCGGGATTCTCCAGGCAAGAATACTGGAGTGGGTTGCCATTTCCTTCTCCAGTGCATGAAAGGGAAAAGTGAAAGTGAAGTCGCTCAGTCGTGTCCAACTCTTAGCGACAAATACTAAGGGCTCATAAATATGAGTTATTACTCTATTATGATTAGGGGTGAGTTGCCCTTGGATTGATCTGCTCAGAAATATATTATTTATCTATGCTATCAATTAAAAATCATTTAAAAATACTTTTGTGTTAACGAACTCCTATCATCAACGTAAATAATCCTTAGGAGAGTCAATCATCATTTATGTCTTTGTCTGAATTTTGTTTTAATAGACCAGCAAATTACTTTGAGATTGGTTAAGGAATATGGACATTTTACAGAGCTTCTTGTAATAACTTTAGAAGATGACAGACAGCAAGAAGGCCTCAAGAAACAAATCATCTTCTCTTATAAAACTTTTCCTAAATATCAGGACTGGGTTAGGTGCCCCATTCTAGCTACCACTGCACCCTCTATTTACTCTCAGAGCATCTTTACCAGTCACAAGTGATTTGTATTTATCCTCTTATTAGATTACATACTTTAAAGAATTCAGGGGTGCTATCTTGTTTACAAACTTATCTCAGGACCTGGTATATGTTCTGGAACAAAAGGAAATTTTTAAAATTGCTAATGAATTAATGAATATCAAAAACACACAGGAGTCTAGAGATGGATGGAAACTTAGAAAGGGAGGTGATCAGAGATTAAAAAAAAACCAACACACAGTTAATTTTAGCAAATATGCTTAGGGTCCTAACAGAATGCTACATATTGAAAAAATATATTAGGGTTACTTCAGAATACTGAAAACCTGTATTCTCCAATTCAAAATTGTTCAGTGTGATAACTTTCCCCTTTGATTCTACATTAAAAGGAAAAGATAAAGAGCAAAGAAGAAAAAGCAATGTGCACATCATATTCATCTCTTTCTTCTCCTTAACACCATTAAACTGTCCACTTATCATTATTTTAAGTCCATCTACCAGTCTGAGAGTCTGATATACTTGAACATCTAAGAATTACTAGGCCACCAATACAAAAAGAAAACATACATACATAGCCAATTCAGGATCTATGGAATTCAAATTATTGAAATGTTCTACCTATTGTAGACCAGAAGGTGCTTTAACCCACCATAGAGAATAAATTCCACTAAGTACTAAACAGTAACTGAATTCACAAATTCACCACTCTTACAAAATCGGAAGCCATAGTACTGACATCACCAGTACTAACTTGTCATATTTTTGAAATGTACTTTTTGACAAAAAGCATTTACTCTTTGAGGCAAATCTGTATTAAGCATCTATTTAGTTATTTAGGAGAAGGCAATGGCACCCCACTCCAGTACTCTTGCCTGGAAAATCCCATGGACGGAGGGGCCTAGTAGGCTGCAGTCCATGGGGTCGCGAAGAGTCGGACAGGACTGAGCGACTTCACTTTCCCTTTTCACTTTCATACACTGGAGAAGGAAATGGCAGCCCACTCCAGTGTTCTTGCCTGGAGAATCCCAGGGATGGGGGAGCCTGGTGGGCTGCCGTCTATGGGGTCGCACAGAGTTGGACACGACTGAAGTGATTTAGCAGTAGCAGTTATTTAGCACTGTAATCTGTACGTGTTATGAGCAATACAAAACTACTAGGAGTCTTTGCTCTCAAAGAACTTAAAATCTTGGTGGGGAAGGATAATAAAGAAACAAATAGGGCAGCAATGGCAATGTCTAAGAATATGATAAAATAACAGGCCCAATATGTTATTAAAGAAGGGCAAAATTAAAAAAAATGGACTCCTAATTACAGAATGTCTATTTCCAAATTTTATTAACTAAAAAAAAACCTTTGATCATGTTAACTTTTTCTGGTTCTTACAAACACATATTGTCTATGGTTTGTTTGTTGTTTGCTGGTTTCTTTTTCTAATTCCCTTATTCTTTGGTGTAAAGATTATTAATTATAATCACCATACAAATGTGTTTATCTCTGAATACAAGTTTTTATAAGGTCACAAAATGACTTCAATATGAACTGTAACCAAGTACTTTGTATGAAGACAGGCAGAGAGAGTGTTCAACAAGTAAGGTAATGATAACCTAAATTTGAGATTTAGTCACAGGAATATTTCTTGACTCTCACTGTTCTTAGTGCCATATGAAGGTTTTTTTTCTCACAACTATTTATAACTGCATATGGAGCACTGGTAATCAAGTGCACATCTCTATTATCATACTTACAAAAAAGGAGGATTTCTTCTGTACCAGACTGTGAACTTCTAGAAAGCAGGTACAGTCTCCTATTACCTTTTAATCTATCCCTTATCATAGTACCTGGCGTATAATCGGTGCTCAATGAATATTTACTAATTTTAACTTATTTTATAAATAAATCATACTCAACTCATTTTTCAAGAAAAAGTAAAATCATATCCCTGAAAACTATGAGGAGTAAGGAAATAGTTCTATAAAGACACTAACCTTCTGCCCTGACTGAATTCTAACTAACTTGATTCTCTATCTACCCTAAAATAACTCCTCTAGTTACAAATAAGTTTTTCTTTATTTCTGGTCTTTTAAGGAATATGGTATTTCACATGGAAGCTGATAATAAATGTCATACTTCATATTATCAGTGAAGCAAAGGTAGACAGTCTTATCAAATTTATGTAAATATTATCCTTTAATAATTTCTTTCTCTTTATAAACAAAGGACATGTTTTCCTGTTAAAATCTTGTGGCTTTTTTTAAATGCTTTTTTACTAAAGTACCATTAATTTACAAATTCTGTTAATTTCAGGCATACAGCATAGTTACATAGTGTTTTTGCAGATTATATTCCATTACAGGTTATTACAAGATACTCAATATACTTCCCTATGCTATACAGTATACCCTTGTTTATCTATTTTATATACAGTAGTTTGTATCTATTAATTCCATACCTCAAATCTGTACTTCCTCCCTTCCCTCTTTCCTTTGGTAACCAAAAGTTTGTTTTCTGTATCTGTGACTCTGCTTTGCATATACATTCATCTGTATTGTTTTTAGATTCCACATATAAGTTATATCACATAGTGTTTGTCCTTCTCTGTCTGACTTATTTCACTATGCATAATGCTCTCTAGGTCTGTCCATGTGGCTACAAATGGCATTATTTCATTTTTTATGGCTGAGGAATATTCCTTGATGTGTGTTATGATGTCCTTCTGTGTATACATACATAAGATATACTTTTTTAAAAATTGAAGTATAGTTGACGGCTCAGTGGTAAAGAACCCGTCTGACAATGCAGGTTCCCTGGGTCGGGAAGATTTCCTGGAGAAGGAAATGGCAACTGACTCCAGTATTCTTGCCTGAGAAACCCCATGGACAGGGCCTGGTGGGCTACAGTCCATGGGGGTCCCAAAGAGTAGGACATGGCTTAGGAACTGAGCACAACATGATTCATAAAAGTTGGTTCACAATATTGTGTTAGTTTTAGGTATATAGCTAAGTGATTCAGTTATACACATATTTATTTTTTTCATATTATTTTCCATTATAGGTTATTACAAGATATTGAATGTAGTTCCTGTATTGGTACATCTTAATCCAATCATTTGTTGGCAAGCACTTGAGTTGGTTCCACGTCTTGGCTATTCTAAATAGTGCTGCTATGGGACTTCCCTGGTAGTCCAGTGGTTAAGACTCTGCACTCCCAATGCAGTGGGCCCAAGTTCGATTCCTGGTCAGGGAACTAGATCCCACATGCCTCAACTAAGAGTTTGCCTGCCACAACTAAGACCTGGTTCAGCCAATTAAAGAAATACATAAATAAATACTCTTAAAAAAAAAAAGTCAGTTTAAAAATAAATAAATAAATAAATAGTGCTGCTATGAACACTGTGGTGCATTGTCTTTTCCAATTAGCGTTTTTGTTTCTCCAGCTATATACCCAGGAGTGGAACTGCTGAATCATATGGTAGTTCTATTTTTAGTTTTTTAAGGCACTCGAAACTGTCTTCCACAGTGCCTGTACCAATTTACATTTCCTCCAATGGTGTACAAGGGTTCCCTTTTCTCCACATCTTCTCTAACATCTGTTATTTGTAGACTTTTTAATGGTCATCATTCTGACAGGTATGAGGTAATACCTCATTGTGGTTTTGATTAGCATTTCTTAATAATTAGCAGTGATGAGCACTGTTCCACATGCCTGTTAGCCATATACATATTTTCTTTGAAAAATGGCTATTCAAGTCTTCTGCACATTTTTTGACTGGATTGTTTTTTCCCTGGTATTAAATTGTAATGAGTTCTTTGTATATTTTGGATATTAACCCCTTGTTGTCGCATCATTTGCAAATATTTTTTCCCATTCCACAGGCTGTCTTTTTGTTTTGCTGATGTTTTCCTTTGCTGTGCAAAAGCTTTTGAGTTTATTTAGGTCTCATTTGTTTATTTCTGCTCTTATTTCTTTTGCCTTAGGAGACTTATCCAAGAAAATTTTGCTATAATTTACGTCAGAGTATTCAATGCTCTCTTCTAGGAATTGTATGGTTTTGGGTCTTACATTTAGGTTTTTAAACCATTTTGAGTTTATTTTTGTATATGGTATGAAGGAATGTTATAGTTTCATTGTTTTACGTATGATCATCCAGCTTTCCCAGCATCACTTGAAGAGATTACCTTTTCTCCATTGTTCATCTTGCCCACTTTGTTAGACATTAATTGACTGTATATGTGTAGGTTTATTTCTGGGCTCTCTATTCTGTGCCATTCATCTATGCATTTGCTGTTGTGCCAATACCATACTGTCCTGACTACTATAGCTTTGCAGTACAGTTTGAAGTTTGGGAGGATTATACCTCCAGTTTGTTTTTTTGTCTCAGAATTGGTTTCACAATTTGAGGTCATTGGTAATTCCATATAAATTTTAGGATTATTTGTTCTAGTTCTGCAGAAAATGTCTTGTGCAATCTGATTTCACTTAAATCTGTAGATTGCTTTGAGTATGGTGGCTTTTTTAATAATATCAATTCTTCCAATCTAAGAGCCTGGACTATCTTTCTACTTCTTTGAATCATCTTCAATTTTCTTCATCACTGTTTTACAGTTTTTTAGAGTATAGGTCTTTCACTTTCTTGCTTAGGTTTATTCCTAGTTATTTTATTGTTTTGATGTGATCTTAAATGGAACTGTCTTTTTTACTTTCTCTTTCTGATATTTCATTATTAGTGTAGAGTAGAAATGCAACAGATTTCTGTATATTAATCTCATATCCTGCGATCTTCCTCAATTCATTGATTGGTTCTAGCAGTATTTCAGTGGAAAATTTAGGGTCCTCTATTATATAAAGTATCATGCCATCTGCAAGGAGTGACAGTTTCACCTCTTCCTTACTAACTTGTATATCTTTTCTTTTTTAAAAAATTTTTTGTCGAACTGCTGTGCTAGGACTTCCAATAGCATGTTAAACAGCAGGAGTGAGAGTGAGCATCCTTGCCTTGTTTTTGAATTTAGCAGGAAGGCTTTCAATTTCTCACCATTGAGTATTATTGTGTGTTTCTCTTAAGTGGCCTTCACTATGTTGAGACATATTCCCACTATACTCACTTTGATAGTTTTTATCATGAATGGATGTTGATTTTGGCAAATGCTTCTTCTGTATCTATTGAGATGATCATGTGATTTTTGTCTTTCCTTGTGTTAATGTGGTGTATTCACATGGATTTGTGTATACTGAACCATTCTTGTAACTCTAGATTAAATACACCTTGATCATTATATGATCCTTTTTGTGTATTAAGATTTAATTTGTTAACATTTTGTATTTCATTCATTTATTTTGCATTTGTATTCATCAAAGATGTTGGCCTGTAATTTTTTATACTGTCTTTGGTTTTTGTATCAGGGTAATGATGACTTCGTAGTGTGAATCTGGGAGTGTTCCCTTCTCAATTTTTTGGAATAGCTTAAGAAGGATAGGTATTAGTTCTTTAAATGTTTGGTAGGATTGCCCTGTGAAGCCATCTGGTCTTAGACTTTTGTTTGCTGGGAGTATTTCTTTTTTAAATTAAAGACTTAATTTCACTTCTAGTGATTGCTCTGTTCAAATTGTCTTTTTCTTCTTGACTCAGTCTTGGTATAGGCTATATGTTCTCAGAAACTTGTCTATTTCTTCTAGACTGTCCAATTTGTTGACACATTTTTCATAATATGACATATTGTTTGTGATATTCGCTTATGATCTTTTTGTATTTCTGTGGTATAAGATGCTATTTCTCCTTTCATTTCTTTGTTTTTTCTGTTTTATGGTATTTTTAAAGGACTAGTCGATTTACAATGTTATATTAATTACTTCTGTACAGCAAAGGGACTCAGTTATACATATATACATACTCTTTTTCATATTCTTTTCCATTACGGTTTATCACAGGATATTGAATATAGTTCCCTGTGCAACAAACTGGGACCTTGTTATTTATCCATTCTATATATACCAGTTTGTATTGGCTAATTCCAAACTCCCAATCGATCCCTTTCCCTCCTCCCTCCTTCCTTCTTGGCAACGATCAGTCTATTCTCTGTATCTGTGATTCTGTTTCTGTTTCATAGATAGGTCCATTTGTGTCATGTTTCAAATTACACATATAAGTGATATCATATGGTATTTGTCTTTCTGACTTACTTCACTTTGTATGATAATCTCTAGTTACAACCACGTTGCTGCAAATGTGGCATTATTATTTTTCTACTGCTGCCTTTAGACTTCTCTCTTTAACTACATTTTACAATTTTAATTATGATATGTCTTGTTTATATGTCTGTTAGTGTTCATCTTGTTTAGGACCCACAGTACTTCCTGTATTTGGGTATCTTTTTCCTTCTTTAGGTTGAAAAGTTTTCAGTCATAATTCTTCAAATACATGTTTGATCCCCCCCTCTTTCTGGAACCCTTATAATATGAACGCTGGCACATTTTATATTATCCCAAAGTTCTGATACTTTTTTTTTTTTTGTCTTTCTGTCTGCTGTTTTATTGGGTGATTTCCATTATTCTATCTTCTGGATCACTTGTACATTCTTCTATGTCATTTAGTCTTTTCATTGCTTCTAAAGTGCTTTTTTATTTTAGAGTTATCTACTTTATTTTAGAATTGAATTGTCTACTTTTTTAATTGAAGGATATTTGCTTTACAGAATTTTGTGGTTTTCTGTCATTCATCAACAAGAATCAGCCAGGGGTACACCCATGTTTCCTCCCTCGAACCTCCCTCCCTATACCACCCCTCTATGACTGTCACAGAGCCCCTGTTTGAGATCCCTGAGTCATACAGCAAATTCCCAATGGCTATCTATTTTACATATGGTATTGTAAATTTCCATGTTACTCTCTCCATACATTTCACCCTCTCCCTCCTCCCTTCCCTGTGTCCATAGGTCTGTTCTCTATGTCTGTTGTTTCTCCATTGCTGCCCTGAAAATAATTTCATCAGTACCATCTTTTTAGATTCTATATATATGCAATCAATATACAATATCTATATTTCTCTTTCTGACTTACTTCACTCTGTATAATAGATTCTAGGTTCATTCACCTCATTAGAACTGACTCAAATGCATTCCTTTTTACGGCTGAGTAGTATTCCATTGTGTGTGTGTATGTGTGTGTGTATATATATATGTATACCATGGCTACTTTACCCATTCATCTGTCGATGGACATCTAGGTTGCTTCCATGTCCTAGCTATTATTAATAGTGCTACAATGAACACTGGGTACAAATGTCTTTTTCAATTTTGGTTTCCTCAGGGCATATGTCTAGGGATGGGACTGCTGGGTCATATGGTGGTTTTACTCTTAGCTTTTTAAGGAATCTCCACACCATCTTCCATAGTGGCTGCATCAGTTTACATTCCCACCAGCAAAGCAAGAGGGTTCCCTTTTCTCCAACACCCTCTCCAGCATTTATTGTTTGAGGATGGCCATTCTGACTGGTGTGAGGTGATATCTCATTGTGGTTTTGATTTGCATTTCTGTAATAATGAGTGATGCTGAGCATAATGTCACATGATTGTTAGCCATCTGTATGTATTCTTTGGAGAAATGTCTTTTAGGTCCTTTTCCCACTTTTTGATTGGGTTGTTTGTTTTTCTGGTTTTGAGTTGTATGAGGTGCTTGTATATTTTGGAAATTAATTATTTGTCAGTTTCATTTGCTATTATTTTCTCCCATTCTGAGGGCTGTCTTTTCACCCTGTTTGTAGTTGCTTTTGCTGTGCAAAAGCTTTTAATTAGGTCAAACTCATTTATTTTGTTTTTATTTCCATTACTCTAGGAGGTGCATAACAGAAGATCTTGCTTTGATTTAAGTCATTGAGTGTTCTGCCTATGTTTTCCTGTAAAGAGTTTTATAGATTCTGGTCTTACATTTAGGTCTTTAATCCATTTTGGGTTTATCTTTGTGTATGGCATTAGGAAGTGTTCTAATTTCATTCTTTAACATGTAGTTATGGCAGAAAGTGAACAACTAAAGAGTCTCTTGATGAAAGTGAAAGAGGAGTGAAAAAGTTGGCTTAAAGCTCAACATTCAGAAAATTAAAAATCATGGCATCTGGTCCCATCACTTCATGGGAAACAGATGGGGAAACAGTGGCTGACTTTATTTTTCTGGGCTCCAAAATCACTGCAGATGGAGACTGCAGCCATGAAATTAAAAGACGCTTACTCCTTGGAAGGAAACTTATGACCGACCTAGAGAGCATATTAAAAAGCAGAGACATTACTTTGCCAACAAAGGTCTGTCTAGTCAAGGCTACGGTTTTTCCAGTGGTCATGTATGGCTGTGAGAGTTGGACTATAAAGAAAGCTGAGCACCAAAAAATTGATGCTTTTGAACTGTGGTGTTGAAGAAAACTCTTGACAGTCCCTTGGACTGCAAGGAGATCCAACCAGTCCATCCTAAAGGAAATCAGTCTTGGGTGTTCACTGGAAGGACTGATGTTGAAGCTGAAACTCCAATACTTTGGCTACCTGATGTGAAGAGCTGACTCAATGGAAAAGACCCTGATGCTGGGAAGGAGGAGAAGGGGACGACAGAGGATGAGATGGTTGGGTGGCATCACTGACTCAACAGACATGAGTTTGGGCAAACTCCAGGAGTTAGTGATGTACAGGGAGGCCTGGCGTGCTGCGGTTCATGGGGTCGCAAAGAGTCGGACACGACTGAGTGACTGAACTGAACTGAACTGTCCAATTTTCCCAGCACCACCTATTGAAGAGGCTATCTTTGCCCCATTGTATATTCTTGCCTCTTTTGTCAAAAATAAGGTACCCATAGGTGCATGGGTTTAACTCTGGGTTCTCTATCTTGTTCCACTGGTCTATGTTTCTGTTTTTGTGCCAGTACCGTAGTGTCTTGATGACTATAGCTTTGTAGTATAGTCTGAAGTCAGGAAGGCTGATTCCTCCAGCTCCATTCTTCTTTTTCAAGACTGCTTTGGCTATTCGGGGTCTTTTGTGTTTCCATATGAACTGTGAAATTTTTTTTCAAATTCTGTGAAAAATGCCACTGGTAGTTTGATAGTGATTGCATTCAATCTGTAGATTGCATTTGGTAGTATAGTCATTTTCACAATATTGATTCTTCCTACCCAGGAACATGCAATATCTATCTGTTAACATCGTCTTTGATTTCTTTCATCAGTGTCTTATAATTTTCTGTATACAGGTCTTTTGTCTCCTTAGGTAGGTTTATTCCTAGATATTTTATTCTTTTTGTTGCAATGGTGAATGGGATTGATTCCTTAATTTCTTTTTCTGATTTTTCATGAGTAGTATATAGGAATGAAAGTGATTTCTGTGTATTGACCTTGTATCCCATGACTTTGCTGAATTCACTCATTAGCTCTAGTAATTTTCTGATAGTTTCTTTAGGGTTTTCTATGCATAGTATCATGTCATCTGCAAACAGTGAGAGTTTAACTTCTTTTTTTTCCAATCTGGATTACTTTTATTTCTTTTTTTTCCTCTAACTGCAGTAGCTAGGACTTCCAAAATTATGTTGAAGAACAGTGGTGAAAGTGGACACCATTGTCTTGTTCCTGATCTTAGCGGGAATGGTTTTAGTTTCTCACCACTGAGAATAATGTTTGCTGCGGGCTTATCATATATGGCCTTTACTATGTTGAGGTAGATTCCTTCCATGCCCATTTTTTGAAGAGTTTTTACCATAAATGGGTGCTGAATTTTGTCAAAGGCTTTTCTTTTCCTGCATCTATTGAGATGATCATATGGTTTTTATCTTTCAATTTGTTAATATGGTGTATCACATTGATCGATTTGCATGTACTGGAGAATCCTTGCCCCCCTGGAATAAATCTGACTTGATCATGGTGTTATGAGCTTTATAATATGTTGTTGAATTCTGTTTGCTAGAATTTTGTTGAGGATTGTTGCATCTATGTTCATCAGTGATACTGGCCTGTAATTTACTTTTTTTTGTTGTCTTTGCCTGGTTTGGGGGCTTCTCTGGTGGCTCAGCTGATAAAGAATCCACCTGTAATGTGGGAGACTTGGGTTTGATCCCTGGGTTGGGAAGATCCCCTGGAGAAGGAAACAACTACCCACTCCAGTATTCTGGCCTGGAGAATTCCATGGACTGTCCATGGGGTCACAAAGAGTCAGACACGACTGAGCATCTTTTACTTTGTCTGGTTTTGGTATCAGGGTGATTGCAGCCTCGCACAATGAGTTTGGAAGTGTTCCTTCAGCTGCAATTTTTGAAGGAGTTTCAGAAAAATAGGCACTGGCTCTTCTCTAAATGTTTCATAGAATTCCCCTGTGAAGCTAGCTGGCCCTGGGTTTTGTGTTTTTTTTGAGTTTTTTTTTTTTTTTTATCACAGTTTCAGTTTCAGTGTTTGTAACTGGGTTGTTCATAATTTCTATTTCTTCCTGGTTCAGTCCTGGGAGATTGAACTTTTCTAAGCATCTGTCCATTTCTTCTAGGTTGTCCATTTTATTAGCATATAGTTGCTTACAATATTCTCTTATGATCCTTTGTGTTTCTGTGTTGTCTGTTGTAACTTCTTTTTCATTTCTAATTCTGTTGATCTGACTTTTCTCCCTTTTTTTCTCGATGTGTCTGGCTAATGGTTTGTCAATTTTGTTTATCTTCTCAAAGAACCAGGTTTTAGTTTTATTAATCTTTGGTAACATTTCTTTTTTATTTATTTCTGCTCTGATTTAGGATTTCCTTCCTTCTGATGACTTTGGGGCTTTTTTGTTCTTTTCCTAGCATCTTTAGATGTAGAATTAGGTTGTCTCTTCAATGCTTTTCTTGTTTCTTAAGGTATGTTTGTATCGCTATGAACTTCCCTCTTAGAACTGCTTTTGCTGAGCCCATAGGTTTTGGGTTGTTGTGTTTTCATTGTAATTTGTTTCTAGGAATCTTTTGATTTCCCTTATTTCTTCAGTGGACTTCCCTGGTGGCTCAGAGGTTAAAGAGTCTGCCTCCAATGCAGGAGACCCGGGTTCGATCCCTGGGTCGGGAAGATTCCCTGGAGAAGGAAATGGCAACCCACTCCAGTATTCTTGCCTGGAGAATCCCATGGACGGAGGAGCCTGGTAGGCTACAGTCCATGGGGTCGCAAAGAGTCAGACACGACTGAGCGACTTCACTTTCACTTCACTTTCATTTCTTCAGTAACCTCTTTGTTATTTAGTAATGTATCATTTAATCTCCATGAGTTTCTCTTTTTTGCTGTTTTTTTTTCCTGTAGTTAATATCTAGTCTCACAGTGTTGTGGTCAGAGAAGATACCTGATATGATTTCAATTTTCTTAAATTTACTGAGGCTTGATTTGTGACCCAAGATGTGGTCTATCCCGGAGAATGTCCCAAGCGCAATTGAGAAGAAAGTGTATTCTTCTGCATTTGGATGGAAAGTCCAGAAGATATCAATTAGGTCCATTTGGTCTAATGTTTCATTTAAAGGTTGTGTTTCCTTATTGTTTCTCTGACTTGATGATCTGTCCATTGGTGTAAGTGGGGTGTCAAAGTCCCCTACTATTATTCTATTACTGTCAATTACCCCTCTTTTGCCTGTTAGTGTTTGCCTTATGTATCAAGGTACTCCCATGTTGGGTGCATAAATACTTACAATTGTTACTTCTTCTTCTTGATTAATCCCTTGATCGTTATGTAGTATCCTTCTTTGTCTCATAATATTCTTTAAAGTCTATTTTGTCTGAAATAAGGATTGTGACTTTGGATTTCTTTTGGTTTCCATTCATATGGAATATCTTTTTCCATCCTTTTGCTTTCAGTCTGTATGTGTCTCTAGGTCTGAAGTGGGTCTCTTGTAGGCAGTATATATATGGGTCTTATTTTTGTATCCATTCAGTCAGTCTGTATCTTTTGGTTGGTGCATTAATCCATTTACATTTAAGGTGATTAGTGATACATATGGAGAAGGAAATGGCACCCCACTCCAGTACTCTTGCCTGGAAAATCCCATGGACGGAGGAGCCTGGTAGGCTGTAGTCCATGGGGTTGCGAAGAGTCGGACACGACTGAGCAGCTTCACTTTTACTTTTCTTTTCATGCACTGGAGAAGGAAATGGCAACCCACTCCAGCATTCTTGCCTGGAGAATCCCAGGGACAGAGGAGACGGGTGGGCTGCCGTCTATGGGGTCGCACAGAGTCGGACATGACTGAAGCAACTTAGCAGCAGCAGCAGCAGCAGTGATACACATGTTTTTACTGCCATTTTCTTGATTGTTTTGGGTTTGTTTTTGTAGGTCTTTCCTTTCTCCTGTGTTTACTGGCTATATGAGTCCCTTCAGTATTTGCTGCAAGATTAGTTTGGTGGTGCTAAATTCTCTTAACCTCTGCTTGTCTGTAAAACTTTTGATTTCTCCATCTGTTTTGAATGAGATTTTGCCAAGTATAGTAATCTTGGTTGTAGACTTTTCTCTTTCAGTACATTAAATATATCTTGCCATTCCCTTCTGGCCTGCAGGGTTTCTGCTAAAAGATCTGGTGTTAAACGTATGGGTTTTTCCTTGTATGTTACTTGTTGCTTTTCCTTTGCTGCTTTTAATATTTTTTCTTTGTGCTTAATCTGTTAGCTTGATTAATATGTGTCTCAATGTGTTTCTCCTGTAAGGGACTCTCTGTGCTTCTTGGATTTGATCTAATTTCTTCAAAAATTTTCTCAGTGTCTTTCCTTTTTTTTCTGCTTCCTCTGGGACCCCTATAACTTGAATGCTGGTGTGTTTAATATTGTCCCAAAGGTCTCTGAGGCTATCCTCAATTCTTTTCATTCTTTTCCCTCTATTCTGCTCTTCAGCAGTTAGTTCCACCATTCTATCTTCCAGATCACTTATCCATTCCTCTGCCTCAGTTACTCTGCTATTGGTTCCTTCTAGAGTATTTTTCATTTCAGTAAGTGTGTTACTCATCTCTGTTTGCTTCTTCTTTATTTCTTCTATGTCCTTGGTGATTGTATTAACAGTGTTAAATGTTTCTTGCATTTTCTCCATTTTATTTTCAAGTCTTCAGAGCATCTTTACTATCATTATTCTGAATTCTCTTTCAGGTAGATTGCTTATTTCCTCTTCATTTATTTGGTCTTTGAGTTTCTACCTTGTTCTTTCATTTGTGCTGTATTTCTGTCTTTTCATCTTTTTTTTTTTTTTCTAACTTGCTCCACTTGAGGTCAGGCTTTAGGGTTGTATCCCTCCTTCCTTTTGGTTTTTGTCCTTGGAGGGAAAGGTTGGTTGAGTGGCTTGTGTTGATTTCTTTTTAGGGATGACTTATGCCTGTGTTCTTTTTTCCTTTGTGCTTCGTCTAGTTTCACTTGCTCATAGGGAAAAGCATGTGGAGGCCTTGCACTAGACATGTCAGACCAGAGTTCCGAGTGGAAATATGAATTATCTATTTTTTATTGGATCTTTATTGGTTCTAGAAATTATCTGCGCTTAGATCAATTCTCTTAGTTCAGTTAGCATTTTTATTACAAAATTTTTGAATTCATTAACTGATAGACTGATCACCTGTGTTTCATTATTTATTATTTCAGGGTAGTTCCTTGCTCTTTTGAAGGTAGTTCCTCTGCCTTACCATTTTACTTAACTCTGTCTCTGAATTTAGGTGAAGGTTATCCACTGTGGTCTTGAGGGATGTTTTTACATAGCAGCATCCCAGTGTAGAGTGTTTATGCCTACTGTCTCTGGTGTGAGGGCTGAACTTGAGGTAGATGCCAGACACATTTTTCCTCAGGATGTGCTAGCCATATCACCTTGATAGGGGGTGCACACGCTAGTGTCGGTGGTTGGTGTTGGTCCTGGCCTGCACAGGACTTAAGGTGGGGTTTCCTCTCTGCTCAGTGGTAGGCACTGCTGCCTTGTCAGGGGTGGGGTCCACTCCCAGGTTGCTGGAGCAGAATCCCTGGTAGTCAGGCTTGAACTAGCTCTGTTCCTTTTTAAGTGTGTTTCTTGTTGGCAAGCCAGTACCCACGTACTCCTCACAGTGGAGTCCAGGCTTTTCCAGCCTTTCTCTTTGTCCCACTGGTACACCAAGCAGCCAAGGGGGCTTGTCTCCTCTACAGAGGACCCCAGAACTGTGATTCCCAGCCTATGGCTCCACCCGCTTACTTCCCAGGGTGAGTGTCCACCCACACTATTTCCCTCTTCCTCTTAGGTCCTTTCTAGGGGCAGAGGTCTCAGCCCAGTGTGTTTCTTCCCATCCTACCCAATTATGTGAGAATTTTTCTTGCAGCCTTGGTTGTATAGTTTTTCTGCCAGTTTCCAGTTTGTTTTCAGTGAGAATTTTTCCATATGTAGATGTATTTTTCATGTATTTTTAGGGGTAGGTGAACTTCACATCCTTTTACTCCACCTCCTTAATCCCCTTTTCCAACGCAACATTTGAAACCAACATAAAAAACTGTTTCTTACTCAAAAGTTAAATACCAAGGACTGAAAGTGAAAAAAATTAAGTCTTTATAATGCTTTACCGTGGGGAGGGGAAGTCTTTCAGGTATTCTAAAAAAGTACTCTAAGGTTTCACTACCAATACATTCCTTGAAAAATGCAGCAACTATATTGCCAAATAGAAAATCAATGAAAATGTAGTGTTAAATATGCAAAGCAACATGCTAAACCTTTCAAACTGCATTTACTTCAGGGAAAGCACATTAGTCTTTCTTCACCTTTGATTTTTTTACATGACCAAACTTCTCTAAGTCTCACCTCTTAAGAATTAGCTTCAGGGAAGGGTGTGGAGAAAGATCATGTGCAACCCCATAAAAACAGCTCATTTTTAAACTGCTGCCAGACATACATGTTTTATGAGTTAGACCTTAGATAATCCTTTGATTAAGAAGTTTCTTGGTTCTAAATGCACAATGTTGCCAGCAAGAAGGGCCTTAAGTTCCAAATATCCCAATTTCTTTCTTTTAGATTATAACCAACAGTAAGTCTCTTTTCAAAGTTACATTTTTTCTACCTTAAACTTTTTCAGAGAAAAGAAGAATCCAATTAAAATGAATCAACACTTTTATTGCATTAATCCTCTTTACTAAAACAATGCATACCAATCTCAACAACCATACACTCAATGAGTGATTCCAGTGTGTCAGACATTATGGAAGATGCAAAGATGAATATAAATATGAACAACTTGATATAAAGCAGGATGTTAACAGGATGTCAGATAACAAAAGCAGTTGTTTAAAAATTTAGCAAACTTAGGAAAGCCATATGGAAGAGGTAGTATTTGAACACAGGCCTTGAAGGGTGGGGAGGATTCTAACAAGGAGTTATAGGAGATAAACCATTCAAAACAATGGGGATGTCATGAGCAAAGAAAAAGTACCAAGTCATATATAAAGAAATGAAAATTTGGGGGACAGTCTGGTTCCTTTAAGTGAAAAGTAGTAGATTAACGAAGAATGATGAGTTGGAAACAAATCATGGCATATCTTAATAACTATTTGTACTTTCCTAGAAAGTGAATGACTAAATCCTTACTTCAGTGATACCAATCCGATTGAATACAGAAAAATGAAAAGGAAGTGAATTAATGTGAAATCAACATGAAAGAAACTTATGAGTCTATTAAATAAGTCTAATGACATAATGAAAAACTGAACAAAGTTGCAAAGATGAAACCATGGAGTAAGGGGTGAAAAATAATGCGATGGTAGAACCAATGAAATGTGGCAAATAGTTGACAATAGAGGACAAGAAAAAGGGAGAAGTCAAAGGTTAATTTAAGAAAATAAGACTGAACAGGAAAATGACTGTGCTACTGAAAGAAATGGGGAAATCAATTTCCAGCCACAGTTAACACTGATAAATCCCAGATTGGTCATTTGGATTTGAAGGATAGAGTGGAAGTATTCAGCAAACTGTTATAAATATGAGACTGGAAACAGAAAAAGATCAGGGACAAACTTGGGTTGTGCTTAAATTTAGAAGAAGAAAAAATAAATACAGAAAAGACAAAACCAATATAAAGAGAAAAGAAAAGGGTAGACATAATCTTATATACACCAAAGACAGGGTATCATGACTGCCTGATGTCTCAAGGGGAAGGTGAGAACTGAGAAAAAGTTCATAAATTTTCAAGTTAAATTATTTTGATTCACCTCCCAGAGAGTATGTGTTCAGCAGTCAGATTTTAAGAAGTTAAGAAGTGAGTGACTTATGAGGACACAGACGTTCATGTTGTAGAATGCCCTTTGCAAAGTTGAAGAAAAAACAGAGAGAATGATAACTTGGTGGGAGCAAAAATCAAACCAAGAACTTCTCATTTTACAGACATGAGAAGTCAGGAAAAAATATACGAATTAAAAAAAAATACACTCTAAGTATCTAAATCAGGATATTTCAAGTAGTAACAATTCGCTTCTGTTATGGACTGAATGTTTGTGTCACCCCCACAAAATTCATATGCCGAGTCCTAACCCTCAACATGATAGCATGTGGAGATGAATGAGTCCTTTGGGGAGGAATTAGGGTTAAATAAGATCATTAAGAGTGCGGCTCTCACGCTGGGATTAGTATCCTTATGAGATACCAAAGAGCTTGTTCTCTCTTTCCCCCTCTACACGTGCTTGCACCAAGGGAAACACCACACAAGCATGAAGCAAGATGGTGACCATCTTTAAACCAGGAGAAGAGCTCTCACCAGAACCTGACTAATGCTGGCAGCCGCTGGCAGCCTGATCTCACATTTTTAGTCTCCAAAACTGAGAAAATAAAACTCTTGTTTAAGTCAAGTCTCTAGTGTATTGCTATAGAAGTCCCAGCGGACTAACACAGCTTCAAAAAGACATAGCTTATTTTCTTATACATAATACCATCAGCTGGGATCTTTTCAGGACACCAAGACAGAAATTAGGGAGAAGCTGTAGTCTAACTCAAAATTCCCTTGCTAAATCTCTCACATTCCTCAAATAACACAAAATTTCTCCATTACAGTAAGGAAAACATAAAATTAAATATCATTAAAACTGCAGATCAGAAAATATATCTGTATATGGTCAAAAAACTCCAAAATGTTCTGAGAGGAAAATAAGGGGAAAAGGAACAAATATTGACCTACTGTACTGGGCAGAAGCTTAACAAAGAAGTGAATACAAAACAAACATTTGATTTCCTCTTAAAATGAGCAAAGTAAATCTATCTCATAAAATGGCTCTAACAGTGGCTAGGAAAATTTAAAATCAATAATTTGTAAGTGAATGACAAGTATCTGTGTGAAGTATCTAGCTAACAAATTTTACCCCAAGAGAAGATAATCTCAAAAGTTAAAAGTGGGCTTGTTAAGAGATCCTCAGTTCAGTTCAGTTCGCTCAGTTGTGTCCGACTCTGCAACCCCATGGAGTGCAGCACACCAGGGCTCCCTGTCCATCACCAACTCCCAGAGTTTATCCAAACTCATGTCCATTGTGTCAGTGATGCCATCCAACCATCTCATCCTCTGTCATCCCCTTTTCCTCCTGCCCTCAATCTTCCCCAGCATCAGGGTCTTTTCAAATGAGTCAGTTCTTTGCATCAGGTAGCCAAAGTATTGGAGTTTCAGCTTCAGCATCAGTCCTTCCAATGAATATTCAGAATTGATTTCCTTTAGGATGGACTGGTTGGATCTCCTTGTTTAAGAGACCCTAAACTAAAGCAATGTCATCAGTTGCTATGATTCTACTTGAGTCATACTCCAGTATTTCTAAACTTTCCAAAACTCTCCAGAGACTCCTTTTCACATGCTAACTGCACACAGTCTGAAGAAGTCTATTCACACTGGTGATAAAATATTTGTAATGTCAAAGAGATATAAGTTAGCATGCTAACTCTGTTCTGATCAAGTCATCCTTCTTGAAAGTGCTTTTTGAGAACTCATGGCTTAGTTCCTTCCAAAAAAGGTATTTCAAGGGTTCTCAAGAAACAAACACAGAGAAGCCACACCTTACTTCCCCATTACCACTTAAAATGTTTCTATTACTACCAAGCCAATGGCATGTCTGAACTAGTGTTAGTATTCCTATCGCTGGTAAGAAAAATATTAGTATACTATTTCTAGTCATGGATTCCTAAATTGTTAGTCTCATCCAAAGCAAACAGCATACATACCACAGATCTAGGAAAATGAGGGGGAGATGAAATTACAACATTGCAAAAGTTACTGGAAAAGAATGGTGCTATAAAGAGAGTGTTCACATTCCTAAGGAGAGAATAAACCATAGGAAGCTCTTTATATAGAACAGAAAGACAGAATCTCAAGAAATTATGAAGAGCCAAATACTTTGGAAGAAGAAAAAAACATGAATCTGACATGCCATATAGCATGGTACACATTTCCTGTTGAACTACTGTAAAAGGTTTAAACTGCCCAGGAAAAGTACTGGTCACATAAACCCAAGCAAAGAACTATAGGTATGTACCTAACACAGAAGCATTAACTGATTTATAACCAAACACAGGCCTCATAATACTAAATAGTATCTGACAGTATGTGCTCAAGTGTCTTAAAAGAGAAAGGGGGCATTTTTACATATTTTTTCTTTTCACATTTTAATCAAGCTAGGAAACAGCTACACCTGGAGAAACTTCTACTGACAAATTTTGGCTCTATTGAAGAAGACCTGGTTTTTCTTTGAGGCCAAATTTGGAATCTTCTTAAAAAACAAAAAACTTATTAGTCTCTCAGAGATTATTTTAAAGTCTAGGTTCCAGGCAGTGCTTCTCTTATTCACTTTTCTCAAAACACTAATTAGATGCCAAAACAAGAAAAGAGGGCAGGTAAAACTATGCAAAGGAAAAGGAAAAATATGTCTGAACTACACAAACAGGGTTTATGTTATCTTTGGAAGACAGAACACAGCCTGGAAATATTAGTGTTTCAATCATCTGCTGCAAGACTTGACCATTCAGGTTAAACCTGCTCTTTGTGGAGATTATTTTTTAGAGGTGCCATTTTGAAATTTTCCCATTCAGAATAAGCTTTGGGAAAACTTATGAAAGGCAGAGACCTTCTTCATCTACAAAAATAAAACACTTATTTTTGCTGTTGCAGATAAATTATACAAGAACAGCACTTCCAGATGATGAGGCAATTAAAAAGAAAGAAACAATAAAAAATAAAATAAAAATTCTGAAGAGCTGCTAACACATCTAAACTATGCTGGGACTAGACTGAGAGGAAAAAACTGGTAGGAATGATGAAATTCTACATGATCCAAACTCTGCAAATGGGACATGGGAAGAAAGTGCCAAGAATTCAAAGCTCATCCATGTTATTTGGAGAAACTTGACCCAAACATCTTAGAGATCACCTTCCTAACATAAACAAGATGAAAGAGAAGATGGGCAATGTACCTGCTCTTCCTCTATAATGTTAGTTTCTAGCAATCTTAAGCTTCCACATCACAGCCACATTAAAACCCCAAGCTCCCTTTCCCTGCAGGAGATCATGCCATGCAGAGCAGACACAAGAAGACTGCAGTTAAAAAAAAAAAAAAGAAATAGCATGAAGCAAGCTCCAGAGGTGCAAGGCTGAATTGGCTACATTAGCTTACCATATATCTCGGATCTACTCTCCTCTGAACTAGACTTTGTCTTCTTGGAGGAGCTATCTGCACAAGAGCGGGAAAAAAGGAGAGAGATATAGAAAATATGGAGACCAAATGTAAGGGGGAAAATTCATGGGGGGAAAAAAAAAAAGAATGAATCATGATCAAGTTAAATCGTGCAAACACAAAGTATGAACATCACAGGTGACAGCCCTTAGAATAGTCACGAACAGCACAGGTAATGACATTTTAGATTTGTTGAAGAAAAGACAGTGCAATAAAAATACGTTCAAACAAAACAACACATGAGAATTCTACAAAACATTATCTGACAATTGTAGAGATGACAAAGCACTAAAAGTTGTAATAATCTCATTGTGAAACACTGGGTACCACTTTGCTAATCTGTCTTTGGAGATGGGCACATGACAGATGAACAATACAGAGTAAGTCAATCTAAAAAGACTTTAATGGCTTCGATGAGTATAGGACAGAAACTTCGTGACCCTAGTTATCAAGACAAAGCTAATCAATAAATGAAAGCACTGGAGTCCTATGACATCAAAATTAGGTGTCAGAAACAAAGAATTATTTAATAGAGATCCAAAAGTTACATATTACATACTCCCACCACCAAAGCCTCCTAAATTGATGACTGGGATTTCATTTTTAACCTACCACCCAAGGTTCAGTAGCTGTTTACTTCCCATTCTTCCCTTACTAGGTAATATTTATGTTTTTCAAAGTGCACTAGCGGTTTATACTAAACTATGAAAAATCTTGGATACCAAAAAACACTCTAGTAAAAATGTTATTTCTAAGTGAAAATACCTAAAAATAGATACATTATATTTATGTATCTGAGACCTTAGTATTTACTTACTTTATCTTTTGTCATAGGAACGTCTAAGTGAATAAAACAGTATATGCACAAAGAATAAGTTTCAAAAGACAAAAGCAAATTTATCAAGTAATTTTTATAAATTAAATACTGAGTGAGTTTACAAGGGAAAACCAAAGCCCAAATATTACAAGAGGGGTTCAACCTATATACAAAATTAAGACTATAAATAGTCAAAAGTACACTAGCATGAAAATTCTAGGAAATATCAACACTACTGAGGCTGAAAGACAGCTCTGAGTTTAGAATACTTTTGAAGAAAAAGGGATTTCTATTCATCTACTTACTCTAAAGTGAGACAATCATTAATTTTGAATTATTTTATCTAATTCTCTAATTTACCATGATCACATCTGAATTTTTAATTGACTACAGAATATGTAGTTGTTATAGCCTTGATTACAGTCTTGGTTTTATAAACATACTACTGTTCATACCTAAGATTTACCTTGCTACTAAGTCCCTGGTCTGACCAAAATTTCCAATTATGATATAACTATTTCTATTATCATTATTATTTTAAAATGTAGTACAGTCTGCAATGATTTCCAATTATGATATAACTATTTCTATTATCATTATTATTTTAAAATATATTACAGTCTGCAATGATGCTTCCATAGTAGAATCCATAGTATTGAAAGTTAAAAATGCCTGTATTCCTTCTGAGTGCAAAGGTTTCATATTATGTAACTGAAGAGGAAGGAGAGTCTTAAATAGATCAAACAGCTATTCCTGGGTGTTTCAGGCAGTTATGTAGCTTAAGGTGTATTATTCGAAACTTCTCCAGTCTCAGTATTCTTTGGCAGAACAAAGTGTGTTACCTGTGGGGTCAAAATCATGTGATGTACTGCGCTCAACTTTCTGCTTCTTATCTGTTGGTGACTCTCGGTTCAAAATACTTCCATGCCTAAGTTAAATAAAAGCAATTAAATATTTACTACAAAAAAAAATCACTGTAACAAAAACAATTTAAAAATCCCAAGTGTGTCTCACAAAGAGAAACCAATAAATGAGTTTACCTTACGTAGTCTCATAAACCTAATTCATATTTTTCAAGACATTTTAAAATTCAGTCTGTGCTATGTTTAACACAGAGTCTATTTAGCTGGTTACAAAAAGTGCTTTAAAATAATGAGCAGTATTTAGCAATAAGGGCTTCCCTAGTAGCTCAGCTGGTGAAGAACCGCCTGCAATGCAGGAGACCCCAGTTCGACTCCTGGGTAGGGAAGATTCCCTGGAGAAGGGATAGGCTACCTATTCCACTATTCTTGAGCTTCCCTGGTGGCTCAATCAGTAAAGAATCTGCCGGCAATGTGGGAGACCTGGGTTCGATCCCTGGGTTGGGAAGATCCCCTGGAGGAAGGCATGACAACCCACTCTAGTATTCTCACCTGGAGAATCCCATGGACAGAGGAGCCTGGCGGGCAGTAGTTCATGGGGTCACAAAGAGCTGGACAAGACTGTGTGACTAGGCACAGCACAGCATTTAGTAATAAAGTGTATTTTATTCCGAGAAATAACTGCTTAAAATCTCTTAGTGGTTTTCACAGGTTGAACACTATTATTCAAATTTAACAGATAAAAAAGCAGCACTGAAAAGTAACTAAACACAGTCCCCAACCGTGTGTTTACTATGGTCAGGTTCAAAAACATTGTGTAAATACAGCATGGATGAGAATAGTTTAAAAAAAAAAACTCTCAGGCAAGGCTCTTTTAAAGCCTGCCTATAGTTCGTGCCACAGACATATTTTTTGCAAGCCCCAGATGTCATTAGAATTATTGTTTTTCCTATGCCCTACCATATTACACTTGATCATATAATGGTGGGCAGCAAATAAGACCACTACTGTAACACATACATTACTAATTAACTGAAATGCCAAGATGAGCATTGGTAAGTTGGACTATGCCACCACTAAAAAATGATAAAAGTATCACAATAATTAGGAATGACACACTACCTACATTTTAAATAATATTTATGACAATTAAGATCAGAGAGGAAAGAGATGCTGAAGAACAAGTACTCAGGAAAAGGCACTTAATCCCAGGAAATGAATAAATATGAAGATATAGATACAGACATAGAAATACTGGACATTTTGGATTTTTTCCTTTACTTTCTTAGGGTAACTAACTGATTCAGTTTGCCAAAGTTCATTAACTAAAGGCAGTTACAGTCACCCAAGTTATAAAACACATCAAAACTGGCAATCCATTTACACTCCCCAAGCTACTCACAACTTAAAACAGTCACAAAAGATTTTGAAATTAAATCTCTTCATAGGGAGTGACCTTAAGTATCAATTTGAATAAACTTTTAAAATGCTTATATTAAAAACATTAGAAATGTTATCAAAATAATGCCATCTTCCAGAAAAAATATCCAACACCTGTTAAATTTCAAACTTGTAAAACATTTTGAAATTTTAAACTACTTAAATCCACATTTTCTAAAACCACGAAAATGCACCACAATTTCAAAGGAACACTTCTAAATAAGATTGAACGTAAACATATGAAGTACAACTGAACAACTTACCTTATAGGTTTTTTGAGGGGAAACCTGAAACAAAGAAAAAACAAAAAGAACAGATGTAGTTATTTCAGTTGTAAGATTGTCATTAAGTTTATTCATTCTATAAAAACAGAATAAGGGATTTAAATCTTGTACTAACTTTGCCAAGGCAAGATTCAACAAACAAGTGGAACCGGATACATTTTTTAATGTCTTAACTACTTTGTTAAATCTTAAATTGCAGGTGCATTTACCATCAGCTGTCCCTGAGCATGGGTTCTCTTTTTAAAAATCCAAATAATAATAGCAATAGCTACATTTATTGAGGGCTTAGTAGATGCTAAGCACTATTCTAAACTGTTCACATATATTATTTTTTAATTCTAAAAATATCTATGAAGATATTATTTCTATTTTACAGACTTAAAAAATGGAAGCTAGAAAAATGTCACCATTATAAATATTATAATATAAATATTATATTTACTCTTCCTAGCAAGAAAGTTCCTTCTTCACCTTTCCCCATCCACAATATTTGGGTGCTGATTAATGCTCTATCGGTCTGTGTCTAACCTTTGATCATGATCAAATCAAGATCTTCAATTATTTATGTTTAGGTAGTAACAGTAATCTAGAAAAAAACTACCATTGAAATACTATCAGTTAGTAAAAACAAGTTTCAAAAGTAGAAAACAAAGGGTACTTTACCATTTTTTTCAGTTCTGTAAGCAAAAAGAACTACAGCCTTTCCTCCTGGTTGTCTTTTTAAAAGAATATTTCTGGAGGCTTCCTGATAAGAATTTGATGCTATACATAAACACTAACCTAAAATGTTCTCAAACTTCCATTCTTCTTCTCATTTCTGTCATTTCTATAATTATCTCAACCTATAACATTTCATGTAAAGATTATTTAGTCTAGATAATAAGAACAGGGTTTATTAAGAATATCAGTAATTTTTTTAAAGACTACTACTAAGGGTTGTTGTTTAGTCGCTAGGTTGTGTCCAACTCTTTTTGTGACTCCATGCACTGTATGTAGCCCACCAGGCTCCTCCATTCATGGGATTTCCCAGGCAAGAATACTGGAGTGGGTTGCCATTTCCTTCTCCAGGGGATCGTCCCCACCCAGGGATAGAACCCGTGTCTCCTGTATTGCAGGCAGATTCTTTACCACTGAGCCATCACGGAAGCACATGAGTAAGGGTAGGAAGAAATAAACATAAAACAATGATACTTGACTATTTGGCATGGAGATAGTTTAGCTTAAAAAGAAAACTTAGTCTAAATATAACTTTAATTATAATTCCCATATAAATTAAAATTGATCCAAAGAAAAAGAAAATCTAAAAACTTCCCTAATAAGTGATAAAATATTAACTTACAACCCAGGTAGGCATGACAATAAATAGAGGCTCTGGACTAAGAGAGAGGACACTGCTCTAAAGAATATATTGATTACAAAAGATTATAAAATCTTCAGAACTGAGAGTTCCTAAGTAGTCCGTCCTTACTTGCTGGAGGAGGTGGGAGGGAATAGGATTTAAATCTAAAGAATCGCAAAAGCCATCACAATATTGTAAAGTAATTATCCTCCAATCAAAATGAATTAAAAAAAAGATGAACATAAAAGTTGGCAGTACAGAATTCCCAATTGAATTTCTGCAAAGGATAATACCTGCAGTTAGCAACCTTAGCCACTTGGCCTGACAACCATTATATTAAAAACTCCTATCCCAGAACAATGCTGCTTGCGTCAGAAACTGCATCATCCAGGGAGATTCTGGTAAAGAAACCTGGAAGTTCCCAGACTACTGATTGTAAACCAGTTTCCTGAGCTATTTTCTCTTACAAGGGAATGGAAAGGAAAGGAAAGAGGACAAAAATGAAATAAGAAGGGCTACCTCACAGTACAACTTCCTTATTCTAAATGACTTACCACAGTCTCCAAGTACAAAGAAATTTCTCAAAAAAATCTTTACATCACAATACTTTTTCTCTAATCACCAAATTTCACTTTAAAATATGTGGTAAAACAAATATACATGTACATACGCATGTGCTGCTGCATATACATGTAAGTAACAAAGTCAAGGGCCTTCTTCCGTCAACTCCAGCTAAGAACACCACCAAGAGAATCCCACGGTTTTGTAAAATCACTACTGCCTCCTGGATATTGACATGGAGATGTAATGAGACAGCTAGAAGCAGAAAGCCAGAACCCCAAGGAAAAACTTGGGGCTAGAATTGTAGATTTGTGTCACCAACCTAGTGATGGTCGCTGAATTTAAAACAGCACATAAAGAGAAAACACCAAGGATCAAATCCTGGGGAAAAGAAATCTAGTTTCTGAACAACTGAGAAAGGATGTGACAGCTGATGAAGGAGATAAAGAAGATAAATCACAATAGAGAAAGGGCTGTCCTAGGGACCAAGAAAGAAGAGATACTACTACTAAATGCTACAGAAAGGTAGGCTAAAGACTGAGAAATGGCCATATTCTAAGCAACAAAGTAACCCAACACTAGGCTGATAAAACAATTCTGGTGTAAAAATCCCGTATTTCCAAGTCCCTGTCCATTGTGTAGTCCAATCACAAAATTGTGAAAATCTCCTCTGGTTAGATATTTAAGTAGAAACAGCTGCGTCTGAATGCTGACATAACATTAGACGTGGCTAGTTAATCAAATGTGTCTGGATTTTGAAAATATCCTGTTGATGACTTGGACATTTAGCCAACAGTGAATATGTTTGTGTGTATTTATGTATGTGTATATGTATTTTGCTAGATTTATGACAAAGTGCCAATATGAAGAATCATAATACATAAAGGAAAGGGTTACCAGGAGTTTGAGCCACTGGGATAAGGTGCCTTGGTTGTTGTTCAGTCCCTAAGTCGTGTCCGACTTTTTGCGACCCCATGGACTGCAGCTTCCCAGGTGACTCAGTGGGAAAAGAATCCGCCTGCAATGCAGGAGACACAGGCAGACACGAGTTTGATTTCCAGGTTGGGAAGATCCCCTGGGGAAGGGCATGGCAATTCACTCCATTATTCTTGCCTGAAGAATCCCATAGACAGAGAATCTGGAGGGCTACAGTCCATGGGGTCGCAAAGAGTTGGATACGATCGAAGTGATTTAGCATGCATGCACACATGGACTGCAGCACGCCAGTGTTCCCTATCCTTCATCATCTCCCAGAGTTTGCTCAAATTCGTGTCCATTGAGTTGGTGATGCCATCCAACTATCTCATCCTCTGTCATCTAAGCATACTAAGCATACTTGCATGCCAAAAATCCTAACCAAGGGCCTTAAATGTCACAACACATTGACTCACTTGACTCAGTATGCCTTTTCTTTGTTAGTTCTGAGCTCTAGTATTAAATCACTAGGTTATAATATACAGAGGCCTCCCCCAATTTTTTATTTTCACACTTCTCCCAATATGTTAAATAGTGTAGAGGGAAATGTGATTCAGTAATTGAACAACCTGGCACCCCACTCCAGTACTCTTGCCTAGAAAATCCCATGGACAGAGGAGCCTGGTAGGCTACAGTCCATGGGGTCGCTAAGAGTCGGACACGACTGAATGACTTCACTTTCACTTTTCCCTTTCATGCACTGGAGAAGGAAATGGCAACCAACTCCAGTATTCTTGCCTGGAGAATCCCAGGGACGGCGGAGCCTGGTGGGCTGCCGTCTATGGGGTCGCACAGAGTTGGACACGACTGAAGCGACTTAGCAGCAGCAGCAGCAGCAGCAATCTGTAATTAATGTATATATTGGAATAAGACTTTCATTTCTTAGCCAGGTTTAATGATTCTACGATATATATACACACATACATGATGTCATAACTGTTTTTAAGATTTAAAAACTCAGGGCTTCCTTGGTGGCTCAGTGGTAAAGAATCCACCTGCCAATGCAAAGGACACGGGTTTCATTCCTGGTCTGAGAAGATCCCACATGCTGCGGAGCAACTAAGCCCATGTGCCACAACCAGGAAGCCACAGTGATGAGAAGCCCATGCACCGCAACAAAGGGTAGCTCCTGCTCTCTGCAACTAGAGAAAAGCCCACGCATCAACGAAGACTCAGTGCAGACAAAAATAAATATTTCTTTTTAGAAAGAGAGATTTTAAAACCTAAAAGCTTTAAGACTATTACACAGAATTTCTTCTGGATTAAACAAACTGGAAAGAAGTGCCGAGGTGGTGTGTTATGACATATTTGCTTATAATAAATAGCCTACTAGAAATCATATTTTCCTTGTATTGATTTTGGTGAGAAAAGAGCTATCCTTTGGATACCACTCCAGCAAGAAGCATTCTGAAAGAAGAAATGGGGATGTCACAGGCAAACCTTAATTCCTATTCTGTTTCCTCCAAGATATTAGATTTTTCTCCCTTGGGTTTAGTTATGATGTGGAATTTGAGAGTCTGGATGGTTCTTAATAATGGATGACCGAAATGAAGGGGAGGAAGTTAAGGAAATTTCACCTATATTGGAGAGTGGTCAAGCTTTTATTAACATTCAAACAATGTTAGCTACTAAATTTAGAATTCTCAAAAATTCCATTGTAACATACATCCTGATTTTAGTCATATTAAAATGCAGAAGAAAAATCACTTAGTAAGTAGAGTTACTAGACAAAGAATTCTGCAAAACAAGTTAACAATTAAGGTAATTCTTAGGCTCAACTCCTCATAAAATGATAATAAACATCAGTGCAAAAAATAGACTATTCCAGTATTGTTACAGTACTGTCATTGTTCAGTCTCTAAGTCATGTCCAACTCTTGGCAACCCCATGGACTGCAGCACACCGGGTTTCATTGTCCTTCACTATCTCCCAAAGCTTGCTCAAACTCATGTCCATTGAGTCGGTGATGCTATCTAACCATCTCATCTTCTGTTGCCCCCTTCTCCTCCTGCCCTCAATCTTTCCCAGCATCAGGGTCTTTTCTAATGAGTCAGCTCTTCACATTGGTGGCCAAAGTATTGTTACAGTACAGTCAATGAGAATTACATGTGATCTCAACACCTTACATTCAAGGACTCCTCAGAAAAAACATAAGGTTCATATTTTGGTTTTACAATGAAAAGGTACTTGAACTTGGGCAAGTTGCTTAACCTGGCAAAGAATCATTTGTAGAACAATGATAATGCTAATACCAAACTTACCACTTCATTTTGAGGAGTAAATCATAAAATAAGAAGCATTAAATAAGAAGCACTGCCTTGCGCATATTAAGCATTTAATTACTAGTAGCTATTAGGAAGAACTAGTGACATCACTAGATGCCATTAAGGTATGACCAAAATCAAATCCCTTATGATTATACAGTGGTGGTGATAAATAGATTCAAGGGATTAGATCTTATAGACAGAGTGCCTAAAGAAATATGGACAGATGTTTGTAACACTGTACAGGAGGCAGTGATCAAAACCATCCCCAAGAAAAAGAAATGCAAAAAGGCAACATGGTGGTCTGAAGAGGCTTTACAAATAGCTGAGAAGAAAACAGAAGAGAAAGGCAAAAGAGAAAGGAAAGATATACCATCTGAATACAAAGTTCCAGAAAAGAGCAAGGAGAGATAACAAAGCCTTTTAAAGTGAACAATGCAAAGAAATAGAGGAAAACAATAGAATGGGAAAGACTAGGGATCTCTTATAGAAAATTAGAGATACTAGGGAACATTTCATGCAAAGATAGGCACAATAAAGGACAGAAACGGTATGGACCTGACAGAAGCAGAAGATATTAAGAAGAGGGGGCAATAAAACACAGAAGAACTATACAAAAAAGATCTTAATGACTCAGATAACCATGATGGCGTGATCACTCACCTAGAACCAGACACCCTAGAGTATGAAGTCAAGTGGGCTTTAGGAAGCATCACTACGAACAAAGCTAGTGGAGGTGATGGAATTCCAGCTGAGCTATTTCAAATCCTAAAAGATGATGCTGTGAAGTGTTGCACTCTATATGCCAGAAAATTAGGAAAACTTCAGCAGTGGCCACAGGACTGCAAAATTGTCAGTTTTCCTTCCAATCCCAAGAAGGGCAATGCCAAAGAATGTTCAAACTACCACACAATTGCACTCATTTCAAATGCTAGCAAAGTAATGCTCAAAACCCTTCAAGCTAAACTTCAACAGTCTGTGAATCAAGAACTTCCAAAATAAAAGCTGAATTTAGAAAAGGCAGAGGAACCAGAGATCAAACTGCCAACATCCACTGGATCATAGAAAAAGTTAAGAGTATTCCAGAAAAACATCTACTTCTGCTTCATTGACTATGTTAAAGCCTTTGACTGTGTAGATCACAGCAAACTATAGAAAATTCTTAGAGAGATGAGAATACCAGAACATCTTATCTGCCTTCTGCAAAACCTGTATGCAGGTCAAGAAGCAACACTTAGATCTGGACATGGAACAATGGACTGGTTCAAAATTGGGCAAGGAGTATGTCAAGGCTGTATATTGTTACCTTATTTAACTTATATGCAGAAGTGTATAGTCGCTCAGTCATGTCAAACTCTTTATAACCCCATGGACTGTAGCCTGCTAGGCTCCTCCATCCATGGGATTGTTCCAGGTAAGAATACTGGAGTGGGTTACCATTTCCTTCTCCAAGGGATCTTCCTGACCCACGGATCAAATTCAGGTCTCCTGAATTGCAGGAAGATCCTTTACTGTCTGAGCCACTGGGGGATATGCAGAGTACACCACCCGAAATGCTGGGGTGGATGAATCACAACTTGGAATCAAGACTGCAGGGAGAAACATCAATAACCTCAGATATGCAGATGATACCATCCTAATGGCAGAAAGTGAAGAGGAACTAAAGAGCCTCTTGATGAAGGTGAAGGAGGAGAATGAAAAAGTTGCCTTAAAATTCAATATTTAAAAAACTAAGATCACTGCATCTGGTCCCATCATTTCATGGCAAATAGATGGGGAAATAATGGAAACAGTGACAGACTTTATTTTCTTGGGCTCCAAAATCACTTGGACAGTGACTGTAGCCATGAAATTAAAAGACACTTGCTCTTTGGAAGAAAAGCAATGACAAACCTGGACAGTATATTAAAAAGCAGACATTACTTTGCCTATAAACATCCTTATAGACAAAGCTATCGTTTTTCCAACAGTCATGTACGGATATGAAAGCTGGATAATAAAAAAGGCTGAGCACTGCAAAACTGATGCCTTCAAACTGTGGTGCTGAAAAAGACGTCTGAGAGTCCCTTGGACAGCAAGGAGATCAAACCAGTCAATTCTAAAGGAAATCAACCCTGAATATGCATTGGAAGGACTGATGCTGAAGCTGAAGCTCCAATACTTTAGCCACTGATGCAAAGAGCCAACTCATTGGAAAAGACTCTTTGGGTTGGACCCATAGGATGCTGGGAATGATTGAAGGCAGGAGGAGAACGGGACGACAGAGAATGAAAGGTTTGGCTGGCATCACAGACTCAATGGACATGAGTTTGAACATGAGATGGTGAAGGACAGGGAAGCCTCGTGTGCTTCAGTCCATGGGGTCGCAAAGAGTTGGGGTCGCAAAGAGTTGGGACACGACTGAGCGACTGAACAACAACAATCAGGAAGAACAAATATAAATTCTGAATTTTAGTGGCATGACTTCAAATTCAATAGAAAAAAAAATAAAGACTAACATTATTCAAATAGCTTTTTAGCTCAGTAAAATCCATAGAAATGCATAGTTCAAAGCCTATGATGAAACTATAAACTTAACTTGCCAAGTCACATTATATAAAATTAATGTCAATACTCAAGTTACCAAATTTCCTAGTTGCTACAGGGTAAGAAAAAAACAGATTATAACCAAAACTTTTAATTCTGGCAAGTAAGATCAGTGATTTTTTAAACAAAGTGAAATTATGTTGACTTTACTTGCCATTTAGTAAAAAAGTCCAACATTTCCTCATCTCCTTTAAAATACCAAGAATGATTAAAGTATTCTGTGTCCTGGACATAAACTGAGTTTTTCATTTATCTATTTCTAAAAACTAATTTAAATAACCTGAAGCAAAGCACTTAATTTTGAAAGTACTCTAACATGATTATGAACAAGTTAGCTCAAGTTATTATATCATTTTTCACAAAATAATAAACAAAGACAGCTATAAGGACGTTTGCCTACAATACACAGTACCTAAAAGTATGGGATTCAGAACACAGTACTGACTTCAGCTGACTGTTAATTGAGTCTTTACATCTCTGGACAGCAAGATACATAGAACCAAAAGCAGTAAAAAACCACCACCACTTCCCTCCCAACAAAAAAAAGAAAAAACCAAAATACCCGTCATAAATCCTTTTGCCATCTATAATTTATAACTGGTCAAGCTTAGAGTTGCTAAAAGAACTAAAAATTTTGGATCTAGACCAAAAAAAAAAAGTCTGAACATTATCTACCACTACCTACCACTGTGCTTTTTTGTTAGCATACAGATCCAAAGCATGAAAAGTTTAGCAGAGCTGGCAATAAAACAATAATTAGTTCTATCAGAAAGACTCTAAAGCAGAAGCTACAGCTGACAGGATGACTCATGGAGAATTTTTCATGGTGTTATTAGTTTTAAACTTCTGGACCTTGCAATACAAACCACAGAATGACAAGGAACAAGGAGCTCAGCTCGGTGTAGATCCAAAAATGATTCACTAGAATGTAACGTTAAGATCTCAAATTAACTTTTTAAACATAGCTTAGCATACTGCCACTTTTACTGAAGAATTTCAAACACAAGACAGACGCCAAGTAAATGTCTCTTGTTTTGTGGACATACTTTGACAAATCAAATAGTAAATTCTAAATTATTTTAATTCTCTGTCAGAGATATTATACATTTCATATTGGTTGTTTCTGAACTGGGAAAAGTAAGTCATAAGAGAAAATAACAGCTTATTAAACTTCCATCTCTTTATTGATAATCTGGAACATTATCACTTTTGTGAGTATTTTCTGTAAGGTTTCTAACTAAATTTCCTTTGAGATCATGAGTATCACTACTAACTTACACAGTGTCTTTTTAAGACTTCAAATTACTCAAAAAAAAAAAAAGTTAAAAAAAAAACCATCTGAAAAAAGCCTGAGACCTTGAAACTACTTAAGTATTCTCATACCATTCAACACCAATTAAAACATCAAACACATTAAACAAAAATCAGCAAGAAACTGGACTCTACAGAATAATCTCAGGACTTATAGGGTCAATGCATGATTTTCTTTGGATAGGGTTGTTGCTGGTCAATTGCAAAGTCATCGTGTCTGACTCTTTGCAACTCCACGGACTGAAGCATGCCAGGTTTCTCTCTCCTTCACTATCTCCTGGAGTTTGCCCAAACTCATGTCCATTGAGTAGGTGATGCTATCTAATCATCTCATCCTCTATCATCCCCTTCTCCTGCCTTCAGTCTTTCCCAGCATCAGGGTCTTTTCCAATGAGTCAGCTCTTTGCATCAGGTGGCCAAAGTATTGGAGCTTCAGCCTCAGCATCAGTTCTTCCAATGAATATTCAGGGTTGATTTCCTTTAGGATTGACTGGTTTGATCTCCTTGCTGTCCCAGGGACTCTCAAGAGTCTTCTCCAGCACCACAACTCAAAAGCATCAATTCTTTGGCACTCAGCCTTCTTTATGGCCCAACTCGCACATCCACACATGACTACTGGGAAAGCCATAGCTTTGACTATATGGACCTTTGTCAGCAAAGTGATGTCTCTGCTTTTTAATATGCTGTCTAGGTTTGTCATAGCTTTCCTCCCAAGGAGCAAGCGTCTTTTAATTTCATGGCTGCAGTCACCATCTGCAGTGATTTTGAAGCCCAAGAAAATAAAATCTGTCACTGCTTCCAATTTTTCCCCTTATATTATAGATAGGAATTTAAATCTTAACCTTGTTTCACAATTCCTCTTTCCGGATTTGTTTGTGACAATAAAAATGAAAGAGAGAGAGAAAGACCTCCTAACCTGGGACGGGCATGTTTCCCAACAAGGATTTACATCAACATATAAAATTAAATGCTCAAATTTTGTAAGCTGCAGTGACAATTATGGAAAATTTACAGGGATAAGCTTCTTCAAATTTGGCAAAAGATACAACTGTGCTTCTGAAAAAGTAGAAGTCCTTAGTTGTTAGCTTTTTACCTTTTGCATTGAGCTGCCATTGAGATACCTTGACAATTTAATAAAATATAAAATAGTATGTCAACATTTTTTCTATTACATAAAAAACTAAATTATTTTCTATTATATAAAAAATTTAAATTATTATATATCGCTTAAAAATAGCATTGTATAGCAAGGACTACCAATTCAACAAGAAAACAAATTATAATGGATTTCTCTTAAGAGCTCTTAAATACTTATCAAGTGTCAACACAAGTACAGTAATAGGATTTCTTTTATTTCTAAAATCTTGGGAGAAGGAAAAACCACCAAAGCTACATTAACTCCCAAATCACAGAATATTATCCTTGATCTCTGCTTAGCTTCAGGCACACAGTGTGTACTCATTCCTTGACTACAAGAAGCCTAATCACTGCCATAGCTATATTCAACCAAGTAACGCCCCAAAATCACAGGACAAGAAAATATATGGAATAAGCAAAGTATATGCTTAGTTCCCATATACAATAAAAATGTTCAAAATTTCCTTGATCTAAACCAACACAGGTCTATTTCTTTTGAGGAAATTAAAACCTTATACACTTTCTGGGAAGAACTTTAAGGGAATAAGGATTGAGCATATTCTATGTTTTCCACTTACAATTTTTAAAATTTATGTAAATAATGCATTATGGGTAAGGATTTTGATTACTTATCCTTATATTAAAGTTATATTCCTTAGCTGGTGAGATAGTTCTATAAATAATGAAAATTTAGAGGCTATATGAATATAAAATATAGGTAAAATAAGACTACAAAACAAACTGATGGACAGCCAGTTTCATTACAATTAAATTTTCTATATAACACACCTTCCACATCCATAAAAATGTGTTATTTTCTTCTGAGGAAATTAATTTTCATTGAAAATAGTTTTACTGGATATGTATATAATGAATGCTCTGATGAAAATTTTGGTTTTAAAACTAGGGAGACTTCTCTTCATAAATGCTTTGGTTTTGCAATCAAATAATAACAACTCATTTTCTCTTAGCTATCCACTTAGTTTATCATAAAACCACACTTTCTGCTGCCAAACCTGAATACACCAAATTTTCAAACTACTGCAAAAAAAAAAAAAAAAAACCTCCAATTTTGTGGAGCAAAGTTGAGAAAATCAGATATATGCATGCCTTTTCACCCTTTCTTCTACAAAAGTTTTTCTTGACCTAAAACCAAGGAACTAGAGCGGAGGTATACTCAATAACAATGGCTCACCACAATACTTAATCTGAAAAGGTAGAGGGAAAGAGTATTTCAATTGTTTTGACCTTCTTACATTATCTCAGAACTGAGAATCAGTGCTTTATAAAGTTCAGTTCATTTTTTTTTTTGAGTTTTAAAATGAATTTATTCAAGAATGGTCCTAGGAAGGCAACGTTTGATTTGTCATAAAAAAAAGTTCTGTTTCTTCATGCTGTATAATAAAGAGGGTACAGAGTTATGAGCTTCTTTCTATTGGAATTCTCTGATAATATAGCACAGAGTAGTCATTTCTGCAATGCTAGAATAAATTTAAAAAAAAGTCTCTTCTATGCTTCTCTTCAAAAAGCGATGAACAGTAACAGGATGGCATTAAAAAGCCATTTCTTTTTTCTATTCATTCTGTAGTATTGGAGCCAGTATTTTTACCATCACAGGTTACAATTTTCACTTTATCGACTTTAATAAGTTCTGTCACCTCTCTGAATTCAACATCATTCAATACAAAAGTCCACACGTTATCGCAGAATCTGTACTTATTTAGAGACCCCCTGAAATTGACTCAGTTCCTGACCCTCTGTGCCAACGCTGAATTTAGTCTTATCAAACTGAAGTAGAACTTGAAGGGCAAGTTGGGGGGTAATCTGTTGAGACTGTATAAGCTCATCGAGGCTTTCCTGAAGACTGTTTCCCAGTGTGGTATTTATGTACAACTGATATGCCATGGCTTAGGAGGGAGAAATTCTTTTTCTTATTCAGGCTCACATTGATGTCCTAGGGAATAGGCGCTTCCCGCCTCAGAGCGGACAGAAGTGGCGCAGCCAGGAGCTCAGCCTCAGGTACCTACTTCCCTGACCACCTCTCCCGCCGCAGCAGAGAGTAAAGTTCAGTTTATTTTGAATCCACTGACATTCAGTTCTGTTTTCTCCCTTGGATGATAAAAATGTGACTTATTTTAACAACTTAATACCTAAGACTATTGATGTTAATAATTTCTAAATAAATCTATGCTACTAAGAGCATTTTATAACATTCTCAAGATAACTCCTCTCTCACAAAGAATTGAGGAATTATTTTCCCAAAATGTAAAGTTTCCTATTAAGCAATGATTCTCTATTTCTTAATATGAAAAAATATCTTTTCACTCTCAAAGAAACACATGTACACAATTTAAAAAGACAAAATAGAAACCAAAAATTCTTCCATAATCTCAATACCTAGAATTTTTATGAGTACGTCCCCTATCTTTTCTCAAGGTATAGACTACTGTATTTGTATATAGCATAAACACAGTGTATAAAAATTCTTTTCATAAAACTTAAAGCATACCAGACATATTATTTGGTAATTTTTTTAACTTAATAAAACATCAACATAATTTACATCATTACTTTTTTTTTTTTTTTACCACAGCAATGGTTTTAAACTGTGCTGCATAAAATTCTAGGACCCTCAGGGGAAAAAAATGGGCAGATGGAGATTCTGGGTTTCCCATATATCAGAGCTGTTTAACTTTTATTTATTTTATATATTGAACTTACAAGTGAGATAAAGATTTGAAAAACAGGGCTCCAGATCTTTCTTGATAACTGCAATGTGCTTTGTGATACAGCTATTTAATTAACTTAACCAATTCCCTTTTGTAAATATTTAGGCTAGCTCCAGCTTTACAGTATAATAAACAATGTTGTAACAAAATATCCTTGTAACTCAAGGTATGCACTCCCTGTTGATTTCTTCCTTAAGATGAAGTTATCTATAGTAAGGAATCCACATGGGAGTTTGGCTGGAAGTCAAGAGGAGTTTCTGTGTGTACAAGGTAAACAGAACATAGAAGACACAGCAGTCTCCTAGCTCAATCCTGTGAACTCATTTCTAACCCTTATGGAAACACACAGAAGCAAGAAGCTGAAGGAGCTGTTTTAGGAACAGACTTTGTAAGACAAAGGTCCAAGGTAACATTACTTTGGAGCCCAAGTGCCAAAGTGTGTCACCAAACAGGTGAAAGAGATCGTTAAAAAAATCGTTAAAAGTAAAAATGGACAAAGCAGAGATACACATAACAGAAGTTAGAGGTATATTATCCACAGAGTGAATAAATGCCAAAAAGCTACACCAAATTCATGTTTTCAAATAATTCTGTATTTATTAATTATAACACCATCATTACATTTGAAAGAAAAGCAAGCAAAGATATGGAAGATGCTTTACTTACATACACAATACAGGAATTGTACTTAGTACAAAGAGAAATTCTCAGTTCCCCTGCACTAAACATGGAAACAATCCTTAAACTGGGAACCAGCACAATTGCTGTGGGTTAAATTGTGTCCTCCACAAGACACGTTGATGTTCTAACTCCTAGTGCTTGTGAATGTGATCACACATTCTTGGTGTCATATCTAAGAAAGCTTTCCCTAACATAACAAAGGCCTACATTTTTCTCCTACATTTTCTTCTGAAAGTTTAATTATGTTCAATTTTACTATTAGGTCTGTAACATATTTTACAATAATTTTTGAACAGGGCATGAATATGGACAGAAATTTCTTTTTTTTTTTTTTTAAGAAATTTCTTTCTTTCCATAGGGATATCCCATCGTTCCAGCATCATTTGTTGGCAAGACCATCCTTTTCCTATTGAATTGCCTTTACACTTTTGTTGAAAATCAGTTGTACATACATATGTGGGCCTATTTATGAAATACCAGAGGTGAAATGCCTTTCTCATCACGTATCAGAGGATGAAACGTCAAAGTGTCTGCTGCTCAGTCATGTCAGACTCTGCAACCCCACGGACTGCAGCCTGCCAGGTTCCTCCATCTATGAACTTCTCCAAGCAAGAATATTGGAATAGATAGCTGTTCCCTTTTCAAGGTGATCTTCCTGATCCAGGGATCAAACCTGGGTCTCCTTCATTGCAGACGGGTTCTTTACTGTCTAAGCCACCAGGGAAGCCCACATCAGAGGGTATATAATATCAACTTGACATCACTAGTAATATTACTCTTGGTCATTTGGATAAGACAGCATTTGCCAGATTTTGCCCTGTAGGTTTTTTTTCCCTTTCAATATTCTATTCTTTAGAAGCGAGTCACTAAATCCAACCCATACTAGGGGTTGGGAAGATTAAGCTCCATCTTCTGAAGGAGGCAGAATTCATGTATACCATTTGGAACTCTTACCATAAGGAAAATTTGTATCTTCTCCTATACTTAATTTATGCAATCATTTCTACCAGCATGAATTCATGTATATTTATTTTATACTTTTGAGTTCTAATCAGTACTACATTCTTTTACTGCTCAAAAAAAGGATTCCAGCTTAAGCCATTGAGAGTTTTTTCAGGTTGGCATCTGTGTTCCCCACTGTTTTACTTTTTTGAGCACTTCCTTGTTTCTGGCACTACAAAGGCTCCAGGTTCATCTTATATTTTGCCTACTCCAGCCCTAGAATCAATCATTTCTCAAAGGAGTCTTTTATGGGACTGGTATTTAGAAACCAAGATCTGGGAGCTAAACGTGCTTGCTGCTACTGGGGTGTCAACAGTTCTTGGCCCTATTAGCAGACAAAGCTAAGAAATTCATGTGTACATATACACACATCTGTAATTGTTTCTGCATTTATCCACCTGTATATTTATTAAGCTAAAGATGAGTTCACACTAATGTCTCTGATTCTAATCCAGTACCAAAGGGTTCACCTTTCCCTTTTGCTTAACTTCCCTGACAGTGAGAAATCTAGCTCCCATCTATGTATGTGTGTGAGTTCATATATGTATGTATATACATACATATACATGTCTTTTATATGTTCACATATACGTTTTATATGTTCTCATTTATATATAAGACATAGGTATATATACTTACATATTTATGTTTATAATTATATTGCTGAGATCTGTAACATTCCAAACCACAATTTACCTAAATTGCTAAACTTAGTGGCATGGTATTCATAATATTCCTTTATTATCTATTTAATATTTATAGATCTGTACTGGTATCACCTCTCTCATTCCCAAAATCGGTAATGTCTTCTCATCTTCATTCCTGACTAACCTGATTAGAGGTTTAACAACTTTACTGATATTCTCAAAAGAACCAGCTTTTGCTTTCACTGATTTTCTCTATTTTTTCTACTTCATTGACTCCCACTCTGATCTTTATCATTTCTTCTCTTCTGCTTAATTTAAATTTCCTCTTATTTTCCTAGTTTCTTAAAATGGAAGTTGAAAGGTCATTGACTTTAGACCTTTCCTCTTTCCTAATAGGTGGCTTTTTTAAAAAATTAATTTATTTGGCTGCAATGAGTCTTCACTGCGACACCCGGGGTCTCTGTTGGGTCATGTGGATCTCTGCTGTGGTGCTCAGAGGGCTCCAGTAGTTGCAGCACACGAGCTCTCTAGTTGCACCACGCAGGCTGAGTTGCTCCACAGCATGTAGGATCTTTATTCCCCGACAAGAGATTGAATCTGCATCCCCTGCGTTGAAGGTGGATTCTTAACCACTGTACCACCAAGGAAGTCCTTCTGATAGTTCTTAAATTCTAATAATGTAATTTTTAAAGTAATGCTTTAGTGGCATTCCACAAATTCTGATATGTTGTGCTTTCATTTTCATTCAGCACAAAATAAGTTCCCATTTCCCTTCTGATTTCTTCTTTGACTCATGGGTTATTCAGAATTCTTCTGTTCAATTTCCAAATATTTGAAGACTTTCCATAAATCTTTTATTGATGTCCAACAATTTCATTGTGGTCAGAGAACACACTTTAATATTAATTTATGCAAACTTATTTTGTGGTCCAGAATATGGTCTATCTTGGTGAATGTTCCATGGTGCACTTGTAGAAAATAGAAGTATATTATGTTGTTGGCTAGAATGTTCTATAAATGCTGCTGCTGCTGCTAAGTCACTTCAGTCGTGTCTGACTCTGTGTGACCCCACAGATGGTAGCCCACCAGGCTGCCCCGTCCCTGGGATTCTCCAGGCAAGAATACTGGAGTGGGTTGCGATTTCCTTCTCCAATGCATGAAAGTGAAAAGTGAAAGTGAAGTCGCTCAGTCGTGTCCGATTCTTAGCGACCCCATGGACTGCAGCCTACCAGGCTCCTCTGTCCATGGGATTTTCCAGGCAAGAGTACTGGAGTGGGGTGCCATTGCCTTCTCCGTCTATAAATGCAATTAGATCAAATTGGTCAACAGAGTTAAGTGTTTCATATCCTTGCTGATTTCTAGTCTACTATTCTCAATTATTGAGAGATATTGAAGTCACTGTTATTGGTTGCGGATTTGTCTATTTGTCATTTTTGTATGTCAGTTTTGTTTCACGAATTTCAAAGCTGTTACTAGATGCACAGAAGTTTCGAGCTGCTGTTTTCTTTTTTATTGACTACTTTATCATTATGAAGTGACTTTATTTCTAACAATATTTTTGCTTGAAATCTACTTTATCTGCTATTAACATATTCACACCAACTTTACTGTGATTGGTGTTAGCACAGTATATCTTTTCCTATCCTTTTACTTTAAAAAATAATAATAATTTATTTCAATTGGAGGCTAATTACTTTACAATATTGCAGTGGTTTTTGCCATACATTGACATGAATCAGCCATGGGTGTACCTGTGTTCCCCATCCTGAACCCTACTCCCCATCCTTTTACTTTTAAATTTTGTGTATTTATTAAGGTATTTTTCTTGTAGGCAGCATATAGTTGGGCTTTGCTGTTTTATCCAATCTGATAATCTTGGCCTTTTAATTGGGGTGTTTAGGCCATTTTCCTTTAATGTGATTACTGATATGGATAGGTTTAAGTCTATCATCATTGCTATTTGCTTTTCATTTGTCTCATTTGTTCTTTGTTTCCCCTTTTCGTTTTTTCACTTTCTTTTGGATTAAATTATTTTAATCAATTAATCGACTGATTTTTTTCCAGTTTCACTGAAAAAATAATAGACATATCACTGTGTAAGTTTAAGGTGCACAGTATGATGACCTAATTTACACATAATGTGAAACGATTACCACAACAGGTTCAGCTAACATACATGTTCTCATAAAGATACAATAAAAAGGAAAGAAGAAAAAAGGAAAAAAAAGTTTTCTCCTTGTGATGAGAACTCTTAGAATTTACACTCTTAACAACTTTCCTACATTATATAGCAGTGTTAGCTATAGTCATAATGTTGTAGCTGACTGATTTTTAAAACAATTTTAATATTCTGTTAACTTGTCTGACTCACTCACTAAACCTTAAATTACCTAAAGGTAAACAACATGTTCTATGTGACTTTGTATTTCAACTAGTAGAGTGCTGAGCATATACTTGACAATAGATGTTTACTAAATGCATTTATTCATTTAAAATTTTTTATTTAGGATTATAGAGGATATAAGTGATTCCCAATCCAGAAACCACCATTTTATTTTACTACTATTTTATCTATTACTTTCCTCAGAGCCAAGCTGGCTCAGAGAAAAATGACTCTGTCTATAGCAAAAGAGATGAGCCTTTTTGGCCTAATGGTAATTCCATTCTTGGGTATGTGATTAATTCAGAAAGAGACTGAAGAATAGAAACAAAGTTGTGGATGCATCTCTTACTCTTGAGAGAAACACATGAAATTTCTCCTCTTCACTAGAGGTGAATGAGGAAGCAAGTAGCCCTGACAGCTAGTTAGCATCCAATCTTAAGTTTAGTTAAACTCATCTAGTTTAAGACGAAAGTGACAATGATAGCAAAAGAGGAAAAACGAAAAGAACCTGGGCCACTCACAGAGTTAAGCTACTAAATCAAAAATCCCTCAACCCTACCAACAGACTTTTTGTGTGAGCCAGGAAATGTCTTTACCGTCCTTACACCTTAAGTCGGTTTGACTTAGTTTCCTTTTATGGGCAGTCAAATGCATACTAAGTTACATGAACAGCAAACTGTGCCACACACTGTTCTAGACATTGGAGGTTACATCAGTGAACAGATAAGGCCTCCGCTCTCAAGAAGCTTATATTCTACAGGAATACAACAGTCCAAACAGATAACTGTACCAAATAATTTCAGACAGTGGTAAGTGCTATGAGAAAAATAAAAGAGATGTAACTGGGACTAAATGGGTTAAGTTAGTTTACTCAAAGAAGACATCTAAGGCGTTTGAGTTGAGATGTAAATGAGGTAAAGAAGCCACTGGTGAGAAAATCTGGAGCCAGAGGGTTATGGGAAAAGGGAACAGCTAGTACAAAGGTCACAAGGGAGAAGAAGTTTAGTGTTTTTGAGAAATATGAGGTTCACTGTTGCTTGAGCATAGAGAACGACCAAGAGAGTAGTACTTAGGAGACATCAACAGATGTTAGACAGGAATCAGATAATGTAAGAATGCGAGCCATATCAACAAATTTAGATTTTACTCAAAGTACAATGGAAAACCACTATAGGTTTTTGAGTCATCACCTGATTTGTTTTAAAGGAGCCTTCTGATGAATGAACTTTCACATTCCATTTATTTGCATACTAAAAAAGTTACTTGCCTAGTAGCGCAGACAGTTAAGAATCTGCCTGCAATGCAGGAGACCCAGGTTCAATCCTTGGGTTGGGAAGATTCCCTGGGGGAAGGCATGGCAACCCACTCCAGTATTCTTGCCCAGAGAATTCCATGGACAGACCATGGGATCACAAAGAGTCAGACATGACTGAGCAACTAACACACACAAGAAAGTTCAGTTCAGTCTATTTTACATAACAGTGTATTTTGCCCCAAATATCAATACTTGGGAAGCACTTAATATATGGAGAATACTACACAAAGCTTATAATGTTGATACAGTCTGTCCCACCAAGCATGAATTCCACATTATCTTGAAATTAGATTTAGGAAAAAGAATAAAATGAGGGAACTAGTAAAGAAACAGAGATACCTATTACATTGTCTTTTCTATCCTAAATTCTCTAGATAACATCTGAAACTCACAGATTTAATTTTTTTTTTAAAGCATAACATGACTGAGAGGCATCTGGTAAACTTATAACCATAGCTCAGTCATTTAGTCTTTGCTCAGGCAAGTGTTTCAGCCGTGTTCTAACATAAGTATTTGGATTTTTCCAAGAGCTGATGTCAGGGCTTTTCACAGAGACAGAAAAGCATTTACAGGCCAGAGAAGGAAAAAGGGTTTCCCCAGCAGTTATGCTCAATGTGGCCTTTGTACTGTTCCACTGCTAATGGCAGGAAGACCCTGCTAGATAAAGCTATTTAGTTCCTGAAAAAAATTCTACCATGGGAGGGTGAAGGTGAGTGAACGGAGGGAATCCAGTTTAGTTTTACATCAATGCTCAACCCAAATTTAAACAAGCTCATCATCAGCACAAAAGTTTCTGAATGAGAAAAATTGTTTTGCTGAAGTTGTATGTTAAAGAGGAGATAAACTGGCTGGAAATAATCATAAATTAAAGAGGTAAAGAAAAACAAAGTAAGCTGGTCTGTATTTCCTGAGGCCAGATTCCCTGAAAAACATTTATTTGGGAAGAATATTTATTAGTTGAGGAACACTCAATACCTTCAGGTTCACTTGGTAGTTAAAAACTATGCTAGGCAGACTGCTCCAAATATATGCCCTCCATATCTATGATAAGAATAATCATTAACAATTGAAACCATGATAATATTAGCTAAAACTTACTTGAGTAGTAGTTTTACTTGAGTACTTACCATATGCCAATCTCTGCATTAAGTATTTGATACATATATATCAGTTAATTGTATTCTAACAAAGATTCAAAGAGATAAATATTATTTTTAGCTTCATTTTATAGTAGAAAAATGTGAGATTCAAGGAAGCTAAGTAACTTATACAAGTTATATAACTAGTAGATGGAGCCCTTTTGGCTGAAAACCCTCACAGTCTCACTACAGCCCCTGCTCTCAACCTCTAGATTACTATCTTCCAACAAACATTATCTTCCTTTTGTATTTTTTTTTTTACAGTTAACTAAAAGTTTTCACATGAGTGAGGAGCAGAAAACTAGATCTGGTATAACTACAAAATATTTAGCTAGAAAGGTATTTATACCCTTTATTCCTTTTAGGCAAAGATAAGCCAATATAAACTGGTTACAAAAGAATTCCCAATCATACAGAATCTGTGTCCCCAAATCTCAAAGTCTGGTTGAGAATTTCATTAATATCTATTTGCCAAGAGGGCAACTTGCCAGAGTTTCATCTGAAGAAAAATCTGTTTCTACCTAAAAGTGTTTCTTCATGGCAATGTTCTCAGAAACCTCTCATTCCTTCAATAAACATGCATTAAACTCCAGGTAAAGATGGAAAAGAAAAGCAGTTTTACTGCACTAGGCTTCCTCACACTAAAAGCAAAAATAAGAGGGGACAAAAATCCATCTTCTCCATGAAAGAGTACATCAGTATAACCTTAAACCACTAACTACAAAACATACTTGCCATATCTATTAAATTCTTGATCCACACCAAGGAGGTCTTTAGTAGACCTGAACAGGAAACAGATCTCCCTAAACCTAGGGATCACACTTGCAAACCCAGACCTTATTGTTCTAGAGCCTTGTTCTTAACTACTATGCTTTATAGGTATAAAAAGAATATTCAAAAATACATTTTTTTAAATTCTGAAAAATATAGAATAATTTTAATCTGAAGATGGAAGGATACAATGCACCCTATAAAAAGATATAAAATAAAATAAATGACCCTAACACATATACTGCAACTGGGTTTGCAACTCAGCTTCTCTGCTTACTATCTAATCTTAAGCAAGTTCCTTAATCTTTCTGTGACTTAGTTTCTTTTGTTGCAGCAATTACTGGCATATGTTGCATGTACAGTAAATGTTAGCTGTTATTAACTATTCCATCTTCCTGTTACCTACTCTTCTTTTTCTGTTAGTGTTCAGAAGGTCTGTGTGGCTCACAGCCAAGTTCTTCAAGTCACAGAGTTCTCTGTGCTGTGTTCTGGCGGCAGTTATGAAAATTAAAGATTTTTAAATAAAGAGCTACATGAGCACCTAGACAAAAAAAAATTAAGTTATGTGCAAATGGGAAAGATTAAGTTACTAGCCTCAAGATTTCTCCACAGTAAGACTCCCTATGCTAGAAGCCATGACTCCCTTGTGAGAAGACAAAGTATACAACGTCTAACCTTCCTTTAAAAGTTATTATATGTACTAGAAATAGAAATAAATCTTTAGAGAAATAAGGAAATAAAGCACTTATCAGCTCTTCTTGGGAGAGGGGGAGAAACACTAATTAAAGCCAAAATTCATCCAATAAAAAATAAATAAATAAATAAAGAACTCAGGAATGCAGATGGTAAGGTAAAAGAATTGAAGGTAAGCACTAAATCAATTAAAATGCAGAAATTAATACATGGTAACAAAAGCCACCCCCACAGCTATCCAATAGAAGACGAGTTTCCTCAATGGAGAATGTCTTAATCTTGTGCTCTCATGTACTTTGGAACACAGTACTCATTTTTTTAAAGCATTTATTTGTTGATCTATCACCCACCCCACCTCTAATTTGCAAGAATATAAATTCTATGACATGAGGATCTCTGGTTCACCTCTGTAACTCGGGACAGTCCTAGGCGAAGAGTAGGTACTCAATAAGTAACTGTCTAATGAAAGACAGTAGATGCTGTCAGATGGACCTCCTCTACCCTCTGGGCCCTAACCAACTGCCATCTGGACATGTCCATTTAGATATCCCTCTGGCACCTCAAATTCAGTTAAGTCTAAAACTGAATTCTTACTCTGCCTCTCAAAACCTGCTTCGCCATCTCAATAAATAGACCACCATCCACCTAGCTGTTTCAGTCAGATCTAGAAGTCATTAATGACAACCTTCTTCCCCAGGACCCAACATCCAATACATCAACTCTCCATCCATCCAATGATGTTTATTGAGCACTACCTGTATACCAGGCACCGCTCTAGAGACTGAAGACACAAAATAAATGTCACTATCTTCAAGGAGTTAACATTCATCATCACATTCCAGTGATCTGACCTTCAATACATATCTCCAATTTGTCTTTTTCTGACTTCACCATTGCTAGCTTACAGCTAGCCATATCATCTCAAACCTAGACTATTGCACTAGTGGCCTTACCACTTCTACTCCTGCACACATCCTTCATTTTCCCAAATAGCAGCCATATAATTTCAAAATACAAATCTTAGCATGTTCCTCCCTTGCTTAAATTCTTTCTCATTGCATTTAGGAAAAGAAAAAATCCAAACACCAAACATGACATGCAAGGCCTAAATATAAAACACAGCTCTTGCTACCTTTCTAATCTCAACTTTACCACCCTCTCCTGCTCATTCCCTACGCTCCAGTCACAGTGGCCTACCTATATTGCTTAATATGCATGCTTCCTGCCAAAAGGATTATCTTGCATTCTGCTCTGAGCCACTCTCCCTACCCACCCAACTCCTGAGTATAGTTTAGGTCTCTGCTTAAACGTTGCTACATCAGAAAGGCCTTTCCTGACCTCAGTTTCCAATTTAAATTAAGCTCCTCCTGTTATACTGTTTTGCATAATTAACCTTGTTCTCTCTTTTTCAATAGTTTACCACATTTTATAATTATTTAATTATTTCGTGTTCAATGTTATTCTACACAATTAGACATCTCCATTAGTACATAGTAAATCCTGATTAAGTCCTCAAAATGTTCAAGAAATATTTGCTGAATGAATTAATAACTCAACCAAAGAATCAAGAAGTGAACTTCTAAGCAACGGAAAAAGCATATGCTGATGTGTTTAGAGAAAATTCAAGTAGCTCAGTATGGCTGGAGCATGGGGGTTGGGTGGGAAGAGAGTAAAGATGTCTGGAGAGATAAACAATAGCCAGATCAAAGGGGGTCTATATGTCATAAAAAGGAATTTAAACTTTGGTTTCAGCTTCTATAGGTATTGAATGTTTTAGACTATGAGACTCTCTGGAGAGGGTTTCAAAAGAGGTCTGCAACATTCTTTCTCCAAAGAACCACTGCTGAAGACAATGCAGGTATACTAATAGACTATAAGCCAGGCAGTAATATGATCCAATATGTATTCTAGAAATACTGCCTTGCAAATAACACAATGAATGGGCAGGAAAGATATGAAACTGGGGGCTGGAAAACTAATTAGAAAATAACAGTATTTCTAGATTAAAAAATGATGAAGAGTTTAATAACAAAGGTAATGAGAATAGGGGCTAAACACCAAAAAAAATACTATGGAAATAAGCATGGAAGTTCCAACAAATTTAGAGAAAAAGGAGGGAAAGGAACTCCAAGGAGTCTGGCTTAGATAATACATTTAATTGTGCCACTCACCATGGAAAGAAATGCAAGAGCAGGTTTGGGAAGTAAGCAGTTTTATGTGAGCCAAGGTACCTGCAGGACATCGTAGGGGATACATGTCTACAAAGGACGGGAGTTCAGAGAGGAGACTGATCTGGCAGCATGAGAACAGATATCATGGAAGTAGATGAGACTCCCCAAGAAATTCACTTATCATCTGTAAAATGTAAAAGTGGTTAGAGAAATCTAAATCGAAATATACTGCTACAGTAATATGATTTTAGTCATTATTATTGATTTTTATGGAATCAAAAAATCCATAAACTTGTGAAAAAATAATTTTAAAGGACATGTTCTTATATTTTTAAATTCAAATTTATGTCACAATTATAAAGCAGAAAAAATACTAAAAATGTCTAGTTATGATGTCCCTTGCAATGCCAGAATATTGACAGTGATAGAATTCACCTGTTTAAAACAAACACATGAAAAGATGCTCAACATCACTCATTATTAGAGAAATGCAAATCAAAACCACAATGAGGTATCATTTCACACCAGTCAGAATGGCTGCTATCCAAAAGTCTACAAGCAATAAATGCTGGAGAGGGTGTGGAGAAAAGGGAACCCTCTTACACTGTTGGTGGGAATGCAAACTAGTACAGCCACTATGGAGAACAGTGTGGAGATTCCTTAAAAAACTGGGAATAGAACTGCCATATGACCCAGCAATCCCACTGCTGGGCATATACACCGAGGAAACCAGAATTGAAAGAGATGCGTGTACCCCAATGTTCATCGCAGCACTGTTTACAATAGCCAGGACATGGAAGCAACCTAGATGTCCATCAGCAGATGAATGGATAAGGAAGCTGTGGTACATATACACAATGGAATATTACTCAGCCATTAAAAAAATACATTTGAATCGGTTCTACTGAGATGGATGAAACTGGAGCCCATTATACAGAGTGAAGTAAGCCAGAAAGAAAAACAACAATACAGTATACTAATGCATATATATGGAATTTGAAAGATGGTAACGATAACCGTATATGCGAGACAGAATAAGAGACACAGATGCATAGAACAATTTTATGGACTCTGAGGGAGAAGGTGAGGGTGGGACGTTCTGGGAGAATAGCATTGAAACATGTATATTATCATCTGTGAAACAGAACACCATTCCATGTTCGATGCATGAGACAAGGGCTCAGGGCCGGGGCAATGGGATGACCCAGAGGGATGGGATGGGGAGGGAGGTGGGTGGGGGGTCCAGGAAGGGGAACACATGTAAACCCATGGCTGATTCATGTCAATGTATGGCAAAAACTATTACAATATTGTAAAGTAATTAGCCCCCAACTAAAATAAATAAATTTATAAAAAAAAAAAAAGGCTATTGTATTGAAAAATACTCCAAAACCCTTTCTTCTTAAAAAATGTGATCTCTGCTACTTAAAAAAAAACCTTCTATTTGTGCAAGTGTTATCGATTTCATTTCTCACATTCATTGAAAGTCTAACCTGATAAACGGCATCAATAAAATACCCTACAGCTAACATCATGCTTAAGGTGAAAAAAGGACAGCTTTCTCCCTAAGATTAGGAACAGGACAGGGATGTCTCCTCTAATCACTTTTACTCAACACTGTACTATTCTAGCCAGTACAGTACGGCAAGAATAAATAAAAGTATCCAGGTTGGAAAGCAAGAAGTAAAACTGTCTTTATTCATACTACATGATGATCAATATAGAAAACTCTATGAAATCAACAAAAAAGCTACCAGAACTAATTAATAAGCTTAGCAAGACTGTAGAATTCAAAATCAATAATTAATTGTATAACTGTAAATTGTACTAGCAATAGAAATTAATATTGAAAAGACAATACAATTTATGATAGCATCAAAATATTAAATACATAGGGTGTGTGTGCTGTGCGCTGAGTCATGTCCAACTCTTTGTGACCCCATGGATTATAACCCGGCAGGCTCCCCTGTCCATGAGATTTTGCAGGCAAGAATACTGGAGTGGGTTGCCGCTTCCTCCTCTAGGGGATCTTCCTGACCCAGGGACTGAACCCGCATCTCTTGCACCTCCTGCATTGACAGGCATTTTCTTCACCACTAGCACCACCTTTGTCTCTCTGACAAAAGACATGTAAGACCTGCAAATGGAAAACTAGAAAAATATGGCTAAGAAAAAGTAAGACCGAAATAGAGCAATATATTGTATTCACAGACTGGAAAACTCAATATTGTTAAGATGTCATTTTAGCAACACTGATTCAACAAAATCTACAGATTCAATATAGTACCAATTAAATTCCCAACACACTTTTTTTTCAGTAATCGACAAACTGATTCTAATGTTCATACAGAAATGCAAAGAACCTAGATAGGCCAACAACTCTGATAAAGAAGAACACAGTTAAAGGATTAACTCTACTTGGTTTCAAGACTTATTATAAAGCTACAGTAGTGAAGACAGAGTGATACTGGGGTCAAGATAGACAAAGAAATTGACAGAACAGAATAGACTCCCAGGTGGCACTGGTAGTAAAGAACCCGCCAGACAATGCAGGAGATGTAAAAGACTCAGGTTTGATCCCTGGGTCGGGAAAATCCCCTGGAGAAGGGCATAGCAATCCACTCCAATATTCTTGCTTGGAGAATCCCATGGACAGAGAAGCTGAGCGCGCTGGGATTGCAAGGAGTTGGACATGACTGAAGTGACTTAGCCCACATATATATGGACAATTGATTTCCAACAAACGTTCAAAGGGAATTCAGTAGAGGAAAAGCACTTTTTTTAAAGAAATGGTGCTGGAATATTTGGATATTCATATGCAAAAATATATACTTCAATTTATACCTCAAGCCATATTTTAAAATTATTCAAAATGTACCACAGACCTAAAACTAAACTTAAAACTATAAAACTTCTAAAATCAAACTCCAGAAATATACTGGTTAGGGAAATATTTCTTGGCAGAAGGAAGTGAAGTGAAAGTTGCTTAGTTGTGTTCGATTCTTTGCGACCCCATGGACTATACAGTCCATGGAATTCTCCAGGCCAGAATACTGGAGTGGGTAGCCTTTCCCTTCTTCGGGGGATCTTTCCAACCCAGGTCTCCCACACTGCAGGTGGATTCTTTACCAGCTGAGCCATCAGGGAAGCCCAAAAAAAGTGAAACTGAAAGTCGCTTAGTCAAGTCCAACTCTTTGTGACCCCATGGACTATACAGTCCATGGAATTCTCCAGGCCAGATACTGGAGTGGGTAGCCTTTCCTTTCTCCAGGGGATCTTCCCAACCCAGCGATCGAACCCAGATCTCCCACACTGCAGGCAGATTCTTTACCAGCTGAGCCACAAATATTTCTTAAGTACAATCCATAAAAGAAAATACTGACGGACTGAGATTCAAGGTTAAAAACTTCTGATCTTTGAAATGTGAACTACATCTCAATTAAGCTTTTTAGAAGAGAGAGAAAACTGAGCAAATGAAAAGACAAGTCACAGACTGGGACAAAATGTTTCCAAATCATATATAATAAGGGGCTCTTACAACTCAGTATTAAAAAAGAACATAATTAAAAACAAGATTTGACTGGATAGTCCATGAAAGAAGACACATGGATGGTAAATAACATAAAAAGATGCTCAACATCACTGATCAATGAAATGCAAATAAAAACCACAATGATACCATTACACACCACTAAAATGGCTGAAATTAAAAAGACTAACAGTACCAGGTATTAGTGAGGCTTTGGAGCAACTAGAACGTTGCTGGTAGGAATGTAATACAATGAAATCACTTTAGAAAACAGTTCGGCAGTTTCTGAGAGTTAAATACTACACTCTTACCTCATAACTCAGCCATTCCACTCCTAGGTGAAATGAAAATATATGTCCATACAGAGACTTCTATGTCCAAAGCAAATCTATTCTTAATAGTCCCAAACTTGAAAATAACCCAAATGTCCATCAACAGATAAATGGATAAACAAACGGTGGTATATCCATACACTGGAATATTATTCAGGAATAAAATGGTATGAACTATTGATACACATGGAAAAATTTTAAAGTAATTACGTAGAAGGCAAAAGACACAAGAAGAAAATCACACACTGTAAAATTTCAATTATATAAAATTCAAGAAAATGCAAGCTAATCTAAATGACAAAAAGCAAGAAAATACAAACTAATCTATAATGATACCATCAGTGGGTACCTGATGAGTGGGGAGGGTTAGGAGGAAAAAATTACAAAAGCTACAAAGAAACATGAGATGATGGATATGTATATTACCGTGACTGTAGTGGACAGTTTCCAGTTGTGTGTGTGTGTGTATATATATATATATATATTTATATATCAAAATCTATCAAATTTTATACTTTAATCATGTACAGTTCATTATACATCAATTTTACCTCAATAAAGCTACTGAAATCTCAGACAGCCTAACATTCAAACAAATCACAACTACCAGTAAATATAACATCATACTTCATGAAACATTTTTGAAGTAAAAGACTCAGTGTCTGAATATTTTCTACCCATTATAAATTAGTAACATTTGAAAGTATACATAAATTAACAAACAAACCAAAAAGGAACTTTGCTACTGTGTTTTTCTTTGTGTATATAAAAATTTCTAATAATAATTTAGCATTTTAAAATAGAATACTGGGTAAAACTATGATTGTGAAGTTCTAGACTATCAATAATTTTGCATGGGGAAATTAAAGTAAATAATATGGGTAAATATAAGTTTACTTGCCTAAACTCAATTGCTATAGGTTTTCTTTTTCTCAAAATTCTCATACTAATTAATATGGGTCATTAGAATAGTAAAATGAATAACATTAGCCCCAAGGGAATCTGTTGATATTAAAAACTATTTAGTTACTTATATATCTTATCTATTTACTATAAAAGTCTGTCATTCATTCATTCAATAAATGAATTTACAATAGTCAGGCACTGGTCTAGGTCCCTGCATTGTATTTGGCAGAAACAGAAGAGGGAAACAATAAACAACAATGACTTAATAAAAAAAAGTAAACTGTAATATATTAGAAGGCGTCATGCATTACAGACATCCCCTGGAGAAAAAGTAAAGCAAGCTATAAAGGATTAGGAATGGAAACTTATATATGTACAATAAAAATAAGCCACATATGAAAATCTCTTACATGGAATACAATCATATAATGTTAGAACTGAACTTTAGGTGACCTAGTCCAACCTTCACCCTTTACAAATATGATGCTAAATTTTTTATCCAATTACTCAATTCCTGATAGAGATTAGGATCCCTATCTCATATTCACTCTACCGGCATCACTCTTCATGATGTCAAATATTTGTGATATAACGTTTTAATTCACTCACATTAAAACCATGGAAAGAGTTTTTGAGCTTGACCTGGGCTTCATCACTTTACGATTTGTTACTTATGATGAATTACTTAACCTCTCAAAATATAAATTCCCTCATCCATAAAAGAGGGATAGTGGTAATTTTGTGACAAGGCTGTTTTAGGATTAAATGCAGGGAGTGCTCATGAGTGCTCAGTTGCTCAATGATGTTAGACTCTTTTGTGACTCCATGGACTGTAGCCTGACAGGCTCCTCTGACCATAAGATTTTTCAGGAAAGAATACTGGAGTGGGTTGTCATTTCCTCCTCCGGGGACCTTCCTTACCCAGGGATGGAAAACAAGTCTCCTGTGTCTCCTGCACTGGCAGGCGGGTTCTTTACCACTGAGCCACCTGGGAATCCCTTAAATGTAATAGCTTACGTAAAATACCCATGTGTCACTATAGAAATATACATGTGCTAAGTTGCTTCAGTTGCGTCCAACTCTTCACAACCCTATGAACTCTAGCCTGCCAGGCTCCTCTGTCCATAGGATTTTCTAGGCAAGAATACTGGAGTGGGTTGCCGTGCCCTCCTCCAGGGGAATCTTCCTGACCCAGGGATGGATCCTGGGTCTCTGTGTCTCCTTCACTGGCAGGTGGTTCTCTACCACTAGCGCCACCCAGAAAGCCCATGTAAGTATATAACCAATAGGTGTATTCCAGCACGCACACACACACACACACACAGTACATCATATGCATAGGTTTCTTGCACCCTCTACTAGACTATAAATCGTGTTTACATTTAAAGTACTGAATACTATGTAAACACTCACTAGGCTTTTATTAATTTGTTAGTATTTTGAGCAATCAAGCAACTTTCAAAATGTGGCAAATAGTATGATAACTCATACCACTACGAGGAAGATAATCAAATTAACTGAAAGCTTCAGACTATGCTTAAAAATGTTTTTGGTCTTTCTTTTCTAAATAAAGATGTCTGTAATACTAAACATGTCTTAGTATCATAAATTGGGTCTTTCTGTTTACAACAAAAACCACTTCCACCATGAAAAATACCTTCAGGAGAAAACAAAAATGCCTGCAGCATTTTATAGCACTTTTGCTTTTCACATTCATGCCCATGCTCATGTATTCACAGAAATGAATGCAAAAAAAAAAAAATCAGAATTGTAATTCCAATGCCATCACATAGTAATCTGGCTGCTTCTTCATATTTATAACCAACATTTTAGCTGACAAAAGCAAAAAATACCACAAACTGAACAAAGGATAAAATCATTCAAACAGATAAAGAGTGTTTGGTGTCATGGATATCACCGTTTCCAAATGACTGTATATTTCAATTTAGTTTCAAATGGAAAAACAATCATGAAGATTACTCTGTAAAAACATTCCCCTCCCCCACTATAGATTTAATTCTTGCCCCTCCTCATACTCCTTCCAAGATCTCTTAGGTATCAAAGGGAAACAACCATCCTGAAGCTTTAGATAATTAAATCACAGTTTATAGAATAATAAATCAGAGTCCCTAGCTAAGATTCAAGAGGAGTTTTGTCAATTCAGTTCTAAAAAGATAATAGAAGGATGCTGTTTCCTCTCCTTCTGAATAAAAATATCCCTGCAATGCTGGATGTTAAAACCTTTGTTCTCAAGCTAAACAGTTAAAGTACAGGTTTTTAAAACTAGGAATTTTCTTCCTTTAAATCAAATTAGTCTTTTTAAAACATGAAAAAACCTTCAAAGCTATTTAAAGAGTAATGAACAATGTAGTATGTCCTTTTCCTTTCTCATTTTATTCCTGTTATTAAGTACAGCCCTTTCACTGAAGCTAGTTTTCTACCATTCACACACCACTGAGAAAACAAAGACTGCGATAGATTACCTGGATCACCGGACAAATCAGCAGACAAGTAAAAGCTCAAAAGGTTCGTTTCCATGGAGCAGAGGAGAATGAAATCCTCAGTAAAACACCACTCCCTTGGCATTCCTAGGCTTCTCCTTTATATACACTCGACATCCTTGGGAAGGCATTTGTTGGATGATTTTATTGACCACAAGAGGGATGATATGAAGAAACTCCACCTCTTCTCCACCCCCAATCATCCACCATCATCAACTGAAGCCCAATACTGTGCTGCTCATGGAAATGCAAAGAACAGCATCCACATACAGCTCTGAAACATTACACTGTAAAATTACATAAATGATAAAAAAAAAAAAAAGCAAAGATGTAGTTGGCAATATGTGAAGGGGGTAGGCCAAGCAGCTCCCATAAATTAAAAATACTTGTAAAAGATCCAATTCTACAGCCACAAAAAAATTAATTTTCTTCAGAATTTCCTGAATAACATACGATTTTCAGAAGAACATATAGTGTCTCTATCAAAAATGGAGGTCCTCGTATATCTTCAAATTTTCTTTTGCCACTGCTCCTTTCCTGAAAGCTACATAAACCAAATAAGTTAGGATTAAACAAAAAAATCTCTTTTTGTTGATAGTGTGATCCCCTTTAAAGATAATCTGGAACAGGAGGTCAAGGGGTGGGGGTGGGAGAGTGAAAGAGGAACAGATAAAAATGGGAGGAAAAATATTTTCTGACCCAATAAGCCTAATTAAGATTGTGAACAAGGCTGAAAGGACTGAAATTTCTTCATGCTACTTTGTCTATTTGTGTTTGATTACTGTAAACCTTCCCTGGTCTCTAAATGTGCCCCAGGCACTGTGATGTCTGGCGCTCTATCAACTGGCATCCCCGCCACTCACACTGGAAGCAGGGAGGAACGAGAGACACACTCGTTCAATCTCATCCCTAGAACCTGTGTGATTTTGCTGTAACTAATTTTTCCCAAACACTGCTCCCTAACAAATACATTGCCAGACTAAGGTGATTCAGTACCCTCTAATTTCCTTTTCTGTGAGCTTCCCTTGTGGCTCAGCTGGTAAAGAATTGACCTGCAATGCAGGAGACCTGAGTTCAATCCTTGGGTTGGGAAGATTCCCTGGAGAAGGGAAAGGCTACCCACTCTAGTATTCTGGCCTGGAGAATTCCATGGACTGTATAGTCCACAGGGTCACAAAGAGTCGGGCACAACTAAGCAACTTTCACTTCATTTTCTGAAATATCAACCCAATTTGGCAATTTGTGCAAACATAATTTCTGGGATCAATATATTAGTAATGAATGAAAAACATACTCTTTGTTTTATAAAACGCATTCTGTAAAACATTTGGATATATCTAATTACAAGTTAATATCAAGTAATCAGTTCATTCACATAAATTATAGACCAGAGTTCTGTGAATTTATGGACAAATTTACAGAACCTCAGAACCACAATCAGTTATCTATGAAGAATCACCTTCTAAGAAAGCACACCTTGGCAAATTAACTTCTAAAAAATAAAGAAGAACCAAAGGCTGGATAAATGAGTAGATTTTACAGACTTTCTAGAGACTGATCTTAATACTCTCTGTGGGCAATATTAAACAACAGATTTACTAAATTTATTGTTTCTAAGTACTTAATAGTGAAGTAGTGATAAGATTTACCATACAACCATATAACCCAGAGATCATCTTCTCAGGTGTTTACCTAGATAATGTGAAAATTTATGTTCATAAAAAAACCTGTCCATGGATGTTTATAGCAGCTTTACTCATAATTGCTGAAAAGTAGAAGTAATCAGGATAACCTTCATGGCAGAAGATTAAATAAACTATGATTCATCCATACAATGGAATGCTGTTTAATAATTTTAAAAGAATGAACTATTAACTGACAAAACTATGGATAAATCTTAATGTTCTATGTTCAAGAAGTGTAAGTAAGTGTTAGTTGTTCAGTTGTGTCCGACTCTCTGTGATCCCATGGACTGTAGCCTACCAGGCTCCTCTGTCCATGGAATTCTCCAGGCAAGAATACTGGAGTGGGTTGCCATTCCCTTATCCAGGGGCTCTTCCCAACCCAGGTCTCCCACATTGCAGGCCGATTCTTTACCATCTGAGCTACAGGGAGGAACCAAGAACTGTTCAAGAAGTTAGATGAAAAATTCAAAGATTTTAATACCATTCCATTCACATGAAACTCTGGAAAATGCAAAACTTAAAAATAGATAAGACAAAAAACAGATTAACAGTTACTACGGATTAGGGGAGGGGAGAGTGGTTGACTACAAAGGGGACACACAATGGAACACTTAAAGAGTACAGGATCTGTTCTGTATAATACTAGGGTGGTGGATACATGACTCAACTCTTCCGTCAAAACCCACAGAACTGCACATTAGGAAGAATGAACTTCATTTAATGCTGACCATGCAACAAAAACCATCAATCAAACCGTTGGAAGACTCCAAGATGAAATCTGGACTGTGACAAATGACTCTAACTGCATTATAAATTCTGACATACCTGCACCAAAGGGACGGGGTAGGGGGGGCGGTGTGGGAAGGGAAGAGCTGACCTAACTAACTTTGGAAAACAATGCTTTGACTGGAAACACTGTACTCTAAATGGAACATTTCTTTCTCGAGGGTATATGGATTAACAGTTCTCAAATAGCTTCTCATGTAAACTGGAGTTGAACAAACTAGTAAATAGATAATGGATGGTCAGAGCCAGGTTTCTCATTGTCAGACAGTAAGGAAAAATAGAGTGAACCCTGTGGTACTGGATTAAAGTCAGTTTTCCTTACAGAAGAATTCCTAATCAAAGCTATAGATACTTCTCTCTCAAGCGTGGACTGAGACAAGTGACTTGCTTCAAAATAGTATACAGAAAGAGAAGAGAGTAATTTTATAGAGTGGAGAAACCTGGCAAACACTATCTTAGCCAAGTGGTCCAGATCAATCCCATCAGTGATGCTATATGAATGTCATGCAGATATCACATACCCTTATAAGATGAAGTGAAAAGAGGACTTTGCCTCTGGGTATTCTTTCCACAAATGCATAACCCTAATGGGACACAGCAGCAGCACGCCCAGACTGAAGAGTATTCTAAAACATACCAAGCCAGCACTGCTCAAGGCTGTTAAGGTCATGAAACACAAGGTAAACCTGAGGAACTGTCACAAACCAGAAGAGACTGGGGAAACAAGAAAACTAAATGCAGTGGATATCCTGGAACAGACTGAAACCATTAATGGAAAATCTGGTAAGATCCAAATGAAGTCTGTAGTTAGTTTAGTTAATACCAACATCAGTTTCTTTGTTCTGACAAATGTATCACAGTAATGTAAGATCTTAATAATGAGGAAAACTAGGTATGAGGTATATGGGAACTCTCTATACTATCCAAAACTTTTCCTTAAATCTAAATTTATTCCAAAATAAAGAGGTTATTGAATAGTTAGTCTATGATGCTAGAAGTCAAAACAGTAAGCACTCTAAGCTAGTGACTTCAACTGTTGGTTTAAAATATTCCCACAAAGAATATTTTAGGCTTAGATGACTTCACTGGTGAATTATCACACCCAAGTAAAGAAAGAGATAAAATTCTACACCCACTCTTTCTGAAAACAGATGATAATTCCCAATTCATTTTCTAAGCCCAACATTATCCTGACATCAAAACAAGGCAATGACAATACAAGAAAATGAAATATCAATATTCTTTATGAATACAGATGTAAAAATCTTCATCAAAATATTAGCAAATGGCTAACAAACACATGAAAAGATGCTAGACATCACTCATTAGAGAAATGCAAATCAAAACTACAATAAGATATCACCTCATACCAGTCAGAATGGTCATCATCAAAAAGTCTACAAACAATAAATGCTGGAGGGGGTCTGGAAAAAAGGGAATGCTCTTGCACTGTTGGTGGGAATGTAAATTGATACAGCCACTGTGGAAGATGGTATAGAGATTCCTTAAAAAACTAGGAATAAAACCACCACGTGACCCAGCAATCCCACTCCTAGGCATATATCCCGAGGAAACAAAAACTGAAAAAGATACATGTATCCCATTGTTCATTGCAGCACTATTTATAATAGCTAAAACATGGAAGCAACCTAGATGTTCATCGACAGATGAACAGATAAAGGATATGTATATGGTACATATACATAATGGAATATTACTCCACCATAAAAAGGATCACATCTGAGTCAGTCCTAATGAGGTGGATGAACCCAGAGCCTATTATACAGACTGAAGTAAGTCAGAATGAGAAGGATCATAATACTAATGCATATATACAGAATCTAGAAAAATGGTACTGAGAATTTACTTGCAGGGCAGCAATGGAGAAACAGACACAGAGAACAGACTTAGGAACATGGGGAGAGGGGAGGAGAGGGTGAGATGTATGGAGAGAGTAATATGGAAACTTATATTACCATATGTAAAATAGATAGCCAACGGGAATTTGCTGTATGTCTCAGAAAACTCAAACAGGGGTTCTGTATCTAGACACATATTAATCAAATTAACAAAGATCAAACACAAAGAACAAATATTAAAAGCAGCAAGGGAAAAACAACAAATAACACACAAGGGGATCCCCATAAGGGTAACAGCTGATCTTTCAATAGAAACCCTTCAGGCTAGAAGGGAATGGCAGGACATACTTAAAGTAATGAAAGAGAATAATCTACAACCCAGATTACTGTACCCAGCAAGGATCTCATTCAGATATGAAGGAGAATTCAAAAGCTTTACAGACTAGCAAGAGCTGAGGGAATTCAGCACCACCAAACCAGCTCTCCAACAAATGCTAAAGGATCTTCTCTAAACAGGAAACACAGAAAGGATGTTTCAACACGAACTCAAAACAACAAAGTAAATGGCAACGGGATCATACTTATCAATAATCACCTTAAATGTAAATGGGTTGAATGCCCCAACCAAAAGACAAAGGCTTGCTGAATGGATACAAAAACAAGAGGGGTGGGATGGGGAGAGAGATGGGAGGGAGGTTCAAAAGGGAGGGGAGATATGTATACCTATGGCTGATTCATGTTGAGGTTTGACAGAAAACAACAAAATTCTATAAAGCAATTATCCTTCAATTAAAAAATAAATTAAAAAAATATTAGCAAACCATACATATATACAAATAATGCAGAATGATGAAATGGGGTTTATCCCAGGAATGCAAGGTCCACCCAACATCCAAACTTCAATGTAATTCACCATATCACCAGAGTAAAAAATAAATAAATAAATAACCATGTGATCATCTCAATAAACACAGAAACTACACTTTACAAAATCCAATATTCATCAATGATAAAAAATTTTTTGCAAACTAAGATATCTAAACTGATAATGGACATCTATAAAAAACAAACACACAATTTCATACTTGACAGACTGAATGCCTTCTCCCTAAGATAAAAAAACATGGCAAGGATGTCTACATGTCTACTCTCACAATTTCTACTCTGATTAGTCAAAGCAGTAACAATAAAAATAAATATATAAAAGGCTCACAGACTGAAAAGAAAGAAGTACAATTTTCTTAATGAAAGATGATCATTGACGTAAAAATTCTAAAGGAATTTATTTTAAAAAACTAGTACAACTAAGTCTAGCAAGAAAATAGTATACAGATCAATAGACTAAAAAGCCTGTTGATGAAAGTTAAAGAGAAGAGTGAAAAAGTTGGCTTAAAACTCAACATTCAGAAAGCTAAGATCATGACATCTGGTCCCATTACTTCACGGCAAATAGATGGAGAAACAATGCAAACAGTAAGAGACTTCATTTTGGGGGGGCTCCAAAATCACTGCAGATAGTGATTGCAGCCATGAAATTAAGACACTTGCTCCTTGGAAGAAAAGTTATGACCAACCTAGACAACATATTAAAAAGCAGAGACATTATTTTGCCAACAAAGGTCCGTCTAGTCAAAGCTATGGTTTTTCCAGTAGTCATATATGAATGTGAGAATTGAACTATAAAGAAAGCTGAGTGCTGAAGAATTGATGCTTTTGAACTGTGGTGCTGGAGAAGACTCTTGGACTGCAAGGAGATCCAACCAGTCTATCCTAAAGGAAATCAGTCTTGAATATTCATTGGAAGGACTGATGCTGAAGCTGAAACTCCAATACTCTGGCCACCTGATGCGAAGAACTGACTCATTGGAAAAGACTCTGATGCTGGGAAAGACTGAAAGCAGGAGGAGAAGGGGACGACAGAGGAAGAGATGGCTGGATGGCATCACCAACTCAATAGACATGAGCTTGAGTAAACAACGGGAGTTAGCGATGGACAGGAAGGCCTGGTGTGCTGCAGTCCATGGGGTCGTAAAGAGTCAGACGTGACAGAGCAACTGAACTGAATTGATACTAAAAGCAACTATATTTATAATTACTAGTGACAAATCAAAAATTAACTTTGAAATACCACTTAAGGTCAAAATACATGAAACATATAGAGATGAAGCTAAACTATGTGCAAAACCCATACAATGAAAACTGTAGAATCTTTTGAGAGAAATTAAAGACTTCAATAAATGGAGAGTGAGAATTCATTCAAGAATCAGAACACTCATACTGTTAAAATACTGTTTCTCCCCAATCTTAACTAAGTTCAGCACTCTTACCCCAAATCACAGAACCTTTTTTAAAAATAGAAACTGACTTTACTGATTCTAAAATTCATATGAAAATAAAAAGGACCTAGAAAAGCCAAACGAATTTTTAGGAAGACAACAAAGTTGGAAGACTTACATTATCTTATTTCAAGATTTAAGATCAAGTTTAAACAATCAAGACATAAGGATAGGCATATTGACAAAAAGAATATAACAGAGAGCATAAACAGACCCAGCGAAGATGGTACTTAAGTTTTTAACAAAGATGCCAAAGCCATTCTATAAGGAGAGAACAGTCCTTTCTACAAATAGCACTGGAACATATGCCAACACACACACACACACCCTTCAATCCTTACTTCACATCATATATAAATGTTTACTTGTTAAGTATCATAAGCCTAAACATAAGAGTTAAACTATGAAACTTCAAGAAAAAATCAGGAGACAATTCTTGTGATCTTGGGTTAAATCAAGATTTTTCAGACAGGACACACAAGGCAAAACATAAAGAGTTGATAAACTGAACTTCATCAAAATTAAAAACTTTTGTTATCTGAAAGACACTGTTAAGGAAATAAAAGGACAAGACACAAACCAGAAAAAAATTTTACCTAAAACATACCTGATAACAGGCTCATATCTTATATCTCAATAACAAAACAAATCACTTTTTAAAGATTTTGAACAGATAAAGCACAAAAGAAAACATATGGCAAAAAGCACACGTAAAGTCCTCAACATCATTAATCTTAAGAGAAATGTAAATTAAAAATACAATGACATGGCCATTCACACCTACAAAAATGACCAAAAAGATTGACAATACCAAATATTGATAAGGATATGGAAGATGTGAAACTCTCCTACCTTGTTCATAAGAATGTAAAATGCTAGTCAGTCTGGAAAAAGAGCTTGGCAGTTTCTTGTAAAGTTAAGCATACACTTATCAAAAAATTTAGTAATCCTAATTCATGAATTTCACCAAAAAGAAATGAAAATGTGTACCACATAAAAACTCACATGCAAATGTTCAGAATTATCTGAAATAGCCAGAACGGGGAATGATCCAAATGTCCGTTGGCAAGTACATGGATAAAGCAACTATTCACACATGGAATACTATATGGCATGAAAAAGAAGCAAACTACTACAATACATAACAACTTGAACAAATCAAAAAAAGCATTACAGAAGACAGACACAAAAAGGTTATACACTGTTTGACTTCATTTACATGAAATTCTAGAAAAGACAAAACTCTTAAGACAGAAAGCAGATCAACAGTTTCAGAGTAATAAATGAAAAGATGCAAGAGAGAACTTTTGAGGGTGACAGAAATGTTCAGTATCTTAGTAACAGTATTAGTTAAAAATTATACACACCTATCAAAGCTCATCTAAATACACACTTAAAATAAGTGAACTTTATTATGTTTAAATTGCATTTCAAAGTAATTTCATTTTTTATAGAAAAAAAATCCAGAATTTAAATAGATGATTACTTCTCTAACTTCCTACATGAAATATTAAAACCTTGTCACTTTAGATAAACATAAATCTTAAGAATGTCATAGAAAAATCTTTAATTTTAAAAATAAAACTTGAAAGAGTGAACATGCAAAGCATTTAATTTTTTAACTCAGACCATATTTGTAAAAATATTTAACATTTCAGTGAGCACTGTATCAATATAATGACTTACTCTAATACCTAAAGCCCAAGTAATTACCAGAGCAATTCCCCTAACTAGGATATTCTTACTAGAACACTCCAACACTCTATAATGGAGAAACCTGACACACTGCTTCAGCCTGGTGATCAAGGTCATTGTCAACAGTCATAAATTATGTTGATGGTATATACCCTTGATATGATGTGTTGAAAATGGCACTGTATCTCTGTGATCCCTCCTTCCAACAACCCATAACTACAGTCTGTGACAACAACAGACAAATTCCAATGTAGGGGCATATTACAAAATACATGACCAGTATTCTTCAAAACTATCAAGATCATCAAAAACAAGGTAAGCCTAAGAAACTGTCACAATCTGAGAAACTGTCACAGCCCAAGGAGACAGGAAAACTAAATTTAATGTGGTATCTTGGGTGTGATCCTGGATCAAAAAAGAGGGAACAGGTTAAAAACTAAGGCAATCAAAATAAACTTCCAACTTTAAGTAATAATAATGTATTAAATGCAGCTTCCCAGGTGGATCAGGCAGTAAAAAATCTTCCTGCAATGCAGGAGACCTGGGTTCAAACCCTGGGTTGGGAAGATCCCCTGGAGAAGGAAATGGCAACCCACTCCAGTATTCTAGCTTGGGAAATCCCATGGATAGAGGAGCTTGATGGGCTACAGTCCATATAGTTGCAAAGAGTCCAACATGACTGAGTGACTAACACTACAATGTATTAAATGGCTCAGCAGGTAAAGAAACTGCCTGCAATGCAGGACTGGAGATGTGGGTTCAATCCCTGGGTCAGGAAAGGGCAACCCACTCCAGTATTCTTGCCTGAAAAATCTGATGGACAGAGAAGCCTGGGGGCTATGGTTCAGTGGGCCAAAAAAAGTCAGATGCGACTGAGCACAAGCAATGTATTAAAACTGATTAATTTTAACAAATGTACAATGCTAATGTAATGTGTCTAATGTAATGTGTTAATAAAACGAGAATCTGAGGTCAAGTATGGGGTACATAGTCTTCTCTGTACTAGCTTTCAATTTTTCTATAAATCTAACCCTGTTCTAAAAAATACTCTTAAAAAAAAAAACTCTCCCTTCACCACTTCTGTATTACTAAATAAAAATGTCCATCTCATCAGAGGAACTTAGAACACTACATGAAAAGAAGGGAAAGATAAAAGCTGAAAGGAATCAAGAGAAGGATGGTACAGGTGCTAGTAATTTAAAGAACATCACTACAGCTTTGGTAGAAAATAACATTATAAAGCCTTTTTTTAAAAACTATTTAATGGAAGAAGAGAAAGAACAAAAAGAAAGGTCAAAAGATGATCTAATAAGGATGTTAAAAATACTCTTCCCACTGCTTATACAGCTGTACTGGTGTTTTGACGTCAATCTCAGGACTCCCATGGAGTATAGCAACAATTCACTCTTTAGTGTTTGCTGATCAGATTTCAAAGTAAAACTACTTGTTAATGAATGTTAACAGTTTCCATGATGAGAAGACTAATTTTGCTTAAAATCTGAGAAATATAGTGGCTAACTATGGAAGGAAGAAGGGCAGAAATGGAGAGAGTCATTCTGAGCATGCTTATTTGAGTTTAAATTAAGTCTTCTCTCTTAAGTCATTTAACTTCTCGTTTTTAATCCTCACTTGCAAACTAGAGTGAAATACCAATGTCTTTCATTTCTTTTACAAGTCAGAAAAAGATATGGTTGGATTCAAGCAAACTGTTAGTGTGCTCCTCAAAATTGAGGGTGGATTCCAACATTTTTGAAACTTCAAAGTCTGACGTATCTGTATTCAGTATCATAGATTTAACTTAACAGAGCTATGTTGGTGATTTAAATTGCTCATCTACACAATTCAGTGTAATCAGTTATTCATCAAAACATATTCTTTGCTAAAACCATCACAGAAATTCTTCACTATCCAAAGAGAAATTTGCTTAAAAAATTTTTTTTCTAAGTTTGTAACTATGAGGACTGAGATTGTTTTATCAAAATTCACAAGATTAATTCTGCATATCTAAAGATAATTTCTGCAATGTTGTATATGTTACACTACTGAATTAAGAAACTTAATTCAAAAACAGGGTAACCACAAATCAGTAACACACAATAGAGTCACAAAAACTGAAAAGAACAAAAGCACAGTACAAAAGAAAATCATCAAACCACAAAAGGAAAAACAAAAGAGAAAGGAACAAAGAATAAATACAAAATCAACTGGAAAACAAGGTTTAAAATGGCAATAAACGCATATCTACCAATAAGTGGGCTTCCCTGGTAGCTCAGCTGGTAAAGAATCTGCCTGCAATGCAGAAGATCCCAGTTCGATTTCTGAGTCGGGAAGTTCCCCTGGAAAAGGGATAGGTTATCTCCTCCAGTATTCTTGGGCTTCCCTGGTGGCTCATCCAATAAAGAGTCCCCCTGCAATGTGGGAGACCTGGGTTCAATCTGTGGGTTGGGAAGATCCCCTGGAGAAGGGAAAGGCTACCCACTCCAGTATTCTTGCCCAGAGAATTTCATGGACAGAGGAGCCTGGCAGGCTACAGTCCATGGGGTCACAAAGAGTTGGACACAACTGAGCAACTTTCACTTTCACTATTTTCATCAATAATTACCTTAAATGTCAATGGACTAAATGTTCCAATCAGAAGACACAGACTGCCAGACTAGACTAAAAAAAAAAAAAAAGAGCCCTCTATAAGAGAACAATTTTAGAGTGAAGTGAAAGACTGAAATTTTAGACTGAAAGTGAGGAGATGGACAAAGGTATTTCATGCAAATATAAATGACAAGAAAATTGGGGAAGCAATACTTATAACAGACAAAATAGACTTTAAACAAAAGCCATAAAGATAAACGACACTGCTGCTGCTGCGGCTGCTAAGCTGCTTCAGTTGTGTCTGACTCTGTGTGACCCCATAAATGGCAGCCCACCATGCTCCTCTGACCCTGGGATTCTCTAGTCAAGAATACTGGAGTGGGTTGCCATTTCCTTCTCCAATGCACGCATGCATGCTAAGCCACATCAGTCGTGTCCGATTCTGTGCGACCCTATGGACAGCAGCCCACCAGGCTCCTCTGTCCACGGGATTCTCTAGGCAAGAATACTGGAATGGGTTGCCATTTCCTTCTCCAGATAAAGTACACTGTATAATGATAAAAGAATCAATACAAGAAGACAATACAAGAAGATAATACACTTAACATATGCACCCAATATAGGAGGACCTAAAAACATAAAACAAGTATTAATAGACATAAAGGGAGAAATTGATGTGAATACTATAGTAAGAAATTTTACCACCTCATTCACATCAATAGATAGATCTTCCTTCTAGACAGAAAGTCAATAAAGCAACAGAGATCCTAAACAATACAATAGAGTAGGTTAGACTTACTTGCTGTTTTCAGGGCATTACATCAAAGAAAAAAAAGCAGAATACACATTCCTTTCAAGTACACATGGAACATTCTCTAGGATTGTCCCCACAATAGGACAGAAAATAAGCCTCAACAAATTTAAGAAGATAGAAATTATTTCAAACATTTTTTTCTGAGGACAACAGCATGAAACTAGAAATCAACAACAGAAAGAGAGACAAGGGGAAAAGAAAAAGGTTACATGGAGACTAAACAATATGCTACTAAAAAATCAAAAGGTCAACAATGAAATCAAAGAGGATATTAAAAAATACTGTGAGACAAATGACAATGCAAATACAACTATACAAAACCTATGGGATGCACCAAAAGCAATTCATAGAGGAAAGTTCATAGTAATACAGGCCTTCCTGAAAAAATAAGAAAAAACTCAATCAGTCTAACCTATCCCCTATAAGAATTAGAAAAAGAAGAACAAAACAAAGCCTAAAGTCAGCAGAAGGAAGGAAATACTAAAGATCAGAGAGGAAATAAATAAAATAGAGATTTAAATAAATAAAACAGATTTAGGTCAGTTTCACAAGGCAATAGAAATATAAGAAAAAACAAACAAATGGGACCTAATCAAACTTACAAGTTTTTGCAGAGCAAAGGAACCCATAACAAAGTGAAAAGACAACCTAGGGCCTGGAAGAAAATATCTGCAAATGATGCAACCAACAAGGAATTAGTTTCCAAAACATATAAACAGCTCATACAACTCAATAACAACAGCAAAACAATCAAAAAATGGGCAGAAGACCTAAATAGACATTTCTCCAAAGAAGACATCCAGATGGTCAACAGGCACATGAAAAGATACTCAACACTGCTAATTATTAGAGAAATGTAAATCAAAACTACAATGAGGTGCCACCTCACATGAGGCAGAATTGTTGTTATGTTGTTTAGTCACTAAGTCATATCTGATTCTTTTGCACCCCATGGACTGTAGCCCGCCAGGCTCCTCTGTCCATGGGATCTCCCAGGCAAGAATACTGGAGTGGGTTGCCATTTCCCTCTCCAGGGGATCTTCCTGATCCAGGGATTGAACTCATGGCTCCTACACTGGAAGGTGGATTCTTTACCACTGAGCCAACAGGGAAGCCCACCAGACAGAATGACCATCATTAAAACGTCTACAAATAACAAATGCTGGAGAGGGTGTAGAGAAAAGGAAACCCCCCTACACTGTTGGTGAGAATATAAATTGGTGCTGTCACTATGGAAAACAGTATAGAGGTTCTTCAAAAAAAATAAAAGTGGAGTTGTCATATGCTCCAGCAATCCCACTCCTGGGCATATATTTGAAGAAAACTATAGTTCAGAAAGATACATGCACCCTTATGTTCACAGCAGCGCTATTCGCAACAGCCAAGACATGGAAACAACCTAAAATAAAAGTCTGTCTACAGATGAATGGATCAAGAATATGTGGTATATATATATATATATACACACAACAGAATACTACTTAGCCATAAAAAAGAATGAAATAATGCCATTTGCAACAACATGGATGGTTGTAGAAATTATCATACTAAGTGAAATCGGAAGGAGAAAGATATAAACTATATGGTATCACTTATATGTGGAATTTAAAATGTGATACAAATGAACTTATTTACAGAAACAGACTCATAGATATAGAAAACAAACTTATAGTTACCAGTGGGGAAAGGGGATGGGAGAGGGATAAATCAGAGGAGTTTAGGATTAGCAGATACAAACTTAAATATAAAATAAACACAGTCTTACTGTAAAGCACAAGAAAGTATATTCAATATCTTATAATAAGCCATAATGGAAAAGAACATGAAAAAGAATATGTGTGTGTGTGTATATATATATAAAAAACTGAATCACTTTTCTGTATACCAGAAAATAATATAACACTGCAAATCAACTATAAATCAACTTCAATTCTAATAAAAAAGAAACAATTCAAGAAATTGATTTTTAGCTTTGTAAACTTCTGGATGGAGCTGAGCAGAAAAATCAGCTAGAGATGTTCAGTAGCTCAGTGAAGCTGTTTTTATCAACTATCATAATTTTCATACACACACTAAGCCACAACAATAATCCAACTTAATCTCCAGAAGTACCTCCCTACTGTTAAAAGGTAATTAAATCAAAAGGAGTGAATATTTCTCCTCCTCCAGAAAATAAAACATCCAAGCAATGCCTAACTTGCTAAACCCTTTCAGAGCCATGAAAAATAAAAAAAAAAAAGCTTTAACTATGCAATTCATTTTTACGAGAGAAAGCCTATCTAGAAGCACTGAACAATGGGTACACTCTGAAATGATCACAGGAGGCACTGTGCAGAGATGAACTGGTTGATGAGAGTCACTAGATTATATTTAAAGGAAGCACAACAAAGGGACGACATTTAACTATGGGTAGCCACCAGAACACAACTCTCATATTTTAATTTTGCTTCAAAATAAGTTTTTTTCCATCATTATCAAAAACTAGTTGTTCACAGAAAAGAATGGGGAAAAAAAATCAAAGGAAAAAAGTCATCTAACATCATACCACACACCATTATTCTACTAGTTAAGTAAATCATTAGACAGCTATACAACAGAATATAGTACAGCTACAGACACAGGCAATCACATGGTAATAAAACATATTTTAAGTATATTTCTAAATAAAAATTTCAAGTTATAAAATGTACATATAAGGTAATTTCATTTGTGTGAGGAAACTTCTTGGTGGCTACCTTGGTAAATCAGATTAAGCAAAAGAGAAGGGAAGGAACTTGTTACTTTATTATACTTTCTTCTATGGTTGAAAAGATTGTATTTTTCATATAATCGTGTATATGATATAAAGCGTGTATATGAAGGTTCACTGTGCTATTCTAATTTTAATGTATGCCTTAAATTTTACATAGTAAAATTATGCAAGCATATATTTTACATACACTTTTTAAAAATCTACTTCTAAGAAAAAAATTATGTTTGAGAGTAGACTCATCCTGAATAGCTTTTTTTGTGTGTCTGCATTTGTTTTTAATTCTAGAGGTAGGTATATCAGCTAAATTGGCCTTAAACAACAAATTATCAGACTATAGTTAACAATTTTGAAAAAACTTATTGTTCAAAAATCCCTTAAAGTATTAGATATCATGGTAGATATCACAGATAAAGAAACAAAAGCTAAGTTAGGGAGGCCAAGTAATTTTCTCAAGGTCACTCAGCTACCAAATGGTAGACAGAATTTGAAATCATACCTGATTGCAAATTCTGCTTGTTTCTATTAATACAAGAAGTTGGAAAACACTGTATAGGAAAATCCCAGAAAAATGAGCACCTGTCTTATCCCTAAAAAACAAACTTCAATTTTCTATAAATAAATCTTTCAAATACTAGGAGTTAACTCCACTGCACTTGCCTAGAGAAGATCAAGATATGTTTCAGAACAGATCCAATCCTGCAAAGCAAACTGATTAATAACTCACTGGGAGAAAGGTTTGCTAGGAAGAACTCTGTACTAGCTCAACACACAACACGGAGTGTAGTAAAGTACAAATAACTATAATTCAGGGGCATTAAATAATATCAAGTCAATGTTAAAGTATATCAGTTAGAACATATAAGAACTTTGATTCATGAACATAGAAGAAAACATTACTAGAACAATGAACAGTTCTACTGAAACCTAGATTGCAGTGCTAATGGTGACTAAATAATGAGACAGCTGTGGAGTCTTTTGAAATTTACAAGGTATTTTTACTGTAGTAGGGGTTACGTTGTAGTTACTATTAATTATCTAGTGTTCTCTTGAAAATTTTAATGGCTTTAAGGGTGTTACCAAAAATTCCACTATTCAAAAGTATGAAGGAAACGCTTAAAAATGTTTATACAGAGAACCACTTCTCTATATCATAATCCAAGTTAGTGCCTTATAAATCAGATTACAAAATATCTAAGTGACAGTAGCTTAGTCCACTCAAAGAATCAGTTTCAGTGAATTAAGCTTTATATTATCTCCTAATTTTTTTTTATTAAAGGTGACTGAAGAAGACATTTTAAAAATTGCTTTTAACTTACAGGAGAAGCAGTACTGTCACAAAACTCATGTGACTAATATTTTTTATGAGTTTAATGGCAAATAATAAAAATCTGCCTTCTTTGTTACAAAAGAGGAAATACACCCACTAATAGTCAAATCATATTTATCTTTTCCCCACAGTATCCCAAAAGCATACAGCATTAATCACAATGGTTGTATCAATCATAATTATCATATTTGCATCTACTTCATTGGGATAACTTGATTTTCGATTTTTATTTTAATGTATTCAGTTGGGATGTAAGTATATGTGTGTGTGTTCTTTATTACAAATCACTTCACATCCTTTTGGGCAAGTGGGGTATAAACATTATAAATAATTTTTAAATCAATATAAGTATATGTATTAGGAGGGCATGGCAACCCACTCCAGTATTCTTGCCTAGAAAATCCCCATGGATAGAGGAGCCTGGTGGGCTACAATCCACGGGGTCCCAAAGGGTCAGACATGACTGAGCAACTAAGCACAAGTATATGTATTCATATATTCTTCTTTAATATTACTGATTTTAATAAATATCTCCCTCCACCTCAAAAATAACAATTTTTTTTTAAAATAACAATTTTTTACATTTTTTTAATTAGAAAAAAATCAAATCTAATTTGATCCTGTGATACACATAATATGAAAGCATTATTCTCCCTATGTAGATTAGGAGAGTTAGTCTCAAGAAACAAACCAAAAAAGTTGACTTAATTATCATTTTATCCTTGAGGTACAAGGCTAGGATTCATTTCTAGCAATTCTGACCTCCATATGCTTTCCTCTATACTGCACTATCGTAAACAGAACTTTTGGCCAAGACAACATAAAATTAAAATATTAAATGATACGGTACGGAGGCTACTACAGAGATACAGAGATAGAAATGGAGAAGGAAAAAGAAGAAAAAAAAAGGAAGGGAGGAAAGGGAAGGAGAGAGGAGGGAAAGAGAGATCAACATTCAAAACAGCAGTGAAAATCACGAAGTATCTTGAAATATCTAGAAATAAAATTAACAGAAAATGCTTTAAGATTTCTATGGATAAAATTACTAAGTATTATTGAGGAACAGAAGGCCTGAAATTTCTAAAGAAACACCATGTTCATGCATAAGACAGTATCACAAGGATGTCCATTTTCCCCCAAACTAATAAAACCTTCGATGCAAGTACAATAAAAAACCCAATAGGGCTTTTATAGAATCTAAGAAGCTGACCCCAAAATTCACACAGAGAAGAAAAGGATGAGACTAGCAATGAAAATTCTGGAAAAGAAAAACTGAGTAAGGAAACTTACTCTGCTTATACAGCTTAATTTTAACAGTTTGGTATTGGCACAGAAAAAGTTAAACTGACAAAACAGAACATAAAGATCAGAAACAAACTCACAAAAGATGGAGACATGATATACAGCAAAGATGGCACTGCAAATCAATGGTGAAAAGATAAACTGTACAACAAATGGCAAGATCAGTGGTAATCTCCAAGGAAAATAAAACTCACTCTTTACCTCATACTATATTCATGTTATTAAAAACCAGTTGCATAGAAATTGACAAGACCATATGTAAAATAGATAGCCAACGCAAATTTGCTGTATGACTCAGGGAACTCAAACAGGAGCTCTGTGACAGGCTGAAGGGTGGGAAGGGACGTCCGGGAGGGAGGGGCAAGGCTGTCCCCTGTGGCTGATTCTTGTTGATGTATGTCAGAAAACCACAAAATTCTGTAAAGCAATTATCCTTCAATTAAAAAGTTAGAAGACAAAAACACTAAAAAATAATTTAAAATAGTGAAAATATCATGAAAGAAATTAAGTATGAATAAATTTCTGGTATTTGGGTTAGGCAAAGCCTTCTTAGATATAACACCAGAAGTATATGCAACACAAGAAAAAATTAAATTGGACTTCATTAAAAAAAACACAGTTGCAAAATATATACAACATGAATTCAATTTTTTATAAAGTTAAAAAATCTGCCTCCCTAAAAACCCTCTGTAATGTTTGAGGAAATATGTAGCAAAAGTATAAAAAACAAGTATAAAAACATGCATGAGAGCAATAAACACCAAATATATCAGAGTGTTAGTGGAGAAAAAGAGCAGATCAGGGAAAAGTATGCAAGAGAGTTTTAACTTTATGTGATTTTTTATTTCTTCCTCTTCTTCCCAAAACGATGATGCTATATAGTAGGTACCTGGATGTTCACTATATTATCTTCTTTACTTTGTCTTATGCTTGCAGTATTTTACAATGAAGGGAAAATAAAATGTTTAAATTAGATGTTGTGGCTAATTGAGACTTCTACTCATTAACAGAAACCATAGCTTTTTTTTTAATTTTTTAAATTTAGAATTTGTTTAAAGAGTAAAACATTCTCTTATTATCTCCAGAACAATGCTTTTGTTAAAACTGAGGAATTCTAATTAATCTCTATAAGATGGTAACTGTAATGCTTAAATAGCTTTTACCACCAGTTTACTGACTTTCAACTCTCCAACTTATCAGTAAGCGCTCATTCTGAATTAGTTCTCCTTTACCTCTGAAATTTATTATCAGTTTTTTTAATAAACAAAAGGTTTGTGTGTACACTACAATAGTCACTAGTCACTATATAAGATCATGCTGCTATCATGAAGACAGCTAGACACCAAGGATAAAACAATTCTGCTTTTTCAGCAGCAAAGGAACAATCATCTGTACTATACATGCTGGCAATTAAAAATAACTTAAGGAGTAAATGATATTTATTTAAAATATCTAAATAAGTTTATTTAAAATATTCAAAAGGCGGAAATACATGAAAAAACATGGGTTTGGGGATTATTCAGAATGAAGTCAAAATCTGGCACAATTACTCCATGCTTTGTGTGACCCTGAGAAGCTTATTGAACTTCACTGACCCTCAATTTCCTCACAAATGATTAAACTAAGTACTAGCTTTACAGGAATACTGTGAGGATTAAATGGGCTAAGTGTATAGCCCAACTAATAAACAAATGCTGATTCTTTTTAATTAAAAAAAAAAATGCTATTCAAGAGGAATTCCCTTGTGGTCCAGTGGTTAGGACTCCCAGCTTCCACTTCAGGGATCATGGGTTCAATCCCTTGTTGGGGAACTAAGATCCTACAAGCCACATGGTATGGCCAAAAAAATCTAAAAAGTTAAAAAAATTTTTAAATGCTATTCAAATATAAGAACACTACCTCAAATTCCATATAAGTTTTCTTCTCTATTCCACAATGAAATCTTTAGGTCTTATCATTTTATCATTAAAAAGGTATTCCAACTTTTTAAATTAAAGATGTTATTAATTTAAAAACTCCAAATTTTAAAAATTCCAAGATTTAAAAAAGCTATTAGAAGCATCTAAGTAACAGAAATTAATGATTTTTTTGTGCTGTTCTATAATCCTTGGGAGAAGTCCTATTAATGTGTTTTTCTCCAAAAGTACAGGAAACGTTTCAAAATTATTCACATATCACAAGAGTTCTGAGATGTGAGTAGCAGAATTACAGATCAGTCATCTACTTTTTCCTTCCCATACTATGTGATCTCTAATTGTGTAATCACCAAAAGAATCAGATCCAGGAAGACTGCTGGACAGCAATTAAGCGTCCCAACTCCCCTTTGCCACAGGGTTGTCTAGACAAAAATTTTTTCTTTCCAATTTATTTCTGTTCATCTATAGAATACACAATATCATGTGACCTTGAAGAAGGAAAGATGGGTAAATTCAGAATTAGGAAACTGCAGTCAGGAAGTTGGGGTCACACTGTGGTCACATTAATTTACCTGCTGCTCACAACCAGAAAAAAGGAAGAGATAAGCCAATACTTTTGAGGAAAGATAAGGAACCTTATATTTGAAATGCAAGAACAGAGCACTCACTGTATTGTTTTATCACCCAGGGCATCATAAAAAATTTTTCAAAAATTTTAATGTAAGACCCCCAAGTGGATACATTTAAATTTAACTTCAGTTCACCAAAAAAAAAGCTACCTTTGATATCATTTTGGGTTTTTTTTTTTCCTCCAAACTCATTTATTTTTAATTGAAGGAAAACTGCTTCACAATATTGGGTTGGCCTCTGCCATACATCAACATGAGTCAGCCATAGGCAGACCTGTGTTCCCTCCCTCTTTAACCTCCCTCCACCTCCCAGCCCTCGAGGTTGTTACAGAGCCCTGGTTTGAGTTCCCTGAGTCAAACAGCAAATTCCCATTGGTTATCTATTTTACATATGGACATATGGTAGTGTTTATGCTCCCATGTTTTTAACTGATCTTTCTCCAGAGTCTTGCAATGGAGAAATAGTTGGCAGGATTTTTCTTCCCTGTGGTTTTTTTTTTTTTTTTGCTGTTGGGGGTGTTACCCAGGGTACATTTCCATCTACAATTTTACCTAAAAATTATCCTTCTCTACTTAGAAGATGCCATTTTCCACTAAGATTATAACTTCAGGAGTGGTGCACATAAACTGGTGAGCAAGTCAGCTAACACTTCTCAAGATAACCAGGTTCACTAACTGGCAACCCACAGGGTGACAGACGTCAGAAGCACATTATCTTCATAGTCATGCCACCTATTTGTTCTTTCCAAACTTAACAAATCAGAAACAAGATCTTCAACAACATACAAAATTTAAAGAACTGAAGCATATGGAGAAAGGGACCTGAAGTTGTTAATAACCTCATTAAATTTAAACATTCCCTAAAAAAGAATACCTTTTTTTTTAAGAGCCAAACTTGCAACTCAAAATCTTTAAATTAAACATCCAGCAATTTGGGAGTCACCTTGGACTCACTTTTCTTTGTTCCTCTATCTCATTCACCATCACTACTGTCCTCTCCAGTTCCATCACGCCATTCCTGGGGCTGGAACTTCTCTTATCTTCCATTATAGTCTTCCACCTGCACTCCTGGTCTCAAGAATTACCTCTGATCTTCTATCAAATTACTACCACAGTTTTTCATTGAAACAAAAATCAATCAAATAAATAAAACTAAGTAGAGTTTTCACTTAAAAACAAAGTACCTCTCATTACAAAAGCAATATATATTCATGGTTGAAAGCCAGGAAAATACAGGTAAAAAGTAAAACAACCATACACAATCTCACAACTCAGAAGAAACGTTTAAATAATTAGCACCTGACCTTGAAGTTTTTTTTTTAAGCATGTTTTAAAAAATAACTGGCATTATATTTACAGTTTTAGCTCCTATTTTTCACACACCATGGACACTCTCCTATTAACTTTTACTTGAAAATGTCTTTAGTGCTTATATAAATCTCTACAAATGTCATAAGGTGATTTACTAACACAAGTCTCCTGGGAGCTCCTTGCTATCACTCTTCAGAGGCACCAAACTTAGACTGGTTCCTCTCTGCCCCTACTACAAATAATGGTGTGGTTGACATCTTTATATAAAAACTGATAACTAAATTTTTACTTTCTTTTTATGTCTTGAGATATATGCCAAAACTGGCACTCTTGGATGAAAGGTTTAAATATTTCTTAGGCTTTTGAGTTATATTCTAAAATTATTTTCTATAAAGTTTAAACCAATTTATAGCTTCAACTGAAGAGTACAAAAAACACTGCCTTATCACAATCCTCCCTAGCATTCAGTATTCTTTTAAATTACAATTTAAAAAAGAGAAAAGAAAATTTTTAAAAATAAAGATGAAGTTTCCGACACAGCAAGGCACAGTCTCAGAAGGTTTTTGCTCAGTATCCAAGATTATGCCTTACGCTATGATACTATAACTCTTTTTGGGTTTATCTGTTCATTTATTTATCAATTCAAATATTTACTTCACTGTCTTGCAGGTACTGGGAACACAAAAGTGAGCTAGACAGACCAGCTCAGTAAAGCTGAAAAAACTAATTCCATGATTTCTTCTTCCAAAGCATGGCCCTCAGAGCTATCAAATTCCCTCTCTACTAACTACCTTCTGGGCCTGGTCTGGGCTCAGTCCTTGAGAAGAGGCAGTGCCTATGCTGATCAACATGACATCTGTGATGACACAGAGTGCTCAGACATGAGGCTGGAGAAGTCAGACAAAGGCCAAGCAGCAAGTGGTCTTACATGAATGTTGAGGAACTTGCCTTCAACCTGGGGGCTACTGTTGCCCATACATAAACTCTGCCTTAAAGACCTGCCCTAGTCACAGAACTCTTGAATTCAGTATTATTCATGTTTTTCTTTAAGTAGTATGATTTTCATTTAAAAAGAAAACTTTATTTCACTGCTATAAATTTAAAAACCAGTATCATTTGATGGGGCTTCACAGGTGGCTCAGTGGTAAAGAATCCACCTGTCAACGTAGGAGACACGGGTTCAATCCCTGGGTCAAGATGATCCCCTGGAGAAGGAAATGAGATTTCTTATCTGGGAATCTCATGGACAGAGGAGCCTGCTAGGCTATAGTACATGAGGTTGCAAGGAGTCGGACAGGACTTAATGACTAAACAACAATAGCAATTATTTGAAAAAAATAGAAAGCAATAGTAGATAAAATATACAAACTGCTATTGAATTTTTTAAATTTTTAAATGCAAGTAAAGCACTCTTGGAAATAGAAACACTAACAATTAGTATACCAGTAACATGATCATTACTGGAGAAGGCAATGGCAACTCACTCCAGTATTCCTGCCTGGGAAGTCTCATGACAGAGGAGCCTGGTGGGCTACAGTCCATGGGGTCTTAAGAATCAGACACAACTTAGTAACTAAACCACCACCACCAACACAATCGTTATAGAAGCCTTGAAAAAAAAAGCATTTCATGTCTCCTCTTCAAATCTCCTCAAGTTATGACATGCCTTTAGTCAGAAAAACTGTCCTACTCAATTAACCACTGTACCAGTGATAGGTCATTTAATGGGAAAGAGCAGTTAGAGTAAAGAACTTTAAAAAAAAAAAAAAAAACCCAATCATATACACCTTAAACTTCAATTTAAAATATTTAGGTGTATATTTATTTGCCAATTTTTAAATGTAGGCTCAAGACTTTTTCTTTGAGTAAGGATGTGTTGGGCTGCCTTATTATTCTTTTATAAGTAATGCTATAATACATTTGCTATGTTCATTTCCTGTTTCAGTTTCTTTACAGTGGACAAAGAAACTAAGGATAATCCCTGGACTCTTTTTCCCAAATAGCTAATAGTTGTTTTTCATCCATCTCTAATTTGACAGAAACTTCCTTAGTGACAAGTCTCTACTTGTGTTTCCAAAGTACATACAACTCAGTTTTCATAGAAATAACTTTCCTTGTATGCTCATATTTCATCAGTTTTCATAATATTTAACTATCTAATTCCAATACTAGTACAACAGGTTGGGATTACACAATTCACCTGGAAGTATTCAGACATACTACAGAGTAGCCTGTAGATTTAAGCATTTAATCCGACTGTGGGTAGAAGTCATGCTCCATGGGGGAAATGGAGTGTGTCCATTAAACTGAGGTTAACTGAGAGATTTCAACTACTGCTTCTACCCTCTCTTCTTAAATATATTGGTCGCATCATTCAAAATTGGATAATGTTAGCTTCCCTTGATTATACGACTTTGTGAATTCCTAAATGACCACTCATCTTTACCACATGTTCCCTCCAACAGTTCCTTAAATGTAATCAGCCACCTTGAGACATTTCAACTTTTATCGTAACATCAAGAATGGTAATCTTTCTTGGCCTTTTGCAGCATCTCTAACACTATTATTTTCATGCTTTCTGTCGGCCATTACAGCTCAAAAATATTCATTAAAAATCTTATAAAAGTATCCCCTATCTTAACCTCAAAACTGGAACTACACTACAGAGTTTGGCAGAAATAATGGAAAAGTCTTTGCACATCCATTTGAGTTGTAGGAAGAATTTCAAATATTTCTGGAAGAAATCTTCAGTTTTTGAGATAACACACATGAATGAGACAAGTTTTACAAATAGGCACATCTTGACAAACATATCTGTTCATGTGAACAACTTACATTTATCCTGACAATGTAAGCATTCCATGTGCAAAACAAAGTGAACAAGATTAAGTGAAAAACTAGAACTATGAGATACATAAGTGAGTTGGATTCTTGTTTCTCTCTGAACAGACCACTCAAGGATTCCTCTGAAAAACTACTGAAAGTATTCTGAATATTATAAAAGATGCATGGAAGATCTGATAATTTTTCACAATAATTTCCCCAAACGGCACGGCAGCAAAGAGTAGATGAAGAACTCCTTTTCTACTTCATCAACATCAACTAATAGCTTGACACATTTGGAAGAACAGATTCTGAAGATTAGACAGTTTCTTTGAATAAAGGGCCTAATTTTTATTAGTATTTAAATGTAAAACAAAGTTGACCATTAACTATTTTCTGACCTTTTCAACCACAGACACTTGAGAGAGAGGATTCTTGGTGCTTGTCAACATCAAAATTTAAAAATTAAACTGTCCCAATGATCTTAAATCTCATCTGAATTATACCAGGTGATTTCCAAAGAAGCCTCCCTTTCTTGCTGACTAAAAACAGTCTCTCACTGAAGAACTGATTTTTCAAGCAGACATTTCTGTAAATAAAGGATACACTGATGTATTTCATTTTTAATTTTTGTAAATCTAATAATAGCTTGCAATTTTTCTACTGTTGTCTTCTCTATGTGACAAAAATGCTGATTTTCTATTTATAATAATGAAGTAAAGTTTCCTTTGGAAATGGATTTTCAATTTAAAAGGCAATGTTACAGAAGAAGATTAAGTAACTGATACATGAGGGATTAAATTATTTGGATACTATCTAGTCATAATTTTAAGTATGGGAAACAATAGCCTACAAGATAAAGGCAAGTTCCTTTCCATGCATTCAAGACCATTTTAATTATCTTGTAGTCTCTTTTCTCACCACTTTTCCTCACTACAGACTTCATGTTCTAGGAATATCCTGTACATAACAAGCCATCCTTTCTGCCTATAATGTCTATTCTATTATCCATACTATCACCACTGCCACCTTCACAGACCATACCACATGCACGCACGCGCACGCGCGCACACGCACACGCGCGCACACGCACACGCGCGCACACGCACACACACACACACTATACCTAACACCCAACTCAATTCCTTATCTTTTTAAGAGGTTCTACACTAAGGTTTTATCTTCCTCCAAAAAAGTCCCCATAACCATATCTCCTCAGACTGCATCATTAGAGATTTTATCTTATTCATCTATTTATCTTTCTCTGGTTCCCAGAATATTCAATAAATAAGTTTTGAAAGAATGACTATTACTTGACTAGTCTGTATCATTCAGCAATGTTAATTACACTTTACTTTCAACTTTCATCCCTTCATGAAGGCTCCTTTATAAAATACCCTCTTGGTACTCCTACTCCTCTGTAACCATTCCTTTGATTCTCAGCAGTTTTGATTTTCAATAGCCTTTGAGAGTCCTTCTCGACTACCCCAGACATGTGACCCCAGATGCTATTTGGGCCATCCTTTTGGTGCAATCTCATTCTTATTGAACTCACCTACTCAAAGTGCTTCAACTACCATCACAAACACAATAAGCAGTAGCTAGGCCCTCACACCTTGGCATCTAGTCGTCTATCAGATGTCTGCACCTATACGCTTCATAGGTACCTATACTGGGCAGCCTCTAAAATAACCCTCAGTGAATTTTGTCTCCTGGAATTCATGCCCTGTATAGTTCCCTCCCACACTGAATAGAGCTATCCTCAGCTGATCTGAGAGAACATTTCAAAAAAGACAGATTGTGATTTCTGAGCTTAGCTCATAAAACTCATTATGGCTTCCATCTTGTTCTCTATGATCACTTGATCTAGAAAAGTCAGCTGCCTCAAACATTCCCATGAGAGGTTTTCCTGGTGAGCAACTGAGGCCTCCTACCAACAACCAGCACTCACTTAGCCGGCATGTGAATCACCTTGGAAGTCCATCCACCAGCTCCAATTAAGTCCTCAGACGAGTCAAGCAAGGCTTTGCTTCCATAGCAGACATCTCAACTACAACCTTGATAGAGACCCTGAACCAGAACCACCCAGCTAGGTTGCTCCCAGGTTCCTTATTATAGGAAACTGTGAGATAACAAACGTTTAGCAGCACTGTCCAATGGAACTTTTTGCAATGATTAAAATGGTCTATGTCCAATGTCCAAAACAATAGTTATTGGCTACACATGGCTATTGTATACTTGAAAGTGGTTTGTGTGACTGAAGACCTAAATTATCAGTTTTATCTAATTTTCACTAATTTAAATGGCCACAAGTGCCTTGTGACTACCATGTTATAGTGCTTAGTTATTAACTAATAACTTAGTTATTGTTTTGGGATAATCTATTATGCAGCATTAGATGAATCTAACCTTAAGTTAAATATGTCCCTTACCACCTCTGTTCTCTCTCCATCTTTCATTTTATCAGTCAACCAAACACACACACACACACAAAACATGCCTTCTCCGTTTTATAGTCTGTATCTCGGTGAATGGAATACCCAACATTCACTAAAACACCCAAGCCAGAAAGGCCCTCACTTTCACCACCTACCTTTCTTACACTTAACATCTTAATAGCTCTATTTGTCTCTTCACTTTTAAATGTATTGTTACAAATTTAGTACTTCATTCTTCCTCATTGAAAAACGTCTCCTTATTGGTTATGTCTGCCCCTAAATCTTCTCAAGACTAATCAAATCTTTACAATGTCACCCAAATGATCTTTCTATACCATAACTACTGATCATATTACTCGTGCAATTAAAGATCTTCAGTGGCTTCCCACAATCCAGCGGACAAAACCCAAACTCAGAATGGTATGAAAATAATTTGACGCCTCCTATCATTCCAACTTTACCAAATGTTGTGCCCATAGTCAACCTCCATGCTCTTGTTACAATGAACTACATGCATGTAGTTCTTAGAAAAGATGAGCTATTTTATCCTTTGTTCATAATTGCTGCTATGATCTTCTATTCCTCACCTGTGTGATAACTACAACCCACCTTTAAGGATTCAATGGAAGTATTTATCTCCTGTTTCTGATCTATCCAGAAAGTACTGATTTTTCTCGAGTCTCACTGCCTACATGTCTATCTCCTTCTATTAGACTAGAAGCTTCTAAAGGGCAGAATGAGTACCCAATTCAACGCTGATTCTATCTGGCAAGACAGCATAGTGTTAACAGTGTAGGTTGGGAAGTTAGACAAACTTAAGACTAAACTTCCAGTTTTGCCACGTAGTAGCTATGCTACTTAAACTTTCTGAGCTTCTGTTTCTTCACCTACAAAATGAAGATTATATAATAAAACCCATTATACTTCACAGTAAAGAATACGTAAACTATTACATATAAAATGTTACAGTTCCTACTATATGATTTTTAATCAATAAGTGTATTTTGGATGGAGAGACTAATGAGTTACCAACTCCTGGGTGGGTAACGGAAAGGTGAGATAGATCAAAATAAAAGCTACCATCTTTGAAATCACTTCTGCTAGCCTACGCTAAAGAAAACACATTAAGTAACCCAGGAAATCTCTTAGGTATCTACTATGTGGTCAGAAAATGACAGAGAATGGCAAAGAACGCAACCAGAAATAAATAAAAGGCTGAGGAAACTAAAAGGTTGAAGAGCAGGAGTTCTAGATTGGATCAGATGGGAGAGATCAAAAGTCCAGTAATGACAATGAAGGCAAAGAATGCATATTAGAAAGGAATGGGGAAGACTGAGAAGTAGAAGGTAAGCAGAAAAACACAAAAATTTGGAAGCAGAATCTTACCGAGCAATGACAAGAGCTAAGATGCAGTCATACAGATAGTTTCTGGGATAAATCACATGAAACTGCAAATACTGAACTATTTTTGACTTAAAAATTAAAACAGATTAGACCATTTTTAAACTAATAAGTTGGACCTCTTTTAAATAATAAAATTTGGGGGATTACACATTAATTCCATTAATTTCATTTTACATTCTACCTTTTGCCTTGAGTATCTGAGACAATGTGGGGCTTCTAAGAAAATCATGCAAAACAAAAAATTACATTCTTGTTCAAGTGTTCTGGATGCTCCCTGGAACACAATTTAAAAATTGCTACTGTAATTTACATTACATTAAAAGATGGCAGTGTTTAGTCGCTCAAGTCATGGCCAACTCTTTGTGACCCCCATGGACTGTACACCACCAGGCTCCTCTGTCCATGGGATTTCCTAGGCAAGAATACTGAAGTGGATTCCCATTTCCTTCTCCAGAGGATCTTCCCAATCCAGGAATCAAATCCAAGTCTCCTGCGTCTCCTGCATTGGCAGGCAGATTCTTTACCTCTCCACCAGGGAAGTCCACGTTAAAAGATAAAGAGACTAAATAAATAACCTTCTTTGACTGAACCTTCTCATATGAATTTCATACTTTGTAGTTGTGTTTGGACTCTATCTTCACAGAAAAGATAGTTACCCATAATTATGTGCAGTAGCAAACACAATGAACCAGGAGTCAGAAGACCTGATTTTAAACCTGGTCCCAAATATGTATAAGCTGGGAAATAATGGGCTAGTCAACAAATGTCTCTGAATCTAAGATTTTTCTCATCTGTAAAACAGGAATAACATCGGCCTTATAGTGCTGTTACATGTATTAAATACAATGCCTACAAAGAACCTACTTAATAAATTGAAGCTTTTACAACTAAATGAGGAAATAACTGTAAAAGTGTAGTAAATGAGACTAAATTACTCAAGCATCACGCTGACAAAATATATGAAAGCGACAGTGATCTGACTTGTTAGAAGGGACAAAGCTGAAGTGAATCATGCTGTTTGTATGATAATAACCTTCTCATTTTTAAATACAGGACAAAAAACATGGGCAAATATTTCTATAATAAACAGATTATCTATGGATTGTGAATTTGTAATTTACCTCATTATTTTTTCCAATCTTTTAACTTCATCAGCCCTCAAAGATAACATTCTCCAGACAAGTCATATCTGTAACAAAATTTTCAAGCTGGGTAAGCAAAGATTTCCTTATTACTACCAGTGTAAGGAAGTATGCTAGCTAAAATGAGATATGGTAAATATTTATGCAAAATTAACAGAACTTTACCCCACAGGGATGCTGCAAGCATGGGAAAAAGCCGCTTCCCAGCACTCGGCAGAACGGATGTCTGTAGATCTCCCTAAGGGCTATACAGTCTCCACGTCCATACGAATGCTTCAAAGGGCATTGCTTTTTTTGCAGGCAGCCTCTCTGTAAGCTTTAAACCCAGTAAAACTCTCAAATTAGAATTCTCCATCCTTTCTCTACAAAGAAACAGTATTCAATAAAGGATTTGGTTTGTGGGCTTCTTTTTTTAAACCAGCTATCTGCCTACCTGTTCTTGATTCTCCGGGGTTACTAAGAAAATGCAGGAAAACAATTCATAGCTTAAAAGAGGTTAAAAAATACTGGACTATCTCTTAGGCAAGTTTTCTTTTCCAATGTTAAGGCACAAAGGGAAGGTAAGACTAAAAGGATTCATGCCACAGAATTTTCAGTAACAAAAAAATCATTTACAGAGAGGAAGTGAAGACTAAAAAGTAACAATGTTTTATGGCACAGAATATGAATCTACAGCTAGGATAAAAGGGATAATATTTCTTTTAAGTGGTAGAAACTATAAACTAAATGATATAGAAGAGATTACTACTATAAGAAGAAATCTTTAAAAAGAAAATATAATCTCCATTACCACTTAACCAAACATAGATTCTTGCTAAGAATAAACTTAAACTCAATTTGCTTACATCATTTACATTTCACAAAGGCCCAATCACTATTAAAGTCATTCATTTGCTACCTTTTCCTCCTCTTACATACTCAGTATAACAATTTTTTGAGTAATTTCTTCCTGTTTTGTGTGCCTATAAGACACACACACACACACACAACAAACCAAATCCCATAAAACTTGTATTAGATGGACTGTAAACTGCCAGGTTCCTCTGTCCATGGGATTCTCCAGGCAAGAATACTGGAGTAGGTTGCTATGCCCTCCTCCAGGGGATCTGCCTGATCCTGGGATCAAACATGCATCTCTTACGTTTCCTGCATTGGCAGGGGGGTTCTTTACCACTAGCACCACCCCTAAAGTACACATGACTTCTCATCTTAATCCTCAGCATTAATCAATGAATATCTCAGGTAAATTTCTTAATTCTTTAAATACAAATCAGCTGACAGCAAATATGCAAAATAACTTTGACAACACAATGACCTACACAGAGCTGTCATTCAATATTTATTGAACAAATGAAGAAACAAATGAACTGATGTTGTCAAGACAGAACTGGACAAATCTAAGTGATCAAAGGCAGATTTAAAAGTTGACTGCCAATCCTAAAAAAATCTTATTGACTCGGTATATACCTAGAGATGTTACTGTTTCACAGTCTGAGTTGAAATAACTGTCTCTTTGGTCTATTCATCACTTCTAAATGCACCTTAATTCTAAAAACATCCTATGATCTGAAATTAATGGAAAGGGAATATTATCACAGCAAGGAAAAAACACTGTCAAAGCAGTAGAAGCAGCAAATACATATGAATTCAAAATTATTTAAAATGTGTAGATCAAAGCTGTATGAAAACCCAACTTCTTAAGTTTAAGCAATAATAAGTTCCTATTATAAGTTTTTGACCTACTTTATGTACTTAAATACATTTTCATTTAATCTTCATGCCAACATTAAAGGTAAGTGATATTATTCCAATTTTTATAGATGAGAAAACTAAACTGTTCCTCAGAGATGTAAATTTGCCTAGTTTCCCAGCGTATAAGCTGGGCTCTTTTCTCTACATTATCTTCATTTAGTTCCTTTTTACTACTCCTTTCTTACAAAGGCTACAAAAAACTTAAATTAGAATATATATATATAATTAAGAGCTAAAATATCTTTCCTTTAAAAGTTACTTTTAACCTCTAAAAAGAGAACAGTCTCAAAAAAAATTCTGCCAGGGCAGTCAAAGTTAATATAACTACTAATATTTATCCATATTTTACTTAATTCCTTTTTTGGAAACAAAACAAATTATACCTTGTATCCTGTTATGCAATAACTACATGGTAAGAACCTTCTCTCTTTTTTTTTTAAACTATTCACATCCATTTACTAATACACCCAATTTACCTTCAAACACTGTCTCAAGAATTCTGATCATGTAGGGCTTCTGGATAAATACACAAGAAACACAAATACTTAAGTAACAAGAAACCACAAACCTTTCCCCAAATTGCACAATTGACAAATGCAACTAAAATGCAACCAAAGTGGAAGTACATTATTCTGACAAAGGTACCAACAAATTATTTTCTTTAAAAATGAATGTTTTTCTAACATGATACAATAGAAATATAACATGAACAAAAGGCAGGTCAAAGAGTTAATTCTCCATGGGGAAAAAACTGTTTATTTATTAAAAACAGACTGTACTGCCCCAAGCAACCAAAGCCAGAATCAATCCAATGCCAAGAAAAATTCAAAATTAAATAAAATTTTTATGTACAAGTCGATGATAACCAAGTTTCTGCTTCAGTCACTACACGGATTCTGAAATAAGATTAACAATATAACTTAATCAAAGAAATACTAAAACTACTTGGACACCTAGAAAGACCATTTTAACTAAGTTTCCATGAACAGTGAAAAACATCAGATAAGAAAACATAGATATTACTATCCTAAAATAAACTTTTCATCATGTTATAGACAATAATTTCTTCACTAGCCTGTATAAATACTCTTTGATCAACTCATTGTCACCTGCCAACCTACAAACTGAAGGGATTCTATCTGTTTAGCTTGCTTCCCATTGTTACATAACACCCCTCTCCCAAGTATGTCCTGTGAAACTGACTATTCTAGATCCATAATATAACGTCTATTACTCCCATAACCATAGAAATGATAAGTAAACTTACTGTCTTACACTATATGCTAGTAAAATCTATGAAGTCTTGAGTCAAAATGTAGGCTTTAAAAAGGCCTTCAGATGAACTAACCTGAGCAGCTGAGAGCGAGTTAAATTATTTCTAAACTAAAATTAGACAGATTCACTTTCTTCTTTTTATATCGTTTTAGGACTATTTCCTTAGAGATCTGACAGAACCTTTCTCCGCACAGCAAACAGCATAGGTGAATACAGAATTTTTAGAAATGATTCTGATGTTCTTCTCCAGAGTATATAACATCAGTGACTGGGAACTCCCAGAAGACTTAGAGCCATTAAGGGCTGGGATTCCTTTCAATTGGCGTCATTCCAACAGAGGCTCAGTGTGAAATGAAACCTCCTGCAAATCAAATCTGTTGCAATGTTATTTTTTTCCAGAGGTTAATTACCTGCTTCACACTCACTCAAACACACACACACAAACACACACACACACACGAGGAAAGGAGGTACTGGAAAAACAGATGACATTCTGCTGTACGCCTCCTCCAAAAATACTCAAAATGAAATCAAAACAACTTTCAGGCTATCAAATTCTAGATACAACTCCATGAACATCCTCTTCTACTTGACACCTGTCAGTCCGTAGCATCACTATCTCCAACTAATAACAGACAGTGAGAATTTACTAAAAGAAGTTACACCTTCAGATTTTATCTTTCAGAGATACTCAGTGAAATATTTATGGTTGAAATTATGATATCCAGCAACTACTTCGAAATAATCCAGTGGAGAAGCAGGGAAAGGAAATAGATGAAACAAGACCGTCCATGGACAGAAAGTTTTTGACGCTAACAATGGGAACAAGGAAGTTTATCATATTATTCTCTGTACTTCTGTATATGTTTGAAACAGTCCATAAAAACTTCCACAGATTCAAAACAACCCATTTAACAAGAATTTATCGATCACCTCCGATGACAGACTGTCTTATTGCTTTGCCCTTTCCTTCCTTAAGAGGATTATACAGCCCCACCTATTATCACGTGAAGTATGATGCCACCTGTGGGAGTAGTACACATCTCTGGCCCAATGACAATGAGTGTGACCCTATTATTGCTTTGACCAATGACATGTGAGTGATGTGATGTGAGTGATATGATGTACACCTCGACTGAGTAGAAGTTTTTGAAGTCACTGTATGTTTCCATCAGTCTTCCTGTTCTTTCCCTCTACCACAGTAATGACATATTCCAGGGGCTGCTAGGGGGATGCTCCTTCAGAAAGGGTTCCAAACATGCTGCAATCAATCCACAGCTGACAAGATGCAGTGTAAGCAAGAAATTAACTAGTGCTATAAGCCACAGATATTTGTTGGTGGTGCTATGGTAATACAACCCAGCAAAAGCTGATAGATACATTTATCACAAGTTAGGTACCAAGAATATTAAAATGATGAGTGGTATATTTATGAGACTGTTAAGGAAGCTAGACACACACAAAAAACTTAACTATAGTTACCTCTGAGAAGAGAGTTTGAGAACCAGAGGGCGTGCAGGGATACAGTTAAGATCAGAGGGAGACTTTATATGTTATTATATCATATTATCTATCATTTGAATTGATAACTGGATAATTTGGGCTATTTTTTTCTTCCTTATGCTTTTTAGTATTAAAAGTGAATAAAAATATAATGAAGCAGATAGTAACTAATTAAAAATGATTAAGAACTACCCCCCATCCTTAAGGAATCTGAAAATTGGTTGCAATTTAGCTTTAAAGAAAGCCTCTTCCAATAAGACATTCTTGTTAATTCTTTAAAGTGGCAAAAGTGATATGTGAAAACAAAATTTAAAAAAATTAGGAGTATTAGTACATGCAATTCTATTAGTTTGATCATCTTAAGATTTCAGTAAAGCAAACACAGGGTTTTGTATATGGGTAGTGCACCTACCAATCTCAAAGGAAATTCTCTCAATTGCATTATTTCAGTATGCCAGTTAAACTGGTGAAGAAGTGCACTCTAGGCGTTAAACTTGGTGAATAAGCCTTAACCATAGACAAGCCTTAACTATAGACAAGGTATCTACTCCTCTAAGTTAACCCATACAGGGTAAATATATTTTTAAGCATTAGAAGAAAAACATTCCAACCACAACTCTTGAGGTGATTAAACAACACTTAATTGGTTAATGAAGTCTCAAGGCCAATAAAGTAACACCACTACATGAATATATTTTTACTTAAACTTGAGCAATACCTGCAAATATGATTAGGGATATGTCTGCACTTTTCATCTTAGGATCTCAAACCACTTTACAAACATTAATTTAACCCTCATATTGCCTTGGGAGGCAGGTATTATACAACATTATAACCATCTATTCTGCCACTACAAAACATTTAAATATCCCTTCAGCAGTACTTGCCCTGAGGAAGTATTGCCAAAACAGCCAATAAGACAGGAAATAAGCTGACAGTGCATATACCACCAACAATCTCTAAAAAGATCAGACCTTCACCCACAAGAACCACTTCCTCTGAGTAAACCACAGAGACTGTACAGGGCAACCACAACATATCAGCTTGTGTCGGAACACAGGCAGATAACCCATCTAAAATCTATGGAAGGCTATGTCCAAGCACCTTCACAAGGTATCTTATATGTATTTCAGTGTATAAGTGTATTGGGGGACTTGTTACTCTTCTGGACGAGATATAGTCACCTTCTGCATTACATAATCAATTTCACATATAATTTATTCAGATGCTGATTTTTTTCAACACCACAAATATCTAGATTTTTCTGAATCCACAGAAGACATGAAATCCTCCTTAAGCTTGAGTGTATAAACCTAACATCAGCATTTAAACATAATATTTAACCAAAACTGTAGTCTCAGAACAGTTATCTTTAAATGCCTGTAATAGGCATCAAAAGAAAAAACAGTGTGACAAGTGGGTAAAAGTAAACATTAACTAAACCAGATTTTCTTATATATTCCCAATTTCTTCATGAATTGTCCCTCACAGTCCAACAAGGGGAAATCTAATTTTTTACTGGCCTTTAGATTTGCTTATCTCTCAACACTGGGAAGCCACCCAGGTCTATCATGTGACTATGACCTAAAAAACCAGGATTCAGCATTTGAATTAGTAAGAGATCCTGTTTTGCTATGAACCTAAACTGTCAGCTGCACGAGTGCATGTTAATTTAGTAAGGAAAACAGTATATTTCTCCTTTTACTGAAAGTCAGTAACGTATGTTTATAAAATGTAGGCAAAGTCTCTGACCTGTGACACCATCACATATTATCTCTGCAAAATAAAAAAGCTGAGAATTATTCTAGGGACTAGCTTCATAGGTTTGTCTTGGAGTTAGAAACTCTTACAAACTTCTTTCTTTTGTGGCTATCTTGGTACTCTAGATATTCTCAGTAGAGAAAGTAAAATACCCTAAATCTCATCTGTTTCCAAAATTTTGACATTTGATGTAACAAAATCACTAGCAAAACACGAAACAATAAAGACATCTATTTAAAGTAACTTAAAGTATCAACAATAAAGGTCTACTAATACAACATTCAAGAGCTCTCTTATATATATATATATGTATGTGTATATATATATATAATAATTTATCCACTTTTTCCTTCTGTTACTTATCATTAGTAACAATTCTTGTAAATACACTGGTAAGAAAGTAAAACATTATTTCAATATTAATAACAGTATGTTTTATTGGAAAAATATGCTTATCACTGCAAATCTATTTCTTTTCACTAAGTGGAAATAACAGGAGAAAATAAAGTTAAATAACACAAGCGCCAAGAAAACAAAACAAAACAAAAAAATGACAAATTTTAAGGTTAGACTGAAAAACCACTGAAAAAACAAAAAAAGAAAAAAGAATAACAACTTACAGATATATCTCACCATATAGTGATATCTTACTTTAAAGCTACAACCACATTTCTTTATTAAATTAAGAGATGTTTCATCCTCATTTCTGATTAATTTTCAACCAGGGATGGCTTATCATTTGTTTGCTACATTTTTGTCACATAATTGATAATACTTGTAACTTACATTAGGGCGCACTCATATTTGAAAGAATCACTTTGTAAACAAGGCTTTTATAACATGAGCAATTGCTTAATTAGCTAATTTGCTAATTGTGCTGTTTGTATATATCTGTTTGTTGTTTTGATGGTGATATCTCCCATATCCATTCTAAAAACTACCTAAAATAAAACTGAGTCAAAATGGTCTTGAGAATTTCTTTACTCATAATTTTGGGCTATACCTGGAGAAAACAGAAGACCCCTGTATTATGGTAAAACCAAACTGGAACTTCTTCTAGAATATGGACAAAGATAAAATATAGAATATCGTTTTGTAGTAGGGCACCACTGAAAGAAAAAAAAACATTTTGCACTAGATGAGCAACTGAGGAAAAGCTAGTAAAATATTAAGAGGAACAGACTGACTTTTAGACACAAATCAACAGAATATACAACTTGGCTCAGCAAAGAATAAGGGTGGGGGGAAGGAAAGGGTGGTGGACAACTGTCTGAACCATTTACAGTCACATAAACATAAAATGGGAGGAGATCATTATTTAGCCTAGTACAGCAAGTGTATACAAGTAACAGGACAACTTAAAAGAAAAGTCTGTGCTAAAGATTAGGAAAAACTTCCTGACTACAAGATCTATCAGATTGTTGTTCAGTCTCCTGAGGAAGTGACGAGAGCTTTATCCTCTAGAGATACTTAAAATTAGAATGGATAAGGTACTAGAAAGCATCCGGTAAGAGAAAAATCCAACCCTGACTTAGCTTGGAAAGTTACAAGGGAAGCAGGACAGAAAAAATATACACGGAAAGACAATAATTTAGAGTGAAATCTGGAGGACTTGAAAGCCAGAAAATCTAGGTCATATCTTCAATCTATCCTTTCCAGTTTTATAATCTTAACTTAAATGCTATGAGTTGCTGTAAGTGCAAATGACGATCTGCCTCACACTGCATTGAAGACACTGTAAATGTTAAAGAGCTACACTGCCAAAGGATATCACTACATATATCAGGGTATTTTCTTCAAAAAGAAGCAACAACATTTATAATTTTGCTGATTTTAAATTTTCAGTTCAAATGTCACTATTTTGAAGATTCTTAACTACTGAAAGGAAAAGGACCATGCCTTCCAATGAAGTTTTAAAACATCATCAACATCACATTTTAATGGATGAAACTTAACAAAGTTAATTAAGCTCCCTGTTTCTGAAAATGTGGCATGGTCAATCCCTAGGAGATAAGCAATTAAATGATAAATAGCATTTCTAGTAACTTTGTTAGACAACCATGATGTAAAAGCACTTCTCCAATTACCATTGGAAAACCATTAAAACAGTCTGCTGCTTCTACAACCCCTATCAGTTAGACAGGCAATTCATACTCAATTCATGAAACCACAGGTGTGTTAAGTGGCATTACCAGGTTAATATATTTTTATTACAATTCAAATAAAGCTTCTCTCATCATCTCACTAAATACACGTGAACATCTTATAAACGTGCCATTAATCTAGAAGACTATAGCTCTGTACTTTTAAAAAAATTTACTTCGGACTGTACATGTTGACTCATGTAAAACTGTACAAGTGAATATACTACTGCATACCTGTCTGAATCAGGATTTTAAACTGAAAAGCTAGAAGAAAAGACAACATTAAAGTGAATACAAAGCTAGCACTGTGATCCTGGCCCCACTTTCAATTCAGTATTTATCAAATGACTGATTTTACAAATGAATGCTACAAATAATTTCACCTTGCAGATGACTCAGGCAGCCTTGAAAACAGCACACGTACAGAATTTGTTTTGTTTTGTATTTTAATCAAAAGCGTTATTATATGGCACTGTTGGCAGAAAAAGTATCATGAATGAAAACGCTAATTACTGGGTAAATGCATATAAAGCCTCTGGTTTCCAGATTCACTTTAAAAGCTGCTTCTTAAAAAAAAAAAAAAGAACAAAAAGACTTGCTTCAGTTAAACAAGCTTAAAGTTGAACTTACAGTGCTTTAAAAAAAAAAAAGCCAATATATTAAAAACCTTTTATCTATAAATCAAAACCAACAAAATCTACGAGTCCTAGACAGAACATAGGTTCTTTTCAACAAAGACCTTTATAGCAAAATCCTATCTGTATTGTCCCTGAAAATTCACTGTTCTAGAATATAGCCTGAAACAATTTACTCAGTCCACTGAAAAAGCATTCTCTTCTCTTATCTCTCAAAAGAAATTCCAACTGCAACAGGACCCTAAACTCTTAGGAAGAGGACAAGCATCCAGGAGGATTAGAAACAATTAGGATTATTTTGGGACTAAAGGCAGCAATCAATGCAAACTGGAGAACAGCAATCAGATATTTCTACCACTTTTCAAGTGCTGGTTCTGAAAGCTGAAAAATATAATCTTCAGATCTTACAGAAGTTACAAAGCAAGACACTTAATGGTAGTAATAAGTTGTTTAGATTTTTTTTAACGATTCAGATATACTACATAAAAACAATAGCTACCATGAACATACAGTTTAAGTTGATAACTACACTTTTAAAAAGGGGGCTGGAGTGCCTGAGGAGTAGAGAATGAAAAGGGGAAAAGGGGAGTAAACGAATGTGTTAATTTAACTGCAAAATAATAACAGGATATAACAGAATTCTGAGTCTCCAAAGTGACCATTCAGAGCCCAAACATAGCTGAATTCCATCCCAGCCCCAGCACGTCCCTAACACAAGAATAAAACCCTTCTTATCTTGTTCAGCCATGTGTCGCCTGCCACAAACTGCAAAACAGAACAACGCCCAAAACCAGCTAGTCTGATTTCAACTGAGGACAGACAGACTCTGTAGTCAGAAGCACCACAATGAAAGAACTCTAATTCACACAGCTGGCCTGGTGGGTCTGCACACTCTACAAAACAAAGCTATACCACATACAGTACTTCAAACTTGAAAGGATCTTTAAAAAGGCACTGTTAATTTGCCAATAGCTCTAGAATCAGCAAAATGTACCTAGAATGCACTAGAGTTAGACCATGAGAAAAGAGGCTGAGGTAGGTAAGCTGAGAAGAAGATGGGAACTATTCTATACTCCTAACTTTATTAAGGCAGCCTGGCACAGAAATAACACTAAACCAGTACTTCCAGATTTCACCCCAACATATATTCAAATCAGGGACAACTCTAAGAGTCAATGGATGCTTGAGATTTATGGGGCAAGATATGTTCAAAGAAAAAGTAATGGTCACATAAGAATAAATCTTGTGGTGGAAAAAAAAGAAACTAGTAGTAAACTCCTAAGAAATACGAATCCATAATTGTCTCACCAAGGCACATTAAATTAAGTGGCTTTTAAATAAAGTCTTTCGTCTTTTAAAAAGTATGTGAAATTAGGCAGTACCTGAACTAATTCAAGTAGATATTAAACCCAAACCAATTTGCAGATTCATCTTAGAGTATTCATCTTTTAATCCTTTGTGCCCAGCACCGTGCCTGGCAAAGAACAGGCATTAACTGCATGTTTATTGTACATTTATATCTAAGTTATAAAAGCAACACAAATCCCAAGGTTTTCTTTCCAACATAACGGAAATAGGAAGAAAATCTCTGAGAAGCAAAGAAGGAAAGAGCATTATTTGGGGGCCTTTAGGTGATTTTCATGTGGAATGAGCTGGTGATCCAAGGTTCCGTTTCTACAGAATTAAACACTCTTACTATTGCAATGAAAACTACCAACATATTAGTTCCTAATAAGACTTGTCTCCAGGGTCAACAGACGGCAAGAATTGAGAGAACCAGGAAAACAATTACCCACATACCCATGAAAGTGGCTTCTCAGAGGCAAAACACCCTGAAAGGAAAAGGAATGGGAATAACCAGAAGAAATCAAAATAAGCATTATTAATGTTAAATGTACTCTAGGAGTTGAAAATTAAATACATTTAAAAAAATACACAAAGAATAGTCTAAATATTTAATAGAATCTTTTAGGTGAACATTCACGTGATACTGGGAAGCATCAACAGGAACAGGAAATTCTGTTTCTGGAGTAGCTGTTAGGGTAAGATAATGGAATTTGGCCCTTTTAAAATCAACAAATGAGTCTTACAATTGGGTGAAACTTTCTTATTAGGGAATTTAACTACTTTTTGCAGAAGCACTTCTCAAAATGCTTTCTTTGCTCCCTAACTTCAGTTATTTGTTGTTGTTTTTTTTAAACTTCAGTTATTTGATTTTTTTTTTTTAATGATGTAATGGTTTGAAGGCTGACCAAAAAAAAAACCAACTGAAACTTGGGACTTGAATACAACATTATAGTTACACTGAAAAATACCATGTAGTAAAGAACATGCTTTTATCACTTAAATATTGCAAAGAATAACTCTAAAGAGTAAGGAAACTCACTTAAACCACAAATGGTCTAGCTCAATTCACCAAGCAACACAGGTAAGTACTATAAAAGACTGATCCAACTCAACAAACCCACCTGCCAGCTTCTGCTACATAATTCGCTTAGGCGCTACACCCCTTAAATGCAAATGTTTCTGGAAAATGAAATCCTAAAAGTGCAATAATTAAAACCAAGCCCCGTGATGTTCCCCCGCCGGTTTTTTTTTTTTTAGTTCCTTGATATTGTCCCCACCAGGAGACTGGGACTTACGGGTAATTTCAACATTCTGGAAAACTATTAGACAATAAACACTGTGCAAGTCAATGTTTCAAGGATATCAATTTCATAAATCATCATGCGGTAGTCTCAGAATGAAGTTCACAAAGTCCTAAAATGCAACCGGGTCTAGAGAACTACAGTACAGGAATTAAACTTATGAGGGACCAATACCCCAGCCGACCTCCGGCGCTGACCTTCACCCAAAATGACCTTCCTCTGCTTCCAAGATCAGTACTGAATCCTAATGCCCACTTACGGACAGAAAAACACAATCGTGGCTTTACCTACCCCTCCTCCGACACTCTGGAAAAGTTTCTCTCCAGAAAAAAAAAAAATACATTTCCAAATTCAATCAACCGGGTAACTTGGCAGCAACCCCAGACTAACTGCAGAGCTCGGAAACAACCCGCCGTCGGATGCCTGTCAACTTCACTGGGCAAAGGCAATCAACAATCCTCACTCTCCTGCTAGGTCGGGCCCTATCCAGGGAGGCTAAGCGCAGGGGGGAGCTTCATACCAACCTGTCGGTGATAGTAGACTGTGTGCCACTCATTGGGGCCCTTGGCGAGAGGTCCTCCTTTTATCCAACTTGCATTTTACAGTAACACCTCCACCCCACCCCCAGCGCTCTGGGATCAGGCCCGACTCCGTTGGGGACACCAGAGTCCAACTCAAAACTCCATTCAGTCATCTAGAACGTCCGACTGGCAGGGGTCAAGGAAAGGGGATGTAGGTGGGAGCGAAGCAAGTTATCTCCCAAAACAAACCAAGCAAGTCCGCCAGAAGGCGAGTTCTAGAGCTAGGGAGCGATCCTTGGGAAAGCGCCGGAGAAAACTTCGTCACGGAGGAAAGTCGGCGAGCCACGCGAGGAAGGGACCCCAGGAGTCCGTCCGGGGCAGTATGGGCTCCTCGGGGTCTCGGGGGCCTGCAAATCCCCGCCGCCGAGCCGGGGCCCGCTGGCTTCTGCTTTCTATCTGGGGCTGCCGGCCGCTCGTGGCCGCGGTCTCGGCCGCGTCTCGGGCCGCCCCGCGTCAGCCGCGCGCGGTTCCATGGCCCCGGGCCGGGGGACCCCTCTTGTCGTCCTAGCCGCCCCCTACCAGGCTCCGGGCGCCGGGACGAGCACGAGCGCCGGGGGGAGAAGGTCCCGCAGCCGGAGGTGACAGGAACCTGGTCTCTCAGCCCCGCGGGCTGCTCCCCATCCCTCAGAGGCCCGGGCTCTTCCGCGGTCGGCGAAGGCGGCGGCGGTGGCTCCTCCCCGACGCGCCGGTAGGCGGCGGTTCCCGCGAGGGGCGGGAGGTTCCCGTCCGACCCGGCCTGGAAGCACTGGCCCGGGAGGCCGGCGGCGACTGCGGCAACTCGGAGCGCACGGCCGGCTCGCCGGGTCCTGGGGCTCTCGCGGGAGCGCGCGCGGCGGGCGGAGGAGGCCGCCGGCGGTGGGGGGGAAGGGGGTGGGCCGCGCGACAACCGCAGGCGCGCGCGCGGGTTCCGGTTCCGGTTCTGCCTTCCCGGCCCCTGCCGCATCCAGCGCGAGCGCTCGCCTTTCCCCTCCCCCGCCGACTTTTTTGGCCTCCTCCCCTCTGACTTCGGGAAGCCGCCTCACCCGGGATCCCTCCGCGGCGCGCGGGGCGTCCCCAGCCCCCCACGCTCGCCGCCCCGCGCGCCGCCTCCGCTCACCGACCGCGGGTGCCGCCGCCTCCGCTCACCGATCGCGGGTGCCTCCGCTCACCGATCGCGGGTGCCACCGCCCCCGCGCGGACGCCTCCGCCGGAGTCTTGGGGGGGAGCGAAAAAGTAGTTCTGCGGGGGCAGAGGGAGGTGGGCACCGTGCGACCCTGAGAGTCCCACGCGCCAACCTAAGGTTGTCCGAGGGAACCCACGAACGCCGGAGGTTGCTACTTTGGGGTCTAGCTTGCACTAACTCGGCTTTCCCCCAGAGAGCACGCCCCCAGTCCCGAGGAGTTGAGGGTGAGAGAGGCTCTTTGGAAATTACTCACCCCCTTGTCCTAGAAACTTGTATTCCTTAAGGGAGCATACTTGTTCTCCTTTTCTGATAACACGCACAGACGGTTTTTTGGCGAATGGAAGCAAACTCAGGTCCGGCTGTCCGGACTCCGCTGCTCGCTCGTGAATCAGACCCCAGCAGAGAGAGGTTTTGGCCTTGGCCGCTCACCTGGGGCACCTGCTGGCCTCGGCCCAGGGCAGGGGCTGCAGCGCAAAAAAGTCTTGGCTCCTGGCGGAGGGTTGGAGGATGGAAGTGTATATAAGAATGGGGAGACAGAGTTTGGGAATTGGAGCCAGGATTTCTTCGTATAATGTTGCTTTTAGGCTGCTTCTGCCTTGGCAAAATGAAATGTGTTATTTGCCAAATTGAGCAACATGGTGCTTTCCACAGCGGCTTAACAAGCTTGCTGTGGAAAGAAATGGGGGGGGGCAGTTTATTTATCCTGTTACATTACAGTTCTCTTTGAAGAGTTCCCAAATATATATATGTTTTTTTTCCTACTGGGTAGTAGGTTTAGACACCCATCCAGTTTTATGGTTGCGTAACTCAGGATTGTAGCGATTCAAGTACCATGTACAATATATTTCTTCCATTCCGCCTGCAAACATCTGAAGTGGCTGTCTTTTCATACAACCATTTTCAGACTTTCGGGTTCCAACCTGTATTGGTGGGTAAGGGTCTTTAACCTTTTTTTGGAAATCAAGTGGCAAAGCAAATCCAAAAAACAGTGGATGTGGAGAAAGGAAACAATTACCTCTTAACAATGCTGTTTCTAAAAGTCAGTCCGCAACAGCGCATGAAAGGATCATTATCCCTGAAGAGATGCATGAGCTAAGCTGACGTTAGAACTGGGTTAAAAAAAAAAAAAAAAAAAAGATAAACAGAGGCCAAAGATGACTCTTTATTGCTCGATTTTTTTTTTTTTAAGTCCAGGGCACAGCCAACTAATTTTGTAATGTTTGTTTTGGGAAAGAAAAGAAGCAGAATAGGGTTCCAAGCCCCTTTCCTAATGATCAGACCAGGACACATTGCCACCTGCTGGTGTACCCTAGCATGATAATTCTGTCCTGAAAACTCTTAATTAAATTGTGCATTTTCCATAGATAACTGGAAAGAGCTTCATCAGTCTGTATACAGCGACCAAAATTCAAACCTTATCCGCAAACTTTTAGACATACTAAATATCTTTTTTGCCCTATTCCAACAATTTCACAGCGTGGGTATCAAGTTAATCGGACCCAATGACTCATCAAATCATGCATTTTAAAAATGACTTTCCCTCTTCCCTTCAAGAATGCCTCACTCCACGAGCTTCAGGAATAAAACAAACTGGGAAAGTTTCCTAATTCACCTTCTCTTCCTTGCATACAAAACCTCTTGGCAGGCTGCTTTCAAGAACTAAACAGACCCAAGTTCTAGCTGTGAGCAAAGAGGCCATTTGCTGTGGGAAAGCTTCAGAAGATGGTAAGCAAAGGATTTAATTAAGCCAGTGGTTATTCACTCCAGAGCTATCTTTTTTAATAATGAAAATCTCTGTATTCACGCACAAAGCTCTCATGGTAAAAAAAAGAAAAAAAAAGTCCCCGAAAGCCTCTTTACAGCTTTTGGTAGCTCTAGACTGTTCTAGAGTCTGTGTATAGAATACCTTCACAATAGTCACACCAATTTAGGCAGAACACACTCTGCAGGGACATTAGTTCTTTACCTAGAAAAATGACATTGATGACACCTATCCACTGTGCATGCTCTTTGAGGTTTTCCAATGGGGGGTTATTCTAGATTATATTCTCAGGCCCTCATCCATTCTTTCAAGCTGCTCATTGAGCACCTGGCTTCCCAAGTGGCTCTAGTGGTAAAGTATCCACCTGCCAATGCAGGAAATGTAAGAAACTTGGGTTTGATCCCTGGGTTGGGAAGATCCCCCTAGAGGAGGAAATGGCACTCCACTCCAGTATTCTTATCTGGGTAATCCAGTGGACAGAGGAGCCTGGTGGCCTACAGTCCCTGGGGCTGTAAAGAGTCGGACATGACTGAGCACACAATGAGCACCTACTATGTGTCTAACACTGTTCCAGTCTTTGGAAGCAGAGTCCGAAGAGAGCAGAAGGCCCTGTCTTCATGGACCCAACTGGACATCATCATTTTCAAGGCAACTACTGAAATAGGCTGAACATAAAGAAGGCTGAGCACCAAAGATTTGATGCTTTTGAACTGTGGTGTTGGAGAAGATTCTTGAGAGTCCCTTGGACTGCAAGGAGATCAAACCAGTCAATCATAAATCAATTCTGAATATTCATTGGAAGGACTGATGCTGAAGCTGAAGCTCCAATACTTTGGCCCCCTGCTTCGAAGAACTGCCTCATTGGAAAAGACGCTGATGCTTTTGAAGATTGAAGGCAGGAGGAGAAGGGAACAATAGACTACGAGATGGTTGGATGGCATCACCGACTCAATGGACATGAGTTTGAGCAAGCTCCAGGAGATGGTGAAGGACAAGGAAGCCTGGCATGCTGCAGTTCATGGAGTTGCAAAGAGTCAGGCACGACTGAGTGACTGAGCAACAACTGAAACAGGTGGCAAAATAAGAAATTAAGTTCTTCCTCCTTCTTTTGGCAAACTGCTTTCTGTATGTAGATTGTTGCCTCAAAAAATAAACAATATTAAGAATGGTGGATAAGAGCAGCTAAGAAGTATTTTACTGGTAAGTATAAATATGGTTCAACCTTTCTGCAGGCCAAAGCCTTTTTTTTTTTTTTTAAGCTTCTTGGCAGAACCACAAGAAAGACATAAAGCCAGACCCTGGGTTGATAAAAAGTTGTTTATTTTTATAAAATTTAGTATAAATCTTATTGAAATATAAGTTCTTCTTGAGCAGTGTTAATAATTATTACATAGTAATCTGAATGCAAATGAGTACTTCATGTGTCTGACCATACCACATGTTAATTAGCCCTTCAGTACCTGTCATGGACAAACTCAGCATCTTAACTGCTGAGTCACCTTCATTTCACAGTTCTGTCTCTGCAAGTTGCCTTCAGAGTTATCAGCTACAACATCAAGAAAAAGCTGAAATGAGGGATTCTCCTTCCCTTATCATTAGTTAGATTTCTTGAAATTCAAGAAATCTAAGTACATTCCCCTAAAAGAGCAAGGTCTGCAATCCCTTCACTTCTGAGGCGTGAGGAGAAAAGAATTGGTACCAGATTAAGTCTATTCATTCGTCTGGTATGGGACAGGTTGCACTGTGCCAAAATTCAAGAGACGGCTCTTTTCTTCCTTTTTTTTTTTTTTTTGGTGCCAAGCCACACTTTTTTAACTAGGCTTTTGCTAAAATCAGCATTCCCTAGCATCCTACTTTGACCACAATCTTATTGGAAAGTAGCTAACCAGCATTTCAGGGATATGGCTCATAGAAAAAAAGGAGTTGGGGATGCAACTGTCAGATTATTCTCATGTCCAGCAAATCTCCTTAACCAAATGACAGTCATTTTAAAAGACCCATAGTTAACATGCCTTTAAAGCTGTTTTTTCCCAGAGCAATGATGACTTCATGTGGTTCCAACCACTCATGCCTGGACAATGATGTCCATTTTCAAGAACCACTCATTAAGCTAGGATTACCAGTGACCATCGAATGGGCTGACACTTCCTACTGACCTCCAGCCCTGACTTCAACAGCCCCGACCCTTGCTCATCAGCTGAGCTACTTGGTCGCACTACATGGTCTCAACAACACAATTGACTGAATAAATAACAAACGAACAAATAAATAAAACTTCCCTTTTTTCCCATAAAAGCCCTACATTAAAAACCTTCATTAATGAAAAGCCACCTAATGTCTCTATGAAATATGCAATGGGGTATTTCGTTTATTGACAGTACGGTTCAAACGGAGGTAAAGAGTAAACAAGTGACCTGCCCAAAGGATCTGGCAGGTGAGTAGCCAAATTCGTTCAAAGAACCTAAGAATTCTCACTTCCTAAGCCCTTTTACTACACTTTTGTTCTTGCTTTTCCTAGGTAAGATGAGAGACTATTGACTAAGAAATATTTTTTTCCTCCTAACATTGGCTTTTTCATAATATACTTTCCAGAGAGAGTGGCACCTTTTCCAGAGAAAAAGTAGTAACAAGATGAACAGGGAATGTATCTGAAATGGAAAAAAAAAACAAAAAAACAGCCTCATCACCCTGAGGCCGGGACATTTGGTCTTTAGTTCTGGTTTGCAGTATGTATAGCAGAGCTGAAACCTGAACTGGCATCTCAAGCCCAGTGGAATCTACATGGTAAATCCCTACGGAATTCAGTCACAGCCTTTCATGCCTAGGAGATTAATGCACAAAAGCCCTGAGAACTGGCATAGTTTTCTGGTAGGGCAGAACCCGTACAACAGGACTCGGTAAATCTGCCCACACCTCATTCATCTCTCATCCGAAGCTCTAGCTCTATGGTTTTTGTGCAGAAAAGAGTTAATAGAGCAGCCCTAGAAAGGGCTGTCTGCAAGGTTGGCCCTTGGCCAGCATCCGGGGACTTAGATTTCGTCAGGAAGGTTCCCACATGAACTGGTGAGACTGGCTCACTGACTCTAAACTGCACAAATAATGCGGTTCATGGCAAAAACCTCCTTTCCTTCTGGGAGTCAGGAAAAGGCTGACTTTTGCACACAATGGAAAGACTGCCTATGGCACCAGCCCCCAATTGAAACCTTGGATACGGAGTCTCTAACAAGCTTTCTTCTAGACATTTCATACATACTTTGAACAGATCATTGCTAGAGGAATTAGCACATCCTGCATGATTCCACTGGGAGAGGGCTCTGGAAGCTTGGGGCTGGTTTCCCCTGTACTCTGCTCCAGGTGCCTTTTCCTTTGGCTGATTTTTCATTGCATCCTTTTGCTGTAATAAATCAAAGCTCTGAGTACAACAAAGTGCTCTGTCCTGTGAGTCTTCCTAGTGACGCAGCATGCCTAAAGGTATGTACCCCCAAGTACAGGGAGTCCTATATGGTATATACCAAGTATATGGTATAGGGAGGCTCAGGAAGTAGCCCCCTACCACTGTCATGGTTTCACCCCCTATCCTGCTCTCAATTTCCTGATCCAAGTTACTTCTTGAAAGTCCCTCACTTTATAGTAAATGGGGTGCATTTCTTTAAGCTGCTACACAGAAACCAAGAATAAACATTTGTTTATTCAAAGGAATAAGGAAGAAATTGCACTAATGTTTTTTGAGTTCCTTTCTAAGCTGTCTGATCATCAAGCCTCCCAGGAACAGAACAGCCAGGGTCACCACAACCTACAAGGAATGCAGCACACTCATCTCACAGCTCTGACTTACTCGCAACTACTGCTGGTAGTCTCACTTTCCACAGCTGTGCTGCTGCAGAAGTTAGCGTTTTAATACTGGAATGTGTTCTGCTCCAAGACTGACTTTCAAACAAATCAATAAATTTAGCCCTTTTTTGTAATCTAAGTTTGTAATAAGCATGATTCTGTAACGGCCATATATCCAACCTGGTTCCGGTGGCTGACTTAACCTAATCCATTGTCCAGAGCAAGCCTTGGCTAGTGTGTCTTGAGATGTCCATTAAGTCTGAGCTGCCACTCCTCACTCCACCTGCTTCTCCAGGTGTGGTACTTCTTGATGCTTTTCCTCCATGCAAAGCGCCAGATGCTAAACATGAAACACCAAGACACCGCGTACATCGCTACTCCCCCGACCTTCACAAACCACTTGGGCGTGGGTGAGACCATTTCACAGAAGAGGAGGCGAGCTCCTACGCCAATCCTCACTCCAGTGAACAGGGCCACAAAGAGGAAATCCACCACATCTCCAGTGAAACTATGGTAATAGCCTGTTTCACGAAGAAACCAGCGCATCTGTAGCAGGGGGTTGGTAATCTCGCTTCCAAAGAGGACCGCATTGACCTCTGTGCCTGACTCTCCAAGCACCAGGGCCATGATGATGCCCAAGATACTCAGTGTATGGTGAGCCAGCATCAGAGGCCCCTCAGACCAGAAGTAGATGCACCAGCCCAAGTCGAAGATGAAGTAGCCCAAGGTGAGACACAGAACGTGCACTTGGAGAGGTGTATTGGGTGAGCCTGAAATAAACCAAGACAGAAGCAAATTGAGTGCTAGGAATTGTGCTGGCTTATAAAGGGATCCTGTGTTGCTCTTTCTCAAACCTTTTGGAATCACTGAAAATAAAAGCAATGGCAGGCACATGCTTTTTAGAGACAACCAAAAAAAAAAAAAAGACTAAAATCTAAAACTTTGGTCTCTATCAAAGCAATATTACAGGCCCCAGGACATGCTGTTCTGATGTATCAGATTTCAGTGAGTGATTCGAACACCAGCAATGATCCAGTGTCCTCTCTGTGTAGCAGCATAAAATCGAGTTATTTTGTTCTTTCAATTAAAATCCTACAGTCTCTTTCTTTCTTTTTTTTTAACCAGCTAAAAGTCTGCTTCCAGACTGTTATTCTATCCCACTAGCAAATGCAAACTATCATATATGGAATGGACAAAAAAACAAGATCCTACTATATAGCAAAAGGGCAATATTCAATATCCTATAATAAACCATAATGGAAATGTTACTCTGTCCCAAACGTCAGATTAATTTCTTAGCTTAATGGGTTAGACTATAGGACACTGGTGGCCCTAACTTGTTTTGAAAGTGGACTCTGGAGAGAACCCCCAAAGTTAGTATGTTCCCATATGCAAGAACATAGGGTGCAAGGACCTGACATGTTTGAATCCATTAAGAACCTTCATGTAAAACATAAAGCTTAAGCATTGCTTCCTATCAGTTTGATGGTTTGAGGAGGAAATTCAGAAACTCCATATGGGATTATAAAGAAATTAGAAAAAGAATCTAAGGAATTTAAAAAAAAATCATATTCTATGGAACTTACAGATTGAACTATGTCCCCGCAAAATTCATATGTTGAAGGGCTGAACCCTAGCACCTCAAATATGACTATATTTGGAGACAGGACCTTTGAAGAGGTAATTAAATTAAAATAGAGTCATTAGGGTGGTGTTCTTATAAAATGAGGACACTAGGCACAAAAGACCATGTGAAGACAGCAAGAAGGCAGCTATCTGCACACAAAGGAGGGGAAGCCTTAGAAGAAATCAAACGTACCAACTTGATCTTGGACTTCTAGCCTCCAGAATTGTGAGAAAATCAATCTTTGTCACTTAAGCTACCCAGTCTGTAGTAAACCCCAGCAAACTAATTCAAGGGGATACAGGTTTTGTATTCTAAGGAACACTTAGCAATACATATGGCAGCTTAAAAATTAATACAGCTACCCCAAATAATGAAGTATTGGTTAAATAAAGGATAGCAAATGCATACAACACAATATTATATAACAACTGAAAAGGATAAGGAAGATCTATGTACATAGACATGGAAAGATGATGTCCTTTGAATATACAATCAAGTAAAAATTGCAGGTTACCAAAAAGTATGTATTATACAGTCCATTATTGTCTGTCTGTCTGGGGCTGGTGGTAGAAAATGTTGATATTGCTTTTGTAATTTATACATTTTGATCAATTAAATTGTAAAAAGCAATTAAAATTGTTTTAAAAATAGAGTTATGAAAAGCAGAAACAAAAGGTGATGCATACAATATCAGAATTAACAATGAAGATGAATAAAGACTCCCAAAGCACATTATAATAGTAATTATTCTTCAATATTCTTCAGTATTGTACAAATTCTGTGGAAAACTCCCATCCTTCTAAGACTACCTCCAAATCATAAATTCCTAAGGGAAAATTCTCTAATGTCTCCCACATACCTGGGTGGGTAAAAGGCCAAGGGCCATCAATGAAGCCAATATAAGCTGAGAGACCTATCGAGAGGATTCCGTGGGTGAACGTAACCAGCCGGCAGTTCCACTCATAGCTCCGGTGCTTATTCAGGCGACAGAAAGAAACGTAGAGCGAGAGCCAGCCGCCAAGGCTGCACAGTGCCTGCAGACACAGAGCCAAGGCCATCCTATGATGAAAAGACCAAAACCAGAAAAACAGAGAATGCACCCGAAGAAAACAGCATGGGGTCATAGTGAGTATATGTCTTCATTTCTACCGTAAGACACTACAAAAATATTGCCTTCACAGAAATACTTTTTCCTTATCTACATTGCCAAGAATCTTCCACTGAAGTGGGGCTGTGATTCTGATTGCGTGTTCCTTAGAGATAACTGGTCAAAACTGTAAACCAAAAAGCAGGAACTACATTCTGAGTTAGCAGACAGTCTAATACAACATGTTGTAATGATGAGTAAATGTCAATAACCTCCCAGTGATGACTGACCTTGGACTACGAGGTAAGACACAAGTAATATAATACACGTATTAGATGTGTTCATATTTCAAAAAATCCCAATAAGAAGCTCTCACAAAAAAAATACCTCCACCACTTGTGGTCTCTGCTATAAGTCATATGACACATGAGAGTTTAATGTGCTTTTAAACTGATAACTAAACTCAACTGAAGTTTGGGTTTGAATTATGGGTTTACCAGTCAAAATCAAAATGAGGTAAACCTGAAGATAGAACTAAACAAAGACCTAGATATTTTGGAAGGGAAAAAAAAGAAGCTAGTTCTATTCAGTTTTATAATTCAACTCAAAAACTGACCAAGAGGGAAGCAGGATTTTGAGGTACAAGTGGGGAGTTTTTGTCAATATATAAAAATATCTTTAAGGAAATTATTTAGTTAAAAATGAAACAAAGTCAGAAAGCTACACTTTGACATTCTTACTGGTGATAAATATACCAGGACAACAACAAGAATAATGGAGTCAATAGAGTCAGACAGGATGAAAATCTGAAAATAACCAAGATGTCCTTATTAATATTCATTAGTCCCTCTACTGAAAGTACAAATTAAAAAGCTAAAAAAAAAAACATTTCAGATATCTGTCTCATCTCAGCAGGAATTTTCTGCATGGCTACACTCACTGTTTAACCCTATTGTGACAAGTGAAATAGTATCTGTGGACCAACACGCATCAGTACACAAGCCACTCCCAAGAATGCTATCCCAAGAGGGCTTTATGAAGGTCAAGTGCAGTACAGCTTTCATCTGAAACCAGACTTCTACTTAAGAAAACAGCAGGTGTCAATCACTGACCTGAGTTCCAATTCTATTTCTGCCCCTAAATAGCTATGAGTGTGTGGACCAATCACTTTCACCTCTCGAGCTTCAGTTTAAAAGAGAGAGAAAGTAGAGGGGGAAATGACCGATAAAACTTTATAATCCAGCCCAGTTCTGACAAGGAATTCTGAGAGAATTTCGTAAAACTTCCAGGCCAATTTTCCGAGCAAGAGCCAGAAGTACAAAGGCCCCAGAGTGAAGAGAACCGTCCTCTCTCACTTCCTTTTAAAGGCCAGGGTCACCAGCCGGAGTAATACGGATCAGCTCTTTTGGTTATGCTGATTAGTATTTTTAGAGTCTTCTTCCCTGAATCCTAATTCCCCGGCAGAACAGAGGGAACAGTAGGCCATTTACAAACAAGTAAAAGAATAGACATTCGTAAATGGCAGATACAATGCTGTGACCTTGGGAATGTCACTCGATCTCCGCGTTTGGGCTTTTCACTCTTGGGTGAAAGGATGGCAGGGTATTTAGATGGCCGATGGCCGGTTCAGCTCAGAATTTCAAAGCTCCAGTCCTCGCTCCTCCCTGTCCAGCGCCAGATTCGGGAGGAGGAGCGCTGGGCGGGCCCACCTGGCTCTGGGCCCCGGAGCAGGCGTGGCTGGAGCCAGCGGCAACCTCGGCGCCTCTCCCCCGGACGTGCCTACCTACGCTGCGGCCACGCCCGGCTGCGGCGCACCTGAGCCGGACCGTTATGCCGGCATCCCATCGGCGCCCAAAGGCAGAAGGAGGCCCTCTCCCCTCGGAGGCCAGGCCAGGCCATCTGCCGGCTTCCTTCTCCCACCCTCGCCCCCCTCAGCGGGCCAGGCAGGCCAGGCCACCCACGTCCGGAGCCCAAGCCGGCCGCCGGAGTCGGGTGGTTCGCGCCGCGCAGTTACCTGGTCCAGCGCCCCGGAAAGCCTCGGGCGCCTCGGCCCCAGAGCTCAGGACCGGGATCCCCAGGAGCAGGAAGCAGCGGAAAGAGGGAAGGGAGGACGAGGCTCTGACGGCGGCAGAGGAGGAGCCGGGGGTCTGGGGGCACCTGCTGGCTGGGAGGACGGAGCGCACAGCCAGAGCTGGACCCGGGACTGTTCAGAAAGCGGGCGGGAGGATCCCCTCTTCTTCACGCAGGCCTGGGGAGGCGAGGGGCGGGGGTGTGAGGGGTGATAATGACCTAATAGTGACGTGAGACCTGCAGACTGTTGTCCTTGCTTACTTGTTTGTTTGTTGTCTTTGTTAGAACACTATCCATCCCCTGGTCCCACGATGTGATGGCCCATCCCATAACCAGTTGGAGAGCACCTACTAAGTGCTTACACCCCTACTAGGCACTGTGGGGAATTTCACTTTTGCGTTTAACTTAAACAGGCAAACAAATAACCAATTTCCAGAAAAGTGCTCAGGCCTGAAAATCAGAAGTTATCTATTCCTTTTCAGGTCAGCCCTCTCACTACCTTGGCAGTAGAGAATAAGGCTTTAAGAGTAAATCCAGCTTGGTTACTGACTGTGTATCTTTGGACAAGTTACTTAACTTTTCTGTGCCTCTGTTTTCTCACCCACAGAATGGGGGTAGTAATAATAATAGCTGTCTCATTGGGTTAGTGCAAGAATTTTACACACTTGACATGTGTAAAGTGCTTACAGAATGCCTGGCACATGGAATTTGTTACATAAATGTTGATTATTGTTGTTGTTACCTCACTTTGGGTTAATCCTCTCTCCTCTCTGAATCTGTTTTGATACCAAGGAAAGTGAGTTTGAAGAGATAGCTAAATGAAAGTGTGGAGATGTAAATAGGGTAAAGAGGGCATCTAAGGGGCTTCCCTATTGGTCCAGTGGTTAAGACCCCATGCTCTCAATGCAGGAGGCCTTGGTTCAATCCTTGGTCAGGGAACTAGATCCCACATGCCACAACTAAAGATCCTGAATGCTGCAACTAAGACCCAATGCAGCCAAATTCATTAATTAATTTTTAAAAAGAGGGCATCTGGGTTGGTTGATCAAGACAGGCAATGATAGGATGCTGAGGGGCCCAGATATTCTTAAGAAGAGAAGACCTTGAGCAGAAGTGTGAGCTTTTAGGCCACGTTTGGGGAATAGTAAATAGTTTGGGTCATTTGTTTTGCCAGCCCCTTGAGAGTCAGGGTCACACTCCTTTCATCTTTGTTTCCCTGGTACCTCTACCTGGTACAAAGGCAGGTGCAATAAACGTTTGCCGCTTGAATGAAAGGGAAGTGAGGCTGCAAATATATATTGGAAGCATACTGGTGCTCCTAAATCTGAATGCCCCTCTAGATCACTTGGGAAGTGTTTTCAAAATACCCTTTGTTCAGGCTGCACCTTGAAGGTTGTGCTTTAATAGGCTTAGTGTGAGGTTCAGGAATCTATATCTATTAAAACCTGCTCATAGATCATTCAGATGATTAGTCATATTTGGGAGACACTGATGTTAGAGGACTTTTCATTACTGATGCTAGCCTAGGATGACAGGCTGAGGCATTATATTATGCAGATAACAGGAAACCTATGATGATTTTGGGCAAGGGAATAATTTTATCATGTTCCCAAGTCCTTGCTACTCCAATCTGCATTAACTGAGAGTTTGTTAAAAACACAAATTCTCAGACCCTAACTCTGGATCTACTGAATCAAGTCTGCATTTTTAACAAAGTCCCCAGTGATCTGTATGCACATTCAGGCAGCGATCTCAACCATGACAGTACAACAGACTCACTTGAGGTGTTTTTGAAAGTCCCATTTCCCTGGGCCACATCCCAGGCAAAGTAAATCAGAATCTGTGTGTGTCAATTTTTTTTTTAAGTTTCCCAGGTAATTCCATTGTGTAAGCAAAGTTGAGATCACTGCTATATAGATACTCAATGAAAATCAGTATAAGATGAATTGGAGAAGACAACCTGTCACAAGTGGATTGGAATATACCAGATAAGTAATAATAATAGCTTGAAGAAAGAAAACAAGGAGAGGTCCATTTCACTAAATGAATAGATGGTATGCATATCTCACCTTCTCCCCATTTGTTTTTTTTTTTTTTTTCACTTTTCACTTTCTTTCCCCATTTGTTTTTGTTATGGTTCTTCTAGTATCTGAATCTGGAATTATCTTCTTGCTGCCACCATTTCCCAGGAAAGAACAGAATATGAATTAAAGCCTTCAGGAGTCTAATGGCTGAGGGGATAAGGGAAAGTGCTAGTTCTTCCAGTTGAGCCTATATTGGACCTTTATCCTGGGGTGGCTGGGATTCCAGGTTCAAACTCCATTACCTGGGATTAAATTTTATTAATTCATGTATCTTTGGCCACAATCCTTGTTCCACCAAATCACAGGCTTGTCAACTGTGGCGTTCCCCAGGAAAGTTCTGGCCTGTTCAGGGAACAGGAAGCTCTCCACCAATTTATTTTACTAACAATAACAATCATAATAATCACAATAATAACAGATAACACTTATTAATGTATCAAGCATTGTTCCAGGCACTTTACATATATATATACATATTAAGTCATTAATTCTCACAACAACTCTTGGAGATGGATATTGTTGTTATCCCCATTTTACAGGTGAGAAACTGAGTCACAGAGCACTAAAGGAAATTGCCCAAAGTGACATGACTAGTAGGAGGCAGATTTGGGTAATGAACCCAGGCAATATGGCATTGGAGGTCATACTCTTAACCACAAGGGTAGGCTGCCTCCACTCCCCTGGAGTCTCCTACAAGATGGTACTATGTGTTCTTCATTCACAGCTCTTATTAGAAGTTGTTTAGAGGTTAAAAGAAAGAGTTCAAGTTTTGAAAACCTGAATTGCCTATTGTGTCCTTGTCACAGTACTAGTCATGAGGATACAGAGAAAAAGACAGACAGATACAAGGAGCTCCCCATGGTCTATCAGGAAAACAGAAGAGTCAGCAAACACCGTCCATGAATGTAGCCAGGGGAAGCAGTGTGCACAGGAGGGAGGAGCACTGAGCCGGCAATCTGGGGGCTCAGGACAGGATTCTTTTTTTTTTTAGCTTATCTATTTTTTTTTAATTGTCAAAGATTATAATTGTACAATATCGAGAAGTATAGAACAAAATACAATTATTGTAGGACAATTGCTCTTCAATATTGTGTTAGCCTCTGCCACACATCAACACGACTCAGCTACATATATCCCCTCCCTCCTGAACCCCCTCCCATCCACCTCCCCATCCCACTACTCTAGGTTGTCCCAGAACACTGGGTTGAGCTCCAGGACAGGATTCTTAATTTGAGTCTGCAACTAAACTCATCCTCTTAGTTGAACCAAAAGCTCTTAGTATTAGGAGCCCACAGCCGAGCCCATCAGTCTTGAGTCGACTCAAGATCAAAGTTTGAAAGTTCAAAAAGCAGCAGCAACAATTTTTTTCCCTTTCTTTCCTCCTAGACAATGACTAGTTGTTGCCCTTTGATTCTCTTGTACCTAATTAGATGCTGAAGAAGCTAACCAGGCTTCAGTTAAACTTGACTGGAATGATGAATTTTACAGGATCTTGCAGACATGAAAAATGAATTGGTACCCCCTTTTAGGTTTGACTCTGTTCGGCAACTTTCCAAGGCAACAGTCAATGGAAGCTACTGGAGGCTGAGCAGGTAGACTACAATTCTGTTTATTTCTTTTATAAAAACCATGGTCAAATTAGCCCAGAAATAGACCCCCATAAATATAGTCAACTGATTTTTGACAAAGGAGCAAAGGCAATACAATAGGATAATGATAGTGTCTTCAACAGATGGAGCTGGGACAACTGGACATCCACATGTGAAAAAATGAACCTAGACTCAGACCTTACATCATCACAAAAGTTAACTCAAAATGATCACAGGCCTAAATGTAAAACACAAAGGTATAAAACTCCTGGAACAGAGGAGGTCCCCAACCTCCAGGATCTAATGCCTGATGATCTGAGGTGGAGCTGATGTAATAATAATAGAAGTAAACTGGGCAATAAATATAATGTGCTTGAATCATCCTGATATACCATGATGGTAATCATACCATTTGCTCCCCACTGGTCCGTGGAAAAATTGTCTCCCATGAAACTGGTCCCTGGTGCCAAAAAGGTTGGGAACTGCTTTTAGAAAATAACATAGGAGGAAACCTAAATGATGCTGGGTATGGTGTTGCCTTTTTAGATACAACACCAGAGACAGACCATGAAAGAAATAATTAACAAGCTGGACTTCACTAAAATGAAAGATTTCTGTTCTGCAATAGACAATATCAAGAGAATGAGAAGAGAAATCATAGACTGGGAGAAAATATTTGCAAAAGACACATCTGATAAAGGACTGTTATCCAAAATATACAAAGAACTGTTAAAACTCAACAGTAGAAAAACAGACAACTTGATTTAAAAATGGGCCAAAGATCTTAATAGACATCTCCCAGAGAAGATACACAGATGATAAATAAGTGTGTGAAAAGTTGTTCCACATCATATCATCAGGAATATGCAAATTAAAACAACAATATATTCCTAAAACAACCACTGTATTCCTATTAAAATGACCAAAATCCCAAACACTGACAACAAAGGCTAGCAAGGATGCAGAGCAACAGGAACTCTAATAACATTGCTGGTGAGAATGCAAAGTGGTTCAGCCACTTGGGAAGACAGTTTGGTGGTTTCTTAAAAAACTAAATGTACTCACAATCTGGCAATCACACTCCTTGGTATTTGCCTAAATGAACTGAAAATTTATGACTACACAGAAACCTGTTCACAGATATTTATAGCAGCTTTATTCATAATTGCCAAAATTTGGAAACAACCAAGATGTCCTTCGGTAGGTAAACGAATAAATAAACTGTGGTACATCCAGACATTAGAATATTATTCAGCATTAAAAAGAAATGAGCTAGCAAGCTCATGAAAAGACATGAAAGAAACTTAAATGCATATTACTAATTGAAATAAGCCTATCTGGAAAGGCTGTATACTATGATTCCAACCACGTGACATTCTGGAAAAGGCAAAACTATTGTGACAGTAAAAAGATCAGTGGCTGTAAGGGTATGGCAGGGAGAGAGATGAATAGGTAGAGCACAGAGGATTGTTAGGGCAGTGAAAAATACTCTGTATATTATAGTGATGGATATGCATCATTGTACTTTTGTCCAAACCTAGAGAAGGTAAAACATCAAGAGAGAACTCCATGGTAAACTATGGACTTTGGGTGATTGTGATGTGTCAGTGTAGATTCATTCTTGGAAATAAAAAAAAAAAAATTACTTTCTCATGAATGATGTTGATAATGGGGAAAGCTATGATAATGGGGAAGCAACAGGTATACAAGAAATCTCTGTAGCTTCCTCTTAATTTTGCTGTAAACCTAAAACTGCTCTGAAAAAATAAAATATTTGTTAAAGGGTCAAATGAGTGAACACCAAACTCATGGACAGTGCAGGACATCAACTTTCAGCACTCACCTGAACAAGGTATCAAAGTAGCCAATACTGCTGCAGGAAAGTGTCTACTCTGGCACCCACAAGTGTACAAGGAATAGTGCACACACGTGTGTATGCACAGATGTGCACAGATGAGCCTATGGGTGGCACAGTAGTTTCTTTATACAATTAAATTATTGCTGCAGGCTTCTCTTGTCTCTTAGGCGCATACCTGCTGCTACTGCTGCTGCTAAGTCGCTTCAGTCATGTCCGACTCTGTGTAACCCCATAGACGGCAGCCCATCAGGGGACGTCCTTGGGATTCTCCAGGCAAGAACACTGGAGTGGGTTGCCATTTCCTTCTCCAATGCATGAAAGTGAAAAGTGAAAGTGAAGTCGCTCAGTTGTGTCTGACTCTTAGCTAGCTCCTTTCAACTAGGTCTTTTCTTGACAAAGTAACCACTACCAATAGGCTTTCTCCCACTTCACCACACAAAATATTACTTTTAATATAAGCCCCATCCAAAAAAAACCCAGTTAATTTGTAGTTATTTGGATATAGATTTCCTCTTTGGATATTACTATTTGCAACAAATGTTTAATGCTAATTTTAGTTTCTTCCCTTTAGTCATTACGTTTTTGAAGGGTCTCCTTTTCCTACCAGTCAATGTTTGCCTCAAAAATGGTAACTACTTAAATTTTTATTAACCCAAGAAAAACCACAAGGATAGCTTCCTTGCCTCTCAATTACCTCATCAAAAGTCACAGTGCATTCCAAAGCCAGATATACTTGACTTTTGAATCATCCCTTGTCTCAACTATCACTTTCATGACCTTCAGGATTTCCGAGATATGAGCTATTAGCCCCAGACTTCACCTCATAAGTCTCCAAACAACTTGACCTTACACATTTACCATTCTCCCACTTACAAAATGAGGAGGCCAACCTCTTACCTGAACTTTCCTCAAGGTTGTTCTGCCAAAAAAAGTAGAATTTCTGAACTCTTCAGAGCCCTATATTAATGTATGTCATCTTCAGCATTGGTTGGGGGAATAATAAACTTAATCCACCAATTTGAAACACTTTATCCATCCTGTTTCATTATATGCACTCACATCCCCCCACAACAAAAGACACAGAATAATCTAAACCTCTTCTTACCAACTGGAGAAGGAAATGGCAACCCACTCCAGTATTCTTGCCTAGAGAATCCTGTGGACAGAGGAGCCTGGTGGGCTGCTGTCCATAGGGTCACACAGAGTCAGACACGACTGAAGCGACTTAGTAGTAGTAGCTTCTTACCAATAGCGGAATACTGTATATATCACTATACAAATTTATTTAGGAACAGAGAAATTCCTTTGAATCTCAACATTTTCTTGGATATGCAGTCTTAAAAAAAAAAAGTGACCATTTCTGCAATGGCTTCATGTTACACACTGGCCCACAAAGAAAGAGACTGGAGAAAGAATGTTCCTGCAAAAATCAACAAGGATTCCCAGCCCACATGGGAACTCCTATGGAAGCTAGCACAGTAGTTCACACTTTGGTATCTTTTTTCTTTCTTTCTTTTTTGTTAAAGAAGATAATATATTACAGAGACATCTTCAAAATTCACACCTGAGTTAAACATTTTGCTGGAAAATTCCACATTAAAGAGAGAAGAACATAATGCAAAAAAAGGAAAGGGCTATATACAGGTATGTTGCCAACATAATTGTTGTGTGTTTGCTTTCGTGTTCCTCCTTCTGCAACAGGAGACAGGGGAGAGGAGGAGAAAAGGAGAAACACAGGGAAGGAGAGAAGAAACAAGTGTTCCTGAACTCTGGGGCCGAGGAAGCAGACAGAAGAGCACCTGTGGGCAGAGAAATGTGCCCAGGGGCCTGAGTAAAGAGGAGGGAATTTGGAGAACACGTTTATGAATGGATTTGGTTCTAGAAAAGGGGACGGGGCTACAGAGAAACTGGGGTGAAATAAAAACTTTGCTGAACAGAAAAAACATCAAAGCTTTGGTGGAGACATCAGATTCAAATCTTTTCACAGATTCTAGAATCAGTTTCAGACTGTGGCTAAGTTCAGAGTCAAAACCCGTTCTCTCCCCTCTGGTAGTTTGGCACCAGGTGAATGGCTGTGCCCAGAATGAACTGGAGACGAGCTGGAGAATAATAAAAAGTCCTTTTTCAAAGGCCACTGCAGCAGGGAAACTGTCTGAAATATTTAGAGAAGGGCACAGATGAGGAAGGTAAAAACGAACAACTCCTAGAAACGATGTGCGTTTCAAGAGCGCTAGGAGTCAGCACACGGTTCAATCACAGTTTGGATCTCTGGAGGCCCTTGCTCCGAAGAAGACAAGAGTTTGGGCTCGTCCTCTTCCGCTCTCTCTCCTGAAAGTAATCTGTCCATACAGAGAAGGCTTGACTCCCTTCCTTCTGGTGGGGAATACAGGGCCAGGTGGCAGAGGAGAAACTTTTTGGTCTTAGTGGAGGTAGGTGGGATGACTCCATCGATACCAAGATCTAGAAGGAAGGAAGGAACAAGTCAATCGGACAGCTTCTAACCATGAGGAAAGATGGGGATGAGCAGTGAGCACTAGCAGGTACATATAGGGTTTTTTTTCTAGGGGTGCTGAAAATGCTCTAGAATCAGATATGGCAACAATTGCGCCATCCCATGAATGTCATAAAAAGCACTGACTTGTACACTTTAAATTGGTAAATTTTATGGAATGTGAATGACATCTCAGAATAATTTCTTTTAAACGTGTGTTATATGTTTTCCCATCTTCTTTTTGGTGGGGGTGGTTGAGAAGTTCCCAGCTTTGGGGGTGTGCAACAGTTGGCCCTTAAGAGCTGGCTGCCTTGCCAAATAGTTTGAGTTTGGACAAACGGGTTCGTTTCTTCAAACAAGCTCAGGTCTTTAATTGCCTGACTTGCAAATCTCTTGTTTTGTTCTGAACTGGGGAAGAAACCTCTTGAGGCATCCACTCTGGGAACACTTTTTAGAGGAGAATCTTTGAATCAAGGCTCTGGAAGGCTGCTTCTGTCATTGCATCCCAGGCGGGAGCACAAGGTTAAGATGGAGCACCTCTTCCCTCTCCCAGGGCGTCAGCTATGCGGGGAAGCTCAGGCTTGGGGCAGAACACCCCCATTGCAGCTGGAACTGGCATGAAGGGGAGTTCTCTGAAGCCCAGTGAAGGACCTGGCCCTTTCTGACAGGAGTGTTTGGAAATTTCCATCCTCCCAGTGAGGATGGAAATTTTGGCTTTGTTGACATCAGCTCCTTGCCAGGACTGGCTGAGGCTTCTCTTTAAAATCCCACTCCCAAGGGATAGAGTCCAGTCTGGCTCGCCACCCTGCCCCCTCCCTGCCTCCCCCATGACAAGCCTTCTTCCCCAAGGTGTTGACCCCAAGACGCAGCTTCTCACGTGTCCCTCGGCCCTGGCGGAAGTGTCTCGGTGTGCTCTTCCCTCTGCCTTACCCTGAAGAGTTAAAACTGGAGGAGGAGTTCACAGCCACTTTGGAGTTATTTTGAGATGCAGTGGGGCTGCTGGCCTGGAGTCCCGAGCTGGGGGAGGATGGCCTGCTGTTGTTCCCAGGGGAACAGGATGACGTTACTGAGCATGAGGAGAGGCAGAAACAAGGGGGAATTAATGAGGCTGGATCCGGGGACCTCATGACCTTCAGGCACATATCCCCCAAGGGGTCTCACCCTCTCCCTACTCCACCCCCCCCATCTGCCCACCTCCTATCATGGTAGCATCAACACCCAGCCCCAGAGGGGCCCGCATCGTACACACTTCTCCTCGGCCCAGGCCCTGAGAGTGGCATGGCTGGTTCCACAAGTCCAAGACTTGCCAAACACAGGAAGGATGGATGCCAAAACCATCTCATTCCAAGGGCACACCTTGGACTGGGTATATCCAGCCTGGGACCCAGGGGCAGGATGAGAAAGAGAACCAGAATCTTCGGGAAGGAAGCGAGGAGGAGAGAAGGGAGAATGCTCAGGGAGGAAAAGAGAAGCTGAGAGCACAGGTCAAGATGGCCAGCCTCTCTGGGGTTCCCATCTCCACATGGTACGTGGTCTTCCAGAAAGAGCACGGGAGGAGTCCTGGCCATCCACTAAAGAGCTCTGTGGCCTGTGGCAACTTGCTTCACTTCCCTGAAACCCCTTTGTGACCTCTGTAATATAGCAAATCTGGATAAAACTGAGCTCCTGCATTTGAGTTTCCCAAACAGCATTCTGTGGATAAGGTGACATAGATTTCATCCTCCAAGCTAAGATGCTTTGAAGGGTCGAAGGCAATAGTATTGATAATGACGTCCATACAGGGGACCATCAGATACTGGGGCTGTCCTGGGCAAATCCAGACATATGGTCACCCTATCAAGTTCTTTGAAATGCTTTGAAATACTTTTTGAAAAGTAGAGTCCTATAGAAAATTGGTTTAGAAAACCTTGCCTTCTGTTCAGCACATTTTTATGTATAAGGCATTTGTACATAAAGTTGGCTGAGAAGTGCGGCAATTAAAACAAAAACACTTGTTCAAACTTTACCTACTCAGCATTCCCCAAACTTACTTGATCACGGAAGACTTTTCCTCCTAGAAAAAAAATGTTAACATCTTCTGAAACACATTTTGGGAATACTGAGGATGAGATGGTTGGATGCCATCACCGACTCGAAGGACATGAGTTTGAGCAAGCTTTGGGAGTTGGTGATGGACAGGGAAGCCTGGCGTGCTGCAGTCCATGGGGTCACAAAGAGTTGGACACAACTGAGCAACTAAACTGGACTGACTTAGGTCAGTATTTTGCAGTTCTGTTATCCCATTATCTAAAAGAATGCTAGTAGACCTTAGTTTTAGAGCTCACCTGTTCCAGGCATGGTGCTGTGGACTGGAGGGACAGAGAGGGGGCCCAGAGATCCAGAGGGAGACACCTGAAAGGTGAGAGAAGCTTGTAAATGTTCTCTTCTGCTTCTGCCTCCATCTTCTGGAGTTTCTCCCAGGGTGCTGGGCCCTAGACTCCACAGAGACTAGGGCTCCACTTCCTGGATGGTTTCCTAATCCCAAACTGATGCCCTGTGCTCTGTGTCACAGGAAAGGCTCTGGACCATGTACCCCACCCAGCTCCGGCTCTGCCCTGCTCCTGCCACTCCCTGTGGACCCCAGGCCTGGCCCTCCCTGCAGTGAGACCCCTGGCAAGGCTGTTTGGGCACCGCCAGACCAAAGAGGCCTTTGCTCAGATGCTCTGGTGAGGAGAGGAGCATGCCTCCAGGATGCTGCTGTGGCCAACACTGCTGGATAGCTGCTTTATTTCCACTCCCTTCTTTCTTCTTAAAAGATCCCTGTGGGAACTTCCCTGGGGATCCAGTGGTTAAGAATCCACCTTCCAATGCAGGGGATGCAGGTTTGGTCCCTGGTTTGGGAACTGAGATCCCATATGCCACGGGGCAGCTAAGCCCATGTGCTGCACCTATTGAGCCCTCACACTGCCTCAAAGATGCCACATGATCAATGAAGATCCTGCATGCTGTAACTAAGATCTAATGCAGCCCAATAAATAAACATTAAAAAAAGAATAATGGAAATGCTTGTTTTTTATTTTTAAGACCCCTGCATTTGCTTGGGCAGGAGAGCTCAGCCCTGACCATCCTGTCACAGGCTTCACATCTTGATGCATGAGTGGACCATCCACTCTCCGGAGGTTCTTGGAGGAGATGAACTGTGTGAGGTCTCTGAAGCTTTGCATCTCGCCCTAGAGACCTCACAGCATCATCAACTCTGTTCTGGGAGGGGACCTAAGATACTGCAGCTTAACCTTCCCACACAGTCCAGGAATCCCTACCTTCAGTATTACTATCCTAAATAGACACGAGGGCCTGACAGATCTGGGAGTGAGGCCTGGCTCCACCACTATCTGTGTAGCTGGGGCACGTTACTTAACCCCGCTGAGATTTGGTTTTCTCATCCGTAAAACAGCAGTAACACCTCCCTCATATTTTCTTTTAATTACGGTTTAATGAGATAATGTCCATTAAGCTTCTAACTCAATGCCTGGCAAAAAGTACCCAGCTTGTTAAATGTTAGTCCCATGCCTTCCTGCAGAAGCTGTCAACTCTTGTGTGTCTTGAGCTGCTGTTTACCTCTTCATTGGAGCTGAACTCGGCATACTTTTCCTCCCCCTTCATCTTCTCATGCTGTCCTGGGACACTCGGATCAGCCTCCACCCAGGACCTCGCGGGGAGGTTCTGCTCAGGGAGCTGTGACTGGGCACCCCTGCCCTCCCCTAGTTTGGAACATCCTGTGCCAACAGGATGCAGCATGTACTCATTTCCTAATCAATTAGCAATGGTTCTGCTGCTTTCATTGACCTGCCCTTTCACAAGGAGCCTCTTTAGTAGGCTGGGGGCCCATGAAGGGTGGAGACAGGTGTGGGGCAGCGTGGTGAGAGATACTATCAATAATCTCCCTCCCTCTTTTCCTCCACCCCCTCTGCTGCCACACCCTAAGACATTTGTTGTTGTTTTTAAATAAATAATTATTTAGTCACCACAACCAGCTTCATCTCTTCTATCTAGAGACAGGCTGTACATGTGCAAGCAGAGATAGGACTCTGCCTTTAAGTTTTTTATATAAATAGTAGCATTCTGCCCACACTGCTCTGAATAATTTTGCCTTTTTTGCTTGCTTTCTTCTTCTTCTTTTTTTTTGCTTACAGTATATCTTGGAGATTATTTCACACCGGAAGTAGAAGAAACTATGTCCCAGTCCCAAGGAGAGTATCCCAGTGAGACCTGAGGAGAAGACTGGACTAGAGCATTTTCTCTACCCTCTTCCTTCAGGATGTCACAAGTATTGTTGTTCAGTCGCTCGGGCATGTCTGCCTCTTTGTGACCCCATAGACTGTATAGCATGCCAGGCTCCTCTGTCCTTCACTATCTCCTAGAATTTGCTCAAATTCATGTCCATTGAGTCAGTGATGCCATCCTCATCCTCAGCTACCAGCTTCTCCTCCTGCCTTCAATCTTTCCCAGAATCAGGTCTTTTCCAATGAGTCTGCTCTTCGAATCAGGTGGTCAAAGTATTGGAGCTTCAGCATCAGTCCTTCCAATGAATATTCAGGGTTGTTTTCCTTTAGCATTGACCACAAGTATTACTGTGACTATTTATTTAACATCTTTCTCCCTGACTAGGCTGGAGACTTCATGAGGGGAGTGTGATGCCTGTGTGGTCCCCTGCTGGATCCTCAGTGTCTGCTGCAGCACCCAGAACTTGGCAGATGCTCAGCATCCAGTGCACGATGAGAACACATGATGCTCCTTTATGGCTCTTCCACGCTTCCCATTTCTTTTCTCCACACTGGTGTCCCCAGCTCGGATTGAACCAAGGTGATAGCTACCTCCCAACTATTCTAGACAAAGCCCCATCTTTAAAGATTCCGAATCTCTTATGGCATGGTTTGGTTTCCTTCATGTGGCCTACAATGCCCTATAGGATCTAACCTGCCTACTGCTCCAGCCTCCTCATTCATACACTCTCTCCCTCCCTGTGTTCCATTCCAACTTCTGTGCTTCCTCTCCCTGCCCACCCCAGCCTCAGGGCCTTTGCACACTCTGTTTCCTCTGCAGGGAATGTTCTTCCCAGCACTCCCTCTGCCCTGCCATCCTGCTCCCCTTCCCCACCTCCAACTCAGACCTTTACCCTATTCGAGTCTACTCTTTCTTCTGCCATCAACTTGACCATCATTCCAAAGAGAAGCCCCCGATACCTGGACTAGCATTGGTCCCTCAAATACCCACACACCTTCTCTGGAGGCTTCATCACAAATTGCATTTTGTTTAATGTCTGTTTTCCTTGCTAGACTCTAAGCAGAGATCACCAATAACGATCCTATGCACTGCCACATCTCAGTGCCAAATAGATGGTGTGTGCTCAATAAATATTTAAGAAATGAATGGTCAGTGAACATCATATTGTCTCCAACTTCAAATTGTCAATGGTTCCTCATAGCTTCGAGGGTAATTGAGCATCCATGGCCCACCATGATCCAGCTTTCATCAACCTCTCTGTCTTAGGCCTAAACCCTTAGCCTCAGCCAGAACAAAAAGCTTGTTGTTCCCCAGATGCATCATGTTGTTTTAGAATTCGATGCCTCTCACAGACTATTCCTTCTGCCGGCTATGCTGTTCTTTTTATGAACTCCCAACCTATTCTCCAAACAAATTAGGGAGTCGGCCCTCCTGCATCCCATCCTGATTTGGGGGTCTTTCACTGGTGTTCCCATGACAATCCTTCAGGGCTCCTTACAGCTGCTTCACCCACTTCATTTCAATTTCTTGCCTTTTCTGGCTCCACCTTCTCATTTTCTCCCCTTGGTCCTCTTCCTTTGCCCAGCCCTCAAATGCTGGTGTTTCCCAGGGTTGGGATTTCAACTCTCTTCTTTGCTTCTTCTGTACAAATTACACAGGTAAGACCCTCCTGACCCAGGATTCCAACCACCACCTGTGTGCTTATGACTCCCCAGCTCACTTCTCTATCCTGGTTTCTCCTTCTGAACTCCAGACCCATTATGCCAAGTGCCCAGGGACTTCCCTACTTGGGTGACCCATAGGCCTTACTGTATATCATAATAATGTAAAGAACTAAAATCGGGACTTCCCTGGAGCTCCAGTAGCTAAGACTCTGTGCTCCCAATGCAAGGGGCCCAGGGTTTGATCTCTGGTTAGGGAACTAGATCCCACATGCTGCAACTAAGACTCAGCACAGCCAGATGAAAAAAAACAAAAGAAACTGAAATCATTTTTTCCTACTCCTAAGCCAGCTCCTCCCCTATGTATAATTGTTCCATCATCGGCACCAACTTCTACCCAGTCAGTCCAGCCTGAATGCAGAGAGGCATCCCAGAGTACTCTCTTCCCTTTATGGTTCTCCCTGCCCCTACCCAGTTTTCAAGTCATTAACCAAGACCTAATAATTCTACCTTCTAATTATCTTGTGACTCTCTCCCATCCCCCTCATTCTTACCAAATGGCTTTGCTTCAGCCCTCATCATGTCTTTACTGGATAACTGCAGTCACATCTAACTCATCTCTGAAACCAAACCTGGTGCCTCTCAAGCCACCCTCTATGACTGCGGTCAGAGTGATGGTTCTAAAAACCAAATTTGATCATGCCAGTGCCCTGCTTCAAATCCGTCAGCAATTCCCCAAGCCTTCACGTTCCTTAGCCCTGCCCACAATCCCTTCCATCTGGCCCTTGCTGATCTATGCAGTCTTATCTGTCAACAGTCCTCCACATGGAACCACCTGCTGTTCCGTGCACGCGCCCTCTTCACCCTGCTCCACACCACTGCACCATGGTTCTCCTACTTTCTCCTCTGGGGACTCTACCCCCTACACACTTACTTGCCTCTTCACTCCTTCTTGTCTTTTTAGACTCAGCTCAGGTATTAATTATCTCCTTGGGGAAGCCTTCCCTAACCACCATCCCCCAAGGCTTTGTTAGCTGCTACTCCTAAATTCTCTGAGAGAAACCATCATGTTGTTTGTCATTTGTTTATTTGTCTGTCTCCTCTGCTAGGCAGTGAGGTCCTCTGGGACAGGGGGCAAATATTATTTATTTGTGTATCCCCAGCACTCGGTAAAAAGAACAATACATAGTAGGTGGTTGATCAACGTTTGGTGAAAGAATAAACAGTAGTATACCTTTATGAAATATGCCAGGACGAGGCTGGATTTCAACCACCCTTGAGTGCTAAAACCATGGGGACATCTCCCTTAATCTTCAGCCGTCATCAATCCCAGGGATGGAGAAGATATTTCCTACCCTCCAGGCCTCCCAGTCTGCCTGAACTTCAAATTACTCCCAGCCCTGACTTCTCCCCTTGCATTCTAGATTCCTAGATATAACCATCTACTTGACACTTTCTCTTGGATGCGTAGGATGTTAAGTCTACCTTAATATAACCAGCTCTAAATTCCTCCCCCCGCCCAAACCTGTTCCTCTACAGTCTTTATGATCTCAAAAAATGGCAACACCTTCCAATCTGTTGCTCAGGTCAGAACCGTTGAGGTCATCTGAGTCTCATTTTTCATACTCCCTGTCTGAGCTAACAGCACATATTGTTGGCTTCCTGGTGGAAATCCATTTAGAATCCAACCACATCTCCCCACCACCATGCCCTCCACCCCAGCCCAAGCCTCCACCCCTCGAAGCCTGATTGTTGTAATCTCTCAGGTGGTATCCTGCTTCCACACAGATTAATCTCCAAATGGCAGCCTGTGGCAGCTCTCCAGGGGTGTTTTATTTCACTTAAGCTGAAAGCCAGGGTCCTTTTGATGGCCTCTGAGACCTTTCCTTGGTGAATGGCTTCCTGTTACTTCCCTGTTACTTCTCTGACTTCATCTCCCACTCCTCACCTCCTTCCTTGCTCTGCTCTGGTGACACTGACTTCCTTGCTGTTCCTCAAACATGCCAGGTCTTCTCATTTTCTGGTCCCACCACCTGGAACAACTCTTTCCTCCAGATATTTATATTTCATTCCCTTTCAATACTTAGGTCCCTGCTAAAAGCTTACTTTATCAGAGAGGCCTTCTCTCACCCCTCTACTGAAACACCAGCTCCTTACAATCACTTTCTATCCCCTTATTCTTCTTTACTCTATATTATATATATTTGATATATAGCATCTCTTTGCTTATTTATTTACTCCATACTCCCCCACTCCCATCTTCCTTAGGATGGGGAAGACTCTTGGCCCTCCAGGCTTCATCCCCCCCAATACTTGGCAGGCAGTTTGGCTCCCGGCCACTCACCAGCCGGGAACTGTACAGGGGTGATTTGATGGGTGTGGCCACGGGGCAGTTGATTCTCTTCTCCTTTTGTCGTCGGTTGCAGAACCAGACCCTCACCACCTCCTTCTCCATGGACAACTGCTCTGCAATCATGGAGATCTCCTCAGAGCTGGGTTTGGGGTTCTACAGAAACCAAAGGGACAGAGTCATCAGGTGGCGAAGGGAACAGGACCAAGAATCGAAGGTGGGGGAGAGACGTTCCAGGAAGCAGGATAGAACAATAGATGGAGCAAAAGCTTTAGAATCAGACCTAAGATGGAATAGGGATTTTAGCCTTTACTCTGTAGCCTCAGGAAATTTTCCAAACCTCTCTGAGCGTCAGTTTTACCATCTACGAAAGCAGAGTAATAATGACTACTGTACAGGATTATTGTGAAGACTGAAGGAGCAAATGTGTGTCAGCTGCCAAGTGCAGGGCCTGACCCAGGGTGGAGGCTCTTGTCTCACTTCTTCTCCAGGAGAAGTTCTGAAAAAAGAAGCTGATGAGCTTGGTAGGGCAGGCTGAATCCCTAGAACCTATGTTGCCCTCTTTCCTCATAATCTGAGGAAAACTTCTCTCAGCTGGTTTCTTCCTGCCTACCTCAGAATAGGAAATGATAGAGTTAAAACATGTGGACCCATCAAGACTATAGAGGAGATGAGTGTGTGTGTGTGTGTGTGTGTGTGTGTGTGTGTGTGTGTGTGTGTGTGTGTGTGTGTGTGCGCTAGTGGATAAGTAGCGTCTGATTTTTTGCAGCTCCATGGACTGTAGCCTGCCAGGCTCTTCTGTCCATGGAATTTCCCAGGCAAGAGTACTGGAGTGGGTTACCGTTTCCTTCTCCATGGGATCTTCCCAACCCAGGGACTGAACCTGCATCTCTTATGTCTCCTGCATTGGCAGGTGGATTCTTTCCCACTGAGCCATCAGGGAAGCCCATACATTTGTATACACACTCAAAATGTATATATATTTTTTCACTCCTTTGTTTTGACTGCTTCCACCCCCAACTCAATCTTTGATCTTAGCTCCCTTTCTCTCCTTTCTACAGCCTCCCTTACTCTTGCTGCTCTGAGGAACTTCAGCAAAAGGAAAAGCCAACTTTCATCATCCTGCCAGCAGGATGCAGCCATCAAGTCCTCAGTCACATGCGTGGGGGAATCTGCTGGGGAGGCAGCAGACCTGGAGACCTGGGGCCTGCAAGGCGGAACTAGGCCACGGGCACATCCTTGAGGGACCTGAGTGGTGTGGATGGAAACTCTGGAGGCTGGTCCCTAAGAGACCCTTTTTAAAGGCTCTTTAGGCCACACATGTTTATCCATCTTCTCTTACCCAGCTCCCACGGGGTACATAACTGGTATCATTAGCTTCCACATATTGGCTCCAGAAAACACTTTTGCTGCAAGTTCAAAACAATGTGTGTATGTAATATGGTGGGTTTGGGTAGACTCCGGGAGTTGGTGATGGACAGGGAGGCCTGGCGTACTGCAATTCATGGGGTCGCAAAGAGTCGGACACGACTGAGCGACTGAACTGAACTGAATATGATCACAAATATTTAAGTGTATGTGAAATGAAAGTGTTAGTCGCTCAGTCATGTCTGATTCTTTACAACTCCCTGGACTGTAGCCTGTCAGGCTCCTCTGTCCATGGAATTCTCCAGGCAAGAATGCTGGAGTGGGTTGTCATCTCCTTCTCCAGGGGATCTTCCCAACCCAGGGATCAAACCCAGGTTTCCTGCATTGCAGGCAGATTCTTTACCGTCCGAGCCATCAGGCAAGCAAGTGTACGCAGAAGAAAGAAATACAAGGACATACATAGATGACATTTGATGGTGAATTTTTTTCCTACTTCCCTGCATTTTCCAAATTCTTTACAATGAGTATTTATTTTATGTATATAATTTGAAAAGTACAAAGTAATGTGAGGAAGGTAAAGAATATATATACAATGTCCTGGCTTTGCTTCCTTTATCTCAATTGGATACAAAGATACCCTCTCCACTAAGATTCTAGGTCCCAGTCAAAATCTTTCGGCTGGAGGGATCATGGGTGCCAAATAGAGGTCAGAGCCAGCAGGGTCCCTGGGAGAGGAAGTTTCTGGAACCTAGCCTGTCGCTCAAACACCTGGGCGCCTGGAGAAGGAGCAGGTCTTTGTTTTCTGACTCTTTCCCAGGGCAGGTGTTGGGAGAGTCGGGGGTGGTGCCGAGGGACCTGTACGTGTGTGCTCACCCTCCTGTGCGTCAGCCCACTTGCCCCCACCCCAAGGAGCTGCTCACATCTTGAAATCTCTTCTCCAGAGTCAGACGGATGTTGGTCTCGATGCTGGTCCGCTTCTTCCTCTTCCTCCCGAACACCTCGCTGAGGGCGGGGTAAGAGTTGGGGGTGCTGATGGAGGGGTCCGACGGGGAGGACTCTGTGCGGAGCGGGAGAGGAGAGGAGGCTCAGAGAGGGGAAGGCAGCCAGTGCAGGCTCTGTCTCCCTGGACCTGAGGCCCCATGACCCTTCCCCAGCAGGTCCGCGGCCCCTCCCCCACACCGGGGAGCAGGAACAGCCTGAGAATCCCGCTTCTCCTTGCTGCTCCGGGCAAAGGTCCTCCACGCCTCCCACCTTGGTGCCTCCAGTGTTTGCGGTCATGGTTCAGGGACACCCAGACATCAGCGGCATGTGTGGGTGTGAGTGGGTGAGGGCAGGGCTCCAAGTGGCACTCACGGGTCTGTCTTTTACAAGGAGGCCTGGATGTGAATCCTGAGGGAAATGGGAACTGGGGTTTTGAGCTAAAAGTGATGGCCCTTGGCGGCTGGAGGCTGGTGTGGGGCCACTTCCTTTGCAGCGTGAGTGCTGCAGCTGAGGTGGTGTGAGGGGTCGACTGGGAGGGCCTTCTGGAAGCATTCAGGCACAGACAGGGAGTCACGCTAGAAGAGATCTGCAAGGTCCTTTCCCAAAGATCCTAAGACTGTCTGGTCATCTCTCTCAGTTCAGCGCCTCAATAAAACCTGCCAAAGGGACAGCCTGGTGGGGACCCTTCCTTACCCCCTCCCTTGTTTCCATGTGGAGGGACTTCCGAGAGGGTCACAGCCTTGGCTGCCCATCTCCCACTCTCCTCTTTCTCCATAGTAACCACTGGGAAGTGAGGTGTTAGTCACTCAGTCGTGTCTGACTCCTTGTGACCCCATGGACTATAGCCCACCAGGCTCCTCTGTCCATGGGATTCTCCAGGCAAGAATACTGGAGTGGGTTGCCATTCCCTTCTCCAGGGGATCTTCATGACCCAGGGATCAAACCCGAGTCTCCTACACTGCAGGCAGAATCTTTACCATCTGAGCCACCAGGGAAGCCCCATAGTAACCATTAACCCGCACTATCTACAGACTAGAGCCCAGCCCCATAACTGACTCTGCTACTCCCTCTCCACCGAGACCAGTGGTTCTCACCCTGGGATGATTTTGTACTACCTTCACCCTTCCCTCGGGGACATCTGGCACTATCTGGTGACATTTTGGATGTTACAGCAGGGGACAGGCATCTAGTGTGTAGAGACCAAGATGCTGCTAAATAGCCTATAATTCATGGGACAGAGGCCTCCATGAAAAAGTACTATCTGTCCCAAGATACTGCTAATGTGTAGTTAAGAACCCTGCCCCAAGCTGTTCCCTGACACCAAACTCTTCCATTCATTATTCCAAATGTTTTGCCCTTGGCTTATACCCTGGGCCTCCTGGAATTGCCTCCATGGCCACCACGCCTGACTGAATCCTCCTGCAAACCCCACTCCTGCTGGAACACTTTCCCAATCAGTCTAGCTCTCAGTAACTTCCTGCCCTCTGAAAACCTACTCAAGAATTTGCCAGATAAAGATCTTTTGTTGTGCCTGTTGCTGCCTCCTCCCAGCCATGAGACCCTGAAGAACCCCCTTCCCTATCCCCCTGCCCTAGACCCAGTCCAGACAGTAGTCTGGATGTGTTGGCTCTGCAGACCCCACCTTTGTCTCTGGTGAGCAGTCCTATGGTGAAGCCAGGCAGGTTTGGAGTAGGGAATAAAATGGGGCAAGTCTTTATGGCCACAGACCTAGAGCCATATCCTCCACGGCTTTTTCCATAATGAAGCTGACATCTTCATCTCTATTAGCCTGTCTCTGGTGTCTTATTTTTCTGTTGGTTCCAGACTCAGGAGGAGAGGAAAGGGCCCTGTGCATTGACCACTGAAAGCCCCAGCATAGACCAGTTACCAGCCCCTTTCTGAAGACCTCCTAAGGCAGGGGTCCCCCACCTCTGGGATCTAATGCCTGATGATCTGAGGTGGAGCTGATGTAATAATAATAGAAATAAAGTGCACAATAAATGTAATGCACTTGAATCATCCTGAAACTACTCCCCAAGCCTGGGTCTGTGAAAATTTGTCTTCCATGAAAACCAGTCCCTGGAGCCTGAAAGGCTGGGGACCACTGCTCTAAGGCACCATCCATCATCATGTCCCCAAGGCCTACCTGCATCGTTCAGCCACTTCTCCAGCAGCGGCTTGAGCTTGCACATGTTCTTGAAGCTCAGATTGAGGGCCTCAAACCGTGAGATAGTTGTCTGGCTGAAGTCGTTACCATACAGCTTTCCCATGGCCAGACCCACATCTCCCTGCACGTGGGGGTGGAGAAGAAGGAACTTGATTGACAGGTCCCTTCTCCCCTTTGTCCACATCCCCCACCATCCTAGCTCCTCGCCACACCTTTCGAGCTCTCACTCATCACTCTGGCTCCCTTCCAGGTTTCTTCCTCTAAGATGGAAACCTAGTTACTTCTCTCTTTAGACTCTGAGTGGTCTGTGCCTTGCCCCTGGCCTGGCTCTCATTCCTCGCCCCCTCCACCAGCAGGGTCCCTGGCTTCCCTACCAATGACAACTGTGCCCCATTGTTAGGGGACACAGGAGCACAATGGGTTTGTCCCAAACACCATGAGCTTGAGTAGCTCTTAAACCTACACTTAGGAAGTCCAGTCTCTACACACTCAGCCCAAGTTCTTCCACCTCCTCAGTCCCAAACCAAACCTGTGTGAAGCCCAGCTTAATGCGCCTCTGCTTGAAGGTCTTGGCAAACTTCTCCAGCTCCTCCAGGTCACTGGGCTCATCAGATCCTCCAGCACTGGGGAGATGCTTGGGCACCGGGAGATGCTGAGATGCTTCCAGATGGGGTTCTAAAGAAGATCCTGGTAGCCCAGGGCGCCCAACTGCCTAAGAGGAGACACACACCAGGCTCACCCACAAATAGTCAACAGATGAAATGGCATTCTCTGAGCTTTTTGCACTAAAGGCCCGCTTAGAGGCTAACAGGTTGGATTCCTATTATCTCAGTGTTGTGGAAGTGGAAATTGGAGTTTCTGTGAAGGGACTGGGCTTCCCTGGTGGCTCAGTGGTAAAGAATCCCCGCCAATGCAGGAGATGCGGGTTTGATTACTGGGTCGGGAAGATCCCTTAGAGAAGGAAATGGCAACCCACTCCAGTATACTTGCCTGGGAAATCCCACGGACAGAGAAGCCTGGTGGGCTATAGCCCATGAGGTCACTCAGACATGACTAAACAACAACATGAAGGGACCAGCAGGAGCAGCTGGGGCAGAAAGTGTGTGGGACAGGGCAGCTGGGGCAGCAAGAGTGTGGGACAGGGCAGTGGCCTTTCTGGGTTTTAGTCTATGACTCACAGTTTGACTCTGAGCAGGTAACTTCCTCCTTTCAGTTTTCCACCGTAAAAGGAGTTAGCAGGGTTGTCTACAAAGATCCCCAAAACAAATCTCAAACTGGGATAAGGAAAAGGTTGTTTGTCTTGTCTGTTCTTTTCCACAAAGCAAAGTGACTGAGGTGTTCAACAGGCATTAACTGAAGATAACAGAGGGCATCTGAGACTCATTATGTTTAAGGAATTTCCATAAAATTCCAAACTTTCGTGACCTCCATTTTACTTTCTAAACCATCATTTTCTTTCATGAGAATATTTTGCTTTCTGCTTTTTTTTTTTTTAATCAAAGGTATTCCACTGCTATCCCAGTGCCCCTTGATCGCCTTCATGGCTGTCAGGAGATATTCTTTCTTTAGTTTATTTTCATAGGGAACAGACTCTTACACCTGGAATCCAATTTATGTCTTTTGGGATCAGGAGTAAATCCAACTTGTCCATGGAAAAGGAATGGAACCCAGGTTTGGGGTCCTAAGGGGCTTGTGTCCAGGGCAGCGGCTGCTACCCATGTGGATGATGTGGCCTAAGTCCACTCTTTTATCTTCCTTCCCAGTTTACTCTTTTCTGAGACTTGGGTTAACTTTAGTCTTTTCTTCAGGCTTCTTATTCAGACAGGCAGCCTTGTGATGACCAGAGAAAAGTTAAGGACTCTTTTCCCCAAGGGAGGTTCTTTTAGAACAGAATGATTTGAAACCATTAGGCTTTGAACCTTTTCAGTGGGGGACTGGGTGGCACAGACCAGATCCTCAGGACAAAGCCTATCTCCCACCTCCACATCCAGTCAGCTGCAGAACTGCTTTGAGTCAGCTTCCCCCACATCCTCTGTCAGCCCCTCCTTTCTGCCCTTACTTGTTGCTGTTCAGTTACTCAGTCCTGTCTGACTCTTCGACCCCATGGACTGCAGCACACCAGGCTTCCCTGTCCTTCACTGTCTCTTGGAGTTTGCTCAAACTCATGTCCATTGAGTCAGTGATGCTGTCTAACCATCTCATCCTCTACCCTTACTGCTACCACTCTAAGCAGCTCTCTTTACTGCTGCCCCAGGATGATCTTAATAATCTTCCAAACAGTCCTTCTGCTTCTGGTCTCGCTCGGCTCTTATGTTATAAGTCACGTGAGTTGATATTCAGAACCCTCTAAGATTTATTCCAGATCTAAGTCTGTGGGGATGAGATTCCGCTAGTAGCAAGGAAGAGGTCTGAGAGCTCAGGACATCGGTGTCCTCGTTTCTATTAGCCACTAGGTGGCACCCTTGGCTCTTCCAGAAGTTAAGTGGACTCTAGCACTGTAAAGCCAGGGGCAATCCGTGGGGATATTAGCACAGAAAAGGGTTTAGGATCTCTGCAGTCATTCCCAGCTCTTCTACATGTCGGATTCTGCAGAGCCATCTCATGCAATGGTGCAGGGGTTAACTGCATGGGGGCAGCTAAATGAGGGGAGGGGTGGCAGCTCTGATGTAACTCCAGCTGCTCTGGCCAAGCCACATTCCCTGGTGTGAGGCTGCCTCTGGCCAGAGGAAGCAGTGCCTTTTTTTCTCACTGGCAAACAAGTGCTGTGTTTTTTTTTTTATTTTTTTGGCCCTGCCACGTGGCATATGAAATCTGTTTCCTGACTAGGGATCGAACCTGTGCTTCCTGCAGTGGAAGCGCAGAGTTCCCTGGTGGTGGTTCCCTGGACCACCAGGGAAGTCCCTCAAAAGAACGATTCTTAAGAGAGGCCCAGAGATGAGAGACCCTGTCTTAGTGTTCTCCTGATATCAAGCCTGTGGATCTCTGGTCTCCCCCTTGGGACTTGAGAGCACCAGGATGGCTGGTGGTCACCTTGGTGTCCCTGGAAAGTTAGCTGAGCCCTGCAGAGGACTGATGCAGGGGCCTGGTTGGGGATGGAGTGGAATGCCCGCGTCCAGAGCAGGCTAGCCCAGGAGCTGGAATCTCTGGCTTCTAATTCTGGCTCCACAAGCGACACTGGGTCACTCATTTCCTCTGACTGTGGCTTGAATTTCCCCCTCTGTGTCAATGGGGACAATCCCTTGCTATTCCCTCTCCCCGGAGGGAGAAACCAGGGAGCTTAACCCCATCAAGAGCTGAGAAGTTCCTAGAGGGGACAGGAGGAGCTTAACTCCATCAAGAGCTGAGAAGTTCCTAGAGGGACAGGAGGAGCACGCATGTTTACCTGGGATGCCAGGCCAGGCCCCGTCTGCGGGAGGAGGAGGGAGCTCTGTTGCTGCGGAAAGGGGAGAAGATTTGGCTGCAGACCTGGGTGAAAAGGGAAGAACAAAGCAACAAACGCATAAAATCCAGGCCAGCTGAAAGACATGCTCTACCTGATAACCATCCCCACACCTCTGCTACTTAATCCCCCCAACCCCCCCTGGAGCCCCGAGGAGAGGCCCCCACGGACACTGTCAGGATTGCCACACACAGGTGGAGGCGAATCAGACATGGGGATAAACAGATGTAAACAGCAGTCCCCAAACCAGTCCTTTTGCTTGCCTGTCTGCCTGCCTGGAGTGGTACAAAGGCTGAGGAGGGTCAAGGAAACCAGCTCTGGGATCTGATAACCAGGCCTGAAGAAACCCAAGGTGGGAAGGAAATGAGGGGGGTGACTACTCAGAATTCAAGCTGGGGCTGAAGGTTTTCGTTTTGCCTGCAGAAGTAGCTGGGATGGCTAGAGAGGCCTAGCCACATCTGCAAAGATGCCAGGTCAAAGAAATGGAGCCATACAGCTCTGAAGGGCAGCAGACAAGTGCCAGAGGCTCTTGGCAGGACCCAGACACCATACACTTGGGAGGAAGGGCTAAGAGAGAGAAGGGAAGAGCCCAGGCCAAGCTTCTGGCAACTCTCTCTGGTGGTATGGACTCTACCTGCTTGTTCACACTGCCTGAGGTCTGCTTCCTCCTTCTTGCTCCAGGAAAACTGTCCATGAAGCTCTCTGCTTGGTTGGTGGGCATGACAATGGCCTCCCTCTAAGAGCCACAGCCAGGAACTGTCACTCTCATTATGGGAATGGAGCCATCTGACTACCAAAGCACATGACGGGGCAGGTCACCCCATGCACTCAGCACAGAGCAGAACCTTGGGGTCTCTGTGGTCCCTAAGCTGTTCTGGGTCACTGATATGCAGCATCTACTGAGGCTAACCACTGTATTCTTCAGAATGAAAGATGCTACACATCAGTGACCCAGAACAGCTTAGGGACCACAGAGACCCTGAAGGCTTAATTTTTCCTTATTAAAATACATAGGCAAGAAAAATAAAATACATAGGCAAATTTGCAGCAACATGGATGGACCTAGAGATGGTCTTTTTGAATGAAGTAAGTCAGATAGAGAAGAAATATCCTATGACATCCTTTGTATATGCAATCTGAAGAGAAATGATTTACCCCAGACAAATGAACTTATTTACAAAACAGAAAGAGATCACTGGCTTAGAGAACAAACTTATGGTTGCTGGAGGAATAATGGGGGGGGGGGAAGGGACAGCTAGGGAGTTTGGGATGGACATGTACACACCACTGTATTTAAAATGGATACCTAACAAGGACCTACTGTACAGCACAGGGTACTCTGCTCATTGTTTTGTGGCAGCCTGGATGGGAGGGGAGTTCAGGGGAGAATGGATACATGTGTATGTATGGTTGAGTCCCTTCACTGTTCACCGGAAACTATCATAACATTGTTAACTGGCTATATCCCAAGACAAAATAAAATGTGTTTTTTTTTAAATAATAATAAAGTTAAAAAAATACATAAGCAAGAAACTCCTATAAGGAACCCTGTACTGAGAGTCAGAGGCATGAGTACTAATAGTGATCTGACATTTACATTGCATTTTGAAATGTACAAAGCCCTCTCACATGCATCATTTCAAATGACTCTCAGTAACCTTGTGAGGCAGAGTTTTACTATGATTCCATTTTTAGGGAGGAGAAAAAGGGATCTCAGAGAGGTCAGGTAAGGTTCTCAAGGAGACCCAGCTAGTAAGTGACTTTTTTTAACCAATGACTTTTTCTGATTCCAGATACTAAACTGTATTCCCCCTCTGTGTCACACACTAGCTTCATTGGTTATATGCCTGAGCCAGTTTCACAGTACCATTTTTCAAAAAGAAAGAGAATTAACTGTTATCTTCCCTTTCCTATGCCAGGAGTAGGATGTGTACTGTTTAGTGAATGCAGAGACTCACAGATTCACCTTTGTCCTCATTCATCATCATCATAACACTCTGAGATGACTTGGAACCTAAGTGTACCTATCACTGGGGCAGGTGCTAAGGACAGAAGGCAAGATTGTGTTTTCGTTGGGTTCTGGATCTCCAAAGCCTCTCTTTGGGATTTGAACAATGGAGGGAAGCTTAGACTTCATCACTTTCAGCTCCAGTTGGTGGAGGCGGGAGAGGACGAGGCAGTACCATGCAATGCCAAAAAAAATGGGTTTCTGACAGACTGTTACAGAACTTTCTAGTAGGTGACCTTTCTAGTAGGTGACACTGGTGACCTACCATTCGAGGTTATTGTTAAAGATGTCAGAAAAATCCCTCCACAGAACTCCTGGCATATCAACCTCAAGAAATGTTAGTTATTACTGTGAATATTCTAATCTGCTTGTTCTTGGCCAAGGAGGAGTTCTCTGCGAGGAACTTTCCGTGGGAGGAAACCCGTGAATGCTCTGCATAGCCGGTGGGTGGCGCTGCCGCCCCACACAAACGGAATTCCAGCTCCCCGAGGGCGGGCGTCTGTTTCCACATACTGAGTCCTGGGGAGGTTTCCGAGGAACTGGGACTGCGTTTCCCAAAGAGCTTCTCCTTCCTCGCTCTGCCCCGGCTCTGCCACCCTTCACCTTCGGTCTCAACTGGTCATCAAATTAAGGAAGATGGGAGAGGGAAGAGGAGAAAGATTCTCAACCTGAAGGGCAATACCAGGTCCCTTCCTCAGGCCCTGAGCTGGATAAGCCGCTCTTAATACCACTGACCCTAATGTGGCACTAGTGGTAAAGAACCCGCTTGCCAGTGCAGGAGACATAAGAGACTTGGGTTCGACCCCTGAGTGGAGAAGATTACCCTGGAGAAGGGAACTGCATCCCACTCCAGTATTCTTGCCTGGAGAATCCCATGGATTCTCCAGAGAGTTGCCAAGAGCTAGACATGACTGAAGTGACTTAGCACACACACATGCACATGAGTTGGTCACCCACACCCCACACTTGGGTCCCAGCAGGCAGGAGTAGCCCTTTACCACCCTTGCCTATATAGAAAACCCCCAGGGTTCTCACCTTGCTGCCCAGGCTGGGTCTGAGATAGCAGGAACTGGGAAACAGACTGTAGGTGTCCGGGAACCAGCACGAGCTGCTGGAGTGGGTGGAGGGAGGCCATGTCCTATGCGGGGAGACACAGACATCATAGAATTTACAAGCTGGGAGCGTGGGCTCCATCCACCCGCTGCCCGTCTGTCCCAAGGGTATCCACTGGGAGCTTGCCCTATGCCTCTGTGTGTCCCTGTATTTGGCACATAGCAGCTACCCCGTTTATGCTGCTGTTGGTACACCGCCTGCCCTCAGTCAAGCCGTGCCTTGCAGCCTGTTGTTACTTAACCTTGCCTTGTTATTTAACTTTCGTGTGTGTCAGAATTGTCTCCCAGCTAGACTGATAATGCTCCGAGGACACAGACTGTGGGTATTACCCATCTCTCAGAGGTTTACCCTAGAAATGATACGCAATCCACATTTTTTTTTAATCTCATGCCATTTGATTATACTAAAAGCCATTTTTATCTTGGCTGTTTTCAGGGTCTAAACCATTCCTGGAGGAAGAGGCCTGTTACTTGCTCTTAATAAAAACGCTTTGATGAAACAGAAAGTCCATTTCCCCTTGGGGTTCCTCCCATTAGTCCCTGCAAAGAGAAATACCAGTCCCAATATCCAGGGACCTGGGAGTCCTCTGTGATCTGGACCCACGGGAGTCTGTGATCCCCACAGGACCGAGCTTAGGTCTGTGCACAAAGAAAAGACTTAGTAAATCCTTGCTGAAAAGAAGTGAAAGAATAAATGCATGTTCTATCCTTAAATATTTCCAGGGAAGGGGTGGCTCTTTCTTCCCTGGGGGAATCCATATCAAAGCAGAGACTCACCCTGTGGACACCCAGCCTTCTCAGACATTTGTCATTACTGTTTCAGGAGCCTCTTTATTCCTTCTAGCTTGACAAACTCTTGAGGAAGGAGAATGGGCTTAGCGGGGACAGAAGTGCTCTGTAACCAAAGCTGTCATCGTGGGGCTCCACTGAATATGGCTGGCAGACCCCAGCCTCACAGCTGCGAGCTCCATCATTTTGGCAAGACAGGCTGCTTTTTCTCCCAGAGGGGTGCAGACCTCCCTCTTGCATAAGTAGCGAGGCTTCATCTTTCTGAGGATTGTCTGGTAACCCTAGCCCCATCTCAGACATCCAAGTTTCCCTGCAGGGGATTCTTTGGCCCGATCTGGATGCACTGAGAGCCAGGTCCAGAGGTGAAGTGTTTTGCAGGAGGCTCGCCTGAAACTCACTGGTCCACTGAGACTATTAGGGCTCCCCGACTCGAGCTGGCATTTACCCCAGACATTTGGTTTCCGGGCATCATGGCAGGTCCTTGACTCAGGTGGCATGGTCGATGAGAGAGAGTCTGCTGCAGGGAGTCGCTAAGGTCTTCAGTTTTAATCTGTAAGCAGAGGCAGGGAGAAGAAGCATCAGTTCAGGACCCCTCAGGCAGACGGAAGGGGAAACTCAGAGAAGACGGAGGCAGATGTTCAACAAGCCCTGAGAGTCAAAGAACTCGCTCAGCACCTATTGGGCTGCAACTTGATTTTCCTGCCTGTGTGAGTCCTTTAGGTCAGGGCAGCTGGTGAGGGACAGAGGTTGAGAGGCTCTCAGGGGTAAATGTCCTCGAGACGGGGGATCCACCTGGATTGATTGCTCCTGAACACCATGGCCTGTACTGGTATGTACAGCAATACGTACAGCAAATGTTCTTCCTCACTAAAACTCAAAAAATGAGGAATTTTTGTAGTAACTTCAAACATTTCTTTCAGATTGTTAGATGATATCCTTTTTTCTTGAGGGTGGCATGTTAGAATTTCTTTTTGGAAATGATAGTGCTCCTCAATGGCATTTTTATTTCATTTCATTTATTTATTTATTTATTTACGGCTGAGCTGGGTCCCCACTGCTGTGCAGGTTTTTCTCTAGTTGTGGGGAGCGGGGGCTGCTCTCCAGATGCAGTGCATGGGCCTCTCTTGTTGTGGAGCATGGGCTTTAGAGTGCACAGGCTTCACAGGCTTCAGTAGTTGCAGTTTGAGAGCTCAGTAGTTGTGGTGGGCTTAGTTACTTCACAGCATGTGGGATCTTCCCAGATCAGGGATCAAACCCATGTCTCCTGCATTGGCAGGTGGATTCTTTACCACTGAGCCACCAGGGAAGCCCCTTAAATGGTATTTTTAAAACTCTCCACTTTATAAAGTTTAAAAAAAAAAAAAAAAAAGGAAAAGGCAATTCTTTACCAATCTCCCTTATTTTCTGTTTTTTATTTCCCTGGTCCACAAAATCCCAAAGTCTGGGAATCAGCTTCCCTCCATCTCCTCCTGTTTTCTACACTAACCTGCCCTCTGTGAGCTGAGTTGCTTTGGAAGTCAGCTTATTTAGCCATGCAGCTTGGGTGACAGACCTTGCCTGTCTCCCTACAGGTGGGGACATGCTCCCTCACAGTCACTGCTGAAGTTGCAGCCTGAGGGGCCTGTGGTGGTTTCCACACTCTCTCCAGCCTCTACCACCCTTCAGTGGCAGCACCAACCACCCACCTGTGGGTTTTCCAGGTGTCCAAGGGCAGGGCAGGAAGTTCTACCTGTGCCCACCCCTCCTCCCACCTGGAGAACAACTACCCTCTTGCAGCCTTTCAAAAACTCCATTGTTGGGGTGGAGGGTGGGTAGGGAGTATGCAAGGGACTCTGAATTCATTCAATCCCAGGGAGCTTGGGATCTAGACAGAACCTTATAAAAGACATGGGGGGGGGCGGTGGTACGGCTCTGCTGGAACCTCTTGTCCATAGGAATCTTGGCTTAAACCATTTTCTTGGTCTATGCTGGGAATATCACTGAACATCCTGGAATCTTTCATGTCTGCATTAGTTTAACACAAGTCAAAGGTTCAGACTAACAGCTCTACTTGTGCTCAACTGCTGTGGGAAAATGGTGCTTTGGATCACTGAAGAAAGAATTCCCTTTGGCTGGAGAGTTAGGAAGATCTTGATGAGTGACACAGACCAAGGGGGGAGCCCATGTCCTAATATGGTACCTCGTACCTAGTGGGACCCAAATGCATGTTAACTGAATCAAAGACACAAACAGAGTCTCTCTCCCCATCCTCCATCGGGATACAGTGAGGAAAACATCGAACAGGGAGCTAGAACCTGTTTCTAGTCCTAACTCTGACCCTAGTTTACAACACAACCTTGAGCAATCATTTCATCTCTGTGAGACTTGGTTTCCCCATTCTACGTGATTTTTCTTTCGCTTCTCCAGGTTGCTGCAGCATTCTTAGATAAAGCAGATCTAAACAGTACCAGGAAGCCCTGCTTGCACCGAAAGTGATAAGAAGATGCTCCTTTTAGGGATGGTCTTTACACATCATTCCTCTCTTCCCTCACCTAAGGAGACTATTCTGGAAACTTGGAAGCAAAGAGGAGGAAGTCAGAGTGTCAGAAAGCAGCCTAGTAGGGGCAGAGAGTTAGACATCCAGAAAACTCCAAAGGCACTGCCCCCCACCCCCCCGCCAGGAGTGATCTCCAGAACATCCTCCATCCCCACTCCCAATGCCCTTCAGCTCTTCCCCACCACCACACTTGGCATCTCCATCTAAGAAGCTCTGGTGTCCTAGTTCTTCCCCCAGAAGTTAGAGTTTTCACATCCTAGATTCTGGGGAAACATTCGTTAGCAGATTTTTGAAAGCTCAAAATAGATGATAAACTACTTATTTCAGATCACCACCAAGCTCAAGCTTTGCTCAGAGGGGAGACTTTACTTAAGCAAAGCCTCCCTTCACCACACACCTCTTTTGTAGCCCCCTCGTTCTCCAGGGCATCCCTCATCCCCAGTGGGAATAGGTGAGACAGGATGGAGGAAGGGAGATGGAGGGACAACGTGGAAAATCGGAGCTCACAGCAGGCTGGTGGAACCGCCGCAGGCAGCTTGGCAGGGCTCCAGCTCAGAGGCAAGTGGCAGGGTTCCTTTATAGACTCATTATGCGCAATGGGGAGATAAGAAGGTGCAGCTATGACAGAGCTTGAAAACATGCGCTTTGCCTCCAACCTGAGTGCTATCTGTTAGAATCAGTGCCAGGTCTTCCTGCAACTCCTAATTTCAGAAACCAGTGCCATCATAAAAGAAAATGCACCCTTTCATCTGCTTCCTGGATCAATTGCCCTCCACACTCTTTCAGGGGCCCTGCCGACCTCCCACTTCTGAAAATGAGGTTCCTGATAGCAAAACATTCCCCTGGGTGTTAGCCTGGGGGTGTTCTGACAACTCCGTGTGTTACTCTTCTGAGTTTTTGCTTTATCGACACCTTATTCTTTCATTTTTCATCATTTACTATCCCTTGGGTGTGAGTTGCTGATGGTGAACCCCAAAGAAAGCAATCCTGAACAAACCAATTTGAAAGACAGCAAAGCAGAAGACTTTTCCTGTGACAAGTTCTAAAATCTCCGCTTTGGTCAGTGAGTCTCAGAAAGAGCTGAACTGGACCAGGAGGAGAAGACACAGCAGCAACTGTCTGCTTCCCACGCCCCTCCTGCCCCCTGCACACTTCTCTGATTACTCTCTGAGAGTTCAGAGGCTAAGAAACTAAGAAATCAAGTCCCTTCCAAATCCAAAAATCCCTCTCATGGCTGTCAAATGGAAAAGACTGGAGCCTTTCCAGGCAACTGGGTGTTGGCTGTGGATCGGGACAATGAGATAGAGAGACTTCTGTTGGATCCCATTGACTTATAATGTGAGAACCAGAGGCGAATTGGACAAAAACCCAATTTCCCACATACTTGTGAAAACCCCACCAAACCCGCAGCCTCCCTGAAACCGTGCAGATCATCTGCAGGGTCCCTTTGGAGCGTCTTTTCACGCCAGTAGATTAATTCTCCAGGCCCTGTTGTGATGGACCGATCCCTGGGGACATGAGCCACCACAGAGGGTTCTGCCCCGTCAAGGCCCAGTCAAGGCCATCGATCACTCTGTCCATCTATTAGACACAGTTAGTTTAGGATCTTCTCCACCCATCATGCTATGCAATGGTGTTACACTGAGTCTTGGGTAGTGACCAGAGAGGTAAAGAGGTATCATGGGTGATTATCTTTTCTAATCCCAGTGAACTCCCTGACATCACCTGCTATAGAAAGCAATAAAAAGTCTCATTCTGGGAAAAGAGAGCCCTTTATGATGAACTGGAAACCCTTCAAACATTCCTTACTTACCTTTACCTCCCAGTCAGAAAGTTTGAAGACAAGTGCTTATCTTCCTATCTCACGGAGACCAGGGGTGCTTCAGAGATGGGTGTAAAGTTACACAACAGGGCACTGGCTAAACCCCGACAAGGGAATGGTCCTCTGACCCTCACCTGGCACTCTTTCTACAAAACAGTACTACACACTTTCCGGGGATGAGAGAGAGAACAGACTATAGGTGATGGAAAAGGTGATGCTGTGATCCACACATACACTTGAACCTCCTTATTAACCACCTGATGGGGCACAGGGGGCTGGAGTACTTAGCCTTAGCCCCCTCCCTGTGACATTTCACATGGCCCTCTCCCGGGGGGAAAACAGCCCGACACTAATGAATATATCACTGGTGATGAAAATGATCAAAGCTGTAGTGCCAGTTGCATAACTCGTTTGTGGAAAGTGTTTCATAAACATTTCACAAGAAGGAGAATTTCAAAGCGTGAACATCTCCCAACCTGCCTTCAATTACAGGCAAGATTTTTTTTGTTGTTGTTATTTCTCCCTCCCCCCCTCCCCCCACCGCCGCTTCTATACTTCTCCAGAGTGGTGAAGAAGAGTTTCTGTTTTGTGACTGATCTATAAAAGGGTTGACATACATTTTGCTAATGAACAATTCTTAAAATACATTGCAAGTGGTGGAATGGGGCAGGCAGGTAACTCAGATGAACAAGGCTAAGGGTCCCCTAAGAGATGCTGGCTGTATTTTTGCCCAAGGGACTCTCCTTTCTCCATGGCTCTTGACTGCTTCCCATGAGTGCAAGGCTCCCATCCCTTTGGGTCCCCGTGAGAAGTGCCTGGGGAGAAGAGATGGACTGGATGAGGTCTAGTCAGGTCTATGACAGACCAGCCTAGATGCACCTTCTTTAAAAAACAGTTTTGCGGGTGTTTTCTTTTCAATTAGGTGTGCTGGGTCTTCATTGCGGTGCGAGGGTTTTCTCTGCTGTGGTGAGTGGGGGCTACTCTTTGTTGCGGTGCATGGACTTCCCATTGTGGTAGCTTCTCTTGTAGAGTGGGCTTCCCAAGTACCTTAGTGGTAAAGAATCTGCCTCCAGTGCAGGAGATGCGAGTTTGATCCCTGGGTAGTGAAGATCCCTGGGAGAAGGAAATGGCAACCCATTCCAGCATTCTTGCTTGGGAAATCTCACAGACAGATGAGCTTGGTGGGCTACAGGCCGTGGTGTTGCAAAAGAGTCGGACACAACTTAGCAACTAAACAGTAAGAAATCTTGTTGTAGAGCACAGGCCCTAGGCGTTCAGGCTTCAAGAGCTGCAGCATGTGGGCTCAGGAGTTGTGACACACTAGCTTAGTTGCTCCGAGGCATGTGGAATCTTCCCAGATCAGGGATGGAACCCCTGTCCCCTGCATTGGCAGGTGGATTCTTATCCACAGTACCACCAGAGAAGTTCCTAGATGCACCTTTGCCTATACACTTTGGAATTTTCTCTTGGACAGCACCGAACTTCTAGACAAAAGAGTGATGAAGTGAGGAGACATGGAGTCCTTTAAGAAACATACAATTTCTTAGGAGGGTGGGGCCACTTGGAGTTGTTCCTTCCTGAAAAGAAGCTTTCCATAGAGGCCTCCTTGTTTTTCCTGCTTGTACCTCCTCTGGAAATGCAACATGCTTATCAGTCCTGTTATTTAATGCTTTGGCTTCAGTTCTTAGCACATAGCACTGCTAGTGCTGACACATGTCTGAAAAAACCCCATCATTTTAAGCCCATAAAAGTTTTCTTCTCCCTCTGGCATATAGATAGGTCCGTGCCTTCAAGTTTAAAAACTCTAGGAAGGGGCTATGCTCTCTTGGAGGTCACATCCTCACAGATTATTTTTGGTGCCCAGGACTTGAACCACTTTAATCTTGTACTGCTTTCGAGCCCTCTGGAGACACCAGCAGCATTTGCTTCCAATGAAGAGCTGGATTAATGCTAGCTCTCTTTTTAGACTCTGATTTTTTTTTTTTTTTTTTGGCCTCTCCACTTGACTTGCAGGATCTTAGTTCCCTAACCAGGGACTAAACCTGGGTGGCGGCAGTGAAAGTGCTGAGTCCTAATCACTGGACAGCCAGGGAATTCCTAACCCTGATCTCTTTTGAATCAGAGTCTTCTAGTTATTCTGGCCACCTACCTAGTCGACAAGAGGCGTGGAGTGCCTCTCTGGCTCTTTGACTGGAAAGGAGTGTCACAGAGAACTGTTGATTTACCCTCATAGATGGCTGTTCTGCCCCCCAAATAAGTGAAATGGCCGGAAGTAGGGGTGGGGAGGGCTGGGGCTAGAAAGGCTGAGCATGGAATCAAACTCTGAAAACCTTTTGCCAGTGGCTATTCTTGGGAACTATCTGATGTGTGAATGCTGGCTGTCATCACACTGGGTTCTTCTGCATACACTGGGCTGCCTATCATGGAAGGACCTTGTGCTTCATTTCAGAGCAGGGGGTGGGAAAAAAAAGAACACATCCAGGAAACAAGCATAAGGCTCAGAATTAACCAGGAGACCTAACTTTGGGCTCCACCTCTGCCTCTAAAGACCTGCATGATCTTATAATTAGTTATTTTACTCATCTCTCTAGGCCTAGATTATGCATCCATGAAAGGAAGAAAATACACCCGATGGAATCTACTTAAGACATTTGTCATGTATAAAAGAGAGAGTTGGAGTTGACGTGTGAGCACACAGGTATGTTTATTGAGTCACTAGATCCATTTTACAGATGAAAAGACTGAGGCTTAGAAAAGTTAAGAAACTTGCTAAAAGTTACTTACTGCTGGTAAATCTGGGATTTCAATCCACATCTATCTGATTGCATAGTTCTATATAAACCTGACTACCATGTGTGATAAAACCATAGACTCTTCAAGGTAGCTTTGTGCAGATTGTTGTCAAATGCATGGCAGACATTCAACAAGCGTTGATTCCCTCCCTTTCCCATCAGAACTCAAAGGAAGTGTAGATACAACCTGGTTCAAATGGTTCATTTTACAGCTCTGACTCTGATTTCTCCAGAGGAGAAATCACCTATCAGGGCAACCGAGCTAGAGATGCAGTCAAGCCAAGCCTGGAGACCATGTCAGGGCCCCTAAGAACAGGTCTCCTAACTTTCCACCCAGTATTCAGTCTACTCCTCTACACAGTGGCATGACTCTGTCTTCTGTTGCTATCACTCTGGGATTGTTGCCCATTCTGGCTCCTGAAGTAACTCAATAGTAACCCTAATCCCATTGCTCTAATAAGATTTAATCTTAATCCTGATTCAGAGTTCTCCATTACTACACAGGGTAAGGTTTAGATGAGATAAAGCTCACATCTACGTGATGTGTAACCTGATACACTTGGTTTGGGAACCAGCATTTTTGTATTCCCTTGACTTTCACACGGACAAATTAACTCCAAGGGGGTTGACATTTGCTCTTTTCCTCGCTCATCATGAGGAAGAGAGATGGGGCAGGGAAAGAGAAGGCTCAGCCACACCACGATATTCTCACAGTAGTATATATTGTACTCTGGGGTCCAAAGGAGACTAATAAAAGGATGGACAGGTGTCCAGCTCATCCTGGACACACAGGCACATATGCACACACACAGCACCAACTTGCAGTCATGAAGTGCTACATAGATTAGTTCCAAGAGCATCAGTTCAAGAAAGGGAAAAAGTAATATTTTAAAAATACTTTAGGGCTTCCCGGGGGGCTCAGTGGTAAAGAACCACCTGCCAGTGCATGAGACATGGGTTCGATCCTTGGACCAGGAAGATGCCAAAAATCACGGAGCAACTAAGTCTGTGTGCCATGACTACTGAGCCTGTGCTCTAGAGCCTGCAAACCACAACTGTGTGCTACAACCAATGGGGGCACATGTGCCCAGAGCAAGTGCTCCGCAACGAAAGAAGCCACTGCAATAAAAAACCCACACGCTGCAACTAGAGACCAGCTCCTGCTCTCTACAACTAGAGAAAAGTCCATGCAGCAATGAAGACCCAGCACAGCCAAAAATAAATAAATAAAATTATAATAAAAATAAAAGTACTTTCAAATGTACCATCATTTATTATTCATGATAACCCAATGAGGAAAATAATCTTATCAAACCATTTTTACAGATGTAGGAACCAAGACTAGAGAAATTAATAGGCCCATCACACAGCCAGGAAGAGCAGAGCCTGACTTTCTATTTGGATCTTTGGCCCCCAGACTCTCCCTTCTTTTGCCCATACCGCTCTGTAAGTCATCCCATTCTGTTTCCACCCAGAACTTCCCACCTAAAAATGAACTTGTTGACCTCTGCCTCCTCAGTGGGCCATGCTGTTTTCACATGTGGTACACAGTTGGCGTACAGGTTTCCACAAGTGGAACCTGGGATTTTTACATGGATGTGGGGCTGACATAGTGATCAAAAGTAAACTTTCAACAAGTCTGAATGGGATTCTATTTGGCATCCCCTGGGGAACTGCCTGTGACCTGGAAGCCTGCCTCTGAAAGACTGAGCGTTGACTATAAATGCAAGTAAAAGGCTTTCCCCGGTAACGTTCATATTTGAGAATAGTCTTCTAAGTAAGGCTGAGGTCCTTGTCTCTTGTATTCTTCTTGTGCCCTGGATAAAGTGATGTGCCTCTGTGGCCCTCTGATCCCATGTCTGCTCCAGTAGCAGCGGAGTACATGGTCTTCCAAGTGGCTTTAAATGTAGCTTTTTCTGCCTCATAAAGTTCCCCTTCCCAGTTTAGTTCAATAAACATTTAGTATGCACCTATTGTATACCAAGGGTAACTGTGACACAAAGGTGAATAGGGACCTCCCAGATCAATTAGGAGATGGCAAGTAAAAAAGCAGTCACCTACATAGCCTGGCTAGGAGGGGAATTTGGGGGAGAAGAGATACATGTATGTGTATGGCTGAGTCCCTTTGCTGTCCACCTGAAGCTATCACAGCATTGTTGACCAGTGTCACTCCAGTATAAAATTAAAAGCTTTAAAAAATAGACAAGTAATGAATTGAAACAAACAAAAACATCACCTACAGTGCAATACCGAAGGCAATGGGAAGGCAGTGCTGTGGTGGTCTCATGGGAAGGTTGTCAGTTGCTTTGTCAGGGCAGAGGACAAATAACCAGAAAAAGAGGGGTGAGATAGGAAGGCTCCAGAGAGGAGAAGTGGGAATCTCTGAGGAGCCTTGAAGAATGAAGAGGGGTTCAGCAGAAGGGAAAGCAGAGCATGCCAGGAAGTGGGAGCAGCTTGTCCACAGTCACAGATGACGAAACGACTTCATGTTCAAGAGCGACGAGCAATTCAGTGCTGCCACAGCGTGGAGTGGGAGAGGCCGGGGCAAGCAGCCAGGGCCTGATGACAGAGGCCCTGTGGATCACGCAAAGGAGCTGAGGCTGGACTCGGGGACAAAGTGTAACTCGAGCAAAGGGCAGGGACTTGCGAGATTTTCACGCAGTTTGATTATGCTAACAGCTGTACGGGAAATGGATTTGAAGAGATGATACCTGTGAGCAGGGGAATTAATTAGAGCTGTTTATCACGACAGTCTAGGAAAAGAACTGCTGAGGACATGCCTAAGGCCAAAACAGTAAGAACGGAGAGGCAGATATGGAATGGCAAGTTTTTAGGATCGAAAATATATTTCCGCCCCTAAAGATTGATCCTCTGTAACAAAGGACTACTTCAGGAATTCTCTGTTGAATGCCTGAAGGACACAAAGAACTAACACAGAAAAAATTCTGAAAGACCAGAGTCAATCCAGTTGCTAAGAACAGATGCAAGGAGAGTATTTGGGGTTCCAGAAGGTATTCACTAAGTCAAATATTTCTGCAATGTCCTAATTTTCAAAGGTAATTATTCATTTTAAATTAGAAAAAAAAATATTAATAAGATTAAAAAGAGAAAGAACTCCAAATTTCAGTGCTTGAGTTTGGAAGATTTCAGTTCCTAAGGTATTCAAGTTAGTGATAGTTTCCTCTTTTACCTGGTGAAAGAAATGTCTTGAGACATTTAGGGGCACATTTTCTAAATAAACACACATATATGCAGATAGATATGTTTGTTGTGTGTGTGTGTGTGTGTGTGTGTGTGTGTGTGTGTGTGTGTGTGTTTTTAAATCAATAACTGGGAATCCATCTCCTTCTCCTGCCACAACTTGAATCATCTACCAAGAGGCCACACCTGGATGTGGCCTACAGCCCTCGCTTATACCTTTCCATGAAGCTCTACAGTTTACAAAGCACTTTCAAACATATCAGTTTGGTTGATTTTCAGAATATTCCCATGAGATTGAAAAGGCAAGTGATGCTATTCTTGTTTTACTGTTGAGGAAAACAGGTTCATGAAAGGTATATGATGTATCCAAGGTACATGGCTGGCTAGCAGGAGAGCTCTAATTTGAACTCAGGTTATCTGATTCAAAAGGCAACACATCTTTCAAATTTCTAGGATTTTCTGAGGAATCTTCCCCAATAAGTGGATTTTCAGTCCCTGAAATCTATCTCTTACATATCCAAAGACTTTATTTCAGTTTTGGATAGCTATTTATTGGTTTCATTTTTTTTTCACCTTCCAGCATTTTAATAGGGATTGCATTATGAATAGATTAATTTGAGGGAAATAGACACCTTTATTATAGTAGATCTTCTTAATGATAAATTTAGCCTATTATTTGAATATTCTAATTTCTCTCAGTAATATCTTATAGTTTTCAGAATAGAAGTATTGCACCTCTAGGATCTGATTTTTCTGATACTGTTGTAAATGTGTTTACAGTTTCATTTTTAACTTGTTTGCTGTGGAATATAGACATACACTTGCTTTTCACATACTGATCAGATAATCATTATCTTTATTACATGCACTTATTAATTTAACAGCCTCCTTGTAAGATCTTTTGAATTTTCTACTTACACAATTTGGTCAATAGTTTTCTGTGAATAAAGATAGCTTTACTTTTTTTCTAAACTTTACACTTTTTATTTTTATTTTCTACCTTTACCTTATTGCTCTGGCTTAGACTTCCAAGATAATTTGATAAAAGTAATGGTAGTGGATATTTTTGTCTTCTTCTCAACATCACATTTCATCATTAAGTATGTTAGAGTTGGTATTTTTTTTAAGATATCCTTTATCAGATTAAAAAAAATTTTTTAAATTTCTAGTTACTGAGCTTTTTAAATTTTAAAACCGTGAATGGGTGTTTAATTTTATCAAGTGCTTTTTTTCTTCATTTTTTTGAGATAATCACATAATTTTTGACTTCTGTTTGTGATTAATTACACAACTGACGTTTTATTATAAAATCAACTTTACCTTCCTGGGATAAATTCTACTATATGATTTTCTTCTCTTCCTCTTTCCTGTTGGTTTCATTTTTGAACACAGATCTTGTATCATATACATCTCTACTTTCCCTTAAACAGTACCTGACAAAGAACTCACAAAAAAGAAAATTATAAGCCAGTATTACTGATGAACACTGATGCAAAAATCTTCAACAAAATATTGACAAACTGAATCCAACAATACATTAAAAGAATCATACACTGTGACCATACACTGTGACTGGGATTTATTCCAGGGCTACAAGGATGGTTCAATATTCACAAATCAACAAATGTAATATATCACATTTAATTTATTAAAGAATAAAAAATCATATGATCATCTCAATACATGCAGAAAAGGCTTTTGATGAAAGTCAGCATCTATGATAAAAACTCTCCACAAAGTGGGTAGAGAGGGAACATACCTCAACATAATAAAGACCATATATAACCTATTCATAGCTAACATCATACTTGGTGGTGAAAAACTGAAGGCATTTCCTCTAAGATTAGGAAAAACACAAGGATGCCCACTTTTATTCAACACAGTCTTGGAAGTCCTAGCCACAGCAACTAGAAAATGAAGAAATAAAAGATACCCAAACCAGAAAGGAAGAAGTAAAACTGTCACTGTTTGCAGATGACATGATACTATGCATAGAAAATCCTAAATGCACCACCAAAAAACTTCTAGAGTTTATCAATGAATTTGATAAAGTTGCAGGATACAAAATTAATATACAGAAATCTGTTGCATTTCTAAACACTAACAGTGAACTATCAGCAAGAGATATTAAAACAATCCCATTTAAAATCACATCAAAAAGAATAAAGTACCTAGGAGTAAATCCAATTAAGGAGGTAAAAGACATGTACTCAAAACTGATGAAAGAAATTGAAGATGACATAAACAGATGGAAGGGTATAACATGTTATGGATTAAAATAATTAATACTGTTAAAATGATCAAGGTAATCTATAGATTCAATGCAATCCCTATCAAAATACCAATGGCATTATTCACAGAACTAGAAGAGGTGATTTTAAAATTGGTACGGAAGCACAAAAGGCCTTGAAGAGCCAAAATAATGTTGAGAAAGTAAAGAGCTAAAGGTAGCACAATCCCCCTGACTTCAGACTATACTACAAAAATACAGTAATCCAAAAAAAAAAAAAAGCATGGTAATGGCACAGAAACACACATAGATCAATGGAACAGAATACAGAACTCAGAAATAAACTCATGGATTTACAGTCAATCTACAACACTGGAGGCAAGAATATACAATGAGAAAAAGGTGGTCTCTTCAATAAGAACTTCCCTAGTGGCTCAGATGGTAAAGAATATGCCTGCAATGTGGGAGACCCAGGTTTGATCCCTGGGTTGGACACTTCTCCTGGAGACGGAAATGGCTACCCACTCCAGTATCCCTGCCTGGAGAATTCCATGGACCTCAGAGGAGCCTGGTGGGCTACAATCCATGGGATCACAAAGAGTCAGACATGACTGAGTGACTAATACTGTCAATAAGTGGTACTGGAAAAGCTGGGCAGCTACATGTAAAAGAATTAAATTAGAATATTTTTTTCACACCATATACAAAAATAAACTCAAAATGGATCAAAGACCTAAATGTAAGACCAAAACCCATTAAACTCCTAGAAAAAAAGTAGGACAAACACTCTTTAACATAAATTGCAGCAATATTTTTTTTGATCTGTCTCCTAAGGCAAAATAAAATTTTAAAAATTAAATAAACAAATGAGACCTATTTAAGCTTAAAAAGCTTTTGTGAAGGAAACCATTGACAAACATAAAGACAACCTACTGAATGGGAGAAAATATTTGCAAATGATGTGACCAATAAGGGGTCGATATCTAAAATATATAAACAACTCATACAACTTAATGTAAAAAAATCAAACAACTCGATTAAAATCTGGGAAGAAGAACTGAATAGACATTTTTCCAAAGAAAACACACAGATGGCCAACAGACACATGAAAAGTATGCTCGACATTGCTAATCAGTAGAGAAATGCAAATCAAAACCGCAGTGAGATATCACTTCATGCCTGTCAGAATGGCTATCATCAAAAAAATCATAAATAACAAATGTCGGTGAGGATGTAGAGAGAAGAGAACCCTTGTGCACTGTTGGTGTAAATGTAAATTGGTGCAGCCACTGTGGAAAACAGTATGGAGATTCTTAAGAAAACTGAAAATAGTACTACTGTATGATTCTGCAATTCCAGCACTAGGTATATATCCAAAGAAGATGAAAATGCTAATTCAAAAAGATATATGCTCTCCAATGTTCATAGCAGCAATTACTTACAACTGGCAATATACTGAAGCAACCCAACCTAATTGTCCATCAACAGATGAATAGATAAAGAAGTGGTATACATATACTGGTGGACTATTACTCAGCCATAAAAAGGATGAAATTTTGCCATTTGCAACAACATGGATGGACCTGGAGGGTATTATACTTATTGAAATAAGTCAGAAAGAGAAAGAAAAATACTGCATGTTGCCACTTTATATTTAGAATCTAAAAAATATTGAGTTGGCCAAAAAGTTCATTCCAGTTTTACCATAACTTTTTTCGGAAAAACCCAAATGAGTTTTTGGCCAACCCAATTAAACAAATGAATGAATATAACAAAACAGAAACAGATTCACAGATAGAGAACAAACTAGTGGTTACCAGTGGGGAGAGAGAAGCGGAGAGGAGCAAGACAGGGGTAGAGGATGAAGAAGTACAAACTACTATGTATAAAATAAACAAGCTACAAGGATATACTGTACAGCACCCAGACTATAGCCAGTATTATATAATAAATGAAGTATAATATATAAACATTTTGAATCACTATGTTGTCTAACTGAAACTGATATAATATTATAAATAAACTATGCGTCAATTAAAAACAAAACAAAACAACAAACACATCTTTCAAAATTCCTAAATTTCCTGAGAAAACCTCCCCAAATAAGTGCATTTTCAATCACTAAAATCTATCCTTTGTAGCTCCAAGTCTTTCTTTCAGTTTTAAATAGATATTTATTGATTTCATTTTTGAATAGTTCAGTTCAGTTCAGTCGCTCAGTCGTGTCCGACTCTCTGCGACCCCATGAATTGCAGCACGCCAGGCCTCTCTGTCCATCACCAACTCCCGGAGTCTACCCAAACCCATGTCCATCGAGTCGGTGATGCCATCCAACCATCTCATCCTCTGTCGTCCCCTTCTCCTCCCGCCCCCAATCCTACCCAGCATTAGGGTCTTTTCCAATGAGTCAACCCTTCGCATGAGGTGGCCAAAGTATTGGAGCTTCAGCTTCAACATCAGACCTTCCAATGAACACCCAGGATTGATCTCTTTTAGGATGGATTGATTGGATCTCCTTGCAGTCCAAGAAACTCTCAAGAGTCTTCTCCAACACCACAGTTCAAAAGCATCAATTCTTCGGCGCTCAGCTTTCTTCACCGTCCAACTCTCACATCCATACATGACCACTGGAAAAACCATAGCCTTGACTAGACGGACTTTTGTTGGCAAAGTAATGTCTCTGCTTTTAAACATGCTATCTAGGTTGGCCATAACCTTCCTTCCAAGGAGTAAGCGTCTTTTAATTTCATGGCTGCAGTCACCATCAGCAGTGATTCTGGAGCCCAAAAAAGTAAAGTCTGACACTGTTTCCACTGTTTCTCCATCTATTTCCCATGGAGTGATGGGACCAGATGCCATGATCTTAGTTTTCTGAACGTTGAGCTTTAAGCCAACTTTTTCACTCTCCTCCTTCACCTTCATCAAGAGGCTCTTTAGTTCTTCTTCACTTTCTGCCATAAGGGTGGTGTCATCCGCATATCTGAGGTTATTGATATTTCTCCCGGCAATCTTGATTCCAGCTTGTGTTTCTTCCAGCCCAGCGTTTCTCATGATGTACTCTGCATATAAGTTAAATAAGCAGGGTGACAATATACAGCCTTGACGTACTCCTTTTCCTATTTGGAACCAGTCTGTTGTTCCATGTCCACTTCTAACTGTTGCTTCCTGACCTGCATACAGGTTTCTCAGGAGACAGGTCAGATGGTCTGGTATTCCCATCTCTTTCAGAATTTTCCACAGTTTATTGTGATCCACACAGTCAAAGGCTTTGGCATAGTCAATAAAGCAGAAATAGATGTTTTTCTGGAACTCTCTTGCTTTTTCGATGATCCAGCGGATATTGGCAATTTGATCTCTGGTTCCTCTGCCTTTTCTAAAACCAGCTTGAACATCTGGAAGTTCACGGGTCACGTATTGCTGAAGCCTGGCTTGGAGAATTTTGAGCATTACTTTACTAGCATGTGAGATGAGTGCAATTGTGCGGTAGTTTGAGCATTCTTTGGCATTGCCTTTCTTTGGGATTGGAACGAAGACTGACCTCTTCCAGTCCTGTGGCCACTGCTGAGTTTTCCAAATTTGCTGGCATATCGAGTGCAGCACTTTCACAGCATCACCTTTGAGGATTTGAAATAGCTCAACTGGAATTCCATCACCTCCACTAGCTTTGTTCGTAGTGATGCTTTCTAAGGCCCACTTGACTTCACATTCCAAGATGTCTGGCTCTAGGTGAGTGATCACACCATCGTGATTATCTGTGTGGTGAAGATCTTTTTTGTACAGTTCTTCTGTGTATTCTTGCCACCTCTTCTTAATATCTTCTGCTTCTGTTAGGTCCATACCATTTCTGTCCTTTATCGAGCCTATCTTGCGTGACATGTTCCCTTGGTATCTCTAATTTTCTTGAAGAGGTCTCTAGTCTTTCCCAATCTGTTGTTTTCCTCTATTTTTTTGCACTGATCGCTGAGGAAGGCTTTCTTATCTCTCCTTGCTATTCTTTGGAACTCTGCATTCAGATGAGAATATCTTTCCTTTTCTCCTTTGCTTTTCGCTTCTCTTCTCTTCCCAGCTATCTGTAAGGCCTCCTCAGACAGCCATTTTGCTTTTTTGCATTTCTTTTCCATGGGGATTTTCTTGATCCCTGTCTCCTGTACAATGTCACGAACCTCTGTCCATAGTTCATCAGGCATTCTGTCTATCAGGTCTAGTCCCTTAAATCTATTTGTCACTTCCACTGTATACTCATAAGGGATTTGATCTAGGTCATACCTGAATGGTCTAGTGGTTTTCCCTACTTTCTTCAATTTAAGTCTGAATTTGGCAATAAGCAGTTCATGATCTGAGCCACAGTCTGCTCCCGGTCTTGTTTTTGCTGACTGTATAGAGCTTCTCCATCTTTGGCTGCAAAGAATATAATCAATCTGATTTCGGTGTTGACCATCTGGTGATGTCCAGGTGATGTGTAGAGTCTTCTCTTGTGTTGTTGGAATAGGGTGTTTGTTATTACCAGTGCGTTCTCGTGGCAAAACTCTATTAGCCTTTGCCCTGCTTCATTCTGTACTCCAAAGCCAAACCTGCCTGTTACGCCAGGTGTTTCTTTACTTCCTACTTTTGCATTCCAGTCCCCTATAATGAAAAGGACATCTTTTTTTGGGTGTTAGTTCTAGAAGGTCTTGTAGGTCTTCATAGAATCGTTCAACTTCAGCTTCTTCGGCGTTACTGGTCGGGGCATAGACTTGGATTACCGTGATATTGAACGGTTTGCCTTGGAAGCGAACAGAGATCATTCTGTCGTTTTTGAGATTGCATCCAAGTACTGCATTTCGGACTCTTCTGTTGACCATGATGGCTACTCCATTTCTTCTAAGGGATTCTTGCCCACAGTAGTAGATATAATGGTCATCTGAGTTAAATTCACCCATTCCAGTCCATCTTAGTTCGCTGATTCCTAGAATGTCAACGTTCACTCTTGCCATCTCCTGTTTGACCACTTCCAGTTTGCCTTGATTCATGGAATAGAATTTTGAATAGAGATCTTACTAAAAAGTATTATACACATCCCTTCTTTCCCTTAAAGGGTACCAGAAAGGTAATTTAGTCAATGACGCAATCACAATTGTGAACACTTTTTAAAAGCAATCACGCCCTCAGGGACACTGAAGTGTTTGGCCTCTGCTGGCTGTAGCACTAAATGGCTCTGAATTGCCTTTTTTTTTTTTTGCAGCTCTGCCTTTTTCCACGTTTTTTGCCTCCTTTCTCACAACCAGGTTTTTATCCTACTGTTGGTATCCTTGCTTCTAGCGGCCCCCCTTGCCAGTTTAACTTCGCAACTTTTATTTGCTAAGGGCTAGAAAAACCAGATAGTTAAGCTTGTTACAGCTGTTTCTAAAATAAGAGTTCAAGGCTCTTGAGAAACCATCTGGCTCCAAGTCTCACTGGCTTCCTTTTTACTCTCAGTTGGATTCTAAATAGGTGAGGCTGCGGGCTCTCTGGATAACTGAGGCACTGCAATGGTTCTGAGTAGCTGTTTGACATGGGGTTTGCCTTTTGGTTCAACTTTTACTGAGTACATATCTATCCTGTTACCCTTATAAGCCTGTGACAGGACTCCAGGCAAAATGGTTGGCTGAACCCACACAATTGACAGTGTAAGCTACATTCTCTAAGGCTGAGGAGCAGTTACCAAATTTATTGCCAAAAGGCAGTGAACTTAAGCCAAGGGACTTTCTGACAGTATATCTGTTTCCCTACTTATAAAATGAAAATCATCTTTGATTCCTGCCCAGGTCTCAAGGATTTAGGGATAAATGTCTATAAAACCTGGGCTTCCCAGATGGCACAGTGGTAGAGAATCCGCCTGCCAATGCAGGAGACGCAGGAGACTCAGATTTGATCCCTGGGTCATGAAGATCCCCTAGAAAAGGAAATGGCAACTCACTCCAGTATTCTTGCCTGGAGAATCTTGTGGACAGAGGAGCCTGGCGGGCTACAGTCCATAGGGTTTCAAAGAGTCGGACACAACTACATGCCTGAGCACCCACACACATCTATAAAACCTATTCTAGGAAGGACTTTCCCTGCTTTTGTCACCAAATCAATATGAAGATGATGATTTTGCACATGTATTACCTGAGATACTTATCTTGCTTGCCTGTCACTAAGTGCTTATTGAAGAGATAGGGGATTGATGCATAAATACTTTCAATAATCCTAAAATTTAGGAAACTAGGTCTCAGAGAAGTCAAAGGATTTCCTAAAAGCCATACAGCTAGAAATTGGCAGAGCTGGAATTTGAATCTAAGTTCAATCCCTGGGTGGGGAAGATCCCCTGGAGGAAGAAATGGTAACCCACCTCAGTATTCTTGCCTGGATAATCCCATGGGAAGAGGAGCCTGGCAGGCTACAGTCCATGGAGTCCCAATGAGTCAGACATGACTGAGAGACTGCCCACGCATGCACACGCTGACCAGACCCAGAATCAACTCCCTTTCCGTGGTATCATGCTGACTTAAAAAGTCATGCCAAACTAGGCTCATTTTCTTTTATAAAGGGTTTTTAGAAATGAGGATCAGATGAATGCTATAATTATTGTATGTATATGTATATACATGTCCCTGGAGATCAAGATGGGGGTCATAAGGGCTGAGAGAGTGTTAATTAACAAATCAACGTCATCCAAGGGGGATGTCTCCAGTGGCATGCCATGGGACTCTGTTCATGGTCCAGTCTTGCTAAGAATGTTGTCAGTACATTAGACTATGAAGAGATACGTACCCTGCATACTTAATACATCTCTGTATGAGGAGCAGGGTTGGCTGCTACTACTGTGCACAAAGACATCATGGTTAAAAAAATAATCTTGAAAAGGTGCAAGGAAGAGAACAAAGTAATAAAACATAAGAGGAAATGTAAAAATCCTTTACTTAGAATATGAAAATTAACTGCACAAGTTGAGGCAGCAGTTTATAATTGTTTCAAGAAGACTTGAGAGGTGTTAACTGACACTTAAGACCTCGTAAGTCAAAAGTGTGATATAATTATCTTTTAAACAGAGAAGGCGATGGCACCCTACTCCAGTACTCTTGCCTGGAAAATCCCACGGACGGAGGAGCCTGGTAGACTGCAGTCCATGGGGTCGCGAAGAGTCAGACACGACTGAGCAACTTCATTTTCACTTTTCACTTTCATGCATTGGAGAAGGAAATGGCAACCCACTCCAGTGTTCTTGCCTGGAGAATCCCAGGGACGGGGGAGCCTGGTGGGCTGCCATCTACGGGGTTGCAGAGAGTTGGACACGACTGAAGTGACTTAGCAGTAGCAGCAGCAAACAATCTGTAGACTACTGTATAGCACAGGGAACTCTACTCAATATGCTGAGACAACCTATATGAGAAAAGAATCTAAAAAAGAATGAGTATATGTATATGTATAACTGAATCATTTTGCTGTACACCTGAAACTAACACAACATTGTAAATCAACTACAGTCCAGTAAAATTTAAAGAACAAATAAAAACAAAAAATTTGTAGGATAGGCTGTACTATTCTAATGCAGTAGAGTGTGGAGTGAGGATCCCCTACTTAACCATGAAAGTTCCACCTGGACAGGCCTGCTACTGCCTTATCTGGGCTTGTAACAGCTGGAATCAAGGCACAACAACTGGAATCAAGGCACAACAAAGATACACCTGCTCAATCAAATTTTGTTGAATGAGTAAATGGATAAACGAATAAATCATCCAAGGTGCTCCAGCCTAGCCAGATGTCGTCTGAGTATTAAGTGTTGTACACTTGTGGATACTATACCGAAAGAGGGTGACTGGAAGACCAAAACCTATGCATCTAAAGTCATCAAGGCAGAAACAAATTCAAAGAGTTTGTCATAGCATTGAACAAAAATAGCTGAAACAACCTAATGTCCATTGATAGGGTAATAGAACAGTAAAATTACATTGAAACAATAGAATGGCATGCAGTCGTTAACAATAGTCATAATCGACCCTATGTGTAATACCAAGAGGCAATCTACAAATCTTATTTTTAAATTTCAAAACAAATTCAAGAGGAATACACACTGTATAATTTATACCTACCTACATATGTACATATACATGCATTTTTAAAACTCCACAAATATTTATACATTTCCATTTGTTCCCATATCCACGTATGTGCGGAGAGAAGGTTCTTCTAGACACATACACAGGATACTGATAAGAGAAATTCTCTCTGGAAAGAGGGCCGAAGCTGAACAAGGAACAAAATTCTTCCTGTTTATCTGTATCATTAAATATTTTTACAAGAAAGCATTCATGCACTTTGTGTGTGACTGCTTTAAGTAAGGCAATTAGAAACCTATATGTGACTTTGCTGAAGGAGCTCTGGATGTTTACATGGAAAGGGGAAGATTGAGGGGTGAGTTGTTGTGTTGTGTTAGTTGCTCAGTCGTGTCTCACTCTTTGCGACTCATTGGACCGTAGCCCGCCAGGCTCCTCTGTCCATGGAATTCTCCAGGCACGAATACTGGAGTGGGTTGCCATTCCCTTCTCCAGGTGATCTTCCTGACCCAGGGATCAAACCCAGGTCTCCCACGTTGCAGGCAGATTCTTTACCATCTGAGCCACGAGGGAGGCCCTGGCGTAAGTGGCAGGATGAGGGGTGAGAGCTCTTCTCAAATACTGAAGGGCTGTCAGCTGAAGTGGACAGATTCAGGGCCTGGAGCAGGTGGAGTGACGACCACGGGTGACCGTCACAGAGAGTGGATGGGGTCTCAGGGGAAAGAATGGCCTGACATCACAACCCGCTGAACCCTGCAGTGAACTGCATTCTGGGAAGTGAATCTCAAATTCCTGGGAGAGTGTTGGCCAGAGGTATGGGGCCAGGGGCCTTCTGTCAGGGATGTCGACAGAAGAACATTGCCCCAGGAGGTAGCTTAAGCTGGTTTTGAGGCTCACACTGGTTTTGAGGCTCCTGACAAGTAAATCTTTATTTATTTATTTTTTTTGGCAGAGTTCAGAGAGTGTTTTTTTATTTTGTCAAATAAGAACATTAAAGTAACCAGTATCACCTACTCAGGTCATCACTTCATTACATGCAATTGATATTTTAATACCCCAAAATGCAAAATCTCAGACTGTTAAAATTGAATATATTTAACTGTATAAAAATTTGCTGTTTTCTTCTTTTAAAATGTCACTGCAGGAACTTCCCTGGTGGTCCAGTGGCTAAGACTCCACACTCCTAATGTGGAGGGCCTGGTTTCAAGCCCTGATCAGGGAACTAGATCCCACATGCTGCAACTAAGACCCTGTATAGCCAAATAAATAGGTAAATATTTTTTGAAAATGCTACTGCAGATGGTGAAAACTTAGTCATAAAAAGTTGTATTATGAATAAATAAGTGTATCCACAGACAGGATAGGAGAAAGGAAGAAGAAAGCCTTGGTGCCAGACAGCAGAGATCTGTGGAACCCTTTTGGGAACAGGGGACAAGTGACCTAAGGGACCCTTTTGCCCTAAGGGTCTATGTGTCTCCAACTCACTCTGGAGTTAGAAATGCAACCTGAATTTGTCTCTACAGCTGATGAATAATATAGTCACAGTGCTGTCAGGGGTCACTGCTGCTGCTGCTGCTGCTGCTAAGTCGCTTTAGTCGCGTCCGACTCTGTGCGACCCCATAGACGACAGCCCACCAGGCTCCCCCGTCCCTGGGATTCTCCAGGGAAGAACACTGGAGTGGGTTGCCATTTCCTTCTCCAATGCATGAAAGTGAAAAGTGAAAGTGAAGTCGCTCAGTAGTGTCCGACTCTTCCCGACCCCATGGACTGCAGCCTACCAGGCTCCTCTGTCCATAAGGGTACTGGAGTGGGTTGCCATTGCCTTCTCCACTGGTTACCCTCAACCACACTTTCTACTGAAATGGCCAGGAGAGGGCAGTCCTAGGAGAAGCTCAGTCCTGTCCTCCGTTAAGGGGCATTTGTAAGGGGCCTCCTCTGGCTTGTGATACGTAGCTTGGGACTGAACTCTCAACCTCAAAGAGTTTAGAAAGCCAGGTTGGCCAGAGTCCTATATGCAGACCCCGGATGCCTAGAGGGTAGGCCCTGGCACCCTGCACCCACTGAGCAAACAGCTGAGATGCCTCAGCCAACAGCTCCTGGGACTCAGCCAGTAAAGCAGTGGAGTTGGGAAATATTTACCAGAGTAGACTGGAGGGAGCCCACTGTACACGCTATATGCAGACTCCCAACATGCTCACCTCCCTGGGAAGAGCGGTGTGTTTCTGAGAATCGCTGGCTGAGAGAAAGATGACAGGGAGCAGAACAGCATGAGGAGCAGAAGGCCCTGAAAAGCAGAGAGATGGGAGTCCTTGGCACCAGGACGGAGGGATGGGTGGATAGGTTTATCACATCTATCCATCAGTCCATTTATTTAAGAAACACGTACTGAATGTCTGCTCTGTGGTAGGAACTGCTTTACTGTAATCAATACAATACAGACTCTTTCCTCAAATATTTCCCATCTTCTGGAGGGCTACCTGGAGAAGAAGACATCTGAGCTGAGTTTGGAAAGATAAATGGCAGGGTGATGGAAAGTGAGGATGAGGGGGTGAGGGGGTTGAGGGAATGCGGGTAGGGCTCATTCAGAACAGTTGAGGGCCTCCCTAGTGGTCCAGTGGTTACAAATCCACCTGCCAATGCAGGGGGACACGGGTCTGACCCCTGCTGGGAAGATCTCACAAGCTGAGGAGTGAAGCCAGTGCGCTGTAACTGTTGAGTCTTGTCTGTGCTCTAGAGCCTGGGAGCCACGACCACTGAGCTCACGTGCCACAAATGCTGAAGCCCGCGTGCCCTAGAGCCTGCGTTCCGCAACAAGAGAAGCCACCGCCACGAGAAGCCCGGGCACCACAACGAAGGCCAGACCCTGCTCGCTGCAACTAGAGAAAGCCCGTGTGCAGAAACAAGACTCAGTGTAGCCAAAAATAAAATAAATTAAAAAAAAAAAGCAACAGAGTCTAGATGCTGCCTCTTCCTCTGTTCCTCCCTATCTTGAGGACACTCCCTTATTTTAAAGAGAATCATTTCTGGGTGGTACTTAGAAGCCCTTAGGACCTGGGAAGAAAAGGGCCTGGAGGTCTCTTGTGAGGTTAGACAGACCCTGGCTGAGTGGCTAGATTCTGAGCCAAGTCCAAAACCTCAGATCCTGCTACGTCCCACCCTGCTTTATGCGGGAAGAGTGTCTGTCTCTCAGAGCCATGGGCCGGCCAGGCTGGGGAGTGCCCTGAAGCCAGGAGGCTGTCCTCCTCTGCACTGCCTGGCCAGCATAAGGGGAAGCATCAAATTCTCAGAAAGGAAGTTGGTTCTGGTTCACTTCAGAGAGAAAGGGACTCCATGCCTTTGGGCAGCTGCATGGCTTCCCTCCAGCCAGAGTGGTGTTAACTCTTTCTTTCAGGCCTGGGGGCTTGTCCCCTAGCAGCCACCCCTCTGAGAGTCCCAGCCCCAGACAGGGTGCACAGAAGCCTTCCACCACTGGTCCCAGCAGGAATCAGCGTTTACCCCCAGGGACTGGGTGTTCTAATCTTTCTGGGCTTCAGTTTACTGGCTCCCCAATTGGCCCACAAAACCCACTTCCAAGCTCTCAGATGAGTCCCGTCCACTGTGATGGGGTCAAGTTTAAACATTTCCTGGTTAGGGTCACACACTTTCTTTGAGAAGATGTTATGGGGGAAAAGCTAAATTAATACAGAACTTACTTTAAGCAAATCCTATGGATGATGTTTGCTCTAACTCATCGTAAAAGGGCATTCTTTTTAGTCTCTGAGAAGATTCAGCGTGATATTGCTTTATATAGCAGGCTCTTGGTGGAAAAAAAAATAAGTTTAGTTGATAAAACTTTAACTTATGTACAACATTTTGGGAACCACCCTCTCAGGTATGGTGAGGCATGCCTGTGTTTACCTGGCACCAACTGAGTCTGGCATATTTTTCTTATTATTCCTCTAGGAACGGGCTGAGTCAGGCACAAGGGCACAGGTTAGGGCACCCAGAAGAAGGCCTGCAGTTGGGTGAATCTGAGTGGAACTATCATCTGGAAAATGGTGAACCTCGGGCCTTCCCATGCCTCTCAAGAGCAGAGTTGGAGCAGGCTGATGTGAAACAGGGAAGCTAGAATCAACTGTGGCGACAGCAACAACAGCCAGTTTATTGAGCACTTACTGTATCTCAGACAGCTTACACTTGAGATCTCATTCAGTCCTCCTCCTAACAATACTATGAGGTTGATGCTATTATTTCCCCCCATTTTACAAAGGGAGAAACTGAGGCTTGGAGAATCAACTGTGGCGACAGCAACAACAGCCAGTTTATTGAGCACTTACTATATCTCAGACAGCTTACACTTGAGATCTCATTCAGTCCTCCTCCTAACAATACTATGAGGTTGATGCTATTATTTCCCCCCATTTTACAAAGGGAGAAACTGAGGCTTGGAGAGGGTGAGTGACCCCAGCTCCTGGTGGTAGAGCCAAGATTCAAATCCAGGTTTGTGTGATCCCAGGGCTGGATCTCTGACCACTACACTGTCACTTGCAAGCCTAGAACCAGACACCCTGCAGTAGTCCACAACAGCGAAGTCTGCGGAGAGAATGTTATAAGATGCCAGTGCAGGGGAGGGGCTGCCAAGACAGAGAAACAAAACAGGATGTGAATCCTTGGGAGTTGGGAGCCAAGGGGATTTTAGTGGCCTCGCAGGGACAAGGGAAGGGAGTCTTGACCTTGGATCTGGAAACAAGCAGCAGAGGCCAGGGGGCTGATGGGAGCGATGGGGGCAGCCAATTAGTAGAATAAGTTGGAATTGGAGACAGGAGGCCAGCAGTGGACAGAGTGCATATGATCAAGTAAACACCGAATAAAGGTAAATGGAATAAGTCCTGGCTCTGCCACTTAATTGAAGTCATTTTACCGTTTTGAGCCTAAGTTCCCTTGTTCATTGAGAATAATGACGCTTGCTTAATAGCTGTTGTGAGAGTCAAACTGTCGGCTGAATGGGGTAGGGAACTGAATAAGGCCACAGCGCCTGAGCCCTGAGCCTGGCCTCTCAAGCCACTCTTGGGCTAGACTAGGAGAGGGAAGTTTGAGGTGGCAGAGTTTATTTTCTGCCACAGCTGTGGTTCTGGGGGAAGAATCTTCTGGATACTAGAGCTGCTTCGATAGCCCTCCGACTGGGGGCACAGAGAAGTCAGGTCCCACCCCCTGCCCTGTGGGCACACACACAGGCAAACAGTCCTCTCCTCCCTGCACCCTTCTCACGCACAGGCCGGGGAGGAACTCCTCCTCTCGGAGCAGGGGAACCCTCTGGGTGGGAACCCTGCTTCACCCCACCCCTCCCCTGGCAGCCTTCCTTGAGCTTGTAGATAGCATCTCTGCCATGCAGGCTGGCAAGCCCTGGCTGCGAGAGATCTGCGGTGTGAGCACCAGGGCTGAGGACCTGTGGAAAAGTACCGTGCAGACTGCAGGTGGGGGGCTCTGGGCAACGTTAGGGCTCGTTGATTCGCAGGATCTCTCTATCTCAAAAACAGCCTGCCACAGGGTAGAGTCAGACAGGTCTGCTGCACATCTGGGCTCCACCTTGGGTAAATTACTTAACCGCTCTGTTACCCCAGCTGTATAATGGGAATAATCACGTTTACCTCACCTGGCTGTCGTAAGGATTAAGTAATATCAAATAAGATAGAACTTTAGGTAAAGTGCCTGGCACATTCCATCATCCACGGTTTGAATCCTGGTCCCGGAAAGTCTCTTGACCTTTCTGAGACTCCGTTTTCTCATCTGTAAATTGGGAATTCTAAAAGCTATCGCTCTGGGTTGCTGTGAGGTTCCAATGAGATACTGCTTATGAAAGGCACAGCCTACTGCCTTTCAGCTCAGGATGGTATTAATTTCCTATGCCATTCGAGCCAAATCCAGCTTCTTTTTCAAGACTCCTGCTCCAAAAAGACTCCTACATGAGAGGGGGACAAACTGGCCCTTCCTTACCAGAATCTAGACCCATCAAAGGCAACTCATTCAAATCTCCCAAGAAAGCCCTCTTTTGGATCCCCGCAGAATCGGGGAGAAGGTCTGACACTTTCCTTCTCCTCTTGGGTCCTCTCTGTTCTCCACCCCACACATGAGCGGAGAGGAACATTCAGTCTCCCACTCCCCATCTGGAGGCGCCCGTGGGCTTGTGCCATTGCTGCAGCCAGAATGAGTTGGCCCCACACCCAATGCCCCAGAGGGGCTTCGTGGTGGTGTTGGTGGCTCTAAGATCAACCAGGATGTCCCAGGGCCAGGCCTTCTGAGAACCCTGGCCACTCCTGTTCCTACATGCTCCTCACCGTCCTGCTCTAAATAAGGCTCAATCCATCTAAATACTGAGGCTGCTGCCCAGGCCACAAACAGGAGACCATTGACATCTGAGCCTCAGGCCAAACAGCAGAGCATGATTGGCAAAGGAGGTCAAATTCCCACCTCTCCAAAGCGAAGACACTCATAAGTTGCTTCCCATCCAGGCTTGGGGTGGGTAGGGGGAAGCTTAGATGGAGAGATCGTGAATCTCAGAAAAAATTTTCCTTCTAGTAGCACCGGTAGCCCATCTAAACTGGTGCAAGCTTGGCAGAGCAGCCACCCAGGGAGAGAAGGGGAAGAGAAAATTATGGGTTCTCATTCATCAGAAATAATAGCAGCTAATGTTTATTGGTCAATGACTGTATGTCAGAGCCTATTCTGTGTCTTAACTATAATTAACCCTTACAACATGCTTGGAAAGGAGGCCTGATGACTGTTCTCATCTTCAGGTGAGGACTGTGAAACACGGGGAGGTTGACCAATAAAGACAATCGGCTCAACCACTATGTGGGACCACCTCCTCCCAGACAAGAGGGACTGTGGAGCAGAAGAAACATGGAGTCTGGAGTTTGGCTGGTCTAGCCTTCAATTTCCTACTTCTGGATGAAGCAATGGTGGGAAAATTCCTTAACCTCCCAGTGCCTCAGTTTTCTAATCTATGGAACTGGAATGATCCCAAAGACCTCACAGGGGTGCTCTAAGTAATAAAAGGAACAATAAAAATGAAGCACATTGCACTCAGCACCTGTGCACAGGCAGGATTTATTATGTAATAATAATAAATATTTACTACTAATAAATATTTCTATTATTATATTATCCTGACTATGATGGGGGAATCACTTTGGAGAAAGGAGTCATTTTGTCTCACCAACCATCTCCTGCCTCGGAATTCTGCCCTCCATCTACCTTGTGACTCAACAAGCCCAGCTTAGTCCCTGTTGAGGCTGCACTGGTTTACATACCCCTTGTTCTTGACATTCTAAGGCACTTTTCAGACCTGTCTCCCTGTGGAATAGCAAGCAAGTTCTCTGAGGGCAGATCTGTGTGTGTTATTTGGGGGTGCCTTTTCCCAGTGCTGGGGAGCCTCCATATTTCACTGCCTTGTCTTTCTGTGTGGAAGAATCATAGGCACAGAAACACCTTACCCTCCAGCTTCTGTAGAAATGCCCTGTGTCCCTGGTGAGTCTAGGTCAGCTGTCCTCACAGGGGGTGAGAGTGAACCTGAAAGTCTTTCTCTGAAATCTGTGTGGTGTTTTTTCTGTCTTAATAACTAGGAGGTTCTATTTGCATTTACCAAGCAGAGGACAGACACTCTAGACATCCTGTGATACAGAAGACAGTAATAGCCAAGAAATACTTGTTTGTGTTCTGTACAACTTGCATCTGGATTTCAAATACCCACCAGACACTTGTATCAGTAAATAGCCTGCCTATAATCACATGAGCCTAGAACCCAATTCCAGATTTTTTATTTTTCCATTTGACTGCTGCATGCAGCAGGTGGCATCTTAGTTTCCCAATCAGGGATCGAACCCCACCAGGGATTGAACCCACGTCCCTTGTGTTGGAAGACTGGAAGTATGAGTCTTAACCACTGCACTGCTAGGGAAGTCCCCAATTTCAGTTTTTAGGCGGGCACACCGTACTTTTTGCACACTTTTAATATGCATTGCCTTTTTCTGGGATGCCATTTTCTGCATAAATTGAAGAAAGATTATATTTTATTTTGTTTGGAAGTTTATCAAGAGTTTGTTTAACATTTTGGAAAATCATGGCTTTTGAGCTGCCAGCATAGCATACTAGTATCAGTCTGTACTTGTGTCTGTCCCATTCATATAAACATCATATTATCTCATCAAACTTTCCAGGGGAGGCTTCACGAGGATTCACTTGCTGAAATATATATTATTTAATTTCTTTTCATTCTCCTTTGAATTACTATTCAAATTAAAGTATTCTACTGGTTTTTACGTATGTTTTCTATAAGTTTCATTCTAGGATATTAAGGGGGTTTTATAGCACCCTGTTACAAGGGATATTGGATTTGGTAAAGCTGAGAAATACAGGTTTAGAACAAAACGGATGTGTGTGACTTGGTCCCTTCTGGGACCTGCCTGCTGGCTAGGAGGACACTTTAAATTCTGTTCTCCACCAACTCTGTGTGTGCTGGGTGGATGCATTTAATTCTGGAGCAAGGTCTTTGAAAGTCCGTTATGGCAACACATCAAAATCATGTCCCCCGACCAGTTAATTGAAAATAAGTTCTGGTGTATTGTTCAAGTGCAATCTTTTTTAATAAATTGTACCTTTTTAAAGGATATCACCTTAAAGTAATACTGTATTGTTGTCCTTCTTCTTTTGTTTGACAAAGAAATAAGAAATATGTTTTGATGTTCACTATATATATTTTGTCCATCTAAGCTCTCTGATAGAATTAACCACTATCTTTGTCGTTACTCTGTCTTTATAGTTTTGTTGTTAAGTGATTTTTAGAGCAGTGTTTCCTAGGGTAAAAGTTTCACTTTCTTTTTGGCAATAAAAACATACTGAGTTAAAAACAATCATGTCTCCCTTGCAGCTCTATCTGTCTGACTCCTGCATCTGTGTTTTTCAATTGCTTTGGTACCTGGGTGGGGGAAAAAGAGGGATGTCATAGGTCAACATGCTAAAACCCAACCTTACTGGTTAGGGTTGAGCAAAATGTAGTTGGCTGGCTCCTCAATCTCTTCCCTTAGTCTGCCCATTCAACATCAACAATCCTGCCTCCTCCTGGAAGTACAGGACCGGAAGCTGGATTCTGCGGCAGATGGAAACAAGCCTCAGAGGATCAAGATTTTCACAATCCTTAATTCTCATCCTCCGAGGTCTTTCACAAGGAGGTCTCAGAGTCTCCCTCCAGCTTATTGGGCCCGCTATCCCTAGCGCTATGCACCCTTTTGAGACTCCCTGAATCAGCCCCACTGGCATTAGTATAACATCCCCCCCCCCCTGCCTTCCCCTCAACCCCTCGCATCCTCCACTACGTTTTCTTCCCACCAGCTGGCAGCTCTTGTGGGCAGGGACCTCATTCTACCCTCTTTGACTCCTCCTCACTACCCAGCTAAGCACAGGTTTGTGGGACTAAATGGTCAAACGTGGTCAATTGATTCCCTCCCTCACCCTCTGGTGCTCAGCTACAGTGGGGCCAGCCCTCCTTGGGGCTGCTCCCTGGGTGCCTGGGGGAAGACTCACTATGTCTTCACTGCAGACCTTCACTCCCCAGCTTGAGAGTCTGGTCCTGCCTCCATCATGGACCTCCCCACAAAAGCCTCTCCACCACTCAGAATCCTCGGAGACATTTCCTTAGGCTGAATTTTATTGATTTTAGAGAAAGCGTCCCATGGAACTGATTAAACACTACAATTGATGCATGCCGGGAGCAGTCGGAGCCTGTGGTAGCTCACAGTCAAGAAAACAGTGAAGGAAAATCCCATTCGATTCAAAACCAAACACTCTATGGGAGCACAGTGGGGCCCCCACTCTGGACTGGCTGGCACGGGGGTCCTGAGAGAGGCACCAGAGGCTGAATATTGTAGGAGCAAGTGAGTTGAGAATACTGCCAGACCTGGGGCTGAGACAGAACTCCAGATCGCTGGCTCTCAGCTTTGGGGGCAGGATGCTCAGAGACAAAGATACCTGTCAACCTGCTTCAGACTCTCTTCTGGCTTCAGAGAGTTTTATGAAGTCTTCCAGCCAGACAGCATTCCACAGCACAGGTGGAGACATCGTGCTGATAGTTCTGTTGGATACCCATGGCCCTGGAATGATGAGGGGCCCAGAAGCCGTCAGCACAGAGCAGCGCCAGGCTGCCCAGGTGTGCCTTTGTCACTGGGGGCTCTCCAAGCCCTGTGAGTCAACAATACTTCCTAATGTTCTTCTGAAGTTAGCTGCTGGTCCAAAGAGAAGGAAGTGGAAGTGGACTCCGTGACTGGAAGGCTGTCCTTCGGGCTCCTGCACTCACCGACAGGGCACTTAGTCCTCCCTCCCACCCTCGCCCTTCTTCTAGGCTAAATCCTCCATCCACGTTCTCGCTTTTCTGTCTCCTCTACTGCATCTCCTATCTCTCCCCAGGCCCACAGCCCACCAAAGCCTCGCTCTTCCCCCCAAACCTTCTCTTCACACTGTCTCCATCTTCAGCCAACATCTCCATCTCTTCATCATCCCACTCCTTGGAAGGGAATTCTGTAGTCCTCATCTCCATCATTTCCTAACCCCACCACCCCCGCACCCCATAGCAACCTGGCATCTGTTCTCATCACGATGCCACGATGAGACCAGCACTGTTCACCTCACTGCCAGACCATGGCCGCTTCCCAGTTGGGGCTCTACATCTCTGTGCACTCTGACGCTATCTGTTGTCCCTGCCTTCATGAAAATCTCTCCTTTGTGGGTATGGTTCTCCATCCGTCCCTTTCACCACTCCTTCTTAGTCTCATCTATGGGTACCTGTTCATCAGCCCGTCCCTGACATATTCCTTCTCTCCAGGTCTTCTCTGGATTCTCATCCCAGTCTGCACCCCCTCCCAAGGTGACCTTACTCCTTCCCATCACTAGGATTAACACCATTCAATAGTGACTCCTCAGCATGTATCCTGACCTGTCTGATGGCTCTAGATTTGAGTTTCTCATCACGTATTGAGCACCTATAGACCATTATCTGCCCTTCTTTCTCCTCCTATCATCTGGACAAACTGGCTGGACCTCCCATCCTCTTGATCTCTGATCACAGCTCTACTGATGTTCAGCATTAAGCCAGAAACAGAAGAATTGTGCCAGACCTTTCCCCTTCCTTTGCTGCCCATTTCCAATTTGTTGCCAAAATCCTCCTGATTGTATATCAGAATATCTCCCAAATTGGAATCTCATCATGCTTACTGACACAGGAAAAACAATTGCAAATATCTATATAGTATATATAGATATTCTAGACATTGTCAAAGAAGTACACTCACAAACACACACTCACAACAGTCCTGTGAGATAGGTACCAGTATTCTCCCCAGAGAAATACAGAAGTTGAAGAACTTGTACAAGGTCACAATGCCAGGCAGTGCAAAGCCCAGGATTCAAATGCAGGTCATCTGGCTTTATGTCTGTGTGCTTAATCCCCCTCCTTGGCATTGCCCACTTCCTCCTACCTCAACAGCATCCCATTGGCCTCTCTCACATCAGTCCATTCATCTTTCCTCCCTCCTTACCCATATCCCCTTCTAATACTCTTCCATTAAGTGAAACTAGTTTTGTTTGCAAAAGCCTAGTGGCTCCCTACTGTCCGCAGGATAGATCCAAACTTCTTTGCTGGGCATTCAAAGTTCTACACAATCTGTCCAGCCTCATCTTCCACCATCACATCCCATGCTGACCTTCACATGGTTTCCTTTTACGTTGTGAGACTTTACTTTCACAGCTACAAGAATATTCTTGTTGCTCCTCTCTGCCCGTCAAATCCCTTACTCTCCCCTTGTCACCCGCTTTGGACACCATCTCTATGGTGACATCCTTGTGCAGTGTCTCAGAGCTCAGTGTTCTTCTGTCTTAACAGAATTCACTACAGAGTTCATTGGCAATTTATCATCTTACAAATGACATCCTCTATCTAGCCCTTAGGAATGATTAAATATTCAAAGGAAGAATGGTTAGCCCCAGATCCAGCCTGCAGCGTCCTTCTGTCTCTGCCCCTTAAGTTTCAAAAAGATTCTTTTCTCTGGATCACACGAGATCATAAAGACTGGAAAGATTTCATGTGACATTTTCTCCTCACTCTCTGCAGCTCGGGGTAAAGAAATGGACACTCTCTTCCCTGTTTCTCTTCAAAGAAAAACATGAAAGGAATGTGGAAGCATAACCAAACAGAATATGGCATGAGAAAATTGATGGGACTATAACATACAGACTGCAGAGGCTTTGGCGACCATGTCATGCAAACGTCTTTCTGTTATTCATGAGGACACTGAGGCCCAGAAAGGAGAAGATTGTGTATGGTGACAACAGCACTGGCCCTCGGGACCTCGGACTCCCTGTCCAGGGATCTGGCCTTATCCTGTTGCCTCCCGGCTCTGAATTAATCTTTCTGAGGGACTGAGGGGTGGCCCTGCTTCTGGGTCAGCTCACTATTATCTCCCAAACAGGCTCAGGCTGCTTTCCTGGGATCAGGAAGTTAAGAGGCTCAGCACGAAACTCCCTGATGAGCAAACGTCCCTTGTTCACGCAACCTCAAGATGGCAGGCAGTGTACCCAGAGCCTGGCTGCAATTCCCCATGGCACCAACTGGCTTGGGGTCTTCCAACCGGAGCTTCACCAAAGGCGGCAGCTTAGCCTTTGCTTTCCCGCGCCCGCCACCCCTTCTTGGTATCAGACACAAAGACGACTCCTACACAACACTCTTTCTTCCCCTCCCTGCTCCCTCCACCTCCCACTTCCTCCAGGTTAGTCACGGTGAGGTCACGCTCAGCCGCTGGCTCCTAGGCCTCTCCCTAAGGACGGGTGCATTTTCAGGGAGAGGGGAACTGAGGGACTGCGGAGGAGGGTGCTGCAAGGCATCATGGGAAACATGAGTTTGGGAGTCAAAGAGATGTGGGTTCAAGCCTTGGCTCTGCCAGTTAACCAATGTGCGTAACCTTTGGCAAATTACTTAACCTCTCAAACCCGTTCCCAAATCAGGTGGGGCTGCCTGGGAAGCGATTTCCTTACCTGTGTAAGGTGAAAATAGTGAAGAACAAATGAGATAAAGTGCCAGAAGCACCTTGCCCACTGCCTGGGGGTCTGCAAATGTTGGTTTACTTCCCTTGTCATGAAGCTCGAGGGTATCACTGTCAATTTAGGGACCTGAGAAATTCTAGTGCCAACCTGCAGGTCCACAGGTGAGCTGGTGTGAATGTGAGGGTGTGGATGCTGGTAGCTGATGGCATCTGAAAGGTAGAATGAGAGGGAGCCAGGTGGATTCTTAGGGAGGGCGTGGATGTATGTATTTGTGCACAGAGGCGAGCGCCAGTCTAAGTGTGTAAAGGAGCATGACCAGCAGAGCCTCTCTTAATCCAAAATTCCCACCCCTTTAAAGAAAAGGTCTCTTGTGGGACTTCTCTGGTGGTCCAATGATTAAGAATCCATGTTGCAATGCAGGGGATATGGGTTTGGTCCCTGGTCGGGGAAACTAAGATCCCACATGCCATGGAGCAACTAACCCTCATGCTACAACTACTGAGCCCACACGCTCTGGAGCCTGTGTAACACAAATATACAAGCCCGTGCACTGAAAGGAAAAAAAAAAAGGAAAAAAATCTCTTGTGTCTATTCTTGTCAGTAATGAGAAATGCAAAAACCCTTCCCAGGGGACGGTGGGATTGCCCTCGTCTCTGCCCTGATGAGGCTCATCCAAGAGAAGCAAACTCCAGTGAGGTCCTCCCCTGACAGACACCAGGAAACTTTCTCCCAACTGGTGAGGAAACCTTATCCCTAAAGAAGTTCAAAGGATCAGGGGCCTCTTGGTAGGCTGCTGGGCCCAGAGGGGCTGCCCCCAGCCTTGTCCTAAGTGCAAGGTTTTCCCCAGCTTCAAAAAGATCACACAGGCAGCCAAACCCACCGGGCCTGTGGAGTGGGCCACCTCCAGGCTGGGCTGGTGCCCCCATGTCTTGGTGTGGATGGGCTACTCCCTGCGCATCTCATTCAAGGGACTGTGAGAGATGTACCCTGGGCCAGGATGCTCAGAAAGAATAGGCAGTGGGCCACACCCCAACCCATGGAGGGCTCCTTCAGGGTCACAGAATCCTCAGGCATATCCTCCATCCTCCTGCCCTGGAAACACACCTGGCCAAACTATCCCTTAGGTGAGAATCTGTCTCATCTTTTTTTTTTTTTTTTAATAAATACTTTATTTGGCTGAGCTGGGGCACAGCTGGGGCACACAGGGTCTTCACTGAAGATCTCTAGTTGCAGCATGTGGATCTAGTTCCCTGACCAGGGATGGAACCCGAGACTCCTGCACTGAGTACTCAGAGTCTTAGGCACTGGATCTTAGGTACCAGGGAAGTCCTTGTCTTATTTTTAAAGATGTTGAGAGAGAAGCTTATTCTACAGCCTCCTTCCCTTGGTAGCTCTTCCAGTGTTTGATAAAGCTCATTGGCTGCAAGTCCTTCCTCATAGTTTACCTAAATGTGTCTTTAACTGAAGCCTACCCTTCTGTCTGTTTCCCAGGTGGCTTCGTGGTAAAGAATTCACCTGCCAATTCAAGAGATGAGGGTTGCAAAAGCTCTTGAAATACCCCCTACTCATCCTGAGAGTGATGAGTCTATGAATAAACAACCTTGAACTTCCCTTAATCTTCTTTGTGTCCCCACAATTGACATAGTATGAATGACCCCTAAAATTTATAGAATAAATTTTTCTTCTGAGTGTCCTTACCTGCCTGTTGAAATCTAAGCCATTTCGATCATTTCCTGAAAAAGATAAAAAAAAAAAAGAAAATATTAATAGCTAGCAGGATTGGAAGAGACTGAAAGTTAAAGGGAAATAGGATGTCAGGATGAGCTTCTCTTTATTTTGAAAAAGTACACTTGCCTGCCCTGTGGCCAGACTCTTCCTGTTTATTCTGTTTCCTGGGACAGTTTTTGAAAATTTTTTTTCAAGAAGGTGAGTAACTCCCAAGGGGAGACTGACTTGTCCAAGATCATCTAGAATCTAACTGGGATTAGAACTTGCATATCAGAATACTTCTGCCAGATATCCTCAGACAGAAGTTCTGACACAGGCTTTCTGGAAAAGCAAGGGATAACCAGCCATGGATCCTAAAGGAACTGCCTGAAGGCAAGAAGTCCCTCCACTATCCCAGCCCTCCAGCGCTGATGGCATCTAAATCATGTCAGGTAGATGACTGTCACCCCTGTTTCTACCACCTGCTCCCCCAACTTTCATTCTTTGTTTTATTCATCTTTTTCCCTTTATAGTAAATGTTGGGTTGAAAAATTAAATGTGTGCTTAATAGAAAAAACTTTTTGATATAGAAAAAGTAGCAGAAAAAATAAATTTGCAAAGAGCTACAATGAATATTTTTGTATATTTCATGATCTTTTTTATGCTTGCTTTTCCTAATTGATATTTACCACTCTGTACAGATTTTTACTCTGCTTTTTCTAGTGAGTATCATAAATCTTTCTCCTACACCATTAAGGAACATCATAAATCTTGCTCCTATGCTTGCAAAGATCATTTTAATGGCTATATAATATTCCGTTTATGGCCATAGCAAAATTTGCTTAAACATATACCTATTATTAGAGAAATGCTTCCACTCTTTGCCAAAATTAAGTTTCCTATTCATATACCTCCTCAGGGCAGGAGCTGCCAAACAATCTTCCTTTGTGCCCCATGGATAACTGGCTCTATAATGGCAAGAAAATGATATTAAATGCCACACACCCAGAGCCTAGCACTGGGCTTAGTACATAACAGGAGTTCAAATTATATTGGTTGGGACTTCCCTGGTCATCCAGTGGTTAAGAATCTGCCTTACCACGCAGGCAATGTGAGTTCAATCCCTGGTCAGGGATCCCACATGCATGGGATAACTAAGCCTGAGCCACAATAAAGATCCTACACACAGCCAATTATAAATAAATGAAAATTTAAAAAATTTTTTTAAATATTATATTGGTTGAATGAATGAATAAATGAACATGTGAATAAATTCAGACCTTTCAATCAGAAAATTCTTCTGATTTCTCTCTACGTAAAGTGAATTGAGTACAATTGTGAACTCTGTCCTCAACAACAGATTTGCCACAAATGCAGAGGGTTCACATCTGGCTTTGGCTTGGTCAGCCCTTAATAAAATGGCAGAATGCAACTTAAATAATAAAAGAAATTCTCCAGAAAGTAAGAATGATAATCATTTGGCATTGGGATGACAAACCTTACTAGAGGGAAAAAGAAAACCTAAACACAATGACATTATGTAATAATGTATATTCAGATTTATCACATTCTGGTAATCCTCGACATATTTGAAACTTTTCCATTATTATTATATTTGTCATGGTGATCTGTGATCAACAATCTTTGATGTTACTATTATTCTATGACTCGCTGAAGGCTCAGATGATGGTTATCACTTTGTACCAACAAAGTTATTTTTAATTAAAAAAAAAATTCTGCTTTCCATTGGTTCCGCAATAGCTTTGGAATGAAGTTCCAAATTTCTTAGTATAACAAAAAATTCCCCATATGATCTGGTTTCTGCTTACCTTTCCTGCTCTGTCTTCCACCCCTCATGATCTCACCTTCCTCCCTCCCAGGTACCCTGTGCTCCAGTCACATGGAAAGATCCACACGTCCAAACACGCCACACCTCTCCCATTCCTATGCCTCCATGCACTGTTCCCTTTTACAAAGTTGGTCCCCCTCCCCTCTCTACCAGCCCTATAGCACATGTCATGGAACTCCTTTTCTGTCTGCATGCTTCTCTCTCCCTCTGGTCTATGAATTCCTTGAAAACCAGAATGATGACACCACTTTTGTTCTCAAGTACCACTGTAGTTCCTAACATTGGTCAGAGGCTCAAGAAGCACCTGATAGATGAATGAATGGGGTCCAGGAGAATCCTTTGGCGCTTTAACTGAAGCCCCCTTCCCTCTGCTCTGCTCTAAATGATGGATAAGCTTGGCCCTTGCCTGTATGATTGGTTGTGAAGCATCTCCGAGAGCAGCTGGGCTGGCAAGATGACAGCAGAGGTTAAGGGCTATGGGATTCTGAGAAAGAGGAAATAGGTGAGACAGGAAGTCATCTCTGAATAGCAGTCTGATTTTGAGATTAAATAAACTAATCTGTGAGGGGAGCTAAGATGGGAAGGGCCCAAGGACTGAAAATAGTGTGCAGAGGCTAAACTTAAAGATAAAATTGCTTTTGTATTACAAAAGAATTCTTTCATGACATTGTAAATGTAGCCTTGTAAGGGGGTAATTTTAAAATATGACCAAAGAACAAATTCATTCATTCCACAAAATACACTCTATATACCAAGCACTGTTCTAGGCACTTGAAATGTCATGCTGGAAAACCAGACGAAGTCCCTGGCCACACAGAGCTTCTTTTCTAGTTGAAGAGACATAAAAGGAATAAGAAAACAAATACACAATTTCATTTAGAGAGAGTTACTATGGAAAGCAATAGTAATGGTCAGGAGAAGAGTGTGTCAGAGGCTGTTCATAACAGGGTGGTCTGGGAAGATCATTCTAGACAGAGGGATTGATGCCTGTGTGAGGCAAGAACAGGCTTGCCTGTTGAGGAACAGTGATGAGACCAGTAGGGCTGGAGAGAAGGGGATGGGTGTGGCCCAGGGCAAGATGACGTGGCTCTGGAAGGCAGGTCATGCGGAAGACTTTGGCTTTCATGCCAAAGTCTGGACGCTGGGAAGTGATCAGAGGGTTTCGAGCAGAGGAGTGACATGAATTGACTTCAGTGCTTAAACCTGCAGTGATCAGGGACTTCCCTGATGGTCCAGGGGTTAATACTCCGTGCTCCAAATGCAGTGGGCACGGGTTCGATCCCTGGTTGGGGAAGATCCTGTATGTCATGTGGCATGGCCAAAAATAAATAAGCCTGTGGTAATCAGCCGTAGGGATAAGCAAGGGGGAAGGGAGGCCATGCAACGGGTCAGGAGAGAGAGCAGTGCTCAGGACAGAAGGGCAGCCATGGAGGTGGTTAGAAGGGCTTGGATTTTGAATTGATACCTGACACAACTAGATATTTTAAAAATATATTTATTTTTGGCTGTGCTGGGTTGTTGCTGTGCACAGGCTCTCTCTAGCTGTGACGAGCTGGGGCTATTTCAGTGGCAATATGTGGGCTTTTCACTGCGGTGGCTTCTCTTGTTGTGGAGCACAGGCTCTAGTTGTGGCCCATGGGCTTAGTTGCTCTGGGGCAGATTCTAAACCATTGGATCACCAGGAAAGTCCCACCACATATTTTAGAGTCAGTGTTTTGTGTGTCTGTTTTCCTCATGAAATTGTGAGCTCCTAGAGGCCAGGGTTATTTCTTCTTATTCATTTTTGTACTCTGAGAGCCTTTAACAGCATGTAACACAGAGTAGGAGCTGAATGAATGCATGTTTAACTGATCCGAGTAACTAAGAAACTGCTACTGAAATGGATCTTCTATTCAGATCTAAGAAATCACAGGTCCCTCCATCTGCAGAAATCTAAACACATTCTATTATACAAGCTCTGGCTTTGGAAGATGGCAGTCACTTGTAGGAAAAAGCAAAGCAGGACAGACACCCAGAAAGACCAGAGCATTATTTTTAGAGTTGGAAGGATACTGAAGTCCAGCCTCAGAGGGAAGCACCTTGTGGTGGTCACACAGCCTCAGAGGCTCTGATTTTTGGACTAAAGCTTGGATCTCTCAACTTCTATACTCATACAGTTTTCCCAATAAACTCAGGAAACCAAGTATTAGGCTGTAATCAAAAGTTTAGGCAAATAATCAAGATAGATGCTGATCAAATTTGGAGGTGATTTAAAGCAGGAAGCAAAATTAATTCAGAAAGCTGGATGATGTAATGAGGATTAGAAAATATTCTGGTTGATTCTAATAGGAAGCAAAAACCAACAAGATAATATGTAACAGAAATAAATCTAAGCCTTATATTTAGGTTTAAAAAAAGTCAACTGTATACATAAAAGATAGAGGAGGCTGAATTAAGAAATGATTAAGGTGGTAAGTGTTATGTTTAAATTTAATATTATATGTTTTCTGCCTTTAAGCCTATCTACATATGATCCAGTAATCTAAAACAGGATATCAAAGAGATAGCTTCACTCCCCTGTTCACGGCAGGATTATTCACTATATCCGAGTTAAGGAAACAATATCAGTTATAGCCCATCAGTGGATGAATGGACAAAGAAAATGCCATATATATATATGTGTGGTATGGTGGAATATTATTCAGCCCCAAGAAAGAAGGAAATTCTGCCATTTGCAGCTACATGGATTGACCTTGAGAGCATTATGCTAAGTGAAATCAGTCAGAAGGAGAAAGTCAAGTAAATACTGCGAGGTATCACTTATATGTGGAATCAAAAAAAAAAAAAAAGTCAAACTCAAACTCAAAAAAAAAAAGTCAGAGAGTGGAAAGAGGGTTACCAGACACTGGAGGGGTGGGGGAAATTGGGCCAAGGTGCTAAAAGGGTAAAAACTTTCACCTATTGGAGGAATCAAGTCTGAGGATCTAATGTATAACATGGTATTGTTGTTGTTATGTAGTTGCTCAGTCATGTCTAACTCTTTGTGACTACATGGACTGTAGCCCACCAGGCTCCTCTGTCCATGGGATTTCCCATGCAAGAAAACTGGAGAGGGTTGCCATTTCCTCCTCCAGGGGATCTTCCTGACCCAGGGATCGAACCCTTGTCTCTTGCATTTACAGGCATGTTCTTTATTGCTGAGCCACCAGGGAAGTCTATAACATGGTAGATATAGTTGATAACACTGTACTGAACAGTTAAAATTTGCTAAGAGAGTAGAAATGTTCTGTCTCATACATAAAAAGGTAAATATAGAAGTGACGGATGTGTTAATTATCTAGACTGTGGGAATCCTTTCACCATGTATACATGTATCAAATCACATGATATACACTGTAAACATCTTACAATTTTATTTACCAGTAACACTTCAATAAAACTTAAACAAAAGACTCTGGGTTATGATGTGAAACCTCAAAGAGTTTTTTCAACAAAACCAATAACTAATCTCAAACTAAAACTATAGAAATAATCATACTGGATAACTATAGTGATTAAAAATTCAAGGGTGCATAATTAACGATAATTGACCATCAAAATATTTATACTCCATATTTCACATTTTCAAAGAGGTTCAATCACCTAAAGAAATATAATACTGGATTGGCCAAAAAGTTCATTACAGGGAAAAACCCAAACAAACTTTTTGGCCAATCCAAAAGGAGTTGGACACGACTGAGTGACTTTCACTTCACTTCACTTCAATATATCTCTCCAATCCCAACAAAAACAAAAATGATTCCCATTTCTTTTTATTGGCAGACATGTTTGGAAATAAACAAACTGCAGTTCCTTGCGGGGAAGGGAAGAGAGAGGAGGCTGGTGTTTTTCCTGTGAAAAATAAATTGGAAAAAAGGAGCATTTCAGATAACTGAAGCCAATGCTGGAGATGTGGGTTTGATCCCTGGGTGGGGAAGATCCCCTGGAGGAGGAAAAGGCAACTCACCCCAGTATTCTCACCTGGAAAACTCCATGGACAGAGAAGCCTGGTGGGCTATGGTGCATGGGGTCACAAAGAGTCAGACATGACTGAGTACATGTGCATGCATGCATGAAGCCCATACTGGCCAGAGTGTGCTACACATGTGCGGTAAACTGTGTATTAGCAGACACGCGGATTTGCAGATCTCTGCTGAGAGGATCAAACCCAGTTCAGGCTCCCATGTTCTAAAAGGGGCCCTGATGAACTGGCCGTAGAGCGTGAGGACCAAGAGTGGGGCCTAGAAGTCACATCAAGTGAGGGAAGGATATCTAGCCTGGAGAAGAGAACACTTGCCCTTAGATCAAACCTTCTTCCTAGGATGGCCACAAGAATTATATGAGCGATTCATTTTGTTAGGTGTGATAACAGTACTGTGGTCAAGAAGGAAAATGTCTTTTATGGCTTAGAAATGCATACTTAGGATTGAAATGTTTATAATGTCTATAGTTTGCAAGAAAATATTTCAGTGACGAGAATGGCAGAAACTTGATGGCTGTTGACAGTAGGCAATGAGTATATGTGGGCTCATCATTTTAGTGTCTACCTTCATGTGTGTTTGAAACAAAAAGTTAAAAATAAAATATTTCCCTCCTCAAATGGATGAAACAAATATGGCAAGATGCTAAGTTATTAAATCCAGGTGGCAGGTATATGGTTGTTCGTTAACCTGTTTCTTCTCTTTTCTATATATTTGAAGTTTTTCAAAATAAAACTTTTTAAAGTAATTCGATGAGGGAACATTTGAAAGCTCTACCTGGCACAGTGCCTGGTACATAGTATGTGCTTAGGTAAATGTCAGAGTACTTTTCTTTCTTCCCCAAATATTGGTTTGGATGTGAAGCAGGCTTAACCTGCAGCTCCTAAAACCCAGCTCCACAAGGGTCAGTGGTGGAGGCTGCCAGGAAGTAGGCTCACCTCAGGGTAAGGAAGAATTGCATTAAATGTGGAATTGTCCAGCAGTAAAACCCATGGTTTCATGCCAACAGAGCTTAAGCAGAGGCTGCTTATTTCAGAGATGATATAGAAGTGGTTTTTGAATTGAGGGGCTCGGATGGTAAAGAACCTGCCTGCAGTGCGGGAGAACTAGATTCGATCCCTGGGCCGGGAAGATCTCTTGGAGAAGGGAATGGCAACCCACTCCAGTATTCTTGCCTGGAGAATTCCACTGACAGAGGAGCCTGGCGGGCTACAGTCCACAGAGTCGCAAAGAGTTGGACACGACTGAGTACACATGCATAGTCAGTAACTAAAAGAGGGTAAAAGGCATCTCGAATTGGTGGGGAACATCAGGGTTCTGGATAGAATCTCCTTAGACCAGGATGGAGTAATACTCAACAGAGTCCCAGTGAGAAAGGTCAAGGATCTGTCTATAGGAGGTACCCAGGGGTCAAGGCAACTTCCATCTCTATCTCTCCTCCCTGGCATCTGGTGAGCACCAGGTCAGCAGTCCCAGCCACCTGCAAAGACCCCTGTCGGGACCAGAGATAGGAGGAGCTAGCCAGCCCTCCACTTTCCCACCTCTGAGCCACAGTCTTGCAGGCCCACTGATTTGCATGCTTTGGCAGCACTGGAGTGTGAGTTTGCCTGGGGAGCAATTCTCTGGGTGAGGGAGGTGGAAGCATAGGAATGGAGAACTGTTCCAGCAGGATTTTTCACTTTTGCCTGGTAAACACACAGGCAGCGTTCTGCAACGAGGCTGAAACTCTCCCATTTCTGGGCTGCCTCTCTTCTCACCAGCTCCGCTCCTTGGTTAACCCAGTAAGACTTCCACTGTCACTTCATGACTACTTGGCAACGTATTGGCACTTCCTGGGATAGCAATGATTAAAATAATCAGCACCTTTGGAGGCCCTCCTGGGCAGGCAGCCACCAGAGCAAACCAAGAGACTTCCCAATGAGGTCATTCCAACCAGTCAAAACAGTTTTTCCCAGGACCCCACAGACACCATGCCTACCTTTTTTGTTACTTGAGATTCCTCCAAGGAACTGGGCACTGTTGCCTAACAGCCAGAGTTCTGTACATAGAACACACAGTAAACTGAGCTCGAGGGTTACTTCAAAGGCTGTTTTTTGCTGGACTTTGGGCAAGTTGCTTGATCTCCGTGGCCTTCAATTTCCCTTACATACTAAAACCAAAAATTCTGTCTGTATTCATGCCACCTTCTTCATAGGAGCAAAGAAACGCCCTGGCGTTTCTCAGTTTCAAAGGAAACTGAGGCTGGCCCCTGAAGCCACCTGAAGAACAGGACACAGGAGGACCTTGATGGGCTGGGGGAAGAATGCTGGCTTACGGGATGGGAGATCAGAGCTGCAGTTCTCCACCGGCTGAATGTTCTCAGCTGTGGATAGCAGGTGCAAAGAGGCAGCAAGGGAGACATGCCCTGGGCAGACATCACTGCTGAACCGCTGTACTCACTTCCTTCTCCTAAACTCAGTGCATAGCGACCACCACCAATGATCAGAAGCGGCTCTCCTGAAGAAACCCACTTGCTACCCCAGGACAGGAAGATCTTCCAGGGTCCCTCCACCTCTGACCATCTGTGGGTTTTCGTGATTTAAAGCTTCTTCTCTAGAATGGCAGAGTAAACACAACTGATGTTTACACCCAAGGGCTTCCTTGTGACATGGCCTGTGAGTGTCCCAGCGACTTTCTCCACCTGCACCATTGTAAGACCGAACCTCAAAGCCTTGCTCTCAAGGCCCTTCTCACAGATGTCAGGGGTGTGGGGCTGGGTGACCGTGGACAGTCAGTGCCCACTCATCCACCTTTGCTAAAAGGGATGCCCAGCCTCCTCCGGCTTCCCTTTATAATTTATTGTCATTCTTTGATACATGAAAGGCTCCTCCCCAAGGTCTAATTTTTTTAGGAAACAGAATCCTCATTTCCTCTCAGTCTGAGCTATAGAGGGGACTCCTGGGGCCCCCCTCAGTGCGCCTGCACTTTCTGCTGGCCGCACACTGAGGCCCAAAGTGGGTAGCGTGATCAGAGGAGCTGAAGGAGCATGTGGGTAGATGTGTCAGGTTCCAGTAAAAAGAGACTAGGGACATGGGACCTGGCCTGGAATGGGGTCAAAGGGCCGGGTTCCCCAGCCCAGTCTCCACTCCTCATCCCTTGACCCTGGAAAACAGTAAAAGTCCAACTTGAAAGGAAAAACTCTGCTAAGGAAACCCAGGGATCTGGGCACAGATCAAAGAGGTACCTTGGCTGCTATTTTTCTGTTAGTGCTTTCTTGTGCTGAATGGGATCACGCAGACTCCCGGTGCTGCACTCACCACTGACAGGTGAGGAAACTGAGTCCCAGACAGGATGAGTGATGAGCTAAAGGTAATGCGTGGCAAAGCAGGAACAAAGCCCCAGCTCTGATGCCCGAACTTGCCTTCTGACCACAGTCGAGGGGCTCCCTAAAGGGCTCCTCCAGACCAGCCTCCACCCTACTCCTCCCCCAGTCCTGAGAGGGGAAGAGGTTTAAGGTTGGTAAGTGACCCTGCGTAGACGCAGCGGGGCTCTGGGCTTCACGCAGGCACACAGATGCCCTTTGTGTGGCTCAGAAGGGCATGTGTGCGGTAGGAAGGCTTAGACGGAACATGCTACCTCACATTTGTAGGAAAACTCACACTTCCTTCGACTGCCACAGGTACACTCCCGCCTCACAACTCATTTTACAGATAAGGAAACGGAGGCTGGGTCACTGAGCCCAACCTGGAGGGTTGGAGATCTGATCTCTCAGCTCCGGAGGCAGGGACCAGGGGCTGGCCAGTGAGCATGGGTCTTGGGGACTTGTGCTGGGTTTGTTCCTTTCTGGGCAGTGCACCTTCATTTCCCATCCTTAAGAGAGCCGCGCTTGCCTGTGAGGTCTACGGGGCCAGGGATTCCAGAACTCCTGCTTCACCAGTGAGGAAACTTGAGGCGAGGCCTGTTAATGTCCTCTGCAACCAGACACCATGCCCTTGCTGTCACCCTGTGTCATGCCTCTTCCTCCCCTTCTGGGGCCCCTGTTCCAAGCGCTGGAGCGGCCACTTCTGAGAGACAGGTGATGGGGAGAGATGAGGCTTTGTCCAAAGAAACAACAAAAAAATGAAGGACACAGGACTACCTCTAGGGTAGGGAAAGGCTTCTAAAGAAACAAGGATCTCAACCCCCTGCTGTGACCTTGGGAAAGTCATTCCCCTTTTTCTGACCCCAGTCTCTTTCCCCATAAAATAGGAGAATAGGACTAGACTAGAGAATTTTCAAACATTTTGGCAAGAGAACACTGTTTTCAAATAACAGGGATTAGTTAATAGTTGGCATTTATTGAGCATTTACTACGCACCAAGCTTTGTATTAAACATTTTATACACAGGACAGCATTTAATCCTCATCATCACCCTATGAGTAGGTGCTCTTATTATCCCATTTCACAGATGAGGAAAACCGAGGCTCAGAGAGGCTAACCAACCTGGCCCAAGGTTACTGGTTAGTAATTTGTCGAGTAGAAACTCAAGCCCACATCTGTCCACCAGCCAAGACTGGTCTATCTCCAAATGAAAACACATAATGGAGTTGCTGCAGAAACCCCAGAAGGAAAAAAGACCTTTAGATTTCCAGAACTATAAACATCTTCTAATCTCCTTGAATCTGTCACATCTCTTAGCACTGTGTGTGGGGAGGAGGGGTCTTGGCACTAGCTCTTTCCCCTCCTTCCAGCCATTTCTGGATTGCCTTATGTCAGTTTATGTGAGGGCCCTTCATTGACGCATGCTTCCCATTCCCAAGCACAGGTGGCTTTGACAGTGTGTGGGCCACAAGTGAATGAATTCACAGGTAGGTCTATTCAGGAGACAGCCCATATTCCTAACAGAGGGTTCCTCGATTGGCCATTGGGTCACTGCTCCATCGTGTGGACAATTTGTCCTTCTGATACTAACACTGGCAAATGGCATTCCTGTATTGCATTACTGTATGGCAGGCTCCACTCTAGAGGCTTTGCTGTTAGCTCAGTTGGTAAAGAATCCATCTGCAATGCAGGAGACCCCAGTTCAATTCCTGGGTCGGGAAGATCTATTGGAGAAGGGATAGGCTACTCAATCCAGTATTCTTGGGCTTCCCTTGTGGCTCATCTGGTAAAGAGAACTGCTTGCAATGTGGAAGACCTGGGTTCGATCCTTGGGTTGGGAAGATCCCCTGGAGAAGGGAAAGGCTACCCACTCCAGTATTCTGGCCTAGAGGATTCCATGGCGTGTATAGTCCATGGGGTTGCAAAGAGTCAGACATGACTGAGCGACTTTCACTCACTCAGGCTCTACTCTAAGTGCTTTACCGATGTTGGCTTATTCAATCCTCACTGTAACCCTACGCAGAGGAGGCAATGGCACCCCACTCAAGTACTCTTGCCTGGAAAATCCCATGGATGGAGGAGCCTGGTAGGCTACAGTCCATGGGGTCACTAAGAGTCGGACACGACTGAGCGACTTCACTTTCACTTTTCACTTTCATGCATTGGAGAAGGAAATGGCAACCCACTCCAGTGTCTTGCCTGGAGAATCCCAGGGACGGCGGAGCCTGGTGGGCTGCCATCTATGGGGTTGCACAGAGTCGGACATGACTGAGGTGACTTAGCAGTAGCAGCAGCAGCAGTAACCCTATGAGACCCATCTCTACTATTACCCCCACTTTACAGTCTAGGAAACTGAGCTGAGACATTAAGTAACCAACCCAAGGTCCTATAACCAGTAAGTAGAGAAGCTGGGATACAAATACAGACTCTGGCTCCAAAGTCACTGCATTTAAGGTCTGCACCTTGGTAAGCTGGGGGACAGGGCTGCCCTTCCTAACACATTAGAGGAACTAGGGGTGTGGCAACCCACATTTTCCAAATAACAACCAGTGAGCACATAGGATCAGCATGGGCTCACAGATTTCAGCATCTTAGAGCTGGAAGTGATCTCAGAGACCCTCAAGTTCAGATCCTTCGTCCAATGCACAAGCTCAGGGCCTGGAGACGGAGGCGATTTTTTGGCACAGGTTCATGGCAGAGATGACTCGAGAATGCCTGTCTCCTCACATCTCCTCAGCCAGACAAGGAGGTGCAGACTGCTTCTTCAGTTTCAGTAATACAAAAACTGAGATGACCAGTCTGTTGTCAGCAGAGGGTGGTAGGCCTGAGCCCAGAACTAGAACTCACTAACTCACTCAATGGTCTTTAAGAATCCAAGCATCTTTTAGGACCCTAGGAGGTAAACTGAGTCCGGGGACAGGAGGGAGATAAAGACCTAGCGTTTCTCCTGGGAGGAGGAGGCCACTAATACCCCACCCAGCCAACCACCCTTAGCCTCCAGGGGCCTGTGGTGAGGGGATGAGAGGATGGAGACAGGGGTGGGAGAGGCCAGCCCAGAGCAGCCGCCTCCCTTTGCTATCTTGGAGCCCTGAGCAGACATTTCCCAGCTGGCTTAACCCCTTTTGTCCGGTGCTTCCCTCCTCAAGAAAACCTTAATCACCCTCATTTGAATTTCAAATAACCTCTCCCCTCTCCCCCTCCTGGCCCCAACAGGCTTTGAGGCAGGGATATGGAAATCCACCCTGCAGTATGGAAATCATTGCCCTATGCAAATCAGGCACCAGGCCCCATCGTCATGGCAACCACTGGGTTTCCTCTCCTTTGGGTGACATCTCTCTGGGCTCCCCGGCTTAGATTTTTGTTCCTCTCCCCAGTCCAAGTAGGTGGTGTGAGCAAGCCCTCTGCCCACCAAGTAGGTGGGGTAGGTCTCACTGTAGCCACTGCAGGTAAGTGGGGCGCCCCTCACCAAGGTGCCCAAAGGGTTACAGACCTACCAGGCTACCTGCCTGCTTCCCTAGTGCAAATGTGGACCCTGCACACCCAAGCAAGGCCCACTGCTGTTTTTCCCCCAGGTCGGCCTCATTCAAGGATGGGCTGGGTGGTGAAGTCTGGAGGACACAGCGATTCTCCTAGAGGGTATGACAAGAGAGGACAGACATGGGGGGCTTCGGCCATGCATCTCCAGTGGTAAGAGATGGAAAGCAGGGCATATGTAAAATGCCATGCAAATTAACACCTATTATTTTTTGAGTCAACAGCGCTATTGCTTTTTTGGGAGATGCCCGCAGCTCTGTTTCCCACGTTCCCAGCTTGGCACAAAGGCCTGTCCTCCCTGAGTCTCCCAGGGCCGTGCTGTTACCCCAGTCATGCATGCTAAGTCACTTCAGTTGTGTCTGACTCTGTGTGACCCCATGGACTGTAGTCCGTCAGGCTCCTCTGTGCATGGGATGCTCCAGGCAAGAATACTGCAGTGGGTTGCCATGCCCTCCTCCAGGGAATCTTCCTGAAGCAGGGCTGGAACCCGGGTCTCTTGCATTGGCAGGCAGATTCTTTACCATTTGAGCCACTAGGGAAGCCCTCAAGCCCTAAGACTTAACCCTAATTTGGCTGCTCATTTCTCTGCAAATTCTTTTTCCACTTGTTGAGCACTTTTGCACACCAGGTGTTCACTGCCCTGATTGTTTCTTGAGGAGCAAAGTAGCCCCAAGAGACCAAAAGAATCTACTCACAGCTTGAGAAGTGGGGCTGCAATTTAGGTGCCTTAATGGAGGGATCCAACCCAGGAGCTACAGTGTTGAGTTGAGCCTCTGGACACTGCTCAGGAGTATGTGTGTATATGTGTGTGTCTGTGTTTGTGTGTGTGTGATGTGGGGGTGTCATTCCACCCCTGACAGCAAAGGACTGCCTGGACCTACCTCTCCTGCTGGATCTCCCTATCACTGCCCCCATGACACCCACAGTGGGAGCAGGAGGGATGCTCAGAAGCTCATAAGATATATCGACAGCCCATGGGAGGCCAAAGGAAATGGGCATTCTTGGAGACATCCTTATCCTCTAAGGCAGGACACCTCCAAATGTGGTCCCACAACCAGGCTGGTCTGACTTGTTCATTGAGGTCTGAGACCAGATGCATCCAAACACAGAGAGTCAGAATTTAGAAATGCTCACAGCACCCCAAGCACATGATTAGTGAGCACTCTCTGTGGATGGCTGTAGACCAGCTTGGGTCCTGTTGAATGTGTACGGTGGATATAAGCTGCATTACCAGTCCTGGATGGTGGGACTGCAGACTGGTCTGTGACTGACCGGAAATAAAACGACTGGTCCTACAACCCGCATTATTTAAGAAGCAGTGCCCTAAGGAATGACCACTGATGAAACCAGGATGATAAAAGACAACACACTGACGGCCCCCCACATGGCCACCTCACTTTACTCCCTCTTAAATTGAAGAGAAAAGGAGGTCCAAGCGCTTCAGGGCTGCTTGGGCAGGGAGGGCAGTTGGGCAGAGAGGGGGGTACATCCATAAAGGGACCCCGGAAAGGAAGAGGGACAGGTGCCAGGCAGGGCTGGCCCAGCCACCTATCATCTGAGCAGCATGGTCCTGCCCTGTGGGGTTGGATTTGGGACTAGAAGGTGAGAAAGTATCTGTGAGCTGTGCAGCACAGGTGTGAGCGGCTGGAGTAGCTGTTTTATTTGCTGAGGTTCTCTGCGTGCTGGAGGCAGATACCTCCCAACACCACAGGCTGCTCTCCTGAGGTCTCCAGCACACACGGCCACAGTAGGAAGCCTGGGTGGTGAATGAGTATCTTCTAATCTCCCGGCCACAGAAACTGGCAACACGGTGAGACGGAAGCCACTTGCGGAAGGCCAGAACAAGAGGCAAGGGGCTTATTCTCCAGCAAGAGGGTCGTGGGCAAGAGATAAGGACTTTCAGACACTGAGAATTGCATCCTATAAGGACAGGTGGCCAAGAGAAATGGTGGAGTTAGCTTTTCTTAAGGATGGATGATAAATGGGAAAACAGCTCTAAGAACAACAGATTCTTTCATTTTCCAGGGACGGTTTTGAAATGTCTCCAAAGGAAGAGTGAGGCATGAATGAGATTCCCTCTCAGAATCCTGGCCTCCCCAGGGATTTGTCAGTTCCCCCTGGACATCTGCAGGGGCCATGACTTCCTTTTTCTCCTCCAGAAAGGTAAGGAACAGAGTAGGTTCAGACTAAGGCACAGGAACCAGAGTCCCTAGGCTTGAGTCCTAGAGTCCACCTGGCCCATTCCCTTCACTTTATTCCTGCAGCCAGCCCTCTGCTCCCCATATTGTGACAAGGAAACTCAGGTCTAGGGCACCAGCAGACTAGTCCCACACTGCTAAGTGACAGAGCTTTATCTTGTCTCCTGAATGTTTTTGATAATTATCAACCTAATGATGGATTATATTTGTATGGTAACAGATAATTTGCAAAGTGCTTTCACACCTACTCTGTCATTTAATCATAAAAGGTGTGCATGTGAGTGTGTGTGTATTTACCCCCATGCCTCATTTAGGAAGAGCTGTCAAGAGGAGACTCTTTCACACCTTCCTCCAAGTCTCACCTCACCCCAGGTACTTCCTAGACCTCTCCTGTCCTCTGTGTCATTGAAAGAATAGTTTTAGTGCATAAACATTTGGGTTAAAAATCATACACATCTCCAGAGTCTTCTGCCTGTTTCTACCTAGAACTGCATCTCTTGGTTGCAATGAGCTGTAGTTTCTTTATCCTCAGACTGTTTCTTGGGGACACAGTAGAGTGGAGACGGTGAGGTCCCAGCAATGAACAAATCGAGATGAGGTTTCTCGTCCTGAATCAGTTCCTCATTCTTTCTTTGGGCCTTTATGAGAATCACTAACCTCTCCAGGCTCCCCTATATAATTGTATCCATTGCTTCTTAAAACCATGCAGAAAGCTGTCAGATTTAACATGACTAATGAGAACCAGCAGCAGCCACAGGACCGGAAAAGGCCAGTTTTCATTCCAATCCCAAAGAAACGCAATGCCAAAGAATGTTCAAACTATCACACAATTGCACTCATCTCACACGCTAGCAAAGTAATGCTCAAAATTCTCCAAGCCAGGCTTCAACAGTATGTGAACCATGAACTTCCAGATGTTCAAGCTGGATTTAGAAAAGGCAGAGGAACCAGAAATCAAATTGCCAACATCTGTTGGATCATCGAAAAAGCAAGAGAGTTCCAGAAAAGCATCTACTTCTGTTTTATTGACTATGCCAAAGCCTTTGACTGTGTGGATCACAACAAATTGGAAAATTCTTCAAGAGATGGGAATACTAGACCACCTTACCTGCCTCCTGAGAAATCTGTATGCAGGTCAAGAAGCAACAGTTAGAACAGGACATGGAACAACAGACTGGTTCCAAATCAGGAAAGGAGTACATCAAAGCTGCAGATTGTCACCCTGCTTATTTAACTTATATGCAGAGTACATCATGAGAAATGCTGGGCTCGATGAAGCACAAGCTAGAATCAAGATTGCTGGGAGAAATATCAATAACCTCAGATATGCAGATGACACCACCCTCATGGCAGAAAGCAAAGAAGAACTAAAGAGCCTCTTGATGAAAGTGAAAGAGGAGAGTGAAAAAGTTGGCTTAAAACTCAACATTCAGAAAACTAAGATCATGGCATCTGGTCCCATCACTTCATGGCAGATAGATGGGGAAACAATAGAAACAGTGACAGACTTTATTTTTTGGGGCTCCAAAATCACTGCAGATGGTGACTGCAGCCATGAAATTAAAAGACACTTGTTCCTTGGAAGGAAAGCTATGATCAACCTAGACAGCATATTAAAAAGCAGAGACATTACTTGGGCAACAAAGGTCCATCTAGTCAAAGCTATGGTTTTTCCAGTAGTCATGTATGAATGTGAGAGCTGGACTATAAAGAAAGCTGAGTGCTGAAGAATTGATGCTTTTGAATTGTGGTGCTGGAGAAGACTCTTGAGAGTCCCTTGGACTGCAAGGAGATCCAACCAGTCTATCCGAAAGGAAATCAATCTTGAATATTCATTGGAAGGACTGATGCCGAAGCTGAAACTCCAATACTTTGGCCACCTGATGCGATAAACTGACTCACTAGAAAGACCCTGATGCTGGGAAAGGTTGAAGGCAGGAGGAGAAGGGGTCGACAGAGGATGAGATGGTTGGATGGCATCACTGACTCAATGGACATGAGTTTGAGTAAGCTCCGGGAGTTGGTGATAGACAGTGAAGCCTGACATGCTGCAGTCCATGGGGTTGCAAAGAGTCGGACACGACTGAGCGACTGAACTGAACTGAACTGAATGAGAACCTACTGTGTAGCACAGGGAACTCTACTCAGTGCTCCGTGGTGACCTAAATGGGAACGAAATCCAAAAATGAGGGGATATATGTATGTGTATAGCTGACTCACTTTGCCGAACAGCAGAAACTAACACAACATTGTAAAGCAACTATACTCCAATATAAATTAATTATTTAAAAAAAAAAAAGTTCCCAGAGTTAAGTGAGGAGAGACTTTCTGCAAAGGGACCCCACACAGCTAACTTGCCTGGCTGGTCCTTCTGGAGAACGCAACACAGTGAGCCGTTTCACCTCACAGATCAGTGACTAAAGCAGAGAAGGGCAACAGGAAGGCATGACTGATGAAGTCCAGTCCCTGCTCCCTTACTTCCTGTCCCCCTTCTCCTCCCCGTGGTCTCCCCTCACAGAGTCCTTCCTTTCCAGACCTCTCAGCAGGACAGGGTGCCGAGGCATTTGCTCCACTGTCGTCTGGGTCTGGAATCCCCTCACCACACTGATGACAGCTGAGCCTGCAGACTGCGAGGGGCAGGGGCTGGTATGTTGGTAAGGCTGGATGAGAGAAGAGAGGAGACACTCCTCTCTGAGGCCAGATCCTCACCCTCCACACTTCACCAAAGGGAGTGAGTGGACCCCAGCTCTTTCTCTCTCTTTCCCAGCAAGCACCTTTTGGCAGCAGACAAGGCTTCCGCCTCTTGGAAGACATTGGCCAACACCCTCCACCCTCGCCCCAGCAGGTGCTTGGCTCCCCTCTGGCCCTTTTGGCTGGAGCCATCTGCCATCGTTTTAGCATCTCTCTGATGCTGCCACTTTCTTGGGTCATCTGTCCCTTGTTCCCCGTGAAGATCTCCAGTCTTCCCACCACCTTCTTTAGGTGAAAAGTCACTAGAAAGAGAGCCGCAACTACTGAGCCCACGAGCCACTACTACTGAAGTTTGCACGCCCTAGATCCTGTGCTCTGCAACAAGAGAAGCCACCAAGATGAGAAGCCCACACGCCACAACTAGAGAGTAGTTCCCGCTCTCCACAACTAGGGAAAAGCCTGCGCAGCAACGAAGACCCAGCACAGCCAAAAATAAATAAGTAAATAAAATTATTTTTTAAAAAAGGTCACTAGAAAGACCTTTAATTATGTCACTTGCTAGATTCAGAATCTTGGGGAAATTGGCTAACCAGCCTCAATTTCCCCATCGGCAAAGTGGGATGGTGCCATCTATCCTCATAGAACTGTCGTAAAGGCCAAATGCTTTGTTCAAAAGCGCTCTTGGCAGACACAAGTTGTCCCTGTTATCCACTCCACCATGAAGTCCTGGAGAAAAGCTCCTTGAAGACAAGGACTGTTTCTTCATCTTTCTGAACCCAGGATCTGACACAAGGGGACCTACCAGCGAGGTCAGAGGAGAGATCGGAGCCTGAACACAGCAAGGCAGCTGGAGGAGTCCGAGGAGAGTGGGCCGAGAGGGACGAAGGAAGGAGGGGATGCAGGGGCTGAGGGAGGCGACGGGGTGGATAGGCAGCTCGGGCCTGAGGAGGCCCACACACAAACGCACCATGTGGGGACCGATGAATGAGATTTTTGAAAAGCAGAGCTGCCTACACATCTTTTAAAATCCAGTCCTTAAAGATTATCCAGCCCCAAACCCTCCCTGTTGTTATTTTGTAGCTCAGTTGTGTCTGACTCTGCAACCCGGTGGACTGTACACTGCCAGGCTCCGCTGTCCATGGGGTTTCCTAGGCAAGAATACTGCAGTGGGTTGTCTTTTCCTACTCCAGGGGATCTTCCCATCCCAGGGATCAACAACCCTCCCCACCTGTCTCCTGATTCTTTACACTGAGAAGCCCCCAAATCCTCCTTAATGGGGAGGAAAATCAACATCCGGGTAGGGAACACTTGCCCAGTAATCTGCAGGGAGTTAATAGCCTGAGTCAGGCAGGCCTGAGTTTTATTCCTGGTTAGAAACTGTGCGATCCTGGGCTAGTTAGTCTCTCATTCTGAGCCACTATTTCCTCACTGATAAAAACATGGATTGTAAGAATGAAATGAGGTGATGTAGTTACAGCTGGCTCCATGGGCCTGGGTATGGGAAGGAGGCTCCGTGGATGTGACTGGCCTTTATCTTCCTCTTCCCAAGACCACCCCATCTGTCCTCCCCTGTGTTGGAGGCTACATCATGACCGGTGTGGTCAAAAGTCATAGGGTCAGCTGCGTGGGTGCTCGGGGCTGGTCAGTTACAGAGCTGGGGGCTTTTGAAGTGTGGGTAAGCTTATTTTCTTGTCAACCACTCAAGTGAGAACAGAAAAAAAAAAATGTATATGATGTCAGCTTAAGAATGAAAGAAAAGTAAAAACAGGGATTCAAAGGAGGGATTCAGAAAAGTTTAGAAGTCTAGAACCAGCTTTGGAGAAGGCAAGGGCAACCCACTCCGGTATTTCTTGCCTGGGAAAATCCCAAGGACAGAGGAGACTTGCGGGCTACAGTCCATAGGGTCACAAAGAGGCAGATACGACTGAACAACAAAACAGCAACGATAGAAGCAGCTTGGTTTCAGTCTTCTGGGGGGTGTGGAAACAGCACTGGACAGGGGATCGGGAGCTTTCTCTGGTCTTTCGTGCTGTCACAAAGACACTCTGAATTTACCTCTGTCTGCCCAGACGGCAGGAAAGGGAAGGATGAGCGGCCTTGCCAGGCCTCTACCAGACGGGGAGGTCTGTGTCTGGACCCGAGAACGCTCTCCTTTGCCGAAGCATGAATGGGAAATTCACTTCCCTTTCTCAGCTCCCACCGTGTGCCCCTTGGGGATTTCACACAACGCTGAGGGTGTTCTCTGGGAGCTGGGGCTTTCTAGGTCACCCTTGTTTATAGTTCCTTTAAAACCCAGAGACAAACTACCTCTTAATTCATGCACTGCCTGGAAGGGGAATCCGCCTTTCAAAAATCCAAAGGAAGCCTTTAAACCAGGTTGGTAACCACTGTGACTCACCATGAGCTTTCCTTCACAAAAAATGAGTCAGAACGACTTTCCAGGAAGTTTGGTTACTTTAATTAGCTACCTCTTTTTTTTCTTGCCCTTAAAAACATGAAGTAATTTGATAATCACCCAAGTTATGGATGCTACCAGCTACAAAGCTGAGCCCCTAAAAGTGCAGGATCTGGGGGTAGAGGTGTTCCAGACAAGATGGACTAAAGGGTCTCCTTGGAGTAGAGGACCCATACAGAATTCCTCTCTGAGTGGTGGAAGAAAGGAGCAAAATCAATATCTAGGGTTGACCCTCGAGGCCTGAGTGAAGGGGTGAGGGCACTCTAGCTACCTGCAGCCCCAAAACACTTAGCAGCAAGGTTCATTATGTACATTGTATCTTTTTTTTTTTTGGCCAGGCTCGTGGCATGTGGGATCTTAGTTCCCCCAACAAAGATTGAACGCATGCCTCTTGCAGTGGAAACTCAGAGTCCCAACCACTAGACCACCAGGGAAGACCCCAGAATCACAAAACCTTAATGATACCATTCGAGGAAATGATGGCCACAGCTGTCATGACTGTGTTAATGGCTTTAAATATCCCAGCTCTCAACCTACTCTCTAAGGATGGACATTAATTGTCCCCTTTAAAAGAGATGAACTGGGACTTCCCTGGTGGTCCAGTGGCTAAAACTCCATGTTCCCAATGCAGGGGGCCTGGGTTTAATCCCTGATTAGGGAACTAGATCCCACATGTTGCAACTAATCAATAATCAACTAATCAACTAAGTGCAGCCAAATCAATAGACAAAAATAAATTTTAAAAAAGAGAAAAAGATGAAACTAAATTAACTTATTAGATCACACAACCAGTAAGCAGCACAGCTGTGATCTTTACCCTACATCTGTTTGATTCTAAATCCATATTCTTCAAAGGTCATCTGTTCCTGCCTCCTGGGGAAGCAAAGTGGTCTAAGGTCACATTTTGAGCTGACAGTTACTGGGATGACAGTTGTATTTGAAAGATCCAGTTTATGTTCAGATTCTTGAACCTAAAACCTAGTCTGTGTGAGCTCCTACACTCCCAGACAGGAGGCCAGAACTGTGGATATGGCCTGTAACAAATAAACCTTCCTAACCCCACTCAGTCGTGTCTGATTCTTTGGGACACTATGGGTTGTAGCCCACCAGGCTCTCCTGTCCACGGAATTATTCTGGCAAGAATACTGGAGTGGGTTGCCATTCCCTTCTCCAGAGGATCTTCCTGATCGGGGATCGAACCTGTGTCTCCAGTAGCTCCTGCATTGGCAGGCAGATTCTTTACTTCCCTGGTGGCTCAGCAGTCAAGAATCTGCCTTCCATGCAGGAGACTTGGGTTCGATCTCTGGGTTGGGAAGATCCCCTGGAAAAGGAAATGGCAACCCACTCCAGTATTCTTGCCTGGGAAATCCTGTGGACAGAGAAGCCTAGCAGGCTACAGTCCGTGGGGTCGCAAAGAGTTGGACATGACTGAGCAACTAAACAACCAATCCCTACTCAGGATCTGAACTCCCTCCATCTCCTGGCTCACTTTTCAGGGTTTTATTATAGGTCCTTCTCACTCCTGACACAGTCACCTTGACTTGGTTCCATAACTAATAACAGAGCACCAGAGCTAGCCTGCTAAGTGTGCTCTTCTACCCATATGGACACTCTCTTAACTGCGTCCTCACATACCTGGGACAATATACCTGGCTCAGATGAACAGAGTTGGCTCCAGCCAGCCTGCTACAGGGGGAAGGTGATCCGGCTTCTCCTGAAACAAGGCTTCTGGACTCTGCTTTTTCTAGGGAAGAGTTCAGAACAGAGACAGGCCCGATACTCTTTAGGAGAACTGATTTGAAAGCCTTGCTAGAGTTCTGGAGATTAAAGGCAATTTTCTTCACAACTGGGAAGAACAGATGTCCCACTCCACAGACCCCTTAGTAACACATACTCAGCTAATAAATCGATTGACAAATGGTTGCAATTGGCCCACTCTCTCCTAACTTAACTGTCCCCAAACACAAAGCAAAATATAAAACCTGTGCCACCACCTGTGCAGACAGACAGTATCAATACTAAACTGGGGAAGGGGGCGGGCCGGAAAGTTTATGGTAAATATATCCTACAGATGCCTCCACAAGACCCCCAATTATCTTGTCCCTGATCTGGAGCCTTTTAGCTTCAATAATGGAACTAGACTGGGACTTCCCTGGTGGTCTAGTAGTTAGAAATCTGCCTTCCAATGCAGGGGACGTGGGTTCCATCTCTGGTCTGGGAACTAAGATCCCACATGCCACAAGGCAACTAAGCCAGCCCGCCTACCCTACAGAACCCATGGGATCCTGCGTACCACAATTAAGATCCGGTGCAGCCAAATAAATAAATACTAAAGAAAAAAAAAAGAAAGAATGGAATGAGACTGCACTTGAAGACTTGGGAAAAGATTTTAGCTCTGGGGGACATCGATTCTCTTCCACTTCTAATTTTTACGCCTCTAATGATCTAGATGAAAGACTAATTGAGGTCTTGTTGGGATGCTATTAAAGTTATTTGGTAGTGTTACAATTTATACTCATCTTTAAGTTCTTTTTAATTATATGGAGCTTTCAAAGTAAGGCTTGGACGACAGAGTTACAAGCAGGGAGCTATGAAACTTTCTTCTCAATTCTTTTCTGTTCTCTTTCTCTTATTCACAAAGCAAAATCATCTCCAGGCACTAAGCCTTCCTTTCTGGGTCTATTTACCACCCACATGCATGTAATTTGGAAGACGAACACTTGTACATAGGCCTCTTTGGTTAGGTCCTTGAGTAGGATTATTGAGAAATCTGAGGTTAAAAGGCCTTAGTTCCCATTTACCAAAGACAGGTTCTGCCTTCCATCAGCCAGTAGCAGCTGGGAACACAGCCTGCTGTTTCTAGGGGTCTTGGAACGGCAAATGAAGAAGTGAATCTCGGGACTTCCCTGAGGGTCCAGTGGTTAAGACGCCAAGCTTCCACAGCAGAGAGTGTGGGTTTGATCCCTGGTACAGGGACTAAGAATCCCATATGCTGCATGGTGCAGCCACAAAATAAAGGGGTGGAGGGAGAAGAAGAAGTGAATCTCCTCCCCAACTTACTTGTTTCTAAGGATCTAAGGCCCTTTCCTAGCCTAGTTCCAGAGACTTTGCTCTACTATAGACCAATGCATACTGTTCAAAGGCTCCAGGGTCATACCCTCATCTCTAGGGAACCTCTTCATTTCCTGACTCAGCCTTTGGGTCTGATTGGCTGAAAGCCTAAGCCAGAAAGGATACATGAAATGAATAAGAGAGTCATTATTCGATGAATTCCAATAAGCCTCTCCCGCCCTTGGTTTTCTGTTTCTGTCCCCAGAAGAGAAGACCCTTACCTGTCTCCACCTGGCTGAGAGCACTTCGAGCATCCGTAGAATCTGCTACATCCCCACTCATCTTGATATCTGCAGGGAAAACACAACCAATTTTAATAACAGGTCACAATTTTTCTTGCTATGACATATGTGGCTGTAACTGAACAGTGAAGATGAATGTGTAATTACAACAACCATCAGACTTTCAAATTCCTGATTCCTGAACATACAACTATTAGAATATTCATAAGCTTAGGTGAGCCTCCTTTCCCCGCTTTTCTGGGCTACTGTAGGGTCTCTCCCACTTTGTATCATTCGTTGCCACTACCTTCCATCACCAGGCTCAGTTGGTAAAAATTTAAACAAGGGGAATGGTACAACAGAGGGTGGGTGGAGCATGGGGGAGAATGCCTCCCATACTTCATCCTCATTTCATTTGGGATCTGGAGAATGCAAGTAATTTTTAAAGTAGCATAAGAAATCCATCTCCCATCCTGCCCCCTACCCCCATCATAATAACTCTAACCTGGGAGGTAAAGGTACCCTTGAACCAAGGCCTGCCCTTCTCATCTTTCTCTCCCAGTCCTGCCTCTGTTCTCTAATTCTCAGAGGTCAGCCCACTGTCTAGGGATCAAACCCTAGTATCTGTGTGACCCTCTTTGGGAATTCTTACCTTCTCTCCTACTCCTTCAACATTTTCAGTTCTTAGGAAGAGAGGGGTGGTGGGTAGGTCAGTGCCCCGCAGTGAGAGAAGATCTACACAAGGCCCCCTGTCTCAGTCCCCAAGTGCTGCTGGTCTGGCCTGTCTGCCCTGCTTCATTTCAATAAATTAAACATTTACCCTCAACAGACAGCTGCCACTACCTAAGAGGCCTATAAGTCTCCTCCAGGGTGACCAGAGAGAAGGAAAGATGTAACTTTGAACTCTCTTTCTCTAGACTCCTCTCCTTATTAAACCACTCAAATACTGAAGCTGTTAAAGCCAGAAGAATATTTTATTCAAATTGGGTTGACCCCCCCACCCACCCACCCTCTTCTCTGGGGCAGCATTTTAACTCTTTCAAATCTGATAAAGTCTGGGTGAGCCAATTTGCATACCCAGCTCCCCAGCCAGTGTCGGGTGAGCAGGCCATCTTCATTTGCATCAGGTAATCAGGCAGTTGGCAGTCGGGATGCCTGAGGTCTGGAGAGGATGGGGCGAGGGAGAAGGGTGGACATCCCCCAGGGAGAAAAGCGGGAAGAAACTCATTCATTTATTTAGTTTAGGGCAATGACGTGGGTGGCTCTGGCAGAGATTTAAATTGTGGTCCCAGGGGTAGCAGTGACTGCAATGCAGAAGGGGTGACTGCCACGCCAAGCAAGACAGAGATGGGGAGTCCCAAGGCTGTCCAGACCTTGGAACACCCCAGCAGCAGGGGAGGGAGTAAGCAACCTTAGGAGCCGCTGTAGTTTGAGGAGTATTTTTGAGATCAGCCTAAGTGACCACTCCCAGATAAATATGTGGAGCTCCGTATAGCCCACCTCAGACATCCCCGCTGTCCTGTGTGGTTACAGACCTCTAGGGGAAACCCTGCAACCACACCCACCACCCCTCTCAGCGCATGACACTTGAGAAAGCATTTCGTGAGCCTACTTCTTCCTGCTGCAGTTTGAAACTTTCTGTAGTCTGCCATGCATAAATCTGCAGGGTACTAGTGTGGGCCAACTGGACACGCCTGCAAAGGACTTCTGCTAGTCCTCACTTTCTGCTCCAGTGGGGAAACGGGCTTTGCTTTGTCCCACCAATGAAGTCCCATCCTTGAGCTGGGCATTGCCTACCACAGACAGGCTCAGTCACACTCCCCCATAGGGATTCTCAACAGTGCTGAGAAAGTCAGAGACTGCCGAGGGAGGGGGTGGGAGTAAGGATCTAAGCGGTGGGAGGGGGTGAGTTCTCACCCTCATTGGGCTTTTAAACCTGCTTCAGCAGTCCTGGGAATTCAGAGCACACATTTTGACAGCAGACAGACAGACCTGGATTTAATCCCAGTGCCATCCTAACTAGCAGGGGGAACCCTGGCCACACATGTGAACCTGTTTTCTCAGCTAAAAAAAAAGAAAAGAAAAGAAGGATACTTCCCAGAGTTATTGTGATAAGCAAGTAAGATATTCAATGAAAATAGCCTGGCACAGCACTTGGCACAAAGAAAGCACATGATAAATGAATGAACTAACCAGATACTTAAGCTTCGATGAGGGTCCCCTTCTCCCATTACAATAAACAGCTTTGGTTTTCTGTCTCAACACTATCGTAATTTGCCCTTTACTTGGGAAGGCATCTGCATTCTCCAAATTCTAACTTCATTAGAAAATGCTCACGGGGATAGGAAGAGTTTAAGTAGTAGTAAGACTGGGATGATAACCACGTATTGAACCAACTTATTTCAAACTTCTGATGTTTAAGAAGGGTAACTTTTTAGCTCAACCATAATTTTATGTCTATAACCCAGACTCTCCTCCAAAACCCAATCCCTGCACCATCTTTAAATCTATCCAAAAGCCATCTCTCTGACCTTTTAAATTAGCATAAAAGGTAGTCCTAATCATATTGAAAAATAACTTTTGAAGGAGTCAAAGGCTCCACACTCTACCAGGACATCTACTTGTTCGATGTACCCATCATGGGAGCAACGCTGTGATGCTTCGGAATTGGACAGAGATGTGGGTCTGCATGGAGGGGCAGGCTGAGATGATCTGTAAAAGCTCTTAAGTGCCATAGGACGCTAAGATACTGAGAACCTGTTCCTGTTGGGTAGGAGGCTGAGGCTGATGGGCGGAATGAGCTCTTGGGTCTCAGCCTAAAAATGGGCCAACACCGAAACTCCCCGAGAGGCTGTAACCCTTTGCCTGTCGGACAACACTTGCCGGAGGTGAGTGGGGGAGGTGTGGGGTGGGGCCGGGCTTCTCTGCTGTTCTTATCTCAGTTGGCACTGAGTAGGCTCCTTGCCATCACTCCCTTCCCTGGGGAGGCTCAGCTGCTCTGTGTAAGAACCCAGATACCAGACAGCCCCTCATCTGCCTCACTGGCGCCGTCATTCTCTGAAGCTGGGGCGAGGTGTTGGCTGCTGGCCTTGCCCTCCTGCTGCCTTGGCATAACCCAGCAGCAGCCCCTCCTGACACATCGGTGAACCAGGATGTGTGTGTGAACCTGCAGGAGCAGAGTCCAAGGGGCAGCACTTCCCCAGGCTGCAGGCTGAGTGCCCACAGTGTCCTGGACCTCCCGGGGCCAGGCGACACCGGGAAAGCGAAAGGTCCGCTCCCCTCCCTCCTACCGTCCATCTTCAACTCTTCAGAAGGGACCGAAGCTCCTCCTGACTTCTTCCTCCCACACCTACTGCTGGGAGCACTGCTCCCAGGGGCAATTCAAGGGGCCCACCAGTCCTACTTCTAAGCTAGCCATGTCTCCAGCTCTTCTGTGGAGGAGACAACTCTCACCTCTACTTCAAGAGAAATGCACACCCTCTCATGAGACCTTCCAACCCTGTGGTCCCGAGCCATAACTGTGAGACTTGAATCTTCTTTCCCAACCCTGATGGGGAACAGCTCACAGTGAGGAAAGGGGCAAAAAAAGAGGTGCCCTGGGACTAACTGGGTATCCCTCTTAGGCTGAATTCCACTGTCTCGTCCGTCTCTTCTGCCTGGGGTTTTTGACTCTTTTTTTTTTCTGGCTACACTGGGTCTCTGTTGCTGCACATCAAATTTCTCTAGTTTCAGAAAGTGCGTACTGCTCTCTAGTTGCCGGGTGTGCAGGCTCCTCACTGTGCGGGCTTCTCTTGTTGAGGAGCACAGGCTCTAAGGCGAGTGGGCTTCAGTGGTTGGGGTGCACAAGCTTAGTTGCCCTGAGGATGTGGGATCTTTGCGGACCAGGTATCAAATCCCTGTCCCTTGCACTGGCAGGCAGGTTCTTAACTGCACCCCCAGGGAAGCCCTCTGTCTGACTCTTGTCTACCCCTCCACCTGCTTGGGGCCTGGGAGGGAGGAGCCCCTCTTTAGCTGGGGTGCCCCTGTGTCTGGTGACCTCATGCATGCTCGGGTGTTTGTGTCGAAGGAGAGGCGCTCTACAAAATACAAAGTGCTGAGGCCCCAGGCGGACCTGGATCATGGCTGGCACCCAGGTTATCAGAGTGAAAAGATGGGCTGGCACAGGGGCTGACATGCTCGTGGAGCTGCTGAGTGGGGGACTTCAGGGCGGCCCACACTCTCCTTTGTGTGCTGCCAGTCCCCCTCCACACCCCCCCGCCCCAAACTGGGAATTTGCAGGGCAAGTGCTGTTTATAAAGTATCCACAGGATGCAGGATCACTGGGAGGGGAAAAATAGGGTTCAAAAGAGATTTTAGGATTTTTCTGGTGGTCCAGTGGTTAAAAATCCGTCTTGCCAGCCTAGATGGGAGGGGAGGAATGGATACATGTATATGTATGGCTGAACCTCTTCTGTCCACCTTAAACTATCACAACATTTTTAATTGTCTATACTCCTATATATATATATATAAGAATTCACCTTGCAATGCAGGGGCCACTGGTTCGATCCCCGGTCAGGGAACTAAGATCCCACACACAGTGGAGCAACTAAGCCTGCACATCACAACTAGAGAGTCCACGTCCTGCAATGAAACATCCTGAGTGCCACAACTAAGACCCAACACAGCCAAATAAATATATAAATAATTTTTTTTAAATAAGAGAGACCAAATTTCCGCAAAGAGGATCCTGAACTGAGAGACCCTAGAGAGGGGCCCACAAGGAGACACTCCATAGATGGACCCTCCCTCAGAGACCCCACAGCAGGGCCCTCGATGAAAGACCCTAGAAAGACGACCTTGGATTAAGAAGCCCACTGAGAAGACCCAGCAAAGGGAACCCTCAAATGGAGACCCAGTCAGAGAGGCTTCACAGAAAGTTCCAAACTGAGCAATCCCTTCGAGGTGCTGTCGAAGGGGAACCAGACACCACAGAGGGGTCAAGAAACCTCACAGGGACCCAAGGGGAGACAGGCTGAAGAAGTGGGCTGGGGAGTGGCAGGAAGCAGATGTAGAGAGATGACTCAGGTTGCCCACACCAGGTAGACGCAGACCCCACCTGAGGAGGCAGTGCCCCTTGGGTTTAGCTTAATCACCCCCTCTGCCTGCAGGGGACAGGGCTGGGGGAGGTGCTGGGCTTCTGATAAGCATCAGCCTGGAGCTTCCTCCCAGGCCAGGCAAGGAGGGCTTGGCCTTCTCACCTCAGCCTCACCCTCTAGGGCTCTGGGCAAGATCCTCTTCACCCTCAGGCAGCCACCCTGCTGGGTCGCAGGGTCCCCCCTCCTCCCACTTCCCCCAGAGCAGGAGCCTCCAGAAGACAAGAGATGGAAAACCCCCAGGAAGTCTCTGATCTTCCTGAGGTCTTGTTCCCCATGTGTGCCGAGGCCTTCTTGGTGGGAAGTGGAGGAACGAGAGCCCAGGATCGGCTCCTGGCCACGTCCAGCTCCATACTGGTGCTTCAGGATCTGGAAATGGACTTTCCCCAAACATTGGATGAGACCCAGTTGGATAGCTCCTTCCGCCTCACCGAGCCCTTCCTGACACATCCTGGCGCCCAGGGATCCACTCAGAGTTAACACCTCACTGTCAGCTGGCTTTCTCTCAGCCGCACCAGGACTACGTCTGGGGAAACTGGGGTCCCTAGGTCTCCCCTGTGCATCTACTGCTGCTTGATTTCAGGACTGGCTGCTCCAGGAAGGGCCAAACTCTTCAGCCTGCCCTGCTCCTTGGGTTGGGTCTTGAGAATTGCTTCCTCCATTCTTCCTCCAGAAAGGAGAGCAGGTTACAAAATTCCCACCAACAGCCCTGAAGTCCTTAATAAAGGCCACGCATTTGGTGCTGCCCTCATTGAGAGGCAAGTCGCTGGTTTGAAATGGCCAAACCAGGCTCAGCTTTCTTCACCTGGAGTCCTTCTCTGCTCAGGCCCTCAGACTTCCAGAAGGCCCACTCCAACACCAAGCCCAGCCTCCGGTATTAGGAGCCCCTGTCCTCCCCCGGATGGGGAAGGAGGGATCAGCCGGGTAAATGGAGAGGGCCTTGGTTCACTCCACGCCCACAGACTTTTCATGCAGGGGAAACTGACCCCCAGAAGAGCATTTCCATGGCCTCGGTTCCCACCCCTGGGGAGAGGAGAGCTTGGAATCTAAATCTATGGGACATGGAACAAAGAACACAGGAACTGGGTACCCCTGGGTCTCCCTCGCCATGCACCCACTGCTGATGTGTCTCTCACGCCCCCTCTCAGACAGAGAGATGGAACGACTTCCCACAGGCCCCTGAGCAGGCTACTCCTCCAGTGGGGTCCCACAGAGCTCCGGCCCAGCCCCTGCACATGGACTCCCCAGCCCCGCCGTGCACCAGCCTGTAACACCACCTAGATCCACAGAACTGGGGAGCTTCATCCATGAAGTCTGCTCCACCTCCTCTCCCAACATACCTGTGGACAGGTAGACTCCCCTCTGATATTCACCAGACGTATTTCCCTAAGCCTTAATCAATACATGTGCGCTGTAGCAGCTGCCCCGGTTGTGCCTCTGTAAATGCCCAGCTCTGTTTGCTTCTCCTAGGCACCCCTAGGTGGCACAAATGTCCATTTGGCCTCCACTTCATATAAATGCCAGGGACACCAAACACCAACATGTGGATACAAGTACTTCCCTTACTTCTGCACTCCCAGGTCCACACCCCTGGTTGAGCCAGTGAGCCACTCTTCTGCAATAAGTGAACAGGGCAACTTCCCCGAGCCTAGGACAGCCCAGCACCCCCAGGTCCCACACAGCTGTGGCTCTTGGGGTGCTGCGAGCCTTCAGAAGCCCTGCCACCCCCACGCTGTAGCCCCCACCTGCATTCTTCCCCCAAGTCCCCCAGACGTTCCAGGCGCCCGCCCGCCCCGGGTGACCGGCTGTCCACACCGCCCTCTCCTGGCCGCAGGGGAACAAGACCCCCGGGAGCGGCGCCCCAGTCCTTTGCCCCTTTCCGCACGCAGGGACACCTGTCACAGCTCGCGCCCTCCGCCCCTCACCTGGGTGCATGGGTTCCAGATTCACCATCCTGCCCCAGGCGGGGCCAAAGCCAGCGCCCCCCCAGGCCCCTCGCGTCTGCCCCAGCCGGGCCCCGGGGGAAGCCAGGGTCTCCTGCCTCCCGCCCCCGGCCGCCACCGCCGCGGGAGCCGCCGCCGGAGCCGTCGCCGCCGCCGTCGCGCGCTCCGCTGCTCGCTCGCGGCCGCCCGGGCAGCACTCGGAGCGGCGGGATTGCCACACTCCTCAGGTGAGCACGCCGCGCGGCGGGCGGGGGCCGCGGGCCACGCCCCCTGGCAGGGCCCCCGCGCCTGGCCCCGGGCCCAGGCAAAGCAGCGATTTGCATTCGGGGAGCCAGGGGCCGGCGGAGGGGGCAGTCGGTGCTGCCGGGGCGGGTCCCGACCCTGCGGAACACCTGTCCGCCCCAGACCGGCCGGCGGCCTCTCCCCACCGCGCCCGGCCGCGGCGACCCATGCTCCCGGTCCGGCTGGCCCCATTGAGGAACCCCTGGAGGATTAACCAGCGGGGGCCTGAGCTTTCGTCTGGACAGATGCCCCAGCTCTTCGAGGAGTTCTGGAGTGTCTGGAGAAGCCACGAGAGTGTGCTGAAAAGAATCTAGAGTTGGAATTCTACCTCTCAGCCGCTTGCCGGCTGTGTAACTTGAGAGGAGGCTCATCACCTCCCTGACCTCAGTTTACTCATCCAAAAAATGGGACAGATGCTAATCTTAACTGGATCTAATGACAGGAACTTAGCAGGTGGCCAAGCTCACCTAAGTCCCCATGCATCCTCATCTCCTCCTGGGACCTGGATGGGGCCCAGCTAATTATCACATTTTCTAGGTGAAGATTCTGTCTCTTGCCTGCTCTATCAGGTTCCAGGTTGCTGTGAGGCTCTTTGAGAGGATGATGTGAAAGTTATTTACTGAGTGACAGGGGCTGTGGGAGCCGCCACCTCCCTCAAGTACAGAGCTGGGAAGTGACTTGTCCAAAGGCAACACAATACCCTAGTGATGGAAGGAGTCTGGCTGAGGGTAGGGTCCTGGCCAGGCATAGGTCTCTGGACTCGCACTCCATGCTCTCTCCAGCATTCATCATAGACTCATCCTCTGAGCTCCCCTCCTCTTCTGCTTCACTCTTCAGGTCCCAGTAAGAGGTGCCAAGGTCAAGAGACGACCTGCCTATAAGCCTAGGAAGCTGGGTGCCCCCAGCAGGAGCAGCCCTCGCCTTACTTTCCAGGCAGGTCTCCCTATCAAGCGCTTACAGAGCAGATCTTGAACTTCTCTGCCTCTATGCGTTGTTTGCAGTATTTTTTCCAACTGGTATATCCACCCACCATCCACTCCCATAATCCCCGTCATAACATCCAGTACTTATTGAGCTTTCAGTGTGTGTCAGACAGTGTGCTAACCAGCACTTTAAAGGCACTTGATCTTGTTTAGTCCTCATAACAACTATACATTGGACTGTTATATTTCCATTTTACAGTAGGGGGAAAATGAGGTTTAGAGGGTTTAGCTTGCCCAAAGTTACCCAGCCAGTAAGTAACAGAGCTCTTATTTGAAAGCTCTACACTCTATTCCCTCTGTACATAATTCAGATGCCACCTCCTTTCTGAAGTTAGAAGTTACCTGATCTGTTATTAAATTACCATAACATTCCAATGTTCCTAACAGCCCTTGTGGCCGGTTCTATGGGACTTTTCTTATTCTTCCTCCTGGTTGTTAACTGATTGTCTTCCCCACAGCACCAAACACCATGTAGGGTACAAGACAGGTGTCAGAAAAGGCTCAGTGGGTGCCACAGTGGCCCTGCAGGGATAGAAAGTGTTTAATAAGCACTTCTTCGGGTCCATACAACCACTCTCCCCCAGTCGCACCTTCCTCTCCTCTCTCCACCCTTGGCAAGAAGGCAGGAGAATTTCTTCCTGTTTCTTCTGGCAGAGGAAAGAGCCCAGTAGCTTTTTGGAGGCCTAGTGAACCCAGGGATATCCCCTCCCCCATCTGCCTCAGGACACTGCCAGCCTGTCCCTTCCTTCCCTTCTCTTTCCTCTCCTTTTCCTCCCCTCCTCCGCTTCAGGTTTGGCCCCAAACCTGAGGCCATTGCTTATCTACAACTGCACTTCACCTACCGTCATCCTAGAAAAATGCCTGCACATAGTTTATATACCCGTGTGTGCTTGCGATTTCCCTATCTCTATTTGCATACTATTTGCATAGCCATGTGCATCAGGGGTCTGATTCTCTGACCACCATTATCTGGAACCTATGTCTCTTTTCTATGTGCAAAGTTACATTTCTTTCCGGGGCTTTACTTTTCCAGAAGCCAGAGGAACATGTACCTAATGACTTCTAAGGGACTTCCAGCTCTAGCAGCCTAGGATTCTGGGGTCCTGGGGTTGGGAAGGGTGGAACTTCTGGGAATGGGGCCACTGGGGCAGAGATGGGGCCATATGGGGCCTTATAGGTTCATAGTTGGAAGGACAGCTGTGGGTTCCAGACCATGGGAGGGGAGATTGTGTGCGGGAAGGGAGATTGGACGGAGGATGGGAGGGTGGGGGAGAGGTGGCAGACAGGATCTCACCTTCATTCATTTACTCATTCATTCAGTAAATACTGACTGAGCACTTCCTATATGCCAAGAAAGTTCTCCATGCTGGGCATATACCTTCTTACTTAGTCAGCACACCTTTAGGAGAAGCATAAAATTTTTAGGTTCCTTTTATAGATGAGGAAACTGAAGTTCAGGGGGATTAATATAGCTAGTAGATGGGAGAGTTGAAATTTAGACTAGGTCTGCCCGACTCCAAAGCTGATACTTTTGATCCTGCTGTCCAATGTCTGAGCCTGTCTCCTCTTCTTTTCTTTTCCTTTCTATGATTGTATCACTCGAGGTGGCAGGGACCTAGAAATAATCATATGAGGGATCTTGAGGGACCTCCCCGAGGTCCACAGGCAGGAAAGACTTGCCTGGGCTTTCCAGGTGGCTCAGTGGTAAAGAATCCACCTGCCAAAGCAGGAGACACAGGAGACGCAGATTCAATCGCTGAGTTGGGAAGGTCCCTTGGAGAAGGAAATGGCTACCCATTCCAATATTCTTGTCTGGGAAATCCCATGGGCAGAGGAGCCTGGCAGGCTACAGTCGATAGGGTCACAAAGAGGTGGACTTAGCTGTGCGATTGAGCATGCACACACAGAGGACTTGCCCAGGATCACACGGCAAGTATAGAAGGAACAGAGACCCTCTATTCTCTCTATTCCTTCTTCATATGTTCTTCCTGGGCCTTTAAAAGTTGGGTGGGCTGAGGGGCAGTGTTGGACAATTTTTGTTCCTTCCCTTTCTGACTTGCTTGATGATCATTTCCACTAGATGAACTGGAACAGGAGTGCAAAAGACCCCTTTGTCCCTCCCTCCTTCGTGGAGACTGTGAGTGCTTCTATGGAACACTCAAGAGTCTCCATGAAATCAGCTCTCTGAATTCTGGGCAGATGGCAAGTGGGAAGCCCCAACCCCTGAGGCCTAATACTCACTCCATTCCTCTGTTTAGTGTGAAAGAGAAAAAGCTGTGGGGAGAGGAGAGAGATAGGGAGTTGCCTGGAGGTTGGAAAGGAACAGAGGAAAGAAAAGGGAAAAGAAGCAAGGACAGGAAATTTCAATGCCTTTGGACATCAAAAGCACCACATGCAAATCACATGTAAATTTTATGCAAATGACCTTCCCCTTCCTCCTCTACCCCCATCCTCTCAACAGCTGGAGGGCTTTTTCAGAAAGCAGCCAAATCTTTGCTCCAAGATCCTGTTGTCCCCAAACTGTGATCAACTTGGATCCCTCCTGGGGTCCTTCTGGTCCTCCTGGGGTGACATCTGATCCCCTTGGCTGCACCTCTAGGAAGTCACTAGCTCCCCAGCCCCATTTCTACTTGAGCAAGCTGTCAACTTCTTTTGCTTCAAGGACAGAAGGCTCTGGGAGTTAAGTCTACCCTTCCAGACACATTTCTGGAAACAAGCTTTACCCCTGGAGAAGGTGCTCGGGGAGGGAGGTGGGGCCACAGCCCTGTTCCCTACCTCAGCAAAGTGGACTCCTTGGCTGCAGGCCCTCCAGCTCACTTGTTTCCTGTCATGTCAGCTGGATTGAGTTGTCAGGACTGGGAGAAGGGTGGAGAAGACAGGCAGCCTGGAAGGCCACCAAGTAACAAGTCTCATCTCGTTCTTTCTGTCTGCCAGATGGGCTGTAGCGCCCGGAGTGTAGGGGTGTGGGGTGGGGGTCAGCCCCCTGCCTTGGGGTGACCACAGGGAACGAGATTCAGCTCAGGCTTCCCACAAGAGCAGATGGAAGGAAGACAGAGGCCAGGAGAAATCCTGGGCCTCTTTTAAAAATCACACCTAGAGTCCATCTGATGGCACCATTGCCAGGAGGCGTATTGGCAGAATGGGGGTATTGGCAGAATGGGGGTGGTGGGGGTTAGTGTCGCGGTGACAGAGTGAGAGGTGCTCTGGGAACCAGAGTAAAGCAGCTTTCCTGGGAAGTGGACGGGAGAGGCCATAGTGGTCAGGACACAGCTGTTCCCTGCCCCTGATATCCCCAGTGCTGAACCCCACCCCCTCGCCCCCACCCCCACCCCCGTCTAGGGGGAGTACACACAAACTTGTTGCCCGCTTTGCTCTTGAAGTTCTCAAGTAATAGTTCATAATATATGTATTTAATTTTAAAACAGCGTAACAACTCTGATCTCCAATGAACTCTTTTGACCTTGGGGCCAGCATTGGTCCAGGGTCTGGCCACTCTAATCACATCTTCTGCAGAACCTTGCCTCAGTGAGACCTTGCCTGACTCTCTCTGCCTCCCCCCATCAGGTAGGTAAGCCTCCCAGTCCCCATGCAGGCTCAGGGCACGTCTAAGCTCAGGGCGCCCTCTTGTGGTGATGGGAGTGTGATCCTGACTCCAGCCCCCGCCCCACCTGCTCTTCCAAGGTCTCCCCACTGTCTCCTGTGGTGCCTGTCCATGTCTGGGGGAACCACAGGCAAGGGTCCCAGTTCCCTGACGGTTGGAGATATTGAGTGTTAATTTCAGGCCGCTGTAGGGTCTTCTAGTCCATGCTTCCCATCAAAGGCCAGACTTTACCATGGAAAGCCCAGTTGGAGTCATCCAGTCACTGCCTTGGGCTGTCAGTCCTTTTGCTGGACAGCTCTGCTGGTTAAAATGTCCCACCTCCCACACTGCCCTCCAGAGCTTCTGAGCTCCATGCCAGTCCTACACCCACACACAGAGGAGGTCAGCGCCATTTGTCTATGCATCCATCTCGAGCTGAGAGTTGAGTACCCCCTGGAGCTATGCATTAGGATAGGGGCTGGGAATGGAATAGACACCAGGCAGTGTCCCTGCCCTCAGGAAGTTCATGGCCTGGTCATGCTTGCAGACCATCCCGGGGCAAGTGCCTCATCCTGGGGCCTGCGTCTCAGGGAAATAGAGGGGACGATAGGGCCCACCGGGCTTCTCAGGTGGTGCTAGTGGTAAGAACCCCCCCTGCCAAGACAAGAGACATAAGAGACATGGGTTAGATCCCTGGGTCGGGAAGATCCCCTGAAGGCAGGCATGGCAACCCACTCCAGTGTTCCTGCCTGGAGAATCCCATGGACAGAGGAGCCTGGCAGGCTATGGTTCATAGGGGTGCAAAGAGTTGGACACAACTGAAGTGACTTAGCACGCACATGGGGCCCACAGAGGGGCACACCGTACCTGAATCTGCGGGTAGTCATCAGCGAAGTCTTCTCTGAAGCTGGGACATCTAAGTAGAAACCCCAGCAAAGAGGAAGGAGGAGGAATGGAGTGTAAGCAGTACAAGCAAAAAGAACAGCAATATGTCAGGAGGGTGCGTGGCACCCTGGGGGAGCCCACACAGTACAAGCCAGCTGGATCACAGAGTACAAGAGGTGGAAAACCACAAGCGAGGGAAGATGATGATATTTGCACAAGGAGGACCTTGAATCGGGCCTAACTTAGGTGGAAATAATCCACTGGTTTCAGGAGCAGGTGACTTCTGCTGATTGCAACACAGCCTAAGCTTGAGTGCCACGGCGTGGGGCGGGAGCGGAGGAGGAGTCTGGCAAGAAGGTGGACTGTGAAGGCATGAGGAGAAATAGGGCAGAGGTGGAGCAGGACTGGGGCTTGGGGTGGTTTTGATTTCTTTTTTAAACGGGAAATAGTTAAAAATCTTCTCAGGGCAGATGGCAGGAGGCGGCAAAGAGGGAGATGCAAGAGGAAGAGAGGGGGGAGTTCTCCAGAGAGGAAGGGGGAGCCTGGAATTCAGAGCCATGGAGTCGGGGGAGAAGGGACATGTCCCCACCATCAGGACAGGCGGGAATCCTGAAAGGCAGGTGTAGAGGCAGCGGGTAGAGAGGCTTCTGCTCCTGGAGTGCAGGAGAGGAGGGGGCTGTGAGTGCAGGGTCCCTTCATCCCACCCCCTACCCCTGGGAGTCCACACATTCTCCCAACAGGAGACACAAGGCTGGAGCCAGGACCCATACGGTGAGACCACCGTCTTCAGGCATGCAGAAGCCACCCCAGAAAAGCTCTGGGCCCTTAGGTAGCTGGTGATCTGCCTTCTCTCCCTAGCTTCACTGGAAGCCCCCTGAGGTCTGGACTTTCTCCCAAGGATCAAATAGGCCTGTGCCATCCACCTTACTTTGGCCCTCTTCCCATCCACTGTCCATTTTTCTGGGTCCCCATCTGGGACAGCTATTGTCATCAGGATCTCTGCAGGAAAACAGTCAGCCTCACTCAGAGGTCCTTTGACGAAGGAGTGCTTATTTACAGAGGTGCCAGTGGCCTATGGTCTTTCCAGTACTCACTTACGGTTGTGAGAATTGGACCAGAAAGAAGGCTGAATGCCGAAGAATTGCTGCTTTCAAACTGTGGTGCTGGAGAAGACTCTTGAGAGTCCCTTGGACAGCAAGGAGATCAAACCAGTCCATCCTAAAGGAAATCAATCCTGAATATTCATTGGAAGGACTGATGCTCAAGCTGAAGCTCCAAAACTTCGGCCACCTGATGTGAACAGCTGACTCATTGGAAAAAACCCTAATGCTGGGAAGGATTGAGGGCAGAAGGAGAAGAAAGTGACAGAGGATGAGATGGTTGGATGGCATCATCGATTCAATGGTCATGAACTTCGGCAAACTCCGGGGGATAGTGAGGGACAGGGAGGCCTGGCGTGCTGTAGTCTATGGGATTGCAAAGGGTTGGACACGATTTGGCAACTGAACAACACAGTGGGGTTAAGGGACACTGAGAAGCTAGGGCTGAAGAGGACCAAGGAGGAATGGTGGTCCAGGAGCCCAAGGAGGTCTGGAGCCTTGGAGGGAAAAAGCCAGGGGCCAGAGCTATGGTGCCAAGGAAGCCAGGGGCAGGGAAGCCAGGTCTCAAATCTCTCATCCTGCCCTATGACCACTGGTGCTTCTCCTGGCTGAGCCACAGGTGAGGGAGCCTAGGTTAGGCTGATCCAGAGGTTGGAGTCCTGGGGCATAAAGCAGGGCAGAGGGAGGTGGAGAACGCAGGGGCCCAGGAACAAACAGGGAACCAGCACGGCCAGTCACCTCTCTATGGTCACTTGTTCATATAGGAGAATAAACTTGTAGAATACTCTGATGCTTCTCATAGTCAAAATACTAACACTTGGTGATAATATAAAGTGATAGCAGATGTGCTGGTGAATTTTCTGTGTCAGCTTGGCTAGGCTACGTTGCTAGTTGTTTGGTCTAATATTAGAGTAGGTGTTGCTGTGAAGGTATTTTGTAGAAATGATTAATGTCTATTGTACAGTCAGTTGCCTTTCAGTAAAGGATATGATCTTTGATAAAGTGGGTGGGCCTCATACAATCAGCTGAAAGCCTTAAGAGCAAAGACAGGTTTCCTGGAGAAGGAATTCTGCCTCAAGACTCAACATGGAAAGTGAGTGAGTTTCCAGCTGCTGACCTGCCCTATAGATTTCAGACTCAAGGCTGCCACATCAACTTTTGCCTAATCTGCCAGCTGCCAGGACTTGACTGGCCAGATCTCCAATCTCATGAGCTAAAACCAATTAGTGTGTGTGTTTGACCCTTGAACAAGATGGGTTTGAAGAGCCTGAATACAGTTGTCTGGGGATTTTTTTCAATAGTAAATACTATAGTACCACACAATCCACAGTTGAAAGTGAGGATGCAGAGCTGCGGATACTAAGGAACATGGGTATGGAGGGCCAACTATAAATCATACTCAGATTTTTTAAAAAATATTTATTTATTTATTTGACTGTATCGGATATTAGTTTCAGCACGAGGGATCTTTGGTGGTGGCATGTGGGCTTAGATGCCCTGTGGCATGTGGGATCTTACTCCCCGACCAAGGATTGAACCTGTGTTCCCTGCATTGCAAGGTGGATTCCTAACTACTGGACCACCAGGGAAGTCCCCCATACTTTGATTTTTGATTCTGTAAAGGGTCACTCTCCTTGCGACCCCCCCCCCCACACACACAAGGGTAGCCCTTGCCTTGTTCAAGGCTTAACTGTATATTTGTTGTTGTTCAGTCATTCAGTCGTGTCTGACTCTTTGCAACCCCCCAGACTGCAGCATGCCAGGCTTACCTGTCCATTACCATCTTCAGGAGTTTGCTCAAACTTGCGTCCATTGAGTCAGTAATGCCAACCAATCATCTCATCCTCTGTTGTCCCCTTCTCCTCTTGCCTTCATTCTTTCCCAGCAACAGGGTCTTTTCCAATGAGTCAGTTCCTCACATCAGGTGGCCAAAGTACTGGAGCTTCAGCTTCAGCATCAGTCCTTCCAATGAATATTCAGGACTGATTTCCTTTAGGACTGACTGGTTTGATCTCCTTGCTGTCCAAGGCACTCTCAAGAGTCCTCTCCAAAACCGTTCAAGGGCATCAATTCTTCAGTGCTCAGACTTTTTTATTGCCCAGCTCTCACATCCATACGTGACTACTGGAAAAACCATAGTTTTGACTATATGGGCCTTCGTTGGCAAAGTGATGTCTCTGCCTTTTAATACACTGTCTAGGTTTGTCATAGCTTTTCTTCCAAGGAGTAAGTCTTTTAATTTCATGGCTGCAGTCACAATCTGCAGTGATTTTGGAGCCCCCCAAAATAAAGTCTGTCACTGTTTCCATTATTTCCCCATCTATTTGCCATGAAGTGATGGGACCAGATGCCATGATCTTAGTTTTTTGAATGTTGAGTTTTAAGCTAACTTTTTCATTCTCCTCCTTCACCAAAAGGCTCTTTAGTTCTTCTTTGCTTTCTGCCATAAGGGTGGTGTCATCTGCATATCTGAGGTTATTGATATTTCTCCTGGCAATCTTGATTATAGCTTGTGCTTCATCCAGCCCAGGATTTCGCATGATGTACTCTACATATAAGTTAAATAAGCAGGGTGAAAATATACAGCCTTGACATACTCCTTTCCCAATTTGGAACCAGTCTGATGTTCCCTGTCCATAACTGTTGCTTCTCGACATGCATACAGATTTCTCAGAAGGCAGGTAAGGTGTGCTGGTATTCCCATCTCTTTAAGAATTTTCCACAGTTTGTTGTGATCCACACAGTCAAAGGCTTTAGTGTAGTCAACGAAGCAGAAATAGATGTCTTTCTGGAATTCTGTTGCTTTTTCTATGGTCCAATGAATGTTGGCAATTTGATCTCTGGTTCCTCTGCCTTTTCTAAATCCAGCTTGTACATCTCGAAGTTCTCAGTTCATATACCCTTGAAGCTTAGCTTGAAGGATTATAAGCATTACCTTGCTAGCATGTGAAATGAGTTCAGTTGTGTTTATGTATGTGTATATATATATATATATATATAAACAACTGTATATATGGGTGTATATATGTATGTGTGTATGTATCAACTGTATGTGTGTGTATATATACACACACATATTATCAACTGTATCACATACATATATATCAACTGTATATATATGTGTGTGTGTGATATATATATGTCTGCATGTATACACAAACACACGCACACACACACACACACACACACACACACACACACATTCTGTTCTGTTTCTCTGAAGAACCCTGATACAGCAGCAACGTGGGGAAACGGGGCCTTTCACACACTGCTAGTGCTAGTGTAGAATAAACTGGAACAGCGCCATCTGGAGGTAATTGAATGCTATCTACCGAATACTGGCCATAGGAGCCAGTCACAAGAAGCAATTCAATTGCCCAGCTTCTCTGGTGGCTCAGATGGAAAAATAAAGCAATGCAGGAAACCTGGGTTCGATCCCTGGGTCAAGAAAGTCCCCTGGAGAAGGGCATAGCAACCCACTCCAGTATCCTTGCCTGGAGGATTCCATGGACAGGAGAGTCCAGCGGGCTACCGTCCATGGGGTTGCAGAAGAGTCAGACACAACTTACCAACTCAGTAACAAGTTAAACAGCCAACAATTTACGGTAGGATGCCGAGCAGCAACTACATGGTGAATGCCGTCGTTTAGGAAGATTCCCTAGAGAGTCCCTCTCTCTTAGTGAGCAATGGAACTGGGGTCTTGGAAGGTGGTGAAGCCATCCAGAGATGGGACTGAGCCGGTACCCACATTCTTCATATGCATTGTTATTGCTTCTGGGGAGCAGTCCTGGCCCCACTTTCGGCCAGATTCCTCTGTAGCTCCACCCACCCTATCCAGGTGCCTTGAAGACTCTGGGCAGAGGAAAAGGCTTGGGGAAGAATACCTCCCCTGCTTGTCTCCTGGCAGGACTGAAGCTGGTTCTTGAAAACAGGTACAGAAAGAGGCATGTCCACTTGAAAAGGATATCTCCCCACCCCTCAACCCCTAACTTGACCATGGCCAAGCAAACCTGGCTCCTGCACAACTCTCTGACCAGCACAGTTCAAGGGGCAGCAGTAGCCTGTTCTGGGGGTGCTGGGGAGCAGAAAAATGGGGCAGCCCACCAAGCCCCTTTCGCTCTGCAAGGTCTGTGGGGAAGGCTCCTCCCTCTAAGGAGTTGTGACCCCTGGAACTTGCCCAACCCTGAAACACTCCAGTCTCTGCCCTGTGCTCACATGGTCCCCTCTACCTTGCCAAATCTTGACCAGCCTGCAGCCTCAACCCATGTCCCATCCCATCCCAGGAAACCTTCCCCAATCAACTCAGCCATGCACGTCCCTCCTCCTTGGAAGTCCTCAGTATCTGGCCCAGCATTTCATATTACAGCCTCTTTATGCTAGAAGATACTCTGGAAGTGAAGAGGCCTTCAAGATCCCTGCCTGGGACTTGCCTGGTGGCCCAGTGGCTACGACTTCATGCTCCCAATGTAAGGGACCCCGGTCTGATCCCTCATCAGGGAACTAGCTCTCACGTGCTACAACTAAGAATTCACACGCTGCAACTAAAAACAAAATATCTATCTATATATATATATCCTGCATACCACAACTAAGACCCAGCATAGCCAAAATATGTAATTTTTTTTTTTTAAGTAAATGACTTTTAAAAAGATGCCTGGCTTAGTTGTCTTGGGTTTATAAATGAGTAAATAGCTGCTTTTCTCATGAACAGTAACAATATTAATGACAGCTAGCACAGTGAGCATTCTCTCTGTGAAGGGCACTTAACACATATAAATTCACCGGAGTCTCACAATTAAGCCCATTTTGTAGCTGAGAGAGCTGAGGTACACAGAGGTAAAGTAACAAATCAAGACTGCATAGCAAATAAGAATCATGGCCAGCAGTAGGCCCATGAAAAGATGTTCAACCTCACTAATTGTTAGAGAACTGCAAATCAAAACTACCATGAGGTATCACCTCACTCCAGTCAGAATCAGTTCAGTTTGGTCGCACAGTCGTTGTCTGACTCTTTGTGACCCCATGGACTGCAGCACGCCAGGCCTTCCTGTCTATCACCAACTCCCAGAGTTTACTCAAACTCATGTCTATTGAGTTGGTGATGCTATCCAGCCATCTCACCCTCTGTTGTCCCCTTCTCCTCCTGCCTTCAATCTTTCCCAGCATCAGGGTCTTTTCCAATGAGTCAGTTCTTCGCATCAGGTGGCCAAAGTATGGGAGTTTCAGCTTCAGCATCAGTTCTTCCAATGAATATTCAGGACTGATTTCCTTTAGGATAGACTGGTTGGATCTCCTTGCAGTCCAAGGGACTCTCAAGAGTCTTCTCCAACACCACAGTTCAAAAGCATCAGTTCTTCAGCACTCAGCTTTCTTTATAGTCCAACTCTCACATCCATGACTACTGGAAAAAACCATAGATTTGACTAGACGGACTTTTGTTGGCAAAATAATGTCTCTGCTTTTTAATATGCTGTCTAGGTTGGTCATAACTTTTCTTCCAAGGAGCAAGCATCTTTTAATTTCATGGCTGCAGTCACCATCTGCAGTGATTTTGGAGCTAAATAAAATAAAGTCTGTCACTGTTTCCACTGTTTCCCCGTCTCTTTGCCATGAAGTGATGGGACCAGATGCCATGATCTTAGTTTTCTGAACGTTGAGCTTTAAGCCAACTTTTTCACTCTCCTCTTTCACTTTCATCAAGAGAATGGGAAAGTCTAGAGATCTCTTCAAGAAAATTAGAGATACCAGTCAGAATAGCCATCATTTAAAAGTCTACAAATAACATGCTGAAGAGGGTGTGGAGAAAAGGGGATCCTCCTACACTGCTGGTGGGAACGTAAATTGGTACAGCCATTATGGAAAACAATACGGAGTTTCCTCAAAATTCTAAAAATATAATTGCCACATGATCCAGCAATCCCATTCCTGGCCATATATCCAGACAAAACTCTAATTTAAAAAGATACATATACCCCTATGTTCATAGAAGCACTATTTACAACAGCCAAGACATGGAGACAACATAAATGTCCACTGACAGGTGAATGGATAAAAAAAAAAAGGTACACGTATTAGTGGAATACTACTCAGTCATAAAAAAGAATTAAAATGCCATTTGCAACAACATGAATGAACCTAGAGATGATCATACTAAGTGAAGCAAATCAGAAAGACAAATACCATATAATATCACTTACATGTAGAATCTGAAATATAACACAAATGAATTTATCTACAAAACAGAAACAGACTCACAGACATAGAGAACAGACTTGTGGTTGCCAAGGGATCAGGGATGGTGGGGAAGAATAGATTGGGAGTTTGGGATTAACAAATGCAAATTATTATATATATGTGTGTGTGTGTGCAACTGAATCACTTTGCTGTACAACAGAAACTAACACAACATTGTAAATCAATTATAGTTCAATGAGTGTGTGCTTCATTCATGTCTGACTCTTTGTGACAGTATGGACTGTAGCCTGCCAGGCTCCTCTGTCCATGGAATTCTCCAGGCAAGAATACTGGAGTGGGTTGCTATGCCCTCCTCCAGGGTATCTTCCTGACCCAGGGATCGAACCTGGGTCTCTTATGTCTCCTGCATTATTCTTTACCATTAACACCACCTGGGAAGCCCTAAAATAGAAAACAAACAAACAAACACCTATTTCCAGGATTTGATCCCTGGAAGTCTGGCTCAAAATTTTCATCTATCTCATGGTGTCTTTTAGTGCTTACCCACCTGTGTCTGTCTCATCCTCTTAAGTGCAGCAGTTTCGTCATATCTTTTCCTAGTAATACCCACTCCCAGCTACATCCTCCCCCCCACCACAAAATTGAACACACAGTAGGTGCTTCAGGAGTTGCCCCTAGACGGGTTGCCAAGAGAACAGGGACACGTCTCCTGACGCCAGGTGGCAGCATTGGCCAAAAATTCTCTCAGAACTCTGCATCTAGAGCTGTCAGTCAAGTAAAAACTTTTATTTCTGGTACAAATGATAAATATTTTGCATTAAAAATCTGGAATTCAAGTTTTCCTCATACTTCATGCTCCCTCCCTGTCCCAGAACCTTACAAAAATATTTCTGTTTAGAGGGAGCAAGCCAGCACCTGCTCCCTTGGCGAAGTCCAGGTTTGCAGAAAGGCACATACGGTCTGTGTCAGGGTGGGGGACGGTGGCCTCAGAGGCCAGTAGTGAGAGGAATGCGTTGAGCTCCACGGTTGGGGCGGATACCCTTCTGGTGAAATGATTCTTCCCCTCCTTTCTGGGCAGTTGGACGGTGCACGGGGGCCAGCTTCTTCCCAACGGTGGGACAGGGATTGTGTGTGGGGAGGTGGGTACGACAGGCAGAGACACCTTCCAGGGTCTAAACCTTCGAAGAGTTAAATAGGAGAGTCACAGGCCGTCACATTTTGGATACTTGAAAGTGAACACTTCAGGGGAGACGAAGGAGGGGAGGCAAGCTTGGAGAACCCCCTTGTCCCTGGGTCCCCAAGGAAGGCACAGGGTGGGAGTGGGGGCTGCCTTCATGAGTTAACCCTTGCCACACCACACCCCTTTCACAGTCACGGGTGAGGGTGCCAGAGGCTCCGAGATTAGGTGACGAGAAGGAAGAGCGATAAGGCCTCGATTGTCGGGAGCGGGGGGGCATCCCCTCTGGCGGCTGGGGGAGGGGCAGTGGGTCCTGGGCAGCTGCCTTGGGGACCACCCCTCGTCCCAGCCCGGCTAGGGGTCCTCATCCCAGAGGCACAGCTGCTTCTGGGGCACGTAGAAGTCGAAGCTGTAGTTCTTCTGGCAGCTGCGGATACCACACTTGTAGGGTGCTGGGCGGTCACGGCCGTGGCAGTACTTGAGCATGCAGGGGTACCAGGCCAGGCTCAGGCCATAGCGGCAAACGCAGGGCTTCCCACGGTCCCCCACCTGCCCGCAGCGAGGCAGCAACACCTGCTCCAAGGCCTTGGGGAGAGCCTCGAACACGGAGCCATCCACACCTGGGAGAGAAGGCGGGGGTCAGGGCGGGGGCGGGGGCCTCCCCGAATGGCCGCTTCAGGCATCCCAGCGCCCCCACGAGCTAAGTGTTATCACCCTTGTTTTACAGGTGAGAAAACTGGCCCAGACAGGTTATCGGCCTGGCTGATGTCACACAGTAAGTAGGGATTCAGCACTGTCTGACTTCAAGGCCTCCACTTGCCCCTGCCAGTGTCATGCCACCCTATGCTTAAAACCATTACTGTGCTGGACATGAAGGCACAGAGGTGTGGGGAGAAGGAGCAGGAAAAGCAAGGGAAGCTTCTAAAGGAGGTGGTATCTGAGGAGCGCCGGGGAGGGAAGGGCCAGCACAAACATGCTGGGGAAGTTAGGGTAGCCAGGACACAGGGTACACACGGGCAGGGTGCTGGGGGCACAGAGCGGTGACCTAGCCCAGGCTCGGCTCAATGACCACGGAAGGGACCACCCCTGGTCCCTGGGGGACAGCATCTGGCTTGCACCTCGGTCTGGGGTGCAGCCCACAGGGGAGGGGCGGGTGTTGTGGGAGGCATGGCCACAGCTCTATCGGGCATTTTTAAATCCAGTGGTGCCCTGGGAGGATCAGGCATTTCTCTTATGCTCAGCCAGCCAGGCAGAAGGACCAGGGACCTGGCGTTGGAATGGTGACATCTCTCGGCCCTCCCTACAGAAAGAAGCAGAGGACAGGGCTGGCAAAGATGACCAGGAGATGGGCCAGGGACCATGCCAGGATGGGAGGCGTTCTCAAGGGTCCTGGGGGAGAGACGCTGGGCCCCCAGAAGGTGTGAAGGGAAGGAGTGGAGCTGAACTCTGAGAGGCGGCAACAGTGGTAGCCAGGTGGGAACGGATGTCTTTGGGCCCCATCCAGACCCTGGTTCCTGCGCATGTCCACGACAAGTCTCACCTGTGTTATCACTCAGGACACAGATGGGGTGGGAGGGGGAGGGGCATGGGGAATGTCTGGGAATTCCCTCCCCAGGGCCTAGCAGAGTCACTGTTCTGCGTGTCCCTACCTGGAATGGATCCCTTTCATTGACTCCCCTCCAAAAAGACACACTCAGGAGTCACTTCCTCCGGGAAGCCCTCCCTGACCAGTCCCAGCTGGGTGGAGAACTCCCGTATCTCATCATCGTATTTGAGATGATACAGCAGTGGGCCGCACCCAGCTGACCTTGCTCCAGCCAGAACCGGACGTCTTCCTGGCGGGTGTAGATGGCATCCACCGCCTCGGCACACACGTTGCGGAGATGGGGGCTCAGCAGCGCCCCCTGGCTGAAGTTGACGGCGATGTCCATGTGCATTTGCTCCGGGCCCCGCACCTCCTCAGCCTGCCGCACTGCCCGTGGGTTTTTCTGGGTGGAAGAGAAGAGTTGTTCCCACCCGGCCTCAGATAGCCCCCTGCCCACTCTTTCCCTGGTCGCTGATTGTCAGACAAGCCCAGGTTGGCTGCCTTCAGAACCTTGGGGCCATCTGCAGGGTGACAGTCAGGGGGAACCAGCCCCCCTCCAACTGGTGGAAAAACTGATGCCCAGGGCATGGTGGAGCCTTTTCAGCCTACCACTGGGCTGACCTCTGGGACCTAAGGGAGAATTCTGACGTGTTGCTGGGGGGGTGGGGGCGGGGGTGGTGTTGGAGGTGGGAAGCCAGGCCAGTTGTCCCAGGGTCAGTGACCGCTGGGGTCCTGTACTTTCCAACATCCAGGTAACTGAGTCTCTCTGGGAAAAGCAGACAAAAGGGTGGGAGCTGGGACAGGTCCTGCTGAAGAGTTTAGGGAGCTTACATGAGGCTGGGGAGAGACCCGGGGTCGGGGAAGGGACTGGGAGCAGGCAACAAGCTGAGGGGTTCCAAGGCTGCACTGAACACGTCACATGCTCCATCCCACTTAATTCTCACTGTAACCCATCTCTCAGTAAGAAAATAGGGGCTTTGAGGGACTTTCCTGGGGGGCCAGTGGTTAAGACCAAGCTTCAAAGGTAGGGGATGCAGGTTCCATCCCGGGTTGGGAAACAAACATTCCACATGCCCTGTGGCGTGGCTAAAAAAAAAAGAAAATAGGGACTTGGAAGGGAGGTGACGCGTCCAGAGTCACCCAGACGATGGGTGGTGGTGCCACAGCTGAAGGCAGATCTGACCTGCCTCCGTCATGAACGGGAAGGGGCTGAGGTGAGGGGGCAGGAGGAGTCTTCGAGATGGGGGTTCAGTGCAGATTAGGGATCTGGGGTTATGGGATCAGGTGTGGCCTGGAGCATAATCAAGGGGTTCAGGATTAGAGGCTAAGAGTGAGGGGCCAGGGATTAGCTGGATCGGAGCGGGGTGGGAGACTGAGGCTGGGGTGGGTGGGGTCCAGGCCAGGGCTCAGCTCCAGAGGTGCGTGCAGGCTCTGAGGCAGGCCTGGGGTGGGCACTCACCTGCCGGAGCTTGGCCATGGCCTCGCTGGGAATGATCTCATTGTGGTGCAGCCGGGTGACGAAGCAGAGAGCCTGGAACTGACTCTGCCCCTTCTCCAGCTCCCCCAGAATCAAGGCCCGGAAGATCTTCACATCCTGATGGGGAAGGGCAGAAGGATGGGGGCTGGTTGGAGGGGGTGGGGCCTCCTCACCAGTCCCCCCCGCCCAGTGCTCAGCTCAGACCCCTCAAGAGGACACAGGCCTGGACACTGTCCTGCAACGGACACCTCCTTCCTGCTGGCCTGGGAATTTTTGTTTTTCCCATTTAAACCCGTGACTTGAAAGAACACACCCCAGATGTTCCAAAGCCTTCTGGAAAATTCACATAATGAACTGCTAGAAAGCTTTCCAAAACAAGGCTGTTTAAAAGTACAGAACTTCACCTTAAAGGAAACCACCCCTTTTGGCACCTGGTTCATTCACAGCTGATGCTTCCCCTCTGTGGTACCCCTGTGTTCCCTGATCAGGGTGAGTCAGGGCCCCTACGACCACCTGACCGGCGTGCCTGTCACAAGGGAGAGGCTGCACTTTTTGCAAGCACAGATCTCAGAGCTCCTCTCGCTGACTTTCCTTCCCATTCAGTAGGTTTGGGGAGAGTGCCCCGGGTGTGTTCGGTCATCCAGGCTCCTAGCCACCTGTGTCTCAGATGGAGGCGGCGGGGTCAGGCTGGGGTTAAGGGCAGACACAGCAGCAGCTGCTGCCAAGGGCGCTGCGATGGCTCACCTTTCCCCTTCCCTCCCCACTTCCCCTTTCCCCAGGGGTTACTAACAGCGTGACCAGCAGGCCAAAGGCTCCTTCCTGTCACTGACTCACTGTGTGAATCAGGGAGGCCACAGAGGGGCAGAGGAAGAAGGGAGAGGGGCTGTGGGATGGGGTTCCCTTTCCAATCTGGCTGCTGGAACCCTGGGCACCCTAGGTATCCCTTGCTCTCATCCAGCTCTGTGCCTTGCCTAACAGCTCCCGATGAGGTATATCAGCAGGTCTCAGTCAGCAGTGGTCTAAGTCAGGTCTCAGTCAGCAGTGGTCTAAGTGTGTGAAGATTCCCCCTGCCTGGGACGGACCCTGGTCACACTGATGGTTCCTCCAGGAACCCTAGTGGCCCTGCACCAACACAGAGGGTATAGAGCCTGTATAGATATGAATCCTTCTACGACCGTGCCCTGGGCTCACTCACTGAACATCCTGGTTCACTGAGCACTTCCTGCCAAGTTAAATGCTCTGAGAACAGGGTCTGAGGGGCCCCCCTGGATTCCGGTGTAGGCAGTGAGGGGCCCAGGGTTCCCCTCCAAGTCTGTAGTGTATTAGTGGCGTCCAGGCCCACCTCCCAGTTTCTCTAAGCCTCCTTTGTCAAGTGGGGATGATGCCACTTCTACCTGGAGGGTTGTGGTGAGGACGAAACAGGCTGGTGTGAAGGTAAAGCACAGAGAATGCCCGCCCGGAGTTAAGTGCTCAGCGGCGCTGGCTGGGGCCACTGTCCCACTGCAGGTGACCAGTCAATGTTACCGGTGATCTGAAACTGGTCAGTGCTATCATCCCACAAATCCCCATGCCCTTTTTGTCCTTTTTTATTGTTTGTTTGTTTTAGAGTCTTTTTAATGTGGACCATTTTTAAAGTCTTTATTGAACTTGTTACAATACTGCTTCAGTCTTATGTATTGGTTTTTGGGTCCCAAGGCATGTGGGATCTTATCTTAGCTCCCTGACCAGGGGTCAAACTGGTACCCTCTCCCTTGGCAGGCAAAGCCTTAACCACTAGACCACCAGGGAAGTACCTCCCCCCCGCCCCATGCCCTTTGGAAGTCCTCTGACTCTATAAGGACTTTCCTTACTTCCCTTCACTGTAAATGGTCTCTGGAACACTGAGGGGTGGGAGTGTCAAGGGAGATTTTCCACCAAGATTATAGAAAGGGAGACTGAGGCCCAGCTGGTAAGAAAGGTTATGTTAGGTTCCTCCTGGTCCCAGACTTGGAGGGAAGGTGAATCACAGCTTGGGTAACCTCAGCTTCCTCTCAGCAGGAAATCCGCTCTCAGTCCATGAGGCTAGGCTCTCCTTGCCCCGCCAAGCCTCGGTCATCCAATCTTCCACACCCTCGTGTTGGCTGAGGGGAGACTGGAGTTGGTACATGAGTGCATTTTCCGCTCAGTTTCTGCCAGGTGAGACTTGATACCAGATTTCCCCTCCTGGGGCTGAGTTAGGCGGATGTCCCTGGCAGAACCCCCAGGCAGGATCCAAAGTCTGGGTATTTTCAGCCATGACCCTCGAAGAGAATGCCAAGTGGGATATTCACAGCATCTTCTCTGATACCGCAGGCACGTGCCTGCGGGCTGCCCCGAGCTGGCCTCACGGCTTGGACCCCACCCATCTACCACTAGCTAGAGAAAGGATTCAAACTTCTAGACCAGACCAGGGGGTGAAAGAAATCTGTCAGAATATTGTCCCTGCTTCTAGATTAAATAACACTGTCAATGACAACAGCAAAATGCTACCAAAATGGGAATTTGACTGCGGGTGAAGCGAGGGGATGAGAATTTGTTGTTGAGATAGATTTCCTCTATGTCTCTCATTTATTTTTGCAGGACAAAGATTTATTGAAGTTAATAGGAAGGGACAAGTCACTGTTACCATGAGTCAATAAGGATATATCGTCCCATTCAAATCTTCACAACAACAGGAGGTAGGAACTATGATTATTACTGTGTTTGGAATGGATAACTTGCTCAAGGTCATGAGACCAAGAGGAAACACACCCAAAATTTTTAACCCAGGCAGCCTGCCTCCAAAATCCCAGCTCTTGCAACCACAATGCACAACTGCTTCTAGATCAACTAATCCAATGTCTTTGGTACCCAGTTAAAGACCAGATGGTTAGGACTCTGCCTGCAGTGCAGGAGACTCAGGTTTGAGCCCTGGGTCAACAGGATTCCCTGGAGAAGGAGATGGCAACCCACTTCAGTATTCTTGGCTGGAGAGTTTCATGGACAGAGGAGCCTGGTGGGCTACAGTCCTTGAGGCTGCAAAGAGTCAGACACGACTGAGCAACTACCACTTTCACTTTCTAAGAAACTAAAACTCAGGCCCAGAGAGAGAGTGTGGTCTGCCCTCAGCCACACAGCCAGTGAGTGACAGTAGAGAATGCAGGGGCCTCTTCTGGCCGTGTGGTCTGCATGTCCTCTGCAGACCTGCCCCGGGACTATGGTAGCTCCCATTCAACATTGTGTGTGACTAACAGTCAACAGCATCTGACGCAAACATCAGGGTAAAATGACGCAGGATCACCTTTCTAATCCCTCTGGCTGCTCTGCCCAGGGCCTCTGTAAACCCTGAATTTTCCAACCTTCCTAATCTGTATCTCCAGGAAACCGAGTTCCCTGTGCTGAGCCCGGGAGGGAGACAGCAGTCCAAGCAGCTGGATCTCTGTGGCTCCATCATCATGACCAGTGTCTGTCCTACCTTCTACTCCCCACACCTCAGACTCACTACCAGGGCCCCCTTTCCCTCCAGCACAGAGGACAGGGGAGGGGGAGAGGGCCCCCTGCTTCAGGGAACATCTGACCAGGTGCTAAGCTCCCAGCTTTCCTCCTTGCCCAAGAATCGCCTGGGATGATCCACCCAGATGCAGCCTAATGCCCAAGGCAGACGACACAGCTGGGGAAAAGCATATGGCAGGCTTTTCAGGCCCAGGTCTCAGGCTAGGATGTCCAAGATGGGCAGTTTCTATAAGGCTCCTTCTGCCACAGGCTCCTAGGAACCTCCAGCCCTCCAGGAGAAGGCCACCAGGAAGAAGAGGAGGGGATGGTACCTGGGCTGAAACTGGGCCACACAGAGGGGATGGTCACAGAGGTATAGCAAGTCCACTACATGAACTTTCAAGCTGCGAACGTTCAAAGATGCCAACCTGTGCCATCAGCGTCAGGTGAGTGAGCTTGCAGCTTGTCCTCCGTCTCCTATTGCTGACAATGCTTCAGCTCCACCATCTCCCACCTCTCCCTCCTCCAGTTGGTAACTCTTCTTGTCTGTTCCCCCCAGATGCCAGCCCCCATATGCCAACTATTGTACAGTACTACTGTACTTTTCAAAGTACTGTATTGTAAGATTAAAAATGTTTTCTTTATTTTTTGTGTTTGTGTTTTTATGTGTTATTTGTGGGAAAAGTATAAACCCATGACAGTACAATACTAGATAGCTGACTGTGTTAGTTGGGGACCTGGGCTAACCTTGATGGACTTAAAGAACAAATTGGACTTACGAACGTACTCCCAGAAGGGAACTCATTTGTATGTAGGGAACTTACTGTAGTGAGCATTTGCTGAAGTCCTTTGTGGGTGGTTTCAAGGTTCTCAGAGGGCAGGATAGTTAAGAGCAAAGGCTCTGGAGCCAGTGCTGCCCGCATGCAAATCCTGGCTTTGCTGATACACGCCATGTAACCCTGGAGGATTCACTTGCCCTCTCTGTATCTTAGTTTCCACGTGTGTAAAATGAGTACAACCAACAATACCTATACCTCAAGGGATTCCTGTGAGGAAAAATGAGTGAAAGGTCTCAGAACAGCATGGGCTGGACTCAGGAAAAATGAGTGAAAGGTCTCAGTACAGAATGGGCTGGACTCCTTAAGTTTTTCTTGAGAATTGTTGCAATCCCTGGCCTAGCTCCAACTGTGATCAACTCCAGACCTGCAGAGGTAAGAGAAAAGAGCTTTCTTCCAGAGACACACCAGAGCCCCAGAGAAGTTAGGTGACTCTGCAGGAGCTTGCAGATAATCAGCAAACCTGTGGGAGAGAGCTGACTAGCATTACCTGGGGCAGAGCCTTCACACGTGGCAGGGCAGGGCAGTGGGCAAGACCAAGGTCAAGGCCCCAGTCTTCAAGGGACTCATAGGGGAAGCTGACCTACAACTGAAGTCAGTGCCCATGATAAGGCCTAGGGTTGAGGTTTATGCATAGGGTTGAGGTTTATGCAAAGTGCTACAGGGTAAAGGTGAAAGTGAAAGTGGCTCAGTCGTGTCTTTGCAACCCCATGGACTGCATAGTCCATGCAATTCTGCTATAGGGTAAAGGATGGTTGAGGTAGTGCTCCTGTCCCTTTAGGCATGGGGCTGGGAGGGGTGGAGGGAGGGAAGACTTACTAGAGCAGGGGTCCTCAATCTTTTTGGCACCAGAGACAGGTTTCGTGGAAGACAATTTCCCCACGAACCAGGTTGGGGGTGGAAGGCAGGCATGGATGAATGGTTTGGGGATGATTCAAGCGCATTACATTTATTGTGTGCTTTATTTCTATTGTTATAGCAGCTCTGCCTCAGATCATCAGGCACTAGATCCTGGAGGCTGGGAACCCCTGTACTAGACTGAAGGATATTTCACTGGTTCTGGACAATGAGAGGATAGGGGGCTTTCTAGCCAAGAGAGAGGCAATTACAGAAAATGTGTATGTGTATGTGCTGTGTGTTCAGTCGTGTCCTACTCTTTGAGACCCTGTGGACTGTAGCCTGCCAGGCTCCTCTGTCCATGGGATTTCTCAGGCAAAAATACTGCAGTGGGTTGCCATTTCCTACTCCAGGGGCTTGTCTCAACCCAGGGATCGAACCCACGTCTCTTGCACCTCCTGCATTGGCAGGCAGGTTCTTTACCATGAGCGCCACCTGGGAAGCCCCATTACAGAAGATGGGGAGGTACAAAGGCATCTTAATGCCCCCACCCATCCATCTCTTCATGCTACCATCTTATGATCTGCCTAATGCCCTTCCAAGGCTTCTTTTGTCCTCACCATAAAGTGTACCCCCCAGAGGCTGGCATCCATATCTTTGCTGACAGTTCTGAGCATTGAACCAAAGAGATGGTGGTTTCTAGAATAAGTGAGGCCATGTGCCTTTCTATGAGTTGATGCCTGTCGGGGATGCCCTGTCCCATCCTGCCCAGCATCCTTCAGGACTCAGTTTACATGCATCTATCACGCTCACCAATCCTCCAGCAGAGTTGGCCAGGTCCAATCCCTACCTTCCTCCCACTGTGTCTGGAATGACCTCTTTCCTTGTCTTTCCTTCCAGACTCAAACTCTTTGAGACTGGGATAGTATATTATTTGCAGTGTATCCCCACCCACTAGAACACAGCAGGTGCTCAGTACATATCTGGAAATGAATAAATGAAGGATGGACTGAACAAACAAGTGCAGGCCAGGGTCCTAAGGAAAGTGATGGGAGTACCAGGGAGGGGAGGGAGGGAGGCAGGGAAAGAGGGGAGAGTAGTGAGAGTGGAAGGAAGAGGCTGGTGGGAGGGCAGGGACAGAGTCTGAGAGCCCAGTCAAGGAGTCTGAGCTTCATCTAGCAGACCACTGGAAGTCATCACTGAATTTTCAGCCTGGAGGTGACATACATGAATCTCTGGCTTAGAGCTGAACCAGAAACTTGAGCTGTGCTAGGCCAGTAGCATCTCATCTAAACACCTCGGAAGGGCCCCAGTCCTCGTGTAGTGTCTTCTGCCTGGGCAACAAGTCCCCCCGGGCCCTCCACGCTGTGCCCCTGGCTCAGGACAGCGGCTCCACCTTATCAACGCAGTGTCCTCAGTTTGACACAAAGCTGAGCAAATGCACCCATGCTCTGGGGCCTCTATCGAAACCTCTTGCCCCCAATAAGAAGATGGCTCTCCTTGTACCTGGGCTCCTGCAGGCTGGCAGTCCTACAGCTGCAATTTTGGCTTCTAGAAGGTTCAGGGGAGCTTTTTCATGCTCCAGTGAGGTTCTAGCAGGGGACGTGACCTTCAAGGTCACCCAGCTTCAGGGCCAGGCCAAGGCGCCCAGATTTTCTGACTCAACCCTGTGATCTTTCTGCTCTTCCCAGCTCCCTGCTGAGCCCTCTCCCAGATATTCTATTCTTCTCTGTGTCCTCTCCCTGCCCGAGACCCTCTGTATCTCACTGGGAGAAGACGGTTCTGGGAAAAGCAGGCGGCAGCCTTCTGCACTTACAAGAGCAGACAGCCCGTGCCAGGCCCCTGCTGCTGCTTTCCAGGGGAGAGGCTCCAGGGAAAGCTCGGTGTTGGGGACAGGAGGCGACCCCACAGACGGAGCCCAAGGGAGCGCCGATGACCCTGGCGCTGTCACACGAGCCTGACTGCCAGCTTCCAGAATGAAAGGGGGAAACAAACCTCTCTTGTTTAGACTGCTGTGGGGTTTTATGTTACGGCCAAGTTGAATTGTAACTGTACACATAGACAGACATCTGCTTGTCCCCATTCAGGGGCCACGTGGCCATAATCTTTCACTCAGAGGTGCTGATTCTCGAACGATCTCCCACCCCTCACCCAGCGGCACCCAGGCCCCCCATGCCCCTCCTGCCGGGGCCCACGCTTCTGCTCGGCAGTGGGCCCCTCCTCTCTCGCACCGCTGCTCCTAGGAGCGCATTTCCTCCCTCGTGGACTCCCCATGAGTCTCCACGTCACCCTCTTTCTCTTGATCACCCGCAGCATCCCTCGCATGTAGTCACACATGGCCATCTTCTCCCGACAATCTCTCCACACCCTTCTCCCGCCCTCCCTTCTTCCCCTAAAGTCACATGCACACACACACACACACACACACACACACACACACACACACACACACAGCGTCTCCCACGCCTTCTCACACACCAGCCTCTGCACACAGCGCACACACCGCACACAAGCTATTACACTCACCTGCCTCCAGGCACTCATCCCCGCCTCTCCAACAAGCATCCTCCCCCAGTTCACCGCCTCAGCCCAGCCTGGCCAACCTCCCTTCCTCCTCTGTCCTCCTTCCCACCACCAGTTCCCAGCTCCCCCCGACTCCAAGTGCCTTTCCTCAGCCCCCTTCTCCAGAAAGCCCACCATGGGGAGAGGCCATCTCAGACCTCACTGCCCACCCAGCCCTGGACCACGGGGGAACTGAAAAAGAGGGCCAGATGGTGGAGCTGCTGTGCTGGGCTGCTCAGCCATGTCCAGCTCTTTGTTACCTACCCCATGGACTGTAGGCCACCAGGCTCCTCTGTCCATGGGGATTTTCCAGGTAAGAATACTGGAGTGGGTTGCCATGCCCTCCTCCAGGGGATCTTCCCAACCCAGGGATCAAACCCAGGTCTCCCACATTGCAGGAGGATTCTTTATTGTCTGAGCCACCAAGGAAGTCCAAGAATACTGGAGTGGGTAGCCTATCCCTTCTCCAGGGAAACTTCACTCAGGAATCAAACCGGGGAATCCTCCATTGCAGGTAGATTCCTTATCAGCCAAGCTACCAGGAAAGCCCATGGTGGAACTGACCTTCCCTCAAATGCCCTCTCCCAGCCCACCTCTGGGCCACCGCGGTTACACAGCCTAGGCTGGAGGCCATGCTCCAGGTCCCCACAGAGCACCTGCTCCTCTCTCCCCCTGGCCCTTGGACAGCGCACACTGTCTCCTGGGACCTTCCTCTGCCATCTCGGTCTCCTTCTCGTCACACCGGAGTATGAGGTTTTGAGGCCCATCCTGAGCCAACCCAAATATTTACTGCCTGGCTCCTGGCTAGAGCTGCTTTATAGCTAGAGAGGGGCTGGCTTCCCTGTGCTGGGAAGGTGAGAGGTCAGCCTGGAGGGGCAGCCAGGGAGCAGTGCCCTCCTCACCCTGCGCGGCCACCCCAGGGCACGCACAGGAGCACCTGGGCTGCTCTGGCTGGACCCCTCGAGCAGGCAGAGGCGAACGGAATCAACCCGAAGCCAAGCCAAGCACACTCCCCGGCTGGTGCCTGGGGAGGCAGGCTGCCCTGTTATGAGATGCCTGCAGACTCCAGGGGCTACGCCTGGACAGAGACTTCTTGTTATAGGTCATCCGTGCAACCACCTGCAGGGGGCAGTGCCCCCTGCCCTCCCCCAGGCCCCCAGCGCTCTGTCAGCCAAATCCCAAAGGTCACCACTGTCCCAACTGCTCCAGGAACAATGTGTGGCTTTATGTGGATCAACTGCACCCCAATGTCCCGCTGACTCAGGGCTCCTGAGATGGGGCTCCATGCTTCCTGCTCACTCACATTTCCAGCCCCAGCGCCTCCCTCCCTCACCCCCAGCCCTTCATCAGAATCTCCCCCCCCCGCCCCCTTGGGGAGGGCGGCCACTTCAACACTTCCGAAAGGATGGGAGTCCTAATGATGCCTGGGTCCCCAGAACAGGGACAATCTACTTGGCTGTGTCAGGAAGGAGGGCTGGGGCCCTGGCTGGAACTGCTAGTTCTCTTCTCAACCTGCCTCTGCTGGCCTCTGCTTTGCTGAGGCCTCTTACTCACTTTTCACAACATGCCTCCAAGCCATCGTTCCGTATTAGTGTTGTGTCTGAGCCTGGGGCTCAGAGAGGTTAAGTGACTTGTCAAGCCACACAGCTGGTCAAGGGCAGAAAAATGTACAGTGAGTGCTCAGGAGTATCCGTGAGCTATTTAAAAAATGGTCCCCTCACTCGCATGGTCTCTCCAGAAGCCACGAGGGGAGGGGATAGAGGAATATCCCAGGCTCAGTGAAGGGGTCAAAACTCAAAATTCATGGTGCGGGATGTGGTGAGCTTGGGGGGAGGGGTCTAGCCCAAGTCTGTAAGCAGGAAAGTTTCTCCGTAGACGTGTCCCTCTGTACCAAGGCTTTTTTCAGCCTCCTTCTTCCTCTCCCCTCTCCTGTCTGGGTTTCTTCAGCCTCTGGGAAGGAGCCCATTTATATGTCACAGCAAGCACAGGCAGTCAGAACACAGTGGAAAAATCCCTGGGTCCCCATCCTGGATAGTTAGCTACTGATCTTATCCAAGTCACTTCACAGGCTTCAGCCTCAGTTTGCACATCTGCGAAATGGATGCAATACCCACCACACGATGTAGTGGTGAGGATCTAATGAGGCCAGGTGTGTGAATACCACCGTCAGTGTATGATCTGTATGACCACTCAGTGTGTGAGACCCAGACAGCTGTGATTCTTACCTCAAAGCTGGCCTCTGTCTCACCGGCACCACCTCTGTGACCCTTGGGAAGCCTCACAGGAAGACCCTCACTTACGTTTCTCCCCCATCATAACAGAAGGTCACTGACTTGTCCCAGGTGGCAGTCCCCACTGCGCAACCCGGGATCCTTTGCCAGGACGCCACCTGGACATAGGTTTTCAGGGAGTGGGAGGTGCAGGCCAGGCTGCACCCTGGGGCAGGGCTGCTGATCTCTAACACAGAGAGGGCTTCCTCAGACATGGCAGAAGGGCTGCTGTTAGAACTCGGGGCCCCACAGGCATAAGCCGGGTGGTTCTCTCTGATGACTTCTCATGAACTCCCCTGGGGAAATGTCCTGGGCGCCACAAAGCTCTGAGCCTCTGCTGAAAGCACCTCTACCGTATTGTGTTCCCCGAAAGACACCCTCTCCATCACATGCCTCCACTACAGATCACCAAACTGCAGGGACCCAACATAAGCTGAGTAGGTGGACACTGGACCCTCAGAGCCTGTCCTGTCCGACATCCCTGTGATGTGATATCCTGTTAGAATAAACAGCCGCAGGCATCAGTCTGGCCATTTGCACATTCCCTATCTTTGCTGACTCTCTCACAGTCTGCAGCCGCTCCCCCTATCCAGACGGGGAGACCCAAGGCGTGGATGACTGCTCTCTGGACTGCTCCTTCCTCTGACTCCCATCCCCCATTGGTGTCCAGGGCATGGGTCCCTTGGAGTGACCTCAAGCTGACCTGCCCTGTTATGTGGACCCCCTTATCTTGGCTCTGGGCTTCCTTGGTGGCTCAAACAGGAAAGAATCTGTTTGCAATTTGGGAGACCTAGGCACAGTCCCTGGGTTGGGAAGATCCCCTGGAGAAGGGCACGGCAACCCGCTCCAGTTTTCTTGCCTGGGGAATTCCAGGGACAGAGGAGCCTGGTGGGCTACAGTCCATGGGCTTGCAAAGAGTTGGACATGACTAAGCAACTAACACACACACACACACATCTTGGCTCCAGCCCGTGGCCCCTCTTAGCCCCACCCTCTACACATTTGGAGTCTTTGGCACCTTCTTCCCTGCTCCCACTGCAGCCATGAATCACCACTACCCCCCACACACCTGCCCTTTGTAGCTGCATATGACTTTCTCTTATCTTTCAGTCCCACCCTCTCTGTCCGGTCAGCACCAAACCACATGACTCATCTCCCTCCCCCAGCTTCTGGACACTCAGACTGGGGTAAGAGATACTCAGAGGGGAAAGAGAACTTGGATGGGGACAGCAACCTGGGGGAAGGGGACCAAGAGGGCTGTCAGATCAAAAGCCGGGCTGGAAAGTCAGGATGGTGACATGCCCAGTGAGTCTAAACATCTGGGTATGATTACATGCATAGGCTTTGGATTATAAAGAAGAGCATTGCCTACTGAGACCGTATGATGAATCAGCGTTCTTGTGCTGAGGGCACAGAGAACAAGGCCTCGGATCTACATGCTGTTTAAACACATTAGGGTTATTGTGGATAGAACAACAGGTTTCATCTAAATGACTGAGTTGGGGCTTGACCTTCATTTCACAGTCTAACCCTATGTCTCCTCCAAGTCCGTCCGTCCCTGGAGCAACTCTGCCAGGGCTTCCCAAATGTTGCCGCACATTGGAATCACCAGGGGCTCTTTAAAAACCCTGCTGTCTGGTTCCCACCCTCAGACATTTGGACTTAATTGGTCTGGAGTGCAGCCGAGGCATCCAGTTTTCTAAAGCTTCCCAGGCGATTCAAATGTGCAGCGAAGTTTGGGAGCCACTGAGCTGCAGCATGGTTTTTGAAAGCTGCACCCTGAACTGATGGTCAGCAGCCTGTGGGCAGGGCTTACAGTCAGGCACGATGGCGATTTGGTAGCTCTGAGGGCCTTGTGGAGTGTGTGATCCTTGCCTGGGCTCCGTGTCCTACAGTGGGTTGATCACTGTGACAGCTTTACTGGCTTCAGGTCCATTGTGGCAGTGTGGGGAGGGCCAGGCGGTGTTGGAGCCCTGTCTCCTGGCAGAGGCAGAGGGTGGGAGGGGCGTGGAGAGGGGGCTAGGGCAGGGGTGTGACGGGCTGGAGGAGGGCTATATTGCATTCAGCACAAGGGGCCTCACTGCTGCCCTGGGGAGCAGGACACGACAGGGATGACTGCTCCCTGCGGAGGGACTGGCCAGCAATTCTGGACTGTGATGATTAACTTCCCGTGTGCATTTCACTGGGCTGACAGATGCCCACAGAGCTGATAAAACATCTTTTCTGGGTGTGTTCGTGAGGGTGTCTCAGGAAGATACTAGCATTTGAAACAGGAGCCTGAGTAGAAGGTGGCCCTCGCCAGAGTGGGTGGGCATCATCCAATCCATTGAGGGCGTGACAAGAACAAAAAGGGTGGAGCAGGACAAATTTGCTCTCTCTGCATGAGCCGGACATCCATCTTCTCCTGCCCTTAGACGTCAATGCTCCTGGTTCTCAGGCCTCTGCACTCACACTGGAACAACACAGGCCTTCCTGGACCTCCAGCTGGCAGACCACAGACATCTTCACCTCCATAATCATGGGAGCCAACAACCCCTCAAAAAAAAATCTCTTCTACAGCTCTGTGGTGGTTTAGTCACTGAATCATGTCCGACTCTTTTGCAATGCCAATGGACTATAGCCCACCAGGCTCCTCTGTCCAAGGGATTTCCCAGGCAAGAATAAACTGGAGTGGGTTGCCATTTCCTTCTCCTAGGGACATCTTCCCCACCCAGGGATCCAACCCATGTCTCCTGCTCAGCAGGCAGGTTCCTTACCACTGAGCCACCTGGGTGTATTTCCCTCCTGTTATTTCTCTTCTGCGGGGGAACTCTAATACATGGAGCTTCAGAGAAAAGGTTCTGATGAGGGACTAAGGCTCTTCCTGGCTCAGTGCTGTCTTTCCGTGTGACTTTGGGTCTGTTGTTCAACATTGTTGCACCCAAGCTTAGTATAGACGACCCCTGCTGAGATGTGACGTGAGCGAGTGATAATTATGAAAGTCAGTGGCTTCTATTTCTGGAGCATTGGGTACAGCAGATGATACACAGTGAGTATTTCATATATGTGGCTCAGTTTAGTTCTCACAATGGCCATGGGAACAGTACCATTATCATCCCCATTTTACAGATGAAAAAATGAAGGCTTGGAGAGATCAAGTAGCTTGCCCAGGGTTAAACTAGGTCTGTCCCCTTTCAGTCTGAACTGTTTCCCAAAGGTGACAAAATGGCCAATGTTACTATCCCCAAATGGACTAGGGACTGTTCCCAAATCACCTCCAAACAGATCTGGTACACAGAATAAAAGAAACACCAGGTCCAGGACTTTTTCCTACAAGAAAAGTCATTACTTCTAGGTAGAAGCTTCTCTTGGAAATCTGCCAGAGACCTTGAGGACTGGGCGAGCAACAAGAGAGGTGACCCACCCCAGAAAGATTCCTTATAAAAGCTGCTCTGGCCAACGCAGACCATGGACTAAGGTGGGAATAAAGGCTATTCCACTCCACTCCCAGCCTTCCCCAACTCCACCCCACCACAGGCCAGCTGAGAAACCCAGAGTAGGAAGGGACCTTGGAAAGCTTGTTCCCTTCAGTGATTTCCACTCCCAATTCCCTCCTGTGCTGATGAAACTGGAGATGCCAGAGGGCGGGTGTGAAATGTCAGCTTCTGGGTCAGAGGTTACCCTGAAAAGCAGTCTTTGGAAACCTGGGTGGAGGTTTGAACTGCTGTAGGGAGGTTTGAACTGCTGTGGGGATTAAAATGAGGCTCTCACAATTAGCTCCAAATGGATTCTCTAACTGGGCAGTTGCCCCTCACTCTGCCCTCAGCCCTCAACTCCAGGCCTGTACCCCACTGCCACTGGCCTCTCCCCTACGCTTGCCCTCAGAATACAGCAATAAAACCTTCCAAGCTGCAGCTAGAGGCTATAAAAGCTGAGCCCTACTCATTGATTCTCTGACCGGTGCCCTACCCACAGTCTTGGCTGCTGGAGTGGTCCCAGGGATGGGGAAGTCTCTCGAGGGTTCCAGCACAGCCACAGAACAATGGACAGTGGGCAGGAAGGTGGGAGACTCCTGGGCTGGCCTGAGGCTCACTCTCAAGGACAAAGGGCTTCAATGGAAGGTTGGAGGGGACGCTTAGACTCCTGCTTCCCCTATTTGGGTTTTTCAGGAAAAGAACAGATTTGACAAAATTCCCTTGGAGTACTTTTAAGTGGGGAGGCAGGAGGTGTTCCTGCCCTGTCAGCTTCCCTCTCTCCACACACACACTCACCTGCCCCTGCCTGAAATGAGAACCTAGCTTAGGCCTGCTGAGTAAGGAAGGGATCGCACAGTCCTCCCAATTGCAACACTTAAGCACCCCTCCCCCCACCCCCACTCCCACCCTCAACTGGTCTCCCTGCATCCCTGGTCAATAGTCCAGGGACAGATTGGCCGTCAAGCCTCACCTCCACTGTCCGTGGGATCACTGCCCCCCAACCCAGTACCATCTATGGCAATGTGGTTGGGTCCCTAGGTGATTCTGCAAACTCTGCCCTGAATCCTCTCAAGCTCTGGTCTCCAAGAGGAAGGAGAGAGAGGCGGCTCAGACAGCTGCCCCCGAGCCCTGGGCTTTCCCCCGCTGGTGGCTTTCTCATCGGCCTCTCATTGGCCTCCCCTCTCCTCTCCCCCAGAGCCTCCCAGGGCCTCTTTCTACAGAAGAGGGAGGTATGGAGCATGTTTCAGTTGATTAGGAGAGTCCTTTGAGTACCACACCTCACCCACCTTCTTTCCTGCCAGGGTTCCCGCCCCTGGGTCACCGTTACTCACTGTCCTTCCAGGCCCGCTTCCTGATAACCCGGAGCACCTCCATTCTCTACCCCACTTCCCTCCAGCACGCGCGCACACACACACATACATACACACACACACACACACAGGAGAGGCTGATCTTTACCCCCTTCACCAGAATCTGAGCCAAAACTGAGGGTTGGTCAGCCCTTCTGCCAAGCAAGGTAAGAGGTGGCACCTCTCCCAGAGCCTGGGGACCTCACCCTGGGCCTCTCCCCAGGTCCTCCACTGCAAGTTCCCCAGACTTTCATTCCAAAGAGAAGGGGTGGCTTCTCCTTGGCCTGGGTGGCACATGGGACACAGAGCTCTGCTCAGGAACCCCCTTCCCCAGCCTAGGGAAGTGAAACAAGAAGTGCACAGACTCCAAGATGTCAGGGGTGGGAGACCTGGTGTCACCCTCTTGCTCCTGTACAGAGGTGCGGAAGGAGGCCTAGAGAAGGAAAGGGACTTGTCCTGGGTCACACAGTGAGAACCCAGAACCTCTGATGCCTGGCCCAGGACTTTTTCCTGATAGAGCCTGAGGGAATTACTCCAGAAAGGGACACGGGGTTATTAACATTGACACTAGTAGGGTCAGCACCTGGAGGGCGCTGGCAGACCTGGAAGAGGAAGTGTGGAGCTTGGTCGGGGGGCCTGGGCGCCCAGAGAAAAAAGGTGAAAGACTGCAAGGGAGAGTCTGAAGGGCAGCAGAGCAGTTCGTGGGGGAGAATGATGGGCGCTGGGGAGCAGGGCAAAGAGGTGTGGAGAAGAGCCCTCGTGACCTTGGCTAAGTCGCGTTCCTGTCCCTCTCCTGGCCCAGTCCTCCGTCTGCTGGCCGTGGTGCGACCGGGACCCCCTCAGACACGCAAATTTCCGCCCCCCACCCCTCGGCCCGCCCCGGGGCTAGCGACGGTGCCTCACCTTCTTAAAGTCGGCGGTGAAGGAGATGAGAGTGCCGTCGGGCTTGCGCAGCTCCAGGCTGATGCTGTCGGCGTCGCTGTCCGCCTGCAGGCTCTCCTCGGTCACCTGGCCGTCAGGCAGCCGCACCCGCACCCGCAGCTCCGACGGCGCGCCAGCCCCGGTCCCGGCGCCCACGCCGCGCGGCGCCCCCAGCAGCGGCACGAGCAGCGGCAGGAGCAGCAGCGCGGGGGACGCCCGGGGAACCCCGCGGCGGCCGGGCGGGCGCATCCCCGGGAGCCGCCGCCGCCTTCGCCGGTCCCGGCGCTCCGCGAGCGGGCGGGGAGCTGCGGGTCCAAACTTCGCCCGAACTTGGAGGCTAGTTCGCGGCGCGGGGGCGCGGTGGCGCGGCTCCCCCTGGGGCCAGGGGCTCAGCCGCGGGGCGCCCGCGACGTGGCGCCGAGGCACGTGGGCTGCGCTCCGCCGCGCGCCCCTCGGCGGCTCCGACGCGCACGCCGTGCACCCGGGGCCCGTCCGCCTCCCAGTCCCAGCGCCGCGCCTCCCGCGGCCCCCGACTGCGGAGCTCCGAGACTCTGTTTTGCACTTTTCATTCAATCCCACCCCCCGTCACTTCCTTCAGAAAACAGAAACCACCAGGACCTGCCTTAAAGAGACCGCGCACCTCTCGGCCCTTAAAGGGCCCGCGGCGGCTCTCCCCGCGCTCGGCGGCTGGCCGGGCCGGGGGCGGGGCAGGCGGGGCGGACCGGCGCGCGGCGGCCTGGTGGGAACTGGGCTTTCTCAACCGCGCTCCCTCCCCGTCGCGCCCCGGCAGCGACCGGGCTGGCCCGGGAATTGACTCTCCTGGCAGATCCGTTCCTCCCGGCAGGGGCGGGACGAATGACTCTTCCCCCGCCCCCCCGTCTTTTTTTTTTTTGGCTCGTTCTTGTGCCACGTGGATGAAAGAATCGGGCTTGGCGTTTTAGGGGTTTTGTTTGGTCTTTTCAGTTTCTCTGACGCGGCGAAGTTCTACACTGCTTCTGCAAAATCAGACCTCACCTCGCGTTCAGCCTTTTGACTGCCATAGACCGGGAGAGAGGAGCTGAGGTTCTGCTGGCGTTGACATCCCTCAGGTGTGAAATCTTGACCAGTCAGGCCGCCTCTCTGGACATGGCCCTCGAAGTGCCCGCATTCTCTGAGGCCCTGCGCGAGTTCTTTTCGGTCTAGTCGCCCTTACTTTCCCCATTCACGACCTTTCCCCAGTCCTGCCCACCTCCCCAGGCCCCTGTACTCTCTCCCAGTGATAGGCTGAGCAAATTCAGGAAAACAGTAGATTCCAGACCATTCTGGAGAATGTCCGCGGACTCAAGATGTGCTTGACCATCAGAGGCTCTCCCACAAGAAATGGGGTGCCCTGCCATGCACTCCAACAATGAATTGGGTGAAGGTAGGAGGGATATGGATTCCTGCTTCCTCTGATTAACTGTGTGCTTTGGAAACATTTAAAAAGTTCTTTGGGCCTAAGTGTCCCCCGGGTATAGTGGGTGTTGCTGAGACCTACAAAGTCCTGCCAGTTCCAGAAGAGAAAACGCCAGGGGGATTGTCAGAGCCTATTGTTCCTTGATTTTTATTTCATTTCTCTTTATTCTAGGTTCCCCTAGCCTTTCCCAGATCTTGATCATAGGTGTTGAATACTTTTCTCTTCAGCCTCCTTCCTATCTAGGTTTTCCCCAGCACAGGTTAGTACCAATGACAACAGGTACCCAAGCACCCAGGGACCATGAGGGTGCCAGCAGAGTTAGATACCTTGAACTGCAGGGGTTGCCCAGAACCACCTTCTTACTTCTAGCCCAGGGCTCTTCTCACTACTGCAGCCATGAAATTAAAAGACACTTGCTCCTTGGAAGAAAAGCTATAACCAACCTAGACAGCATATTAGAAAGTAGAGACATTACTCTGCTGACAAAGGTCCATCTAGTCAAAGTTATGGTTTTTCCAGTCCTCTTGTATGAATGTGAGAGTTGGACTATAAAGAAAGCTAAGTGCCGAAGAATTGATGCCTTTGAACTGGGATGCTGGAGAAGACTCTTGAGAGTCCCTTGGACAGCAAGGAGATCAAACCAGTCAATCCTAAAGGAAATCAGTCCTGAATATTCATTGGAAGGACTGATGCTGAAGCTGAAACTCCAATACTTTAGCCACCTGATGTGAAGAACTGACTCACTGGAAAAGACCCTGATGCTGGGAAAGATTGAAGGCAGGAGGAGAAGGGGAGGACAGAGGTTGAGTTGGTTGGATGGCATCACCGACTCAATGGACATGAGTTTGAGCTAGCTCTGGGAGTTGGTGATGGACAGGGAAACCTGGCGTGTTGCAGTTCGTGAGGTTGCAGAGTCAGACACAACTGAGCATCTGAACTGGACTTCTTAACTACACTCTGCTGCCTAAATTTAAGACTGAAAGGGATGCAAAAGATTATCTAACTTGATGTTTTCCAAATTTGTTTATCAAAAGAATCACCGAGGTGCCTGTTAAAAACACAGATACCTGGATTCCTAAATCTAGTCAATCTGACTCCTTAGGAAAAAGAACTGAAAATCTACATTTTAAACAAAACGCCCAGTGAGGCTTGATATCGGGGGTTGATAGCTGATAACCTGACAGAGGGTTAAGCTTAGCGGACCTAAAACAAACAGCATCTTTCCTGGGGAAACATCCTGGTCCCTAAGGAGTTTATCTTCCCATTAGGGAGATAAGGCAGGCTATCAAGAGAACAGTAGATTAGAACAGAATGCTCCTCAAGGGCTTCTCGCCCTGAGCTGGCAGGGCTGGAGGGATGCCCAGGGTCTCAAAACTGGCCTCCTGCCTGACAGGACACTCATCTCAATCCAGCCTTAGAATTAGGTCTTCCCATATGAGTCATTAGGGCCTCACCCACATTTCCTAACTTCCTGTTTCAGGTCCTGTGCCCCATCCATCATCAGGCTCTGCCCCCAGATATATTCCCAGGCCCCTTCCTCTTCACCCCAGTGAGATCCCAGAAGAAGTAAGCAAAGAAGCCCTGTGTGTCTGGTTTCTTTTCTAGGTACTTAAGACTGTCTTTTGAGGTTTCTGTTCAGTCACTAAGTTGTGTCCAACTCTTTGCGACCCCATGAACTGCAGCACACCAGGCTCCTCGGTCCTTCACAACCTCCCGGAGTTTGCTCAAACTCATGTCCATTGAGTCGGTGATGCTATCTAACCATTTCATCCTCTGCCACCCCCTTCTCCTTTTGCCCTCAATCTTTCCCAGCGTCAGCGTCTTTTCCAATGAGTTGGCTCTTTGAATCAGGTGGCCAAAGTATTGGAGCTTCAGCGTTAGTCCTTCCAGTAAATATTTAGGGTTGATTTCTTTTAGGATTGACTGGTTTGATCTCCTTGCTGTCCAAGGGACTCTCAAGAGTCTTTTCCAGCACCACAATTTGAAAGAATCTATTGTCACTATTTGAATTATGGGTTTGGAAACAATGATAGAAACCTTGTCGCTTTCTGCCATCTCTTCTGCATAATCAGTGTCCTCTTTGAGTTAAACCACAGATCACACTAGATTTTTCTTCTAAGACAGAGAATTTGAAGTCTCACTCCACTTTGCAAGCCCTACTTCTGTCCCTCACCTTTCTTTTGATTTTACCTGACCAACTCTTCAAGACTAGGACAAAAAACTCAAGTTTGCCAGGAAGAGTTTCCCAGGCTACTGACCTATAGCTCTGCTCTATTCTCTTCCTACTCTGAACTCCAACAATAACAATTATTATAGTAGCTACCATTCATTGTGTTCTTATTATGTCCAAGTTCTGTGCTAAGCACTTTACATGTATCATCTTATTTAATTTTCATGGCAACACTCCAAAGTGTGTTCTATTCTTAGCCTCTTTTTACTGACTAGGAAACCGAGGCGTCCAGAGGTTAAGTAACATGCCCAGGGTCACACAAGTAGGAGAACCAGAAGAGACTCAAACATGAGGCCGCCTGACCACAAAGTCCTTGCTTTTAACCACAATAGCATCTGCCTTTCTATAGCCCTTGCTTTCTTCCAGCCGCATTCAGGCACACATCCTGTGCTATCTTCTCCTCTCATCTAACGGTTCTGTGTGTGGCAATCTTGTACCCCAGTGAGGCTGTCAGTTCAAACAGGCCAGTCCCATGCTGGGAACAGAGACTGCTTCCCTTAAACCAACCAGGAATAGAAGCCTCCATTCATCTAAATGTAAAGGCCCTTGGAGGAAGAGCTCTAATGAGCCCAATTACTCTGACTATAACCAACAGCCCTCATTGTCAGAATGTTCTTTATGTCTAATCTTGAGTCCTCTGCCACACTATAAACCAGTTTCCTTCATGATCTCTAGCCCTAGGAAAGCAGTTATAAGTTGTGGTTCAAAGCAAGACATCAGCATCTCAGCCCTAGAGCTCAACCACTCAGGAGCAATGTAACTTAGTGAGCCTGCTTCTTCATTTATAAAATGGGTGCCTAAATGCTTCCATCGCTGGGTCGTTTTGAAAATTAAATGGAACATTACATACAAAACACTTCACATCATGTTTGGCAGATAGTAGAGGCCCAAGATGGCTTCCCTGGTGGCTCAGATGGTAAAGAATCCACCTGCAACGTGGGAGACCTGGGTTCCATTCCAGGGTTGGGAAGATTCCCTGGAGAAGAGAATGCCTATCCACTCCAGTATTCTTGCCTGGAGAATTCCACAGACAGAGGAGCCTGGCGGGCTACAGTCCATGGGGTGGCAAAGAGTCCGACGCGACTGGGTGACCAACACTGACTTTCAGAGGCCCAAGTAATGGTGGCTGTTATCATTAGGTTGGCCATTAGGTTTTCCATAAGATTTTACAGAAAACCCAACCAACTTTTCAGCCAATCCAATATTTTAAACTGTTTATTCACTCCTCTTATATCGACTATAAAGTCTCTGACCTACACAGGCTTCCCCCTCCCCGGACCCACCCTCTACACACACTTACACACACAACTCCTTCAGGAACACCTTTTCTGTTTATTCTCTTTAGGTCTTCCAGTTTTAGCTATGAAGACCACTGAAACTGGCAAGTGGGCAGCCCAACCCGGGCAAGCACCTCCCCTTTGCTGTTTGGTCTTAGTGTGCCTCGATTTGCCAGGAAGAGACATGCCACGCCGTCTCCCAGTCTGTGACCAAGGAAACAGGTGCTGACAGAGCCCTGTAGAAGGTTGAAAGAGAGACTGAACCAGTGATCTCTACCTGGAGATGGGGAGAATGAGATAGGGAGCTTGACTTTGCAGTAGTGGAAGGATTTTCTTTTTAGTTTCTTTCTGTGACTGGCTTGGTGCTGGGCCTGTGCAGATGGAGTTGGCCACTGGTGCTTTGAGCCTGAGAAGGGTGTGGAGATGGGGCGGGGGAGATCTCTTCTGCCCCTCAAGGCCACCGCAAAGCTCTCTGTCACTTCCCTGCCCAAGCACAAGTGCAAATTAGATTTACAGCATCACACAATTACTCAGTTACATAAATCCAAGGGCGTGGTGGGAAAGTGAACTGGAGAAGCAGCGGGCCAGGGTAGAGAGCAGAATGGAAAGAGAGACTGCGACTGCTGGGTGAGAAGCAATTCTTCCCAGGCAGAAAATCGGGCTGAGGGGAAGTTTAGATGGAATTGGACTGAATTGATGACTTTCAGGAAGGAAAAGGAAGCCTCCGTGATCAGGACTGCAAGAGAAGGTACATCTCAGCTCATTGATTTCAGACTCAGACTCTTGAAGTTCCCAAACATAATCGTCCTCTTCTCCATGATAGTTCTTTCAGGAGGCCGTTCCTGCTCTCCTAACTGGATGTTCAAGCATCCATACATCTAACACACATCTGTCCATCTGTCCACCCATTCATCATCCATCTATCCATTCATCCACCAGTTAGTCATCTAGTCAGACACTCTGCTAGATGCTGCAGTCACAGCAGTGGAACAGAGTAGATGCAGTGTTTCCTTATACTGGGATGGAAACTACAGCTGCAACGAAAGTGAGCATTAAAAAAAAAAGGAGTGCAGAAGCAAATATATATATAGGCTGCACTGTGTGCAGCTTGTAGGATCTTAGTTCCCCAACCAGGATTGAACTGGGGCCTTCATCAGTGAGAGTACCGAGTCCTAATCACTGGACAGCCAGGGAATTCCAAGAAACAAATATTTAAATGATAATTGTAGTGCTTCTCTAATAGCTCAGTGGTAAAGAACCCGTCTGCTAATGCAGGAGACATGGGTATGATCCCTGATCCAAGAGGATCCCCCATGCCACAAAGCGGCTAAGCTCATGTGCCACAACTATTGAGCTTGTGCTCTAGAGCCCAGGAGCCACAACCACCAAAGCCCATGCATCCTAGAGCCCATGCTCTACAAGAAGAGCCACCTCAATGAGAAGCCCGAGCACTGCAACTGGAGAGTAGCCTCCCACTTGCTGCAACTACAGAAAAGCCCACACAGCAAAGAAGACCCAGCATAGCCAAAAATAAATAAATAAAAATTAGTTAAAAGATTATAATTGTAACTGGTAGTTGGAGAATTGGAGGAAACTAGCCTAAACCCACAATGTCTGCTGCTGCTGCTGCTAAGTCGCTTCAGTCGTGTCCGACTCTGTGCGACCCCATAGATGGCAGCCCATCAGGCTCCGCCGTCCCTGGGATACTCCAGGCAAGAATACTGGAGTGGGTTGCCATTTCCTTCTCCAGTGCATGAAAGGGAGAAGTGAAAGTGAAGTCGCTCAGTCGTGTCCGACTCTTAGCGACCCCATGGACTGTAGCCTACCAGGCTCCTCCATCCATGGGATTTTCCAGGCAAGAGTACTGGAGTGGGGTGCCATCGCCTTCTCTGCCACAATGTCTAGGTTGATTTAAAAAGATGAATCAGGTTTGATACAAAAAGATAATGTTCTAGGCAAAGGAAATAACTTATGAACCAGCGTGAGCCTAGTGGACTTCGCAGAAATTTTGCCAAGTACCTGAGGTGAGATGAGGGGAGGAGAGCTGCTGGAAATAATGTGGGGCCTTGCAGGCAATGATAGAACGTGAGTATTGTTTTGTTTTCTCTTCCTAAGTACGAGGGGGCAGTCACTGAAAGCTATCTGATAAGGGAATGACATGATCAGACTTCTATTTTGAAGAGATCACTGTGGAAAAGGTCCAGAGGAAAGGTCATGATGGCTTGGACCACGGTGGCAGCAGCAGGTGAGAGAGGTGTTGGACTTCAGCTGCATGTTGGAAGTAGAGTTTGGAAATAGGATTTGATGTTTCTTTGGACTTGGGGGTGAGGGAGAGGGAGGGGTCAAGGACGTTTGGCTTGGGCCATTGGGCGGCACCATGGGTTCAGATTGGGAAGCCTGGGGAAGAGGCTCTTAGGTTACTTTTCTGGTAGCTCTATAGGTACTTTTCACCCTCTGTCTTTTGTTTTAATGATTCCACAGCATTTGTGCTTGAACCAGAAGGTATAAAAGAATGGAAGTGACAGTGGTTAGGGCTCCATGCTGCTACTACAGGGGACACAGGTTCAGTTCCTAGTCAGGGAACTAGATCACATATGCCATGAGGCAAGGTCCCCCTGCCCCCTCAGAATAAATTAATAAGGGCTAAGGCATGAGTGTTCAGTTGTGTCTGACTCTTTTCAACCCCATGGTCTATAGCATGCCAGGCTCCTCTGTCCATGGCATTTTCCAGGCAAGAATACTAAAGTGGGTTGCCATTTCCTGCTCCAGGGGATCTTCCTCACCCATGGATCAAACCCAAGTCTCTTGTGTCTCCTGCATTGGCAGGTAGATTCTTTACCACTGAGCCACCTGGGAAGCCGGCCCCGCTATTAGAGGCTTTGCTCAGATTAGAAGCCGTCTTTAGCCTCCTCTGTGACACCACATAGGGTTTTCCTTTCATGGCTGGGGGCACGGGGCTCATCTTTGTATTCACCTTGAGCCCAGCATAGCACCTGGTACACAGAGGGTTTCAATAATGAGGTTTTTCTATAGCCCTATATACCTGGCACTGTGCTTTATGGGTGAGCATCTTAGGCATAGTCTTTGCCCTCAAGAATCTCACTGGCCATTTGGTCCACAGAGAACAGGGTCCCCAGGGAAAGCAGGCTGGGCCACCTCATCAAAACGGAAGACCTCAGGTCATTTGCAGAGGCTAGCATGGCTCCCTACGGCTGGAAAACCACGAAAGATGAATATAGCACAGATGGAGAAAGAAATAGATGTGTGTCCTGGAGAGCATCTGGTCCCCTCAAGCCCCAGTAATTCTATCACCGTGGAGCAGGCTTGGAGACCTTGGAGAAGAGGGGTCTTGTCCCTGCCCTGCAGAGCCACATGCTCAGTTCCAGCAGAGACCTTAGGCAAAAAGCCTGCAGGAAAGTAAGGGGCCCCAGCAACGTGGTGTGCCTTGTGTTTACTACATTTTTCATGGGTAAATATCCTTTTCTTTATGCAAAGCCCTGAGGAAATTTATTACTAAAAAAAAAAAAAACCCAGATATTTTAGCCAGGCTTTTTACTGCTGTCACAAAATGAATGTACCTGTTAAGGCTTCGGATGAGAAACCTGCTTCTTTTTCTTCAGGGAGCTGAGTGAACATGAGCATGTTGGGCGTGGACAGGGGCCATAGCTGAACAGAGCCATCAGCTTTCCCATCACAGGTACTGCTCAGGACCTTTAGCATCTGTTTTTCAAACAGAAAAATAGCATCTGGCTTCTTTTAGATCAGAGAAAGGGAGAGTCAGGTCCTAGTTGGGGGCAGAATGGGGGGGGTGGGGAGTCACACCTCTTCCTTCCTTATCTAACAGAAAAAGAACCTCCTCCTCCCCCAGACTGGGGATCTTAGAACCATCATCACTGTCATGATTTTTTTTTTAAACTTTTAATTTTGTATTTGGGTATAGCCAATTAACAGTGTTGTGATAGTTTTCAGGTAAACAATGAAGAGACTTAGCCATACATATACATATATCCATTCTCCCCTCAATTCCCCTCCCATCCAGGCTGCCACATAACATTGAGCAGTGTTCCATGTGCTATACAGTATGTCCTTGGTGGTTATCCATTTTAAATTTAGCAGTGTGTACATGTCCATCCCAAACTCCCTTACTATGCCTTTCCCCTTGGCAACTGTAACTTCCCTCTCTAAGTCTGTGCATTCGTATCATTTCTTTTTAGATGCCACATATAAGGGATGTCATATGATATTTCTCCTTCTCTGTCTGACTTATTGCATTCAATATGACAATCTCTAGGTCCATCCATGTTGCTTCAAATGGCATTATTTCATTTTTTAAGGGCAAAAAAATAGAAATATACATAAATGGAACAGGATAGAAAGCCCAGAAATAAACCTATGCACCTGTGGACAATCAATCTGTGATGAAGGAGGCAAGACTACACAACGTTGGAAAGACAGTTTCTTCAACAAATGGTGTTGGGAAAACTGGACAGCTACATGTAAAAAAAAAGTGAAATTAGACCATTCTTTAACAACATACACAGAAATAAACTTGAAATGGATTAAAAGACCTAAATGTGAGATTGGACACAATAAAACTCCTAGAGGAAACATGGGCAAATAACACTGACATAAATTGCAGCATATCTTTTTCAAGTCATTTCCCAGACTAATGGACATAAATCCAAAAATTAACAAATGGGACCTCCTTAAACTCAAAAGTTTTTGCACAACACAGGAAACAATAGGCAAAGCAAAAAGACAATTGACAGACTGGGAGAAAATATTTGCAAATTGTTGTTGTTGTTGTTCAGTCGCTGAGTTATGGCGAGCTCTTTGCAACCCCATGGACTGCAGCATGCCAGGCTTCCTCGCCCTTCACTATCTCCCAAAGTTTGCTCAACTCGTGTCCATTGAATTGGTGATGCCATCCAACCATCTCATCCTCTGTCGCCCCGTTCTCCTCCTGCCTTCAATCTTTCCCAGCATCAGGATCTTTTCTAATAAGTCTGCTCTTCCCATCAGGTGGCCAACGTATTGGAGCTTCAGCTTCAGCATCAGCCCTTCTGATGAATATTCAGGACTGATTTCCTTTACAATTGACTGGTTTGATCTCTTTGCTGTCCAAGGGACTTTCAAGAGTCTTCTCCAGCATCTCAGTTCAAAAGCATCAATTCTTCAGTGCTCAGCCTTCTTTATGGTTCAACTCTCACACCTGTGCATGACTACTGGAGAAACCATAGCTTTGACTGTATGGAACTTTCGAACTTTTGTAGGCAAAGTGATGTCTCTGCTTTTTCATACGCTAAGTTTGTCTTAGCTTTTCTTCCAAAGAGCAAGTGCCTTTTAATTTCGTGGCAGCAGTCACCGTCCGCAGGGATTTTGGAGCCCAAGAAAATAAAATATGCCACTATTTCCACTTTTTTCCCATCTAAGGGGACCTGTGCTTTGCTTGGTCACTCAGTCGTGTCTGACTCTTTGCAACCCCAAGGACTGTACCCCGCCAGGCTCCTCTGTCCATGGGGATTCTCCAGGCAAGAATACTGGAGTGGGGTGCCATGCCCTCCTCCAGGGAATCTTCCCAACCCAGGGATTGAACCCAGGTCTCCCTCATTGCAGGAGAATTCTTTACCAGCTGAGCCACCAGGGAAACCCCTAATGGGACCTACTTAAACTCAAAGGTTTTTGCATAGCAAAGACAACAATAAACAAAGCGAAAAGACAACCCACAGGTTCGGAGAAAATATTTGCAAATGATGTGACCCAAAAGAGATTAGTCTCCAAAATTTACAAGCAGCTCATGACACTTAACAGCATTGAAACAAACAGTATTCTTGCCTGCAAAATTCCATGGACAGAGGAGCCTGACTGGCTACAGTCCGTGGGGTTGCAAAGAGTCGACTGAGCGAATGAGCGCGCACACACACACACACACACACACACACACACACAGTCGTTTTAGGCCATTTGAGAGAAAATAAAATTTGATGAATATTTATTTCAAGTTATCTTCTGAGCTTTAGGTCTTCAATCAAGTTCTCAGAGCAAGCTCTGTGTTTCCTGTTCTGCTTTTCTCAACATTATTTCATACATGTATTTCCATATATTAATGCAGTTCACGTCATTCTTAATAGTTACGGAACATACTGTGTCTAAATAGTTGATAGCTCACTCTCATCATTCATCTGTTATCATTTTCTCCTATATGATCTTGTAGAAAAGATTTAAAAAGAGACATGAATATGATTCTAAGATGCATCAATATAATATGAAAAATAACAGAGCTTTTTGCAAAGATTGACTCCCTGGACATAAAGTTTAATTCACATCTCCAGCCAGGGCCATGTCTAGCAGCCTCTGAAACAGTGTTCCATCTCTCTATAAATATCTGTGAGGGGAGAGGGTCCCATAATGTCCTGAGGGGATTTGTTTGCTGCTGTGTAAACACAGGATCTTAGCCAGCTTTCAACTAGAAACTTCTTTTGAATGTATAACACAAATCTTGACTTGAATTTAAGCGTTCTACCTTTGCTCAGTGTGGACAACTTCTCTGACCTGCGTATAGCACCCCTGTGCAAATCGGAGAGTCTGATCAGTAATAGGAATCACTGATACATGCTAATATTCTGCCGGAGAATGTCAAAGACTTTTCACGAATTTTCATCAAATCCTGACAACCCTTTGAAGTAGATACTATTATGATTTCCATTTTACAGATGAGAAAAGGAGATGATTTAATCATCTCCTAGCTTTTACAAATTGTTTCTTATTTTAAATGCCTCCTCTTTGGAATTTCAAATTATTTCCCCCAAATGACTTCTCCCAAATGGAATTTCAAATGACTTCCCTGGTGGCTCAGACGGTAAAGCATCTGTCTACAGTGTGGGAGACCCGGGTTCGATCCCTGGGTGGGGAAGCTCTCCTGGAGAAGGAAATGGCAACCCACTCCAGTATTCTTGCCTGGAAAATCCCATGGACGGAGGAGCTTGGCCGGTTACAGTCCATGGGGTCACAAAGAGTCAGACACGACTGAGTGACTTCACTTTCACTTTTCACTTTCACTTTCCCCCCAATACCCCACTTATTAAAAAATGAAGTGAAAAGTCCTGTGACTATCCATGGAGTGCTTACTGTGAGCCTGGGAACTTTGGATTCATTTTCTTACTTAATTCTTAGGGTATTTCTGGGAGGCAGGTATTATTACTAATTTAATAGGTGAGGAAATGGATGTTCAGAGAAATCGAAGTACTCACCCAAGGTCACACCAGAAAGGAGTGGGGCTCCACCTGGAAGCCAAGTCCAGCTCCAAGGTCTTGGGCTTCAAGCTCTGCCTAAATGTCCCAGCGTCTGTCTCATCTACACTGGGACTAGCTCTCCATTTTGCTTGTAACTTTTTGCTTCCTCCTGAAAATCAGGGATCTGAAAGTCCCCTTGTGTGTGTGTGTGGTTGCCCTGATGCCCTTGAACAAATCAGACCAAGCCAGCTTTCAAATGCTAGACCTTGCCTGGGTGGGGGTGGGGAGACCTGGTCAGGGCCCTCAGGGTGAAGGCAGAGGGAAAGGCATCTGGTTCTCACCGTTCACTTGGAACCTCCCTCTCGTTTCCTGCAAGTAACAGAGGGAAGCTGAGAAAAGGTGCCTGAGGAGGACAGAGAAAAAACTGTCTCTTGAGTTTGCAGTTTGAACCCGTCTCTCAGTCCCATAGTTTAGGGAGGATCCCTGTTTTGAAATCTTGGCTCTGCCTTTTACTGGCTGTGAGAAGCTGAGTGGGTGACACCCCTCCCCCGCCCAGCAAGGCTCTGTGCCCTCACGTGTGAAAAGGGGATGTGAATTTCAGCTAGTGGGTTATACCGAGGACTAAATGTGATGAGATGCACAGTTAGCCTGGTGCATGCACCAAATGGAGTTTAGGAAAGCTTCTTGGGACTTCCCAGCCTCCAATGCAGGGGGCACAGGTTCAATCCCTGGTTGGCGAAAGAGGATCCCGCATGCCTTGTAGTATGATCAAAAAAAAGAAAATGGTATAGTGAGTTTATACATAGACACATCAGCTCCAAACACACGGTGGTGACAGAAAAGAGAAAAGAAAAAACTGGGAAGGGAAAAAGCTTTAAAAAAAAAAGAAAGAAAGAAAAACTTCTTTTCTTCTTCCTTTACTGCCTTCCCGATGGCACTCCTGGGTCACGTCAGCTGCTTCCTGCCCCATGTCTGTCAGACCCCCAGCCCTGCCCCCTGCTGCCCCTCAGCTCTCCTAGAGAGACAGAGAAGGGAGCGAAGAAATCCAGGCCGAGTATGGCAAAAACCACTACAATATTGTAAAGTAATTAGCCCCCAACTAAAATAAATAAATTTATTAAAAAAAAAAAAAGAAAGAAATCCAGGCTGAACCTTGGCTTCCGGGCCCCTCTTCTCCCAGGTTGGGGGGTGCCCTTGGAGCCCTGGCTGCCTCTCCCTCTGCCCAGACACTCCTCTGGGTCCTCCCCTCACCTTTGCCCAGCTCCCCGCAGTTAGGATGACTCACAGATCAAAGGACATCTCATCAGGGATCCTTAATCACAGATAGCTTCAGGGCCCAGAACTCTGGAAACTAGAGGCAAACCCTTTGTGTGTACTTGCAGTTTTTCTGGAAATAGAAACCTCAAGGATCCCTGACCTCTCCAGTTAGATGTGAAGTGGGGAAAGGGACTCTGTGGGGTTTCTTCTGCATGGCCTAGAAATTTCCTTAGCACTTAGACAGCCACTTACTATTTCAGCAGAAGAAATCTGGTCCCAACCACAAAAGAGAGTGAGCCAGGGAGGAAGGGCTTAAACTTCCCCAAGGGAGGGAATTCCTAGAGGAAGGTGGATCTTTGATTTAGACCCTACAGATATTCATAGTCTCTATTCTGCCTACTCGCTCACTCATTCATTTTTTTTCATCAATCAGCATTTATTATTGTTGGGTACTGTGTGCCTGGCTTTGCACTCAGTAATACTGGACATACAAACATCAGACCAGTCTTCTCTAAAATGAGGTCCTGCAGACCAGGCTTATTAGAATCTCCCCGATGCTTGTTGAAAATACAGGTCCCCGCGACTTCCCTTCTGGTCCAGGGGTTAAAACTCTGTGCTTCCACGGCAAGGGGCACAGGTTCCATCCCTGGTCTGGGAAGTTCTGGCCTCAAGGTGCGGCCAAGTAAAAAAAGAAAGAAAGAAAATTTAAAATACAGGTCCCTGGATCTCAACCATAGAGGGCATTGCCTGGGACTCTGGATTTTAAGCAAGCTCCCTGTGTTCACTAAACTAGCTGGGAGCCATTGGCAGAGGCTGGCATCTCTCACAGCCCTTGCATTGGTATGCATGAAGTGCAGACATCATGGTTGCACTCGGAGTGTTGGCTAGTCTGAGACCGTGGTCCCCACCCTTTCGTAGGAGACGGTAGTTCTATCCCTGTCTCACCCCTGCCCTTCTCACATGCTGGGCCCTGTGAAGGGGAGGGAGGGGAGGAGCTGCCTATCCAGCCACCCACCACAGCCACTGGGGGTGGTGCAGTCTTGGACAGATTGTGAACCCCAAGGGCAGAGACACTGTCGCAGCCTGCACTGCTCCATCCTGACTGGGCAAAGATCTGATAGTACGAATTAACGTTAATAAGGCTCCCTCACTGCCTGGGCCTGTCCTGAGGCTTTGTTAATTAGTACCTTGATAGTCCTTTGGGTCCCTGGGATGAGAGGTTTGGGGAGACTGGGGAAACTAAATGGTTTCATCCAAAAGGATCGTCCTACCTGTAATAAGCATAAGGAGACTGAGACAGGAGTTAGCAGTGATATGAGAAATGGAATCTAGAAATGTATCAGTGAACATTTCTGGAGCACTCACTATAAATGCTATAAATACACAGCTCCCTGGTGGCCTCCTGGTTAGGATTCCAAGCTTTCACTGTTGTGGTCTGGGTTCAATCCCTGGTGGGGGAACTGAGATCCTGTAAGCCATACCATGTGGCCAATAAATAAATAAATAAATAAACAAAGTGAAATAAAAGTCAGCTTCCCACTTAACAGGGCTTCCCCGATACCTCCGTTAGTAAAGAATCTGCCTGCAATGCAGGAGACCCCGGTTCGATCCAGTATTCTTGGGCTTCCCTTGTGACTCAGCTGGTAAAGAAACTGCCTGCAATGTGGGAGACCTGGGTTCGATCCCTGGGTTGGGAAGATCCCCTGGAGAAGGGAAAGGCTACCCACTCCAGTATTTTGGCCTGGAGAATTCCATGGACTGTATAGTCCATGGGGTCACAAAGAGTTGGACATGACTGAGCGACTTTCACTTTACTCACTTCCCACTTAATATCCACTTGCACCCTAGGAGATAGGAGCTATGATGCCCCCACTTTACAGGAGGGCACGATTGAGACACAGTGTTCTGTCCAAGGTCACACAGCCAGTGCAGCAGAACCAGGGCCACACCCAGGCCATCTGACTCCAAAGTCTGGGCTCCCATGCCTGTTTTCCAGGGCCTTCGTGCCGCACAGTCCTGGGTCCCACCCGAGCCACGGCCTCTCACTCAGGGGTCAGATGTTGCCTCTGTGCTTGGTCCCACGTGGGGCGGGCAGGGGTGATGTCCTCGCTGATGCTGCTCTTGGCTTCCACTCCCAGCTGAGCCTTTGGACCTGATCATGGATTTCCTGTTCCTGGGGAGGATGAGGCCACCAGGAGGTGTGGTGGGGCGGGGGGACAGGCCCTTCCTCTCTCGAGGGTCAATGGCCTCTAGGGGACTCTACACCCTGGGCCTTCTCGGGCACCGCAAACTCTCTCTCTAAGGCCGCTGGAGAGCAGACTCCTCCTCCCAGGAGGACACAGAGGAAGGCAAAGCTGGCTGCAGTATTATAAATGCATGGCCAAGGTCTTGCCCCCAGGAGTCTGTCTCTAGCATGGCTTTGGGACAACTTTGAGCCAACTTCATATTTCTAGAAATGGGTGGGTCTTGGGCAAATGTAGTGGCTCCAAAATGGGTGGTAGAGCATGAGTAGTGGAATCAAACAGCCCCAAGCCTAAACTGCGGTCTAAACACTTTCTAGCAGCAACTGGAGAGTAGCCCCCGCTCACCTCAACTAGCAAAGGCCTGCACACAGCAACAAAAGACCCAGCACAGCCAAAAATAAGATAATAATAAAAAAGGAAGTGATAATTCCCATCTTATCAGTTGTTGTGATAATTAAATGAAGCACTGTGTTCAATGCCTACGCATTCACCTCCACATTTGGGCCCATAGTAGAGAGATGCTGAGTAGAGGGCAAGTCCACATGTTCTCCATACATAGCAGCAGGTTTTCGATAGGTGCTCCAGCCCACTGGCAGTGTCGCCTCTTATCTATTATCTGGAGACAATGGAGACCAATTTGGGGCGACACAGACCCTAGTCAGAGGGCACTGAGATCTGAAAATGATCCCAGGACATCTCTAACACTCCTGCCAGGTGGTCTGCTTTCCCAGTTCCCCTTCTCCCCTCCCCTCTTCCCTCCAGGGTTGCTCCAGGGCCCCTCCCTCTCTCCCCCTCCCTCCATCCACATCTGGATTCAACTAGAGAACAACAGGCTTTCTGTGAATGCCTCTACCTTCCTCTGCCCTGGGTCCTCCAGTTCAGAACTGTGCTTCTCACAGGCATGGCAGGCGGAGAGGGGCCATAAAAGCTGAGGGATCTTGCTTCCCTACAGTGCACATGACTCCTCTCCCTTCACCCCCCACTCTTAATGTTCCCTGCTGCCCCAATTCTAGCCTGGGGCCCTAGTTCAGAGCTGGGCTGGCTGTCCCCACGCACAAGCAGGAGACTGCAGTCCTCCACTCTCCACCCCCATTCCAGGCCACCACTCCTCCCTGCCAGGGAGAACTCCTGCTGGGCTCCTGGAGGCCTGGCCATAAATTGGAATGCAGCAGTCACAGTTGAAGGCAGCTGTAACTCTCATTAAAGTGACATCAACCCCACCGCAGGAGGATGCTGTAAATCCAGGGAAAGGGGGCATTCATCCAGGGAGAACCGCAGGAGCAAAGAAAAAAACCATAAATAGAGGAGACGTCGTGTCTGGAACTAATGGTGGGGCCCTCCCTGCCCGAGGCCGTGCAGAACTGGGCATGGGGAGAGACTCTGGGGCCCAAGGAAGGGGTAGGGGTCGTGAGGTGGGTGCTTAGCCTTGCGAAGTGTGATGTGTGTGTGCTTAGTCACTCAGTCGTGTCTGCCTCTTTGTGACCCCGTGGACTATAGCCCGCCAGTTTCCCCTGTCCATGCGATTCTCCAGGCAAGAATACTGAAATACACAGCCATTCCCTTCTCCAGGGGATCTTCCCGACCGAGGGATTGAACCCAAGTCTCTGGTGTTTCAGGCGGATTCTTTACCTTCTGAGACACCAGGGAAGCCTTGTGAAGGGTAAGGGCAGAGCCAAAGCCTCTCCCTGCATAGATTCTCCTCTGTCCTTTCTGCCCATTCTCAGGCTGGTGCTGGGAGCAGAGTTGGCATGTGTCCCTGGCAGAACTGCTGGGGACCTATGACTGTTTATGGGCTTTCTCAGGGACAAGAGGAGCTGCTGGCATTGGATTTTTTTTTCAAGGGAGAAATCAGTCCTAGGTGAAGCTCTGGGCTTGTAGCTGGCCATCTGGGTTCTAGTTTGACTCTGCTCCTTGCTTCCAAGCTGTGGACCTTGGGACAGTGGCTTTGCCCTTCGAAGCCTCAATTTCCCTCCATCAGAAAAACGAAAGTGGTCACCCCTACCACACAGGCTTGGATGTAGATAAGCTTGTACCATGTCAGGCAGTCTGTGCTGTTTATCAAATGACTCAATGAACTAGCAAATCCCTGTAGCCTCAGATGTTGGATTTGGCTTTCAGGTCAGTTTCCTTCTTGCCTGAGTCTGGGTTCAGCCACTAGTTTTCTGAAAGACTTCGAGCAAATGACCTAACTTTCTAAGGTTTGGTTTTTTTTTTTCCTGGGAAGTGAAAGGGTTTAAAGAGACTGACTCTTGGGTGGATGATGCCGCCTTGGGGGTCTGTGGAATGGCCCAGGTCTCCAGGTCCTTATGAATGTTGGGCTGCTTTCCAGAACCTTCCCCTAGACTCCCACCTCACCACCTACAACCAGGAACCTCAGGCACTCTCCTAGGAAGCCACATCCACCTTTGCTCTCCAGTGCTGGTGGCAGCGGTGCTAGTGGCAGCGGTGCTAGTGGCAGGCCTGTTCTCAGGAAGGATAAAGGCCAACCAGGCTCTCCTGAGGCTGATGCCATCAGAGTCACCTGGAGGGCCGCCACATCAGTGACAGGTGGCGGGGTCCCCCTACCCAGGTTTTGTTTCAGCAGGTTTCAGGTGGGGCCTGAGAATTTTAACAAGTTGTCAGGTGAGCTGCTGCTGCTGCTAATTAGACTGGTCGTACCAGATTCAGGCTACCTTTCCTCTCTCTCTCTTTTTAAAAATTTATTTATTTATTTATTTAAGGCTGTACTGGGTCCCTGGCACTGCGCATGGACTTTCTCCAGTCGCAGTGGGCAGGGGCTGCTCTTCATTGCAGCATGCAGGCTTCTTGTTGCAGTGGCTTCTCTCTTTGCTGAACATGAGCTCTAGGTGTGCGGGCTTCAGGAGTTGTGATGCACAGTCTTAGTTGCCCCAGGGCATGTGGGATCATCCTAGACCAGGGATTGAACCCATGCCCTCTGCATTGGCAGGCTGATTCCCAACCACTTGGGTGTGTGCATGCTAAGTCGTTTCAGTCATGTCATACTCTGTGACCCTGTGGATTGTAGCCCACCAGGCTTCTCAGTCCATGGGATTCTCCAGGCAATACCGGAGTGGGTTGCCATTTCCTTCTCCAGGGGATCTTCCGGACCCAGAGATCAAACCCACGTCTCTTATGTCTCCTGCATTGGCAGGCAGGTTCTTTACCACTAGCGCTACCTGGGCAGCCCTCTCAACCACTGGACCACCAGGGAAGTTCCCCTTTCCTCTCTTCTTGCAGACCCGCAGCTGAAGCAAACTGGCAACTTAGGCAGACTCTCGATGCCAGTGTGCAGACTTCCGGAATCACCTGGGCCCCTCTGAGGCCAGTCTTCACACATGCCCAAAGAGCAGGTGTGGAGGGCTTAGTAGAACACCCATTCTGTACCTTTAACAAGATCCTCAGCCACAGAGGGCACTGGCATTGGAAATCTGGTGTCCTTGGAGGGTCCCCATTACTTCTCCTCACAAAAAAGAGTTAAAGAAAAAGGGGATGAAGAGAGAAAAAATGTAGGAGCTAAATTCAGTAAAATGGTTTAGATGGAGGAGTCCAGTACCAGTACAATCACTTGAAAGGAAATGCATTACAACCAGGCTTCTTCTTTTCTTTTTAAACTTTTTATTTTATATTGGAGTAGAATTGATTAACAATGTTGTGATAGTTTCAGATATACAGCAAAGTGATTCAAAATAATCTATTCTTTTTTCAAACTCTGTCCCCATTTAGGTCATTACATAATATTGAACAGAGGTCTGTGTGTTACGGGCTTCCCAGGTGGCTCTAGTGGTAAGGAATCTGCCTGCCAATGCAGGAGACATAAGAGGTGTGGGTTTGATCCTTCGGTGGGGAAGATCCCCTGGAGGAGGGCATGGCAACCCACTTCAGTATTCTTGCCTGGAGAATCCCATGGACAGAGGAGCGTGGTGGGCTACAGTCCGTGGGGTCTCAAAGAGTCAGACATAACTGAAGTAACTTAGCAGCAGCAGCAGCTATGTGTTATACAGCAAGTCCTTGTCCATTTATCCATTTTAAATGTAGTGGTTGGGGGGAAGTAAGGGAGGGAGAACAGTGACCGTATGTGGGAGTCTCTGATGGCCAAGGGGGCAGCAGGCACCCTGGTGGAGGAAGACCTCAGGCTGACCATTGGTCCCAGAGCCAAGCCACAGACTTCAGCAAGCCCCTGCCAGCGGCAAACCTCAAATCCTCTCCTACAGGCTGGGTGTTGTGGGGACCACAGGCTCTGCATCTGCCCTGGGTTACAGAGAGGGGTCACTGATGCCACAACTGGATGGCAAGACCCAGGCCTGATCCTGTCCCAGTGGAGGGCGGGGGTGCCCTGGGCTTCTCTGACCGTTCATTGCTCTCCCTGGTGCACACATGGCCGAGAGCTCACTCTCGCCTGAACTCTGGGGCCGATCTGGTTGTAGTCAGGGGCAGAAGAGGGAGTTGCAGCAACGCTGTCTTATAAATTTTCCTTTGAGCCCCAGCCCCCAGGCATCTTGGAGACACAGTGGGAAGAGGACTCTTCCTGAACTTGTGTTTCCTGAGGCCTGGACTTGATTCTACTTGTTTATTATTATTATTAGTAGTAGTATTTTATTTATTGATTTATTTATTTGGCTGTGCTGGGTCTTAGTTGCGGCATGTGGGATCTAGCTTCCCAACCAGGGACTGAACCTGGTCGCCTGCATTGGGAGCACGGAGTCTTAGCCACTGGACCACCAGGGAAGTTCCTGGATTCTAGAGGGAGGCCTAAAGCTACAGCTGTTCTGGAATTGCACTTGGGAAAGAGAACAGGCACCTCGGTTCTGGTGGGTTTTCTTGGCACTAATTGGCACCTCTTGTCAGCTTTGGCATCAAACCAGAGAGAAGCCCATTTGGGCCCATCCTTTTGCCTGGGGATTCTGAACAATTTTCTTTTATATAGTTCATATGAAATAAAAATAGTTCATCTCCTCCTATTAACCAAGTCTTTCCAAGGTGAACATGAGCTGCAGACAAGGCAACCCTTTGCTCGAAGGTAGGACTCCAGGTGAATGGAAATGACATCTGCTGAATTTCCCCTCTGTGCTGTGCTCAGTCGTGTCCGACTCTTTGTGACCCCACGGACTGTAGTCCTCCAGACTCCTCTGTCCATGGGGTTCCCCAGGCAAAAATACTGGATTGGGTTGCCACTTCCTCCTCCAGGGGATCTTCCCAGTCCAGGGATCAAACTCACGTCTCCTGTGTCTCCTGCATTGGGCAAAGTGGATTCTTTACCACTGAGCCACCTGGGAAACCCTGAATGCTCCCTCAGCAGTTAGAAATCTCTGGTTTCTTAAGATGCTTGACTAGTATGGGCAGAAACTGCCCTTGCCCTGGTAATGGAAATGAGCGCCTTTAAATGAGAAGGCAGCCTGGGTCAGGAGCTGTGGGGTGGGGTGTGGGTGCTGGTCAGACTTCACCCAGGAAGGAGCGGCAGCCAGGCCCTGCCCTGCCCAGCGCTGGGTCTTGGTTTTCTCACCTGGTAGGGAATGTTCTTTCAGCCACCAGAGGAGGTGTGTCTGTGACTACTGTCTATTTCTTTTCCTTTTATTTTTTAAGCCTTTGTGAGAAAAACCCTGTGGTTCCACTTGTTTTCTTTGAGTCGTCTTGTTAGCTGAGGTGTTTGCATGCTGAGAATCACACACTAATATTTTTCTTCTCAGCAAAACATTAATTATCCCACCCAGTAACCTTTCTGGCATATTTTTTGTTTTTGTTTTTTTTTTTTGCCACTCCTAAGCTGTTCGGCGCCGAGGAATTTCTGTGTTTTCCCATCATTGCAGCAAGCCGACTGAGTATCTGAGAAAGAGCTGTCCCTCGTGGATGGGAGCCCTCCCCATGCTCCAGGCTGGCTGGGAACCAACTGTTTACATCTCGTGTGGTCTTCCACCAGGCTCGAAACAAACTCACTTCTGTTTCCCCACACCCAGGATGGTGCCTGGCACGTTGTATAAATGTTTGCTGCAGGAGCCGGTGAATGAATGAACATGGAAGACTGAAAAAAGAAAGGATGGGGACTTCCCTGGTAGTCCAGTGGTTAGAAATCCACCTGCCAATGCAGGGGACGTGGGTTCGATCCCTGGGCCGGGAAGATTCCACATGCCGCGGGGCAACTATGCCTGTGCCACAGCTACTGAGCCCACATGCCTAGAGCCCGTGCTCTGTAATGAGAGAAGCCACCGCAATGAGAAGAGTAGCCCTTAAGCACCACAATGAAGACCCACCCCCAATCGCCACAACTGGAGAAAATCCTCTTGCAGCCATGAAGGCCAGCACAGCCAATAAATAAATACATACATAAAATAAAAAGAAAGGATGCTCAGCCAAGGTGCCAGGGTAACAAATGGGGCTCCCCTTTGGCCCCTCACTCAGCCCCCCCATCCCCAGTCCCACCTGCAGCCATTCTCAGCTGCCAGCCAGCTGGCACCTTCACTGGGAGCCTGGGATGGAGGGACCCGGGGACAAAGGCAGAGCTTAGCAGTCATCCAACAGCAGCGCCCCCTCTCCCAGGTCAAAGATAATGTCTGGAGAGCTGAGCTGTCTGGTCCAACTTTCCCTAGCCAGTGAGTGGGACTCAGACTCCAAGCAGGTGTTGAAACACAAGAGCCTCTTAACTAATTCTGGGTGTTGTTCAGTCATGTCCGACTCTTTGGGACCCCATTGACTGCAGCACTCCAGGCCTCCCCGTCCTCCACCATCTCCTGGAATTTGCTCAAATTTATGTCCATTGAGTCAGTGATGATATCTAACCATCTCATCCTCTGCGGCTCCCTTCTCCTTTTGCCCTTTCTGGGTGGGTGGCCTTCTAGTCTGTCCTGCTACCACCTCTGGTGCTGAAGGGAGCAGGGAGCAGGGTACAGCCTCATCTGCCCCCTGTGTGGAGCACAAGCACCTTTCTTCTCCTGTCCCCTTTGACCTGCAAGCATCTCTCTGCAGCAAACAGGGTGGTGATGTTTGTCTCCATGTTACAGATGAGGAAACTATAGTGCAGAAAGTGGAACCGCACTGAAAGAGCAGAGCAGATCAGTGTGCAGAGTCAGGGTTGGGGTTCTGTTTCTCTGACAACAAGCCCAGTGCCTGTGCCCCCCACCCACTCTGTCTCTCCTGGTCAGATCTGTCCTGCTGCTCTGTCCCTTCCCTCCAGGACCCTGGCTTCTCTGACTTGACCTGACTCCAGCAGAGATGCGAGATGCCCCACTTCAGAGGGTTGTCCTGGAAGTGAAGACCAGAACCCAGGATCCCTCCTCCCAGCCTGGGCTCTGCACACAGTCCTGGAGCTCTCAGCTATAGGATGGGGAGCTGAAGGGCTGGGGAGTCTTCAGTACACAGGACAGCAGTCTGAGGTGGTACAGATGCCACGAGGTGCCCCTCCTGCACCTCCAGGCCCTCCTGGCTGATGTTTGCTGAGATAAAACCTCCCTCCAAAGGGAGAATGTTTAGGGTGAAACCTCCCTATAGCATTTGTCCTGCCCTGCTTGGGAAAGTGGGCAGGTTGCTCACAAAAGGATTTGCTCTCAGCTCCCACTGATCTTTTTGGTTCTAAAATTGAGTATAGGGACTTCCCTGATGGTCCAGTGGCTAAAACTCCATGCTCCTAATGCAGGGGGCCTGGGTTTGATCCCTGGTCAGGGAACCAGATCCTACATGCTGCAGTGAAGAGTTTACATGCCACAACTAAAGATCCTGAGTGCTGAAACTAAGACCCAGCTGCTACTGCTAAGTCACTTCAGTCGTGTCCAACTCTGTGCGATCCCATAGATGGCAGCCCACCAGGCTCCCCCGTCCCTGGGATTCTCCAGGCAAGAACACTGGAGTGGGGTGCCATTTCCTTCTCCAATGCATGAATGGGAAAAGTGAAAGTGAAGTCACTCCGTCATGTCCGACTCTCAGCTACCCCATGGACTGCAGCCCGCCAGGCTCCTCCATCCATGGAATTTTCCAGGCAAGAGTACTGGAGTGAGGTGCCAGTGCCTTCTCCAGCAGAGCCAAATAAATAATATTTTTTTAAAAATAATAAAACAATAGAGTGAACTGTCTCCCAGGGAGGGTGAGACCCTGAGTACTAACTTGGTCCACACTCTAAGGGTGGAAGGGGGCCCCTAAGTCAGGATGAGTGACAAAGCCACTCTCCTCTCAGGGCTAGTGTGCCCAGATTCCTTCAGAGCTCTAGATGAAGGCAATGATGGGGTTGCTCCATAGAAATGTGTTTTCTCAGAGACAGAACTTTTGCATCATAACCAATTTCCACCTAGGACTGATTCCTGTTGGCTGGTCTGAGGGAGAAGCTAAGGAGAGAAGATTTATCTGAGTTTATCTTGTTAGTTTGAAGCTCTATTTTTGTCTGCCCCACTCCTATAATGTAAATCCAATGCTATAATAGGTTTATATAGAACCCTACAAAGCAAAAGGCCATGCACTCAAATCCTGCTACTACATGGAGTTTAGCTATCAATCTGCTGCCTCTGAGACCCTGACGTCCCCCAATCAAAAGCATTTTGCACTCTCAAATAGCTGACCCAGGTGAAACAGAGCAGGACCCTATGCTCTTTCCCCCCACTGCCCCCCAACCCCCACCATGTCCTCAGCCTGCTTTTTGTCTATGGAAAAACTTTAGCTAAAGAACCAGTTTAATCAGAGAAGTGAGAAAATGCAGAAACAAAGGAAACAGTCCGACAAGACTAAATAATAATAGTTTAGTCATTAAATAAAGTCAAGGACCTTTGATTCCTCATCCAGGGCTATAGATAATGTTCTGAGCCATATCCTGTGAGCTGTCTTGTAAATACTGAAACCCCCACCAGGTGGAAGAAGTTAACTATATGATTACCAGACCGCAGCTTGGTGTCCCAGTGCCAGGGGGCACTTATTAGCATGCCACAATTCTAATAAGCTGCCACAATTCTAATAACTGGCCTCAAAGAAATAGGAAAAAACCGGCTCTGGAACTGAGGACTAACTGTGCTTAAGACAATCGAGATGATGCTGGTTAAGTCATCCTGTGATGAATTTCAAGATGACTGTCAGAGCTGACTGTGCTGCTTCTGCATGTAGCTCCCTCTCTCCACCTATAAAAGCTCTTACCCACTGACTGTCAGTGGGGGAGAGTTAGTCTTTGGATGAGAGTCTGCCCTCCCCCTCAGGTTGCCTGTTTCTGAAATAAAGCAAACTTTCTTTTCCTCCAACCTTGCCTTTTTATTGGCTTATGAGCAGTGAGCAGCTGGATTCCACTTTTGGTAGTTCAGGGGCTCACTGGTCTGTTTTTATCGGTGCCCTGCTCCAAACCTAACAGCTTCCTCAGCACCGTCTCCTCCTGCAACCCTGTGTGCTCCATGGCCCCTGGCGCTGGGACACCAAGCTCTCTCCCTCCCTTTCTATCTCCCTTCCTTCACTTAGCTTCCCTGGTGGTTCAGATGGTAAAATGTCTGCCTGCAATTAGGGAGACCTGGGATCGATCCCTGGGTGGGGAAGATCCCCTGGAGAAGGAAATGGCAACCCACTCCAGTACTCTTGCCTGGAAAATTCCATGGACTGAGGAGCCTGGTAGGCTACAGTCCATGGGGTCACAAAGAGTTGGACATGACTGAGCAACTTCACTTTCACTTTCCTTCACTTAAAGAGCACCGGACCCCTTCCTGGGCTTCCTAGGTAGCGCTAGTGGTAAAGGATCCATCTGTAATGCAGGAGCTATAGGAGATATGGGTTCAATCCCTGGGTCGAGAAGGTCCCCTGGAGAAGGAAATGGCAACCCACTCCAGGATTCTTGCTTGGAGAATCCATGGACAGAGGAGGCTGGCAGGTTATAATCGATGGGGTCGCAGAGTCAGATACTACTGAAGCGACTTAGCACACACACACACAGACCCCTTCCCAAGTACAATGGATTTGCTTTCTCTTAGCTTATATTACAGGATGGACACAGATAAAAACAGACATTCAGATATACACAGCAAATTTAGATAAGTGCTATGCAGTCAGTAAAACAGGATGATGTGCTAGAGAGTTCTGTGGGTTGGGAGTGAGGCCAGATTCCTTGACCTACTCCTACACGGGCAGAGGTAAATGCATCCTAGAGGTGGAGGCTTGCCCACAAGCCACTCCCCCAGGAAGCCTGCCTGCCTTGGGGGGCTAGCAGCCTTCTCTCCTACCTCTGGACTTTATCTCCCTTCCTGGCAGGGTGTCTGGTGGCTTCAGTACAGTCCACACCACATCTGCTGTCTAGCTGTGAGCTCCCCAAGGGTAGAGAAAGCTTCTCTTCCAGCCCTGTGCTTCCCACTTGCCCTGCCCATGCGAGGCACAGAGTAAATGCTCCAGGAAGATTTGCTGGGGGAAGATGCGCAAGGATGCCTCCCACCTCTGAGGGCAGAGGGCAGACAGGGTCCAGCCCAGGGTCACTGCCCAGAAGAGAGACACTTCCGTGCCCTGGAGAGGGGCGGGTTGAATGGGAGAATTCATCCCTGGTTGGGGGGGGTGTGTGCATTTAAACCAGTCCAAGCAATTGTGGGATGGAACCAGTCAAATTCTTTTAAAGCTTTAAATAGTTTGCTCTGATGAGGAGCCTAAGAACAGTATCAGGACTGTTCCTTGGCTTGGAAAGGTCTGGAACTGTTTATGGGGGCATACTTTGATGAAGAGTGGGGGTGGAGTGGGTACGCAGGGTCATTGTTTGTGGGAGAGGGTGTGTATGGTTTGGAGTCTGTGTGCAGTGGGGGTGTTTGTATGGTGGCTTTGATTGCGGCTTGGAAACACTGGCATAGAATATGAGGTAGGATGTGTGTGTGTGTATGTGTGTGTGTGAATGTGATGACGACATGTGTGTATGTGTATGTGTGTGGTCGGGTGTGTAGGTGGCAGTGCCATGGTGGCTTGGGTGCCTGTGTATGCGTGGTGCCTCCCAGCGCACGGCGTGGAGGGGATGGAGGTGCTGGTGTGTGCTCGCCCAGAGGGCAATGGAGCACTTGCCCAGGGCCCTGTGATGGGGGGGCCAGGAGAGGAGGGGCCGCGGTGGGCTGGGCGCTGGGGGCCAGCACCCTGGCCACTGGAGATGACCGAAGACGTCACTCTCCCAAGTGGTACCTGGGGCCCTACAGCTGAAAGCCATCAGACACCCCTGCCCCTGGGTCCCACCCATCCTTTTGGGGATGCTCTTGCTTCTTTAGTTTCCCGGTGATCTGTGGTCCCCCCTTTTTGGAGCCCTATCGTCAAGTCCCATCCCCATTCTCTAGCCTACTACTCAGAGCAGACACCAAAATATTTCTGCGTTTCCTCTGGAAAAATCCCGGGAGGTCTGCTTAGGACTGAAGCAAGGCAGGCCACATCTGTGTGCAGTTCAGCTGGGGCAGCTGGAAACTCAGGCACTGGAGTAGGCTGGAGCTCGGAGCACAACAGTGCTTCCCCGTCTCTGTCCGAAGCACACGGCTGAGTAGCTAGCCCTCCACTAGTGTGTGCAAACACGCAGGCATACTCTTGCACGCACCTAATTTCCGTAAGACCTGCAGAGGCTGGGCAAGGACACAGATGAACACACTGGTGAGCCAGTACGGGTGAGCGGTCCCTGAAGACACAGACGTCCAATGCTCGGGGGCCGGCCCACGTGTGCAGTGCCGACCACCCCACACCCGCAGGACCGTGCACGCTGATTCACCGCGCCCACATGAGGACGTGTGACGCATGTGGGTTGTGATTCAGTTCCAGCCACCTGGAAACCCCCCACAAACAACCTCAGGCAACACCTGCCCTTCCAGGTAACAGGCCAGGCCTGACCTCCCCGGCAGAGAGACAGGCCATGTCTCTGTCCTTCCCCTTCCGCTGCCCTTTCCCTGACTCAGGCTGCCTGCATCTCTTCTTGGGCCCTGGGCAGCCCGGATCGCCTCCTCACCAGGTGATCAGGAGCTGCCTTCAGCACTTGTGTGGCCCTGGGCCTCAGTTTCCTCCTTGTAAAGGAGGCGCTGCATGGGAGGGCTGCTAAGGCCCGTCCATTCCAACTCTGGACACCACACCTATTTCTCAAAGGCTGACTGGGCTGGGAAGAGGCCAAGGGCTCAGTCATCTGCAGAGATGGGACTGCCAGGCTCTCTGGGAGGACTGGAGGCAGAGGACTGCCTGTGTGGAGGAAACCAGGGACAAGGAAGGTGTCAGCCTCCAGGAGCTGGCGGGCAGGCAGAGGAAGGCCGCCCTGTGCTGGGATGCTGAGAGCTCAGGCTGGATGCAAGGGAGGGGTTGAGACAGGAGGAAGCTGCCCAGCTGTGCAAGGGTTAACCTGGGCCGGGCGGAGGGAGGCAGCCAGCCAGCCCTGCCGGTAGGACTTCCAGTGTTCTCAGCCACAGGCCTGGGGAGCATGAGGGCCCCGAGTGAGCACCCCGAGTCGGTGAGGCTGCCGTGCTGGGGAAGCCCGGGGCTGCCTGTTTGCCTCTGACTTTTGGGTCTCCCCCTGGCTGGGCCCCTCTTCTGGACTTTTGCTTCCCATGGCAACCTGAACCAGACCACCTGGGGGTGCTGAGCTGGGACTGCGGGCTGGTGTAGGTGGGAGTGCCCCGCCCCCCCTCACCGCCTCCGCCCCTCCACCGCCATGGCCCCCTCTGTAGGGCAGGGAGCCTGAGAACCCCCTGTCCTGCACCCCATATCTCTCCAGAAACCTCACAGGCTCTGAGGCCACTGTCCACCAGCTCCCCTCCCTCCCCGGCCAGGAACTCATCTCTCCCCTTGGCCAGCCCCTCCTTCTGCCTCCCAGTTTCTTCAGGCCTGCTCCTGAATCTGCCTCTTCTCCCTCAGCCAAAAACCAGGCCTCCCAGATTCCAGCAGAGCTTCCTGGTCAGGATAGGAATTTGCTCTTTAGGGCAGATGGGGGGAGTGATGGGGGAGCGGGCCAAGGAAGGGGGAAGGGGGAGAGGAGAGATGGGAAAAGTAAAGTGGAAGGAGGCAAAAAGAACTGATGTTTGCTTGGGCCTTGGAAGGAAGGAGGAGCAAGTTTATTTTTTATTCTCAAGTTTCACTTATTTATTAATTTATTATCTGTTTATTTTTGGCTGTGCTGCGTCTTCGTTGCGGCTCACAGGCTTTCTCGAGTTGTGGTGTGTGCGGACTTCTCACTGTGGGGGCTTCTGTTGTTGCCGAGCACCAGCTCTAGGGCACGCGGGTTTAGTTGTCTCGTAGCACGTGCAATCTTCCCGGAGCAGGAATCCAACCCGTGTCCCCTGCATTGGCAGTCAGACTCTTTACCACAGGACCACCAGGGTAGTCCAGGAGGGGTGAGTTTAGTGCAGCTGCAGGATGCCTGGCAGGTGGGTGGCCAGGCAGCGTGTGTGGAGGGGAGCCAGAGAACTTGAGCTCTCCAAGTTCCCTTGCTTTGCTGGGCATCAATTTTAAGGCCCTGCTTACTCCAGATGGGGGTGAATTATGTCCTTGGCCTCTCCAGCAATGTATCCCAAAGTCCTGATATTCTCTGGCGAGACCAGGATTCTCCAGGACCCTTGGAGGGGTGTCTTGGGTTTGGGGTGCTCTTTAACCCTCTTCATCCGTACACAGCGCCATCTTGATGGCCTCTGTGTCTAAAAGAATATCCAACCTCGTGGGCCTTCCTGTTCTCCTGGGGCCCCTCCCTCTGCATATGAGCCCAGGCTGTGCATAAATTCACTCATCCCTCTGAGCTGGAACATCACACCTATTTTCAGCTTTCTGTCCATAAGCTATGGATAATTCTTGAATGTTCTAACCTAATCATGAGTTAATTGCTCCCCCCCAAAAAAACCCAGCTCCATTGGAAGTTTCAAAGCATTCTCCACTCTTCATTTCATATTTTTCGAGGTCTGGGGCAAGTTTCTTCAAGGCTTTGCACCTCAGTTTCTTAAAGGCAAAACAGTGGTGGTGGTACTAGTGGTAAAGAACCTGCCTGCCACTGTAAGAGACATAAGAGGCATGGTTTGATCCCTGGGTGGGGAAGATCCCCTGGAGGAGGGCATGGCAACCCACTCCAGTGTTCTTGCCTAGAGAATCCCATGGACAGAGGAGCCTGGTGGGCTACAGTCCATAGGGTCTCAAAGAGTCAGACGACTGAAGTGACTTAGCATACACACACGCACCCCCAGTAGGACAGTTGGGAGATCAGTCTTCTCTCGAGCACCCAGTCTGGTGCCTGGTAGTAGCAGGAGGCCCTTGATCAACTTTAATTCAGCTCTCATGTTCACCCACCGTTTAGTCTCTATACCTATTTAAGTCCGAGAGAAGCAAGCTGACCCTGTGCACCCTGGGACAAAGGGATGATGGCCTCCATTCAAGGGCAAAGTCCAGGAGTTTTTGATTAACTCGGGAACACCACTGGCTTCCAGCAGCCCAGCCGCTATTGGGTGGGTGGGGAAGGGAGGGGAGGGTGTTGAGTAAAAGTGCCGGGAGGCGATTGGGAAATTCAGAGATCCTGGGGGGACATGAGGGCAGGAAAGGCTGCAGCCAAGGCCTCTGCCACATCTCCTGGGCAGCCTTGAGAAGGCCACAGTCCAGGGGCAGCCCAGAGCCCCTGTGAGAAGGGGTTGTCCTGTGGGGCTGAGAGGGTTCCTATGCTCTCCTACACTGTCCTATGCTCCTGTCCTCTGCCTTAGGTTCCCTGCCCCAAACCTGCGTGCATCAGATGTGTTTCTTTCTGGACTTGACTGGGGTGAGGTCACAGTGGCTTTGGAGGGGAGGAGCTATGCACCCTGCAGGTCAGTGCCCTGTGGACCAGGGACTTGGCCAGAGGGCACTGAGTGGGAAGGTAGGGCTGTGGGTGGGGTCCGGAAGAACCCCAGTGTGCTCACATTAGAAGGTCTCCCAGGGATTGGGGGCCCCTCCCCTGCATCCAGGCCCAAAGGGCTCCCCACCCACCCCTGGTCTGCTCTCCAGATGGAACATTGCACATGGTGGACCTGGTCTGCACAGTCTCCTCGATTGCCAACCTACATCTTTCCTGCCAATCTGATAAAATTCTTTAGGTTTCATGATATCAAGTAAGCAGCTTATTTTTCTCCCTGAGGATAAAGAAAACTTCGAGAAGATTTGAAACAGCTCGTCCCCAACCTCCTGCATCCAACTCTTGCCCTCCCAGCCTCCTCCCCGCCTGACCACATGGGAAATTCCCCAGTTAGCCCTCCCAGTCATGCGAATGAGGCCACAACAAGTCAAAGGCAGTGGGCAAGAGGGAGGCCACGGGAGAAGCCTGAAGAACCAGCCCTTTGTGCTGGACGGGGGTCCTTGGGGGATGAGTGCATTTTTGGCGTTTTTAGAAAGATTTCTTTTTTTTTTTTAATGAGCAGCTGAAGGGGGAAGGGGAGGGAGGGAGAGACAGAGAGGCCAAAGGCAGGACTTGGGAAAAGAAGAGAGAGGAGGAGGGGTGAGGGCTGGAGAGGGAGGTTTTAAAGAATGTGGAAAAATGTAAAAGGAGGTAGAGAAACAGGGAGAGACAGGGCCCAGCAGGGCAATTCTTAGGACAGAGGGGAGTCGCCATGTCCATGCCTGAATGGACAGCTTCTAAAGAGAAAGGGTGCTCATGTCTGGAGGTGGAGGGGTGGGTGAAATGAAGGTGCCGAGAAAGGATTTGACCTCCAGTTTACACGTGGGAAAAACAGGTTTCAAAATGAATGCAGGATTGACTTTTCTGGTGATCCAGTGGCTAAGACTCCGAGCTCCCAATGCAGAGGGCCCTGGATTGATCCCTGAGCTGAGAACTAGATCCCACATGCTGCAACTAAAAATCCTGCATACCGCAACTAAGACCCAGCACAGCCAAAGAAATAAATCTTTTTTTTTTTTTAAGTTGGGGGAATGCAGGAGCTGGTAGCTGAGCTGACGGAGACTTCTCCCCACACCGGGTGCCAGGTATTGTGCTGAAGGGCTTTGCAAGCAGCACCTCATTTAATCCTCACAACAACCACACGAGGCCTGGGAGGTGTCATCATCCCCACTCTGCACCACTTTGCAGGTGAGGAACTTGGAGAAGTCGGGTACCTTACTAACACCTAACGTGACAGCAGTCAGCTGAGCAGCAGCGGCGGCGTGGTGCTGAGCTCAGAGCTCATGGGCGCCTCCTGCTGCCGGGTGGGGCTTGGTGCATCCAGGGGAGACAGCTGGAGCCGTGAGCCTGCCTGGAGGTGCCTCCTGGCCAGAGAGAAGACATATTTTCTAGCTGTAGACACCACACTTGTTTCTTCCTCAGGGTCAGTTCAGAAGGTCCCAAGTGACCTCTGACATGAACCACCATTTCCCTCCTGTCTACGAGCCCGTCTCCCACCATCTGACTCCCTTTGTGAAAAGACTGTTCTGCAAATGCTCCGTGCTTTGGCGGACCTAGGAAACACCTTCCCTCCTCAGCTCTTGGTAGAGCAGGCGTCATGAGGCTTCCTGCTTCGTGATCCCGTCCTCTCATGCCCCTGTTTTCCACTCGACACGCCTCATTGCAAGTCCTCTTTTCATACATTGCTTTCCCCAGGGACTACCTTTACCGAAAGTCAGATACCTGGCGCCGCGCCGGACACAGTTGAATGACGGTGCTGGCATTCCACAAATACTCAGGTTCCTGCATTCACGTCCAGTTCTAGAGGATCCACTCCGTGCTTGGAACATGCAAGGAGCTGGCGAACGAGACACAATCCTTGTTCTAGGGACACCAGACAGAGCTGGAGAGAGATGAGTGAGTGACTGTGAATGACCAAATAGCCTGGTAATGGAGATGCAGAAGCCCCATTGGGTGCGAACCTGGGGTAGGGTGAGGGCGAGGGAGGAGTGTCAAGTCCTCGAGGGCTTCCTGGAGGAGGTGTGGGCAAGAGTCTTGAAGAAAAGAGAGATTCTCAACTCCACCAAATTCTGGAGGATTCGGGTTTGCTATTCCCCTTTCCCCACTCTTGGGCTTCCCTGGTGGCTCAGCTGGTAAAGAACCCGCCCACAATGCAGGAGACCTGGGTTCGATCCCTGGGTTGGGAAGATCCCGTAGAGAAGGGAATGGCTACCCGCTCCAGTATGCTGGTCTGGAGAATTCCATGGACTATACAGTCCATGGGGTCGCAAAGAGCTGGACACAACTGAGCAACTTTCATACACACACTTTCCCCACTCTTACCACCGTTAAAAAAATAGCAATAATTCATTTGTTTGTTAATACATTTGAAAAATACTTACTGGCTTCCATGTATGTGTAAGGCCCTGAGTTAGTGTTGAGAACTCAGTAATGACTAAGAGCTAGTTGCCACCCGGTAAGAAGCTCCCAGACAAGTGAGGGCCAATGAGCAGGCAAGCAATGACCCCCATGGAGACTACTGCAGGGTCTGTGCCAAGGCAGCCCTTTTACTTAACTCTCCCTCCCTCCCTCTGCCATTTTACATGGGCTGGTGGCTTGCCCAAGGTCATGGGGCAGGTAAGTAGGAGATCTGCGACCCCTCCTCAGTTCTCAGGCTCCAGATCCCCGTTCTCAGCTCTCACCAACCTGGTCCATGCAGGAGGAAGTAGCTAGAGGTGGGCCGGCTGCCTGGGGGTGACAGCTCCAGAGGCTGGGCTGTTGGTCTCCCCTGAGAAAGTAGAACAGTGCCCCCTTCCTCCTGGGCTACCTGTGGAAGGTCTGGTGCTCAATGTGGTAAGGGCTGGGGAGGTAAAGGCTTACAGGGGCAGGGTGGGTACTCTGTCCTCTGGGGCGGGGCTGAGCTGGTAGGTCAGGACACCCCCCCCACGCACCTCCTCACCTTCTTCCTCTTCCTCCGTCTCCTCCCATCTCCCTCCTTCTCTCCCCTTCCCTTCCAGTCTGTGTTCTCTCTTCACCATCACCTCCTCTTCCTCCTCCTCCTCCTGCTTTTCTCCTCTGAACTAATTGCTTAAGGGGTGAAGACCAGGTCGACTTGTGAAAACTCTGATCCATCGCCATGGTGATGCTAATTCAAGCTGAGTTCAAAGGAAATTGTTCCAGTTAAAACTAACAAGCTGGAGCTGGGGCCCCAGGAAGGACCGGTGCCAGGAGGCGCGAGCCCCACTCCCAGTGAAATAGGAAAAACAAACCCGTCATTGGCTCCTTGCACCCCAGCTCTGTTCCGTTCTATGCCTTCCCTGGGCCTTCAGATCTGCCCTAGCTGAGAAGAAACCTGAGAAATCATTGCAGGGAGTCCCCCGCCTCCGGCCAGACTCCACCCAAACCACCTCAAACTACCCAGCACACTGAAGTCTTCCCTTGAAGGCCTTGCCTGGTCACCCTCACCCTGCAGTCCTGAGGTTTAACCACCTTTACTACTTCTGGGGAATTTCCTCTACCCTTCACACGATGCTTTCCATCACCTTCTAATAAGTGTGGATTTGAAAGCACCAGCAGTAAAGCACCCAGGACCCCTGAGGTGCCTGCTCTGGGCTGGGCTGTTCTAAGACTTGGTGTCTGTGACCTGACAACCTGCTGGCTGCGGGTGTTAGTGTCACCCCTACTTTTGGGGTTTCCTGCCATGAAAAAGCTCCCAGGGGAAGGACCTGCTTGATTTGAGCTCAGCCGGGTCTAGATGAGATAGTTGTATGGCATCACCGACTCAATGGACAGGAGTTTGAACAAACTCCAGGAGACAGTGAAGGACAGGGAAGCCTGGCATGTTGCAGTCCATGGGGTCACAAAGAGCCAGATACGACTTAGTGACTGAATGACAACAACAAGGTCTGGCTAGTTCAAAGGATGGCCCCTGAACTGGGGGGAGATGCCTTACCAATGGACAGGGATAAGACTTGATTCCCAAATACAGGAGAGCAGCCTCTGTATTTTGAGTTGACCAGACCTCCCCTTCCTCCCCGCTGGCCCCCACAGCACATTGCCTGGACCTCCCTCGATCTCAGCTCACATCCCTTTCAGTCTGTGTGCGTGCTCAGTTACTCAGTTGTGTCCGACTCTTTGCAACCCCACAGACTGTAGTCCACCAGGCTCCTCTGTCCATGGGATTCCTCCAGGCAAGAATATTGGAGTGGGTTGCTATTTCCCTCTCCAGGGGGTCTTCCTGACCCAGAAATTGAGTCTCACGTCACCTGCATTGGCAAGCAGGTTCTTTACCACTAGTGTCACCTGGGAAGGTTTAATGTGTCTCCCCTTTCAGTCTGGGTTGCCACAATTGTTTCTTCTTGACTCTGAGGGCAGGAACCATATCTTGTTTGTCCAGGGCCCATGAGTGGCCAGGATAACCATTGTCTACCCACTGGAACGCTGAATGGGGCCCTCGTCCCTTGGGAGGGGGATGCTCTGAGGTTCACCAGATGAAGGAGGTTTGGGGAGCTCCATCTCTTGGAGGCCAGTTGAAGACCAGCAGGAGAAGCCTTTCTGGGAGGACTTGGTGGTTCCAGTCCACTGGCAGAGGCCAACATGGGAACCCTTCCCTTGGCAGCCTTCACCTCTCCCTTCCGATCTTCCAGAAGACCTCTCTCTCTTGCTCAATCTCTAGTTCTTTTTCTTCATTCTGAAATATCTAGTAATCTTTCCAGGCACTGAAGAGGTACTAGTTGAGAAGGAGAAGAAATTCCTTCAGGTCAAGCCCTTGCGGTGCTTCAGTCTCAGCCCCTGCAATCCAAAGCACAGGACTGGGAAGTTCCCAGGAGAGCCTCATACTTAAAGAAATGAGTAAATGGGCTCTGGCCACCCTCTGGGAGAAGGATGCCAGGAGTCAAAAGGCTTCAGATTTGCTCTCTCTTCAGATGTGCCCCGAGACCTTGGGAAACCACTTCAGCTCTTTGTTCCTCAGTTTCTTCAAGTGTAACAAAAAGACGTTCGTCCATGAACCACGTGGAGAGGGAGTCAGGAATCTGTAAATGCATGGCAGCATCAAGGCCAGTGGACCCCCCTCCCCTCCCAGGGAGTTGAGGTTCAGGCCTGGCCTGTGTCCTGCACACACTCTCTGGGAACACCATCTCCCGCCCCCACCCCAAGCTCTCCTGAAAGGGGAGTTCGGTGTCTCTGGGTTACAGAGGCGAAGTCAGCCAGGATGGAGGAAGTGACTCAGCACGGGGGCTGGGGAAGGCCCAGGGCCAGGCGGCCCACTCCCAGGACAATCCGCACTGTGCTTTGTACTCAGCCCAGCGCCTTTCATCCCAGCATCTCAAAGCCCCTTTCAAGCTGCAGCAGTCCTGGGAGTTGGGTCATGATCTCAATTAACAGGAGAAAGCTGGGGCCCAAGCCCAGAGGAGGCAACTTTCCCCTGAATGAGGCCTTGACTCTGGTACCCAGGGAGCCCATTATCTCCTAACCACAGGCTTCTGCCCCAAGCTCCTATATGCAGGGACCTGTTGGAGAGCTGGGCTCGTTTGTCCTGGCCTGAACCTCAGTGATGAGGGGATCAAGGTTCTGCTCAAGTCCTTGGAGGCTTGTGTTTGCAGGGCTGGAATTTCCCAGAGGGCCCTGTGGTGGGTGCCCACTCCCATCAGTGTTGCTAATGGGGAGCCTGCACAGTTTTGCTTTTCCAAGTGGTGGTGGGGGACTGAGGGGGGACGGGAAAGGGGGGAATGCACAGCAGAGGCTTTGGGTGAAGGCTCAGCCGGCTTTGGGGATCTTCTATCCTGTTGTTATTGTTCAGCCGCTAGGTCATGTCCAGCTCTTTGCAACTCCATGAACCGCAGCATGCCAGTCTTCCTTGTCCTTCACTATCTCCCAAAGTTTGCTCAAACTCATGTCTGTTGAGTCAGCGATGTCATCCAAATGTCTCATCCTCTGTTGCCCCCTTCTCCTCCTGCTCTCAATCTTTCCCAGCATCAGGGTCTTTTCCAATGAGTCAGCTCTTCGCATCAGGTGGCCAAAATATTGAAGCTTCAGTTTCAGGATCAGTCCTTCCAAGGAATATTCAAGGTTGATTTCCTTTTGGATGGACTGGTTGGATCTCCTTGCAGTCCAAGGGACTCTCAAGAGTCTTCTCCAGCACCACAATTTGAAAGCATCAATTCTTTGGCACCCAGCCTTCTTTATGGCCCAACTCTCACATCTGTATATGACCGAACAGTCTATCCTGGTGGAAACAATATCACGGCCCCAGGCCTTGGGCATCCCAAGTGGTTTTAGCAGCTGGTAAATCTGAGTTTCTCTAGTCATCTACCATCAGAATATTCACAGTAACAGATCGACCAACAATGGTTGAGGCTCTTTGTACTCACCTCGAGACAAACAGATCGAAGTTCTAAATCCAGCTGTGTAATCTTGGGTAATCGATTTAACCGCTCTGAACTTCAGTGACTTCCTTGGCAAATGGCTCCTTGGCTCAGTGTCTGGATCCCAGCCCTACTAATACTGCAGAGGAGAGAAGGACTGCAGAGCACGGGGGGCTGGCCAGAACCTTCTTCCCTTCTGTCCAGGAATGAAGCACAGAGAGGTAATGTGGAGTGCTCCAGGTCACACAGCCAAGAATAGAACCCAGGCTGTGAAGAAGCCTTCAAAGGCCATCCATTCCTGCCTTTCTAGGCTTGGATGATGCAGCTTGCCTGCTTGCTGACTCAGGGTGAAGAAAGGTGGAGCCGTTGACCTCAGCAGGTGGGAACAGAGAGGGAGTGGGAGGGTGGAGTGTCGTGGGGAAGATGGGGGCAGAGGAAAATCCAGATGTTGCACAAGGAGAAGGGGTGGGGTGGGGGGGGAGGTTCCATTTTAATGAGGCATCAGCAGAGGAGAGGGGCTGACTCCCTGGACAGAAGGCTGTCCACCCCCGTGATGATGCTCCACGCTCCGGGATCAAAGCTGCCCTGGGCATCATTCCCTGGGAACCGTGTAACAGTGCTGGGCCCACTACCCCTGAGCTTCCCACAGGGCCTGCTTGATGCAGCTATACCCAGCCCACCACCCGCACTGGTTTCTGAAGAAGCCTATTCCAGCCCAGTTGCCCTTTCTAGGCCTCCAGCTTGGGTCGCTGACTCAGGCAACTGGGTTGATGTCCATGGATGCCTGTGGCTGCAGACCATCCATCTCATCGATGCCAAGTTGCCCTCCTGCCAAAGTTGTCTTTGTTGCCTCCCCTGCCTCAGCCACCACCTCTACCTCTTAGTGTCTTTGAACATGGCTCTGGACACAGCCAGGTGTATTTGCTCAATAATCTTGGTATCTGACTCAGTCCTGTCCTTGTCCTTGGTTCAGTTCAGTTCAGTTCGGTCCAGTCACTCAGTCGTATCTGACTCTTTGTAACCCCATGGACTGCAGCATGTCACGCTTTCCTGTCCATCACCAACTCCTGGAGTTTACTCAAACTCATGTCCATTGAGTCTGTGACACCATCCAGCCATCTCATCCTCTGTCGTCCCCTTCTCCTCCCACTTTCAATCTTTCCCAGCATCAGGGTCTTTTCCAATGTGTCAGTTCTTCGCATCAGGTCGCCAAAGTATTGGAGCTTCAACTTCAGCATCCAGTCCTTCCAATGAACATTCAGGACTGATTTTCTTTAGGATTGACTGATTTGATCTTCTTGCAGCCCAAAGGACTCTCAAGAGTCTTCTCCAACACCACAGTTCAAAAGCATCAATTCTTTGGCACTCAGCTTTCTTTATAGTCCAACTCTCACATCCATACATGACTGCTGGAAAAACGAGAGCTTTGACTAGACGGACCTTTTTTGGGAAAGTAATGTCTCTACTTTTTAATATGCTGTCTAGGTTGGTCATAGATTTTCTTCCAAGGAGCAAGTATCTTTAAATTTCATGGCTGCAGTCACCATCTGCAGTGATTTTGGAGCTCCCAAATATGAAGTCTCTCACTGTTTCCATTGTTTCCCCATCTATTTGCCAGAAAGTGATGGGACCAGATGCCATGATCCTAGTTTTCTGAATGTTGAGTCTTAAGCCAACTTTTTCACTCTCCTCTTTCATTTTCACCAAGATGCTCTTTAGTTCTTCACTTTCTGCCATAAGGGTGGTGTCATCTGCACATCTGAGGTTATTGATATTTCTCCTGGCAATCTTGATTCCAGCTTGTGCTTCATCCAGCCCGGGATTTTGCATGATGTACTCTGCATATAAGTTAAATAAGCAGGGTGACAATATCCAGCCTTGACAGTACTCCTTTCCCGATTTGAAACCAGTCTGTTGTTACATGACCAGTTCTAACTGTTGCTTCTTGACCTGCATACAGATTTCTCAGGAGGCAGGTAAGATGGTCTGGTATTCTCATCTCTTGAAGAATTTTCCACAGTTTGTTGCGATCCACACAGCCAAAGGCTATGGTGTAGTCAACAAAGCAGAAGTAGACATTTTTCTGGAACTCTCTTGTTTTTTTGATGATCCAACAGATGTTGGCAATTTGATCTCTGGCTCCTCTGCCTTTTCTAAGTCCAGCTTGTACATCTGGAAGTTCATAATTCACATACTGTTGAAGCCTGGCTTGGAAGATTTTGAGCATTACTTTGCTAGCGTGTGAGATGAGTGCAATTGTGCGGTAGTTTGAACATTCTTTGGGATTGGAATGAAAACTGACCTTTTCCAGTCCTGTGGCCACTGCTGAGTTTTCCAAATTTGCTGGCATATTGAGTGCAGCACTTTCACAGCATCATCTTTCAGGATTTGAAATAGCTCAACTGGAATCCCATCACCTCCACTAGCTTTGTTCCTAGTGATGCTTCCAAAGGCCCACTTGACTTTGCATTCCAGGATGTCTGGCTCTAGGTAAGTGATCATAGCATCGTGGTTATCTGGGTCATGAAGATCTTTTCTGTATAGTTCTTCTGTGTATTCCTGCCACCTCTTCTTAGTATCTTCTGCTTATGTTAGGTCCATACCATTTCTGTCCTTTATTGGCCCCATCTTTATTATTTATTTATTTATAATTATTTATTACTTATTTATGTATTATTATTATTGCCCTTCGTATAGGCAGGCAAAGTGAATGCAGCAAATCTGGCCCTTTCCCCACATGGACCTTTCTCAAATCTTCGTTCTGGGGTGACCCCTCTGAGTCCTGCCATCAGCTTCCCTACTTGTGAGCCTTCTTCCTCTCGGGTACTGGGGCGGTGCACCATAGAGAGGCCAGCGGGGACCTGGAGGCCCAGCTCTGCCTTGGGTCTGCACATCCTGGGGGTGCACGCAGGAGCAGGAGTGAGGGGGGCGAAGCCCGCCCAAAGACAGGCAGCTGAGAGCGTCTCGGCCAAGTCTGGAAGACTCATTAGGGTGGGATGGATGGAAAGGGTTCCGAGGAAGGAGGGGAGCTGGGCTTGGGATCAAAATCGTAAGGGGAAAAGAATTTGAACTTTCTTCTGGGGTTTATGAATTCTAGAGAATGGTTTCTTCAATATGACCTCTTTGATTCTTATCTGAAGTTCTTAAATGCCTTCCCATCTCAGCCTCCCCGACTTCTTCTGCTCGGAGTCCCCATCGTCTTCTCTTCTAGTCTTGGGCTCAACATTTTTCTGCAGTATTTTTTTTTTTCTTTTGCAGTCTTTGAATGGGTATAAATTCTTGCATTTTGCAGATGAAAAAAGAGAGATCTAGATTTGGTGATTTACTTAACGGACACACAGCCAGCAGTGTTAGAGCTGGGAAACTGACCAAGTCCACATGGCTCCAAAGTCACGCTCCTTCCATTTCACCCTCATGCATATGTGCAGTGTGTGTGTGTGTGTGTGTGTGGTGTGTGTGCATGTGTGTATGATTTCCCAGAAGTCCTTGGAGGATTGTTTACTGGCCTCTCTCCCTTCCCTCTGTCCCTCCCTCCCTCCTTTCTCCCCCTCCCCCTCCTCTTGTCTCTCTTCCTTCTGGATGACCTAATGAGCTGTCTTTGTGCATGACAAGTTTTCTTTCCAGGCCTGTGAGGAACAGAACCACTGGCACTGGTCTTTCCGCAGTTTCAGGACGCCCAACATCTAGCCCTGTCTTGGGAAGAGGGAGGTGGTTTTGTAACTCTTCCCTGGCATCGCAGCAGTCTTGGCACCAGTGTTGGCCTCTAGGTGGAAATAAATAGTTTTTTGAAAGAGTAAAGTGGAGAAAGCAGGAAGGTCAGGGGACCTGTGTGCCTGGTTTAACTCAGATTTTACAGGTGGTATGACCTTGGGCGACCTTCTGAACTTCAATTTCCTTAAATGTATGATGGGGATAACAATGCCATCAGCCTCCTGGGAGTTGGGTTAGATGACATACTATGCATTAACATGCTTGGTAAACTGTAAAAAGTCAAGTATCTAAATGTCAACCCAGGGAATAAGGGATGTTTGGATTTTGCTCCTTCCAAGTTATTCTGACAGTGACATCAGAAGAATAGCATCCTTTCCACACTCCCAACAGAGACAGGATCTAGTTGGATGGATCTTTCTTGACGATAATTCTCATTACGGTGGAATGAACTACCCGGTGACCTCTCCTCTCTTCATCAAGAGGATGTTAGGAATTAGGAGAAATCTAGTTAGAGTCATTCCAGTTGCTGAGAACACTTAACAACTGATGTGGTGACGCTTCTACTGCTAGCCAAGCTTGGGAACAAGTGATGCTTTCCTAGATGAATTAATGCTGGGTTCTTGTTTTATAGGGGCAGGGTGAAAATCAGGTGAAGAGAAGAAATAGCCTTTCCAAGATGAGACCAGGCTGTGTTGGATCTGGGGAAAAAATGAGAGGTCCCTGTGAATGAAGGCAAGGTTACTTCTTGGTCAGTAAGGACACTGGCCATTGTTCTCTGGTAGGAGGCTGAGTAGAGTCAGGCAACCCACTGTTGCTCTCCTAAACTAACCTCTACTGCCAAGAGGGCTTCCCTAGTGGCTCAGATTGTAAAGAATCTGGCTACTAATGCAGAAGATCAGGGTTCAATCCCTGAGTCGGGAAGATCCCCTGGAGAAGGGAATGGCAACCCACTCCAGTATTCTTGCCTGGAGAATCCCATGGACAGAGGAACCTGGTGGGCTATAGTCCACAGGGTCACAAAGAGTCAGACACAATTAGGTGACTGAGCATGCACGCATGCATTTAGAAAAAGACATAAGTCTTTTCCCATTTTCTTGCAGGGAATTGTGCTGAGATGGGACTGAAGGAGTACAGACTCCTGATGGCCTACCAAGTGGAGTCACCATGGTTTCTGGTGGCAGAAGAGGGATCCAGGGGCCAGCAGTGGTGGAAATGATCACCCCACTCTGCCTGTTCAGTGGAGAGACTGAATTCCCTAACAGCTGTTCACAGGTTCAGTTCAGTTCAGTTCAGTTGCTCAGTTGTGTCTGACTCTTTGTGATTCCATGGACTGCAGTACGCCAGGCTTCCCTGTCCATCACCAACACCTGGAGCTTGCTCAAACTCATGTCCCTCAAGTCGGTGATGCCATCCAACCATCTCATCCTCTGTCGTCCCCTTCTCTTCCCTCCTTCAATCTTTCCCAGCATCAGGGTCTTTTCCAGTGAGTTCACAGGTTACAAGGAATGACTTTTGAGAAACTTGAGTAACATCCTATGCTCAAGGTCTAGATAAAATATTTTTGAACACTCACTCTGGCTGTAGATAGTTGTGTTGGAAACAGACTGAAATAGGTCATCATTCCTCCTTACTGCCTTAGGCAGAACTGACCAACTGTTGTCTTAATATGCCCTTATATTTCTGAAAGTGAAAGTCATTCAGTGGCGTCCGACTCTTTGCGACCCCATGGACTATACAGTCCATGGAATTCTCCAGGCCAGAATACTGGAGTGAGTAGCCTTTCCATTCTCCAGGGGATCTTCTCAACCCCGGGATTGAACCCAGGTCTTCCACATTGCAGGCGGATTCTTTACCAGCTGAACCACCAGGGAAGCCCAAGAATACTGGAGTGGGTAGCCTATACCTTCTCCAGGGGATCTTACTGACCCAGGAATCGAACCGGGGTCTCCTGCGTTGCAGGTGGATTCTTTACCAATTGAACTATAAGGAAGCCCTCATATATTTTTGAGGGAAGCCCTCATATTATATTTCTAGGGATGATGATACTACATATACTTCCATTCATTTACTCATTTGTCTGTCCATCCATCCATCCACTATTCATTGAAAGATAAGTAAGACAGGGAAGCTTTCCTTTAGTATCTCAGGGTATTATCTTTTCAGGGATTCCAATGCCTAACCAACAGAAGTAATTTCTAACATCTAATCTAAATGTCTAATATCATCTAATGTCCAAGTGTTGTAAGTGAAGATAAAGATAAAACAGTATTATTTACTCACTCATTCACTCATGCATACATGAATGCATACATTTATTCCACAAATATTTTTGAGTGTGTCCTCTGTTCTAGACATATCGGAAGATGTCCCTGTATTTTGGACACGTTCCTTAGCCTTTCAAGCTCACTAGATACCTTTGAAGGCATTACAAAGGTGGTCAAATAAGGCTAATTTGTGGGGGCTTCCCAGGTGGCTCAGTGGTAAAGCATCCATCTGCCAATGTAGGATAATCGGAAGACCAGGGTTTGATCCCTGGGTTGGGAAAATCCCCTGGAGGAGGAAATGGCAACACACTCCAGTATTCCTGCCTGGAAAATCCCATAGACAGAGGAGCCTGGCAGGCTACAGTTCCTGGGGTCACAAAGAGTCAGACATGATTGGGTGAGTGAGCAGGCAAGCAAGGCTCATTTGTAACTACATATTTGGACAAAATAGAGCCTTCACAATTCCTTTTGTTTAAGTTCAAAATATCCAAGAGCATGGTCACTTCCCAGAAGAGCAATTGTTTGCTGAGGGTTCATCCCAATTGGCAAAGGTCAGGCCCCAGAATTCCTAATCATCAGCTATGACATCTTGTCCAAAGGAGCAGGTGAACAAGCCAGCCCGCTTTGCCTCTGTCTGAACTTGCTTCCTGCCCTGCCCTTGGGTTCCCACTCCCCACCCCTTGCATCCTCTCAGCTTCCACACCTTATTACAGAGGCAATGGGGGAGGAAGTGGGCTGAGCCATGGGACAGGAATACCCCTTAAAGGCTGAGGCTCTCTTGATTCATCAAAGAGGGGCTATCTGATTGTTAGAAGGGGTGGGGGAAGAGAAGAGAGGGAGAGGGCTCTTTAGGCTGGGAACTATCCAGAACTCTCATTAATGTCTGACACCTCCAATAAAAGCTGCATATTCCCTAAAAGCAAGTTTTGAAAATGCTAGACTCTTTGAAGCTTGGTGTTTAACTGCCACTCCTTCCGCACACTTAATAGGAAACCAAGCCCCTTGGATTGCTCACAGGGCTCCCACCTGGGGCAATTTCCCTCCTCCAAGCATTTGAGGCCCTTGTGTGCTTCTTGCAGCTGAGCATGAAAGGGAGGCCTTGGTCTGCACACAATGAAGAGTAGCCACCCCCAGGGGCAGTGGTTGTAGTGCAAACAGGCTTGAAGGCTGGAGTCGCTGAGAGCTGAGTGGGAAGGAAGCAGGTTAAGGGTAAGGTTTTGGAAGGCGAATGGAGTTGAGAAATGGGACTGAGACCTAGCAGTTCTTTTTCTCCTCTTCATTTATCTGAAAAAATTAGCATATATATATAAATGCTAAAATAGGAATATACTGAAAAGCAAGTCCCCTTTTATGAAGACTACTTGCCTCTTAAACTACTAGTAACAGCCTTTTGTGTACCATTCAGAACTTTTCTATTCTTAAACATATTTACTTCTTTTATCTTTTGCTTCCCAGGTAGTGCAGTTGTAAAGAATCCACCTACCAATGCAGAAGACACAAGAGATGCCGGTTGGATCCCTGGGTTGAGAAGATCCCCTAAAGGAGGAAATGGCAACCCATTCCAGTATTCTTACCCGGAAAATGCCATAGACAGAGGAGCCTGGTGGGCTGCAGTTCCTGGGGTCACAGAGTCAGACACAACTGAGCATACACACACAATTGTATTTATTTCTTTTACTTTTTTCCATCAACAAGAACATAGAACACTCACTCTTCCATTATGACTTGTTCTTTTTTGATTTAAAATTTTATTTTTAATGTTTTATATGTATTTATATTGCCATATATGACTTGTTCTTGGTATATCTTAGAGTTCTTCATATAAATCTACTTCACTATATGCATGAAGTAGATTTAAATGAGGAGCTCTACGATATACTAAGAACAAGTCATATATGGCAATATAAATATGGAGGCAATCCATTCCAGTATTCTTGCCTGGAGAATCCCAAGGACAGAGGAGTCTGGTAGGCTACCACTCATAGGGTCGCACAGAGTTGGACACAACTGAAGCAAATTAGCATGCACACACAGGGTCACATTATTCCTAGATGGGGTAGGGAAGAGATGGAAGGTTGACAAACAATTTTCCCCCCACGTTGGTTGCAATCTTGGCCAAAAAACAACCTGAGCAATGTCTGTTAGCTTAAAGGACACACCTCTGACAAGGCAATTCTAGGGGATCTTCCCAACCAGGGTAGGATAATTTCCTAGCGGGTAACAGATGAATCATCTCTGGCTTTGGGATGTAGAAAGAAAGATGTTCTTGTTTGTTTTTTGGCTTCTTCCCCGCCCCCCCCCCCCCGCACCGGCCCCCACGGAATCCTCTGTCCTCTTTTTTATAAAAAGTTTTACATTAGAGTATAGTTGATTTACAATAATCTATCCTCTTAGTGATATTTTCTTGGGCTGAGCACTTCTTGCTTCTCCTGAACAGACCTATCCAGAGGAGGGACTGCCAGGTTCAGGAGGTGCCAGCTGGTCTAGCCAGCCCTCCCCCACAGGCTTCCCAGCTCCATTCACCCAACTGCAATGGTGTGATCATTGTGGGATTTAACTTTTCAAAGACTTTTGTTGTGGAAGTGCCATTGCATTTCAGCTGTGAGGGAAGTCAAACAAATACTGTTAGATTAGGTGAGAAAATAGACCCAGGGAGGTTTCCTGATGGAGTGTGGCTGTGAAAAGGTACCGGGTCACCAGGTGAGAGTCTTGGGTTGAAGTCCCATTCCAGCACCCAGGTGTTAGCAGGGTGGCCTGGGGCCTCTGGGGAAGCTTTTGGACAGGATGGTCTTGCAGCCTCTCTCCATCAAGGATGTGGTTTGATGACTATCCAAGGGCCTGCAGTTAGCTTGGGGGCAAGCTGGCTGTTTCTGGTTGCTGGGCCACAGGGCAAAATCCAAGCTACAACAGCTCCAGGTGGCTACCACATCCTGATGTGGCTTCCGTAGAGGAAGCAGAGGGTCTGTCTCCTTTGGGTGATGGCAGAGGGGTTTGAGGGGAGTGTTGGAGAGGGGGATGGGAAGCACAGCAGGGCTGGAACTGATGTCATTGGGCCAGGCTACTCGGGAAGATGCCTCATCCCAACCCCTTGGGAAGGCACTGTGGGGAGAGCCCTGTTGGCCCATTAAAGCCCCTGTAATTCAGGCCGTCTGCCACCCCCCCCCCCCATAAACCCAGCCAGTCTCCTCCAGAGTTTGGTTCCCCAGATGGCCTTGGAACCTAATCAAAGCCAGACCTCTCCCTGGCCCCTTCCTCTTCCACTGGTCCGGTTATAGCCTTTGGCCATCTTGGCTCCCGGCCCCCTTAACCCCTTCTTTCCTGGCTTCCCTCCTCCTCCCAGGATCTCTGTTCTGCTTTGCCTTCACCACCCCACTCCCTCAGAAGAGGGTCACACAGAGGAGCCCATTCAAAGCCAAGTGTGATGTCTTGAGACTCTATTAATAGGTTGGGATCTGGAGGCCAGAGCTCCTCCCCTTGGGAAAACCCTGACTTGCCATGTGGCTTCTGGAAAGTCATTTAACCCTGTGGAACCTCAGTTTCCCTATCTTTGGCAACCAACATTTATATTTTAATAAAGAGCTTTCAAAATGTTTTTCACCTGCATAGCTTCATTTAATCTTTCAAAAGGAGATAACTATGCTCTTTCAATTACCCTCACAGGGACAAGTTCATGAGAACATGGGTTGTGGAGACTAGGAAGCAATACGTAGGTGACCGGTTACTCTGCCAGGCTGGGGAGGGGTCCCCACAGCAGGTGTCACAAGCCTCTCTGCAGGACAGTCAAGGCCCTCTGGGGGAGCAAGCCTGTGCTCATTCACTCAGTCATGTCCGACTCTTTGCGACCCCATGGACGGTAGCCCACCAGGTTTCTCTGTCCATGGAGTTTTCCAGGCAGGAATACTGGAGTGGGTTGCCATGGGAGGGGGCAGAATTTCCTAAAAACTGTTCACCCTTGAGGAGGTCGTACACCATCCAGGGGGCCACAGTATGTGGGTCCACACAGAAAGTGACCTCCAGGCCACTCAGCTTAACCCAACGGAGTGAGGCGTGATTAGTGACAGGCCTTGTGCCTGCCAACAATCACAGCCCACCTCCCCCGAAGACAAAACAGGAGGAAAGACACTAAATAGTAGCGGGAAGGGTTGAGGTCAGACTCAGGAAAGTGAAAGCGTTAGTCGTGTTCGACTCTTTGTGACCCCGTGGATGATGGAGCCCACCAGGCTCCTCTGTCCATGGAATTCTCGAGGCAAGAATACTGGAGTAGGTTGCCATTCCCTTCTCCAGGGGATATTCCTGAACCCACGGATCAAATCTGGGTCTCCTGCATTTCAGGCAGATTCTTTACCGCTGAACCACCAGGGAAGCCCCGCAGACTCACCAAGGGCTGGGTCAGAGGGAGCCTGGGACGGACGGCTGGTTGAGCAGGGCTGTGGCGACACCTTGTGGTGGGAATGAGGAACCACAGTCTGGTTCCCTGGGCTCGCTGACGGGGTAAAGCAGGGGTGCAGTTTATTTGAGTTCACAACTGTGCTGGGCAGGAACTTTCCCCAGCTAACCCTTGAATCTCTGAACTGCCCACTCCTCTGTGTTCACTCTGATGTTCAATTACACCTCCTCTCTCCTCAGCTTTAAGACAGCCTTCCCTGGGCCAAGTGCAGGGAGGAGAGTGAGGATCCAGTCTTCACCACCCTGCAGGCCAGAGCTGATGACCAGCAGGAGAGACTGTAGTTAAATACTAAAGGGACTTACCGGGTGGAAGACGGCTCCGTGGTGGCAGAGAAATCCTTCTGCCTAGGCCAAGTTTGGTGACAGAAGGTAAAGGACGGGGCAGACTGTTTCCTAGAGAGCTGAGATGACCAGGCTGGTCCCATTGCCAGTGACCTGACACTACTGTTCTGATAGACAAGATGGACACAGCAGGCCATGTAGGCATTGACTACCTAGTCCTCAGCCCTTAAATATCAAGGCCAAGCTCTTCTCAGCCTCTCAGTGTAGCCAATGAGCCTCCTCCAGAGTTTCTGCACCACAGGCTTGCTGAGGACGCTGACTCAGGCTGGGACCTGACTGGGAAGGGCGAGCTGGGCATCTTACATTGGGTGAGGGTAAGGCTGCTGAGCTGTGTGGGTTGTGGGTCATAATAATAAGACTAACATTCACCATGCACTCTCCCATGCCAGCAGCTGTGTGCCCACAACCCCGCACAGAGACCCTATGCGGTCGATCTGTTATTTCCTGCATTTTACAGATGAGAAAGTGAGACACAGAGAAATTAAGGAACTGGCACCAAGCCACACAGCTGGAAGATGGTGGAGCCAGGATCTGACTCCCCAGCCCACACGTGTCACCATTACACCTGCCTGCCAGATAGGATGGTTGGGCTGGACCAGAAGCGGGGCTGTGAGGTCAGCAGAGGCAGAGCTGGAGCAGGAAAGGGGGCTCCAGGTCTTGGTGGGCAGTGGGGTGGGCTGCCCACAGAGAGTGGGCTGCGAGGGAGGGAGAGGCAGCCACAGCATTGGATCCCCCGGTGAGAGGCTGAGCACTCTCGCTCAGAAGGGCTTGAGGTGGTACAGTCTCACCGGCCCAAGAACAGAGTTCCCACCTGTGGGGGAGGGCACACCCATGTGCCAAGAATGAGTTACAGGTGTTTTAAGACAGACCTCTCCCCCATCCCATCCTCCAGATGGTCACAGGTTCCTGGGGGACCTGCTGGCCTTCCCCCAGCGTAGCCTCTGGCTGGAAGCAGCCTCTCACTTAATTTCAGTGGGCCACGCCATACCCTGCGTCATCACTTTCACATGTGCCATGCTGTGATGAAGTTCGGGAAGCTCTGGCTTAGCCAGGAGCCCACATGGTCTCTGAATCCTTCCAGGAGCTCAGAGCAGTAGATGCTGCGTCAACAGCCACTACCACGGCTTCTCCGGTGCCAGGCACAGATAGCCATCCCTACACTGGAGCGCCTGGCGACCTTGTGAGATGGGTGGGGTTGGGGAGGACTGGCTGCCAGGATGGCTTTCTGCCCTGGAGTTCAACTAGTTGAAGTCCACGAAGCTCAGGGAATCTCCTGTGAGAAGCTCGTTTCCTCCATCCAGCCCCTTCTAGCTGCGTGATCCTAGGCAGGTGACCTCCCTGGGCCCAGATTCCTCATCAGGAAAATGAAGATAAGAACCCCCATCCACCTCTGGAGAGTACTTGTGAGCATTAAATGAACTTTCCGGTCTTGCTCTGGGCCAGCCAGAGCTGGCGTCAGGGATGGTTGGTGTCAGGGATGGGAAGTGAGTGAGTACACCGCGGGGCCTGTGGGCAGAGACAGGAGGGGATCCAGAGACAGAAACCGAGGTATTTAATGAATGAATGGGGCTGGGCACAGAGCCCGTGCAAAGCGCACCATCGAGTAAACGATCTGCTGGACCTCCCTTTAGAAGAGGAACGATCCACATGCTCCCGCTGATCTGCTGGACGCTGGAGTTTAGAAGCGCCCTCCGCCTCCCTGTTCGGTTTGGTCAGTCCCCTCATCCATCCCAAACCCTTTTGGGGGGCCGGACAAAATGTCCTGGAGCCTGGGCCCCTGCTATCCTGAGACGCTCACGCGGCAGCAAACTCAGGTCCCCGATTCGCCCGTCGCGGGAGAACCTGAGGGCAGACATAAGCCCCATTCCAGCGCTGGGGGATGAAACAGGCCTCTGTGAGGGGCGGGAGCAGCCATCAAAGCCGAGCGAGCCGGGGCAGGCCTGGGAGCCATGAGAGCCTGGGCGCCGCCGGCTTCCCACCGCGGCCACCGCTCCCACGTGCGCCGTCCCGGCCTCGCCACACGGGGGCGCCCGACCTTTCGTGCGTGCCCTCAGCTCTACCTCCCCTGCACCACCCTCCCACTTTTAACTTCAGAGATGAGGGCACCCCTACTTGGGTGGCAGGCTTCCCCGGTGCCTCATCTGGTAAAGAATCCGCCTGCAATGCAGGCGGATTCGATCCCTGGGTTGGGAAGATCCCTTGGAGAAGGGAACGGCTACTCACTCCAGTATTCTGGCCTGGAGAATTCTATGGACTGTATACCCCATGGGGTAGCAAAGTGTCGGACAGGACTGAGCGACTTTCACTGCTTGGGTAGCACTTTTACAGCTTTGAGGAGCACCTTTTGCTCCACTTGACTCATTTGCTCCGCATCATAAACTGAGGACATATGAGGATGCCACTCAGCGATGTCAAGTGGCCCCACTGTTGAATAAGCATCCGCTGTATGCTAAGCTCTGAGGACCCAAGGACCTGGCTCCACTTTGCAGGGCATGGGGCTGTCTTAAGGACTGGGGTCTTATTCCTGAGAGCAGTAAGGAGTGCTGGAAGAATTTAGGTAGGCCAAGCATGTGAAGAAGAGAAGCAACGGCAAGTTCAAATGTATGTTTCAGAAAGATCCCCTGGCTGCTGCATGGAGAATGCATTGAAGTGAGCCAGAGGCATTGTGGGGAGGGCATCAGGAGGCTCCTGAGAAGTCCAGGGTCACACAAATGCAAAATCCAATGGAGCATCTCAGAGTCCTGTGGAACAACATCAAGCAATCTAGCATGAATGTATCTGGAGCCCAGGAAGAAAAGGAGAGAGAATGGATATGAAAAATATTTAAAGAAATAATGGCTCAAAACTGTACAAATTTAGTGAAAGACTTCAATTTAGAGACCTAAAAAGCTCAGTGAACCCTAAGCAAAGTAAGCATATGGAAAACCACATGTAGGAACAGATGATCAAGCTGCTAAACCCCAAAGTAGAGAAAATATACAAAAAACTTCGTGAGAGGAACAATGATACAGGGATGGCTAACTTCTCATAAACAGTAGGGGCCAGGACATAACTGAGCAGCGTCTTCAAAATGCTGTAAGAGAAAAGAAAAAAAAAACCCTGCCAACTCAGAATTCAGCAAAATTGTCCCCAGTAATGAAGACCAACTAAATGAATTTTAAGAAACACAAAGTGAATTCATTAACCATCACAAGTAACACTACAAAAAATGTTAAAGGAAGTTTTTCAGATGGAAAGGAAATGATACCAGATGGTAACACAGATTTATAGGAAAAATTAAGATCATTAGACATGATAAATGTGTGGGTATATTATAAAAGACTATATATATTATTTTCTTTTCTTAAATTCTTTAAAGGGCATATGACTATTTAAAACAAAAATTATAATACCATGCTGAGGGGTCTGTTACATATGTAGATTAATATATGTGGCAAATGCAACACAAACTATGAGGGTAAATGTAAATGGAAGTGTCTTGATACAAGATTCTTATATATTCTTTATGTGAAGCAGTACAGTGTTAACTCTTTCCAGGTGGAGCAATGGTAAAGAATCTGCCTGCCAATGCAGGAGATGCAAGAGATCTGGGTTTGATCCCTAGGTCGGGAAGATCCCCTGGAAAAGTAAATGGCAACCCACTCCAGTATTCTTGCCTGGAGAATCCCATGGACAGAGGAGCCTTGTGGGCTACCGTCCATGGAATCACAAAGAGCCAGACATATCTGAATATGTACACACACACACACAGATTGTGGTAAATTAAAGATACATATTATAATACCTGGAACAACTCCTAAAAATGCAAAGACATATAGTTAAAAAGTTTATAGAGGAACCGCAATACAACATTTTAAAATATTTTATTAATTCTAAAAAAATCAGGAAAGGAAGAACAAATGAACAAGGAAACAGATGAAATAAATACAAAACATACAGGAAGTGGCAGACCTAAACCCAAATTTATCAATAATTAAATCAAATTTAGTTTGATGAATTGTTAATGAAATTGGTGAGTTAAACATTTTAATTAAAAAGTATAGATTGTCTGACTGCAGAAAGAAACAGAACCCAGGTATATATTGACTGTAAGAGGTGCACTTTGAATACAAAGAGACAAAGTGAGAGTAAAAGGTTGGAAAAAGATATATACCATCTGTGATAATTAGTTTTATGTGTCAATTTGCTTAGTGACTAATTATTTAATTAAATCTAATCCAGGTGTTGCTGTGAAGGTATTTTGTAGATGTAATTAACGTCTACAGTCAGTTGACTTTGAGTAAGGGAGATTACCCTCTATAATCTGGGTGGGCTTCATCCAATTAGCTGAAAGGCCTTAAGAGCAAAATTAAGGTTTCCTGAAGAAAGAAAAAAAACTTTTTTTAATGTTAAATTAGTTTATTTATCCATTTTTTTTAATTTTTTTTATTTTTTATTTTTTCCATTTTTTAACTTAAAAAGAAAAAATTTTGCCTGTGAACCACAGCGTCAACATCTGCCTGAAAGTTTCCAGCCCTCCAGCCTGCCCTATGCTACAGGTTTCAGACTTCCCAACGGCTACAATCACATCAGCTAACTGCTTGAAATATATCTTTTATCAATCTCTCTTTTTCTATAAGAAAATATGGATAGAGAAATATTGTTATAGATATAAATCTCCAGAAGGTTCTATTTCTATTAGATCTCTAATGTAGCATTTAAACAGAACTCATAGGAAAGCTGGAGTGACTATATTAATCTCAGACAAAATAAACTTCAAGCCAAAGATTATTACTGGAAATAAAATGAATATTTCATAATGACAAAAGGGTCAATACATGAATAAAGCATAATAATTATAAATCTGTAATGAAGTATAATAATAAAATAATTATTTATAATATGTACTAAATTTAGTAACAGAGCTTCAAAATACATGAAGCAAGCACTGACAGAAGAAAAGAAAAAAATACACAAACTCACAATCATAGCTGCAAATCTCATTATTCTTCTCTCAGAACAACTGGACAGAAATTCAGTTAGAATATAGAAGATCTGAAGGACACAATATACTCTCTCATTTGAATTGACTTTTATAGAATATTACCCATAATATTTTTCACCCAAGTGCCCATAGAGCATTCACTGAGATGGATCATATGCTAGGCAAAATAGGATCTCAGTAAATTCCATAAGATTGAAAAAAGATTGAGGATGTTTTCTGACCAAAACGGAATTAATTTGAAAATCAGCGAGATACTTAGAAAAATTCCATATATTTTGAAGTGGAATAATACAGCTTTAAATAACTTGTGAGTCAAAAGAAAAAGGGCTTCCCAGATGGCACGGTGAAAAGAATCTGCCTGCCAATGAGGGGCTCAGGAGATGTTGGTTCAATCCCTAGGTTGGGAAGATCCTCTGAAGTAGGAAATGGCAAACCATTCAAGTATTCTTATCTGGAAAAGTCCATGGGCAGAGAAGCCTGGCAGGCTACAGTCCACGGGGTCGCAAAGTGTCAGAGGTGATTAACTGAGCACACACACAGGAAAAACTAAAAGAGAAAATAAAGTATTTTGAACTAAAAAGTAATGAAAATATATCAAAATTCATAGGATGCAATATTTAGAAAAAACTTCACAGTTTTAAATGCTTCTATTAGCTAATAATAATGGCTTAAAATCAATCATCTACATTTTTATCTTCAAAAACTGGAAAGAAAGGAGAAAACTGAACTGCAAATAAGTAGAAGAAAGGAAATAATAAAGGGCAGGATCAATAAAGTAGAAAACAAAAGATAGAGAAAAATAATGAAACCAAAATTTTTTGACGAAATTAATAACATTAATAAACCTCTCAAAAAAAAATAAAAAGCCAAAAAAATAAATAAATAAATTATTTTGCCAATTCTCTAAAACGCACACACACACACACACAAATAAACCTCTATCAACTGACCGAGAAACAGGGAGACAGTATCAAGTACCAGCATCTAGAATAATAGAGGAATATTCCCACAGATCCTACAGGACATCAAAATGATAATGAAGGACTATCATGAATAACTTTATGCCAGTAAATCTAACTGCCTAGATGAATCATATTCTGTGAGAAAACCCAACATACCAAAACAGACATAAAAGAAATAAAAAATCAAAATAGTTCTATACCTATCCAGTACCTTGAATTCGTTCAAGGTATAAAACTTCTCTGCAAAGAAAATTCCAAGCCCAAGTAGTTTCACTGGTGAGTTCATCAAATATTAAAGGAATAAATTGTACCAATAGTCTTTCAGAAACAGTAGTATAAAGGAAAACCTCTCAGTTCTTTTCATGGCTCCAACATAACCCTGAGCCCAAATTTGACAAAGAAAAAATAATTATAGACCAATATCTCTCTTAAACATACATACAAGAACCCTTAACAAAGTATTTACAAATTGAACTGAACAATATATAAAAAGGATCATACATCTGACTATATGATTTATCCATTTCACACTTGTAAATCAATTATTATAATCCACCTATTTCTAGGATAAAGGAGAACATCCATATGATTATCTCAATAAATACACAGAAACCATTTGACAAAATTCCACCTATTCATGATAAAAACTGTCAGAAAACTAGGGAACAAGAGCGTTTCTCTGTCTGATAAAGGGCAGTATATGAAACCTACAGCTAAAGCCAACTTTATTGGTGAAAGATTGAACACTTTTCTCATAAGATCAGGATGTCTGCTTTTATTACTTCTGTTTAACAGTGTACTGAAGATTATAGACATCATTTTACAGATGATGTGACAGTTTATGTGTACCAAAGAGGAGGGAGCTACGCAGACAGAGGCAGAGTTCTGGAGATCTACAGAGGTGTCCCTTGCTTCACTCCTTGATCTGCAACGTGTGAGAGGAAATGACCCAAATGTAGGGAAAGGATCACCAGAAAGGAGTGGGCAAAACAATTTCTAGAGCCTGCATAAAAATTAGAACTTGTGTTCCCACCAGCCCGAGTTGAGAAACCTTATAGTACACAGGACATTGGGTAGAATGCTCAAAAAGGATATTGTCTTAAGAGTGTAGCTAAATCAATTCTAGTCTAAAGGCTGCTGTGGACCCATTTTAAAGAAGCTTAGATGCAAGTCTTGAAATTTTTTAATTTTTAATAATGGATGTACTTAACAACAGGTTCATAAAATTCTTAAAAATTTAACAGTAGACTCTCATGAGTCAGTACAAGCCAGTTCTGGTATACCAATGATTCTACTAAACATTTAAGTTAAAAATAGTACCAATTCTATAAAAAATTTTATACAAAATAAAAGAGGAGGGAACATTTCCAAACTTATTTTAGGAAGCCAGCATTATCTTGATACCAAAACCAGACAAAGACATTATAAGGGACAAGAAATGCTAAGACTACAAAGCACTGCCACTCAATACCGTAGGTACAGAGGTTCTTTCCTGGTGGCCCAGTGGTTAAGAATCTGTCTTCTAATGTATGGGACATGGGTTCAATCCCTGGTCCGGGAACTAAGATCCTGCATCCTGTGGGGCAACTCAGCTGCAACTAGAGAAAGCCTGCATACTGCAACAAAGACCCAGTGCATAAAAAAAAAAAAAATATATATATATATATATATATATATATACAGGAATACTTAATAAAAGTTTAGCAAAGAAATTTCACCAATATGTTAAAAGGATAACAGACCATGCCCAAATGGCCTTTAATCCAGAATTCAAGATTGTTTTATTTATTTTTTAAAGATTTTTTGATGTGGACCACTTTTTTTTCCCTGGTGGCTCAGCTGGTAGAGAATCCACCTGCAATGTGGGAGACCTGGGTTCGATCCCTGGGTGGGGAAGATCCCTTGGAGAAGGGAAAGGCTACCCACTTCAGTTTTCTGGCCTGGAGAATTTCATAGACTGTACAGTCCATGGGGTCACAAAGAGTCAGATGCAACTGAGCAACTTTCACTTTCTTTCACTTTTTAAAGTTCTTATTGAATTTGTTCTGTTTTACGTTTTGGATTTTTGGCCCTGAAGCATGTGAGATCTTAGCTCCCCGTGCTGTGTTTAGGTGCTCATTGGTGTCCGACTCTTTGTGACCCCATGGACTGTAGCCCGCCAGGCTCCTCTGTCCATGGGATTCTCTAGGCAAGAATACTGGAGTGAGTAGCCATTCCCTTCTCCAGGAGATCTTCCCAACCCACGGATGGCACCCAGGTTTCCTGCATTGTAGGCAGATTCTTTACTGCCCCCCTCCAGAGGATCTTCCCAACCCAGGGATCAAACCCAGGTCTCCCGCATTGCAGGTAGATTCTTTTACTGTCTGAGCCACCAGGGAAGACCCAGAATACTGGAGTGGATAACCTATCCTTTCTCCAGGGGGTTTTCTCAACCCAGGAGTTGAACCCAGATCTCCTGCATTGCAGGTGGATTCTTTGCCAGTTGAGCTACCAGGGAAGCCCTCGGCTCCAAGATCAGGGATCAAACCCGCACCTACAATGAAAGGTGATGTCTTAACACTAGACCGGCAGGGAAGTCCCATCAAGGTTTCTTTAATATTCAAAACTCAATCTATGCTCTATCACATGTGGTAGACAGAATATCCATGTCTGAATCCCAGAAGCGGTGAATATGCTGCTTTCAGTAGCATAAGAGATTCTGCAGACGTGATTAAGGAATTTGAGATGGAACAGAATTCTCTCCTAGAGCCTGCAAAAGGAAGGTAGCCCTGCCAATGTCTTGACTTTAGCCCAGTAGGACCCATTTTGAACTTCAAACCTCCAGACTGGTAAAATAATAAATCTGTATTGTTTTTAAGCCACTAAGGTTGTTACAACAACAGTAAGAAACTAAGTAAAACACAAACACACATTTAAACAGTCTTAAAAGAAGCAACACATAATCATGTCAGTTGATGCAAAGGAAGTTTTTGACAAAATCTTGCATCGATCCATGATAAAATCTTAGCAAACTGGGAATAGATGTAAACTTACACAACCTGAAAAAAGGATGTCTACAAAATACCTCAAGAGTTAACATTGCAATTAAGTGGTGAAAGACTGAGTGCTTTCCCTCTCAGATCAGAAACAAGACAAGGGAACCTGTTAGAACTATTCTCTCCCTCCAGTTTTATTGAGATATAATTGGCACATAAGGTTGTATTAGTTTAAGGTGTATGAGATAATGATTATATATGTATATATACATTGCAAAATGATCACCACAATAAATTTAGTTAATACCCATCACCTCACATAGTTATATATTTTTTTCTTGTGATGGGGATTTTAAGATCTATCCTCTAAGAAACGTTCAAATATACATTATGGTTACCTGTAGTCACTATAGTTGTACATTACATCACCAGAACTTATTAATACTATAAATTGGACATCTTGACCACTTTCACCCATTTCCACCATGCCCGCACCTCTTTTATAAATATTTCTATTCAACAGTGTACTTAAGGTCTTAGGCAACATGATAATTCAAGTAAAAGAATTAAAAGGCATATTGTTTTGAAGGGAAGATTTGAAATTTTCTTTATTTACAGTCAACATGACTGTCTATCTAGAAAAATTTTAAGGAATCTATAGAAAAGCTAGGGGACTAGAACTAATAGATAAGTTTAGCAAGGTTTCAAGATACAAGCTCAATATACAAAAATGAATTATATTTCTATATACTAGAAACTGGAAATTTAAATTAAAAATAACATTTATAATAGCATGAAACATGAAACATTTCGGGACAAATTAGCAAAATTTATAAAGTATGCTGAAAACTATAAAATATTGCTGTGAGGAATTACGATTTAATAGAGAGACCACATTCATGAATCAGAATACTTGGTATTGTTAAGATCTCAATTTTCCTCAAATTAATCTATGGATCTAACATATTCCCAGTCAAAATCTCAGCAGGTGTTTTGAAAATTTGACAAGCTGATTATAAAATTTACATGGAAATGGAAAGGACTATAATAGCTAAAACAAATTTTATGTAAAACAAGGAACAAGGTTGGAGGAATTACTACCTGATTTCAAGACTTACAATAAAGTTACAGTAATGAAGGCAGTACATATTGGTGTAGAATAGAAATTTGGATCAGTGGAACAGACTAGAGTGTCCAGAAATACTTACACATCTAAAGTTAATTATTTTTCACAAACGTGCCAAGGTAAATCAATGAGGAAAATAGCAGTCTTTTTCAACAAATGGTGCTGGAATATTTGGATGTCTATATATAAGAAAAAACAATGACTCTTGTCTCATACAATAAACAACAACTTGAAATGGTGGGTCAAAGACTGGAAATTTTTATGATCTTGAGTTAGCCAAGACTTCTTAGGATACAGAAAGGACAGCTTCTAATAAGAAAAAAAATCAATATATTGGACTTCATCAAAATGAAAACATTTTGCTATTTTAAAAAAGACGTTGTCAAAGAAGTAAAAAGGCAAGCCACAATGGGGTAGAAAATATTACAACTCATATGTCTAATAAAGGACTTGGATCCAGAGTATGCATGAGAAACTTCCCACTCAGTAGCAAGACAAATTAAAAGTGATCAAAAGATTAAAAATTGAGCAAAAGATCTGGCAAGACATCTCACCAATAAAGGTAAGCAAATAGCAAATAAGATGTGAAAAGAAGCTAGACATCTTTAGTCACTGTGTGCTTTGTAGCTCAGTCATACCCGACTCTTTGTGACCCCACGGACTGTAGCTCTCTCTGACTGTACTCTCTCTTTGTAGACCCCATAGACCAGGCTCCTCTGTCCATGGGGATTCTCCAGGCAAGAATACTAGAGTGGGCTGGTATTCCTTCACCAGCCCAGGAATTAAACTGGGGTCTCCTGCATCGCCTGTGCACGTGTGCTAAGTCGCTTCAGTTGTGTTGGACTCTGTGCAACCCCATGGACTGTAGCCCACCAGGATCCTCTGTCCATGGGATTCTCCAGGCAAAAACACTGGAGTGGATTTCCATGCCCATCTCCAGGGGATCTTCCCGACCTGGGATCAAACCCTGGTCTCTTACATCTCCTGCATTGGCAAGTGGGTTCTTTACTGGCAGCACCATTTGGGAATCCCTCTTGAGTCAATGGATATACACAAATTAAAATTACGCCAAGTTACTACTACATAACCAGTGGGATGGCTAACACTTCAGGAGACTAACTTTACCACATGTTCCAGGGATGAAGATGCCTTGAAAAGATGCTTTGAAAAGGCATGGATGCTTTGAAAAATAGTTTGATAGTTACGTATAAAGTTTAACATCTTTTTACATGACCCAACAAACTCACTCCAAAGAATTTCCCAGGGGAAATAAAAAAAATAAACATACACAGACATTTATGTAAATACATCAACTTTATCTGTAAGAGCTGCAAATTGAAACACCCAAATGTCCATTAAGTGGTAAGTGGATAAATTATAGAATAGCTGTACAATGAATACTATTCATCAATGCAAAGGCCTTATCTATATAGGCAAAAACGCTAATAAATCTCAGAAACACTATGCTAAGCAAAGGAAGGCAGACATGGAAGATTACATACTGCAAGACTCAATTTACAGAAATTCTGGAACAAGAAGAAACCATTGTGCCAGATAGCATATCAATGATTCCCAGAACCTAGGGAATTCAATGCAAAGGAGCACAGGAGAAAATTTAAGAATGATGGAAATATTCTTGATCATGCTCCTAATGTTGGTTATATGACTGTGCACATTTGTCCAAACCCTTTGAATTGTGCACTTAAAATGGGCAAATCTTATCTAAATTATGCCTTGATAAATCTGATAAAAGGATACCGTTAAGAAAATTAATAGGCCACAAATTTGGAGAAAATATTCAGAAGACACGTATCCAACAAAGGACAGGCTACCAGAATAAACAAAGAACTATGATTCCATAATAAAAAGACAAGCAAGTCCATTAAAAATGGGCAAGAGGTTTGAATAGGTATTTCACAAAAGATGAACGAATGCCAGTGGCACGTTAAACGTCACTTGACACCGTTAATGTGATGCGAATTGCAAGCAGTACACACCAACCTTAATGCTAGAGTTAAAAGCCTGACCACCACCGAATGTTGACGAGACTGTGGAGCAGCTGGAACACACACAAATTGCTGGTAGGAATGCAAACCAGTACAACCACTCTGGAAAAAGGTTGGATCATTTCTCATAGAGTTAAACATACACCTATACACCTACTCTTTAACTTGGTAATTCTGCTCCTAGGTATTTATCCAAGAGAAATGAAAACATATGCCCACAAAAACAACTGTTCATAAAAGTTTTATTCATACTAGTCACATGCTGGAAACAGGCCAAATGCTCATCAACAGGAGAACTGCTAGATAAATTTTGATACATTCCTACCCTGGAGTACCAGTCAGCAATGGAAAAGAAATGAACTGCTGATGTATGTGGGTTTCCCAGGTGGCTCAATGGTAAAGAACCCACCTGCTAATGCAGGAGATGTAAGAGACGTGGGTTCGATCCCTGGATCGGGAAGATCCCATAGAGAAGGAAATGGCAACCCACTCCAGTATTCTTGCCTGGAAAATCCCATAGACAGAGGAGCCTGGCATGCTATATAGACCATGGGGTCGCAAGAGTCAGACATGACTTAGTGACTAAACAACTGATGTATGCATCAGGATGTGTGAGTCTCAAAAATAATATGCCAAGAGAAAGGAGAAAGATGCTCAGGAGTACATATTGTATGATTCCACTTATGTGAAGTTCCAAATTAGGCAAAACTATCATTAGCTACAGATTAGGTCAGTTTAGGATGGAAGTGGGTGGTGGGCTTGACTTGAAATGAACGTGGAGAATTTTCCTGTGAGATGATAATATACCATATTGTAACAGGGATGGGGGTTATTTGGATATAAACATTTATCAACGTGATACACCTATATTTGTACATTTTAATGCATGTAAATTTCCCTAAAAAACAGACATGTCAAAAAACAATAAAAATTGAGTGGTTGAGAATATAATGAAAGCAGAATGGCACAGTGAGCTAATTGTTGCAGCGGGGCGATGGGTGTACAGGGATTTAAATTATACCATTATGTTTACTTTGTGTATTTTTGAAGTTTTCCATAATAAAAAGTGAAATAAAATAAAAGGAAAGAAAAGCACAATGATGCCTCCTGGAGCTGTTGTGTTCATATGAGACATCGTTGGGAAAAGGATTTTGGAGGCTGGGGAGTATGTTTTGACATGAGCCTTCTCCATTGGATCTGCCTCCCTCTCTGTCTCATTTACTCACTCTAGTTCTTGCTGTCTGCTGCACTCTTGTTCTTTGTCCTTCCTGCAGCTCTGCTTTCTTTTCTCTTTCCCGCCTGCCTACTCCCTTCCTTCTCCTGCTAGCCCATCGCCTTTTGTCCATTGATGGTTCCATATCTGCCGCATGGGGCTCTGGTGGCACCGGTCTGGGTGAGGGTGGTGTCTTTAAAAAAAAAAAAAATTATTTATGTATTTTATTTAAGGGCTTCCCCAATGGCTCAGTGGGTAAAGAATCCACCTGTAATGCAGGAGACACAGGAGACCTGGGTTTGACCCCTGGATCAGGAAGATCCCCTGGAGGAGGAAATGGTAACCCACTCCAGTATTCTTGCCTGAAAAATCCCATAGACAGAGGAGCCTGGCATGCTATAGACCATGGGGTCGCAAGAGTCAGACATGACTTAGTGACTAGACAGCAACAACTGACCTCATGGCTACAGTCCGTGAGGTAGCAGACTCAGGCACGACAGAGCACCTAAACATGCACGTTTATTTATTTATGTGGTCTTAGTCACAGCATGTGGGATCTTCACTGTGGCATGAGGGATCTTTTTTTTTCTTTTTTGAAGTTGTGGCATGTGAATCTTTAATTGTAGCACATGGGATCTAGTTCTCTAGTTCCCCGACCAGGGATTGAACCTGGGCTGCGTGCATTGGGAGTGTGGAGTCTTAGCCACTGGACCACAGGGAAGTCCTGAAGATAGTGTCTTGAAGGTGTGGCCTCACAGCTAGCAGCCTGCCGTGGGGAGGTCAGGGAGGGTGCTGCTTCTTGCCTTCTCCTCTTTCTCGCTCGGCCACCGCGTGCCTCCCGAGGAGGAGGCAGGCTGCTCCTGCTGCTTTGCCGCCCGAGAGCCAGCACTGCAACCAGACGGACGGGCTGCCTTTGCCCAGGCACGTCTCCTCTATCTGGCTTCTCTGAAAGCTCTCAGATTTGAGGGAAATTTGAGCCAGTTTCCCAAGCCCTAAGCCCCAGCTCATCTCCTTTCTGGAGCCGCCTTGCCCTACCCTGGCTTCCACTGGGTCACTGCCTCATCAGCATCTCAGCCCTGGTACCCTGAATTGTTCTTGCCAAGACCAGCTGAGTGCCCGGCGCTGTTCCGGAAACTGTGGGCTTTGGGGGGCACAGCCCACAAGATGCCTAGAGTCTGCTCTTTCATTTTTTCTGTTCTGTTTTAATCATCCAGGAACTCAACTGGGCACCCAGTGAGACACTGATGACCATAGAGATAGCCTGGTGGCCGGAGGAACAGAAGGTTACAGGGTGGTGTGATGGGGTGGCCGCTGGGGAACTAGGAGAGTGGGGGGAGAGGGGGGACGGCAGGATGGGAGAAGGGGGAGGGGAGGAAGGGAGGGGTCACATGGCTTGGCTTGGGGTGAGGGGGTGTCAGGAAGCGATTCTTGGAGGAAATGCCTACTAAGCTAAGACCCAGGGTGGGTGGAGTGGCAAAGAAGAGGCTTGTGAAACAGCCGCAGGCTGAGTGTGCCTTGGCAGGGCCTTCTGGGAGCTGCAGAAGGTTCAGTCTGGCTAGACTTCGGGTGTGAGGGGTGGGTCGGGCCGGGAGATGTGCCCTGGAGAGCTTACGGCTCCCTCGCCAGAGCTGCCGGACCCATGTGCCCCTCCTGAGGCAGTGCTGCTTCTGCCTGAACCAGGGGTGCTCCAGGATGGCTGGAGCCAGCCTCCCCTGAGCAGCACAGGACTTGAGCGGGATAGTGCTGAGCGGGGGCACCCGGGTGCTCCCTGCTCCTCCTCAACGGTCCTCCCCGCCTGGAGCCCTCAGGCTGGGCAATGATTCAGGCAGAGCTGGGCTTGCCTCTTCCCATGTGACTCATGCCTTCTGCCTCTGTGGGGTCAGGCAGACTTCTCTGCCCCTCTTTGCCTTTCAGGGAATGCTCTGGCTTCCGTTCCGGTTCCGGTCCTAGTCCCAATTCTGATTCAGGTTCCGACTCTGGTTCTGGGCTCAGCTGGACCCACAGGTGAGGCCAAACACAGGAGCCAGGCCTTGGCAAAGCCAGGAGAGCAGATTCTGACCTCAGCGTCTCCTCCTGGGGAAGGGCCTCCCCCATCCCTGAGCCAGGATGGTGAGACAGGTTGTGGGTGAACTTCTCAGGAGCGGAGGCTGGAAAAACATAGAAGGCATGGAAGGAGTTTTGCAAGACATCACAAAGGTAGCTGTTAAGACTCTAAAATCAGTTAGCCTGCTTGGCTCAGAAGAAACAAATTTAACAGTCTAGTTTAAGGGATTAGAAGCAGGGCTCTGGAGTCAGATGATGTACAGTTCAAAATCCAGTTCTGCTACTTATTAACCTTATAACCTTGGGCAAGTTACTTAATCTCTCTGTGTTTCAATCACCTCCTCAGTAACATGGGGAGAATGAAAGCACCCACCTCATAAGATTATGGGAGGGCTGAGTCAGATAATCCATGTTAAGCGCTTAGCATGGTTCTAGCTACATGGTCAAGTATTAGTCGCTCAGTCGTGTCCTGCTCTTTGCAACTCCGTGGACTGTAGCCCCACCAGGCTCCCCTGTCCATGGAGTTCCCCAGGCAAGAATACTGGAGTGGGTAAGCCATTCCCTTCCAGGGGATCTTCCCAGCCCAGGGATCGAACCTTGGGTCTCCTGCATTGCAGGTGGATTCCTTACCATCTGAGCCACCAGGAAAGGCTTAATAAATAATTAAAATGCTATTTATTGGTATTATTTCCTGCAATCCCTCTGCTGGACAGGTGAGTGACCCTTGCCTGCCACCTAATGGGGGTCTCACAGGGGTTTATACCCCCTGCCCCGTGCCACACCCCCCCCCACAGAATGAGAGAGCTGCAGAATGGGGGTGCTCTTCATCATCTTCATTCAGCGCAGGAAATGTTCAGGTTTGGCAGCTGGAATGTTTGCCTTTATTGATTAATGGGCTCAACTTCTTGGTCCTAACTTCCTCATCAATGAGATGGGGATAATGTGATCTCAATGGTGAGTTTATACAGCATGGATGGACGGTACAGGGCTGCATTCCAGCTCGGCTGTGTGACTTTGGGCAAGTTGCTTCACCTCTCTGGGCCTCTGTTTCCTGGTACTATGTACCAGGGAGAGTTGTGGAATTGGGGGAAACCTATGTAATGTGCCAGGCAGAGAGTACACCTTCAACATAGTTGCTAGTATCGTTATCCCGATGGTGAAGATGGGGAAGAAGTTCAGGGGTCTGGTTGGTTCTGCATGGTCCTTGGGAGAGAAAGCTACTTATCACGGAAGTGCTTCTTGTTTTCCTTCATGCCTTCCTGAGATGTCAGCATTGCCTAACCCTGGGGAGGTTCATGTTCAAGCTGAGTAGAAGGAATGGGAGAGGAAGGGGCCCTCGGAGGTCTCAGGAGCAAACCCAGGCAGAGCCTTCTCTCTGTGACTGACCCCCCTTGCTCCGTGAGGCTCCTGCTGAGTGACCCCCTCAGGGCAGCAAAGCGCTGCTGAATCAGCCTCACCACACCGGTTCTGTCTGCTCTCAGGTTGTTTGTTTTTTTTTTCGTTCCTCCTATCTGTCACAATTCTGGGGAAATTAGTTTCTAGAAATCAAAAAGCAAGAAGGAAAGCCGGAGGTCATCCAACCTGTTTCCTACCGCAAGGCAGGTCTTGACAATCCCACCCCGCACCCCCACCCCCAGCCCTGCACCCCCCAAGTCTCCTAAAGGAGAGGATACCTCGGGCAAGGCAGACACCCTGCAGTCTGACTTCAGTCCCTCTAGATGGGCTGTTAGCCTGGGCCCTCTTGTTTGGGCCTCTAGAGAGGTGGAGAGAAGCTGGCCAGCCTTCATCCAAATAACCCTCCTGAGGTTAGAAAGGGTGTCATTAAGCCATTCCTTCTCCAGGCTAAATAATCCAAGGGGCCTTTAACCCTTTCCTCTCAGGTTCTGTTTTCCAAGTCTCTAATTTCACTGCCCTCTCTGTATTTTAGGACGCCACCCTATAATCATGGAATTTCAGAGCTGGAAGGTACTTAGGAGAGGCATGGAGGAGCCAGACGCAGAGGGTCAGGCCCTGCTTGGTCCAGTCGCCAGCATGGGAGCGAAGTCCAGTCAACCCCTCTTCATGACGCCCTTCCCCGTCCCTCCTCCTGCCAGGGAGAGCTCTGCTCATTTCCCTTTAGAGCAAAAATTGATCGAGCTGTTCTGGGGAGCTATGTGCTGTCAAGGCATTTTCAAAATTGTGACCTCCTTAATCCCTCCACGGTCCTGCCAGGCAGCCTCATTTTGTAGGCAAGGAAACTGGCTCTGAGAGATTAAGTAATTTGCCCAAATTTACGCTCGAAGAAAGTTCCAGAGCTCTTCTGTCCAAAGTCCCTGCTCCTGCTACTCCCACCCCAATTCCCGCGGTGACAGGGAGCCAGTTCCCACGGGTCTTTCTGGAAGCATCTCCCTCATGGAGAGTCTGTCAAACTCCAGGGAGGCCAGCGCCAGGCTGCAACAGGAATCGGTCAGGATTCCACAGAGAAACAGAACCAACAGGAGATATGTTTGTCTATATATCTCTATATATCTTTATATCTCTATATATTTCTACAAAGAGATTCATTTATACATCTTTGTTTTTATATCACCCGTTCATGGATCACAGCCTTGTCCTGGTGTGAAGGGGCCTGTGTAACTCAATGAAGCTATGAGCCATGCCGTTCAGGGCCACCCAAGACAGACGGGCTATAGTGAAGAATTCTGACAAAATGGGGGCCAGTGGAGAAGGACATGGCAACTCACTCCAATATTCTTGCCTGCAGAAGCCCACGGACAGTATGAGAAGGCAAAAAGATATGATACTGGAAGATGAGACCTCCAGGCCGGAAGGTGTCCAATAGTCTACTGGGGAAGAGCAGAGGTCAGTTACTAACAGCTCCAGAAGGAGTGAAGCAGCCGGGCCAAACCGGGAATGATGCTCAGTTGTGAATGTGTCTGGTGGTGAAAGTCATGCTGTAAAGAACAATATTGCATAGGAACCTGGATGGTTAGATAACATCACTGACTCAGTAGACATGAATTTGAGCAAAGTCCAGGAGACGGTGGAGGACAAAGCAGCCTGGTGTGCTACAGCCCACGAGGTCACAAAGGGTCAAACACAACTTAGTGACTGAACAACAACAGCAATTTTTATATCAAGGGATTTATTTCAAGGAATTGGCTCATGCGATTGTGGGGGCTGGTAAGTGGCAGGTTGGCAGGGTGGTAGGTTGGCAACTCAGGCAGCAGCTGATGGCAGTTTTTGAGGCAGAATTTCTTCTTCTCCAAGGAATCTCAGTTTTCACGGTGAAGGCCTTTCCAATGATTCGATGAGACCTGACCACATTAAAGCAGATAATCTCCTTCACTTAAAGTCCACTGACAGTCATGTAACCACATCTACAAAATATCTTCACAGCAACACCTAGATTAGTGTCTGACTCAATAACTGGGTATTATAGCTTAGGCAAGTTTACACGGAAAGCTGCACATCACGCCCTCCTTTACGAGTGTCAGTGGAGAGAAGTTGGCTTGATCCAGTGCGTATTTTCCCCAGAGTTCAAGGCAAATGCTGGGAAGGTGCCAAAGATGGCAGAACCCTCTGGGCTTTCCCATTAAGAAGGTGCTAGGTCCCAGGTCAGGGTTATCCCAACCAGATCCGTACCAGACTTCTTCCCCCTGGGGAGGCCCTGCTCTCTATTTGATAGCTTCATTTAAGACTTGGTGACTTTTACGGGGGCAAAAGACTAGGAAGGAGTAAAGGGCAGTCCTTGGAATAGCATCAAGAGGATTGTCGCCTGAATCTGAGGCACTGGGTCGGCCAAGAGTCCTTGAGGGTGGGAGCCATGTCTCATCGCTCTGGGGACCATGGCCCACGGGAGAGGTGCTACACATGTCTGTTTCTTTCCCTTCATCATCTTCCCCAGAAGGTGCCTTAAATATTCTAGGCAGGTAGAAATCAGACCTGTTTTTAAAGTTCTTCCTAGAAGAAAATTTGAAAGCAGCAACAGTAGTTCCCAATCAGAGAATTATTTTTCTTTTTCCTCTGTCTCCTTCTCCCTCTTCTTCTTCTTCTTCTCTTTCTTCTTATTCACCAAAAGGTTCAACCTTTATTTTTAAAATAAATAAATCCCTGGGACGTGAGGTGCAACATGGTGACAATAGGTAGTAATATTGTCATGTGTATTTGAAAGTTTTTAAGAGAGTAGATCTTAACAATTCTCATCACAAGAAAAAGAAATTAGAGAGTTGTTAGTATATAATGGAAACCCCTCCAATTTCACAACAAACTCTGTAGCACTAGAATAGCAGAAATGAGTAAATAAGACCTCAGAAATTCTATTGTTGCTATAAAGTTTTGAGCTCAGACAGTAAAGAATCTTTCTGCAATGCAGGAGACTTGAGTTTGATCCCTGGGTCGGGAAGTTCCCCTGGAGAAGGAAATGGCAACCCGCTTCAGTGTTCTTGCCTGGAAAATTCCATGGACAGAGGAGCCTGGAGGGCTACAGTTCACGGGGTTGCGAAGAGTCGGACACAACTGAACGACTAACACACAAAGTTTTGAACCACCACAGCCTTCTGGCTGCTGTCTATAACCAGAGGCACAGAAAGACAGAGATACAGGCAAGTCGAAAGACCCACGCCAGCACTAAGACTGGACCAGAGCCCTCCTCTCATGGACACAACTGCCCCTTAGCTTGTCTTTCTCAAGGCATGAGGCTCAGATAGATTCAAAGAAGATGTTCCTGCAGCAAATAGTCCCAAAGCTTGAAACTGAATGGCTGAGGGAGGTTGTGACATCTTTTTCTTTGCAGATCTTTTAGAGGACGTTTTTAGATACAGTTTTGCTCAGAGGCAAGGGATGGACCCGCTGGCTGCTCGCTCCCAACCTTGGGATCCCAAGGGAGCGGGAGGAGCTTTCTCCTTTTAAAGGGGTTTCCTCTTTCATCTGAAGGTGACTGGGGAGGGAATAAGGTGCTTCCAGGCCGCAGAGGTGGGTGGATGAGGCTACTCCACCTGCTGAATCAAGGGAGGCTTCCAGGAGGGGAATGGCTTGGAGATGCCTCATGAAAGAAGGCTGGGAGGAGGCTTGGAGTTGGCTGACCCATGTGCGTGGGAAGAAGGGACTCGGTGGGGGCTGGCTGGCTGGACATACCTAGTCTGAAGAGGCAGGATTCTCCCCAGCTTCACAAGACTTCTTTGGAAGCCACACCTGCCAGCTCTTCTCACCTCCTAAGTCTTGCAAGGGATAGGGTTGGGGCTGGTAGCCACTCACATTCCACCATCACTTGGTATAGGGAGAAACGTTGCAGCAAGAAGGTTTTAAGCCAGACCAGAGGGAGAACTGGATAAGGTGGGAGATGAATGACTTCCACGGACCCCTTTGTTTCAAGGTCTTTAAAAACAAAGTTTCTTCTGCTCCCAGGAGACCTCTCACCTCCAAGCCACAGTGATGGATGTGACAGCCTTTGGGGGCTTTTGGCCAGCTTGCATGTGACACATAGGTTCTGCTAGCATGAGGAAATGCCATTTTGTGGAGCCTGTGCAATAGATTTGGGATCAAGAGCAGCTAGATCCTAGCAGATGGTACCACATGTAGTTTTGGGGGACACAATGACAGAACTGGAGTGAGGGTTTGGGGGAGCCCTGGGAGCAGTCACTTTGCCGTGGATGGTCCTCAGTGCCCACCCCAGACCCCAGTACTCCAGAGGTTAGGGTAGGGGTTAAGGTTAGGTTAGGGTTAGGATTAGGGTAGAAATCCTTCCTCTTTAGGTCATCCCTGGGGTTGGTGTGCATGGAGTCATGGTGTCTCTGGAGACACAATTGTTTCTTTGGCTTCTCCTTTTCAACTCTTGGATTCTGGGGATTCCTAGGACACTCGACCTAGAGTTCACCATGCACCTGGAGTAAGGAAGGGCTGGGGGCCCCATCTGGGTGGACTAAAACTCTGATCAACCAACACGGACTGAGAATTCAACTGAATAAATACCTGCTGAGTCAAATCAAATGCCGCCTCGGTCTGGCCAGAGAGGACACCTCTGTGCACGGGAAGTGAGCTGTGCTCAGCCTGGTTGGAAGGGCCGCCTCTCACAGCACAGCCTGGACTCTTCCCTCTCCTGGGCAGCCCAGGCCTCTCCCATGGATTTCTCTCATTCATGGTCATGCCAGAATCAAATGATTGACTCACTAGTTTGTTTTCCCACTGGACTGGAAGCTCCCCGACCACGCAATCTGGGATTCATTCATGCAGTGTGGTCAGTCCCTTGTTTAGAGTCTGGCACATGGTTCAGTTCAGTTCAGTCACTCAGTCGTGTCCAACTCTTTGCAACCCCATGAATCGCAGCACGCCAGGCCTCCCTGTCCATCACTAACTCCTGGAGTTCACCCAAACCCATGTCCATCAAGTTAGTGATGCCATCCAACCATCTCATCCTCTGCCGTCCCCTTCTCCTCCTGCCCTCAATCCTTCCCAGCATTAGGGTCTTTTCCAATGAGTCAACTCTTCGCATGAGGTGGCCAAAGTATTGGAGTTTCAGCTTCAACATCAGTCCTTCCAATGAACACCCAGGACTGATCTCCTTTAGGATGGACTGGTTGGATCTCCTTGCAGTCCAAGGGACTCTCAAGAGTCTTCTCCAACACCACAGTTCAAAAGCATCAATTCTTCAGCCCTCAGCTTTCTTCACCGTCCAACTCTCACATCCATACATGACCCCTGGAAAAACCATAGCCTTGACTAGATGGACCTTTGCACATGGTAGGATGCTGAAGAAATATCAGTGTGAATGAGTGAGTAATTAACACCATTGGGTGGTCTGAGACAAATACCCCTGAGTAGGACAGACAGTGATGTTTCAGGGGTTCAGAGGAGGGAGCAATCTGTGGGCCTGGGTCAGAGGGGAAAGCCTTGTGGAAGAGATAAGGTAGCCTTATCTTCCACTGCCTTGAAATCACTTGAACCCATTTTCCTCTCTCAGGACAGTTGAGAGTTGAATTCTCCATCATCCTTTTTTCTGTCCTCCCTCCTACATAAATTCATCTACCCAGTTATCCGCCAATCCCCTGTGATGCTCTGAACTGGCTCACAATGGCCTGACCATGTCAGGAGCTGATCGTGTTCATGTCTTCTCAGCAAATCTCACATTGATGGCTTGAAATTGGCCAGGGTGGGAGAAACTGGCAAACACTATAAACCAGTGCTTTTTTGCTCTGGAAGAGATAGTTGCTAAGTGTTTATCAGCACATTTGCCTATCTACTACCTGTCCATGTATTACCTGTCCATTTCCTTCCTTCCTTTATCTTCCCTCTCTCCTTTCCACAAATCTTCCTTCCTCCCCTTCCCTTCCTTTTTTAGAATTACTTTATCCAGTTCCCCACTTACCTACTCATCCATCCATCCACTATCCTTTCACAATCCACCCATCAGTCCTTCATTCCACCACCCACTCAACCATCATCCATACATCTGTTAATATTATCCATCCACCCACCCATTCATTTCCACCTCGGATCCATCTAACTTTTGTTTCTTCTATATATTCACCCACATATCCAACCATCCATTCATCCATCCATCTATCCACAAATCCTTCCACAAATGCTTTCTGAGCATCTTCTCTGTGTCAGCCTATTCTCCAGGTTCAGAATCTTTCCTAGACTTCTTAAAGATGGAGCATGAACTCTAAGGACTAACAGAGGCCTCCTCATTAGGGAGGGTCAGCCTGCGCTGATGTTGGGTTCATTAGCAGAACACTTTGCTTTTGCCCTTCTGCTGCTGCTTGCCCTCTCTGCTCTTTGCTCCTCACAGCCTGTTCTCACGGGGCCCAGGACACACCAGCAGGGGAAGGAGCGGTGTGGCTACACCTCTGTCTCTCTTCCTCTCCCTCCATACCTCAGGCAAGAGCCCAGTGGAAGTGGGCCTGACTTAAAAAAAAAAATTTTTGTTTAATTTATTTTGGCTGTGCCAGGTCGTAGCTCCAGCATGTGAGATCTTTGTTGTGGCATGCCAACTTTAAGTTGTAGCATTTAGGATCTTTATTTTTGTGGCATGTGGGATCTCGTTCCCTGACCAAGGATGAAACCCTGGCCCCCTGCCTTGGGAGTGAGGAGTCTCAGCCACTGATCCACCAAAGAAGTCCTGGGCAAGACTTTTTGAGAAAGTGTTTCCTGCCCCCCCAGAAGCCCCCGCGAGATCTTAGACCACTCACCAGTGAGCCTGAGAACAGAGACACAGGTGAGAGGGAATTCCCATGATGAAGCAGAACTCTTCACCCCCACACCTCCTCTTAAAACTCTGGCTGCTTGGGGAGCTAAGCTTGTCTCTGCTCTCCTTCCCAGGAGCTGTTGTTGCAGAGGATTAGCTGTTTGGCCTGATGAGCCAAAGGGGCGGGGGCTCCCAGAGTTTGACCTGGATTTGAGGGGAAGGAAACCCACTCCCCTACACACAGCCCGGAACCTGCCACCCCAGCCACTCCCACCTCTCGCTCTGTCCAGTCCAGCCCACCCAGGGGGCCCTGAGGATGCTGCCACCTGGCCTGGCACTGCTTGCATTCGTGTCCCTCACTACTGTTTCCCTGTCCTTTGGATCCAAGCAGGTTCTAACTTGCTCTGATAGAAATAACATAAAGCCGTAAGCATCTTGTTAGGGCTGCTGGGCGGGACGTGACTTCCTGAAGCCGTCTTCCATTGAGATAGTCAGGTGGCTGTTGGTTCTCAAAGGCCTTGGATTCAAATCTCAGCTCCACCACTTGATGCAGGCCAGCAAGTTGCCTTCTTAGAGCTTCAGTTTTCTCATCTATTAAATGGAGATATTTGAATATGTTGTTGGAAGGCTTGTATGTGTGTGTTTATGTGTGCTAAGTCGCTTCAGTCTTGTCTGACTCTTTGGGACACTATGGGCTGCAGCCGCCTGGCTCTTCTGTCCATGGGATTCTCCAGGCAAGAATACTGGAGTGGGTTGCCACGCCCTCCTCTAGGGAATCTTCCTGACCCAGGGGTTGAACCCGCGTCTCCTATGGCTCCTACACTGCAGGCAGAGTCTTTAACACTGAGCCACCAGGGAAGCCCCTTGAAAGGTTTAAGTGAACTCATATAGGTGATGTACCTGACACAGTGCCTAGAAGTTGGCACATAGGGTTCCAGAATCAATAACCACCTCACTCCAAATCCTCACTCAATTCAAATCAAATGGAACCCATCATTCCTTTTAAGACGAGAAGTCAAACACAATATTGTAAAACAATTATCCTCTAATTTAAAAAAGTGCTAAACTTTTTGAGGGAAATTAAAAAAAAAAAAGATGAGAAGCAACTCCAGTGTCTCAGGGTGGCAGGGGGATATTCCTCTGAAACCCAGGGCATCAAGTTACAAGATTATTTGGCTTGTGTGACCCAGTTAAATAGACCTGTGTCCTGTGGGCCTCTGTGGACACCTCACCTCCTGTCCCACGGCCAGCTCTGCACTGTGAAGCCTGCCCTCCTGTGAGGAGAGAGGCTCCCGCTTTCCTGATGAGAAGAAAGTGCATCAGAAGGAAGCAGCCCAACTGGTTGCTGAGCCGTGGAAAATAATTAAACTGGGGAAGAATAAAAACACTTCTTTAAAAAACCAGGTTAGGTATGAATGTGCAGGGCGTGGCCCCTTTGTATAATTAGCCGCTCTGCAGGCTCTGGGAGCCGCCTGCCTCTCCCGCCCGCCCGTTGCGTCAGGCCCTCCTCTCTGCTGCCCGTAGGTGTGTCTCAGGCTCCGTGGCTGCCTGTCTCACTCCTGCAGAGACGCCGCCGCCCGAGAGGTCATCCATCCGCACCCCTAGCGCGCCCGACACAGACCAGCCAGGTGACCCACGATGGAAGCTGCAGAAGCCTCCAGGAGCAACGGAGCCAGCCCAGAAGTCAGGGATGCCCGCAGCTCCCTGAGCCCCAAAGGCACCCTGGAGAACGGCATCAAAGCTGAAGGCAAAGAGGCCAAGACTGCCAATGGGCATGGCGGGGAGGTGGCTGAGGGCAAGGGCACAGGTGGCGCCCTGAAGCCGGGCGAAGGCAAGGGCTCCCTGTTCTCTGGCAGCGAGTGGCGGCGGCCCATCATCCAGTTTGTCGAGTCGGTGGATGACAAGGGCTCCAGCTACTTCAGCATGGACTCTGGGGAAGGCAGGAGGTCACCCTATGCCGGGTTCCAGCTGGGGGCTGCCAAGAAGCCTCCCGTCACCTTTGCCGAGAAGGGTGAGCCGCGCAGGTCCATGTTCTCGGAGCCCCGCAAGCCCTCGGTGTCCATCATGGAGCCCGGGGACATCCGGCGGAACAGCTACCCGCGGGGCGACTCCAGCACACTCCTGCGCTCCAAGTCGGGCTCCGAGGAGGTCCTGTGCGACTCGTGCATCGGCAACAAGCAGAAGGCCGTCAAGTCCTGCCTGGTGTGCCAGGCCTCCTTCTGCGACCTGCACCTCAAGCCCCACCTGGAGGGCGCCGCCTTCCGCGACCACCAGCTGCTCGAGCCCATCCGGGACTTCGAGGCCCGCAAGTGCCCCCTGCACGGCAAGACCATGGAGCTCTTCTGCCAGACGGACCAGACCTGTATCTGCTACCTCTGCATGTTCCAGGAGCACAAGAACCACAGCACCGTGACCGTGGAAGAGGCCAAGGCCGAGAAGGAGGTAAGAGCTGGCCCCTCGCCTGCCCATGGCCCCTCCAGGCGCCTCCTCCCTCGCAGTACTCTCCCACCTCATCTTCTCCACTGGGCGCTCCCAGGGTCTGGGCCTTACCTCTCTGGTGTCCCTGGTTCTCTTAGAAAACAGTCCTTTCCCTCCTATCCCCAGGCTGGGAGTCAGAGATGGTTCCCCAATCCTCTAAGGCCTCAGGAGTCAGGTCATCTCCTAAATGAGCAAAGAAGGGCTCAGCAAAGATGGGGGGCTTGGCCAAGGTCATAGGATAAATTCAAGTCAGGCCAGCAAATCAGCATTCAGTCCTAGGCTCTCTGCCTGGCTGGGTGCTTCTTTCGTCCTTTCTACTTAGGTGCTAAGTCACTCAGTCATGTCCAACTCTTTGTGACTCCATGGACTGTAGCCCACCAGGCTCCTCTATCCATGGAATTCTCCAGGCAAGAATACTGGAGGGAGTTGCCATTTTCTTCTCCAGGGGATCTTCCCCACCCAGGGGTCAAACCCGGGTCTTCTGCCTTGCAGGCAGATTCTTTACTATCTGAGCCACTGGGAAACCCACCTCTTTCTACTTAAGGGAGAGAGAATTCTTCCTAGCTGAGTAGGACTGGCTCGTGGGGATAAGTCATGGGTGAGGCAGAGGGAATTCGGGGACCACGTCAAGGCCCTTTTTTTCCTGACTTCAGAGTTGGTCTCTGTAGGACAGTGGCTCCTTCTTGTTCTGTCTGATCCCCCAGCCAGTCTTGACACTCCCAGTGGCCTCCTTTATCCTTCCCTCAGCTGGACCCTCGGTGCTTTGTGTGTGGCCGTTGACTGTAGGTGGACACTCATAGTGAAGGTTGAAGTGGGGGGGGGGGGCGTACAAATATGTGTGTGCATGTGTGTGTGTTTTATATGCACGTGGGTGTTTATATCTGTATATGGATGTTTGCATATGACTGTATATGTGGTATGTAAGTGTGTTTGCATGTGTTCTGTGTACATGATTCTGCCTGTGCTTCTGCGTGGAGGAGCAGAGGCGTGTGGAGGCTTGTGAATGTGGTACACCTTACACCTGGAGAGGGTGTGCTGGAATAAGGGCTCGTCTGTGGCTCCACAGATGCTGGGACTCCTCCCCTCACAATAATACAGCCCCCTGACATGAGGCGGCCTCCAGCCGGGGTCAGCCATGCTCATTGTCAAGGCAGGGAACTCTGCTTTCTGCACCCCACAGAATGGGGCAGCACAGGCCCCTCTCTGTGCCCAGCCTTCCTGACCTGAAGTCTGTGGGTTACTCTGTCCTATCCATACTCCTGGGTAGGAGAGACGCGTCAGAGATAACAAAAGACTCCAAGAGCCTTTTCAGAAGCCTCATTTGGCCCAGGAAAAAAAAGATGGTCCTAGTCTCCCTAACTCCCTGACCCCAGCCTGGCTTCAGGCTTCAGACAGGGAGATGGAGATGGGGCAGGGGCCATGGATCCCCTCCAGGATCTCACTTAGGGAATCAAAACAGAATGAGGGTTAATTATCCTCAGCCACCACAACCAAGAAATTGCAGAGCCCCAGGCTGGGTTTTAGGAGACCTCAGCTCCAGTCTTAGTTTTTCCTTGAACCAGTTGTAAGACAGTGGTCAAGTCCCTTGTATTCTCTCAGGCTTGGTTTCCCTTCACATGAAACTAAGGGATTGGACTAGACTGGAAGTTTTCAAATGATCCCCTGGAGCCTGAAGATTCTTAGGAATGTCTTTGAGACTTCAGGGATGAGGAGGGGGGCAAACTGATGCCAAGAAGTCAGGGGCCCCAGGTTCCTATTGCTACTGCAAGCAGCTGTGCCAGATTCATGCTCAGTCATGTCCGAATCTTTGCAATCTTTTGGAAGTAGACCGCCAGGATCCTCTGTCCATGGGATTTTCCAGCACCTACTCTTATTTATCTGTTATATGTGTAGGGCTTGGTTCCAAATTTTATTTGCAACCAGGGTATCTCCACTTAAGAAAAGCCTGAGTGCCCCAGAGGACAGGACAGTCTTGGGCAGTTTTCTCTGGCAGCACCTAGGACCTGGAGTTCATTCTCTAGGGCTCGTGATGTAGGTCAAGAGGCAGAGCTCAGACGCACAAACCAGTCTGGGGTGCATCCGCCTAGTTACACAGCAGCAGCTGTAAGTAAACATCAACTTGCAGAGGACAGAATGCTAGGCTGGATGGAAAATGAGCAATCTTGCCATCTCCTCTCCACCTTGCATGGGGACACAGGCCCAGAGGAAGGAAGGGACCCATCCAGGTTCAGTGCTTAAGGAAGAAGCCCCCTGAGTCCTCTTCCAGTATTTGAGAGCAACTGGGGGAAGGCGGATGGGATTCAGGAGGTGTGTGCCTTACAGGGGCTCAGGGGGAACTGTCTGATCCACTGGAGTGACTTTAATGGTGGGAGTTTCAGATTGTGTGTGTGTGTGTGTGTGTGCGTGCTGCAGCATAGGTAGGCAGGGAAGGGTGGTGCTGAGCAGCTGAGTGGAGACAGAGATGGAGTGGAGATCTTTGTCCAAGCCTAGCCCTGCTGGAATGTCAGACAAGGGGGGTGTTGGCACAGAGCAGCTTTAGGTAGGTTGACAGATCAAAGTGAATGAGCCTGTCAGCCCTGACATTCTTCAGAGGCAGCCCCTGCAGACCCAAACATCAGCCTACACACAACTTTTTTGCCAGAAGTCCTGTCCAGAACCTGTTCTGCAGGCTGGTTGGTGAGGCCCCGATGAGGCCATCATTGATCTATCATGGTTTCTTGCATGAGACTGTAGACAACACCCTGGGCTGCAGTGCTCTTGGGCCTCCGCTCTACAGAACCTGAGCAGAGGTGGTGTTGGAGAAAGGCCACTTGGTATGCCGCCAACATGACAATCCTTCCTCTGCCGACCCAAGATCAGAAGGTTTCCAGTTCCACTCTGAATGTCACAAGGAGGGTCCACAGATGTCCTGAGCTGCACCCCTCTGCCTCTGGCTTAGACTGATGAGACTTCTGTTGTTGTTTAGTTGCTAAGTCGTGTCTGACTCTTTTGTGATCCCATGGACTGTAGCCCCCCAGGCTCCACTGTCCACGGGATTTCCCAGGCAAGAATACTAGAGTGGGTTGCCATGCCCTGCTCCAGGGGATCTTCCCGACCCAGGGATCAAGCCCATGTCTCTTACGTCTGTTGCACTGGCAGATGGGTTCTTTACCACTAGCGCCAACTGGGAAGCCCTTGCAATGTGCAAATCCATCCTTTTCTGTGTCTCAGGGCCTGTCTTCTGTCTCTCCTGAGTACCTTCTGCTGCATAGGGTCAGAGTGGAGGATTCCTGGCCACGACTCTTGCTGCGGGGTAGTCTGCCTTTTTGTGGGTCCTCTGGCCTCTAGGTCGGCAAGCCTGGCCAGGCACGGGGAGGAGTGCTCAGGACAAGCATTGCTCTGGAGGGCGAGGTCCTAAGTCAGTAATGCAGCTCAGATTCGACGTCTTGGCCATCCTGACGCCATCATTTGGCTCCGTTTCTTTCTGCCACAGTGGTCTGTGGCTTTGCCTCTGGTCTCATTGCTCAGTTTTTTCATGAAGTCTGAGCTGCCAGGCTCCTGGCCATGGGCAATTGCTAGTCTTTGAGCTTTGGGAGATGTGCTGGTCTGGGCTTTTGGGGCTCTCTGGGTGACCACCATGACCAAGTTCAGGAAGAGGAGCCAGGCTAAAGGCCTGGAGTGGGGTGTGTGTGGGGTGTCTGGGACCACTCTTCTCGGAGATATGGGGGGAAAATTGCTCTGGAACAGGGTGAGTGAGAAAGGAGGTGGGTTGACCTCTGTGGGTGCTGAGGAGGGAAGGACCAAATGAAAGAATTATAGAGACAGGAAGCAGAGAAAGAGAGTGCCAGGCAGGCGGGCAGGAGATGCCTCATCTTTTTGAAGTACATCAGTGTACCAGGCGCTGGCCTGAGCATTTACACTGTTACTCCTGACAACAATCCCATGGATGGGAGTATCTGCATCTATTTTATAGGTGAAGAAATGGGATCTGAGATGCCAAGAGACTTAACCAGTGTTACAGCACTGGGGGTAGCTGAGCTTGGGGTGGCCAAGCTGGGATTCAAACTCACTGTGGCCATAGCCCAGCCTGTTCTTTCTCACCCTTTTACATGGCCAAGGCCATGTAACCATGTAATATTTTAAATGTTGTTTTCATAGGGTTGGCAGAGGCTCCTCGGGGTTCCCTGGGAAGTTCTGGTTCAGGGCACAAGATCTGTATTTTTAAGTCACCCTCAGGGATTCTAATGTGTAGCCAGACTGAAACTCAGGAACCTAGTCCAATTTTACCAGGAAGAAATGGAGGCCTCGGGGGGTGGGGTAACCTCTCAAGGGCCCACTGCTGGTCTGGAGTTAGCTTGGATGATGCTCTTCCTCAGCCCCCATCTTGCCCCTTCTGCATCCTGACATCCAAGGAAGCAGGAGGAATGGTGAGTCCCAACAAAGCAGACGAACACCGGGCTGGTTGACATCTGGGTGGGAATGGGGAAATCCATCCAGCATTTCAGATTCTTATCCAGATAATTACCATTTGTCTGAAAGTACAAATTTGGCAATTAACAGGCTCATTTGGCAAATGTCATAGCCAATGGCCCGTGTGGTTAATTCAGACCAGAGGAGGATCCTGGGCCCCATTTCCCCTTCCCTGGGGCAGCGCAGGCACACCTGTCCAGGTGAGTGCTCAGGTGTGTCTGCACCTGCAGGCCCTGTCTGTCCTGGCCGAGGCACCACCAGCTGCTGGCCACCTCTTTGCTCCCCCAAGGCCAGAAGGATTTCAAGGCTGGGTGGCCTATGCAGGGCTCATCCCAGCCACAGAGCGAGAGGCAACAGGAGGAGTGTGGGAGAAGGGAACAAAGAAGGCATTTAGGGGCAGGCCTGGGCAGAGCGGAGGGGGTGAGCAGGGAGCAGAAGGAAGTCGGAGGGAGGTGTAGACGGGGTGGAGCTGACAGGAGCTGAGGCCCCATCAGACATCAGGGGATTTAATCAGATTCTTAGGGAGGAGGGAAGGGCTTCCTAGGTGATTCTAGTGGTAAAGAACCCACCTGCCAATGCAGGAGGCTTGAGAGACACAGGTTCGATCCCTGGGTCAGGAAGATCCCGTGGAGGAGGACATGGCAACCCACTCCAATATTCTTGCCTGGAGAATCCCATGGACAGAGGAGCTTGGTGGGCTAGAGTCCATAGGGTTGCAAAGAGTTGGACACGACTGAAACAACTTAGCAAGCCCAGGGAGAAGAAGGAGAAAACAGGGCCTCAGGGGGCGATGGGGAGGTGTGGGGAGAACAGGGAGAGAGGTAGAATCCATGAATTGCCCATCTGTGAGGTAGGGGGTGGGGAGGCCTGGCACTACGATGTCCTAGATGATACAGAGATTAGCCCAGGGGTTGAGGCCATGTAACCGAGCTGAGTTCTGTCTCTGTGTCACGGTCCTCCCACTTCCTCATGGGAGAACTCAGGCAAGCTCCTCAATCTGCCTTGGCCTTGGTTTCTGTATCTGTAAAATGGGGACAACATGGCTTACCTCCCCAGAAGGCTTTTAAGATGAAAGGAGAAATGTAAGCACACAGTGGATGCTCAACAAAGCAGTTAGGGTCCTTCCTTCTATGGTGACAGGAGAACCCAGTATTTCAGAGCCTTCCTATGTTATATTGTTTTCTGCCTCATCTGTCTTTTGTGCAGCCTGGCCAGCAGGGAAAAATTGCCAAGGACTAAACGGATGCTGTTCACATCCCCAGAGGTCTCAGCCCAAGCTCTCCTCTCCTGACAGGGTAGCATTCACCCCAGACGTGAGAGCAGACCCTTCCAGTAGCACAGAATTCACAGCCCACGGTCCCTTCCGAGATTCCACTGTGCTCGGCAAGTTGGGGCTTGCGAGGCCCCCACTCCGCCCGTGTTGACTTCTCCAGTGCCCCAAAGAAACCAGGAGACCAGTCTCCCCCGCCCTGACTGATGCTTCCACCCACGGCAGCAGACAGCAAGGCTCCGCTTTTGACCCTGCCCTTGCATGTTTCCAGATCGGCTGACAGCCTCTCCCTCCACCCCTCCCAGGTCACTGGCCAGAATTTCTGGCTCTCCTCGGCACATCCCCTCCCACCAGCCTCCCTCTTCCCGGCCTCTCTTACACAGGCTGGACCTTAGGGGCTGACTCCTGCTGCCCTTGGCTGATGCTCTGCACTGTTCTAAAGCCCCTGGACTCCCCCTCCTCGGGATTCAGTGCCATCTTCCTCCCTCTTGGCCAGTGAGTCTGTGCTCTTGTGGGTAAGACATTCCCAATGCATGGACCTCTGTACATTCCACTGGCTCCTTACCTTCCCCTCCTCTGGGAAAACCTTCTGCCACTCACAGAGGGTAGCCTGTCTGCACCCCATTTATCCTCCTTCTGTTCTGTTTTTCCCAACATCCTCCAACCTTCAGTTATCCACCATCTAGTCTCTACATCCTCAGGGCTTCCCTGATGGCTCAGATGGTAAAGAATCCACCTGCAATGCTGGAGACCTGGGTTCAATCCCTGGGTCGAGACAATCCCCTGAAGAAGGGCATGGCTATCCACTCCAGTATTCTTGCCTGGAGAATCCCATGGACAGAGGAGCCTGGTGGGCTACAGTCCATGGGGCCACAAAGAGTTGGACATGGCAGAGGAACTTTCACTTCACTTCACATCCTCAGCCTGACATCTTGACCTCCCTTGTTTTTGTACACTTCACTCCGTATCCTGACTGTGTACACACCACACCTGGACCCTGGCACACACCATCCTAACTGCTGAACGCCACCAAGACCCACCTGCTCACCTCTACCTGCTCCCCCCACTTACCTGTGCCCTGTGGGCCTGCCTGCCTCCCTGTCCTCTCCCCTCCAAGCTCCGGTCCATGGAAGGTGCTGACACAGCAAGGTGATGGGACCAGTGGTCAGTGGTTTTCTCTAGAGTCTCACCTGCCTGGTTCCAGTTCATCCCACACCTGCCTGGGAGGTGGTCCTCTTACTACCTCCATGAAAGACAGAGTGACTGGGGCATGGAGGAGTTTAGTAACTTGCAAAGGCCGCCTGCCTGGAGGTGGTGGTAACTGGATTCAAACCTTTGGACTCCCAGTCCTGGGCTCTGGGTGGGCTCCCTCCTGGATCCCCCAGGCTTGTTTCATGGAAGAGTTGCCCTGTGCCCGCTTCCCCAGGCCTGGGGGTGGGAGTGAATGCACGTTTGCTTTCTGCTTTCCTTGTTCTGGGTGCGAGGTGAGGAACCCCAGTGCCAGCCGCTCCTCTCTGGGTTGGTGACAACATCTCAGCTGCAGGGGGAGGTGGATTCCAGCGTCCCCTCCGTCTCAGGCCTCGCTTGCTGCAGGTGAGGGGGTGAGGGGGTTATCCAGGAATGGGAAAGTTGCCCAGTACTATCCAGCCTTTAGGCTTCTTCTTCACAGCTTGGACCCATTACCAGTCCCAGGCTTCTTAGGAACCTTCCAGGCCACCAGCTCTGCCCACCTCTGTGTTTTGGGCTCTTGGTTCCGCCCGCCTCCCGCAGAGTCTCTGCTGCCCACATGGGGTCTTTCTGTCTTTGCTCTCCACCCTCCCTCCACCCTGTTTGTGGACAGCTGGCTTCTGCCAGCCTTTGTCCAGAGATTGGGCCAAACCCTTGTCCTCATCTGCTTTTACTCCTCTTCACAAACATTTTCCATCTTGGCTGCTGGCATTTTCCATGTTGTGGGATTTCTCATGTGTAGCTGGTGGGGCACTGGCTTCCCGAGAAGAACTGAGAGCCTGCGGCCCAGAGAGCCCTGGGGTGTGGGCAGAGGGGCGGAGTGGGAATCCCGGGCTTCGGGTCTGGGAGCTTTTCGGCTCCCCCTCCAGTCCTTCTCACTTTCCCCACCAGCTTCTCAGTGCTCTTTTCCTCGAAAGCCAGGATGCTTTCTCCTCCATCAGTCCATTTCCCTGGGTCTCTGCACCAGGGACCCACCAGCACCCCCTGGGCTGGGGGAGCATCCAGGAATTGTGATGTGTGAGCACAGCTGCTCAGGAATCCTTGCCAGCAGAGCTCACATTCCTGGTGGTTTGTGGCGTCCACATCTTAATTCTTCTTGTTTCCTCAAGGAGATGGCTGGAAAGGGTTGGGACTCTGTTCAAAATCCAGTGTAGCGGGGAGACCTTGAGCACTCCGGGGTTCTCTCGGATGCCCAGTCTTCCTGCTTTCAGGTGGAGATCACCCACCTGCCTTTCAAACTGAAAGGTGCTTTGGGAGCACCCGTGGGGAACCCACAGAACAAAAGAGGTGCCTCTTGGCTGGACTGGATTGGCCGTAGCTTCATGCGGGCTTCCCCAGTGGCTCAATGGATAAAGAATCTGCCTGCAAAGCAGAAGATGTGGGTTTGATTCCTGGGCTAGGAAGATTCCCCTGGAGAAGGAAATGGCAACCCACTTGCCTGGGAAATCCCATGGACAGGGGAGCTACAGTCCATGGGGGCTACAGTCCATGGGGTCGCAAAGAGTCAGACACAACTGAGTGACTAAGCATACACGTAGTTTATGCTTCCCCTTTTGTTTGTGTTGTAGCTGCTTTTCAGAGAAGGGCATTTCTCCAAAGGAAGGAAGCTATTATCCACACTTTCCATATCAGAGCTCATGTCCTAGTTCACTCCTGATAGATCCTTTTCTCAACCCATCCCAGACCCTGACAGCCCATATTCTCTTCCTGAGCAGGGAAACTAGACCCTCTCTTTCCCTTCTCCTATCCACCCTCATTGCCTCACTCACTGGCCTCTCTTCTTCCCCAGGGACTTGAATAAAGTCCCGATCTTGCCCAGACTGCAAACTACGCTCTGTTTCCCATAAACAGGTTTATAGCTGTGCCTGCCCAGACGGACTCCCCGCTGGCGGCGACCCAGACTCCTGCTTGCAACACAAGCCTCACGTCATGTCATAGAAACGCTGTACCCTCTTACTGCCATGGGACGCTCCCTGGGCTGGGCTGGGCTGAGCTGGGCTGGGTCCCCTTTCTCCTGTAAGCTGCTCCCTGATGGCTCCAGGTCCATTGAAAGGAGTGGGAACCCCCTAATGAGCTTCCTTCCTGCTCACGTTGGGTGGAGGGCCTGGTAGAGGGTCCGCCTTATAAAGATATGGCTGTGTTGCCCAGCCCCAGAGCCCAGAGTTTACAATGAGATGGTGCTTGACTTGTTGCTGGATCCTTGGTGACTGGCACAGTGCCTGGCATAGTCAAGGGCCCAGTGAGTGTTGGTTGAATGAAGGGCAGAGTGATGATTTGTAGGCCCTCCTCCCTCTCTGGATCTTTTCCACTTCCTCCCCCGACTTCTCCTCCAACCCCGGCTCCTTCCCTACAGACGGAGTTGTCACTGCAAAAGGAGCAGCTGCAGCTCAAGATCATTGAGATAGAAGATGAAGCTGAGAAGTGGCAGAAGGAGAAGGACCGCATCAAGGTGAGCAGCGCCCAGGGCTCTCCCCACAACTGGTGCGGCCTGGAGGAGGCAGGCCTGAGCCTGGGCTCTTGCTCAAGGTCTCAGGCCCACATTTACATCCTACACTTGTTTCTTCTGGGTTCTTTTACCCTCTTTGGCATTTCCACAAATTTGCCTTCTAAGTCTGGGCCAGGCATCCACCTGGGATGTTGCCCATCACCTAATGCTCATCTTCCATCATCTCAAGACCCTGGACCAGCTTATCCTGTGTGTCTTCCAATGTCTTCCAATGTCTATCTATTCTGCACACCGACTACCCAGCCATCAAATGCATGCCATTTTCCCTTTATTTGTGCCAGTGTGGCAAAATGTATGTCTGCCCTGGTTTGAATACTTGTAAACTATGACATGAGGTAATTGACTCTTGAACCTGGCTACATAAACAACTCATCAATTCACTTTCTGAATGATGCTTGGTTCTGGTTGAGGTTTCAGTGGACACACCCTGACTCCTCTGGAACTTTTGGACCCATAGAGTTGCCCAAGCGTGGAATGATGGTTCGTGTCAACCCATCGAGTGGGAGGAGCTGCTGATGGATAAGGAAGAGTGGGCTATAAAAACATTCTGGCCATCTCTATCAAGAGATAGGATCCTTCAGTGATGCCTTTGAATGAGATTCTTGGTTAAACAGGCTTGCAGGGTCGGGGCAGTAGAAATGCCCTGACTCTATGCTGGGAACATCAAGATGCACCCCCTCCTCTCTCCCCTCACTCTGGACTCAGAGCTTCACCACCAATGAGAAGGCCATCCTGGAGCAGAGCTTCCGGGACCTGGTGCGGGACCTGGAGAAGCAGAAGGAGGAAGTGAGGGCTGCGCTGGAGCAGCGGGAGCAGGATGCAGTGAACCAGGTGAAGGTGATTGTGGATGCTCTGGAAGAGAGGGCCAAGGTGCTGCAGGAAGACAAGCAGACCAGGGAGCAGCTGCACAGCATCAGCGACTCGGTGCTGTTTCTGCAGGTAATGAGCAACTCCACTGTCATTCAACCCCTCACTCCTTCCATCCACTTACCCAAATCCTCATCCAGTGTCCCTCTGTCCATCCATCCATGTAACCACCATTCATCATCCACCCATCCCTCTAAGCTCTGTTCCATCTGTCTATTTAATTTTCCATCCAAGCCATCCTACCTACTTTAAAGATGGCACACAAAGATGACCTTGTACCAACTTCAGTTGATACGCATTAATAGTACTTCAGGCTCAGTAGGAAATAGCTCTGTGATAGATTAGTGATGCCTGCTTTGGGTATGGGAGGGTAGCAAGTAACCATTCATATTTGTTATCTTTGATCTGGTCTGTCTATCTGTTCCTCCATCCTTCCATCTGCTAGTGTTTTGGGCACTATACACTCAGTACTGTTTTAGGTGCTGTGGAGAATAGAAAGGTAGAAGATGTAGTTTTTGCCCTCAAGGAACTGCAATCCAGCTGGGAAGATAAGACACGTACAATTAGAGAACAATATAGAAGAGCATGTAATTAAGTGATAAAGCCTATGGTTCAGGAAATAAGTGCCTGTGGAAGCTCTGGGAAGGGCAGACAGGCTGGAGACAGTTTTGTGGAGGCAGTGAAACTTGAACTGGGTCTTGAAAGCCCCTTAGGATTTGAAAAGATGAAGAGAGTCTCCAGTGAGGGAGAAAGAAGGTAAGACGTGCCAGAGCATAGAGGCAGGACTGAGTGGGCACATGCAGGGGGAGAGACCACTGTGACCGGCCCACAATGCTAGTTATTCCTTGCCTTTCTTTGGTGCTTTCACTCCCAAAGACTTTGCAGCTCGTGTTGCTCCCACAAACCCAAATAAACCCCTATGGGTAGGCACCGTGCATCCAGTTTAAGAGATGGGAGCCACAAAGTCACATATCTGACCGCTAGTGCCATCAGGGATATTAGCATCTACTGGATTTTATTTAGTAATTTTTGAAAAGTTAATTTTATTTTTTGACTTGTGGGGATCTTAGTTCCCCAACCAGGGATTCAGCCCGCACCCTCAGCAGTGAAAGCATGGAGTCTTAACCACTGGACTGCCAGGGATGTCCCCATCTAGTGAATTTTAGTCAAATCCTCTCATTTTTACAGAAGAATAAGAAATGAGTGCCCCGTGAGGAAAAGTGAGGCCAGTAAATAGCCGAGCTGGATGTAGACCCCACCTCCTCTGGCTCCCAGCTGAGTCTTCCAGCTAGACTGTGGGGTCCCCATGGCTCCTAAAGACCCAGGACATTAATGACTTCTTTCCTTTCCTGGTAGGAATTTGGTGCTTTGATGAGCAATTACTCCCTCCCCCCACCCCTGCCCACCTATCACGTTCTGCTGGAGGGGGAGGGCCTGGGGCAGTCGCTGGGCAACTGCAAGGATGACCTGCTTAACGTGTGCATGCGCCACGTTGAGAAGATGTGCAAGGCAGACCTGAGCCGCAACTTCATTGAGAGGAACCACATGGAGAATGGTAAGTCCCCTCCCGTGGGCGGGCCCCAAGGCCATGGAGGTTTTCTCCTAGGTCAGTTCCTGCTGCCTGGCTCAGGCTGGCATCCCACCAGCTAGCCTCTCACTGTTTCCAGCCTCCCATCTCACCTAAGGGTGTTTGGACAAGTACTCAGAGATGGTACCCTCCTCCCTCGAAGTTGCTGCCCAAGTTATGCAGCTATTACAAGGGGCCTCCAAGGGAGCATCCCAGGCACTGGCTAGGGAGATGCACCACTAGGGACAAATGTCTTCTCCCTGGATTGTCCATCAAATTCAGGGATTGGTTTTACAGCTCTGGGTCTGACTAGGGGACCTAAGCCAGGAGCCATGTGGATGCTGCAAATTGTAAGGGCCAGCCTCCAATCTGGTGGCTTTGTAGGCTCCAAGGGACATGACCTAGAACTGCATGCATGCTTGGAGGGAGAACTTGCCTGTCATCATGGCCGTGCTGAGCAGTGTTGAGCCCAGAGGTGGACTTGGCCTGGTGGACTGGCTGGGCATGGTTGAGCACAGCGTGTCTCAGTGACTCACCAGCTCCCCTGAAGTCAGCTTCTCTATTGAATCAGACTGTCCTCTGCAGAGGCAACTGAATCATCTTCATAGAAAGCCTCCAAACATGAGAAACTGCCCTGTTAAGTGATTTTCCACCAGTCCCAGCCCATCCCTTTAGGGCCTAAAGCTGGACACTTTCCCCAAGCTCCGCCCCATGGCCCAGGCCTTGAGGATGCAGCCTAGTTAATGACTTCTAGCTGCAACACCCAGGGGAAGTGACCCTGTCTTTGGTTTCCAAAGCAAGTATGTGATTCTTTGGGGCATGAGAAGGGGGTATGGTGTGCTGAGGGGCTGGGGCTCAGGGGGTGGTGTCTGTATATCTTGGGAATGTTGACATCACATAGTGTCCCCTGGAGATGTGAGGGACATTGCCACCCTTGAGGACAGATAAGCCACTGCTGCAAGACAATCATTTGGCTTCAAGGGACACTTGGGTCCTGAAATCCTCCTAATGACAATGGTGGTGACCCTGATAGGGATGGCCCTCTGTGATCGGGTGCTCCCTGGATGCTGGCTTTGTGTAAGCGCCTCCCTTGCATTATCTTAGTCTCCCTGTGGGACGTACAGCATCTCACAGATGAGAAGGCTGAGGCTCAGAAAAGGATATTTTCAAAGGGCACACGGCTAAGCAGGGGTCCAGCTGGGTTTCATGCTCTGTTATTCACACGCTCCGCCCACATCTTCTCATCAGAGAAGCTGCTGCTGGTGGTGGCCTGCAGAGGAGTAGGGGCTGTGAGGGTCAGGCTCCCTGGGGCACAAAACTGGTGGGGTAGCTCCTCAGCTGAGGTCGGGCCAGACCCATGAGGATGGCCTTGACTGTGTTGGGGTGGCCTGTGAGCCTCGCGGGCCCAGGGACCCCCCACCTCCCACCACCGCTCGCCCACTGTGCCATTTCTAGGTCGTGACTGTGTTGGCCATGGCCTCTGTGCAGCTGTGGCCCTGCGCCCTGTACAAGGTGTGCGGGGAGACAGCTGGCAGGAGCAGGATGGGTTGTGCTGATGTCAGCGGCTCTACACCTGTGCCTGGGGCCCTGGGCCTCCGAGTTGGCGTTTTGTCACTGCTGTGCTTCTGGGAGAGTGTCTGGCTGTAGGAGGTGGGAGGTGGGTGCCGGTGAGTCAGACGTTGGAGTGACCATACTCTCTTCCTTGATGGTGACCTGCCCACCTGGCCAGGGGCTCAGTTCTCACCATCAAAGGGGTGGGGGCTGAGAGACACTGGGGCATCTCCCTCCTGAGCTTGGCAGGGAGGGAGCTGGACCAACATCAAAGAGCATATTTGTTTGTCATGACGTGCCTACTGCATGCCAGGCCCCTGCTTGGCCCACATGGTGGAGACGAAGGGTGAGGATCTAAGTCCCCCACTCCTCCTCTTTCCCAGGAGAGAAGGAGATGGAGAAGTAGCAAGAGAGAGGAATGGGGTGGAGGGCAAGTGTGGAGCCACAGCTCTGTTTGGGTTCAGGGGTCTGCTCGTGGGTGCCAGGCGGGGGCATTCGGTGCCCCTCTTGAGTAGCTCACTCCTCTCTGCATGGTTCCACTCAGCCACTTGGATCCCTGGCCCTGGAGGCCAGTGCTCAGCAATGGCTGGGACAAGGCCAGGAAGTGGGCATGGGGGCTTGAACCCCAAATCTGCCCTTATGGGCCATGTGACACTGGGCAGTGTCTTCACTCACCTCCTGAGCCTCAATCTCCTTATCTGTCACCCAGGTATCTTCATACCATCCCAAGGGTTGATGGACACATCAGGCAAGAAATGGAACTCAATAGCACCTCGTTAATTGCAAAGTGCTGTGCTCACCGTCTCCTCATAGGAACCAGGCCCAATGAGGCCGGATGGCCCACTGCAGACCTTTCCTCACCCACCAGGAGCTCGGGGCCAGAGGGGGTGCAGAGCAGGGGGCCACCGTCTCTGAGGTTGGGGACCTCGCCTCTCCCTGGGACAGAGGGGCTACGGGCTGACTCAGTGATGCCCCCAGTGGGCCAACTTGTCCTCCCCACCTGCCCCTCTGCTGACTCGAGGTCTCTCCTTCCCAGGTGGTGACCATCGCTATATGAACAACTACAGTAACAGCTACACCAGCGAGTGGAGTGCTCCAGATGCCATGAAGAGATACTCCATGTACCTGACACCCAAGGGTAAGAGAAGGGAGCGGGTCCTGCTGCTGGCAGCAGGTCCAGGAGAGACGTAGCCAGGTTCCCCAGGGGGGCGACCCTTGTGGACTTGCCCGGGAAGGTCCTGGCGTGTACCTGCCTGTTATTGTTTAATGCCAAGTCATGTCCAACTCTTTTGCGACCCCATGCACTGTAGCCAGCCAGGCTTCTCTGTCCATGGGACTTCCCAGGCAAGAATACTGGAGTGGGTTGCCATTTCCTTCTCCAGGGGATCTTCCCATGTCAGGGATCTAACCCGTCTCTCTTGCATCTCTACCACTGAGCTACCCGGGAGGCCCTTGTACCTGCTTACTGGTGCAGTTACCAGCACCTCCTCTTGCTCTGCATTTGGCACCTACTCCACTGGATTCTCTGCCCTGTTCCACCCTCCCCCCCACTCCCACCTCCACCTCCAGCCCACACCTCCTTCTCTTTCCTTCCAGAGGGACTCCTGATGGTCTTATCCACTTCCATCCGCCAGGCTGAGCTGTGTTTTGCTTCATCTTAGATTTCTGTAGTCCTGCAAGAGGACTGGCTCCTCCAGAACCATCCTGTTTCTCAAGGCAGTGGGGGCAGGGATCGAGGGCTGCTCTTGTAAATTCCTCAGTCCCCCCTCCCCCAGGCAGCCAGGCCCCTCAGCCCTCTCTGCCAGGCCCAGTGAGGCCCAGCCTGACAGGCGGCTGCCCAGCTGGGTGAGGGAAGAGACCAGCGCCGGCCTGTCCTTACCCTGCCGTAGCCCGTCGCATTCTTTGGCATCAGCAACAAACAAACCACAGTGATGCCCGTTATATAAGGGTGGGTGTGCCCGGTAGACAGAGGGGTGCATACAAGTGCGTGTGTTGCAGGGGTCGGGGGTCAGGAGAAGAGAGGGTATGTAGGGAAGGGGGGGACAGGAAACTTGGGGAAGACACCAGGGGCCGGGAGGGGGAGCCTTGAGGCCCTGGGCATTGACTCACACCCTCAGACACACACGCACAGCGGGAGGGGCCCCAGGGGGTATTTGGAGAGGTGAGCTCAGCAGAGAGGAACCTCAGCAGCCCCACCCAACGTCAAAACAACACCTGGATTTCCGGGGAGGCAGCTGGGCGCAGGTACCCTGCCCTACATTCCTGGTGGGGGCCAGCCAGGTCTGGGCTGGCCAGTTCTGCTTCCTTCCCTCCCCTGGGGCGCTGTCCTTCGAGCCTAGTTCTCTGGGAAGACGAGCTGTGTTAATCAGCTCTCCCAGCATCCCGGGCCATGGTCCAGACCTTCGGCTCACCAGCTTCTGAGGACGAGACCCAGGGTGGTATCAGACCCCAACTGGCCTTGTGGGGCTGGCTTGCTCTGTTGCAGACAGAGGGGAGCTGAGTAATAATGGGGGGTTGAGGAAGGAGCATGGACCCGAGCCAGGGCCCAATGGCCTTGAGCTGGTCACTGCCCCTTCAGTATCCCCATCTGAGAAGGAGGGGGTTGGACTCAGCTGCTAGGAGAGCCTCCAGCTCTGTGACCATGAGTCAGGTTGTGACATTTGTAGGCAGAAGAAACAGGTTCATCCTGTATCTGCCCCTGCACCTAGGACAGGAGGGAGGAGGAAATCTGCCCTCTGGGGGCTCCCAGGCTCAAGACAGAGACAAGGGAGGGGCCAAGGAGAGTCAGCACAGAGATCAGGAAGCAGGGCCAGCGGCCCTAGTCTGGGAGCTTTGGGGCAGTGGGGCTGGGCAGTGAGACTTCTGGAGGAGAGGTTAGTTTCCAGGCTCCCTGAAAGAGGGGCTGAGGGCTCGGCAGAGAGGGCATGGCTGTGATGGACAGAGGGCAAGGGGCGAGAGGGCTGGACCGAAGGTGTGAAGGTTTAGCATGCCTGCTCTCCGCCAGAACGGGAGTGGGGCTGGCTAGGCAGGAGGGCAGGAGCCGATGCACACTCTGACGCACGCATGGGATATCCTCATCTGTTAAGTGAGGGTGTGAAGTCCCTTCTTTCTGCCTTTCTCCCCAGATGGTTGTGGAGCCCAAAGAGGGGAGGGAGGGAAACCCATGCCATTCAGGGCCCTTCCCTGGGGAAAGCTTACTCAAGTGGGGAGGTATTCATGATACCAGCTCATCAGCCTCTCCAGCTGGCAGCCCTCACTGCACCTCTGCCCCCATGGTGGTCCTGGCCCATCTTCCTCATGGGCACCCCACCTCTCACCCAGCCTCTGGGGTCTCAGCACGCATGGCCTGGCTCAGGGGGACTCTGGTGACCCTCAAAGCCTCTAATTAGAGTGCCCATACATCTTGGTCCATTCAGGACTCTCCAAGTTTACACTGGTACCCTCAGCCTGACTACTAGCATCATCCCTCTCACTCTTAAAACTGTTCCGATCTGAATGGTAAATGACATGGTCGCCTTATCCTAGACCTAAGGGCATTGTCTTGGTGGTGGAACCCAGGTCCTGAACCAGGCAGGCAGAGCTGTTTTGGGGGGGCAAGGAGTCCTGCTTGACACCCCTCAAGTCAGAGCCACAGGCCCCCGGCTGAGCCAGGCCCCCCTTTCTGGGATAACAGCCCCCTCCTCATCCCCTTCACAGGTGGGGCCAGGACCTCGTACCAGCCGGCCTCCCCCAGCCGCCTCTCCAAGGAGAAGAACTTCAACAACCTCTATGGCACCAAAGGTAGGAGGCGGCTCAGCGGGAGGGTGGCAGGGCCTCTGTGTGGGGCAGGGAGCCTGGACTCCCCATACGAGGTGGACTTTGGGAGGTGGAGTGGGGTTGGCCTGGGATGGGTGAGGAGGTAAGTGGGTGACGTCCTTAAGACCAGGAAGGAGTGAAATGAGGGTAGAGATGTGCTTCCCCAGGGAGATCTGCCAAGTGCAGGGTCCCATCCTCTGCCCAAAGTGCAGAGGGCACTGCTATGCCAAGGGCAGGGCCCAGCCCTTGATTGACCCAGATTCAGGGGGCTCCTGGGTGTGTGCCACATGCAAGTGGGGAGGGGACTCGGGCCAGCTCCACCAGAGTCCCTGGGGACACAGCAGCAGGGGTCTGGAGAAGCAAGGAAGAAAGTGGGGGTGTTGGTAGATCCGGATATCTGGGTATTGGGGCACTGTGGACAGGGCACTGCCCAGGCCTCCATGTCCAGGATTGGGTTTGTCACAGGCACCAGACGCTGTGAGCTCTGTGAAGGCAGATGCTGGGTCTGTCTTGTTCCCTGCTGCCACTTCAAGGTCCAGAAGGATGGGCTCAACAAACATTTGTTGAACGGGAGGAAGAGGGGGTGATGAATGGGTGATAAAAGGACAAAGAAAATGGCCCCTCGGAGCCTTGGATGGACATGCTCAGTGAGAGCCTTAGTGCAGACTCTGTCAGAGATCCCAGTGGGCGGGGGTTCATGACAGGGCAGGCAGGCAGCCAGCCCCCACCCCCATCTGACCTCTGACCCCTTCCCCCCTAGGCAGCGGCAGGAGATCTCCAGGGCTGGGGGGCTCCTCTGTGGCATGAGCTCAAACTGAACGGAGCCACCATGCTCGGAGCTGCTGAGAGGGAGGGTTTGGAGTGGGCAGGCCTCCATGGGGGGGCTCTTGAATGCCCTCGGGGTGTTCCTGCTGTCCCTGCCACACTGTCCCCAGTTCTCTTTACCTCCATCTGCAAATGGACCATCACAGCCTGTTCATCCTGGCACACAGAATTTCAGGGCTCGTAGCAGCTGCCTCCTTCTCCAATTTTTAGATTGTGTTTGTGTTTATTTGTTCCTTCACTCATTCGTTCATCCATCAGCTGGACAGTGAGAGCCTTCCAGGAGCCAGGCTAGGTGCTGGGCACTGGGTGGGAGGCTGGGTCAGACGGGCACACCACCTGCCCCCACGGAGTCAGTGGGGGAGATGGACCATTCAACGTGTAATTACAGTGTGATACGGGGCATGGGGCTGAGACACACGCAGACTTGGGGGAGATGACGTGGAAGCTGAAGCCTGAAGACCCGACGCATGAATTTACTAAGTGTCGGGGAGTAGGTGGGCTCTCCTAGACAGAGGACCTGGCCTATGCCAAAAGCCTGGGGCAAGAGAGAGCCTGGTGTGCATCAGGAGCTCAGGGCACAGCCTGGTTGGGGTGTTGAGTGACGGACGGGAGGGGGAAGAGGGGAAGCCAAGAAGTGGAGGCGGTGGAGAGGGGTGGGGGCGTCAGCTCAGGAAAGAGCTGAAGGTCGTGTTAAGGACTTTGTACCTTAATCTGAGAGCAAGGACAGGCTGATGCTCTAGAAGGACAACTTGATGGCAGGAAGGATTGGTCAGAGGTGTGATGAGGACTCAGCTGCCTCCTGGCTGGAGAGATTTGCAGAAATGGCCTCTGCTCACCGACCCCCCCCCCCTCCTGCAACGTGCCAGGCTGCCCATGGCTGACACCGCTTCCTTTCCCCACCAGGTAACTACACCTCTCGGGTCTGGGAATACTCCTCCACCATTCAGAGCTCTGACGACATGCCTGCGGTGCAAGGCAGCTCCTCTTTCTCTCTGAAAGGTGAGCTCACCCCCATCGGGCCCTCCTCTTCTGGGTGCTCCGTAAGCCCTGCCTTGGTCTCTGCTCACCATGCCCCGCCTCCATCAGGTCTCTGCTGTCAGGAGGGCTGGGCCACCACACGCGAGTCCCTCGCGATGCACTGTGATATAGGCCTCAGTGTTGGGGGTGAGGGAGACGCACCACACCCTCTGTACCCCCTGCCCTGACATCCCCAGGGCCTTCCATCAGGCTTAATTTCTGAGTCTTCCTGAAAGTTTATTTAACTTTGTCACCCAGTGACTCCCAGCCTCAGGTGACTCTAGAACCCTGTGGCCCAAGCACCTGTCAGCCTCCCACGGAGCCAGAGTCCTGCTGTGTCCCCCTGGGCCGGGCAGGCTACGTGATCTCGAAGGCCTCCCTCCCGAGTCTGGTTCTGCCCCCAGAGCTCTTTGACAAGACTGAGTGGTTGATGCCTCCTGTCCCCTGGGGTTGAGGTCATTTCAAGAGGCCGGCCTGAGCCAGACCCCAGCTCCCAGTGGGCCCACGGCCCTCACATCTCTTCCGAAAGGTCCACAGGGAAGCTCTGGGGGTGGTAGGAGCAAGTCTGTCTGCCTCCTGGCTGGCAGACATCTGGCCTGGGAGCTTGGATAAGCAGGCTGGGTAGGCTCTAGTGGGAAAGGCGCAGGTGGACCCCCAGGCAGCGGCCTCAGACAGTTGCTTATCCAGCTGCCCCTTCTGGGCTGGGTCCTGGCCTCTACCCGGGGCTGGGATTCTGGGATCTACCCGCAAGGGGATATGACTAGAGAGTCCCAGCCTGTAGGATTCCCAGGTCAGGGTTGTGCTGGGACTTGCTCTGGCCTGTCTGGCTTCCGGCAGGTCCCTCCCTGCTCTCTGGTCAAGCTTGGATCAAAGGCCACCAGGCAGGAAAGACAGCCGCCCTTAGGTGTGATTCAGAGCTTTTCTGCTCTCCAGCATCTCCCTGGTGGTCCACAGTCTCTCCAGGTTGGGGGCCTTGCTCTAGGAGAGCCCCTCCTCAAATACACCAGGACCCCCAGGACACCTGTTGTCACCTTCATGCAGATCCGCTCAGAACTGGCCTAGATGGGGGTCCTGGGCATGGGCTGCCCCGTGGCTCCCACCTGCATCTACTCTGGAGGCGCTGGGGAGGGCTGAACGAGCACTTTGAGAGCAGCAGTGCCCCACAGGACCTGTGACCCCCCCTCTGGCCCCTCCTAGGACCAGTGTTAATGGCTCTCTCTCTCCCGGCAGGCACTGGGAAAGTCCCCTATCAGTTCACCACCTTGGGACAGGCCACCACAGAGTTTTCCAAACCACTGGACGGCAGTGGGCTGTTTAAAAATAATCCTGGTACCAGCCTGTTTTGCATTACCCCTCTTTCCTCTCCCACAGCAGGGCAACTGGGACATCCTACGGGGCTCTCTGCCACTTCTAGGGTGTCCTGGTCCCTCCCATCTCCCCAGACGCCCCTGGCAGAGGATGCATGCCCCCCCCCCCCCCCCCGCCATTCTAGCCTACCCGCCCCCGGATAATCCCTGCTGTACAGGCTGATCTCCTGGACCACACCCCACTCCACCCCCACCCCCACCTCTCTCATGGCTGGCCTGGGGTTTTCTTTCTGGGAACTGAGAAGTGACCTGGATTCCCCCTTTGTCTTAACCTCCCGCTCAGGACCTGAGGGACCCTCCGCTTCCTCCCCTCCTTCCAAGGCTGCCCCCACCCCCAGATGCAGGGAGACAACCAGGTTCTCTGCTCTGGCTCTGCCCCCTTGCCAAGCGTCAGCCCTGGGAAGGGCCAGCCTCGCTGGCAGCTCGGCAGTGCTGCAGGTGGTTCTTGGCCTGACCAGCTCATTGCCCTTCAAGCAGCCCAGTGCACTCCAGCACTCCAGCCTGCCCCTGCCAAGACAGACCTTGTTAATTTCTTGAGCTCCTTTACGTCCAGGTCACAGTCTATTCCTTCCCAGGCAGCCTTGTCGGTCTCTGCAGGCTGAGGGCTGACACTAACTGCTTTTCACAGTTCTGTGGACGGAGCCCCTTACAAACCCACTGGGCTGAGGCAGAGGAATGGGCAGGTGGGCTCAGACAGCACTGCCCTGGACTAGCATCTCCAGGACCCCAGACCCAGACAGCACCCCATGGACTTGCTGTTTGAAACCTGGACCACTGCCACATTACTGCCACTCTTTGGGCCCCAGCCTCCTGCTTGGGAAGCAGGAAAGGGAATAGAACTGGGGAGGTGGGACAAGAGGGTGGGTTTTGAGTCCAGCACACCTGGGCTCCAGTTCTGATCGCTGATTATTAGCTGTGCAGTCCAGGGCAACAGGAACAGGGAAGATCTAGGTAGAGTCCAGTGCAGTGCCTGGCCGGAGGCAGGCCAGGAGATGGGGAGACTCGTCCATGCAGGGGAGGTGTCGGGGAGTTGGAATGAGCACCTCCTGGTGGAGATCGGGCAGACTGTGCTTATAAAGGGGCTTTCCTGGGCTTTGGGGAGGGAAGGGAAGGGGTCTGTGGGGTGAGCCTGCAGGGTTGGGGCTGGGAGTGGGGGGTGGCAATCTCCACAAGTGGTGTGATCCTGGTCTGGATTTGGGGTGATGCTCCCCTGCTGCCTGGCCCAGCCCACATGGCCTGCTCCTCCTCCTTCTGTCAGCCTTGGTGCCTCCTCCCTCTGGCCCACCTCCTCAGAATTTTCCATGGCAACACCCCTGGCTGCACTTGGTAATGGGCTGGATGGAGCTTGGTGGTCACTTTAGAGAGGGCATCTGTGGTGCTCCAGCCCTGAGCCCCTGACCACCAGCCTGTGCTCCCTCTGACTGGAGCTCCTTGTCTCCCCAGGCTACCCTTCCCTCATCAGGAGCCAGAGTCCCAAGGCCCAGCCCCAGACCTGGAAATCCAGCAAGCAGACTTTACTGGTGAGTGAGGAGCACCTGCCTGGGCACTAGCATGTCCAGACTGGGCCCTGAACGGGGATCCCAGGGGCAACTTGTCCAGGGCCTGTGGGAGCATGGTGATATCGCCTGGCCATGGGATGGAGAGAGGAGGCAGTGGCCTGAACACCGGCTTCCAGCAAAGGGTAGTAAATAAAGACCAATGGCTGATAGGCAGGGGGCCTGGGTAAGCACAGATTTTCTGGGCCTCGATTTTCTAATCGGTAAAGCGGGCGGTTTTTAAAATTTGCAAATGGTTGTTGGCTGGTGAACAGTTCTGCTTGTTGAATGGTGGCCAAATGCTGAATATGGGGGACTGGCATCCTAGACATGAGTTCCACTTCCCTGGGGGTGGGTCTCCAGTTCTGACAGCATAGAGGCCATTGGGATGATAGTGTGGGTGAAACAGAGGCTGCGAAGTTGGGAATAGAGATATTTAAGATTTGATAGCTAATATCGCTGAGTAGGGGCATCAAAGAGCAGGACAAGAAGGAGCATGGTCTTGGAGTCCAACCACCAAGTAGCTGTGAGACCCTGGATGAGTCAGAGCCCCCGTTGGGACTCCATAATGCATTGCTGAGTTGGGATTGATCTCTAATATCTGTAGACCTGATGTACTGAGCCCTGCCTGAGACCTTAGTGATCAGGGCCTGTCCTTCCCTGTGGAGGCTGGGCCTCCACTTCCCAGAATGCTCTCTCCCAAGGCCTGCACCAGGCCCTGCTGAAGGGGTCAGTCAGCTGCCTTGGATGGAGGTGGCCTCTGTGTGCACAGGGCCAGGAGCCCCTGGCTCCCTGCTGTCTTTGTATTTGGAGGTCAGAACATAGAGGTGATTTGCTTCCGGCTACAAAGAGTGACTGGGGCTGGTTTAATTGGAAGAGAATCTTTAATTTGCCGGCGATGGAACTAAGTGATGGCATGTGTAATTTGAACCAGGCCCAGGGCCACTGCAATAGCAGGGCTGCAAAAAGCAGATATGGGAAGAAAAAGGAAGGTTTCTGTTCCTGGCTCGGCCCTTCCCCACCCACCCCCTACTTTCCCACCATCCCAGAGCTCCAGTCCCAGCACAGAAAGCTCATCACCACCTTGAGATGCCTGGCACCCAGGTGGCACCCAGCACAGGGGGGAGGATGGGGGCAGGTGCTAGTGTGGGCAGAGGCTGGCCTGGGAGTCAGGATGCCTCGGCTCTGGCCCCAGTCCTCTCACCAACTTGAGTAATTCTTCCCCTGTGCCTCAGTTTTCCCATCTGTAACATGGGCAGATGGCCTGGATGATTTCCTAAGTCTTCCAACTTTCATGTGCTGTGACCCTGAGCCTGGGAGGAAACAGGGGCGGGAGATGGGTATATATGTGCTGGGAGCACCCTGCCCAGATGCCGGGGGGCTCTATGTCCACCCACTGCTTGGCTCTCAATAAGCCGGCACCGTTCACTGACCTGCCATCCATTTGCTTCCTTCCAAGGAAGAAAGGTTGCCATCCAACCTTCCTTTAAGAAAAGCTTTGGCCATTTCTGGGTCTATCCACTTTGCCTTACTGACTCTTCCGGGGTCCAGGCTAGCACCTGGGGATCAGGAGACTGGATCCTGGCCCTGCTCTCCTGCTGAGTAGCTGAGGAACTTTGGCCATGTCTCTCCCTGCCCTGGATCTCTGTCTCTTCCATTGTTTAATGAGTGGTTTAACCAAGGCCAGAGCTAAGTTCTCCCAGCCCCCACGTTCCACAGACCCCCAGTTTTGCAGAGGACCAGACGCAGGCAAGGAGCTACTAGAGACACAGGTGTCCAGGCAGGCAGGGCCAGGGCAGGGGCTGGGGTCACCCTTGGGGTCTTCTGGGATCAGTGGGGTGTGAGATGGGCGCAGGCTCTGACCCAGTTCAAGGGCAAAGCCACTTCCGGAGACCCTCTAGGGGCCAGGGCACTCCCAGGGGCAAGCTGCAGCTAAAATGTGCTCTTCTGTTGCAGTCTGGAGGATGGTTGCTCAGGGCCCTGATGAAGTGATTGGGAGGAGAGGGGAGTGCTGAATTCATGAAATTGCTGCAGGATGTAATACACAGGGCTGGCAGGAAAGTTGTCACCCTCTCTGTCCCTAGAGATGCTTCCTGAATCCTGATGAGGGGACCAGGATGACAGAGGTGGAGGGGCTTGCAGGGGGGGAGGCCCCCCCTCTGTGTTGGGCTTGGGGGTGGTTTGCCCTCTCCACACCCCCTTCTGTCAGGGAGAATGATGCAGAGGGAGCAGAGGCCAACCCCTGAGACTCAAAGTGGTATGTTGCCATGGGTGGAGGGGAGGGTTGAGTTCTGGAGCCAGGGTTGCTGGGGTTCGAATCCCAGTGCCTCTGCTTACTAGCTAAGGGACCTTGGGTGAGTTGCTTAGCCTCTCTGTGCCGCAGTTTGTTCATGTACAAAATGGGTTTGCTTATAGTAACCCACTTAATTGGGTGGTTGTGAAAATTCAATGAGTCCGTCTGTGGAAAGCCCCACACCAGGTCTGTAGAGTAGAGAACGCTGGATGAATGGGAGCTACAATGGTGCTGGGAGGGGCTTCCTGGGTGTGGGGACAGTGCCCAGGCTGAGGTTCAAGCTCACCAGCCAACTGGTGGAAAGAATTCTAATCAGGATGTGAACCCGGAGACTCTGATACCCCTGGCGCCCACCTCAGTCCCAGGGTAGATGGAGCTTACAGGTTAGGCCACAGGGCCCTAGGGTTATTGGGGTTCAGACCACTGCTGCTTCCTGGTGGAGGTGAGGGGGTGGGGTCTGGCTGGCGGGCATGCGTGCCATAGGACCTCCTAACCACTCTCCTTTTCCCACACAGTCGCACTACCGGCCCTTCTACGTCAACAAAGGCAACGGGATCGGGTCCAACGAGGCCCCATGAGTTCCAGATGGGCTGGAGCGAGGTCCTGCCACCCCCGCCCTCCCCACCGGCTGCTGCTCTCGCTGTGCTTCCCATCTGCGGGGGGAGGGCCCCGGCCCCGGCCTGCCCGCCCTCTGCCCCCAGCCCGCTCGCTCAGGGCCACCTGGCCGCCCCCTTCTTCCTCGTCAGCCACGCTCCATTCAGGCCTCTCCTGCTCTGTAACTAAGGGTCACCATCTTTCCTGTGCTCGGATGGAGGTGGGAGACAGCTGGGCTTTTCTCCCCTAACCCACCACCCTCCTGCTCTTGGGGAGGATTCTTGGGACCCGTGGTGGGTGCCCACGCAGTACTCACCCGCCTTCCCTGCCCGGCCCTGCTCTTCAGGCCTGTTGGCCACTTCTCTCCGAGGATCCCTACGCCACAATGCAGTCAGCAGGCACCTGGCCACGACAGCTGCCCACCTCCCATCCACGTAGGCCACTTCTTCCTGGCAGCTTGCCGCATCCCCCCCCCCCCACCCCCCGCCCAGAGAAGACTGGCCCTGGCCCTGTGTGCCCTGCTCAGGTCCTGCCAACCAGTGCCCAGCCCAGCAGGGCCTCAGCCCTTGGCCACCACAGAGGGAAAGGTTCCAGTGCCCTGGGATCACCCTGCCCAGCGTTGGGTCTCCCCACATCCACCGTGAGTCTGTGGTCCCTGAGGACAGGCTCCCCTCACCACCAGGATATCCCTTTCTTCTGCAATAAGCCATTCCCTTGGCGTGACATACCCCACCCAGGAAGATAGCTACTGGCCCAGCCGCTCTGAAGGAAATGTAGTTTACCTGCAGAATTTCATTAGTTTCATAATTGTGTTTCTCCCTGGCAATGGGAAATGAGTAGGCAGGTGAAAGTGTGGCAGGGCTGGTAGCCAGAGTTGCTTATATTCAAGGGCGCCTTACACCCTGCCCGCACCCTCATCCACTGCCCCCACCAGAGTCTCCCTTCTCCCTTCGGCCGATTGCTCTCCACATCGCATGTTGTCATGGGGCCTCCTGGAGAGGAGCCCAATCCAGGAGCACCAACGCAGGGTCATCCCTCCTCTCACTGACCCCTCCCAAGGGCCACGGAGGCCTCGGGGGCCAGGGCCAGGTGTCAGGGGTGGGAGTGGGGGACGGGAGGAAGGGAGGATTGGGGGAGGGAGGCATGGGGGAGGGAGACATTCAGCTTGGGCTTTCCTCTCCTGAATAAACCATTGATCACTCACTTCTTTGTACTGAACCTCCATTTCCCTCATTCTCACCGGAGGGACTAGCTGCAGTTCTTCTGAACCCACTTTTTCCACCTCTGATGAGTATGTGGTCATCTCCTTTCTTCCCCCCAGAAGACATGGTTCCTCTTGGCCTCCCTCCCACCCCTCCCCATCCCACCAGAGTCCCTAGTGGGCAGTGCTCCCATCCGTCCCCACCCCATCTGAGTCCCTAGTGGGCAGTGCTCCCACCCCTCCCCACCCCTACCTGAGTCCCTGGGGGGCAGTGCTCCCACCCCTCCCCACCCCCACCTGAGTCCCTGGTGGGCAGTGCAGGAGACTAGACCTTCCTGAAGTGGCCTGGTTAACGCTGAGCAGAAGGGAGGACAATGGGGTGGGGTCCGGGGGATCGCCGGCACACCCTGAGGGCTGGGAGAGCTCAGAGCCTCCAGCCAGCCTATCCCCAAGGCCCCAGGGGGAGCAGGGCCCACAGGCGGGCATGGAGGCCAGGCAGAGGCTTCAGACCTGAGAGTCTTCTTAGTAGAAGGAGGGCTTCTTGGGCTGAGGAGCCCAGAGCTGAGACTTGGCAGGGAAGCCTGGCTTCTTAGGGTAGTGTCATCCTGAGCTTGGGCCATGGGGAAAGGAGAGAGGCCTTCCAGTCCCTGGGGACACGGAGAGGCCTGGAGAGGCAGTCAGGGAAGGCTCCCTGGAAGAGGCAAGCAAGACAGAAGGAAGCATAACTTGGCAGGGAAGGAAAAAAGTGCAAGAAAATTACATCCACCTCTTCTCTGGTATGGCTGGGAGCCCCCTGGCCCCTCCATTTTCATGTCCCTCTTTGCTCCCCACCAGGGCCCAAACAACACTGAGGGAGAAGCCCCACCCACATCAGGAAAACAGCCTCAGTGAGCTCCCTGCTGGTCCGTCATGGAGGGGCAACCCCTGCTCCCCTCCCTGCCCTGCGGGACCAGGCAGCCTTGGGAGGCCGGCCAGCAGCCAGACTTCCCAGAATGGGGCTCCTTGAAATCAGGGGAGATGGATAAGAGGGGGACAGAGAGGAAAGAGGGAAAGGAAGGAAGGGAGAACCTTCTGGCATCATCAGGAAGGAGAGCCGACCGCCAGAGAGATCTTCTGCCATCTGGCGCCCCTCCTTGAGGTCTGGGGGCCCAGTGTCCCCAGGCTCAGCTGCTGCTCCCTGCAGTCCCGGGGCTGATTCCATGAGCAGTGCCCCCGAGGAGTGTCCCCTGCCCAGTAGGTCCATCTCAGTGGGCACCCAGTGCCCCCCAGCCTCCCCTCCCCACTTTCTTTAGGACCTGCCCTCCCTACGGACGTGATGGTAAGGAGAGCCACTGCCCTGGGCCTCAGGGACACCCAGATTGTCTGAGAAAGGCCCTGACTGCCCAGTTTGGGCCCTTGCCCAAGCCTGCCAGCTGAGGGGAGGGGTCCTGGCCCCCGGTCCTGCTGAGAGCCATGGCGCAGCTGGGGCCCTGTGAGTCCGAGGCCTGGATCTCCCTGGGAGCGGCCGCTTGCAGCCTGGAGGCCGGAAAGGCAGGAAAAGAGAGGGCAGCAGGGTCCAGAGGCCCTGGCCCTCTGCTGGGCCTGGATGGAGCACCATGCTCCCCCACCATTACCGCTGGAGCTGTGATTATAAAGCAATCAAGGGAATCCTTTCCACTTCTTAGAAAGCCTCCCTCCTCAGCGTGAGTGAAAGCATGGGGACTAACTCAGGCCCCAAGTGGCTCAGGGAACAGAGGAGGCGTCTCTCCACAGAAAGGGAGAGAAGCAAGACTCTGCTTCTATTCTAGTTCCTCTGAGGCCCATGCTCCCCTATGTCCTGGCCTCACCCATTCTGGGCCTCAGGTGGTTCCGAGGATGCTGTGGGTAGCCTGTGGGCACAGTGGTGAGGACCCCCGGGGTCTGGGCTGGATAAAGAGGGAGCAGGTAGACAGGCTGGGCAGCGGAGATTTCCTGATTTGTCACTTTGGGCTGTGTGGTCTGCTTGCCCTCTCTGGTCCTGACCTCCCCCTCTATGAAAGCGAAAGTGAAAGTCACTCAGTCGTGTTTAACTTTTTGCGATCCCATGGACTATACAGTCCATGGAATTCTCTAGGCCAGAATACTGGAGTGGGTAGCCTTTCCCTTCTCCAGGGGACCGTCCCAACCCAGGGATTGAACCCAAGTCTCCCACACTGTGGGCAGATTCTTTACCAGCTGAGCCACAAGGGAAGCGCATCTATAGAAGGAGATGTTTTCACTGGATCATTCCTGAGGTCCTCTCCCAGCTCTGCTAGTCTGTGTGGCAAAGAACACAGAGAAAAGTGGTTAGAAGCGACTGGAAAATGCAGCTTGGTCCCAGGTTGGGGCTCTGTGATCAGGACTGGACTCCCAACTCCCCAAGGCTCCCCTAACTCAGCCAGCTGCCCCACTTCACCTTTAGATCTGACTATAGGGAGTTTGGGGCATCTCCAAAGAGAGGCCTCCCCTGTTCAGAAGGTGGGGAGACTAGGACCTTAGAAGCGTTGAGCTCTTCTCTGGGCCTGGATCATCAGGACCCACCAGAATATCAACTCCGTGGAGTTTTGTTCTCCTGGAGGAATGGGATCCTGTGGACAGGACTTGGGGGCTGAGAAGCAGCTGTCTGGGGGAGAGGGAATGGCAGTGGGGGTGAAAGAAACAGAAGAGGAGTTGGGGAGACGTCCACGGAAGAGGGGATCTGGGATGCGCCATTGTATGGGGAACAGAGACTGGGGCTCCTGAGTTTGGAGTACAGATTTTGGAGCTGGACTGTACTGCTCACCAGCTGTGTGACCTTGGCGAGCTCCCTGGCCTCTGGGAAGGTAAATCCCATAAGGGTGTCTTACAGGATTCCCTGGTGGCTCAGATGGTAAAGAAACTGCCTGTAATGCAGGAGACCCAGGGAGCAGGAAATGGTTACCCACTCCAGTATTCTTGCCTGGAGAATCCCATGGACAGGGGAGCCTGGCGGGCTACAGTCGGCGGGGTCACAGAGTCGGACATGACTGAACAACTCACACACACACACACACACACACACACACACACACACACACAGGATTGTTGGGAATGTGTGAAAAGCACCTGGGACAGCAAGTGCTCAATAAATGATAATATGATTATTGCTGTCCAGTCAACATCCAAGCTAGGTTTTCTGGTTCTTTTAACCTTCCGCCGCCATTGGACGGGAGAAAGCAGTGAGCCATTGCGCATTTGCCCGGACTCCTTTTCAGCCCCAGAAGCAGCCCCAGGGCTCCATGCAGTTCAAGGAATGGCCGGTAGGTGACAGCATTTCACCACAGTTAATGGGCAGCAAGCCTCCCTCCCCTAGCCCTGCAGTCGGGACTGGCCCCACAAGGGGAGCCCCTTTCTTGCCTCTTTCTGCATTAGTCAAGTAGACCCTGTAGTCTTAGGCTGTGGAACGTGATGACAGGTGAGCAGGAAGAAGGGGCTTGCTTCATTCCACCAAACCCTGTCCAGCCTGGCTTGAGGTTGTAGTGTGGTGCACGGGGTGGGTCTCTTCTATGTGGGCGCTGCTGCCCTTGGGTTGGCTCTGTGGGCCTCAGGAAGGGGGCTGAGTGGGAAAGTAAGAGCCCTTGAAATCCAAGGTGAGAAAAAATGGAGAGTCTGCCGATTGCAAAACCCCTCAACATCTGTCATCCTCAGATTTCCCTCACATGGAATGGCGGGACTTGAACCTTCCTCCTGGTCGACTAGGCAGGGAGGGCAGAGACCCCCAGGAATAACTCTGGGGAGGAGTGAGCCCTTGGAGGTGAGTTCCTGCCCTCTCCTCATCTTCCCACCAAACCCTCAAATCGCCTCCCAGGAGTGACCCAGGCAGGTTTATCTTTCTGAGTAGTGACTATTGAGTTTGAAAATGAACAGTTGTTCAGCCACATAAACAAGAGAGATAAACGCTAATTGCTGGGTGGATGTGCCAACTTCTGGTTCCTAATTCATCACCTCGCCATGCTGAGGCTAAGAAGCGGCAAAGGAAGGGGGAAGGAGCCGGGGCCAGGACTCTGGGGACAACTAGACACTCTTGCAAGAGGATGTGTCAGTGGGTGGTGGGAGCCAGGACCCCCTCCCCCGAGGATGAGAACAATGCTCTGGGTCCCTGAGGCTCTCCAGGGAGGACAAAGAGCTGGGCGAGGGAGGGTGGGGAGGTCTTTGGCTAGCTCGTGGTTATTAGGATATTAATCCTGAGTGGACTGATAATTTATTTCCCCACTGGTCTTGCAGTTGGCCTTGGGGAGCAAACTGTATTTCTCTGAGGTTGGTTCCATCCTCATGTCAAGAGTCTCAGTGGACTGCAAAGCCTGCTGCTGATTGGCAACTTGCAGAAGACGGATCTGGCAGTTGGAGGCATGGGACTCCCGATTATTCTTCAAGAAGTGAGGCTGTGGGTCTTTGGTGGCTTAGGTGGGGACCTGTCTAGGGGGCTGGGGGATCTGGGCTAGATGACTTGAGTCCAGGATTGAGTCTGCACTCAGGCCCAGGTGAGAGCAGAGGGGTGGGAAGGGGAATTGGTGTGGCAGCAGGACTCGCTCATTCCCAATATTTGAGGCATCTCAACATCCTGGTCCTCTATGTTCTCATCTGTAAAATGGGGCTAGTAATTACAACCACTCGTGTGTTTTGTGAGGATTAAATGAAAGGAAGCAAACAGAGGGTTGCCCCAGTTCCTGGCACCTCATCCCTCGATAAAGAAATGCTCTAGGAGTGACTGTCGGGCCTTTGCAGTCCTTTTCGGACGCTGATTTCACCGCTGGTGGTGGCAGAATTCAACCTCACCATTCCACAGGAGGGCCTGCCCGTCCCTCAAGACCACCCACTGAGGTTCCTCGGCATGGGATGGGCCTGGACCCTTCCCGCCCCGAGTGCGTATGCAGCCACAGGTCCTTCCACAGTACCTAGCAGAGAAGGCAGCCTGAGAGAAGGATGAAGGCTGATGCGTCTCCTCCCAGTGTGAGGGGCCGGCCGCTACATGCACGGGTGGCTGGGGTAATTAATTTACACATTTCATCCTGCTTAAACTAATAAACTTCTATATCCTCCTTCTCCACTGAGCCCGAGCCTTCGCAATGGGCCTGCCAGAGACGTCATTCTGGCCTCGGGGAAGCTGTGGTGGTCCCCACTGCCATCCTGTGGGCTGGACCCAAGGCTTGGAGGCCTTGTGCCCACACTTCTGAGCACGCTGGTCCAGGTCAGCCTCAGAGGCGGTCTTGGAGCACCCAGGCAACCTCGTGCCCATCTGGAAATAAAGGGGGGAAAGGGAGTCCCTCCCTGCAGCCTCACAGACTCCCCAGCCTGAAGATGCAGGATCTGGTACAAAGATGACTAGGCACAGGAAGACATCCTCTGAGCAGGGATAAGAAAGAGCTTCCAAGAAAGATGGTGAAGATAGTGTAAGGAGATTGTTCTGCTGTTTCGTTAAGAAAGGCAAAGACACAGAAGCATATTTGCTGGCATGATAAAGCCTGGACGTGTTCACAGGGGAATGGCCACCCCCAGGGAGGAGCTGGGCTGAAAGGCAGACGGAGGAAGACTTTTGCCCTCATCTTTCTGTACCTCTTGAGTCTTGAGCATTGCGAATGCATCACATATTCGGAAAACATCAGCCGTTCAACAACAAACATAGTATAAAAACGCCAGTTCATATCCAGCATATTTGTTGGTTATCCCTGTGTGCCTGGGAGTGTGGGAGGGTAAATCACAATGGTCCCTTCAAAGATAGGGTAGAAAGCAAAGAAAGTCCTGAGTGATGACTGTGGTGAATGGAATGCCCTTGGGCTCACAGAGGAACCCCAGTGGGTAGTTTGGGAGCATCCTGGACAGCTTCCTGGAGGAGGGGAGCTTGAATCATTTTGAAGGTAGTGTAGAAGTTTTTATTTTTTTTTCAAGATTTTTTAATGTAGATCATTTTAAAGTCTTTATTGAATTTGCTGCAATATTGCTTCTGTTTTGTGTTTTTTTGGCTACAAGCCATGTGGGAATCTTAGCTCCCTGACCAGGGATCGAACCTGCATCCCCTGAACTGGAAGGCGAAGTCTTACCCACTGGATCGCCAGGGAAGTCCCAAGGTTGTATAGGAGTCAATCACAGTGGAGATGGAGAGGGGAGGGATGGGCTGGATGGGGTTGAAGTGTGAGTTCCTATTATGATGGCAAAACTTGGTGTGCATTTGGGCCGTAGCGTTCCCATCTATAGCCCGGGAAGAATCTGCACAGGGAGGCAGTAAACACAGCAATGCCAGCCCCTAGAATGTCAGTGATCACTGACCCCTCGCCGTCCCAGAGCAGAAGTTGTAGGATCCAGGTCTGTGCCGGCTGCTGCTTCACAGAGAGGCCGTCTCGTTAGCTGAGGACGGCGGGCCAACTCCTTCCGGCGTCTTCCCCTTACTTACGGATTCCACTTGTATGCTCCGATTCCAAATCCTGCAGGATTTAATATCCACTCTGTAATCTACTGGCACCAATAGGCATTATCTAACTAAACCTTAAATTGAAAATGCTAGGCTTCCATTTTCCCCACGCCGTGGGGAGAAGTCAGGGCTCTCCTCTTCTGGTGTAATTGACTCCGGCACTAATTAAAGTGCTGTCTGTGCAGGCATACAGCCTGCCCCCCGCCCCCCCGAAACACCCCAAAACACAGCACAGGATGACCTGGCCAGGAGGGGTACTGGGCTGACAGTCTAGGGGCTACAAGTTCATCCCTGTGTCTACCCCAAGTATCACTTGCTTTAAGCCTATTTCATTTCCAGCTCAGTAGCTGTGTGGAGAAGGCAATGGCAGCCCACTCCAGTACTCTTGCCTGGAGAATCCCATGCACGAAGGAGCCTGGTAGGCTGCAGTCCTTGGGGTCGCTAGGAGTCGGACACGACTGAGTGACTTCCCTTTCACTTTTCTTTTTCGTGCATTGGAGAAGGACATGGCAACCCACTCCAGTGTTCTTGCCTGGAGAATCCCAGGGACAGGGGAGCCTGGTGGGCTGCCGTCTATGGGGTCACACTAAGTTGGACACGACTGAAGCGACTAAGCAGCAGCAGCAGCAGCTGTGCTGGCCATTCACTCACTCACTCACTTGCTCGATCGTTCCTGCGTCTATTAGGCACTTATGGCAGGCACAGAAGTGGAAGATGCTGACACACAGTCAGCCTCTTCCCATCATCACCCCTCTTTTGTTGTGACAACCTCATATAATGCCAATTTCCAGGCCACACCAGTTCATAGAAGAACCCAGGGGGAGGGGGAAGAAGAATAGCTAACGTCACAGATGCTATTCTTCACCAGACATGAGATCACTCTTTTTAAAAAAAAATTAAGCTTTTAATTTTGAGACACTTGTAGTTTCATGCGCAGTTGTGAGAAATGATAACAGAGAGAGCCCTGTGCCTTGTATCCAGTCCCCCTACTGGTAGCATCCTGCAAAACCCTTTTACATTAAGGATACCGACAGGGACATGGTCAATATAGAGAGCATCTCCGTCAGCAAAAGGATCTTTACTGTTTCCCCTCATAGGCGCCCTCATCTCCTCCTTTCTCCCTCTTCTCTGACCCCTGCCAACCCCTGACCCATTCTCATTTCTATCATTTTGGTATCAGGAGTGTCAAATGAATGGAATCGTAGAGTGTGTCATCTTGTGGGCTTGGCTCTGAGGATTCATTTAACCCTCATAGCACTTCGGCGACATTAGCATCCCCATTCCATTCCACAGAAATGCAAGTTGAGGTCAGGGCAGTGAGTAACCTGGGGGTCCTCCTGTCCCCCAAGCCTGCCTCTCAACTAATACTGACCTGCAGGAATTGTTTGGAAACGATGGCCCTCCCATCTGCCCATGTCAGGGGAGCTCCCTCCACATTCAGGACACAGCAAGCGGTCCGGGCCTTGGATCCTTGGGTGTCGTGGTCCTAGCCTGTCCAGCGCAGCCTGAATTCTCAAGGGCAGCCCACCCTGGGACCCCTGAAGAGACAGAGGTGAGGCTCCCTCCTTGTCTCGTCTGGAGGGGCTGGCGGAGGGGCTCAGGTGCACTGTCTGCCTGACTGCATGACAGGCAATTGCAATGCCCAGAGGAGTGCGTGTGTAGAGGGCTTATGCACACAAGTCACCCCCACCCTGGCCCCAAGGCTGTCTCAGGCTCAGAGCCCGAGATTGGGTCTCACGGCCCTCTGGTTGGGTCAGCCTTGGGGCCACGAAGGGTCAGCTCCAAATCAATGTCACTCGCAGAGCTAACCAAGCGTGGGATTGCTCAGCTTGCTAGAGTGTGAGCGGCTGCCCGCCCCACGTGCACCCCATCCCACCAGCCAGCCACAGGCCCCTCTGGCTCTCACCTCGATCTTGTGTTTGCTTTAACCCGACCTGGTCTCAAAGCCCCGGCTCCCACATCACTGTCGACAAGGGCCTCATCTCCCTGTGGAGGCCTCAGCTGTTGGTTCCTGGGGAGGGGAATCTGGCTTTCTCTGCATCCAGTGGGAGGGCTGGACAGGCCAGTAGGAGTGGTCACTCCCCAGACTCAACCCCGGGGCCAGGGGGCAGGGCTGGGGCTCACCTGTGAGTATCTGAATGCCAGAGGGAGGGGATTGGAGTCAGCAGTGGTCCACACATCAGGAGTCTGCTGCAGAGCAAAACCAGGGCCAGTGCGAGAGGTTGTGATGAGGGCCAGGCAATTGTTATTCAAAGAAAGAAAGAATTTGCGGTAACTAGGAATCTCCAACAGTAGAGCAGAAAGCTTTGTCAGTAGTGAGGTCCCTGTTAGCGGGGGCATGTATTCATTTATTCATTTAACCCACGTTGATGGTGTACCTTGGAAAAGCAGTACATCGCTGTGGCTCTCAGCTCTAGAGTCCTGCAGTTCTGGGCTCTCCCCAGCCTGACACTGATGACACCATAGTCTTGAGCAAGTTGTGCCTCTGTGGCCTCCCCTGCAAAATAGGAATAATAGCCATTCCTTACCTATCTCAGTGGGAAAACTGTACAGAGCCTCAGCTCCAGTACCATTCGAGCACCAGCTAAACACAAGTGCGCTATTTTCCAGGTGCCATTACCTCTATTCTATAGATGAGTTAAATAAACTCTCTGCTCCTCAGTGCCTGAGTGGAGACTTGAGCCCAAGTTGATCTCATTTCAGAGCCCACGGTTGTCCCCCTGGACCTTAAAGCTAGGCCTGGTTAGCTGTTCAAATCTGAGATGGAAGGACTGATATCTGGAATATATAAAGAAGCTTAACTCCACAAGTTAAAAAAGAAAAACAAAAAAACCCAATTAGGGACTTCCCTGGTGGTCCAATGGTTAAGAATCTGCCTCGTAATGCAGGGGACACCAGTTTGATCCCTGGTCAAGGAACTAAGATCCCATATGCCGTAGAGCAACTAAGCCTGCATACCACAACTAGAGAGTCCGTGTACACAACGAAAGGTCCTGCATGATGCAACAAGGATCCAGAGTGCCACAACTGAGACTCAGTGCAGCCAAATAAATTTTTGAAAAGACAGACCAATTAGAAAGTGGGCAAAGTATCTGAATACATATTTCTCCAAGGAAATACACATGGCCAGTAAGCATGTGAAGAGATACTCAACACGGTTAGTCATCAGGGAAACACAAATCAAACACACAATGAGATACTGCTTCACACCCAGGACGGTGATAATTGAAAAGACAGACAATAGTAGCAAGTGTTGTCAAGGAGATGGAGTATTAGAACCTCATACACTGCTGGTGGGCTTCCCAGGTAGTACTGGTTGTAAAGAACCCACCAGCCAATGTAGGAGACATAAGAGATACAAGTTCAATTCCTGGGTCAGGAAGATCCCCTGGAGAAGGAAATGGCAACCCATTCCTGTATGCTTGCCTGGGGAATCCCATGGACAGAGTAACCTGGCAGGCTACACTCCATGGGATCGCAAAGAGTTGGACACGACTGAAGCGATTTAGCATGCACACTGCTGGTAAGAGTGTGAAATGGTGCAGCCACTTTGGAAAACAATCTGGAAATTCCTCAAATGGTTAAACAGAGAATTACCATGGCTTAATGGTAAAGAACCTGTCTGCCAATGCAGGAGACTTGGGTTCGATCCCTAGGTCGAAAAGATCCCCTGGAGAAGGAAATGGCAACCCACTCCAGAATTCTTGCCTGGAGAATCCCAGGGACAGAGAAGTCTGGTGGGCTGCTGTCTATGGGGTCACACAGAGTCGGACGTGACTGAAGCGACTTAGCAGCAGCAGCAGCAGTAGCAATTAAACAGCAACAACATCATATAACCCAGCAATTCCACTCTCAGGTATACACTCAGGAGAATAGAAAACATACATCCACACAAAAACTTGTATGCTAACATTTATAGCAGCTTTATTCATTGCAGTTAAAGGGTAGAAACAAGCCAGCTATTACTGTGTGTGTCCCAGCAACATCATCCAGCCGTGAAAGGAATGGGGTCCTGACACGTGCTACCACGTGGAGGAACCTCAAAAACATTAGGTTAAGTGAAAGAAGTCAGTCACTAAAGTCCACCTAGTATGCAATTCTCTTCCTACAAAAGTCCAGAATAAGCAAATCTGTGGGGACAGAAAGTAGGTTAATGGTTGCTTAGGGAGTTGAGTGGGGCTGAAGGGATGGGGGGTAATGGCTAAAAGGTACGAGTTTTCTTTTTGAGATGATGAAAATGTTCTAAAGTGAGCTGTGGTGATGTTTGCACACGTTTGTGAATAAACTAAATAAACCATTGAACTGTAGACTTTACATGGGCGAATTATAAGGTATTTGGGTTGTGTCCCAACAAAGTTGTTCAAAAAAAGAGAAATAAATCCATAGGAAAAAAAATCTGAGGCTGAGCTGTGAGGTATGGGTGGAGACAGAGGCTGGGGAGTTGCTAATGCAGACGGTGGTGGTGGGGCTGTGACCTTGCTCAGAAAGAATTTCCCAAGGGATGGATGATGGCCCCTGGGGGAGTGCCTTCATGGGGGAGGGCTGGTGAACCATTGGGAGGTGTCAGGGCAAGGGAAGGGCTTAGCTGGTGACCTCTGGCAGCCCTCAAACCCTCTAGCAGGAGGGTCAGCGTTGGGTGAGGGGAGCTGGGGTTCTGATGCAGTGCCCACAGTCCTGAGGAGCAGTGACTCTGCCCATCCATTTATTTCCACGTGGAGGTCATCACCGAAGAAGTAACCTTGTGCAAAGGGACAGAACTTGACCCAGTCAGTGTCCCACCAGTGGAGCGCAATGCTGGTAGGACGAGTTCAGAGGCAGTGGACCTCTCTGACCCCAGGCTCCTTATCCAGGAGTCTGGGGTGGTCATTTCTCCTTCCTAGGGTTGCCCTGTGTGAAATTAGATGCTGTGTTGAAAGCATCCAGTAAGAGTTCCAGTGTTGGGTGAAAGCTGATCTCAGCTGGTCTTGGCATCAACCCTGTGGGTAGATGGGGCAGGTATCCCATGAGGTGTCCCAGAGGCCATGCGTTGTGGTGACTCGTCTAAGAACAGATCGCCAAGAGGGAGTGCAGAACGGAATCCTGCATCCAGAATGCCTTGTGCTTGACAGAGCAGCAGGGCTGACACTGTGCATGAATACTGTGGAATGAATGCTCTCATTTCACCTCCAAGACAAGTTTCTGCGTAAGTAGGATGGGTATCACTAGCCCTATCTTTTTTTAAAAAAAATTATTTATTTATTTATGATTGTGCTGAGTCTTCCTTGCTGCACAGGCTTTTCTCATTGTGGTGAGCAGGGACTACTCTCCAGTTGTGGTGTGAAGGCTTCTCACTGTGGTGGCTTCTCTGGGTGCAGACACAGGCTCTAGGGCACAGGCTCAGTAGCTGTGCATGGGCTTAGTTGCATTGCAGCATGTGGGATCTCCCTGGATCGAGGATTGAACCCCTGTCTCCTGCACTGGCAGGTGGATTCTTTTACCTCTGAGCCACCAGGGAAGCCCGAGCTCCATGTGATAGGTGGGAAAACTGAGAGTCAGGGACAAGTCTCCAAACATCATTCAGAGCACCGGACCCCTGCTAGCTTTAGGCCAGCCACACCCATGCTCCTGGAGCCTTCCACACTCCAAGATGCAGCAGATCAAAGGCCTTGTGATGAAAATGGAGCCCGGGGGAGGTGACTAGGATGGAGGAGGCTGAGAGGTGGGTCTGTGCTGGGCTGAGTGTGGGAGGCTCTGCAGCCCCCTGTGTGGACCCCTCCTCCTCTCCCTGCTCAGGTGGGAGGGAAGGGACAGACGGCTTCACCAAGAGGGAAGGTGGCTGCACATTAAATGCGAATCGCACAAGCACTCTTGATAAACAGCAGGTAGCCCCGCTCCTGCCAGCTAACAGGATTAATCTAAATGCACACAGACGCAGCTGGGCAAAATCAAAACACAGAACCCAGACTAAATTACACCGCTTAATGGCGGGGCCCTCGGAACCTCCAAACATGTCACCAAACTTACTCGCCTGCTGCAGGGGTAAGGGTGGCAGGAGAAGACCGCATGTGATGCTGGCACATGGCACAGGGCTCAAAGGGACTGTGGAGGAGGGACCAGGGGTCAGGGCACTCAGGTAGCCATGGAGGGAGACAGGGCTGTCTCCATGGATCCATAGCCTCGGTGGCATATCCTGGAAGCCTGCGGCAGCCACCAGTACTGAAGAAGAGGGACGGGCCCCGATGCTTCTGTGACCAGCATCCCACTTGTCGGTCCTGCCTGATGAGAGACCTGCCTCCGGGAACCTGACCCCAGGGCATCCACACAGAGAGGGCTGGGGACCTCTGCCCAGTGGTCTGGCATCTTGGGCCTTCTTCTAGCCTCCACAGTGAGGGGCGGGAGAGGAAGGGGAACTCAACCAGGTAACCGCATTCAGTCCCCACTGTGGCTACTCTAATCTCACTTTCCAGATAAGGAAACTGAGACAGAGTTAGGTTTCAGATCTGCTGGCATCCAGAGTCTATGCTCTTGCGTGGCTCCAAACTTCCTCCTCCATCTCTGATGGCTTTGATGAGGTGCTGATCTGTCCCAGGTCTGCCTTGGGCTCAGGTGGGCTCCAAGAAGCTACTTAAGTCCCCAGGCTCTAGAGCCCACTTCCTCTGCTTCAGCTCAGGACACCCACCACCTTAGTGATGTCTTCTGGCTGCCCAGTGAAACCAGTTGCTATGGGCTTCCCAAGCCTCCATGGGGAGGGGACTCAGGAAAATGAGAAAAGCTGTGAAAATGACTTTCTGGGTCCCTCACCCTGGAGAGAACCGGGAGGGTCATCATATCCATCTCTTGGCCAATGAGTGGCCAGCAACACCCCCACCCCACACCCTGCCATTTCTTAAATCTTAGGAAGAGTAAATCCACTGCTCATGTAAACTGAGCACTAACTCTCTTCTGGGAGCTTTGCCAAGCCCTTTGAATCCATCCTGACTCCAAATGTGCCCAACGACCCTAGCGGGTGGGTACTGTCTTCATTATAACAAGGAAGTGGCACAGACCCCCTGTGCCAGTGACCCAGATCCCCACGTCCTGTGGTCTCTCCCTTCCCAGGATTCAGTCACGTTCACCGGGTTCTCCCGTGTGACCCACAGAAAGGGCGAGAGTTGGGGTGCAGTTTCTGCTCTGCCCAGCTTCCTGGTTCCATTGCCCTGGGGCAGCCTGGGGCTGCTTTGAGCTGGGAGTTCCTGGTTTGTAAAACAAGAAGAAAGTCCTCCACCTTACCGGCATTGCTCCTGTATTGTGGGAATCACGGGAGAGAAATACACCCTGCTTTTCATGCTGTGAGGCACTATATAAATGTTAGTTATTGTTCCACACCCCAGAGCAGGCTTGTTCCAGAGCTCTGCACGAAGTATTTTTATTAATACTGCTAGGGATGAGAATCGCTAGTAATATTCTCATGGCTTGTCCACATACCTGTGCACGGAGACCTCAGTGTCCCCAGGACACAGCCTCTGCCCAGGGCCTCAGAGGAAGGGATCCCGCTTCACATTTTGCAGTGGGGTAAATGAAGCCCCCCACCCCTCCCTCCAGCAAGAACAAAGAGTGGCCGGAGGTAACCCAGGCCTCCCAAGGAAAGGACCTTCTTTGCGCTAACGATCTCCTTGGAGCTGTGAGGGCTCTCAGGCCTCCCCCAAGTGATTTGTGGCAGTATTGGGCAGAGCCTGAGCTCTGCACCCGCTTCCCTCCCAACTCCCTCTCTGTCTCCGCCCCCTTCTATTTGCACTCTCACCTGTTTCTCCCACTACAGCCTCCCCTCTCACTGGTTCCCCCTCCCTGAGTTGCCCAAGGCTGAGCTAGGCCTAATTTCAGCTCCTTTCAGGGCCTGACCTGTCACTAGCAGCTGGGAGAGATCCGAGGGTGCCAGGAGAGCTGCCCTGAGGCCCTTTGTGGAAAAGGAAGAAGGAGCCCTGGAAGCTTCTGTTCCTGTCACCTGTCCCATGGCAGGACCTGCTCCGAGCCTCACTCTGTGGCCCACATGGTCCTCATCCCCAGGGCTGATAAAGCCTGGACATCAGGAAGGGGCAGAGCTACAGACCCAGGTGTGGAGATCTTGGGGCTCTGCCACCAGCGGTAAGGCACTGGCAGCAGCAATGCAGATTCCAGGTCCTACTGGGAAGGGAAATCCAGGAGGAGTGAGCTTCTAGACTGAGTCAAGGATGGAGGCTAGAAAAGACATTGAATCCTTCTTCCCAAGCTTCCATCAAGGCCAATGAAGCAGGAAACCAAGGGCTTCTGGTAAGGCGAACCAGGACCATGAGGGGACAAAACTAAACAGCCAAATAGTAAATCTATGAAAGCCAAGAGTTTATTGTATAGTTAACTCATTTTCTAACATGGAGAAAATGGAAACTCAGAGAGGTTCTTTAACTTGCCTGAGATCACACAGCTCTGGGTTGGTGGGCTCTCCCTCTCGGGCACAGAAGCTAGGGTGTGGGCCACGCTCTGGCCAGCCCCTCACTCTCCCTGCTGCCGTCGTCCCTTACAGGGTCCCCATCCTCAGGAGGCCTGCTCTGCCCCTCGGCATCTGAGATGGGCAAAATCAGAGTGGCCGCACCCAAGGCTACAGTCAGCCTCCCTGGGGTTTAGGACTACACACTGCTGCTCTTTCCACGTCCAGGACCTAGGTGGGCCTGGGGAGTCTGGGGTGAGTCTGGCCTTGCTATCATCACTCTCATTTCTGGGGCCCAGAGGGTCAAGCAAGTATTTTGGAGGCACTGGTTGGTAGAGAAGGAACTTGGGGAACAAAACAGGATGCTGAGGACTTAAGGGGAAAGAGGACTGTCCTGCCAGCTGCAGCTGAGATTGCTGGGGGCTACCTCTCAACCCCTCTCTTGGCCCCGCTCTCATTTCTGAGACAATGAAACACTAGTGCATTAGGCCAGAAGGCCAGACCCTCCACCTGATTCCCTTTGACCTGATCCCCACATGCTAGCTTCACCACGAGCCCAGCCAAGGAGGCTGGCCCTGGCACATCTTTCATCCTGTGGACAAACATGCTATTTACGTTGATGGGCATGTGATTAACAGCCAATTTGTTAATCAACCACAGCCTATGCAACTTGGGTACGGCTGCCTCTCCGTGAAGATCCACCACTCCTGGCCTGGCAGATGGAGGAGCAGGTGGTGGCTACGGGAGTGTGGGCTTGAGGGTCCCTCACATCCACAGCCTCCATTGACCCTCTCTGCCCTGTGTGAAGCTTCCTCTGGATCCCCGGGCTTTCCACCACCAGCCCCTCATGCCATACCAGACACCCAAGGCCACCAGTTACCAGGATCCTTGGGCAAATCACTCACCCCTCTGAGCCTTACTTTCTCTATTTTTGGTCTCCCAGTTGGAAAGATGGGTGATTTCTGTGACAGCACCATACAGTCAATGGGGTACCTGAGCTGCTGGTATCAGCTCACAAGAGTCGATTGTTAAACTTTCAGTGATTTTTGCGAGCTAGTTGATAAACAGTCATTATTAAAAATTAAATTATATAAACTTACAATTAAACAAGTTGCAATAAACACAAAGGTAATAAGTACTCAAAACTCATTATTTTCTAATTATTTTACTATTATCTCTGCTCTTGAGGTTATTTTCATCGATCGTATCTGTATGTTGGAAATCCTGGTGTAATGACTCACTGCTAAGCATCTCTTCTCAACTCCACACCAGTGACATCATCTTGGTAGCCTGAAATTGGCCAGGGTGAGAGTATTTGCAACATGGAAACTGGAAAATGCCATAAAGTCAAGACTTCATTTATTGTTTTGTTATTTGTTTAGACTTAAAAACAGTGATGGAGAAAATTTTAATGATGCAGATTAAACCTCAAAGTACCATATGTGGTGTGTGTAGCTATTACATTGTAAATAGCACAAAAAATTGAGAAAATATTCTTTCAGTAATTGAAAACTATTATCTGATGCAGCAAAGAAATCACATCATTGCCGAAGGAATTTCCTGAAAATGTCTTTGTCATTTCACTTTCTTTTTACCCATTAATGTAAATGCAAATATCAACCAACATTCATGTGGGAACTACACTTGTTTGTCAATTACAACCATAGGTTGGCTATGGGTATAAGAGTTCTGCAATAATCAGCAGAAACCTATGAGGACCAATCGGCTATATGGAATTTACAATAAAATTTTATTATTATTTGTAATAATTTATTATTATTTGTAAAATATATGCAATGCACCCTTTATATCAGTAAAATCACAAACGCACACACAGTTGTTAAACCTTTTCCAGCTTGCCACTGACTGTACTCATGAGAGATACCCTCATTCCCTTCCTCCCCACTCCAGCTCAGGGACTTGAAAGGTGTCATCAGCATTTACTAGCTGTACCAGATGTGAAGGAAGGAGCTAGAGCTTGGCTTTCTCATCCTCCTCCACAGCCCCCTCCAAAGGAGATCAACTCCTAGTTTTTGCCCCAGGAAAGAAGATATCCTTTCCAGAGAGCAGAAGGACTCAAGAACCTGGAACTTTGCCTGCTCACCTTCTGGGGGAGGGTCTCCACCTGTTGACTGACTCCCTCTGAAACCAGACCTCTGACACTACCTTGGGCACAGCCACCATCATCTCTGTCTAGATTTTGACAAGAGCCTCCTAACTGGTCTTTCCATTTCTGTCTTTGCTCCCTTTACAGTCTGTTCTCAACAGAGATCCAGAGGGACCCTCATGATCAGATCATGTCCCCTGTCCCGCCCCCCACCATGGCTTCCCTTCACATCTTTTTTTTTTTTTAACTAGGGTATAGTTGCTTTACAACGTGTTACTTTATGCTGTATAACAACAGATATGTATGTATTCATATATTCCCTCCCTCTCGATCCTCCCTCCTGCCGCCCACCCCCCACCCCACCCCCCAAAGCACCAAGCTGAGCTCCCTGTGCTATACAGCAGCTTCCCACAGCGATCTGTTTTACACATGGCAGTGCACATATATCAATCCCAATTTCCAGGTTCATCCCACCCCACCTCACCCGTTTCCTCACGTGGGTTCCCTACATCTGCATTTTATTCCTGCCCTGCGAATAGGTTCATCTATACCATTTTTTAGATTCCACACACACATGTTGATAGATGATATTTGTTTTTCTCTTTTTGACATACTTCATTCTGTATAACAGATTCTAGGTCCATCCACTTCTGTACAAATGACCCAATTTCATTCCTTTTTATGGCCGAGTAATATTCCACTGTGTATATGTACCACATCTTCTTTACAGCGGCCCAGCATGATCCAGTTCCTGCAATACCATCTCCCATCTCCTGCCTCTCTGCCCTTCCTCACTCTCTCCACAACAGCAGAGCTAACTTGTGTGGTTCTTTGTGCTCATCAGGCACCTCTCCTCCTAGCAACTTTGCACTGGCTGTTCCCCATCTGGAATGCTCTTTTCCACACATGTGCTTGTCTAGCTCCTTCTCCTCCTTTAAGTCCACTCCAATCTCACCTCCATATCAAGGCTTTCCTGGATTCAACATGCTCACTTGCTCCCACCCCAATATACCTGACTGCTCTTCCCTTGATCGATTTTTAATTTTTTCATAGTGTTTCTCACCTTGTAATACACTAATTTCCTTATTACATCTGCAATGGAAATTGAGTGTCATGAGGGCAGAGAGCTTTGTCTGCTTCATTCACTGATACACATACTCCCCAAATAGTACCTGCCATAAGATAGGGGTCAGTAAATATTTCTGAAAAAAATTCTTTGTGGGAGGAAGGGTAGCTTCTCAAAGGAGTCAATGCAAGAGCAGACAACCTTTCCTTTCTTGACTGATGTGGGGATGGGAGGCCGGCCTGACTCAGCACAGCCCGGCTTCCCAGCTCATCTCCTAAATCAAAGCCTGTCTGGGGCCCTGAATCAGTCAGGATTCTCCAGAGAAATGGAACCAATAGATACTTATATAGCTAAAGGTGTGGATGACTCAAGGGACCTGAACGTGAGCAAACTCTAGGAGATGGTGAAAGGCAAGGAAGCCTGGTGCACTACAGTCCATGAAGTCGCAAAGAGTCAGACACAACCAAGCAACTGATTAACAACAACTCATCTCACAGCTTTAAGGCTCCAATGAGAAAATACTTTGTCAAATATAAAGCATTTTGCAAGCCCGAGGTATTCATCTTGCAAACTCACTCCTACTCATCTCTGACAACTGCTATCTCTGCCAAGGGAAGGGTTAAACCCACCTTCTTATTTATTCACTTTCTCATGTCCTAAGAGAAAGAGTGTGGGACAAGGCATACAATGGGCCAGGGGCTTTGAAGACAGAAGCAGTAACACTTATATTTGAGAGACCCAGTTGAGAACTGGTGCTTTCTCCATCCTGTGCTGAGAGAGGACCCTCAGATTGTTGGTTTTCTCCACTCTTTGCCATTGCCCATTGGGAGGGGCTGCAGTTCTGAATGTGGTGGATCCAATGTGTTATCAGAGGAGCTTCCTGTCTGGGGGCCGTGGAGGAACAGGTCTGTCCAGGGTGAGTTTTGTGCAGGTGAGCCTGGCAGCTAGGGCATGAGTGGGAGTTCGGAGCTCCCATCTGCCCGAGGACCATCTCTTCTTATTGGTGCTTCCCCACCACCATCAGCACATCCTTTTCTCTTGGCCTTTTGTGGTCCAGAAGCAGAAAAGAGAAGGCATTTTCCTTCACCTAGGTCTCTATTCTGGCTCCTCCATCCAGTCACCGGTAGAGTGAAAGTTCAGGTAGAAACTTGTCTGGCTCTATGGCCAACATTGCCAAGGACATCCACTGCCTGGCTCTGACAGTGGTTTGGCATGATGGAGCGTGGATGCCAATGGCATGATTAATGGGCGCTGAGTGGCCCAGGGCATTCCCAGCACAAGGGCCTATTGAGGAGATATGCGACTGATGGGAAACTTGCATTGGAGTGGGATAAAGTAAACATCCAGGAGATAGGAAGGCAGGCAGTCTCTGCCCTCCTTTCCCCTGCTGACTGCAGTGAACATGGGCACATTCACCCTTGCCCTCTGGGAGTGCCTTACCCCAATGTCCATCCTTGGGCATTCTCAATGCTGGCGGCTTCAGGTTGGAAGTGGATATGGTTTGGTTTCATGACACAGTTATAGTGGAGCAGATTCATTCAACCATTCACTCATTCAATAAATGTTTATTGAGAGCCTCTTCTGTGCCTGTTTGCTGGCACAGTGTTAGATGCGAGAACCCAGGTCCCTTGCATCATGGAACTTACACTCTAGTTGGGGAGGCACATGCATGCATGTGAGCAAGTTGTAAAGAGGAAAACTGGATAGACCTGGGTCTGAGCCTTGAATGTGTCATTTAGTAGCTGTGTGACCTTGGGCAAGTTATTTAACTGTGCTGAACCTCAACTTTTTCATCTTTCTATTTTTTATTTAGAGATTAAAAAAATATTTTTACAATGTTGTGTTGGTTTCTGCCATACAACAATGCAAATCAGTCATAATTGTACATACATCCCCTCCCTCCCTCGCCTCCCTTCCCTCCCCCCATCCCATCCCTCCAGATAATTGCAGAGCGCCAGACTGGGCTCCCTTTGCTGCACAGCAACTTTTCACCAGACATCTGTCTTACATGTGATAGTGTATATATGTTGGTGCTACTTTCTCCATTTGTCCCACACTCTTGCCTCCCCTACTGTGTCCACAAATCCATTCTCTATATCTGTGTCTCCACTCCTCCCCTGCAAATAGGTTCATCAATGCCATTTATCTAGATTCCATATGTATGCGTTAATATACTATATACTTTTTTTTGTCTTTCTGACTTACTGCAGTCTGTATAACAGGCTCTAGGTTCATCTACCTCATCCATAGAGTCAGGACAATGATAATACTGATTTCATAGGGCTGTGAAGATGACTTGAAAGAAAGTATATGAAGTACACGATGGAATACTGACTCATGGCGAATGTACCCATGTATGCATTTTTGTTACTGTTATTGTGAATATTGCACATTTAGAAATAGAAGTAAGAGACCTTTCTTTCAGCAAAGTGAAACCTCAGAAGAGGCAATTCCAAAGCTGTATCTGCACCACATCACAGCCTTTAGTTGGTAAAACATCAATGCAGCCAACTCTGAGTGTTTGGTCCACGAAGGCTCTAACTGACACATTGTTTTCATCGGTGGGATCAGGTGGTTGTTTGAACTGGAGGAACTAATTGGTTGCTCTAATCAGATGAATCAATTCATTGTTCTGGCATTCTGGTGACCCCGTCTAAGAATGGTCATGATTTTATCCAAGGCCCTGCTTGCCTTCTCTTCCACAATGAGTCCTGTGGCCTGATTTCGCCTTCATTTTAAAACTGTTCAAAATATGTGATTGAGCGTAAAGACACACATGCACATACACAGGAGCCAAGCAAGCTGATGATCGTCCCTGCTGAGCTGGGACCAAGAGAACCCAAACTTTATGTTTTGCCAACAGCTTTTACCTCTTCTCAGCCAGTTCTTTTCCACAGCAGATGCCAAAGAGTCAAATGGCATAGTCTGAGCTCGGTCACTTTCCTGCCAGCCATTGGGCAAGGCTCTGGCTGTTGGCACTCTACTCTGCTGCCCATCATGAGGCTGCATTGGCTCTGCCTAGCACAGGAAGGAGAGAGCTGGCATTGCCCAGCCAGTAGGTGCTTGAGGGAGAAGGCCGAGGAGGCTGGTTCCTGGCAGGCAAACCTGTTGCCACTAAAACTTGGCATGTCTGGGAGGCTTTAGCAGTTCAGACAGAGAATTAACACAGAGGAAGTGCCCGCATGGCAATGCTCGTCTGGCTCCTTGGTGCTGCCTGTAGAAAGATCTCTTCCTTGGCAGAGTGCTTAGTGCAACTCAGAGGCAAATTTATGTAAAGTGGGGTAAACAGAATTCCAGCATGACTATGACTCGCAGCATATAAAGAGGTTCCTCCTGGGACACTTGACCAAGCACATGGGGGACCTACATTTTCTGAGCTTTTCCAGCAGGGGTGCTGCATGCTGTGTTCAGTCGCTCAGTCGCTCAGTCATGTCTGACTCTTTGCGACCCCATGGACTGTAGCCCTCCAGGCTCTTCTGTTCGTGGGATTCTCCAGGCAAGATTACTGGAGTGGTTTGCCATGCCCTCCTCCAGGGGATCTTCTTGACCCAGGGATCGAACCCAGGTCTCCTGCATTGCAGGTGAATTCTTTACCTTCTGAGCTACCAGGGAAGCCCCAGGGGTAAAAAAATGCTATTTCTGAGCTTTTGGAAATTGGTGAGCTGGTGATGTCTTTTAAAAAGTATTTTAATTAATTTATTTGTCTGCTCTAGGTGCCAGCTGTGGATGCAAAATCTTCAATCTTTGTTGTGGCATGCAACCTTTTAGTTGTGGTATGTGAACTCTTAGTTGTGACATGTGAGATCTAGTTCCCTGACCAGGGATCAAACCTGAGTCCCCTGAATTGGGAATGCAGAGTCTTAGCTATGGGACCATCAGAGAAGTCCTGAGCTGTTGATGTCTTGGGGATGTTTTCTGCCTGCTCTGGGAGCCCTGTCTCCCCTCATCACCCCATGCCCTTGTGGGAGTCCTCGGCTGGGACACAGACTGCTCGGCCAGTCACCTTTCTTTCCACCTGCTGGCAGAGAGAAGGCACTGCAAGTGGAGCCAGGAGATGGGCATTGCAAGACCACTTTGTCTTGCACAAGCCCTGTGGGATGTGGACAAGCTGCTTAACTTCCCCAGGTCTCAGTTTCCACGGGCCTTATATATTATTGTGAGGACTGAATGCAGTGATGTAGGTGAAGGCAAACTGTTCAAACCAAGAAACCTCAAACACAGGCAAGACATAGATGATGCTCTCCATTTGAAGCCCTTCCACCAGACTAGCTCCTTGTGATCATTTTTTCTCATTCGATTTTCTTAGAAAGCTGATTACCTGGGTAAAACCTTCAGGAGAAGCAAGAAGTCCATCCCTGGGGAGCCCTACTCCTGTCTGGCCCGTCTGTCTTGATCCATAGATTTCTCCGCACTCTGAAGAAGCTCTCTGCTGTCTCCAAAGCCAATCCCTGGGCAGGCAGGGACTTGACAAGGGGAAGGGAGAGTGGGAACAGCCACAGAAATGAAAGATTAGGGATTCTCTTTCTATCCCTTTCTAGATTTCTTGTTCTGAGATGGGCGAAGCAGCCTGATTTATTTTTGACAAACGTCTCTGCATTATGAATTATATTGGGGATGGAATTGTTCCATTAAATCAAAGTTAATTTTCGACTTCTGTTCAGGGCGCCATAAATAATCAACTCCAGGGTAAGGTTATGGACTGAAGTCGCCCAAGTTATGCTAATGAGGGTGATTAAACTTTTGAATTCTAAGTTTCCATAAGAATAACAATCAGTTAGCATTTACATTTCTGCCTTGCTCTAGGATTTGCAGCTTTTTCTGAAGCTGCTATTAAATATAAATAACAATACCAGTTTTTAAAGCCAAGTTGAGCCCTATGGGGCATATTCTATTCTCTTTTCTGGGATTCAGCTTCTGTGGCTGGGGAGGGGGGCTTAGGCTCCATGTCTGAGGCTAGCAGAGATGGAGGGGAGTGTGGGACAGAGTGCCACAGGAACTAGACAATTTGCATTTGACTTGGAACTGCAAAGGCATGTTCAAATTCTAAGAGACAATAGTTCAATTTTGTGCTGGTCATTTGGTGAGGGATGTCAAGAATCCCCGATGGGCTTTAAAAATTCTACCCATGGTAAAGAATCTGCCTGCCAAGCAGGAGATAGGGGTTTGATCTCTGGGTCGGGAAGATCCCCTGGAGGAGGAAATGGCAAACCACTCTAGTATACTTGCCTGGGAAGTCCCATGGATAGAGGAGCCTGGTGGGCTACAGTCCATGGGGTGGTGAAGAGTCATACATGGCTGAGTGATTGCACATGCACACACACACACACACGGAGTTCTGAATGACCTGTCTGACCCACAGTGAGCTGATTTCGGAGGTTCTGAACTTGGGATGGGGGACCAGTGCTTCATCTTTTCTGCCGGGGTGCGGTGGGCATCTGGGGCCACTCCATTAGCTTTCTGTGCTTTTCTGTCCCTCCACAGGCTCTGGGGACCTTTCCTAGGACGCCGCTCGATCCCCTAGTTTAGCTCAAGAAAGGGCAAAAAGAGCCAGTTGATTTCCAACCGCCTGTTTAGCCACCTGTTATGAAAGCTGCTCAGAGATGCTCATCTCTTTATGTCTATGTGAGGCCCAGGCGGCTGCCATAATAATGACAGGTCAGTTCTGAGGTTAGGCTGCTGGTTGAGTGGCTATTGTTTATCCCAGTTTCAATTTCATCGTCATGACAACCCACACAAGTCATTGTCCGAGCCCAGCCGATGCCTCTGTGCGAAGGTATGTGAGGAAGGAAGCTTGCCAGCCTCACCTGCCTGTGGACCAGAACACATCTCTGCTCTGGTGGGTGGGAGGGCGGGCTGCCACTTCCTTCCCTCCACGTGTTCAGGGTGATCTTATTTTCTCCACCACTTACCCAGAAATTGTTTTTGAAAACTGTGTCATTTCAACTGAATTTGGTCTGGAATGATTGGGAACAGTGCTCAGAAGAGTTTCTTGCCCACACCTCCCTCCACCCCAACATGCGCATTCGCATAGGCATCCTTATTCCCTCCGGTTTCCAGAACTGCTGTGACCACTGGTGGAGGGGGATGCACTCATGGTAAGTGGGAAGTCTGGGAGTCTGACACTCACGGCATCTGAAAAAGGCCTCTCAAAATTTCTGCTCCCACAACCTGGTATGATGTATCTCAGGTGTGAAACCTGCCTTAAGGTGTCTCCCAAGTGAAGGGGTGCCCCTCCTTGATAATTTCAAGAGCCAGATGGTACGTTCTTCTGCCACGCTCTCTGACACTGAGAAATCCCTGCATCTGTGTGGGGCTGTTTAGACAGCAACTGTGGAGGCTGGGCTTTCATGGTGGCTCAGGTGGTAAAGAATCTGCCTGCAATGCAGGAGACCCAAGTTTGGTCCCTGGGTCAGGAAGATCCCCTGGAGAAGGGCATGGCAACCCACTCCAGTATTCTTGCCTGGAGAATCCCATGGACCGAGGAGCCTGGCAGGCTACAGTCCATGGGGTCGCAAAGAGTCAGACACAGTTGAGAAGAGTCAGACACGATTGAACAACGAACACTTTCACTTTCACTTTCACTGGATGTTAATGTTGGCAGGTCTTGAAAGAACTTCCTTGGCAGAGAGGGACGTGTATCTGTTGAATTTCTCTTCTGGGTCCATGTGTACTTTATGATTCTGAAAGTGTACATATCTCTGAGATTCAAAGAGGGGCTCCTCTTTGAGCTGGCTCAGCAACGAGTCTGTGGAGAGGAGGCCTTGGCCAGGGTTGCGAATGGCGAGGGTTAGGAGGCAGGCTCAGCAATGAGAGGGGATCCTGCCCTGCCGACTAGCCCTCTGTTGCATGTGCTTCAAGATCACCTGTTCTGGCCAAACCAATGGCTTATTTGCCTAAATAAAATAGTTGGAGGTTTTCTTTCTCTTTGTCTTCCTTCCTTCCTCTCTTTCTAATTTTATTAAAATAATTTTATTTTGGCTGCAGTGCATGGCATGTGGGACCTTAATTCCCTGACCAAGGATAGAACCTGTACCTCCTGTATTGCAAGGGTGAAGTCTCAACCACTGGACCACCAGGGAAGCCCTCTCTCTCTTTTAGATATTGGGATTTCTCTGCCTGAAGGAGAGAGGTGATGAGGGACTGGAGAGTCAATTACACATCTCCAAATCAAGGAAGACTGTCATAGACACAAGTGAATCCCCATCTCTGGGAAATGCTGAGGTTACTTCCCCATGTCTTGGCCCCTCTGTTGTCACGGGCACAGGTCAAATTTGAGCTGGGCCATGGGAGAGGGCAGAAGTCATGAGTCAAGGCTGAACCAGGGAAGCCTGGGGCAGGAGCCTCATTAGAAGGTGGTGGGATTTGGGGTCCAGAAGTCTCCACCTTCTTCCCTTTCATTCATTCCACAAACCTGTTTGGAGAGTTTATTATACTATGTCTGTGGTGCTATTCTAGGTCCTCATGAGTGAGTGGTGAGTGAAACAGACAAAAATGCCCACCCTGATAGAACTTCACTGTCTACTAGAGGCCCCAGATAGTAAGCAGATCATTGGAACACGTGGTGTGTCAGCTGGTAACAAGGGCTACATCAGAAGGAAGGCAGAGGAAGGGTAGGGGTGCCGTGATCTAAGACAAGGTCGTCAGGGCAGCCCTTTCTGAGATGATGCTTCAGTGAAGAAGTAAAGGCATGAGGAACCAGAGCCATGGGGATGCTTGGGAGAGGAGGACCCAGGCAAAGGCAACAGCAAACACAGAGCCTATGGGCCTGGTGTGCTGGAGAAACAGAGGTGGGGGCCTGGGTGGCAGGAATGGGGTGACAAAGGGGAAAACTGCAGAGGATGAGGTCCAAGAAGTAGTGGAGCCTGATCACCCTGGGCTTTGCAGCCACTGTAGGGGTTTTCTGGGTGCAATGGGAAGCCACATGGAGGTTTGACAGGGGAAGGATATATTCTATAGGCTCTTACAGGATCCGTCTGGTTGCTGTGTTGAGAATATGTTAAATTTTAGACTTTGTCTCCTTAGATTAGGTGCTCATTCTGTCCTTGTCCCTGGACTCGAGAAGGTCTATATCATTATTAGATTAAACTCTGCTAGGATTGGAATATTTCTAGGAAAACAGTGAATTGACTATGTCACAAATTTGTAACAGTGAGAAAGTTAGAGAGAGGCTGATTTGGCTCTCAATGCTGTGAGAGGGGTGGGTATCCAGGTACCAGGGTCCACCCCCCTCCAGCATTAAAATGCATATGCATAATGTCACTCACTGGCTGCCAGGGAATGGGAGCTTTCTCTCCTGCCTTAGGGGGATGGGTCCGGAGATGTACTTAGGGATGCTCCTAACTGCATTTCCTCCACACCACTGATGACAAGGCTTTGTGCGTTACTGACTAAGGAGAGATCTGAGCTGGCGGAATCAAAGGCAGCAGGTTTAGGAAAGGATCCAAATTACATTGAGGAAGATCCCACTACTGTTCCAAGGAGTCTAATGCCTCCTTTTGATTGAATAGGCTTGTTATTAAAAATGCGTTTAAAAAAATGAAATCGAAAGCAAATCCCTTCAAATAAGATTTCAGCCTTGTCTCAAATCCAGGGGTTTATTTGGAGGTTCTATCTGCTCACACTCTGCACAGAGCTGTGCTGGAGAGATCATAGCCCCTGGTCCCCTGAGGGTGGTGAATCGCGAAGGTAGACATCAGTTAGGTTTCCTAAGATGGGTGGGCAACGTCCCTTTCTTGCTTATTTTCTGGTCTACTTATGTGGGGGAAGTAGTCACCTGAACTGTGTTAAATGTCACTCCACTCAAATTCCCATTTCCCTAGTGTGCTGAACCATGAGTTGATTTGGAACCCGTGATTCAGGAGAAATTTCCTGCTAAGTCCCCTACCCCCACCCCCAGGCTTCTGCTCCTCTGTCCACTGCCTCCCCCAAACTTAGTCCACCCCGTTGCTTCCTACATGTCGGCCAGATTGGGGACCTTCCCTCTAAACTACATTCATAGGATGCTCTTTATTGTATTAGGAAAAACACCACACTGGTCCCCTGTGACCTGTCACCTCTCTTAATCTGCTACCCTGTGAAAGAACGGGATGGGGCCAGCGAGGTATGCCAGCCAGGACAGCGTCAATGTTAATCCTACTTAATTCCATTTCCACGATGAGAGACTCACTTTGAGACTTGATTGAGGTGAGTTTAGGTCAAACAGGTTTCATTCAGCCCCACAGCCGTTTATTCATCAAACATTCAGAGCCAGGCTCAGAGCTTGGGGCTGGAGGTCAGAGGAAGCATACTTGGTCCTTGCCCTTTATGGAGACAAACAGAAACAAATAGGAAATAACACTGTTTACTCTCAGTTCTAGAGTAAATGCGTGTACTGGTGCTGCAGAGAACAGATGACGGCCTGCTGGGACTCTGGGGGCAGGGGATCAGTGACGAAACTGACTCTTAAGTCAGGTTTCAAAGGGCTGAGTAATAAACTCATGGAGATAGAATTATGGGATTAATTACCTCCTGGAGAGATTACTAGCAGGAATTGTAAATGGATTCTGGTAGATGGGAAAGTGTATGTGGTTATCATAGGAGGAAGCTTAGACTTTCCATTTGGAGTTGAGGGTCCAGGATGTGATACCTGGTAAGTCACTCAGCATCTTTGTTCCTCAACTTCTGTATTTGTAAAATGGGAAATGTAAATAACAATGCCTGTCCTGCCTGCCTCAGTGGGGTTGCTGGGAAGATCAAAAGCACCAATGCACAGGAACAAGCCAAGTAAAGTATGAAGCATTAGTCGCTCAGTTGTGTCCAACTCTTTGAGACCCTATAGAATGTAGCCCACCAGGCTCCTCTGTCCGTGGGATTCTCCAGGCAAGAATACTGGAGTGGATAGCCATGCCCTTCTCCAGGGGATCTTCCCAACCCAGGGCTTGAACTCAGGTCTTTTATGTCTCATGCATTGGCAGACAAATTTATTACCACTAGCACCACCTGGGAAGCCCTATGAACATACCAGAAAACCGTTAAATGCAAGGCAAATGGAAAGGCATTTTTAGACATCTTATTTAGAAAGAATTGCAAAGTCACAAAAAAGTTGCAAAACTAAATATTGCACAAAGAACATTCATATGCACTTTACCCAGATCTACCCATTGTTTACAGTTTACCCCATCTATTATGTATTTTCTCTCTCATACACATAATTATAAATATTTATACATAATTTTTTTTGAATGCTGTGATAAGCTACATACATCATAGCTCTTTATTCTTAGATAGTCCAGTGTATATTTCCTAAGAACAGGGATATTCTCTTGGATTATTTCTTTCTCTCCCCGCACCTTCTGTGTGGTTATAGTCCTTACTTGAAATAAGTAGCTTCATTTGTTTCAGTTTGCCTTCCGTCTCTTTTCTCTGCCTCTTCTTATCTATTTAATTTGCTTTTGGAGTTTATAGACTATTGGCTTGTTTACAAAAGTCAAAACTATTTTAAAAAGATACCCTCAGAAAAGTACCACTTCCTCACATATCCCTTCCACCCCATTCTCCCTATCTTTTAAGGCTGCTATAATGAAATGGTATAGACTGGGGACTTATAATTAACAGAAATTTATTTCTCACAATTCTGGAGGCTAGAAGTCCAAGATCAAGGCCCTGGCAGATCGTGTCTGGTGAGGGCCTGCTTCCTGGTTCACAGACAGCCTTACTTTGGCTGCAACCTTTCATAGAAGAAGGGGAAAAGTGAGCTCTGTGGGGCTTGATATAAGGGCACTAACCCCATTCATGAGAGCTCCACCCTCATGACCCCTCCCTAAAGCCCCCTATCTTCAAATTCTATCCCACTGGAGATTAGATTTCAACATATGAATTTGGTGGGACACAAATATTAAGTATATATCAGTATATCCTGACCCCCCCCAAAACACGTACCTCTCACATGCAAAATACATTCATTTGATCCCAACAGCCCCCAAAGTCTTAACTCCTTCCAGTATCAAGTGTGAAGTCTGAGCCCAAGGTTTCCCCCAAGTATTATCTAAGTCAGGTATGAGTGAGACTCGAGGTTTGATTTATTCTGAGGCAAACTGCTCTCCAACTGTGAACCCATGGACCCAAACAGGTTATGTGTCTCCAAAACACAACGGTGGGACATACAGACATTCCCATTCCAAAAGGGAGAGATAGGAGAGAAGGAAGGAGGGAATGGTCTTGAGCAAGTCCAAACCCACCAAGGCAAGCCACATGAGACTTAAAGACATGAGAACAATCCACTCACCGCACATACTGGGGCAGGGGTCCTGCTCTAGCTCTATGGGACAGGGGACCAGCACCCGATGTTCTGGGAGGCCCTGCCCCATCGCTCCTCTGGGCATTGGGAGTCTCTGCAGTGACCCTGCCCCTGCAGTGGTTCTCTGCCTGGACAGCTCCTGCTGACTGGAATCTGGAGCAGTGACTCTCCTCAGGGATGGGGTTCTGAACCTGTGGCTCTGCCTGGTGTCCTTAGAAATCTAGGTGAGGGAATCCATGCCCTCATGGTTCCTGTACTCAGTGTGTAGGCCCAGACAGTGCTGCAGGGAACCTGCCAAAGTCTGCATCTAGTGCCCCCAAGAGGTGTGCCCACCAAGGCTCAGCTGCACCAGGGTCTAAATCACCTTAGGGATGAGGGGGTTCATTCACTTTCCTGAGATGACTGATCTGAGCAAATGATCATTTGACCACCCTGATAGTGTTCTCACCTTAACAGTCTTTCTCATGCTTTTCAACATGACTAGGCTGAGAATACGGTTGCTGTTTAGTTGCTTTGTCACGTCTGACTCTTTTCCTCTGTCCAAGGATTTTCCCAGGCAAGAACACTGGAGTGGGTTGCTATTTCCTTCTCCAGGGGATCTTCCCACCCAGGCGTCTAACCCATGCCTCCTGCATTGCAGGCAGATCCTTTACCACTGAGCCACCTGGGAAGCCCCAGGTTGAGAATATTACACATCTTTAAATTCCGATTACACTTTTAAAAACATTTATTTTTGGCTGTGCTGGGTCTTTGTTGCTTTGTTTGCAGGCTTCCTCTAGGCAGAGGTGAGCAGGGCCTATTCTCTAGTTGTGGTGCACAGGCTTCTCATTGTGGTGGCTTCTATTTTTGTGGAGCACAGTCTCTAGGTTCACAGGCGTCAGTAGTTGTGGTACACAGGCTTAGTTGCCTGGCAGCTTGTGGGATCTTCCCAGACCTGGGATCAAACCCACGTCCCCTGCATTGGCAGGTAGATTCTTAACCACTGGACCACAAGGGAAGCCCTCTATTTACATTTTGATGAACAAACTTATCTGGTAACCACCAATTTGTTCTTGAAATCTATGGGTTTGGGTTTTGTTTTGCTTTTGTTTTGTTTGTTTTTTAAGATTCCATATGTAAGTGAGATCATACAGTATTTGTCTTTCTCTGTCTGACTTGTTTCACTTAGCATAATGCCCTTAAGGGAGCTTCCCAGGTGGCTCTAGTGGTAAAGAATCTGCCTGCCAACGCAGGAGATGACAGAGACACAGTTCTGATCCCTGGGTCAGGAAGATCCCCTGGAATAGGAAATGGCAACCCACTCTAGTATTCTTGCCAGGAAAATTCCATGAACAGAGGAGCCTGGTGGGCTACAGTCGGTGGGGTTGCAAAGAGTCAGACATGACTGAACACGTGTGCATCACACGCACACAATGCCCTCAAGGTCCATCCATGTTGTTGTAAATGACAAGATTTCCTTCTCCTTTTATCTGAATAATATCCCACTTGTGTGTGCATGTGTATGAATATTGTGTGGAATAATTTATTTTTTCTTGTACTTCACTGAAAACAGTAAAGAAGAACCAGACTGCTCCTTCAACACTGCTTAGATATTGCTTCGGCCAAACACTCAGATTTCACTGCTCATAAGTTCTGTGTCGCACAGAACATAATTCAGCCAAGTTCTTTGCCACTTTATAACAAGGATCTCCCTTTCTCCATTGTCCAAGAACACATTCCTCATTTCCTTCTGGGACCTCATGATGATGGCCTTTACCATCTGTGTTTCTACCAACATTCTGCTCGGGGTTACCTAGGTATTCTTTAAGAAAATTGAGGCTTTCTCTACTGCTCTCTTCTTTTCTTTCTGAGCTTCCTCCAGAATGAGTCTTTAATGGTCCATTTATGGCGATGCAGGCTTTTTCTAGTAAGCACTTCAAATTCTTACAGCCTCCACCCTTTATCCAATTTCAAAGCCACTTCCACATTTAAAAAGGTATTTGTTACAACAGCACCCCCACATCTTGGTAACAATTTCCATCTCGGTCCATTTGGGCTCCTATAACAAATACCATAGACTGAGTGGCTTATTTTATTGTCGTTCAGTCATGTCCGACTCTGTAACTACATGGACTGCGGCACACCAGGCTTCCCTGTCCTTCATTATCTCTTGGAGTCTGCTCAAACTCACGTCCATTGAGTCGGTGTTGCCATCCAACCATCTCATCCTCTGTCGTCCCCTTCGCCTCCTGCCTTCAATCTTTCCCAGTATCAGGGTCTTTTCCAGTGAGTCAGCTCTTTGCATCAAGTGGCCAAAGCACTGGGGCTTCAGCCTCAGCATCAGTCCTTCCAATTAATATTCAGGGGTGACTTCCTTTAGGATTGACTGGTTTGATCTCCTAAACAAGATAAATTTATTTCTCACAGCTCTGGAGGCTGGGAAGTTCAAGATCGAAGTCCTGGCAGATTTTGGTGTCTGGAGAGAGCCCACTTCCTGGTTCATAGAATGCAGGCTTTTTAATTGTGTCCTCACATGACAGAAGGGGAAAGGGAGCTCTCTGGGGCTTCTTTTATAAGAGTACTAATCCTGGTCATGAGGGCTCCACCCTCATGACCTAATTACCCAAAGGTCTTATCCCCTAGCACCATTACATGGGTTTCAACATACAAATTCTTCCCCCAAGAATTCCACAAATATTGCAGTCTAAAGCACCATTTCTTCTTATTTCTTGTGAATAACCAATGTCATTATTTTCTGCTTGATCTTTCCTGTGTTTCTATTTGTAATCACAAACTGATACAGGCACATTTTCATATTTTCTCTTATTTCTCACACAAAAGATAGTATGCCATCTATGCCTTTTCTTCTTTGCCTTGTTCAGTTAATAACATCTGGAAATCATTCCATATCAGTTCAGAGTGACTTCCTCATTTTTTATTACAGCTGCATAGTACTGTGTGTATGTACCAGAGTATATTGAACCAATTGCTTCTAAAGATATTTTATTTTCCAAGATCTTGACATGCACTGCAAAACCTCCGTCTTTGCAAGTTAAATGCACATTATGTGCCGCAGGACATTCTGAGCATCTTGATATAAGCTGGAACTCAGTCCCACCACCCCTCATATTAGGGTCGGGTGTTTCTGACAATCGGAGTTGTCAGGCAGTACCTTCCAGTGTGTACACTGATTTGCATGATGACCAGGGAGCTTCCTGGGATTAAAAGAAAAACCTTTCTACTTCAGGGGCATAGACACAAACATGTCTGATGGAATGGGGGCTGGTGAAAGCAGTGGGAGGGATGAGAGCCAAAGGAAAGCAGGTAACAGGAGGATGCAGGGACATGCAAAATGCACTCCCCTGAGTGAGAAAGGTGTCTGGAACAGGAAGTCTGGCCCAGTCACTGGCCCCACCCTTCCCAGGAAGGCATGTTGATAAATGCCATCTTCCTGCCCCAGCCTCTTGGTGACATGTGTGTGGTTTGAGATAAAGGGGCTTGAGATAAAGGGGCTTTGCATGCCCGTGAGCTGAAGAATCTAGAACACGTGGCTGCTTAAAACTCCTTTTCAGGTGACAACGTGTCTGTGTGAGATGAAGCATGTTCCTTGTTTGCAAAGTCAGATTTGCTCTCAGGGTAGAAGCAAGGGGTGACTCAGTGGAGCCACCTGTGGAGCAGTGGCTTCCTGGACTGTGAAATCTCTGGCACGGCCACTGGGGGTGGGGCCATGGTGGAGGCCTTCTTGCAGCCTGTCCAGGGGAGGAGATGAGACGCTTGACCAGCTGGATAGCACCCCAGGTACCAGCCTTTGTTTCCCTCTCTGTGCCTAGAGCATTTCCCTTTTACATTGTAAGAGCAACAATACCATTGGTGGCAAAATCGTAGGCAGCCTTCTCAGTCACTGACTTTGGGTTTCACTATTCAGTCACGGACTTGGCAGTGGCAAGAGAGAACTGGCAATAGAATGAGCCCCTAGAAGTGACACATCAGGGGTGCTGTTGGGCCTGGGACTTGGCTTATAGTTGTAAACAACAGGGCAGGGAGGCTTCGTGTCACGTGGGACCTCCCTGAAGCATCTCAGGATGGACAGAAGGAGTAACTCCCTAAAAGGCTGGACTTCCTGCCACCATACTGCTGGGTGCTTGGAGCACCAAGGTTTAGGCATTAAGGTTAGTGGGCACAGCTTTTCACCCTCCAGCTGGGGAAGCCCGTGACATTCAGGATGCACTTGTGATAGAATCGCCATAGAGACCACTGCTGCTCCCCCGTCCCCGGCAGCCTTCCCGACAGATGGTCAGTGCGCTTCCCGGTAATTGTCATTTGTCCCCTCACTTCTGTGTGCACGCCTCGTGCCCTTTCTGGTGTGCTCACCCTGTTCCCCTGAAGGCAGTGGCTGTCTCTTCCCTTTCCCTGTGTCCCAACAGTGTGTCTCTAAACTAAGAGACAGACCCTTTTACTCATCACTTCAAGTGACAGATGCTCAGACCCAGCCTGACACGTGAGCTGGGGAGGTAGTAAGGTGCTACTTGGCTTCTACTTCCCTCCTAACAGAGACCTGCCCTGACCCCTCATTGAAACAGCACCCCCGGAGCCATCCGCCTTTTTAGCTGACTTCGATTTCTCCATAGCACTCTTTCCTCCCTTATTTTTATTTATGGTCTCTCTCCCCCATTAGCACTTAGCTCTACAAAGGCAGGGGTTTCTGTGCTGTTCACTGTGAGCTGTCTATGCCCAGAACAGGGCTGGGCACACAACAGACACTCAGCAGATAATTGTTGGATAAATAAAACACTGGATCCCTCTGATAAGGATGCCAATGGTGAAAGATTCCTGAATCGTTTCAGGCCCTCGCTGCTAGAAACAAAGAAATATAGGCATTTGGCCTCCTCGGTCTTCAAAAAATCAGTCCTGAAGTGTTCTGTGATTTGACATTCACCAGAAAGAGATCCCTCCTCCTGTTCTCACCCAAGTCTGGCTCTTGGGAGGAAGGGGCTTAGGAGCCCGCCTTTTAAGAGCCCCACCCCACACCATGTGGTTGTCAAGTCTGAGGTCTCACCTGCAGCTCTGTGGTTCGGCACTCTCAAAAGTGTTCTTGAGAGGAGAGCTGCAATGTGGCCTGGAGTGGCCTGGCCCCCAGCTTCAGTAACCCTCCAAGTTCTGCTACACACCCCCCTCAGAGGAATCCTGGCTCCAGCTAGAGGGAGTTAATGGTTGTATCAACACCTCGGTGCCCAGGGACTCTGCTTCAAGTGGTACTGCTGCCAGTGAGGCCTTGTGCATATGTGCCAAGCCACTTCAGCTGTGTCTGATTCTTTGTAATCCTAAGGATTGTAGCTCGCCAGGCTCCTCTGTCCATGGGATTCTCCAGGCAAGAATACTGGACTGGATTGCCATGCCCTCCTCCAGGGGATCTTCCCAACCCAGGGATTGAACCTGTGTCTCTTATGTCTCCTGCGTTGACAGACAGGTTCTTTACCACTAGCGCCACCTGGGAAGCCCCAGTGAGGCCTTAGCCCGCCCTCAATTCTGAGAACCAGCAGTTGCTGTGGCACATGCTCAGGTCTCATGCTTGGTGTGGCACACCGAAAAATCTCTCTTTCCATGACCCTGTCCAAGTGCCCAGCCTCTGGAAGCTACCTCTGAGTCCCAGTGCCCAGGCTGGGCTACACACAGGACAGTGTAGGAACCAGTGTTGGAAGTCTTGTGGTGAAGTGGCAAGGCCGTGGGTTCAGATCCCACCTCTCTAGCTGAGAGAACTTAAGCAAATATTAATTAACTTAAGGAGCTCATTTTGACGAGTTGTTGGGAAGGAAAAAAAGAGAAACATTAAAAAAGAAAAAAGGCTAAACAGTAGTTCCTGTTATGGACAATGACTGTTTTCCTTGACACTGGCCTGCTTGCTGTTCCCACTTGTCTCCTGGGCGCCGTGTTCCATCAACCTGCCTTCAGCTTTCACCCCTTCCACGGGCCTTGACCACTCCCCACCCATCACCATGGACTCCTCAGTCCAAATCAAGGCTCTTGCCCTCCTGAGGCTCTTTTGATTTCCAGCAAAACTCACTCAAGCTTCTGCCAGACTGTATGCTGTTATTTCTAAAGCACGTTGCTGTGGTTATTCACCTTGGCTAATAAAGAAGCGCAGTTAACCATCAGCCCATTCATGTAATGCAAATATTACCATTTAAAACAAAGTACAAGTATTATGTGTTTTGGTTGGCAAGATCTGAAAGTTACAGTGTTTTGGGTCCTCATATGCCCAAACTTTGTCTTCCAGAGGAAGATAAAGCAGCTGAGCCAAAAATAATTAGGCCCTCACATCTAATGAGGGGATTTAAGGACAAAATACTGTGGTGTGGTAGGGCTGGGCAGTGGTAGTGGTCAGCTCAGATGCCAGCAATAGGATGCATGATGTCTGCAGAGAATTTATAAACATCAACAGTGACTAAAAATCAGTCAGCTTTCTAGTACCATCACGCACTGGAAATTCTATGCACTGATTATAAAATACTCCATGGAAAGTCTCCTGTTGGCCTCAGTTTTAAATAATTTTGACAATTACTGTTGAGAGTTAATAATATATATGTAAGCCACAGAGTAGCCAGAGCAATCTTGAGAAAGAAGAATAAAGCTAAAGGCATCACACTTTCTGATTTCAAACTCTATTACAAATCTATAGTAACCAAAATAATGTGATATTGACATAAAAACAGACCCATAGATCAATGAAACATCATAAAGAACCCAGAAATAAATCCACATGTATATAGTCAATTAATTTATGACAAAAGAACCAAGAATAAACAATGGGGAAAGGATAATTTCTTCAATAAATGTTTTGGGAAAACTGGACAGTCACATGTAAAAGAATGAACCTGGGCATACACAAAATTTAACTCAAAATGGGTTAAAAACTTGAACATAAGATTTGAAACCATAAAACTCTTAGGAAAAAACCTACGAGGTAAGCTCTTTGACATAGGTGTTGGCAGTGATTTTGGGGGTTGACACCAAAAACAAAGGCAACAAAAGCAAAAATAAACAAGTGAGACTACACCAAACTAAAGAGCTTCTGCACAGCAAAGGGGATGATCAACAAAGTGAAAAGGCAACTATGAAACAAGAGAAAATATTTGTACACTATGAATATGAAAAGCAGTTACTACACAAAATATATAAAGCATTCTTACAACTAAATAGCAAAACACCAAAAAATCTGATTAAACAGTGGGCAAAGGGTCTGAATAGACATTTTTCAAAAGAAGATCTTCAAGTGGCCAACAGACTCATGAAAAGGTGCTCAACATCACTAATCATCAGGGAAATGTAAATCAAAACCACAGTGAGATACCACCACACACCTGTTAGAACGGTCATTATTAAAAAGATAAGAAATAACAAGTGTTGGTGAGGATGTGGAGTAAAACAAAGCCCTTGTGCTCTGTAGGTGGGAATATAAAACAATTTCAAGAAATTGAAAACAGAACTACCGCATGATACTGCAATTCCACACTTGAGTATTTATCTAATGGAAGTGAAAGCACTATCTCAAAAAAATATCTTCATGCCTGTGTTCATTGCAGCATTATTTTCCACGACGTGGAATCAACATACATGTTTACTGATGGATGATTGACTAAAGAAAATATATGCATATATTATTCATATATATATATTATTCAGCCATAAAAAAGGAAGGAAATCTTGCCAATTGCTACAACACTGATGATCTTGAGGGCATTATATTAAGTGACATAAGTCAGACAGAAAAAGACAAATCCTGTATGATCTTACTTATAAATGGAATCAGAAAAAAAATGAACCCATAAAAATAGGGAACAGACTGCTGGTTACTGGAGGCTTGGGATTGGGAGTGGGGGTTGGGCAAAATGGGTGAAAATGGTCAAAAAGTACAAACTTCCAGATATAAGATAAATCTGGGGATATAATGTACAACATGGTGTCTATAATTAGCAATGCTGTACTGTATATTCAAAGGTTGCTAAGAGAGTAGGTCTTAGAAATTTCCATAACAAGAAAAAACATACAACTATATATAGTGATGGATGCTAATTAAACTTATTCTGATAATAATTTTGCAATATATATATACATATACACATATATACATCAAATCATTATGTTGTATACCTAAAACTAATACTCTGTTATATGTCAATTATATCTAAATAAATAAATAAATGTAAGCTTCAAATTAGCACAGTTTTATTACTTATTCTTTAATAAGCACTGCATGCACATGGAAGTTAATTGAGAGTATTTCTAGTATTCAGTTGCCTCTTGACACACATGGACCCAGTTTTACAAGTCAGTTCGTGATTGTTTGGGATAGGGTTTGCTTCAGGTAGGGGCTTCCCTGGTGGCTCAGATGGTAAAGAATCCTCCTATAATGCAGGACACCTGGGTTTGATCCCTGCATCTCGAAGATCCCCTGGAGAAGGGAATGGCTACCCACTCCAGTCCTCTTGCCTGGAGAATTCCATGAACAGAGGAGCCTGTCAGGCTGCAGTCCATGAGGTCACAAAGAGTCAGATACGACTGAGCGACAAATACGGTTGCTTCAGGTGGAGTTTGCCTCCAGCTCCTGGAGTATGACATATTTCTGCATTTGAACAGTAGACTCTCAATCAACAGTGACAGCACAGAGATTTTAAAGCAGCAGCCTAGATCTTGAGTTCCTCCAATTCTGTCATTCTATGTGACCACTCGAAATTTTTATTTGTGTTTAAAATTTAAAACAATGAAACAAGCCATGAAATGTAATGCTATTATTTGGTTAAGTGCAAATTTTAGTTCATATGTGAAATATTTTGCATAATTTAAATAATATCTTTAATATCAAAATTTATTATTCTTTTAAAAGTATTAATTGTTTTAATACTAAAGAATAATCCCAAAGGTGAAATATAATATCATTGGTATAATTTAATAGTGCCTAAATTATGCCATTTGCAAATGCTTGGGTTTTATTAAAATTTATTAATTACTAATTTACCTAAAATATTATTTTTAATTTTTTTATTGGAATGTGTTTACATAATAAGTTTAATAAAATAACATTTTCACTGTGTTTCTTTTCTGGCCATTATTATTGTTTATTTCATAATTATTACTGAAAGTAACTTTGCTAAATAGAGGAGAGGACTTTTAAAAAAATTCTCTCTGGACTTCCCTGGTGGCCCAGTGGTTAAGAATCTGCCTGCCAATGCAGGGTACATGGGTTTGATCCCTGGTCTGGGAAGATTTCACACGCCACAGGGCAACTAAGCCTGTGCACCACAACTACTGAGCCTATGTACCCTAGAGCCTATGCTTCACAACAAGAGAAGCCACCACAATGAGAAGCCCGTGCACCACAACTAGAGAGTAGCCCCTGCTTGCTGCAACTAGAGAAAGCCCATGTGTAGCAACAAAGACCTAGCACAGCCAAAAATGAATAGACAAATAAATAAACAAATAATTCACTGTGTGTGTGGAGTATGCTAGGATGACATTGCATATGCTAGTGGAAGTAACATCTGCCTCTGATATCCTGTCCCTCAGAACAAGGACCTGTGAGGTGCAGGACCAGTTGTCATGGACAAGAGGGGCGTGGGGGAATCTTCTAGGGAGTGGGGGGTTAAGCCTTGCCATAAAGTGAGATAAACCCCACTGAAAACATATCCCTGGTTGAAAACCACACCAAAACCCTATAGTTAAGATATAGATACAGCTGCAGTAATGCTACAACAAAATCCAAAATAATAGTGGCTTATACAATATAGTCTATTTTTCTCTCCTGCAACAAGGCTGGTATGGTAGTTCCATGGTATAGAAATCAGGGCCCCTCTTCCTTGTTGCTCTGTCATCCCTCAAGTTGCACTTTGTAATAGTTCATTTTATGTGTCAACTTGACTGCACCCATGGGGTGCCCATATATTTGGTCAACATAATTCTGGATATTTCTGTGGCATTGATTTTTGATGAGTTTAGCGTTTAAATCGATAGACATAGTAAAGCAGATTGCCCTCTCGAATGTGGGTGGGCTTCATCCAACCATTTGAAAGCTTGACTAGAGCAGAAGGGCTGATCCCCCACCTCCTGCCAAATAAGAGGGAACTCCTCCTGCCTGACAGCCTTCAAGCTGGAACTCAGGTCTTTAACTACCTTTGGACTTGAACTGAAACACTGGTTCTTCCTAGGCCTTGAACTTGCTGGTCTTTGGATTAGAATGACATCATCAGCTCTCCTTGGTCTCCACCTTGCCAACTGCAGAACTTGGGACTTGTCAACATCCATAAGAGTGTGAATCAATTCCTTATAATAAATCTCTTTATATATGTGTGTGTGTAAACATATAAAATAAATATATAATACACACATATCACTCACACACATGTGCATCCTGTTGATTCTATTTCTTTGGAGAAACCTCATTCACATAGTCCAAGGTGCCCCGCCACCTGCTCTGTATTCCAACCAGTACATATGAAAAAGGAGGCAGAAAGAGCACACATCTTTCTCATAAATCTTGATCAATAAGTTGTGTGCATTACTTCTGCTCACATCCCATTGGCCACAACTTAGTCACATGGCCACCTCCAGCCTGGTGGCTCAGATGGTAAAGAATCTATCTGTAATGCAGGAGACCCAGGTTCCATCCCTGGGTCGGGGAGATACCCTGGAGAAGAGAACGGCTATCCACTTCAGTATTCTTGCCTGGAGAATCCCATGGACAGAAGAGCCTGGTGGGCTGCGGTCCATTGGGTCAGGCTACAGTCCATGGGATAGCAAAGAGTTGGATACAAATGAGCAACTAATACACAAGCACATAGCCTCAAGGGAAGCTGGAAAATACATTCTTTATTTTGAACTGCTATGTGTCCAGCTAAAAATTCTCTTACCACAGAAGAGAAAAATGAGTCTTTGGGAACAAACAGAGTTAATGCAGAGCCATGACTTTCCTCTTTTTTACCCCTGAAGATGGTAGCCCAGCAGCAGCGAATTCAAGGCCCTGAAAGTGTCACTTGTTATCATAGCCATCCAGAGAGAATCTGCTCCAATTGCTAGAATATCTTATCTTGGGGCTGTGGGCAAATGGAGGGAACAAGAAATTTGTGCAACTTCCTTTTTTTTTTTACCTGGCTGTACCCCTAAATGGGTATCTCATCTCTTTTTTTTTTTTTTTTTTTAAAGCAATATGGTGTTGCACAATCAATTCAACTGACTTACAGGCATTAAGGAGGATGGGAGTAAACTAGCATTTTCCTAACGTGCCATAAGTCCACCCAGGGTGTATGTAAAAAGTCCACATCCTGGCCCATCTTGGAGATTCAGATCCAGTGGTCAGGAAAAGAACCCAGGGGTCTGTAGGTTTGACAAACTGCCTGTGTGATATTAATTTATTTTTGGTTGTGCTGGGTCTTCTTTGCTATATGTGGGCTTTCTCTGGTTGTGGTGAGTACAGGCTACTCTAGTTGCTGTGTGCAGGCTTCTCATTGCAGTGGCTTCTCTTATTGCAGAGCACAGGCTCTAGAGCACGTGGGCTTCAGTAGTTGTGGTGCAGGGGTCAATTGCCCCACAGCAGGTGGAATCTTCCCAGACCAGGGATTGAACCTGTGTCCCCTGCATTGGCAGGCAGATTCTTAGCTGCTGGACCTCAAGGGAAGTCCACCTGTGTGATTTTTAATCAGGTAAATTTAAGATACCTTTTGCTATTTCCCCAGCTTATTGGGAGCCTGTCTAGAATATGGGTATTTATTACAAGGATATTCATGATAACATCTCAGGACAGAAGCTGTGGCATGGGGCTTAGACAGGAAGGTGGGGTGAGGTGGGGGTCCAAGGTACCTCTTAGGATATATTCTCTAAGGACCCACAAGCCAGCATTTGTGGCTCTTCCCTCTAGACAATGTTACCAACAGAACTCATCTGCCTTCTCTTTTGTGGCTTCTTACTTCTCCTGTCCCTACTGATGTCTTAATTCTTTCATTTTCCAAAATGAGAGAGGGCCTGATTGATTGAGCTGATGGCTTTCTGCACCTGACCGTGTCACAGGCCTCTGGTTAGCCTATGAATGGGCTGCCCTTGTCCGGTGCCCACCCCCATGTTCAACCAGGTCACATGAATCTGAACAGCGGACAGCCTGGGGCAGAGCCCCAGCCCATTCTGACCTGACTCCGGTCCCCCAGCCTACAATCCTGCCTTGATTAATGAGTCTGTGTCTAGTCCCACTCTGGGAGATGGCACCATGAAATCTCCAAGTCAGGATGGTGCAAACAAGGTACGGCCATGGGAGCTGGGTCTCAGGCCTATGACGTCAACCCTGCCAAGTCACTTCTCCCTCTGCCTTTTAGAGCCTCACCAGGTAGCCTCCTCTTCCTCGCAAGTGTATGGTAAATTATGGGATCCAATAGCAGAAAGGGAACAGTTGATAAAATATAAGGGTTTCTCATTCACAGACCCTTTTCGTGCACTTAGGAGGCTTCCATAATTGAATCTCCCTAGCTGTTGAGGAGAAACTCTGAGGCTCCTTGGGGAGGAAGGTGAACAGGAGGAATTTTCCTCCCAGCCCCGTCAGCATTTCAGCTGCCCATCACATAGCTCTGGGAGGGGGGCAGGGGTGTGAGTTGCTCCCTTCTTTCCGAAGTCAGGCAGCTGGGGAGCCAGCCCACAGATCAGCCCTCCCAACCCGCTTGCCAATGCTGAGATTGGCAACAAGTAGACCCGTCCTCTGGGCGGGCAGGTAGGGTGATCCGTCCTTCCCAGGCCATTAACTCAGTGCATGCAGAGCGAGGTTAATGGAACTGAAATGGAGCTGCCAGGAGAGGGACAGCCCGTGGGGACCACGCAGCCCACCTCCTGTCGCTCAAACTACTCTCTCCTCTTTCTTAGCTCTGGGCACTTCTGGGGAATGTGTCCATCTGGGCGTCTCTGCTTCAAAGAGACAGAGGGGGAAAGGGGCACAGAGGCCAGGGGTCAACTCTCTCCAGCCCTCTTACCCACGGGGCCCTGAGGAAGGTCTGCCATCAGCTCAGTTAAGGGAGTCATTAGGAGAGAAAATCTGTTTTGATGCTCACAGGCAGGGTTGTGTGATTGAATCGGGGGTGCGGACAGAGGCAGGCTGCAAAGAATCGCGGCATTCTGGAGCTTCTATGTGTGCCGGGTGAGGTCCTGAAAGGGCGAGCGAGAAGGAGCATGCCCCCCCTGCCTCTGCCCCAGGGTGAGTGTTGTTCCCATCAGCCTGGCTCCCTGGAACCATCATTTACTCGTAAATGGAAGGAAATGGCTCCAAGAGATGCAGGTGGGGCTGAGGTCTGCCCGCGTATCAGATGTACATTAAACTGGAGGGGGGAGGTGAGAGTGTTCCCCATCTTCAGGGAGGATATGAGATCAGTGGGTGCACATTTCACAGATGAAAATGACATATTTTATAACCCAAGTTCTGAGTGAATTTTCACATCGGTTGATTCGAAAAACAGTCGAAGCTGCTCAGATGACTTTCCTTCTGATGAGGAAACTGGAGAGACACTTCTGGCAGCCTGACTCCACTCTGTGACTCCAGGGGCAATGGAAGTGCTGTGCTGCTCGGAGCTCTGCGTGGCCTAGGACTCCAAGGGCAGAAACTTCCAGAACCCTGCCTTCCTCCACTTCGCCAAGCTCACATTCCCATAGTGGGCAGTGTGTGGAAGGTGTGCACACAAAACAGTGAGAACAGCTGTATCATCACAGGAAAACACACTCAGGGCCACTTATGACATAAAACGTAAGCTGTTTCAGAAGCAGTGCAGGTAGACACTAAGAAGGACTTCCCACACAGCTATGAGACAAGGGCAGCTGTTTCTGGGGGAGCAGCAGGATTCTTTGCCTTGAAGACATTTGCAAATAAGACTAATACTGACACCATCCAAGAGAGGTTCAGCTATATCTCACTTTGCATAGGAAAGTGACAGTTGTCAGTTGCTCAGTCGTGTCTGACTGCAGCCTGCCAGGCTCCTCTGTCCATGAAATTTCTCAGGCAAGAATACTGGAGTGAGTTGCCATTTCCTCCACCAGGGGATCTTCCCGACCCAGGGATCGAACCGAGGTCTCCTGCATTGCAGGCAGATTCTTTACCATTTGCTGGCAGGTTAAAAACCTTTTCAATCCATCCTCATTTGTTTCAGCAAGGTATCAGATTTCATTATACTTATTGCACAGGCAAGGGGATAAAGCTCATTGGGTAAGTGACTTGACAACAGTCACATAGCCAGTGAGTGGGGAGCTGGAGCCACAGCTGAGCTCTCTGGACTCCATTTCTCCTCCATCTATTAATACCGCATGCTGTGTCTGGCATTGCCCATGAAACGCTGCTATAGATGCCTCTGGAAGGTTCTGCTCAGCAGAGAGGATGGGAAACCTGTCTCAGGGTTCCCCCACCACCTTTGGGTCTATATTCTTAGCCCAGGACCCTCCCACCTAAACCAAAATTAAAACCAGACTCAAGAGGTAGGTTCAGAACCACCACTGTCCTAAAATGGCACTGGCTTCTTAGTGTAGGAAGGGCACTTTGCCTCTTTCCTCCTGGTTCTGGTGAGTTTTTCTTCCTAGACTCCTCTCTTGGTCCATTTCTCAGCAGATGCTACATGGAGAATATGGGAAAATGTCCTCTAACTCTTGATTCATGGGAATATTTCAGTCTTCAGGGCTTGGAGAGCTACTGAAGCCGGTGGGGCATATGCATATGTGCATGTACGTATGTGTATGGCTTGGGAACAAGCAACTTCTGCTTCTTAATGAAAAAATAAAAGCTTGAAAGGGATTTGTTAAATCAACTGAAATGGGCCTCTGGGATCTCTCTCTCTCGCACAAACCCTCTCCCATTGTACAAATGAATCAGGACCACATGGATCCAATTTCACTCAGAAACTGTGCTGGCGTATAAAATCCGGAGAGGAAAATCACCAAGGGCCAAGTTTGTTTTCATGTCTCTGTCCACAGGATCCCAGTGGCTTGTTCTGGCCTCTCCACCTCCTGGGGATTGGGATGTTTGCCTGTCTGGGGGGGTGGGGGTGGGGGACAGTAGTTCTCATCAGGTGAGCTCTCTCAGACCAGGTGAGCTCCTGAAAAAACTGCAGCTAGAGGATGTGGGTCCTGATTTCTAGACAGAAAGATTCAGCCTGGAAAATGGAGGGAACAAATGTTTGCATCCTCGATGAAGGGGCTCAATGAAGATGGTAGAGTATCTTTGTCCTCCTTTCTGTCTCTTCCAGTCTTTCTCTTAGAGCCAAGGTAGTATGCAGGATGGGGCTGGCTTAGAAAACAGGCCATTGGAAGAAAGCCTGGGGTCTGACAGATATGCACTGAGGGCGGGGAATATTTGAAAAACCCAAGCTCAAACCACACTTGGTCCTCTAAGGACTGCAGGAAGATGGTACTGCAAGTTGCCTGTGGTATCATAAAAGTACATATCTGGTCTTTGTCCCAGGTTCCTAGCAAAGCATTCCTAAAACCCATGGAATCTCCTGAGTGATGAGTGCTCACTGGATGACTCTAGTTGGATTGACAGTGGGGTAGGGAGGGGGAATAGATAGCTTCAGGATGAGAGTAGGTACCTAAAAAGACCCAGACAGGATCATCAAGTTAGAACTAAAAGTTTTATCCTGATGACCTTCAGGGAGGACAGAGAGGCTGGTAATTAAACTCAATCATCAATACCCAATGATTTCATCAATAGTTCCTAGGTAACGAAGTCTCCATCAAAACCCATAATCCATAGGGTTTGGAGAGTATCTAGGTTGGTGAACAAAGTGATGTACTCAGAAGGTGGTATACCTGGGGAAGTATGGAATTCCTGTCACCCAACCCTCCCCCCAAAACTTCCCTGATGTATCTTTTTCATTTGGCTGTTCCTGAGTTGCATCCTTTATAATAAACAGGTAAGCATAAGTAAAGGCTTACCCTGTGGCTCAGTGGTCTAGAATCTGCCTGCAATGCAGGAGACTTGAGTTCAATCACTGGATTGGGAAGATCCCCTGGAGGAGGGTATGGCAACCCACTCCAGTATTATTGCCTGGAGAATCCCATGGACAGAGGAGGCTGGTGGGCTACAGTCCATGGGGGTTGCAAAGAGTCGGACATGACTGAAGTGACTGAGCACACACACAAACACAAATAAAGTGTTTTTCTGAGTCCTGTGGGTCGTTCTACAGAATTATTGCACCTGAGAGGAGGTTGTGAGAACCTCTGATTTATAGCCAGGCAGTCAGAAGTATGGGTGGCCCCCAGGACTTGTGATTGGCATCTGAAGTGGGGGCAGTCTTGTGTGACTAAATCCTTAGAACTGTGGGGTCTGATGTTATCTCCAGATAGTCAGTGTCAGAACAGGATGAACTGGAGGACACCCAGCTGGTGTCAGAACTGCAGAATTTGTGGCAGGGTGGGAAAACACACATTTTGTGTCGGGAAAAAGACACCGCATTGCAAACTAATACGTATATTTGTTCCAATAAATCATTTAAGAAATATTTATTGAGCTTACCAAGTCAGCATTGGAGATGGAGTCATGATCAGGCAGATGGATCCCTGTCTCAGGGAATTTAGTGGTTGGTTGTCATACTTTCCAAGTTAGACTCCTTGAAAGACAGGGTCAGTATCTTAATCTTATCTTCTTACTCATTTCCTGTAGTACCTAGTTCAAGGCTGGGAACATACTGGGTGCTTGATTCACTCTTCAGTTCAGTTCAGTTCAGCTGCTCAGTCATGTCCGACTCTGCGACCCCATGAACCGCAGCAAGCCAGGCCTCCCTGTCCATCACGAACTCCCTGAGTCCACCCAAACCCATGTCTATCAAGTCGGTGATGCCGTCCAGCCATCTGATCCCCTGTCAACCCCTTCTCCTCCTGCCCTCAATCTTTCCCAGCATCAGGGTCTTTTCCAATGAGTCAGCTCTTCACATCAGGTGGCCAAAGTACTGGAGTTTCAGCTTCAACATCAGTCCTTCCAATGAACACCCAGGACTGATCTCCTTTAGGATGGACTGGTTGGATCTCCTTGCAGTCCAAGGGACTCTCAAGAGTCTTCTCCAGCATCACAGTTCAAAAGCATCAATTCTTCAGCGCTCAGCTTTCTTTATAGTCCAACTCTCACATCCATACTTGACCACTGGAAAAACCATAGCCTTGACTAGACAGATCTTTGTTGGCAAAGTAATGTCTCTGCTTTTTAATATGCTGTCTAGGTTGGTCATAACTTTCCTTCCAAGGAGTAAGTGTCTTTTTGTTTCATGGCTGCAGTCACCATCTGCAGGGATCTTGGAGCCCAGAAAAATAAAGTCAGCCACTCTTTCCACTGTTTCCCCATCTATCTGCCATGAAGTGATGGGACCGGATGCCATGATCTTAGTTTTTTGAATGTTGAGCTTTAAGCCAACTTTTTCACTCTCCTCTTTCACTTTCATCAAGAGGCTCTTTAGTTCTTCTTCACTTTCTGATTCACTATTAAACATTGCTTAAATTGTGAGCTCCCTAAAAACAGAAATAGTGCTGTTTTACAGCTACATGACCCTGAGCAAGCTACTTCTCATCTTGTGCCTCAGTTTCCTCCTCTGAAAAATAGGAATAATAATATTGATAATACCTACATTTTAGGGGTTTTGTGAGAATTAAGCACGTTAACCAATAAACGCAAAATGCTTAGGGCAGTGCCTGGTCCACAAGAAGCTCGAAATGAGTGCTGTCTTTTGTTATTCCCTCCTTTTTCTTACCCCAGGGTGCTGGAAACAAGCTACAGGGAAGCAAGGACTCTCTCTGGTGTTGTTTTCACTGACTTACAGGGGGAGGTTGGGAGCTAGTGCAATGGGCAGGGGTCCGCCTGGGCCTCTTCTTGGTCCGCAGGGACTGTAGGGGGTGGCTAACTCATGCCACACAGCAAAGGGTCTCTGCCACCCAGAGAGAAAAAAAGCATACTCTCAGTTCAGTCTCCAAGTGTTCAGACATCCTGCCCTGAGCAAAGCTTCTGACTTGGGGGAGAAAAGCCTTGATGATCATCTTCCCCTGTAACCTGCATCCTTGTTTCTCAAGCCCTATTCCAGGGGCTCCCAAACTGAAGGCCAGACACATCATGCAGCTTGCCCAATATCACACAGTATACAGTGACTATTTCTGGGCACAGATGCAGGTCTTCTATTTCCTGAAAAAGTGCTGAAGCCAAAGGCCAAACTGCTTCTCCCTCTCTAGGAGAGCACAGGGTGTTCTGGCAGCTTCGCTGTCTCTCTTTTTCTCAGCTGCTTTGGTGCCTGGGTCCTCTGAATGGTTAGGATCTCTGACAGAGTTTGACACCTGAAGAAAAGAATTAATTAGCTTCATGATGGCAAAAGAAAACGGTAAAATCAAGATTAATAAAATTTTGATTACATGTCTATAAAACATGTCAACTAGCCAGTCAGTCAGTCAGTTCAGTCACTCAGTTATGTCCAGCTCTTTGCGACCCCATGGACTGCAGCACGCCGGGCTTCCCTGTCCATCACCAACTCTCGGAGCTTACTCATACTCATGTCTATTGAGTTGGTGATGCCATCCAACTAGCCAAGTGGTCCTTAACTCCCGTGTGTGTGTGTGTGTGCGCTAAGTCACTTCAGTGGTGTCTGACTCTTTGTGACCCTATGGACTATAGCCCGCCAGGCTCCTCTGTCCATGGGATTCTCCAGGCAAAAACATTGGAGTTGGTTGCCATGCCCTCCTCCAGGGGATTTTCCCAACCCAGGGATCGAACCTCTCTCTTACATCTCCTGCATTGGCAGGTGGGTTCTTTACCACCAGTACCATCTGGGAAGCCTACTTAACTCCTGATTATAACTAAACTATAATTAACGTAAAATATGTATGCAATTTAAGATGACTGATATTCTGTGTGGCCCCCAATATCAGACTGAGTATGGCAGTCATAGAGTGATCAAGAGGGACATGAAACAGGGAGCTCCCAGGAGCTCTGCTCCTGACTCAGAGGCTCCTGAACCAAGCAGGAGAAATCTAGTTCATGGCCCACCCTCTCCATTAAACTTGAAATAACTCCCCATTTTCTGTTTTCCTGAACAACAGAGCTATGGGTAACTCAAAACAAAGGCCAAGCCAGTTATCATTTGGGGTTGGCTTAGGGCAGCATCACAAGCAATACCACTAGGTCGGACACTCAACTTTCTTGGGCTCAGTTCACCTGGCAATGATCTGGGGTATCCCTGGGGTCCCAGGGGGCTACCCAGGTGGCTCAGTGGTAAAGCATTCACTTCCCAGTGCAGGAGCTGCAGGAGACCTGGGTTCGATCCCTGGGTCAGGAAGATCCCCTGGAGGAGGGCAAGGCAACCGACTCCAGTCTTCTTGCCTGGAGAATCCCATGGGCTGAGGAGCCTGGCAGGCTATAGTCCGTAGGGTCGCACAGAGTCAGACATGAATGAAGTGACAAAGCATGCACACACACATGCACCCCTGGGGTAGTGAATAGTCCACATTTATTCAACAAATCCTCGTGCCAGGCATTATGTTCAATGCAGGGCATGCAGAAGTGAGCAAAAGAGACGACCCCCTTCTCTCATGGAGCTTAGTGTCTAATGGAAAACAATCACCAATTTTGTGACATAACCTCTTCTCATTTGATTCTTGAGAAAGCAGTCAGGACAGACATTAGGTTGGTTTTGTCATCATTATAAATTGAGAAAAATGGCATTCAGAGAAGCCCATCAAGGTGTTTAAGGTGTACTGACAGAGCCTAGACTGAATCTTCAGTGGCTGTTTCCAGAAGCTATTTTTCCCTTAGTGCCACCAGGCCAGTGATGGCCACAGGGCAGTCCACACAGCCAAGAAGCAGCTACAGGCTGCTAGCTTTTGGACTGCCTTTGGGCCTGAGCCCGGTGACATCCTGCACCCGGCAGAGGGCTTGTCTAGGTAGCCCACCACAGCGCAGCTCAGCGCGCTCTCTCTGGGCTTCTGATGCTATCTGGAACCAATTAGCTATTTATTTCAGCCAATTCATTATGTTCCCTTTGAACCAAGCTTCCTTTTCCCGGAGTAAATCTGTCTTGGAATTTGTTTGAATGTTGAGGGCAAAATAGGCTGGCGGGCTCGCATTCCGGAGCCAGCTCCTTGCGCCTCCGCGCTGCCGTGGCGCCCTCGGCGGGGATGGATGGGTTCAGGCCGCGGTTCCGTTCCCGTGCCCGTCCCAGAAGCAGCGGTCCTGCCGCTCCGGTCTTCCGAGGTGCTAAATCACCCCTCCGCCCCCGCCCCCGGGGAGGCCGGCTATCTCCTGCATCAAAGTGTCCCCCGTGCTCCATCAGGCTCTCGGCTCTGCAGCAAATCCTTCAGACTCTGGCTTCAATCCTTCCCAAGCCGCCCTTCAATCATCCCCCAGCGCCGGCTTAGCGCCGCTCTAACCCTCCCCATGGGCTCTGTCACCGCTGCTCCCCCCCAACCACGCACACCCTGCCCTGATCCTGTCATCTCTTCCACCGTCCCCCCTCCCCGCCGCAGCCACTCCAGATGAACCACTTCCTGCTGTCACTCCCGCCGGTCTCTTTCCCGACCCGCCCTTTCTCACAGCAGATCTTGCCACCCAGGGTTCTTGACTGGCCCATCCTGGCCACTTTCTGACTCTGAGTGAGGACAGGAGGTCAGGGTAGCGGTAAGGTGGGAGGGGTGGGAGGGGGTCTCGCCTCCTTTCGGCTCCAGCCTCTCCTCGGGTGCTGGCCAAGGTGGAGTGAGTGCATCAAAGGAAACTGGGAAAATCCCCAGAACCTGGGGCCACGGTGGCCCATCGCTCCTCCCAACCTCTCCCCAGCCTCAGAGAGTCAAAACCCCAGTGTGGTTTCACTCTAGGACGCTCTCTCCTGATCCATTCGGTAGTCTCAGCTTGGGGCTGCACCATCTGGCCTTGGGAGAAACAGAGCAATCTGAACTTATCCGGCCAGCACCTCCACAAGATGGCGGCCAGGGACCCCCAACTACCCCCGGTTGCTATGGCAACCGAAAGGCAGCCCCTGCCAAAGCAGAAGGTAGGGGGTTTGGAGAGTGCAGCCTGGGAGGTGGCACTTGACCACTCTGACTCTCTGTGTCGTGGCTTCCTCCCCCATCTCAGGAGAAGTGGTCCTCCAGCAGCACAAGCGGGCAGGTGTCCTGCAGGGGAGTGGAAGGGGTGCTGAAGGGTGCTGCCTAGTGGCAGAACTGGCAAGGGAGCCGTAAAGAGGTACCACTGCAAATTCAGCCTGTCATCCCTGGGGGATTTTCGGGGCCCTGTGGGATGTGGAGCACAGACCTAGAAGAATTATCCTCTAAGTCCAGACCCGTGATACATTTGTCTGGCCAGAGCTTGCCTGTGACAGTTTTTCCTAGACCACTCCACAGGAAAGGCTTTACCCTAGAAGCTATCAGCCTCGGAGTCATGTTCCAACGCCTGCCACTTCCCTACCAGCCCATTGAGAGCTAGCATTCATGAGTGTCCTAAACCCTGCCCTAACTGACTTAAATTTTCAGACTGTGACATCTCTTAGGGAAATGAGCTCCTCAGCTGCTCCGAGGGGCATTCCCCTCTGGTCTGCCCTATAACCATCTGACATAGGTGTTAAAAGAATCTCCCAGGTTCAGTATTTGGGGATTTGGTGAACTACTCTTCATTCAACCCTTCCAAGCCTCATAATATTATATACTTTAATTTCAAAGGTGAATATTTTGAAGTGCCCGCCGTGTTCCAGGTGACTTTAAAATATTACCTCACTTACTCCTCAAGACCTTACGAGGTAGCAATTATAATCCTTATTTCAAAGATGAGAAAACCAACTCAGAGACAGGAGTCGACTTGTCCACCAGTTAGCGCAAAGCGTAAGTGGATTGGAACAGGTCTGACAACACAGTCAGCATTTTCCCATGAGGACCCAGCTACTTTTGAGCCATTGGTCCTGGAAGGGTGAATAAAAATTAAACAAAGAGGTTTAATTCTCTTAAGGGAAATAGGGAGGAGACATCCTCCCCCCTCCCTTTTATTTCAGAATTTCTTTTCTGTCCTTTTCAAATGTACATAAATCTTCATAATGGTTAAACAAGTTTCTAACCAGTTTCGCAATGCAGGTATTTCCTCAGAGACAGAAGAACATCTTTTTTTTTTTAACTTTATATTTTGTATTGTTGTATAGCCGATTAACAATATTGTGATAGTTTCAGGTAAACAGCATGTATCCATTCTCCCCCAAATTCCCCTCCTATCCAGCCTGCCACATAACACTGAGCAGAGTTTCCTGTGCTAGACAGTAGGTCCTTGCTGGTTATCCATTTTAAATATAGCAGTGTGCACATGTCCATCCCCAAATCCTTAACTATTCTTTCCCCCACATCCTTCCCCCCAGCAACCGTAAGTTTGTTCTCTAGGTCTGTGAATCTCTTTCTGTTTTGTGAATAAGTTCATTTGTATCATTTCTTCTTAGATTCCACATATAAGGGATGTCGTACAATATTTCTCCTTTTCTGTCTGACTTACTTCACTCAGTATGACACTCTCTAGGTTCATCCATGTTGCTGCAAATGGCATTATTTCATTTTTTAATGGCTGAGTTGTATGTATGTACTACACCTTCTTTATCCATTCTTCTGCTGGTGAACTTTTAGATTGCTTCCATGTCTTGGCTAAATAGTGCTGCAGTGAATATTGGGGTGCACGTATCCTTTCGGACCATGTTTTTCTTTGGATATATGCCCAGGAGTGGGATTGCAGGGTCATATGGTAGCTCCAATTTTAGTTTTTTAAGGATCCTCCATACTATTCTCCATAGTGGATGAATCAATTTACACTCTCACCAACAGTGTAGAAGGGTTCCCTTCTCTCCACATCCTCTCCAGCATTTATTGTTGTGGATTTTTTGATGATAGCCATTCTGGCTGATGTGATGTGATATCTCATTGTACTTTTGATGTGTATTTCTCTAATAATTAGTGGTGCTTAACGTCTCTTCATATGCCACTTGGCCATCTGTATGAAGACCATCTTTTTGAAAGTGAAAGTGAAGTCGCTCAGTCATGTCCGACTCTTTGTGACCCCATAACTGTAGCCTACCAGGCTCCTCTGTCCATGGGATTTTCCAGGCAAGCGTACTGGAGTGGTTTGCCATTTCCTTCTCCAGGGGATCTTCCTGACCCAGGGATGGAACCCAGGTCTCCCGCATTATAGGCAGACGCTATACCGTCTGAGCCACCAGGGAAACTACTTTCTGAAATGCAAACAATCAGGGAGATAGTGCCCTCCCTCCCAGCTCCCCAGGTAGGAGCCAAACTCTGGTGGGAGACTTCCTCCCACTGGCAAAACTCCTCCTATCATAGGTTATCAGAAGTTTGTTTTTCCTCTGGATAAAGCCAGTAAGCTAACACAGATGTCACCCCAGTTGCCAGGTACAAGTATGATGAACTATGTGTGACAAATGCTGCTGACAAGAACTCTCAGGTAAGGACTAGTTCTTGCTTATCTTGATTTACAAACAATGGCTGTATCTGTAATGGGTTAGATTTGCTTGGCTATTGAAGAGGGGCCCGAATATGCCACCCCAAAATATGTCTTTTTGGCATACGGATCGTTTTTGAGCTGAAAGCCTTCGAGGAAAAACAGATGCAGGAAAAGCTCTAAAAACAGAGCACAGGTTTCCCTTTTGTCAAGGAAATTTCCATTTGTAAAAATGTCTCCCTCACGCTGGTAGCAGGAAGAGGAGACTCTTGACAGCTCTTATCAAAGGAGGAGGCTTAAATCTGCATAACAGATCTTACTAAACTTGTCACCTTCCCATAAATTTCACCCCCGCTCCCCCAACCCCAAACTCCTTTTTCTTTGTCTAGCCTCAGATAGTACGCCTGCCTGCCTGCCTGCCAAGTTGCTTCAGGCAAGTCTAACTCTTTGCGACCTTATGGACCGTAGCCCATCAGGCTTCGCTGTCAGTGGAATTCTTTAGGCAAGAATACTGGAGTGGATTGCCATGCCCTCCTCCAGGGGATCTTCCCGACCCAGGAATCAAACCCTCATCTCTATGTCTCCTGCACTGGCAGGTGGGTTCTTTACCACTAGTGCCACCTGGGAAGCCCCTTGATAATATATAAGCCCCTTATTTGGGCTTCCCTGGTGGCTCAGTGGTAAAGAATCCACCTGCCAAGCAGGAGACACAGGTTTGATCTAAACAACAACAACAAATTCTGGTTGCCTCTTTGAGCCACACTGTCTTGGTGAATTTCTGTGCGTGTATACGTAATTAAATTTTTTTTTCTCTTGTTAATCTGTCTTTTATCAGTTTGATTCTCAGGCCCCAGGCACTGAAGCTAGGAGGGTAGAGGGAAGGAGGGTTTTCTTCCCTCCTCTGTGTAAGGGGGTGAGATTTTATTCTGTCTTCGCCATCTCCTATGACACACATCGCATCTGGTTTAATGCTCATTCCACAAGAAAACTGTTTTCTGTCTCTCTGTCTCTACTATCTTTGTGCTAAGATTTTTCTGGGTTGGGAGAAGATCTCTTTTTCTAACTCTATTTCCCAACACCCACCTTGCCTTGTCTTGCCTTTCCAACCATGGATTTCTGTCGTTTGACTCCGTCTGTCTCACTCCTGACTCTGCTAAGACTCCAGACTCCCACTGACCCTCGGTTTCTCATTCTGTGGGGTGTGGCTTCTGATCTGAATTAAGCCTTGCTGCTGTGTTACCAGGTGGCACTAGTGGTAAAGAAGCCACCTGCCAATGCAGGAGCTATAGAGACTCAGGTTCCATCCCTGGGTTGGGAAGATCCCTAGAGGAGGGCGCAGCAACCCACTCCAGTTTTCTTGCCTGGAGAATCCATAGACAGAGAAGCCTGGTGGGCTACAGTCCACAGGGTCACAAAGAGTCGGACACAATTGAAGCAACTTAACACGCACGCATGTTGTTTTAATGGATGTCAGACCACAGCTAAGGGTGATCCTTCTGGGCCTTCTTAGGGAAATGTTAGACCATCCCACAGTTTAATGGCGGTTTCAGCAGCTATAGTTTTAGCCCCAGAACTGTCCCCACTGATGCTGCTTAAAAACCTTTGAGGTCTAGGAGGTAAAGTCACAACTTAGTCATGTGGGGACCCCATAGGCTGTGTCAAGCCCACGTTTTCTGCCATACCTTCTGCTGCTCTTCTAGTTTTATCTCCCCCCATAGTCTGAGTATGCATTCACCAAACATGACCTCATTTCCTCCGGCCTGGAAAGTTTCCTCTCTACTCTCCAGGTGAGGTCTATCTGTTCTTCAAAGACCAGCTCAGTCACCTCTCCCCCTCTCCCACCTCTTCAAGCCTTCTCAGGTGAAGGATTCACTCTGGGCACCTCTGTCCACACCACGCTTTGCTGGTCCTCAGCTCCCCGTTCTGTATGGTCAGTGCTTCCCCCTTTATCTGTGATGTATCCTCTGCAATGTATAGTTCTTTGAGGACATGGCCCATTTCTGTTTATTGCACATCCCTCAGTACACAGGTCCCCAACCTCCAGAATCTAATGCCTGATGATCTAAGGTGGAGCTGATGAAATAATAATAGAGATAAAGTGTGCAATAAATGTAATACGCTTGGATCATCCTGAAACCACTGCCCACCCTGGTCTATGGAAAAATTGTTTTCCAGGAAACCGGCCCCTGGTACCAGAATGCTTGGGGACCACTGCCCTACTGCAAGCAGCCCAGGGCCATACCTGGCAAATTTCCAGGTGGGATCAGACCTGGTGGGTCCTACAATCTCAGGTCTTGGGCCACACAGTCGGTCTGGGGTTCCCATTGAGGAGTTGCTGAGTGGGGGTTAATTTGTCCCTCTGCAGTCTGAGGGTCACTGACTCTTTCTCAGCTAATCAGTGGGTGGAAATGTAGCCATCCCGCCTGGGCCACCCAGCGCACAAGGCCTTCTTGCTCCCTTTTTCTCTCTAGCGTAATAAACAGAGTCGTTACCAGGTGCCTCTTGCAGCCTCCTGTGCTGGCAGGTTATTTATATGCAAATGTGCCTGTCTGTGGTTGCTGGAGGCTTGTAAACAGGATAACAGAAGCCTCTGTAGGGGCTGAGATGTGATGGAGGGTGGGGAGAGGCCCTCTAGCTTCTGCAGGGAGAGTTAATATGGGATTAGCCACAACCAATTAGATGGTATCAAGCCAAAGGGATCCAGCCGTTTAGCTAAACTGAAGATCCTCTGAGGGAGGGGGCTGCGGCTGTCAGGAGGGCCTCCGGAGCTGGCAGAGCCACCCCACAGGAAGCCTTTGGGGCAGAACCCAGGGGCCCAGGCCTCTTGGGAAAGGACTAGGGAAGGAAGGGCATCACCTTGACCTTACACTGGTCCTGGCATCCATGGGTGTGGGGTGGGGGTGGGAGGAGCATTTCTGCTCAGGGGGTACCAAGGCATTTATTCAGCCCACCTAGGCTATGGGCTGCAGGTGGTCATGCCCAGGTACCTTCACACACACTGACCCCTGGTCTGCCCAGTAGACTGCAGCTCGTCCTCTGGGACCCCCTGGGATGTCACTTCTCCTGGAAAGCCTTGCTTATCCTGTCCTTGCTCTGAGATCCCACAAGACTTTGTACATGCCTGGAATACTGTCCGTCACCCTGTTTAGTTTATGTGTCTGTCTCCTGTCCAGCCTGCAAGTGCTTGAAGGGCACACATGGCTTCATTGTCTTTGGCTCCCCAGAGAAGGAGCAGTGTTTGGTACAAAGCAGATGGTCAATAGAGCTTCTCGGTAGCTCAGCTGGTAAAGAATCCGCCTGCAATGCAGGAGACCCCGGTTCCATTCCTGGATTGGGAAGATCCCTGGGGAAGGGATAGGCTACCCACTCCAGTATTCATGGGCTTCCCTGGTAGCTCAGATGGTGAAGAATCCGCCTGCAATTCAGGAGACCCGGGTTTGATCCCTGGGTTGGGAGGATGCCCTGGAGGAGGGCATGGCAATCCACTCCAGCATTCTTACCTGGAGAATCCCCATGGATGGAAGAGCCTGGCGGGCTACAGTCCATGGGGTTGTAAAGAGTCGGACATGACTGAGCGACTAAGCACAGTACAGCACAGATGGTCAATAAACAGATTTTGAGAGACTGGAAGGGAAATACAAAGAAAGCCAAGGATATCTGGGTTTAAATTCTGATTTGTCCTTGAAATCAGGACATCTATTATACCACCTTATAATTTGCCTCCGTGGCATATGGATTATTTAAGGGTTAAGATCCATTGAGAAGCAGCAGACACAGGAAAAACTCTAAAAACAGGGAACAAGTTTTTCCTTTTGCAAAGGAAATTTCCATTTGTAAAAGCATCTTCCTCACCTGTAGTAAGAACTCTTATCCATGGAGAAGGCGTTGACTTAAATCTGCATCACTAACCTCACTAAACAACTCTGCTTACCATATTTTGCTGATCACATTCTCACAACCTCCCTTCCTCACCCCTCAGAAGCCCCCCTTTCCTTTGTCTAGCCTAAGATGGTTTGTAAGGCCAAGTTCTAATCACCCCGAGGGTTACTCATCATTGGGTGCTCCCCTGTGTACATGCATGTTGTACACATTAATATACTTTGTTTTTCTCTTGTCACTCTGTTTTTGGTCAGTGTAATCATAGGGACCCAGCAATTAGAGAACTAATTAGTAGAGGAAAATGTTTTTCCTACATATCGCTTTTGTGATCTTGGGCAAGTTATTTCACTCTTTGAGACTCAGTCTCCTCATCTATAAAATGGGGACGATGATCCCTCCTATGACTATCCTATGTATGGTGATTGTAAAACCTGGCCCTTGAGAGTTTGCTCAATAAAGTTAGTTACATTTTTCTTGCCATTAGCTGCTTCCCTTCTCATCCCACCAGGGCATCAGACCACAGGTCAGATAGTTTCTTTTTTCTTAGGGGAGTTTAGTCCCTGAGGAAAGTAATCAGGGAAGAAGAATCTAGCAATCAGGAAATCAAAGACTTGTGGATAATAGAGCAGGGAAGGAGAGGAGAATGGGCTGGGAAAGGGGGTGGGAAATGAGCCACAACCTCTGAAAGTCCTTTTTATTGTAAAGGCATCCCCGAGAAGGGGCAGCAAGCACAAAGAAGCAGTGCTATGAGCATAGAGTCAGGGGCGGTAACCCTGGTCTGCTCTCCGGGCCAGTCAGCAAGCAGGAACTAGTGCCTGCTCCATGCCAGGCAGCCCCCCTACACCCAATGGAGGAGATGAAGGAGGCAGTGAAGAGAATGCAGGCTGCCCTCAATTTATTGACAATCCAGGGACCCACGGCCAGGCTCCTGATTAGCAACTGTTTGAATTGCTTCTTTGGGACTCAGGGAGATCTAGGAGGCTGAAGACTTTATCCTGCAAATCAGAACCAGGGGACACAGAAAGATTTTGTGTCCAGAGGACTCTGTGGTGTCTTGCTCAGTTACATGCTCATAGCTGTTTGCTGCCCAGATCTCTGGGAAGACCTTCTCGTCCACTCAGTGACTATGTTGCAGGAAGGACAAGCAAGGGCCTTAGAGTGGGCTGTTGTCTAACACTCAGAAATGAATTGTCAAGGGAGACACGTGAGCTGACAAACAAAAGACTTTATTGGGAAGGGGCGTCTGGGTAGAGAGCAGTAGTAGGGTAAAGAAACCCAAGAGGACTGCTCTGCCACATAACTTGCAATCTTGTTGGTTTTACGGTGACGGGATTAGCTTCCGGGTTTTTTCTGGCCAATCATTCTGACTCAGGGTCCTTCCAGGGTACCCTGCGTACCCTGGTCAGTCAAGGTGGATTCCAGTGGGGAAGATTCTAGGAGGACATATGGACTAGCGTCTCTTGTCTCCTTTTGACCTTTCCCAAATTCTTCTGATTGGTGGTAGCTTGTTAGTTCCATGTTCCTTACCAGTATCTCCTGTCGTAAAATAACTCATGTGAATGGTTACTGTGGTGCCCGGCCAGGGTGGGCGGTTTCAGTCAGTGTTTCCCCTAACAACTAGACCCACCATCCATCTTCCTGTTAGTCCTGCTGGAATCCTGGGAGACAGTTGTGGCTCCATCCTCTCCTTATCCCCATAATCAAGGGCTGGAGACCTCGGCTTCTCTGGAAGCCCCCGCCCCACATCCCATAACCTGAGTCTATTCCTGTCCATCTTTACCTCTCAGTACAACCTCAACACTTCCTGACTGGACCAAAGCCTTCTAAAACAAACAGGCAGACCAGCCTGACAATGTCTCTCTCTCTCTCTTTTTTTTTTGCCATAAAACACATGGATATTGTCAGTTCCTGCTGTGGGTATGAAAAGCCCAGGCCTCCAAGGTACAATGGCTTGGCTCTCCTGCTGGGGTGGGAGTGAGGAGGAAGAGAAGTGGAAATACCTGTCATTCTTTACCAAGAAGCCACAGTGGAGAAAGCAAGATCCAGCTAGTCTCTCAATAGGCTCTTCTGCCACGTTACATTCTTCACAAACCACCATGGTATATTTCTAAAGACAAATCTGCTCATGTCTCCTCTCTGCTTAAAATCTCTCAGTGGCTCCCCATCGCCCTCTGGATAAAATCCGAGACTCCTCCAACACGTAAGAACGTCATGATCAGCTAGAGCTCACTTCTCCAGTTGGGACTATCCGTCTCTTCCCCCCTCAGCTGTGGCCAGATCTAGATTTTGATCTAGAATTTGACTGTGTGCTCGAAATTGTTGGCCACTTAAGATGCTTTCTCTCACGTGACTCCTTGCACCTGCTGTCCCTTCAGCCTGGAACACCTTCCACACCTTCCTTTATTCCTCCTCATCTTCCAAGATTCAGAGAGTGGACTAATACAGTGTGAATGCTCACTAAGTGCTAAGTGAATCTCAGCCTCTGAGATGTCCCCCAAATTCAGGATCGACCCCACAAATTTATCCAAAGTATCGTATGGCTATTTTATCCTTGACTTTTTTTTTTTTTAGTATACTTAGCCCAAGTATCAGGACCTACTCAACTCTTTTTTTTTTTTTTAATTACAAGAGTCATAGTTTTGTATTTAATCCTTAGAGTGACTTGATGGAGGATGTGTCAATTTAGAGGCCACAGGGTCCATAAGCCTTTGTTCCTGGTGAGGTGGTGGGTGGATGCCCCCATCACTCATCCACCATCCAACCCCAGGGCCTGTTTTAACCCCAGAGGGGCCTCCCCAGCATCCACAGTCACACTGAAGTCCTCGGCTCTGGAAAGCACTGGGTCTAGCCTGAGGCCAGGTCCAGGACATCTACTGGAGTGGGTGTTCTTACTTCCCCAGGCCCAGATTCATCCAGGTCCAAGGGAACAAATTCTCAAATTCCTTTCACCATCATTGTCTTGCAATCCAATCCCCATCCAGCCTATGAGGGGCCTGAGGGAGAAGCAGCCATGGAGCATCCCCAGGGAGGGCTCTGAGGGGCCATCCTGCTTCACTTAAGCCAAGTGGACCAGAATCCCACAGGGAGACCCTTGAGGGTCGAGCCCCGTGGAGGGTCATTCCTTAGTGACAGACACTTGCTGTAGAGATCAGCCTCGTCCTTCCTTAAGTGCTTATGGAAATCCATTACGTCCCTTTCCTTTGACTAATTTCTTAATGCTGGGAGGTAGGCCAGAGATGAAGGCCATGTCCATGGCTGAGGATGGTTCCAGCAAATGTGACTGTCAGCTGTGTGTGTGGTTGCCTTGGAGATGAGCTGCCCTGTGGCCCTGCTGTGTCCTGCTTCAGTGGCAGCTGACAGGGCCTTTGCTGCTGGCCACATCACGGAGCCTGACCCGGAATGGGAAGGAGCAGCTCACTTTGCTCTCAGTGACAACCTCATAGCCCCTGAGTACCACATTAAAGACAGCTTGGTGACCCTGCGACCAGGAGGATCTCTGGGATACCATCCGTCCAGTCATGAACACATCCTTGGCACTGCAGGGAATAGGAGTGAGGCACGCTGGACTTGAGAGTTTGTATGCTTAGCTGTGTGGGAGGAGCCTAGGATAGAAGACCAGGCACTTTGAGATTGCCATTCTCAGAGCATCTCCAGGAAGCATTCCTGGATGACCCCAATGGACACACTTAACCCATCAGAATCTCTTCAACCAAGCAGTGGTCTCAATGGCAATTCTCTTCTCCCAGCTTACCTGGCCTAAAATCTCAGTCAAATTTTTCTTCTTTTCCATGTCTCCATATCGAATTGATCACTGGGTCATTTCCATTTCTCCTAAGCAATGTGTTCAAGGCCGTTCTTACGCTGGTCAACCTGGTCTGGGTTTCCATCCTAGCAAGTCTTCAGACTTTAGGCTCTAGCGCCTCTAATCCACTCTACATTCAATGTCCAAACCAATCTTCTTTGCATTTGGCTGTTATCCTACGACTCCCCTACTCATTAATCTTCTATGGCTCTCTCTTTTCTAGTACAGAGATACCAGTAAGTTATCTAATTCTCTTCTCTCTTCAACCGATTACCCATGACCTTCCCATATGCAAATCAATGGCCCCTTTTTAGTCCTCACTTTTTCTGAAACTCTCTTCACCCCAGACTTCCTTAGGATCACTCCTACCTTCTCACAATTCCTGTCCAGGTTCTCAAATCATTCCTGCTTCTCCTCTTTCTGCCTAACTCTTAAATGTTGATGTTTCCCAATCTTCTATCCTTGGTGCTTTCCTCTCCCTCCACGTTTATAGGCTCCTCCTTGGGTGATTTTATTCAACTACATAGCTTCAGCCACTACCTATTTGCTGTTGATTTGTAAATCTGCATTTTTAGTCTAGACTGGTGGCCTCCCAGAAGCTATGTGCTGCATGGTCTCTTGAGGTATAAGAAGAAAACATTGTTTTGATTTTTATCTTAAAAGTGAGAAAGAAAATAAGATTTATAAATATGTAATAAACACACTGACATACATATTAATTATTCATGTAAATACATATTTTTTTCAAGTGTTAGTCTCTCAGTCATGTCTGACTCTTTGCGATCACATGGACTGTAGCCTGCCAGGCTCCTCTGTCCATGGAATTCTCTAGGCAAGAATTTTGGCGTGGGCAGCCATTCCCTTCTCCAGGGGATCCTCCCGACCGTATATACAAATGCATATATATTGAGGGAGTACATACTCAAAAATGTACTGATAGGATGTAGAGCAGAGATTCCTAGCCATCCCAGAATATCCACTCTCCATTATTCCATAGTAATAGAAATAAACTGTGCATACAACTGCCTGGGAGAATAATGATGTTGCTCAGCCTCCCTTTCAGCCTAATGGAGGTTTGTTACCAGCTTCTGGGATGAAAGCAGGAGTCATGTGTGTGCCTCTCAGGGTTCTGCCCCTAAAAGGAAGGGACTTGCCCTCCCCTTGCCCAGTGCCCCATCTCTGCTGGCTGGCATGCAGATGGGAGTGAGTCACCTTGGACAGCATACAGGCGACAAGACAGGGGCAGCCTGACACCTTTGAACACCACATTGGCCCTGGATTGCTTACCCTTATGAAAGACAGTGAGACCTCATCATATTTAAGCCACTCTTATTTTAGGTTTTATAACAGTAGTTGAATCTGTGTCCTATCAAATATGAGATATATGGAGTGTCCAGGTCTAGATTTCTCTTTTGAACTTCAAACCTATACACGGACCTGGTATCTATGGCACAGAGCACTCAGATGTCTGAACTAGAATCTAGTAGATTCCCTTCCGTCACCATCTGCTCCACCTCATCCCTGTTTGGGTCTAGCACATCACTGTCTCCTGGAGCAGGGCTCCCAGCTGGCCACTGCTGGCTGAGGCACAGAGCTCAGCTGCTGGCATGCTTGGAGGGCTGGGGCCCCTGGGGATATTAATTCTCAGGGAGTGGTATCCCCAGTATTTTTATTTTTATGCTAATAGAGAAGGAGAGAAGTTCTTTTTTTTTTCAAAATGAGTCTTCAGGAAGGTTGAGGGAATAAGTGGAAGGAGGTGACTGGAGGCAGTTGTGGGGGGATGGGGCAGTGGGAGTGGGGGCTTGGATGGGGAGAGAGTTGAGGCCTGAGGCTGAGGGAATCAGTTCTGTGGGCACAAGATGAGCATTTGGGTTCAAGCTGAGCTGCTGCTGGCCTGGGTGACAGAGTGCAGAACAGAGGTGCTGAGGGGGCTCCTCCCTGCTCTTTGAAGGAGCCAATCCTGCTCGGGTACCTCAAAGATGGATGGTGGGGAGCATCAGGTGGATCTTTGTGTGAATGTCAGTGCTCTCATGATGCGGAACATTGGTAGGCCCGGCTAGGAAGGGGCCTACAGCAGAAGCAACATTATAGAGGCAGCCGATAGGACTGCCTGTCCCAGCCCCATCGCGGGTGGTACCATAGTTATCAGAATGTGAACAGAAGTGGTGTACTCCACTCCTAGCCTCACCTCCAAGTCATTCCAGTCAGTTTCTGCACTCTTTCCTCTTCTGACTGGAGATGCTGGGGTGACCATCAGACCACAGGATGGTGGCAGCATAGGCCCCCAGCACCACTAAGCGGAGAATCTCCCAGGAGAGCTGCCCAGCTGGGAACATCCCAAATACATGTGGTAAGCACAAAGTAATTTTCATTATGTAAAGACACTGGGATTTGGAGGTTGTTTGTTCTAGCAGCAATCATTAATCATCCTAACTAACAGAGTTCTCTAGTGGCTTTGTGAGTGAAGGACACTGACAGAGGGAAAGCGGAGCCCGAGAGAGGGAACAGGTACATTGTGTACGACTGGAGGTGGCAGACGGATATTCAAATGTGCTCGTGATGCCCTTTCTAGGGACGTCAGGGAGATGAGATCTTATTAACCCCACAAGTCTAGACAATCTTTCCCATAATCCTTTTCTACTTTCGTTTGATCTTCCAAAGAGCCTTCAACAAATGCTTACAAAAGCCAATGCATACTTCTCTCTCTGTGTATGCATGTGTGTGTATAATTATACATATTTTATATATATATATATATACACACATATATACATACATACATATAATTCACACTTTTTAAAAAGCTCATGTAAGTTTGGAGCTTGCACTAGGAAATTATAAACAGCATAGGATTTTTAAAAATTAGCTTTTTTTTATTTTGAGAACCGTACATTCATACACAGTAGTAAGAAATAACACAGAGGGATTCTGGGTATCCTTGTCCTCTTTACCTGGGTTCCCCTGATGGTAACATTTTATGAAAATGTGGTACAATGTCACAGCAAATGCTGACACTGATTCCATCAGCGCAGACTTCCCTTATGTTGTCACTCAGCATAATTATTCAGGTTGTCACGTGAACACAGTTTGTTCTGCTTTTGTATGGAGTAGTAGTCCATGGTATGAATATGCCACTGCTTTTTAACCTTTCACTTGTTGAAGGGCATTTGTGGTGTTCAGTTTTGGACTATCATGAATAACGTTGTTATAACAACTATGTACAAGTTTTTGTAAGGACTTAAATCTTTATTTCTCTGAGATAAATGCCCAGGAGTGCAACTGCTGGTCAGGTAGTAATTGCGTGCTCACCTTTATTTTTTTTTTAAACAAAGCTGCCAAACTGTTTTCCAGAATGGCAATATTTTTTTCAATCCCACCAGCAATGTAGAAGTGATCCAGTGTCTCTGTATTCTTGTAAACGTCCAGTATTGTCACTATTTTTTATTTTAGCCGTTCTAAAATAGGTGTAGTAAGTCATATCTTATTGTCACTGGTTAAAGAAAGGCAATGCCAAAGAATGCTCAAACTACCGCACAACTGCACTCATCTCACGCCAGTAAAGTAATGCTCAAAATTCTCCAAGCCAGACTTCAACAGTATGTGAACTGTGAACTTCCAGATGTTCAAGCTGGTTTTAGAAAAGGCAGAGGAATCAGAAATCAAATTGCCAACATCCGATGGATCATTGAAAAAGCAAGAGAGTTCCAGAAAAACATCTATTTCTGCTTTATTGACTATGCCAAAGCCTTTGACTGTGGAGATCACAAACTGCGGAAAATTCTGAAAGAGATGGGAATACCAGACCACCTGACCTGCCTCTTGAGAAACCTGTGTGCAGGTCAGGAAGCAACAGTTAGAACTGGACATGGGACAGCAGACTGGTTCCAAATAGGAAAAGGAGTACGTCAAGGCTGTATATTGTCACCCTGCTTATTTAACTTATATGCAGAGTACATCATGAGAAACGCTGGGCTGGAAGAAGCACAAGCTGGAATCAAGATTGCCGGGAGAAATATCAATAACCTCAGATATGCGGATGACACCACCCTTATGGCAGAAGGTGAAGAAGAACTAAAGAGCCTCTTGATGAAGGTGAAAGAGGAGAGTGAAAAAGTTGGCTTAAAGCTCAACGTTCAGAAAACTAAGATCATGGCATATAATTTCAAGCTCTGGGAGTTGGTGATGGACAGGGAAGACAAGTGTGCTGCAGTCCATGGGGTCACAAAGAGTCAGACATGACTGAGTGACTGAACTAACTGAATGTCCAATTTATCTACTTTTTTCTTTCTGTACTATCTAAGAAGCCATTTTGTAAGCCAGGGTCTTGAAGATTTATGCCTATATTTTCTTCTAAGAGTTTTATAATATTAGCTCTTTCATTTAGGTCTTTGATTCATTTTGAATCAATCTCCATAGATAGTATGAGGTAGTAATCTAACTTCATCCATTGTAGATATCCAATTGTTTTTGTACCATTTATTGAAAAGACTGTTCTTTCTCATCGAACTGTCTTGTCACCCTTGTTGAAAATCAGTTGACTCTAAATGTGATGGTCTGGCTCCAGACTGTCAATTTTATTCCATTGATCTGTATGTTTCCTATTATATTTTGAACTCTTTTAAAAGATGCCTTATTCATCTTCACATTCTTGGCATATGTTAGGGTCTGTTGGTAAATCTAAGTGCCGTCTGTTGAACTGAATAGAAAGCAGGAGAGCTTGCCTGGCATCTGGTGACAGATGAGAGGAGGGAAATGAGGCTGCCCCAGCTGAGCATCAGCTGCTCAAAATGCAACAGTACTGCGCCTGGCAAGCATGGACCAATCTGAGAAGTTAGCTGGACTTCCTCAGGTCAAGTGAGAGCCTGGAAAGGGACAAGAGGACAGTGTGGGCTCTTTTCTTCCTGTGTAAGTGATGTTTGTGAGAGGCAGAAATAGACATAAGAAGTTTCACCTGTGAGATGATGGAAAGTTGAGTGTTGGTTGTGCTTGGAATGGAGAGTGTGTGCAGGGAATACTGCTCCTTATCATCAGAGAGAGCCAGGAGGAGTGATATCTGTTTTTCCTACAGTGATTTCTGCCTATTGTTGTTATACGGTTGCTGTGAACATCCATGGGACAGATATAATGGCTAAGCCTTGGCTGGGTATGCACACATCACTCCCCTCGCCTACACAGGTATGGGCCCCTTTGCTGGGAGGTACTTACAGTATAAGGATTGTGGTTGTTTAGCTGCCAAGTCAAGTCTGACTCTTTGTGATCCCATGGATTGTAACCCGCCAGTCTCCTCTGTCCGTGGAATTTCCCAGGCAAGAATACTGGAGTGAGTTGCCGTTTCCTTCTCCAGGGGATCTTTCTGACCCAGGGATCAAACCCATGTCTCCTGCATTGGCAGGCGGATTCTTTACTGCTGAGCCACCAGGGCAGCCCTAGTGAAAGGAAACTTGGCATTTTTCTTGTCCTGGTTTCTTTCAGGTGTTCAAATGTTGTCCATTCTCTGCTCTGCTGTGGTCACGGAGCAGTGGGGGGTTTGAGAAAGCCCCTCCCAGAGATGCAACTTCATTGTCTTTATAATAGAGATGTACTTGCTTCCCCTCAACTGTTTAAGCTTTTAGAAAACCAGTGTCAGTGGAACAGCAAAATGGATAGAGGACGGATATTGCTGGGGAGGAGGGCTGAGACCCAGCAGAAGGAGAAAAATGGGAGAGATCATGTTTAGGAGCCTCCAATGCCTCCCAAACTGGAACCAAGTTCTTGTTATTATTTCCGGTGGAGGCCCAGACAGCATTCTTGCAATGTAGTAATAATCAAAAGGCTCAGAAGTAAGCAGTTGTAATGGTTTTCATTGATCAGGCCTATAAGCTCACTCATTGCCTTTCAGGAAGTTCAAGTTAGGGTGGGAATAGATTCAGGCAGCAGGGGAGAAGGCTGGGAAGTGAGCTCCAAACTCAGCGCATTCTGAGTGGACAGAGGGCATGACCCGAGCACTGGGGATTGTATGGACATCAAGCCAGTCTTTCTTCCGCACAATTCAGATGTGCTGGTTAATTTCATCCCCTCTGGGCATAGAGACTGGCTGCAGGCCAGGAATCTCAGAGTCCCAGAAGCTGGAATGGATCAGAGGAATCTGAATTTACCATCTCCTGACTCCTTGTGGGAAGGCTGGGAGCCTCTTCAGCTCAATTTCTTCCTCTCTCCCAGGCTGCAACTGAGGCTTGTAGTGGGTTGGCCAAAAAGTTAGTTTGAGTTTTTCCATAATGGCAAATCCTGAATGAACTTTTTGGCCAACCCAATATAACTTTCTCCCAATTAACACCCCTCAACTGTGAAGATATTTCAAACCTCAGGTTCCTTCTCCCATTCCCTGTTTTCCTGGGGGCCCGTGGTTTGTGGGGCACAGGACCTAGTGATGCAGTCTTATGTGTCTCCAGGGCTCTCTGCTTTCCACTGGCCCTGCCTAGGCCTGGTGGCAAACTTGAGTGCCCAGGTGCAGAGAAGGAGGTCACTGGTTTATGAAACAGAGCAAACTGGTAAGGCCAGTAGGACCAGGACTCAGGGGTCTGGATGACTCAGTATTTACTTTTTCCTCTCATTTCCCCGCCTATTTCATCTCACTGTTCTTTTCTTTCACCGCCTTCCTCATCCATGGTGTCTGGCAAGGATTTCTAAGGGTGGTGGGTGGACTGCTGAAAAGAGCCCCCTCTGAAAAGATTTCCTTAGGGACCTAGAATTCAGCTAGGAAGGGTTCTAGCTGGCAAATTCTGGGCCAATCTGAGCATTGAAAAGAATAATGAGTACAGCTGATTGTAAAACACTGAACAAATAGATATCCATCAGACCATGGTAGATAGATAGATAAGCAAATGAATAACTAAATAACTGTCAGAGTTGAGAAATAGAGAGAAACTCATTTACCACCATTGAAGGTGACTGTTGAACCAATTCTTTATTCAGGAAATTCATAATTAAAAAGAAAGAATTAAGCATTTACCTGCCTTTTTGGGAGGAATCGTTCTTAATTCCTGTTGATGAGGGGAGAAAAATGCTTCTTTGGGAAGAACATGAGCTAGTGAATATGAAAAGAATGATAGACTTGTAAAAAATCATCATTTTGCAATATTTAAAGAAATAATTAATTCAGGGAAGGATAATCAATAAAGGTTAAATGAAGAACAAGATATTCTAGGGGGTCAAGGTAATGTCCTACAGATAACTTGCTGATTGTAGAAAGGGAAAATAAACCCTTTCAATGGTTAGATCTGGCAGGGGCCACCTTAACCAAGTGATGAAAATTAGTGGGACAGCTTGGCAGTACATGCCTTCTGATGTGATGAAATATGATGTTGATAGCATGCTCTATGAAGTTGTATTAATTATCTATTGATTTATGTGTTAGTCTGCTCAGACTGCCATAACAAAATACCATAGACTGTGTGGCTTAAGCAATAGATATTTATTTTTCAGTTTTGGAGGTTGAAGTCCAAGATCAAGGTGTTTGTTGATTCAGTTTCTGGTGAGGGCTCTCTTCCCAGCCTGGAGACAGCTGCCTTCTTGCTGTGTCCTCACATGGTTGGGATAGGAAGAGAGAGATCTCTCCTATTCTTCTTCCTATAAGGCCACAGTCCTATCAGATTAGAGTCCTACTTATGACTTCATTTAATCTTAAATTCTCCCTAAAGATCCTGTCTCTAGGTACAGTCACATTAGGGGTTGGGGCTTCAACACATGAATTTAGAACAAGGGGACACCATCTAGTCCATGGCAGTGTATAACAAAATACCACCAAACTAAATAGCCTTAAACAGCAAATATTTATTATCTTATGGTTTCTGTGTGTCAGGAATGCAGGCACAGCTTAGCTGGGTGCCTCGGGTTCAAGGTTTCTCATGAGGTTGTAATCAAGCTGCCACCTGGGACTGTGGTCTCATCTGAAGGCCTACTGGGGTGGGGTGAAGAGATCTGCTTCCAAGCTCACTCATGCAGCGGTTGGCAGGCCTCATACCCTTGCCGCATGGACCCCTCCAAAGAGTGCCCCATGGCATGGTGACTGGCTTCCCCCAGCAAGGGTGATCCAGGAGAGGGCCATGACAGAAGCTACAGTTTTGTTTTGTTTTGTTTTAATAATCTAATCTCAGAAGTGACGTCTCATTGTTTCTGCCATATTCAATATATTAGAATGGAGTTACAAAGCCAAGCCGATGCTCAAGCAGAGGGGACCACACAGGGTATGAATGCCAAGAGTCAGGGATCAGTGGGGGCCATCTTAGAAGCTTCCACCACAGATGTTCTCTTACATGAAATCTTAAACGTGAATCTAATCTAGTGACAGAAAATATAGGTAAATAAAGTGACAAGTTGAATGGCACCATCAGGAAATAACCAGACAAGCTCAAAAACTGGGACATTTTGTAAGACTATCAGCTCAATCACTTCAAAATGTTGATGTCATGACAGGAAAAAAAAAGAAAAAGGCTAGTGCGGTGGGGAAGTGGGGTGGGCTATTTTAGATAGAAGAAGACTAAACAGACATGATAACCAAATGCAATGTCTGACCTTTAGAGTCTGCTGTTAAAATACAGCTAATAAATGACATTTCTGGGACAACTGTGAAAATTTGAATATGGTCTGGATATTGAATAATATTAAGAAATTGTTAATTTTTCTCAGGTGTGATAATAACATCTTGGTTTTGTAGGAGAAGGTCCTTTTTAAGATACATAGGCTGAGTATTTAGGAGTGTGCTATCTTGATGTCGGCAACTTATACTCAAACAGTCCAGAGAAACACACAGATAAAGCAAATTTGATAAAATTTTAATTGGAGAACGTAAATATAGCGGGTATATGGCTGTTATTGTCTTATTCCTTGAGACTTGTTGTATGTATGAAATTTTTTCATAGTAAAAAGTTGAAAGGAAAAATATTCAGTCTTCTGACTGAAACTATTCAACCCACAGAGACGAGCCCTGTTACATTCCTCAGGCCTCATGAAAAATGCCTCAGTTTTTTCTCATTGAGACACTTAGAGCTTGCCTGGTTCATGCCCTGTCTTGTTCTGGATGAAAGTCATAGTGACTTCTCGCCCTGCCTCCAGCCCTTGCCTGGTTTCCTGGAGAAGGAAGCCTAAGATGCTGGTCCAGAGCTGGTTGTGGCCGGGTCTCTGGGCACACGGAGGCAGGTGGCTGGGCAGTCTTGGAGCAGATTCCTGGGCAAGTTTCTTTTTTTAAAAAGTTAACTTGCATTGGAGTATAGTTACTTATGGTATAAACAGATAACCAATACTAGATAGCACAGGGATCCCTACTCTGTGCTCTGTGATGACCTAAATGGGAAGGAAATCCAAAAAAGAGGGGATATATGTGTACGTATACCTGATTCACTTTGTTATATGGCAAAAACTAACACAACACTGTAAAGCAACTGTGTGTATGTGTGTGTGTGTGTGTGTGTGTGTTAGTCACTCAGTCGTGTCCAACTCTTTGTGACCCCATGGACTGTAGCCCACCAGGCTCCTCTATCCATGAAATTCTCCAGGCAAGAGTACTGGAGTGGGTAGCTGTTCCCTTCTCCAGAGGATCTTCCCAACCCGGGGATCGAACCCTGGTCTCCTGCATTGCAGGCAGATTCTTTACCGTCTAGCTCAGGTTAGGCCTGTTGAGAAGGAGAAGATGAAAGAGATGGAGGAGTGTGATGTTTTCAGGTCCTGGCATCCCGAATGCTCTCAATGGGATGTCAGGTGGGGCAGGGAGACCCTGAAGCCCCTGAGGAGCAGAGAAGGCAGGGGACCAGAGAGCCTGTCTCAGGTTTGCTGAGAGTGTGGCAATGATTGGTGTTTGACAAGCAGGAGCTCTGGGCCCTGTGCCATTATGTGTGTGTGGCCCACGAGGCAGACCCTGGGCTGGGAAATGGCTCTTCTTTCCCCTTGCTCACCAACACGTTTCCTTGGGATCATCTTGGGAAATCTGGAAAACATTTCCACGGCCTTTTCCACTCGGGGTAGCTGGGGATCACAGCAAGCCTCTTCCATTCATCGTTCATCTGCCCCTCTCTTTCTCACAAGTCCAGCTCCTCCTGGGAGGGGGCTTGGCTGGGTTACCAACATCAGCTGCCTGCCCACCTGTGTCTCTGGAACAAAGCCTCTCTCTTATCACAGGAGGCTTGATGGCCTGTGAGATTATCTGTAGAAGCAAAGAGCGGATGAGATGCACCAGTACGCACATCAGTTCAAAACCCCAGAAGGGAACGTGCTTCCCTCCACCCCGAAGTCTCTTGGAAACCCCAGCCAGGGGTGTCCACTGGCCTGGCAAAGACCCCGGAGGGGCTGCTGAATGAGGCTCTCGGGTTCCCTAGTTTTACCCGTAATCTAGAAATCCATAAGCTGCCATCACGCATGAGTGGAGCCCGGGCTTGTGGGCAGCTGACAGGTGAAGGATGAGGAGCTGAGGGAGGCGAGTGGATCCTCTGTCGAGGAGAAGAACTGGAAGCACAAGGAAGCAGCGGGGAGGCTGGTGAACCCTCAGAGGGGCTGAGAGGGCTCAGGGTCCATCCTGATGATGTGGTTGGGAGGGGAGGACCAGGAGCCCCTCCTGGAGCAGGCGGAGCCCTGAGCACTGGTGACTTGAGAGGAGTCAAAGTGCCCTCTTTACGTCATATGCTTTTGGGTAAAATCTTGCCCTTAAAAATGGAGAATAGTCTTAAAAGAGTAAGAAGTGAAGTCACCGACCCCACCCCTCAATAGACTATATCAACAAACTGCCAGCCCTCAGCATCCACGGGTTTCCCTTCAGGCTGCAGCTGGGAGCCAGCATTTAGTCTGTCCTATGGTCCCCTGAGGCTGAGACCCTACGGGGAGAACGTGCCCAATGGGGAGGGGGAAGGGGGCAGGCAGGGGTGCCCAGGGACCATTTGTGTCATGGGACGTCTGTGCTGGAGGCTGACAGGACCAAGCTGGTATGGAGAAGATGAGCTTCGCCGTGGAGGGCTAAGGAAGCACTGGGCAAGAAGTGAGACGGCTGGTCTCTAGGCCACCCTCCTCACCAGGGGGCCTGGGGCCATCACTTCTCCTCTGATTCTTGGGGCCTCATCTGTGCCTTGGTGGTTTTCTAGGATCCACCATAACAGAGATGCCTGGCCAGCCCCAGACTCACCCAACCCCATCAACAGGGGCAGGAACTGAGCATCTTATTACCCAAACATCTTCCCAGGTGACTCTGCCTCCAGCCATGGTAGCCGAGGCCCAGGAAGGCAGCAGGGGATGGGCAGTGAGTTGGGAATGCCAGGGGAGACAAGCTTTCTTCAAACCTCTGAAATCCCAGGACTTCCTTTGTGACAACCTCCAAGGTCAGAGGGGTGACCTGAGGCCATTCAGACCTCCTACTGATGGGTTAGATGGGCTAGATGATGCTGTTAGGCCTGCAGCATTAGTCTGACCTCAGTCAATGTGTGTATTCCCCGCTCTTACTTCAGTGTGTCCCTACTTGCGTGGCTGGGGCAGAAGAGTTCATCTGAGAACTGAGAAATATGGCAAAACATGGTGAAATATCTCCCAAGAAGAAAGTGGGAGGTTGTGGAGGGGTTCACAAAATCCCCATGAAGTTCTAGGCTTCTCTTCTTTGAGGCCAGTGGTGAGAATCGCTTTGCCTGATCTGGAGTAAAGAGGCTTTCAATGCAGTAAACTCCCTCACCCCCTACTGGCATCAAAGAAGATTCCAGAATGACCCTGGAGGTCTCAGGAGGAGCAGGGACCAGGACAGGACTTCCAGCCTCCCCTGAACTTGGAAAGACAAGGTAAGGAGACAGTTTCCCAGTGGGATTCCTGGCCAGGGCCATCCCATTGCTGTCTAGAGAAGGACAGCCCATCAACCCGTGAGCTTGCTCCAGCAAGTAGAGCTCAGGCTGCCTCGAAAAACCTCCCAGAATCAGTTCTGACCTGGACCAACATGATCAGCTCCCCTTCAGGAACCCTCAGAGGGATCAAGACAGCAGCCTCAGGAAGGATGTGGGGTGGGAGAGGCAGGAGCCAAGTGGCAGATGGAAGAGGGGGCAGACGGAGGAAGAGGGGGTGTGCAGGTCAGGGAACGGAAGGCGGGGTGTTAGGGGGGCATGACTCTCCTCTGTTCTCCCTGGACCCTGGCCCTCTCATCGGGTCAGGGGTCTCATTGTTCACAGAACCCCCTTGTCCCTGCTCACACCTCTCATTCTCATCCCCCTATCTTTGCCCTTATGTCCCCTTTGAGCATCTTCCCTTTCCTACTTTAACGTGCTCAAGTCTTTCCCCTCTTCAAGCTCCGTATCTTCAGTGAAGCTCTCCCAGACAACTTCACCCTTTATTTAGTCAATCATTCATTTTACAAAGTTTTTTTTTTTTTTTCCCCAAACCATAAGGGGCCAGAATATAGAGATGAATGAGCCAAGATCTTTGCTTCAAGGAACTCTGTTAGACTGATATGTAAATAAGCCAACTAAGACACAAAGGTGGGCCCCAAGGGACCCAACGGATTGAGCGGCTGTTAGGGGGGCCAGGAAAAGCTTCTTCCCAGAGCAAAGTGACTCTCAAGGCATCCTGGGATGTGAGGGATGCTCAGAAGGTAGTCCTGGCAGAACACCTGGCTCGTGGCGGAAGGTCATCTGCTGGAGGGATGATGAAGGGCACTGAGCAAGGATCTGAGGTCCATGCAGGGACCTGGACTCGGGGAAGTGTGAGCTGCTGTGTAGGGGATGGAGGGGGCCACCCTGGGTCCCCACCGTGACTCAGGCAGCTCCTGGGATGTCCACCACACAGGGTTTGTGTCTGAACTGATCTACCTCCTCATCAGAGGACAGGGACCAGGTTTTACCTGCTTCCTCTTTTCCCTGCTTCCCTGGTGGCTCAGATGGTAAAATCATCTGATTGCAATGCTGGAGACCTGGGTTCAATCCCTGGGTCAGGGAAGATCCTCTGGAGAAGGAAAGGGCAATCCACTCCAGTACTCTTGCCTGGGAAATTCCATGGATGGGAGAACCTTGTAGGCTACAGTCCATGGGGTCACAAAAAGTTGGACACAACTGAGCGACTTGACTTTTTTTCTTCCTTTCCCCGCATTGCCCCACCTATTGGTCACACAACATTGTCCTGAGTACATAGATGGGATTTGACAGATTATTATTGATAGATTATCCCTAATCTCCTTTCTAGACCTTTGTTTATCAACTCTATAGCCTTGAGACAGCAAATGAATCTCCCTGTTTGTGTAAGGTGTGCCAATCATGGGACCTGCCTGGCTCCCCCCTATCCACTTTCGTAGCCCCTGCTCAAGGGGCAGCCGTAGGTGGCCAGGTTGTATATCACATGACTCCTCCCTCCCTGGCCACAGCTATTTGAGTGGCTTATAGATGGCAGACTTAAAAAGACTCTGCCCAAACTGGGAGGGCTGAGCCAATCAGATTCTTGTTCTCAAGAAGCTGAACTGGGAAATTCTGGAAGCATCACAACCTGGAAGCAGAAACTAAAGCCTACACAGAGAGGAAGAGGTCCTGATGTATGTTCTGGGCCTGCAGGGGTCAGACGCCCCCACTACCGATGAGAAGAAGAGGCTGGCAGGTAGACAAAAGGCCAGTCAGAGGATAAGGATGTGAGCAAGTGATGGGGGGAAATCAGAGGGAGAGGCAAGTGTTCTGAGAGTCACAAAGCCACAGAGATGGAGGGAATCCTCACAACTAGGTGCTACGCTCCCATTTGACAGATGAAGAAACTGAGGTGCATAGAGGTTTAATGGCTTTCCCAAGCTCACACAGTCAGTTAGTGGTAGAGTTAAGATGTGAATCCTGACCACAAAGCTCTGCTGTGTCTGGGCATCTGGTTGAATCACTGAACAGTCTTAGCTTCTGAATAGCCCCTTGGTTCTCTTATCTGGGGGGCTTGGCCCCACTGTTAGGATTTCCCAGGGATTCTGGGTTCTTTATTTACTACTCTGTATGTCTCCTCACATATACTCCCCCTCCCACACACATGCATTCTTCAGCTAAAGGAGTCTGTCCCTTGTGTACTTGGTTTGTTGAGGCTCAATTCAGTTCAACACAAACATGAAATATTTACTTAAAAAATTTTCTTGAGTCAATGTTTTCAACCATACTCTGTTGAATCTCCCTTTTCTGTCCCTTGACAATGTCTTAGGTAGATTCTATAACTTCTTTCTGATTATAAAATGTATCAAATTTAAGACCCCCAAATCTCATGTCTGGTTGAAACTCATTTCCTTGCTGCCTGTGACCCTGGGGTCTGGGGTGGGGTGAGAGGTATCTGCTCTTTACTATTCCTCCCCAGGAGTGAAGACCATGGGGGTGGGGGTGAAAGTGGGGTGGATGATGATGCCACCGTGATGATGAGGTCCTGTCTTCAAAGTGGATGGTCTGTTCCAGCTAACTTTTCCAGCTAACTTTTCCAAACTACTTTAAACCCTTGGCCCCTCTTAGCAGAGGTCCCATTGCCTGGCAGATTGCCTGCTCTCTTTGGGGGGTTATCAGCAAGGTAGCTTAAGCTGTATTACCTTCCGTTACCTTCCGCAGTGTTCCTTGACCCATTGAAAATTCATGCATCCTTGCCACTTCACACGCGGAAATGCGGACTCCACCCTGCTGTCTCCAATCTGCTTTTCCCTGCCCAGTAGCTGCATGGGGCTCAGCGAGACGGCTACCTGAACAGACCACCTCTTGCCAGAGTGAGGCGCCAGAGTCCCCTTCTCGCAGGCTCTCCCAGTCTCTTGATTGCTTTAGAATGTGGGGTCTGGATGCCTCTTTTTTTTTCCCCCCAACTTTGAGTCCCAGTTTCCCCTCTGGGGTCTCGTCCAGAGTCCCACTCCATGTTCTTTAAACTTGCAGCCCGGATATCGGAGACCACAGGAATGGCCCGGCTCAGCCCCTGCCTGGATCAGCTCTCTCGCTGCCCCTAGTGAACAACAAAGGGGTCCCTGATTTCCCACCCACCTTGGGTGAGAAGCAGGCCTGGGGAGATCAGGGGTTTCTGGAAAGCCAGATACTGCCAGCCTAGTCAGTGTGTCTATCACCCCTATTTCCCTGGCCTGGGCTTCTCTTTCTCTTGCACTCTTGTGATCCTCTTCTGGATCCTTCTGTAACTTTTTCTACCACCCTCTGTTCTTGGCCTCCAAGATCTCCCTCCCACTCTTTAATCACACACCCGTTATGTTCCAGAACTCCTTGCTGCCACTCCCTCCCCTAGCTGCCCCTCTTTTCCCCCAAGACCTGAGTTCCCAACCCCTGGTGAACCCAATCTTGGTCAACCCACTTCCAGGAGGGACCAAGGTGGGGGTGGGGAGAGGCTGCTTTGTGGGACTGTGGCTCCTTCCCATGGAGCACACACTCAGCCCATCCAGGAGATGGCCCCTCATCTGATGGACCAGAGGAGCTCGCCCAGCCTGGCTGCACACTGCACCGAGCTCAACAGGCTGTTCTCTCTCTCTCTCTCTCTCTCTCTATCACACACACACACACACACACACACACACACACACACACACACACACACAGAAGACAGAACGTGGGGATGGTGTAGACAGGGGAAAATTACAAGGTTCATTTAGAAAGCAGTAAAGAGGGGATTTCAATTTCCTTTGAAAGTCACAGCACAATTCTCCCGTGGTGGCTTTTGCAGGAGCAGCGGGATTCTGCTCTAGGAGCCAGAGACCCAGACACGCGGAGTCAGGGGAGGTGCTCAGGAGGGTCATGCAGAGCTTTGGGCTTTAGTGCCGCTGCTTCATGGGGGGCGGGAGGGGTTGGAGGGAGAGCTGGAAGGCTCCGTGTGGGAGGGGCCAGGAAAGGGGCAGCAGTGGGGGGCAGTAGAGGGAGGACTTGAGGGATGGCAAGGTGATGGGGCCATGCTCACGCATTGTCCCACGGGCCTGGACAACGTGAGGCCAGTGAGGCGTCTCAGAGGCAGAACATAAGAGGCCTCGCTCAGGTCTGTGCAAGTGGATCCTGATTTGCACAGGGTGCTGGCTGTGCTCTGTACCAAGGGGGCGCCGTGGACCGAGGGCCTGCTTGCAGAGCCCCAACAGACAAGAGACAGAGGGATGATGTGCAAACAGGCAGCAGAGCAGAACAAGCATGTTTATTAACAAGTGCCGTGCCGTGCTCAGCCACTTCAGCCAGGTCCGACTCTGCACCCCATGGACTATATCCCAACAGGCTCCTCTGTTCATGGGATTCTCCAGGCAAGAGTACTGGAGTGGGTTGCCATGCCTTCCTGCAGGGGATGGCAGTGTCCTGTCTGGGAAGGTGAGGTTCAGGAGGAGGTGACTCTTTTTCTCTGGGAGGGCTTCCTGGAGGAGGAGGTAGGGGTGGTTGGGCAGCTATTTGAGTTTTGGCAGAAGAGGTGAGTGTGGCCTGTGTGTGTGAGAGAGAGACAGAACTCTTCCTGTGGACCACAGCATACACCTGCTGCCGGACCCCATGGTTGCACAAGACTGCAAGGTCATGCTCAGTTGATGGGGGTCAGGGCTCCTGGGAGCTGGTTCTCAGGGAACTTGGGGCAACATTTTGGGGAGCTTTCCCTGCTCTCTTTTGCCTCAGGCTCCTACATCTACAAACACCTGTGTGCTGGCTGATGAAATGGAATGGGAAGTGTAGAGAACATTTAAGGGTTAGTTAAGCCTGCAAGTGGGGCCTGTCTCTCCTGCCAGCTAGACATGTGGCCCTGAGAAATGTTAACCTTTTGGGCTTCTTTCTCTTGTGACAATAGCTTATGTTTTCATAGCTCTTTAGGTGACAGATAGTCTTGTATTTACTTCTCACAAACTCCTGAGAGGAAGCCATCGGTAAACCCATTTTACAGACAGAGACACTGAGGTTAGAGGAATTGTCACTATTACAATTCATTCCTATATAAAATGAGAAAGTGGGGCTGGGTGAGCTCTAAGGATTCATTTTAGAACCCAGATTTTATGATCCTGGGGAAATCTGCCACCAGAGTAGAGTTCTAAATGCGTTTGGGCAATGTCCTTGTTTTACCTCATGCATTCGCTTTCTCTCGATGCTGTAGTGAATGACCACAAGCTGAGTGACTTAAAATGACAGATTTATTCTCTTACGGTTTCTTAGGTCAGAAGGCCAAAACCAGTCTCCCTGGGCTCCAGTCACGGTGTCAGCAGAGTACATTCCTTCTTTTTTTTTTCAGCTGGTCTAGGGTTGCTTTACAATGTCGTGTTTGTTTCTACTGTACGATGAAGGGTATCAGCTATATGTATAAGCATTAATATATCCCCTCCCTCTTGGACCTCCTTGCTGCTCCCTGTTACCCACCAGGTCACCACAGAGCACTAAGCTAAGCTCCCTATGCTTTATAGCAGGTTCCCATTAGCTATCTGCTTTACACATAGTGTTAGTGTTGGTCGCTCAGTTGTGTGTGACTCTTTGTGACCCCAGGGAATGGAACCCGCCAGGCTCCTCTGTCCATGGGATTTTCCAGGGGAGAATATTGGAATAGGCTGCCATCTCCTTCTCCGGGGTTTTGCACGTGGCAGTGTATATATGTCGATGCTACTCTCCCAGTTCATCCCACCCTCACCAGCCCCATCTTGTGCCCACATGTCCATTCTCTATGTCTGTGTCTACTGATTTTCTAGATTCCACAAACATGCATTAATATACGATATCTGTTTTTCTCCTTCTGACTGGCTTCACTGAGGTTATGGAGAAAAGGGAACCCTTTTTGCACTGTTGGTGGGAATGTAAATTGATACAACCACTATGGAGAAGTACGGAGGTTCCTTAAAAAACTAAAAATAGAACTATCATATGACCCAGAAAGGACTTCCCAGGTGGCACAGTGGTAAAGAATCTGCCTGCCAATGCCAAGACTCAGGAGATGCAAGTTTGATCCCTGGGTCAGGAAGATCCCCTGAAAAAGGAAATGGCAACCCATTCCAGTATTCTTGTCTGGAGAATCCCATGGATAGAGGAGCCTGGTGAGCCATAGTCCATGGGGTCACAAAGAGTCGGACATGACTGAGTAACTGAGCACACACTCACAAACCTGACCCAGAAATCCCACTAGTAGGCATATACCCTAAGGTAACCATAATTTAAAGACGCCTGTACCCCAATGTTCACTGCAGCATTATTCACTACAGCAGTAGCCAAGACATGGAAACAGCCTATGTGTGTCGACGTGTCCATCGACAGATGGATGGATAATGAAGATGTGGTACATATAAACAATGGAATACTGCTCAGCAGTAAAGAGCTGCACTCCTTCTATAGGCTAAGGCCGGAAAATCCACTTTCTTGCTTTTTCTGACTTCAAGAGGCTGCTGTCATTCCCAGCTTGTGGCCTCTTCCTCCATCTTCAAAGCCAGCAATGGAGCATCTTCAGATCTCTCTCTGACCTCTGCGTGTCTCCTCACACTACTGCTTCCCTCTGCTAGGACCCTTGTTAACCCTTATAATAACCCTTATTATTATTGAGCCCACCCAAATAATTCAAGATGATCAAGATCCTTAATTCAACCATGTTCGCCAAGTCCCCTTTACCTTGTAAGATAATAATTCACAAGTTTTGAGACTAGGAGGGGAACATCTTTAAGAGGGGGCATTACTCTGTCTACCACTTAATCCTCTCCCCATCCTTCTTCCCCTACGTGTGCTAAAACCAACATTAAAAGTGTATCTGGAAAATTCTGTGGGCTGAGCAAACCTCTGTCCACTAGTGAATGAAGCTTATTGTAAAGGTGGACTCCGTGAGGGAGAGAAGAAGTTGGTTTCAGTTACAAATCAAGGGAATGAATATAGATGTCAGAAAGCACTTATTCACAGGACTGTCTAACAGAATTACAGAGGGGGAGCCTCAGCTGAAAGGCAAAGAATGTAGCTTGATGGTTAATGTCATTGACCATTAAGCTAGGCAGACAGGAATTTGAAACAAGCCCTGCTATTTCTTAACTGTGTGACCTTGCACTTCTGTACTGTAATGTAATGTGCATGCTTAGTCGTGTCTAACTCTTTGCGACCCCATGGACTGTAGTCTGGCAGGCTCCTCTGTCCTTGGAATTCTCCAGGCAAGAATACTTGCCTGGAGTGGGTTGCCATTTCCTTCTCCAGGGGATCTTCCTGACCCAGGGATCAAACCCGTGTCTCCTGCATTGGCAGGAGGATTCTTTACCACTGTGCCACTTGGGAAGCCCATAGGATACCAATAAAAATATGAAATGCATGCGGACTTCCCTGGTGATCCAGTGTTTAAGACTCTATGCTTCTGCTGCAGGGGGCACAGTTCGATTCCTGGTTGGGGAATTAAGATCCTTCATGCTATGCAGCATGGCCAAAAAAAAAAACCAAAACGAATTGCATAGGTTTCTTGTGGGAATTATGAGGTAGCATTAGGAAGTTCTGAGATCTTCATGACATCAGAATGTGTGGTCCTGCCCAGAGGCAAGGTTTGGAAGAGATGACCTTGGAGGAACTTTGGGGTTCCTTGAGGGTAGGGCCCCGTCTATGTGTGTTGAGGCCCTGAGTAAAATATACTCAACCAACTCTTGGGTGAATTCAGAGCTGACTGCCCTTTGGCAGGCCCCCATGCCTCCTGACAACCAGCAGTGCAAAGCTGCGGCTTGTAGAAGGGCCCTAGAGGGATGCAGATGAATCACCTGCTGACCCTACGGACCTAAGGAGCAGGGTGGGACCGCTGGCCCTGGGCTCCTGGAGGGGCTGGGGCTCCTGATGACTGAGAGCAGGGCAGCAGGCCCTTCTCTCTCGGCAGTGGAAAAACAGCCACCCCAGCACGCGCCGGCCACACTCTGTGTCAATATGCTTAATGATTTGTGACGTGATTGATACAGAAAGCAAACCTGCTATAATCCATCTGTTGAAGAGGAAGTGGGCGTTCAGGGGAAATCAGCATGACGTGCACCCAGCTCGTTGCTGGGGCTAGGCGTGCGGGAGGGGGCCATTTCCAACAAGTCTTCCGGTCTCCAGCCCAGGGCTGCCTGGGAAGAAGGAGCCCAGGAAAGACCACACACCAGGCAGGGAGTGAGGTGGCAGAGCTGAAGGGAAGCACTTCAAAGTTGTAGCCCTGGGAGCTGGAAGCCCTCGCTCCTCTGTGCCTGCGCCTGTGAGCTAAATGGACAGCTCTGTCCTCCTGGATCTGCCCGGGTCCCCTTGTGTCCCTCTCAGGAGCCTATGTGTGTGCTTCCCTGCTCACGGCTCACGAGGACAGCCTTCAGACGATTGCTCGGGGGCTCCTGGAGCCACCTGACCTGGCTGTGCCCGGGAGGTGACACGCTCACCCCCACCCTCCACTTCTGGGACAAGGAATACAAAAGCCCAGTATCTTTGCTTCAAGATGGGGGAAAAAAAACCCTGTTCAGTGTCTTCGACACTCCAGAAGTTTCAGTGTGATCAGGCTGAGGCTGAGACTTCACTTGAAATCACAGTCTTCCTTGGTTTCCTCTCCTTCCCTGTTCAAACGGGCTCACTACCGGATTCGTTTCTCCAGGTAGCACTTTCCTAATAAATAAGTAAGGACCCTGCTCAGACTTCTTTTTCTCAGGGAACCCAAGAATCTGGGAACCTAGAATCTGCTTCCACGGAACCCAAGCTCGGACAGCTCCTAAGCAAAGCTGGAAGAGGCTGATAGGTAGCTGCAGGCGATCCATACACTCTTTCATTTCTATCAAGTGCTATAGTGTGATGGCCCTGCCAGGACTGTCAGGTCCCGAGGACCCATGCCAGTGGCCGGAGGCTGCAAGTCGTATCATCCCAGAGCCTATATGAGGGGTTGGACTCATGTGTGTGGATGTGCACATCCAAGCACTCAGGTCTGATGCTGGGGTTTTTTTCTGATCTCCCACCCCAGCCCCGCTCCCTGCCTACTCCTGCCAAAAGTGGATTTGCTTTCCTCTGTCTGCTGTGCTTGGACAGATGTGAAATTTGTCATTTAACTCACATGCCCCGAGTACATACACTGTGATGACTGCATCAGCTCAGGCTACCCTAACTAAATACCATGGATGGGGTGGCTTCAACAACCGACATGTATTTCTCACAATTCCGCAGGCTAGCAAGTCCAAGATCAAGGTGCTTGCAGGGTTTGCTTCATGGTGAGAATGCTATCCTGGCTTGTGGATGGTTGCCTTCTTGCTGTATGCTCACGTGGTCTTCCCTCGGTGTGTGTGTGTGTGGAGACTATGAACTCCAGTCTCTCTTCTTACAAGAACACAAGTCCTATGGCATCAGGGCCCTAACCTTTTGATTCCATTTAACCTTAATTATATCCATAAAGGTCATAGATCCACATACAGTCCCAGCAGGGGCTGAAGCTCCATCATGTGAATTTTGGGAGGACACAGTTCAGTCTATAGCAGTGCAACAAAGCCTTTTTGAATGAAGGGAACTTGAAAGTAACTCAGTTTGGTCTCTGGGTTTTGCTTGGAATCCTACAGTGCCAGGGGCTCTAGCCTAGGTTTAAACCTGTGACCTGAATAACCCATAAAGAATCTGCCACAAGTCAACAATTGGGAATTCACTGTTAATGTGGAAAGATCCTCAGGACATACTCCTTTACTGCTCAGATTTCCTTGAATAAGGGAGAGGAAAAAAATGTGTGTTCTTTCTTTCCAGAATACTTTCCCACTCCTGTTCAGAGGGGTGAGTCCCTCATTTGTTCATTCACAAGGTGAATACTTACTGAGCATCAGTTGTATGGACCTCTGTTGTCTTGGTTGTCCAGGCATGCAATCAGGCCTGGCCAATCAGAGCACTACATCACCATGGCTGTATAATTAGTTCAGAGGTGGACAGGTGATCTATCTGGTCCAGTGATAGTGAACCTCGGGGTTTCTGTTTGTTGGAGAAGTAAAACTCTAACCTGCTGGACACAAATGGGTGAAGCTATAGGTCTGGAACTGTGGGCAACCATGTTGCTAACCACAGGGAACCTGAGATGAAACTAATACGTGGATGAGAACAGATCTAAGAAACAAGAGACCACATCCTGGTGACGTTGTTTAAGGTCCCAAGTCCATCTGTGCCTGGAGCCAGACCCTGGACTTTCAGACCTACGCGCCAACACATTTCTTTTCACTGAGGATAGCTGTGCTTCTTTTGTTACTTTTAAACAAAACTGATGTTAGCTCCAAGAGTGGGGATGTATACATCTCCAGGCCACACTGAGTTTTGGGAGTGTGTAAGGGCAGTGAGGATGCATGTACCCTGGGCTGAAAGGTCGGAGTCCTTGTTACACTGCAGAGACTGGTAGCAAACTCCTATTAGAAAGTGACAAACTTGGGTTGAAACTGACTTGCTTGAAAGCAGAAGACTAAAAGCACTAAAAAGCCTCTCAGGCTTGACTAAGAGAGCTACTTTCTGCCCATGACCTGAACTCCAAATACCTGAGAAGCCAAAAATATTGAGGCCTGCAGGATTGAAAAGCTAAATTATCATTTCCTATTTAAAATTAATGTGAGTAAAGACAGGAAGGTGGGAAACTGCAGAAATCAGATTGGGACCTGGGAATACACTCGTCCCCTAGGCTCTTTGTTGGTACCTCCAGTGACGAGATCCCACTCAATAAAAAGGGTGAAACCGGGACCAAATAATCCTTTCCCACTCCCAAGCCATTGTTTCACACGACCTTAAGGATGTGAGCTCCAGGATGGAGGCCAGGAAACTGCTGGCCTGGAGGATGGGCAGAGAACTCGTCAGGCAATACAGTCACAGACTATGCCTTAGCGAGATTTCTGGTTTCAGGTACTAACCATGGAGCAGACCAGAAGCAAATACCCACAGCCTACTAAGGACCCAAGAGAATGACTCTTCAAAAGAAACATCCAGTCTGTCCAAAGACCTGCATAAGATGCCATCATCTACGGCGGTCCTCAGGTTCCCCAGTTCCTCAATGAGCAGAGGAGTTCCCTTTTGGAGGTTGCATCTTCCCCAGGGTCCATCTCAAACGTGGCTGCGGAAGGCAGTGGGCAAGGGGGACCTCTCAGAAAACACACTGAAGGACAAAGGACCTCGCTGTCTGTGAGCACGGAGAGAGCCATGGGGTGAGGTCTGGTCTGGTACCCTCTGTGCACGCTGTCGCCCAGTCTCTTCTCCACTGTGCTCATTCTGTTCCCTCCCCACCATCATATACTGCTGATGCCATAGGGAGCAGCAAGGGGATGCTATTGTGTCACTTAGGCCAAGACCGTAAGAGGCCACGTCTGGAATGACCAAGAGAAAAGCACGTCTTGAGGGGCAGAATTCTGTAGTGTCCAATGCCTGGGCTCTGGCAACAGACTGCTTCCTTTGTTTCCTCACTCCTTCACTTCACAGCTACGTGATCACAGTAAGTTACTTAACATCTTTGTATCTCAGTTTCCTCATCCATACGCGGTGATAACAATGGTGTGTTACACATCTTGGATCATCTCTCTGTGGCTGCCATCTTGCTACCACATGGGCATTGAGACAGGCCACCGTGAAGCGGGCAGTGGGGCTGGGAGGTGGCATGAGATCAGATGTGGTGATGTTGGGTTAACCCCTGCTCCAGTCTTATCTGAATCCAGCCTTATGCCTTCCTGATTGCTTATATGGAGAATATATTTCCTTTATACTGAGCTAAGCAGATGGATTATTGTCACTTGCAATCAAAAAAAGGCTAGCTGATAGACCTAGCGTGTGTGTTAATTACTAGGTGTAGAACCCTCACAACCCGTGCCCACTCTCAGGAACTTTGAGATACGTAATGCAGCGTGGAAGGCATTGGGATAGGGAGGCCTGCATGAGGCATAGCCAACCTCACACATAACCTAGGTGTGAGGGATCAGGGGAAACTTACTAGAGTAGGTGACTCTTGGCTAAGTTCTGAAGGAATGGTCAGAGCCAGCTGCAGCAGGGAGAGGAGAGAATGCACCATCCCATAATGAAATTGTCCATCCCTCACTCACTGGAGGTTGTAAGGATGGGCTAGAAAACAGCTTGCTGGAAAAAGAAGATTTGTGCCTTGCCTGGGAGGTTGAAATCCAACCCTTCCAGTGGGAAATATGCCCTCAGACACCACCACGGTAGCACCTAGAACAGTATCACCCCCGATGGCTCTTTAGTGCTTTGGTTTGAGCTTGGGTCTTGTCTGGCCTGTACCATGTTTAAAATTTTAAAAATATGTTGCCAATATTTAAAATTGAGACTGCTCATAGAAAAGTTTGAATTGGGGTCTTCTCTTGAAGGCTTGACAGCACTGGTCCTGCATTCCCACTTGTCAGCTCTGGCTGGCTCTGAAATACAGTGCTCCGTTCAAGCAGGACTCATGTGTTCCTGGGCCTACTGCATCCTGCCTATTTCTTTTCCTTACAGGTAGGTCCCTATAGGTATTTGAGTTTGCACACCCTATTATAGAGTAAGGGTGTACTGAACATGGAATAGGCTGCATGAGCCAGTGGGTGATGTCCCAGGACAGTGCTCCCCACCTTTTTGGCACCAGGGACTGGTTTTGTGGAAGACAATTTTTCCACGAATGGAGAGGAGGTTTTCAGGATGATTCAAGTGCATTACATTTATTGTGCACTCTATTTCTACTATTATCACGTCAGCTCCACCTCAGATCATCAGGCACTAGATTCCAGAGGTTGAGTGCACCCATCCTAGGGAATGAAATAGACCTGAATGGGTGGCGGCCCCTTTCTGGGTCCTTTCTTCTGAGTGCTGGTTGGGGCTGTGACCAGCTGAAGAGTAGATTTGGAGACTCTGGGTTTGAGCACATGGGGTTGAGTTGGATGAAGGGACTTGTCTGATTTTATACCATTCAAGGCCACCTGGGCCAGCAAATGGAACCTCCCATATGCTCCAGTTTAGCCTCCCAGGCTTCTGCAGTGGAGACTGGAGACAAAGCCATGGCTGATTAAAAACAAAACAAAACCGTATTTATTTGTCTTGCTTTCCTCCTTTGTATCTGTTCCATCTCTTTAAGGGCAGCTTTCAAGTATTCCTGGGTCACCAGGTCAGAGTCCATTATAATAGCATCATTGTGCATGCATGCACGTGTATGTGTACATAGGCCTGTTTGTACGTATGTGGGTGCATGTGTGTTCTTTGAACGTTTATTTGACATTTGTTCTTTTTATTTTAAGTTTAGGTTAGATTTCAATGCTATTAACTTAAAAGTGTCATTTAAATTCAAAGTTAAGGTTGTTCATAATAGTCTTGTACACAGCCTTTCCCTTAATTTTATTGAGGTGTAATTTACAGTCCTATTTTCAGTGTGTAGAGCTCTGTGAGTTTTGACAAATGTTTAGCCTCATGTAACCAGCACCACAATCACAATATAAACATTTCCAAAACCCCAGGGTTCCCTGTGCTCCTTCCTAGTCAATCTCCCACCACTCCTGATCCCAGTCAATTATTGTTTTGCTTTCATGTCATTTCAGATTAAATTTCTTTCCCCCCCGCCCCAGAGTTTCATATAAATAGAATTAATACTACTTCCTCTTTTGTATCTATTTCACTCAGCATGATGTTTTGAGATTCATCCATTTGGTTGTGGAATATTACTTTTCTTTTTCCTGAGTATTATTCCATTGACTGTATAGTGACACTGTCATTTACTGATCTAGTCACCTATTGACGGACATACTGTTTCCAGTTTTTGGCATTACTGATACAGCTAAATCTGCTATGAACATATGTGTGTGGGTCTTTGTGTAGACACACATTTTAATTTCTTTTAGGCAATACCTAGGAGTGGAATGGGGTGGGATCTGTGGTAATTGTATGTTTGACTTCTTAAGAATTTGCCTATTTTTCCAGCATAGTTATTGTACATTTTTATTCTCCCACCAGGAATGGATGAGTCCACCATGTGAGGTGATACATAGAGTTCCACATCCTTCCAGCCTTTGGAGTTTCCTTCTTTTAGAGTTTAGCTATTCTAATGGGTGTGCAGTGGTATCTAATTGTGGTTATTAATTTGCATTTCCACGATGACTGATAATGTTGAACATCTTTTCACGTACTTATTGGCCGTATGTAAATCTTTTTGCATATAATAGCATCTTAATACTGCTCAACCTCTAATAGAGGCAATAGAAGATTATACAGAAAATTAGTTCACAGTATGGCAAATGAGTTCAGTGAAGAGGACAGATAAAAAGATGTAGGTGTGAGAAGGAGGAGAGGTAACATCTGATCTCTGAGCTGGAACTGGGAGGCTGAGGTTTTTATCATTTTCTCAGAACTAAGCAGCCGGGGCAAGTAACTGGCAGGGATCTCAGACCCGTTTCTGTGACAGAAATGCTTCAGTGCTTGGCTAGCGGCTGCCCCTCTGTTGGGCTCCCCGGTGCAAGCAGGTAACGCAGAGAGGAGCGTTGAGAGACACAGTGGCAGACTCACGGCATTGCCTCCTTTTGATCAGTTTGCTTGTTCCTGGGCATACATTCTGAGCCTGCCTGGACTCTCCAAGACCACTGAAGCCACCTCTGCCCTTGGTTGGAAAATCGACCCAAACAGGGCCTGACCTTCAGTCTCCCCCTTGTGGTAGAGGCAGGGGTGAGCTCTGTCTGCTGGTCATGCCCCCAGCCAGCTGAGTGGCAGGTAATTTGGTCCATGCTCACAGGTGGCTGGACTCAGTCCTGTGAGATTTCCACTGTGAAGTGGGCAGATCTAATCCTGCCATCACTCAAAGCTTTAACTCAGCCCGGATGCACTGTTGGACCTCAACTCATCAGGCCCATCCACTGACCAGTCTGTTCAGTGTGAAAACAGCTTTGATTGATTTTTTTTTTTTTTTGGTGACTAGGTCTGCTGTCTGCACCAATCAAAATGAGATTTGGCTCCAGAAAGGCTCAGCTTAAGGAAGGAATGTCTTGTTCTTTGTCAGTTTGGCTTATCTTCTGTTCCAAGAGCTCATGGGTTTGTCATCGGCATCAAAGTGCTCATGTCTTCTGCCACTAATTGGCTGTGTTGTCAACATGACACAGTGAAAGTCAGTGGTTTTGGAATGTACTGGGACCTGCGTTAAGTCACAGCTCTGTCACTTACAAGCAGTGTGACCTCGGGCAAGTCTCTCTAAGACCCCATTTCCTCTGTAACATGGGGATAGTAAAATTTACCTCATTGTATGGTTTCAATAATTAAATTTGCCAGTGGACTGGTGCTGAGCTATTTTGCTGTTTGTACTGGCTCTGGGCTTCAAGCTTCTGCCTCTGCAAAATAAGTAAGTTGGATCAGGTGACCTCCCAGGGCCATCTGTTCTGATACATGACTGAGAAAGAGAGCGATGCTCTCGTCCAGATCACCACGTAACTTCTCCAGGCAGCATATTATGTTTCAAGAGGTGAGGACACAGTAAGACATGTAAACAGAAAATTTTGATTTCTATAAATAAGAGGAACTTTTAACCTTAATGACAGCCAGTTTAACACCTACAAAGTATTCAGTACTACTCCTGGGCTAAACTCCTTTCTTCTTCCTGCCCACTCTCCAGGAAGCAGCACTGTCCCACAGGCCCATACATTTGGGTGAACAATCCACCAAGACAAAACCACGTCTCAGATTCAGTGGTCCCCTCTCTCTGACTCAGAAGAGTGACCTTGTGGTACCTCAGTTTCTCTTTCATCCCAGGCATTCTACAGGCCTTACTCCTTTTCTCCTGGTGTCAAAGCTGTGACTTATCCTCTCAAATGCCCTCCGGGATCCTCCAATAGGAGTTGGCAGAATGAGTAGCAAGAATTATTATTAATTAGTGAAAATATGTATCATCACATAATTGGAGTGTATAATTGATGCTTCACTGCTGCAGGCAGAAATAGAGAGAGAGGTAGATGAAAGCCAGGGAAGAAGGAGGCCACCATAGATCCCAGACACTGTCTAGAATGAGAAATATGGAGGATTTGGCACTTCTGATACCTGCAAAATGTGGACTGACCAAAGGTCATGTGCTGGGGGTCTAACAATTAAAGAAGCAGGGGACAAACAAGCCCTTCGTGTTAGCAGGCGATGTAAATAGAGCTGCTTCCCTAAGGAGGTCGTTTTAAGCCCACATTCTGAGCCTGCTGGTGTGTGTGTGTTTTACAGCAGTGTCAGATTGCTAATGAAAGAGCTCAGTTGATTTCTGAAGTAGCCCAGGAAGAATGATAGCATCTTGCTTGTGGCTGGCTTCTGGACTGTCCCCTGATTTCTTGTACTTTTGAGTCTCTATCGCTCCGTCAGCACCCAGGCAGAGCTTCCACCCCCTCCCTGGTCCCAAGGGCTGGGTTATTATAAATGAGTCATGATGTCTAGGATCTATTTGTTTCAGGGCTCATTTGTTGGAAGAGGAGGAATAAAGTAGCAAAAAAGAGTGTCTTCTCAGTATATTGTGCTCAAATTTTCCTCTGCTCCACTGAAGATGTGGAAGAAGGTGTGTGTGCAGTGGGTGGCTGGGGTCTGGGGGACTGGGGTAGGATGGGACAGGAAGCAGGTGTGGGTCATTCTTGGAAGGGGGAAACAAAATAATGATAGCAGCAGGCACCATGTGTTGAATGCTTCTAGTGTATGAAGCACTGTTGTTTTTGTTAATCGCTAAGTTGTGTCCAACTCTTTTACAACCCCAGGGACTGTAGACCTCCAGGCTCCTTTTCTATGGGATTTCCCAGGCAAGAATACTGGAATGAGTTGCCATTTCCTTCTCCAGGGGTTCTTCCCAACCCAAGGATCGAACCGGTGTCTCCTGCTTGACAGGTGGATTCTTTACTGCTGAGCCACCTGGGAAGCCTTATCAGTCACTGTGCTGGAGATGTAATACCTGCATGAGTTCATGTCATTGTCATGCCCTTCTGTGACGTGGGTGCTGTAATTATCCCCAAGCATTGGAAGGGAAACAGAGGCCAAGGGAAGAGAAATCACCCGCTGAAGGACATCCAGCTGATAAGTGCTGGAGCCAGGACTCCAGTTCAGGTCCTGCTCCAAGCCCACACCTGCATCCGCCAGCTCATCTTCCGGGCTCACAACATTGTCAGCTCTGCAGCCGCTGCCATTGCCACCCGTGTTTCACTCTGAGCGAGCCCCTACCAACCCTATAGGCTCGTCATCTGGATCAGATGAGCTCTTGCTTATTAAGTACTCAGATCAACGGTAGGTCCTTACTATTATTATTTTTTTAAATGCTGTTTTTCTTTCTTTGTGCCAGACACTCTGCTGAATGCTGCAGGGCTACAGAGGTAAAACAAACATACTTCCTGCCCTCTGGGGAGCTCCCATTAGAGTTGGGAGGTAGGACAGACACACGCGGATAATAAAAGGCGATGAGTGATGTGCCAAACACGGCTCATGGAGTAAAGGCAATTGAAGTCCAAGATGAGGAGGGATGCTGCTTGGGGGAAAAAGGGAGGGCTTCATGGAGGAGGACCTACAGCTGAAGGTAGGGCTGGGTTTTTAAAGTTTAAGTTGGAGTGGGTGAGGTCAAAGCCTTCTGGTAGAAATAATGATACCAAAATGTCAGCTTCTCCCTCAAAAAAATGAGAGTGGAATATTTTTTTTTAATTTTAAAAAATTTAATGCAATTTTAAAGGTTACTTTTTATTTACAGCTATTACAAAATATCAGCTATATTCCCCATGTTGTACAATACATCCTTGAGTCTATCTTACACCCGATAGTTTGTACCTCCCATTCTTCCACCCTTATGTTCCCCCTCCACCCCACTGGCAACCACTAGTTTGTCCATTATCTGTGAGTCTGCTTCTTTGTTGTTGTTACATTCACTAGTTTGTTGTATTTTTTAGATTCCACATATAAGTGACATCATACAGTGTTTGTCTTTCTCCAACTTATTTAACTTGGTACAATAAGGCAGAGATTTTTGTTTGTTTTGTATGCTGCTGTGTCCTTGGTGCCCATAAGAGTGCCTGGCACAGAGTAGATTCTCAAAAGATGTAGGTTAAAAGAGTGGATGAGAAAAAGGAACGTTCGGAGGAAGCTGCAAGGTCTGTTTGGGTAAGACCGGCAGACTGATTTGGCCAGAACAGAGAGTGGGCGGTGACGGTTAGAGGAGAGAGGCTGGAAGCAGCATTTAAATGGATCTTGAAGAATGCATCTGATTTTGATAGATGGAGAGAAAGGAAATAGCTATAATAAAGCCTGGCATGCCTTCTCATGAAAGCCCAGGAGAATAAGTGAAAAGCTTCACCACGTACAAACCAGAAATTTTTTTCCCACCTGGACACCTGGAACAGAGGCGGTAAAACCGAGAGTAGGGAACAGAGGAGAACGCAAACCCCAGGCTGGGAGGCGGCACAGAAATAGCAAATGCAGCCCACAGGCGCCTGGTCCCATTATCCTGCCCCCCTTCGTCACTCACGTCCCCTTCACAATTTGCAGCCCACAGTATTTGTCTGCTCCAGTTTATGATAGTGACTTCACTGTGCCAAAGGCTGGTCTCAGATGACTCCTTAAACTGACTGCTTGGCATCTTTAATCTAAGCCATTGCTGAGTGGACTCGGTGTTCCTACTTTCCAACAGTCCACCCAGGGGTGGTGCAAGAGTGGACTGAGCATTTCTAAGTAAGTGCCGGGACTGCTCACGTGTCTATCCAGCTCCCAGGTTAGACCTTCTGTTCTTAGAGGAGAAGAATGTGTTTTCTATTTTTCTTTGCTCCCAGGTGCCTGAAGTAAGCCTGACTTGAGTGATGCTAAGAAATTAAACATTTTAGAAAAAGTTCTGTGGTCACAGTGGGCCCAAATCAATGCTTTCAAATTGAGAATGGGTAAACTTAGAGAGTGTGGGGTGAGATTTGGAGCAGGGCAATCTATTAGTTGATCCCAGTGACACAGGTAAAGGAGTTAATGTTGGGATGTGTGTGTGTGTGCGCTAAGTCATCGTGTCTGACTTGTTATGACCCTGTGGACCGTAGCCTGCCAGGCACTTCTGTACACTTCTTGCCTTCTCCAGGCAAGAATACTGGAGAGGGTTGCCATGCCCTCTTCCAGGGGATCTTTCTGACCCAAGGGTTGAACCTGTGTCTCTTATGTCTCCCGCATTGGCAGGCAGATTCTTTACCACTAGCACCACCTGGGAAGCCCCAGATGTTGGGACAGGGAATGATAAAAACAGAAAAAATATATGGTATCTCTCATTATTTTCCCATAGGACTCTGTTTTAGGAAGTTGCATGGGGGCAATAGAAAGAATGTGTTTTGAAGCTGACAGATCTGAGTTTAGTCTCTGTTATTTAGTGGTTGAGTGTCTCTGGGAAGTCCCCCAACCCAGTGGTGACATTTGTCAGGAGACATTTTTGGTTGTCACAGTTGGGAGAGTGGGTTTGCTACAGGTTGATGAGAGGGTAGAAGTCAGAGATTCTGCCAAACATCCTCTAGGTACACAGGACAGTCACCACAACAAAGAGTTATCTGGCCCCAAATGTTGATAGCGCCTAGATTGAGAAATCCTGTCAACCATATGAGCTTCTGTTTCCTCATCTGTAAAACGGGGGCGAAGAACAGCTACCTCATGGGTTGCTAGGAAGATCAAATTTAGTGTGCATGTCAACTTGTGGTGGGGGTGGTGAGTTAGTCCCTGGCACACAGTAGGTCCTCAATTTGGTTCCTGTTGTCTGCTCTTGAGTGCCTTCTTCATTCTTGACGTGGAGAAGTTAGAGAGAATTCAGAAGCATTGCCAAGGTAATTACAGGGCAGGGAGTAACATTTTGAAGGAACATGAAAAGAGGTGGGATTATTTAGGCTGAAGAAGAAAGGTGGCTCAAAGGTGACTTAATAATAGTCTTAAAACCTAAGAAGAGTTATTATTTAGGGAAGATAATCCACTGCTTTCTATCTACACTGAGGAATGAAAATGAACCACAAGTAGGGTGGAATTAGGCTAGACAGAAGGCAAAACTTCCTGTCTACAAAGGTCAGCTGAAGAAAGAACCTTCTGCAGTGTCTTAAACCCAAGGACTGCTCCACATCAGAATTCATCAGCTAAGATTGATGAACAACTTCCTGTGTGTTGGGAGAGCTGTGGGAATGGTTGGAGTCAGGTGGGCGTAGGGGAGGTGCAACAGTGGGGATGGAAGGGTCTCTGCCCTCCCACTTGGGGAGTGTGTGGTCATGGATGTCCTGGAATGCCAGACCAAGGGGGATGTCCTCAGTTCCACAGGGGCAGAGGTATGGGCAGGGAATGTCCCTGGCCCGAGCTATGCTTGGGAAGGTTAATAGTGAAGGCCTATAGTTTGAGCTAGAGGCATCCCTGGAGGGCAGAGCAGTCAGTTAAGGACCTGAACATGAGGAGTAAGGTTGGGTGGGAGGTAATGAGGGTGGTGGCAGCTGGGAGGAGTCAGAAAATCCTCTCTTGAGCCCTTTTTCCTGGGTGAGCCTCTGATTTCTCCATCAGGGTAGACAGGTTGGCTCCAAGCTGGGCCACCTGCTGATCTCAGCACCCTGGAATCTACCCTGAGTGAGTGCTGGATCCTTTCCTTTCCACTCTGGAAACTTGGAACGTGGCTGGATGCTCTGCCAACCATGGGCTCGGCCGCCGCTGGGGCTCTGCTGGTGGGAATGCATGAGGCCCACTGAGGCAGGCCGGGGTCCCTGCTCCCCATTGGTGGTTTCCTCTGACTGGTCCTTCTTCCGGGTGGTGATGCTGTGTGGAAAGGGAGTGCAGAAGGAATGGCAGGAGCTGGAGGGGTAGGGCCGGGGATGGAGGGCCATCCAGGCCCAAGAGGAGAGCTGCTGACAGAGGCCTCCATCCCGCCTGCTGCTTGGCAGCCTCTAAGTTGGTGCAGAGTCCTGGTAGCACCAGGCTGCTCCCAGGGCTGCCCCTGTAGCCTGTGGCAACAGGCAAAACAGCCGCTCTCCCTGGGGTCAGCAGGGGGAGAAGGGGACGACAGAGGACAAGATGGTTGGATGGCATCACTGACTCAATGGACATGAGTGTGCGCAAACCCTGGGAAATAGCAAAGGACAGGGAAGCCTGGTGTGCTGTAATTCATGGGTTGCAAAGAGTCAGACACAACTGAGCAACTGAACAGCAACCCTGGGGTCCCACCTGAGCAGCGCAACTTGGAAGCCTGTACAGCTCCAGACAGGAAGGTCGTGCAGATGGTCTCCGCCGAGGCCTGGGTGCGAGGGGAGGGGTTTGGGTTACAGGGCCTGAAGGTCAGGGCTGACCTCAGGGAGGACTTCCTGACCCCAAAGCAGTGAGTTGCTGCCAGGTGCTGAGAAGGGGGCATCAGGAGGAGCAGGGGGCCTCACCCCCCGGAGGTGCCTCAGAGTCACCTGGGGAGAGTGGGGAGCAGAGAGCTCCTCAGGCCCCAGGCAGACCTAGGGAGTCAGGATTCGGGGGCACTGGCGGAGCAACACCTACCCTCTTTAGAGTGGTGAGCCACTCCCCTCTCAGGGCGAGCGGGGCCTCTACAGCGAGCTCCCCTCAGAGCTGGGACTGCGAAGAGCAAAGAGCTAGAACTTCAGCGTTAGGAGGACCTGCACTGTGAGTTCTGCCTTGATAATATTAGTTCTGGAACCTTCCGCAAGGCACAAAGCTCAGTGTCTTCCTGTTTCAAAGGAGGGTGTCAGTACCTCTTTTATAGGGTTGCTCTGAGGAATAGAGGAAATAATGCACTGCCTCTATACGGTTGGTTCTCGACAATTAACATGCTTTCCTTTTCCCTTGCCTCAGGGCCAGGAACAGAGTGAGCCCAGCCAGGTGGCTTGAGGCATCCTCTGGAGGCATTCATTCTCAGATGAATGAATGGGCCCCAGAGCGGGCACCTCCTTCGATTTTGCACCCTGGGGGCATCACCTCCTCACCCTAGTCCCAGCCCCTGCCCTGCTCTTGAGCAATTTGTCATCCCAGGCACAGTTCAACAAATTCTGGAGAGGCACCCTCAAAGTCTGCGGAATCTCACGGGTGATGTGAAGAAGTAAACATGCAATGTGCACTGTGATAATCAGAGATGGAGATAAACCCCGGGGAGACAAGGACCCAAAGGCGGCATCTGACCCAGACTGGAGGGGCAGGGGAGGGGGGCCGAGGAGTAGAGTTGGAAGGATTAGCCAGCAGGAGTTAACCAGCATCACTGATTCTCCTGCAGTAGGATCCCAGCCCAGTTAATCTTGTTCTACCACCAGGAGGACAGTTTGGCCCAGGCCTAAAGCTGTGCCCACAGGACACCGGCCACCTGTACGGAAAGTATAAAGCTCACCAGATGCTTCTAGAGCTCAGAGGGTTGGCATCGCTGAGGTCTGGCCCCCATCAGCCAGCACAAGGCAGCTGCAGAGGAGTGTGGGAATATCCCCGCAGGGAGGAGGATCTCACCCGCCACTCACCAACAAGGCCACTAGCGGCTCACTCCTCCGGAGTGAAGGCGCAGCAGTCATGAATCACGCCACTCCCCAACTATTTTGAAAGGAAGCTTCCGCGATGAAGGAGGAGAATTACAGAGAGCAGTACCAGTGTTGGGAAAACATGCCCAGCTTCCATCGGCAGCCGTCACTTCCTTTCTCTTTGCTCGAGGTGCATATGACAGGAGCTTCCGAACAGCGCATAAGCGCAGGAAACTCTGTGAGTGTGTGTTTGTCTCTGAGCGACTTTCATCCCGCCAGAAGTTCAGTCTGTCTGTAAAACCCCCTTCCTTGTCAGCAGCTGGCGAGGCAGCTCAACAATGGGACGAACTCAGCTTGTCTCGCCGCCTCCACCTAAGCAAAGCTCCCTCCCATCTCTCCCTCCTGCACAGGAGCTTACATTGGTACACAGTTATTGATACAAGATGGGTGGAGGGTGGGATCCTCGGTAAGGTTTCCCCAGCTTGAGGTCCAGCCAGGAGAGCTCCTCTCCGCTCCACCTGTCACCACAGAGCCATCCTCCACCTCCAGGTGCAGCCCTGTAGAAATTCCAGCAAGCTCCAGTGAAAATTCCTGTGTGGGTGATAAACTTTCTCCCGGACAGGGCCACCTAAGGACAGGGAAGAAAATGACCTCTGGAATTCACTGCAGACTTTATGATGTCATGATTAGGAGAACTGTTCCCAGAGGCCTTTGATGTCCCTTGCTGTTTGAAGCCATTGTCTTGTCCATGGTAATGATCAGATGCTCTGGGACTGGAAAGACTTTAAAAGTCAGCTGGTTCCCTCTCCTCTCCTCCCCTTCCCTGCCTCCTTTTCCCCGCAGTCCATTCTTAAATCTCCTTTGCAAGTTGGTCATCACCCCACTTGTATCCTTCTAGCAATAGGGAACTCAGTATGTCTCAAGGCTCAGGGCCACCTGAATGGTTCTATGGCTCTTCTTCCACTGAGCTGAAGCTTGTCCATATTGAGTTGATTGCCACCCCCACGGAGCACAGAGATGGAATCTAATCTCTTGGCTCCCTCACGGTGGAAACCTCATGCAAACCTGAGGCTTCTCTCCTCGGGGAGAACAGTCCCACTTCCTTAAACTGCTCCTCTTGTGCATTGTTTTATGTTCCTTCGATTGGAAATGAATGTCTGAAGGCCATTCTGATTCAGATTTTTTTCTTTCAGGGAATTTAGGGAGCAACATGGCCAACTTTGAGCCTAGTATGTTGGTTTATCAAAGCGGCATCATAACTATTACTCCCAGAGTAATTGAGCCCTGCAAACATTGTCTGTCTTGACCAGGGGGAGCCAGTCAATTCTCTGGCAAAACACTCATTCTGCCCAGAATCCGGGCTTAGAGAGTAATTTTCAAATTGCTAAAGGCCCAGGGGCTTCCGGGTGGCTCAGATGGGAAAGAATCCACCTGCAAAGTAGGAGACTAGGTTTTCATTCCTGGGTTGGAAGATCCCCTGGAGAAAGGAATGGCAACCCACTCCAGTATTCTTGCCTGGAAAATGCCATGGACAGAAGAGCCTGGCAGGCTACATACAGTCCATGGGGTGGCAAAGAGTTGAACATGATTGAGCAACTAACACTTCAGGAGATTCTCAGAGGACAGTGGACATCCTTTAGATGTGAAAGTTAGCAGAGCTGACCCTTGCACGCTGTCTTTGTACTTGTGTACAGATCAATCTGACTTCCTGCACTTTCACTGAAGTTAAGATAAGAAATGTTTTTAAGGGTACCCAGGAGGCCCTTCACCTTATCAGAAAATCATTGTTTACAAGAGAGTAAACCAGTCTTTGGAGTTGGTGACTAGGTCAAAATTCCAGGACAGGAGAGGCCTACCCTTGGCCACCTCTTTGCTGGAGCAAAAACAGTACAGGGGGGTCCCCCTTCTTTCCAAGGAAATGTGGTTCAGATCTGCTGGATCTCAACCAGAAAGACTAGCCCTTTGAGCAGCTGTCTCCCTGCTTGGGAGCATCCAATCCCTTCCACCGCCTCAGTGCCTGATTCCCAGTTTGTTGGTGTTTTCCATTTCATTTCCCTCCCCCTCACTTTTCCTCCCTGCGGAATCATTTGGGGCTTTGATTTTCCTTTGTTGGAATGAGAATTTCCTTCCTATCACAACTGCACCTCCCTCCTCCCACCCTCATGACACTGTTTAATTCAGCTGTTTCCTGCACCTGGCTTTGCCTCACACCAACCAGGGGGTGGGCAGAATTGCAGCCCACAGCCCCTGCTTTACCTCCCTCCACGTGAGACCTGGGCCTCTCCAGTTATACTCCCTTCTGCTGGTGTCAGGGTGGAGTGAACTTTAATTACTGACACTGCTGTGCCTGGAATAGGGGCTTGGCGAAGCCTCCACTCCATCCCTGGTGGTCTGCCCGGAACCCTGGCAGTAGGAACCTATAATATTCCCATAATCCTCTGGCTGGTGGAGATCCCAGTCTCTTTCCCTGGACTTCCAGGCAGGACTGTCCCACAGTTGCTGTGCCAAGTTTGAGGAGGGATGGTGGTGTGGGAGAAGAGGAAGCTTCTTTTAAGAACTGCAGAAATGAAATTCTATTATCTATCTCCCATGCTCTCCCACTCATGGGGTCTTCCTGTGGCAACGGATCGCGTGCATGTATGCTAAGCCACTTCAGTTGTGTCCAACTCTTTCCAACCGCTTGGACTGTAGCCCACCAGGCTCCTCTGTCCATGAGATTCTCCCAGCAAGGATACTGGAGAGGGTTGCCATTTCCTTTTCCAGGGGTGGGAATGGATTGCCCTAACCTAAATCCTAACCACTGTCATTTTATTTATGGTTAGCAATTATTCTTTCAAAAAATTTTATTTCTTTGGCTGTGTCAAGTCTTAGTGGTGGCACATGGGATATTTCTTTGAAGCTCATGGGTTTCCCTCTAGTTGTGACATGTGGACTTAGTTGCCCTGCAGCATGTGGGATCTTAGTTCCCTGACCAGGGATTGGACCCATGCTCCCTGCACTGAAGGCAATTCTTAACCACTGGACCACCTGGAGGAAGTCCTCCACTAGATTTTTGCCTTTATTAAAGCCAATCTGGCTTTGTTCTCTCTCACGCTCCTGATCTCCAAGGTTGGTCAGGTGGACAAGGTGTTGGGATCAGAGTGTCCCTGTCTCCTTCATGGCTTTAATTCATCTCTCTCCATCTTATTTCCATCTTTGGCTCAGGCTCCACAAATGGCTATTTTCCTATCAGCATCTCTTTTTCATCACAATTCCCAGTGGTGATGGAATTGAGATGGCTCCTCAAAGAAAGCACAACTCTGTGGATCAACTGTTTATTGGGTGTTGAGATCATCATACCAGTTTCACTATGCCGAGATTTTGATTGATGTTCTCCAACCTGTAATCCATGGTCAAAGGGATTTTGAAGTGTGGAAAGGCCCTGGTCTGCATAAGTAGCCCATCTGTCCATTCACTGAATTATTCATCTAACAAATACTTTCTGACTCTCTAGCCCCAGCGAGTCACTGGGCAGAGCATGAGGAAAATGAGCTAAGAAAACATGATTCTCCTTCCCAAGTCACCAACAGGCTTGGGGAAGCCATATGTACCCATGTACATGTTATAGTGCCAGGTGGTGGGTACTTTACATGTACAGAGTGGGAACACGGCAGCTGTGCCTGGGGCCTCACGGAAGGCATCATGCAAGAGATGACTTTTGAACCATACCTTTGAAGGAAACATAGGAGCTCTATGGACAGATGAGAAGGTGGAGGGAAGACTTGATGTTACAATGTTCAGACCAGCAAGGCACTTTCAATTGCTTTCCCTGGTGTTTGCCTCAAACTTAGAAATTATGAACTGTATTGTTGATTCTTTTAATCTAGTACAGTATCTATACAGGGCCTTCCCTGGTGGCTCAGAAGGTAAAGCATCTGCTTGCAATGCGGGAGACCCGGGTTCGATCCCTGGGTTGGGAAGATCCCCTGGTGAAGACAATGGCAACCCACTCCAGTACTCTTGCCTGGAAAATCCTATGGACAGAGGAGCCTGGTAGGCTACAGTCCATGGGGTCGCAAAGGGTCACACCACTGAGCGACTTCACTTTCCTTCTTGCAGTATCTTGGGTGTGCTCAGCTCTGTGCTCTGGGACAACTTACAAGTGGCATCAGCTGCTATTCATAAAGATGAGGGACACCAGGCCACACAGAGGGTGCAGGGGCCTGAAATCAGGTCCAGCCTTCTACCCCTCACTGAGGCTAATGCAAGCATCTTCCAGGAAAAGTGTAGAGGGCTCTGCTTATTGTCTGAGTTCTGAGTTCCTAAGGGTGCCAAGTGCACACTAGTCAAAATTTAGACGTAACGAGAGCATAAATCTATCCAGGGGAGTTCTGATTTTGGTGTCTGCTCTTTAATCAATAGCACTAGGCATTCCAATTGAAAGGTCTTAATCTGATGGTCTCCCAGAAGAGTCATTGGTTCTGACGTGGACATATTACATGGCTTCCTGACTACCAGGAAGACGGGGCCGGCTTCCCAAAGGAACAGAGACGCTGCTCTCTTTGCATTCTCTTTGGATCAAGGGCCAGAAATGAGCTTGGTTTTCATCACAGCTTCAAAGCTTAGTGCTGGAACAGACCTTGGTTAGTTCAATGCTTCTGCCCCTGAAAAGACCACACGAAGTCCTTGGGGGACCACCCTAGCCAGGTGAAAATAGATCCTACTGCCAAAGAGATCCATGATTTCCTTTCCAGAAGACTCTGAAAGAGTGCCCTTAGTTACATTTAAATAATTCAAGCTGAAGTTTAAACGTTTTTGACTTTGTTCTGGTTTCCTCCACATTTCAGACTTGGCAGGCTCATCATCAAGGAGTCAGAGGGAGCTCTCAGCGGAAGGTGTTCTGGTGGGTTGGTGGCTGTGGGCATCATTCCTGGGGAGCAAAGGAAGATCCCCTGGAGAAGGGGATGGCTACCCACTCCAGTATTCTTGCCTGGAGAATTCCACGGTCATAGGAGCCTGGCAGGCTACAGTCCATGGGGTCGCAAGGAGTCAGACACGACTGAGCGACTAACATGCAACAACCAAGGAGTTAATGTGCTCAGACTGCAGCTGGGAGGGGAGTGGCCCGTGGAGTCCCTTCAGCTCAGTGCCCGCGACCTCTCCCCAGAGAGGCCTCCCTGGTCACTGTACACAAAGCGCCTCTTCCTACTGGCCTGTTTTATTTTCTTCATAGTACTGCCAGCTACATTTCCGCTTATTTATTATCCATTTCCCCTTGGAATGTAAGTGCCACAAGTACAGCATTGTCTTGGTTACTGCTGTGTCTCCTGATGTCTTATAGGGGCTCAATTAATATGTGATTAAATAGTTGATTAAAGAATATGAAAAGTTTTTGTCTAGACTCTGAAATACAAGCTAGGTACATATTTTTCTGGACATACAATTAAAACGCCAAGTCTGTGAAGCCCTAGGTCACAGAGTCACTGTGAAGACTACCTGAGATAATATATGTTCTAAACTTGAAAACATTTTATAGACAAGGACTTCCCTGGTGGTCCAGTGGTTGAAACTCTGCACTCCCAATGCAGGGGGCATGGGTTTGATTCCTGGTCAGGGTGCTTTCGGAGAGGCAGCAGTGAACAGTGACATGAAGCGAGATCTTCATTCCCTGCCCAGGAATTGAACCTGGGTAACTTGGATGAGAATCAGAAATCCTAACCACCAGACTAGCAGTCATGTCTGACTCTGTGATCCCATGGACTGTAGCCTACCAGGTTCCTCTGTCCATGGAATTTTCCTGGCCAGAGTACTGGAGTAGGCTGCCATTTCCTTCTCCAGGGGATCTTCCCAACCCAGGGATTGAACCTGGGTCTCCCGCATTGCAGGCAGATGCTTTACCAGACACTTTACCTTAGCTACCAGGGAAGCCAACTTGGTTGAGAACCAGAAATCCTAACCACCAGACCAGCAAGGGCTAGAGGCTAGAAGCTATTTTTTCCTGGATCTTTGCCCCCATTGAAAAATGCATTTTTCATGGAGACAGGAACTGTAAATACAGGTACAAAGTTTATTATTAGAGACGTAGCACAGCGACAAGTGGGAGAGCACATAGAGAAATGATTTGTCAGTTAGGATAGAAGACAGATGCACACCTGGGGAGAAATGAGGTGGGTGTCCCCCTGATGAGGAGGAGCACAGTAAAGCAGAGGTTTAATCATTTAGGTAGGGCAGTTCTTCTGGGTCTTTGTTTACCTTTAGCCAATTATCTGGTTTCTTTTTCCACACTTGACCTACCCTGGGACCCTCCCAAACATGTGTGTGCAAATTTTCCCAAGATGGATTCCAGTCCAGAGGCCTATGGGGCAGCCTTGGCCCATCCCATAATAGGGGAACCAAGATCCAGTATGCTGCACACTGTGGCCAAAGCAATATAAATTATTATATAGATATAAAATTTAGTAGATACATAATGTTTATCTTTGCATCCTCTCTTCCTTTGGGGCCCCCATGGTTCTAACTGGCCTGTCAATCACAACAGGCCATTGGGCTAAGCATGTGATCCAGGCCTGGACAGTCATCTCTTCCCTTGGGACAATGATTGGCCCAAGAATTGATCACATGATCCAAATAGAGCCAATTAGAGTTCTTTCCTGAAATTTATATATTTGTGCTAAGAGGGGGGAAAAAAGCTATGAATCAGGTCATTTGAAAACTATCTTCTCTGTCACAAGTATAAAAGCTATTTTGCAGATGACACAGACAAACAGATGAGATGTGGATGGTGAGAGGCTGGTGTCTGATGGCACTGATTCTCGGCTCTGGCTTCTGATTGTTGGATCCCTGAAGCTCTTCATTCTTTGAACTCTCTTAGTTATTTTCCACTTTACAAGCCAACATTTTGCTTAATTAGTTTGAGATGGTTTTCATTTGTATGTAGCTGAAAAGATTTATTCCTGGTCATTCATTTATTGGTGTTTTCGTTTATGAATTTAGTCATTAATATATTTAACAAAGATTTATTGACTATAAAACACCATTGTTGTATAACAAAGAATTTGATTAATCTTTGTTCTTGGTTCTCAGGAGGGAGCTTCTAAACCCTTGGAAGTAGTGTCTTTGTTATTCACAATGGGCCCCTGGGGACCACACCTGAGTTTGTACTAAGGATGTGATTCTGGATGGAGGTTGGTCCTTCCAGAGAAACAAACTTTGTGATTATAGAGTTGGGCTTTGAGTTAAGTGATGTTGGCCTGACCTCCTTTAGAGAAGGGAGGGGATTTAGAGTTCAGTCACATGGCCAGTGATGCAATCAATCACGTCTACATAATGAAACCCCAATAAAAACTCTGAGCACCAAAGCTCAGTGGAACCTCCCAGCTGGTGAACACACTGACGTTCCAGGAGAACCACACATTCTGATTTCAGGAAAAGAGGGTATGGAGGCTCTGCATTTGGGCTCCCCCAGACCTTGACTGTGAGTCTTTTCATTTGGCTGGCCCTGATTTGTATCTTTTATCGTAAACACATTGAAAGTACGGTACATTCCAGAGTTCTGTGGGTTGCTATGTTTACTTGCTAAGTCGTGTCCAACCCTTTGCGACCCCATGGATTATAGCTCACCAGGCTCCTCTGTCCATGGGATTTCCCAGGCAAGAATACTGGAGTGGGTTACCATTTCCTTCTCCAGGGGATCTTCCTGATCCAGGGATCAAGCCCACATCTCCTGCACTGGCAGGCAGATTCTTTACTGCTGAGCAGTCAGGGAAGCTGCATTGAACTATAAAACCTAAAGAAGTTGTAGAAACTTCTGAATTTGCTGCCAATTTTTCCAAAAAAATAGGTTGCCTGAGGAACCCCAAACTTGTGGCTGGCATCTGAAGTGAGAGCAGTCTTCTTGGGGACTAGCCCCTTAATCTGTGGTGTCTGCATTAATTCAGAGGGTTTGTGCAGAATTTTACTGCAGTATTATAGCCATACATATGACCCAATCATTCCATTCTAGGTATTTATTCAAGAAAAAAGGAAATAAGTAATTTTTCACCAGATGAAAGCTTTGTATACAAATGTTTGTAACAACTTGCTTTGTAATAGTCCCAAACTGGAAACAACCCAAATGTCCATCAATAAGTGAATAGATAAACAAACTGTAGAACATCCAATCAATGGAATATCACTCAATGATAAAAAGGAACAAATTAGTGAAACAAGCAATAACATGGAGAGTCTTAAAATAATGATGCTGAATGAAAGAAATCACACAAAAAAGAGTATACACTGTGTGCTTTCATTTAACTAAACCTCTAGAGAAGACCAACTAACCTATAGTGGCAAGGTGGCTTGAGAGGAGAGGTGGGGAGGGTGGCAGGGAAAGGTTATGAAGGGCAGGAGGATACTTCTCGGTGGTGGGTATGTTCACTGTTTTGACTGTGGTGATGGATTCTGAGGTGTAGATCCCTGTCAAAACTCATCAAACTGGGGAAAAGAATCTGAAAAAAAAAGACTGGCTATATATATAACTGATTCACTTTGCTAACTAACTCAACATTGTAAATGAACTTTTTCTGCTGTTCAGTCACTAAGTCACGTTTGACTCTGTGCAATCTCATGGACTGCAGCACGCCAGGCTTCCCTGTACTTCACTATCTTCCAGAGTTTGCTTTAATTCATGTCCACTGAGTCAGTGATGCTATCTAACCATCTCATCCTCTGCCACCCCTTCTCCTTTTGCCTTCAGCCTTTCTCAGCGTCAGGGTCTTTTCCAATGAATTGGCTCTTCGCATCAGGTGGCCAAAGTATTGGAGCTTCAGCTTCAGCATCAGTCCTTCCAATGAGTGTTCAGCGTGGATTCCCTTCAGGATTGGCTGGTTTGATCTCCTTGCAGCCCAATTAATACTTCATTAATTTTTTTTAAATTACAAAATATTAAAAAAGAAAAAAAAACTCATCTAACTGTATATTTGAAATATAAGTAGTTTATTGTATGTCAATTAAACCTCAATAAAGCTATTACAAATATCATCATGGTAGGTCCAGTGAGAGGCTGGAAGTTTCCTTATAACATCTCCTGTACCTCTGACTCAGTAAATCGCAGGAGGACTCCTGACTTACCTCCAATGTGCTGTTGCTCCTGACATACCCTCTCCTGCTTAAGGACACTACCCTCCACCCAGAACCCAGAAACCCAAGAGCCTTTCTGGGCTTTATCCTTTTCTTCCACCAACAGCCCACTGGAAATTAAACTCTAGTGATTCTTTTTCTACTTTAATATCTCTTAAATTCAACTCCTCCTCACTAACAGAGTTCAGATCATTATTACCTTACATGTGAACAGTTACGACAGATTCCTAACTGGGTCTCCAGTTTCCAGTCTTACTGTCGTGCCCACAGTCCCACCTAGTCCTGCTTTTGTAAGCCTCCTATGGTATCCACCCTCTACACTGTTTCCAATGAGACCTTTCTAGAAACTTTGTGTGACTCTGAAGGACCTTAATACATGTTGTTTCTTTCAGATAAACGTAGAACATAAATGTCATTCTCCCTTCTTTGCCTAGATAATACTTGCCTTAAACCATGGCTTTATTATAGAGACCTTCCCGTAACCCCAGTCTAGTGATGTATCTCTATGAGCACTCGGAACTCCTTCTTGGTAGAAGTCTGTGTGCTCACAAATGCTACATTCATGGTTAATTTACTGTCTGTCATCAGACTGTACTGCTCATGAAAGAATTATGTCTGTTTCATTTACTACTATTTCCCAGTGCCTTGCTCACTGTCTGGTCCAGACAGGAGTTTCATAAATATCGTTTGCCAACTCAAGGAGGGTTCAGTCTACTAGGATCGTAGCATCACAGGGACCCCAAAACATACATGAGGCAAATTCTATATACCTTAAAGCATGATCTAAACAAAACACTATAGTGGATCACAGAAGGGGAAGGGATCTGGTTGGGGAATAAAGAAGGGCCAAAAGAAGGAAGGGGCAAAGGGAGCTGGGTCAGGCCTTTCATGGAGAATGGATTTGACAAAGGAGAAGATGCAACAAGGTCTACAATGAATGTGGAGACTAGAATAGTCCACTTTCTCTGGATTATACATTTACAGAGTGAAAATAGTAGGGAGAAGGAAGGCTGGAAATGCCTTGAGGCCAGTGCTTAGAGAGTGTTAAATATCCAATTATTTGGTGGCCTACAGGGACCATGGAGGGTTTCTGAACAGGTGAATGACTTAGTTAGCTGTCCTGCGGCCAGTTTTCGTCTTCTCTCCCCTCCTCCCCTTCCTCTTCACTTAACCTCCCTGCCCTCACCTATTTGGTGGGAGGAATCGTGGTAACAACGGACCATAACATTGGTTAGAAGGAGAGAGAAACCAGAGCTGGACACCTACTGCTTAGACTGTTGTCCAAATACTCGGGTGTTAGCCTTGAAAATAAAGGACTCGGGCCAGATGTGAGAGGAGTGGTAGAAACAGACTTTGACGGTCTTGGCACTTGATTACTCAAGAGGATGAAAGAAAGAGAAGGTTCAAAGATGAATCGGTGGGTTCAACCCCTGTTACCCAGAGGATGATGGTATCTTTATTAACTATCACCAAAGAGTTGGTTTGGTGGGGAATCCGACTGGGGAGGGGAGTGGAAAAGAATTGGGGATGAATTTGGCCTGTACATCCAGATGAATACAATTCCTGGCAGTCTTTGATCAAGAAATTCCACAGGCTTCTTTCCCGCTGTGCTCAGTCCTTTGGGAGTCTCTGCCAGTCAAGTGGATGGGAGATCCATCTACATGGAGAGATTTTTTTTTTCCCTTAATAAATAACAATGCTAAATCGCAAGCGTGTGTGGGAGTATCAGGACATGGCTCCTCAATCCTGCTATTGTGTTTGAGCTCTGGGTAATTAGTGTCTGATAGTTTTAAACAGATGGGTCTCTCTGGCAACAGGGATTACAGCTTGAAATCAATCCTGAACAAATATTATATTAATTTCCCAACTCCCTCTCTCTGTGGACAAAACCCGTTCTTTTCCTCTGAACACTGTAATGACGAGAACATTAATATTAGATCATTTAGAGATGAAACGGAAGTGGTGGAGGAGGAAGAAGGGACAACCTAGGAGCTGAGGAGGAGGCAGATGCTAAAAGTTTCATGTAGCAGGATGCAGACAGGAGGCAGGAAAAGGAAATTCTGAGAGCACGCTGGGCGGGGGTGGGGGTCTGTTCAGGGTTCCAGTGATCCCCAAATGTTCCGCCTGAGCTTGACATTGGCATCTGCTCTGACAACAGCCTGGGTAGTCTCAGATGTTTATGCAGTCTCAGAGAGGAGATGGGTTCTACATAAATAGGTCTGCAGGGGGTCTGGCTAGACTTCTGACTTTCCAATCAAACTGGGCAATCTACAATTCAAAAACAAACCGGGCTACCTGGAGGGAGACTGCAGCCTCTGCCCACACCACCTGGGAAGCACAGCCTCTTCTCCTGGACTGTTAAAAAGGGAAAAACGTACCACCACATCCTCCCGTAGTGGCAGGTGATGAGGCCCATGCTCTCGTTCCCAGCCTTGGGTAAAAACTAGGCCTGCAAATGTTTAAATCTATAGGCTGTCAGCCCTCGATTATCAATGCTAATATAATTCCTGAACCATTTCCTTTGGCTTTGTAAGCTTTGGGTTTTTTTTTTTTTTGTACTTCCATCCGGCCTTACCTACCTAATCATGCTCGGCTCAGGTTGACATTAAAGCACGAGGCTCAGCAGCAACTATGAAGTTGGGAAGAGAGCAGGGAGTTGGCGCTGGCCCTGTCTTGCTAGTGAGGAGTCTCAGGGTCAGAGCCCCCCCACCATGCTCCCTTCCTGGAGTATGAACTCCCAGAGCTGACATCACGTGTCCAGTGTCTGTCTTGTCACTCTTTTATCCCTGGCCCAAAGTAAGTACTCACTTGGTACTTGTTGACTAGTTAATTATCTCACTTAATTTCAGGCCATAAAGGACGCCAACTTGGGACTAGAGGGACCAGCTGAGAACATGCCCCTTCTGCTCAGAGGCTTGACCTTGTAAGAACGTCCCTATGAAACCTGAAGGAGCTTGCCCCATCCCTTCTACTATAACCCAGGGGCTTCTCTTGGGGACAGAGCAAGGTCCTTCAGCTCCCATCCTATAGATGCTTGGGGGCACACATTCTACACTGGCCCAAGTCTGCATGGCTTCCAGAGACGAAGAGCAGTGATCCTGCCTGCTGGAGGCACCATTTCAATTCTAGGAAAAGACTAGGAGGAGGAAAGGGAGGTGTGGAAAGCACCTTTTGCTAAACTCTTAGTATGGGCTCAGATACCTTAGACACATTAGCTCATGTAATACCTAGCAGCCTCCTTTGACCATTACTAGTTTCTCCATCTTTTTTATCTAATGCAAACAGTCATGGGTAGACTGCTTTTTTAAAGATCTATTTATTTATTTAGCTATGCTGGGTCTTCATTTCTACACAGGCTTTCTCTAGGTGCGGCAAGCGGGGGCTACTCTTTAGTTGTGGCATACAGTCTTCTCATGGCGGTGGCTTTGGGAATCATAGGCTCTAGGGCACGTGGGCTCAGTGTTGTGGTGCAAGGCTTAGCTACCTTGTGGCATCCTGGGTCCTCCAGGACCAGGGATCAAATCTACATCCCCTACATTGGCAGGCAGATTCTTAACCACTGGACCACCGGGGAAGTCCCTAGTTTCCCCATCTTAAAGATGAGTGGAAGCTCAGAGAGTCTGAGAGGGTCGAGTTTGAGAGGGTCTTCAAGGTCACAGAGAATCTATATGGCAGGGCCAAGATTCAAGAACAGATCTGTTCACCTGGGTGCTACCACAACTCCTCTCTTCTTTGTCCTGGTGAATGTATTCAGGAAGAGGTTGCCAGAAGCCGAAAGATTTTGCTGTCTTAGACCACTACTTTCAGTGGCAGAGCTGAAAGTCCCATAGAACCAGAAACCCAAGAGAGGCATTACTGTATACAGCACAGGGCCAAGGACTCAGACAATTGTTCAACGACCCTAGTTAGATTACACCCCAGTCTCCTCTGTGTCTTCACATGTAAAATTGGAGGTAGTCAACTATGTGACTTCCTATACCCCTCCCGTATCTGACATGATCCCAGATGCCAGCAGGCTATTTCTATAACCTGAGAATCCTAACTCAGACCATTCCAAGGTTGGGCTTATCACACCTACCGGAAGGAAACAGTGATATTCTTGACTTGATCTTCATTGCTGGCCATCCCTCCAGCTCCCCACCCCCACCCCATTTCAGGTCTAAATTGAAGGGTAGTGGTGAAGGCAGCAGTGGAAGAGTCTTGAGAAATACAAGTGCCCTTGAACCCTCAGTCTCCACATGTTTGTTGTTTAGGCCTGGCCAATTAGAACAGGGGTTTGCCTCGAAACCTCTGATTTCATTGGTCTTGGATGTGGTCTGGACATTGCGATTTTAAAATGCTTCTTGGGTAATTCTAATGTGTAGACTGAGAACCACTGAATTAGAATAAGATTAGTACTGCCCTTACTCCCCTCATGGCAATATTTTGAGAAAATGATGGCCCAGACTTTTGATTGGAATAGCTGCATTTTCATTGATCACCTTAAAGGGGGGCTGCAGGAGGGCTGTATGCGCCTGGTCACTCTGGGTTCCATGGTATCCTTGGTGTTGGGTCAAAGTCCTCCCCGAATGTCCATTTTGACCTTTCCATCTTCCTAGGTACCATGTTTGCTCTGCAAGGTCGCAGCCAAGGAAGACATAGGTATGTGAAGAGGTAGTGTCCAGGTAGGCACGACCTCTTCTTGGTTTACTTGCCCTGTCTCCCACCTGGTCTGGGGAAACTGGGCCTTGGGCTGCAGGAGCAGTGCATGCAGACCTGGCCAGATGGCTCTAAAGAAATGCCACCAACCTTGGCCTGGGTAATCACTGGGGCAGCTGTTGGGCTGTGCCAGGGCTGGGCCTCATCCATTCCAGCGTTGGAGTGCTGAGCCCTGCGTTTGGCCTAGGTAGTAGTGGTGGAAAGGCCAGGGGAGCAGCTGTCTTCGCTCAGGGACTCCACTCTGGCTCATCGTCCACTCGAATCCATGCAACAGGAACACAAAAGATTTAAAATCTCGGTTCTCAGCCTCCTAAAGTTGGTGTTGGTGGGTGAGGACAAACTAAATCCCTGCTTTCATTCCTTCCCCCAAATGGAGCTCACATAAAGCCTTTAAACCATCGGCTTTTATCTGTTTTTAGTGTCCAATTTAGGGCTTTGCGAGGGGCTCCCTCCAGGGCTTTCTCAATGGATTTATATCCCAGTCAGATAGCGTCTCTGAAAGCTTGTCTGAGCTGGAAAGGAGAGAAACGTCCTTCTCCCCTGTCAAGTGACAAGTGACGGCACCCAGGCAACCAGCTTGAGAGCTCAGGGGACCCACTCTGGATGCCGGGGCCAGGCTGGGCCCTGCCTGGAGAGGGCTCTGTATTGCCTTTCCTCTTCTGAGGGCAGAGACTCCGACTCTGAAAACCTTTCAACAAAGCACTGGTTGTCCTCTTGGCCTGTCACCTGCGGGCATGAGGATGTCAGCTCCCTGGCCAACCACCAGGTGCCATTTGCAGAGCTGTGCATGTGGGGGGTTGGAGGGGGAGAGCGCAGAAGCCTGCTCTGGCTTGCCTGGTAGGAAACAACAGCCCTCTTCTTGATGGCTAAGCCGACTCTTCCAGCTTCTACCAGGAGCTGTGTTAACCCCCTGCTCTCTGCCTACATTCCCGCTCTTAGCTGGGAAGTCATTGTTCTTTCTTGTTATACACATTTCTAGTGCCTGTATGCTCAGTCGTGTCTGGCTCTTTGTGACCCCATGGACTGTAGCCCACCAGGCTCCTCTGTCCATGGGATGTTCCAGGCAAGAATACTGGAGTGGGTTGCCTTTTCCTCCTCCAGGGGATCTTCCCAACCCAGGGATGTAACCCATGACTCCTGCATCTCCTGCATTGCAGGTGGTGGATTCTTTACCAATGAGCCATCAGGGAAGTCTTGAGCATCTACTATCTGCCAGGCAGAGTTCGGCCTGGGGATTTCCATGCCTAAGTGGCTCATGGTGAATATGAGGCAGAGAGGCAAGTAGGTGATGACAGCAGAGTTAATTGTGAAGAGAGAAGAAAACACAAAGGACTGAGATGTTCAGAGAAGGAGCAGTGAGCCTGCCTGGGGGCTCAGGAGATGTCCTAGAGCAGAGACCCATAGAGCAGTGAGCATCCCCAGCAGGGGATGCTGGCAGGAGTCTTCTTTATCTTAAGAGATCATGGCCCCAGTGGGTATTCATAGGATTCCTGGGCATTCCTGGTTTATACCTGTTGTCCTAGCAACACTTTCATTCTAAAAATGTCACTGTTCAGATGACAAACAGTCATAAATCAGAACTGTTTCTGAAAAATCTATGAATACCATATTCACAGAGCATATGTAACCTGGGATTGAAATCCTATTTTGTGACAGAGTCAGCGTGCCCGGTGTGTCCTTTGTGTGTGTGTGTGGCAAAGGGCCGTCATGCAGAGTGTGTGTGCTGGCTCCATCGAGTCACTAGAAATTTCAAAAAATGACCTGGGGGTTGGAAAAGGTGGTCGTAAGATGTAATAGAAACCATTTTAATTTACTTCTGCCTTTTACAGTTCTGGAGACTGAAGTGCAGAGAGGGAAAGGGAGGAGCAAAGAGGAAAGGTGATCAGTGCTTGGGCATCTGCTGTGAGGTACACATCTTGCTGCACACCCTTCTGTGGGCACTCTTTCAGCGAATCAGAGGTAGGTATATGCCCATTTTCCAGATGAGCATGGAGCTTGGAGAGATTCTACAACTTTCAGCTACAAGGTCACGCAGCTTCAAGCAGCAGGTTAGGTTTCCCGACTTGCGGCCCAGTGCCCACATCCGGGACATCACCACTCATGGGAGAGTGGCTTGGACAGCTCTGCTTGGGGCTGTGGTGACTCCAGCTGGCCTCTTTCCAGTTTTGTCACTGTCACCAGTCCCTAAGGGTCCTCTCAGTTACTCTCTGAGAGGCATGTCTCCTGGGACGCATTGGGTGGAGTCTGTCTTAGCCCCTGATTGCTCAGCCCCTGCACTTGGCAAGGACACTGGGGGACAGGCAGGAAGAGGGGCCTCAGGCTGGAAGGAGCTGAAGACCGGCTGGGCTCCTGGTGGGATGGGCCCTGTTTCCATGAGCGGTGTGCTCCTGGGCATCTCTGCCCCTCTGGTCTATCAAGTGAGGGATGTGCAATGAAGGACTGGAAAGCTTTGATGTGGCTGTGATTCCAGGGTCGACAACCTCGCTTTTGCAACAGGCCCATCTTGATTCTGTGGTTAAACCCTGGGAGGTCAGTGTCTTTCGAAACCTTTCTGCCTTCTCATGGCTGACTGGAAAAGCACATTTGCTGGCTGTGGTGCTGCCTGAGGGCCCCAGAGCCCAGAGATGAAGCCGAAGAGGGCCCTCGGCCAGATGGAGGCCATTGCGGGGACAGCTGACCGCACGTGCAGTGTGGGGCGGGCCATTGTTTGGTCCTGGGCCCCAGGTCCCTACAAGGGGTGTGGGGTTTGGCTGGGAACCCCAAGCGAGCTCTTTCCTGGGGCAGAGCTAGGAAGGAGGCGGGGACTGCTTTTCAAGGCGGTTGAGCAAATAACCCTGCCCAGGCTTGCCTCTGGTAAGTTCCGTTGGCATGAACCCCCTCGTCCGACACCCTTTTCTACGTCATACCCCTGCCCTGCCCCCTCTGAGAACAGCTCGCTGGCTCCAGGCCTCAGAACACCTGTCCTTCCCCTCCTCCCTGTGGGCGCAGTGGTTCCCGCGGATGAGCAAGGGCCCCAGGGGCGGCTGTAAAGGGGAGAGTGCAGTGAAGGATGGAGATCATTTGCACACCCAGACTTGTTCTGCCGGGCTCTTGTCAGGGCGCCCAGAACACTTAGCTCCCACCTTGCCGCTCCCAGGTGTGAGAGCCGGCGGCTGGCAAAGCCCAGATGGGGCTCCGGCCCGGTGCTACAGGTCGGCGTGCAGGGCACCCACAGATCATCAGGAAGTCCATCCCTACCATCTGAAGGCCCCACAAGGGATGGAGGGACCCTGTCCTTTGACTGCAACCTCCCTACCCCCTACCAATGTGGCCAAGGAGTCTGAGCTTACCTTCAGCGCCCCCTGGCTGGGTCACTGATCTCCTACGAAGGTCCAGGGTGTTAGTTGGGACCATGAAACTAACCACCCTCCCAGGATCTCAGGGAGCCACAGAGCTCTTTTTTCTAAGATTTTACTTTTTATTTTTTGGCTGTGGTGGGTCTTTGCAGTTGCGGCGAGTGGAGGCTACTCTATTGCGGTGCTCAGGCTTCTCATTGTGGTGGCTTCTCTCTCGTTGGGAAGCACAGGATCTAGGCATGTGGGCTTCAGTAGCTACAGCACGTAGGCTCAGTAGTTGCAACTCATAGGATCTAGCGCACGAGCTCAGTAGTTGTGGCGTGCGGGCTTAATTTTTCCAAGGCATGTAGGATCTTCCCAGACCAGGGATTGAACTGGTGTCCCCCACATTGCAAGGTGGCTCTTTACAGTCCATGGGGTCGCAAAGAGCTGGACTCGACTGAACAACTTTTACTTTCTTAACCACTGGACCACCAGGGAAGCCCTGCAGAGCTCTTTGGTGCATTTCTGTATGTCTTTGGTATTTCCTCCCATGACTCCACATTGACCCTGCCCTGCTCCTTACCCTGACCATGAATGCCCTCAGGGATAAGGATGCCTCTCTCAGAGTGCCGAGGGTCATCCTGGCTCCTAGGAAGAAGCTACTGTGTGGAGGAAGGGGTCAGGCCAAGTGTGTGCACATGACTTTAATAACTGCATCTATCTAGCACCTTAGACGATATTTTCACTTCTGTTTTCTCACTTGAGGGTTCTGCTGAGCCCTATGAGGTAGCAGGGCAAGTGTTACCACCCTGCACCTTGTAAGTGGGGAGTTCCAGGACCTGTGAGGAGCTGGGACTTGTCTGAAATCAGGTCTAGAGCAGCTCAGGGTGCAGGCCAGGCCTTCCTGCAGCCATCACCGGCTTACTCCCCTTGAGGGCTCTGGGTCTAACCTGGGAACCAGCTGTGCCCTGAGCCTACGGGGAGTGCTGGGCACTGAGCATCCTGTGCTGTGCCGGCCTTGGCCTTCTAGGAGCCTGGAGCAGTGGGAGACCCTGGAACCCCAATGGTTTGCAGTCAGAGGGCCCAGTGGGAGGAGGTTGGCTCAGCAGATAGGCAGCCACCAAGTGAAAAGTGGGGACAGGGAGGCTTGATGAATGAGCACTAGGGTGGAGGGAACAGGGAGGCAGGAACACGGTGCCTGGCAAAACCAGCCAGTCGGTGCCATCGCAACTGTTGACTGAGTCCTGCCTGTGAGTGAGAGACTTGGATGTGACTGGATGCATCAGCTGAGCACGGAGTGGGAGAGTGGGCACTGGCGGGGTGAGCAAGACAGGACTATACAGTGGGTCACTCTACATGGCTCCCTTCTCCCAGCTCTGCTCCCCCAGATCCCAAGGTGCCCTTGCTGGGAACCACTCCTCTAGACTTCTCACTGGCGTCATTGTTCATCAGCTTGGAGTCTGCTGAAGCCAGGCCATCTGGCCCACGGATGTCTCTCTCGGGCATCTTACCCATCCTGTCCCCTGGGCTTTTGCATGCTAGCGTCCTCCTCTAATTCTTGCTGCCCACCGGTCCCTTCCATCTTCCTCTCTTCTGCCCCCTCCCCTCCCCAGCACACCTTCGCTGTGCTGCTCTGCCTGGGGTTCTCCCTTCTAGCAATTCTGTGCTTTCTTAGGGTGTCACCCTCATTCTGGACCTTAACCCAGTCCTGCCCTGTGAGGCCCCTGGGGCCTGACTGTCCTCTCAGCTCCCCTGCAAAGCTCAGTCCTTGCTGTGTCCTGCCTTGTCCACCCCCAGCAGGTGGGCAAGCAGTCACAGGGCCACCAAGTCCCTCCCAGATCTCCACATCACAGTCCAGATTTTCTCCATTAATGGTATTGATTTCCTTGACCACACTGCTGGGACCAAAGGCAGCCTCGGCAACTCAGCAGTTCAAGTCCTGGTGGTCCCAGGGTGAATATGTGAGCGGGAGGCCAGGCCAGGGTCAAGGGGCATGTGGGGCAGGGAGTGCAGGGCCGAGCAAGGCATCCGGCTGGGTGTGACCTGTACAGGAAGAACGTGAGGCCTCAGACAGGCCATGTGGTGGCTGCAGTGGGAGCCTGGCTTCAGGTCCCTCCCGGAACCAGCAGGGACCCTGTTCCACCTGATGCAGCTCCTGGCTCCCACCTTACCCTCCCTGCCCATCCTCCTGGCTGTCCTTCCACCAAATCCCTGGCAGGTCTTGTGCTGGACACCTGAGATGAGAGCTTCTCAAGTTTATCTCTGCCCTCAAGGAGCTCCCATTCCATTAGGAAGGCGTGCATGCATGCTAAGTCACTTCATTTGTGTCCGACTCTGTGTGACCCCCTGGACTGCAGCCCTCCAGGCTCCTCTGTTTATGGGATTCTCCAGGCTAGAATACTAGAATGAGTTGCCGTGCCCTCCTCCAGGGGATCTTTCCCACCGAGGGATCAAATCTGTGTCTCTTGGGTCTACCTACATTGGCAGGCGGGTTCTTTACCACTAGTGCCACTTGGGAAACCCTCCACTAGGAATACAGACCTCCAAAAACATGATTAAGACACAGGAGACAGCTTCAGACAGGGCAGGTTGACTGTGTTCATCTCTTAGTGACCCCCTGAGCCTGGGACTCAGACAGACTTGGGTCTGGGGCTGGGCTGGGTGGGTGCCGGAAGAGGGGGTTTTGAGAAGTTCCCACAATGCACCGTAAGAGTCACTTCCCTTGTTCCAAAGCATTGTCACTGGCTGCCGTCAGAGTCTGAGCTGATGCTGACACTCACCCTCCTCTTCTGGGATCACTCACTCAGCCAGTCATCCTGTCGGCAGGTGTTTATTGAGCACCTATTGTGTGCCAGGCACCATGCTTGGCCCCCGTGCAGCAGTGGTGGGAATACAGACATGGCCTCTTCCTGCTCGTGGACTCTAAGTCTGGAAGTGAACTTTCACTTGTCAGCCTAGAACCGCACCAGAGCTCTGGGAGGGGGCCAGCTGGCCCAGAGAAGAAACTGAAGTTTGAGTCAGGACTGTGCAGGAACCTAAACTGAACCTCTCTTCCTTCACTGGGCAAAGGCTGACCATGCATCCCCAACACCCTTCCCCAACGGGGACTTCAGGGTCTCAGGATAGAGGACAAACATTTGTTCAGTTCCCAGGTGTCTCAGTCTTTTCCGGCTGCTGTATCAAAAATATCCGTCAACTGGGTGACTTAGAAAACAATTTCTCACAGTTCTGGAAGCTTGGACGTCTAAGATCAATATGCTAGCAGATTTGGTGTCTGGTGAGAGCCTGCTTTCTGAATCATGGCCAGCTGTTTTCTTGCTGTGTCCTCACATGACAGAGGGGTGAAGGAGCTCCCTGGGGCCTCTTTTATAAGAACACGTGTCCCAGTCCTGGAGGGTCTCACCCTCATGTCCTATTTACCTCCCCAAAGGCCCCACTTCCTAATACCATCATCTTGGGTGTTGGGTGTCGGAATTGTGACATAGGAATTGGGAGGGAGTCATAAACATTCCATCTATACCCAGTGGTTCACATTCCTGATCTTAAGCCTCATTAAAACCCGAAGAAATAAATACCATAATCCCAATTTACAGACCAGGAAGCTGAGGCGAGAGAGCAAATGCTCTCATCCAAAGTTCCCAGGAGAAGCAGAAAACCAAGCCTGACTCCAGAGCCCATGCTTCCTCAGCACCACGTTGTTTCTGGGAAACAAGAAAGACCTCCACCATCTGCTCCCGTCTGAACACTGCAGATACACGAACACCCTGACCCCTGGGAAGATTGCTCCCACTCAAAGCTTTGAAGAAAATTGTAGGGAAAGTGTGAGAGTGAACTCCCATTTCCCTTCCTTAACTTCTGCCTCCCCCCTCCCAGCATCTTCCTAGGCCTGGCAATTCCAGTCTCTCCTCTCTATCCCCCTCTTGCCCCAGAAAATCCCAAGAAGCCTTCACGTGACTCTATATAAATCCCCGCTTTCAGCACTCAGAACCGGCTCCGCTTTCCTGGTGAGCTCTGGATCTCCATCTGGTTTGGAGGCTATTTTGATTTGCCGGATGTAGATTAGCTGCCGTGATCTGGGGCTGAGCCACTGGAGAGATGCCTTTATCTGCAGAAGGACAATTTAAAAACTAACTCAAAGCATAGAGAACAAATAAATAAATTCCTCTTTCTCTCCCCAGCACTCTCCATCTCGTTTTCATAGGTAATTGCTGAAGGATTTTTGCTTCAAACAGACTCTTGCTTGCATGGGGTGTGGGGTACTGCAACGTGGGCCAAGGACAGGCAGCTGTGAGCCAGAAATGCCCAGTGAGGGAGAGGGTGGCTCCAACAGGGTCAGGAGAGGGCACGTCCCGGCTCCAGGTAACGGGGCAAGTGATATGCTCTTTGGGGGTACTCCATCTTCATCCACATGCTCTAATAAAAGTGTTCCTGGGACAGGAATCACCTCCCTCTTCTCCTGTCATTGGGAAAGGGGCCTTCAGGTCTGCCTGGGCAGAGCCCAGAGAAGGGCTAATTAATTACATGGTTAGTGTCCTAATGTTTTGGGAGTTCACGATGTCTGAAATCTGCATCTGCCTCGGCATCACCCAAGGTCATGGTGGTGAGTTTTCCTGTCTTGGGAGACAAAGAGTGGCCTAGAGATGGGGGTGAGGGGAATGGGGCTTGGGAGGCCAAGAGCCACCCAGAGGTTGGGGTGGGGTGATGGGGTGGTAATCTGGCAGCTCCTGAAAAGCTGTGGATTCAGGGAAGAGGAAGGGAAGAAAAAGAAGAAAAATGTACCTTTGCCAGTTTCTCATCTACTCCGCCCAGTGACCTTTGGAGAACTTCACTATTCCCCTTTATTGTTGTTCAGTCACTCAGTCGTGTCTGACTCTTTGTGACCCCATGGACTGCAGCACGCCGGGCTTTCCTGTCCTTCACTATCTCTCGGAGTTTGCTCAAACTCATGTCCATTGAATCGGTGATGCCATCCAACCATCTCATCCTCTGTTGTCCTCTGCTCCTCCTGCCTTCAATCTTTTCCAGCATCAAGGTCCTTTCCAATGAGCTGGCTGTTTGCATCAGGTGACCAAAGCATTCCCCTTTATAGATAGAGGCAACTCTGAGGAGGGGCGTCCAGCTTCACGTGGCAATGGCAGAAACAACATTCAAACACGTCTTCTGTTAGAATTTCTGAGTCTCTCCTCTGTACCACAGCTGCCACTTGAAGAGTTTCACTGAGCTGGTGAGGGTTCTGATGAGCAGGGAGGGGATGCAGAGGGAGAGAAGGAGAAGGGAGGGCATCTTTTCTTCTCTCCTCCTCCTTTTCTCTCCTCCCCTCCGCCCTCCGCCCTCACCTCACCTGGAGCAGCTGCCTCCTCCTCTCCAGACTGGACAGGCCCCTTGTCATGGTCAGCGGCCATGTTGTCCAAACTGGTGGCCAGCCTTGACCCAGAGCCATGGAGGTCTAGTCTGTCTTTTCAGTGACATGAGTATCAGGATGACAGTGAAAGTGACCATCAAAAAAAGAAAAAGCGTCTCAGAAGGGTCACTCTGGGCTGAGTGTAGGGCAGTGTAGATGGGGAGGGGTGCTGACAGGTGAACCTTTAACTTGCTGTATCCAGAACTGTCCTATGCTAGCCGGGCATGCAGCCTCCCCTTACCCACGGCAGTGGTTCAAGGTGGGCAGCGTTCAAGACCCTGCTTTGATATCCTCACCTGAGGGGTCACTATCACCCATCTTTATGGATGAGAAGCGAGGCTCTGAGGTCGTACGCATAGCAAGGAGTAGATCACACATTTGAACCAGGCCTGCCCTATCCCCAAACTAGAATTTTCTACTAGAAAAAAACAATATGAACTACACATAATGTTTCTAGAGGGCTGACTCTCTCATCCTCTCTGCTGAGTGCCACACAGACACCATGTCACATAATCCTTCGAAGGTCCCTATTTCGCAGATAAAGAAATCGAGGCTAAGAAAGGTTAATACTTTACTGTGAGTGACACAGATCTTAAGTTAGGGCCCCAAAGCCCATGCTCTTCACCTCTAGGCCAACTGCCAGTCACAAGTGGACCCCAAATAGACAAGATGAAGGGCTCACATTTGCTCACATTTTATGCAGGGCAGGTAGAGGCACTGTTTGGGTTGAGGGGTGAGAGGAGGGAGTTTGCAGAGGGAAACTGCTGAGTGGCCCCCTGCCTGCCCTGGGATCACCCATCAGAGCTGGCACTGAGCACTGAGTAGTGTGCACCCTCGTCACGAGTCTGCCCCATGACTGGAGTGGAGTTCCATGGGGGTAGGGCAGAGTCATTGTCCTTTTAGCATCTAGCTGAGGTTTACCAAAAGCTTCCCTGGTGGCTCAGCAGTAAAAAAAAAAAAAAAAAAAATCCACCTGCAATGCAGGAGCTGCAGGAGATACAGTTTCGATCCCTGGGTTGGAAAGATCCCCTGGAGGAGGGCATGGCAACCCACTCCAGTATTCTTGCCTGGAGAAACCCATGGGCAGAGGAGCCCAGCAGGCTACAGTCCATGGGTCGAACATGACTGAAATGACTTAGCATGAGGTTTACCAAGTGTTTACAGGTGAGGAAATGGGGCCCAAATGGTCTAGATGGGCTGGAAACCCAGAACTCTAATTGCCAGTGTGGCAGATTAAATGTCTCATGCAAGTTTGGAGAGGTTGCTGCTTTGAAGTCCAAGGACTTTTATTGTAAAGTCCCTTCAATCACCACACAACCATCCTTCTTTTCTTCCTCTCCATGGGTCAGTTTTGCCCCTGCCTCTGTGACGATAACAGCCGGGGAGGGAGGGGGAAGCAACCTAGTACCACTGTGAAGCCCAAGTCATGGCTCATCTCATGATCAGGCTTCCCTGGTGGCTCAGACGGTAAAGAATCTACCTGGAATGCAGGAGACCCGGGTTCAATCCCTGGGTCAGGAAGATCCTCTGGAGAAAGAAATGGCAACTCACTCCAGTATTCTTGCCTGGAGAATTCGCTAGTCAGAGAAGCCTGGCGGGCTACAGTCCATGGGGTTGCACCGAGTTGGACACAAATGAGTGACTAACACACATACACACATACACACCCATTCTGTAGGTGTCAAAACTGAGGTTCAGAGAAGGGCAATGCTGCAGATTTAGTCCATTGAAAGGACATGGTTCCTAAACAATAAGACCTGAGAAGACAGTTCCATCTTCCAAGACTTAAACACTCCCTGGGTTCTTTTCGGTAGGAGTAAGTGGTGTGGTTCTGCAGTTTGACTGACACCACTGGTGAGATGCCAGGATCACACTTAAGGAAAGAAGGAAATGCCTGAGAGAGAAGATCGGAGTCAGTGTGGTCTGCACACTACTGATGATACAGGAGATGAGTTTAGATGGTCAAATTATTATCGTTGCCTTCGATTTTTGGCAGTGGCTACAGCTTTCCATATATGGTAATGATATAAAGCTTTAGTTTTAAAAAACATTTAAGTTAATGAAGTGAGTTGATTTAAAGGCAAATACAAAGCAATGTGATTTGATTTTTGAGAAACTGACTTAAGTGGTCCTGAAAAGTTTCGCTTGGCCCTGAATTCCCTCCCCGACAAGCTTGTGACAATTCATGGACATGGGACAAGATGTTGCCCATTCTGGGAAACCTCTGTCACAGCTGCAGGCAGCCAGAGCAAGAAGGCATCTAAAGGACCACTGGTTCCAACACTTCATATCAGAGATGAGGAAATGGAAGCCAGGGCTGAGGTCGTGGAAGGGGAGTCAGCACATACATTCTCAGAAAGAGCCTTGCCCTCATTCACTTTCCCTCTGAGACTCATGGGGTGCAGGGTGGAGCCACTGGTCCAGATCTGAGTCCCCACCAGCAAGCGGTGAGGTTTTCAGTAAGCGCTTGTGACCGTGCATCGCTTCAGTTGTGTCAGACTCTGTGTGACCCTCTGTACTGTAACCTGCCAGGCTCCTCTGTCCATGGGATTCTTTAGGCAAGAATACTGGAGTGGGCAGCCACTCCCTTCTGCAGGGAAATCTTCCTGACCCAGGGATCGAACCAGTCTCCTAGGTCTCCTGTGTTGGCAGGCAGGTTCTTATCACTAGTGCCACCTGGGAAGCCTGGTTTTGAGCACGGTGGCTTTAAATTTACCAAAGGAGCCTTGAAAACTTACAGATGCCTGGGCTCCATTCCCAGAGATTCTGGTTAGGTGGTTTGATTTGGGAGTAGCATTCAGGGAAACTGTTCTTTAAAAGTCTCCCCAGTTTAGCTCAGTGCTCTGTGATGACCTAGAAGGGTAGGATGGAGGGGGTGGGAGGGATGTTCAAGAGGGAGGGGATATATGTGTACATATATATGAATATGGCTGATTCAACTTTTTGTACAGCAGAAACTACCACAACATTGTAAAGCAATTATACTTCAATAAAAAAATAAAAGGAGCTCTATAAAAAAAAATCTCCGTAGTTGTCTACCCTAAACTGGACACCAAAGCCCTGACATGAGATGCATAGGGAGGACAGTCCTTGGGTTACCCTATCCTTCTTCTGAGCTTTCTAGGCTCTGCAATACCTAATGAAGAAGGGGTGGGAGAAAAGAGAGAAGGAGCAAGAGAGAGAGAAAGGAGGAAGGAAGGGGAGAAGAGAGAGACTGTAAGTGAGGCAAACAGTTGTGGGCTTTGGACCCAGGCAGATCTGGCTTATAATTCTGATTGCACCACTAATATTTACAAGATGTTTTACGCAAAGCATCTTTCTAAACTTCGAGACTTAGTGACCTCATAGGCGAGGGCTTCCCAGGTGGCGCTAGTGGTAAAGGACCCGCTTACCAATGAAGGAGATGCTCAAGGGACGGGGGTTTGATCCCTGGGTTGGAAAGATCCCCTGGAGGAGGGCATGGCTATCCACTCCAGTATTTATTCTTGCCTGGAAAATCCCAAGGACAGAGAAGCTTGGCGGGCTACAGTCCATAGGGCCGCAAAGAGTCGGACATGACTGAAGCGACTTAGCACACATGCACGTAAAACCTCGTGGGTAAAATGATGGTAATAGTAATCAGTGCCTCAATAAACAACAGTGAGTTTTCAATGAGATTCACCATATAAAGGGCGAGGCACATATCACGACCTTGTTGGATGCTAATTCTCATCTTTATCATTACAGCCGGAGGCCAGAATGATCCTGTTGTTAAGAGGAACCAGGGACTCAGTTGGAACATTCTTCAGGGCAGAGAAGGAGTTCATTATGTAGCTCAGAATTAAGATGGGCAGGAGCTAAGGAAGAGTGGGACTTAATTCCCTTGCATACCCAGGGGAAGGGGTCTCTTTTGGAAGAGATTTGCATTGGCTTTAGTTGATTGCAATTACGCTGTCCTTCGCTGTGCTGAAAATAAAATGAAAACCTAACAAAGTTCCAGGTTTAATTGAAATTTCCTGGGATCTGTTATTACATCGCTATGATTGTTCTGTGCCACTAATGAGCCTGTGCTAGCTGATTATCCAAGTGTCTCTCCAGTCACTATTTCATTATTGCATTATTAATGATCAGATATGTTTGTCACAGCCGATGGTTTGAACATCAAAGAACAGAGACAAGACAGAGAGCCTAACAGACGGACAGATGGCCGTGGTTGGATGGAGTGGGGCCAGTGGGCAGGGTGTGCTGGCCAACAACTTGGTACCCAGAGTAGGAGGGGCCAGGTATATGGATGCTAGTGTGGTGAGGAGCCACACTGGGGAGTGGGGGCTATGCTGGAGGAGGTGGTGGGCTGGGCGTGGTGACCAGAGAGAGGTACTCTAGGAGCTGATTCAAGGAACTGTCGCCTCTAACTTGGTCAATGGCTCTTAATTCTCTGCCTGCCTAGAGTAAAAGCCAATGACTCATGATAAACATAAGCAAAAACCATTTCCAGATGAATGAAGTCTTAGGGGACTGGGAAATGGGGAAAGACCAGTCTAAAGGGCAGGGATGGGGAGAAGGCTGCAAGAGCCGGTCTTCTTCCACAAGCCTGGGCATTCCAATCGAGAGGTTGGTGAGTGCCTTTCTCCTGGAGGGAGGCTTACCTTGCGATGACAGGGTTGGCGGACCCTGGAAAGGGGCAGGGGAGACCTGGACCTGGACACTGCTGGGGAGATCCGTCTAGAGACAGGGGCTGAGCAGGATGAACTCTACAGAACCCTCCCAGCCCAGTTTTCAACCAGTCACCTCTTGGTACTCCCAAAGGGAGCTAGTTAGAAGGGAACCTGCATGTTAGTGCTATGAGAGAATAGTTTTCTGGAAACTGGCAGAGCTGGCCTGTGTTAATGGTCTTCTCTGGAGATGGTGATGAGTGGGCTCCAAAGGTTTCACTGAGCCCCATCTCCCACCCTGCACCCCGGACCCCCACATGCAGGTGGTAGCCCATTTAAATCTGGAGAACCCACGTGCCCACAGCTTGGTTTCCTGGGCTCTGACCCTGTGCAGCCCACCGCCGCTCCCTACGCCCCGCCTTTCAGCAAGCAGCCTTTCCCGAAAACACCAGACAGGATGAGGTCACTTCAGGCACCTGGTTGCTGCCAAATTTCATTCTTCAAAGATCACGCTCGCACTAACATGAAATGCAAGCCAGGAACAGGAGAGAGGAGGGGGACAGACTGACAAAACGAAGGGAGAGAGAAACCCATGAGCAGGAGAGAAGGAACTGACATTTGAACACAGTTGTGTAATTGGAAAATTGATCCCCTGGCCACCCCCTCCCCCAGTAACAGGCATGGGGACTGCTGTTTCCCTGAAGCTCCTGGTGGAGGCCACCTGTTCTGCTACCCTCACTGCCTCCGTCTCGCCGTCTCCATGGCAAAGAGGCGAATGGCTGGGGGCTCCTGCAGCCATGGTTTCCTGGGCAACCCTCAGGCAGCAGCCCACCCTAGGCTGCGTGTACTGGTTTGTCCCTGCCACTGCTGTGCGGCCGAGTTATTTCCGAGCAATGGGGGACTCTGCCCACATAGCCACCCATAGTCCCACCAACACGCAAACAGGTGCCCCTCCGTGTGCTCCTGACCTCTGTCCACCCATGGTACCCATTCCGAACCTGTCCAGCTTGTAGCGGGCTAGGCTGACTGACCAATCACAGAGACACTTGCTTGGGGCGGCTGGCATGAGGAAGGCAGGGACCCTCAGGGTAGGCAGAACCTGAACACCTTCTCAGTCTTTGAGGAGGACTTTCCAAAAATTGAGGCAAAAAAATCTAACTAGGAGAATGCTTTCCCCTTCTGCTCCCCCCATGACCCTGGACCAGTCAGTCATAAAGGTGGTATTGAACACAATCGTAATAATCCCACCTTGCAGGTCTTTTTTGTCCTTAAGGAAGCAGAACAGTTATTATTAGCATCTCCTACTTACAGAAGTGGAAGCTGAGCCCCAGAGAGGTGATGGGCCTGGGGCTTCCCCAGCGCCTACTGGACAGGTGATGGGAGGGGTGAACATCCAGGGGGCAGCCTCTGGCAGGAAATGTGGCCACCCTACAGACACAGCACAGCCCAGCATCGACTCCAGAGCAGTGACTGTGCGACAAACCCCGGGGCTTCCCGGAGGCAGTACTTCCCGCCCCTGCTTCAGAGATGGACCACCCAGGACCTCCCCACACCTTTCCTTAGCGAGGAGCATCTGTCTTGTTCTTAGTCTTCTCCCAGGAAGGACATTTCATTCTGGCAGCTGCTTTCCACATGTCCCAATCTTTGTTAGAAAGTTTAGATTGAACAGATTTTCCAGAGTCTGCTCTGGGCCAGGTAAAGCAATTTACATATACGTTGTCTCAGGTGAGCCTCACCACCGCCCTGCAGGGTGGGGAGGGCAGGACTAGCTCCATTTCACCAGGAAACGGAGGCTCGGCACTTAGGCTAGGTCAGTTTCCCACGAGTACCAGCTCCCAAGAGTCAGAGTCAAGATTTGAACCACTGATTTCAAATCGTGCATCTGGGTTCCCTGATAACTGGCCACAGCTCTGACAGTAGTGAAGCCATTGTCCTGTATGGAGGAAGTAAACAGCTCTACTTCTGCTGCTGCTAAGTCGCTTCAGTCGTGTCCTACTCTGTGTGACCCCATAGATGGCACCCACCAGGCTCCTCCATCCCTGGGATTCTCCAGGCAAGAACACTGGAGTGAGTTGCCATTTCCTTCTCCAAAACAGCTCTACAGTCCCCTAGAAAACTCTGCAGCCACCACCCCAGGCCAGAGACCAGCCAGAAGTTCAACAGAGGTGGGCTGGGACCACTCCACTTGTGACCCATCAACACACCCACAGACGCACCTCTCAGCCAGTCACTCAGCTCAGAATAAAAGAAGAGCTGGAAAATTCCTCCATCCTTGTCATCCGCCTGTCCCCACCCCTTCTGCTCTGGTCTGAAAAATGTTGAGTTGATTATATTCTGTGCTCAATCATCAGAAATAATCAATCTGTAATTAAGAGCATCCTCCAGCCCTTTGCAAACCTTCCTCAGACATCCTGCTCCTCCAGCTTACCCCCGCCCCCGCCACTGCCACCGCCCCCGCCACCCCCTCACCTCCCCCTCCCACCTGCCTTTCCAGCATGGAATTGTTTTAATGAGATTTCTCTGTTACAAATGACCAGTTTGTAATAATTATATTTGGTGCGGCAATCGTGGCTTAAAGATGATTTAAAGCAGGGAAGGCTCCAATTTGTTAGGCATCAAATTTTCTGTGGTGAACTTTTTAACTGGAAGCTACCGCTCTGACATGGAGGGGGCCATCTCTGCCACCCTGGGCTGAGCAATAGTCCTGAAATATTGATGGTTTCTGGATGGAAATGTAGCTGAGGAGATGTAACTTTGATTAAAGTAAACGAATCCCTCAACAGCATCTTGGCTGTCCTGGGTGTCCCATCCACCTCCCCAGTGCCAGAGGGAATGCGGAGCGAGCGGAAGGGGGTGAGAAGGGGCTGCCACTCAAAACCAGATGAAGGATGAAGAATGTGAGCTTCTGGACTCACTGCCTGAAGCGTTCCCAGGCAGGACTTCTCCACGGAGAGTCATCATCATGTGTTGTTTAAATTCTATGAAAAGCTTTGGTGAAAGCCAGAGCCGGCTGAGACTTCTGGCTTTAGAATGAATCCGGGTTCAAATCTGAAGCTTGCTACTTTCTCCCTGTGTGATCAGCTTTCTGAACCCCGCAGAGAATTCCCTGAGATAACAAATGGAAAGCATTTTGTCTAGAACCTAGTATGCAGCAAGCACTCAGTACCTGACAGATATTACCAGTATTGCTATTACTTTGCATTTATTAACTTATGAGGTCCTCACAAACCTGTGTCACATACAGCAGGCGTCATTGTCACCATGGAGAAATGAAGGCCTGGACAGTCAAAGGCTGCCCCATACTTTAGGTGGTGGAGCTGGGTCATAGCCCTAGATTCCCCTTCTAACCCCCAGCCCTGATACCCTTTCCTTGCTATACACCCATACCTAGAAGTTCCCAGAAGGAAGCAGGACTGCCATTGTGATTGAAAACAGCAGTTTATTATTTCAAAATACAACTAGAAAGGCTCAGTCTTGAAATCAGGAAAACTACCTTGGTGCAAAGGAAGAAAGGAGGAAGCTGAGGGAGGCTGGACGGACCCTTCCCCTTTCAGAATGTGCAGGCTTCCATGTGTCATGGGCACAGCCTTTTGGGGCTTGAGCTGGTGTCTGGATTATATACCCACCAGGACCAGCCTGGGAAGGGGTTGAGTGTGTGCCCCGTCTCCCACCGGAGCCTGAGTTCCCCAGGGCAAGGGTCCTATCTCACTGTCTGCCTCTAAGAAGAGCACATAGGTGTGCAGTAACCTAAACTGCATGCTTCCTGAGGGCAGGGGCAGGGCCTGTTTGGTTCTTTATTGGAGGCTAACCCAATGCCTGGCACACAGTAGGTGCTAAATGTTCAATTGCTCAGTCGTGTCTGACTTTTTGTGACCCCATGGACTGCAACATGCCAGGCCTCCCCGTCCTTCACTATCTCCAGGAGTCTGCCCAAGTTCATGCCCATTGAGTGGGTGATACCATCCAACCATCTCATCCTCTGTGGTCCTCTTCTGCTTTTGCCTTTAATCTTTCCCAACATCAGGGTCTTTTCCAATGAGTCGGCTCTTCGCATCAGGTGGCCAAAGTATTGGAGTTTCAGCTTCAGCATCAGTCCTTCCAATGAATATTCAGGACTGATTTCCTGAATTTTCAGGGTTGACTTCCTTTAGGATGTCAATGTCCCCAGCTACAAGGAAGAGAGCTCAGCCTCCCTGGCCTGCTGGGACTCCAGCGTGGATTCCAGAACTCTGGCTCCTACACCAATAACGTGAAGAGTTACAAAGCTCCTTACCCATAAAATTCTGACTTCAGAGATCATTTCTAGGCCTAGGTGAGAGGATCAGTGGCCCTGTGGGGGTGGCTGGGGTGGAGTGGGGAGGAAGACGAGGAGAGAGAAGAGGTGGGGGTGAGGGCGCCCCCTTCTGTCCAACTCTGGTCTGTGCAGGGTCTCAGCCTCCTGCTCATTACCCTCATTCTCTGGCCAGCTGCCTGGTGAGAGGCATCAGGGCCTCCTTTGGCTCTCTGACCCCTGTCTGGGCCTGGGAAGATGGAAGGGGCATGTGTTGGTCCACCATAGTTGCATGAAAAGGATGCTTGCCAGCAGGCTGAAGCCCGGACCACAACCTGTGAGAGCCCCTCAGGTGGCCCACACGCAGGGTCGGTGGTACCTTGCTTCTCTCACTGCTCTCTCCTGGGATTGGGTTCCAGACTGTTCTGAGGATCACTGTGTAGACAACCACAGACCTCCTGAAGGGCGGGACAGCTCCAGGGAGATGTTCAGAGACTGAAGTCCTCAAGCAGCAGACTTGAAGGTGAAATGCAGTGTTGCACTGTCCAGTGAATTTTGAATTTGAATTTCTAGGAGCCTTTGTCCCTGAATGGTGATGGCCTCATGATAGGAAGCTGAACCTCCAAGATGTGGTCCTTCCGCATCCCAAATCAGTCTCCCTCATCCTCACCTTGGTGCTTTGTCAGTGAATATCTAGCCATTTGGTGATAACAGAGAGGGTTTTGCCAGCACAAGTTGGCTCTTTGGGGATCCTTGACCAGGGAGATGAAATGATGTACTGAAAGCCTTGTCATATTTATCAGCAAAACACTAATGCTGAGATGCAGTTTTGCCTCAAGGTAGCTCTCTGGTCTAAGCTCAGGGACTCAGTCTTTCCCTCTGTAACAAGAGGCAATGACTATAATTCTTGCTCTGTCAGCATTCCTGGTCTGGAAGAGTCTGGCAAACAGGGATCAAGACCATTCTTCTGCTTCCTGGTCCCTGCCCAACTCCGGGCCCAGGGTGAGTGCTGACCAGATGAAGGATTATCGTTATGGAGAGGAGTGCAGAAGCTGACCTCTGGGGGAGTTTGTCAGTGCTTCAGTATTCTGTTGACAAGAGGGACCCGTTCCTGCCCTTGTCTGCGGCTCTCTCAGGGTCCTTCTATTCTGGGCATCCCCAAGTCGGACAGATCTGCCTTTCTCCTATGCCTGTTCCCACCCCCACCCCCTGCTTTCTCTTCTCCGTCAAGCTGGTGTTCTTCCATGTCTCCATAATGGAGTTTTAGCCCCGTCTTGTCCCATCCCATCAGTCACCCCAGGCTCTGCCCCTGTGCCCATGGTAACAGGGATGACAGGACCCTGCCCATGGCACCCCTGCCCCACCCATCAGCTCTCTTCTGGACTCAGAGTGGGCCTTCAGTGTGGGTCCCCTCCTAACTGGCCCCTCCCCCGCCTCTGTCTGATGACTACTGACGCTGTGACCTCCTAGCTGACAATCCTTCAGAGGAGCGGCATTTGTTTCTTTGGTGACAGTGAATATTTACTTGGTGCCTACTGTGCCCTAGGTAGAGTCCTGATTCCTGGGCCAATGGACCAGGTCCTTGGTGACCTGGCCCTGCCCTGTGCCCCCACCGCTCCCCAGGCTCTGGGCACAAGATCTGTTCACAGGTCCCCAAGGTGCCATGCGCTTTCACACCCCCATGCCCGCGCATTCCCTCTCCACCCCTCTCCTGTGATGCTCTGACTTCTCCCCATTGCTCCACCAGCCCTCTTGGCTTCATTAACTCATCTTCTAAGATCAGTTCTGCTATCACCTCCCCCAGGAACTCTTCCCTGTGTCTCCAGGCTAGGCTCTGTGCCACCTGGTGGCACCTCTTACCACCCTGTGGTCTAAGCACGTGGCCCGGCAGTTCCTCCACCCCTCTGTGAGCACGCAAGGCAGGGCCACGTCTCCTGTCTCATCGTTTTTCTAATGCCCTGTACGCAGGGGAGTCTCAGAACAGGCGTTTTGAATACACAACCATTTTCCTTGGCTCCCGTTTATAAGCTTTCTCTTCTATTTTAACTTGTACGTTCTGCAGCAGGGATAGGCCTAATGAAGAATAATAACAGCCATAGGTTATTTATTTATTTAAGGCATGGAATTGTACACTTGTTTATTTTACTTTTTATTTTTGGCTGCGCTGGGTCTTTGCTGCTGCACGTGGACTTTCTCTAGTTGCTGGGAGTGGGGGCTACTCTCCAGTTGTGAGGCACGGGCTTGTTACTGCGGTGGCTTCTCTCGTTGTGGGTCATGGGCTCGAGGGCACACAGGCTTCAGTAACTGTGGTGCACAGTTGTTTAGTTAACTGTGGCTTAGTTGTTCTGTGGCATTTGGAATCTTCCCTGACCAGGGACTGAACATGTGCCCCATCTATTGGAAGGTGGATTCTTTTTTTTTTTTTTGCCACTTTATTTATTTTTTAAATTGAAGGATAATTGCTTTACAGAATTTTGTGGTTTTCTGTCCAACATCGACAAGAATCAGGAAGGTGGATTCTTAACCACTGGACCACTGGAAACCCCAGACAGTTTATTAACTGCTCACTATTTGTCAATCATCTGCTGAATTCTTAGCATCCGTATTTCATTAAATCCTTATTACTAAAGGTAGATACTATGAAGTGAAGTGAAGTTGCTCAGTTGTGTCTGACTCTTTGCGATCTCATGGACTGTAGCCTACCAGGCTCCTCCGTCCATGGGATTTTTCTAGGCAATAATACTGGAGTGGGTTGCCATTTCCTTCTCCAAGATACTATGAAGCATTATTATTTCCATTTAACAGATAGGGAAACTGAGGCTCAGAGAGGTTAACTGCTAATGCCTGCACTTGAACCCTTGTGTCTAATTTCAATGCTTGGACACTGACCCCTGGGCTACCTGGCCAACACCCACCCCAGGATTAGCCTAGCCAACCTAATACCTGGGGAGGAGGCTCAGGTGCCCTGGCCCCCTAGTTGAGGCTTGGCCTTTATGGAGTTCTGTGGTTGCTGCCCCCTGCGCTGAACAGTTGAGGGAAGGCTTGTCACCCCAGTCCAAGGCTGGAAGCAGCCTATTTACAGCCCTGGAGAGAGGTGGGGGAACAGGAAAGAGAGGGTGGTCCAAGCCCCCTTCCCACTGCTTATCTGAGTGTTTGAGTGGATGGGGAGCTTTGAGGACCCATAGGAGACTCCATTCATTTTAGCTCCGAGTCCCAGGTGGAGCTAAATAACAGGAAAGCTCCCGCGAAGGGGGCACATGAGGCCAAGGCAGCTGCAGCTCCGACAGCCCAGCCGCGTGCCAACGCCAAGATCAAGTCACTTACTGGGACACCCTGGCGGGAGCGACTTCAAAACCTGTACAAGCTGGCCACGCAGCCAATCACCGCCCCTCAGGGGGCCAGCAGGGATAAATGGGGAGGAAAAAACACTGCAGAGTCTGCCCGGGGCCCTGGAGCTCACACATCTTTCCCATCTAGAAGTTTATCTGGGGAAGCACGTTACAGAACTAACGAGGCAGGCTTTCTTCTGCCTCACTTCTGGGAAGGAGAATGGCCAGGCACAGGATGGGCGGTAGAGAGCTGTCCAGCCTGCTCAGGCATGTCCTTCAAGGCTGCCCAGTTGGGCCTGTGGCTTCTGATAGCCTGAGAAATTGCCATGGAGGGTAGGGTTTGATCCCAAGAGACAGGAACCAGAGTTTCTCAGAAACCTCTCCTGGAGGGAGAGTTTGCCCCAGAGGTTGTTATACTATTCACAACATTCTGTACTGGGGCTTCATTTGTTGTTGCTGTTTTTCAGTCGCTCCGTCATATCCGACTCTTTGCGACCCCATGGACTGCAGCACACCAGTCTTCCTTGTCCCTCACTATCTCCTGGAGTTTGCTCAAACTCATGTTCATTGAGTTGGTGATGCCATCCAACCATTTCATCCTCTATTTACCCCTTCTCCTCCCGCTTCATTAGAATACTTGAAAATGGTCTAGAACAGGTAGCTGGGGATCGTGATAAAATACAGACTCTGATGCATAGGTCTGTGTGGTGCTCAAGATTCTGCATTTCTTACAAGCTCCCAGGTGATGCTGCAGGTCCAGGACAGTTTAGCTGCATGATTTACTGGCTGGAACTCCTTATTTAACTCTCCAAGGCTCTTTCCCTCTTCTGCAAAATGGGGAAGAGAACAGCTACCTACAGGGCCACAGAGGGGATTAGTGAAATCTGGGCTGTCAAGTCCCCAGTAAGTGGGGGAAGATGCACAGGAAAGCACCTGGCACTGGCAGGTGATCAACACATACACCTTCTTTTTCTTGGCTCAAAGTTGTTGTTGTTGTTCAGTTGCTCAGTCGTGTCTCTTTGTGACCCCATGGACTGCAGCACACCAGGCTTCCCTGTCCATCACCAACTCCTGAGCTTGCTCAAACTCATGTCCATTGAGTTGGTGATGCCATCCAGCCATCTCATCCTCTGTCATCCACTTCTCCTCCTGCCTTCAATCTTTCCCAGCATCAGGGTCTTTTTTAACAAGTTGGCTCTTCTCATCAGGTGGCCAAAGTATTGGAGTTTCAGCTTCAGCATCAGTCCTTCCAGTGAATGCTCAGGACTGATCTCCTTTAGGACGGACTGGTTGGATCTCCTTTCAGTCCAAGGGACTCTTAAGAGTCTTCTCCAACACCACAGTTGAAAAGCATAATTTCTTTGGTGCTCAACCTTCTTTGTGGTCCAACTCTCACATCCATACATGACTACCACTACACATTTTCATCTGAGCTCACAAAACAAGAGCAGCAGATACCGTTCATCCCATTTCATAGATGAAGGCTCACTAACACAGCAAATTAGTGACTGAGGTGGACTAGAACCTGGGATTCCTGCCCCAAGTTCAGTGTTCTTCCCACCATCACACATTCTTTTGCAGTCAGATCAGAGATGTATGTGTCCACAAGATGAGGAGCATGTTGATACGGATGGTGAAAATCCTCACAATACGGCAGAAATCTGTGTGGGGCTCTTGCTGGGCAGCCAGCCATGACTGGCCTTCTGGAGTCCTGGGAGAGAGCTCAGAACTTGGAAGACAATGTTCCCATTACATGGCTCCCCTCTGGGTCTGCCTGCGCATTGATCTCAACAAGCATTTCAGGAAAGAACAAATGCTTGGATCGCCTTCCCCCATGGGCAAGACAGCAGCAAGTGGATCACAGATGAAAGGTAGCAGTCCTGCCATCTTCTTGGAGATGCAGGGGTCATCTCTCAGAAACCCTGGCTAGCAGAGGCATCTATATAGTCAGGGCTCGGAGCAGAGAGCAGATGTGGCCAAGCCCCACATCTGGATGCCACATCTCTGTGCCCCACATCTGGATGCCACATCTCTGTGGAGGGGGAGCGGTTCATTGCATTCTTCCCTTCCTTCCCAGCCCGCCCCTCCCTGTATCAGCCCTGCCTCTTATTGCCCGGCTCCCTGCGCTGGATGCGACCCAGGAAAAACTGGCCAGGACTCCAGTAACCTCCTTTACATCATTTCATTCACCTTCCCAGGGCAGCCCCATTGCATGGTTGTTAGTTTCCTGAGTCAGAAAAGCCAACAGAGGCCCGGGAAGCCAGCAAAGGACACATTTGGTTCCTGGTCCATGGATGTGGTCTGGGAATTGCTTGGGGGTTGAGCCCTGTTTAAGTCAAGGCCTCTGATCCCCATTTGAGTTATTTGTCATGAGGGAATGCAGATGGCATTCCTGGACTTAGCATTTCCATTCCAGCCACTTCTGAGTGTCCCCAGAGGCCCTCCACATGTAGCCCTTTGTCATCTTGCTGAGGCAGGAGGGCATCCCATGTGCATTGAGGATGCTGAGCGGTGGCCAGCTCCCAGGTGAGTAGGGAGCCAGGCTGAGGCCCTGCTTTGCCTCTCTGTCTGGGGTGGCCTTTCTGGGTGAATTTTTTCAGCTTCCCTGAGAGGTTGATGCTGTCCTTGCTTTTCAGATGAGGACATAGAAGCACCCCATGGCACTGTGCAACTGGAAATATGGAGATGCAAGAAGTTCTAGGGTACGTACTCCTCGAAAATGTCCAAGTCTCTGGACCTTATTGGTAGGGAATTCCGAGTATTGTGGGAAAGGAACAAGGAAGACTGGATCTGTTGTCAAGTCACTGGGATTGGTGGGACTTCTAAAAGAAATATCTAGCCTTGCTCTTTCTGGTCATGAAGTCCAGGGAAGCGATATCACAGCATCAGTGAGCCCCTTCCAGCAAGTCAAGGGCTAGTTACCATCGGAATTCTTGAATATTCCATCAGACATCTTGAATATTCCATCGGACTTCTTCAATATTCCTTTGGACTTCTTGAATATTCCATCAAACTTCTTGAATATTCCACTAGAAAGGCATTGCTCCTACTGGGCAGCAGGTACCCCTGCTACCCTAGATTACCAGCATCCCAGTTGTTGGCCCCTTCCCTGGTTTGTTCCAGCACTGCCTGGAGAACGCTGGTTCTCCAGGTCCCATCGTCAACAGAGCGATCACCAGGCATGAACTTTATAGTTATAAAGCAGTCTCACTGGATCCTCATGACACCACAGCAGAGTAGGATAGGAGTAAAGAAAACCGAAGGGCAGAGGCTAGGCATTATGCCTGAGTCACAGGAAAGTGGAGACGCCAGCCATAGTTTTCCAATTTTGCATGACAACCTGCAGCTTCTCTTAACAGTCAACCTGTATATTCCATGCTCATGGACATGATCTCATTTTAATTTCAGACCAACCCTTCAAAGCAAACTAAAGTAGGTAATATTGTCCCCATTTACAGCTACAGAATCTGACATGCTTAATCTGTACCCAGATGATTCTCCTGGGGGAGGCAGGGAGGGCAGGTTTGAGGTCAGCAAATGCAGGAGAGAATTCAGAAGCTGTGAAGTCCAGTCAGACTTACGTACCTTATTTAGAAACATTCTTCTTATAGCATTCTTACCACTTTCACAGAATGTTGTTAATTTAATTAATTATCCTTATTAATAGACTTTGGAGGGCTTCCTGGGGCACCACAAAGATCTAGACAAGATGAGGGAGAGAGCAGTTAACTTCTGGAAAATTGCCATGCCCCCATCTCTCCTCCCCAACAATTAAGGTGCCTACTCACAGCTTGGGCAACTTCTCCTGCCTCCCTGGAAACAGCACCGGAGCCAATGAATGCATTTGGCCCTTGTCTTTGACCTGAAGGGGGAGGGTCTCAGGTGTAGTGTGGATTAGGCAGCGTATGGGCTTTATGTGCCCCTTTGCATAAGAAAGAGTGTGGCTATCACATTTCCCACATGTATAGACATTTCTGGGTGTGTGCCGATGCTATGTGTGTGGTCACGTGTGACCCTGTGACCAGTGGGCCTGGCCCCCTACCTGGGCTCCTGCTCAGAAAGCACACAGCCTCCTCCTTCACCCTCAATCTGTCTTATCCTCGCAACCCACTGTTTTGGTGGGTTGTCAAATGCAAACACAGACTCCACAGTATCTCCTTTATAGGAAGGCCAGGACAGGCAGGTAATTTATCAAACATTACTTAAAATAGTCCTCCAGCCTCTCGCTCCCGCTCTCTCGTTGCTGTCTGATTCTTGATTGTTTCTTCTCCTTTCTGTCTCTTGTTTTTCTGCCTGGAGATTGACAGCCCCCTGCTAACACAGCCTTGGAGATGCCAGGTGCTGGTGGAACCGACACCTCACTCTGCCTCAGCCTCCAGCCCAGAACTAACTGCTCCATGGCTGACTCAGGCAGCATCGCAGTGGCTCCTGTCTGTGCGCCAGCACGGCGGGCTGATGGATGAACCCGCGTCCCCCGCACTGCAGAATGTTCAGGAAGCAGGGGCATTTACCCTATGATTTGCTGAGTTATGGACCAGCTAATGAGACTCCTTCTGACACCAGCCAGCCCACGACTGCCCTAATTTTGCCCTGTTCCCAGTTCTCTAGCCTTTTAAGCAGCCCGTATCTTGTGACCTTATGTACTAGTCCACTGTCCCCTTAAGAGGTTTCAGGAGAATGAGATGAATTAGCATTCTCTGTCATCTCCACTTTCAAGATGCAGCAACCAAGGCCAGCCAAGGGGAAGAGCTTGGGAACTAACACTGTGTAAGTATCTGCTGCTTGCCAAGTACTATGCCAGGTGCTTGAAATTTTGTTGTCTCATTGAATGCCGTGTAACAGATGCTATCTCTATTTAAAGATAACTGAGAACAGGAGAAAACAGACTCAGAGAAGGTAAGTAGCCTGCCCTAGGTCAGCTTTTCAGTCAGAGTTCATGACTGTAAGCAACAAAACCTGACTCTAGCCAATTCAAACAGCAGAGGAAATTTTGGGTGAGCTATTGATATCTTGGGCTTCCCTGGTGACTCAGTGGTAAAGAATCCTCCTGCGAATGCAGGAGACACAAGTTCAGTCCCTAGGTTGGAAAGATACCCTGGAGAAGGAAAAGGAAACCCACTCCAGTATTTTTGCCTGGGAAATCCCATGGACAGAGGAGCCTGGTGAGCTACAGTCCATGGCGTCACAAAACAGTCGGACATGACTCATTGACTAAACAGCAGCTATTCAATAGCTCACAGAATGTATGTGAAGCTTAGAACACGTGTATGAATCAAGATGGCAGAGTATGGATCAGGAACACACCAGGAGGAGTCTGGACTTAGCAGACCACACTTTATACTGGGTGATGCCAGTTTGGCCACTACCACCAAAATGCATTTCAAACTTTTCCTGTGCTTTTATATCCATATCTTAAAACCTGAATTCCAAAGTGGTATCATCTGAGGGTTGGTAGGCCATGTATCTACACCCTTGCTCCTGACTCATACCAAGAATTACTTGATGGGTTCCCCAATACAGAAAGGAGGTTCCAATATTGGGGGCCAACAATCAGTGAATTGCCAAACCAAACCAATGTTCCCAATCATCACACAGCTGGTGAGAGTGTGAGCAAGTCCAAAGGCAGGTGTTCCCAGCTCTAAATCATGTGCTCTTTCTGCCACCACCTGGGGTGAAGTCTGAAATATTAATAACTGGCAGACTACTGACTCTGGCCAATCAGAATTCAGTTCAGTTCAGTTGCTCAGTCATGTCTGACTCTTTGTGACCCCATGGACTGCAGCACACCAGGCCTGCCTGTCCATCACCAACTCCCAGAGCCTGCTCAAACTCATATCCATCAAGTTGATGATGCCATCCAACTATCTCATCCTTTGTCGTTCCCTTCTCCTCCTGCCTTCAATCTTTGCCAGCATCAGGGTCTTTTCCAATGAGTCAGTTCTTTGCATCAAGTGGCCAAAGTCAGCTTCAACATCAGTCCTCTCAATGAATATTCAGGACTGATTTCCTTAAGGATTGACTGGTTTGATTTCCTTGCAATCCAAGGGACTCTCAAGAATCTTTCCAACTTCACAGTTCAAAAGCATCAATTCTTCGGTGCTCAGCTTTCTTTATAGTCCAACTCTCACATCCATACATGACTACTGGAAAAACCATAGCTTTGACTAGACAGACCTTTGTTGGCAAAGCAATGTCTCTGCTTTTTAATATGCTGTCCAAGTTAGTCATAGTTTCTCTTCCAAGGAGCAAGTGTCTTTTAATTTCATGGCTGCAGTCACCATCTGCAGTGATTTTGGAGCCCAAGAAAAGAAAGTCTGTCACTGTTTCCGTTGTTTCCCCATCTATTTGCCATGAAGGACTGGCATCTGGCCAATCAGAATAGATGTCTCTATATACCAAGAAAGCAAGATTAGAACTCAGGGTTCTTAGCTGCTCAGGCCAGAGATCCTTACTCTTAGGACCAGGCTTCCCAAACTTTCCATAGAAAATGATAATACTTGATGCCTCACTGGGATAAACTGGGATAAATGTGAGAGAGGGAGAGAGATTTTTATAGACATATAAAAAGATAAAGGTTTTGGAGGAGAAAAGCCCATTATACTTTGTTTACATATTATCATTATGATAAAAATAAAATAAAATTCCCCTATACTCCAGGCTTTTGTATCCAACTGCCTCCTTGACATTTCCACTTAGACATATAATAGATACCTCAGAAATAGCATATCTATATCTGAACACCTGGTCTTCCCACCATTACCAGCAACTTCCTCTACCTACATGTGTATGTGCTGAGTCACTTCAGTCACATCCAACTCTTTGTGACCCTGTGGACTGTAGCCCACCAGCCTCTTTTGTCCATGGGATTCTCCAGGCAAGAATACTGGAGTGGGTTGCTATGCCCTCCTCCAGGGGATCTTCCTGACCCAGAGATTAAACTGGGGTCTCTTATGTCTCCTGCATTGTCAGGCACATTCTTTACCACTAGCAGCTCCTGTCTCTCCCAGTTCAATGTCCTGTTTAGCTTTCTGATTCCTCAGGTCAGAATCTTTGGAGTCATCTTTAACTCTTTCATAGATGCATCTTCCACATATTCTACATACGTGTTTTGTGATATGTATGTATGTATTTTACATCAGAAAGCTCTCTGACCTCTAACTTCACTTTCTAATATTTTAAAGTTGTCATTGAATATGTCACAATATTGCTTCTGTTTTATGCTTTGGTCTTTTGCACAAGACATACGAAATCTTAGTTCCCAGACCAGGGATAAAACCTACAGCCTCTGCACTGAGAGGCGAAGTCTTAACCACTGGACCACCAGGGAAGTCCCTGACCTCTAACTTTAGAATGTACTCCATAAGTCATCTCTCCTTTGGATTCACACAGTGGTGTCCTAACTAGTCCCCCTACTGCTGCTGCTAAATCGCTTCAGTCGTGTCCGACTCTGTGCGACCCCATAGACGGCAGCCCACCAGGCTCCCCCGTCCCTGGGATTCTCCAGCCAAGAATACTGGAGTGGGTTGCCATTTCCTTCTCCAATGCATGAAAGTGAAAAGTGAAAGTGAAGTCGCTCAGTCGTTTCTGACTCTTAGCAACCCCATGGTCTGCAGCCTACCAGGCTCCTCCGTCCATGGGAGTTTCCAGGCAAGAGTACTGGAGTGGGGTGCCATTGCCTTCTCCAGTCCCCCTACTAGTTTTCTCAAATCAAGGGCTGGAGTAATCCTTAAAAATCATGTCACATAGCATCACCCTTTTGCTGGAAATCCTGTATGATAGCCCCAGTTCTCTCAGAGTCAAGAGCAATGTTTTTAAAATGTCCTGCAAGCCCCCACATAACCTGGTCTCCATCACCTCCCTGACCTCCACTACTCTCTTCCACGCTTACTCCTCTCCAGCCAAAATGGCCTCCGTGCTATTCTTTGAATGTGTCAAGCTTGTTCTGTCTTGGGGTCTTTGCACTTACTCTTTCTTCTGTCTGAATACTTTTCCCTGGACGTCTTTATCACTTAGTTCATCACCTCCTCCAAATCTTTGCACAAATGTCACCTTCCCAATAAGACCTGACCTTACCATCTTATTTTCCCAACCTATTTTATCCTCCTCAATTTTTCCCATAGTACTCCTTACCTCACATGTCCTAATATTATTTATTCTTCATCTCTCTCCATTAGACTGTCAGCTCCATAATGACAGAGGTGTTTGTTCAGGGGTATATTCCGCAGAGCTAGAATATTATCTGGCTCTCAAATTATTGCTGGAGGAGTGAATAAAAATATAAAATATTAGGGATAATATTAGACATTTAAATTTGCATACAATTTAGATTCTGGAGATTGGAAAACATTTCTAATTTTTAAATGATAACTTAATATTATTTCCATGAACATAACTTTTAATATCTGGTTTTATGTTTGAAATGGCTCCATGTAATTCTTGTTCCAGGCTTTCAATAATGATCTCTTCAAATTCTTGATAATCACTATTGACAAGAAACTTTATGTGCCAAAGTCACATTCAAAACTGTACAGCGGTTGAAATTATATTTAAAGAATCTTGGAGCTCTTCCTTTTCTTTCATTGACAAATGTAATGTTAAAACATCTTGTGATAATGCTAATGGATTTGAATGCTACCAGCTTTTTTATATCACATATTTTAAAATAATGCTGAGGCTCTAATTTGTACCAGGTGTGTGCATTGTTGGCACAGTCCCCCTGCAGCTAGCTCAGATGCCGCTAAAAGGGCACAGGAGCTGTAAATGTTTAGAAGTATTTGATACTCATGAAGATAGAGAGCTGGGCCACTGCCTGGAGCTACATCTACCAGCAACCACCCCCAACTCCAGCCTCTCTGCCCCACCCCCACCCCCATCCCCAGCACCATGCACATGAGCACTTGGAGCCAAAAGTCCTCCAGCAGCTAAAGGGCAGTGGCCTGTTCTGAGCTGGCCAAGCAAGTAGATATCCAGGTGCGGGAGCATCTCTGGCACCATGTTTGGTACCTCACTATGCAACAGCATGTGATGGAGTTGCTCAGGGTTGCTGCCAAGTGGGATCATAGGATACACCATCCTTCTCTGCTCCATTCCTGCTATTCTCCAAGGAACCTTGTGAGGGCACTCCAATAGCCTCCATCCCCGGCTTGTGAGTCTGCAGTACTTTGAGATCCAACAGCAACACATCAATCTGCCATGACCCACCACTTGGGAAACTCTACTTCAAAAGCCTTGGGCCAGATCCTCAATTGTACACTAACCTGCTGTTTGTCCTTGGGCAGGTTGCCTCACCTCTCTGAATTTGGTTTTCTTTATCTATAAAGAGAGGGTTTGAATAAACCTTCTAGATGGCACTAGTGGTAAAGAACCTGCTTGCCAATGCAGGAGAAATAAGAGACATGGTTTCTATCTCTGGGTTGGGAAGATCCCCTGGAGGAGAGTTTGGCAACCCACTGTAGTATTCTTGCCTGAAGAACCTTATGGACAGAGGAGTCTGATGGGCTACAGTCAACCCCCTTTTCCATGGGGTTGCAAAGAGTCGGACATGACTGAAGCAACTTAGCACACACGCACAAAGCTTATCAAGAATCCCTTGGATTCTGCCTCAAAGGACACTCTGGGGTGGAGTAGGAGTAGAAAGTGTCCACACGGAAAAGGCTTTTCTCATTTTTCTCTTTAACCAGAACATCTCCACTTTTATCAGTTTTATGTCTTGATATCCCATAGAAGAATTTTATAAAAAGAGAGGTTTCCACTGCTGACATAAAAGCTTGAAAACCAGCATATCTGTCAGGGGTCTCACCCTTAGCCCCTCCGTGTCCAGTTGGCCCTTTGTTCAAGAAGGGAATCATTCTGAATGGACTTTTAATATTTTGATTACAGTAAAGAAATGCCATCTTTATTTAATGAAATTATGACGAAGAACCTCCAAAGTCGCTAAGAGAAGGGCTTTTCTTGGTATGATGGGAAGATGGCCCATGTGTCTCGTCTCTGTGTCTACAAGTCATCTTCCTTTGGGGAGCTTTCTCTATGGCTGCTGCTAACACAGTCTGCTTTCTTTTAACACTTAGCCTCAGGGGACGAATGGAATTCTCCTCTTTCTCCCCCAGGGCAGAAGGATGACAAAGTTGGAACTTGGTCCAAATAATACTTTACCAGAAACTAAAGAATAGCAAAAGGGGAAAGCACAGAGACTGTGATGCAGCTGGGCCATCTGGTTTACCAGCTGTTAGTGGCCTTGGAGGCTGTACCCCATCTTCATTGGTCCCAAGAGTTCCATCTCTCTGAATTTGCCTCCAAGGGGCAGACATCATTTTAATGACCATCACCCAGTAGAGCCCAGGTAAGACACAATCCTCAATATCCAGACCTGTCTTGTGCTCCTAAGTCTCCCTCACAGTTGCATGTTTCTTGTAGAAAGATCCTCTTTTTCTTTGATAGCAGCACTACCCACCGTCTCCTGGCAAGATTCCACTTTCTTACAGCAGCCCCTCCACATAGTTTAACTCTATGAAGGCAGCACAAATAGTCCCCAAAAAAGATGAATCCAGTCATTGACAAAGAATTGCTTACAGAGGGGTATGTAATTTTTTTAAAATACTCAACAGTTTAACTGGAGCATAGAGAAGATTCAAATGTGGGACACTGGACAGGACATCAGGGCCTTTGGTCTACACAGGTGCCTTTCCCAATGCACCTGTGAGGAAGGGAGAGAGAACAGATGGGGCCCAGAGCCCTCACCTAACCCTGGAGACAATCAGAGCAGGGAATCAGACAGAGGTGGACTTGAGCACCCCACCAACATCCCCTATACTTCTGTCCAGACTTCAGACTCCACAGAGATGGCTTTGTTTTGGACACAGGCAATCTGGCCCTCAACAGGGCAATTACAGCTTCCAAAAGCTAAGGGGCAAATAATGCAGAGAATGTCAGAGCCCAGGGCATCCCCTTCCCTAAGACTCTGAGATTTGCATGAACACTTTTGTTTGCTTATTTATCCTGTTGCCTCAAATTAGAAGTGAAAACCAGAACAAAGGAACAGGAGACATTCCTCAGGATAGAATTACCTATGTAGCCTTGGGGTTTGATCTTGCCAAGACAATTTGGAGTCTGTTCCACTGTTGCAACACATCAAATATCCTAAGGTTTCCCTTTCATCTGCTGGCTTCTAGGGCTGTGCAAAGTCCAACACAGGAGGAGGAGGATCTGGCCCTTTCTGGGTTTCTGGGGTCACTGCAAGTCTTCCTAGGCTGCCATGAGAAGATTCTCATACCAGGAAATTGTCCTGAGAGTCCTCATCCCAAGGGGGAGGAGGCCAGGAAACAGGAGAAAGAGGATGCTGGGGGAGGCTGCTGACCTGGGGCTGGAGTTTATCTCCCTTCATCACAGCATCTTTTTATCCTCACCTAAGGCCTTTGATCTTAAACCCTGCCTGCTCAGATGGGGCCTGGAGGGGAGCAGAGAAAGCTCATGGTATCCTGTCAGAAGACTGCTGATTAAGTGTCCGCTTTGGGCAGGATGTTTCCATTCTCTGAGCCCCTGCTTCCTTCTCTGTGAAATGGGGATGATAATATCCCATTTAATCTCTTCCCATGGTGGTGGTGAGGATCCAATGAGATAATGCCCATTAAAAGTCTGGTGAGGTGCTAAATGTTTTTCAAAAAGGTTTCCAATGTGTGTGTGTGTGTCTGTCTGTGTGTGTACATCTGTGTATCACACATGATCCATTGGGGAAGAGGAAGTGCTCCCCCCAAAGGGTGTCACTCCACAATTTCTGTATAAATTGCTATCCCCGGGGACTGGAGACATCAGAGAAGCTCAAATACCTTCTGGTGGAAATTAATCAGCCTAAGAAGAGGATCTGGAGGAAAGGCAACCTTTGAAGTAACTATGTTCTACCTACCCTGCCATCAGAAAGGAAAGTGAGAGACCAGAGGTGTCACTCGGCTTTGACACCCAGCGAAGGAGCTTCAGGGCAGGGCCTGTGTCTAGAAGGTGCACCTGGAAAGGAGCTCTTCCAACTCACTGGCTTGCCTTGGCTGGACTTCCTGTAACCTCTCATCCCTGTTCTAAGGTGACCAAGAGGAGCAGATGGTACCTCCTGTGCCCGTCCTCTCATCCCTCCCCCACCACCACTCTCAGCTAGGTTTCTGATAAGCAGAGAATTGAATCCAATTCCACAAGGATTTCTCCAGCCTCTCCTACAAGTGCTTCCCATTTTTGTGATGTTCTCCAGTTTACAAAACTCTTTCACATCAATTACCTCCTTTTGACTCTCACTGTAACACTGAAAGTTGTTCAGTTCAGTTCAGTCGCTCAGTCGTGTCCGACTCTTTGCGACCCCATGGACTACAGCACGCCAGGCTGCCCTGTCCATCACTACCTCCCAGAGTCCACCCAAACGCATGTCCATTGAGTTGGTGATGCCATCCAGCCATCTCATCCTCTGTCATCCCCTTCTCCTCCTGCCCTCAATCCTTCCCAGCATCACGGTCTTTTCAAATGAGTCAGCTCTTCACATCAGGTGTCCAAGTTGGGGAGCAGATAAATTCAGTTCAGTTCAGTTCAGTAGCTCAGTCATGTCCGACTCTTTGTGACCCCATGGACTGCAGCATGCCAGGCCTCCCTGTCCATCACCAACTCCCAGAGTTTACTCAAACTCATGTCCATTGAGTCGGTGATGCCATCCAACCATCTCATCCTCTGTCATCCCCTTCTTCTCCTGCCTTCGATCTTTCCAAGTATCAGGGTCTTTTCCAAAGAAGGAGTCAGTTCTTCGCATCAGGTGGCCAAAGTATTGGAGTTTCAGCTTCAACATCAGTCCTTCCAATGAAAACTCAGGACTGACTTCCTTTAAGATGGACTGGTTGGATCTCCTTGTTGTCCAAGGGACTCTCAAGAGTCTTCTCCAACACCACAGTTCAAAAGCATCAATTCTTCGGTGCTCAGCTTTCTTTGTAGACCAACTCTCACAACCATACATGACTCCTGGAAAAACCATAGCTTTGACTAAATGGACCTTTGTTGGCAAAATAATGCCTCTGCTTTTTAATAAGCTGTCTAGGTTGGTCTTAACTTCTCTTTCAAGGAGTAACCATCTTTTAATTTCATGGCTGCAGTCACCATCTGCAGTGATTTTGGAACCCAAAAATATAAAGTCTGTCACTGTTTCCACTGTTTCCCCATCTATTTGCCATGAAGTGATGGGACCAGATGCCACGATCTTAGTTTTCTGAATGTTGAATTTTAAGCCAACTTTTTCACTCTCCTCTTTCACTTTCTTTTTTTTTTCTTTTTTTTTCCTCTTTCACTTTCATCAAGAGACTCTTTAATTCTTCTTTGCTTTCTGCCATATAAATTAGTATCCTTAATTTCCCAGAAAAAGAAAATGAGGATCAGGAGTTAAGTGATCATCCGAAAGGCACTCAGCTTGTAAAAGCAAGGCTAGAACCCACATGGGAGCTTCTGACTACTGCTGGGGTCCTCAGCATCTCCACTCCTTCCCAAGGCTTACAGAGCTCATAATGACCCACACTCATCTCCCTCCACTGTGAAGGCTTTCCTAAGGGGAAAGGGATTATGCTCATTGCCCCTTTGCCCTCTTCACATGCTCTCCTTTGATTGTTATTATCCCTTTACTCCATGAGGACTCTGCTCATCTTTGCATCTTCAGCATCTAACATAGAGCCTGACACATAATCCACATCTATTAAATAATGAATACCTAAAAGAACAGGCATTTAAGTAGGGAAATGATGGAAACAACCCAAGTGGCCAAAAGAAGTAGGGAAATGGTTAAATAAAACCATGATGCATCTTCCAAATGAAATATTATACAGCTATTAAAAATTACACTGATATAAAAATTAGTATTGACTTGAAAATAATGTTATGTGAAAACCCCAAATACAACATTGCACATACATTATGGTCATAGCTATAGAGAAGGATTCAAAAAGCAAACTCTTAAAAATCATGCAAGGAAAAGGAAGTTGAAGCAGTGGGTATTTCTCTTCCTTCCATCTTTCCATAATCTCCAGGCTTCCTGTAATAGACATGCATTATTTGTATAATGAGTACAGCAGCAACAAAAATGGTAATCAATAGCTGTGGAGCTATTAAGGGAATTCTTAATTGCTTTCACAGTTCACAGCTCTGGGTTCAAGTGACTTACTTCTCTGGTGCTGAAAATCTTCTAATAGGATGAAAGAGCCATTGTCTAAAAATCTGGAGAACTCCTGGAGGCTGGGAAAACTTCCAGGTGATAGGCAATCTATTGTGTTGCACCCAATTTTAGAAAAAAAAATGGTGGTCATTAGGAGCTTTGCCTCAGGTTCACCAAGAATGAAGCATCCTAAATTCACTTCATTTCCCCCTTGGATGGGGTTACTATACTGGTAGATCAGGAGATGGTTGCCAACATAATGTGTATCGATTCTACAGTATATTTGACAAGGCCTCCCCTGTCCTTATGAACAAAGTGGAGAAATGTGGGCTAGAAGACAGAACTGCAAGGTGGACTTAAAGGAGATTGAGCAACGGATGCAAACATTGCAGTTTAATGGATTCGAGGCTATTCTAGAATAGGTATGCAATTTGTAACACCTCTACAACCACTGTTGCCACCCTCCACCTCCAGGCTGGCATTGATAATTAACTGCATCCCTCTTTTTCTCAGAATCCAGGTGGAGCTTCAGAATCCTTCTCAACCTAGGGCACCAAGTTGCCATTAGCCAAGGGCAGAGCAGACATGCCAGTGGAAATCTATTAGCCAAACTTGACGTTTAAGGAAGTCTCAGGTACATGCTTCAGGATGATTTTTTTACTCAATCCTATTCAGCATGTTTGTCAATGATTTAGAATGAAAATCTAGAAATTTTCAATTTCTCGTGTGTGTGATTGACAAAGACTTAAAGTTGGGAGGGAAAGAGGATAGAGTCAAAATTTTAAACTAGCCAACCAGGTTATAATATGCGACAGAACCCAAGGAGTGATTTTACAATAGCATGTATAAACCTATACTTAAAGTTTAAAAGTGAAATGCAAGAACAGAACATGATGGTATGACTTGATAGCAGTTCATGAAATGGGGTAATGAAGGGGACACACCTGAGATGCTAGCTGACCATAAACTCAACCTGAGCCATAGAATGATAGTTGGGTTGTTGATAATCAATACAAACTTAGGCTTTGTTAATGAAACTACAGGCCTAGAATACAAGAGGTAAAGAGGACCTAGACTCATCTAGAGCCAGAGTGGAACTTAAAACTTGACAGACTCTAAGCACAAAAATATAATGATATGCTCACTACCTGTACAACTCTCCTATGTAACTCACATCAATAGTAAACATAAAATAAGAGTAGGTAAAGTTTAGAAAAATCTACTTTTCCCCATAAAAACTGTTTTGATTCTATTTGAAATGTTAAATATCATATGAGGGGGACTTTGCTGGTGGTCCAGTGGCGAAGACTCCGAGCTCCCAATGCAGAGGGCCCAGGTTTGATCCCTGGTCAGGGAAACAGATTCCCCATTCCACAACAAAGACCCAGGACAGCTCAATAAATAAATATCAGAAAAAAAAGGTTAATCTTAGAAAAAGTTGGAATTTTTTTGCTTTGCTTTGCCAAAAGGATTTGGTTGGTTTGTATGTTGGATACACTGGTGCACACAGTCAGCCCTGGGAGTCCCATTTCAGGATGGACTTTGCTGTACCAGGGTCTAGATCTCATTTGTCCTTCCTGTCTTCCAAAACATCCCATGGCTCCCTTGTGCATACAGAATGGAAAGCAGTCTCTTTAGTCTGGAAGCACTCAAAGCCTGCCAAGTCCTGAAAAAGGAGGCTGTTTCTTAAAAATCAAAATGAGACACATGATTTAAAAGCCAAAAGTACCAAAAGGTTCATAAAGAAATACAGCAGTCTCTGGTTTTACCCCTCTCAACAACTTCAGTCCTGTTACTCAGGGCCTACCATTTTTATCTTTTTGATTGATTTATTCTGATAATTACTTTCGTATCTCTAAATAATATATTTTTACTGATTTATCTGGTTTTGTGAACTTTGCGCATTATCTATTGATTTCTTGCGATGGTGGTTGGGTGTTTATTTTATTACACAACCTCCACTTCCCCTTCCCTCATTCTTCTACTATTACTATTTTGGGGAAAAAAGTCAATAAATAATGTTTATTGCTTTCTTATGGAAATTTTGTTTACTGCCTCATCAAATTAGTTGCACATTTTTTGTATAGCTTTTCATTTTCCCTAGAATTTCTAATTCCTTTCTTTTTGTCATGCTTTATTTGCCTTTGTAGAATTCCTCATGTGTTTTATTTTCCAATGTTTCATCACATCAAGCATTTTATAAATCTCTCTCTGTTTTTCCTGAAAATGTCTTCCCAGAAACGTCAGTCCTCCTGTTCTAGTCTGGACTAGTTGCCCTTTGGATGACCAGGACTGTGATCATTCCTGGAATTGTCCCTTGCTGCCTTCTTGGGCTAAATTCAATGTCTTCCTCAACACATATCTTGATTTATTTCGTTTTTCAGGAGCACACCCTCAAGTAAATACCCAAGAAAGAGTGCATACGAGATAAATGATCTGAGTTCTCTGTGCCTGAAAATATATTTGCTTTGCTGTTGTACTCAATTAGGTATAGGATTCTCGATTTCCACATTGAAAATTATCCTCCTTCAGATCTTTGAAGGCTTTCTCCAATGTCTTTTTTCTTGTATCCAGTGTCAAAGATGAAAAAGGTGAAGCTAGTCTGGTTCCAGTTCTTTGTAGATGAGCTGTTCTCATCCCCTCTTATCTGTATCATCCTTTCCACCACCCTATTTTTCTTCAGCCATAGTTCCCTCAGTTTTCACTCATTTTCTTGAACCTCCATAGAACCATTCAATCTGAATATTCCTTTAAAGTCTGAAGAATTCTTTGGTAGTGTTTTGGACATTTTCTTCCCTCTATTTTCTCTTCTTTCTAGGATCCTCTTAACCAGATGAGGGACCATCTGGATTGATCCACTATATCTTTATTTTTTCTTTCACATTTTGTTCCTTTTCATTCTCTTTCAGGAATATTTCCTTGACCTTATCTTTGAAACTTTCTATCAAATTTTTTAAATTTAAGAAATATATATATAAAATTTCAAGAACAGGATGCTATGAAAAAAGGAACAATCAAAACACAAAAGGTCTCTTAATTTCCCTGAGGATCTAGTTAGAGTCTTTTTAGTGTTTGCTTTTAAATTATCTTCTGTGGTCTGAATTATCTCCTTCAGGGATCAGTTTTTCCGTTGTTGTTGTTGCTTTTTTAAACTCTCAAGTATTGGGGATTCTTGGATATCTTCTCATATGAAAGTATGAGAGGATAAAAATCCACTTAGCAGATATGTGTTTGTGGGCAAGACTGGCTGGCTGATGGACTTCATTCTTGGGGTGATTGGGCTGTGAGCCAGCTGTTTTACTGGGAGTTAGCTAAGTGTCAGAAGAAAGTAGGATCTTTGTTTTAGGGTTATTTGATTCCTTTTTAGAAGAAATTCTTTTCTTTTTTGGTCTGGGTTCGAGAAATATGGCCTCCAGGAATTCTATACAATGTGGGGGATGGGCTATTATTGTTTGGTACATGGATTTTCAGTTGGCTTCCTTAATTCAGCTCCAAATATCACCTACATTCTCTGATGTCCCTTACATCTGAGATCAAAACCTGCTTCCTTGGGCTGGTTGCCTGCATTCCTAGTTTCATCAGTGACCATTTCACCACCTGCTCTCTTTAAGACATTTAAAGACATCTCACTTGCTGATATGCCTTCTCTCATTGTTTTTGTTATAAGCCTTCTTTCTTTCTTCTCCCTCTTCTTTTTCTCTTTCTCTTCCTTCTTCTCCTCCTGCTCCTCCTCCTTTGTAGTCTTCTTCTAAGTTATTACAAAATGTCAAAATATTCCTATTCGTTTCTCCTCAGTCCTGGTAAATCATTCATTCAGAACATTTTGCTGTATTGCTTCCTACTTTTTAAAAAAGTGATAGATTCAGTTGATATTTACCCTTAACTCATCCTATTTCCCTAATTCCCCAACTGTAACCACTGTTTGGTATTTTTCACTCTTTTGCAAGTTTTTATACTTTTGCTACCTATATGTGATATACAACATATGCTGTTGCATTGGATGTCTTGTATTTTTATATAAAGCTATCAATGTATATCTATTAACTTTCCCATTACTTCTTTCAATATTTCTTGAGATATATCAATGTTGTACATGTAGCTTTACTGCTGTATAGTGCTTAATTATTCAATCATTCTCTTGTTAATGAAAAGTTAGACTGTTTCCAATTTCTCACTGTTACATACAGTGATAATCTGAACATTCTTGTAAGTTTTCCTGGAGCACAGGTGCAAAAATTCCTTTAGTCATATGTGCTGTGTCATAGTGTACATGCTTCTTCAACTTCACTACGTAATAGCAAATTGTTTTCCAAAGTAGGCATCAATTTATCCTCCCACATTGGTAGCTTTAGAGGGTTTTCTTGTTCCATATATTTGCTGGTAGTCCATACTGTCAGCAAACCAGATTTGCTAAACTAGTCAGTGTGAAACAGTATCTTTTAATTTGCATTTGATTATAACAATCAAGTTAGGTATCTTTTTATTGGCATTCAAGCTTCCTCTTCTGTGGATTCAATGTACGTAACTATTGCCCTATTTTCTACTGGGTTATCTTTGATTACCTTGATAATCTTGATATTTTCTACTTTGGTTACCTTGGTTATTTATAGAAGCCTTTATATCTGCCATAACGTGGGATCTCTTAGAAATGTGGGATTTAAAGACCCACCCCGGACCCACTGGATCAGAGTCTCCATTTGGACAAAACTTGGGTGATTTGATTGCACATTTAAGTTTGAGAAGCACTGATGCAGAACATTTTCTCTGTCTCTTGAATATTTGGTAGAAGTTCTCTGTAAAGCCACCCAAGAATGATGCTTTGTTAGTCAGAGCTATTGTTGTTGATGTAGGTAAATTTATACTTACTCAACTACTTTAGTGATTATAGGCCCCTTCTGATTTTTAATTTTCTTTAAGTTTTAGTAAGTTACTTTTTTCTAGAAAACTGCATTTATCTATGTTTCTTAGTGTATTTAAAAAAATATATTTGTATTAATTTCATTGTTTTAAAATTCTATGTTGTATCAAGTTACACTTTTTTCCATCTTTAATACTTTTTATTTGTGTGTCCTTCCCCATCTCACTCTCACATCAATCTTGCCAAAGGTTTGTCTCGTCTTTTCAAAGGACCAAATTATGGTTTTCTTGAATTCTTCTCTTATAGCATTTTCTATTTCATTATTTTCTGTCTTTATAATCTTCTTCTTCCTAACTTTTTGGGGTTACTCTGACTTCCTTTTTTCAACTTGTTAAGTTGAAGTCAGCTCATTAACTTTTTAATCTTTCTTTTTCATGATTTACACATTTGAGGCTATGTATTTCCCACTAATTACCACTGTAGTTGTATCTTACATGTTTTGATATGTCATATTTTTATTATCTTTAAGGTCTAAATGTTTTATAATTTCCATTATTACTTCTTCTTTGACCCATGAGTTATTTCAAAGTGTGTTTTAAAATGTATGACTGTATGGAATATTCTTAAAAGATTTTTAAAATATATTTCTAACTTAATTACACTGTGGATTGAGAACATGATCTTTGTAACATTAGTTCCTTGGTGTTTGTTGTGACTTGCTTTTGGATACCATAAATGGTTTATATTTGTAGATGTGTCATCTGTATTTGAAAAGAATGTGCATTCTCCTCTAATTGTTAGTTATATTTTTCAAACCTTTTGTCCTTATCCATTTTTATTCGCTTAATATATCAGTTGCTGACAGCTGTGTTACAAGTGTCGTTATGATTTTAGATATGTAAATTTCTCCTTGGAATTTTGTCAATTTTGACTTTATATATTTTAAGGCAGAGGAAGAGATGGTTGGATGGCATCACTGACTCAATGGACATGAACTTGGGCAAACTCTGGGAGATAATGAGGGACAGGGAGGCCTGGCATGCTGCAGTCCTAGGGCTTGCAAATAGTCAGAGACAACTTAGTGACCGAACAACAACAGCAACAACATTTTAAGACTATTTAATTAGCTTCATGACAATTTAGAATTTCTATATATTTCTGGCAAGTGGTTCCTTTTAATATTGTATGGTGTCCATCTCTATTCTTAACATTAAAAGCTATATTGATATGCAACAAAAAAACTCCTCCACCAGTGTTCTTTGGATTGGTATGTGACTGGTATATCTTTTTCCAATTTTTTGTGTTCAACTTTTCTATGTCCTTTCTTTTAAGACATATCTCTTATAAGCAACACAAAACTTTTTTTAAAATCCAATTTGTCCATCTTTGTTTGAACAAGTGAGTTTAGTCAGTTTACAGCTTATGTTTATTTATACATTAGATTTAATGCTACCATTTTATTTTGTACTTCTTTCACTTAAACTGTATCCAGTTACTATGTCTGTATAACAATTTTTCCCAAAACTTAGTGATATGAAGCAGACATTTATTATGCCCCCAGATTCTGCAGGTCAGAAACTGGGCAGGGCATAGCTCCTCCACATTTGGAGACTCATCTGAAAGTCTTGAAGGTGGGATTCATCTCAAGACTCGCCCACTCACATGTCTGGGTGTTGATGCCAGCTTGTCTGCTGAGACATTAGCTAGATCTAACAGTCCAAATAAACTACCCAGAGCCATTTTGTATGGCTGGAAGTCTGTCATAATATGGTGGCCAAGGGCAAGAATCTTGAAAGAGAGTGCCAGGTGGAAGCCGTATTCCCTTTTATGAGCTAGTCTCAGAAATCACACAGCATTACTTCCACCACATTCTAATTGTCAAGATAATAACAAGGTTCTGCCCAGGATCAAGGAGAGAAAGATCAGACTGTCTGTTGGTGGGGAGTTTAGCGAGATTCTGGAAGAGAATGTGGGATTAAAATTATTGCTGTGGACATTTTCAGAAAATAAAATCTACCATACTCTGCTATTTTATTTGATTCATTTTCTTCTTCTTGCCTCCTATTGAAAAAACTCAAGGCTTGTAAAAAATTATTCTCTTATTCCGCTGACAGTCTTGGAAGTCATACATTCTATTTCAACTTTTTAGAGTGTGTACCCGTAAAAAATTTTTTGAATCTATATGTAACATAAAATTCTAATTTGATGGGTGTCCCTGTTTTCCTCTCAAATAAAACAAGGATCTCAAAATGCCTCATTTTAACTCCTATCACTCCTTTTCCAAAGTATAGAGTCTGTGATTCATATTTTAATTTCACTTCTATTTATACCCTCAATTATTCATTATTGTTTTGTGTATGGTCTTTTTTTTGTTTGAATAGCAGCCAAGACATGTTTCAATTTACTGGTACATACCATATTTTTTACTATATCTTTGTTATGCTTTCTTGCATTTATTCCAAAGTAGTGCTTTCAACAAAGCTCTGTAGTTGAAAACTCTCAATCATTCTATATCTGAAAACATCTTTATTTCACTGTTAGTCTCAAAAAGCTGATTTAGCTATGAGTAAAATTCAGGGTTGACAGATATTTTCTCTCAGGACATTAGATATATTCTTCTACTATTTTCTGGAGTCAGTACAAATGTTCTTTTAGATAATCTGTGTCTTTTATCTCTGTTTATTTCAAAGATCTTCTTTGCCTTTGGTGCTCTGAAATTTCACAGCAATGTTTCTTGATGTGCACTTAGTTTTAGCCATGCTACTTGGGGTTCTTTATGAATATGAGGATTTCCAATTCTGGCAAATTCTCAATCGTTATTTCTTGGAATATTGTATCTTCTCTAATCTCCTTCTTCTGTTCTTCTTTAACTATCGGACATATGATGGACATTCTCATTCTCTCTCTGTTTCTCTCTTTTTTTAATTAATTAATTAATTAAGCTGCATCAAGTCTTAGTGTGGCACTCCGGCTCCAGAGCGTGCGAGCTCAGTAGGTGCCTCAAGCAGTCTTAGTTGCTCATGGCACGTGGGATCTTAGTTCCCCAACCAGGGATCGAACCCACGTCTCATGCATTGCAAGACAGATTCTTAATCCCTGGACCACCAGTGAGGTTCCCATGTCTCTCTATCTCTTTTTAAATTTTACTTTTTAAAAGATTTTTTCAATGTGGACCATTTTTAAGGTCTTTATTGAATTTGTTACAATATTGCTTCTGTTTTCTATTTTGGTTTTTTGGCTATGAGGCGTGTGGGAATCTTAGCTCCCCAAACAGGGATCGAACCTGTATCCCATGCATTGGAAAGCGAAGTCTTGCCACTGGACCATCAGGGAAGTACCCCATGTCTCAGTCTCAAATATTTTCCATCTCTTTTTATTCTGGGTTGCCTTATGAGTAATTTCTTAAGGTTTCCTTTTTGTTCATGAATTCTTCAGTTATATCTGTTATTTAAACTTTCCATTGAAGTTTTAACTTACACAATTACACATTTCATTTCTAGAATTTTGGGGGGCCAAATCTACCTTTCATGTTTTCGTAGTGAATTTTTATGTTTTCAATTCCTTCTTTTATGTCTTCAATTATTTCAAGAAATAGACTCTATCCAACCCCCAGAAGTTCTCTTTATGCTCTTCTTAGTCACAACCACTCCCTTTCCTAAGAAAATCATTGTCCTGACTTTGGTAGCAATCGCCTTTCCTTTTCTTCCTTTTTTTACAATCTAAGTTCTTCATGTGCTTTTAAATTAGATTTTAAACTCATCTTCAATAGGATTTTCTCTCTAGAATCCTGGACAAACATAGATGAGAACATGCTCTTCTAAGGACATCTTGTGTTTGCTTATGTTTTTATTGTTGCTCAGTCATTATCTGACTCTTTGTGACCCCATGGACTGCAGCACGCCAGCCTCCTCTGTCTCTGTCCTTGGCTATCTCCCGGAGTTTGCTCCTCAAATTCATCACTGTTGAGTCGGTGATGCTATCTAAGCATCTCATACTCTGCCACCCCTTCTCCTTTTGCCCTCAATCTTTCCCAGCATCAGGGTCTTCTCCAATGAGTCAACTCTTTGCATCAGGTGGCCAAAGTATTGGAGCTTCAGCTTCAGCATCAGTCCTTCCAATGAGTATTCAGGGTTGATTTCTTTTAGAATTGGCTGGTTTGATCTCCTTGCTGTCCAAGGGACTCTCAAGAGTCTTCTCCAGCACCACAGTTCAAAAGTATCAATTCTTTGATGCTCAGCCTTCTTTATGGTTCAGCTCTCATGTCTGTACATGACTACTGGAAAAACCATAGCTTTGTCTACATGGACATTTGTCAGCAAAGTGATATCTCTGCTTTTTAATATGTTGTCTAGGTTTGTCATAGCTTTCCTTCCAAAGAGCAAGTGTCTTTTAATTGCTTATGTTAGGAGTCCCAAAAGGAACCACTAACCCAGGACCACTTTTTAACATAAAATTACCAACTCGTTTGTTTCTGTACCATGAAGCTAAAGTCAAAGACCAATTCTTCATGAAGAGTTGGTCCTTGGTTGTTAATTGCCAGGTGAGACCTTACACTGGCTGAGACAAACAAATTTCCTTGTCATCTTCCTAAACAAATTAATGACTTTTTTTAACCTCTTTCTCTGGTGGGAATGCAACAATTTGAACATCAAGGCTCTATGCAAAGATCTCAGTTCCAACACTTCTCAGAAGGTTCAGAGCCTAGGTCTTGGGCCTCATGTGAGCACTAACTCCATGGGCTTGCATTGGAAAACCCATGCAGTGGCAAACAGGTTCACAGACTTAGGGAACGAACCTATGGTTGTCGGGGGGAAGGATGAAGGGAAGGGATAGTTAGGGAGTTTGGGATGGGCATATACACACTGCTATATTTCAGATGGATAACCAACAAGGACTTACTGTATAGCACATGTAACTCTGCTTAGTGTTACGTGGCAACTTGGATGGGAGAGGACCTGGAGGGAGAATGGATACATGTGTATGTAAACAGCAAACAGTCCCTTTGCTGTTCACCTGAAATTATCACAACGTTGTTAATTGCCTATACCCTAATATAAAATTAAAAATTAAATTAAAAATAATGCAAATACAAACACCAGCACAGTCATAAAATACTAAGTAAACAAAACAAAAAACATACAGTGGGCTACAGTGTCATTTCAATGCTTCTTGCTATAGGGTCTCTGTGTCTGGCTTGAGGGTGAATGTTCTTTCTTAAAGGTAGTTATGCACTTAAAGAATATTTGCCTTTCTAGGTCTTTGTCCTGGGTGTGGATTCTGGCCATATAGGCCACCACACTGCTGAGCTGCGAGTCCTGCCCCTTCTTCCTCAGCCCTGAATGCCACCATGACCCACCTATTACATCCTTCTCTCCAGCACATGGGGCCTCAGATCTGTGCTTGAGTCCTTCCTGGCCCATTCCTGAGCCCAAGTGCCCTCTAGTTCCTGTGCCTGAGGGGCTTCATGGTGAACAACCAGGCTTCCTGACAGTCCTCCTGCAGACCCCAAATGTTAGGCTTCCTCCACCAGTCACCCCTCCTGTGTCTGCCCTCTGTCTTAACAGAAATCAGTCAATGTCCTTTACATGCCACTGTCTCCTCCCCTATTCTTTGGGTTCTTGTGAGTGTAAGTCTTTCTTTGCTTTTTTTTTTTCTTTTCTTTTTTATTTTCATTTTAGCAGGGTTTTAGAAGAGAGAGAGAGAAACACATGTTCAATACTCCACATTTAGCAGGAAGTTCAAAGCATACCTTATCTTCATGTTTCTTTAATTACAAGTGAGGTTGTACTTTCTAATGAGTCCATTCAAAATAATTTATTATTATTAACTGTACTGCAGGGCTTGTAGAATCTTAGTTTCCCAACCAGGGATTGAACCTGGGCCCTTGACAATGAGAGCTTGGAGTCCTAACCACTGAACCGCCAGGGAATTCCCTAACGAGTCCATTTTTCACAACTTCGTTGTTGTGTCATTACTGTTCACATCCTTTACCTGTTCTGTGTTTGTTCTCCTCACCTGCCCCCACCCCATCCTGACTCTCAGAATATTCCCTTCAATTCATATATCAATTATTTATATTAAAATATTAACGCCTGGCCTGAAAGGTTGGAAGCAAATATTTTTCTTCAGTCTTCACTTTTTATAAAGTTATTTTATTGGTTTGTTATTTACATAAACTCTTAACTGTATGTAGTTTAATCTGGCAGGTTTTACCTTTTTCAATTTCATCTATTGCTCCTGCATTGATTGGGAGAGTAGAAATGTTCCCAAGAGACTTGCTGTCTACTACTGCTGTTTGGTTCTATGGGGAGAGAAGGCCCTGATGGGAAGCAGAGAGAATGAAATAGGAGAATTTCATTAGAGTTGTCATTTGACCCTGGTCATCTGTCAGTACACAGATAATTGAGAACTGACTCCAAGTGAAATTGATAAACTGACCTTCTTAATTACGTGCCAATGTACCCTATCATTCACCATGGGCAGGAAAGCAATTTCCAGGCTCAGTTTATGTCATGTGCTCATCCACCCTCTTCCTTGAGACTTTGCACTTTTGTGACCTGCCCTTCCAGTGAGTTCCCTTTAAGACCTACTTGCCTCCTGATGCCAAAAGTGCTGAAAGATAACAACATCCAGTCTTTATTGCTGCCTGAGTTCCCGTGCCCCCAGCTAGTGCGTAAAGAGGAAGCAGCATATATCTCAAGTGCCTCTGATGGTAGCTGGCATGATGCTTGATAACAGAATTTCTCAGACAACAGGCCCAGGCTGGGGAATTTTAATATTGTCTTTCCCTACAAGTAATTTCCAATGTTTATGCTCTGTGGAGCCCCTTTTGAGTGTCAGAGCAGAACAAATGCCAGTTTTAATGGACTTGCTAAATCATAAAAACTGCTTGCGAAATTGCATCTGATTAAAACAGGAAAATGTTCCATTATTCAGAAAAATCTCCCTGCAGAGGCTCACGGAGGCAGTTGGAGGTGCAGAAATGCAGGGAGTGCCCAGATCCTGTGGAGTTTTTTCTCCACGGAAAAGATGTGGCTCCATTTATGTTCTTTTCTCTCCCCCAAGTTCCCCATTCTTCTGTCTTCCCTGATGAAAGGGAAATTGACATGAGTCATTTCAAAATTAATTTATGCAACAGCATATTATTAGCAGGGGCAGAGCACGCATGACAAGGTACAGCCAGTTAAGAGACGGTGGGGGCAGGGTGTCTGAATGCCTCCACAGAGCAAAGACCGACTGATACAGCAAAAGCCAAAAGGGTACTCTGTTAAGTTGGACGAGGCTCTCCTGGCTAACAACAAAATATAAAATAGAATTGAGTTATCCTATAGATATAAGTTGGGCTTCCCCAGTGGCTCAGTGATTAAGCATCTGCCCACAATGCAGGAGATGCAGGAGACACGGGTTCGATCCTTGGGTGGGGAAGATCCTCTGGAAGAGAAAATGACAACTCACTCCAGTATTCTTGCCTGGAGAATCCCATGGACAGAGGAGCCTGGTGAGATACAGTCCATAGGGTCCCAAAGAGTTGGACACAACTGAGCAACTGAGTATGCACATATGTACGGATATAAGTCACCCACTAGAGAGCCATTTCCAGGGAATTGTCGGTAGAGCCTGGTTTGAGTATTTAACCTACAGCCAGTTAGACAGGCAGATGGATAGACCAATATCACCAGCAAGTACCCTTTGTTTGCAGAGAATCGTCCCTAAGTCTGGAGAGAAAGTGAAGGGAAGCACTGCCCAGTCCCAGCCCCAGCTAATGGTGGGCACAGGGTGGGGGCAATTGTAGCCTCATGAATGAACCAACCTGACACCAAATGGAGCAGAAGAGCTGCCCAGCAGAGCCCAGGTATCCCAGGAGTTGCTGAAAACAATGTCATGGTTTTTTCCTGCACCAGACTGAATAACTGAGAAACTCAGTCAGTTCCAGCCTCTCCCCTGGGATCCTGATATTGGAAGGACTTACCCAAGTTGCCTTCGTGGCACTGTTAACTGAATGACACCAATCAGGATGGCATCTACAGTGGCTTGGCTGTCACTCCTCATGTCCTGGTCTACCTGGAGAGATCCTGCTCTCTGTCTAGGACTTTCCCTGTCTTTCCCCTTCCTCCTCTGCATCCTGTCTCCCACCTTGAGGATGGGGCACTGTTCCCTTCACTTCCTCTCCAGACTTAGGGACATGCTAAGTGGGCTTCCCAGGTGTTGCTAGAGGTCTACTGGGCAACTCTTCTGCTCCACACGATGTCGGTTGGCTCATTCATGAGCCTGAAATTAGCTGGGGCTGGAACACTCAAAACGGCTTCAATGCCACTTCTGGGACGTGGTTTGGCTGGAGGGCTGCCCAGCTTCTCTTTGTCCATGAACTCCATGGAGCTGCGTGGTCTGTTGGTAGACAGTACGTCTCTGCATAGCTACTTGATCCTAGAACACATCAATGTATTTCATTGGCCAAAGCAAGTCACAGGGCCAGTCCAGGTCAAGGGTAGGGGAAATAAACCTCATCTTTTGATGGAGAAGGGCAGGTATAGTCAGGGATGGGAGACATTTTGGTGGCCATCTTTGCAGACACCTGGCCAGGTGAGCATTTGGGGGCTGAGATTCAGCAGAACTTTGCACCAGGGCAGAGTTGCATCTGCCTAGAGGGTTCTCTTGGCCCTAATGCCTGCAGAGACTCTACATGGGCTAGGCATGACTATACCTGGTTCTGGTCCTGATACAACTTGAAAGGCCAGCAGTGGAGACCTCCCAGCCATCAGCCTGCTGAGCCCTTCTCTGCTCTGGGCTTCCTAGCCGCCCAAGGCTGCAGGTGATGGAGCCTCCTCTGCTTAACCCCAGGGTTAACTATTCTGTCCTGTTTATCCATCAGTAACTGTCTGCAACCTCCTCGGCTTCCTTCCTGGCCCTCTCAACCCTACTCCCAGCTGCTGCCTGTCACCCTCTGTCTTCCCTGCCACAGAAATGATTTTTTTTATAAACTCATCCTTGACTGAAGAGCCACTTTAGAGAATTTAACACACCACCACTCTCTCCTAATGAGAGGGGAGAAGAAACACAGAGGCACTAAATTCTCTAGAGATTTCCTGTTGCGTTCTGATGTCACCATCTCTGGAAATAATTCTTTTCCCACAACACACAATATATTGGCTGGGGAGCATTACCACCTATTTTAGAATCATCCCCTTGAGCACTTTGTCTCCTTCTAGGATTTCTAAACTCTACACAGTGTCAATAGCACAGACTTCAGGAGCTGGGGCTGGGGATGCAAACTGAAGCTGGTGCTGGGCCCCATGTGTGCCAAGTGCTCAACACATCCCCGCCTCTGGCCGGGCCCCAGGGGGAGGAAGGAAAACCACTCATGACAAAGATGTTGCCCCTTGTCGGCCACCCAAGATGGAGTCACTAGTGCCCTGGTCGTCAGAAAGGACGTCAGCTGGCCCAGGCACATCATGAGGCCAGTTTGCCTTTCCCGGTGGAGCCTCCCAGTCACCACTAAAAGGTCGGAGTTGCAACCCTGACACTGCCTATCCCAGTCTGCCCACAGTGATCTAGTTAGTCTTTGTTTTCTAGATCTAACCCTCCAACTCTTTACTATTTGGAAACCAGCCTGCCTGGCAGCCTGGATATCTACCTGCCCATCAAGTGGGGAAAGGGCTGCCCCTGCAGGACCTCCAAGCCATTGCCGCTGAGCTCCAAGCATCACCCGCCATCCAAACACCCACCACACCCCTAGAGCCCCTCCTGACTCTCCTGAGCCCTCTCCATCCCCCAGAGCCAGCTCTACAGCCAGCTCTCTTCCCTGCCCCACCCTGCCTGGCCCAGCTCCCTTCCCCTCCCCACCAGCCTATGGGGTTGGAGTCCCATGTAGTCTCCCTCCGAAAAGGTTCTCTCATCTTTCACTTCTCAATGCACATGAGGTCTGAATCAGACTGCCTGCGTCTCTTGCTAAGCAAGAGAAGTTGCTTAGCAAGAACTGAGAAAACAGCCCCTAACCTATGCCCCGGCTTCTAGCTATGCTTGTGGAATACATCCTTTATAACGAAGCTTGAGGAATCTTTCTGAAGCCACAGGCTGGCATGTCCTTTCCCACCTGGACCACTTAGATGGCTGTCTTTCCATGGAATTCATGCCACTCCTGACTGGCACATTCATCTCACTGCTCTCACCCGCTCTTGCACAAGCTGGGCCAGACTGAGTTATCCCCGCTCTGCCTCTGACTTTCTCTCACCTCTCGAGTGTTAAGTACTGGGTTCAAATCCATTACTAGTGACCTTGTCATTAGGTGAGATTAATCAGAAACCTAGCTGGCCAAGCAGATGCAAACTAGTATATATAGAATGGATAAACAATAAGGTCTTACTATATAGCACAGGGAACTATATTTAATATCATGTAATAAACCATAACAGAAAAAATTTTATATGTATATATATATGGATCACTTTGCTGTACAGTAGAAACAAACATGTTATAAATCAACTATTCCTCAGTAAAACAATTTTAAAAAAAAGAAACCTAATTGACTAGAAGAGGTGAATTTAGACTTAGAGTTTGAAGATATTAATAATAGTGATGATTATGATAGTAATAATGACACCTAATGCTAAGAGTCGGACACGACTGAGCGACTTCACTTTCACTTTTCACTTTCATGCATTGGAGAAGGAAATGACAACCCACTCTAGTGTTCTTGCCTGGAGAATCCCAGGGACGGCAGAGTCTAGTGGGCTGCCATCTATGGGGTTGCACAGAGTCGGACACGACTGAAGCAACTTAGCAGCAGCAGCAATGCTTAGATTGTGCAAATTAATTAAGCAAAATGTTTAACCTCTCAAAGCCTTGGTTTCCTCACCTGCAAAAGCGGGGTAATGGGTTGATGTAAGGATTGAATGAAATAAGGTCTGAAGAACCTCTATTTCATGCTTGGAAATGGCAACTATTTGATAAAAGTGAGCTATTATCAACACTGTGCTGACTCAACCACCCAGAACTCTAGTCTGGCTCCCACTCTTGTCTTGTCTGGACCTTCCCCTACCTTACCTGCCTGGATGCTTTCTGCTCATCATTAAAATCTTATTTTAGATATCACTTCCTCCAGGAAGCCTGCCAGGACCCCTTTGGTTCTGTATTGCTGCTATGAGCCTGTTAGAGGATGCTCTTCTTATACTAACTCCGATGGCAGCTTACTTGTCTGCCCCTCCCTGCTAGCCTGTGAGCCCCCTTGAGAACAGGACCTGCATCTTCCTGGCACAGCCATCTCATACCGAGTACAACACCTGTAGCAAGTAAGCAGGAATCATTTGGGGCTGGAACCAACAAAGACCTAGCAGGCTTCATGTCCACACATGCTCCTCCCCTTGGCAGGACCAGCCCTCACCTTGAGGATTTTTTCTTCCGGATGGGAAGGCAAGAATAATAAGGATCAAACAGCGGTGAATGACACAAGATGGTGCGTGTGTGCGTTACAGAGTGTGCAGGATGGACAATCAGCTGGCCGAGCACTCAGAGAAGGGAGCTATCACAGAGAAGGGAGTGATCACTGTTCGCATATTGAATATTGTTTGAAATAAGTGGGCCATCGACTAGGACATGGAAATTGCTTTTGTCATACTGAAGGTTTCATTGCAATGGTACTTGCCGTAACAGGATTTGACTTATAATACGAAGCTCTTGTCGGACCTTTGTGATTCCCAAGCACTTACCATACAATCATGAAATGCATAGTGTGAAAGAAAAAATCCCAATTGTTTAGAGATTGGCAGCTCCAATTTTCTGTAGCAAGTCTGCAATTGCTCCCTGATCAACCTTCCAGCCAAGGGTCTGGGCTTTCAGCTTTACAGGCCCATCCAAAACGGGCTTGGGCCGCTGGCCAGCCAAAAGAGTGTCTCCTAGGATGCAGGTGGGGCCACCTGCCAGGAGTGATGCCTCTGGTTTTTCTGAGGACAGGAGAGGCTGGTACATCTCAACGCTGACTCTGGGTAATGCAGAAGCGTGTCGACCGGTTCCTCCACAACTTGCTGAGGGATAAAACCATGACTCAGAGCAAGGCTGTGACTCTTCTGTCTCTTGCAAAAAATGAACCCCTGGGGCCATTTCACACTCCTCTGCTGGGGCTTTGGGGGCACCAAATGCAGACAGTTCATCCTTCAGATCAGTTGTGCTTGTGTCTGTAGGCAGTCAGCACCCAACCTTACCGTTTCTGTTTGGTGTGACTTGTCATGTAGTGAGGGCCCAGCAACCAGGCTTTCTTGTTACCTAGCTTGGTCCCAATGCCCATGGTCCATATTCTGCAGCTTCCTAGATCAGTGCTGGGCACATAGTAAGGACAACCTCAGTGTGAGCTGGCACTATCATTGTTACCAGCATCGCCATCTTCCAAATCCAGATCTAAATTTGTCTCCTCTGAATAGGTTTCTGATTGACTTCCCCTAATAATAATGGATTATGCCTATTTGGAGTTTTTCATTTACAAAACAGTTTCACATATATTATCTTATTTCAGCCTCACAGCAAGTCCGGGAAGGTAAAGAGCTGGGACAGGGAGTGCCATTCTTATCTTCCTAATGGTGACAAGAGTTTCTGAAAGGTCAAGTGCTTTTGTCCAGATTGCATGGGCTGAGGTCAGTGACTTGCTAATCTCAAACCCAGAGCTCTGACTCCTATGATGCACATGCTTTGTAGAGCATGGTTTCCAGTAAGAAATAAATTTTGTATCAAGACTCAGCACAAACACACACACACCAAAAAGCTGAAACAAAATTTCATAAAACAATACTTTTTTATTTTTTAATATTTTATTAATTTTTTTGGGGGGGGGATGCTGTGTTGGGTCTTTATTGTAGCATGTGAGATCCAGTCCCTCGACCAGGGATCGAACCTGGACACTCTGCAGTGGGAGTGCAGACTCTTGGCCACTAGACCGCTAGGGAAGTTCCAATAATACTTCTCTTACTGCATGCAAAGTACCCTCCTCCCTTCCCCCTCTTCCCTCTCCCCCATCTCCTCTCCTCTCCCCACTTCCCCTACCTTCTTTCCCTGTCTATTCTCTCCCCACTAGTAGCGCATACCTCATCTTTTACTCTATATCTAGGGCTCTTCCCACCCCAGGTCTGCTTCTCACCTGATTTTTTTCTCCTCACCCACTTCCTCAAACCTGATTCACTGCTTTGCACTTGTCTGTATGTTGCTTTGCAAGCATTTTAAAGCTTCGTGTGTGTCACTCCCAATATAGGGTATAGAGGAGGTGAGCTCAGAGACCCTGTTGCACGGTCTCCTCAGCCCTTCTCTATGGTGGCTCGGGCCTGAGCCACAGGGAGGTCTCCGTGCTGTCGGCGGGCTGTGACCCTCCTCAGTCCTCAGCACGCCAGTCTGTGGAGGACCCGCCCGGCCTGTCCAGCTCTCCTCCAGGCCTCTTTGAAGGACCTTGGCTGGACTCCCGTCAGATGTATATCTCTCTGTGATTAATATAGGCCCCTTTCAAACCTTGACACCTGCTGGCACCAAATGTTTATCAGGCAGAAGGCGTTGGCAATGCAGCATCTAGAGATAGCAGGACTCCAGCCCAGGAAGGAGAGAAAGGACAAGGGAGGGGTTGCGCGGGGAGGCACCAGGCTGATGGTTCACTTCAGGACGACTGTCAGGGTGAGACACGGGTCGGGGGGGAGGCTCTGCATGGGACGTACACCAAGGTGAGCCTCCTGGTGCTTCCTCAGCAGGCAAACTGTGATGTGCTCGGCACTCAGCTTTGCCCCCATGGAAACACTCATACACCCCTATCTCTTCCCCTGCCAGCCTCCCCCAGGAGGTATGTCCCAGGACCAAGACCGCTCATCTTGGCAGAGGCCATCCCAAAGACTCTCATGAAGGCTTGTGCACCTTCCCTGCAGCCAGGTGAGGCAGGCATGAGCACCCTTTTTGTCCAGACAAGAAACTCAGGCTGTCCAGGGATACCAAAAAGCAGTGAAGAGCAGAGGTCAGGGGCTCTTTCCTCTGGCACTTAGATCTGCTTAGAGCTCTGGGTTTCAACCTGGGGCTGTGAAAATAATTCTACTGCATGCCTCCCACCCCCAGGCATCCTGACTTCACTCGAGTAGGTGTGGCCTGAGCATCTGCCATGTGCAGGAACCATGACTGTGGTTAGGAGTGGCTGATCAGATACTATTAGAAGGGATGTGTGTGTGTGTGTGTGTGTGTGTGTGTGTATAAAAGCATCTCCCTAGGCCAATACCAGCCTAGGTGTAGCCAGTGGATACACTGATCTTGGGCCCTCGGGGAACCAGGTGAGTTGAGACGGGGCTCTAGGGTCTTGCCCCTGGAAGGGGAGAAGCAGTACTACCATGTTCCCCCTTGTCGCTGAAATGCCATCCTGTTTCTGTGACTGCTGTTATGTCCCCAGTGAGACACACGGTTACAACCTGTGCAGGAGAAATACAAAATCATCCTTAGCATCTTAGCACCCTTCCTCCAGGAAACTCCTAGACAGTGAGATCAGAGAACCTGTCCCGGTCATTGTTACCTATGACGTGACATGTAGAAGGGGTTTGCAAATCTTGGTGGAATGCTGAGTTGAGGAAACCCGGTGTCTGAGAAACCTGTTTAGCCCTGTTTTACAAACAGGTAGATGGGCCTGGAGAGGGAAGTGTAATGATGACAATGATTTGTGGAGTTATTGATGGGCCAGTCACGAAGTGAGATGCTCTTTGCACATCAACTCCCCTAATCTTCCAACAGCCCTCTCCGTAGGCATCATTAACTCCCATTTCACAAATGAGGGAAACTGAGACTCTGAGAGGTCAAAATTTTGAGAGGTTGCACAGCAAGTAAGGGGTCAGATACACCATGCCAGACTGCCCCAGCTCCAGAGTGTTCCAGCTTCCTCCCCTCTCCGCTCAGGCACACTGCCCTACGAGTGACTTTAAATCCTTGTTTTTCCCCTCTTTGCCAGCTTCTGAATGATAAATAAATTTCAAAGCAAATCACGCAGGGATCGGCTCAGAACTCTCATTTCTATAAACAATATCTTCTCTGGAAACAGCGGAGAGTGGTCTTCAGGGAGGTAGTCACCTGGGCTGCAGGAATAAGGGGGAGTCTATTACCAAGAAGAACCCACACGCAGCCCCCAGGGACCAGCTGCCTCTGACCTCAGTGTCCTTTTTTGTCTCTAATTTCTATGATTCTGGGATTCCATGTAAACCTCATTCTTCATGCAGCACCCTGAGTTGCCACCGAGTTGAACTTTTGCTAAAGAATGTCAAGGTGTTCCATCACGCTGGGTGGTAATTAGGGAGAGGGCATGAACATGCTATTTCTGAGTCCCTACTGCTCTCTTGGGTGCAGGGCTGGAGACAGATGTGAGGACAAATTCAGGTCTAGTTCAGGACCTGGGCTTGGAGAGCCACTATCCCAGTGTTCTCTTGACCCCTCAGAGCCCCCATCGACCTGGTCCAGGAGGTGCTGACCAGCAAGTAGGTGGCCCCTGCCCTGGAAAACTGCTATTTTTCACTCCCTGCTTATTCTCTCATTGTGCACTTTCTCTTAGGCACTGACTTATTTCCTGTAGGTTGAAAGCTAATGGATTCAGATTCAGAGTGAGATTAAAATGTATTTCAGAAGCCAGACAGGGTTGGATTTAGGTTGAATTCAGGGCTGTGTTGGGGGAGTAGCAATGGCATTTTCTACCATCGGGGACCCCTGCAGGACCACTATTCAAGCTTCGAAGGTGGGCATGGGAGGCAGTGGCCGGGCCTGTCGACAAGGCAGGAAGATTCCTGGAGTCGAGGTTGAGCTTTGAGTTCAAGGCTAGTCATTACTTGGGTAACCTGGGGAAAATGACTTTGTATCTCTAAATCTCAGTTTAATTATCTATAGAGTGGACCTAATAATAAATACTACTTCATCTAATTAATATGGGAACCACACAGCACTATGTATGTGACAGCATTTTGCCAAGTGAAATATACTATCCAACTGTTAGTTAGGACTTGTGCTGTCAAAATGCCTCCTTGATTTAAAAAAAAATCTTTTGTCTCATTTCTTTTTAGATTCTACATGTAAGGGATGTCATATGATATTTCTCCTTCTCTGTCTCACTTACTTCAACAGAAAGAGACTCGCAAACTTAGAAAATGAACTTATTGTTGCTGGGCGGGGAAAGGACAGTTAGAGACTTTGGGAAGGCCATGTACACACTGCTGTATTTCAGGTGGATAACCTACAAGGGCCTATTGTATAGCAAAAAAAAAAAAAGGAAAAGAAAAATAAAAAGTCCCTTCTCCTGGAGTGGGGTGAAGACATTCCCCCATGCTGAATTTCTTCTCCCACTTTTACTAGGACACTCATCTACTGTGAGTGTTCAGGCAGGAATGGGGGCACAGTAGGGACTAGGCCAGGGGGACCCTCAGGTTATTCAGACCTCCCTGCAGCTTGAAATCACAGTCTTTGTCTTGGTGGAAGAAACTCAAATCACTTGAGAGGTCCTGGAGAGAGGAAGAACGCAGAGCAAGGAAGAGTGAGGTCCCAGTGCCTGCTTAGCCCCTGTCCCAGACCAGCAGAGATCCTGGCCAGAGCCTCTGGACCTTGCACAGTCCCAGGAGAGAAGCCCTCCCAGCATCACGTGCCTGACCCTGAGCCTCTCTCCTGACTACATATCCACCATGAGCTTACACCCACACCCTTGAAATTTGGAGAGTCCTAGCAAGTCTGAATGGATCCCTGAGGGGCAAGTGGCCAAGGGTGCCTGTCTGTGCATGGATGGGGGGATATCAGCTGATTTGAGATCCTCCTGCAGTTCACGCAAGAGTGCCAGCTCCACACCAGGTAGCAGGAGGGCTCCCAGGACAGAGGGCTGGATGGGCTGGAGGTCCCATCCTGGACCCTCTGGACTGGGTTTCGACCTATAAGCTCCCTCCTTTGTGGCTGCTGGGGACAAAGGCAGAGATAGCAGGTATAATGGGGAAATGCCGAGTTATGAATGACTCCAGAGGCTGTAATTAACTGGTTCTCGGCTGTTGTATTTTTAGATGCAAAATATTGTCCCCAGACGTTTCACAGCCATTGCAGAAGCTTGCTCCTCTCAGGAGCTCCCTTCTTCCTTGCAGGTGGGGAACTTCCCTGCTCAGGTAGAGCTAGGAGTCCAGGGTTACCTGGGCCTTAGAGTTGGTGCTCCTTCGTTGGTGCTGAAAACCAGCTGAAGAGGCAGCAGAGGACTGGAAACCTGGGGACCCACCCTGCATGCACAGCCCTTCACAGACCCGCTGGGTGACCGGAGATACCTGGCACCTATGGAGCCCCTTCTAAAGCCCAGGAACAGCCAGGATGGCCTTTTTCCTGCTGCAGAGTGAGACAGAGCACTTCTCAGTGGTGGCAAGCCCATTTCTCAGGCAGAGTGTGATTTCATGAGTCAGAGAAGTGGAAGAGGTTTTAATGCTTTTAACTCTACCGCCTCATCGGGTGGACAAGAAAAATAAGGTGTAGAGAGAGTGCTGAGCTGTCTAAAGCCACACGACTGGTGTGGACAAACCAGGAGACAAACTCAGGACCTTTGGCTGAGGGCTGGCTTTCTGGGAGCTGAGGACCATGCCCAGCTGAGGAACGTGGGGTGGTCATGTAGATACTCCAGGCCCGGGGTAGCCTTGAACTTCTCCGGATTGAAAGAGATGTCCAGATTCATGGAGATTTATCGGCAGTGTGTATCCCATCTCACCAGATAACAATTTCATGGCTTAAAACAATTCCTTATTGTCTTTCATAGTTGCATGTGTTGACCAGGCTTAGCTGGATGGTGCCTGTTAGGAACCCTCACACAGTTACTGTCAGATGGAGGCTAGGGCCAGAGTCATCTGAAGGCTGGATGGGGCGGGCCCTCCCAGATGGTTTCGTCACTCACGCGTCTAGTGCCTCGGTCAGGATGACTGCAACAGCTGGGGCCTGACTGGCCCTCTCCAGGGAGTGAGCTTGGGCTTCCTCACAGCATGGCCATCCTGGGGTGCTCAGAACATGTACATAGTGGCCAGCTTCCCCCCTGAGTGAGCACTCCAAGAGGCCCAGAGAAATCAGCAAGGCTGCTCATGCTTCAGAAGTCACATGGCATCACATCCACTACAATTCACTGATCAAAGCAAATTATGGGGCTAGCTCAGACTCATGGGAAGGGGCCACACAAGGTGATGAATGCTGGCAGGCGTCATTGAAGACCAGCTGTTGCAATAAGAAGCACATAGGCTAAAATAAATCAAAAGAGAGTGGCCTTTTGTCTCACTGTGGAGATAGTTTTCTGCCTTGGTTCCCTCATTGGCATTTTGCTCAGGGCCTCCCTCTTTCCACTCCAAACTTCCTTTCCCCCAGCCTTCTGTCTCCTGCTGTCCCCATTGTCACTTCATTTGGCTGAAATGAAAATGGACTTTGAAGTGAGACAGCTATGCTTTTGTATCTCACTGCCATTACTTATTGGGCTTCCCTGGTGGCTCTCCACAGCTAAGAAGTAATAAGTGCCATTACTTATTAGCTGCATGATCTTGAACAGTTCGAGTCTCAGTTTATCTATCTTGAAATTTGGGGAAAATAATCAGCCAGCATCTTATCTCCTTGGAAAGTGGTTGAGATGTTGAGAGGCACAAAGGGATACCGTCCCAGCACAGAGAAATCCCTCAGGGAGTATCCCCTTCCTTCACTGACTTGTCTCAGAGGACCCAGAACCTGGAGGCGGTAGAATCACAGTGGTCCCTCGCAGACATGCCCACAGCTCTTTCTCTTTTTATATTTATTTATTTATTTATTTTTGGTTGTGCTGGATCTTTGTTGCTGCATGGGCTTTTTTTTTCTAGTTGCAGAGAGTGGAGGCTACTCTCTAGTTGCCGCGTGCAGGCTTCTCACTGCAACGGCTTCTCTCGTTGCTCAGACTCTAGGGCACTTGGGCTACATTATTTGTGGCGTGTGGGCTCAGTGGTTGTGGCTTCTGGGCTCTAGAGCACAAGCTCAGTAGTCGTGGTGCACGGGTTTAGTTGCTCCACAGCACGTGGGATCCTTCCGAATCAGGGATTGAAGCTGTGTCTCCTGCACTGGCAGGTGGCTTCTTTACCACTGAGCCACCAGGAAAGCCCAGCGATAAAAGTATCCTCACAGAATTGTTCAGGTGAATGATGGTGAGATGCTCTTCCTTGATGGACATCAAACTGAGCTCCCTCCTCCATCAGCTGCCCGCCACCCCCGCTGCCAAAAGATGCCTCAGGAAAAAGGGAAAATTCAGCCTCTTCCCTGGCTGTTTGTTTCCCTCCATGTCAAATGCCCGTTTTGACCAACTTCTCCATGTCTGAAGTGACAGGCTATCTGAGAGCCATATTAGACCCAACCTGTGTAAATGTCATTTATTTTGGAACTACTGCCTGGGTTCTTTTCATCCAAAGAAATCTAGACTTAGTGTCAGAAAACCTGGTTCAGTCCTAACTCTATAGTTCTGGCCAAATCTTAAAGCTCAGATTCATCATCTAAAAGATGGGTGAAAGTCGCTCAGTCATGTCCAAGTCTTTGCGACCCCATGGACTGTAGCTCACCAGGCTCCTCTGTCCATGGAATTCTCCAGTCAAGAATACTGGAGTGGGTAGCCTTTCCCTTCTCCAGGGAGTCTTCTCGAATCGAGAATCAAATCTGCATCTCCTGCATTGCAGCCAGATTCTTTACCATCTGAGCCACCAGGGAAACCCTCTGAAAGATGGGGATGCTAATAATTACTTCTTTCAGGAAAAAAAAAAATGATCTAGTACATTTGAGAGAGGCTTGGAGACTACAGGGTATTATATGAACATATGGGATTTGTACTACCAAAAATACTGTTTGGCCCCAAGTTGAAAAGAAAAAGAGGAAGGAGAGAAGAAGGAAGGGAGAAGTTATCACAATAACCCTAGAAAATAAGTTACTGAGATTATTCCCATTTCACAGATGGGAAAACTGAGTTACAAAGACATGTAATAGCTTTCCCAAGTTCACACAGTGCATGGTAGGGCTCCAGAACCAGATACCCTGATGCTGTCCCCATGGGTCCCACCATGTAGGAGACCCCCTGTGCCATGACCCCCTGTGCCAGACCCTCTTCCATGCCCTGGAGATAAAAGATGAATAAGATCCAGTCTTTGTTCCTAGGCAGCTTACAGGAATTCCTTGATGGTTCAGTGGTTAGGACTCCAAGCTCTCATTGCCAAAGGCATGGATTCAATCCTTGGTCAGGTAATTAAGATCCTGCAAGCCGAGAGGCACGGCCAAAAAAAAAGAAAGTCAGAGTCAGGCAGCTTACCGCCTGGGAGAAGAGGATTCAAGCTGGAATGCTTGTCTTGGACTTGCTATTAGAGACAATTCTGGCCTCCAGGTGCATTTTTTGGGCAATGACCCACTGAAAGGAGAAGTTATCAATAGAGAAAAATAGCCATTACAGATTTGACCAGAGCAGAACATTTTTAAATGTATCCATCCATAAAATTACATTTGGGGGAAGATAGTCTGTGTTTCGGAGAAGGTAATGGCAACCCACTCCAGTACTTTTGTCTGGAAAATCCCATGGATGGAGGAGCCTGGTAGACTGTAGTCCATGGGGTCGCGAAGAGTCGGACATGACTGAGCAACTTCACTTTCCCTTTTCACTTTCATGCATTGGAGGAGGAAATGGCAACCCACTCCAGTGTTCTTGCCTGGAGAATCCCAGGGACGGCGGGGCCTGGTGGGCTGCTGTTGATGGGGTCGCACAGAGTTGGACACGACTGAAGCGACTTAGCAGCAGCAGCAGTCTGTGTTTGCTAAACAGCTGAGAAACTGAAAAAAAAAAAAAATGCTACCCGCGGCACAGAAGAAAAATGTTACAAGTGTGTTCACGGTCCTCTCTGGTTTAAAAAATGACTCCGTCAATTCTCAAGGTGTTTCGCATGAAACGGGAGAGGGAGGGAAGCTGCCTTTGCAGGACCCTCTTTGTGTAAGGAGCATAGGGGTGCTGGGTGCTTCCCCTCTACTATTCACTGACCCCCTTCAGAGCAGGAGCCCCACCTAGACCTCAAGGGTCACTCCCCTCCTACAGTTAGGGCTTTCCTCCCCATCACTGCTTATCACCATCGTGCCTGCAGAAAACAATAGAGAACAAATAATTTTTGCTCATTTCAACCTTCCTGCTGAAACCGTCCACAGGAACAGAGGGAATTGAGTCCCTCTGTGCCAAACCCAGTGTGATGTGCTATGCATACATGATTTCACTTCACTTCTCCACAAAAAGTGCTATTATTATTTCCATTTTCAGATGTGGAATGGAGGCTTGTAGAGCTTCCATGATTTGCCCAAACCCACATAACCAATACCTGGTAACACCAGGATTCAAACCCTGGTCTGCCTGGCTCCACCGCTCATGTTCCTCACCATCATGGTACACTGTTCCTACTCAGAAGGAGGCAGACTCAAATTATTTTGTGATTTTTTAAAATTGAAGCATGATCCATTTAACAATATTACAATATTACATTACATTATCAGGTGTCAGAATAAAACTATTTTAGAAGACGTCAGTACATATGAGGGCTTCCTCGGTGGTTCAGAGGTAAAGAATCTGCCTGCAGTGCAGGAGCCTCAGGAGACATGGGTTCAATCCCTGGGTCAGGAAGTTCCCCTGGAGAAGGACATGGCAACCCACTCCAGTATTCTTGCCTGGAGAATCCTATGGACAGAGGAGCCTGGAGGGTTATGGTCCATAGGGTTGCAAAGAGTTGGACAAGACTGAAGTGATAAAGCACATATGCACGCAGTACATTTGTTTGGTGAGTGGAGTGACTTCATTCATTCCCTCATTTCTTCATTCATTGGTTCCTGAATTCATGTACTGATTCTTATGACATTTATTAGCTATACATCTAGGAGTATATTTCTGCCTGGTGTCTGCAAGTGTGGGCTCTGGGATCAGAATACAAGAGTTCAAGTCCCAGCTTCACTGTTCACTAACTCTGGGACTTTGGGTAAGTTCCTTTAGTGCTTTAGTTGACTCCCTCGTAATTTGTAATAATAGTAGCTTCCTCCTAGAGCTGCTGAATAGATTAAACAATACATATAAAACACTTAAAATACTGTGTGACACATAGTAATTATACAAAAATGTTAGCCTTCATTTTTATTTCCTTCAATGGGTACTGTGCTGAGCACTGCCAAAAAACAAAACAACTATGACATACGAGCAAAAAGTGACTTAATTCTGTGAGTCTTAGGGAAGCACTACAAGCTTTGGAATGATGAGGGGCTGACTGAATTTTGTTTTAAGAATTTTAATGTAGCTGTGAATAAGTTGGATCAAAGGACAGGTAGACTGGCTAAGAGGCTGCAGTAATGGTGCCAGTGAGAGGTCATTCCAATACAGTAGCATAGAAGACAGCACCCAACGTGGTGCCTTCTTGGACTTGGACTGCCATACGGTGGCAGGGAGCAGTGTCCTAGAAAAGTGAGACTTCCAGCCCAGAGGAATGGGAGAACTCAGAGGCGACCAACAGGAACAGGGAACAGAGGAAGAAGGACCACCTGGAGGAAAGATACTGATGAAGTCTCTACCTTTGTGGAACTGGGACGGGGAGGTTACCCTTGCCTGTTTAAGCCTTTGGACTGTTGTCTAGACTCTTGACCTCTTGGGAATTGGTCAAAAGACAACCCTGCCCAGAGGTTGGCCCATGACCAAGAGTCCCCCCAGAAGTCCCCCATGATAGACCCAGTTTGGAACTTGTCTTTCCCAGTGTGAGCCCTGTGTTTCATCCATGTAACCCAGCTGTCATTTATTTATTTTTTGCTCCTTACTGTCCCTCTCTGCCTTTCATATTTTTGGATCAGAAGTCAATAAAGAGAAAGCATTATTGAGGCCTCAACCAGCCCTACTGGGGTGAGAAGCCACTTTCAGGTCCAAGGAGGTGCAAGGGCCAGACCCAGGAAGCCTATTATGGTGTAACCTGCAGGTCTACTCCTATCATCCGTCAAAGAGAAAGGGCTCGCACACTGATGGGAGAGGTCCAGGGTGTCACCAACAGTGGGTAATCAAGTGTGGGGGTGGGGGTGTCGAAGTTGGAGCCACTGACTGGTCAAAGGCTAAAACCCCAGGTTCAGTATGGGGGATGGTTGACACCGAATGGGGACGATGGTAAGAAGCATCTCTAGGTTATTGGGATCCCCAGGTATGGTGAGTGAGGGATCTAGCATCTTTCCCCCCACCACTTTCTCTATCCCCAGTCTCTAGCACAGCACCTGGTGCTTAGTAACTGCATGATCAAACTATTGAATGAATGAAGGAACAAATGCCAGATTCCCAAGTCTTTTTCACTTGGAGTGGGAGCAAGATTAACTGCTTACCTGGCCCTGAGAAGCAGCTGTGACACTGAGAAGCAGCATCGTCTGGCTGATGGTTGATGAGCAAGAAGCAGAGCCTCAGATCTGAGAGGCGTGTGGGGGCAGGAGAATGCAGTGTCCACGGCCAGGATGGCTGGGGTGGGGGCACTGCCAGGCAGCCTGCCAAAGAATACCAGCTGCCAGCCAACTTGCCTCCCCAGCCAGAGGTTGCAGACACTGGGATAGATGACAGCATTGGATATGCAAATATATGCAAATAATGTCACAGAAATGCTCTCGGGTTCCCAGAGAAAGGATATTAATGTCCACTACTGGACAGCTGGCCACTGGCAGCGAGGACTCCAGCCATTACACCACCATCCTGTGGCAAAAAGCCCCAAAACTCCCTAAAATCCTGCTGGATGTGGGTCTCGTTTCAGACCACTGGAGACAGAAGGATGGAGCAGCAATTGAATCACAAGTGTGCTTTATTGTTTGATCTATGATGGTGATGTCTGAGATGAACCTGTGATCCCAGATCGGGGTCTGAAGAGCCAGCCATGGGCAGTGAGAGCTCTGGGCTTTCTCTTGAGGATGAATGGAAACTCAGGGCTTGGGGGGGGGCGGTTTCCAGATCTCCGGAGGGAGGACAAGACACAACTTACCGCAGAGGAGAAGGTCAGGGAGGCTGGGATTCCTGGGCGTCAAACAGCCATTTCACCCAAAAGCCAAAGAGGAGGTGGGCTTGGGGTCAGAGCCAGGAACTGGCACTTCCAGAGACCAGAGAAGACTAGGTGAGACAGCTGTAACTGGAGGAGTCCTGGCAAAGAGGGAGCCAGAGGTTGGAGACGGCAGAGGCCGGGAGAGGCGAGTCTGCAGTGAGCCCCACCAGGCAGATAAAGCGGGGCCTGGGACCCCCTCGTGTGCACATGCTCCCTCATCCCTTCTTTCCACGGCGGTCACTGTGCTCACTGCTGGGGAAGGCACAGTGGACATCTCATGAACCTGTGGGCTGGGGGGAGAATGGATGTTAAGCAAGTCACTAAGGCCACTGAGTCAAAGGGGGAGGTGGGATGCTGTGGAGAACTGGCACATCCGGTCTAGTCCGCAGCAGTGAGGAGGGTTTCCTGGGGGACCCAAGGCCCAACCTAGTACCTGGCAGATAAATCAGAGTTAACTAAATGGGAGGTGAGGGGGTAAGGTTCAGGCAGGGAGGTCTTCCAGCCAGATGGATGTGCTAACCCTAACCCTAACCCTAACCCTAAGTGCAAAGGACCTGGGTTGGGAAGAGTCAGGCTCCCTGAAACCTGACAGAGGACCCAGGTGGCTGAGTGGGGGATGGGGGGTGCAGGATGAGGGTCAAGGGTGGGTAGGGGCCAGGACACACTATAGGCCATGCTTTAGGATATAGGGGTTGATCCCAAGGCAGTAGGAAGCCATTCAAGGATTTTTGTTAATCAAGGGGGTACTGTGATCGGACTGATGACTTCAAGATAGCCTTGTAGCTGCCAGAGAATGGATAGGAGACAGGAAAAGCTATAAAAAGCATGTCCTTGAAGGGCCTCTGCAGTGCTGCTGTGGTCATTGTGAGATGAGGTACTGCTGGATGTGAGAAATGAGTAAAGGACTTGGATTTCGGGAACAAGGCCCTGAGAAAAACCTCTTCTTTTCTTCCTGGTCCCCTGGTGGTGGCATAAAAAAATTAGCCACAGTTCCTAACCAGAGGACAAACTATGCCAAAATCTGCTGTCCTTTTCTTGTCTTCTTTGCCCCTGTTCAGAGTAGAAGGAAAGGGGACTTCCCTGCCTGTCTGACCCGCTGTCTGGCTCCTGCTGGTTCTCACCTGGCAGGGCACCTCCCTGGAATCACCCCTGTGACAGGTACCTATGGCAGAAATCACGTTTCTAAGAACCTTCCCACCCACTGTCACACACTCTCCTGCCTAGAAAAACCTAGGAGGTGGGGGGCATAGCAGAACCAGTCCAGGCTGACCTCCATCTCCTGTGCTCCTTGTTTTGTGATTTGGGTGTTTTTATCCTTCCCCAGGGGCTTCCCCAATAGCTCAGTGGTAAAGAATCCATCTGCAGTACAGGAGCTGTGGGTTCGATCCCTGGGTCAGGAAGATCCTCTGGAGGAGGAAATGGCAATCCGCTCCAGTACACTTGCCTGAAAAATCCCCTGTACAGAGGAGCCTGGTGGGCTATAATCTATGGGGTCACAAAGAGTCAGACACAGCTGAGCGACTGGGCACATGTGCACATTCATCCCAGGGTCAGCCCTGCTGTTCCAAGTACGTCCTACTCTCCTGCTGACAAACAGAGACCGCAGAGGGACAATACTGGTTTTAAAAAGGTGGTCCCCAGTCAGCAACATCTTATTCTATAGTTATAGACAACACAGACAGGGGTGTCTATGGGCCATAAAAGCAATAGGCAACATGTGACATTTAATTCAAGATTAAAAGAAACCATCAATTGGAGCTGATTGTGCTCATCCAGATGTCACCAGAAACAGCTGTATGCCATCTGCCTGAGTGGGTACCACCAGCTGGAGCAACTCCCCCGAAGACCCTGGCTTTGCTTTTCTCCATGGCAGGAAGGCAGCACGGAGGCTGGAGGCCAACCCGGGTGATGGGGATGATGGAGGCAGAGGTGGCTTCTCCTCCCCCTCCCCACTCCCCAGGCCTTGTTTATGCTAACAAAGGTGAGTAATGAATTACTGATAAGTGGCCTCTTTTAAAGGGAAATTATTCAAGAGAGCAGGTGAAATTCTGACGACATTCATCTTCCCAGCTCCACGAAGCTGGCTCTGAGATGGGGAAAGGTAAGGGAGATGATTCATGACCATAGCCCTCCATCCGTCACTTGGGGCGTCCTCAGCAATGGAGAAGCAGGATTGATGGGCCCTGGGGCCTAGGTTGGCAGTCAGCTGGGAATCCACTGGCTCCATCTCATTAGCCAGGGCAACAAGGCCACGAATCACTGGGACTTGAGTACCTGGCACCAACTTAATGCCAAGGGGCAGTCATGGGGAACAACAGAAGGGGATGGAGTCACTTTGCCAGAAAACAGCCTCACCCCTGTACAGGTTGATCCCGGAAAGGGGATGCCCATCGAGGGATGGTGCAGGGGGCTGTGAACTCTCACTGGTGTGGGAGTCAGGAGAGGAGGCCCCGCTCAGCCCCTTTCCCTTCCTGTCCCTGTTTCATAAAATGAATGGATCAGATATCCCAGACTTCCGGGCCCCATGGGCAATATTCAGACTTGTTTTCTTGAACCTGCATGGAGTAGGACCACACATCATGTTTTAAATCTGAATGTGTTGTCAACTTTAAATGAAAACTCAGATAACTAGCTTCCTTGAAAAAAAAAAAAATCAGATCTAGCAATTAGTTGGGGCTGAGTACAGCTGCTTCCTGGTTGAGGGATGCACCCTCTCCCCTTTGCCATCCGCCTCTCATCTCTGATTTTATATCATGGTCCATTCTCTCAGCTTCATCTGTCTAGTTTCACATGGGTAAACCAGACAGCACATTGCTTGAAGCCTGCCCTGCATGCTGTGGGCCCCTGGCCCCATTACCTCTGAGCTTCCCTATTGATGTTGAGGTGGGGACCACACAGAACCCCACTCAGCACCCACAAGTGTGTAGCCTAAAAGTGCTGGGAGTTAATGTTCAGGGAGGCAAACATTTGATCCTTGGAAAACGGGAGCTAGTAGAAGATTCTTCCCTCCTGCTCCTTCCAGAAGTTGCTCCTGAGACATACAACTTCTTGAAATGGCCTTGCAAGATTGAGCAATCAGTCGCACTTGGCAGCAGCCAGCTCAGTGGTGTCTCCTCCCAGTGGCCCTCTCCCTCTCCACCCGGGATTGCACTCCCTAACAAGAGGGACCACGTGATCCTCTGCCTCAGGCCCTGCCTGCTGGGAAACCCAGGTGAAGACTCTGGTATCAGGAGTGACCCTGGACAGCAGCCCCTTATGGTGGGATTTTAGGGTTGGATTACTTGCTGGAGTTCTGGCATTAAGAACCCCATCAACTCTCTCCCTAGGGATGATAATAACCCTGGCATTGCAGTGGTGAAAACTCTTACCTGTGGAACACTGGGCAGAGGTGCAGTTGGAAGGTTTGGCCTTGGTGTACACGGTGACCATGGTGTCTGAACAGGTAATTGTAATGATTGTGGAGCATGCATGCCTGCTTGGTCGTGTTTGACTCTTTGCGACCCCATGGACTGTAGCCTGCCTGGCTCCGCTGTCCATGGGATTTCCCAGGCAAAAATAATGGAGTCGGGATGCCATTTCCTTCTCCAGGGGATCTTCCCAACTCAGGGGTTGAAGCCACATCTCCTGTGTCTCCTGAATTGACAGGCAGATTCTTTACCGCTGAGCCATCGGGGAAGGCCTGATGATTGTGGAACACGGTGCTTTTTGTCAGCTGCATTTTGAAAGCCTTGAATATGAGAAAAGTTAGGCTCTTGCCGTTGACTAGGACTTGGAAACCTGGGATGGAAATGAATGAGTGAGACTGAGAATCTAAAATCTTGGGGTCCCTGGACCCTTCAGGCTGACAGATGCAGTCACCTTCCCCTTTGACAGAGAGGGAAGCCTCCCCTGGCCTGGAGAACATGCAGTGACTCCCTCGAGGCAAGTGTCTCCCAGATGATTCTTTTCCTCAAACCTGCCCCACCCCCACCGTTTGTTACCTCCAGGCCATTGCCCGGGGTCAAGTCTCAGTACAGCTTGAGCTGGAAAGTACAACCTTGTTTCAGAAGGAAATGGCTTATATTAGAAGGAATGACAGGCCCTCCCCTGGGAGCCTCCAAAACTAGGGGAGCCCAGGACATGTAGGAGGGAGGAAGGGAGAGCAGGCTCCACAGGAAAAACTCAGTGACATGAAAGCACTCACCCTGGATAAGGAGCAAGTGTTAGGACCCACAGCTGGTCCTAATAGTATGATGGGATGGCTTCTTAGAATTTGGTCATGACAATGGGTGGGCTAAAGTGACACTTTCACTTTCCCTGGTGGCTCAGCGGTAAAGAATCAACCTGCTAATACAGGAGACCTGGTTTCAATCTCTGGGTCAGGAAGATCCCCTGGAGGAGGAAGTGGAAACCTGTTCCAGTATTCTTGCCTGGGAAATCCCATGGACAGAGGGGCCTGGCAGGCTACAGTCCATGGGAGTTGCAAAGAGTCAGATACAACTTAGCAACTAAACAATGACAACATGACAGTGGGCTACAGAAAATGAGCAGAAATGCCAGAACTTCCTCAGCATAGCATTGAAGAGGGGTTAGAAGTTTCAAGAAAAGGAGGTTTTATTTGTAATTGTTTTGGCTGCACCCCACAGTCTGTGGGATCTTAGTTCCCCAGCCGGGATTTGAACTGTACTGCCTGCAGTGGAAGCATGGTGTCTTAACCACTGGACTGCCAGGGAAGTCCCTGGCTGCTACTGCTGCTGCTGCTAAGTCGGTCGCTTCAGCGACCCCGTAGACGGCAGCCAGTCAGGCTCTGCCATCCCTGGGATTCTCCAGGCAAGAACACTGGAGTGGGTTGCCATTGCCTTCTCCGAAGTCCCTGGAGGGGGAGGTTTTTAGAATGGGTTTTCTATGCAGGCCCTGGGAATGTACCAGATGACTGTTGTTTATACATTGACCTGTGTCCCCAAAAGACATGTTGAGGCCCTAACTCCCAGCACCTGTGGGTGTGACATAGGGACCTTGTGTGGAAACAGGGTCTTTGCAGATGTAATTAAATCAAAATGAGGTCATTATGTGGACCCCTAATATAACCGATGCCCTTATAAGAAAAGGAGAGGACAGACAGAAAAGCAAAGGCAGAGATTAGAGCCGTGTGGCCACAATCCACAGACCTGGAAGAGGCCAAGAAGAATCCTCATCTGGGGCCTTTGGAGGGAGTCTGGCCCTGCCAACACCTTAATTCCAGATTTCTGGCCTCTAGGACTGAGAGAATAAATCTCTCTTGTTTAAAGCCACCCAGTCGTGGTACTTTTTTATGGCAGCCCTAAGAAATGAACACAGTTGTTTTCTCTGGGGATGCCCAGAGGAACCCGCCCTCACAAAGGCAATAATAAGGAATGCCTTGGTAAGATGAGGGTGAAAGAGAAGAAGTCCACAGTGGCTGCCCTCAGCAGTCTGGGGCTGATGGTAGAAATGGCCTCCCCATTCCCAATGGGCCTGACAGGGTTCTGGGCCAGCAGAGGCCAGGTGGCGGCACTTCAGCAGGAGAGGCACGTGGGCAGCTAGACAACAGTAGCAACTGGGGAACCTGGACCTGCAGGGGTGCTTAGCCACGGCCCATCAGCCATGGGAGAGAAGATGGCTAGCCAATGAGGGTATTGCTTAACTTGTTCAGTTTTTAAAACAGCAAGAAATGGTGAGAAGAAGGATAACATCAAGTCCTCACATGGTTTCCAGATGTGAGTTTGATCGCAGACCCAGCGTCCATTGATAGAAAGGGAAGAGGGTCTTCTTGAGAAAGGCCCATACAAGGCACCCACAATCTAGATGACAAATATCCCCCCATCCTTTCTTGGGTTTCCCAGATGGCTCAGTGGTAAAGAATCCCTCTGCTGATGCAAGAGATGCAGGTCCGATCCCTGGGTCAGGAAGATCCCCTGGAGAGGGATATAGCAACCCACTCCAGTATTCTTGCCTGGGAAGTCCCATGGATTGAGGAACCTGGTGGGCTGCAGTCCATGGGGTCACAAAGAGTCTGACATGACTGAGCAACTGAGTATGCACACACATACACAATTTTCTCAAACAAGCTACAGGCACTTGCTAGAACACTATGCATGGAAGGGCTTCCCAGGTGGTGCCAGTGATAAAGAACCCACCTGCCAATGCAGGAGACATAAGAGAAATGTGTTCGATCACTGGGTCGGGAAGATCTGCTAGAGGAGGGCATGGCAACCCACTCCAGTATTCCTGCCTGGAGAATCCCATGGACAGAGGAGCTTGGCGGGTACAGTCCATAGGGTCTCACAGAGTTGGACACGATTGATGCATGGAAGGAAGGGCAGTATCTGCATTTCTAAGGACTGTTAGATACAGGCACTGACCTAACACTGACAGCAAAGGATCCAACCTGCCACTGTGGGCTTCCAGCTAGCAAGGGGGCTTCTTGGAACCCAGGTGGCAAAGGTACATTAGTCTAAGTCTGTCTTCTGGAGGATTCATGGACCAGCCCTGGAGTTATTTCCCTGTCCCTGAATGCATAATTGGGACAGCTATACCAAGGAGCTGGCAGAAGCTTCACATTTGGTTCCACAAACGTGAATGAGAGCCATTATGGTAGGATGGGCCAAGTGGGAGGCCCTGAAACTACCCTCCAGCTCGGTGCCAGCCAAGATAGTAAATCAGAAGAATTATTGCCACATTCTGGGAGAAATTGCAGAGATTAGTGACCCCATTAAAAACTTAGAGGTTGTAGAGTTGGTGCTCCCCATCACAGACTCATTCGGCTCACCCTTCTGGCCCTGCTCAAGCCAAATTGATCATGGGGAATGACCGTGGACGAGCATAAACTTAACCAGGTGGCAACCCTCATTGCAGCTTCCGTGCCAGATGTGGTCATTTTACTAGAGCAGGTCAAATGGCTTCTGGCATTTGTGTGAGGCTCTTGATCAAGCAAATGCCTTCTTCCCCATCCATGGGGAGGACAAAAAGCAGTTCTTTTTCACACGGTGGGGGCAGATTTGTTGTCTTCCCCCAGGACTGAGCTCATCCTTTTGTTCTTGGTCAAGATGTAGGTGGACCTACAGTGGCCACAAAGCACACAGATCCTGTGTCTCCCATCAACCCCACCAGAAGCATCTAAGGAGAGTTGGTTCTCCCCAGTCAGGTGGAAAGGGTGACAAATCCCCAGGAAGTTAGCCGTCCTCAGTCATCAGTCACTCTAGTGCAGATTCAGAGTGACGATGGCAGCAGGAATGGAGGCTATGAGTGGCTAACAGCGATGGGATCCCTCTTACCAAGACTCATCTTAAGACTGCCAAAACTGAATATGCAAACCAACAGCAGCAGAGACTGACACTGAGCCTTTAATATGGCACACCATTCCTTAAGGAGACTAGTTGGCCTCTTGGCAGTAGGTTGATGGAATCAGGCCCCTTCAATCCTGGAAGTGAGCTGGTGGCACACTGGTCTCCCTTTCCTGTCCACAGAGCCTCCACTGGCACCAGATTCAGAGGGTGCACAAACCACCTGACACCTGTATGACATTGTCTCAAACCAAGAAACCCAAGTCATAAAAGAAGGTGCACAACTAGTTCAGGTCATGAGATTCCTAGTCTTGTGTACTCATCACTCTGAAACAGCCAGTCTAAGAGAGTGGTGAAATGTCTTGTTAATCAAAGATCCTTGTTTAAGGACAATACCCTGAGGCTTGGGGTAATATCCTCTAGGAGGTAGCATATGTGTGGTGTGCTGTGCTAAGCTGCTTCAGTCATGTCTGACTCTTTGAGACACTATGGACCGTAGTCTTCCAGGCTCCTCTGTCCATGGGGTTCTCCAGGCATGAATACTGGAGTGGGTTGCCATTTCCTCCTCCAGGGGATCTTCCTGACCCAGGGGTTGAACTTGTTGCATCTCTTATGTCTCCTGCATCAGCAGGTGGGTTCTTTACCACTAGCACCACCTGGGAAGCCCCATATATGCTGAAATAATGATGTATATATGATGCTATGTCCCCAATAGCTAGAGTACACAGAACTGGAAATTGAGGGGTAGAAGTTAGATTGCTCCTCACAACATAATTTTTATTGAACCACTTGAGAAATCTATGCTTCCTTAACCTGTTTGTAGGCTTTTACAGGTTAGAGGTCCTGGTTCCTACATGCAAATGTTTCTGCCAGAGGACAAACTAAGGGCATCTTACTTGAACTTGAAATTGTAGCTACCTACACACTCTGGGCTCTTCATGCCTGTGAACTAGTAAGTAAATAGCCACTATGTTGGTGGGATTATTAACTCTGTTACCATCAGGAGCTAGAGGTTCTGTTATACAACCGGAGCAGGGAGAAGGATGTCTGGAACTCAGAAGATTCCTTGGGGCGTCTCTTGGTGCTTCTAAAACAATGACAATATTCCATTGTATATAGGTCCCACATCTTCTTTATCCATTCCTCTGTTGATAGATATTTAGATTGTTTTCAAGTCCTGGCTGTTGTAAATAGCACTGCAATGAACATTGGGTTACATGTGTCTTTTTGAATTAGTAGTGGGATTTCTGGGTCATGTGGTAGTTCTATTTTTAGTTTTTTAAGGAACCTCCATAAATGTTTTCCACAGTGGCTGTACCAATTTACATTCCTACCAACAGTGCAAGAAGGTTTCCTTTTTCTCCACACCCTCTCTGGCACTTATTGCTTGTAGATTTTTTTTTATGATGGCCATTCTGACTGGTGTGAGGTGATACCTCATTATAGTTAAAATAGATAGCTAGCAGAAAGCTGCTATATAAGGCAAGGAACTCAGTTCAGTGCTCTTTGATGACCTAGAGGAGTGTGATGAGGAGGTGGGGGGTTGGGGTGGGAAGGAAATCCAAGAGGGAGGAGATAAATATATACAGAAATCTCCCTGATAGCTCAGATGGTAAAGAATCCGTCTACAATGCAGGAGACCTGGGTTCGATTCCTGGATCAGGAGGACTCCCTGGAGAAGGGAATGGTAACCCACCCCAGTATTCTTGCCTGGAGAATTCCATGGACAGAGGAGCCTGGTGGACTACAGCCTATGGGTTTGCAAAGATTCAGGCACAACTGAGTGACTAACACAACAACTGACATAGCTGATACATTTCATTGTACAGCAGAGACTGACACAATTATACGCCAATAAAAAAGATATCAATGAACAAAGATTCACCAAAAAAAAAGATAATAATAATGAAAACTATAACTCCCAAAGGCCATTAGGAGCCCAGACACCCTAGGGATGAAAGGTCAGGTCCCATAAGGCAAGCAACCCAGACCAGTCAAACTGCTGGCCATGGATAAGGGAAACCTACAGTGAAGAATGGAGAGAGAAGATGGTGAGTGTTGATTATAGCCTCAGGATCCGACATGGCAGTGAGGACTGTAGATTGTTTCACTAATCTTTCCTTACGTCTCTTTAAAGTGATGGCTGGCTCCCTCTTGAAGGAGGCTCTGTGACTGATTGGATTTGTACCTTTCCTTTCAGAAAAAAAAGGTGAGGGTTTTCTGCTCCAAAAAAAGGAGGCCTTGTTTTGTATTTTGAGCTCTAGATATGACGGAAAGTCAAGGCATGTCAGGCCAGAGGCGGATGGTAAGGACAACTCTTGGCACCACTTGGGATGCCCTTGGCCTGACCCAACCGTTTTCCTGCTGCAGTGTGAGCAGCTATGCATTGGCTCCACTGGGTCCTACCTGAGAGGTCCTTGTCTCCTGTCTGTTGCCTGCTATCTCCTCTCACCTCCTGCATTACTAACATCAAGACATAGGATGCTGAGGGATCCATTTTGGCACTCATGGGTTACTCCAGAAGGGGAGGGAACTTAGTGCTCCATGGGGCCAAACTTGGACAAATAGAATATTGAATCTAATGGCTAAATCTTCCCTCTTCCTCTGGACAGTTTTTGCAGCTTCTTGCAGCTTCAGTTCCACAAGATTGGGCAGTAAGTTGCCCTTGACAGTGGCCACCTTGATGACACATCCTTGTAGTGTCTCTCTGTCCTTCCCTGCTTCACTCCTCCTGCACCCGACTCTTGTGTCCCCCTGACAAATTGATGCCACGTAAGCCTTTGCCTCAGGTTCTCGTTCCTTGGGAATCCAGGCAAAGACAATCTCTGATACTAAAGGTGGACCTCAGTTGTTATTTGTCATCTGAACTCCACATTGCTCATTTATATCACCTTTCTGGTCCTTGTGATACCTGAGTTTGGGCCCCTGAACCACATGGTCTCTTAGATATGCTGCTCTGTCAGTCTGTGGGCTTACATTTCCAAGAATGAAGGATACAGATTCTTCCACAGATTCACTGTCCAAATGCTTCTGTCCCCTGGAGATTATCTCCTGCATTAAGCTCTAAAGGATGAGAAGTTTCAGCTTGTCTTGCATTGCATTTTTAGGGCTGCCCCTGTATGGATTCCAAGAAGTACCATGCTCCCAGATGAGACTCTACTTTTATCTAGACATCAGCTGAGAGAAAAAACGGGGGGTGAAAAAGAAGAGGGGAGAGATTGGGAGAAGGGTTATGGGAAGGATGATAGGTTAAAAGAAACTGCCACCAAGAGCTTGGATGGAAATCTGCTTTAAGAAATAAAAGCCAGGCCCTAGAATGCTTCTGGGATCTCTGCATGGGGTCCTGGAATCAAGGCTCTGAAAACCACCCTCTATGTTTGGAAGGTCTTCAGAGAGAAAGGGAGCCAAGCGTTCTGTCACCAGTGCCAGCAGCAATCACCAGCTTTTGCCCCAAATCAAGCATTTGATCAGCACATGTTTTACTCCTACTATCTACAAGGTACTGACAGTATCTTGGGAATGAGGAGAAGACAGCAGAGACACAGATTTGGTCATGCTTCCTGCCAAACTTGAACTTGCAATGTATTTCTAGGCAACAAAAACAAGACAAGGCAACACGAGCTAGTTACAGAAAGAGTGGTGTGGAATGTGGGTGAAGCAATTGGAAATGAGCTCCCTGAAGAGGTGGGTTGGGCTGCTGAGCAGTCATAATGTTCATCCAAAAAATATTTACTGATTACCTGTGATGTATAAGGCACTGTTCTAGGGTCTATATGAGGTGGAGTAATCGAGGGCATTGTTGATGGGGACATAAACAAATATATTGCCCTATTCTCTAGGGCCTTTGGGGCTTCCCATGTAGCACTGGTAGTAAAGAACCTGTCTGCCAATGCAGGAGACATATGAGACCCGGGTTCGATCCCTGGGTTGGGAAGATCCCCTGGAGGGAGGGCATGGCAACCTACTCCAGTATTCCTGCCTGGAGAATCCCATGGACAGAGGAGCTTCGTGAGCTACAGTCCATGGGGGTCGCAAAGAGTCGGACATGACCGAAGTGACTTAGCGTGCACTCACTAGGGACTTTAAGTAGGTGAGTTTAGAATCAACCATGAATGGCTATGATACCAGTCATGAGGTATTAAATAGCATAGGGATGATTAACATTAGCAAATCTAGGAGCACATAAGATGGAAAGGCTCAGGGCCAAATTAAAGAGAAGGCATTCCCACTGGAATGTGAAATCTGGTCATTTGGATAGATGAGCATGGACTAGGAGGGGGCAGGAAAGGTGGGCACAGGGTGAAGGCTGGACAGGGCACTACAGGTTTGGAGAATGGTGTGCAGTCCTTCTGATCCTTCAACAGTCACAGCGCCACATCTCCCAGCACCAGGAGCTCTGCCCGCGCTAGCCATGGGTGTTGGTTTGGATGGTGTTTGGTGGATCACAGATACACCATTAGAGAAGGTTAGCCTAACAGGAGGGACGTTTCTGTTTGTTTCCACATCACTGGAATCCAGAGTTTAGACACTGAAGCCCCATAAGGTCATCAGCTTTCTTCTGTCCCTCTGTTCCTCTGCCTTTAGCATGCAACTTATTACTCATGGTCACAAATGGCTGTGTCATCTCTGGCTTCATATCATGAAGAAGGAAAACAGAAGTGGCCGAGATTATTTTTAGAGAACAAAGTTCTAACTCTCAGCTTACTCCTCACTGGCCAGGACCACTGGCATGGCCACCCCTGCCTATAAAGAAGCTGAAGAGTCAGCTGGGATATTGTCCCCTCCATCAGGACTAGGGTTGTGTTACAGGAGAGAACAGAGTGGCTGGTAGGTAGGCAGTAAGCAGAGTCCTCCCTGAGATGTGGCTGTGATGGAACAGCATCTGCTGTTGAGGAGCTCACAACGTGGATAGATGTGCGAGCTGGTCATTTCCCTGCAGGGCCAAGCGCAGGGTGTGTGTGAGCTGTTAAGAGGGACCTCTGCCCTCACTTTGGGAGAGGGTGCAGAGGTCCCTAGGACCCAAGCAGAGGAGGAGAGGGAGGGTTGCTGGGCTCCCTGGTGGGGACGACTAAGTGCAGAGGCCGGAGGGCAGGGGTGGTGCAGCACGTTCACAGAATCAGAGGATGGCAAGGCAGCAGGGCAGTGACAGGCTGACAGTGAGGATGGAAAATAAAAGATAAAGGCAGGGGGGCAGAATCGAAAAGAGGTTTTCTGCCCCATTCAGGACTGGGGACTTCATCCTCCAAGCAGAGGAGAGTCACTGGAGGACTCAGGACAGGGAGTGGTATGTCAAGAGTATGCTTTATTTTTTTTTTTTTTAATTTTTTATCTTGTATTGGAGGATAGCCAATTATCAGTGCTGTGATAGTTTCAGGTGAACAGCAAAAGGACGCAGCTATACACATACATGTATCCATTCTCCCCCAAACTCCCCTCCCATCCTGGCTTCCATATAACATTGTGCAGAGTTCCATGTGCTATTCAGTAGGTCCTTGCTGGTTATCCGTTTTAAATATATCAGCATGTACATGTCAATCCCAAACTCCCTAACTACCCCTTCCCTCCACCCTTCCCCAGCAACTGTAAGTTCTTTCTCTAAGTTTGTGAGTCTGCTTCTGTTTTGCAAATACATTTGTATCATTTCTTTTTATATTTCACCATATAAAGGATGTCATACAATGTTTCTCTGAAGAACATGCTTTAGAATTCAGAGGAGATATCAATTTGGATTTTCCCCCCTATAGATTACATTTAAAGTCAATTTAAAGCTGGGTATCTGGATGCGATTACCAAGGGGCTGTGTGTAGAGAGAAAAACTGAAGAGGTGCCCAGGTAGAGCCCTAGGGGACTCCAGTGTCAAAAAGTCAGTGAAATGAAAGGGAGTCAGCAAAGGAGACAGTGGAGAAGGGGGAAAACCAGCAGGGTGTGGGGTCCCAGATTTTTGTAAAGAAAGTATTTCAATAGGAAGGCACTGATGCCAGAGGCTGCTGATGATCAAATAAGATGGGAGCTAAGAACTCCCCACTGACACCAGCACTCTGGAAGGCAAGGAGGACCTTGACATAAACACCTGGGTGGAGCAGAATGGCAGGTGGACTCGAATGGAGGATAGGAATCAGATGGAGTGAAGGTGGACAACTCTTTCCAGGACAGTTGATAAAAATAACTGGAAGAGGAGGTGGGACACAAAATGATCTTTCTTTCCTTTTCATTTATTTTTTTTTTAAGATGGGAGGAATCACAGCTGGTTTGCCTGCTGAGAGTAGTGGACTAGGAAAGAATGGAAAACTCATGATGTAGGAGAGAGCAGAGGTACACCCAGGTGATGTCCTTGAGTAGGTGAGAGGGGTGGGCACTGGCCTTGGCAGGAGTGTGGACTGTCTGCCCACAGCACAGGAGAGAGGTAGGAAATTTGAAATCGGATGCGGTGGGAGGGCAGTTGTGGGGATGGGAGTCTGCAGGTTTACTTCAATCCTTCCCACGTTGTCTGTGGATAGATAACAAGGTTTTTAGTGGAGATAAAGGTGCAGGGGACGTGTTGGAGGTTTAAAGAGAGAGAGGAGGTATGAAATACTCATCGGGGAGAGGAGGAGAATGAATGGAGCAGAGAAATGATGGATGATGCCAGCTGGCAGCCGACGCCCACTTGAGTTTAGGGATCATAAATTTAAAGTAAGACCATCAGCGTATGGTGTGTGCTCCTCTCCAGCTACGCCCTGATTCCAAAGACACAGGGACTGAGTAGGGGAAAGATGGAGGTTTTGCTAAGTGACCAGGAAGGGAGAGGGGGCAAGGGAGTCGAGAGCACTTGCAACGGATGATTGCTTTTAATCAGGAAATTGCTCTGGGTCAGGAGGTGCGTTGGGACACCAGGAAGAGGGTAAAGAGGTGGCAGGACCAACAAAGTACAGGTTCAAATTGGACCAGAAGGTGAAAGCCGAGGGTGTGAATTGGGGAGACTGGCTGTGCGGCTGGAGAATAGATGGCTTGGGATGGGGATTGTGGAGCAATGAGACCTGCTGCTGCCAGTGACAGGGTTCAGGCTGAGTCCTTGGGGAGTGGCTGGGCAGGGGTGGCTGGAGACCAGCTGATGGGAGGAGAGAAAGTCAAAATGCCTATGGCCCAGAACCCCCACCAATCACACTGGGGTGGATTGGAGAGAATCACTGTTGATCCAGAAGCCAAAATGTTCAAGGAAGGAGAGGAAGACCAGAGATTTGTAGGTGACACCAGCAAGGAGGGGTGGAGGGAGGTAGAGTCTTGGACTTGAGATCCAAATCTGGGTGTTTTTCAGGAGGTTGTTTTCAGTTGCTCAGTTGTGTCCGACTCTTTGTGACCCCATGGACTGCAGCACGCCAGGCTTCCCTGTCCTTCACTATCTCCCAGAGTTTGCTCAAACTCATGTCCATTGAGTCAATGATGCCATCCAACCATCTCATCCTCTGTCGTCCCCTTCTCCTCCTGCCTTCAATCTTTCCCAGCATCAGAGTCTTTTCCAATGAGTCAGCTCTTTGCATAAGGTGGCCAAAGGATTGGAGCTTCAGCTTCAGCATCAGTCCTTCCAATGAATATTCAGGGTTGGTTTCCTTTAGGATTGACTGGTTTGATCTTCTTGCTCTCCAAGGGACTCTCACGAGTCTTCTCCAGCACCACAGTTCGAAAGCATCAATTCTTTGGGGCTCAGCCGTCTTTATGGTCCAACTCTTACATCCATGCATGACTACTGGAAAAAACATAGCTTTGACTATATGGACCTTTGTAGGCAAAGTGATGTGTCTGTTTTTTAATACAATGTTTAGGTTTTCAGGAGGAGGGATGGATATTGTCAGGAAGCTGAGCAAGGAGGAGCCAGGAGGACCCTACTCCACCTCTAGTCCCAGGCACATGGGAGAGTAAACAGTGTAGGGAGGAGAACTGAGCTCAATTAGAGTAAGGGGGTAAAAAAGACCATTCAGGGGAGAGGCAGGATGGAGGCTGGTAGGGGATGGAGGCAGCTGATGGTAGAGCAGGCAGAAGCCCTACCTGGCATGCAGGTATCCCCAGGTAGGGTTCAGGCCCTCATAGTTGCCTGCTTTTCTCCAGCTCCATGCAAACCTCCTCAAAGCCACTCCTTAACCAAGTGCTGCCCAAGGCCCTGTGTCCAAGGGACCTCAGAGATAATCATCTTGGAGGCACTGAGGTGCTCAAACTGCAGCAGGATCAGAGTTTGTTAATATGCAGTAATACAGCCCTGGGGATGAGTTGTTCATTCACGAGGCCACTGAGGCTGCTTATCTTGCAATATATCGCACTCTACAAGGGATGCCAAATGCGTACACGATGGAAATTAGAGGATAAGGGCTGAGGTGGTGACAGAGATATTAAAAGAAAAAAAAAAAATCAGGACCTGGGCTTACTTTTAGGCCTACTGAAGTGGAATATGTGTGCTCAGACTATGAAAAGCCAAGCAGGAAGCCAATCCCACCCTCAGGGAAAGGCCGGGGGTCCCTGGCTGCAGAAACCTCCCATTCATTACTTTTGATTTACTGCGGAGCAGACAAGAGGCGCTCACATGATACATAGCTTGTATATTCTTCTATCGATTTCCAAGACTTCGTTTTCTAAACTTCCCATCCATCAGCGGCATCTGCGCCGGCTCTCCCCCAGAAGAGATGAAGTGGGGATGAACCACCCCGTCTCGCAGAGAGTGGCAAGTTTTATGAGTCTGGAAGATTGGAAACAGAGCCTAAGTTCATGCTCGTTTCTGCCAACAGGTGAGGAAGATTGCCTTGCCATGAAGTTGAAAGGGCACAGTCAAGGATCAAGGATGTGGCTGCGGGAAAAGGCGTGTGCGCAAAGTCATTTCAGTCCTGTCTGACTCTTTGCGATCTTATGGACTGTAGCCCACCAGGCCCCTCTGTCCGTGGGATTTCCCAGGCAAGAACACTGGAGTGGGTTGCTATGCCCTTCTCCAGGGGATCTTCCCGATCCAGGGATTGGACCTGCGTCTCTTATGTCTCCTGTATAGGCAGGCAAGTTCTTTACCACTAGCACCTCCTGGGAAGCCCCTCAGAGCACCCCTAAAGCCCAAAGAAACAAGGCTGGGGAAGAGCCAGGTAATATGGTGAGGGAGGGGGCATGTTCTTGGCGGTTGGCATCGCCCAGAGAGGCCATCCTGGACGCTGCTAATATAAACACTTTCCATGCTGAGTAACCAGCACGAACGCTGCCCACATTCATCGTCAGCTTCTACCCCACAACAGAAGGATGCGATGGTGCTGCGGCTGCCAGCCTGCGGACCCTGAGTGCTGACAACCACTCCCCGCTGGCTGCCGAGAGAGGTTACTGTGCCCCCACCGGAAGACTCATTGTGCTGCACATATAAGGAAAGCTGGGTACCCACGTACCACCTTAATTCCTCTTCTCCTGCCAATATTCTCAGAATGGAAAAGGCAAGCATCTGTGATATTCTATCCACCCCCAGCCCTCCCCCACTCCATTTACAGAAAAGATTCCTTCAGCTTTCACAAAGCAGATCTCAATACCTGGGGGGCTGGGATGGATGGAGGGACATGGAAAAGATCGTCACTGCACCCCCTTTGAGGCTGGAGCACAAAGGGGAGGGAAAAGCAGGGCTGAGGGCTGCCAGGGTCTTGGGGGAAGAGAGACAGAGACAGGGCTACACTTTGCCTTCGTGGGGCACTGGGGAGTCTTCAAGGGAGCTGAGAACCTCAACCAAACCCGGAGCATCTCCTGCCAGGAGGGGAGACACGGCATCAGAAGCTGAGCGAGGAGCCAAGTGTCAGGAGATGAGGGTTGGTCCTGCTCGTGGCCTTTGGCCAATCTCCCCATCTGCCTGTGCCTCAGTTTCTCTTGGAGAAATAGCCTTAGAGCTTCTCCACCTCTCCAAGGTATTGGAAGGCATCCAAAGAGTCTCAGAAGTGACAATATTACCACTAAGGGAATTATCGATGTGACTGATGGTTTCAATTGAGCCTTGGGGTCTCTGCTATTTAGAGGATGGATCAATAGTAATAACAACAATAAATAGCGAATAACTCAGGAGAGAGTCTATAAAGGACCCCGTGGCGACAGGGCCAGATAATACAGAAGCAGAGGTGGCCCTCTGTGTTGCCCCTGTTGACTCAGCCACCAGCCTTGTTCTGGGGAGTGGCTGTCCTCCCGATTGGCCAGCCTGGCTAGGGGTTTCTGCTGCTCCAGATGGTATTCCAAAGGGAACCTGACTCTGCTAGGAGTCGGGACGGGGAATGAGGAAGCTGGGTGAGCTGAAGAGGTCCCCCAGCAGTAGTGTGTGACTCCAACCAGCACAAAATGGAACCAAATGAAATACCCTCTGTGGGTCCCAGCCCAGGTGAGGTGTGAGCCCAGGAGAGGTGGCAGAAAAACAGGCGACAGTGTGCGATGGACCAGCCACAGCCAGAGCCCGTTCCTGGCAGCTTCCAAGAGAGAGCAGATGTGCTGCAAAGGGCATGGGATGTGGAATTTGCTGACCTGGTTTGAAGTCCTGACTCTGGAACATCCTACCTGGTGATGGGCTAGTCTCATGATCTCCCCAAGCCAATGACAGCTGTCTAACTTGTTGCTACATGATGTCACCTGAGAGAAGATAGGGGAAGTTTTCCACAAAATATTCAGAGTTTTTAATCACCCACATGGGAGGATGGGCAGTATCCTAGGACTGCCTCCTTTCGCAGCATAGCTTCGCTGCATCCAAGTGGCCACAGAACCAGTGCTCCTGAGTTCATCCTTACTGAGGCCAAAACACATCTAGGGGCTGATCCTAGGAAAGATGGGCTTGCCCACACCCTCCCTCACCCCCACGCCAACCTCTGTACAGGAACTGTAACATCTTTTATACTCACTGGGTTGTCTGCCTCTGATTTCCTGCCGAGTTGTAAGCCCTCGTGTTAGTGGCAGTAGGACCATCCCTACACACACTGATGCACGATGAACGAGTGAGTGAGTGGGCCTCATGGGTACATCTGTCTCTTTATGCACTAACAACCCAGGGCTGATTTGTCTGTCAACAGCTTCGCTTTTTCTCCAGTAGGGAGGAGCTGATGTAACAAGCTTGCACAGACCACCTCAGGTGGAATCAGAAAAAGCCTCTTAGAGGGGACAAAAAGTCTAGAAAGTCCAATGGGCTGAGCCAAATTCCAGGTACTTACAGAAAGTTTTTGGTAAGCTCAGCCTGGTTTGGGGTCCTCACCACCAGCTGTCAAGTCCCAGCCTACAAGCCTGACCCTCATGGAAAGAAACAACAGCGCTACAAGTGAAAGTGGCTCAGTCGTGTCCACCTCTTTGCAACCCCATGGACCGTAGCCCACCAGGCTCCTCTGTCCATGGAATTCTCCAGCCAAGAATACTGAAGTGGGTAGCCATTCCCTTCTCCAGGGGATCTTCCCAACCCAGGGATCGAACCCTGGTCTTCTACATTGCAGGTAGATGCTTTACTTTCTGAGCCACCAGGGAAGTCCAACAGTGCTAAAGACCTGGTTTGTAAGCTTCCCCTCCAAGCACAAACATCCCAGAAACCAACAAGGGGCACATCTCTGGTGAGTGGATTTGGCTGAGGAGCCGAGATGAATGTGGACCTGGGTTGTGGCAGGATCTACCTTTCATCACGCCATCAAGTGGAGTGTTCTCCCACAAGATAATTGGGTGTCTTCTGGAGTGGGGGTCTGATCTGAGCAAACACAGGCACACACACACACCCGTGTATCCAAATGCACAGATATTCACAGAATCCTGCATATCTGTGGACCTGCACAGATGTATGCAGACACACATGTGATGGATTTGAACAGTAATTCATACAGTGAAACGTCTAGGCCCTTGGGCCAGCAGGGAATTTCAATCCCAGTAACAGATGACTGTCCCTGACCTGACCAGAAGTCTGGGCTCTTTCAATAACTTAACATCACAGAATTAGAGTTCTAAAGGGCCTTAGAAATCAACAATTTCAACCTCCAGCCTAGAGCATAAAAATCCCCTCTACATTCCCAAAGTGTTGACATATAGCCTCTGCTTAATACCACAGTGATAGAGGACCTATTACCCTGCTTGGAACCCTATCTAATTGTTGTTATTAATAATAAAAAGAACTATAATTTATTAAGTGTAGACTTGGCCTGCTGCTGGAATAAGAACTTCCTTGAATTGGCTCAGGTGACCTCGTGAGATATTTCCATTTAATGGAGGCTTAAACTGAGTCTCAGAAAAACTGACTTGTCCGCAGTGATGCACTCAGCGTGTGGCAGAGCTGAGATTTGAACCTGGGACTGACTCCAATGCCCTTCACGGTTAAGTCATATTAACTTGTCTTAAGTTATATTGTATAGGAAATTGTTCCTCTGCTTTTCTTTCTTTCTTTTATTTTTTATTTTTTCCCCTTTCCCATGGCGTGTGGGATCTTAGCTCTCCAACCAGGGATCAAACCTATGTCCCCTGCAGTGGAAGCACAGAGTCTTAACCGCTGGACTGCCAGGGAAGTCCTCTGCTTTTTTGTAACTTCCATAGACTGTTTCTGGATCTGGGCTCTGGAGCTTTGCAGAGGCTTCCTCTTGTCCCTCAGGGCCTTCCCTTCTCCTCATGCTGCCCCTTTCCTTTGATGCCCTCTGGATACTCTTCTTCAAATATAGGCCCCTGCAAAAGAATTCCATTCTCTTTGGATAATGTATTGGCACGTGTACCGTTAAAATATATATTTATAACTGAGTCACTTTGCACACACCTGAAACTAGCACAGTCTTGTTAACCAACCTGCATTGTTGTTGTTTCTTGTTGTTCAGTTGCTCAGTCGTGTCTGACTCTTTGAGTCTCCGTGGACTATAGAACACCAGGCTCCTCTGTCCTTCACTGTCTCTCAGAGTTTGCTCAAATTCATATCCATTGAGTTGGTGATGCTATTTAAGCATCTCATCCTCTGTTGCCCCCTTCTCATCCTGCCGTCAGTCTTTCCCAGCATCAGGGTCTTTTCCAATGAGTCAGCTCTTTGCATCAGGTGGCCAAAGTATTGGAGCTTCAGCGTCAGTCCTTCCAATGAATATTCAAGGTTGATTCCCTTTAGGATTGCCTGGTTTGCTTAATCACTATATGCCAATATAAAATAAAAATTTAAGTGAAAAAAAGATGGCATTGGCATTTTGGCCAGCAACCTCATATCACTGACTGTTTTAAAGAAACCTGGAGTTTTAGTTCATTGTATTTACTTAGCTTTTTTCTTACAGTGACTACTGTAAGCTATTTTTACAGTTGAGATTAAAGAATATGTTTTGAATTTATTATTCCAGCTACTTTTAAAATCATTTTGAAACACAGTTTGTCAACCAGGGCTTCGGGTAGCTCTGTGGCTTTGAGGCATCTGCAAATTGGGTAAGCTGACTTCCTATGCCAAGGAGTTGATCAAAGCCAGGCCATGATTCAAGGGCTGAGCTCTGGTTACCATCCACTAGAGATCACTTATCAGGTGACACTGATCTACAAAGCATTTCTCTGGTGCCAGTGTCCAATGTCACCCACAATTTTGCATACTTGCTTTGAAACTAGAGATATGCCAGGGGTCACTTTGGAAGAAATAAAGGGCAAAGGTCAATTCCAACCCAGAAGAAATGGATGAAGTCAAGGGAGAAATGCCAGTCAGTAAATATCACACCTCTCCAGGAGATAAGGGTACCAGGTGGAGGCATCAGGTCTGGAAACATCAGTAGCTCAGGGTGCAAAGTTGGAGTTCGAGACAGACACCAAACTTAGAAATGTGCTTGTATTTAGTCGCTCAGTCGTCTGACTCTTTGTGACCCTTTGGACTGTAGCCCGCCAGTCTCCTCTGTCCAAGGGATTTTTCAGGCAAGAATGCTGGAGTGGGTTGCCATTCCCTCCTCCAAGGGATTGTTCCAACCCAGGGATCGAACCCAGGTCTCCCGCATTGCAGGTGGATTCTCCACTTGCTGAGCCATCAGCTAAGCTCCAAGCTTAGGGATATACAGACACAAATGGGATGTTTCAGGCAATGCCCCAGTGAATCCCAGAAGATTGAATCCTGCTGGCCTGGGCCTCCTTTTTTTAAAAGCCCAGATATCCACCCTTTCTGACTCCCTTAAATGCACCACCTGGCTTTTTCTACCTGGCCTCTGATCAACTTTTGAGCTATACGTCGTGAATCTTCTTGATGATAATATTTAGCCCTCATTTCTCCATTTTGCTCCTAAGGATGAAAATTGTGGTCAAATAACTTTCAGAAATGGAAGAGCATCACATGTAAGGCATTCCCTTTATATCAGTTGGGTTATTTTTCCCCTGCGGGTTACAGAAACCCTAAATCAAACTGGTTTTAACAATGAGGAAACTGACAGGCTCATGTAATAAGCCCAGAGACAGATACAGCTGCAGGGTCGGTTGTTTCTGTAGCTCAGTGATGTCCTCCAAGGCTTAGATTCTCTCCATCTCATCTACCATCCACAGCGTTATTAGCTCCTGAAGTCTGGCCCCCCTCATGCTCAGAAGGTGGCTGCCAGAGTAACTGAGGCAACAAATGTCTTTATTTCCATCCAGAGAGAGATTGGGTTCTCTTTTTCCAAAGCTCCAAGCAAGTCTGACTTCATGTCTCATTGGCTTAATTGTCTTCAGCCTCCTTCAAACCGAATCCATTCTCTGGGAGTGGAATAGACGTTGGGAAATGTTTGCTGTATGTCTGGTCCTCTAGTCCAGCCACACTCCCAATAAAGAAATAGGATCATTTTGACTTTGGTCATGCTTGGTGAACCCATGTTAGTTCCTGGCATTCACCATTTTCTCAAGTGTCCATAAACCATCTATCTAATAACTAGTTTTAGAGCTTGACCAAGGATCACAGTCTGGGATTTTTTTCCCCCCATTTTTGAAGTTGGAGATCCAAGGTGAGGAAACAGCAGGTGCAAAGGCCCTGAGGCTGAAGAACATTGGGCACATTTGAGAAAAAGCATGGAGGCCAGCATGGATAGAAATGAGTGATGGGCATGAAAGAGTTAGGGGCCACACTGCAGGGTTAATAAACTGAAGGAGAGTAAAAGTGGAAGCAAGGAGAACTGTTAGAGGCTATTGCAATCATCTAGATAAGAGATGATAGCTTGGACTAGTTAGAAGTACAGTAATTCCCCCTAAATATGCATGAGTTCTGTTCTGAGAATGTGTTTCTTTAGACCATTCTGTTCGTAAGTCCGACAAAGTCTAAGTCCCCAACTAACACAGTCAACTATATAGTACTGTACTATACTGTAATAGACTTCTAATGCTTTTCACACAAATAATACATAAATAAACACAAAGAATAAAGAAAACACTTAATCTTACAGTACCTTGAAAAGTATAGTAGTACAGTATAACAGTTGGCATACAGGGGCTGGCATCGAGTGAACTGGCAAGCAGAGTTACTGACTAGAGGAGAGAGAGGAGGTAGGAGATGGTGGAGCTGAAGAATTATTAGCAATAGGAGATGGAGGGCAAGCTGAAATTTCACTCACACCTGTCGTTGATGGCACAGGTTCTGGTTCCTTGTTGGAACCACACGCATGTTCATATCTTTGCAAGTTTGCAACTTGAAGGTTCATATGTAGGGGACTTACTGTATTGGCTAAATAAATAGCCATTCTTGGTCCTCATCTTTAGAGACTGACGATTCAAACTGAATGAGGGAGGGCTGTGGGGGAACCTGCTCTTGACAAGCGTGTCCAGGTGAATTTTGATAGCAGGTGAATCAACCACTTGGAGATGCCTGGCAACAATGTGCCCAGCGCCCTGTTCGAAGCTCTTCCTGAGTGTTACGAAACACAGTGCATTCTGGCCTGGAAATAAAAATCTCAAACATGTAACAGTGAGCGTGCTTTCACTACTACCTCATTCTATTGGGGTTTCAGTTTTTTCAGCTGTTTTTTTCTTTCTCCAGATTCGGGAAAGTTTACTTTGAACAAACAAAGTGAGAATGATGCTTGGGCCTCTCTCAACGTTGTAACATCCTCCCTAAAGAATGGAGCTCACCCTCTGGTTCTTGCTTCAAAAATCTTTAATGTACCCACTGTCCCTGTTGGCCCCAACTCGCTGTGGACAATGATGTCACTAGTACCCTTCACACGGGTCTGTGTCATGCTTCTTTGCCTGTGATGTGAGCCCTCTCTTCCCCCCTTGTGTGGGGACGTGCTCCTTTACAATCTGAGCCCACAGCGGAGCTCGTTTCTGATTCCTCGCCAGCTCTATTCACGGCTGTGGCATCAGAGCTCAGTGTTTGAGAGCCTCTCAGTCCTCCTGAGCCATCTTCCCTTTCAGAGCCTCTGCCCCTGTGACTGTAATAGTTTTCTCTGCACCCAAATAATTCTGCCTTCTGAAATTCTACAGCCTACTTTGACTATGCTCACTTTCCCTCTTTTATCTCTTACAAACTCTAAGACGACTTTTTTCCCCAAGCTTTCTGTATTGTCTGTCTACGGCTGCATAAAACACTGCCCCAAAACTTGGTGGCTGAAAATAGCAACCATCTATCTGCTCATATGTGGCAGTTTGGACTGGTCTTGCCCTCACGGCTGCCATCGGAGGGATGTCTGGGGGCCAGCTTCTTGCAGGTGCATCACTCACTAGCCTGGGAGCATAGTGGGATGGCCAGGGGTGGGGTGGGGTGTCATCTGACCTCTGTCTCCCTGGATCTCTCAGCTTCAAGGGGGCTTGCCTGGGCTTCCTTACATGGTGGCCACAGGGCAGCAAGAGCCAAAGAGTAGAAGTTGCAAGGCCTGGGCTTGGTGGTCAGGCGACATGCTTTCTGCTGCCTTCTGTTGGTCAAAGCAAGCCACATGACCAGCTCAATCAGGGGAGGGGAAAGAGACTCCACCACTTACGGGAGGGAAGTGAAAAGAAGGGAGAACATTTTTCACTTACCGCACTTCCTTTCATTAAATCTATTCTGAGGATCTGAACTGATGAGACAAGGAAGAAGATGGTTCTGATCTCTAGAAAGAACTCACAATCTGGTGGTAGAAACAGAAAGCTAAAGAGAGCATTACAACAAAATGTGATAAACAATAATAATGGCTGCCAGCGCTTGTGCATTTGCCATATGCCAGGCACTGTGCTTAGCAGTGTATGTGCTTCGTCTCACTGAGCCTTGACTGTAACCCTTGAGGGGTGGTGCATGTGTACATGCTCAGTTGCTTAGTCATGTCTGACTCTTTGCAACCCCATGAACTATAGCCTGCCAGGCTCCTCTGTCCATGGGATTCCCCAGGCAAGAATACTGGAGGGGGTTGCCATTTCCTTTTCCAGGGGATCTTCTCGACCCAGAGATTAAACCCTCGTGTGTCTCTTGGCTGTATTGGCAGGGGGGTTCTTTACCACTGTGCCACCTGGGAAGCTGGCGGGGGGTGATGTATGTTAATAATTATGCCCATTTTTCAGATGAGAAAATCAAGGCACAGAGACATTAGGTATCAAGAGTGCGAGGCAGAGTGTGAACTCGGTCAATGCCCAGCACTACAGCCCTTGCTCTTAGCAGGTACTGTGACCCCCTGAAAGGTAGCCATCAGCATGGAGGGTGTCTCGCCTATGGTCTTAGCCATGGAAGGAGCTCTACTGATAGGCGAATAGATGGAGGAGCAGGAGAAAGACAAGAGATCACAGCAGATTTCTTTTCACAGAACACAAGCAAGAAGACCCTCACCTTTCACCACTCATCCCAGGGCCTTGGCAGTCTGCTGGGGCTTTCTGCTGACTCCTGACTGAGACTGCACACAAGACCAGAGCCCACAGTGTCCTGGAGCTGCAGGAAAGACCTGAGAACAAAAGAGTCACCCCCCTCCTCCGTGTCCCAGTGACACATGATCAGGGGAGAAACTGTTCCCAAAGCCACACAGGAAGCCACGTCTCTGAAAACTCAGTGGTGACGTCAGCCCTGCATCCAGAAGGGCTCCTGAGCCTTCCTCCCACTTGTCCCCATGTTAACCAATTACTGAAAACAGCTCAAAATAGCACCTGCCCCTCAGCTGGGGCTGCCACAGGAACATTGTGATTCTTTTTGAGAGAAAGTCTAGTGGAAGTCAGTGCAGTGAGAGAATGAGCACTGGGTGCTTACTCCAGCTTCCAGCTCTGATGCTGACCTGCCTGGAACAGGCTGCAATGCAGGGTTTGCATGTTTCCTGCAAGACGTTTGTGGTGCAATGTGGTCTCTTGTACCCAGCTGCAGTCTGGGCCTCAAGGTAGCCCTGGGGAACAGCAAGAGACCCAATCTGGTCAGATTCAGGGCATCAGAGACTCTGAGGTGGGGAGCCACCCCAGGCCCCACTGGAAGCAGCTGCTGTAGGAGTCATTCCGACTGTTTCACGGCCTGGCTTCAATCCCTCCACACCACAGTCTCCCTCCAAGAGTCCCAAGGGACTCCTATATTCATCAGTCACTCCTAAACTCATTTTTAAACCTGCCAAAGTCATGAAAAGGATACTTACCATAAATAATAAGAAAACAACAAAATAAATATCCATTGGCATTAACAATTACACTATGGAGCCACTTAGGGATGCAACAATCAAATGAATGAAGTGACTCTTTCCACACTGGCATGGAAATCACACCAGGGAAAGTTGTCAAGTGAAACATGCTGCTATATTTAAAATGGATAACCAACAAGGACCTACTGTATAGCACAGGAAACTCTGCTCAGTTTTATGTGGCAGCCTGAATGGGAGGGGAGTTTGTGAAAGAAGGAACGCATGTATATGTATGGCTGAGTCCCTTCACTGTTCACCTGAAACTATCACAACACTGTTTGTTAATTGCCTATGCTCCAATACAAAAAAAAAAATGTTTTTTAAGGCAAGCCATATAAATATCTATCTATCTGTCTATCTATCTATCTGCCTGTCTATCTATCTCTCTATCATCTATCTATTATTTTACCTATCTCTCTACATACCCACCCATCTATTTAAATACTAAACTGATGCTAAGTGATTTCCTTCCAGGCAGGGAGAGGGATTAGAGAGGAGGGTGGAGGTAGATAATGAGGACTTTTGCTTCACTTGTATTCTTTGAATTTTTACAAGAATGTATTCATGTTTTACTTATAAAATTAAAAATTAAACACATTCTCCAGCAAAGCCAAGCCAGAGAGAATGATCCACTAACAAAATATAACCCAGTTCATTCCTCAATCCTGTCTCGGTTTGTCTGGGTTTTTCTCCTGCCTGGGCACCGGGCCTGCTCTGAACTGGCAAGCCTGTCTCCTTGCCCCTCCCCCAGGGTCCCCTCCTTCCTCCTCAGCTGAAGGCTCTTGATTTCACCTGCATCCCAGCCTCACCCAGGTTCTGAAAGCCAGCGGGGAGGGTGCAGGTATCTTGATTCCCATACTTCTAACTTGGAGCCTTAGCCCCACAGTCAGTGTCCCTGTGATCCACTCCCCACTGTGGACCTGGAGTCCCTTTACTTGGATCTAAGTGCTTCTGATGCCCTCCTGGGCTTTGACTGTCCAGTCTGGGCCCTGTTCCTGGAGCCATATCCCCCACTGGCTTCACTGGTACAACAGCCCCGACTGGTGGCCCTGTCCCAGTGACAAGGGGAAGAGTGTGAGGTCAGCTGTCCAGGGGGCGAGGCTAGGCCTGCAGAACCTCCATGCCTGGCCTCCCCACCTTGGAGCCAGCAGCCTGGGCTCAGGCACCTCACTGCCAGGTGGCTTGGGTGTTGGCTTCAGTCTCCTCTGAGGGCAATCCCTGGAGCAGAGCAGCCTGGCAGGGAGGGGGAGTCAACCTGAGGCCCCTCGCTGGGCATTGCCACCCCCCACCTGTCTGCTCAGAGAGCTCTGACCATCTGGTTCTTCTGACTGAATCTGCAGCACGAGGCATTTTGGGAGGATTTCAGGAGTGGGGCTCCCAGGCTTCCCGGGTTGTCACACATGACTGCATCATCTCTTCCTGAAAACTCTAGAAGAAGGAGAGAGAACTCACTCTCCCCAACTAGCTAGTTTCTCTCAACTAACTTTTCAGACTATTTTAACTGCTGATAGGCCTGGAGGCAGGAGAATGGACTAAATGACCCTGACAATGAACCCACGCCAGGACCCAAACAGATGGGAACAGTGCTGAGGTTGTGACAAGCCTGCTGTTTCCTAGAAACTGGCCTTCCTCACCTGGCCAGGAACAGCCAGCTTCTCAGGACCTCGGACCTGAGGCATTCAGGTCTCAGGTGGACATCTCTCAGGGCTTCTGGGATGTCCGTGAACTTCGGGAGACACCTGCTTCTGCGTGGGGTTGAGTGGGCCTCCCAAATGAACAGTTCGCTTTATTTATTTATCTATTTTTAGTTAATTAGTTATTTTATTATGCATACATATACATATATATAATTTTTAAAAACTTTATTTTGTATTGGGGTATAGCCTATTAACAAATAATGTTGTGATAATTTCAGATGAACAGCAAAGGGACTCAGCCATACACATACATGTATCCATTCTCCCCCACACTCCCCTCCTATCCAGGCCTGACAGCTTGCTTTAATATTCATGGAGACGATCTCCCTCCAGCAATATGATGGGTTACCTTCTCCACCATTATCAAAGTGGGGTGTGCCTGGAATTCAAACAGACCCCTCCTCTGACACTCAGCAATGCCCATCTACTTGTTGGCCTCTCTCAAGTCCTCTGGTTGTAATGATGAAATCATCCAAGGCTCTGAATAGCCTATTAATAAATAACCATTCCTGAGATCACACAGTTCAATTAACAGAGGCCTAATATTAAGCAGTGCGGTGGTGGGTGTCAGAGATAGGGCATTCTTTTACATCGTCTTGTTCGGGAGGTGGAGGTGCAAGACTGCAGCAGCCCTTCTAAGGTTACTGGGACCCTCCTTAGCCTGGAAAAAGCCCCTGACACACAAAGGCCCAAAGGAAGGATGGTAACCAAGCTGCTCAGAGAGCAAGACGTTTCTTGGGTTAGTAACAGCTGCCAGTATCTTCTGCACAAGTGCTGTTAGGTGGGTGTCTGGTCGAAGCTGATGTGTGGGTGGTGGAAGAAACAGTCAAATTGACGTGAGTTAAGAACTGAGGGTTATTTTGAATTCTTTCATTTTTAATTTGAGCTTCCTCCTTTTTCTTGGAAAAAAAAAAGTTGTTTTTCCATGGGCAGGCCAGGAAAGTGTAAAGAAGAGAGCTGGTGGAGGAGGACAAACGTGGGCATGAACCTCAGTTCCGTTCCTGGCCTGGTCATTTCCCTGAAATCCTGCCTAGAAACAGTGGCACGGTCAAGGTAACCTTCTGGCATCCTTTCTCTGGACTGGAAGAATCCTGGCTGGAGGGTTCTAAGAGGCAAGAATGATGCCCATGAGGCTTAAGGGGAGACTCGTAGTCATGGTAACTATGCAATTCAGAGTTTCCCCATGAGAGTAGGTAATCCCAGTCTATGAGAATTGAAATCTGAGGTTCAGGAGATACTCAAATCTGGGCTTTAAATGTCCCCAGAAAAACCAAGATGGCAACTCATGTTCTTGTTGGGAGGGTATTTCCCTTTGTCAAATATCCCATGACACTCCTTTGGGAAAGGAAGGACCAGCAGGGAGAAGGAGCTACTTAGAGGTTCCAGCATGCCATGAGGATGAAGGGGAGGAAGGAGACACACATGCTCGGAGTGGACCCATGGACGTTTCCACAGAGATCAAAGGTGGGCAACATCATCGTGGCAGAGAAAATTAATCAACAACTGGACCTAAGTAAGCAGGATTTGAGTGTCTTGGAGGGCAGAACAAACTTACAGACTATTCTCAGAATTCCTGAGAATCAGATCCCTTTATATTCAGGACAGGTGCGTGCTGCTGGTGCTTATTCTCCACTATTCCAACCCAGGCTCGCAAGCAACCACCCCATCCACCTCCTCCTAGCTCTCCAAACTGAGACAGGGTCCCCTAGATGTGCCAAGCTGTGGTGGACATCTGGTCCCCTGTGGCCGGGGCTCAGCTGCTTAGATGCCCAGCAGAAATGCCACCATCTCACTTGGCTCAGAGCAAAGCACTCTACTCCTTCAGAAGGCAGATTTTAGCTCAGACAGTGTTTAAGACGCCCAGGAGCAGAGACAAGCTAATGTTTGCGTAAAGGCCCTCCCACTGAACCTCCTCCTTGTCCATCTGTCCCCTGGCTCTCACGCAGCCAGGCCCGCCTCTGTGGGTAAATAAGGGAGTCCCTGGAGAGGCCGGAAGCCCTCCTCCTCTGGGCTGGCAGCTCCCACCGCCCAGCCTGGCCTCCGCCGCCCCCTCCCCACTCTCGCTCCTGCTCCCCTTCCCCGTTTCTCATTCCCTTTATCTCCCTTCCTCTCCCTTCCCATTCCTGGCCCTGGCTGAGCCCTCTATAATGACTTAATCTTGACGACAGGGTGACAAGCGGATGAATCGAACTCTGAGGCTTTTTTTCTCCACTCCAGATTCATTTGAAGATTTCTCCCAGATGCGGCACTAAAACCCTAGATTCAATTTCCCTTTGACATAATAACCGAATTAGTCTCATATTGTCATACATAAATTACTAGCCAGTCAGGGTGCCACCAGAGGGAGAGAGAGCCAGAGAGAAAGCCAGGCGCGAGCATCCAAAGGGGTGTGACTGTGACAAGCGGGGACCTGAATAACAATGGGGACCAGGAGGGGAAGAGCTAATCATATCTGACAAACGAGGAGCATCCCCAGGCGGCAGCAAAGGTACAGATTATTTACCTTCCTCCCCATGCCCCTGGCCATTAAAATGTCACCGTGGGGAGCCTCGCACCTTACAAGAGATACACGGATCTAAATATCTTCTCCATTAAGTAATGCTCTGTTTGCAAAGGCTGCTTTCAAAGGGGAAAATGTAATTGTGTGGAACACTGCTGCAGCTTCCCAGGCCTCAAGATGGAGCTGAGCCCTGCAGAGGACCTGTCTGAGGCCCAGTTTGGGGCACAGATGCTAATCCTGGGCTCAGAGGGGCTCAGCCTGGCTTATTCTGGGCACAGAGGTGGCCTCCTAGCCTTCCCCATGTGGTCCCTGGGGCCACAAGTGAGACCAGATCGAAGCCAGCTGGAATGAGGCTTCCTCACCTGCCCACCAGCCACTGGGCCCCAGGCCAGGGCCCTGGGGACGCTCCTTAAGCCTTCCCCTCCATTTCCCCTGGCCCATCTGTTCATTCTGGTCAATTCTCCTAAAAGCTTTGGCCTCTGGCCTCACTGCTGCATCCCGTGTTCTCTGGGATTATAACCACAGCCTCCTGATTAGATAGCCCACCTTCAGTCCTACTTAATGACCCATGCACTGCTCAGCCACCAGAGCGGATCTCTCCAAAGCGCACATAGATGGCAGTGCTTCCCTGAATTAAAGCTTTCAGGCAGGGCCCTAAAGAGGATGGCCCAGACCTCTTAGCACGGCCTGAAGAGGAGCATGATCCGACTGTTGCCCACGGCTCCAGGTGTATCCTTTGGTCCAGACCCTCACCTGTACCACTGAGCAAGTAAGCTATGGGGTTTTTCTGAACTGTTTCTTTAGCATGGAACATCCTTCTGCTCCTTCACTTTCAACTTAAGCCTCGTCTCCAAACAAAGCGTCTCTGGGCCTCCCTGGATCCAGTCAAACCCATCACTGCCCTTGTTAGTTTCTACTGCTCCCCAGCCTGAAATATGTTATTGCTGTTTATTTAAAATTAATTTTTATTGGAGAATAGTTGATCTACAATGTTTGTTAGTTTCTGTTGTACAGCAAAGTGAATCAGTTATACATATCCACTTTTTTTTTTTTCCAGATCTTCTGCTCAGTTTTTTTCTTCTTCTTCTTAACTTTTTATTTTGTATTGGAGTATAGCTGATTAACAATGTTTTGATAGTTTCAGGTGGACAGCAAAGGGACTCAGTCATGCATATAACATGTTATTGCTCTTAATGGCTAACTTATCCATCTCTCTTGCTAGATGTCAAGTTCTTTGAAGGCAAGGATTGGATCTTATTCATTGTTATATTTCCCCATACCTAGTATAGAGTAGAAATTGGAGAGACTGAACGTAGACATCCAGGAACGTGCATGAAGCCAGCCCAGAGCATGCCGAGGGCTCACGGAGAGCCTGTACATCCCCACAGAGAAGGATCTGTTTGGTGTCCACCACATCTGTGCAATTAAAATTCAGTTCTGACTGTGCATCTGCCATGAGCCCGGTGTGGGCTTGGCACTTTATAACACTTGTAGCATTTCAGTTCCCCCAGTGGCCGGCCCTGAACTTGGCCTGTGTAGACATTCAGTAAATGTGCAGGAGATTATCCGCTGTGGATTTTGTTCTCAGGAGTTGCCTACTTCAGCGGATACAAAGGAAACAATTATGGAGCAGATATGATCCGATATCCCACTGGACCATGAGCTTCTAGAGGCAAGTATTGGGTTCAGTTCTGCATCTCTGTCCAAGGCCTGCACATCCCCACTAGTGCCTGGAGTAGCCCCTGCTTACTCAAAGTTGTGATAGCTGTGCAATGCTAGGTGGCAGCCTGGATGGGAGGGAAGTTTGGGGGAGCACGGATACATGTATATATACGGCTGAGTCCCTTCGCTATCCACCCAAAACTGTCACAACATTGTTGTGATATTAACATTGTTAATCAGTGATGCCCCAACATGAAATAAAATATTTTTAAAAAAACAAAGTTGTGAGAGCTGTGGAGATGAATGTCAATTTGTTCTGCAGTTTGTCTTCAGATGTGACTTGAAGTACAGGCAGTGACCTATCACTTTGCCTTCAACTTTTATTAACACTACCACCTGTTCTGCTTCAATCTTGTGTTGGAGAACAACCTTCCTTTTGTATTTCTACTTGGTCTCTAGTTCTGCAGAATCCCAAAGATGTACGTGGTTTTTAAGCCAATTTATTAAATGGCCCAGCTTCGTGGGAGTAAAATCAGGAAATCGGTTTCTCCTCCCTCACCACTGTCATTCACACCTGCTCTCTCAGACACACCTTTTTATCCCCCATTCCCACCCCACTCCATAGGAAGAAAATGTTATTGTATATATTTAAAGTCTACAATGTGATTATTTGATAGACACGTATGTTGTAGAATTATCAAGACCAAGATAATTCACACATTCATCACCTCACTCACTAACTCTGTGTGTGTGTCTCTCTGTATGTATATGTGTGTGTGTGTATATATATGTGCATGTGTGTCCCTGTGTGTGTGTCTCTGTGTGTGTGTATGTGTGTGTGTGTCTGTGTGCTGGGGGGAGGAAAATACATGAGATCCATTCTTAGTAACTTTCAAGTATACTCTATTGTATTACTAACTGTAGTCTCCAGGCTGTACTTGAGATCCTCAGAACATAATTCTCCATTATAATTGAAAATTTGTACCCTTTGATGTACATCACCCCATTACGCCCTCCCCTCAGCCCATGGCAACTGCCATTCTATGTTGTTTCTATGAAACTGGCTTTTTGTAAAGTTTCCACATACAGGTGATACCATAGAGTATTTGCCTTTCTCTGCCTGGCTTATTTCACAAAGCATAACGCTCTCCAGTGTTGTACCAAATGGCAAGATTTACTTCTTTCTCATGGCTAAATAATATTTAGCCTGAATAATATTCCCTGTGTGGGTGTGTGTGTATACATACATACACATTTTCTATATCCATTCGTCCATTGAAAAACATTTAGGTTGTTTCCATATCTTAGCTATTATGAATAGTGCTATAATGAATATGGGTGTGCAAATACTTCTTCAAAATACTGATTTCAATTCCTTTGGCTAGGGCTTACCTGATAGCTAAGTTGGTAAAGAATCTGCCTGCAATGCAGGAGACCCCAGTTTGATTCCTGGGTTGGGAAGATCCCCTGGAGAAGGGATAGGCTACCTACTCCAGTATTCTTGGGCTTTCCTTGTGGCTCAGCTGGTAAAGAATCTGCCTGCAATGTAGGAGACCTGGGTTTGATCCCTGGGTTGGGAAGAAAGATCCCCTGGAGAATGGAAAGGCTACCCACTCCAGTATTTTGGCCTGGAGAATTCCATGGACTGTATAGTCCATGGGGTCGCAAACAGTCAGACATGACTGAGCGACTTTCACTTTCACATTTCTTTGGCTGCATACCAGTTAAACTAAAGAACTTCTGAATAGCCAAGGAGACAACCAATAAATTAAAAAGGAACCTATAGAACGAGATAAAATGTTTGCAAACCATATGTTCTATAAGAGGTTTATATACAAAATATATAAAGAACTCATAAAACTCAGCAAAAAGCAAATAATCCAATTTAAAAATGGGTGAAAAACCTGAATAGCTGCTTTTCAAAGACATACAAATGGCTTATAGAGATATAAAAAGATGCTCAACACCACTAATCATTAGGGAAACGCAAATCAAAACCAAAATGAGATATCACCTCACATAGTTGCTGCTGCTGCTGCTAAGTCGCTTCAGTTGTGTCCCACTCTGTGCGACCCCATAGACGGCAGCCCACCAGGCTCCCCCATCCCTGGGATTCTCCAGGCAAGAACACTGGAGTGGGTTGCCATTTCCTTCTCCAATGCATGAAAGTGAAGAGTGAAAATGAAGTCGCTCAGTCGTGTCCGACTCTTTGCGACCCCATGGACTATAGCCTACCAGGCTCCGCCGTCCATGGGATTTTCCAGGCAAGAGTACTGGATTGGGTTGCCATTTCCTTCTCCAGTTCACATATGTTAGGAGGGTCATTATAAAAAGATGAGAGATAACACATGTTGGAGAGCATGCGGAGGAAGGGAACACTGCAGGTGGGAATATAAACTGGTGCGCCCATCATGGGAGACAGTATGAAGGCTGCTCCAAAAATTAAAAATTGAACCACCATATGATCCTACAACTTTTCAATCACTCTTCACGATTAACAGTCTTTATTTTCATTTATTAAAAAGTTCAGTTCAACCTAAATCAAAATTTCAGTCTCTCATCCAATTGAAAGCTCCTCCTGACTCCTCCAGCCCCAACTCGTCCCAGGCTGAGAACCCCGCAGCAGAGAAGGGAAACAGCCTGCTGCCTGCTCATCCTCCTGGTCTTCCTCTCCCTCCTCTTTTTTTCTGTGGTGCCTCTGGCTCCTCTGAGGTCAGGCAGGAAGATGACCTTCACACATGGGGTAAGCTGTTGGTGGTTCTCTGGCTGCTGAATGACTTGATAGATGTCCAAAAGCAAGCTTTCTCTCTTGTGGGGGATTTTGTGGGTTCTCTGAGACATCTTCTGGGAATCCTGCACCAGGCAGATTCCTGATGGGGGCGATGGGTTCCCCACTGACCTCTCATGATTCCTTCTCATCTCCAACTCCAGGGGTACCCACACAGCCTCCTTGATTTCCTGTCCTAATCAGTTCTCATTACTGCCCCTTTCAAGACAGCTCAAGCTGGGCCAACCTTTAAAGATCCATCTGGCCCTCATACCCTGGCATCTCCAAACTGTCCACTCACACAGCTCCCAAGAGCTTTTCTGAGCTTCACTCTGGTGGAATTAGAGGCAGGTCTCTGAGTTTCTATGGCTTAAGCATCCAGCCATGGGGGGTGTCTGTCTTTCCATTTGTACATAATTTCCTCTTTCAACATGTGATCTTCCTGAAGCTTCCTTCTCTTTTCTTGGAGGTAGACAGAGGAAGAGAAACTCAGAGTTCTCCCAGAAAAGATTCTCAGTCTCAGGCCTCCTCCTGTCTGGACTGGGGTGGCTGGGAGGTGGGGCTGCAGCGCCAGTTTGCCTGTCTCCTGGACAGTCTAAGGTTATGTCTGGCAATCTGTCTATGGGGCAAGGTCTTGACAGGAAACAGATGGCACACTCAGAGGGGTAATTAAAGAGAGTTGTAGAGACTATAAATGTATGAGCAGGGTTCAGGGAACCACAAGGGAGGAGGAAACAGTTTGAGTCTAAAGGACAAAGGGAGGGAGATGTTTCTGGAACCTTGGGAGACCCAGAGCTGTTGTATGGATACTGCAGCCTTTAGTACAGGGATTCAGACACCCTCAAACATGCCCAAGCAGAGAAGGAACCCGGGGGGTAAACATCCTGGTCTTTCTCCTCCTCCCCTTGGATCTCCTGCAGGTGCCTCCCATTGGCTGAATTCAACCCAGAGACCAAGGGCAAGTTCCTACCACCTGTAGAGGCCAGCTTGGCAGGAGCAGGGTGGAGAAGAATAGAATTGGAGGGGCATGTTGGGGAATATCCAGTACACACACGTCTCTTCACAGTGTTCAGTTCAGTTCAGTCGCTCAGTCATGTCCAACTCTTTGCGACCCCATGAATTGCAGCACGCCAGGCCTCTCTGTCCATCACCAACTCCCGGAGTCTACCCAAACCCATGTCCATCGAGTCGGTGATGCCATCCAACCATCTCATCCTCTGTCGTCCCCTTCTCCTCCCGCCCCCAATCCTACCCAGCATTAGGGTCTTTTCCAATGAGTCAACCCTTCGCATGAGGTGCCCAAAGTATTGGAGTTTCAGCTTCAACATCAGATCTTCCAATGAACACCCAGGATTGATCTCTTTTAGGATGGATTGATTGGATCTCCTTGCAGTCCAAGGGACTCTCAAGAGTCTTCTCCAACACCACAGTTCAAAAGCATCAATTCTGCGGCGCTCAGCTTTCTTCACCGTCCAACTCTCACATCCATACATGACCACCGGAAAAACCATAGCCTTGACTAGACGTACTTTTGTTGGCAAAGTAATGTCTCTGCTTTTAAACATGCTATCTAGGTTGGCTATAACCTTCCTTCCAAGGAGTAAGCGTCTTTTAATTTCATGGCTGCAATCACCATCAGCAGTGATTTTGGAGCCCCAAAAAATAAAGTCTGACACTGTTTCCACTGTTTGCCCATCTATTTCCCATGAAGTGATGGGACCAGATGCCATGATCTTAGTTTTCTGAACGTTGAGCTTTAAGCCAACTTTTTCACTCTCCTCTTTCACTTTCATCAAGAGGCTCTTTAGTTCTTCTTCACTTTCTGCCATAAGGGTGGTGTCATCCACATATCTGAGGTTATTGATATTTCTCCCGGCAATCTTGATTCCAGCTTGTGTTTCTTCCAGCCCAGCGTTTCTCATGATGTACTCTGCATATAAGTTAAGTAAGCAGGGTGACAATATACAGCCTTGACGTACTCCTTTTCCTATTTTCTTCACAGTGTACAGGAACTTATCTCAGCTTGGAGCCCCAATGAAACAAGAGTGGAAGTCCATTTGTCAACTAATAACCCATCGCACATTGGTCTGTCTATGCTCCTCTCCACTACCACCTGATGGCATCTGCATCCCTGTAGAGACTGCAAAACAGGAGTGGGGGTCTGCGAGCAGAGATGGTAGCCTCTCATCTTCCATCTGCATCCTAAACCACGTCAACACCAAGGCAGCCCGTGTCTGGATCTGAGCTGAAAACTGCACAGCCGCAGTGCAAAGAAGACCTGGAGTGAGTTTTTGATGGTCTGCCTTTTCAGCTTCTCTAGGCCACAGCAGTGCTGTGCTTAGTGCACTTAATTAAGAGCTGACTCTGGTTGGCTGGCTGAGGAGTCCTCTTAAGAGGCAGTGGCCAGGGGTGGGAAGGAAACGAGATGGGCCCAGGAGGCTCAAGGTGGAGACAGCATTCCAATCTGATTTGGGGTAACAGAGAAGAGGCCCGTGGTGTCCTCTCCCTCTTCCTCTGCTTCTTCAAGGATGCTTCAGGAGGCGTCCAGTCCAGGTGGCATGGCCTTGTCGGCAGGGCTGTGGATTGGTGCCAGCAACCAGGCTTCTCCTTGGAAGAGCTGACTTCTCCTGAAAGTGGGGACTGACTTTGAAAGTCTCATTCATCAATGTCAAGGCTCCTGCAGGGAGGACAAGGCCCTGTGTTGCTCGGGCTAAGAGGAGTAAACTCACTGATATATCAACTCCTTGTCACACAAGCAGTCATGGATCAGACAGTATCAATGTTCATCTTTTCTTCTTCTGCAACAACACAGGGTAGGGTTGGGAATTTGTGGGGATGGAAGATATGACAGGGAGGAGAGGGCACTGGGCATCTCAGCTTCCAGGGAAGCTGGGCTCCCTGGCCTTGCCTGGGATGACTGGAGATGGTGGTACAAGCCAAACCCATCCAGCAGGCTGCCCTGTGGGATGTCCAGGGCCACTGAGCACCAACTCCATGTTGATTAAGAGCACAGACATTTTCATCAGATGTTGTTATTATTTAGTCGCTAAGTCATGTCTGACTCTTGAGACCCCATGGATTGTAGTCCACCAGGCTCCTCCATCCACGGAATTTCCCAGGCAAGTATACTGGAATGGTGGCACTCATTCCAGGTTGAGTATTGCCAGATAAGTGGGGCTTAGCCAGGCAGTCCCAATGAGGGAACTGTTCTAGACAGAAGCAACAGCCAGCACTGTCCAGGGTGACAAGAGAGAGCAGTAACAGTTTTGAGATGACCAAGGGTCAGTGATGGAGGCAGAGGTGGAAGAGGAGCTGGAGGAGAAATCAACGTGATGGCTGCAGGCATCTGAATGGTGTCCTGGCAGGATGGGGCAGCCCGATCCAAAGGACAGCCAGGAGTTTATGTCATCCAATTGTCCTCCTGAATTTCATCAAGTCATTGACCCAGGTGACTGAGGCTGTAGCCTTGGGCAGGGAGAACCCAGCCCCAGCCCTGCACTACTCCTTGCTGCCCAGTGTAAGGTGCTGTCCAGGAGTCAGCTGTGGGGGGCCCTAGCCCACTATCTCTGTGCGACCACCACCTGCCGCATCCTCTGATCTGTCCCTGGCTGGACTGATGCCTGTTGCCCTGAAGAAGAGCAGGAGGCCAAGCAGAGCTGTGCCTTGGTCTAGGCTGCCAGGTACTGATGGGCCCTCCACAGGGGAGCCCCCCCAGGCTACCAGACAGCCCCTCTCTGCTCAGGGCCCCCAACTTGCCCAGGCCCCTGTGACTCTGACTAGCTTTGTGGAGGCAACAGCTGCATCCACAATCCAATTATATGTAAAGGGAAGGAGGAGGCTCCGTTCCCTCTGAACTCCCAGCAGCTGCTTTTAAGTGACAGGTCAGCTGGGTGCTGTCACAGCTGTTGTCTGCCAGGACATGGGGCGCAGAGGCGGGACTGGGAGAGGGTCTGAAAACTGGATGTCCCTGAACAGCTTAGAGGTTCTTGGCTGCTTCTATGAGTGACAAGGGCTGCCTGCCAGACAGGAAAACAAAATACTTTAATTGAATGGAAGAGGGGAACACGGGAGTATGGGACTTAACTCTTAATCCAAGATCTCCATGATCTCAGTGAAGTCATTTAACCTTTCTCTGTAAATCCTCAGTTTCCTCACCTGCATCATGGGCGTGCATGCACACGTGCTCAGTTGCTTTAGTCATGTCCAACTCTATGCGACCTTATGGACTATAGCCTGCCAGGCTCCTCTGTCCATGGGATTCTCCAGGCAAGAATATTGGAGTGGGTTGCCATGCCCTTCTCCAGGGGATCTTCCTGGCCCAAGGGTCAAATCCGCGTCCCTTGCATCTCCTGCATTGGCAGGCGCATTCTTTACCTCTAGCGCCACCATGGGAATGACTGCCTTACTGGTGAAAATTAATTGTGATAGTGAGTGTTAATGTTTCTCAAACAGGGAACTCTGACCCTGGACCTAGATGGTGATACAGTGGGAGGTACATATTTTCCCAAAACAGAAATTTTACCCAAAGATTTTTGAGAAAAGGAATCTGTTAAACAGATAAAGATATTCTGGAGATGCATATACCACGACAATGAATTATGAAGACAAAACAAGAAACATCAAAGCAATTCTCTGCAATGCTATAAACTCTTTGGCTGCAGCCCCAGATCTCCGGGTCCTGCTCTCTGCCTCCCTGTCACTGGGAGTACATCAGCTGAACCACCCAAGAGCACAGTGCAGGGACACTCTCTCTCCATGACGGAGACGCAGAGCAAGTGTGGCTATGAATCCACTGCCCAAAACGGATCATTCTAGGCTTTGCATCGTTGGGGAACACATTGCCCAGGAACTTAATTTCTGCTTGTAACCACAGCCTTTTGGCCCATCTATCTATCTTTGCTAGGACCATAGAAAAATGGTGGGTATCCAAGGACACTTTTCCCCCAGACAGTGAATATTTTGGAAATTACTCAGAGAGGAGGCTAGGGAAAGCCAGCACAGGCTAGAGGAGGTAGGAGGAGATGACAATGGCTCAGACAGGGACAGCCCTGTAGAACCATGGGGCTGCGAGATGTGGGACCAGAGGGCACAGGAGAAAGGGCTAAGGAACAATACATTGAGAATCCCACAGAGGGGGTCTCAAAACCCCTGAGCAGCTGCAGGCCAGGCAGGGAGCAAGTGCCATAAGGAGCTGAATGCTGGCTCATCACTGGATATGAAAGTGACCTCTCGAAGTCCCTGCCACTTCATTGCAGACTCAATTTAACAGTCAGTTCTCTGTTGTTCGTTGATCAAGTTCTGTCAGGTTTAAAAAGGGGCCGGCTTGGTCCAGCCTCACGACCACCCTCCCTCCTCCAGGTCAGTACCACTCAGATGTCTGGGCACAGCAATCTGCTTGCTGGCAGCACGTTAGACCAGAAATGCCCAGTTTTTTCAGTGTAAGTATGCCTGTAAGTACAGGCTGCATGCAGTTTTAATGAATAACAGTGGTGAAGTACATTTAAAAGTATAGATTTTCAGTAGCAATACAGATGTTGAAGGGGGAAAAAAGCCAACACCCCATTTAATTAATTTTACTCCTTCTGAAGTGCACAGTTATCGGCCTGGTGCTTGTCATCGATCAGTTTTGATTAAGTAGCTGAGAGTATTGTTTTTTTAATGCCTGGAAGTCTTAAAAGAACAGTGGATTGTGTTCATTTCTGCCTTCAGGTTTAAGAAGACGCTTTCCTAGAACTGCCATCACCAGAAGATGGGCCTCACGGCCACATATTCAGGTTCACAAGTTCTGGGGATCCATGGAACCGTAAGCTTTGACATTCAGAATGTCTCTGCTGCTGGACCCCAAAAAATGACCCCCAAACCTGCGAGAATGGCTCCTATTCATCCAAATGTGCTAATCACTTTTGAAACTCTGACTCTATTTCTACTGAATAGCTCTGCGAGTCTCTGAAATGTGGGATCATTCTGAGCTGGGGCATCTCATCGATGGGAAATGAGTCTCTGGGTGTCATCTGCTCCATCCTCACCCCCTGATTGAGTCTGAAAGTCTACATGTCCCGGAACAAATCCAAATATATCCTCCCCAAACTCCTCCCGCAAAGCTTCATGTTCTCTGTGTTCAGATTGCTTCAGGAAAAAAATTGTAATGAATCACAGGGCATCCAACACCTTGGCATCTCTTGATGCTGAGAAAGTATTTCAGTGAGTCTGTCTGACAATTGTCTTCCACCCAGGAAAGGGATAGACACAAGAATGAAGAAAAGAAACGATCTTGATGACATACTCTAATACGTTCTGTCACAAGCCCAGGCTACAAAGTTTGCAGTGCAGACTCTCAGATTGGTTAAGGCTCTTTTGACTTGAAGAACTGTTGAAACCTCCTTCCTCCCTTTTTCCCTGCAGGTCCACTGCCCACAAAAGGCCTTAGCTTTTCACATTTCAGCACAGCTTCTCACATACTTCACTGGAAGGAGACAAGGCCCTATGAGACTAAGCGCACAAGATCATTAAGTAAAACAAAATGCTTTATTAAAAATGTCAAGTGGACAGTTGAGGGTCAGGTGGGACATAGCTGGCCTGAAGGCTCTATGTACATATCTATAAAAAAAAGATCCATAAAGAACCCACGTGGGGAGTTGAAAACATATGTAATGGAGATTACAAGTTTCAGGGCGCCACTGCCTGGATTTCTTTAAGCTTGTTTGATGTCTTTCAGGCTCAAGATGCAGGCATGGGGACCCGTACTTCTTTCCAATGCCTGGTCCAATCTCAGCTAACATTCAGGGCCTCAGGGCACCAGGCACTCTGTTCAGAACTTCCCTTTAAATTGCAAGCAGTCCTCTGAGGAAGGGATTATTAATCCCCTCCATTTTGTTCCCAGGTAGTTTTAAGCTTTAATCTTCTTTGTAGGTAACAGAAGTAATGAGTTTTGAAACAGAAGAGAATTTTTTTTAAATGTTTAGTATGTTTCACTCAATGGCAAAGTGTTTATTTGTCCCAGAAAAATCTTACTGTTCATTTTTCTCTTTATGATTTCTCTGATTGCAGCAAAGAACAAAATCACCTGCCAATTTCACATTTGCTCATTTCTACTGCAATGGGTAAGGCCACTTTGCATAGTGTTTGCTGTTTGGACATTCACTTAATCCCCTTTTATTGATGAAAGGGTTGGGGGAAGGGAGGGTCTTCAAGGCCAGCATTCTTTTTTTTTCTTTTTCAAACCTCAGCACTTCCTTACTACCAGCTGATATTGTTTAAATATGTACAATCTTGGGGAGAAAGATTTCCTCATAGCGTAGTTTTCAAATGTCAGTGTGCTTAAGAGTCACTTGAGAAACGTGACAAGCAGGTTTGGGGTTCCCTCCACCCAGGCGTCTGATCCAGAAGGACGACAGATCAGGCAGGCCCCTTGGTGGAGCTTGGGGTCTTCGCACCTGAGAGTTCCTGGCAGCAGCCCTTCCACTGTCCCCAGGCAGACATGGCCCACCTCTCCCCTGTTTTGGAAGCTCCTTCCAGGATCTTTTGAGCCAGTGCTGAAACCAGGAAGCAACGCCTACAACTTCCCAGGCCCGGCAAGAGAGAGAAAAAGAGAATAAAGAACAAGCGCAACTCCTCTGCTCCTTCTGCGTCCAATGCAAAAGGAATGACCTTTATAAGTCTCTCGTGTAACACGCCCTTTCCCACCTTTTCTGGGGATGGGAGCGGAAGTGGCTGGGCTCGGTGCTCCTCAGCAAGCGCGGCTGTGACCATAATCCTCTAAGAAGGAGAGTTTACGAGTCTGTCTCTGGCATTTAAAATTAATATACTTATTAAGAGAGCAGGAGAGTGCTTTCAGGGTAAATGTCTTTTTATTTTTTTCCCCAGGGCGAAGGCCAGTTAGCTCAGATTCCAAGTCAGCTGACTTCAAGGAGCCTTGGGATGTTCAGGGCTTAACTGTACAGGAAGAGCATGTTCTGCACACAGCCAGGCTGCATTTTCTCACAGTAGGTTCCGGCTCCGCCCCAAGGGTCTCTGGGAAGATCGCTGCTGAGCCCTTTCTGACCCAGAATCCAGCCTCCTCCGGCTGTGCTCTCCTTGCTTCTGGTCTGCCTGGGCACTCATCCACCCGGCCTCCTCCGGCCATCCCTCTATCCTTCCACTCTTCCTTTATACAGTCAGTCATAGTATTCATGCTTTCATTCATCAGTTTATCAAGGCCTTTCAGCATACCAGGCATTGGAGAGCACATGAATAATATACGTCCCCACAGTTAAGAGCTCACACTTCAGGAAATCTGCCTCAAAGGTAGAGAGAGTTATGCTAAAACTCTAGTTGAGATTTTACTCTTTTGTTGAGCTATCAAACTCCTATGCATCAGTCAAAACCCTACTTAAATATGCCCAACCTACAAAACCCCTGCCTACTGGCCACCCAAGATCAGACATTTCCCCTGTACTTATAGCATGCGGCTGTATTTCATGGCTATTTCAGCCCCTGTCATTGCTGTTAGTATCTGTCTCCTCCTTTACCTGTGAGGGTATCCTAAGTGTGTGTCCTTTGCTGAGCCCAGCACCCACTGTAGAACAGGTTAGTGACTTTTCAACTTTAAAGAACCTAAGAGCCTCCTGGAAAAGTTGTTAAAGTACTGACTCCCCAGCTCCACCCCCAGGAGATCAGATTCAGAAGGTCTGAGATTGAGGCTCAGGGATTTATGTTTCTCAAAATTTCTCAGGTGATTCTGGTGCAATTCTGATCTACAGACCACACTTTGATAAACCCTCTGCCAGTGTCCCAGTCTTCCCTGGTGGCTCAGTGGTAAATCATCTGCCTGCCAAGCAGGAAATGCAGGTTTGATCCCTGGGTCAGGAAGATCCCCTGGAGAAGGAAATGGCAACCCACTCCAGTGGGTTTGGGAAATCCCATGGATAGAGGAGCCCGGCAAGTTACAGTCCAGGAGGTCACAAGCTTCAGACACGACTTAGCAACTAAACAACAACAATAAATGCCAGTGTCTCAATAAAAATTTTTAATAAGTGAATGAAAACCTGCAAATTTAAAGGCCAACATAAAAGTCCATGGTTTTAATAAGGTCTGTTGGTTTTACCAGTGTGATTTTCCTAGCTTTGAAATTGTATACAGGTACGTAAAGTGTTAACATTAAGGATAACTGGGTAAAGTGTACAAGGGACCTTCTTGTACTATTTTTGTAATCCTATAAATTCATAATTATTACAAACTAAAAAGTCTTTTTAAAATCACCTGGTTTTCCAAAACCTCAAGGATGTATAGTTGTAATTTGCTTCAAATCCATCTCCCAATCTTTCACCCCATTCTCTAGAGATATCAACAATCCACACGTTGTCTGCTGAGTACAAATAATCACATACTTAATTATTATACAACTAATTCTGTATTAGTAATAAAATGTACTTCATCTTTGCTTAATTTCTCAATAGCCTCCAAAATAATCCTACAATAAAATGTTTACTTTTTAAGTAAAGCATACTAAAACGACTGGGGTACTGGGGGATGTTGAGGACAATTCTTTTCTTTTTTAGACTTTTTACTTATTTATTAATTTTCTTTGTGGATGCTCTGGGTCTTCACTGCTGTGCGCGGGCTTTCTCTAGTTGTGGAGAGTGGGAGCTACCCTCTAGTTGCAGTGCGCAGGCTTCTCTTGTGGTGGTGGCTTCTCTTGTTGTGGAGCATGGGCTCTAGGGCATGCAGGCTTCAGCAGTTGCTGCACATGGGCTCAGTAGTTGCAACTTGAGGGCTATAGGGCGCAGGCTCAGGAGTTACGGGGCATGGGCTTCATCACCCCACAGCATATGAGATCTTCCTGGACCAGGGATGAACCAGTGTCCCCTGCATTGCAAGGCATATTCTTAACCACTGGACCACAGAGAAGCCAGAGGATGACTCTTGAGATGATGGGGACAGTATCACAAATTCAGAACTCTTGCTGTCTTTATGTGCCTGTAGACCCCACTGGTTCTCAGTGACATCACAGTCACCCAGGGAGCTTTTAAAACTCACAGTGCCTGGGCAGCATCCTATTCCCATTAAAATGAGAATTTCTGGGGTGGGGCATGGGTGATTCCAACCAATGGCGTAGGCTGTAAGTGGAGGCTGGCCCCTGAAATGGACGTGGTGAAGCTGTGGGCCCCTGTCAGGTGGTGAGCACCTCTGGAGCCCTTTCTGAACTGCTGGCTCTAAATTCAGCTCTCCGAGATCCATAACCCTGTTCAGGGGAGGGTGACCTCTGATCTCTTCTCTTCCTTTTCTCATTCCTCAGAGCCAAGGCCTGGAAGCAAGCAGGACTCTCGCCGGCTCACCTTCCAATAGAGGCCTTTGTTTTGTCTCCCCGCTCTTCACAGGCGCAGGTACCTTCTTGTCTGTGTGGCTGAAAGACTCCTTTCAAAGCCAATCGGCCTTTCACACGGTTTGGATGGCCCTCTGTGTTCCCTGGAAGCTCCCCAGGCCTGACTGGCTCATTTACAGTTTCTGCCCTGGTCAGCATCCTTTCTCAGGAGGGTCTGCCAGGACCGCACTGGTCTTCTAATAGAGTGAAGGGTTCACTCTGAGGACCCCCTGTGCTGGACAGAAAACAGGCCAGCACCCAGCTCTGAGCCAGAGCTCCAGGCTGGGGGCCTGGTGGGATCCCGTCTGCTCATAGCACAGATGCAGGATCCCTTTGAGGAGAATGTGTTAGTCACTGCTGATCTTTCGTGTTCCAGTGATGGGGCAATTTTTCCATGTCAGGGTCCTCCTGGTCTAAAGAGAGTGGAGCAGGGACACGGTGCCTGGCAGCTCACAGACGCCTTCCGACACCCGCTCCCGTCCAGCAGCTGGGGATGGGGATGCGGGAGGCGTCCAGCATAGACAGTCTGCCACTGCCGCCCAGGACCAGAGTAACGTGTCTATGTCTTTAGGAAGCCTTTCACTCTGACTGGGCTGTGCAGGCCCCCTGGAAGCCCCATCAGAGATGGCCTAGTTAGCTAGCAGTTCTGGCTGGCTGCCAGGTAAGCAAAGGCTTCTAACAAGCTGTGGTCTCCACAGACTCACCTGAGACGCTAAACATCTTCGCTCCAAGGACATCTTCCCTGTCTATACCCAGGCCTGCACGCTCACTCCAGGCCCCTCCTCCCTCCACTCTCCTTCTCTTGCTTGGCACAGATTTGCAGGCCAAACTGGGAGATAAAGCATCAGATGTTCAATGTGCTAAACTTTATGACTGTTTTGAACAGAAATGTGAACTTGCCTGTGGGTGAACCTGGTGACCCAAACAGCGAAGCCAAGGCAGTTTTAAATCTTGAGCTTGGTCACTGTAATTGCCAAAGTTTATTTAGCCTGTATGTTGGTCCTGCATTTTGCACATTAAAGTCTCCCAATCTGCTAATAGGTACTATTATTTCTAGTGCCCATTTTACAGATGAGGAAGTTGAGGTCCTGACATGACAAATGTTGACCTGAGTTAAGAGCCTGCCTGTTTCATCACTGTGTTCTTCTGTGTAACCTCCAGAGTCTTCCACACTGAGACCAGTCACAATGCCTAAGGAAGTCAGCAGAGCCTGGTTCCCTGGGGGATGGACAGGGAGCAAGGCCTCTAGAGCAGGAGACTGGGGAAGAGGTGCCTTGGCCATGGTCTTCTTGACCTGTTGGATGAAAATGACCTGGTTTGGATCTGAAAAGATCCAACCTGACCAGATCCTGGTCTGAAAAGATCCCTGGTTTGGATCAGAGGTAGGATATATAGACCCAGTCCTTTGAGGCCTGACACCTGAGGAATGTCCAAGAGAGGGTGGCCCAATTTCTGTTCAAATCTGATGTAGGTTGGGGACAGGAAGAGCATTGGAGGGGATGGCAGGTGAAGCAGAGCAGAGACCCCCCCCCACTCTGATCCCTCAAAAGGGAAAAGCTCATGAATTGGTTAATTGCATTTAGGAGAAGCATCTTAACAGCGTCTTTCTCTTACCATTCTTCTGTATCTTCTTATCCCATTTCCACTCACTGCTACGTGACTTTGGGCAATTTCTATTCCTCAGCTTTTTCATCTGTTAAATGGAGATAATAACAGTCCCCAGAGCTCTGACAGTGTTAGCTAGGAGCAGAAGTAAACCTCTTTTGAGACCTGAATAACTAACAAGTTCTTTTTCCTCAGGAGATGCTGTGGTTAGATAAAAGAGCTTCTTGACTGTAAGACACATGAGAATATTCTATAGAGAAAAGCAGTAGCACCTTCTTCCCTAGCATATTGTCTGAACTGCTCTGACTGAGGTGAAAAACAATGATAAACATTGCTTGAGTACCTACTGGGCACTTTCAAGAGCATCACTTCATTCAGTCTTTACGTCAGCTCTCAAGGGTACTTCCTTTTCCAGAGGACGATGCCAGGGCTCAGAGGTTAAGCACTTTGCCCTTGATTTCATCCGAGCCTCCACCAGCGACAGAAGATGGACTGACTGTATGACCTTTGGAAAAACCTTGCAGCTCAAGGAGTCTCACCTGGGCTTGCTCGAGCCATCAGCCAAACGGAGATCAGAAAATCATCGTGCGAAGAGTTTCTCTTCTCTCGCAGTAATAAATTCTCCCGACATTAGCAGAAGCTGGGGGCCAGGCAGCTCAGGAAGCTGACTGACAGCTCTTGAGCAGAGCTGGCGGTGGACGGAGCAGGAATGGCATCTGAGTGCACGGCTGTGGGCAGGGTGATTGCTGGGCTCCCATGAGAACAGGCGGTCCGTGAGGCTTTGACTCACACTTTGTAAATTGGTTTCATGCATGGGCTATCAATAGGGGCCCGGCTAGATAATAGGATTTTCCAACACACTTCTTCCCCCCCTCTCCTCTGCAGCCGTCCAAATCTCCGTGCAGAGCACCTGGAGGGGATGTGATGTGCTTGGCAGGGCACGCCCAGTGTCAGGCTCCGCAGCTCTGGCCCAGGTGACGTGGATCTAAGAGGCCATGGTTCAGAGCAGCCTCAGAGAGAGGCTTGTGTGCTTCATAATCAGGGGTTGGAGGCAGCGTCTCAGGCAGCCCCTGCCTGGCAGGCTATGAATTTAGGCGCTGTCAGCCACACCTGTCCATTACGGGGGAGGAGGGTCCTCAAGAAGTGCCCACAGGCCACAGTGACTGCTCGTGGCTTGGCTGAATGGTTCCACCAGCCTTGACTGCCCACAGCCTTTCTCTGCCATGTATAGTCTGATCCCTGACTGATCAGAACCCAGAAACCCAAGCATCCCAAATGTAACCATTCCCTAGAGGCAGAGTCTGGGGAACGTGGATTATTGGGCATGTACTCTCAGGAGAGATGGGGTGTGGGAACAAAGCCAGGATGTGGTCTAGGCTGAGGCCAGCTTCAGCTTGGTTCTCCTGGGAGCCCAGGAGCATCGGGAAGTCAGACTCACTTTGCGGCAGGGGGTCTGGTGTTTTGTGCACTTATGTCAATCAGTGATTGACCGTTGGCTTAAAGCAAGGGGACTTGGGCTGGTGGCTGCCCTCTGGGGTCGTGTGAAGTCACATCGTGTCCAACTCTGCGACCCCATGGACTGTAGCCTGCCAGTCTCCTCTGTCCATGGGTTTCTCCAGGCAAGAATACTTGAGTGGGTTGCCATGCCCTCCTCCAGGTGGTCTTCCCAACCCAGGGATTAAATCCACATCTCTTGTATCTCCTGCAATGTCAGCAGGTACTTTACCACTAGCACCACCAGGGAAGCCTCCATCTAGGGTCAGGTGGCTTCTATTCAGCTGAGACTACTTCTCTAGAGAAGAGGGGTGGGAATGAGCTTTAGCGGCAAATAGTCACAGCAGCCGGGAGATGGGTGCACCGGACCAGCCATGGGGGATCTAGGCAGAGCACCAAGAGCATCACTGCACTGTCCCCATGGGGTACAGCCAGAACACAGCTCAGCCAGAGCCCCATCAGGAGCCAGCCTGGTGACTCTGATTTCTAGACAGCCAGAGGGCCGAGGAGCCAGACGGCACTGCCGTGAGCGATGTCTGCGACAGCCTAGCCATCACCGCTAACACTCAGACTCTGAAACTACAAAGGCACAGTTCATGCATCTGCCTTCTTATCTCTTTCCAGCAGGGACAGAGCTCTGCAGGTTCCATCAAGAGCTGGGGTTTCTCCCAGGCTTCCTGAATCCAGGGCCATCCCGGTCTGCACACAGGACACCTACCAGAGCTGCTCTGTGACGATCTGAAGCCTCCTCCCCTGGAGCCTTTAATATAAGTTTGCTGCTGAAACACAAATATCCGCCTCCGATACGGAAGAGAGATTAAATTAGGAACAATCTTAATTCTTTCTGGCAGAGGGAAGCGAGCAAGAGCTGTCAGTTCCCCAATGATGTATTGTTAAGGAAATCCAGGTTTAAAGGTATTTCATAAGTTTGCCTTTGCCTGCTAATAAAGAGAGTCAGCTAACGGAATCCGATCACCGGGTGAGATCGTAATGAGATAATATGGTGTACTCCACAGAGACCCAGCCGGCTCCTTGAAATTCCTCTGAGAGACTCTGAAGTGCCACATTGTGACGAGCAGGGGAGAGTAAGAGGGAAAGAGAGAAGGGAAAATGGGCATAATTAGCCGAGCAGATTAGGCGATTCAACAAAGATCATACAGTCTCAGCAGGCAGAGGAGCTGCGGTATTTATCAACACACCTCGCCTTTGCCTCTTGGTCTCCAGGCCTTTCTGTTTTCTCAGTGAGATAAACAAGCTCAGGGCCATCTTCCTGGAATATCCAGAGATTGAAAGCCTTATCGTGAGCAAATAAGCAGATTTTCCTGGGGTCCTCAGCAGCTGGCTGGCAGTGGGTCTCCCCCCAAGCCCACAGGTCTTGGGGAAAGGGACTGTGTTCAAAAGAAGCCTTGGCCCAGGACTGAGATAACTCTGGTGGGTACCCAGCTTCGGGGTCAGGGGTCCAGGCTGGTTACCAGATGTGTGCTGGGTACTCGGGTTGGGTAGGTTGCAGCGGGACTTAGGATCCACTTTGATGGTACTTGGCCCCTGCCCTGATTGTTTCAGGGCTGTGCTGGTTATTTGGGCTATGATCTGGTGAGGCCTTGGGATTCCCAGGTGGCGCTAGTGATAAAGAACCCACCTGCCCATGCGGGAGACATAAGAAATGCTGGTTCGATCCCTGGGTCAGGAAGATCCCCTGGAGGAGGGCATGGCAACCCACTCCAGTTTTCTTGCATGGAGGATCCCATGGACAAGAGGAGCCTGGTGGGCTATAGTCCACAAGGTCACAGAGAGTTGGACACGACTGAAGTGACTGAGCACACACACACACACACGTGCTGGGGAGGGCTCATTCTGTGCACGCATGCACCTGTATGAGAAACCTGTCTGGGTGCACACAGTCAACCTGTTTGGTAAACCAGAAAAGAAGACCCCACCACCACCACTCAAAGAAATATGATTCAGGGCTTAAAGCAATAAAAAACTTCAAAACTCCTATTTACTATTTAAGCCAGCTCAGCCCCTATACCCACTCTGCCCTCAGGCCCACTCACATAGGAATAGGCAGCTTTGGGGGCTTTGGAAAACTGATGAAAGTTATGTAAACTCTTTCCAGAAAAAGTACAGACATACCCACACGCACCCAAGTTGTAGTGCGGTTTCAAGGGGTCACAGATCTCAACCATGAACCCCAGATTTCAAAACTCTGAAGATGGGGTGGTATAGAGGCGATGGTCTGCTTTGTTAGCTTATCCTGGGTAGATCCCATGGAGACAGATGTTGCCTGGGCAGACGATCATCCAGAAATTGATCAGCCCCTGGAAACAGGAGGGCTCTGGAGCGGGCTTTAGTTTTTATTTCCTGTGCGCTTCTGGTTGTGTTTTCAGGCCTCTGGGTTTCTGAGAGAAAGGAAAGCGAGAGGCCGGCAGGGTAGGCCTTAGTGACCCCAAGAGAGGAGAGGCAGGAGAGAAGCCAGGATCCACAGGGAGCCTGCACAATTGCCTCCTGCCTTGTGGGATCTTTGTCACCCCTGCTCTGTGCCCCAGGTGTCCCAGCAGATGATCTCTTGGGGAGAAAGGGGATTTCCTGCTGGCTTTGGAAGGCAGCAGAGCAGGCTGGCTAGGGAGACTGATTGCCCTGCTACAGCCAGGGAGAGAGAACCCCAAGGGACAGAGCAGTGGTTGCCGCCCCAGGGAGGAAGAGAAGGAACTGAGGCCCCGGGGCTGTGAGGGAGGGACAGGAGCCACGTGAGTGCTGTTAGCAGAAGACGCTGGGCCAGGAAGGATTCTGAGATCAGGAGAAAACTCTTTTCTGCAGGACCCCCCACTTTTTTCTAGTCGCATCTGAGCACCCCTGACTTCCCCACACCCTCCCCTCACTGCCCCCAGTCCCCTCAGAATGCGTGATGGATGTTCTGTCAGGGAGGGAGGGTTCGATCTGGATTTCCAATCTCCTCGGGATGCACCACCGCCAAAATACAATACACAATTACAGGGACACGATACATCAGAGATCACTGAGGAAAGCAACCCCATCTGGACAGCAAAGCCAATGGTTGGTATCGAAATGTACGACTACAGTCAGCAGCCTCCCACAAGTAACAATCCAGCACGCGTTCTCAAGCCCTAGCCTCACCTTGTCTTCTGCTGACAGCACTCACATGGCTCCTGTGTCCGGGCTCTGCAGAAAGGCGGCAGGGCATCATGGCAGGGGCCCTGGATCAGAGGGGCCCAGCCCCGTTCACTCACTCATCTGCTGACTGGCATTGTTGGAGCATCCCTCACCTGCCAGGTGCTGTTCTAGGCTGTGGGGTGTAGCAGTGAACAGGATAGACCACCCAGGGAGTGGACAGTCTAAGGAGGACCCTGAGGTGTGGATTCCTGGTGGATACTGCTCTCCCCGCCACGTGAGCTCCCTAGCCACACCCTCTTGCAGAGCGATAGGGCAGATTCCTTCAAAATGATCCAGGGGGGCAGCTTCGGGGACCTCAGACCCTGCCCTCCCACCTCCCAAGACCTTGAGTTAAGAAGGCAGATGTCAGGATCCATCTTTCCCTCTTCCTATCTCCCGCGGTTCCAGGCCTGGCCCTGGCAGGGTTCTGTGAGTGCTCTAGAGTAAAGCGCGTCCCTTCTCTGTTCCTGGTTATTCTCAACTATGCATGCATGCCTGCGTGTTCAGTCACTTCAGTCATGTCCAACTCTCTGCAACCCTATGGATGATAGCCCAACAGGTTCCTCTGTCCATGGGATTCTCCAGGCAAGAATACTGGAGTGGGTTGCTATGCCCTCCTCCAGGGGATCTTTCCAATCCAGGGGCTGAACCCGAGTCTCCTACGTTTCCTGCATTGCAGGCAGATTCTTTACTGCTTAGCCACTGGGGAAGCCCATTCTCAACTATAGAATGAGGCTAATGACACCCGCTCCAGGCACATCGCAGGGATTTTATTAGGATTGTGGAACCCACAGAGGGTCCAGATAGAGAAGAGACCTCAGGAATCACTGAGCCAAAACCCTCTTTTCACAGAAGAAACTGAGGTTCCGTGTGGCACCTAGAAAGAGAGTATGAGAAAGCTCTTGGTGACTGGAAAGCTCTCTATAGATACCAAGAATTGTTATATTATTGCAGTTATTTTCCCTTGGGGCACACTGGCTGGTCTCTCATGACCTTAGCAGGGAGGGGAGGCATGAGTGAAGAGTCCTTCCCTGCAGGTCCCCGAGTCCTTCACTTGTCCTTAAAGACCTCACTGGCCCCGAGCCTCATGCGGCTCCCCCTGCCATGGCTGCCCAGCCCCACTAAGAGGAAGGAAGCTGTTTATTGCTTTCTTGCGTGATGGGGGAGGCTGGAGTTATAGACTAATTAAACCACAGACAGATTCCTCAGCAGTTGGCTGGGACCGTAAGTGCTGTTACAACAGTAAAAGGCCAGAGATGACAGATGGAGCTTTTTCAAGACTATGTCACCATCGCCCCCGAACATGGCTTCTACTCCACCCCTCGGCTTTGGGGCCATGCTCCATGGGGCGACTGCTCTGCGTTAGGGAAGTGTGTAGACAACTAGGGGAAAAGGCAAGAACAAAGAAGAACAAAACCAGCTCAGTCTAAACACAAAAGCAAGAAATAGCAAACTGACCCACACCATGGTCTCCTTGGAAGTATATAAATTGTCCAAGAAACTTCTCAGCGGAAGACTTGGAAAGTCCTTCCCAAAGTCTAACTGAGATCACCCGTGTGCCAAGACAGCAAAGGGATGGGGGAAAGGAAAACGATGACTGAGCCGCAGGACAGAAGCAGGGAGGTGGGGAAGTGATGAACAAGGACCGCGCTGCGGCAGATCCTGAGCTCTAGATGGGTGTTCCTCTTTGTGCGCCAGTCAACAGAGAGGATTACACCTTTGTCCTCCCTCCCTCCCACCTCTTCCAGGAAGTTGAGTTAGATGAGATATAGCCAAAATCTGGACTTAATTTTGGTTTCCATGCTACCCACAATCAATGAGGGGGAAGGAGGAGGAAGGCAAATTAATGATCTCATGATTTAAAATTACCTGTAGGGAAAGAGTGCATCTGGTTGTGGAGTCTGCCAAGTTGCCTTTGAGTCCCCTCCTCCCTGCCTCTTGAACAGTTCATTTAACCTTCTCTGGGCCTTTGGTTCCTCCACTGTAGTAAATACAACTAAATATTCCTGCCTTATGGGATGCTATGAAGTTCAAGAGGGATCATGCATTTAATACCCCCTGGTGCTTGCCAGAATGAATTGTGATTATTCAGCCATTCATCAGAAGACATGGGCTCCAAGAGGAGTTGGATCCTTCACTAACTGGAAGAAGAAATCTCCACTTTCTTTGACAATGAATTCTCCACAGCCTTTAGACTCAGAAAGTTCACCCTAAAGTCTAGCTTGACTTCCACCTGATGCAGCTATATATATAATATATGTTTGTCGCTCAGTCTTGTCTAACTCTTTGTGACCCCAAGGACTGTAGCCCGCCAGGCTCCTCTGTCCATGGAATTCTCCAGGCAAGAATCCTAGAGTGGGTTGCCATTTCCTTCTCTAGGGGATCTTTCCAACCCAGGGATCAAACCCAGGTTTCCTGCACTGCAGGAAGATTCTTTACCATCTGAGTCACCAGGGTCCCCAAAAGTACAGGTCCAGAAGAAGTCACTGTGAGCTGGAAGAACTGGTGTTCAAGGGAGGCTTGGCTCCCACCTCCCTCCAACTGGGAAGACACTGTAAATCCATCCAGCCTGTTTATCTCTCCTTCCCGCAGCCCATGATCCTCAAAACTCTACAAGGTCACTTGGCCCAGCTGGAGTCCCAGCTCAGGCACTGACGTGATGCAGTCTGACAGCCCTGTCTCCTGCTGCCAGGCCAGGGCCTAGACAGAGGCTGCCGGGCTGCTGCTGGGACAGGGCGGGCGGGAGGGCAGCTGTGTGTCACCTGGTCACAGACTGGGGGAAGCGGGGACCGAGGCACTGCAAAGTGCTATCAGACAGAAAAGCTGAAGAGCAAGTTGTGGGATGCCTCCTCCCCTCTCCCTGTCCCCACCTGCCACCTTCACCCCCTTCCCACCCCATGCACTGCAGGCTCTGAGACCAGCTAGAGTCTGGGAGCCCCCATCACTCAGGTTTCTGAGTTCAGGACATGGGTGGGGAGGAAGAGGGGACCTGAAACCCTCTCACCCTGCCCTGAGCTGCAGCCGTCCCTCCTCCTCATGGCTTCATCACCCTGCAAAGCTCAGCATCTCACCACTGAGACCCCACCTCCCACATATGTCTTTCAACAGCCCCTTCAGGGCCCCGAAAAGAGAGGGACCGATATGTGAGAAGACCCTGCTTTGTCCCAAGGACTGTGTCAGGCACTTGTGTGCTACCTCCTTGAAATCTTCAAGCCATAAAGTCAGTTGGGAACCCCCGGGAAGGGGAAGGGCGGAGGGGAAGGGGCAAAGACATACCTAATCTCCAGACTATAGAAAGATTGGGAGCTGTTTACAGAGGTGTGGGCACAGTTTAAGGAAACTAACCGCAGTTGGCGCACTGTCCTTAGACTAGCCACAGCAGGGTCTCTGCCCTTCCCTGGGTCTGAAGGGACAAGGGCAGAAGCCGGTAGTTACTGGCGCAGAGAGGGAGTCACGTTCAGAGGAGGGGTAGGGGACCACCTGATAGGAGCTGTGGCTCTTGATGGAGGAACACGGCCAGCTGAGGGGGATGCTGCAGAAAAGGAGTCAGGGGACTCAATCCCAGGCTCACTACTCTCCTGACTTCTAATATCCTGCTGGTGCTGCCCACTGGCCCAGACGGACCAGGGGCCAGAGAGCAAGGAAGTTGTGGATGCTGTACATGTCGGGGCGGAGCAGGTGGGGAAGGGTGGAGAGCGGACCTGGAGACGCAAAGAGCAGGTGGTTAGCACACATGAGATAGGAATGATCCTTGTTTACAGGGAGCCAGAGTCAAGAGCCAATCATAGAGGCAGATCCCACACCCGTGTTCTCCATAATTTCTTCTGTCTAATGTCCTCTCTCCAAGAAGTAGGACAGGAGGTAAGGACAGACTGGTGGCAGAATCTTCTCATCTCACCTGATCTGAGCTTCCAGCTCCTGACAGCTCCCCAACCCCTGATGCTCTGATAGTCTCTCAGGTCTGCAGAAGGTACAGAATCTAACTCAACTCGACCCTCAACTGGCTTCTGACCTTGAGAAATCCCTTAGGCTCTCCAGGCTTCAGTTTTTGCATCTGTGCAAAAAAAGAAAGAGAGTATAATTCTGTCCCTGTTTCTGTTACAAATATTTTGAAAGGATGTAAGTGGGATATACGTGTAAAATTCTTTGGCATTAAAGTCAAGCCACAAATGCAGAAGAAAAATTATTTTTTAATTTAATAAATGTTTATGAGACAAATTAATACCTGCAGGCATTGTTCCTCATGCTGAGGGTATAACAGCAAAAAACAGGCAAGTGTCTGCCTTCCTGGGGGAGGAAAACAATGAACAAGTACATGAGTACACAGTATGTTAAACGCCTTAAGGGGGAAAGGAAGCAGGGTGGGCATGTGGGGAGGGCTGGGAGAGAGGGTTGCTATTGTAGGCAGGGTGGTTTCAGAAGACTTTGGGAGAAGTCATTTGAACAAAAATTTGAAGGAAGTAAGGAAGAAAGACTTATGGAGATGCAGGGTGAGGAAACAGCAGATGCAAAGGCCCTAAGGCTGAAGAACATCGGGCACATCTGAGAAAAAGCCTGGAGGCCAGCATGGATAGAAACAAGTGATTGAGATGAAGGGGTTAGGGGCCACATTGCTGTGTTAATAAACTGAAGGAGAGTAAGAGTGGAAGCAGGCAGAACTGGTAGAGGCTATTGCAGTCATCCCTGATGCTGGGAAAGATTGACGGCAGAAGGAGAAGGGGGCAACAGAGGATGAGATGGTTGGATGGTGTCACTGACTCAATGGACATGAGTTTGAGCAAACTCCAGGAGACAGTGAAGGACAGAGAAGCCTGGTGTGCGGCAGTCCATGGGGTTGCAAATAGCTGGACACAATTTTCTGACTGAACAACAACAAGATAAGAGATGATAGCTTGGACTAGTGGGAGGCACAGTAAGTCCCTCCTATATATGAATGAGTTCTGTTCCAGGAATGCTTTTCTCTGGTCCAGTTTGTTCATAAGTCCAACAGAGTTAGCCTAGGTACCCAACTAACACAGTCAGCTATATAGTACTATAATGCAATAGGTTTATAATATTTTTCACACAAATAATGCATAAATAAGCACAAAAAATAAATAAAACATTTTTAATCTTATAGTACAACACCTTGAAAAGACAGCAGTACAGCACAACAGCTGGCATACAGGGGCTGGCATCGAGTGAGCAGGCGAGAAGAGTTATAGACTAGAGGAGGGAGAGGAGGTGGGAGACGGTAGAGCTGAACCTTTGTCAGCAGTAGGAGACGGAGGGCAAACTGCAATTTCATTCATGCCTGACTTTGAGGGCACAGGTTCTGGTTCCTTGCTGGATTCAATTCTATCTACCTTCTTGCACAAGCTATCCAGTGATGTCTGGGTAGTGGCTCTTTTTTTCTTATCATAGATGACATGGTGGCGCTGAATTGCATTCTGAATGGCTGCTGCAACCTCCGTGTGCTGTTCTATGCTCACGTCCTGGGCCTCAAAAACTAACGGTGCCTCTTCGTATACAGAAAATCCCCTTGCCATTTACCTGCATCATGGATCTCTGATTCTTAGTTACTTCTTCTTCTTTTTGTCTCTCTTCATCCATTCTCTGGGTCTCCAATTCCATTGTTATTGCTTGGTGCTTCTAAGCAGTACGAGCTACGTTATTACTGCTTTTACAGTTGCTTCCAGACATCCTGGGTTTGAAATAAAGATACTGTACTACTGTCTTCTATACAGTGTTGTACAGTAAAGTGCACAAAACACAACCATTTGTACAAGATGCACCCACCTGACAATGTACCCCAGGCACATGGACTAACTTAAGTGGTTGGACATGCGAACACACATTCATAACTTTGAAATTTCCCAATTTGAAGGTTCATATGTAGGGGACTTACTGTAATGGGAGTGGTCAGATACCAGCAAAACCAGAGGATTGTTCACGGGTTGGATGTGAATTATGAAAGACAAAGAGAAATTAAGATTGATCCCAAAGTTTTTGGCCTAAGCAGCTAGACAATGGTGTTGCCATTTGCAGAGCTGGAAAAATTGTGGGTGGAACAGCTTTAAGGGGAAATTTTGCTCTGGACTTGTTAAGTAGATCTGAATGTTAGCTATATGGAGCTGGAATCAGGGCAGGACTGGGCTAAAGTTATACATCCGGGAACTGTCAACACATAGATGGTGTTAAACCTACAGGTCTGGGAGAGACCACCCCAAAGTGAGTCTGAGGCCCAAGGCCAGAGCCCTCAAGCCAGGTCAGAGGCCAAAAAGGAGAGCTTGAGAGGCAACAGTCAGTGAGGGAGAGGAAGAACCAGGCAAGGAGCACACAAACCAACAAAATAATCCTCAAAGGCTCATCTTACTTTTGAATTTTGCTGCCCCAAATCAAAATAAAGTATTAGCCAATAAAACTGAGCAATGATTGAAAGATTATTCCCTTGTGACCAGCCTGAGTTCATCCCAGTCATACAGGCCAATTCAACATTAGAAAATGTGTTAACATAGTTCACTGTGTAATAAAGGAAGATTCTATGCGGCTATCCCGTTACATACCACAAAAACCATTTGATAAATCCTACATATTTTCATCATTAAAAAAAAAAGCCTCAATAAGTAGGAAGAAAATTACACTTCCTTAATTCCATTACTTCTAAAGAATGTTTAAAAATGTCACCTTTCTGTCTGGAAAGAATATATGGATGTCTGTCCTGTTCAACATATTTCTGGAGGTATTGGTTGCTGCCTTAAGTGAAGAAAAAGAAGAATGGAGGATGAATAGAAGAAGGATGAAAAAGAAAAATATTATTTTCAAAGGATATGATCATCTACCTAGGAAATTCAAAAGAATGACATGACAGTAAGATTTCAGCACATTGGTAAAGTATCAGAACAACAACCAAAAAATTCAAGCTTCCATCCATGCTACCAATTTTTTTAAAAAAGATATCCAAAATAGGAAAAAAAACAATAAGAAGAAATTTCTCTAAGTTTCCAAGGAATGGACCCAGCTAAGATATGAACAAAACTGTTATGCAATAACTGTGAAACTCAACTGAGTATTGCAGAAGAAGATCTAAATAAATGGAGAGACATCTAATGTTCCTGGATGTGAAGTCTCAGCATCGTGAAGATGTCCATTCTCCCCAAATACAAAGCAACTCCTGTCAAAATCCCAACAGAATTTTATGGAACTTGATCAACATAATTTAAATTCACCCACAAGAGAAAAAGAATAAGAATAGCCATGCAATTGTTGAAAGAGAAGTATGCTGAATAGGATCTACCCTATTAGCATAAAATACATAATAATGACCTAAGCTATAGTCATTAAAACAGCAAGATGTGAGCCTAAGAATGGACAGGTAATAAACAGATCATGTAGGTGCAAGAGTAAATGATGACAGCATCTCTGATTAATGATCTGGGATGGACTGCTCATCCATGACTTCACAAGTTAAGGTAGCACTGGTACAGCTGCTTGTTGTATCAGTTTGAGGTACTCCCTGCTGCTCATGACAGAGAACTTGAAATAACCAAGCTTCAATAATAAGGAAATGGATTGCTGGCATAAGGAAGTCCAGAGGTAGATAAGGCAATAGCGAGGCCTCAAGATTGGCCAAACCCAGGGGCCCTGACTCTGTTCTCTAGGCTTCCTTTATGGCTGTGGCCCTTTCCCCATGTTGCCCTCATCCTCGGGCTGACTTCTCTCACGGTGCCAAAGAGCCCGACAAGCTCCTGAATCCATAGCCACAAATCATGATGTCCAAAGGAAGAAAGGGATTCTTATTTTCTTCCAGTGCAGACTTTGAGAAGTGAGCAAACTATTTTCCCCAGATGCACTCAGTAAATTTCCCCTCATCTTAACTGGGTTTTATGTTCATCCTGAACTAATCATTATGACCAACATTATGCCATGCTCAGATGATTAGGCTAGGTGTTCACCTGATGCGAAGAGCTGACTCACTGGAAAGACCCAGATGCTGGCAAAGATTGAAGGCTAAAGGAGAAAGGGATGAGATGGTTAGACAGCATCACTGACTCAACAGACATGAATTTGAGCAAACTCTGGGAGATAGTGGAAGACAGAGGAGCCTGGCTACTGCAGTCTGTGTGTCTGGAAAGAGTTGGACACAACTTATCAACTGAACAATAACAATGGGATTATTCTTAAACCAATGAAGCCTGGACCCAAAGCCCAGGCAATAATTGTGATGGGCTGGATGCCTACAAGAAAATCTAGGGAAAGTGGAAATAAACACTAGGTGGGCCACTAGTAATGGCCAGCAAAGCTATCCATTGGAAAAAAATTAACTTAAAACCAACTTCCTACAATAACAAAATATATTTCAAATTGACTAAAGAGCTTCAAAAGTGATGGGACTGCTATAAAAATATCGGAAGAAAATATACTATAACCTTGGAGTAGGGACAACCTTATCAGAGAAATACAGTAAAACAAAAACTATTTTTAAAAATGATAAGCTGACTTTGTCAAAACTAATTGTTTCTGTCTGATGAAAAAACTCATAAAGAAAAGTTAAAAGGTAATTGACAGGCTGGGTGAGATAGGTGAAACATACATAACAGATATGAATTAATATCCAGGATATGTAAAGAGCTTCCACAAAAATGATAAGACTGAGCAAAAAATAAGAACAAGTAATTCAAAGAAGAGGCAAGGTAAATAAGCAGTGAACATATGAAAAGTGTTTACAGAAATCGGGGAAATTTGAATCAAATCAAATGAAATATTTTATTTTGGAAAAAAGTATAATATTGATAATATCTAGCATTCAAGCGGGTACAGGGAAATGAGAACTCTGCTACACCACTGTTGGGGAGTGTAAACTGAAAAAGAATAAATTTATTCAAATTAAATACATGCACTTGCCTTTCTCTTATGAATTTTACTTCTAGGTATCTCTCCTAGAGAATTATTCATTTATGAATACAGGAAAACATGGACAAAGATGCCCTTTATCATGTTTCTAATAGTGAAAAAGTGTATCTCCAATGTCCAAGATGGGAAAATAAGGGTATATGCATACATACATATATGTTTGTATATATGCATACTATACATACATTATATATTTTATATATACATACATATTATGTATACACATTTTGTATACATATATATATATATATATACATGCATGTGTGACTGCTCAGTCATGTCCGACTCTTTGCAATCCCATGGACTGTAGCCCACCAGGCTCCTCTATCTATGGAATTTTCCAGGGAAGAATACTGGAGTAGGTTGCCTTTTCCTACTCTAGGGGATCTTCCTGACCCAGGGATCTAACTCACGTTTCCCGCATCTCCTGCATTGCACGCAGATTCTTTACCACTGTACCACCTGGGAAGCTATATATACATATATGCCCATTATATATATAAGTATATATATATAATGTATCCCTATATATATGCATCCTCAATACAATATTTTTTCACAAAAAATGAAGTAGTTCTGTAGGTAGTGAAATTGAAATCTCTCCAAATCATATTATTAAGTGTAAAGAGCAAGTTGCAAGCCATAGGACCACATTTTACCACTTATGTGGTAATCAAAAGGTCCAGTAATTTCCTATTCGTTGTGTAGATGTAAAACGCCCAGGAGGAGGTCTATAAGGACACACACCAATTCCCTGGTTACCACCAAGAAAGGACTGGGAATCGGGGTTAGGGAAGGACACTTAGGATTGATTCATGCTCCATGGGTCTCTTTTTTTAACGTTTACTTATTTATTTGGCTGTGTTGGGTCTTTGGCTGCATGCAGGGTCTCCAGTGCGTCATGCGGGATCTTTTGATGTGGCCCTGGACTCTCTAGCTGTGGTGTGCTGGCTCCGTAGTTGTGGCACACAGGCTTGGTTGCTGCACATGTGTGGGATCTTAGTTCTGTGACTAGGGATCGAGCCATGTCCCCTGCATTGCAAGGCAGATTCTTTACCACTGGACCAGCAGGGAAGTCCTGCATGGATCTTTTATTTTTTTAATTAATTAATTTATCTTAATTGGAGGATAATTTAAATGCAACTATATATCACTTGTACAATTAAAAATAAATTGAAAAATTTAATTTGTCCTTTCATGCATTTGCTGAGAGCAGGTTATATGCACACCCTGGCTGACCCACCGTTATTCTCCTGCTCAGATGAAGGAAGAACCAGCTTCCAGCTCCTCTCTGCTGGGGTCCCAGGGAACTCAGGGGGAAGGCTCTAAACTTCCAGAAGCCTATAATGGCCAGGCATGATTTGATTGCAAATTGCACAGACTTTGAAGCCAGAAGACCTCAAAGTCTGAGTTTGTGCCTTTCCTCCTTGTTAGTTACGCAATTGAGGCTCTGTACCTTGGTGTTTCATCTGTAAAGAGGTCTGACAAATAAAAATACCTCCTTCGTAGGGCTCCTGGGAGGGCAGAATGGACTTGAAAACTAACAAGCATTAAAAAATTTTTAAGTGTGAAAATGCTAATCTAACTCCAGGTTTAGGGGGTTGTTCTTCTCAAATACCTACCGTGCTCCCCTCTGGAAGTGCTCCCCTCTGTAAGCAGGAGGAGCAGAGCTGGAACTTAGTTGCCTGCCCCAGCCTCTTCTCTTCCCTTCTCACGCTCTGTTTGTGCTCACCAGAGCTGTGCTCTGGGGCACAGAGAGCCCCGGTAAATCCCTTTGGGTAATTTAGATCTCTCCAAGTCCCCATTCACACACCTGTTAGCAAATAGCAAAGGCTTCCTTGTCTCTGGGCAGCAGCAGTCTCCTGGGGCTGAGTTGGTCCTTCCCCCCTCCATCTTTGGTAGCATGGGATCAGCGGCTTCCTAGAAGCCAGCTGTGAAATGTCTTCTAAATGAAACCAAGAAGAATAGATGTTGTTTAGGGAAGAGGCAGCACTCCCCACTCCTTCTTGGGCCCAGGACAGCATTCACACCAGCTCCTGTAGGGAGCAAACTGCCCAGATGCCCCTTCCTCCATCCCCAGGTCCTGCTTCCAGAGGGAGGCAGAGAGGGAAGGGGGAGGAAAACTGCTCCTGGCTTTTCCCCATCTATTGGCCGGCCAGGTCACTGTCCCCGGTCTCTGGAGATCCAGCTGGTGATGGAGACTGGAGGCAGGGAAGCAATATCCTGCCCAAACGGCCCTCTGCTGCTCTCCACTCCATTTATTAGCCTGTCGCTCTCCACTGAAAAACTCGTCAATCACCGTGAGCCTCCAGCTCTTCTCCATCTCTGCCTGAGACCAAGGAAAACAGGAGACCAGAGACTACTGAACACAGGGCCCCTCCACCTTCTGCATCTCCCCGCCTCTGTCAGCTCCCCAAGACACACATAAAGCAAACAGCCAACAGTGCGTGCAAAAAAGCACGCACACATCCCCGGACTCACCTGCAGAGTAAGATGCTCCAAAATCCTGAACAGGACTGGTCAGGAAGGCATCTGAATCCCTCCCTGTTGTTGTGAGTATGTGCTCAGTCGCTCAGTCATGTCCAACTCTTCGCGGCCCCTCAGACTGTAGCACTCCTCTGTCCTTGGGATTCTTCTCTGTAGGCTCCTCTGTCCATGGGATTCTTCTCTGTAGGCTCCTCTGTCCATGGGATTTTCCAGTCAAGAATACTGGAGGGGGACTGCCATTTCCTTCTCCAGGTGATCTTCCCAACCCAGGGATTGAACCTGCATCTCTTGCATCTCCTGAATTGGCAGGTGGATTCTTTACCACTGTGCCACCTGGGAAGCCCTCCCTACCTTCATTCTAAAGACATCCAAGAAAATAGATTCTATCACCTTTCGTCATCTTTTCAGTCCTGGCTCAAGCATCACAGCCTCTATGAAGCCCACCAGAGCCCTCATCTCCTTCCTCATAGTGTTTCTTCCCTCACGCCTCCCATTGTACCGGGAAGGCATCTGTTCTAGAACTTACTTCATAATATTTCATTTTATGTCACATACCTATCTCCCTTACCACCCTGGGCCATTTGTATCTAAAACCTCTACACTTACACAATATTGGTACATACTAGATGCTCATTGATGGGGGATGGATGGATGGATGGAGGGAGGGAGGGAGGGAAGGAAGGAAAACCTCACTAGTTCATCCTTCCCAGGTTCTTAGAAGTAATAATCTCACTTCCTCAATATTCATAACTCTGTTGGTCTATATATTTATGTGTAATCGAGTATCTTCATATCTTATGAAGCTTGACAGGCCAGTGCTTTTCTCCTTTTAATGAAGCTCAATTCTCTTTGAGGGTAGAAAGAAAACAGAACTTCAGAAAAATGTGCAAAAGCCTAGTTTTCTCCCTAGGAAGCTTGCAGACACTCTTGAAGAACCCACCTGGACTCACTTGGGCATCCTAGGTTCAGAATCCTGTCTTGCTGGTCTGGATAGAGACCAGGATTTTGCCCTGGCATACAAGGCCCTGGGTTCATGACAGTGGTGGTAAATGGGTGGGCATATGTCTTGCGTTGACTCTCATGGACTTTGGCCATTTCTGAGGATTTTTCACTTCATTTTTGTCCAAAACATACACAAAGCAAGTGGATATGTGCCCCAAAATTTTATGCTGAGAATAAGTCCCTGTTTGGGGCTAAGCTATTCTGTCTTGAAAACAGTGTGTTCCATGGAACTTAGGGCTCTCTGGAGAGCGCCCCCTGTAGGAAGGCCAGAGCCAGTACCTGTCTTGAACCCCAGCAGGAGCGGCAGGAGCGCCATGTCCTCCCTTTGCCTCAGCGAGTTCTCTCCTCAGACTTAGTGAATTCTGTGCTGGAGTCTGAGGGTCTCCTTGGCTGAATCCACCAGCACAGCCTGCAGCCCGAGGCCTTGTAGGGGGAGCAGGCGGGGCTCAGCCCTTCTCAGCAGCAGAAAAGCAATGAGGTTGAACTTTATATTTATTGATCACAGCTTCTCTGGACCTTTACTATCATTTAACTCTCACTTCTAACCAAATCCCCTTTATCTCTTTTTTGCCAACCTCACTGCCCCAAATCGTTTATTTTTTTTCCCCTCACACCGTAAACAGATTTCCATTTGAGTGCACAGCCAGCCTGCTGCCAGAGCCCTTTCTGTGTTTATTTTTCTCCCCTCTCCAAAAGCAGCCTCATCGTGGAGGAGAATTAAAAGAAAGTGTGGCTCGGAAGGGGTTAAGCTAAACCAGTAAATAAATATTGCAAGTTCTCACTTTCTGGAACAAATTCAAGAGGTGAGCCATATGTCTAACCTGAAACTGTGCTTAATTTAGGGATAATTTTTCTTGGTGTTCGAACCAGTTGTGGGTCTCCTCATATGCAAATGAAAAGGCAATCGTGTGTCTGGATTGTCTGGGAATTCTGGACATTTAAAATAAAATGAAAAAAATGAACATTAAATATAAAATAAATAATAAATAAAAGAAGAAAGCCACAGCTCAGAGGCTAATCTTCCAAAGAGTCTTTCCTCACTCTTCTTTGGCCCTACTTCATGCTGGGAGGGGACCCCAGGCAAAGAATCCTATAAAGAAACAGCCTAAATGAATGTACTCTCTCTCCCTCTAAACCCCCTTGGTGTCTGGCTTATCTTCTAATGAGGATAAAAATGTGCTGTGTCTTGATTAGGAGGAAATCTGAAGGCCTTCTTCCCTCTCTTGCTGAACTCTGAGTTAGGCCAGATAAGGCAGACCGTTTGGTGAATGAAGGCTGGAATTTCTTCAGGAGTTGCTGCAAACTTCTGCTTCCTCGGGATGGTGTGTTTCTAGGCTTCCCCGGAGCACATGGGCAGAACACAGTATAACCCGTGCACTGGTGCAGCTGGACTTGACAGGGTGCAAGCAAAAAGCAGTTTCAATCTTTTTTTTTATTCTGCTACAGTGCCTTCAAGTGTATTCTTTCCTGGGCATTGGAGAACCTCTCAGAAAAACCTCTTAGTTTGGGAGGTAACATTCAGATTTTCTTTTTAAGTCCATATCAATCTAATATTAGAACCTCCAATTCTTATCCCATTGAAGACTTCCATCTCCCAGCTTGGACCTGCTCCAGTGGGAACCTTGAGGAGTTGGGGTGCAGGGATGGTCAGTTTTGTCACTATGTTCTCACCCTATCTCCTCCTCTATTCATTGATGATGCTTGGATCCCTACCTCCACCCTAAGTTCAGATAGGGTAGAGATGGGAGGAGAAAGGAAGGCCAGGGAGGTCTCACTTGACTTGTAGGCTGGTGGCAGATTCCAAATGCCAAGTCTTCCTCTTGGCAAGTCATATGGTAAAGAGTCTGCCTACAATGCAGGAGACCCAGGTTCTATTCCTGGGTCAGGAAGGTCCTCTGGAGAAGGAAATGACTACCCTCTCCAGTATTCTTGCCTGGAGAATTCCATGGACAGAGGAGCCTGGCAGGCTACAGTCCATGGGGTCACAAAGAGTTAGACAAGACTGAGCGACAAACATATATTATATATATAGCTGCACCAGCTGGAAGTCAAGCTAGACTTTAGGGTGAACTTTCTGAGTCTAAAGGCTCTTTGCCCAGCTCCTCAGGCCACCAGCCGCAGCCTCTTACCTTTAGACCTTCTCAGGTCTCAGTCCAACCCTTGCATGGCTCTCATCCAGTTCTTTCATTTGGTCAGTGAGGGAAGCAGCCCCCTTCCCTTTCCCATGAAAGGAGGTGGGACACAGCCCAGTGACAGCTCACTCCAGAGAAAGCCTCCTAGCACTCTCAACCTCTCCACCTTTTTATACCCTTGAAGTGGATGAGAAGGTAAGGGTTACACGGCTGATTTCACACCCCTTTATCCCAGGGGATGGGTGGGCAGAGAGGCAGGCAGAGCCCTCAGCTTTGGAGCTCAACCACACCCTTCTCCACAGGGGAACTCGGCCAGCTTCACGTTCATCCCAAGTGTGAGACAGCCAAATGTCTCCTGATCACTCATTCATTCATCCACAAACATTCTTTGAGCACTTAACTAGGACTACCATAACAAAATACTGTAGACTGGGTCGCTGACACAGTAGAAATTCATTTCTCACAGTTTTCGAGGCTGATAAGCCCAAGATCAAGGTGCCAGCAAGGTAGGTTTATTTCTGAGGCTTCTGCTCTTGATTTATTGTCTGCAGCCATCTTGCTGTGTGCTTACCTGTGGGCAGAGGTGGGAGGAGTAGGGGAGGAAGGTGCAGAATTCCATCATGAGGGTCCCATCCTCAAGAGCTCATCTAACTCTAATTATCTCCCAAAGACTTCATGTCCAAATAGCATGCCACTTGGGGGGGGGGTAGGTCTTCAACATATGAATTTGGGGTCATAAACAGTTCATTGCAAGTACCCGCTGAGCATCCAGATGCTGTGCTGGGCGCTAAGAATGAGAGCATCCACCTAGCATGAGGCTTGTCTTCTCTTCCTCCCAGTTTTGGAGGGAAGACTAATGTGTAGATAAAGAATTGCACATCAGTGTGAGAGGCACCGAGTGAGAGCCCAGAGAAGGGATTGGTGGAAGGAGGTGCCAGCAAGCCCGAATCCCCAGGAAGGGCTGCAAGGAGGTGGGAGACCCCAGGAACCAGACATCATGGCTGAGTGTCTGACAGGCTTACCAAAACCATTCACCTCCTCATAGTGGGCTGTGGGGGGGGGGGCGCCTTGAATGCTTGCTTGTTGGTCGCAACATGTGCCCAGGCACATAAACATTCTGATACAAAACAAGGATGACCTTTAACCAATGCTGTTTGACAACCTGCCATCTGCCTGGACTAGGCCAGGGAGGTTTTCATTCTTAAGAACGGGAATGAAGAAGCTTACAGCTATTCTGTAGATAAATAAACTGAGGTTGAGATACAGAAGTGGGTCTCTGAATCCAGGAAGCAAACACACTTCCAGCCCAAAAGAAGGCAGCATGCTTTGGGAGGGGAACAAATCCCCAACCTTTAGCTCCCAGCACCTGGGGGGCTTGTTTCCACCCACTCCCATCTTACTTTTTCCTCGAAATGCCACAAAGGCAAGTTTTTCTAACTCCAGATTCTTTGCATTTTGTTTAGAGACAAAGATAAAAATGTGTTCATTATCCCATCTGCGGCCGCTCAAATGAGAGAAAAGTGCTTCTGTATTAGGGCGACGCAATCCTCCCAAACCTTTTTACTTCTATTAAAAAAGCATGAAGGCAATTTACCAGGATGCGCCTGTCACAGTTTGAAAAGCAGAAAGGCCTTTTTATCTTCCGATTTATTTACAGGTGCAGCCTGGTGACAGAGGCAAGTATTTTTCCTGCGAGGTGACTTGGAGGGGCCGTGGTAGACAAAGCAACCATCAGATGCTTCCTAGTCCCTGAATACCAGCACGGCGCTGCCACCATCAGATCGTCCTGCAGCAGGTCCCAGGCTGCCGAGGTCACCAGCAGATATCACTTCTTCACTTGCTTTCACTCGCCCCATGCACACCCCACAGGAGCCAGCTGGGTCTCTGCCGGCTTAGCTTCCACTCCAGGTGTGCAGGGAAGAACACAGTGGGGGTGGGCGGTTCCTCCTAGGAAATGGGCTGAGCAGGTTGAAGGGGAGAACTCCAGCAGGATTTTCTGTTTTCAAGAATCTACCAGGTGACTTTCCTGGCAGTCCAGCAATTAAGAATCTGCCCACTAATGCAAGGGACACTGGTTTGATTGCTGGTCATGGAAAATTCAATATGCTGAGGGGCAACTAAGCCCGTGCGCTATAACTACTAAAGCCCACATGCCCTAGAGCCTTCAAGCCACAACAAGAGAGGCCACTGCGATGAAAAACCCATGCACTGCTTTTGCAACTAGAGAGCAGCTCCCTCTCACTGCAACTAGAAAATCCCATGTGCAGCAACAAAGACCCAGCACAGCCATAAATAAATAAACAAAAAATATAAAAAAACAAAAAACCAGTGGGAACTCTACTCAATGTTATGTGGCAGCCTGGATGGGAGAGGAGTTTGGGGAGAATGGATACATGTGTGTGTATGACCAAATCCCTTTGCTGTACACCTGAAGCTATCACAACATTGTTAATCAGCTAAATTCCAATATGAAATAAAAAGTTAAAAAAAAAAAGAATCTGTTAGGTACAAAACAGGATCACTCTGACACCATCACATTTTCTGGAAATTTCAACGGTAGAACATTAATATCTCTGGGGTGGTTTCCATGTGGTCTTCACTGGAGATATCTTTTGACGTTTTCACGGAAACTCTCTCCAGGGAGTCCTCCAGTCATTCTTTCAATCTTTTTCACTGTTGACACTGAAAGCACAAAAAGGGAAGAATATGCCCCCAGGTGCGGGTAATGGCGCTCAGTGCCTGCTTGGTCATACCAGGCCACCAGCAAATCAGGCATCAGATTTGGTCACCAAAGACATTTTCTCCCACAGTCAACACCATTTATTGACTTCTTTCAGCAGTCAGGCTCATTATTCAGGAAGATACAAGTGCAGACGAGATGCAATCCTGCTGACAGTGTGGTGGAGGAAAAGGCAAGAAAGGAAATCATCAAAACATGAGGCAGGGCAAATTAAGAAGTAAGTGGAGGTGTCTGCAATGTGTTGTAGGAACACAGAGAAAGAATGAATTAACTCTGAGTTGGGACTCAGGGGAGGCAGAATTTCTGTGGAAGGCAGCGTTTTCACTGGTCTCAAGGAATGGAGGGTTTATAGAGGAAGCCTGGGGGTGGGGGCGAGCGGTGGGTGCAGCGGCAGCACAGAGTGTTCATCTGCCCTGTTCTGGCTCAGCCAGGGCATAGTGGCACCTCCCACTAAGGGCTCCCAGCAGCCACCGGGGCTTCATTCACTCTGGTCTTTGTTGCCATGGAGCCAGCATCTGGTCCCAGTGACCTGGCCGGTTGCCCTGAGCATTGCTGCAGCAACACCTGCACTCCCAAAGGAGCTCCATGTGTGGGGAGCTACAGCTGGGTCGGGACCTTCCGGCTGAAATCAACACCCAAAGAGCAGGGCTGGGAGTAGATTTTGTGCTTCGGACTTTTCCCTGAGAAGCACCGAGGGGAGCATTGGGATTCTCGTAACTCACTATACTTGAGTGTTAGTTGCTCAGTTGTGTCCGACTCTTTGTGACCCCATGGACTGCAGCCCACCAGGCTCCTCTGGCCATGGCATTTCCCAGGCAAGAATATTGGAGTGAGTTGCCATTTCCTTCTCCAGGGAGGGCCAGTGGCAATTTTGGATTTTTCCCTAAAGGACCTTGTTGTCCATACCCCTTGGTGTGACTTCACAGCCCTTCAGAATCCGGTGCGTGCCCGACTCCCCCTCATCATGTGTGGCCCAGGCCTCTCTGAACCCCGCACTCCAACCTCAGGAACAGCTCCCCTGTGCTCTCTGCCCGTGTTCCCTCCACTCTACCCTGGGAGCCTCTGAAAATTGTAGTCACTGCAGAAATAGTGCAGTAGTTGTTCCCTCTCCAGTTGAGGGGGTGGGGGCCCAGAGAAGTTGGATGGCTCATTCTGCTGGAGCCACGGCCAGTTCTCACAGCTCTCCATTCTGAACCCAGGGCACCATCCTCCACCATAGCCGTTCCAGCCTTTTAACTTCCCAGCACCCTTTTATTGTTTTTCCTTCCACAGACCCCAGGGGCTCCTATGAAGTCATCCCCAGCCAATCTCAGCTCCTGCATGAGATAACCACTGTTAGCACAATCCAGCTAAAAGCAGAGAAACCTGATGTTTTAGGTAGGCTCTGCTGATAACAGTATGATTTCTGTGGGGCTATTTGAGACACTGACAGAAGCTCTCAGAGCCTTATTATGACTTTCCCTGGGAGTCCAAAGACCTTAGCTTGGGAACTACTGCACTATTTCTGCAGTGACCACAATTTTCAGAAGAAAAATCCAGACCCATGGTGTGATAACTACGAGTACATGTACGGGGTGATAAAATGGGCTGTTTGAAGTCTATCATGTTTCAAGAAATCTGGGTTAAATGGCCATTCATTCACTCACTCCTTTGCTCATTTCTTCAGCGCCTACTACGTGCTACCACTGTGGTAGGTGCTGGGGGTTCTGATTGCGTGGAGCTGCTGGCTAGCTTGCACATAATGACCCTTACTGTATAGAAGAGAAGAAAGCATGAACATCTAGGGGATTATGAAGGCCTGGAGAAAGAGACAACTGAGTTAGTTTGAAAGATAAACAACAATTTGCCATGTACAGGAATAGAAGATTATGGGACTTCCCTAGAGGTCCAGTGGTGAAGAATCTGCCTCACAATGCAGGGGACACAGGTTCAATCCTTGGTAGGAGAACTAAGATCCTACATGCTGCGGGGCAACTAAGCCTGTGCATTTGAAGGAAGAGCCCGTGTGCCACGACTAAGATCTCATACAGTCAAATAAATACATATTTTTTAAAAAGAATAGAAGATTAAGAGGAACGAGTATGAAGAAAGGCTCAGGGGTATGAAATAGCAAATGTATGGGAACCACAGGCAGTCCACTGGGATTATAAAAATGGAGACAGAGGTGAGAAAGAGATTGGGAGAGATGGAGTTTAGGGGCAGGAAGGAGTCAGGCCCTGAATAGTCCTGAATACCCGGCCTAAGAGCCTGTGGCAGCCCAGCCCTGTGCTCCCCCCATCCCGCATCACGGCCAACCCCTCAAAACCAGTCTTAGACACACCATGTGTTCCAAGCAATCGCCCTTGACCACAACCACCCTGCGCTCATCCCCTCCTGCTTCTGGGATTCTTCTGAATGCTTGTTAATTTATTCATTCTCTCATCAGGGCAGAAAAAAAAAGAGTCATGCCTGGCCTCATGTAACTTCCAGTCTAAGAGAAGAGGCAAACATTAATGCAATAATCAACAACATGTCTTTATTGAAGTGGTTACAATATGGTTTCTGTTTACTGATTTTTTGTTCTCTAGGCATGTGGGATCTTAGTTCCCTGACCAGGTATTGAACTCCCACCTCTTGCACTGGAAGGGGAAGCATCACCACTGGACCACCAGGGAAGTCTCTCAGTGTAATTTTTAAAATTACAAGTATCAAATGTCAATTAGGATAAGTGCTACAAAGAGGAGCTATATACACGATGCTATAACGTCATATTAACAGAGACACTAACCTACTCAGAGAGGTGAGAAAGGTTTTCCAGAATAAAAACTGGGCTGAAGACCACTGGACAGATCAGGATTAATGTCACAGTTACTTTTGACTGCTTTCATGTTGATAACCTGTTTGAACTCCCTTCTTTGGTTTGGACTTTGCTTCCTACTTAGCCCCAGGTTTTGCTTGATTTCCTGACTCTTTTCAGCTTCCCCAGCCTGGGCTGAGAGGGCTCCTCTGCCTGCCCCGCCCAGGGTAGACTCTGGCCTCAGGGCAGAGGGGAGCCACAGGAGGATTTATGGTAGAAGTGACATCTCCGGCCCCAATTCCTCCCTGAACTCTACCTTGTGAATCCAAGTACCTACTCCCCATCCACATCTAGGTCAAGATTGCAGTGGTCCTTCCCTGCCCACTGGCCAAATCTCTTGCCATCTTCCACATATGAGGAAGTGGCAACTCTTATCTTTCCAGTTGTCCTATGGAAATCCTTGGAAACAGCCTTGCTTCCTCTCTTTCTTAGGACTCCCCATCCAATCCACACAAGTTTTTCATCATCTCTCCTCCAAGATATGTCTCCCAGACCTGACCCCTTCTCACCACTGTACGCTATGATCCTGGTCCAGGTCATCATCCTATTTTCACCTGAATTACTGCACCTGCTTCTACCTGGTCTTTCTGCTTCTGGCCTATACATCTATTCTTCTGAGGTGAAACCTGGATCATGTCCCTCCTCTGCCCCCCACTTTCTCATGGCTTTTCTCTCACTCACAGAGCCAAAATCCTTGCAATAGCCCACAAGATTGTATGTCATCCAGCCTTCCCAATACTTCTCTGTCCTCAGCCTAATCCTCTTACTTCCCAACTACACTGCCCTCTTGGTCCTCAAACACAAAAAGCACCGTTTCCTCTATCTGAAGGACTCTTCTCACCTCCGCTGGATAGTCATAAGGCTTACTCCCTCCTCACTTTTATATCTTTGCTCCCATGTCACCTCTTGAGAGACATCTTCCCTGAGCCCCTAAATGGCACAGCACTGCCCCATGATTTGTTTTCATCCTCCAATCTTTCTCTATTCTTCTTCATAGAACTTACTACCACTTGACATACAATTATTTACTTCTTTATTGTCATTTTCCTTCAGCCACCCAACTAGAAGGTAAACTCCATCAGGAAGAGTCAGTGTATTTGTAGTATATCTCTGATACTTAGGACAGTGCCTAGAACATAATAGGCACTGAAGAAGCATTTGTCAGATGAATGAATGGCTAAATCTGTGCTTTTAAGGGGTCCTGTTGGGTGGGAAAAGAAAGCAAGAGGGATAGTCTTGGGGACAGCAAGTGATTCTGGGAGTCTCATGCAGTTACCCAGGAAGGCAAATGTAGGGGTGATGGAGAAGAGAGGATGCCTTCAGGGAAAACTTTGAGATGCAGACTTGGCAGTACTTAGGGACTGACTGACATAGTGGAAGGAAAGAGGAGGGATCCAGGATGGTTCTCCAGATCCTGACTTGTAGGACCATGTGGCTGTTAGCTCCTCTGACCAAGAAAAGAAAGCTGCAGGTCACACAGGAAGAGAAGCTGATGAGTTGGTTTCAGAAATGCCGAGGTTGAAATGACAGTGGACATGCAGCAGGAGTTGGCCAATAGGCAGCTGGATATACAGATTTGAATCTCAGCTGTGTGATGATCTGTGTTGGAAACGTAAATGTATCTGGGTCAATAGCACAATGGTGGCATTTAAAATAATTGGTGTGTATTAAATCACCTAGAAAGACAGTATAGGGTGAGAAGAGGAAAGGCCCAAGGTCAGAGGCCTAGTGAGCATGGACATGTAATAAAGGAGAAGAAAAGAAGAAGACAGAAAAATTGTAAGTTTAAAGAAAACCAGGAGACAACATGTCATGGTAATAAAGGAAGGATAGAGTTTTCAGAAAGAGGACTATTAGCAGTGTCAAACGCCAGGGAGAGCAGCAGAAAATAAGGGCTGAGAAGGGTCCATCGATAAGCGATATGAAGGCCATATGTGACCTTGGCCAGACAAGGTCAGTGGCATGCCACGAGAGAGGCCAAGCTATGGTTGCTTGAAGAGAGATGAGAGGTAAGAAAAATGAAGCAGCAGATATAGACTAGTCTTTCAAAAAATTCTGTTGAGAAAGGGAAAGAGAAAGGGCAGTAACCAGAAAGGAATCCTGGCGGTCAGCAGCGTTGTTTCCCGGAGGGAATGATTTGAGCACCACTATAGGCTCAGGGTGCAGAGGCAATGGTTGTAGGAATCTGGTCCTCAGGTTGAAGGGAAGATGCACAAACTAGAGTGGGATGTATGTGCAGCAGAGGGAAGGGGATCCAGAGCCCACACTGTAACTAAAGCCCAATGACTCCCACCAAGGTTGGAAGACAGGAGAGGAATGCATGAAAAATGCCTGAACCAGGGCCCAACCAGCAGCTGCTGAACAGAGGGATACAGCGTTGAAGGGGATGATGGAGGGAGTAGCAAGGCCAGACCCAGTGGGTTTTCAAAGAGACCCTTTCTGGAGGAAATGAAACTTAAAAAGAAGGTTGGAGAACACAGGGTTTGCAAAAGGATCTCCTGGTCCAGGAAAAGGGCTGGTTTGGAACCTTCAAGAGAGGCAGAGGGGCAACACAGGGAGTCTTGTCAAGACAGACAAGACACATGCTGCAATAGACACAAAGCAGGTGAATGGAAGGAGAGTCTAGTGGTCAGGGTAAGAACATGAGCTATGAAGGCGAGACACTGAGGTCACAGCTGACTCAGTTACTAACTGGCTGTGTGACTTTGGGCGAATCATCTAATCTTTCAGTGCTTCAGTTTCCTCTTCCGTAAACAGAGATAATAACATGTGTGAAGTGCCTGGTATTGGGCAGGCCAAAAAGTTCCTTTGGGTTTTTCCATTACATCTTAGGAGTTTTTAGGCACTGGTTCCACAACCCACAACTTAGTGCTAAGACAGCCTCATAAACCTGCAGTCTATCTGTTATAATACACAGACAGACAGCTAGCGACAGGAGTCCCAGATGACATTGGCCACCTAGCCTATTTCCTACTTTATCAGGAAACCTACTTTAGCCACCTTTGCCTCTGAGGCAGGAGAGCAGTGAAACTGCATGTTTCTAAACACTCAGCCTTGAAAGTTAGGGCATCCAGGTGGCTGTTTAGCCCACGGGGATGGAGAGGACAGCAGGAAGTTGTAAATACCATGTGTCCAAGCTGCCATTTTCTCTCCAGGTCGTTGGCTCATATACACAGTAATAGATGGCTCCAAGATCCAATGGGAAAACATGGGGATTTTGACCAGCCTCTCTTTCCCTCTATCCCCCTTCCATCTCATGGCAGAGATGCTAGTTTTCCTGCCAGTATTCATGTTCCACTTTTTCCAAAGCGGGCTTCCCTGTTGGCTCAGATGGTAAAGAATCTGTATGCAGTGCAGGAGATGTGAGTTCGAACCCTGGGTTGGGAAGATCCCCTGAAGAAGGGAATGGCTACCCACTCCAGTATTCTTGCCTGGAGAATCCCATGGACAGAGGAGCTTGGTGGGCTACAATCCATGGAGTTGCAAAGAGTATGACACGACTGAGCGACTAACACTCATTTTTCTTCCAAAGTAGGAGAATTTTGCAGGTCACATGTCTCCTAGAGTAAAGACTTCATAACCCAGTCTCCCTTGCAGTGAAGTGTAGCTAAGTTTTGCCCAGTGGAAGAAGTATTTTCTGGCAGCTTCCAGGAACCTTCCTTAACATACAGCTGCCATGTATCCCCTTAGCCCTTTTCTCCTTTTTTGCTTTTTATTTTATTTAATTAATTTTTAAATATTTGGCCGTACCAGGTCTTAGTTGCAGCAAGTGGATCTCTTTCCCCAACCAAGGATTGAACCCAGGACCCCTGCACTGGGAATACAAAGTCTTAACCACTGGACCACCAGGAAAGTCTCTCCTTAACTCTTTTCTTATTTACCCCTTTCTGCACAGAGCCCCCCAGAACACGGCTGTGATGGTGGCCATCTTGAATAGTGAAGACAAGGACATAGGGAGAACCGAAGAGCCAGCTGGAAGGATTGTGGAGTCCTGAGGAGTGTGTGGACCAAAGTTTCCATCTCTAACATTTCCCAACTGCTTCCAGATTTTCATGTGAGAGGAAAACTAAAGTCCTATCTTATATAAGACACTGATTTTTTTAGTTACTTGTAGCTGAATCCAATCCCAACCAAAGGTCCGCCCCTCAGGCAGCTCAACCCCTCCAGAGTCACGCTATTGCAATCTTGACGGTTCCTAATTCAAATGGGTGAACAGAAAGAGGAGGTGCAGATTCTGCCCCCCAGCCTCCATCTGGCTAGAAATTTCTTGCTAGAGTAATAGCAGCAACCTATGCGGTTCTCTATTATTTATGATGTGCTTCCTCAAACATGAGCTCATTAGAGTCTCTCAGAAACACTGACAGGTAGCCAGCACTGGTATTTCTATTTTCAAAGATAAGGAAATTCGGGCTAAGAGTCTAAATATTTTGTACACATCCCACAGTTAATAAGGAGCAGAGTCAAGAAGTAAATCACTCAACTCCAAGCTCAAAGGTCTTTCTAGAATGCATAGCTGCCAGTTGGCAGCTGGTCCTGAGCAGAAAGAACTGGGGAGATAGTGGGGCAAGTGCCCAAGATATTGGGGTACAGTGTGGGATGGGGCTGAGGGGCTGTTGTTTTTTGTAGAGTTTTTTGCTTTAGAAAAAATCGTGCTCTTAATTCCTCTAAACATTTTCTTTTTATATTGTGGGGAAAAGCATACAATATGAGATCTACCCTCTTTAAAACTTTTAAGTGTACATTAAAAAATTTTAAGCATAGCTACAAGCACAGTATCTCGGCAGCTCCCTAGAACTTTTTCATCTCGCGTCGCTGAAACTTTATGTACATTGAACAGCCACTCTCCATTCCCCCTCCCCCAGCCCCTGGCAACCACCATTCTGCTTCGATGACTTAGGCTATATTAGATGCCTCATATACATGGAATCATGTAGTATTTGTCCTCTGTGATTTATTTATTTCATTTAGCATAATGTCCTCAAGTTTCATCCATGTTGTCACATATGATAGTATTTCCTTTTTTTTTTAAGGCTGAATAATATTGATTCTATTGTAGCAATACTTAGCTTGGCTATTCACACAATAGCCAAAATGTGGAAGCAACGTAAATATCCACTAACAGATGAGTGGCTAATGAAAAGGCAGTATATACATTCACTGAGGACTGCATAACGAAGCCCAGATGGCATATCAGACCCCTGAACAGAGCACCCTCTCATGCTTCTAGGTTACCACAGGGCAGAGAGAACATCCAAGGATACCCGAGGGGGATTTCAGCCAGAGGTTCATCCAAGTGTTTGTCATTTATGGGAAGGCATCTTGCTAGATATTGCTAGGGAAACAACACATTGAGTAGGTTATGGTGTGAGAGTGAGAACATAATTTGCAATGCGAGGCAGGAAGCAACTTGTGCCACTGAAGAGGTAAAGACAACACCCAAAGCCATCCAACTGAGCCAGTATCTTTGTTCTCCATGGCACTGAGAACATGGAGGTGAAAAGACAACACAGCTCCTGCCCCCTGGACCTTCTATCTAAAGAGCCAATGGACCCCAGGGGAGGCAGCTTTGAAGACTGGGAAATACCTGAATGTGTAGAGATAGGTCTAGGGTAAGAGATGCAAAGACAAGGACAACTGTACAGAAGTCAAAAAAGGATAAGAACTTCCGAATCAGTATGAGCCCAACAATACGAAGTTTCCTACACCAAATGCCCAAAGCTGTATCAGGGACAGTGCACGCCATCAGAGTGCTGGAGTGGAGATTGAAGTGGTCAAGGAGGGCTTCCTGGAGGAGGTGAGGCTTGAATTGGGGTTTACTGAATGGGTAGGATGTGAATAGGTGTAAAGGAAGAGAGATGGTTTTTCCAGTGTTTGAGCAGACAATGAAATGTACAGGATAGTGATGGTAGAGGGAGGAAAGACTCATTTGGCCTCAGCCAAGGAATCAACTGGCAGCAACAGTCTGGGCTTGAGCACCAGGCTAAGGAGCTTGGGCCTTATTTCCTAGGGGACCGTTGGAAATGCGCTTTGTGCACAGGAGGGTTGTGATCAAAGTGGTATCTAAACTTCAAGAGGCCTTTGGCAGGGTGTAGGGGAGGACTAGAAAAGGGACAGTGGAGTGACAGTCTAGGAGGCTGGGGATGTGGCAGCAGGGCTGGGTATTAAAGATAGCAGGAAGTAGGCTCCCTCAGGCCCCAGGCATCCTTATCAGAGAGGACATCACCCCTGGTCAGACAGCTTCCAGAAACTAGCCCAGCCTCTAGAACACTTGGCTGTCAGCACTCAGCAGCCCCTACCCAATGGGGAGCTGGCATCACTCTAGCACACCATGGTTCTGCCACTTAGGCCCTCCCCTTGCAATCACCCTAGCAAGCAGACTCTTAGCTCCTGCAGGAGAGGCCAAGGCCTTCTAGGGTTTCTCCCCGATACTAGGGGGCCGAGCAAAGCTCATAGGCCAGGCCCATGAGAGGTCAGAAAGGAGGAGTGTCTCCTGAGAGGGGCAGGGAGAGACAGCCGTGTCCTCTCTCTAAGGTGCAATCACTCCATTGCTCCTGCTACCCACCTAACTCCTATCTCCACCCTGGGCTCAGCTCAGAAATGTCCGCTTCCGGTTATAAAAAGGCAAGATGCAAACAAGCCAAGAGTTGCTGCCAAGAGAAGTGGGCCATCCGTCTCTGCCAGAAATCCGTACAGAGAGCACTAAGGACAGGCTGCCCCCAGTGATGGATGGTGTTTCTAGAGGTTATTAACTGAGCTGGACTTGGCCTTTGGGGTTGATCTATGATCCGGGGACTGTTTTAAAGTATGTGGCTTTCTGGCGCTGAATTATCGAAAGGAGTTAAAATTGAAGTAGTCACTCAAAGTGCTGCCATCTGTCACAAGTTGCTGGCGGGGCTTCTCCAGGTGGGACAGGGAGGCGGGTGCTTTCCCTTAGCTCCTTAGACCCAGCTCCTTCCCTGCAGAATGGATGCTCCCCCTGCCCTTTCTCCTAGGGATGCAGGCAGCTGATGATTTGCCCGAAGCAAAAAAGGGGCTTCCTCGGTGGCTCAGCAGTAAAGAGTCCACCAGCAGGGCAGGAGACGCAGGGAACATGGATTCAATCCCTAGGTGGGGAAGATCCCCTGTAGGAGGGCATGGCAACCCATTCCAGTGTTCTTGCCTGGGAAATCCCATGGACAGAGGAGCCTGGTGGGCTACAGTCCATGGGGTCGCAGAGTCAGACACGACTGAAAAGACAGCACACACGCAGGCACGAAGGCAGAAAAGTGTGGAAACTTGGTGGGGAAGATAGAGTCTGTGTCTCAAGCCCAGTGTTCAGAGGGCACAGTCATCATCTTAGCATCACAGTTTTCCTCTGACAGATAAAATAAAGTCATTGCTAGTGTTACTAGTGAACATGTGCTGAGAACCCGTCACGGGTCAGTCCTGTATAAGCACATGAAATCGTAACCGATACTAACTGATACCGCAAAGCAGATACTATTCCTGTCATTTTACAGAGGAGGAACTGAGGCTGGGAGTGAGGGTGAAGGAACTTGGCCACAGTCTAATCAAGGGAAGATGCAGCCAGAACTCCCAGTGAGGGGTCTGGTTATGGAGCCTGGAACCTTAGACACTCTACTGACAACTCAAGTTGTTCAGATTGAGGGACTGGCAGGGTGGACGGGACCTCGAGGCCATTTTAACCCCCTTCCTGGCTTGGAGCAGGACATGGCGCACCAGTTCCTGACACAGGCTGTGCCCTGGGGTGAGGATGGAGGCAGCTTCGATCGCTCCATAACCTCCACTGGTCTCCATATCTCATCGATAATATGTGTTCTCTGATGTGAGCAACTGACATTTTTCAATCTTCTGTAAAGCATGTGAATAAGAGTGTTTCTTAAAAAAAAAAAAAAAAAAACCACTGTTTTTGTAGATTTATAACAATCTCTGTAAAACAGTGCACATTGCTTGAGATGCATGTGCAGCTTTGAGACAAGTGGTCCAGCCCTCCTCACCCCACCCACAAGGTTAACGAGGTGACTGCCCAAAGCCTCTTGCATGGAGTCCCTGGGTGGGAGCTTAGGGACCCCACTTATGCCCTCTGGGAGGAAGGGTGGCTCACATGGCATCTGCTACTTCCTCTCACTGTGCTGACGGCGGCCTCTCCGAGCCTCTTGGCCCTTGCTTCATGACACGAAACACTCTCTTGAAATGGTTTATTCCCCATCTCCCCATCTTGCTGTGATCTCGGCGCTATGTCTTGAGCACCCTCCCCAGCGCTCAGCACAGGACAATACTCCAATGACTGTCCGATGGCTGCCCACTCTCCCATCTCTTCTCTTGCTGATTCCACCTTGTCTCTGAGTTCTCTTTCTCTACTGCTCCAACTCTGCTCTCTTCTCCCATTTCTTCCCATCTTCTCTCTCTTTAAAATATTTATTTATTTCACTGCACCAGGTCTTAGTTGTAGCATGTGGGATCTTTACTCTTTGCTGCAGCATGCAGAATTCTTAGTTGTGGCATATAGGAACAAGTTTACTGTCCAGAGACTCAACTCAGGCCCCCTGCATTGGAAGCTTTCAGTCTTAGCCACTGGACCACCAGGGAATGCCTTGCCGGCCTCACTCCCTCTCTTTTTCCTCCTGTCTGTTCCTAGATCCGTTTTTACCTCCTACTCCAAGTCTCTCCTCCCATCTTCCTGCCTGATTTGGTCCCGAGATGACTGTTTGGTAAAGATGATGAATGGGTCCTAAAAAAATGAGCTGTTGATTGGAAACTCATTTTCAACTAATTTTCAAAATAAAAATTATAATGGCTTTGCCAAAAAACAAACCCAGAGCAGGTTGAAAACAAATTAGAAAACTTTAGAAAGAGGAAAGGGACATCGAATTGAAAAATTTTGGATCTTTTAAGAGTTTCTTTTATTGTTTTGTTTTTAGTTGTTTATGCTTTTTATCTTCGGAGAAGGCAATGGCACTCCACTCCAGTACTCCTGCCTGGAAAATCCCATGGATGGAGGAGCCTGGTAGGCTGCAGTCCATGAGGTCGCTAAGAGTCGGACATGACTGAGCGACTTCACTTTCACTTTTCACTCTCATGCATTGGAGAAGGAAATGGCAACCCACTCCAGTGTTCTTGCCTGGAGAATCCCAGGGACGGGGGAGCCTGGTGGGCTGCCGTCTATGGGGTTGCACAGAGTCGGACACTACTGAAGCAACTTAGCAGCAGCAGCAGCAGCAGCTTTTTATCTTATTACAAAAAAATATACATTAAAGAAAATACAGACAAGTGAAAAGAGCATAAGGAACAATTATAAACCCACTCATTCAGACACAACCACTCAGAGCGCTTTGGTATATGCATTTCTGAATTCTGTGTGTGTATTCAGGCAATTTTTACCACTTTCCAAAGAAAGTTTCAGAACTTTAGTCCCTTCTGTTATAAAACAAGAACATTAATGGCAACAACAAACCTGGTTAAAATCTGAAAAATATTACATATTGTATTTTCTTCTTGGAGCTTCTTAGCATTCATTATAATGAATATTCAGTGTGACAGTCATTATAAATGAATTGGAAGCTCTTGAGAGATACAGTTAAGAAACCTATTTAACTTTGTTGTTTTCTAAACTCTTCGACACCAGAGTTTCCTTTAACAGCTATTAATATATATTTCTGAGAAAATGTTTTGCCAAATAATGAGAGATAAATATCTATACATCATCAGATCTAGTTTACAAAGATACAGTACTATTGTATATTCTGTTTTGTAATACTAGATATTTTCCAACTAATCTCTGTTATTGGGTATTTAGGTTGTTTTCAACTTTTTATTACCATTTATGTTATCCTAAAGTTGTACAGAGTAGGAAGAACAGGCTGAATGCAAATTAGAAATAAAAGACACAAAAGAAAATAACTCAAATTCTGAAAAGCAGATAAAAATGTTTAAAAACATAGGAAGACTGCAAGACTATCCCCATGGTACAGCAACATTTCCAGTCTAGGCATAAAAGCGTAACCACTTGTGTAACCAATGTTTACGGAGCACCCACTATGGACCAGGCTGTACAAGGGGGTTCTGGGGTTGCAGTAAGTCAGATGGACAAATGCTGTTCCTGTGGGGATCACATGTAAGTGAAGGAAACAGAGAAAACTGATTCAGTAGCAGCAGGAGATGAGTGCATTACAGCAGAGAAGGGAGAGGGATGGCGTGGTGGGGGCAGTTTTAAATGAGGGTTCCAAAAAAGGTCTGGCAGAGAAGGTGACATTCCAGCAAAGGCCTCGAGGAATGTGAGGGAGCAGGCCACATCAAGGGGAAGGAGTGGTCCAGGCAGGCTGGGGGCATGTGCAGACGCACTGAGTGAGTCTGGCCCTGTCACTCCAAACACTAGTTAGTCCTAGGGCCCCTGGGACCCATGATGGGGAGGGGCTTGTCTGGAGATGCTGCTATCATGGCAGGAGGTGGGGACCGAGCTTGAGCCTCTTTGTTGCAGGGAGAGAAAGGAGCACATCAAGCTGCTAGGAAAAACCGTTATATTCGACCAGTTTAATCGTTTTAACTGGATGTTTGTGAGTATCCATGTGTTTTCAGCTCAACAACCCACTGTTCCTCCCCAGCCCCTCACTCTCCCCACCAAAGGCCAAGGATGCTGTCTCCACGCTAAGTGCCTGAGATCAAGCCCCTCCCTGCCCTGAAAGCTGCTCTGGTGAGCCCAGGTTCCGGTTCCTCTGTCTGCTCTGGAGGGGCGGTTCCAGCCCATTACGCCAGCTCTGAGCTGGGATCAGGGAGAGGGAAGGGGCTGGTCCTGGGAGGAGGGCAGAACCCACAGGAAATACCTGAGTCTAGGAGATCTGCCAAGCAAATCCTCCCAAATAGACCCAGCTTTTCTGCAAGGTGTGTGAGAACGACAGACGGGAGGAGGCAGAGGCAGATCCAGACATGTAGAACCCACAAAATTAATATAGGAAGACAGAGGCAAAACATGGGAAAATAGCGAAGGAGGCGATGACAGAAAAGGAGGTGTAGACACTGAGAGACAACACAGAAAGAAATAAAGTGAAAGGAAAAAGAAACCAGGATGCAGGTAGACCGAGACGAGGATGGGTGAGGGGACCACAGGGCTCCACCGTGGGAGGGACACAGGGGTGGGATGCAGGCATCCTTAAGAACCTAAAGAAATCCAAAGAGCCTAAGGATGGCCTTAAGACAAAGACGACATCACGAGGTCAAGGAGCCAAACCGCGTATGTTCATATCTGGTTTCTACGACTTCAAGGCTGTGTGATATTGGGCCAGTTCTATCACCCCTCTGGAACTATTTCTTCCTGTTTAAAATGGACAGAACATTAGTTGTATGTGGTTCAAATGAGATAAAGCACATGTGGCATTGAGCACACCGACTGGCACACGGTAAGCGTACCGTACAGAGAGATAACAATCCGTGGGGGGTATTATCATTCACTGCCCCCCCTCGTCCCAAAAGAGGGATGAGTGAACAGGAAACCTGTGGCTAAGGGCCTGTCCTCTTGCAATGTGAGTGCACCAGGCACGGGATGCTCTCCCAGTTCCCTCTGGCTCACACTCCAGATTGGCCCTGACAGGTACACAATTTAAATACCAGCACCAAAAGCAGCCTCTAGCATCCTCCAGGCAAGCCGCATCAGGCGCCCACCTCCTGGGCGCAGGATGCCTAGGGACACAAGGTGCCAACCAATTTCCTCCTGGGTCCCTCAGCCTCTAGGCCTCCCACATCCCTGCCCACAGCTGCCCTGCTCATAGTTCTGCAAGCCTTCAGCCACTGCTGGGGTGGAGAAGATACAGGCAGAACTGAGGATGCGGCCTTGGGTGCCTCGACCTGGCCAGGCCCTGGTCTGTACAACCCTCCCATTCCCAAGGCTGGGATTACTCATTCCACCTTTGTACTCTTCCCCCTCCAGGAGCAGGTTCTGCCACATGCCCAAGTCTGGCCTTAGGGCTGGACAATCTTGGCAGTTCTGGCCTGATGGTTACACCATTATGGTCCCCAGGGCCGGTCTGCATGGCCTGTGAGACTGATAAGGTAGGATCTGCTTTGTTCTTGCCTGGAAAATCTCATGGACGGTGGAGCCTGGTGGGCTGCCGTCTATGGGGTCACACAGAGTTGGACACGACTGAAGCGACTTAGCAGCAGCAGCAGCTTTGCTCCTTAATCTGCTTTGTTTAAGGCCTTATCTTTCTGGCCTCCCTGATACCTTAGCCTTTCCAGGCTTGGATCTCTGTCCTGCTAGTGTCAGGCCTCCTCCCCGTGGCTATGATCCTGCTACCAGCAGCAGACCACCCCGAGGCTGCCTGCTGCCCCCTCCATCATTCTGCCCGCCTGTCAGGATTTCTGCTACTCTGTCTTGCATGGTGACCACTCGGGCTTGAAGATTGTCCCTCTGGCTGTCACCCCATCTTCCCTGAGCTCCTGAAGCTGGCTCTAACAGTCTTCCCTCACCCACCCTTGGGGTGCTCATCCCTGACCTTAACCCTGTCCTGCTGCCTGGTACAGAATCCAGCCCCTCTGGGACCTGCCAGCATCTCTGCCTTTGCAGTTCCAGTGGCCTGAAGATTTGACATTTCCCCAGGTGGCATTAGTGGTAAAGAACTGCCTGCCAATGCAGGAGACATAAGAGACACAGGTTTGATCCCTGGATTGGGAAGATCCCCTGGAGGAGGGCATGGCAACCCACTCTAGTATTCTTGCCTGGAGAATCCCATGGACAGAGGAACCTGGAGGGTGGCAGTCCAGGCTGCAAGGAGTTGGACATGATTGAAGTGACTTAGCACACAAGCTTCTGTCTCCCTACCCAAGTGGAGGAAGACTCTGCCCTGTCCGCTACCAGGATGGAGGGAGGACCGTAAGCCCCGATTAGGGACACAGGGACTCCTGTCCTTTGCACACATTCGCAAGAGTCCCACCCTGTGAGTCGGCTTCCAGTTCTCTCTGCACAGGATAAGCTGGCTAATGTGAATGTGCTCAACTTTCAGCCTCTCATCCAAGTCATGAGTTCTCTTCCAACAGGTCTCTCCAACAGATCTGTGTTAGCTTCCAGGACTTCATCTTCCTCCTTCGCTTTGGGCAGTCAGGTTTGTCCCAGCTCTCCGAAGGATAAGAGGTTCCTGTTCCTCGACACCCTAGGCTCAAGAACCCAGGCACAAAATCAATCAAATTCCACCCATGTTTGTCCCTCTGCATGTTCCCCTTTCTCTTTCTGTCTCCCCGCGTGTCTCTTTCTCTGCTTCTCCCTCGGTTTTCCTGCTCTCTCTCCTACGATGCTGTGTTGTTAAGTATTTCCACCATCAGCACTTGCCAAGTTGAAAGTTCTTCCACTTGTGCAGCCAGCCGCGTGGGCAGGCTGGGTAATGTCTGTTTTACCTCTCGGTAATGAATCCCATCTTCTTCTCTTCGCGGTGATAGTTATTGATTCTGTCTTGACACCTTGGTTTGTTTTCTGCCGGCTCCTGCCTTCCCTTCATCTTGCTGTGGCCATTTCTCCTCTCTTATCTGTAATTTCCTCTCTTGTTACAGCTGCCTCCCTCCTGGGCTGGCTCAGCACCGGGGCTGGGGGTTTGTATTAACTTGGTGGTGCAGCTCCATCAGGCCTTCCCTGAATGGTGGGTTTGGGTGGTGGCCGTGAATAGGTCAATAATGATGGTGTGAGCAGGGAGAAGAAAGCTGGAGCCAGACCTTCCTCCTGTTGGTTGTTTTAAAGCAGAACTTGGATCATGGTGCCCACCTCTGCCTAGAAACCTCCTGTAGTTGCCTAGGATCCACAGACAAAAGATATGATGTTCAGCTAGGGAATAAAGTTCTTTGAAAACTTGCCCCCATCTGTGTTCCCAGCCTCACCTCTCAGAACCACAAACTTTACACTCCAAACACACCACACTAGCTATTTACTATTCCCTTCCACACTCCTAGGTCTGTGATCACCCAGGGAAGGGAGCTCACCTGGCAGGCAAAGGAGGCAAAATTAGGGATCCATGAGCCATCTTAGGGTATTTCGACCAGACCAAGACAAGGGGAAGACTCATGTCCTCGATCCCTAGCCCTGGGGCCCCTGTGGGTGGAGCTCTAGGACTTCCCAGGAAGAGGCATCAGGAACCTTTGTGAACCTCCTCATCCTGGTCAGCGGCATCAGAAGGGGAATGATAGATGATCAGGAAGCTGATGGGTTTTGTCTGGCATTGGGAGGACATGACCCTGGAAGAACAGAAGGATCATCCTCTCTGAGCCTGACCACGTGGCACACACCCTCATCACACCTCGGGCAGAACATGATGTGGGAGACTCATGCCCTTTTGGCAGACAAGGAAGCAGAGGATAAACGTTCAAGGTCATTTGCCCAAAGTCCCACAGCTGGTGGGAGACTATCAGAATTTAACCCCAGATTTTTCTGACTTCCTCATCCCCATTCCCTAGGCTTCCAATCCTTAAGCCTAATGCCATCCCTACCCCAAGTATTTTGTCATCCATGCTGTGATACTTGGCTTCCAAGATGGCCCCGTTGATCCCCTTGAAATTAGACCTTGTGTGGACCCTCCCCCATTGAATCGGGGCTGGACTATGTGACAGTTAGAATACAATGAGAGTGACGGCTCGTGACTTTCAATTCTAGGTCGTGACAGCCTGTCCCCTTCAATCTCTTGCAAGGCTCACTCTGGGGGAAGCAGTCACCATGCTAAGAGGACACCCAGGCAGCCCTTGCTGAGAGCCCAGATGAGAGCAACCAGCTTGCCTGCCATGTGAGAGGACCTCCTTAGAAACAGGGCCCTGAACCAGCTCAGCCTCCAGATGAGAGCAGCCTATGAGGGGCCCTGAGCCAGAGCCTCCCAACCAGGCTTCCCTAAGCATGGTACCCCCATGAGAGATGATTAATGATTAGTGCCGCTTTAAGTCACTGCATTTTGAAATGATTTGTTACACAGCAAGTGATAACTAATGCATCTGTCCTCAGAACACAGGGCCCCCAGGCTGAGGGCTAGATAGTCCTCAGTTTCTTCCCTGGGGTGCACATGAAGTCAGAGACCCTCTGCCCAGAAATCCCTTTGTCCAGACTCTTTCCTTCTCTTAAAGAGAGACAAGGACTCATCCCCCATGTGAGGTCTCCGAAGAACCACCCCCAGCCATGGCTCCGGCTCCTGAGTGAGGCAGGATGAAGGTGCAGTGGCCCCTCAGATCTCATCAGAAGATGTCTCCTTTCTTTCCTAATGAAGACGAATCCCAACATCTCAGGAGAAGACCAAATGGATACAAATGAACAGGCTGTGCCATCAGATTGATGTGTCTTCCCGAGACCTACTGATGGCACGTGCGTTCCCACCCCTGCTGACACCTAGCTGCTGTCCCTGGAGGGGCTGGCAGACCCCTGAGTGGCACTGTGCTCACTAGTTCTCTGGGACCATCTGAAAGAGGATGTGTGCCTCTGCCTTGTCTCTGTTCTTTCTAGCTGGAGCCCTAGGGAAAGTCTTGGCACTGGATCCCCCAGCGTGACATCAGACTCTAAGGTGCAAAAGAGGCTGGCTCTCAGCAACCCCATCCCCAGGCGTTCTAGGTTTCCTTAGACTTTGAGGGGCCAACAAGGCCCATGCCACTGCCTTAACTCCCTCTCCTGCTCTGGGCAGATGACGACAGCTTATTTTAGGCTGGTACCTTACATTATTATTTGCAATGCTGCCTTAGAAGGAAACCATCGGACTGGTGTATAACCTCTTGGTTGGTTTATTTCCTTCTTTGTTCCTCTGCTTGTATGAACTGAGGTGTGTGTCTGTCATGTGAGAGAGAGCTGGATTCCTCTAGGAATTCTGTCTTAGCCGGCAAGGGGGCACAAGGCTGTTTCCGGTCCCCAGGCTTTTCAGAACAAGGTGCTGGGAAAAAATAAGGTGGCAACCAGCCTCAGAGCCTCCATCTCTTTTCATCTCAAAACAGAGCAAAAACATTGAAAGGCTTGTCCCACTGCCCTTTCCTACCTGTCCGGGTCTATCAAGCATCACCGTGGACACAGGCAAGCTTCCTTGCACCAGGCCCTCCCATGCTGGGTCCCCTAGCTCCACACTCAGCATCTGTCTCCTTATTTACCCATCCCAGCTTCTCTGCTTTCCCTGCTCACCAGCAGCGTGTTGTTGATCTTCACTCAGGCCTGTCCCTGTGGGCTGTCTCTGGATCACGCTTACCTCGCCAGCCCTTTGCTCTTCTCAAGAAACATGCCGTGGCTGGCAGAAGTTCCTTCTAGGATAACATTTTCCATCACAACTCCGGTGTCTCTGCAAACATGCAGATCCTCGCCAACTGTCCTAGGAGAGGCAATGGGACGTGTTCGCCCTGTTTTCCAAGGCGTCTAGGGAAGGCCCCTCATCTCCTGCCACCACTGTGGGTCATTTATGCAAAGTTCTGCCCCATGGCAGGAGGCTGGAGAGGATGAGTGTGTGGTTCAACATTGTGGGTTGAGCAGGGCAAAATCCTGGCTTGGTCGCTCCCAACTTTATGTAAGTATATCTCTATTTCATCCTCTGGAAAGCGAGTGTTATCTACTGCACAGAGGAGGAACCGAGGCATGGAAACAGCAAAGAGTGGTTTTGTGACAAAGGACAGCTATGGTGATAGTGATGACGAGGTTGCTGCTGAGCTGATGGGGGCCTTGCCTGCACTGAAAAGCAGGGGGTCTGGGAAGCTGGGAATTCGGCACAGAAGGCAGCTCACCTGAGTCGGACAAGAACAATCAATAGCACCTTAGCTCTGGATGAAGTTTTAGTCTCCTAAAGCAAACAGCATCCCAAGGCCTCTAGTTCCAATCTCTCATTACCAGCAGACAGAGCTGAGACCCAAGGAGAGCTGTGACCTGCCTGAGGTCACCCTGTCACCAGTGGAACCCGTGTCCTGACATTCCATTAGCACTTAGTCTCAGGATGCATCAGCCTGTTCCCAGGCAGGCAAACCAAGGACCATTTCTCGATGACTCCACCAGCAGGAGTGAGATGTGGGAGGCTACCTGAGCCAGACTGCCTCTCCAGATAGTATTCTGGGGGCCACTCCCAGGCCGAGAGGCCATTGCTCAAAGGTGGTGCCAAGGAAAAAGGAACCATTAGCATCCCTAACTGCTCAGTGGGTAAAGAATCTGCCTGGAATGGAGACACAGGAGACTCGGGTTCTATCTCTGGGTGGGGAAGATCCCCTGGAGGAAGAAATGGCAACACATTTCAGTACTTTTGCCTGGAGAATCCCATGGACAGAGAAGCCTGGTGGGCTACAGTCCACAGGGTCACAAAGAGTCGGACATGACTAAGCAACTAAACGTAAGCACAAGCCTAAGCACAATGTCCTCCAGGGGAGAATCATTCCCACCCCTTTTGCCTCCTTCCTACCTGAGGCAGCGCTGTCTGCATTTCCCCCAGGAGCTTATCCCTTATGTAAAAGGTGATGGGTGTGATGGGAGTGTGGATCAGTGGAGGAGAGGTCTGAGAGGTGACCTGGGAGAAGAATGTGCTTCCACCAAGCTGCTCTGAGGGGGAGCGGTACAGAACCCAGAGCCATTCCTCAAGCCCTGGGAAGGGGTGTCCCTTCCCCTAAACCACCTCCTGCTCATCCTCCAGCTGTGCTCCAAGGGCCAGCACAGCACTTTTGACTCGATGGCTCTGAGGCTCCCAGGAAGTGAGTAAGGAGCTCCCAGCTAGATCTGCGAACTGGACAGAAAGAGGGGGGTACAGAAGGAGAGAGGGAGGGAGAAGGGAAGATGGGGGGCTGGGGAGAGGCCCTGCCATCCTCTGACTCTGGTCTGGGTCAGGGAAAGACAGGCGGCTCAGAGGCCCAAAGCTATAGCACTTGGCAGCAAGTGCAGAGTATTGACCACGGCCCTTCAGTTCCAGGAAAATTCCCGAGAAGCCTTGTGGTGGTCCAGCCCAAGGACAGATGCTTCCTGTGCCCTGTCACCGACGTGCTCAGCTCTCTGGGTAAGCAAGACAATCCACACCCTCTTTTGCAAACAAGGAGACTGAAGCTCAAACTGGTTAAATGGTTTGCCCAAGGTCAGCTAGATACTCATATCTTTTCCATGAATTATGACTATTCCTCTCCTATTTCATAAACAATTTGAGGAAGTTTGTAATAAAATGCATGCTTGCAAAACCGCTTTGAGTGTATTCCTTCCACAGCTATTTGGTATTCTGTAGGTGCCTGGCATTATTCTAGACTGAAAGATAGACAAAGAAAGACAGCTTTTGTGAGCTTCTGGTCTGCCATATCGTTATCTCGTGATAAGTGCTCTGAAGGAAATGAGGGCAAGTGACAGTAAGGGGAGGGAGGGAGCATTGATTTTAGATAGGATGGTCGGGAAGGTGGCATTTAAAGCAGGTGCAAAGGCCTGAGGCAAACTTGAGTTTGGAGCGTTGGCATCCATGGAGAAGGGCAGCATGGCTGGAGCAGAGAGATCAGGCCAGAGGCATCCATGGTGAGGAGTTGAAAGCTAGCAGGATGGAAGACGCCAGGAGGTTGAGAGGTGGGGAGTGCTATGATCCCAAGGATGTTTTAGAATAGGCTTCCTGCTGCCTTGAGGAGAGTGGGCTGGTGGGAGGCAGACAGGAAGTGGCTTCTGTAGTGATGTGGATGAGAGGCGCTGATGACTGGACCAGGGATGGCCATAGAACTGAGAGAGGAAATCAGAAGTGGTGTCAGAGAGAGAGGGGTAAATAGAACACTCACCTTGGGGTCTGAGAGTGCTGTTCTGTTGCCATGCTCTGAGCCCTGGCTGCCTGGCATGGAGTGGTGAGACTTGAGAGAGAAATAAGATGGCCAGGTTCCTAGAGAAAGGGCTGGAGAGAGGATGTGAGGAGCCCCTAGACAGCAACTCAGGTGTGAGGACCAAGGTCAGGCATGAAATCCTGCTGGAGAGGAGTCATCAGATGGGGTCAACCAGCTGGAGGCAACCTGTGGGTGCTCCTTCAGAGATCAAGGCATTGGATCTCCTGCTCATGAAGAGTAATAACAGTTTTGCATTACAGGAAAGACCGAAGAAGCGTGGTATAAAGCACAGATGACATACCAGCATCACCTCCACACCCACACCCGTGACAGACATCACTAATCAATGGTGCCAGCCTTCCACTGAACTGGGACTCAGCTTCACTGTCTTTTTCCACACAGACCTCCAAGCAGTACTCCCAACCAACTTGTGAAACACAGGCTTAACCTCTTCATCATTCCTAGTGCAGAGGAATGAGCACCAAGTCTGGGGTCAGGACACCTGGGGCTTAGTTTTGCTTTTGTCTTTGTCTTGCCTGGAAAATCCCATGATCAGAGGAGCCTGGTGGGCTACAGTCCATGGAGTTGCAATGAGCAACTGAGCATGCATGCATGTAGACAATGTATTTAGTCTCTTAAAGTCTCACTTTTGCACCTGTTGAAGTGAATTCTTATTTCTATGCCACATATTTGCTAGGAGGACTAAGTGAAGTAATGTATGAAAGGACTTAGCCTAGTGTCTGGTACAGGAAAGGGAAGTCGCTCAGTCGTGTCCGACTCTTTGCGACCCCATGGACTGTAGCCTACCAGGCTCCTCCGTCCATGGGATTCTCCAGGCAAGAATACTGGAGTGGTTTGCCATTTCCTTCTCCAGGGGATCTTCCCAACCCAGGGATCGAACCCAGGTCTCCCGCATTGGAGGCAGACGCTTTAACCTCTGAGCCACCAGGGAAGTCCGTCTGGTACAGGTAGGCATCAACCAATGTTTTTTTAATGAATTGTTTGCTTTCGAATGCCAATACTGCCCTTTCTTTCTTTCTGGGTGTGCTGGGTCTTAGTCACTGCTTGGGCTTTCTCTAGTTGCAGCCAGCGGGGTTTACTCTCTATTTGTGGTGCATGGGCTTCTCATTGTGGTGGTTTCTCTTGTTGCAGAACAAGGGCTCTGGGGCAAGTGGGCTTCAGTAGTTGTGGCACATGGGCTTAGTTGCCTGGAAGCATGTGGAATCTTGCCGGACCAGGGATCAAACTTGTGTCCCCTGCATTGGCAGGCAGATTATTAACTACTGGACCACCAGGGAGATCTGGCATCAATAAATGTTTTTTAAAAATAGCCCCCTTTGCCTCCCTCATGCTTCTACTCCCCAATGTGTGTGCACATGCACACACCCACACCCACACACACACACACACTTACATACACATACACACACTCACACATAAGGCATAAGAGGATAGAAAAATTTATCCTAACAGCTGACACTGGGATTGATCTTAGGGAGGGAACTCTCTTTTGTTCAGGAAATTACCTTGATAAGTCTCTAAGGATATGGATTAGCAGAAGTCAAGGAAACAAAAAGGTAGCTGAACGGCTCTGCATTAAAATTGAGATGAAATTCAGGGGCAGCGGGAAGCGGAATAGCCCGGTGGTGTGGGCACTGCATAGCATTTTGGTGGGGTGGGCAATGCACTTTTAAAGAATAAGTGTGTCTAATATTCAACGCAAAGCTGTTTTCACTTCTGAGATATAAACCCCTCTCTGTCTTAAAGAGTTCATACCACACGACTCCATTTATATAAAACTCTAGGAAATGCAAACCAATCCATACTGACAGGAAGCAGATCAGTGGTTGGCCAAGGTGGGAGGGGAAAGAGGAGACTTTGGGGGAGGGGGTGAGCTTGTTCAGTATCTTCACTATGGTGATGTTTCAAAACTTATCACATTGAACACTTTAAATAAGTGCAGTTTAAAAAGTCATTTATATCAATTTGATCCAAACTGGTTGATCTCTCATGCTTCTAGATGCACCAATTTTCTCCATCTTTCAACAGGTAACAACTCCCTCCCCCAAACATTTTTTTCTGTCTCCCCACAACTCAGTCAAGTCTGACACAGAGGTGAATGCCTGGTGTGAGTGGTTTAGGGGTAGAATTCAAAGGAGGGAATTGAATCCCACGTCTAAATTGAAACTGCCGAACTGGGATGGCTTGTATGGGTCAGAAGACTATCCATAAATGAGTGAATCCAGCAGAATCATGAGCTCAAAACCAAGGTGCTCATGAGAGTCTTCCCTCTGGAAATTCTTATAAGTCTTGGCAGAGAGCACGGAATTTCCATCGGATGTGTGGCGGGGCTCAGACCAGGGTCATAAATCTTAAGGTGCAGAGAAATCTCAGTGGGCACTTGGGTTCCTTCCACAGACACAGAAGCCCAGATGGGCACCCAAAGAGCGCCCCTTCTGGCCACACTTCCTCACATCACGCGTCAGAGCCAGGCTCTCCCTCTGGGGAGAAGAGGAGGTGGCTCCTGGCAGAACTGGATTTCCTATATAAAGAAACATCCGACATGGGAACGATCAGAGCAAAGATGGGAGGTTGGCCGCTCAGCAGACCTGGAGTGCCGAGTCTCCTCTGCTGTCTTCGATCCTCTAGCTGGTCCATCCTGATCAGCCTCATAACACATACTGTAGCAACATCCCCTCGAGCCAGCACGCTGGCCATTGCAACCGAGGTCAGTCTGCTCCCAGGGATGTGGCCCTTTAGGTTCCTCCGCTCTGCGAGGTTCTCTGCTCCAGAGAGACGAGATCTTCTCCAGCCCTCTCCTCCTCCCTCCACCCACACCCATCCCCATCCCACCCTGGAGCATCACAGCAGAAACCGAATCAGCCGCTCCTTCTGAGGAGATAATCAAAGTGTGGCATCTCTGGAGAGGACCCGGCTCCGTGGAGCAAGTCTTTAATTTCAAGCTGACAAGACCGGGAGTGGGTGCCCTGGGCTCTCTGATAGGCAAGACGGATGGATGGCCGGGGAGTCCAGCGGGCTAGTGAGAGCGGGCGGAGGGCGGAAGGAGCCGGACGAGGAGGGGCAGCGAGTTTCTCAGGTGGGCAAAGGGGGCCGTCTGCTCTGCATATCTGCTTGCTCTCTGCAAACCTGAGCTGTTGGCATCTCCCCTCATTGCCCAGAGGGAGCTCTACAGCCTCAGATACAGCTCCTGCTCATCCCCTTACCAGACATGGGGCAGGAAGAAACCCTGAAAGACAACCCAGTGTCACAGAGCACCCCGAGGACAGAGACTGGACCCTAAATACAGATCCCCGGGCTCCTAAACCCAGACTGTAGGGCTTCCCCCTGGGAAAAGGGCCTCTCTGAGACATCAAGAAACTGAGACTTTACAAAAACTTTCACATGCTTGGAAGCAGGCATCCCTGGGGCTCTTGTCATCATCCTGTCCTCAAGAGAAAACATGCCCATGGAGGTAGGGAATCCTGCTCAAGGTCACAACACAACTCAGTGATGAAACCAAGACTGTCAGAGAGTAGGTCTGGCATTCACAAATGAGACACTTTGTAAGGCCTCTATTTCTTAAAAACAAGACAAACAAACAAACAAAACCCGTAGGACTCATCAGATAACACCAATGCCACTCCAGGCTGCAGCAGCTGGGAGACAGTGAGGCCCTGGCCAGCTCAGCAACTCTGTGGGTCAAATCCAGGCCTCAACAGAAGGACAGATTATTTCCTGGCTGGGCCTTCAAAGAACTGAAATCACAAACAGCCCTGAACAGACCCACCGCCCTCTTCACAGCTCTCTGGGCTCCTGGCCCAGCTCCAGCCGTCAGCCGCTGCCATGCTGTGTGGAGGGTTTTTGTGGGCAGATGACTAAGACCAGGATGGGCAGGCAGCTGTCAGGAGAACAGTTCCAACCTGAGCCCAGAAACAGGCTGCCTTCTTCCTTTCCCGTGGCCTCACCTGCTGATACTGGGCCTGAGCATCTACCTTGGCTCCTTCGGGGATTATGTCAGGGCTGACATCCTCAAGACCTCAGTTTCCCCATCTGTAAAATGGAAGGAGACAGGAGCCCCCCCCCCTTCCTCAGGGACCCTGTAAGTGGGGCTCCTGGGTGAGAATGGGACTGAACCTCTCTGGAGAGCTCGGCACACTGTGGGAATGTGTCAGAAGGTGGGGTCTGGCTGTCATCCACAGAGGAGCTGGAGGGGGTGCCTCACTGTAACGGGAGAGCTGGCTGGGTGGTGCCCGGTTCCACCCCCATCCACCCATAGTCCACGGAACTAAGAATCCACTCACTGAGCATAGCTGGACTGGTCCACTTGCTCTCTCGGACAGCTCTGGGGAGCCCATCTAGTCTCCTGGCTCCACTGGAAACCTCCGCAGGCCAGATGCTGGTCTATCTCGTGCCCCGTGCAGGCTGAGCACACAGGGACTTGATCAGCTCCTGCTCTCTGACATGACCCAGTCATGCTCCGGATGGGGAGGTGGCTGACCTTTGTTGTAGGAGAGCTTTGAAGCTGGCCCCAGGGAACTAGCCCTCCTCTCAGGGGCAGTAAGAGCCCTAGAGGGTGGCCTGGGGAGCAGGTCCTCAGCGCCCTTTCCAAGGCCTGCCCCCCTCTGCTGTCATCTGTGTCATCAGGCCAGCACTGAGCTCCAGGACACTCCAGCCTGGGTCCTGGCTGAATGGAAGAAGTGATGACTTCAACTCTGACACGGGGCTGCTAGGGGCTGTGCAGGAAACGTCCCCCTCCACCATCGCCAAAGGAACCCAACGGCCCTTGCTCCTGTGCCCACGCGCCGCGCCGCAGTCCCCAGGGATTCCCGGTAGGGTGCGAGCTGGCCCAGCTCCTGCCTCATTCCTCAGTCTTTAATATTCATGAGCACTCCTAGCAGGGGAGCTAAAAATGTTCCGCTCCTAAATCTAACTGTTTTATAGAAGCCTAATTAAATTCTTTGGTGGAAGGGGAAAAAAAGTGACCTTCAAAACTGCCAAAGCTCGTCGGAGTGGCTCGTCCCAGAAACCTTTCACCTCCTCTCCCCTCCCGCTGCGGTGGCCTTTCCTCTCGTGAAGAAACTCTCCCCCACCCCTCCGGTTGAGGGTCCAGAGGATGTTCCAGGGGTGGGCACCCGACGGCATGACTGCCTCCTGTCCGAGTAACACAGTGATGGAGGCTCTTCTGGCCACCAGATGACCTCAGTCCTTGCTGGAAACTGCAATCTCAGCCAGCAGATGGGGTTGCGGGAGGAGAGATGGCAACAGGGAGGGGTCAGCTATGGTGGAGAGAAGGTGACAGGGCCCGTCCCCACACTCTTCTGCAGCAAGTTACTCTGGGAATTTCAGACTTCCTCTTTCCCTGGATGCCTCATCTGTGCACCCTGGCAAGGCCCAGATGGGCAGGGAAGAGAGGCCAGCCCTTTGCAAGCCTATGCCTGGGAACTCACATCCCTATTTGCTTCTCCTGTTTACCAGGGACAAACAGCCACGTCCCCAGAGGCCAGTGAAGGAAGCTGTTCCTTTCTGAGGGCCTCTGAATAGAAAGGAGGAGAGTCTCAATCTCCCACACTCTTCTCTGTGACCTGAAAAGAGTCCCCTCCTTCTGATAAGGGCTTCCCAGGTGGCTCAGGGGTAAAGAATCCACGTGCAATGCAGGAGACCCAGGCTTGATCCCTGTGTCGGGAAGATCCCCTGGAGGAGGGCCTGGCAACCCACTCCGGTATTTTTGCCTGGAAAATCCCATGGACAGAGAAGCTTGGCGGGCAACAGTCCATGAGGTCACAACAAGTCGGACACAACTGAAGTGACTGAGCACACCTCCTGAGAAAGTGTAAGAGGTGTGAGGAGGGAGGTGGTGAACATGTGAACTCCTAGCCCCTCCTGAGCAGTGTCAGAATTTGCCCTTGATGATGGTGCAGACACAACTGAGTTTCAGCAAGACCCTCCTACAGGAGAAGAAAGAGTCTGGGCAGAATTCCTCAGGCAGGGGGCAGGAAGAGACCTAGAGACCTAGATCCACATGGTGAACAAGCATCAGGCCAGCTCTCAGAGGACCTGGGTTAACACAAGCTGAGTGAACATGAATGCTCACGCATGCCTGCGAGGAGATGACAGAGGTGCAAACTGAGACCAGCTGGTTTCTTTTCTACTTTGAGAGGAGGTGATTTTTAGCTGGTCCAAATTCATCTTCTAATTGGTTGCCAAGGTGACTTTAGTGGTAAAGAATCCGCCTGTCAGTGCAGGAGACATGGGTTCAATCCCTGGGTTGGAAAGATCCCCTAGAGAAGGAAATGGCAACCCACTCCAGTATTCTTGCCTGGGAAATGCCACGTCCAGAGGAGCCTGGTGGGCTGCAGTCCATGGGGCTGCAAAGAGTTGGACACGACTGAGCACATACACATACACACACACATAAGTCATTCACAGACAATGTCACAGGGTAGCTTCATGACTGGGGAGCTGATAAGCCTGCATGACACCCTGGCTGGCCATGAGCCATTCATTCCTGGGATGTGTATTTTTCAAAATCAGTTTCCTCCTGGTCATTTTGAGGCTGTCAGGATAGACTGCTTGGTGGGCAAATTCTCAGTGGTCACTACATCCATCCTAGCCCATGCAAAAGTGGAGTCTAGAAAACCAAGCTCCCAGGTAGTCTACAGAGGTCAGGCACAGCCAGCAGCCCTGGACAGCACAGCCTCCTGCCGTGGTCCCCCCATCAGGGTCCTCTCACTTCATCTATCTCCTCTCTCCACTCATTCTTGACTTCCCCTCTACTCCTGTCCTCTTGGGGTGCTCCATTCCCTCCCCAGACCCAAATCCTTTCCACTGCAGTGTCCAGCTCCCCAAGGGAGCACTTCCCAAGCCAGGCCTGCATGCAGCCCAGGAAGGCTTCTCCCTGGCCCTGACCCTCGGGCTGGTCAAGCCACTCGGAAGGAGCCCCTCACCGCCTGAGCTAGAACCAAACTCCTTTGTAGACCTGACTCTTAATTCCCCTGAAGAGGTCCCTGTTCATGCTCTAAATGCCTTTGGGAGCTCCCTGTGTGCCCTCAGAGACACAAAATCTTCACAGAAAGTGAGGGAATCTGAGGTGGAATGAAAATGAAAGAATAAACAAACATTCATTGAGTCCCGGAGGCGAGACACTGCGCTGGGTGGTGAAGAGGTGCAGGGCATGAAAACAGGCTTGTCCCACCCTCGGGAAAGCTCAGTCTGAGAAATAAGAAGAGTGAGCAAAGGAAGGGGATCGGTGAATGAACGCAGATGAGAGAGAGCAAGCAGCAAGGGAGTGGGTGCCTGGACAGAGCACGAACACCCAGGCTCTGGGGGCCCCCCGGCACTGCTGCTGGTCAGAGGCATTTTCTCACCCATCTGCACCCCACAGCCCACTCTTCCCCTCCGGGCTGCCTCAGGGCCAGCTCTGCCCAAGGTGAGTGTTCAGACTGCCTCCTCCACCCTTCCCTCCACTACTGAGTCTATTTTGGTGTTTCTGCTGCACGAGGCACGCCTCCCTCTGCTCACAGCTGCTGCTTTCCCATTCCGCCTTCCAAGACCTTGAATCAAATGGGAGTGAGCAGGGCCGCCCCCATCTTGGGCTGAAACCCGGCCTGCTCAGGCCTGTTCCAGGGGAAGCACTCGGGTGCCAAGGAGCCCCACCAATGGCCAAATAAGGGCACTTGAGTTGATGGCCAACCCTGCTGGTCTGGGGCAGCGCTCCCCTCCCCACCATGCCAGGGCCTGGGGGAGGGGTCCCTGAAGCAGAAAGAGGAAGGACCTGTGCTCCCAGTCGGGGGGATACAAAGGCACTGTCAGGCTCCTGCAGTGTCCTTCAGTTCAGTTCAGTTGCTCTGTCGTGTCTGGTTCTTTGCGACCCCATGGACTGCAGCACGCCAGGCCTCCCTGTCCATCACCAACTCCCAGAGCTTACTCAGACTCACGTCCATCGAGTCGGTGATACCATCCAACCCATCTCATCCTTGGTCGTCCCCTTCTCCTCCCACCTTCAATCTTTGCCAGCATCAGAGTCTTTTCAAATGAGTCAGTTCTTCGCATCAGGTGGCCAAAGTATTGGAGTTTCAGCTTCAGCGTCAGTCCTTCCAATGCTGTTAACAATTATACTCTGTTAAAGCATGTTATGGGCTTCCCTAGTGGCTCAAATGGTAAAGAATCCACCTGCATTGTGGAAGACCTGGGTTCAACCACTGGGTCAGGAAGATCCCCTGGAGAAGGGAATGGCTACCCACTCCATTATTCTTGCCTAGAGAATTCCAGGGACAGATGGGCTACAGTCCATGGAGTCACAAAAAGTCAGATACACCTGAGCGACTCACACACACACAAAACGTGTTATGCTGAACAATAAAAATAAACAACATTTCTGGTGTGTAAATTAATGGTAATTATTTTTTAGTAAGGGTTTCCCTGTTGGCTCAGTGGTAAAAAATATGCCTGTCAATGCAGGAGACTAGGGTTCAATCCCTAGTTTGGGAAGATTCCCTGGAGAAGGAAATGGCAACCCACTCCAGTATTCTTGCCTGGGAAATGCCATGGACAGAGGAGCCTGGTGGGCTACAGTCCATGGGGTCACCAAAGAGTCAGACACAGCTTAGCGACTAAACAACAACAGCAATTTTTTATTAAGATACATTTAATGCTGGAACACAACTTCTGAGTTTCACAGCTGTAGGCTTGTCTTAGTATTGCTACTACAGCCTTGTTTGATCTCTTAAGACAATTATTCCTAGGACTTGAGGTTTGGCCCTCTACCCTCCCTGTATTGTAGTGTGTGCTTGTATCTCCGTGTGTGTGGGGGGCGGCGGGGTACAGAGCTAGGGTTCCAGGTTTTATGCAGATGTTTCTAATGTTCTGTGTGGCTTTGAGCCACGTGCAGAGAAGATGCGGTTTGACCTGGGATCCCTTAGACAAGTCAGTGTCTGAGGCTCTGTTACCATGAATGGGCATCAGAATATAGCAGATGCTCTTGGGGGAGGGGGTGGACACCCAGACCCCATCTTCAGGAACCAGGCCTCCAGTTCTCCAGCTGCCTGGGCACTACCTGCTGATGGCTTCCCAACAATATCCTTGGCAAAAGGGAGCTGCCTTCCCCAGTGTTAGGGACCTTCCACAGAGGCTGCCCACAACCAAAGACTTATCCATGTGGGATGCAGAGGCTTGACCCCCTTACCTCCACTCGAGGTAACGTTGAAGGACCTCGATCTCAGCGCTGGGCTTGGCCAGGGTCTTGTAACTACATGTGCTTACCTTGTCCCTCTGCCCTGTCCTGTTTCCCTCACTCCCTTACGGGTGTTATTCTCCTACAGCAGGGATCCCCAGCCTCTAGGATCTAATGCCTGATGATCTGAGGTGGAACTGATATAATAATAATATAAATAAAGTACACAAGGGAGGTTCAGGAGGGAGGGGACATGTGTATGCCAATGGCTGATTCATGCTGATGTAAGGCAGAAACCAACACAACATTGTAAAGCAATTATCCTCCAATTAAAATTAAATACATTTTTAAAAAAGAAATAAAGTGCATAATAAATGTAGTGCACTTGAATCATCCCAACACCATCCTCCATCCCAGTTCTTGGGAAAATTGTCTTCCATGAAACTGGTCTCTCGTGCCAAAAAGGCTGGGTACCGTCCCCAGAAACCCTTTTGAGTGTGATTCCCTGTCTCGGAGCCTGAGATCTAAGAGGGTAGCCAAGTTGTAGCCAGTTAAATGTGATGAGGAGAGCACACAGCTTAGCACAGTGCCTAACCGATGGCTGTTCTGATCCTCCATGGAGGGCACTATTTCCCAGCCCTGGCTGAATATCAAAATCAGCTATGTGGCCTAGAAAAAAGAGAGCCAGATGTTTAGGCCACTTCTCCAGAGATTTTGATTCAGGAGGACTGAAACCAGTCCCAGATCTCTGAATTCTCAGAGGTTCCACAAGTGTTTCTGACAGACAGCCAGGGCTGACAAGCACTGACCCAGGTCATCTGTCTCTCCCACCATCACCTCTTTAATTTACAGGCAAGAACCATAGACCCATGTAGGGCAAAGTGACCTGTTCAAGGGCAGACAGGTACTTAGCTGCCCAGATAGGGCTCAATTCATTAATCCTGACTCACTCAGGGTCATTGCCTGGCAGGGACGTGGGGGCGGGGAACCATCTGGAAAAGGCCCTTGAGTCCAACTCTCTCCCACAGAATCACAAGGTAATCGCATTTATTAAGCGGATCTCAGAACATCTGGCCTGGTTGGCAATATAAAGGCAGTGCAGGTTCAAGCACGCTGAGTTCCCAGAGGAGGGAGTCCTCAATGTGGTATGATTATCAGGGAGGTCTCCAGGGAGGAGGTGCACCCTGAACCAAACTTTACAGAATGGTGAGGCTTTGGTTAGGGAGCAGGCAGGAAGGATGCCAACACCAGAACTAGTCATCTCAATCAGAGGTCAGTCAGTTTCTAAGGAAACCAATGCTGATCTATATTCTCATCATCCTTCTGGCAAGACTGAGGGATCTCAGGGACACTCAGACTCATGGACCAGCAGGCAACAATTGCCCAGTCTTTAGAAAAATGTATTCTGTTCTAAAGATTAAAACTTAGATGAGGGTTTGTTTAGAAGCTGGTTGATCCATACTTCAGTAGCCCCACTTCCCTCTAAGGACTTAAGTCCCAGAAGCCATGGAACTATGTGTTATAGCAGAGGCAGAGACTAGAGCCTGAGTTCACACTTATAAGCCGTGTGAACTTGGCCAAGTTACTTAACCTCTCTGAGCCTCTACTTGTTCAACTTAAAAATGGGGACAATAAAACTTGCCCTCCTCCCTCTCTCTCGGCTATTAGAAGGATCAAATGGCATCACGATGGCCAGAACACTTCTTTACACAGCAAAGCACACTAAAAGTGTGAGCTGTTACTATTTTCACATTTCTCTCTTTAAATTCAGGATGCAAAGCCCAGGGAGGTTTCCGTCAATGCCCAGCACCCTGCAGTGAGCCATATGGGAAACAGAGGCAAGACCAAAGTTCCCTCAATCTGACCCTAATGCTTTCTCCAGTACCAATATAGCAGCATATCTTTTCCTCAAATCTTTCTTCTCTAATTTCTTAGGCACTATGGGGAATTGTGCATTCTCACCGTGCCCTAAATTTGTAGTCTTTGATGCCTCCCAATCTTTTGATCCCCTCTGCAGCAGCCTGCCAGCCTGTGTCCTTCCTGCCTGTGTGTCATCTTGAGGGTCCCCCATCTATCCTCTCTTCACTTTGGGCATCCTAAACTCAGTCTGAGATCAGCTCCTCCCAGGCCCTAGATAATTATAATCCCCCTCTCTGTAGGATTTCCATCCTCCCATTTATAACACTGGAAGAATGTTACCTGCTGATTCATTCATAGAGAGACACTCAGCTGGGCACTTGGGATACAGAGTCTATAAGAGATCTGGGGACTTCCCTGGTGGCCCAGTGGTTAAGACTCCACATTCCCAATGCAAGGGGCACAGGTTTGATCCCTGATTGAGGAACTAAGATCCCACATGCCTTGGACAAAATAAATAAATAAACCCTACAGCAGTGTTAACTATAGTCACTGTGTTGGGCTTTGTGCCGTGGTAAGTCATTTCAGTCATGTCCGACTCTTTACGACCCTATGGACTGTAACCTGCCGGGCTCCTCTGTCCATGGGGATTCTCCAGGCAAGAATACTGGAGTGGGTTGCCATGCCCTCCTCCAGAGGATCTTCCCGACCCAGGGATCGAACCCGCGTCTTTTACATCTCCTGCACTGGCAGGAGGGTTTTTTTTTTTACCATTAGCGCCACCTGGAAAGCCCCATGTTGTACATTACATTCCTATAAAATAAATAAGGATCTGTAAAAGAGCCTTGAGGGCTCATCACCAGTCATTGCCAGGCTAGATGGAGGGGAGCTGGCCTCTCATGGAGCCTGGGCTGGAGGGCTGGACTCAAGTTCTCAACTTCCGCTTGCTCCCCTACCCGGTATCCTCTCCTATTCAAATCCATCCTCTGCTGCAGAAACCTCCTGCTGCTCTGTGCCAGCTTCCAGGTCTCCAATGTCAAACCCTTGGGGGGCCTCTCTGTCCCCTACCCCCTCCCCAGCCCTCTCCCCAGCCCTTCTCCCCACAGAGTCCCTTCCAAGTCCAACAGCCCAGCTCTGACTCTGGATTCTAGGAGAGACAGTCACGTCGACCACCCTGGGGTGTGGTGCCAGCCAAACTAATCAATGGCAGAGCAGTAGATTAAGGGGCCAGGCTCGAAGCCATCCATCACTGTCGTTTACCCCGGCCTGTCAGCCTGCAAATGGAAAAGGAGATGATGTGAAACAACCCATCTGCAGGTTTTTAACGCTCTTTACAAATTGCTGTGGTGAATAACTTGTTGCCTGTATTTATCCCTTTTCAAATTGTCTCTTAGCTACAGTCATCCGTCTTCATTCTACACCCTGATGGCGCGTGCACTGCCAGTTGGGCTACCTCATTATTTCCCTGACTCCCCTGCCAGGAGGAGGAAGGGGATGAAGGTGGGGAGGGGAGACAAGAAGAGGGGGAGGGAGATGGGGTGGGAGGGTGTTGGTAGAGGAGGGGCCAGGCTAGGGAAACAGCTTGGGCAAGAACCTAGTCAGCTGGGATCCTTTCCCCAAAGGTCCTCACCTCCCCAGCCCCTGGTGGGAGAACCTACCATCTTTCAGGGATTTGACCTGGGACTACCCTTCACAGAGGGGGCTCAGGACACACCACTCCCCACCCTGAGTTATCAGACCAATGGTCAGAATTTACAAGTCACAGTCATAGACTATGGCCACTCTCCATCCCCACCCTCAAGCAGAGTCCATCTGCCAATCCAATTACAAAACTTTATCATGGAAAAGTTATTTTGATATCTTTCCATCCTCATCCCCTGTATGTCAAGACCTGCCACTTCCTTCTCTCCACTGAGACCATCCCTGTGTTTTAGTTTCCACCACCTTAAAGTCTTTCTGGCGTTCCTTCTTCCCCACCTCAGAGCCTCCTAACTGGTTGATCTCCCCTCCAGCCCACCCTCCTTCACTCTCAGCAGAAAAGTGAAACTTCTTTCAGAAGCCATGTTCTTTCTTAACTCCATCAGTATTTTCCAGTGATCCGTGTGCTCCCTGCATTAGAATCACTTGGCCATCCCGCCCCAGACCACTGATGCAAGGAAGCAGAAGGCTGGTTTTAAACAAGTTTTCCAGCTGGTTAGTGTGCACTGCAGGGGAGGAGGGCCATGGCCCTAGACATTCCATTTCACATCTGAGAGATGCAGTGATTTGCCCCAAGTCACACAGCTAGTTGGCAGCTGAATGGGAAGCAGCAATCCAGTGCCCTTCCTGCTACACTCCAGGGCAATCCTTGTGTGCACAATAGCTGTTGGTGTATGCATCTCTGTGACTGGAACATAAGCTTCTTGAGGACAAGGACAATGTCGTATGCCCCCTCTATATCCTGCACTTCCTCCTCCAAGTTTGGCACAAGTCCTAGTATATTGATATTTTTGGTAAGCTAGGAAAGTAAAGAGCAGTGTTCAATAAATTAAGCCCCACATTCAGGTCTTGCTCCAGAGAAGGAAGATCATGTGGGTAGCTGAGGGCAGCTGTCTTCCACAGCAGACCTGTAAATATTTGAAAGCAGCTGTCAGGATCCACTTAGATGTTCTTTCTTCCAGGTTGAAAGTCCCCAGCTCCCTCAACCACTGTTCACATGTCTTGATACACAGACCACCACCACCCCCCCACCCGAGGCATTGCAGTCCCCCTCCTCTGAATGCCATCCGTTTGTCAATGTCCTTGCTCAACTGCGATGAAATGCAATGCTCCAGATGTGGTCTGGCCACTGCCAAGCACAGAGGGACAAACCATTATCTCCCTGCTTCTGGGCTCTGGACTTCGATTAATACAGTCCAAGATTGCATTAGCTCCCTGGCAGCTTCACCCACTGCTGGCGCACACGGTACTTTGTCTGCTAATCCATCTAACTTGATTACTGTCTAATCCACAATTCTCCATCTTCTCCCCAAGGGTTACATCAAAGTCTTTACAAAACGCCTTGCTCAAATCTAGATAGGTGATGTCCGTAGCTCACCATGTGTCTACCAGCCCAGAATACCTAACAACCCCAAAAAGAGACCATTTTGGCTGGACCTGGGCTTGGTGAACCCAAGACGATGCTAGTGATCCCTCCTTTTCTTTGCTATGGGCATGTGAACCATCCACTCAATAGTCTTTGCTCAGGGACCTCTACAGAACTTTCCTCACCTAAGGTGGTTGCTCAGTGCCCGGACTGAGCAACTGCGATGGGCCACCTGATAGATTACACCTTTTGTGAGGTTTATGGTGGTGAGCACAGGTTGCCTGGGGGAAACACAGAGAGGGGAGTGGGTCCAAATACCACAAATTCAAGAATGCCCATGGAGGTTGTAAATAACCTGATAGAGGGATGCTGAGTTTCTGGGTTGGGAAATGTACTAACAATGCCTGATGTATTTCACTCTCCCTGCACGGAGTCTGAGTCAAAGGAAATATGAAAAAAATCACTGGAATCCCAATTCTGCCAAACCATTTCCTTTCTCCTATAATTAGGTACTCCAGATTTTTAGTATCATTTTTTCGTGTGTGTTTGTTTCTTCTGATCTCCACAGGCTATTTTTAGACCAATCATGACTCACTTTTTGAAAGGCGTTTAAAAAAAGGGCTTTTTTCTCCCAGCAATCAAATGTTCCTGTCCTCTGGGTGACACATATCTAGGTAAGTCATAGCTGGGTGACAGACAAGGGGGCCTGGGAGAGCATGTGGGAGGAAGACCCCTGCTATGGTCTGGGGAGCGGTGAGGGGAGACATCACACACAGTGACCTTCAGCCCCTGGCCTGCCCTGCTGATGAACACTTACTGCTTCCTCCAAGAGGGAGAAGAATGCAGTTTCTCAGAGAAACAGTGCTGAAGACAAGAAGGCATGGCCCAGTCAGCTCTGGAAAAGAAGGAGACGGCTGCGAGCTGTCAGCAGTGCGAGGGGCTGCCCAGCAAAGTAGTGAGCTCCCCGTCTCTGGAATTATTCAAACCGAGCATGATAACAACAACCCAACAACCTTAGGGTTCAAGGCCCTTTCTGATGCTGACTCTGCAACATCTGCCAGAAAGGCTACTGGGAAAATTCCAGCTCCAAAAAAGAAATCAAGGCACAACGTTCCAGGGCTTGTCTGACCCTGGGGCTCCAGGAAGGATGGGACACTGACACTTGCAGCCGTGCCTGTGCTTGTCCCCCACACGGTGACAACGTAGGGAGGGTGGGGGTTCTCCTGCGCTTGGTCTTTCTAGAGTGAACCATCTGAGAGGCAAGTCCTTGAACGTTCTCTGCTCCCACCCGCTACCACAGTCACCACCTAGTTAACATATATACTCTCACTGCCTCCCCAAAGGGCCTTGAATGTAATTTACTCGCTGGTCATGGATTCATTGTCTGCTTCCTTTAAGTGCGCAGAAGCTTTATAGAGACTCTTGTAGACCCAGTTCCTTCTTTCTGGGAGTTTACAATCTAAGATCGACCTGCTGAAATGAGCACATATGTGTGGAACATACTGCCATATAGCAGTGACACAAACCTGGAGCAATTCAATGGCCCGGGTGTGACACTGCGAGTGTGTGTGCGCGTGTGTACAGGAGAGGGGAAATTGTCACATTTGCTTTGGGTCATCTCTAAACTGCACAAGTCCTTTCTTCGCCCACCAAGAGTCTGCCATGTTCCCCCTATCCCACCCTCATGACATCTAAACTCAACTCCCAGGGAGGACAAAGTTACAGATGAGAAGGGCCAGAGAAAGGCTGGGAGCCGTACAGTTTCCAAATCGCTTCCCATCCATTATTCTGAGATTGTCCATCCAGTCACCAAATAGTTATCCAGCACCTACCATGCTTCAGGCACTGTGCCCGGCACTGAGAGTTCAGGAGTGACCAAAACCAGACCTAGTACCTGATCCCACATGAAGCTCACAGGGTAGTGAACGCAGACATTAGCAATCAGAAACGGGTGTCCTATGGTTCACTCCACTAAGTGCAAGACGAGAAAATTATATAGTACTGTGAAGCTTGTAACTCAGAGCTGACCTAATCCAGACTCAGGGAGGGAGGGAGGGGACATTCAGGCTAGGAGCTGAAGGATGAGGGACAGGTAACCAGAGAGGGGTGGGGAGGTGGGACGACAAGAGGGAGCCTGGCCTGCTGGATTGAAAGATGCAACAACCTGTGAAGGGCATGCATGTTCATCCAGGAAACATGGAATGCCTACACATGTGTCACATGCTTTGGGGTGCTGGAGACATGTGGTGTCCAAGGCAGCTGCAGCCCTGCTCTTCAGTCTAGAAGGGAGATAGGCATTGTATCTTTGATGTGATTTTTTTATTGAAATATAATTAATTTACAGTGTTGTGTTAGTTTCAGGTATACAGCAAAGTGAGTCAGTTATACACACACACACACACACACACACACACACATATCCTTTTTCAGACTCTTTTCCATGATAGGTTATTACAAGATGTTAAATATAGTTCCCTATGCTATACAGTAGGTCCTTATTAGTTATCTATTTTAAATATAGTAGTATGTGTCTGTTATCTCAAACTCATAATTAATACCTTCCCATCCCCTTTCTCTTAGGTAACCATGTTTGTTTTCTATGTCTGTGAGTCTATTTCTATTTTTGTAACTAAGTCCATTTGAATCATTTGTTTTAGATTCCACATTTAAGTGATGTTGTCTGATATTTTTCTTTCCCTGTCTGGCTTACTTCACCTAGTATGATCACCTCTAGATCCACTCATGTTGCTGCAAATGGCATTATTTCATTCGTTTTATGGCTGAGTAATATTCCATTGTATATATGTACCACATCTTCTTTATCCACTCATCTCTTGATGGAAATTTAAGTTGCTTGAATGTCTTGGCTATTGTAAATAGTGCAGCTATGAACATTGGGATGCATGGATCTTTTTGAATTAGAGTTTTTGTCTTTTCTGGATATATGCCCAGGAGTGGAATTGCTGAATTATAGGTAACTCTATTTTCAGTTTTTGAAGGAACCTCCATACTGTTCTCCATAGCATCGAAGCAGACATCCTTAAACTTCAGAAATAATTGCTTCATGACAATTATTGTCGTCCCACCTCCCCACCTCTCTCTGGTTACCTGTCCCTCATCCTTCAGCTCCTAGCCTGAATGTCCCCTCCCCTCCCTCCCTGAGTCTGGATTAGGTCAGCTGTGGGTTACAAGCTCCACAGCACTATATAATTTTCTGGTCTTGCACTTAGTAGAGTAAGTCCTCCCAAGGAAAATGTCAGAGTTGAAGGCAAGTTTTCTCACCTGCAAAATGGAACAGGGCCTGCCTGGGACACACTTTGGAGTTACAATCAACTCCATCAAGTCAGTCTTGATGGCTGGTTGAGTGGTGGAGACTGAGGAGGCAGAGAGAAGTGTAGGATTCCTGCCTCTGTCACCTGGTGGATGATGATGAGATTGTTCACCGAGACAAGGACATGAGACCAGAACACTTTCAAGCATGTTCCACGAGGATAATTTGGGGAGTACTCAGCTCATCCCGGGTCTGTGTTCTCCGAGGTCATGATGAAGAGGAGTCTAGGGAAGTCTAAGAAGAGGTACTAATTAAGCTTGTTCTTGAAAGGGAAATAGAATGGGAGTGTGAGGGAGACACTTAGTAGAGAAGAATTCCAGGAAAGGGCCAAGGCCTGGAGGCTTATTTGAGGACTTGCTGTGTGGCTGGAGCAGGACCATGCACACACATCATAGAAGGATGGGAACCAGGCAGAGGGCAGGACGCTGAGGAGTTTGGACTTCATCCCAAACAGGAGTCACTGAAAAGTGTTGAGAAAGAAAATGACATGTTTAAATTTACCCTCTGAAAAAAAAAAAAATCGTTGAATCTGCAGAGTTAAGGGTAGCTTGCGGACAGCAAGAGGCAAGAGGAGAGGACAGCTGGGGCACTGGCAGGGGCGTTTAGGAGCTCAAAAGCACAGGATGAGGGGACTCTTTGGGTGTAGAAAGGTGAGCCAGGGAGGGAGGAAGTGAAGGTGAATCCCAGATTGATTTCCTGCTCAACCCATTGAATGTTGAACTATAAAATATCATGAAAAAATACAAAATTAGAGATACCAAGGGAACATTTCATGCAAACATGGGCACAATAGAGGACAGAAATATGTGGACCTAACAGAAACAGAAGATATTAAGAAGAAGTGGCCAGAATACACAGAAGAACTATACAAAAAAGATCTTAATGATCCAGATAACTACGATGGTGTGATCACTCACCTAGAGCCAGACATCCTGGAATGCGAAGTCAAGTAAGACTTAGGAAGCATTACTACAAACAAAGCTAGTGGAGGTGACAGAATTCCAGTTGAGCCGTTTCAAATCCTAAAAGATGATGTTGTGAAAGTGTTGCACTCAATATGCCAGCAAATTTGGAAAACTCAGCAGTGGCCACAGGACTGGAAAAGGTCAGTTTTCATTCCAATCCCAAAGAAAGGCAATGCCAAAGAATGTTCAAACTACCACACAGTTGCACTCATCTCACATGTTAGCAAAGTAATGCTCAAAATTCTCTAAGCCAGGCTTCAACAGTATGTGAACCATGAACTTCCAGATGTTCAAGCTGGTTTTAGAAAAAGCAGAGGAACCAGAGATGAAATTGCCAACATCCACTGGATCATTGAAAAAGCAAGAGAGTGCCAGAAAAACATCTACTTCTGCTTTACTGACTACGCCAAAGCTTTTGACTGTGTGGAACACAACAAACTGTGGAAAATTCTTCAAGAGATGGGAATGCCAGACTACCTGACCTGCCACCTGAGAAATGTGTATGCAGGTCAGGAAGCAACAGTTAGAACAGGACATGGAACAACAGACTGGTTCCACATTGAGAAAGGAGTGTATCAAGACTGTATATTGTCATCTTGCTTGTTTAACTTACATGCAGAGTACCTCATGCGAAATGCCAGACTGGATGAAGCACAAGCCGGAATCAAAATTGCCGGGAGAAATATCAATAACCTCAGATACACTGATGACACCACCTTGATGGCAGAAAACGAAGAGGAACTAAAGAGCCTGTTGATGAAAGTGAAAGAGGAGAGTGAAAAAACTGGCTTAAAACTCAACATTCAGTGCTCGCTTCGGCAGCACATATACTAAAATTGGAACGATACAGAGAAGATTAGCATGGCCCCTGTGCAAGGATGACATGCAAATTCATGAAGCATTCCATATTTTTGTAAAGTAATTAGCCCTCAACTAAAATAAATAAATTTATTAAAAAAAAAAAAACTCAACATTCAGAAAACTAAGGTCATGGCATCATGGCATCCGGTCCCATCATTTCATGGCAAATAGATGGGCAAACAATGGAAACAGTGACAGGCTTTCTTTTCTCGGGCTCCAAAATCACTGCAGATGGTGACTGCAGCCGTGAAATTAAAAGATACTTGCTCCTTGGAAGAAAAACTATGACCCACCTAGATAGCATATTAAAAAGCAGAGACATTACTTTGCCAACAAAGGTCCATCTAGTCAAAGCTATGGTTTTTCCAGTAGTCATGTATGGATGTGAGAGTTGGATCATGAAGAAAAGCTGAGCGCCAAGGAATTGATGATTGAACTGTGGTGTTGGAGAAAACTCTTGAGAGTCCCTTGGACTGCAAGGAGATCAAACCAGTCAATCCTAAAGGAAATTAGTCCTAAATATTCATTGGAAGGACTGATGCTGAAGCTAAAACTCCAATACTTTGGCCACCTGATGAGAAGAACTGACTCATTGGGAAAGACCCTGATGCTGGGAAAGATTGAAGGTGGGAGGAGAAGGGGACAACAGAGGATGAGATGGTTGGAAGGCATCACCAACTCAATGGACACGAGTTTGAGAAAGTTCCGGGAGTTGGTAATGGACAGGGAAGCCTGGCATGCTGCAGTCCATGGGGTTGCAAAGAGTCAGACACAACTAAGCAACTGAACTAACTGAAAGATGTACAGAGGTGGTCAGATAAAGGAATCGAGACCATCAGCATAACGGGGATGAGGTTGTAGGGTGGAGGCGGATCCAGGTTTGAGGGTGAAGATGGAGGCTGAGATCCTCCTGCCACTTCCACAGAAACAACCTACTTCCCGCTCTGCCTCTTGGGCTCCATATGACCATTTGTCCTGTTGCTTAGGGCAAACCCCAGAGGAAGTCCTGAACCTTCTTGTCCTTCACCTTCATTTTCTCCCCACATCCCAGCCAGCAGTTCCGCCTGTGGGCCCTCCCCTTCTCCAAGGCAGGCGGGCACAAGTGTCCTCTTCCCTCTGCCTGCTCACAGCCCCTGTCATCTTTCTCCCGGGACCACACGACAGCCCCTACCTAAGGCCTCCTTCCTATTCTTGCCCTCTTCCTGTCTCTCCAAGCCTATTCCCTCCAGCAGTGATCAGACCAGGTCACTGCCAAGCATAACACCTTCCAGGGGCTCCTCTTCACCTTCAGAACTAAATGCTGACTCCTTGCTTGGCTCTCAGCTCTGCCTGAGCTTGTCCCTGGGCCATCCCTCCCCTGTCTCCCTTGCTCTACTCCTCTCTGAAAGTTCTCTCTGCTCCTTGGGCTGCCGACCTTGTTCCCCACTGAGAACCCTGGGGTTTGCAGAATCTACTGCCTCCCAGCCCTTCTTGTCACGTGGATACCTACAAGAGCATCACTCTGTGGAGATCTCCCTGAGGGCAGCCACCCACCACTATCCCTTGTTTTCATTGTTTATCTTTCTGCTTATTACATGTCTCCCACATCCCGCCTACATGCTAGCTGAAAGCTCACCCAGAACTGGGTCTGTTCACCATCACACCCTGGGGCCTGGACGAGTGCTTGCTCTAGCTGGTGACCTGCAGATGCCTGCTGGATAGATGCATAAATAAACAATGGAACAGATGGGCATAAAGGTGACATCTGATGCTAGGAGAAGATAAACCCCACAGACAGAGAAAGTACAGTTAGGGAGAGACAGTCTAGCTGGAGAAGAAGGAAAAGAATCAAGAGATACTGTTATGAAACAAATCAAGGAAAAAGAGAATTTTTCAGTGGATGAACTGGTCCCATTTCCAAACATTGCTAGAGGGACATTGTAAGGGCCCCAAAACTTCCATTGGCTTCATGAGAGGGGATTACTTAGGACCCAGGGGAACAGTGGAGGGCTGGCAGGTGGCTGCCAGGGGCTGATGTGATTGGCTGGAATGGAGGGGTGGGTGGGGCATATGTGGCTGGAACAGGTAGGCGAGGGTATCCAGGCAAAGGGGAATTTTCTCTTAAAGACTGGCTTCCTGCCTGAGCAGAAAGAATAGAAGAGAAAGATAAGCATCTGAGATTACACAGCAAGAAACGAACTGGGCTCCCCAGAGGTTTACAGAAATATACCGTGCCCCAGACAGAGTCAAACTGATGTGCATTCCACATGCACTTAAAAGCAAGGGCTGCACAGGGAAGAGCCAGGAAGGGGTTTTAGATGGCATGGCTGGCCTCTCCTCTAGGTCCTAAGCAGTTTATTCTGGCCCCAACAATGAACTCCCAGCCCACATAGCCAAGCCAGGGGCCAGCAGTGATTAGACATCCACCCCAAGAGGTGATGGAGGGACTAATCAGCTGTTGCTCCCTGAACATGCCCTTTTGAGGTCTCGCCCTAGACCCCAAGCAGATCATCAGCATTTTCCCCCAGCCACCCACTTCTACACCCCCCACAGGAGCACAGGTCAGAACAGCTCCCTCTAGCTCATCACATTTCCAGAGATATGATACTCAGCACCAACTTAGATCTGACACCCAGGCAGCTGTCCAGTCTTACTTCAACTGCGAACCAGAGCCTGGCTCTGAGCAAGCTTCTCTTTTGGCCTCAGGGTCTAGTGGACAGAAAGGAGCTTACATCCTGCTGTGGTGGGTGGGAAGCTGGTGTATGGAGTGGAGAGCAAAGATGTGGTTTCTCACGTCTCACATGGTAATTAAGGGTCAGCTTTGTACCCAGTCCCACTCCCCGACACAGACTTGCTCCACTCAAATTTACAGTTGCAGGAAATGTGGTGGATTAAGAGTTAAAGGATGCAGGTTTCAATCTTCGTTCTGTCCCCAACTAGCCCTGTGATGTTAGATATGTCACTTACTGCCTGTGGATCAGTAAAACAAAGGAGGGTAAGGGGCACGGGGCTAGAACCACCTCTCAGTTGCCTCCATCTTTCTCAGAGACACCCTGAATACCTGAGTCTGATTAATCACTGTATCCCTCAAGTTCAACAGTCAACTCTCAAAGAATGTATGATCGCTGGGTGAATGCCTGACACTCCCTCGGGGATGCTCATGCAGTTTGGTCACTTGAGTTGAGAGACGGAAATGGACTGAAAGAGGGGTGAAGGATACTTATGAAAGATTCTCAGATCAAAAGACAACAAGAGGTTCAGCAAGGGCATTGTACACCTTCTGAGAAAGGAACAAGAGGAAAGGGAAGGAAACAGCTGGTCTTTTCCAAGGAGAATTTGTAGTCCAGGGGAAGAGAGAGAACTTTCCCGCAGCTGGCCCCAAAAGGAAACAAGGAAATATGTCAGCTATGGGATTGAAGAGCTGAGAGAGGTGGTGTGGAAGGTGCAGGCAGCTTCGGTGCCAGGCACGACTAGCCCCAAACAACTCCAACAAGACATCCATGTTGAGAAGGTTTTGAGGAAATTGGGGATTATGAATTGGCCCAGAGGCAGCAGAGGCTTGTCCAAGTTGGGGACAGGGAAGGATATGAAGTAACTAAAAACACATCACAAAGAGTGGATGCTGGGGGCCCCACTCCCCCTGGGGGTGGTTTGCCTCCAGAATCTTTTCTTAAGGAAAATGCTGCCCTCCTGTCATTTCCCCTAAAACCAGATGGGCCGAAGCCTGGAGCATGAACCTTGGGGAGAAATGCATGTAAACGTGTCTGGGGTGACCAGGATGGGGTGTATGATGGGGGTGTGTGATGAACTGTGTAGGTCTGTGATCTCCCAACAGGCAGTCTTCCTTCAAGCGCCTCCTCCAATGATCTGATGAGGAGTCTTCTGCTCCTGTCTCCTGGTTCATCAGCTTCTTTTCATGCACTTTACTTCTTGCCCTGCTCACCCTGAGCCCTAGTGAGGTAGGAGACCCCGCTGAGAGCTCACACTTCGAACAAAAAAATAAACATAAACAAAGCCCCCCACCCTCACCCCACCCCCAGGCAGGACACTCGGAATCAGTCGGTTCCCCCTTTTAAACATGGCCTGGGCTGAGCACTGGAAGATGGATGTTTCCCTTTCTTCTCCCACCCCACATGGCTCCCCAGGCCTCCGGGAAATCAGATTCAGAGGCTGGAGGGCAGCAGCCCCTGTGTCAGGAAGCCCAACATCAGTGCTTAGAAGAGACCATGATAGATGGTCAGTTCTCCCCTCATCAGAGTGAAAGGCGGTCTGATTGGGAGTAATTCCCACCATCTCAGGAGGGGAGAGCTCTGAGCAGGGAGCCACGGAGTCTGAGAGACACTTCTCTAGGTTCTGCTGAGCTGGGAAGGGCGCTCTGTGGGCCTGGGCCCCTCCCCTCTCTGCCTACAGCATCTCCTCTTCCCAAACTCACCTTGTGCTCCGGGCTCAGAACAGGCAGCTGATGAGGCTGGTTCCCCACACTGACCGCAGCCAGGGTCCTCGGTGACTTCCCATTGCAGTCCACACGCCCCCAGGATGGCTCCCAGACAGAGTCCAGGGTCAGGACAGTGTGCAGGCTCCCTCCCTAGGATGGTACACAGAGTCCCACATGCTGTGAGGAATCAGCCCACCAACCTCTGAGGAAAAAACTCTAAAGAGGCTGTCAGATTCAGCAAATAAAAATACAGAACGCTGGGACTTTCCTGGTGGTCCCTTGGTTAGGAAGCCACCTGCCAATGCAGGGATGCGGGTTAGATCCCTGGTCTGGGAAGATCCCACATGTGGCGGAGCAACTAAAGCCCGTGTGCCACAACTACTGAGACTGCACTCTAGAGCCCACAAGCCGCAACGACCGAAGCCCGTGTGCCCCAGAGCCCATGGTTCACAATGAGAGAAGCCACAGCAGTGAGAAGCCCACGCACCGTGATGAAGAGTAGGTCTGCTAGCCACAACTAGAGAAAGCCCTTGCGCTGCAGTGAAGACCCAGGGCACCCGAAATCAATTAATTAATTAACTTAAAAAAATACAGAATGCCCGGTTCAACTTGAATTTCAGATAAACAATGAATAATTATTTCATATAAGTATGCCCTGAATATTACTGGGACAAGCTTGTACTAAACAATTATCTGTTACTTATCTGAAATTCACATTCAACCAGGCATCCTACATTTTTCCTGGCAGCCCTCTTTGTGGACCTTCTGTGAAACACAGGCACCCTGAAAAGGAGGCTGAACAAAGGGAAGGCCACTCCCCAGCAGCCACTGCGGGGCCTAAGAGGTCTGTGAAGGGAGTTCCTAAGCCCCCAGGAAACCCTGGGCACAACCTCAGTTCCCACACATTCTACACAAAGCATCACCCAGCAGTTGGCCCAGTGGTCACCAGCAGAGCTGCTTGCTGGCAGGCTGAGCGAGATCTCTGCCATCCCCCTACCCCGACCCCTACCTGCCTCTCTGAGGTCAGCTTCCTTGTAAATGTTCCTCTGCCATTTAACTTGCTGTCACTCAGACCAGGTCCAAATGCTTTCAGAGAGATAGGGGATGTCCTATCCCGTGACTTTGATTCCAGTCTAAACCATTCCCTTCAAACTGGCAGCAAGGAGAAAGCTGGAGACCTGCCCTTCTCCTTGTCCTGCAGATTGCCATCTATCCCCACCCCAGGACCCCCAGGCATGGAAGGAGAGGCCCTCCTTCCATCCACCTGGCTGCAGAGTCTATTACCTGCTGCCCTCTGCTCCTGCCTGGGCTAATTGAGGCTGGCACATGGGAGGGGCCGCTAATGGGCTCCCTCTGCACAGGCTCTCAGCTGGCAGATGGAGGCATGCAATTGCCTCCTTTCCCAACCATTAGGCGGAGCAGCCAACTTCACGCACCAGCCCTTGGCTGGACAGCACAGCACATGGACTGGCAAGGAACACGGGGCTGGAAGCCACTCTGTCTCAGCCTTCCTCAGACAGCAAAGGCATTCAAGGTGCTGGGGGCTCTGGCTGGGCCCAAGGGCAAACTCCCCAGGAGAACCAGTTATCAAGCTGCCTAGCCAGAGGCTCAAACCCAGGCTCTCTGGACCTCCACCTAGAAAAGCAAAAGGCACACGGAGCAGCCCCCCGGGCTTCGGGGTTCGTCCCATTGCTCATGACCCCGGCCAGGGGATGGGGGGAATCAACGAGGGCAGCCCACGCTTGGGACTCTGAGGAATCCTCACGTGGGGTGAAGAAGCAATGGTCACCTACCCCTTAGAATGATGCCCACCCTTTGCACCCCACTAAGTCCTACACATCTTCCAGAATTCTACTTAAACATCACTTCCTCTGGGCAGCCTTCCCTGATATCTCAAACTAGGTCAGACCTCCCAATACCCTTCCCATAGTACCCTGAGGTTCTTTTTCATATCACTCATTGAAATAATTACTCTGGGAAAGGGTAGAATTCACACTCAACAGCTCAGTAGGTAAGACAAGTAACAATTTTCCACAACTGGCTGCCTCCTTCCCAGGTTCTCCCTTCTCGCTGATGGTTGGGGCCATGGGGTTGGTTGTGGTAGGAGGTCAATTTGCCAATAGATAGTTGTTGTTGTTCAGTCACCTAGTCATGTCCAACTCTTTGTGACCCCATGGACTGCAGCACGCCAGGCCTCCCTGTCCCTCACCATCTCCCGAAGTTTGCCCATGTTCATGTCCATTGCATCGGTGATGCCATTCAGTCATCCTCTAATGCCCTCTTCTTCTGCCCTCAATCTTTCCCAGCGTCAGGGACTTTTCCAACGAGTCATCTGTTCACATCAGATGATCAAAATACTGGAGCTTCAGCTTCAGCATCAGCCCTTACGATAAATGTTCAGTGTTGATTTTCCTTAAGATTGACTGGCTTGATCTCCTTGCTGTCCAAGGAATTTTCAGGAGTCTTCTCCAGCACCACAGTTCAAAGGCATCAATTCAGTAGATAGTAACTCAGTTTAAAACATTCTCTTTTGGAGAGTCGATCAGGAATCAAAGTCCCAGGCTTCCTTAATGGCTCGGTGGTAAAGAATCTGCCTGCCAATGCAGAAGACACAGGTTTGATCCCTGATCTGGGAAGATCCCATATGCCAGGAGCAACTAAACCTATGCACCACAACTACTGAGCCTGCGCTCTAGAGTCCGGGAGTTGCAACTAGAGAAAAGCCTGCACAGCAACAAAGACCCAGTATGGCCAAAAATTAATAAATAAAAAATTTAAAAAATGAATCAGAGTCCCTTAGGTTGTCATTTCTTTTGCCTTAAGGAAGCTCCTTGTCCCGTTCTCCTTCCCTGGATGGCATGTGAGGGTGGGGGTGAAGAAGCACACACGATGCCCTCTGAGCTATCGTCAGCTGTTTGAGCCAGGCCCCTTGTTCCCGGTTCTAACCTGATGTCCTCTGGCCCCACCTGACCCATTCTGGCATCCCAGTCAAACCCCCAGGTGAAGTCCAATCAGGCGGCAGCCTCATTCCGACCTCAGGACTCTTTCCTCCACCAGTTCTTTCAGTGTTTCTGCCAGCCCCCCTCAGGGACACGCAGGAACCCCCTCTCCTCATTGGATACAGGGCACAGCAGCCAGGAGCACTAACTCAGACCCACCCCAGATACCTCCGTCTACCAAAGCTGCAGTTTCACCTGTGTCACACCACTGGGAGCTCATCCTCTCCTCCGGCTACACTTGGAAAGCAGGACACGAGCGCCAATATTCTCAGGATCCCCACACCTCTCTGGGAGCAGCTCCCTCTCATGCACTCTGCCCTGAACTTGACACCAGGGAAGGTGATGTGGAGAAGCAAAGATGTTCAAAGTGCACACCCTCCCTTCCTGTGACCAGAGAGCTCCCTCCTTCCTCTGTTTCCGGTGGAGTGGGAAGGACCCTTTCCTGTATCTCTTCCCCACACCCTCTGTTCAACTCTATGCTCAGACCTCCAAGCTTTGCCCTTACAATGTAAAGCATTGCTTTGTAAATGAATCAAATGTATTTATCTCTACAAATGAGGCTGTCAAGACCACAGTTTCACTAAGGTCTTTAAAAAGCCAAGCAGTGACCTCTTGTTTCAGAGTCATTCACTTTTTCCTATGCTTTCTTGACTATAAGAGAAAGGTGAGGGGTGACAGCTTTCAGACCCAGATTTTAAATAACCTTAGGAGCACACTGCAAAGGTGAACCCCATCACTCACATGCATCTTGGTGGAGAAGAGGTGGAAATTCCACAGCCACTGATCCCTCAAGGCCCTCCCAACTCCAGCAGGCAGTCAAGGTTCCATGATCTAGCGATGGAGTAAGATCAATACACAAATAACTGCAGCCTAAGGCGGGACCTGGAAAATGCCATGAGTAAGGGGCAAGTGCCCTAGGAAGGTCAATCCAGCAGGAGGTCTCATCAATTAGAGTGCTGGTTCTCAACTTCTTTTTTTTTCACCCATGACCCCAATAATGCTTTCTCTCACTGTCTACTATATTCCACTAGTTAAGAACAATCTGTTAACTTCACTCTCAGCAGTTTTATGCATAAAAACAATGGACGTACTGGTTATGACTTTTCGAACTACACATCCTCCCTGGCCACCCCCACCCTACTTCATGCAGAGCTTGTTGAAGCCCCAGCAGAAGGAGGATGTTCAAAGTTGACCTAAATCTAAGGAGGCTTTATGGGTGGTTAGGTTTAGGGTTGTAGGCAAAAGAGAGGTGTGGGTGTCCTCAGAGAATGGCCAGGGGCTGAGCCTGGCAGGCAGGTGGGAGGTGAGCCTGGGACACCAGACTGGGTGATGTGTGCTTAGAGCTGAAAGCTGCCCTGCAGGCTGGCTTGGAGTTGACTTGGGGAGAGGAAGTGCTCACCCAGCTGAGTGGGAGTGGTCTGACCTTCCAAGATGTAGTCTCTGTTCTTTCACCCCTTCCTCTTTCCTCATCCTTCCAGCCACATCCCTGCCTCCAAAGACTGAGCTAAGTTTGGGGAAAGAACTCTATCAAAAGCCCTGCCCAGCCTGGGCCCGTGGGTACATCCTGCCAGAGTTTTCACGAGGCCTGTAGCTGGGAGAACAGGAGAGATTAAATTCAAAGATATTTCATTAATTAGTACATTTTCAGCTATATATAATAGACAATTCAACTCAAAATCACTTAAACAATAAGGAATCTATTGGCTTGTGTAGTTCGGATGTCCAGAGGAAATGCTGGCTTCAGGATGAATTTGATCCCGAGGTTTGTGACGTCCACCATAAGACTCAGCTCCAATTCTTTGTTATTCTCTCCACTCTGCCCTCCTAATATAGCAGTTTCATTCCCAAACTGAACTCCCTCATGGTAATGAAATTATTGCCAGCAGCTCTGGGACACCATATTTCCTCTTTCATAACCAGGAGGACATAAAAAGCTTTTCTTCCCCCACCTCTTAACAAAATTCCCAACTATCTCTGATTGGAAATCTTCAATGAGAACCAATTACAGCAGCCAGGAGAATCCTATGCATTGATTGGCTTGGTTCTGTTCCTCAACCAATCAATCACTGGGGTTAGAGTACTAGGAATACCATGATTGGCTTAGGCCAGTGATAGGCCAGCCCAGGAGTTCAGTCTCACTCAATAACAAGCTGCTATACCAGAAGAGGGCTTCCCAGGTGACTCCATGGTAAAGAATCTACCTGCCAATGCAGGAGACGTAGGAGACATGGGTTTGATCCCTGGGTCAGAAAGTTCCCTTGGAGGAGGAAATGGCAAACCATTTCAGTATTCTTACCTGGAAAATCCCATGGGCAGAGGAGCCTTGTGGGCTACAGTACATGGGGTCGCAAAAGAGTCAGTCACAACACGACACGACTGAGCACAACACAGCAACAGCATAAGAGGGGCTGAATGGACGCTGGGGAAGCAGACAGTGCGGTCCAACACACATGACTGTTTTACTTTTTTCATGAAAGGTAGGGTGAGAGCAAGAAGAGATTAGAATTGGAAACGCCAAAGTAATTTGAGAGTCATCCATCGACTTAACTCACCCATATTCCCAAGGCCACACAAAATTGTAAGCTGGACAAAATGTATTCTTTCATCTTTCTCTCCTTTTCCTTTTTCTCTCCTTCACCCTTCCATGTTTTCTCATCCTCTTCCTTGTCTAATGTCTTTCCTCTTTTCCATCTCTGCATCCACAGTGCATCCTCAGTACTGCCTCTCCCCACCTCCTGGCTCTTCTCTCTCAAGTCCATTCCTCCCTCCCTGCCCACATCTCCACCCATCCTCTCCTGATGCCTCTGAGTTGAATTCCATCTCATCCAAATTTCTTGATTGGTTCTGCAGAAAAACAGGATTAGCCAGAGCCATTATGGATGCATACAGTGTGCATTAGACTAAAAAAATATTTAAGGAAAATACTCTGGCAAATGGAGTCAATAAACTCCAAATCAAACATTCATTGAGAAGAGGAAGTCTGCCTTCAGCTAAGAGTGCTGGGAAACTGCTCACCATTTGAAATCAAGAGCCTGAGGCTTGCTCACTGCCCTCCCTGACAGTGCACCTCACCCGGAGCACACATTGAACCCTACACACCCCAGCCTCTCTCTTCTTCAGCCTCACCCAACCCTGCCTGCACCTCCCCACACTCCTCCAGACCCCCCACTTCTCATCCCAGCTGCTGAAGATGCCACTGTTTTCCATACCTGCCCCCAGTGCAGTTCTCATGGGGGCTGATCAAGAAAGGGAATGATGATGAGCAGAGAGGGAAGAGGACTGGGGGAACAGAGGCATCTACACTATGATATTTTTAGACTCAAAAATTACATCTCTAATAATCACAATTTTTCTTGAAAGAAAATAAGAGTTTGGCGTGTGACATGTGTACACTCCCTCCTCCCTGTCCCTGCAGCAGAGGAGAAGGCGAGAGGAAGGGAAAGAGGGAGAGGAGAGAGAGGGGAGAAAACCCAGAGGGTGATTAGCCACCAGACTTTGTTCTGGTGGATTCCAGCAAAGAGGAGCCCAGGCTAAGGACACACTGGGAATCTGGGGGTGTCTCCTGAGCCCCAGGCTGCTCTAGAGACTGTTTGACATGAGAGGTCAGGACAGCAGGAATCAGCTTCCTCCAATGACTCTTTTATTGTCATCCTATTTTATTCAAGAGCTTTCACTCCCCAGTGGCTTTTGGGTTGAAAAGCAGTTAGTACTTGACCTCCCAGGCCCTTCAGGAGGAAGATCCCTTCCTGCAGAAGGGGATCCTCTTCATGGATCCTCCACCCACTGAGAATCCCCCAAGCACACATCTCATGAACTTGATTCCCCCACACCACGCCATATGAGAGTTGCTCCATCACGTACAGACAGCACCATCCTGCGCTGGACAGCTCCCAAGGGAGCCAGGAGGTGTGAGGACAAGCCCCAGACCAAAGATCAAGAAACCTGGGACAGAGTCCACTATCGGCATGAATTTGGATAATTCCTTCACCCATGTAGACCTCAGTTTCCCCAAATTACAACTAAGAGGTGGATAGGTCAAAAATTTTTAGATCAGGATCCATGAAGCCCCCGAATTTGCACAGGGAATGTGGTTTGTAGGTGTATGTTTCTGGTAATGGGCTTCTCAAGGTGGTCTGTGACTTCCCTGAAAGTTGAGAGCCATAGCAGGGGCCGGTGTCCAACCATGCACGTGCCTCAAGTGTTCCTGGCTTTACCAAACCTCCAGATGGGATAGCTGTTTAGAGTCCTGACTTCATCCTCTGAAGAAACCTTCAGTGTGGCCTCGCTAATGACCACGGCCACCACATCTGGCCTCCACAGGGCTGCTCTCCTCCTTCCTCTGCAACCCATGTCAACACATAAACCCCTGGCTTTTCCTTCTAGTAGAGTTTAGGCAGGCTCTTTTTATTGCAATAAATTTTCCTGAGAAAGGAAGAAAAATAAATAAAATACAAATAATATTAAGCCAGTCAGAGTCTCTAAAACCCTGCAAATTTCATTTAGAGCACCAAAGAGCTTATTTACAGTCCAAATTGACTCCTGAAATAATATGTATCTTCACAGATGAACCAAAACTCTTATAGGCACCAGTTTGGATGGTCTCTTATCAAATGGCCTTTCTTCCCAACCAGGCTCTAAGCCCCAGCATCATACACTTCCAGGTGCCATCTTGCTTCTGGGCACCCAGACACTAAACCCCCCAAACATCTTGCCTCCTTTGAGGACAAACATCTTTTCTTTTAAACTAAGACTTATCCCCATTTTCAGACCAACTGCCAATCACAGTGTCTCAAGCCAAGTAGGTACTCAACTAATCTGTGTTGAATTGATGAATAAATAAATAAGCAAGTTCATAAAGTAAATTAAGCAAAACACTTTCCTTCCATGACTCCTCTGGTTTCCACTTCTCCTAAGCTGGAGACCTCTGGCTCCATTCCCATCGAGGACGAATGATTTGTGAAGTACTGGTTTCTGACCCCTCTGAGTCAGTGAGTGGCTGAGACTTCCTGTGTCTGGTACATATCAACCCACCTCTGGAGGCTTCTAGAATCTATAGATTGATATCTTTTCTCAGTAATGGAAAATTCAGATATTTCTTCTGCCCTGCTCTCTCTCTTCTTCTCCTTTTCTTCTGGGATTCTAGTGAATCATACATCAGACCTCATTTTTCCCTCTATTGTTTCACCCTCTTTTCCATATTTTCATCTTTTTCTCAGTGCTACACTGTAAACAGTTTCCTCTAGCTCCAATTCCAGTTCAGTAACCTTTGCTTTAGCCATATCTAATCTGTTATTAAACCCATCTATCACGTTCTTAGTTTCAGCTATTTCCATTTTAATTCTAGAATTCCCTTTTTAAAATATTACATATAAAAATGTTATGCGAGACAGAATAAGAGACACAGATGCATAGAACAATTTTATGGACTCTGAGGGAGAAGGTGAGGGTGGGACGTTCTGGGAGAATAGCATTGAAGCATGTATATTATCATATGTGAAACAGAACACCATTCCATGTTCCATGCATGAGACAAGGGCTCGGGGCCGGGGCAATGGGATGACCCAGAGGGATGGAATGGGGAGGGAGGTGGGTGGGGGGTCCAGGAAGGGGAACACATGTAAACCCATGGCTGATTCGTGTCAATGTATGGCAAAAACTATTACAATATTGTAAAGTAATTAGCCCCCAACTAAAATAAATAAATTTATTAAAAAAAATGTTATGTATTTATAGCTCCCAATTCCATGAAATGTTCAAGTTGGATCTTTATTTCTTTGAACATAGGAAGCACAGTCGTCTATGTCTAATAATTCCGCTGTCTGAAGCATGTGGGACTCTGCTTCTATTGTCTGTTGTTTCTACTGGGTTTTGTTCACAGTGTCTTGTTTCCTTGTGTGTTGGTCATCTTTTAATGTGTTGGACATTCACTCTACGCCAACTACCATTCCTCCAGCCTTCTCAGAAAAATTTAAGGGTGAAGGACATTAATTCAAGCAGGGTTCCATCTCACACTGATTTTCAAAGTCCTGTTATGAAACTACTCAGAAAGGTCTGAAAATGTGACCCATTCCTACAAATATCTGACACTCCCCCACACACACACCAGCCCCAAAATGTGCTGAAGTGTGCTGGGGCCAGGGAGTGAGAAAGCCGTAAGGGAGTGGTCTCTTTCAGGAGATGTCGATCTTACTCCATCACAAACTCAACAAGCCCAGAGCCCACCTAAGGGTCCAGCACCATTTTCCGCGCATCCGTAGCCAGAGGAGATCTCAGCTGAGCATGCCTAGAGCAAGGCAAGCATGAGAACAGACATCAGAGATCACAAACTTGCCACCTGACAGAGGTACATTCCTTTTGTTAACGTATTTTGCTCATCTATTTGCTTGCCGTTTTAAAATACTGCTCAGGACAGATTCGGACCAACTTTTAAAAGTCAAGAGATTTTAGCTTTTCTTGCTGGATCAGAGGTTCTGCTCACTAACACCAAGAGATGACCACTGGCTGGAGCCAAGGAGCAGCAGCCTCTAAGAAGCAAGTGCTCTTCAGGAGCCGAAGCTTCCACCACTCTGGCAACAAACATCCGCCCTTAAGGCTGACCACGTCCCTCTTCATGTAATTACTGCCTGGCCCTTTACAGTCCTTGACCTTGAGAAATGATGGTGTGTAATTCTGACCCTGGGAGTTTCCAAGACTAGGAGAATTAGGGAGCACAGAGGCAGCAGAGAAATTAGCAAGGCAAGGGGAGATCTCAGAGGCCCCTCAAATGCTGGGAGATTGGGCACAGTTCCAGCTGGGCCCACCCCAGGTTCCTGACCAGGCCCCCCTGCTCAGGTCACATGATTATGTTCAATACAGATTGGCCACTGCCTGCTGGGCCAACACTGGGTAATTCATTTCACATTGCTCATCCTCCATTGCCTTACCTGTAAAATCGGGATAGGGACAGTTCCTGCTGACTCATGAGATTGTTGTGAAATTAGACAAGGCATGAAGAGGGACTATTATAACATCCTATCTATGATACATGTTCACAGTCTATCAGGATGTCTGCTTGTTCTCAAGCTCCCTGTGGATACTTAGGACTGGAGACTCCCAGAACCAGACTAGTCCTCATCACCTCTGATGTGTCAATGATAAAACAGAGGCCCAGGGTAGGGTTTCTCTAGATGCTGGAGTGTGTGCCCCTACCCTTTCTCCAGTGACACAAACCTGCCCAAGCCAACTTAGGCTCAAAGAAGGAACTGGTCACAACAGGAGCAGGGGAGGGAAGGAAGGCTTCCTGGAGGCAGTGGGCTTGAAGAGGATTTAGAAGGAAAAGTGAAACACAGGATGGTAGAAAGAGGGGGTTTTCTTACATATTCTCTCTGAATACCCACACTTCAAGATGAAACTGGAAGTATTTTTAGTGTCTTTGAGCCCCAAACAGTAGTCCCAACCTTGTCCTCACCTGAGTATACAATTCAACATGTAGGCTCAAACACAAGGGCCTAGGCCCCACTCCTGCCCTCCCAACTGGAACTGGAAAAGCATACACTCATACACGCACATGCAGGTGCACACACACAGGTGTCTGTCTTCTCCTTTCTGGGGCCCTTACATTTCCAGTTCATTGCTCCTGTGGAGAATCCCTGAACAGATACGCAATCACACAGATGTCCCTTATCAGAAGTACATTTCCTCCATGACAGTGATCCAAGTGATCTGACTTACCAAGGAAATGAAGAGGGCTCCGACAGGAATTGGCATCTAGAATCAACGCATCAGGCTCAGGCGCTTTCCTTTGTCTTCTCTAATGAACTGTGTTGGGGCCCCACACCCCCGGAGCCTTTACCAGCCATCACAGCTTCCTGAAATTCCCCCACCTGCTGGCTCCTCAGCTGGGCTGTTAGGACCCTTCCTGCCAGCCAACCCTCTCCACTCCCACCCCAGAGAGCCCTGCTCATCTTCTAGAGTTCTCCTTAGGCTGGTCTCCTCATGCTCTCCACCATACACATAACACACACCACACACACACACGCACACACATAGACACACCACATCAAACCACACATACCACACACATGGAGACTCCATACATACACACCACACATACCACACACATTCATCACACACGTATACATACACACAACACACACACACTACACACAACACACATACCACACACATACGCGCACACACCACGCATACATACACATACATGTATACACCACACCAAGCACACATCACACACATCACATACACACGACACACATACATACATCATACCACACACACACCACACCCATACATGCACACATACATACATCATATCACACACACACACTGTGCACATACACACACACACATACATACACTATACCACACATACACACACCACACCACATACACACCACACACCATGCACCACACCATACATCACACACACATCACACACACATGTACATACACATACATACACCATACCATACACACACCACACATATATACACACACATGCACCATACCACACATACGTTGTGCACATACATACACACCATATGTGCACCCCACACCACACACACACACACACACACGTACACACCATACCACATCAAACCACACACACATGGACACACCATACATACACACTACACATACCACACACATATACATACACACACACCATATGCAAACCACACACACACACCACACATACCACACACAAACATGCACATACACACACCACACACACATACACATACATGTATACACCATACCATGCACACATCACATCACATAAATACCACACACACACACACACACGCCACATATACCACACACACACCACACATACCACACACAAACATGCACACACACATACCACACACACATACATGTATGCACCATGCCACACACACATTGAACACACACCACATCACATACACACCACACACATACATACACTATACCACATACACACTGTGCACATACACACACACATACATACAGCATACCACATGTACAGACACATGCACCATACCACATACATACCACATATCATGCACCACACCACACATACCACACACACCACACACACATATATACATACACATACATACACCATACCTTACACACAGCACACACATACATACACACACACACCATACTACACACACACCACACCACACACCACACACACACATACACACACCCCACACACCATACACCACACCACACACACACCCCACACACCATACACCACACCACACACATACATACACACACACACACCACACCACACACACACTACACCACACACCATACACCACACCACACATACCACACACACCACAATCATAAATACACACACACACACCATACCACACACACCATACCACACACACCACACACTGAATACCACACATACCACACACACCATACACATACATATACACACACACCACATACCATACACCACACCACACATATCACACATATATATAAGCACACATACATACACCGCACCATACACACCCCCCACACACAGACACAAGCACTGTTGCTTCATGGGATTCTCCTTCCTCTGCCCTTTTTTGCAATATGGTTTCTTTCCCCAGCATTCCACTGGAATCACTCTGGCCAAAGCCATGGTCAGTTCTCTGTGCTATCTTATCTGAGCTCTCAGTAGCCTTTACCCGAGACCACCTTCCTTCTTGTAGCGCCTCCTTCCTTGGTCTTCCCTCAGCCACACTGACCTTGTCCTCTGTCTCCTCCTCGACTTCCCTCCCTGAGCTCAAAATGCTGGAGTGAGAGCAGGTTCTTGCTTAAGAGCCCAGTTTCACTCCATCCTCACCTAACACTGCGCTTTATTTCTGTTTTTAAAATCTTTGCTAATGTAATCGTAAAAATAATGTTTCAGTATTTAAATTTCCATTTCTTTTCTGTTGGCTGATTCTCTGGGGCCTTGCAGGCTGTGATAAAGAGTCTGGATTTCATTGTAACCCCTGAGAGGAGTCGCAGAACCAGATTTTCATTTGAGGAAGCCCCTCTGGCTGGCATGAGCATGCTGAATCAGAGGGAGGCAAGAATGGAAGCAGGGAGGCCCCGCAGAGGCTCCTGAATGGAACGAACGGGCGCAGAGCAGGGGGCAAGCACAGACAGGGTCTGCATTTGCCACTACTTGGGTGCTGTGATGAGGGGAGGAGGAATCCAGGCAGACCCCTGGGCTCTTGGTCTGAGCAACTGGAGGAATGACAGCAGGCCTCACTCCCATAGCAGCCATCCAACAAGTGGGGGACCCTGTTGTAAAGGTGATGCATATTTTCACTCATCCAATCTCCTCAGCTCTGCAAAGTCAGCACTATTCTATTCCCCCACTTACAGTTGAGGGTCTGGAGACTAAGCAGAGAAGGGCTGGAGCCTGGTTCCCACCCAAGCAGTCTGGCTCCAGAATTCACCCTCCTAGGGACCACACTTGAGGCCTCATTGAGGGGAGAGTTGAGCCATTTAGAGAATAGAGAAGACTAGGAGGTGGGAGGGGGTGGCTCTCAGGGAATGTCTCTGGATGGGAACCGGCAGTGGATGGAGCCCAGCATCTGCATTCTTCACCCCCCAGAGGACCTGACCACAGCCAGGTTGAGCACAGTGGCCATACTAATGAGGCCTTTGAGAGACCTGCAGAGGTGAGGACAGGGGAGGGGAAGAGCTGAGCTGGCTTTAGGGGGTGTCTTCAAGGCCAAGAGGGTCCCGGACTAGAAAAGGGAGTAGCTGACATGTTCCAGCCGGACATGAATTTACACTCATGCATCACATGAGGGGCTGCTTCCCGCCCCTCTCTCACGACTCCCTGTCACACCCACACACCCTCCCCTTGCCTCTTCTAGAGAGATATAGCTTATAATTTTCAAGTGATTTTTGTATTTTTTAAATTACAAAAATATGTGCTTATTGTGAGACATTTTAGGAAACACTGAAATGTAGAAAAAAATAAACTCATCCGTAGGTCACCCAGAGAGTTACCATGAACATTTTGGTGTTTATTTTAGATAAAAAGAAAGACAGACACGACGTTTTGTGAAACTGGCATCCTAGTGTACATTCAGTTTGGTACCCTGATTTTTTTTCACTTAAGAGAATATAAAGTATTTTCCTGTATCATTAAACATTCTTCTAAAACAATAATTTTCATAACTGTATGGCAGCTCTTGTCTAGATGTACCGTCACTTCACCAGCCCCCTCAGAGTGAACATTTATGTTGTTTTCATTTTTTTTGTCTTTCTGACTAAAGCCGTAATGAATGTATTATGCGTGCGTGCATGTTCAGCCGTGTCCGACTCTTTGTGACTCCATGGAATGTAACACACCAGGCTCCTCTGCCCATGGGATTTTCCAGGCAAGGATACTAGAGTGGGATTCCTGTTTCCTCCTCCAGGGGATCTTTCTGATCCAGGGATCAAACTCGCATCTCCTTCATCATCTCCTGCATTGGTAGGCGGATTGTTAACACTGCGCCACCTGGGAAGCCCAATGAATGTGTTAATATTTATATGTAAATCTCTGGGTGTGCCTGATTATCTCCTTGGGATAAATTCTGTAAAGGTGTTCTGGGTCTAAAAGTTTAAACCTTTGTCAGGTTTTGATATAAATCTTCCAGCCATGGCCCTCGCCCAAGCACCATCATCTCCTACCCACACTGTTTCCATAGGCTCCTATGTGTCCTTTCTGCTTCCTCTGTTACTCACCCCGACCCACTGTCAGAGCAGCCAGAGCCTCTTCATCAAACATCAAGCAGATTGTATCACTTCTGCTGAAAACTCAGCAGGGCTTCTCGTGTGTCACTCACTCACCCCATCTCCAGCTGACTCCTCGCTGTGTTCCTCTCATCTGCTGTGTCCTCCCCAGCCTCTTCTCAGTTCATCAAAGATCTCTCCCACCACAGGACCTTTGCATATGCTGCTTCCTTTGCTGGGATCATTTCCCCTCTTCCTGTGGCTCACTCCTTCTTACCATTCATGATTCAGCTCACAGTCCCCTCTTTGGAAAAATCTTCATTGATCTCCCCCACCTCCTCCCTGGCTCACTGTTTGTTTTCTTCAAGGCCCTTCATAATTTGTAAATATTTGATTGTGTGTTCACTTGTGAATTTTCAGTTTCTCCCACTAAACAGTATGCTTTATGAGGGCAGGAACTTAATTTCATTCACTACTGCACACACAGGTCTTAACCCAGTGCTGAACAGAAAATAGGTCCTCTGTAAATGACATGAAATTGTCTTCCAAAAAGATGGTACTCACCTGCACTTCCGCCAATCATGCAGTAATGCATGAGAGTGCAGCTTCACCACACCCTCACCAGCATCAGGTATTATGCTTTCTTAAAAAAACATATTTTTTTGCTAATCTGATGGCATGAGTAATATTTCATTGTTTAAACTTGACTACTAGCTGGGCTGAATTTTTTATCAGTCTTTTGTAATCAATAATGAAAGTGTTAGTCTCAGTCGTGGCCAGCTCTTTGCAAGCCCGTGGACTGTAGCCTGCCAGTCTCCTCTGTCCATGGACTTCTCCAGGCAAAAATACTGGAGTGGGTAGCCATTCCCTTCTCCAGGGGATCTTCTTGACCCAGGGGTCGAACCCGGGTCTTCTGCATTGCAGGCAGATTCTTTACCATCTGAACCACCAGGAAAGCCCCCAATAATAAAAAGGCCCATTCAAATAAGCAGACATTCCCAAATGCTTGACCTCCATCCTTCCTGCTGTTACTAACTCTTTTACCTTCCTATTACGGGGCCCCTGTGGATGGGCAAGGAAGAACGTCGGTGCCCTCTTACTCCTCTCACCTGAGTCCCTCTTCTGCCTCCTCACCCAGCGGGAGGCAAAGCTGGCAGATACTCCCTCCCACACCCCCAGTGCTGAATAGCAGATTAAACGATTCAATTCAAGAAGGAAGGCTGTGCTGGTGAGGTGCAATCATCTCTGACTAAAATCTCTTTTTCAGATATATAATGGTCTAATCAATATTAATAGAGAGGCTTATCTGTTTTCCTCATCTCCCATGTCCTTAAGAGTAGATAAAATGCTTGTAAAATAGGGTCCTATTCAGCATATACTGATTGCTTCCAAAACGCATTTTCTTGAGATCTGTCATCAAGTGCGAGTCATTACCGAGCAGCTAGGCCCAGTGCTGCCGTTGACAAATTTGGGGAAGATTCTTTGATTATTTTGCCCAACATGTGATTTAAGGGCTGCAGCTTTTCTCACGTCAAAATTTGTTCTTATCTGTCCCTCAGGGGCACCTGGGAAGGCGGAGGAGTTTTCAACAATCGGAGGTTGAGAGGAGGGAGGCCTGGCTCCTCTGGGAAGACCACAGAGCTTTGGGGGAGGGGGTGGGAGGAGCCATGAGCAGACCCCCATCTATATCTCATAATATCCCCTATCGGAGTCCAGCTCTGGAGGGACAGGAAGCAGGGAGGATGACGAGGGGTGGCCTGAGAGGTCTGCTGTGTCCTAGGCTCAGCCTCCCAAGATACGGGTTTCACTTCCGGTTTTGTAACTCACAGGATGTCACCCGGACTCGGAGCTTTCTAGTTTGTCCTGAATCCAGGAAGAGTCCAGTGCCTCTGGGATTTCAGTTCTCATCCGCACCTGCTTCTCAGGGGTTCTGGACACAGATGCTCCCTTTGGGGATGACTTAATTTTTGTCATGGTGCTGCCCAGTGAGTGGTTCATACAGTGTGCATAAAAGTCATCCAAAGAGCCAACCTGAAAATTAGAATCAACTTAAAAAATCCATGAGTGATAAAAACAAACTGTACTGTAAGAGTCTGTAACATATGATATACACAACATAGAATCCAGTGCAATGGTTTTAAAAAACTGTAGAGATCTCTATGTACCAACACAAAAGGACATCCAAGACATTGCTGAGTGAAAAAAAGCAAGTTGCAGAATGATTCCTACAAGCTTACACTATGGGGTAGGGGGAGAAAACAGAAACTGGTATATGCATCTATGTAAATGCTTAGGGAAAAAAGTCCACAAGAATCTAATAAACTGATAACAATGGTTGCTTCCAGGGCCCTGGGGAAATGATTAAGACAGGCAAGGAGTGTCAAATGAGAATTTAGCATTATCTGTAATGTCTTGGAATTTTTTAAGGGGGGAGGTATTTATTCATTTCTTCTGTAAGTAAAAGTTGTTAATAAAAGCATTTCACTTAATTGGATTTCCATATGGAAAAAATGTCCATTTTGACCCCTAGCTCACATCAGTCACACAAAAATCAATCCCAAATGGATCAAAGATCCAAATGTCAAAGGTCTAATAATAAAGCCTTTAGAAGAAAACATAGGAGAATATCTTCAAGAGGTTGAGGTAGGCAATTTTTTAAAAAACTATACACAAAAGGCATTCACTATAAAGGAGAAAACCAATAAGTGAGACTCCATTAAATCAAGGTACCTCAAAGGGAGAGTTTCTGCTCACAATATAATGCTGATGGCTGGCTTGTAAAAGTGGAGGGAGAGACAGAGGTGGAAAATCACCCTTTTGTAACAATTATAGTAAAGATTGGTTCAGGTAAGAATCTTCAGTGGATGCTAAATCTAGGGGAAATTTTGATGAGAAGCAGAATAGTTGGCATAGTCTTAAAGTATATCCCCATAGGTTGCTCATTAGTTTCAAAGAAAAGTATCATAACTATACAGTGGGGAAACCAGACACCACCTTGACCAAATGATCAAAATTAACATCATTAACGAGGAGCAGAGGGAAATTGTGAGGCTCCAGATGTGAGACTAGGAGAAGGACACAACATCATTCATATACTATTCCAGCCGGTGGTGCCGTATTTCCTCTAATCACAAGAAAATATCAGACAAACACAATGAGGGACATTCTATTTAAAAGGGGAGAAGGGGAGGAACTGTATTCTTCAAAATGTCGATGTCACAAAAGACAAAGAAAGGCTATGGAAATGTTTCTGATTAAAGAGGACTAAAGAGACATGACGACTAAGAACAATACCTGACCTGGATGAGATTCTGTATTCAGGGTGGGGGATGCTATAAAGGGCATCAGTAGATCAACTGGAAAAGAAATGGACTACGGATAGTAGAGTAGATAGAAATAGTGCATCAATGTTAAATTGACTGAAGTTGAAACAGCTGTAGTGATCAGGTAAGGGACTATTCTAAAAAAATACACTTATACACTGAACCACTGGGGAGTAAAGATTGTCATATATGTAACTTGCTCTCACATGGTTCAGAAAATTATTGTGTGTGTGTATGCATGTGTGTGTGTCTAGAGAAAGAGGGTATGCGGCAAGAAGAGTACAAATGATAAAACAAATGAGGTTAAATGCTACCAAAGGTGGATCCAAGTAAAAGCTATACTAGAACTTTTTGTACTAATTTTATTCTTGTAACTTTTCTGTAAATTTGAAAAAGAAATTCTTTAAATTTAAAAATAGAAAGTGAAACAGCAAGTCACAATATGGAAGAAGTCATTTGCAATATAGGAGCATAAAAAAGAATCCCTCCAGACAGATCAAAAACAGGTAAATTATCCACTAGAAAAATGGGCAAAAGACTTGGATAAGCACTTCACAAAATGATATTCAGGTGCTCAACTTCATTAGTCATCAGAAAAATGCAAATTAAAACTATAATATAACATTGCCACATATCCACTGCTGCTACTGCTAAGTCGCTTCAGTCGTGTCCTACTCTGTGCGACCCCATAGACGGCAGCCCACCAGGCTCCCCCGTCCCTGGGATTCTCCAGGCAAGAACACTGGAGTGGGTTGCCATTTCCTTCTCCAGTGCATGAAAGGGAAAAGTGAAAGTGAAGTCGCTCAGTCGTGTCCGACTCTTAGCGACCCCATGGACTGTGGCCTACCAGGCTCCTCCATCCATGGGATTTTCCAGGCAAGAGTACTGGAGTGGGGTGCCATTGCCTTCTCCATCCACTAGAATGGCCAAAATAAAAAAGAAAGACAAAACCAAGTGTTGCCAAGGATGTAGAGTGACTGAAACTCTTGTCACTGCTAGTGGGAATGTAAAGTAGTACAATCCTTTAGGAAAGAGCTTAGTAGTGTATTAGTTATCTACTGCTATATAACCAATTAACCCAAAATTTAGCGGCTCAAAACAGCAAACATTTATTGTTGTTGGCTGGGCAAGAAGCCTCCCTCAGTTCACTGCTGCATGGGCCTCTTCAAGGGATAACTCTCAACATGGCAACTAGCTTTCTTCAGAGTAAGAAAGAGAACAAGAGAAAGCATGTAAGACAGAGCTGAGGGCTTTTCACGGTCTAATCTCAGACCTCCCATACTTCTGTCATATTCTATTGTTAGAGGTGAGTCAATAAGTTCAGCCCCACCCAAAGGGAGGAGGTCACTCAAGGGTGTTGTATTAGCTGTTGTATTAGTTGCATTAGCTCAGGCTGTCATAACTAACTATCTGCAGTGGGGATGACAGGGGCGATGGTTCACAATTGTATACACATGTCAAAATTTATCCAGTTGAACACACTAAATATGTGCAGTTTGTGTGCATTCTCACTCACTTTAGTCGTGTCCGACTCTTTGTGATGGCATGGACTGTAGCCCGCCAGGCTCCTCTGTCCATGGGATTCTCCAGGCAAGAATACTGGAGTGGATTGCCATGCCCTCCTCCAAGTGTTCTTCCCAACCCAGGAATCGAACTCTAGCCTTCTGTATCTCCTGCATTGAAGGAGAATTCTTTACCTCTCAGTCATCGGGGAAGCCCTACTGTCAATTATACCCCAATAAAACTGTTGAAAAAAGAAAAAGGAAAAAAAGAAGGAAGAGGAGGAGAAATAATGAAATTTAGTAAATTTGCAGGATATAAAATCAATATACAAAAAGCAATTGCATTTCTATACACTAACAAACTATTCAAAAGAGAAATTAAGAATATAATGCCATTTACAGTTGCATCAAAAAGAAAAAATACATAGAAATAAATTAGTCAAAGAGGTAAAAGAGCTATACACTGACAACTATAAGACAGTGATGAAAGAAATTGAAGAAGGCAGAAATAAATGGAAAGAGATTCTATGCTCATGGATTGAAAGAATTGATATTGTAAAATGTCCATACTATCCAAATCCCTATGGCATTTTTCACAAGAATTTTTTTTAAGAAAACAATCTAAAATTTGTGTGAAGCCACAAAAGACTGAACAGTCAAAGCAGTCTTGAGACAGAACAAAACTGGAGGAATCACTTTTCCTGATTAGAAACTATGTTATAACATTATAGGAATCAAAACAGTATGCTATTGTCATAAAAAAAGAGACACGTAGATCCATAAGACAAAATAGAGAGCCCAGAAATAAACTCATGCATAAATGGTCAGTTAACTTACAACAAAGGAACCAAGAATACTCAATGGGTAAAGACTAGTCTCTTCAGTAACTGCTGTTGGGAAACCTGGGCAGCCACATGCAAAAGAGTGAAACTGGACCCATATTCACAAAAATCAACTCAAAATGAATTAAAGACTTTGATTCAGGACCTGAAACCATAAAACTCATAGACGAAAGCATAGGGAGCAAGCTCTTTGACCTTTTGGCAATGATTCTTTTTGGACTTGACACTAAAAACGAAAGCAACAAAAGTGAAAATCAGTTCAGTTCAGTCGCTCAGTAGTGTCTGACTCTTTGCGACCCCATGAATTGCAGCACGCCAGGCCTCCCTGTCCATCACCAACTCCCAGAGTTTACCCAAACCCATGTCCATCGAGTCAGTGATGCCATCCAACCATCTCATCCTCTGTCGTCTCCTTTTCCTCCTGCCCCCAATCCTTCCCAGCACTAGGGTCTTTTCCAATGAGTCAACTCTTTGCATGAGGTGGCCAAAGTATTGGAGTTTCAGTTTCAACATCAGTCCTTCCAATGAACACCCAGGACTGATCTCCTTTAGGATGGACTGGTTGGATCTCCCTGCAGTCCATGGGACTCTCAAGAGTCTTCTCCAACACCACAGTTCAAAAGAATCAATTCTTCGGCACTCAGCTTTCTTCACCGTCCAACTCTCACATCCATACATGACCACTGGAAAAACCATAGCCTTGACTAGATGGACCTTTGTTGGCAAAGTAATGTCTCTGCTTTTAAATATGCTATCTAGGTTGGCCATAACCTTCCTTCCAAGGAGTAAGTGTCTTTTAATTTCATGGCTGCAATCACCATTAGCAGTGATTTTGGAGTCCAAAAAATAAACAAGTGGAAAAGTGAAAATAAGCATTACACTAAAAAGTGTCTGTACAGGGACTTCTCTGGAGGTTCAGCCGTTAAGACTTTGCCTTCTAACACAGGGGTGCAGATTCAACCCCCGGTCAGGAAACTAAGATCCCACATGCCTCACAGTCAGAAAACCAAATATAAAACAGAAGCAATAATGTAACAAGTTCAGAACTATAAAACTGGCCCATATCAAAAAAATCTTTTAAAAAATAAATTAAAAAAAATTTTTTAAACTTATGTGCAACAAAGGAAACCATCAACAAATCAAAAAGGCAACTAACAGAATGGTAGAAAATATTTGAAAATCATAAATCTGATAAGAGGTTAATATCCAAAATGTATATATAAAGAACTCATACAATTCAAAAGTAAAAAATCCAATTAAAAATGAGCAGAGGAACTGAATAGAGATTTTTTTCAAAGAAGACATACAAATGGCCAACAAGTACATGAGAAGGTGCTCAGCATCACTGATCATCAGGGAAATGCGAATCAAAACCACAATGAGATATTGCTTCATGGCTATCATCAAAAAGGTAAGAGGAAAGGGAAACATTTTACACCACTGGTAGAAATGTAAACTAGTGTAGCCACTATGGAGAATCCTTTTAAAAATTAAGAATAGAACTACCATCAGTTCTCAGTTCAGTCGCTCAGTAGTGTCAAACTCTTTGCAACTCCATGGACTGCAGCATGCCTCCCTGTACTAACAGGCCTCCCTGTCCATCACCAACTCCCAGAGTTTACTCAAACTCACATCCTTTGAGTCAGTGATGCCATCCAACCATCTCATCCTCTGTCGTCCCCTTCTCCTCCCGCCTTCAATCTTTCCCAGCATCAGGGTCTTTTCCAACGAGTCAGCTCTTTGCATCAGGTAGCCATTGGAGTTTCAGCTTCAGTCCTTCCAATGAATATTCAGGACTGATTTCCTTTAGGATTGCCTGGATGGATCTCCTTGCAGTCCAAGGGACTTTCAAGAGTCTTCTCCAACACCACAGTTCAAAAGCATCAGTTTTCGGCACTCATCTTTCTTCATGGTCCAACTCTCATATCCATACGTGACTATTGGAAAAACCATAACCTTGACTAGACGGACCTTTGTTGGCAAAGTAATGTCTCTGCTTTTTAATATGCTGTCTAGGTTGGTCATAACTTTTCTTCCAAGAAGTAAGCGTCTTTTAATTTCATGGCTGCAATCACCATCTGCAGTGATTTTGAAGCCCCCCAAAATAAAGTCTGCACTGTTTCCCCATCTATTTGCCATGAAGTGATGGGACTGGATGCTATAATCTTAGTTTTCTGAATGTTGAGCTTTAAGCCAACTTTTTCACTCTCTTCTTTCACTTTCATCAAGAGGCTCTTTAGTTCACTTTCTTCACTTTCTGTCATCTCCATATCTGAGGTTATTGATATTTCTCCTGGTAATCTTGATTCCAGCTTGTGCTTCCTCCTGCCCAGTGTTTCTCATGATGTATTCTGCATATAAGTTAAATAAGCAGGGTGACAATATACAGCCTTGACGTACCCCTTTTCCTATTTGGAACCAGCCTGTTGTTCTATGTCTAGTTCTAACTGTTGCTTCCTGACCTGCATACACATTTCTCAAGAGGCAGGTCAGGTGGTCTGGTAGTCCCATTTCTTTCAGAATTTTCCACAGTTTGTTGTGATCCACACAGTGAAAGGCTTTGGCATAGTCAATAAAGCAGAAATAGATGTTTTCTTGGAACTCTCTTGCTTTTTCGATGATCCAATGGATTTTGGCAATCTGATCTCTGGTTCCTCTGCCTTTTCTAAAACCAGGTTGAACATCTGGAAGTTCACAGTTCACATACCGTTGAAGTCTGGCTTGGAGAATTTTGAGCATTTCTTTACTGGAGTGTGAGATGAGTGCAATTGTGCAGTTGTTTGAGCATTCTTTGGCATTGCCTTTCTTTGGGATTGGAATGAAAACTGACCTTTTCCAGTCTTGTGGCCACTGTTGAGTTTTCCAAATTTGCTGGCATATTGAGTGCAACACTTTCACAACATCATCTTTTAGGATTTGAAATAGCTCAACTGGAATTCCATCACCTCCACTAGCTTTGTTCGTAGTGGCGCTTCCTAAGGCCCACTTGATTTCACATTCCAGGATGTCTGGCTCTAGGTGAGTGATCACACCATCATGATTATCTGAGTCATGAAGATCTTTTTTGTGTAGTACTTCTGTGTACTCTTGCCGCCTCTTCTTAATATCTTCTGCTTCTGTTAGGTCCATACCATTTCTGTCTTTTATTGAGCCCATCTTTGCATGAAATGTTCCCTTGGTATCTCTAATTTTCTTGAAGAGATCTCTAGTCTTTCCCATTCTGTTGTTTTCCTCTATTTCTTTGCACTGATCGCTGAGGAAGTCTTTCTTATCTCTCCTTGATATTCTTTGGAACTCTGTGTTCAAATGGGTATGTCTTTTCTTTCTCTTTTGCTTTTCACTTCTCTTCCTTTCACAGCTATTTTTAAGGCCTCCTCAGACAGACATTTTGCTTTTTTTCATTTCTTTTTCTTGGGGATGGTCTTGATCCCTGTCTCCTGTACAATGTCACGAACCTCTGTCCATAGTTCATCAGGCACTCTATCAGATCTAGTCCCTTAAATCTATTTCTCACTTCCACTGTATAATGGTAAGGGATTTGATTTAGGTCATACTTAAACAGTCTAGTGGTTTTCCCTACTTTCTTCATTTTAAGTCTGAATTTGGCAATAAGGAGTTCATGATCTGAGCCACAGTCTAGCCACAGTCTTGTTTTGCTGACTATATACAGCTTCTCCACCTTTGGCTGCAAAGAATATAATCAATCTGATATTGGTGTTGACCATCTGGTGATGTCCATGTGTAGAGTCTTCTATTGTGTTGTTGGAAGAGGGTGCTTGCTATGACCAGTGTGTTCTCTTGGAAAAACTCTATTAGCCTTTGCCCTGCTTCATTCTGTACTCCAAGGCCAAACATACTCCAGATGTTTCTTGACTTTTTACTTTTGCATTCCAGTCCCATATAATGAAAAGGACATCTTTTGGGGGGTGTTAGTTCTAGAAGGTCTTGTAGGTCTTCATAGAACCATTCAACTTCAGCTTCTTCAGCATTACTGATCGGGGCATAGACTTGGATTACTGTGATATTGAATGGTTTGCCTTGGAAATGAACAGAGATCATTCTGTAGTTTTTGAGATTGCATCCAAGTACTGCATTTTGGACTCGTTTGTTTACTATGATGGCTATTCCATTTCTTCCAAGGGATTCTTGCCCACAGTAGTAGATATAATGGTCATCTGAGTTAAATTCACCCATTCCAGTCCATTTTAGTTTGCTGATTCCTAAAATGTCGACGTTCACTCTTGCCATCTCCTGTTTGACCACTTCCAATTTGCCTTGATTCAAGGACCTAACTTTCCAAGTTCCTATGCAATATTGCTCTTTACAGCATTGGACCTTGCTTCTATCACCAGTCACATCCACAACTGGGTGTTGTTTTTGCTTTGGCTCCGTCTCTTCATTCTTTCTGGAGTTATTTCTCCACTGATCGCCAGTAGTATATTGGGCACCTACTAACCTGGGGAGTTTTTCCTTCAGTGTCCTATCTTTTTGCCTTTTCATACTGTTCATGGAGTTCTCAAGGCAAGAATACTGAAGTGGTTTGCCATTCCCTTCCCCAGTGGACCACATTTTGTCACTACCGTATGACATGTTGAACTACCATATGATCCAGCAATCTCACTTCTGGGTGTATATCTAAATGAAATGAAAATAAGATATCTAAGAGATATTTGCACTCTCACACTCATTGAAGTATATGGGACTTCCCCGGTAGTGTGGTGGTAAAGAATCCACCTGCAAATTCAGGAGATGCAGGAGACTTGGGTTCAATCCCTGGATTGGGAAGATCCCCTGGAGGAGGAAATGACAACCCCACTCCAGTATTCTTGCCTGGAAAATCCCATGGACAGAGGGGCCTGGTGGGCTATAATTCTTGGGGTCGAAAAGAGTAGGACATGACTAAGCAACTGAGCACACATGCACATTCATTGCAGTATTATTTACAGAAGCCAAGATAAGGAAGAAACCCAAGTGCCCATCATCAGATGAACAGATAAAGAAGATGTGGTACATATATACAAAGGAATATCATTCAGCCACGAGAAAGAAGGAAATCTTGACATTTGCAACAGCATAGATGAAACTTGAAGACATTATGCTAACTGAAATAAGCCGGACAGAGAAAGACAGATCCTGCATATTATTACTTATATGTGGAATCTTTGATAAAAACTAGGGGAAAAGTCACATTCATAGAAACAGAGTGGAAAAGTGGTTGCCAAAGGTTGGGGAGTGGAATAAATAGGGAGAGACTGATAACAGTGTATACACTTTCAGTGTAAGATGAATAAGTTCTGAAGATTTATTGTATAACTTGGTGACTATAGTTGATAATGGGCTTCCCTGGTGGCTCAGCCATGAAGAATCCACCTGCAATGAAGGAGATACAGGAGATGCAGTTTCCGTCCCTGGGTTGGGAAGATCCCCTGGAGAAGGAAATAGCAAACCACTCCAGTATTCTTACCTGGAGAATTCCATGGACAGAGGAGACTGGCAGGCTACAGTCCATGGGGTTGCAAAGAGTTGGACACGACTGAAAAACTGAGCATACACACACCCACACACAGCTGATAACATTGAACTGTGTGATTGAAATTTGCTAAAAGAATAGATTTTAAATGTCTTCATACACAAAAAGAAGATAAATATGGGACGTGATGGATGTGATAATTAACTAGGAGGGGGAATGCTTTCACAATCTATGTGTATATCACATCACCAAGATGTGCATTTTGAATATCTTAAAAGTTTCTTTGTCAATTGTACCTCAGCAAAGCTGGAGGGGGAAAAAAGAAGGGAAAGTCCGGAAGAAGAAACTGACTTGTCCAAGGTCTCTCAGAGAATTCTAATAGAGTCTTGACCTCAAATCTCCTGTCTCCCTAGCCACATCGTGGTTTTCAAGCCAAAGGGAAAGCTTCAAGAACCTTCGATTTTTGGCGTGTTAATTGGCCATAGAGAAGGCTGAGCTCTATCCCCAGAGAGCTATGGAGACTCTGCGTTAGATTTTTTGTTGTTGTTTGTCTTTTTTCTTTTCTTAAATTGAAGTATACTTTGTCTACAATATTATGTGAACTTCAGATATACAGCAAAGTGATTCAATTATATGCATATACATAGTGAATATATATATGTATACATATATATTTATTTTTTCAGATTCTTTTCTATTGTAGTTTATTATAAGATTCTGAATATAGGCTGTTGGCATTGGCCTTGACTTGGCTCCTTCTCCATGACAGACTCACCAAGGGGCGATTAGGGTGATGGCATGTGAACTCACTGCCTCCCTTCCCCGATCCAGCTTCCTCCCTCGGTAAGTGCTGACAGCACCTGTGTGCCAAGTACCATGCTGGATGCTGAAAAGCAGGAAGAAAAGGGCATCACCCCATCCTCTGGGAATTCTAAGTCCAGTGGAGTGCAGGGACCCCGACCAGATCCCTGCAATGGAGTGATGGAAAAGTAGGGGTGCTCAGTTCAGACTGGACACTGCTTCCAGGAGGATATAGTACCCCGCGTGGCTTTATCTCACCCTTAGAGGCCCCACTGTCACTTCTGCTGTCCCCCTCCCCCACCCCTCTCCTGGCCACCCCACTTTCTGGCCCAAGTGTTCCTCCAACCCAAATCCCTTGCCTCTCTTCTCCTCAGAGCAACTGACACGGGTTGCCTTTTCAACTTTGCTGTAAGTTAAGGAGAACAAAGAATACTGGAGGGCTAGGTGTGTGTGTTAGTCACTCAGTTGTGTCTGCAGATTCTTTACCATCTGAGCTACCAGGGAAGCCCACTGAAGGCTAGATGCCACAGAACAAGTTTCTGATCCTATCATGGCCAGCAACACAATCCCAAGTGACTCCTTGTCCCACAGAATCTCAGGCATTGCAGCCATTCCTCCCTCTCCACGCTGACGCCCATCCCTTCCTGCTGGCATGCTCTGGGCAACTGGCTTTTATCAGAAATAAAAGGGTCTAATCATAAACGGACCTCTCACCCCACCCTCTCCCACAACAACCTCAGAAGCTCCTACATCTTCACCCAAGAACTGGTCAAGATTCTTCTCCTACACAGGCATTTCCAGAAAACTTTCACAGAGGAGAATGGGGAGGAGGGCTTCAGAAGAGAAGAGAGGATGGCAGTTTGTGGAATCCAGAGGGGGTACCGTATTGGGAGATAAAAGGGCCCATAAGACTCTCTCCTTCCATAGGCCCCATTTGCAAATCTCCCTCACCCTCATGATACCATTTAATCCTACAATATCTTTAAATTAAAGAGGCAGGAAGGGTCTCAAAAGAATGAGATAACATGCCTAAAGGAGAGAAAATAAATATATGTTGAGCGGGGTCCACTGGGACTGCAGTAGACAGAATAATGCCCCCCAGGTGTCCACGTTCTAATCCCCCAAACCCGTGAAATATGTTCCCTTACATGGCAAAAGGGACTTTGCAGATGTGATTAAGTTAAGGATTTTGAGATGGGGAGATTATCCTGGATTATCCGGGTAGGCCCAATGTGATCACGAGGGTCCTTGTAAATGAAAAGGGAGACAGGAGAGCTGGAATCAGAGTGATGCAGGGCGAGAAAGACTTCACTGGCCCTTGGTGGCTTGGAAGACGGGGAGAGGGGGCCACAGAGGCAAGGAATGCAGTGGTCTCCAAATCTGGGAAAGGCAAGGAAATGCAACCCTCCTGGAGTCTCCAGAAAGGAAGAGAGTCCAGCCAATAGCTCGAATTCAGCCCAGCGAGGCTCATGGTGGACTTGCGACCTCCTGAACTGTTAAGATAAAGAATGTGTGTTGTTTAAAGCCACTAAATGTGTGGCAGTTTGTGACAACAGCAAGGACCCTCATCCAAGTACCTCACAGAGGGCAAGGAGTCCACCCATAACACTGCCGGTGGCGGTCTCTGCAACCCCATGAGCGGACGTGACCCCACTTTCGTGGATGAGGGTGCTGAGGCTCACGCAGGCTCTACACCACCAGCTTTCCTTGGGTCTGGGCTCCTCAGAAGCAGAGCCTGAGGCAAAGGTCCGGGTTTCTGACTTGCTGAGGGAGCGCTTTTCATGCTAAGCCAGAGGAGTGAGGAAAGCAGTGGAGGGAATGAATAGAGGAGGGTGGGGTCTCAGGGCAGGGCCACCTTTGACCTGATGCATGGATTGTGCTGAAACATAAATCAATCGAGAAAAAGACCACACTCCCAGCAAAGGGCTCAGCCCTTTTACCCCACGTTGACTTGTCATTGGTCAGCTGATGGCTTGTCCTGAGGAGTGGCTGGGATCATCCCCCTCTCTGCAGACAGGGCAGCTGTGAGCAGTCAGCGGCCCACGCCCATGCAGCTGCAGATGAACGAGTCACAATAGTGTCCACACAGGTCTGGCCGTGGCCCCTCTCCTGCAGGAGGAGTAGAGAGACAGCAAAACAGTGGACAGACCTATGGTGGGGGGCGGTACCAGAGAGCCGAGTGCACCATTCATTGCATGTGGGAGGAGCAGCAGTGCCTTGAGCCGGAGACATGCGCCCAGGCCTATAAGGTGCAAGGCCCAAGGTGGGGGTCCCCACACTGCCAGGCCTCCCCTCCCAGAGCACCACCCAGCCCGCCGCTGCCACCGCCTGGGAGCAGGAGCCGCTTCCCAGGAACCTGCAGTGTCAGCAGCACCCCAGTGCCCCCTCCCTCCCAGATCCGTTTCTCTGAGAAAATTGGATGTTAATAGTGTTCACAGTTCTCTCTTTTCCTTCTCCTTCCCTTCCCCTCCTTCTTTCTGAGCCTGTCCCTGGAGCTATTAATATCCAACTTGAACTAAACCACCTAAACTGTATTTCAACTTCCCAGTTTTATTCGCCACAAGCCAGGCTGTTTCTCCATGGGCAGTGATGGGAACCGGGGTCCCGCTCCATCCAGGCCCCGTGCTCTGACGGCTGGTGATACGGAACAGAACGGCCATTACCAGGTCCAGGAGGAAACCGAGTGCTTCCTTTTCTGCATGTTTTATGTGCTGGCGGCTTCTGCTCCCATCAGGGACATTGGCACACATTTCACAGGCCGGCCTAATGGAGCAGAAATGTGCTCTCCTAGTGAGGCCAGCGCCCGGCCACCGGGAGCACTGGGAGGGTCTCGGTCCATCAGCCACTTGCCATGGTCTGGGGCCCGGGACCACCTAATCCTCTTGTTCTCCCTGTCGTCAGGGCAAAGGAGGGAATCGTGGGTGAGAGGATGTCAGGGCAAGGTCTGGAAGTCTGCCCAGAGGACCAGCGAGGTTGCACCTGCCATTGGGAGAGGGATCTGCCGTCTCTCATGTCTCATCCGCATTTTGAGGATCCTGGGAGGAGGGGCAGGGTCCCGCCAGTTCATAGGCAGGGAAGCCCATGCCCAGATGAACCGCAGGCCTTGCCTGTGGACATCAGTGCAGGTCAGGGGTGGAGCTGGGGTCTCCTGACTCACAAGCCCAGCCCCACCCCAGGCTCCAGTCCCCAACTTAGGCCAAGCTGCCTGTCCCTCACCTCGCCCTACCTCCCAGACCAGCAGTCATTGGGGTATGTGCTTCCCCACTGGCCTCCTGGTCCAGCACTCTGGCTCCTCACCTCCACACCAGGAAGCAGGTGGAGACAAGAGTCGACTTCAGACCCTCCAGATGTCACAAGGTCCCTCTCCCAGTCCAGGCTCACAGCCCTAGACATAGTCCTGGAGCCCACTTTGTCCCAGATGCAGGCTGACATTACTCCTGAGTAAAGTTTGTCAGTGGCTGAACTAGCTGGAACAAAGAGGCCCAGGAAGACGAGACCCTCAGAGAGCCGTGGGTTTGGCTGATGGCCACGGAGCACTCGACCAAGTTGACCAGCGCAGCAGGTGCCTGGCCATTTAGTTACTGAAGTGGCTGCTCTTGGGGCACTCCTGTTGGGTGCCACGCACTGTGCAGGGGGGACTACCTGAGGCATCTTGCAAATGTGCACATAAGCTCTACCAATTCAAGGGAAATATCCCTGTTTTATAGGCCAGACAACAGTCCCCAGGTGCGAAGGCCCATATGGTCTCACTGCATCTTCTTAGCCCCTGGAGGTCTTTCAGCAGAGAGGAGGCACCTCCATTCGCTGAAGAGGATGGTGAGCTTCAGAAAGGTTATGCAACTCACCCAGGGTCCCCCAGCACCAACAAGTTCAGATCCATGCAGGACCCATCCTTGGCCTGTGTGAGCCCAGGGCCTGGGCTGTTTCTACGGCTCCCCCTGAGGAGATAGGGCAGAGGGAGGCGCTTATCTGTCCAGGACAGGCTCTGCACACCAGACATTGGCCAGGGAAGCCTGAGGTCCCTCTCTCTCCCTACACTGTCCTCAGACAGCCCCTGCCACACAACTAACCAACAGGACACTTTGCCCTGGGAAGGGAAAAGCCCCACCCCAGCCCTGCCCAGGACACTGCTTCCCAGAGTGTGTAATGGGGACAAATGCATCCCCTCGGAGAGCATCTATTGAGCACATATTCCTGCCAGATACCATGCTAGTTTGAGAATGCATGGCAGAGCCCACTGAAGTGCCCCAGCCCAGCCTCACTCCCTTGGGATCTGGTCATCTTTCCACCCCACTGCAAGCTGCCTCTGTTTCACACACTCCAAAATGCCAACATGTGTGCACATTCCTGTCTGTGCACTCATTCTCACATAAGCATGGGCCTACACACACACACACACACACACACACACACACTCAGCCTTCCCTAAACTAGGTCAGGCCCTCCAGCCAAAGTGAGGATGAACAGAACAGATGGAGGGATGTGGTGGCTCAGCCGACTGAGCCCTGGAAGAAGAGGACATAGAGGAGAGACGGAGATGGGACAGGGAGGGTGTGGGCTGCAGGCAGGAGGGGCAGCCTCGGGGCCAGCAGCACCCACCACAGAGAGCCCCGGGTGTGAATCTGACATCAGAAAGGCCAGACTCAGGCAGCCCTACAGCCGTGTAGGTATGGCTCAAGGAGGCAGATGAGGTTGAGAGTCAGCATTTCAGAATGTGAGGCCCTGGAGAAGGGTCACAGACCTGCTCTGAGCCTCCATTTCCCCATCTGTAAAATGGGGATGCTGACCGTTGATATCTGATGGGATGACTGTAGAGATGACTGTAGTGATGGAGTATAGGATGTGGAAGAACCTTGGATGTGTAAGGCTTGTGTTGGGCAGTTGTAACTGCTCTGCTTCTACCCTGCCTGTGACCATGAACACAGGCTAAGCATGCGCTCCAGTATAGAGGGACAAGAAGCCCCCAAAGGCCTCCTTGTCCAGAAACATCTCCCCTGATGCCCCCCAAGTCCTTTAAAGTAAATTAGGTCACCGTCTCCAGAAGATTCCTGTTGAAATACCCATCAATTCCTGGGAAGGCCCTCTCATTATCTCTTTAACGAGACTAGTCATTAGGCTTGGTCAGTGGGAGGGTTGACTTTGATTTTAGAGAAAAGCATACAGGGGAGCATAGGAGAGTGTGATCTGGAGGAAGAGCCCAGAACCATCCAGGGACAGATGAGAACAGTCTGCAGGGGAGAGGCTGAGTGCCACAGGGATGGGCTCAGGATGGGAGAACGTGGTGGAGTCCAGGGCAGCAATTTTCAGTTTTTTTGTGTGTGTGGGGGTCGGGGTGGGGGGTTGCAGCAGAATGCTATTTTCATATATTTTACCCAGAAATAAAATACAGATCAAAGAGGAGGGAGTAGCCCTGACTCAGAAGGAGCTGAGGAGGAGGAGGCAAAGACTTGATCACTCAGCCCCCCATTGCCCTCCCCGTCACCCCCAGGATGTCCCTCTAGGCCTTTGGGCCCCCAACAACCCAGTCAGCTAAACTTTACCCAGTCTTTGTGTAAAGAGCAGTGGCCAGAAGTCAGTTCATGTCATTTTAACTGTGAAGTCTCTAAGGTCACTCCCAGCTGTGACATTCTAGGTGATCTGGGGAGGGGAATAAGGGAAGGTGGCCAGGGACAATCTCTACTGCTGAATGAGGGCCCTGCAGAAGTCATGTGATCAGGGTGGGATCAGCCAGGCTTTGGGATCACACTTCCTTCTCCCCAAGCCCTGATGCTGAGCTCAAGCACAGACACCTGGGGTTGATGCCCAAGAGTGGGTGAGAGGGAGCAAACCATGAGGTGTGGGTCCTGTCCAAGGAGGGTCCACGATCCCCCACTCGTCACAAGCCTCCTCGCTTGCATCTGATGGTTTCGCTCCTGTATTATGTCCACGTGTGGTCAGCGGATGGATGTCATGTGGTCTGGGCTCAGCAGCCTGAGCCATATCCACCGTGTTCATCACTTCCCGGCAGAGCCCCCCCCCCCGCCCCACTCTACTCTGCCACCCGCCCCACCCCACTCTGCCAGGCCGTCAGGAAGCATTATCACATTTTCTCTCCATAAGAAACTCCGAGGGGCCAGGAGGGCAGAGATAGGCATCCCCCTTGTAAAGATGAGAGAGGGCAGTCTCAGTGAGATGAACAAACTCACCAAGGTCAAGCCTGGCAGAGCCATACCTGTGACTAGGTCTCCTCCCTGCTGTGACCCCCATGGTGTTCAGCTGCCCAGCCTGCAAAGCTCTGCCTTGGGGGCAGGTGGAGATGTCCAGGCTTCCTTCTGGAGGGCAGTGGAGGCACAAACCTGAGATTGGCAAGAGAGCACTGGGGTTTAAGGGGCAGCAAAAACCTGGACCCATCCTTGGGCACTCAGCACTGTGCTGCCACTCAAGAGAGTGATTGGCACCTAGTAAGCGGGTCAGAGGTGGACAAAAGCCACTGTTGCAGTTGAGCCAGCATGAGCCAGCGTGACCCAGTCCCTCCCTCAAGGCAAGGCCTGGAATAGAGCTCTGGGCTCCCAGACAAGAGGCTCTGGCCTCCAGCGTGGAGGAAGAACTGAGATCTGATGAAGAAAGGAAGGGCTTCCCAGGTGGCACTAATGGTAAAGAACCCACCTGCCAATACAGGAGACTAAGACACTTGGGCTTGATCCCTGGGTCAGGAGGATCCCTTGGAGGAGGACATGGCAACCCCCTCCAGTATTCTTGCCTGGAGACTCCTACGGACAGCGGAGCCTGGGAGGCTACAGTCCATAGGGTCGCAATGAGCTGGACACAACTGAAGCGACTTAGCGCGCACACACACACACACACACACACACATGCAGAAGGGGACTCAGAGAGATGCCCTTCACTGGGTCCTAATCTCACCCTGCAGGGCTGTGTGGAAGGAAAGGTGGTTTTGGAGCCCTTGTAGGAGCCTCAGATCCAGGATCTGGAGCAAGACTTGGAAGGAGGAGGGAAGGGTTGGGGGAGGATAACACGCTGTCTGGTCAAAGGGTGGGCTCGAGCAGGGATTCAAGTCTCGGCAGGACTGCAAAGTAGATGATGGTGCCATCCGCCATCTGAGCCTGCATCCTTGTCTCAAATCTCCTGTGCTGGCCTGTGAAGCCCAAACGGCCCCTGCCTCCAGACCCCCTCTCAGAGTCTCCTCTGCATCCTTGGCTGTGTTGTCTCCCTGGCCGTCCCTCCTCCTCTCCCACTGATTCAATTATTTCTCCAGTTGAGTTCTCAGCATTGGAGTTAATCTCTCTTTCCTCTCAGCAACTCCCAACCTCCCCTTCCTTGCAACAAGTTCGGGGCGGGGGAAAAACGCTGGCGCTTTCCGCGCGGTGTTGATTAGAGTATTGATTGTGGCTGCAGCCCTCGCAGTCCTCGCCCGGGCATTCATCAGTGCTAGGTGGTGCAGACTGGAGACTGGGCTTGGGGCTGGGTCCAGAAGGTGCTCAGAGCAGTTCCCCAAGGTGTGAGGAGGAACGGGGTCAACGTCAGCCCTGGCAGTCTTCAATGTCCTCAGCAGGGCGCTGAGGGCTTGTTGCTACTTCTAACCCTGGGCGTCTCATTCCTCTTCCTGCCTCCTGTTCCTCCAAACTCGCTCCTCTCTGCTCTCTGGCCTGTTGATTCTCCGCTGCCTTTTCCTGGTCATTCTGGCTGACGGCAGTCCCATCTCTGATGGACCGCCTCCTCTATGCTAGTCCTCTGCTCAAGGTTCTCCATTCTCACGGCTGCCCAGTGAGGTTCGCATCCTCTTTCCTACCTGCAGAAGCTGAGGCTCACAGAGGTCAGGCAAGCTCAGGCTGCTGAGTGGAGGAGGGGCAAGATCTGGATGTCATTTTCCACCAGGCTGCACTACCCACCTAGCATTAATTGAGCCGCTGTGTGCCAGGGACACGCTCTCTCGCTGGCAACCTGTATTCATCTTGTGACGCAGAGGTTCTTTATCCTCATTTTACAGGTGACAACACTCAAGCCACTTGTCTCTGGACTGCACAGCTAACAAGTGTCAGAGCAGCAATTCAGACTCTGGTCTGTGAAACCCCAGACCCAAGTCATTTATGTTTGTGTGGCAGTTCCCAGTTTAAAAGCTGGTTCACTGCCACCGTCTCCTTCTCTCTTTACTCACCCTGAAAGAGAACTTGTGTTATTATCCCCATTTGTAAAATGGGGAAACTGAGGCAAGGCATGGTTAAATGGCTGGAAATGGCAGAATGAGGGCTCCAGCAGGTCTGACGACTCCTGATGCTCTCATGTCAAATCTACTCCCACCCAAATCTACTCCATCCCTCTGGGCTGATGCCACCTCACCTGTGCCCACTGCTCAGCATCTTGCCCTCTATTTAGCAAGCCCCTGAAATCCATCTTCTTCCTCTTCTGGGAAGCCTTCTTGGATTTGCTATAGAGTGATCACTTCCCTTTACCTCTCTGCCTCTCTCTAGAGCACAAACCAAGGATCGTACCGGGCATCTCTCTCTCCACAGGTTCAGTTTCTCTCCAGAGAAGAATGAAATATGCCTGGTTCCACGTCAAGCTTTTGCTCAGGCCCTTTTCTCTGCCTGGAACTCCCCTGCCTCTTCCCTGCATGAAACCCCCTCCTTTCTCTACCTGCAAGCCCTGCTCAGGTGCGCTTCCTCCAGGAAACCCAAGCCCACTGAAGCCCCATCACTCATGTAATCACCCATAACTCAGCATCAGGAGGCAAAGGCTGCAATGCCAACTTTCAGCTCGGTGGCCTTGGCAATCACTTCTGCTCTCAGTTCTTTTACCTGTGCACTTCATTAGAACAACCCAGAGGTTTTGTAAACAATTCAAATGCCAGGGACCCCTCTTAAGATTCTGATTCAGAAGATTCAGGGTGGGGTGTCTGCATTTTTCAAAGCACAGGCTTCCATTCAACAAATATTTATTTGATGTCTATTATTGAAAGCTTAGAGTGGACACTGGAGCCAGACGGCAGGGTTCAAACCCCAGTTCAGTACACCTGGGTGACCTCAGAAGGTCGATGGAGGTCTCTGTACCTATTTAGCATCACTACCACTTGTCATACGATGTACTTTCTGTTGCTAGAGAGAGGAGTGAGCATGATGTGGGAGGATCTGGATGTGTGAGGCACACCCTCTGTGTGCTGCAGGGGCCAAGAACCACCAGGCTGGGTGGCCTCTGGGGTCCTGCCACACAAAGATCCTGTACCTTTCAGGTCCTCTCTGTAAGAGCCTTTTGTCTGTTTCCTGGCATTCCCAAACCCCGCGCTCCTCTAGGGCAGAGCCAAGGCTCCTCCAACCTCTGGACCATCACCCTGTCCTCAGGAGAGGGCCCTGCACAGGAGGTGTGGCCAAACAGACTTCAGATTGTTTGACCAGAGAGTCTCAGGTACCCACCTGTTCCCAACTCCACCTCCTCCTGCCTTCAACTCTGGGTGTTGTGCAAGACAGGCAGGAAAGCAGACAGTGGCCATCCCAATACCAGCCCTTGAGTTAGCACTGATGGTGGTGCAGGGGCTGAAAAGCAGCTATGATTGCAAATTGATCTGTTGTGCACTGAGCTGGTTACTGAGAAGAGAGAAAGCAAGTTGTCAATACTGCATTACCCACTGGGGTCCAGAGCTGCTCCCTTGGGCTACCCAGAAGAGAGGCGGAGGGAGGGAAGGAGAGCTGTTTCAGCTTTACCGGGGTCCTTGTGGGGTCCTAGGGAGTTGGGTGGGGGCCCCGCCTGAGTCCCACCCGGCTCAGAGCCAGCCCTGGGCTCTCTTTTTCCTCTTCTCTTCTCCAGAACCAGGAGCTTCCCTGGTGGCTCAGACAGTAAAGAATCTGCCTGCGATGCATGAGATGCGGGTTCGATCCCTGGGTCAGGAAGATCCCCTGGAGAAGGGAATGGCAACCCACTCTAGTATTCTTGCCTGGAGAATCCCATGGACAGAGAAGCCTGGAAGGCTACAGTCCACGGTGTGGCAAAGAGTCGGACACAACTGAGCGACTAACACTTTCACTTTCTTTCGTTTCCTCCAGTACCAGCTTGGAGTTCCATGTGGAACAGAGGAGCTAAAATAGATAATTTAGAAAGTTGTTTCCATTTGGTTTGTAATTATGTAGTTTGCCATGGGTCTGGGAGCAAAGGACGGACCGCTCGCCTTTATTCAGCAGCTTGGGGTCAAGTGTTTGCATTTCTCCAGTGTCACCAGGGCATGGGGCTAAGAAGTGTGATGGTACCCAAGGGTCTGGTAAAGGAAACCTCGCCTGGAAGCTTTTCCAGGATGTAGGTCTGTGATTAGAACATTCAGAGTTGGGTCCTGCCAGGTCCACACCGAGCCCAAGTATTCTGAGCCTTCTTTCCTTCACAGCCCGGTGCTGGGTGCCATTGGGAGGAGAAGTGAGCCATACGAACACCTAGTGCCAGCTAACCCTGTGCCAGGCTGGCTCTGGGGAAGCAGAGGCCCCAGTTCTGTGCCCAAGTTCTACCTTCCCCTTGGGTTCTCTAGCTGACTCCTACTCAGACTTCAGGCCAGGCCAACTTCCCTGTAACTCTGGCCCCTACCTGGCTATGTGGCCCTTGCCCTAGGCCTCTATAGTTCAGTCACATAGGCCCAGTGGTGCAGGGACAATCCAAGAAAAGCTCACACACCTGATCACAGGTAGCCAGGTCCTCAGGTATCAGGCATGGCAGCTCATGTCAAAGTGGGGGCCCTACAGGTTCCCCCCACCCTAGTCCTTCCTCTCTGCCTACACTTCAGCTGCAGTTACAACTTTACAACCAGGCTGGAATTTGAAACCTGGCTTTCCTAACTAGTTGCTCTCAGAAAGCTACTTCACCTCTCCAAATCTCAGGTCCTCATCTGAACAATGCAAATGAAATTACCTATCCATAATGATGTGTGTGTGTGCTTTGTCACTTCAGTCATGTCTTACTCTTTGAGACCTTATGTACTGTAGCCTACCAGGCTCCTCTGTCCATGAGATTCTCCAGGCAAGAATACTGGAGTGGGTTGCCATCTCCTTCTGAAGAGGATCTTCCTGGCCCAGGGATGGAACCCACGTCTCCTGTGACTCCTGCATTGCTGGTGGATTCTTTACCAAGAAGCCACCAGGGAAGCCCCACCCACAACGATTTGGTGTGAGCTAAACCCCAAGCACGGAGAAGGCAATGGCAACCCACTCCAGTACTCTTGCCTGGGACATCCCATGGACGGAGGAGCCTGGTAGGCTGCAGTCCATGGGGTCGCTAAGTCGGACACAACTGAGCGTCTTCACTTTCACTTTCACTTTCATGCATTGGAGAAGGAAATGGCAACCCACTCCAGTGTTCTTGCCTGGAGAATCCTGGGGACGGGGGAGCCTGGTGGGCTGCCGTCTCTGGGGTCGCACAGAGTCGGACACGCCTGAAGCAACTTAGCAGCAGCAGCAGCAGCAGCAAACCCCAAGCACAGGCATGAGCATTCTTAATTAATGACGACTCTTGCTGCTCTCCACAAAGCAGGTGCCACCTTTAACCCCTATTGTCCAGAATGCGTCCCAGACACTCAGGCTCCTGCCGATCCAGGAAAGGTGTCACTCCTGCCTATCGGGGGGCTTCCTTGTTCCAGTTACTTGCCTGAGGGTCCTCCTATTCTCTATATACCTTCTATACTATATACCAGGATGAGTAGTGCCAACTACAAATTGGCACTTGCCATCTACCTCTATGAGAATTAAATCATGTGCTGCTGCAGCTGCTAACTTTCAACACCCCAATGGAAGGAGCTCAAGGTGGAGGGCAGAAATGAAGCACTCTGGGAAAATTGACAGAACAGGTCTCCAGACAGATATTTTCAGGAGCTGATTTTATAAGCCCAAATCTTTTATCTCCTCATATCGAGAAAAGCACTAAAATCCTTCATAATGATGACTGCTCCTCATTATTAGCAGTAACCTTCACGTGACTAGCAGAAACCTTCTGCAAAAAAAAAAATATCCAGCTGATTGTATGTACTCCCCTTCAACAAAATCACATATATATAGACTTTCCCCCCTGCCTCTTTGGAGCTGTTTCTCAGAGATATCTGAGGTGCTGTGTCCCATGCTATAGTCCTCATTTTGCCCCAGATAAAACTTGATTCATAACTCTTGTGCTGTGCATTTTTTTAAGTCAACACTAGCAACAGCAGTGGTGTCTTCCCCCTTTTAAGGAAAATACTACCCACCCTCACAGGCAACATTATCCTACCTGACCACCTCCCAGTGAACCCAGCATTCAGACAGGTTCTACCCACTACTGCAGCCAGGAAGGATTGACACATAGCCCAAAGAAGACATAGTTTTAAATGAAAGAAATGGTCACTGCTGTGCACTTTGTGGCCATCTATCCAGCCTGCATCAAGCATAGTGTTTGGTCTCGGGGGGTAGTTCTGCTCTGAGGCCTCCTGACCAAACAGGGAGAGCTGGATCAGAGCTGCTGGAGGACCATTCAAGCAGCTCAGGAGCTGGACCGCTGGGCAAGGAAAGACTTCCTGCAAGAGGTGATGCCCAAGCTGAGTTTCTAAGAATGAGGGGGTTTTCCCTAGCCAGCTACAGAGGCCACAGATGGTGCAGACTCCTGTGGCCACATCCTAGGAGCCACTCTAGAATCTGTCACTGAATTCAACTAACAGATATTGAGCATCTACTATATACCAGGTCCTGGACTGGGACTGAGCAGCTAAAAGGTGGCAGGCACTGGAGAGATAAGTAGAGTAATTCACAATCCCTGTGCCCTTGGAGTAGAGGAGACAGGTAACCAGCAGGCTCTGACATCATGTGCACACGGGAATGGGAGATGGGAGGGCAGAGATTTGGGAAAGCTTCATGGAGAAAGTGTGGCTCAGCTGGACCCTGGAAGAAAGGGGACTGTGTGGGGTCCCAGGACAGTGGGATAATACACAAGGCACAGGATATAGAACATTCATATCTGAATTCAAATAGTTGATGTCAGGACTTCCCTGGTGGTCCAGTGGCTATGGCTCTGAGCTCCCAATGTAGGTGGCCTGGATTCAATCCCTAGTCAGGGAACTAGATCTCACATGCAACAATGTTAGGGAAATTAAAATGGAAGAAATCTTGTTCAGGTTTCAGAAGCAGGAAAGCAGGCCTCTGACCTTCTCTCTGACCTACCTGGACACTGCCAGATTCCACGCCTGCCTGCAAGCACAGCAAGTCAGGTGGCACTTCATATAAGAAAAGGACTGGGTCTTGGAATTCTTGAGTACCTGCAGGTCTGGCCAACTGCCCCAGGGTTTAACAAAATCTTATGACTCACAAGATAAAACAGCATTATAAAACTTTTAAAGTAAAACCAGGGCTGCATTTTTGCACACAAACTGATGACGATATCAGTTTGCAGCCTGAGATTATAAGCGGAAACTCCCCAAACTGCAATTAGAAGTCCCACTCATGGTGTGGACACACTGCCTAGGACCTTTTCCCAATTGGGACTCCAGATCGCTGTTACTCGGGAGTTCCCAGCGCTAAGTCTGGATGTTGACTGGCCCACTTTGGTGATGTATGTACTGTTATTTTTCTCTATTGTTTCTATTCCTTTTCTTTTAGTGACTGTATGTTAAAATTAAGGGCTTCCCTTGTGGCTCAGCTGGTAAAGAATCTGCCTGTGATGAGGGATACCTGGGTTTGATCCCTGGATTGGGAAGATACCCCAGAGAAGGGAAAGGCTACCCACTCCAGTATTCTGGCAAAAAGATATAGTTCATGGAGTTGCAAAGAGTCAGACATGACTGAGCAACTTTCACTTTCTTTTTAAAATTAAGTTAAATAATCTTCTTTAAAAAAATTGAAATTGTTTTTGTGTCATCAGTGGTTTCTTTCGTTAACGAATCCTTCAAATGTGAAACGAAAGTAAAACTTTCAGCAAAACATGAAACTAAAAAAAATCCTACATGCTACAATGAAGACTGAAGATCCTGTATGCTGCAAGACTTTGGTTCAGTCAAATAAATAAACAAATAATTTTTAAAATAAATTTTTTTAAAACCCAAATACTTGATGTGGTTGGATGAACCAATATCAGTCTCCATGGGAGACCAATGGCCACACAAATTAGGGTAAATCAAGGATTTAATAAGGGACGTTTTATAAATGCATTGACAGTGCATAGGGGAAGCAGAGCTGTTACCACCTTGAGGCTCAAAGAGAGGGAGTGGTTTCTGGAACAGGTTGGGAGCTCAGACCTTTGGTCAAGGGTCAGGGCCAGCCCAAGGCCACCCTGTGGGAGAGAAAGGAGAACAGAGATGTTAAACTCCTCCCTGGTTCCTTAGATGAACTGCTGGGGACCCCATGACAGAACTGAGCAGAGTCCAGAGAGACAGGGTCAGCCTCCCTGGGGCAGAAGGCAGGGACAGAGGGTGGAAAGTGACCCGAGATGGAACAAACAGAAGCTCTCTGGCACCTGTAACATTCTTGGTTATGAGAGTCTACCTCAGAAAATGAAGCATAATCTCTACAGTCCTAAAGGTCCTCACTGAGTTCTTAGAAGGGTCAGTGAGCTAACGATGGCAAGGTCTTTGATAATTGCTGCTCCCTATCTTAGCTGAGGGTTGCCCTTCAGTACCAATTCCATCAGTATTTGTAAGAGAAATAAATTTACTGATGAGTAAACATGTTCAGAAAGGTTATATCATCTCTCTGCATTAATCAATTCCCTACTTTGCAAAGGACAGAAACCCTAGTCAAACTGGATTCAGCAAACAAGAAAAAAAAAGAAATTGGCTCACATAACTTAACAGTTCAAGAATAGATATGGCCTCAGGATTTCAGGCATGGCTGTATCCAGGCACCATCAGTCAAGGTTATTGAGTATCTATTTCTTCTGTCACTTTGCTCTGCTCACCTGTGTTGGCTTTATTTTGGGGAAGAGTCTCCCCAAGCAGAGACAGACAACTTCAGACACATGTCCATCAACTAAGCCATGCCGAGGGAAAGAGCCCCTTCCCAGAATTTTCCAACAAACATCCTAAAACTGACTTCCCCAACTCTGGACCAATCTATATTGCAGGGATGATGTAAGCTCTCATTGGCTAGGTCTGGGTCAGGTACCTTCCCTTGGAGATAGGAGATCAAGCCAACACAGCTGAGAAAAGTCTAGGAAAAGAAAAAAAAAACAAAGCCGACTATCCAAAATAAAGAAGACAGCTGGGCATAACCCTCCCCAAGTCACACATAGCAGCCCCTCCCAGGGTCCCATGTAGCTGTCCAGCTTCCAAGCTCTTTTTTGTTTTGGTTTTTTGGTTGTTGTTACTTCAAGTCTTGTTGGCAGTTTTAACAAACCCATGCCAGGGAGATATGGTGAAAATACAGAGCACGTGGGCATGGGGAAGGAGTGACTGGAATGGAGGAGCTGACTGTGAAGGGTCTTAAGCTCCATCCAAGGATCAGCATTGAGCTCCCAGGGCTGGAGGGTTGACCCACGAAGGACCCAGGCCTAGAGGAGTCTTCCCAAGGTGACAGTCTGTAGGCCTGAGCAGAGAGCCAGACTCACTGGGAGTTCTGGCAGGAGGGTGGAGCCCAGACAAGCTCAGGGCAGTGTATGATCCACACGTCCACCTCCCTCACCCGCTGGCTCTCTTTCAAGAGCCTTTGCCCTGATATGCAGGAAGCATCAAGGTCACTGACTTCCTTTCTTTCCCCCATAAAGGCCTCCCCCTACTTCTCATAAAGGCATGGAGCGTTGGAGCGTTGTGTAGAGTGTGGGTGTGTGCACACGAACAGCACATGGCAGAGGAGCTCCCTCCTCTCAGGGTGGTGACACCCATCTGGGGTCAGCTGGGGAGGTGGCATCCAAGGCTGTGGGTTCCCTGGCCTCTGTCCAGCCTGACCACTCCTCTGTCTTTATTTACCGCCCTTCGCTGGCTCCGCCAATCGAAATAGAGGATGGGGATAGGATGGGATGGAGAAGAACATCAAGCTCAGGGAAGAGATTTGAAAAGGAGGGAGACAGGAAAGAGGATGGACAGAGGAGAGGAGGAAGAGAATGTGGCCAGAGGATGGGGAGGGGGAGGCAGAGCAGCAGAAAGAAAGGCAGAGAAAGTGGCGGGGGAAGACAGAGTAATGCGGGAGCGCATTCAGAGATGCAGACACATGCCGCCCAGAGTCCACGGTGGCCAGAGGGCCTGATCTCCCGACAGAGCTTGGAGGTGGCACCTGCAGTCAGGCTGTGGCCAGAAGGAGAAGGACACATAGATGGTCGGGTCTGGGGACCCAGGGTGAGCAGGGCCACACGGCTGTGGGCAACGAGCACATTTTGGCTTGGACTGGGAGACAGCTGCGCCCCCAGCCTCTCTGGCATTGCCTCCCCCACCCCCACCCACCCTCCCCCTTCCCTAGAGGGCCGAGTTTCAGCACATGAAGCATAAGTGGACACGACAGGGCTCCTGTCCCTCTGGGCTTCCTGTCTCCTTCCCAGCTGGTGTGCTCATGCCCCCGCCAACCTCCCCAGCACCTTCCTCCAAAGGGGTCAGCACCCGGGCTCATTTTGTGATTCTTTCAGCTCCACCCACATCCCAGCCAGAAACCGGGTGCCACGGTCAGAGCAAGGATGGGGTGCTGTAAGGCCCTTCCACACTCTTCATCAGGGCCCAGAGCAAGGAGCCTGGTATCCCTGTGTTCTGCCAGGGCCAGGGGCCCCTCACCCTCTTGGGTGTGCAAGGGGCCAATTGCAGCTGTGAGTGAAACTTCTACAAAATTACAGCCAGAGCTTCCAGGAGAGAAAGGAGCTGGACCTGCCTGGAGGTTTATCTGGGGTCACTGGAGACCCCAGAAAAGTTGCTTTCCAGCTACCATCTGTGGTCCTCAGATCACACTGCCCACTGTTCCAGATCTGTGTGACCTCACAGGGCATCTGTGAGTTCTAAGCTACTCGGTCGGGTCTGATTCTTTGCGACCGCATGGACTGTAGCCCACCAGGCTCCTCTGTCCATGGTATTCTTCAGGCAGGAATACTGGAGTGGGTAGCCATTCCTTTCTCCAGGGGATCTTCCTGACCCAGGGATTGAAACTGGGTCTCTTGCATAGCAGACAGATTCTTTACCATCTGAGCAACCAGAGAAGCCCCTCATAGGGCAGTGGTCCCCAATCTTTTTGGCACCAGGGATCAGTAACATAGAAGAGTTTTTCCACAGAGCAGAGTTGGAGGTGGGCTGGTTTCAGGATGATTGGAGTGCATTACCTTTATCGTGCCCTTTATTTCTATTATTAGTGTAGCGGCTCCACCTCAGATCATCAGGCTTTAGATCCTGGAGATTGGGGGCCTCTGTCATAGGGCTCAGGGGGTCACATTCACTGGGACCCCCTGGGCCCCCAGCGCTTCCCTTCCTCACTGCCTCCACCCTCAACCTCTGGGCTGACCCATCAGATCTGCTTCTAGGATGACGGCCAGTGTGCTGGGAGGTGGGGGTGGGGACAGTCATTATCACAAGCCAAGAAAGTCCACAGACCAGAAGCTGGGAAGAAATAGTTGGTGCCCCCCCTCCACATCCCAAAGTCAGAGAGGAAGGGATTTTCCACTGAGCCCTGTTCTGTATTACAATTCACCCACCACTCAGGATCAGACGTAATCCCCACTCCTCTCCATCTCTACACTTCTAAAACCAGATGCTCCATGAATTTTGCATCAGGTTCACAGGCAGGAGATGTACTGCAGAAACTGCAAGGCTACTTTCATGTTGTGCTGAGGGATCTGTGTGTGTGTGTGTGTGTGTGTGTACGTACGCGTGCATGGGTCCTCCTTGTGCATGCTTCTGCACACAGACTCCAACCCCTTAACTCTTATGTGCATGCCCCTGTGTGCACACACACTCCTATACACTCACATTCTTGTGCACACACATCCCCATACATTCACACTTGCTTGCATACACCCCTGTGTGCACACATACTCCTATACACTCACATTCCTGTGTGCACACACCCCCATACATTCACACTCCCGTGCATACACCCTGTGTGCACACACAGTCCTATATGTTTACATCCCTGTGCATACACATCTCCATACATTCACACTCATGGGCATACACTCTGTGTGCACACACATTTCTATACACTCACATTCCTATGTGCACAGCCCCCATACATTAATACTCATGTACATACAAACACACCTGTGTGTACACACACTCCTATACACTCACATTCCTGTGCACACACACACACCCATACATTCAAACCCCCATGTACACACATGCATGTGTGTACACATAGCCCTGCATTCCTAAAGTACTCAGTCACACTCGCAGGGAGGCCATCACACTGTCACACACATCCTCACCCGGGAACCGGCACACACGTGTACTCCAGGTACACACCCTCAGACTCTCCGGCGGCAGCCAAGGGCTCCTCTGAAGAGCTTCCTCATCTCACTGAGAGCAAATCCACAGCTGAGCCGACACGGTCTCACACCAACAGTCCGCCATCCACTCCTCCAAACATACGCAGATGCCCATCCCCATGGTGTGACTCACCAGCAGACATTTGGGATGAATGCTCACTCTGCCTTTTCTCTCCATTCATTTAAAAATTCTTTTTTAAAACTATGTATACAGACTTACAAAGCACTCTTACATAGATTATCTTAGTTCTTCCTCAAATAGCCCCAAGAGGGGGCATTATTATTATTATTATTATTATTATTATTATTACCATTTACTAGGAGCAGATGAAAGCGCAGAGAGCCTGGGGTTCCATGGCCATACTGTGAAGGCACCAATGTTCAGAGAGGCTGGGGCCTTTCCAGGTCATGTGAGTTGTATGTAACCCAGATGGACTTGGATTCCTGTCTGTCCCATACCTGATATTCAGCTTACCCCTCATAGACTTGTCACTAGCCCACGCAGCACCTTTGGAAAGGTACTGGAGAAAGTGCTCCTCCAGGCAGACAGAGCCCTGTGCCAGGGTGCCCACCTCAATGACCAGGCAGAGGCTCCAGTCAGACCTCACTCGCCTCCTTGGCTGGGCTCCTGAGTGCTGATGGGTGCCTGGACAAACCTGCTGGGCAGCCTTGATCCCCCCCCCACCTCTGAGTACCCCAGCATGTCCCCCTCTTTCCCCTATGCACTGGGCATGGCAGGGCCCCTCTCCAAACCTCCTCTAAGGGGCAGAGCCTCACTTGACTTTGACCCCAAACCACTGACCCTGGCCCAAGACCCTGGCTCAGGAAGCCCCTCCTGCCAGGGCCCTGAAGGAGGGTCCCACAGAAGCCTCCCGCTCCCCCAGGCTCCCCAGCCCCTTTCCCACACTGCACCAATGTCAGAGCGCACAGACCTCTTCTTCCTTCAGAGTCCCCTCAGCTTCGACTCCCACCCACTCCCTGGGAGATTTCTGGGGCCCTGCAAACTGTTTGGTAAATAAATCGAGAGCAGCGGGAATAATATACCTGTCAAACAGCAGCTAGCTTCCAATTTCCGCTGTCAGCCCTACCCGCTGCGCCATGCCAAGCCTACTGACACTCTGCCACATGCAATCCATTTCCCGAGGTCCCCTCTGGTGGGAGGGGTGGGCCCGTCAAAGCCTGCAGCAGGGCAGACCTGGAGAGGAACTTTCAATGGCAGACCTGATGAGAGAGAGGCTGAGGATGAGGTGTGGCTGCTGGGAGACCAGGGGAGGTGGGAAGGAGGGGTCATGGTTAGAGTGACCCTCGGGGTCTTCTCTGCACAGGAAGGGTCATCATACCCCATCACACCAGGAACAACTGCCCAACTCTGGGCCTTCCTGATAAACAAGCAGGCAGCAGCATCTAGAGGTTAGATTCTAGAAGCCAGGGTTAGAAAGAGTCCTGGGGTCAGTGATTCCTGTGCTCTGCCCCTGGCTGGCTGATCTTTCATCATCACTGGTGCAGAGAGGTTAGTGGGTCTGCAAAGGCCTTCCAGAGAAAGTATCCTCCAGTTTGGCCACGACAAGTGTTTTTGTTAGAAGTCCTTCTTCTGTTCCAACCTGTCTTCTGTGGCTTCTGACCACCTCCTTTGCTCTGACTTTGCAGAACAGGTCAGTGATGAGCTTTCACGTTCCAGGGCCTCCTGCCACCCCACACACTCCACCCAGCCTCTCAGCCCCACCAGCCTCAGATGGAGAAGCTTTATCTCTCCTCCTGGTCTTCAAACTTTGCATATAATCCTCCCCAGGCCCTCAGTGACCAGCAGCTGTGTGACTCTGATGGATATAGGCCTCAATGAATATTCTCAGGACACCTGGGGACTTTTACATACCATTCCCTTAGGGGTCCCAAGCAAAGTGTCTCTCTTCCACTGACAGCTCCCCTGCACCAGGTCAATGCAAGAGAAGATGCTCTGGAAATTGGGCCGAGGGCTGAGGTCTGGGGCTGGAGGTGGGAAGCAGAGATGCCTCCTGACACTATCCTGAAGACTGCTTCTTCCTCTGGATCTAGCACATGAGACAGAGTCAGGGCCTGAGCCCACACAGCTAAGCGATTTGCAGGATGATATAGTCTGTAGAACAAAGGCACAGTTTCTCCTCCTGGAGCATTTTGTTGTTAATTCAAGGATGAGAGAAACTCTTCCGATCATAGGGCCTGGGCCTTAGAAAAGCAAGCCACCAGTCAATGTCCTGGACTCAAAGCATTGCTGTCCTCTCCCTATGGCCCTTCCCAACCCACTCCACACCAATGCCAAGCCATTTTCTCCACTTTCCCACAAGCACTGGGCACAGGTCTATTCCCCCAGGGAATTCCTCCATCCAAGTCTCTTGCCCTTGGTGTAGACCATCAGAGGTGGAGGAGTTTGAAATCCTCTAATCTGACTCTTCATCTTTACAGAGGAGGAAACTGAGGCTCAGGAGGGTACAGGGCCTACTAAGGAAACAAAGCATGCTGAGTGATCCCAGGCAAAGCAGCCTTTCTGGGCCTCAGTTTCCTCATCTGTAAAATGGGGAGAGAACACCTAGACTGTAGAGTCCATAGAAAGTACACTCCTTGAGGACAAGAGTTTTTCCTTTTTCATTACTGCTATACCCCCAGTGCCAAGAATTATAGTAGGGTTTCTTTTTTTTTTAACTGAAATAGGGCTTCCTGGTGGCCCAGATGGCAAAGAATCTGCCTGCGATGCAGGAGACCTGAGTTCGATCCCTAGGTTAGGAAGATTCCCCGGAGTAGGAAATAGCACCCTGACTCCGATATTCTTGCCTGGAGGATCCCATGGAGAGAGGAGTCTGGAAGGCTACAGTTCATAGGTCACAGAGTTAGACAAGACTAAGTGACTAACACTTTTCTTTTCATATCCCCAGCGCCAAGAATTAAGTAGGTTTTTTTAAATGAAATATATTCAACATATAACATTTTGTAAATTTAAGATGTACATGTTGACTTGATCCATTTATATATGCTAATAAGATTGCCATTGTAGCAATAATCAATACCTCTATCATGTTGTATAATTATCATTTTATAGTAGGTTTTTGACAGTAAGGATCTTTGAATGAAAGAATATAAAAGCACTTAGTAGTGGTTCATTAAATGATATCCCCTGTTATCCAAGATCATAGCCAAGCCCAGGTTTCCTGACTCCTGGTGCCAGGCCACTTACCCCTTCTCTGTCCTACCTATATGGCTTCTCTCCCTCTGCCCACCTTTAGCCCCTGACTTCTCCTTGGGGAACTGGCAATGGAGGAAAAGAGAGGGCCATTCTCCAGGATAAAGGGACAGGCCTGAGCTAAGCCATGCCCCCTACCACATATCATATATATATGGGCTTCCTTGGTAGCTCAGCTGGTAAAGAATCTGCCTGCAATGCAGGAGACCACGGTTCGATACCTGGGTCGGGAAGATCCCCTGGAGAAGGGACAGCCCAGTATTCTTGGGCTTCCCTGGTAGCTCAGATGGTTAAGAATCCACCTGCAATGCAGGAGACCTGGGTTCGATCCATGGGTTGAGAAGGTCCCCTGGAGGAGGGTATGGCAACCCACTCCAGTATTCTTGCCTGGAGAATCTCACGACAGAGGAGCCTGGGGGGCTCCAGTCCATGGGGTTGCAAGGAGTCGGACACCACTGAAGTGACTGAGCATGCACATGCATGTGCACACACACACAAAAAACATATGCACACAAATATGTACACACATATACACATATATGCACACACACACTCACACACACACACCCCACTCCCATCACCACGGCTGCCACCCCACCCCCGTGAAGATCAGAGACAGAGCAGCAGGGGGAAGAGCACATTTGTTTCCATGTTGTGCAAAAGAACCAAAATAAACACAAACAAATTTGGCAACACAGCTCAGGGTGGGCCAGCCCCCTTCCGCCCTCCCTGCTGGGCCGCTGCTGTCTGCTCTCCGATGGGAGCATGAGTAACTCCTAGCCACCCACTGAGCTGGGAATTCATCCCAACCCCGGTCTCCAGCGCAGACCCAGGGGGCCAGGGAGGCAAGAGCCCCACACTCTTGCTCCTAGTTCTGGGATCCTAGAGCCTGCAGGGGGAAGGCCTTCCTTGGCTGTAACAGGTAGGACCTGTCACAGGTAGGCCAGCTCCGTGGAGGCTACCGGCACCCTCAGTTTCCTGAACACGCCTCAAGGGGGTGACGGAACATCACTCAAGTTAAAGGACTGTCCTGCTGGTGCCTGGGGCTGTAGGAGTTACCTTCTCAGGGCCAAGCTGGACCTGGGACAGCAACGGAGCAAGGGGCCCCAGGGCAGAGCCCTCACTCATCCAAACCAGGGGAAGGGGCCAAGAGAACACAGGGTAACTGTCCCCGTCTCCACACAGGCCTCTCCTTGCACCCGAGGATGCTTCGTCCTGTGTCCCCACACCAGGTACTCTCAAATCCTGTCTGCTTCTCTCCCTCTGACATACAGCCTGCAGGCACATGTGCGCGCGTGCACGCACGCACACACACACACACACATACACACACACACACACACACACACACACACATACACACACACCAGGATCTGCTTCCCCAGAACAGGAAGCTGGTCTCTGCCCAGGACTGAGGGCGGGCCCTGCGGGCAGACGAGTGTGTCCAGGCGGTGAGTGAGGTAGCTGTTGGGACTGTGTCACATCTTGAGCTCCATGCAATCTCCCCACCCCGCTGCTGTCGGGGAGCTGGGGCGTTCTGGACAGGAACAGGCGGCGGGGGCCCTTGACCCCAGTCCCACATACGTGCCCCATCAACATGGAAACCACAGGTTCCCCCACACGTGTCTGTCCTCACCACCGCCCCCTCCCACCTGTGCACACACACACAAGGCCAAGGAAGAGGAGGGTCCGGATTAGAGCAACAAGGGGCTAAAGCTGGAATGGTGTCAGGCAGGGCCCAGAGCCAGGCTGTTCACGACACTCCTTTTTGTAACACACATAGAGACGTCGCACCTCAGCCACAGTCCCAGGGCGTGGTGATCCTCTTCTGCTCCTCGTGGCCCTGCTTAACCATGCCTCCTCCAGGAAGCCTCCCTGGATTCCTCCATCCAGTCCTCTCCCACTGCTTGGCAGGGGGCAAAGCTGCACTACATATGCCGTGGAAACTAACCAAGCACTTTCTTCATGCGTTCAAGTGAATTATATAAGCACGATACTCATGTCCATACACAAATGCACGCCTGTGCATGCACGCACACACAAGGAGAGTACTCCACCTCTTGACCCATTTCCAGCTTCAGATGCCATCCTTCCATTGTCCTGGCAGCATGAGTGTGAGGACACTAGCTTGTGGAATGATGACCAGGTGACCTTGGTTCTTCCCTAACGTCCCTGCCTAGGATCCTGAGTCAGCACATGACCGAGGGCACAGCCTGGGTCTGCTTCTACTGCTCAGTGTCCAGCTCTGTGATTTTAGGCACACCTCTCCATCTTTGTTCCGGGGCTCCTTGTCCACCGAGGGGACACAAGTAGGGACTACTTTCGAGCAAGTTTTGAGGTTGAATGAGATCACAGTTCAACCTTCAGGGCTGGTTATTCCCATTATATCCCCTCGTAAAGGATTCAGGAGACAATGCAGATGAGGGCAGAACCCAGCTCAGTGAACCAGGAGGAGTTGTTTTTAAATGCCCCATCTCTGCAGACAGTGTTAGGCTCTACTCCAGAGCAGGGCAGGAGAAGCCTGGGCAGGCCCTGTCTTGCTGGGACCTGGGACACGCCTAGGATAGTGATGGTGCCCACACCAGCTCACTCTAGCCCCTGCAGAGAGCCCCTCCCCATGCACAGGGCAGTGCGCATGGCTCTGGCTGCCCCCCTGGCCACCCCTACTCCCCAAATGCACACCATGCAGCCTGTCAGTCATTTAACAGGGCACTGGGAGAGAGCATGAAGAGGCTGGAGGTGGCACAGCTGGAAAAGGGGCAGCCCTGGTGGCAAAGGTCAGAGCCCCCCCATGGTGGTGTCTACTCCAGCCTATGGTCACACAGGCACCCTCAGCAGACACAGGGCTGGGCTGGGGTCACCCCAAGATGCCTGCCCCAGCCAGAGACTTCTACAGGCCTCCCCAGGCTCCAGGTCTGCTCTGCTGCACACATACAGCTGCACACATACAGAACACACATGTGTGGCCAGCCCAGAAGCCACTGGGTCCAGGGCTTCTAAATCTGGAGAACATGGTGAGCCCTCCCTTCAGGGGGGCCTCTGAATTCCCACAAATAGCAGGCAAAAGTGCATATGCATGCACACACATTCATGTCTACATGTGCGTACATGTGTGCCTATGGATGGGGAAAGGGTCTGTTGTCCTTACCAGATTTTCAAAGGATCTATGCCCCCCTAAAGCTAGGAACTATTATCTTACCTTACTAGTTTATTTAGCAGCTGAGAAAAATAAAACCCTAGAGTTCCCCTAGGGACAGCCTGAAACCCTCGGCTAGGGATGCTGAGAAGATCAGACAACCTGCCCTGCAGACTCACACAAAGCTGAGCCATCTCGGCCTTTCCCTCCATTTCTGGGGTGACAGCCTTGCCCCCCAACACGCCCACCTCCCTCCACAGTGCCTTTCTGCCAAGCCCTTTGTGAAGGACAGAGAAGAAGGAAGCGCTGGTGGCAAGCCCTCCGCCCTGCCAGGCGCCAGTCGAGGGGCCAAGGAGCATGTGGGCACAAGCTTGAGCTGCTGTGCCCGCCCCCCGCCCCCGGCACGCCTGCTCAGACAGTCCGCCGGCCTCCCCGGCCTGCCTTGGGGAGTGATGAGTTTATCTCCGAGAGGCAGAGAGGTAGAACTGACGGCAGAGATGACTCGGACTGAACTCCTCCGTAAGCAGGCTCCCTGGGGAAGGGCTGGGAGAGATTCTATCGCCCCTGGTTGTCAGTCAGTGGTCAGGAACCTAGGCTTCGTGAGGCCCCCTCCCTGCTCTCCAGCTCCCCAGAGCTCAGCCAGGCCATCATGACAACCGAGGGAGCTGTAAATATCCCAGGGGCACCCGGCTCCAGGGCCCTGAGGACACAGGAGGTGAAAGCCTGAAGATACAATACCCACCTGCAGGAAAAGGGAAAAGAAGCCGGGCCAGCCTTGCTGCACTGCCTCTAGATCCTGAAGCCTGAGCAGAGCTCTAGAGTTTAAGGAGCATCAGCAGTTTGAGGGTGGAGGACACATTTGGGCCAGAGGAGACATCTCTGGCCTTTCCTGCGGGCGCCCCAGGAGACCTCATCTCCAGGTCCGCATACCCCTCCCCATGTTGGCTCTCACTTGGGCAGGGACTATCAGCTTTCCCCTGGAACTCCCCTACCCTAAAACTGCCCACTTTATCCATCCATCCGGGCAGCCAGGGCCGATAGGCACGGCCTCTCAGCCAGTCCAGGGTCCAGGGCCCCTCCTCTGGATAAAGGAAAATGGGCCAAAGAGCCGGAGAGTTGGGGACTGAGGTTCGCATCTGCGGGCAGCCCAGCTGATCTCCCAGTGGTGTGTCTGGCTCTGGGCTAGCGGCTGAGGGATAGTGCCTAGAGGTGGAGATGAATGTAAGTCAGGCAGGAAAGGGGCTGAGAGGTCATCTGGGCCTCTTGGATGGGCACAACAAAGCTGGAGAGATAGGAGACCAGATTAAGAGTCAGCGGACTTCTGGTCCGGAGCACCATGCTCAGAGAGAAGCCGAGGTGGCACCAAGTGGTGGCCGTCATAGTCAGCCACCGGTCATCAAAGGTGACTTCCGTGGGGGCCCCCAGGGCTGCGGCAGTCAGCAAAGACTCCTTGGACGAGGTCCTTGAATCAGCTGCCTCTGCCCTCCTGGCTCTCCCCTCTGCCCTGTCCCCCACTTTCCACCAGGCAGGGACCCCAGCTCCCCCTTTGTCTGTGTGCCTCTTCAGCTCCACAGTGAGCAGCCCACCTCCCCAATGTGGGCAGCACTTGGTGGGAGTTGACTAGTGATCCTGGCAGCTTCCACCCAGAGCTGGAACATCCCAGCTCCCAGTCTGCCCCCTCCCACCCTCACCCCTACCCTATTTTGCACACGTTGTTGAGCAGGAAGCTGTGTGTTGTAAGGAGCAAGTTCTTTACGGTGTGTGCCCTCAGGAAAGACACCAAACATCTCTGAGCTTCATTTTCCTTATCTGTGGATGAAACGGACAGTTAATGACCACCTTGTGTTGTCATGAGCGTTAGAGATAGCGCATGCGAAGAATCTGGAAGCCCAGACACTCCATAAATGGTTATTACTAGCTTCGTGGTTGTTGTAATTCTGGGGGTAGGGGTGGGAGAAGCAGCAGGTGCTCCCAACGAGGCAACCGCTACAGAGAAATCCCTCAGAGAGGGTGGGCCTCCCCTGGGCCCTGTGCTTCTGCTCAACACCCCTGGGCCAGGGCCGGCATGAAGAGCAGAAACTGCACCCCGGGGACTGCAGAGATGGGAGAGTCTGAGAAAGGGCTGGCCCTGAAGACTCCTTTTCCTGGTCTGAGTCATAGAACATGAGGCTCAGAGGGATCTCAGGCACCATGCAATCCCAAGTCTCCCTCCCCATTTGACAGAGCGGGAAACTGAGGCCCAAGTCACCTAGTGGCTGAGAACAGAGCCCCTAGCTCTTGGTCCAGTGTTGTATTCATGACTCAGAGCCAGCTACTGTCCTAACCTCACTCACGGGCACACAACAACCTCCTCATCCACTTCCCTGGAAACCTTGGATTTTTCTGATCTAGAAGAAAGACAGCCTGTTTGCAAGAGAGACCTCTGGGAAAAGATAGACTGAGTCAGAAAATACTACAGCAGGACACAGGCATCAGCTGGGGGTGGGTACCTGGGGCACCTCCTGCAGCTCCAGAATCACCCTCCCTGCCACTCAGAAACACAGCCAGGCTTCCTGACTGCCTGCGCCCAGAAACCATCAGCAGGGGGCGAAGGAGGCAGGAGCGCCTGAGCGCAGCATTTGCTGGGGAGTCTCGGGGGCTGCGGGATAGAGGGAGGTACTGACACCAGGAGGAATGGTGAGGAACTCGAGAACCCAACCTCTGAGACAGGAGTTCTGAAAGGACACCCAGAAACAGAAAGGGTCCAAGAGGTCAGGCCCACTCACCATGACTCCCAGGAAGGCGCTGGCTTCCCCTCCCTCACAAGGACTGGCTCACATCTGTAAACCTACCCAGAAGGTACCGGTGAGTGGAGGGAGCAAGCCACCTCTCTCACTGTAGCCGACCTCTGGACGGAGTCACCCAGAGTAGGTGCGTTACCTGGGGACTCAGCATGGGAGGCTGCTGGGAAGAGGAGGCTCTGAACCCAAGCAGGAAGTGCAGGTCCAGGAACAGGAGAGGAGAGGGTGGAGGTGATTGATCATGACCATGACCATTGACCACTGGCCATGATCATGACCAGCAGCGCTGGGACCACTCTGCAAGGACACAGGTCCAGGTGCCCTATTGTGGGCAGCTTGACCTCCTCACCCTGTGGCCAGCACGTCCAGGGCAGAGAGCCCCTCTAGCCATGACCTCTGCCCCTGCCACTGTGCTTAGCACCGTGCTGGCACAGGCAGAGCCCACTTGACAGAGGCTGGGTAGGCTCTGAGCTGATCCACTCACCCGGAAGGTGCTAATTGAGCTGATTAATTGAGCCAATTACCTCAGCCTCCCAGGAGGGCCAGGAGCAGGCCTGGCTCCTGAGGACCAGGTGTGAGGCTGCAGGATGGGCTGATGAAGGGAGCCAGGCTGCAAGAGGCAGAGGTTGTGCTTTGCAACCCCAGGCCAGGCAGCCCACGTCGGGGCAGAGGAAAGGATCAAGGTGAGTGTGGGCTCCTGGAGAGAGCCGTCAGAAGAGCATGGGTCTAGAGCAGATGCAGGACCTCAGGACAGGAGGGGAGTGTGCCGGGTGAGTGAATGACTGCATGGAGAAATGAATTACCCTTTCCGGCCACACCTTCTGCTAATTCTGGGGTGCGAATGAAAGTGAGAGTGAATGTGACGTGTGAGTCCTCGCTGGAGCACTGAGGACTGACGTGCAGGAACAGTGGGAACCGGCCGCTGCCGGTCATCAATGGCTGGTCTGCCCAGCCACCTGGGAGGCAGGCCCCACAGTTGCTGCCAGTTTCCAGATAAGGAAAATGGGGGCAAAGAGGGTGCCCCTGGGCTCAGGTCACACAATTAACCAGTAAGGGAAGCAGGATTCAATCCGGTCCTCCCCTCAAAACTCTGTGGTATAAATGTATAGCGTGCGGTGTGTGGGGGGCTTAAGAGTCAATGAATGTGAGCCTGGGTGTGCAGGAAGGTGGGACTGAGTGTGAGTGTGCAGACAGGGTGGCTGTGAGGGAATGTCTACCTACTCCAGTATTCCTTCCTGGAGAATTCTATGGACAGAGACTACCGTCCATGGGGTCGCAAAGAGTTGGACATGACTGAGTGACTGAGAGACTAACACTTTCACACTTAAAATGGGTATATTTTGTTTTATGTAAGTCATATGTCATAGGTCCATAAAGCCGGGCTCATGTGTGTATGAGGACGGGGCTGGCGGAGCATGTCTGCCCACAGACGGGCGCCTCAAAGAACATGAGTCCTCTCCTGGGACCACCGGCTCCACCCCAGGCCCTGGCCTGGCTGAAGGCCAAGGACAGTCCGTTGACCTTGGGGAGGAGGCAACACATTCCAGCCTGGGGAGGACACAGTGTCCTTCTGTCTCCTGCTTCTCTCCTCCCCACCATTGCCACAGTCCCCACCAACATCCTGGCTTGTCTGAACTTGCCCAATGCTTTCCCACTTCCACACCTGCTCCCTTCCAATATTGTCTCCATACACGAGCCAGAGGGCTTTAAAAAACACAAATCTAATCATAACCTGTTTGTGTTTTGTTTGTGCACAGTGTGGACATCTATTTGGGTAACGGAAACTATAATCATTTCAAGACAACAATGTGCTGTTTTCAAATATTAACTTTATTGACATATGACTTATATAGAACAAAATACACCCATTCTAGTCACTCAGTCATGTCCAAACCTTTGTAACCCCATGGACTGTGGCCTCTGTCCATGGAATTCTCCAGGCAAGAATACTGGAGTGGGTTGCCATTCCCTTCTCCAGGGAATCTTCCCAATCCAGGGATCGAACCTGGGTCTCCTGCATTGCAGGCAGATTCTTAACCGTCTGAGCCACCAAGGAAGCCCGTTTTAAGTGTATAGGTAATGAATTTTGACAAATATATTCACCTGGGTAACCACCAGCCCATTCCATTTCGATCATCTCAGAAAGTTCACTTATAACTCTGACCAGATAACCCCCTAGCCCCCTCCCATGCCTGATCCAATTTCTATCGTTGTTAATTTGTTTTGCCTTTCCTAGAATTTCACGCAGTGTCCACTCTTCTGTACCTGGCTTCCTTGACCCAGGGCGACAGCAGTGTTGGATTCACCTACATTGCTGCATGTGTCAATCACTAATACATTCTTTCCCTTGTTCCGTGTAGTCCATTGTATGGATACACTGTTTGTTTATCTATCCACATCTATGGATGTTTGAGTTGTTTCATTTTGGAGGCTATTTGTGAATAAAGCTTCTATGAGTATTGCATACAGGTCTTTTCATGTATATGTATTTTTATTTCTTTTGGGGAAATACAGAAATTGAAATGGAATCACTAGATATGGTAAATATGCTGTTAATGCCATCAGAAACTGCCAAACTGGCCCTTAGGACAAATTCTGAGATTCCTTAGCCTGAACAAGGCCCTACATGCCCTGGCCCTCCTTTCTTTTCGGTCCCATCTCCCCTCCCTTCTTCCCTTGCTTATTGCATATCAACCACTCTCTTTCTTGCTGTTCTTTGAAAATACCAGGCCTCTTTTGACCACAGGATCTTTGCATGTGCTGGTTCTGTTCCCTGAGATGCTTTTCCCACTCTTCTGTTCTTCAGGTCTCATCTTAATATCCATTCCTCGTGAGGAGAGGGGGAGCCTTCCTAACCACCCCTTACTTCATCTTCCTGTGGTGATCCTCACGTCTGCTCAAAGCTTCCTGTGCTTTTTTTCCTTATAACACATATCGTGTTTATTACATATGATTATGTGTATGATGTGTGATTTCATGTTTAAAGTTCCTCCCCTCCAGTCACCTCTAGGTCCTGTGAGTGCAGAAATCATGCGCATTCCCTGCAAGTCTAGCACAGGACCTGACATATACTAGTGATTCAAAAGATATTTCAGGGAATTCAGTTAAGAAGCCTGAACCCCACAGGCCTAGGATGGAGCTTCCCTGCCCTACTGAGGAAGCTGGAAGCCCACCCCTTACAGAGAGGCCCAGGCAGCCAGGCTGGGCAGTCATATCACCCCGGATCCAATGCTCCAATGACTGGGTAGGGAAGGGAGGGAGGGCAAGAGAGGGAAAGAGAATGACTCATCTGCGGAGACACATGGCAAGGGGAGAGGAAAGTGCAATTCAGCAACTTCTTGACCTTCCTTTTGTGAGGGACAAATGCTCCAGCCCCAGTGAGAGGGGGCGGCAGTCGGGTACTCCCAGGGCTGGGAGAACATTTGCCTTGGCCCACGAGCTGTAACAAGAGAGATTTCTCAGGCTCTGAGAGAAGTCTCCCCACCCTCAGGCTCTGCCGCTGTGTCCTTGTCCCCAAGCTCCCCAAAGGTGGCTGTCCCCACCTCATCCCAGAGGCTGTGTGTGGCTCTGAGACTGGGAAAGAGAGAATGTCTTCCTCCCAGGACCACTCAAATGCAAAGAAACCTTTTTTCCCAAAAGGCAAAGCCCTGCAAAGGCTTGAATGGCTGACCCCCTATGAATGGCTGACCCCAGCACAAGGCACCAGGATGAGGTTGCAGGCAGGAACACCTTGGACGTGAGCAAGGCATGCCTGGGGGAAATTCTCAGAAATCCTCTGCTGTAAATGGAGAAGTCAGGCCGCAGGAGCAGGTGTAGAGGCAGCATCTGCCTGTAAGGCAGCAGGCTTCTTGGCTCCGGATTGTGTGGCCTGACTCACTGGAGCAATTCCCCTGTCCCTAAACAAGAAATCTAGATGGGAAGGGCAGGCTCTCAGCCCAGTGGGGAAATGGTCTGCAGGCTTTGCAGGGCCACAAGTGCTAATGGATGAGGACCTCCCTACGGGGTCATCACCCAGAGTTTAACAGAAGCAAATCAAGCTTTTAACTTCTCACTGACCAGATCTCCCCCAGCAGTTCTATAACCTTTTCTCCTTCAAGTGGGGCTTGGTTTATCATTTCTGAGATGGTCAGAGTCAGTCATCCCCATCCCCCGACCCAGACCCCTTGCTCCCATTCCCTCCTAGGACACACTCAAGATAAAGCCTGTAATCCTGGCTCATGCTGCAAAGGAAGCAGTCAGTATCTTGACCATTGGAGCTGCCAGAGCTTGGAAGGGTTGTTAGCAGATAAATGGGGCAGCCAGAGAAAGTCAGTGAAAGCCCGGGGCTATTCATGGAGGTCAGAAATTCTCTGGATTCTTCAGGGTATAAGTGGGGACAGCGTGAATGTGAGAGCATGGACTTCTGGGTGAGCCTTAGTTCCCTAATCCCAAAATGGGGACAGAAGCACCAACCTAACTAATACTTGTTAGGATTAAAGAAAGTAAATATTCCAAAGAATGATAGTTCATATGATGAATGTACGTTAAATTCTATCACAGTCCATGTTTGATCTTGACGTTTTAATCCTCATATGTACGAAGAGTTTCATTATTTATGAAACACTTTCACATTTGTGATCTCATTTCATCCTTGTAACAATCCTAGAAGCACACAAGACAAACACTGTTAGCCTCATTCTATAGATGATATAACAGTGACCTAAAAGCATAAACAAATTGGGCAAATTTCACAGGAACTCGTGAGTATACAAAACCAGAATGAAAACCTCCTGACCTCTGGTCTGTATTTTCTCCCCCAGGGGACTTCCACTTTGCCATGCACATCCCTAGCAGAAATTAGAAAGTGAATTAAAATCCTTTCCCACAAAATGTCAAATACTTGAGGAAGACAATAGATACAGGAGTGTATTATTTAATATTCCTTAACTATTGCTGTGTAACAAATAACCCCAAAACTTAAACAAAAAAAATATTTATCATCTCATAGTCTGTGGGGGTCAGAAATCTGAGAGAAGCTTGGTGGGCTGGTTCCGGCTCAAGCTCTCTCATGAGTTTACAGTCAAGATGCTAGCTGGTGCTTAAGCATCTGAAAGTTTGTCTGGGGCTGAAGACTCACTTCCAAGGTAGCTCATTCAGATGGGTGTGGGCAGGTGGCCTCAGCTCCTCCCTGCATCAGCTTCCTAATCTCAAAATGCAGCCCACACTCAGGAGAGGAGAATTGGGCTCCCCCCTTTAAAGGGAGCATCTGAAAATATGTGGACATATCTTAAACCACCATAAAGGATTAACCACCTTCAGATAGGCAGAGTGTGCTCGGAACAGGTGCAGGAGACAACCTGCAGGTTGGGACCAATAGGCTGGAGGCCCTCCCAGCAGCACCAGGAGGACCCCCTCACCCCAGCCAGAGCCCCTGACTCCTGTTCTCATTGCCACACAACTTGGGCTACCCTGGATCAAGGGGACCAGGAGCCCCAAGGCAGTAGCTGAGACGGAGGAGGAGAGAGTGTCCAAGATGTGGTGGAGGCTGCCTTCACTCAAGCCTGAGCACGTGGGGGGAGGAGAGATTGGGGTACTTTATGCTCCCCGCCCCAGGTTACCCTGCCTGAAACTGAGGCAGGGGAGGGCTCCATCTCTACTCTGCCTGGGTAACAGGAACATTTCTGAGGACACCCTTGACAATGCTCACGGGTATGGAAAGGAATCTGCCTTCCACTGGATCCTGGCTGGCTTAGAGGAAAAACTTAGGGTCCCCAACTCCCCCTTCTAACAAACCTGCCCACTTAGAATCCTGAGAAGTCAGCATCTTATACCACCTACCCGCTGCCTGCTGGCCTCATACTATTGGATGAGAAGCAGACACCTGACCCAGCAAGAGACGAGTCATTGGCCGACCAGCAGCCAATCAGATATCCTCTCTTAAGATTTTTGGCACTAAGGGCCCAGAGCCTGGGAGTGAGTCTGGGGCAAGGCTTGGAACTGGAGGTCAGGCAATCAGGGCAGGCTGTAGGGGGAGGCTGGAGCAGCTATTTTAGGAACATGTGTTGATGAGCAAGCAAAGAAAGCTGATCTGCAAAGTAAGGCAGGAAAACGGAGCACGGAGAGCATAAGGGCTGATTCACCGTGTGGCATCAGAGGGGAGAGCAGGCAGGAAGGGCAGTTTACTGGGTTCCCAGGTACTTTCAGCTCTCCTGAGACCTGGATGTTCTGGCTGTGGGTCCCATGAGGCACTCTTGCATCCTTGTGCTAAATCCCTTGCTACTGAAGCAAGCTTGAGTGGTTTCTTTTTAGGCAAACAATCCTGCCTAAGACCTGAAGGAGGTAGAAGAAATAGGACTGTGGCCTGGTTGCAACACCACCACGAAGGACATTTGGGTAAGGGTGTGACATTCACACACACACTCTTGTAGCCCAGGGAATCCAGAGAAGCAAAACATGGCACCTACTCAGCTCTCACGCTGATGTTTTTTTCCAATACCACCATCTCCCTGTGTTCCTCCTTACTCTTCCCATGGCTCGTTCCCAACAGCAATGAGAAATAAAATCTGACAGATGATTCCCCTCCCAGTTCCTTCCGGGCTGAGGGGAACAGAAAAGACAATATGGTCCTAAGTAGCAGCTGTTGGAAAGACAATATGGCCCTTGTTACAGACAAAGTAGCCATAAATAAATGGTGTTGGTGTTGTCCTGGGCAGTGATGCCAACAGCCAGTGGGAAGGAGAGGGGAAACAGAGGGACTGGTAGAGAGCCTTAGAAAGCTACTTCCTTCATTGTTCATGGCTCCTCTTGCCCTGAGATTGCATCATTCAGCCTTAAAGCAACATGAATTCCTGCAATAATAACCACACCCATCTTCAAATGATAGTTAAGTGGAACGGACTTTTGAATTGTTCATTGCCTCATTCAGCAAACACTTATTGAGCCCTTTCTATTTGTCAGGCCCTGAACTAGGTAACAAAGTCTTGGGCTCCAAAATCACTGCAGATGGTGACTGCAGCCATGAAATTAAAAGATGCTTGCTTATTGGAAGGAAAGCTATGACAAACCTAGACAGCATAATTTAAAAACAGAGACATTACTTTGCTGACAAAGGTCTGTCTAGTCAACGCTATGATTTTTCCAGTTGTCATGTATGGATGTGAGAGTTGGACCATAAAGAAAGCTGAGCACCAAAGAATTGATGCTTTTGAACTGTGGTGTTAGAGAAAACTCTTGAGAGTCTCTTGGACTGCAAGAAGATCCAACCAGTCAATCCCAAAGGAAATCAGTCCTGAATATTCATTGGAAGGACTGATGTTTAAGCTGAAGCTCCAATACTTTGGCCACCTGATGTGAAGAACTGACTCATTGGAAAGGACTTTGATGCTGGGAATCAGTGAAGGCAGGGGGAGAAGAGGATGACAGAGGATGAGATGGTTGGATGGCATCACCAACTCAATGGACATGAGTTTGGGTAAACTCCGGGAGTTGGTGATGGACAGGAGGCCTGGCATGCTGCAGTCCATGGGGTCGCAAAGAGTCGGACACAACTGAGTGACTGAACTGAGCTGAACTAGGTGCAAACTTTTTTTTTGTCTGTGCTGCTGGGTCTTCCTTGTGGCACGCAGGCTCAGTTGTTGCAGAGCACATGTTTCTTTAGTTGTGGCACATGGGCTTAGTTGCCCTGAGGCATGCAAAATCTTAGTTCCCCGACCAGGGATCAAACCCATGTCTCTTGCATTGGAGGGTGGATTCTAAATCACTAAACCACCAGGGAAGTCCCTGAACCGGAAGGAGTGATGAGAGGTGGAGAGCATTCATAAGTGACACTCATGACAGAGCTTTCAGAGCTCGTGGGAAAGAAGGGTCAGGCCACGAAGAATGGGCAGGATCTGTCATGGGAGAGAAAGACATTATCATGAATGAAACACTGGAGGGGCCAGCAGGATTCAGTGAGGAGAAACCTGTGACAAGGATGCAGGGGGCCCGGGTTGTAGTTCTGATTCTGTCATTAACCGAGAAGAACCCCTTCCCCTCTCTGGGCCTCAGTTTCCTATCTGTCGACAAGGGAGCTTGACTTAGCGGCACTGGCATTGGAGAGTCTGTGGTGGCAGATGCTGGGGGGTGAGGGGAGGTTGAGAGGAAAGTTTCTACAGTTTGATTTTGTTCAGTGGTTTTCTAGGCAGCTTGCCTGAGCCAGATGGGCAACTGCCCCTAGTCCAGGCCACGGGAGCCCCATCTGGTAAGACTCGCCTCATCCTTCTTTCTGTGAACACATTGTTAATTCAACAGGGGGTGGATTCTGGGTGCTAGCCCTTCGGATAAGGGTCCGAGAGTGAAGTGCTCTGTGACCAAGAACCTTCGATAGCTTGGCAAGATCCAGTTGCCCTCAGGGAGGACATCCTTGTGTCCACCCTGCGTGGTGAGATCGTTCACATGGGTTTGAGAGCAAAAAAGACACCAGGTTGCTCGACCACATTCTCACTGGGTGACCAGGCTCCCAGAACATATATAAGTGCTCTGTTCCAAAGCTCACTCCTCAGCAAAGGGGACAATACACTTTGTGATTATGTTAACCTCCAATTTCCCTGAAATGGTTGGAGAAATGATGGTGCCCTGACCACCTAAGGGGAACATGGGCAACATGACCCTGGGACTTGTACCCTGAACACAGAATAGCCCAGTGTGACTGCTGCTGATGGTGCCTTGGAGGGAAATTAGACCAGAGCAATCCATCAAGGTCAAATCATCGAAGGTCTTACATACTGGGTTGAAGAGTTGGGTTTCAGAGTGCAGGAGTGGCTGATGGGAGATGAGCTTAGGAAAATATGCTAACAGCAGTGAGTGACACAGACTCCGAGGTCCCAGTGTCAGAGGGCAGGAGGGGGCCCCAGCAACTGGGAGAGGGTCTTCCCCAGGCTGAGGGAGAGGGGGTGGAAAGGGGCAGGAGCAGGCAGATGGGAAGAGATTCTACAGGAGGAGGAACCCACAGGACTTAGCCACTGTCTAGAAGGGGGAAGCCATGGAGAGGGAGAAAAGGGAGGTAGCCCGGGAAAGTCCCAGCTTTCCTCCCAGTGTGGATCCAGCAAATCATACCTCTCAAATCACAGAACACCATAAGGCTGTCTACATAGCACAAAATACGGATGACTCAAAACATTCAGAAAGCCCCTGGCTGCTATCAGGTCCCCAAATATCCGGAAAGCCATTCTGCTTTTCGTTTAAATGCTTGCAAAGGGCAGGGGAGTAATTTGGCTTCTCTGCCTTTAGCCCCCCACAGTCCCCCACAAAGCATTCTGCAGGAAGGCAGCAGAGAGCCAAGGTGCCGGGCAAAGGGGGAGCCAAGCCCCTGCTCTCATCAGAAACCACGCCGGTATTTTTAGCACTGCAATCAACAACAGGGCCCGCCTCTGGATCGGCTCAGGCAGCCTGGGCCGAGCAGGGCTGTTAAAAATGGAACGGCACACGCTGCAATCAGTTGTGGCGGGCGAGGGGCACCCGGTGGGGCAGCAGCTGTGGCATCTGAAGCTATTGGCCCTCGAACTGGCGAGGGGGAATAGGGGAACAGCCTCCCAGATCAGGCTGGGGCTCTGAGGTCACACGTCCTCTACCTTCATGTCCTGGACCCACCTGTGATGCTCCTGAAGCATCCAGGAGTCAGACCCCTGCCCCAAAGCACTGCTTTCACTCCGGCTGTTTACTGTGCCAGAAACCCCACCATTAGCCTCAGTGCCTGTCCTCTCCCAGCAGGCTTGTCTGTCACAGCCAAGGGCAGGTGCCTGGGGAGCCAAGGGTGAAAGGGGGAGGGGATACAGACCAAGGATGCTCAGGGATGGAGGATGGGGGAACCCCGAGGAAGCTGGGCAGTGCAGGACACAGGGGGCCTATGGTGCCCAGTAAAATGGGGGACCAACTCTTGCTGCCTCTGCTGCCCCTCACTTCCCTGTTCTGATAGGAAAGGGAGCTGCACAGGAAGCCCCAGCCAAGACAGTGTCCCTTCCAGGGCAGGGTGTTGTAGTAAGCAGCTGGGACAGTGCATTCATCACACTGAGACCCAGGCGGCCTGGGTTTGGAGCCACTTCTATCTGTCTGTGATAGTTTTGGGGCTCAAGCAAAAGCCTCCTCTCTCTGGCCGCCATGGCTTTATCTGTAAAATGACAAAGTGGGAGTAAGACATAGACACCCCTTATTCTGAGTTGGCAGCAGGCTGGGTGCAGAGTAATGGGTGCTTCAGGGGTCCTGGTCACACCTCTTCCCTGACCTCAGAGCAGAGGACTCCTGGCCGGGGCAGAGATGGGCCCCGCAAAATGGGAGGATTCTCAATGCCTCCTCCCAGAGCCCAAGGGACCAGTCAAACTGGGATACTTTTGGCATCATGATCTTGCCCCAGTGGGAGCTGAGAGGGCTCTGTGGGGGTGTAGAGAGAACAGGAAACGAAGCAGGAAGCCAGAGTTATCAGAGCAGAAGGGACTCCAAAGGTCAGGCAGCCCCGTACCCTCGTTGTGCAAACCCTGGAGCTGAACTGAGCTGACAGACAAAGGGCACCAGTGACCCAGGCAGACAGGTGCCTGCGTTAAGGCGGGCACGGGACAGCCAGAGCCAGGTCAGCTCTCTCCATCCTTCCCCTGGACGCTGGGTCCTTCAAGTGCTCCTTCCCTCGGGGTCTTTAGAACCCCCGTTTGCCCCCAACCGAGCCCTTAGCCGCACAGACAGGCTATGGGGGCTTTGAAGTCATCTGCCAGCCAGCGTGTGGGTGGGCGGGCGGGATGGTGGTGTTTATTGAATCCGTGGAGGAGTGTAAATCTGCGTCAACCTGCCTCAGAAGTGTTCAGCAGGCAGGCGTGCTGTCTCGGAAGACGCTTCACCGCCTGTCCTAGAACCCTTTACCCCCTGCCTCCCACACTTCCCCCAGTGGGACGGATTCAGGCCTGACTAGCCAGGCACCTCACGTGAAGAAGCACCTTGACAGGTCATTTCTTCCATCCCCGTGCCTCACTCCCCTGGTGGCAGCCATACCCTGTCAGCATCTTCTTCACAGAATGCCCTGGGCAAACATGCTCCAGGGCTGGTGGGCCCTGCAGATGTTCAGCAGCTGGATGAGCCCCCCTTCAGACATGGGAAGCCCCCCTGGCTGCCTTCTCTGCAGGGACCTGTGCTCCTGGAGTCAGTGGCAGGAGGAAGCACCCCAGTGTGCCCCTCCTGTCTCTGACTGCCCTGCAAGCATCACGTCCTCCCACCTGGAAGGTGGATACCCACCCCCCCGGGAATGCAGACTCAAGCACCCAAGGCTGGCATATGGCAGAGCCATGTACATCACTGTGGAGTGGGTTGATGGTGCATCTCATGTTTCCTCAACACCTCAGAAGGCGGGATGAGAATCTGCTGTCTGACAGCCTCAGGCCCCACAGCCTGCAGAAGGCTCAGTCACACACCTAGCGCTGCAGATGGCTGGGCGAAGTCGGGGGAGGGGGCGACTGGCTCTCTCGCTGCCAATGCTGCTCAGCTTGGGAGATGGGTGATGCCCGCCCACCCAGCAGCAAGGGAAGAGCCGAGTGCCGCCCCTCATCCCAGGGCTGTCCTGCTGGGTGGCAGCAGGCTTGGCCACTGCCTTCTCTGAGTCTTGGGAAGTTCTCTGCTGACTCCTCCAAGTTCCCCCAAAGCATCTGACTGTCGGGGACCAACAGAGGGGCTGGCTGGGATGCAGCAGAGGGTGAAAAGAAAGAAACTGCATGAAGAAGACGAACAGGAAGATTGGCATCTCTCCAAAAACAGCCGAGGGAACAGTGACTTCTCCCAAGAGGCAGGAGGAGCATCCACCCTCCAAGCTAAGTAACAGTCAGAGCTGAGAGAGAAGAGGTCTTAGGAGGGGCAGAGCAACAGAAAGGGACGAAAAGGAGAGAGTGGGAGATGGGGGAGGGAATGCCTCAGTGTCTCCACCTGCACAAAGTCCCTGAGGTCTCTCCTGGTTCTGATTCTATGATTCAAGAAAGGCAGAGACACTGATCAGCAACTTCATTCTCAACCTCTCCCTCCATCCCTCTCTACTCTTGGTCTGTCCTTTGAGCAGCTCTCAGGGTCTGCCTGGGAGCCCCTGCATGCCTCTCAGTCTCCCCTATGTCTCCTTGTTTGGGTCTGCCTCTCTCTAGTGACATCACCCCAACTGAGGGTCCTGTGCAGGGACATGCTTCATGGACTTGAGGAAGGGAGCAGCCACAGTTCAGAAACACTGGTTTATAACTAAGAATCAGCTCTGTAGAGAGGATAAAGTTGGTCACCAGTGCTGTGCAGAAACAGTAGTGGAGAGAAATGAGAAGGGGATCCACCTACTGTCCTCTTTAGCCCACAGGAGATTCTAGAGCAGCAGGTAGAGGGCTGCCTGTCCTCTAGGCAGTGGTGGAATCAGTGCCAGGTGATCCAAGACAGCAGCCCGGGGCATCAGGAAATGTCAAGGAGACAAAACACAACTCTCTAGGAGAAAGCATGGATTCTTCTCACTCACCTCCACTCTGTGCTGTGTCTCGGGCATCCTTGCTCTCTAAACTGTCTGAGTCCCCTAGAGGACTTATGTCAGCTCCTAAGTTTTCTAGAGATTTCCTGTATATCTGTTTTGTCTCCCCAGCTGAACTGATATAGTCTTTGAGGCCAGAAAGTGTATTTTGTGTTTCTTCAGACACCCCACTATCTATTTCCACTCCAAGTACTTGATGGAATCATGGCATCTCAAAGTGGAAAGTGACTCCCTGAAGTTCTCCTGCTCAACTTCTCATCCATGCAGAATTCCCCTTTGCATCAGCCCAGCTGCAAGAATACATTGCCTTAGTCACCTCCAGTAATGGAGAGCTCAGTACCACTTGAGTCACCTATTTCAGCATTGGATGGGCAATTCCATTAGAATGAGAGCTTTTCAATATTCTAGGACAGCTTGGGGGTGGGGGTGTGAGAGGAGGGAAAGGTGATGCAAAATAGAATATAGGGTCATATAGGCTGAAATCTTTTATGCAAAAAGAAATATAGCACCTTCTATTTGTGGGAAACCTGAGAAAGCAAGGTTAGAGCCTTCTGGTGCTATAGAAAGGAAGCAGAAATGATCCCCCACTTTTACAGGAGCAGGGGACAGAAGCACAGAGGACCAGTCCCAGCTAGTTACAGAGTGAAGAACAGGAGAGATGGAGCATGAACCCAAGATTTGGGCTCCCATGGACTTTCTAGACCCTTGCCGCCCAGCAAAGAGGCCTGGGGTAGTGTGTATGCTACTTTCACTCAGATGGCCTGTTCTCAGCACCAAGAGCTGTTTAAACATGCTGCCCACCCTACTTGGGGCTACTGAGCACTGGAAATGCAACCAGTGTGAAATGAGATGTGCTCAAGGTATAAAATCCACCACAGGTTTTGAAAAGAAGAGTGTAGAATATCTCATTAATATTTTTTAATATTGAACACATTGAAATGATACTGTTGGGTTACATATATTATTCATTTTTTTTTTAAAAAGAACTGCTTAAGTTGTGGCATGCCAAAATGGAACTAAGACACACACACATAAAATATGAACTCCTTGTCAGTGTTAAGGGGTCCAGAGAATCAGCGACCCAGGAGTTTAGGAAAGAGAAAGCTCACTGCAGTGTGAAGAAAGAGTTAGGGAGGGGTGATGAGGTGGACAGATGTCAAGAGGAAGAGACCCGTGTGGTGGAGAAGTGGGGTGCACTGGCAGGCCAGCATGGTTGGGGAGACAAGTTGCTTGTGAGGGCAGTAGAAAATTCATCAGGGCAAGGATGATAGCTTCCAACAGAAACCCATCCAAGGTCCTGTCTTTATTTATGTCAGGATCTCAATCCAAACTTCATTCTCTGTGGCCTCTTTTCCCAAAACTGGGTCAATATATTAATCACTGAAAAGTATTACCACCTGTCAGGCACTCTGTTGTGTGTTAGGGGCACAGCAGTGAACAACATCTTCTTCTCCATTCCTGTCTTCAAAGAGTTTATGGTTGGGACATCAAACAGGCAAAACGTGACCTCCACAAACCCAATTCCAGCACCTGTAGTCCTGGAAACATGTCCATGAGTTCCCCCCACCAAAGGACCAGCCCAACCTCAAGATTCCATCACATTTGCTGACCAGTCCTAGGCAGTCAAGTTTCTGAGAGTCCAGTCATGAAAAACCAGTTCACTCAGTATCCTCAGGCCCCAGTTCTGGATCTGCTGGGAGCTCTGAGCATTGGCTCCCGTAAGCACTCGACCCACAGGCCTGGTGGGGGCACCAAAGGGCATGAAGGGCAGTCCTGCCTTTGCAGCCCTGTCATGAGCCCTGTCCAAGGTGCTGAATTTACTGAGCTTCTCCAAAGGGGGAAAACACTGCTTTGACTCTACTATCCAATCAGACACTCCTCAAGAAAATGGGGCCATGGACTTTAGCTTATGTTCTCAGATCTGCCAGACTTGAATTCTCAGTCCTGTCTCTCCATCTCTTGGCCAAGTTCACTGAAAGAAGGTTGGAAGATGAGGGCCAGGCCCAGCCCTCTCCCCAAACCTCCCAGCCTGACCCAGAAGAAGCCAACAGATGCAGGAAAAAAGCATTCCTTGGCTTCCCTGAGTTGAATTCTGTCACCCATTAACATGACTCATTGAATCTCCCCTAAACAAGACAAAGTGAATATCCCACTGTCACCCCACAGATCAGAAATTGGGCTTGGAGTTCTGCACACATATTGATACAATATGTGCACAATTAGTGTATATTCTGTGGCCTTTCCTGACTCCATTCCTGCCACCACACACACACACACCTGGACACAAAGAAAAGAACTAAGGAAACAGTCCACTGGAGGGAGGCTGCCTCAGTGTAAGAGGCAGCTCTGTCACATTGCTGGTCCCATCAGTAGGCCTTGCCCATTCTAGTCATTATGACGAGGGCCATCACTCAAGAAAGGAGCTAGATGAAGCTACTCAGAGGTGGAAAGGGGGAGAAGCCATCCTCATGCCTTAAATCTCCTTCACTAAGGTCCTTGATCCCTCTTTACCCTTTGCCCTGCAGTTCTGAACATCTAGTGACTGTCCCTGCTTCCAGAGAATAACAGTACAGCAGGAGAAATAGAAGCTAGATAGGAAAGCAAACTCTAGAACAGGAGCCAAGGGAGGCTAGCTCTGTATGACCTTGAATAAGTCATTTTTCCTCTGGGCAACCATCTCACCCTTTCTAGGAAAGTGAATGATTGCCAAGGTCCCTGACAGCCTCGACATTGAAGGCTCCAGGGTTACATGGGTTTGTCCTCTGGAGCCTGGCATGCTGACAACATGCACATCAGAGCCAACATGAACAACATATGTGCCAAAGGATGGCAATTGTGTCTGCGGGAAATCAGCCTGGCACTGCCCTCTATGGGGACATGGAAAGAACACAGCACTCCCCTGCATCCCAGGACAGCCCACGGGATCTCTCTATGTACATTGCTAAATGAGAACAAATGCAAGATCCTGGCACGGTGCCCGACCCATTGCAGCTACTGCAGAAGGGCCCAATTCCCCTTCCTTTCCCTCTCATGCCTGGAATGTTTATCTATTTTCTTAGAGGATGGTGACAACAGGGGGAAATTGGAAAGAGGAGAGGGATGAACAAGGTCAGGGAGCCTGGGAGAGTGAGAGGGACAGCAGCTGCCATCATTAATCACCTTCCTTGGCAACCTGCATCTTGTGAATCAGCATCTGTGATACTGATAAAGGTTTCTGGAGGGATGGCGGTGACATAGTCACAGGCAGGATGTGATTGCCTGTGGGGGAGGAGGTAGGGGTGAGTCTTGCTTTCAGGATTTAATCTCAGTTGGATACACACACACACACATTGCCATTCTGCAGGCTGCAGAGCCCCCTCCTCCTGCTGCCGCCCCATCTGCGCTCAGGCTGCAGCCCCTCTGTCGGCTCCCCTTGGCCAAGCAGGACGAGGAAGGCAACTGCTACCTAGTATTTTACACATAAGAATTCCAGGAAGCCAGTCCCATTAGAGGGGCAAGGACTGTGCAATGAGGCAACCTGGCACAGTGGAAAGTACGAAGATGGCCTAGGACACATGTGTCCCCTCCCAATCCTCACATGCAGCCTGCTGGCTGAATGAGAGGCCTTTGGTTGGTTCCCAGTAAACCTTGCCACCAACTAGCTGTGTGACCTCGCACAGCTCACATCTCCTCTCTGGGCCTTGGTTCCATCATCTGTGCGATGTTTGGGTTGGATTACAAGATCCTCAAAGCCCCCGCTGGCTCCAGCAGCCTGTAATAGTCTGATTCTATAAGCTATGTGTGTCCCAGCAGATGGCCAAAGGCAATAGTCATTGGTTGAGCTGGTTCCCACCAATTCCCTGTAAGAAATGAGCACATACAGCAAATGCTCTTTTTGGTCCCTATCCATGTGGCAGTCACTGTTTATAATTAAAATTCTGAATTATCAACTGTTTTCATTATAAGCAAGAAACGGGAGAGCAGAGCAGAACAGAATTGCAGGTGGGGTCTGTGCAACTCTTTTGTTCTATACCTATCACTCCTATCTTTAAATATCCAATTTCTCTCTCTCATTAAAATATTGTGATAGGCACAATTCTAAGGTAGCCCCAAGATTCCTTCCTCCTCATCCACACACCCTGTATAATTCTCTTCCCTGCAGTGTGGGTGGGATTCATGAAGATGATGGAGTGAAGTAATTAAGGTCTCAAATCACTTCATTTTGAGTTAATTAAGTGGCAGGTTATCCTGAGTGGGCCTGACTTAACCAGTGAAAGTCCTTAAAGAGGGACTGGCCCTTCCTGAGCCAGGACAGAGTCTCCTGGTGACCTTAAAGAATTTAGCTGCCATGTGGCAAGCGAGCCTATGAGAGCACTACAGGGCAGCAAACTGAGTGCTTCTAGGAGTCAGGAGAGGTCCCTGGATCACAGCCAGCAAGAGAATGGGACTCCAGTTCTACAGCTTCAAGGCACTGAATTCTGCCAACAACCACATGAACTTAGAAGAAGATCCCACTCCAGAAAGAGATCCAGACGAGCTGACACCTAGATTTCAGCTTTGTGAGACCCTGAGCAGGGAACTAGTTAAGCTGGGCTTGGACTTCTGACTCACAGAATCTGGGAGATGATAAAATGCATGTTGTTTTAAGCTGGTAGTTTAGTGATGATTTGTTACCCAGCAATTGAAAATGAATACAAATATCTAATAAATAAAACTCCACACACTAACACTACTTAATAGGATTTTGTCTGTATCCAACTCTAACACCAAGCAAGTGTGGCTCACTTTCTCTGCTATTTGAGAATTGATTAAGACCCCTCCCTCTGACCCCAGTCACTGAGACTACGCCGCAAAGATGGCTATGCTACCCAAGGAGATGCTGCTTTCTTTCAGATGAAGGCTATGACATCTGTCCAGTGCAGTGCCAACACAGGATGGTAGAGACCACCCCAGGGGACAAGTGCCCTTCTATTTCTCCCAGCCAATCTGGTGATAGCATGCAAATGACTCTATTAGCTCCCAGGGCAATTGATGGGCCAAGCCATGCGTTATGTAAATTGCCTCTAGGAGGTTGTCCACTCCCACCTCCCATAACATAGCACCTTGGCACCTGGTCCTGATGCCTGCCCTCTGTACTTCCTCCTCTTTTGTGCTCCCTCCTGCCCCCTCTCTGCCTGCCCCATGGGATACCAGCCCTCACTGCCTTTGCCTGCCACTTCTGCCTTACTGCAGCAGACGCCTCATCCAATGTGACACCAGAGGGCAGAGGGACAGGGAACCCAGCAGAGGGTTTGGAATGTGCCATACCAACACTCAGGGGATGAGAGTGGAGCAGAGGTTCCATCCCCCTTGTCCAAGCACCCCTCCCACTCTCCTCTTATCCCCACTACAGATGCCCTACTCCTTCCCTGATCTGCACAGATTGAGATTGAGCCAGGAGAACTTCTGGAAATGAGTAAGTCCTGTGGTACAGTCCCAGGGCCCAGAGTCTCCTGATTTTTTCCCCATGCCTTTGCCCCAACATGCCAAAAGGGAAGCTGCCCCAAACTCACTGAACAAAAGTCCCTGTTGATTAATTCTTTCCCTGAAAAGTGCCCCCCTGAACTTTTCTGTTTCCCCATCTTCCTTCCTTTGTGTCCCTGTCCCTACTTCCCCTTGGAGCAGGCAGAAAGTGAGAAATGGGGCCATACAGGGCAGTGGGGTTTCTAAAACTCATCCCAGAAGAGCTTGAAAGACCCCTACAGTTTGTCATTTTATTAAAAGCAAAGAAATAGCCCCTGTCTATGGAAACTTGAGAAACATAGGAATAGAGAGAAAAGAAACTGGCTCATTAAGAAGCCATTGGCCCTGAAAAAGGACTTGCTGTGCTTGATTTAGTCCTTGGGGCTTGTTGGTACATATCTACAAATACCCACCCTCCAAGGCTGAGTTCCTGAACACTCAAGATTCACAACCATTCACTCTAGTGCTTCTGGGTCCATCTGTACCAAGTATCCGTTCCTTGAACAGAGCAGACCTTTTGCTTCTCCTACCTTTGTATAGGCTGGGTCAGAGGCTTTCAAAGTATGGGGCTTGTTAGAGGTGCAGATTCTTGGCCTTCAGCTGCCTGAACATTGAAGTTTGAGACCAATTGTCTAGGTCCTCTGCCAGCATTACTCATATTTTGGTACCAAGTGAATACCCAGAGAGAAAACTATGTAGAAACAAGATTATATGCTTGGTTCATTTATTGGATTATGTGGTACGTACTGGGCAATTTACTTAATCTCTCCAAGACTCAGTTTATGCAGCTATAAAATGGGAACACTCATGTTGCAGTGTTCTTACAAAGATTAAAATGACATTTACTTATTCCACAATTATGAATTAAGCCCATATTCTGTACCAAGTACAAAAATAAAATGAGAGTCTCTGTCTTTCTAGAACTTAGTCTTGTAGGCAGAGATGGCTTAGATATAATACCAAAATGCATGATCCATAAAAAAGGATATTGAAAATTTTGGCTTTAGCAAAATTAATAACTTCTGTTCTTTGGAATACACTAAGAGAATGAAAAGACAAACCAGAGACTGCAAGAAAACATTTGTGAATCACATATATGATAAAGCACTTGTATCTAGAGTTTGAAAAGTACATTGCACTATTCAATAATAAACAACCAATTTGGAAACAACAACCCAATTTTGGAAAATGGATGTAAAATATTTAAACAGACAGTTCACCACAGAAGATCTACAAATGTCACAGAAGAACAAGAATAATTCCTTAATATTAATTCATCATTAGGGAAGTGCAAATTAAAACCACAATGGGCAACTACTACATAGCTGTTAGAGTAGCTACAAATAAAAAGATTGACCACATCAATTTTTATCAAGAATGTAGAAGAACTGAACTCTCATTCACTGCTGTTTGGAATGTGAAATGATACAACCATTTTGGAAAAGAGCTTGTATAACTTTTTAAAAAGTTAAATATGATCCAGCCCTTTTGTTCTTGGGTATTTACAAAAGAGAAACAACTAGCACATAAATGTTCATGCAGCTTAATTTATAACAGCCAATCCCTAAAAACAACTCAAAAGTCCATCAACAGGTGAACAGATAAACTAATGGTGGTTGCTCTGTACAATGGCATGTTACTCAACAGTACAAAGGGATAAACCATTGATTCATGCAACATGGATAATTCTCTAAATAATCATGCTTTGTGAAAAAAGCCAGACTTTCCCCCCAAAAGAGTACATCCTATATGATTCCATTTATATGAGATTCTTAAAAATGAAAACTAACCTATAGTGACAAAAGGCAGATCAGTGGTTGTCACCGGATGGGAGAGAAAAGGTTGGGAAGGATAGGAGGAAGGAATTTCAAAGATATATGAAGAAATTTTGGGAATGATGGATACATTGACTATCTTGACAGTAGTTATGGCTTCACCAGTGTTGCATGTGTCAAAATGTATTCACTGAACACTTTATCTCAGTAAAGCTGCTTTTTAAAAACATAGTGGTAGGATAGAATATCTCATGGCTGCTAGAGATTAGCAGTCATGGAAGGCTTCTCTGAGGAGATGATATTAAGCTGAAATAGAGTGATGAGAAGCAGCAGCAGAGCAGAAGTCTGGGGAAGAGCATTGTAGGCAGATGGACCAGAGTGTGCAGAAGCCTTGGGAGGCAGGGAGACTGGCTTGTTTGAGGAGCACACTGGTCCACTGTTAGGGAGGGGGCAAGTGATGCAAAGTGGGATCAGAGGGGCAGGTAGGTCCCAAGTTAGGGAGAGTTTCATAGGTCAGGTAGAGAACTGCGGATTTGTATATGAGAAGTTAGATCATAAGCAAAGGAGTGACATGACTCCTATTTTTAAAGCTAATCTATTTTGTACTAAGGGCATGTATTACCTAGTAAAGCTAAAATATATATTTAGAACAAAATCATTTTTGCTGTTACATGGAAGCTAGATTGCAAAAGGGGCCCCATTAAAAGGCAGCTGCAGCTGCCAAATGAGAGGAGACTTGGACTAGTGTGGTGGCCATGCATATGGGGAGGATGCCTTTGGGCTCTACCCTGGAGCTCTGGTATAGAGCACATCTGTGGGGGCAGGGGGTGGGTAGATATCAAAGGGAGTCAGTGTGAGCTGTGGCCCTCGGGACCCATTAGCTCTCTGATTTCCACAGACCGTCCCCATTGTCCTCTCCCCCCGGGCAGCCCCACAGCATCTGGTACAAACCTTGGCATTGCTCTGGCATGTCTTACGGTGGTTGGTATGTGTCTGGCCCAGGAACTCTTCTTCCAACCTCTGCACCCAGTACAGTGCCTGGCACAAGGCGAGCACACAGTAAACACTTGTGGAATAAACAAATGAAAGAACAAATATCTAATCAGCAAATTCGCTCATGAAAGTGGAGCGAGGAAAACACTGCAACCAGCCTTGGCCTCGGTGTTAGACCTTCTCCTCCACCCCCTGCCCCATCCACCCCAGCTTCAACCCCTGCCCTTCTCCAGCAGCTTCCCCACTCTCACTCCCCAGGAGCAGCAACCACGTGGCCAGGCCACTGGGCAGTCAGTGCTGGCCGACTCCTGCCAGCCAGCAGCAGGGCCTGACCTAGTTTGGAGCCAGCCGAGGTGGATGAGCCAGAGTGATGCAGCTCCTCAGGGCTTAGCATGCTGAGCTCAGAGGCTGGAGTCAGCTTTGAATGTCAGATATTTGGACAGAGAAGTGTCCAGGGGGCTATCTGAGAAAGATGGGGGGGGCGGGATCCATCCAGAGGAGCCTCTTTGGAGATGCTACTCTTTTCCTGGGAGGCCAGTCTTGGGTTTTCAACCCCTTTTAGGGGGTCTGGATTGTGGGCTCCGAGACTTGTCTCTCCTTGTCCCATGGGGAGGACTGGGGGACCCTGGGAAGAAACGGGGGGTGGAGACAACTCCTTGAACGCTTATCCCATGGTCCTTGTCATTGATCAGCTGACTAATCCAAGCATGTTCTAAACCATTTTTAAATGTCAGCAATGTAGGCCAAGCATAGAGCTACCATTGAGGGTCCCGAGGTGATGAAGACATTGTCCCAAGCCCTCAGTCACTCACTGTCAAGAGTCAGGCAGAGACAACAACCAATCCACATGCAGACAAATGCAGTTACAATGGAGATGTGCCCAACTGGGCAGCGTTCCAGGAGGAGCAGAGGCCAGGGGAGGTCTCTCAGTGGAGGTGAGTGTTAAAAAGAGATGCGAAGGATCAGTAGACTCTTTCGGGTGGTGAAGTCAGTCCTGGCAAGGGTCAGCCTTTGGGATGTTTGCAGCCTGGTGGATGCAATGGAGGCATGAAGGTGGTAAGGCTGCAGGCAGAGCATGGTGGGGCGGAGTGGTGGTAGGGGGCACGAGTGTGACGGAGCTGGAAAGGAAGGCTCAGGCCGGACCCTGAGGGGACAGTCAGGAAGGCAGGCGGAGAAGGGGAGGATGCGGCCAGCCCCAGTGCTCTGGGGCCCAGCTTGTGCCTGCTATCCCCAACTCTTCACTCCTTAGGCTGGGTACCTACAAAGCCAAGTGTCCCCAAACACTTCCTGCCTCAGGGATTCAGACCTGTGCCCTCTTTGCTCTCCCTTCACTGCCCATGACCCCCTCCCCATCCTCAACCTACTGCTGGGTACAGAGGGAATGGTTGAAAGTGGCAGACACAAAGCTGAAGATGGGCAAGGTAGAAGGGGAGCAATGCTGAGGGTGAGGGGCTATGGCTCTCCCTGGAAGCCCATCAGAGTACTCTCTTGGAAGAGGTAATGTCTGAGGATCTCCTGCATTACAAGTTACCCCTGCATCCAAGAGTCTGTAGGGCACCATATCTGGGCCAAGCCCACAGAGAGGGGCTGTGGGGTCCTCAAAGCCTGGATGCTGCCCATCAAACCAGAAGCTAGGAAAAGAGCCTACCCCTGGGGAAGGTTAGATGGAACTATCGAGGGAACAAGGCTCCCTGTCCCTTGCTGAACATTCATCCCTAAAATGTGGTATCTCCCAAAGGCTGGGCAGCCAGGACCCCCTAGCTGTATCCCAAGGGGTCAGGAATGCCACCAAGCATGGCACCCAGCAGGAGGAAGGGAAAGAGGGCAAGGCAGCTGATCCCTTGGCTGGTGGGAGTAGGTCCTGAGTGCCTGCCTAATGTGGTGTGACACCCAGGACCCCATGGCAGCATAAATATCCATGTCACGGTAACTGAATCTGACATCTCCTCCTTGGTGCTCCTGGTGTACGCCTTCCCCAGCCAACTCTACCCTCAAACACACCAGGGGCAGGGCCTGGCCAGGGAGGGCCCCAAGCCCCACTGTTATCACAACAGGCTTCCTCTGCAGGGCAAGCCTGCCCCTGCACCAGCATGGAGGTTCATAGAAGGGGATGCTCCCTGGCCTGAGTCAGCTAGGTTGAAGCAACAGTTTAGGAGTGGAAGAGGGGCTGGGAGAAGACAGATGCATTGGTACAACTGAGGCAGATGAATAAAGGCAATTTGGTGTGACGGAAAGAGCCCTGGAAGTAAGACACCCAGGTCTCATCCTAGCTGGAACACTCACTTGAGCAAGTCTCTTAACCTCCCTGAATCTCAGATCTTCAATGATAAAAGGGAGAGCAATATTTCTATTACAGAGGGATCTTGCAGAAAACAACATGGATACATATGAGGGAGCTCATTGAAAGAAAAATACTGAGCAAAGATCAATCAAGGTTATGGAGAGATGAAGCTAGATTCATTGGCAGTGAGTGCAGGGTGGGCCACCAGGCTAGGCAGGAAAGTCAAGTTCTCGCTCTTGGAAACAGAGGTGATCTGCTGCTTGGGTCTGGCTCCACCCATTGTCCCAGGGAATCTTCAGGGATCAAGATTCTGGGGGTTCACCCTACCCAAGTCTTAATCAACTATCCCTTCCCACAGTCTGAAAATCAGACTGGGGACCCCCAAGAATACAGATAACCCCATCTGAGCTCACTCACCCTGGGCTTTCTAATGGGCAACTTTAGAATCCACCTTGACCTTCAAAAACTGAACCATCCTTCTTACAGAAACCACCCCATGAGTTAAATTGTATCAAGTGGGACAAGGTAAGACTATATATCCCACAGTAACAGTAGCAATGTGCATGTGTGTGCATGCTCAGCCAGGTAGCTGTGTCCCACTGTTTGCAACCCCAGGGGCTGTAGCCCACCAGGATCCTTCCTCTGTCCATGGGATTTCCCAGGCAAGAATACTGAAGTGGGTGGGTTTCCACTTCCTCCTCCAGGGGATTTTCCTGACCCATGGATGGAACCTGCGTCTCCTGCATCTCCTGCCTTGGCAGGTGGATTCTTTACCAGTGAACCACCAGGGAAGCCCCAAGAGTAGCAATCACTTTTAGCATTTGAACAGTATGGTAGAATTTACAAAGCAACTCCACTTTAATGACCTCCTTTTTAAACCTTACTGCCACCCTAGGAAGCAGGTGCTAAGTTATTATCCCCATTTACAAGTGAGGAAACTGAGGCTCCTGGAGTCAAATAACTTGCCTAAACTCACACAGCTGTGTGGCGACAGAGCCAGGCTCTGAGCTGCTTCTCTCTCCTGACACCACACCACCAGCCAGGCAACATCACCTGAGTACCCGCCACTGTGCAGGCACTGTGGAGGCCACTGGTGATATGAGTGCCACACGGGACCCTCAAAGCCAGAGACAAAAACCATGGAGGACAGAATCCCATGACTTCACATCAGCAAGCCTTGTGGTATCTAACCCAAGCTCCTCACTTCATAGATGGAGAAAGGAAGACAGAGTTTCTAGAAGGAGGGGTGGCAGACTTTTTCTGTAAAACACCAGGGTAAATATTTTAGACTCTGCAGCCACAGATGTCTCTGCAGCATATGATTCTTTGAGTTTTTTTTTTTTAAACAATTCACCCCTTAAAAAATGTAGAAACTGTTCTTAGCTTGAGGGCTATACAAAATAGCCCAGCTGTAGGCAGGGTTGGACCCACAGGCTATAGTTGGCCAGTCCCTGTTCTAAGGGATCCTACAACCAGTTGCTTCCTGAGCTGGGTTTCATTCAACTAAACAATTTTTTGAGCACCTGCTAAGTTCCAAGCCCTGTGCCAAGAGCTGAAGGTACAGAGCATGATGTCATATAGTCTGTGCCCTCAGGTTGCCTACAGCTGGTGGGGAGGTAGACAGGTGAGGAAATAAGGTCACCTCAAGACATGATGGGAGGCTATACAGAATAAGATACTCAGAGCAGACTGAAACCAGCCACCTCTTCCTGGAGTCACCTGGCTGCCACCCCTCATGATGGCAGACCTCAGTGTATTTTAATCTCTATTTACTTCTCTCTGCCCCTCCTCCTAGTCTGTATGTTACTTGGGGACAATGACCTGTATCCATCCGTGTTGTCCACCCTGCCAGCCAGGACAGTGCCTGGCAGTGGTAAGCACACACTATTGCTGAATGAATGAGTGAGTAGTAGTAACTACAGAGCTACAGCTTTGGTGCTAGGGTGGGGTGGCTTGCGAGACTGAGGAGCGTTCATCCTGTCCCCCTCAATTGTTGAACAAAGCAAGTTGATTGAGCCTGGAAATCCAGCCCCGGGCACCAGCAGCCTTCTGTTCCACTCTGCCTGCATCCCCTTGGTCCTCTCCACAACTCTGGCCCAATGCTGATTCACAGCAGCCGCTAATCACACCCCAGTCAAACATGCTTAATTAAGCCCAGTTACCCACAGCTTCTTAGCAAGAGGAAAAGATGGGACTCCAGTCGTGTGCCAGGCCAGAGGGGGCTAGGCTGGGTGTGGGAGCTGGCAGGGAGAGGCATGTAGGCGACAGTCAGCCATTCTCTGCGGTTCTGCAGTAGCAATGGTCATGATAATAAAAATGGTGCAGCCCTCCAGACTGCGCTATGTCAGGCATGGCTCTCATATTTCCTGTGTGTTAACTGAAGCCTCCTCAGAGCAAACATGACATTGGTACTATCATTAGCTCCATTATACAGGTGAGCAGATTGAGGCTCAGAGAGGCTCCATGACTTGTCCAAAGTCATAAGTACTAGTAAGTAACAGAGTTGCAAGGACTCTCCTTTTCCTGTTTTCCACTGCCATGGGGGAGGTAGTGTTCAGGAAGAGGAAGGGCAGCCGTGTCCAGAGCCTGGACCTCACTGCCCAGTGGTCTGGGCTCCTCTGGAGAGTAAAGCCACCCTGACTCACACAAGGAGATGCAATTCCACTTTAAACTCAACCCACATATATCATGTACCTACTATGTGAAGGCTCCTGGAGACAGGAGCTGAAGAGACAGTGTCCCTCCCCCCAAAAGCTTGCAAACCCATGGGGTGGCAATGTCCATACTGTGGGAGCCAGGCTACATGTACAACAATAAATATACACCCTCGTGCATGGAACTGGGGAAGAAAAGTAGCACCTACTGAATACCTCCTGGTATCAGACCCCAGGGATATCACATCCTTTACTTTTCTATCATAACCTATAATTATATATGTATTGGTGTGATCATTTATTAAATATTATTAATGTTATTGGTGTGATGGATTATTCCACACTATACCATATACTCCATGCTACTAGCCAAGTGTCCCAGCATCAGACACAGTGCCTAATGTAAAGCTGGCACTCAATAAGCATTTTTAAATAAGTGAATGAATGAAACATAGTTTCTGCCCTCAAGGAACTTGCAATCTAGCCGGGGAAGTGGAGATGTGAACCCATGGTTGCAATGCAGTGAGATGGATGCAAGACAGGAACCAAAGACAAAGGTGCATGGGAGCAGGAAGAAAAGACACACCTGGAGCAGGGGAGCTAGCAAGGTGTCCCGCAAAGGGAGATGATAAAGCCCTGTCTTTTTAAAAAATATGTATTCATTTTATTCTTGGCTGTGCTGGGTCTTCATCATTGCATGCGGGCTTTCTCTAGTTGCAGCAAGCAGGGGCTGCTCTCTAGTTGCAGTGTGTGGGCTTTTCATTGCAGTGGCTTCTCTAGTTGTGGAGCACAGGCTCTAGGCGCGCAGACTCAGTAGTTGTGGCACAGGGCCTCAGTTGCCCCTCGGCACATGGGATCTTCCCAGACCAGAGATCAAACCGGTGTCTCTTGCATTGCAAGGTGGATTAACCACTGTACCACCAGGGAAGCCCCCTGAAGCCTGGTCTTGAAGAAAGAGCCAGAGCTTCCCAGGGAGCTGGAAGAGAGGGAGAAAAGGTGGGGAGAGCACAGCCTGGAAAAGACAGAGGTATGACCCATCAGCTTTGTTAGAGAAACTCCCAGTGGCTTCGTGAGGCTGAATTATGGGTAGGGTGTGAGTGAGAGGGAGACAAGAGACACAGCTGGGGAGGGGACTGGACCAGATCTCAGAGGGTTTTGCTCCTGTGCCAAGGAGATCGGACCTTATTCCTTAAGCAGTAAGGATTCTGGCAGGATTTAAGCAGTGGAATATGTGGTTCAATTCATTTTAGAAAATGGCCCTGGCAGGGTGTGGAGGATGTTCTGGGTGGTGAGCTTGGGGGCAGGCAGCCCAGTCTCAGCCCAGAGACTGGAGAAGGACTGTGAGGGTTTAAAGTGACAGAAACAGCGAGGCTGGGCATGGAGGCGAAAGGCATAAAAGTGAGACCGAATGAACAGACTAAGTGACCATATGAGGAAAGAGGTCACTTAAGCTCTTAGAGTCTCAGCCTCCTCCTCCATCAAATGAGGATAAGATGATCTACCCAACAGGGTCACTGTGAGCCTTTCGGAGTAAAAACTAAAGGCTCACACGGGGTCTGGCAGACAGTAGAAGGCTTTCTCCTCTTTGTACCTCGCTGTTCCTTTGTGCCACGTTTTAGACTTTTGCAGCAGAGTTCGAGGGAACGCACAATCCTGGGATAGGAGGGAGGCAGCTCTGGGCTCTGGCAGCACCAGGGCATGTGCCCCGGCAGAGGGATGAGGTGGCTTGCCCAGAACAAGGCAGCCATATCTGTAGGCCTCCAGGTCCCAGCCCAATCAACCAAATAGGACCTGCTGCTGGTACACAGGCTTTTCTCTGCAGGGAATACTCAGCACAGTCACCCATGCACCCTGCTCAGCTCACTGAGAAAACAGAAACCACACCAGGCCTTTCAAGCAGAGGGATTTAAATTAGGGATTTAGTTGTACAGCTGGAGAATAGGTGCAAGTGAAAGTGTTAGTTGCTCAGTTGTGTTCAACTCTTTGCGACCCCATGGACTGTAGCCCACCAGGCTCCTCTGTCCATGGGATTCTCCAGGCAAGAGTACTGAAGTGGGTTGCTATTTCCTTCTCCAGGGGATCTTCCCAACACAGAGATCAAACCTGGGTCTCCTGCATTGCAGGCGGACTCTTTACTGTCTGAGTAGGACAACCCAGAGATCAGCAAGAAGCCACCACCTTCCTAGAGCTGGATGGAGAGGGCAGTGTTTCAGGAGCCCAGGAGCCAAGGCCTCCAAGCAGAAACTGGGCCAGCTGCTGGCCTGCCAGAAGGAGCTGGGCCATGCAAGAAGGGGTTTTTTCCACAGGAGCCAAAGAGGATACATGGATGTCACAGAGATCTGGCTGGAAACAGAGTAAGGGGCATAATATCCTGGCTTTCCCCTTCCTCCCACGCTCTACCTTACTCAGCCCTTCCGATTGGCTGAACCCATCCAGAAGCCAGTAGGTAAAGGCATCTGGGAAATGTAGTTCCCTGTGCCACAAATCAGGGCAGAGAAAGGCTGGACATGGGTCTGGGAGCAACAAGGAAATGACCAGCATGCTCATTCATTTCTTCACTCACTCAGTAAACATTTACTGAGCATGTAGGTGCTGGGGATTGAGGTGCATACATACTCAGTTGTGTCTGACTCTTTGTGACCCCAGGCACTGTAGCCCGCCAGGCTCCTCTGGTCACGGAATTTTCCAGGCAAGAATGCTGAAGTGGGTTGCCATTTCCTTCTCCAGGGGATCTTCCCAACCAAGGGATTGAACCCATGTCTCCTGAATTGGCAGGCAGATTCTTTACCACTGAGCCACCTGGGAATCCCCAGGTGCTGGGAAGATAATGATAAACAAGAATTCTGTGTCCTGCAACACCCGGACCACACTCCTTTATAGCCCACACCCCACTGGACGTGGATACCTGTTCAACTAGGCTGCAGGATGGGGTTGGTGCGGAGTTTCTGGAACCCCTGGGAAGCTTCCAGCATGCAGAGGAGATGGATCCAGACTCTGCTTAGGCTCTGGATCTGGAGGATCAAGAATCTCAGCCGACTGCCTCCTCCCCAGCTGAAAGCTCACAGCTCAGAATGCAATGTCTCCAAAAAGAATAGAAAACCCTTAAATCCCACTGTTTGTCTTTGGAGCCTGGGAAGCAAGGATCTAATGAACATGAAACATGCAGGCCGCTCAGAAGTTGCCTTTGAAACCTCCCCAGGCCGGCTTTGTCAAGGAGCGGCATTGCCTTTCAAAGCTGCCTGGCTCCAAACTCCTCTCTCCTTCCTTGGTAGCAGGCAGTGGCTAATTAGCTGGAGATGTTAAATGTTCCCTAATTCACCGGAGAAGTCCCCAGGCTTCCAGGGAACTTGTAACTGGGCTGGCAAGCTGAGTACTTCCACTCCCCATACTCCCTCCCCTAGGCCGCCCCCGACCCCTGTCAGCCTGGGTCCTCTGGGGTCTCCTCTGTGGTTAAGCTCGCCCTCCCCACTCTTTTGCACTGGCCGTGTCAAACACGACCTCTGTTACTTGAAGTCTCATCTTCTGGAATCTGCCTCTTCCAAGAAGCCTCTCCAGATGTACCACACACATGATGACCAGCCACACCCTGAGTTTTCACCCTCAGCGGGGCCCTTACATTCACCCTTCTCATGGGGGCAGGCCAGGCTGCGCTCGCTGCCTACCACTCAGCACAGCGCCCCTGCAGGAAAGGGCTCCAACCCACCCCAGGGGGAGGAGAGGCCACAGGGAAGCACATTCAGGGCTTCCCCACAGAGATGTCCACAGACAGGTCATCTGGCCAAGAGTCAACTTGACCTCATGGTACTTTCTGAGACTTTGGATAAGATAGGCTCTTCTCTGGGCCTCTGTTCATCGTCTATAACAGGGGGTTGTACTAGCCCCGTGCTTCTCAAACTGCAGCTGTCATAGAATCATTGGAGTGTTTAAGCATAGATCACTGGGCCCACCCCAGATCTCTGACTCAGCAGGATTGGGGTGGGGACTCCTGAGAACCTGCATTGCTAGTAAGTCTCCAGCTGTTGCTGCTGCTTCTGGTCCAAGGTCCATACTGGAGAAGCAGTGGGCTGGATGGATGGGTTTTAAGCTATATTTATCAAAGCTCCATGGGGCTTCAGGAAGCTCACTCGCTCAAGAGACAGTAGGAGTGGGAATTGGGGGTGGGGGATGCTGAGTAGGCTGGCCCCCAGCCCCAGAAGTTCGACTCTAACCAGTGTTGTTTGTATGTCCAGGTAAGGTTTAATCAGAACCAAGTTTTCATGCTTTAAGTGAAATGTTTGGAACCTGCCAACTAGACTAGTGGTCAATGTTGCCCCTTCCAGCTGCGATGTTCCAGGCCCCCGTGTTCATTCCACACCTCTCCTGGGCTTCTCTCACCTCTTTTTTTCTTGTTTACAGTCAAAGGGGGTGGGGAGCACAGTAGCAACAAGACTATAGATTCAGGTCTTTACTTTTTCAGGGGATGTGGGGATGGGTGGCGAGGCTATGATCTCAAGGTCATTCTCAAGACCTTGACGGGGGTACATTTCAACACAGAGATGCACCTCAAAGTGATGTGAGTGTGTGTGCACATGTGTGCAAGTGTGTGCATGCATGTGCATACATTTACATGCACATTCACAAGCCCACATACACACACACATGCTCCTCTACTTACAACCCCCACCCTGAAAAGGAGCCGGGGGCCAGTTCTTGGAAAACATAGTGGAGCTGCTTTCGGATGGGGTATGGGTGGTGCATGCATGTATCTGCGTGTTTGCATGGATAATGCCTGTGCATACAAATGAGCTACAGAGAGAGATGGGGAATGATCAGGGTATTGACAGATTTTAAATAAAGCAGAGGTCTCCTAGAATCTCAGCCTTCCAGAACTACACTGGAGACCATCAGTTCCAAACGCCTTGCATATCCAATAAGGAAACTGAAGTTCTTCTGGAGCTAGAACCAGGGTTTCCTGGCTCCTGGGTCAGTGCTCTGCACCCCACCCCCCCACCTACATGGTCTGCAAGGACGTCAAGCCTCTCTCAGGCACCAGGATGATGTCAGCTGAAACCAATGAAACTTCATGGCAAATGGACAAAAATGTTCACCGAAAGGATTCCAAGGCAAACAAATCCCTTCCCAGCCCTGCCTGCCCCCACCCACATCGCCGTCCCCGGCCAGCTGCTCCTGGAGATGCCATTTCCAGGGGGCAACTGCTCAACCCTGCCGCCGGGCTGGGAGAGCCTTTGAGGAGAGCACAGAGGAGGAAAACCGGAGAAGAAACCACCCAGGCCTTTTAAAGATTCATGGGGTTCTCTGGGACACAGAGTTGTGTGTGGATTGGAGAGACATTAAAGACCACCAGACAAGCAGCTGAGGAGCAGAGGGACAGAAGGAGGGTGTGTAAGTATGTGTGTCTGTATGCACGCGTGTAAAGAAGACACACAACAGAGAGATTATCAGACTGCGCATACGTGTTCGTGCAAACCCAAGAGAAACTAACAGACAGTAGAGCGTTCTGCAAGCTGAGGAGGAACACATATGCGCGTGCGCGCGCGCGCGTGCGCGCGCGCGCGCGCGCGCACACACACACACACACACACAGACTGGTGTGGGTGGGGCTGGGAACAGGGGAGCTGAGGTGAGGCCAGGAGGTGAAGGGCTGTTGGAGCGAGCCAGCATGCAGGCCATTTGTCTCTGCGATGGGGTGTGTGACACAGGATGTCAGGGCACATCTGTACATGTGAACAGGGTGGAGCCCACCCCAGGGACTCGGAGAGGGAGAGGGGAGGGCAGGCGGGCAGCCCACAGCACCCGACGCCCTTCACACGCATGCTCTCATACTTCTGGGGGCCAGGCAGCCCCCTCACCACGTCCCCTTCCCTGGGACCCTGCTGATGGCCCCCCTCAGCTGCTGTAAAAGTCCTCTCCTGCCTTCGCCTCCTATGCTTGCACCCCACCCCTTGGCTGGGGAGTTCCCTCCTTCCTCCCCAGGAGTTAATGTCCCTGGAAAATGATAGTCTCCAGTCTGGGACAAGTCTCTGCTCTCTGCCAGCAACCATGAAATCCCTGCCCACACCCAACCCACCCTCCACTCCCACCCACTTCTGTCTCCCAGCAGGGCAACCAGCACAGACCTCCAGTTACACAACCTCGACTTCAGATCTTATCTCTGCCTCTTTATACTGTGTGACCTTGAGCAATACTTAGGCCTTTCTAAGTTCTAGTTTCTTCTGTTTAGAAGAGGAAAAAAAAGAATAGTGCTCTTGTGAGGATTACATGAGATAACACGTGTGAAGCCCCTTGCCTTGTGCCAACCACAAAGTACCTTCACTTTCTAGCTTCTTAATGCATGCTCCCAGGGGTAAAGGTTTTGTTTCAAAGCCACAGGGACTTCCCAAGCAGCCCCAACGCCTTGAAACCCTAAAGCTGGAAGTGATCTTAGAAGTCATGTGGTCTAAGCGCTTCATCCCTTGTAAGTGAAAACACGAGGCTTGAAGACATGTAACTTACATTAATAATGGAACCTAGACCAGAACACAGATCCTCTGCTTGACAACCACCAACTTTCAGCTTTCTCCCTTCAGCCAGAGCCAGAGGATATTCACAGTGATGTTCTTGGAAGGTTTACACCCCCTTGGTTTGGAGGTGAGACTGAGCTCTGAGGTGTGAGCTGGGGCAGAGGCAGAGAGGGAGGGCTCTGCAGGACAGAGCCATGTCCCCCTTGAGTCCTGAGCAATTTAGCTCTGGCCACAAACTTGCATCCCCCAGTAGCAAAGCCAGAGCTCTGGAAAGAATTGGATCCCCTCAGCACTTCCCTCACTGCCACTTAGAAGACGCTTTCATGATCTGTCTCATGTGATCCCTTGGGGGGTTAACTGCCCCCCATCCATTGTAAGTAATCAAAAGATTTCTTCCTCCTTGAAAGGTCATGGCAGGCTTCTCCATTTCTTAATATTTCTGTAGCACAGACCCACAATGCCAGGCAGCTACCTGTCTCTCCAGACCCCTGTTAGGAAAATTAAAGTGGAGGAAGTCTTGTCGGAGAGCAGGCCTCTGACCTGATTCTGACCTGCCTGAACACTGTCTGGATTCCATGCCTGCCTGCAAGTGCAGCAAGTTAGACAACACTTTAGATAAGAAAGGGAATGCGTGTGTGCTAAGTCGCTTCAGTAGTGTCCGTCTCTGTTCAACCGCATGGACGGTAGCCCACCAGGCTCCTCTGTCCATTGCATTCTCCAGGCAAGAATACTGGAGTGGGTTGCCATGCCTTTTTCCAAGGGATCTTCCCAACCCAGAGATCAAACTTGTGTCTCTTACATCTCCTGCATTGGCAGGTGGGAGTGGATCTTAGAATTCTTGAGCCATTGAGGGTCTGGCCAAGCCCATGGCGTCTAATGAAATCCTATGATTCACAAGATGAAACACACAGCTTCATTGTAAGGTTAAAGTAAAACCAGAGCTACATTTTTGCATACAAACTGATGATGATATCACTTTGTAGCCTGAGATTATAAGCAGGAAGCCCCCAAAACTGCAATTTGAAGTCTCACCCATGGGGTGGACACACCGCCTGGGACCTCTTTCCAACTGGGACTCCAGATTGCTGTTAATGAGGGACTTCCCAGGACACTGTTAAAGTCTGGATGTTGGTTGGCCCAATTTGGTAATGTATGTGCTGTTACTTTTCACTATTGTTTCTGTATTTTTCTTCTTTCAATGACTGTATATTGAAATTAAGTCAATTAATCCTCTATTAAATATTGAAACTGTTTATTGTGGTTTCTTTTCTTAACGAATCCTTTGAACTTGAAACGAGAGTAAAACTTTCAGCAAAACAGCCCCACATCTATCTCTTTATCTGGCTCTGTATCTTTATCATGCTTCAGTCATGATATGGACCCCCAGAGCTGAGGAAGACAGGATTATGCTGAAACACGCCCCCTCCCTGGAGGACAGGAGTCCGGGGGGAGAAGCTGAAGGCTGGTTCCCAAGAGGACAGCAGCAGTCATGCCCTTTGTGTTTGCTTATCACCCAGGACGGGAAGGTTCCTGGGACAGGCTAGTGCATGGGCAGGAGGTGAGTGCAGCCAGGCAAGGTCTGTCCACAAGAAACAGCAGGGCATGCTGGAAACCAAGAAAGGGGGAAAAGAAATGCTGAAGGAGTTGGGGATGGGGCCGGGGGGAGGGGGGGGACGGATGTGGCAGAAACCGGGGAAGGGAGTACAGCTGGGGAACCCATGTGGCAGGAACTTGGAACCAACAGGTAGAATCATTGCCAGATTCACCTTCCTCACCCCCTCCTGCAGTGACAAAGCAGTCTCCCACCCCCACCCCACCAGCAGGAGGGACACCAAGCCCTGGGAGGGGGTGGAGGTCAGGACGGGAAATTCAGGTTCCTGAGCCCAGGTCGGTTCTTGCACTTCCTTAATCCTAGAGAGAAGCAGCCAGGAACCAGGGGAAGTTAGAGACTCCTAAGTGCACAGTCACCGCCTACACTTCAGCAGCTGGCTGGGGAGAGGTTGAGCAATGGAAAAGAGACTTCTTCCAAGGAGTCTTTACAGGCCATTTGTGTCCTACTCATCAGGACCATGCAGCCTAATCTTCAGTGTCACACCATGCACTCCCTTCTCCAAAACTCATTTGTCCAAGTGTAGTACACATGACCAACATCTAATGTGTTCCATTCATTCATTCATTCCTTTAGAGAAGGAAGTAGTAGTCCTTGAAAGCAAGGACTCTGGAGCCAAACCACCTGGCTTGATCAGGTGATGACTGTGTGATCTTGGGCAAGTAACTCAACCCCTTTGTACCTTCGTTTCCTCACCTGCAAAGTAGGGGTAATATTGATAAGTACCTCACTTTCATGCATTGGAGAAGGAAATGGCAACCCACTCCAGTGTTCCTGCCTGGAGAATCCCAGGGACGGGGGAGCCTCGTGGGCAGCCGTCTATGGGGACGCACAGAGTCGGACACGACTGAAGCGACTTAGCAGCAGCAGCAGTAGCAATAAGCACCTCATAGGAACACTGAGGTTTACACAGGTCAATAATTGTCAAGAGCTTAGGATAATGGCCGATACATGATAAAAGCTAAATAAGTACAGTTAGTTAGTTAAATAACTGTACTTATTTAGCACAAGTGTACTTAGTACAAAGTATTATTTATTCAAGCATCAAAAAGTCATTGAGCACTGACTGTGTACTAGATGCTGGTCCGAACTCTGGAATCCTATGATGAGCCATCCAGAAGTGGTCCCTACCCTCAGGAGATTACATTTTAATGGGAAAGACAAACATTCAATAATCACTAACAAAATTTACATATTTACAAATTGCAATAAGGGCTGTTAAAGACAAAGACAGAGAGCTATGAGAGCATATAACAGGGGACCTAACAAATTTTCTATTTGAGGTCTGATGTTTCTTTCATTCTTCCCTGCTCATTCTGACCATCCTGAGGAGGATACCATCGCCATCAGCAGGCACCCATTAAGGGCAAAGCTCATCTGTGCCCTTCACACTTCTGGCCACAACCATGCCCACCACTCATTCTCCGCATGAGAAGCCCAGGTGGGCTGAGTCCCCATCACCTTGCCTGCCACCACCACTACCCCATTTCTGGATCTGCTTCTGAACAGAGCCGAAGTCCTGCTCTGGGTGCTCACAGTGTCCAATCAAGAGCAATTTCTAAGAAGGTCATGACTATCAGTCAGGGGTCCTACTTGCTGGGGAAGGCACTTGAGAGTCCCTTGGAGAGCAAGGAGATCAAACCAGTCAATCCTAAAGGAAATCAACCCTGAATATATATTGGAAGGATTGATGCTGAAGCTGAAGCTCCAATACTTTAGTCACCTGATGTGAAGGGCCAACTCATTGGAAAAGACCCTGATGCTGGGAAAGATTGAACACAAAAGGAGAAGAGGGCGGCAGAGGATGAGATGGTTGGAAGGCATCACCGATTTAATGGACATGAACTTGGGCAGACTCTGGGAGATAGTGAGGGACAGGAAGACCTGGCATGCTGCAGTCCACAGGGGTCACAAAGAGTCAAACATGACTTAGCCACTGAACAACAACACCTGCTCCCCTAGAAACTGTCCTAGATCTAATATCTAGCCAGGAAGATGAAGCAGAGTATTGTGCTAGGTACATTACAATTCATTTAGCAAATGTATTCAGTTGTCTCTTTTAATCATCACAACAACTCCATGAGGTTGGTATTATTATTATTAGATCTGTTTTACAGAAAAGGAAACTGAGGCTCTGAAAGGTTAAATAACTTTCCCAAGGTCACACAGCTTATTCGTTGGAACAGCTAGGACCCTGACCTAAGTCTACTTGACTCCAGACTTGAAGACTTTAAAAAAGCATAGTATAATCTTTTTAATAACATTAATAATAATACAATAGCTAACACTTATATAACAATTTCTATGTGGTAGGTACCATTTTATACACTTAATGTCATTAAATCACTTAACCCTCACAATAATTCTATGAGGAAGATGCTATGTTTATTCTCATTTTACAGGCGAGGAAACTGAGGCACAGAGAGGTTAAGCTGTGTGCCCAAGTCCATTTAGATGAGTCATAAGGTCAAGTCAACCATGATGAGAGTTGCAGAATGGTGGAGTGTAGCAAGCTTAGCAGCCTTACCTGGAGGCTGAGAGAGGAAGGGATGAGCTCACGGCTGTGGTATAGCCACTGGTACCTGGGCAGAGACTGTGTCTGTGCACCCTGCAGCCTCTCTCACCCACCTGTCTCCAAGGATGCCTGTCTAGGCTTCCCTTGGGACCTGGCTGTCTCCTTCCCTCTCCCTGGTTCACCCATGTGAGCCAGGGCGTGGATACCACCCTATCCAAGTCTATCTCCCTTCTGTGCGCAGGACACACGACCTGGCCCTGGGCCCCGATCACAGGGCTGTATCAGCAACTGAGTCCAGTGAGGCTGAGAGTCTCGGGCTGCTCCGCCCACAGTGATGGAAGAAGCAAACGAAGAGGGTCAGCTGATGGCCGGCTCAGAGGCCTCAGGGCAGGATGGCCCCTCCACGCCACTCTGGTCTCTTCCTCCAGAAGGTGACCTCCACCCAGTGCAGTGGGCCCATCCTAAAAAACCAAACCCCAGGCAGGGCTGTTGCAAAGGGTGCCCCCTGAAATGTCACAGCTCCCAGCCTGAGGAATTTCAGACAACCAGCTTTCCTATTTCTGGGTACCCTTCCCTCCCATTCCAGCTAAGTCTCTGTCCTTCTCAGGCCCTTCAGGGTCAGCCCTTCCCCCACGAAACAGGCTCTCCTCCATCCTCATCACAGGAAGAGCATGGGGTGATGAACCAGGGCAAGGAGAGGGCATGGATTAAAGGTGCCAAGGACCTGGGGAGCTGGAGAATTCATTTTACTTTTGTCTTTGCATCTGTGGCACCATCTTGCCAATACCACCAGGGATATGGGGCCCTCCTATTTAGCTCTGCATGGCTTCTGAGAGCTTAGCCTCCTGAAGACAGAAGGGTTTGATCAGGAGTTACCCCAGTGGGAAAAGGGGAGCCCTGTCAGCAGGAGAGCCGGGTGATGTGGGAACACAGAGGGAGAGGAGCAGGGGCAGGGCGGCAAGGTGACTTGCTGTTCTTTCTCCCTCCTCCAGCCCCTGGGCTTGAGTCTCCAGAGGTCTTGTGTGGAGGACAGAGCAGAGATGAAGACGAAAGAGCCGCTGCATGAGGCAGAGAGGACCTTGTGAACTAGCTACTGACTTGAGCGATCCCCGTGGACAGGAAAGCAGGGCCTGCGTGGGTTGGGGTGGGAGCTGCAGATCCTACTGAGGGCATGCCTTCCCTCTAAGTGGCTTAGAAACATCTAGATGAAGCCTTGCACTGAGCTGGCATGTTTCTACCTCCCAGCTGGACCACAAAATAGGAGGAAACATCCATAAAGTACCCGAGTCGCCTCTGAGGCCCCAAGCCCTGCCAAGGGGCTGCTGGTTCTCCTCTAATTGATCTTAATTTCCATGATTTGCGGGTCCCAGGCTCACCAAGGGCCCATTCCCCACCGTGATGGATGGCAGGAACAGTCAGCTTGGTGAGCTGGCTCCCAGGGGCTCTGGGCCAGTACAGCAGAGTCCTTCTGGGTGCAGGACAACCTAGTCCTTCATCTGAGCCCACTCTTGCCAGGTCACTGCCAATCTGTGTGATGCCTCTGCACAAATGAGAAAAAAGGTGCCTCTTTCTCCAAATAGATGTAGGCCCCACACCGGTGTATGGCCTGTGAGAAGGGCATAGGCTGGATTTCAGCCCCTGTCCACCTCTTGACTGAATATCCTTGCATAGTGTACAACCTGCCCACCTGTACACAGCTATTAGACTTCAGGGAGTACACCACTGAAGGAGCCTAGTAGACAAGTCTTCACCTCTCATTTCATAAGTGAGAAAGTACAGACCCAGGAAGGAAAGGTCATTCAGCCAAGGTCACACCCCAGGTTGGAGGCAGACCCAAGACCAAAGATCCAGGCATCCCAACTCCCAATCTAGCGCTTTTCCCTCCCCCTACTCTATCCAATTCTCACTCTTGGGGACAGATGGCAGAGCCAAGACAGCAGGAGAGCTCCTGAAAGCAGCGCCTGGGGAAGCCTTCTTGCACTAATTAGAGGAGAAGTGATAACCTCATCCCAAACTCTGTCTAGACATAAAATTGAACATAAAACTCTCTGAACCATGTACCACCTAACCCTTGGCTGGTGTGCAATGTGAATATAGCTCTTCCCCAGTTATTCCCTGTCTACAACCTCATCTATCGTAGGCTGCTTCACTGTCCGGATGTCCCCGAGTGTCTGTCTAGGCTAGTACATCTGTCTTGGCATGGGAACTCCCAAATGAATTTTTTGCTTCCGGAGAACTCCTGTACACATACAAGGGCTCAAAAGATGACTTTTAATTTAGACAAAGGTGAAGGCAGTGGTGATGGAGGAGGAAAGGAGGAAGGGGGTTGGGAGAAGAAGAGAAAGAAAAAGATGAAGAGCAGTTGCTAAAGCATTAATTTCTTGTCCTGGGATCCCAGTTGCCTGTAATATGACAGAGCTGTGTTTCAGGGAAATGGTGGTGAAGATACACACCTGTGCGTGTGCACAGCGCACTCTCTCTCTTGCTCTCTCTCATTCTCTGGGTGCTGCCTGCAGTATAATATGGTGATTAACCTCGGGTGGAGCCAGACTTCCTGGTCCTGAATCCTGTCTTTGCCACTACCTGGCTGTGAAATTTCAGGCAGAGGACTTAACTTTTCTGTGTCTCAGTTTCTTCCTCGGTAAAATGGGCTAATGACAAACATGACCTCATAGAATTTTCTGAAGATTATGAGGGTGAATTTATGGGCAACACTTAATGCAGTGCCTGACTGATAGCAGGTATGCAGTAAACATTGGGTGTAACATATATATTGGGGTGTTGTTTCTTGACATCTTGTCTTGGCCCTGTTTTCCTACAGTGTTAGGTGGGCATGGGTGGAAGGAGATTGTCCAGGCTGCCTGGAACAATTTCCAACTCAGTATTCCAATTGTCTAAGCAGAGATGGACTTCCTTAAGAAGTAGTGAGCTCCCTGTCACCAGGAACAATCAAGTGGAATCCAGATGAACATTTGGCATGGATGTGGCAGAAGTAGGGTAGGGGTGGAGAGATCTCTTCTAAAGTTCCTTCCAAGCCTAATAGACTATGAATATATGAATAAATGTGCGTCTCCTGGCACCCACATGGGCACAGCCTTGCCTACAAATGAGGGCATACATTCAAGGGTGCACTCTCCACACTGACTTTGGGGACCAGAAAGAAGTATTTTACACCAGGAAAGCCAGCGTCCCCAGCCAGCCCCTCCCCTAGCACCTGACCCATTCCAGTGTACACACAGCAGCCAGGTGGCAGGCAGGACCTTTCAGGGAGGCGCCAAGTGGGATTTCAACAAACCTGTTTCCTACCACTCCCAGTTGTCTTTTTACAGGCACCCACTGCCAACCTCCCTGCCCCCACAGCAGGCCAGCTCCAAGACAGCTCGTGGGCAGGTGACCAGGCATGGGACAAGGTAATTGGGTGTTGGTTTTACCTCTGATGTAGGTGGACTGATTGGGAACCTAGGGCAGTCCTGGGAACTCTGGCTTCTAAAGTACCAGGGTATACAGAATTCGGATGCTACAAGAGGTAGTTCAGTTCAGTTCAGTCGCTCAGCCATGTCTGACTCTTTGTGACCCCATGGACTGCAGCACGACAGGTCTCCCTGTTCATCACCAACTCCCAGAGTTTACTCAAACTCATGTCCACTGAGTCGGTGATGCCATCCAACCATCTCATCCTCTGTTGTCCCCTTTTCCTTCCGCCTTCAATCTTTCCCAGCATCAGGCTCTTTTTCCAATGAGTCAGTTCTTCGTATCAGGTGGCCAAAGTATTGGAGTTTCAGCTTCAGCATCAGTCCTTCCAATGAATATTCAGGACTGACTTCCTTTAGCAGGAACTGGTTGGATCTCCTTGCAGTCCAAGGGACTCTCAACAGTCTTCTCCAACACCACAGAATTTGGATGCTACAAGAGGTAAGAACTTCCCTATTGCAGAAGGAATGAAGAAAGAATTTGTAGGAGGGTCAAATTAGACTTGGAGAAGACCCTGATGCTAGGAAAGATTGAGGGCAAGAGGAGAAGAGGGCAACAGAGGATGAGATGGTTGGATGGCATCAGTGGACATGAGTTTGAGCAAACTCCAGGAGACAGTAAAGGACAAGGAAGCCTGGTGTGCTGCAGTCCATGGGTCATAAAGAGTCAGACAGGGCTGAGTGACTGAACAACAACAACAGATTAGCAACCCCCCTTCCAGCCAAACCTGTTCTTACCCCTGCCTTGTTTTGACTAGCACTCCACCTCACACAGTCCCCCAACACTTCCCCTGGGTGCTGTGTGCCATCCATTAGCCATTCTGTGCAGAAGGCCAAGTGCAGATAAATCAGAGCAGCAGCACATTCAAACCTTCCTATCAGCCCAGGATGCACTGCTGTATATTATTTGTCTGCAGCAGCTGCAACAGCAGTTCTTCCTTCCTAACAATACTGGCTTCGCCTGGTATTAAAAAGGGCCCCTAAGTGCCAGGAACACTTTGCTAGGAGAGGAGACCACACACTGGGGGGAACGGGGAACTGGGTCAGCCTGGGATGAACCTTTTGCTCCTGCACCGGTCCAAAGGTGGATGCAAAAATTATGTGGGGGAAGGGAGGGAGGAGAAGGCAGAACAGGAGGGGGACAAGGAGCCTCCCGAGGATGCACAGAGCTTTCCCGAGGACCAGCGCACCAGTCTCCACTCTGCAGGAGGTGGTATGTGTGTGTGTGTGTGTGTGTCTGTGTGTGTGTGTGTCTGTGTGTGTGTGTCTGCTGCACATCCCCTCCAGCTTCCCTACCACAACCCAGCTACTCTTCCCAGTCAATGGCCTCTTTGTGGCTGAGAAGGTATGGGGAGGGTGGGGGTGGAGGAAAGCCACATTATATGCACCTGGGAGCACACGACCCTAACTTGCTACTCTCTGGTCCAAGGCTCCCAAGAAGGGTCTCCACACTTCTGGACTTACAAGATGGGGCAGCCAGGGGCAGTGGCTGGAGTTTCCCTGACTTCTGGAGGCAGTCGTCTGTCCCACAGTCGCGGGAAGACGAGCTCTCCCCGGGCCCACGCCCGCTAGGTGGCGCTGGGCAGTCGTGCTCCTCCCATCCCCCGGCCGCCCCAGCAACTTCAGAGGCCCCAGGACGCCCAGGACGCAGGGGTGGGGGGTGCATCGAAGTGGGGCAGGGAGAGAGGAGCCCCATTCCCTCTCTCATTTATTCATGTCCAGGGAATTTATAAGGACGCAGTCCTAAGTGGATGCCTTTCTCTCTTTTTTAAATTGAAGCATAGCTGATTTACAACATGGTGCTAGTTTCAGGTATACAAACAAGTGATTCAGTTATACACATATATATGTCTGCCTGCTCAGTGGCTCAGTCATGTCTGACTCTTTGTGACCCCCTGGACTGTAGCCTACCAGGCTCCTCTGTCCATGGGGTTTCCCAGGCAAGAATACTGGAGTGGGTTGCCATTTTCTACTCCAGGGGACTTTCCTGATCCAGGGATCAAACTCAAGTCTCTTGGGCCTTGGCAGGCAGATTCTTTACCTCTGCACCACCTGGGAAGACTATCTATATATATATTCTACTTCAGATTCTTGTCCTTTATAGGTTATTGCAAGGTATTGAATATAGTTTCCTGTGCTACACAGTAAGTCCTTGTTGTTTATTTAGTTTATACATAGTAGTGTGTATCTGTTAACCCCCAGCTCCAAATTTATCCCTCCCCACCCTTTCCCTTTTGGTAACTATAAGTTTGTCCTCTATGTCTGTGAGTGAGTTTCTGTTTTGTAAATAAGTTTCCATTGTATCGTTTTTTTTAGATTCCACATATAAGTGATATTTGTGATATGTGATATTTGTCTTTGATTTATTTCAGACTTAGTATGATAATCTCTAGGTCCATCCATGTTGCTGAAAATAATATAATTTCACTATTTTATGGCTGAATAATATTCCATTGTATGTGTGCATATATACGTATATATATATATTTCCACATCTTTGTCCATTCATCTGTTGATGGTGCATGTCCTGCCCTTGAAGTTCTAAATGCCCCACTCCTCCAGAAGCCCACAACCTCAGAGAGACAAGAGATCCAGGAAATATGAATACGAGGTAATCAGTGCCAAAGGCCAAATGGAAGTACAGCCAGTGCCCTGAGTTCAGAAACAGCTGTGGGATGAGACAGAACAGAGCTTTGGTAGGGGTTATCTTGACCATTCTGCTCTGGACCAATCAGATGGGTGACAATCATCCATCCCTTCCAGGGCCAAGCATGGCACTAGACCCTGAGCATTCGATTGTGACCGGGTAACACAGTCCCTGTCCTCAGAAAGTGTGAGGATGTGTGAGGGAAAGAAACACCAGGCAGATTACCAGACAAATAATTAACTGTCATATATGATCAGGTGTGTGCTTCCCAGGTGGCACTAGTGGTAAAGAACTCGCCTGCCAATGCAGGAGATGTAAGAGATGCGGGTGTGATCCCTGGGTCGGAAAGATCCCCTGGAGAAGGGCAAGGCAACCCACTCCAGTACTCTTGCTTGGAGAATCCCCATAGACAGAGGAGCCTGGAGGGCTACAGTCCATAGGGTCGCACAGAGTCAGAAACGACTGAAGCGACTTGGCATGCACGCACCTGTACAAGTGTATAGAGATTTAGTGGGGAATATTCCACTCTCACCCTGGGTTGCCTGCTCCAGTCCCAACCAGGCTTGGAAGCAGAAAGTTTACATTATAAAGAACATGAGGCCACTCCCTCTTAGCAGACAGAGGAAACCGTTGCCTAACATCCAAAGCAGGATCAAGGCTACAGTGACATTTTTCCTCTGGGTAAACTGGGAAAAGAACCAATGTTTACTGAGTGCTTAGTTCCAGGTACCAGCCTGGTTGATGTCTTCTCATTTAGTCTTCATTTCACTCTGTGGAGTGGATGTTAAGCCCACCTTACAGAAAAAGAGACTGAGGCTCAGGAAGTTTAAGGAACTGACCCAATTTGCCAAAAGCCAGTCTGAGGAGTTAGGATTGAAATCCATAACTACCAGGGTCCTAATCCCACTCTTATTCTGCTGTAACGCGCTGCCTCCGGGGCCGTGTCTGGATGCCTTGTTGGGGGCCAACAAAAAGAGTACAAGGGAGGGGAGAGAGAGAGAGACAGAAAAAGGAGCCTGGCAGGCTAGGACGTCACCCAATCAGGGCTCTTGTCACCACCTCTTGTTCACATAGCCAGCCCTTTTTCAGCATCCTGACCAAACCATCACTCACTTAACATTCCGCTCAGTCTCCATTCCGTTCTGACTCCAAATGTTTATCAACACATGCTGTAATGTAATCAGCTCCTGGGAAAATACACACCAGGTAATAGATGCTGACAAGAGTGTCAAACAGATGTCCCCTCCCTGTCCCTCCCTCCCTCCCAGCCAGAGCAGGCGCATCCAGGAGGCTGGGGAACGCCTCTTGCCATGCCACCCCTCCAGCCCTGGCAAGGGAGGCCCTCCTTCCACAGTGGGGCACGGTGCTGGGGGCTCACACACCCTATCTCATCTCATCCTCATGGCAGCACCTTAAGGGTGGTCTTACAGTGCCCATTTTACAGATGCAAAAACTAAGGCAGAAACTAAGATGATGAAGCCAGAGTGAAGCAACAGCACCATCGGAAGCACAAGAACGGAGGATCACTCTGCCTGTTCATTCACCAGGAGGCCACCTCCCCTGTGGAGCACGGGCCTTTGAGGAAAGCTGTCTCATCACTTTCGAAGTTCTTGGATCCGAGGCCTCAGGGCCTGGCTTCCATGGACTTGACAAGCCAGGTGTTGGGCTGGCCGTTTGTTCTGCATTTCTGTCCCAGCCAGGTTGGGGAGGATGCTGAATGGGTCCTAAAGGCTTAGGACAGGGCAAAAGAGACAGGCTTGGGCTGCAGCGTGGCAGGAGAGAGGGGTCTGAGGGAGGCCAAGGTGGCTTCTTTGTCCTTTTTCTCTCTCTTTCTCCTAGAACCAGAGCTCAAGGACCCAAGGGCCAGCTCAGACAGAGGTGAGAGGAAGTGCGCGGAGCTGGGGACAGCCCCCCCACCCCACCCAGGACCTCTGGGCCCTCCGGGATCAGCTGTCCGTGGCTGGACAATCCTAAAGGAAATCGGCATTTGCTTTTCCCTCCAACACAGTCCTTTCAGATGCTCCTTTCATCTGACAGGAGTCGTAAACGAGATTTTATGGGATTTCTAATGATGATCGTTTCCCTTTATCAGCCTCCAATTCCCACTCCTCAGCTTGGGTCAGCTCCAGGAAGTGTTCCGACCAGGAATTCAGAATCTGGGACCAGGCCCCCCGCCCTCCCAACCCCCCACCCTGAGTACTGCTTTCCACAGCCACAGCTAGAAGCTGTCAAACAGGCCTCAGAGGCCATGGGAAGCTCACCTCAACGGAAAAGTCAGAGCTGGGTTCTAGGCCGCCTCCCAGATGGTGTATTTAACCTCTCTGGCTTCTGCTTCTTCAACCGTAAACCTGGGGTAATAATGCCTGTTCCACCCACCTACCTCACCGGGCCGCTGTGAGGATCATATGAGATTATAGCCCTGAAAGGCCTTTGAAAAATATAAAGCAATCACCCAGCCTAGTTTGGCTATTATTATTATTGCTGTTGTGATTGTGTGTAGGTGCAACTGGGAAAGTCAATTATGGCAACTTGTGTGTCTCTGAGAGGGAGCTTGTTTGTGGGCACAGAGGTATATGTACCAGGTTCGTGGAAAGATGGAGTTCTTGTGTCAGCATCTGCCTTTAAAGATGCCTATGGGCAAAGTATGTGGCTGTGAGTGTATTGGTACACGGGCACATATTCAAGTGTCTCAGTATAATATCACATCAAATGTAGCAATATACTAATCCTATATGCCAGGCATTTCACTGAACACGTGACGTGGCGGTTGGGCCTGTGTCAGTGTGCAGGCATCGATGTGAGGCTGGGTATGGAGCAACTGTGACATCTGCACATCAGTGCTGGGCGAGTGTCATGTAATGTGTACCTGTTCGTCTCATGCACATAGCAGGGAATCTCTGTGTGCTTGCCTGAGTTTCAGTGAATCTGAGTGTGTGCACACAAGTATGGGTGTACACATACATGCTTATGGGTGCACAGCCATGCTTGCACACCCGGGTACACCTCCCTGTACCTGGGTTGATGGTGTTAACTGTTTGTGATTTATCAGCAGCCTGGGTTGCGGGAGCCCCCCACACGCCCTGAACTCCTTGTCACACAGCCATCAAGCCCACACACCCATTGTGGTGACAGCAGTGTGCCTAGGAGGGGCCACCATGCTACTCTCTGGATCCCTGGTCTGTGCCAGGCAGGAGGGCCCCTGACAGCAGAAGGTACAGATTGACTATACCATGCTTGAAGCCACAGGAGCACTCAGCAGATGGACCAGACCTGGGGGGCGTGGGAGCAGAAGACAGCTGGGACCGTAGGTCCAGAGGACATGGCTATAACAGGCCAGACTCAGTGCCTGGCCCAGAACAACATCTTGCCATAATAGGGGTGGGATGCTGAATGGGCTTCCCTGGTAGCTCAGCTGGTAAAGAATCTGCCTGCAATGCAGGAGACCTGGGTTCGATCCCTGGGTTGGGAAGATCCCCTGGAGGAGGGTATGGCAACCCACTCCAGTATTCTTGCCTGGAGAATCCCCATGGATAGAGGAGCCTGGTGGGCTACAGTCCATGGGGTTGCAAAGAGTCAGACACGACCGTGTGTCTAAGCACAGATAAGTGGCCAGGTGTGAAACATCCTTGCTTTCTCTGTTGCACCCACCATGGCTCCTCACTGACCTCAGGATTAAGTCCAGACTTCAGTGTTCAAGGCCCCACTACCTGGGCACACACCTCCCAGCCACACACCCCCTCCCCCAGCCCTCTTCCCCTTGCACTGCACCCACCAGACTGAACTCTCAGTCCTCGGATGCACCCAGCCTCCTGAGCCATCTAATCACCTTTCCTTCTGTCGGGTTTTTCCACAGGGTATCTAGGGCTAGCCTGTCCTCACCCCTCGGGGCTCAGCTCACCTCCACAGGAAAGCTTCCCTGACTCTTCCTGACCCCTTAGATTAGGGAAGGGTTCCCACTCACCAGACCCTCCCCTGGGCCCCTAGATTTCCTTATCTTCCCACTTCCTAGTAGAGCCTTTCTTCTGCATTAGACTTTGGTCCCAGCCTCAACGGGGGTGTGAACATGTACATGGCTTTATTCCAATGCCTAGTATGATACCTGGTCATAGGTGGTGCATAAATACTTAGTGAATGGATTATTGTTAAAAGCCTGTTGAGAGAGAGTGCTTGACTCAAGTGCTCCATGTATATACATCACAATGTGTATATAATGTGTGTATAAACATGCTCCTGGGCTTTCAGATCTCAAGGCTGGGGAGAATCATCCCTTCCCCTATGGCCTCCCCCCATCCCACCCCACCAATCAGCATCATCAGCATCATCCCCAGTTGGGTTGAAGATGGTAGAGTTTACAAAGTGCTTATACAAAGGTCTTGGCAGTCATCAGCATCCTTTTACACATGAAGAAACTGAGCACAGAGATTAAAGTGTCTCATTCACAGGGGATCAGCTCACTCTGGTTTGCCCAGAACTTTCCTAGTTTTAGCACTGACAGTGTCCTGGGGACCCCCTCAATCGTAGACAGAACACGACAGCTGGTCACGCTTCTTGTCTAGGATGTAAACCTAGGACTCCTGACTCCAAATCACGTGACTGTTCCCTGACTGCCTCCTGAGGGTCCTTAGAATTCAATGACCTGCCCGTTGGATGTCCCCTCCAAGCCACTTGGCACTGTCCTGGAGCACCTCTTCTCAGAAGCAGGTGCTCAAGGAGTGCAGGGCATTAATATTAACCTAAATCAAATACAATTGAGAGAGAGGCTCATTTCTGGAGGAAAAGCACTTTATGTAACACAGAAAAAATTAAATCTATTATTAAAATAACTTCATAATGATATTAAAGCAAATTTTTAGAATAAAAAAAACTTCACTCAAAAAGTTTTCATTTCTCCGTATTGCCTTTGCATTTTTCTCTCTCTCGGTGTGTATTTTTTACAGAACTGCAATGAAGTGCAAGCATCATGCTTGTTCCTTTTTTCACTTCACATTACAGAACGCTTGTTCAGATTTGCTTCCTTCTGAGTCTTCCATGTCACTAACACCCATTAGCCTAGATCACAGGAAGTCTGGGCTCAGGGCTGCCTCCTTCCTGAAAAACCCCTTTCTCAGCAGGGCTTACTAACTCAGGGCCCCAGCTGGGCTTCTGCAGGTTGCCACGTAAACACCGTCTTTGTGCATGTGTGCTGTTTGCAGGGCAGAGGGACACAGCTTTCACCTGATCCTGAAAAGATCAGCACCCTTGAGAAGAACACTCAGACTCACATCCACTCCCAGGGTGAGCGTCCACCATGCACTTTTTCTGAAGGGCTTGGGCTGACCCAGGAGCTCTGCTCCTCCCTCTGTTCCATTTCTTGGCTAGCTTATGGCTCTCAAAAAAACAAAGCAAAACAAAACAAAACACCAGATTCCTCTTAATGAGTAGACCATCCTGATAATTATCCTGACCCCAGAGCTAAAGGGTCCTAGAGAATACTATGAACAGAGGAGCCCGGCAGGCTACAGTCCATGGGGTTGCAAAAAGTCAGACATGACTGAGCAGCTAACACCTTCTTTTTTTCAGATCTAAAGGCACTGTCGAATGGGAAAAGACTGTGGGTGGGAGGTTGAGTGCCTTCTTCCTTTCCATAAGTCTTTTTGCCTTTCACCTCTTTCTGCATCGGGAAGGGCAGGCTGGAGTTCACCCATCTTCTTCCCATTTCTTGGTCCATGCAGATCCTCACTGTAGCTCTCTTCTCAGCACCGGAATTGAGTTTGAAGTATTCCCACCCCAAATCAGAAATGATCCTGCTGTCATGTCCAGAATTCCTTAGGATTTTGGATGTGCTGATTCACAGGAATGCCTGGATTTGCCTTCTGGACTTCTGTCTTTCTAGAGAATTGGGTGGTTTAAGAGGGAACTGGGGCCTTTCGATCATCACTCAGAGCTCCAGGCCCCAGAGCCACGGAGATCCTTGGGAAACCATGGTCTGAGAGGCCGGCTGTCTGTTAGCCATGGAGGTACCACTTTGACACAGTAGATCATCAAACCCGGAGGGCGGCTGCATTCAGCTGATCTGTCCGTCTTCCAGAGCAATGGCGGCTGTGGCAATAGAGAGGCTCTGAAGGGATCTCGGTAAGAATAACAATAATTAGATATTGCTAAGCACTGTGGGATACAGAGGCACCATCATAATCACCACAGCTACCAGGGTGATGATAACAGTAATTAAATGCTGTGGTTTTCCCAACCACCCCCCCGGGAGCACTGCCTGGGGTGAGGCTGGCCTGTCAGGTTAGGGAAGGGGGCACCCATGCCAGAGGCTCCTCTGTGGAGCTGGCTGGGGCTTGGGCCACACACTGCCTCCATGAGATTCTTCCTCCTCCTCTTCTCTCCCCCTGCCCTCAGCCTCAAATGACCCCACGTTGGGGGCCGGGGTCACAGGAGAGGGGGACTCCCATTCAGTATATCACTCTAATGTAGGTTCATCTCATCATATCAACAGATTTCAGGGGGTTGGGGGATCTTGGGGACTTCTTGATGGGACTCCCCTCACATCAAAGTGAGCTTTATTAGCCAATTACTGAAAGATAGGGAGGGGCCTGGGAGACGGATAGGAGGGCAAGTCTTTATTGTATTGACTTTGGGCCTCTCCCAAGCCCCACAGCTGTCTCTGCAAGAGCCCATGGAAGCCGAGGGAGGGCGGTAGGGACAGTTTCCTGGGGAGGGCAGCTTCCTCTTGTCTCTGTCTAGTCATTGCCCTCAGCCGTGGAGAAGGTAAGAAAGGAGGGCCAGTTCTTTGAGGAGTTGTCATTCCAGTAGTCACTGAGTCTCAGAGTCAGGACAGAAGGTGGAATTCATCCAATCTCTCCCCACCCAGGGCAACAGTCCCATCCAGGGCACCCCTGATAAATGGACCTGGGGCTTCAGTCTAAAAAGGGATGGGGTGTTGGTTCCATTGTTCCATTGATGGGGCTCCCTAAACAGTCTTCCTTAGACTGAGTTGAAATCTACTTCCCCAATCGCATGTGCCTGCTGGCCGTGATTCTTCTCAGTAAAAGCACACAAGATAGGTTGCTCCTTTTCCCTTCGGGATTTTGGAAGCTTGCTAGTCACACCTCCCTTCCACCTCCTTCTCCTTTATGAGATCCGAAGCCACCTTCCAGCCTCTCTCTGTGGTGAACTCCAACTGCTACTTTACTGCCATGACCTTATTATTAACTTCCCTGCTTTCTACTCCCGAAACTTCCATCTTCACTGCTCTCTTCACCTTCCCTCCAGGGTCAGAGAAAGATGAGTCCTCTCCTTTGCAAGGCTGACCCTCCTCCACCTTAGTCCCACCAGACACTCCTCCTCCAGGACCTGCCCACGGAAGCACACCTCCTTTCGCTTCTCACACTTGTTTTGCTAATCCTCGCCACCCACTCTCTCTCTTCCTTCTGCCTCAAGATGCTCAGGAACTTTTGATTTCCCATCACCAAGGAGGAAACAAGCCCCTTGGTCTCTGTTGTACTAATCCTCTCCAAGCTTCTGATCCATTTCACTCATTCCGTTCACCACCAAACTTGTCAAGAGCAGGGTGGACACCAGCAGCCTCTGCTTTTTCACCTTCCACCCCCTTCTCCTCCCACTTTGATCTGAGTTCTGCTCTGCCCCCAACACCACTCTCCCAAAGGTCAGCGGTCTTTTTGCCATTGTATCCAATGACCTCCTCTGATTCCCACCTGCTCTCTGCAGGGTCAGACACTGTTGGCAACCTCCTCTGTTAAATTCTCTCCTCACTTGGCTTCCATGACAACCCTCTCCCCTTGCTCCCCTCCTCCCTCACTGACCAATCCTCATCTGTCTGTCCTACCCACGTTATTGCCAGATTCATCTCCTGAAAGCACAGTTCCAACAGCTCTATGCAACACATAATATACAAGGTAATAATATATCTAGGGTTCAAACTTTCTAAGCAGCAGAATCCATTAAGAAGAAGCTTTCTCAGAAGCCTAATATTTAAAGAGCATGATAACAGTATGCTGGGACTTCCCTGGTGGTCCAGTGGTTAAGAATCTGTCTTCCAATGCAGGGCACATGAGTTCAATCCCTGGTAGGGGAACTAAGATCTCATGTGCCGTGTGGCAACTAAGCCTGAGTGTCACAACTAGAGAGAAGCTTGCAAGCTGCAACCAAAGAAGCCTGCATACCACGACTAATAACCAATAATAAATAAATAAATGTCATAATGTATAGAAAGAAAGAATAAAATGAAACAGTATGCTCTTTAAACATGGTTCCTATTGAAGCAGGGAATGGAGATTCCAGGAAATTCTAGGGCTTTCAAACCACAGTTGGAAAGCCACTGAAAAAACTAAATTCCTCAGTCTGCAGATGAGAAAATAGGCCCAGAGAGGAGAAGTGATTGGTAGAAAGTGGCACAGGATGTTAGTCAATCAACACATTTTCACTTAGTGCCTCCTGAGTGCCAGGTGCATTCTAGGTGCCAACAATAAATCTGAGACAAGACCCAAGTAGTCCTGCCCTGGAGGGTCTGACAGCCCAGGGGGGTGTGAACCACGTATTATAAACTACTGAAGTGGTCACAAGTATGCAAAGGAAACTGTGGGAGCATTTAGGAGGGGACTCACCTGGTCTGAAGGGCAGAGTGGACCACCGTGGGGAAGGGGCCCATGTAAACTGAGCCCTAAACGACATATAAGCAGCTGGTCAAAAGAAGTGAAAGAGCCCTGGAGCAGATGGAACAATGCAGGTGAAGGCTGAGGAGGCCAGTTTGGTGGCCAAAATCTCAGGAAAGCCCAGCAGCTCTGACTCAACACCCTGGAGCAGAATGACAGTGGGTGAGAGTGCAGCCCCAGCAGCCTCCTGGGGACTTGACACTAATCTCAGAGGCTGACTGGCCAAGGAAGTGTTCTCAGGCATTGGGACCTAACAATCTGTATTAGAAGACAATTCGATGCTAAATGCAACATGGTGTTGCTGATTGGATCCTGGAACGTAAAACAGACATCAGTGGAGGAACAAGACATCTGAATAAATTCTGTAGTTGAGTTAATAGTATTATACCAATGCTTATTCCTTAGTTTTGACAAACGTACAATGGTTATGCAAAATGTTTACATTAGAGGAAGCTGGATGAAGGACATATGAAAGCTTTGTACCATTTTTGCAACTCTTCCGTAAATCCAAAACTATTTTAAAATAAAAAAGCCTTAAAAATAAATATATCCCTCTGGCACCAGGGCAGAGAGCAGCAAAACTAGATGTGGGGAAAGAGGTTATAGTAATAATGATGACTAACACTAAAACAGTCCTTCCTGTACAGTAGGCATTGTTCCAAGCACTTAATGTGTTTAACTCATTTAATCCTCCCAATTCCATGAGGTAAGTACTTTATTTCCCTTCATTTTACACTTGAGGAAGCTGAGAACAGACAGGTTAAGTCAGTGGCCCAAGGACACACAGCTACTGAGTGGCAGAGCTGGGAGTTTAAGAATTCAAATCCAGGCACTCGAGCTCCAGAGTCCTACATGCTTGACCATTACATTGTACCTCCTCCCCTCAGTGTGCACTGGCTATACTGCCCGAGGATGTTGCAAGGATCAGGGAGAAACTATGAGCATGAGGACTAGGGTGATAACAGTAGAAATGGAGCCATGTCACTAGACTTAAGACACATATTGGAGGCACACTCAGCTTCTGCTTTTGAATTGGAATATGATAGTTGGAGAGGGGCTTCCCATATGGCGCTAGTGGTAAAGAACCTGCCTGCCAATGTAGGGGATGTAAGAGACATGAGTTCGATCCCTGGGTAGGGAAGATCCCCTGGAGGAGAGCATGGCAACCCACTCCAGTATTCTTGCCTGGAGAATCCCATGGACTGAGGAGCCTGGTGGGCTACAGTCCATGGGGCTGCAAAGAGCTGGACACAGAGTAAAGTGACTTAGCACGCACACACACCCTCGCTCACAGTTGGAGAAAAGGGAAGAAGCAAGAATGACTCCTGGGCTTCCTTCCAGCTTAACAGTAAGGACCAGAAACTTGGTCCTGTGTTTATTCCTGCCAGGGAAGAAGAGAAACACTCCAGACCTTTCACAGTCTTGTGTGTAGGGACAACAGACCTGTCGCTTTCTCTTATTATCTTCAAAATACAAAGCAAACAGGACCACCTGCTGCTCCCAAACAGGCCCGGACCTCACCCACCTCCATGTTCTTGTACAGGCTGTTTCCTCCACCAAAATTCTCTCCTCCATCTCCCTGGGTCCAAATCTGATCCACCTCTTCTAGGAAGCCTTCCCTGCTCTCCACAGTGAGAAGCATTCAGACCCTCCTCTAGATGCCGACATTTTTTCCTTTGGTTCTCTTTGGCAGCATGCAACCTCCATCCTATAATATAGTTATTTGGGTAGAGTCTTGGCTCTTGCTCACTTTGGTATCCTCACTTCACAGTATAGTAGGTGCTCAAAAAGATACCTGTTCAGTGAATCATCTATCTGAGTAAACAAGCTCTATCTAATTTCCCTTCATCCCTTCCTGGCTCCCTTTTCTGTCAACAGCAACCTATCACACACACACACACACACACACACACACTGCTGTTGGTGCTTTGACTATTTCATGTTGGTGCTTTGAATGTTTCAGGGGCTGGTTTAATCCACCTCCATCTTCTCCACTCAACCCATCCTTAGGCAGCCATGCCAACCCCTAGACACACTCTCTCTGGAAGCCCAGAGGGGGAAAAAAAAAGCCTCACCAAGAATGGAGAGATGGAAGAGTACAAGCAGGAAACTAGTGGGCATTGGTCCATCTGGAATCGCCCTTTTAACCTATGGGGTCCAGCTCCTATAACGTGGCCCTGTCCTGGAGGAGCTGACAGTTCAATGATGAGTGAATCAAGTATTCAGAGGCAGAGTCTGAAACCATTGCAATGAACTCAATCCAGCCCTGTTCCTCAAAGTACTTAGGGCCAGACTGGACTACAACAAGCCAAGTTGATAAGACATTCCTCAGCTAAAACCCTCCTGGTGGTTCACTGCAGGTCTATCCTTTCCCCAAGTCTTGGTCTCAGGCTTCAGCTTAATGCCGCTCTCCTCCCGCACATGACTCTGTTTGATAGATGACTCACTCAGTCCCTGTGTCCCTTCCACAGAGAAGCCTTCCCTGATCCCCACCCCAGGCTGAACAGGGCACTTTCTCTGAGACCCATTAAATCATGTGTGCGCATCTCTGGGACACACCACACACATTAAAAGCTTGTTTATAACATCTGTTCCTGTCTGTCTTCCCCCTCTGTTCCCTAACTAGACTGAGTGCTCTTAGGGCAATGACCAAGTCTCTGTATCCCCAAGCCTAATGTGATGTTTGGTACAAGAAAGCCCAACTACATTTGTTCAGTGTAAAAGATGTATTGAGGAGTGTGAATGCTCATAGGAGCGCTTTAGTCTACGGACTTCAGCAAGAAACCCAGAGACACTCCAGGGCCAGATTCCAAATAGCGGGAAAGTGGTGCCCCTATTGCCCATCCTCCTGCTCCTCCTACTCCCAGGAACTAGAATTTACATTTTATCAGGATTGGGGCCACTTCCCCTCTGCTTCTGCCTGCTGGGCAAAGGGCAGCAATGGGCAAAGGGAGCATTGTCTGGTCAGGCATCTGGGGGGAAACTGCTTCTCCTTAGTGGGACACTGTCTCCTCCGGGGGTGAGGATGGGGTCCAGAGGGAAGGAGCAGAGAGCAGGCCTTGGGCTGCCAAGGACCGGAGGGCTCAGCCGCCTTGGCTGAAAGCCAACCGCACCCGGATGTGGTGGGTGGTGAACGGGATCTGGCGGAGAGTCCCTGCTTCGCTGGACACTGACAGGATGGGTCTCTTTCTCGGGTACCCTGCAAATCGGTCAAAACAGAGGTTTCCCCGAAGGGGGCACAGCTCGATTTCTTGCTCTGTTTAGGGAGAGGAGAGGGCCTCAGTGTTTGGAAAAGGAACTCCTGAAGGGAGCACGGGTTAGAAAAGATCAGAATCCTCAGGGGCCCCATCTCACCCCGCGAATGCCCACCACCGACTCCCGGAAGGTCCCCGCATAGCTGCCTCCCCGTTGAGTGTTCACATGATGCAGAGGCGTGAGAGCCCTGGTTACTGAGTTCGAGTCCGAGGCCTGCCAGTTTTCTGCTCGTGCCCCTGGGGAAATCGCCTTACCCTTCTCCGGGCCTTTGTTTCCTGATCTGTAAAACGGGGCCAGGGCTGGAGGAGAGGGCCTGGAGAAGCCCTATCCGGCTCGGACACTGCGGGATCCCGGATTCTCCATACTGCACGCCCGCTCCTGCACAGCCTACCGCCACCCCCCCACTCCGCCCATCCACCCCGTCTTAACTCCACCCACACCGAGCGGCTTCTCCCCCGACGCCGGCCGCTAGGGGTCACTACTTCCCTTTGTCAGCGACGGAGGAGGGCGGCTAGCCCTCGAGCCCTCTCCCCGGCGGAAAGGCGACCGAGGGGCATCTCCCCAGCCAGTGGGCCTGAGGGCGACCCCCACGGCTCTCGCCGAGGATCCCGCCTCTGCCCGGGGCCGGAGGGTGTACGGGGAGGGGCGGAGGCCGGGGCCGGGCGCGGGCAGCGCGTGGGCAGCCAGGAGGGGGTTAACGCTAACCCCTCCCCCTCGGGCTGACATCACGGGGAGAGCGGCTGAGAGGCTGGAGCTCGGCGAGTGAGAGAAAGAGAGGGAGAGGAGCGAGCGCGGCTCGACTCGGCGCCCGGGCAGCTCCACATTGTTGCGGATCGCCGGGACCCGGCAGAGCGAGCGGACGCGGCGCGGCGGGGGACGCGGCGCCCCCTGATCGCTCGCCTGGCGCGGAGCCGCGCCGCCCGATCGCCCCGGCTTGCCGAGTCGCGCGCCCAGCCGCCTGGGCCCCGAGCCCACCGCGCCGCCCGCCCGCCACCCTCGCTCGTCCCGCCGCCCTCGGAGGACGGCCGGCCATGGACGCCTGCAAGTTGGAGCCGAGCGGGAGGGTGTGAGCGCGCCGGGGGCCGGGAGCCCGCGCCGGGCAGCCGGGCGCGCCGGGGGTGGGTCCCTCTCCCCTGCCCGGCTCTGCGTGGAAGAAGAAGAGGGCGGGGACCGGCACCGGGAGAAGAGCGGAGGAGGAGAAGGGGCATGACTCGAGCAACTTGCGGCGGGCATCTGCCGAGCCTCTGAGCCGGCGGCGGCCCGGGGCCCGGATTGCGGCCGCGCCGATCCCACCCAGCCCACCCCGCCCCGGCCGAAGGCTGAGGCTGACCTGGATCCTCGGAGCGCCAGCCGGCCGGCAGGGATCGCCTTCGTCTTCCGGGCTGCTTTCTGGAGCGCGAGGAGCGCTCTCCTCGCGGCCCCTCTCGCTGGACCCCCGGCCCCCGATGGCTCGGATGGGGCTTGCGGGCGCCGCTGGACGCTGGTGGGGACTCGCTCTCGGCTTGACTGCCTTCTTCCTCCCAGGTGAGCGCGTTTCGCCTCCTGCCTCCCCCCACCCCCCCCAACCTCCCATCCAATGCCTCCCCGGGGCTGGGAGCTGGATGGCGGGCACGTCTGGGTTGTTGGGAGTGAAAGGAGACAGAAAAGTTGGGTCACGGCTTAGGTAAGGGGGGTGCGGGTGGTTCGGCGGAGAGAGAGGCTGAGGAGCCCAACAGCCTGCCCTGCAGGAAATCAATCGGATGCACGTTTCTGTGTAGCAAGAAAGCACTTTCTCCGCGCAGTTTTTCACACAAAAAAATAATAATATGTAATAGCGTTCTATTTATTTAATAACCAGCTCTCAGCTCGGGAAGCAGTTTGGAAACACTGCATGTTACATAAATGCAAAATAATCACCGTAATCACCGTCTCGGGGTAGGAGACAACAGCCCCAGGGGAAGGGCGTCAGTCTCGGAGCTGGTGGGCTGTGGGCTTGGCGGATGGAAGGGGGGCTTCGGTTTTTTTTCCTCCAGCCCCTTTGCCAAGAGGTTTCGGGCGCTCGGGCCCCCTCCCGCACCACATCGCCCCACCACCCGCGCGGGGAGCAGGCTCCTGCGGCAGAGGCGGCTTCTCGCTCACCTGCGGTTCTTTTCCGGGAGGGTGAGGCCCGGCGGCGCGCTATCGCAATCTCCCCGCCTAGCGCGGGGCTAGGCTTTGCCTTGGAACTCCGGTCCCAGGTTGGGGGGCTCTCCCGCGGGAGGCGCCGCGGGCTTCGTGCCAGCCAGGTGGCTGCGTGACCCACTTTCCCGAGGATGCCCCGCATGTCCTTCCTCGAGATGCTGGCGGCCGAGGGGTTAACCCGACGCCCGACCCCCAGGGTGGCCCCCGGTGGCCCCTCTGACGGAAGGGGTAGGGGCGGAGGCTGGGACCGGTCCGGGCGTATTGTGCTGGGGAATGAACTGGAAAATGCGTTTAGGAGGCAAATCCGACCGAGTCCCCGCGGCTGGATTTAACCCTTTGTGTCCCTGGGGAAGCTGCCCGGCTCCCACGGTGGCTGGGGACACCGGCGCGGGTGGGGCGGAGATTGGGGGAGTTCCTCCAGCCTTCGTGGAAGAAACCTGAGACGACCTCCCGCCCTAGCTAGCTGGGGAGTTTGGGAGGGCGGGGTACGGTGGGGGATCGGTTGAAGCACGTGGCCCTGGCCTGAGGTGGTAAAAGAAGAGGTGAAAGTGCAGAGACCAGCTCTGCGTGGGGCAAGAATGTTGGATCTCGGCTCAGCTCGCTGCTAGCGGAGGAGATATGGAGGAGATATGTTCGATGCCGCAGACACAAACGGCAGTTTGTTGCCGAGACGTGGGGCTGGGGTGCGCTCCTGGAAGGCGGGAGCCTGGCCTCATTCACTCCTATACCCCGTCTACCGCCAGCTACCGGCCAGGGCTCCGCAAATGTTTCGGAGTGGCCCATGGCTCCAAAGTGGTTTGTGAAAGCCGCACCAGGGTGCCCCGGGCCCTGCAGCCTGGGGTGGGGGCCTGGGGTTGCTGCTCTGCTAGGTCCGTGGGGGTAAATTCCAGGGCACACAGGTGTCACTGACCATTTCAAAGGTGCATGATTGAGTCCCTTACAGCAAGGGTGGTTCCAGTGACAATGAAAGGTCTTCACCTTACACTGGACCTCCTGGGAAGCCAATGGGAGATGCTGGAAGCTCCGGTTCTAGCATTTGTCTGACCATCACGGTTCTGGAACCCTTCAATTCCATATCACCCACACTCAGAACCCAGCAAAAGACCAGCTTTTTTTCCTGGGGCCTGACTAGTCCAGTGTACTAGGGGTTAATCTAATCCTGGGTCAGACAAAGAGCGGGAAGATTTGGGGAGGGGGAGTGAGCTCACCCCCCTCCTTTTGTTACTCTCCCTCCCAGCTTTGTGGTGCTGTCCCTGGTAGTCAATTCCATCTTTGGAGGGGCTGGAGGCCTGCGCTGCTCCATCCCGCTCGGGGCATGGGGGCAGGGGGGTGATGCTCTCACCTGGTTCAGCTGTAGATACCCACCCCCCCAACAAAAACTCCCGACTGAGGGAGCGGGACGAAGACAGGAATCACAGCTCACATGGGCACTTAATAAGCACTCCTTGATTGATCCTAATTGTCATGGCTGGGCAGCATCAGCGGGGCAGCCAGAGTTCCCTGACCAGCCAAGCTCCTCTGCCTGGTGCCCGCGCCCCTGGTGCCTCTGTGAAAAGACAGGCAGATGTGGTGGGGCCCCCGTGACACTTGGACAGAGGCTGGGGGAAGTCACCTTCCAAACCCCATCTACCATCACCCTCAGGCAATCTCCTTCTCCCTGGGGACCTGCCAGCCTGATGCTCTTTTCTGGGTTCCTCTGGGCTGTGGCAAGGAGTATAGAGGGATAAGGGGAGGAGCCTGATGAGGTGGGAGAGGGGACCCCCCCCCAGGGTTGTGTGTGGTGGCCCCCTGACTTCAAAACACTCCAAATCTGGCTCTTAGTGTGTAAACACAGAAGTGTGTTTTCAACAACACAGACTTTACCAGTCAGGGTGGTGAAGCCCCATCAGCCTCTGAGATGAGTCTGGGGTTTCTGCCTGATCACTCAGAAGAGAGAGCCAGTGGGACCCGGGGGTTGCATCCCAGGGAGACAGGGGGAGCCCAGGAGAGGAGGCAGAAAACCTGTCTTAGAAGCAGGTGCGCTGAGCTGGTGTCCCACCTACACCACACCCTTCCTAATTGGCTTCCCCAAACCTTTTGTCGGGGAAGAGAACACACACCCCAGGTGTCATGCACACCCTCGGAAGACCTGTCGGGCCACAGCAGCACCCTCTTCTCTGCAGCCTATACAGAACTCACCATCATGATGGTTTCCTTTGAAATCCGGGAAGTCAGGACTGTTGAGTTATCTTCCTGTCTCCCCATCACTCACAGACAGCGGTGTGTCCAGGTTTGCTGAGCAGGACATTATGGCAAAACCGATTCCGCCGGCCTGGGGTTTGCAAGCGAATATAAGCAAGAAGCCCAGTGCCCATGTCAGGGGAGTGTCTCTGAATCAGATTCAAGGCCAAATAGCCAAGGCTGGAAGGGAGGAGGAGATATTGCAGTGCCTGGGCCCAGCACCTGGAGCTGACTTGACTGGTCTAGGAGGTGTCTCTGAGCCTGACTCTCTGTGTTTATGGGACAGGCAGCCCCTGGTCGCCTGATGCTGGCCGAGACTATGATGTCCATTCCCTTCTCGGCCGCTCAGTTTTGCACAATGAATCCACCTCGTTGGTCTGATCCAGGACCCAGTTGTACGCTGCCAGGATGGTCTCGGGCCAGAACCCTAGTGCTGACGACTGAGCAAGTGGGCCAGGCTGGGGAGGGTGGGGGACCAGGGGGCAGCCCCAGTTGCTGTGCCTCTGATAACTGCCATTGTTTAGCGGCTGACTAATGTTCATTGTTCAGCACAAACAGAAAACACCCAAGGGAGGTGTAAATTTACCTTCAATTTTCCTGATTGTATCTTTCCTGGTTAACCTGGTAAATCAAATGGCTCCTCCCTGCTGTGGGGGCAGAAAGGGTGTCTATATATATTTACCTGTTTTGCTGATTTTTTTTTTTTTTAACTTTGAATATCAGCCTGTTCGCCAGGCTAGAAGGGGTAATAGCCAGCTATGGGACTTAGGCTATAACATTTCTGATAATTTGCTTACGGCCTCACCACTAGTATAGAGTAGGTGCACACACATGTGTGCAAGACTGTGTGCTTGTGTTGGCCATCTACAATTCACTGTGCACATACAGACCCACGGGGACTAGGACTAGGACAAGGAAGTGTGTGCACTAGGATTGTGGGTCACCGTGAGACAGGGGCATAAATATACATCAAATGCATAATCACATGCAATTGATTTCTTATGGCTTTCTGACTGGGATTTTGTGAGAGGCCTGTGTTTATATCAGAGTGTCAGTGAGGGTAACTTTGGAGGAGACCTAGGATTTGCCCTTAGCCAGCTCCTTCTAAGATTGAGCTGCCACATCCTTTAGGGGTAAGGAAGCCTGGACACCCCTTCCTTTTTCTGTTCTGCCCTTGACCTTAGGCTGGCCTCTGCATGCTCACAGGGAGATGTTCACCTGGAGAGATTTTCCTCTGCTTCTTAGGATTCCTGAGCAGCTGGGAGGGGCCACAGGAAATAGGTTTTCAGCTACTACTTTGGCATCTCTGCTTCCTGCATGAATACTTAAGGAAAAGGGTCATCTGGGGAAAGGTGATGTACTCTGGGCATTTATAAAGGAGCTCTGAGTCATAGGCTCTAAAAAACCCTGTAGAACCATATGTGTGCTCAGTTCAGCAGCATACATGTGCCTGAAGCACCCCAGTTCACAGAGCAGAAAGCAGTAGCCCCCTTGTTGGAAAGGCAAGTGGGAATGAAGGGCAAGCAGTGGGGAAGAGGGCAGTCCTGGGAGCCCAGGTCCCGATGCCCAAGTCAGGGTGGCAAGTGTTTCTGCCCCGTTGGTGTACGCCCCTCTCCAGAGAGACCACGTCTGTAGAGCCAGCAGCAGATGTGCTGGCTGGGGCTGGAGGTAACTTAAGATCTGAGCAGGGATCACCTTGCACAGGGAAAGCCCTGAGCTGGAGTTAACACTCCTTAGCCCAGTTAACCCTTTAAGCTCTGGATTCTCCTGTGCTGTTTGGAACTGGGAAATAGGGAGAGGGGAAAGATAGGAGAAAACACATAGGACCTAATATCTGAACCCTGACAAGGAGAGATTAACTCAATGCCACAGGAGAAACCTAAGGACACAAAGAAAGCCTTCCTGATCACAGACTGTATGTAGGCTGTTCAGGGCAATGGGTAATCCCAAGGGTTATCCTGAAGTGTGGGAGGGGCAGTAGGTATGTATTCTCAGAGGCTCATGAGATCTGTGCCTTTCACAGTCTTCTAGGGGCAGAGCAGCTGTGGTCCCAGGGCCCAGTCCAGAGGGAGCAGCAGATAGCTCAGTCCCTCTCCCCACAACCTGAAGATCACCCCATCTTGACTGCCCAGCAGAGTGAGACAGCAAAGTGAGGCCAGCTAGACTGTATTTGAATCCCAGCTCTACCAACTGCTAGCTGGGTGGGCCTGGTTAAATAGCTTTGTAGGCCTCAATTTTCTCATCTGCAAAATGAGTTTCTGCTACTACGCTTTCAAAGTTTTGTGAAAATTAGAGCAACAGTAATGTAGGAAAAGTGCTCAGTGCATTGTCCAGCTTGTGATAAATGTGCAATAGTGGCAGCTACTCCTGTGTTCTATGCCTTTCCTCTGAGTGGTCCTGGCTCCCTCTGTATCTGCCAGCTGGGCACTGCCAACTGCACACTCTCTTGAGAAAGAGCCACTCAGTTGCCTGCCCACTGCTGATCTCACTTCCCCACCTGAAAATGATGGCAAGAGCTGCAGCAGCCATGGGGGACTCAGGTGGCCTGGTTGGCTGCAGGCACCTACCTGAGCCCAGCCCTGGTGGTCACATACTGCCTGAGCAGCAGGTGCTGTGTGGCCTTTCTTCTGCAGCCTGTTGCCAAGGGGTCTCCCCAGCACCCACCTCACTCCCTGGCTGCAGCTCAGCTGGGCACTGCAGCCCTTCCGGAACACTGGCTGGGGTGGCAACCTGAGGCTGGCATGGAGAACCCAGGACTCAGCCCCTGCAGACTTCTACATTTGACAGAGGGGCAGGCCACAGGCCCCTCTCCCAGCAGTCCATGCACCAGCTCTTCAGGCAAGACGGTACAGCCGGAGAGGTAGAGATCCCTCCCGGGGTCATGCCCTTCTCACTGGCAGAAAGTCCTTCAGTTTCTCCTGCTGCAGATTGAATGCTTTCACCAATAATAATAAAGATGTTTGTGATCATCTTTTCAGCTCATAATTTCAGCTAATCCTCCTGATAACCCCATGTAAAGGGTATCAGTAGTTCTCCCATTTTACAGATGGGAAAAGTGAAATGTAGGTCTAGTACCTTGCTGCCCATCTCATACCAGTGCAGCCAGATTAGACGCCAGGTTTTCTGACTCCAAATCCAGTAGATGAGGAAAGATGAGATGGACTGGGATGAACAGATGCCGAAGAGGCTGAGCCAGACCACAGTAGAATGTGTCCAGTGGGGCAGTCATTTGCTTTGCTGACAACTGCCAGTTTATACTGTCCCCCACCTGGTGAAGTGAGGTATACATGGAGATATAGGTTAGAGGGTGGCCCCACTGGAGCTGACCACAGTTCAGGTTGACACAAAGCACAAGATGCCCAATAACAGAACAGCTAGAGGAATGGATCAAGGGGAGCATGTCCTTCCACCAAATGCTAGAGCATCACTCCCAGGATCTGACCCAAAACATGGGCATGGCCCCACGGTGTGAGCACAGAGCTCCAGGACACAGGCAGGCACACAGCCAGTGTGCTGGCAATACTCAGAAAGCTTTGTGGACTTGACTGGAGCAGTGGAGAGGGGGAGGGGCTGAGATTTGGTAGGCAGAGTTGAGTCCCTCTCCTGGGCTACCCCCACCCCTCTCTGGTCCACACAGATCCCAGTTTCATTCCCAGTTTATGAGGAGTCTCATTACCAAGCCACAGACAATAAAACCCGTCCGGCCACTCTGGCCCGGATCTCATTAGAGGACATTAGTTCCGCTGGCTTGGTGGCCCCATTGGGACACAGCTGCAGGCGTGGCCCAGGCAGCAAAACAGGCCAGTGGCCGTGGGCACAGGAATGTCCCATTGGGAGTTGAGTTTGATCTATGGGCTTGAGTAGGGTCCTCCCTCCCCACCCCTATCCGTGCATTTTTGTAATGCATATTCTCCAAAGCTGGAAACATGGGGTCCCTCCTGCCCACCTGGACCCTCAGTTCTACCCCCCACCCCTACTGCCCCCTCCCTTCAGGAGATAAGGACACAGCTCCTTTCAGAACTGGGCAAGGGAGTCCATCTTCTGAGAAGCTCAGCAAAACACTCATTCCTTGGAGGAGGGCCTTTGGGGACAGGGACAGCAAGTCCACTCACAGCCACAGGTCTGGGGACACTCTCGAAAGACACGCCTGAATCATAGCCCACCTTTCTGTCCAAAAGGTGGGGATAGAGACCTAGGGGCCCCATGTCAGAAACGTTTTTCATCCCCTGTAGATGGAGTTTCACCATCTGGTGGCCTTGGGGTGGTGGAAGGTGGAAGGGGGGAGCTTCCTGGTCCCACTCCTCTCCCTGAGGTAGATTAACTTGCCCACAAGGGCTGTGATGGAGCACTGGTTTCATCTTAGTGTTCTTCCCACCAAAGACAGGATTATTCCTTTCTTAGCAAATTCTAGTGTCTGTTGACAGCCAGCTTCTCTGCCCTCCCCTCCCCTTCTGCTTTATCTCTCTTCCCACCTGCAGACCAGCCCATCACCAAAACATCACCAGGGCTCAGTGGATGTAGCCACGAAAAACAAGATGAAGGCAAAAAAAACTTTGCCCCGTCTTAGTGCCTCAGTCTTCTAGAGGAAAGAGTGCCAGGCCAGAGTAACTGGTTCTTAGTGCTCCATGCAGAGGTCATGCAGGCCAGCCCACACTTCAGGTCAGGAGCGCCCGCCAAATGAGTCAGTGGAGATGGGAGCACCGATCTGTTTGGGCAGATCTGTTTGGGCAGTTGGCAAGTCAGCCCTGCTCTGGAGAAAAGGGAGCTGGAGATTTGTACAAGCCCCTGATGGATGCTCCCCTGTAAGGCCCTGCAGCTTGTTTGGAATTTGAGGCCCAAGTGGGATTGGTAGGCAGCCCCCATGGGGTCTGTTCTCTGGCCCCTGAGCAGCACCCCAGATATCCCCTCCCTTAGTCTTGATCTCTCTTGGGCAAATGCTGTCAATTGCTGGGACAAAGCAAGTAGACAAGGTGCCTCAGAGCCAAGCTGGCCTTGCTGCTGCTTGATGAGGGCCCCACTGCAGGAGAGGCTGGCAGCAGCATCCTCACTCAGGGGACTGCTGCAGCAGCCCCTGGCTCACCTCTGTCCCTGACTCCTGGCTCTCTAGCTCCAAACTGCCTGCGCTGCCTCTTGGATGAGTATACTTAATCCGCGCCTGAGAAGAATGCTCACAAGCACAGAAGCATTTGATGGCTGCTCCCTCCCTGGCTCAGCTCCAACCACCCCTCCCAGCCAGCCACACACCCTGTGCACTTTCCCACCTCAGTGCCTTTGCATGTGCCATTCCCCCCAACCCACCCCTATTTCACATATCCAAAAACTGAAGTTGAGAATATTTCTATCATGAAGCCCCCAGCTGGAGATGACCTCTTTCACTCAGAGAACCACCCCCTCGTCGCAGCACCTCATCCATGCCACCCCTGGCAATAGCCACGCTACATCTTGTTATTAGTTATTTGGGCCTGGGATTTATCTTCATAAGACTGAGAGCTCCAAAAGGACAGGGTCCATTGCTGAGGGGGCTTGGACTCCCCAGGGCATTGCACAGGGTTTGCCACTCTGTGGGCTGATTACACAGTAGGCAGATACATCGTTACATAGTCCAATGTTAGGTGGATACATCGTTGCATAGTACCTCCTAGGTGGATACATCATTGTTTGTTTGGACAGTGATAATAACAATGGCAAACAGTTATCAAGAGTTTTTAGACACTCAGACACTGTTATGAACATCTTACTGGTAATAGCTTATTCAATCTCCATAACAATACTTACTTACTGTGGAGGATTCTTCTCCCCATTTTTAACATATGAGCAAATGAGGCCGGAGCAGAGGTTAGGTAACTGGCCTCTGGTCACAAAGCTATTTAGTGGCAGAGCCGGGATTCGGATCCAGGAAATCAGGCCCAGTGTCCATGATCCTTATTAAGCCTGGAGTAACATAGGACCTTGCCTCCAGAATGCCTATCACCCCTGTGTAGCATCCTAGAACCTACCCACCTGCTCCCTTTAATGATGCAGGAATGACCTGGGTCCTTCCTGGAGCACTGGGGGCTTATTAATGCTTATCATCAGAAATTTTCAACAGTTGTTACTACTTTATCTCTTGGATACCTTATAAGTACTAGAAGTACAGTTGTTATGCTCCTGGTGTATCCTGCCATTGTCACTGTTATGTCTGGAGAGTGTTAATGTACCTCTGCTGGAGGGAGATGTCTTGACATTATTGCTCTTTCATCCCCTGAGCCTTTGAGCATCACTGATGCCATCTGAGGGCCTCCCACCATGTTTCCCTGTGAGACCAGAGGCAGGTATAATAGTGCCCCTCAGAGAATCTGCCTGCAATTGCCCCCAGCAGGTGTTCCCAGGCTGGCTTCACATCCTAGGTGGGTCCACGGCTCAGCAAACTGATCCTATGCCAGGGCCTATCCTAAGCTTCTGGAAGGTTCTGCTCTCTCTTGCCCTCACCCAGAGATTCCCAAAAGATGGCAAGGGAGGGGCCCCTACCTGGGGAGCGGGGCAAGGAGAGGATTTAGGGTGTTCACCTGTGCCAGCTGCTTTGATCTCCTGGGATGAAAGGACCTGGTGCTTCCTATGCCCCAGGCAGGTTCAGGATGGGGAACCAGGGGACAGAGGCATAGGCCACCTCACAGCTGGGGTAGCGAACTTCCCAGGAAGGATGATCGTGGGAGCAGAAAAATCAACACCCTTTCCCAGTGTCGTGGCCGAGGACCAAGAGTGGAGTCCAGATGGCCCACCTGTGGATTGTCCTCCCAAGGGTCACCTGGGGCCAGTGCCCCTGCCCCACACCCTGACCCTGCAGGTCACCATGTGCGCTCAGGCCTCACAAACTCCCTTGCTTAATTAGGAAGGTAACTTGGCTGCAGAACAGTCATCTGATACGTTTCGATGCCAAAGAGAAATTCCTTCCAGACTCTCCACTGTTCTAGATTATCCATGCTCCGTTAGCTTGAATTACAGAGTGGCCTCTGTGGCCCAGACCCAGGCCAGAGCTGCAGGATCGGTTCCTGGGGCTGGAATCTGCCCCCCTACACTCCCTGGGAAGGACTTGGAAGCGATAGGGGGAAGGAGGGCTTAAGACCTATATGACCTCCATGCAGACCTAAGGATTGCCTTGTCAGCACAAAGGAGCCAGCTCTGCCCTGCACTTGCCTGCCTTAGGGCCTGCGATGCCCATGGGTGCTTTTGAGTCAAGCCACTTGGATACTCCTCTTGTGTTCCTCTGAGCCAGGCCTCCTTCGAGGGCTTTAAGTCAGTAGCAGAAGCTTCTGCAGTGGCTCCCGAGTGAAAAACTGGAGCAGAGGCAGGGACTGGCTTCTCCTCGAGTGTAAATGAGACCAGAGCGGAGTAGCCACACTGCACTGGATTATTTTATGATGATTGCCCACCTCCCCCGCCCCCAGACAACCTGATCTCATTGGCTTAGATTGCTGCATCTCTCAGAATGATGGATGGGCCACCTCTCACTTCCCAGGCAGGGTGGTCGGCCCTGCTACCGAGACACCTCCCCAGCCCCTTCCCAGATTTATTCCCTGTATTTGCGGTGCCCAGAGAGTAATCAGCATCCTGGGCCAGCTGCGCACTCTGATTATCTCTGCTCGGTTGATGGATGAGCCTTTGGGGAGCTTAGATGACAGCCCCCAGCCCCTGCTCCCCTGTGCCCACCCCTACCTGGGCCTCAGCACCCTTCCCAACCCTCATCACCTCCCAGGAGTCAGATAATGGGCCTCCAGGTTGGATCTGAAGCAGGGGGCTGGGGCGGGAGGCGGTGTTAGTCTTGGGAGGAGGGAAGGCAACACTCTTTGGCCCCCACCTCTCAGCACTGCTGTGGGATAACTGGGAAGGGTGTCGGTGGCTCCCCCTTCCCTCCTGGGAGCTTGGGACAGAGGACAGACAGTGCCACCAGGGAGCTTCTCTGCAGGTCACCCCCTACACACGCACATACACCCCAGCTCTGCGTAGAAACACCCTTGCCAGGAAAGAGCTCCATTATCCTCTCCTGTCTCCATCACTCCATTACTCCTACCCCCTCGGCACTTGTGTACACAGTTTGCACTATAATGATAATTTGTGCTGGTTTATGTGTTTCTCTACAAGTGTTTTTATGTCCTCTGTGTGTGTGAGAGAGAGGTTTATGGCTTGTGTATGTATGCGTATGCCCGCACATGAGGTCATGTGCTCTGTGTGTGTGTGTGTGATGTGTCTGCTCCTGATCAGCCTCTGATAGCTATCTTCTCCCCCATGGAGGTGGGGAGCTCTCACCCAGCTCCCTGGTGGGAGAAGGGCAGAATCTGGATCCTAACGGTGAGGGGAAGAAGGGAGGAAGGGCAGGCAATCAAAGATGTTGACTGTTGAGGCAGGGTTTGGCACTGCCCCCCAGCCGCCAGTTGGAGAATGCAGAAGGTCAATCTTAGATAATTGTTTTGTCTATAGGATCACAAGCAACTGGTTTGACTATTTTTTTCCCAGCAAATTGACTGAACCCACTGGTTGTTTTGGAGCTAAGTGGTCTCTGCCTTTTATTGCTCACATGTGGCCAAGTATATATCTGTGTCTTGTCTTCTCTAAACTTGAGTTTTCTTCACTGGAAAATGGGGATGCTATACTGGGAGGTTTAGAAGAGCTAAACAATGCCTGTAACATGATTAGCACAGTGCCTGGTACAGGACGAGTCTTTACACCACTTGGCTATTATTAGCTGCCGCCTGCCCAAGGACCCTGGGTCTAGAGGGAGGTCCCTTCCCCAGGGCTGGAAGCCAGGCCCAGGAGCCTCAGCAGTTCATGACCCAGCACACTGGCAGGGGGAGGGGATCCCTTGCAGGGTTCCTGTGACCTCTCCAGGGTGATCAACTCAGGAAGGGTCAAGTACTCAGGCCCCTGGCCTTCTGGAAAACCACCCACATGGTTACCTGGGAAGGTATCTGGTGACCCATGCCATCCTGTGCTTCCTTCTTAAAGGGTTGTCATTGTTAAGTTGCTAAGTCATGTCTGACTCTTTGTGACCCCGTGGACTGTTGCCCACCAGGCTCCTCTGTCCATGGGATTTCCCAGGCAAGAATACTGGAGCAGGTTGCTGTTGCCTTCTCCAGGGGATCTTCCCAACCCAAAGATCGAACCCACTTCTCCTGCATTGGCAGTCAGGTTCTTTACCACTGAGCCACCTGGGAAGCTCTTCTTAGAGGGTAGTTAGAAGCAAGAGTTACATGCTCTCAACAAAACTACCCCAGATGCAGGAGTCTAGCTGCCCTGAGAGCCCAGTGCCAGCACTTACGGGGCTCCCACTGCCCTGGGTGTGCAGTGGGGAAGGGGTGGTGGGCCCGTTCCTACACCCACTCGACCTCGTGTGTACTCGTGCCTCCTGGAGCTTCTAGTCCAACATGGGACAGCACCAGCCCTCTGACCTCACAACACAGCGGGTGACACCTCAGGGCGCCACCTCTTCATGCCCATAGGGCAGGGGCCTGACTGGGAGATAGTGGAGGAGCTGGGGCCTCGTGAGGTTATTACCAAAGCCTGTCCTCTCCCTATACTCTCCCTCCTGGGACATGAAGGGACAGAGGTGACTAGGCATGAGGTTGAGTGCTCCTTCACCCTTCAAGCCAGGTTGCACATCTGAGCCCACTTGTTCCCTCTCAGCCCCAGGTCTGGAAAGAGCCTTTCAACCAGACTCTCAGCTGAGGGTACCCCCTGCCCTGCAGGGGAGGGGAAGACCAGAAGTGTAGGTCACGAAACACCCAGAGTCTTGGCGTTGGAAGGGGAGTCAAATAATGTAACACCCAGTCACTTCTTAAAACCCCTCAACCACATCCTACCTGTTGGTTGATCATCCAGCTTCAGCATGAATACCTGCAGTGACGGGGAACTCACCACCCCACATGGAAGCTGATATAGCCGTGACTACCCCAAATTCTTCCTTGTGCTGAGCTGAAACCTGTTTCCCTGAAGCCCCCACAAGTTACTCCTGTTTCTACCCCAATGGAATTGTGTGGAACACATCTGATTCTGCACAGGGGGTCCTTCAGGCATTTAAAGACAGCCTCTGGCACCCAGAGTCTTCTCTCTCATGAGCTCATCCAGCCAAGTCTGATGCCCCCTCCATCTCAGATGCTTTCCTGGGAAGCAAGTTGTCTAGATCCCCAGTAACAGGTGTGATGCTCCAAACACAGGCTTCCTGACCCAGGGATTTCAGCCTAGGAGTCCCCAGCCACAGCCACTGTCCCAGGACCAAGGGGAGGCAGAGTGATTTGGCTGCCTTCACCCTTCCCCACCTCCATCTCACTCCTTCCCCACCTCCACCCCACCCCTTCCCAACCCCTGTTTTCCTTTGGATTAACAATAAATTGCAGTGAGAGATCCGTTTATCTCCTGTGGGAATTAAGGAATTAAGCTGGTGAGGGGCCTGCGAGAGGAACCATATTGCAGAGATTCAGGGCATAAGGAGGACAGTGGGGAGGGCGGGGGACCCTCTGCCTGCAGTCACTTCACCAGGAGGTGGTGCAGGCAGCCCCCAAATTCTCCCAGCAGCCTGTGTTCTCGTGGGCATGGGTGGGGACCGGTTGGAATGGGTGTGGTCACTGGTGCACACAAGGATGCCACCGGTGGGATGATCTCCCCGCAGCCTCTCCTGTTACCTGGCGCTTCATGCCATGGTGCAGCCGCTCTGTGGCATGTCCCGGGGGCTGGGAGAGCAAGCCACTGCATGTGGCAGGGTGTGGCGCCTCACCCTCTGACCTTGTAATCTACAGTCTGTGATACAGATTCTACAGCCGCAAGTCCACCACCACCCCCAACAGGCAGTCCATCAGTACTGACCAGGCACTAATCACCCCCTACCGCCCCACCCGACAGACCACTGTGGGCTTCTTAAGTGGTGAATATGCAGGGCCAGTGGTGAAATGAGCCTTTGGCCACTGGAGAGTCTGGGCTTCCCTTTATCCTAACGGTAAACCAGAAATCTCCTTCCTGAACCCCCAGAGGAGGTGAGTCAGGACCCACTCCCCCAAGTCTCCACCCTATTCATCTCCAGTACCCTGTCCCCAGAACTCAGGAGGCATGGCTTGGAGTCCCTTCTCCCCCATCTCACAGACTTACTGCTCCTTGTCAACTGTCCCCCTCCCTCCTGCATGAGACCCTGGTCCCTTCACCAAACCCTGCAGCTCAGCAGGGGGAGATAAGGCGCTGAGCTACCCTTGGAGGGTGGGAGTGAGGAGGTGGGAAGTGAAGAGGGGATGGTTCCTCCTCCCGGCTGCCCCCTAGGTCACCCAGTCATGTCCCCAAATAATAGTTTCAATCACTGTCATCCCTTTCTCTCCAGACACCCCACCAGAGCGGGGAGGAGTTGATACTCAATGGTAGCGGCCACCGGGGAGGACAGGGGGAGATAAAAAAGCAAGGCTGGGCTGGAGATAGCCTGGGGGGGCGGGAGGTAGCAGGCAGGGTGGAGGTGGGGAGTCCCAGAGGTGCTTGGGATCCAACCCTGGCAAAGGGGGAAAGCCAGAAATTGGGCCCTCCAGTCCAAGAGTCTAGCTAGTTAATAATTAGTAACTTGGGTTAATAAATCATTAGTGTTTTCTTCCCACTTTCAGTTCCCCCACCTCCACCCTGGAGATCCTTTTAGGCTCTTGCCTGGGCCTCTGAAAAGAAGCCCCACCTCCCCCACCCCCCTGCCTGGTTTCTGGTCTCTTGAGCCAGCATGGTGTTTAATCTCCAAAGAGAGATTAGGGACGGACTGCAGGCCTGCCCCACAGGCTCTTTGGATGCACCTAGATATTTCCTCCTGGGAGGGCAGGCTCTTGGACCACCCCAGAGCATCCCTGTAATCACTAATCACTCTCCTTGGTGCCTGCTGACTCACTTGGTTGGGCCCATTCTGCTGGCCAGATGGGGTCCTGGGGTGATCCTGTGGGTAGCTCTTCCCTAATCCTTTGGGTGAGGTCAGTTAGTCAACAGAGGCTCTTTGAGGATCTTTTAAGTACCAGGTACCTCTTGGTAAGAAAAAGTACTTTTGGCCATTTAAATTGAGGTTAAAGGCTTTACTCAAAGACTGATGTGTCGGGGACGGAATGGGATGGGGAGAAGAGGAGGCACATGTCCTTGTGGTTTGGCCTTTGGTTGGCGTTTTTGATTTGCAATTGCTGGAAAACTTCCCACTAGCAGTTTGTCCAGATTTCCAAGCCTTTTCCTGGATCCTTGGTGCCAGCCCATCCTGGTGGCTATCAGAACATTTCTTTTGTAAGCTGCGTGGCCAGGGGAGCGGGAGGCAGTGAGGGAAGGGCAGAATACGAAAAGGGAGAGGAGGCAACGGGCTGACGCCAGGGGCCTCGGAGCTTCTCCTGCCTGTTCCAGTCCTTGGCAAGAAAGAGCTGGGGCTGAGCCGAGCCAGGAGGTACTGTCTGAAAACAGGTGTTCGCCTGCTCTGAGCGTTACTTAAGTGATTAAAGTCCACACAGGGTTGCGAGGAAGCCACCCGGGCCCTAACCTAGGGGAGGCTTCCCTGGGGAGGTGACCTTGATGCTAAGACCTGGAGTCTGAGTAGCAGTGGGTGGAGGAAACACCGGGAGAGAGTGGCCAGGGCAGCCTGAGAGGCCACCCGTGGACACACGTGAAAGAAGACTGGAGTCTTCTGGCGTCTTCGGGATGGCGGAGCCATGGAAGGGGCTGGGAAGGCTGTGTGGAGGATCTGGGGCTTCAGAGAACAGTCTCCTCTACTGCTGTGTCCAGTGTCCACCTGCCCTGTGCCCCGGGTCAGCTCCTCAGACCGCCGGCTGGACTGTCCCGCTCCAGGACCTGCATGCAGGCCTTCTCTTCCCAGGACACAGCCCTTGCTGGGCTCTCCCCATTTCTGTGCTCGGAATCCCAATTCTGCCTTCACTGGAACTGGGCCCTTTCTCCTCCATCCTCTGCGTCTGATTTGTTGTCAGCTCTTACTGGTCCCACTTCTACAGGACCCCCATCCCCACCCCAACCTCAACGCTGCCACCCTCTGAGACATGAGAGTGTGGGGGGCTCTCCCTATTCCCATGTGGCCTGCACACACAGAGCAAGGAGATGTTGGGGCACGTCACACTCCTGCTCTGCCTGAAGCTCTCGTGGCCCCCCAGTGCTGCTTCTTAAGCACAGACTCTGTGACCGAGGCCGGGGCTCTCACTCGCAGTTGGCACTGCTGACGTCCTGGGCCGGGTAATTCCATGCATAGTATAATGTTCAGCACCATCTCTGGCTTCCATCCAGGTAGATGCCAGTGGTGTCCTCCCACCACCCCCCATCATGGGACAACAAAAACTGTCTTCAGACATTGCTAAGTGTCCCCTGGGACAAAGATACCCCCAGTTAGAAACCACTGGTCTAGGCTCTTGCTGTAGCCAAAAGCTACTTTTCCAAAGCTATCTCCCCCGGCCTGCCATGGGCACGTTCAAGGTTCCATGTCTTCCATCTTCCTAACCCAGGGATCAAACGCAGATATCCTGCATTGCAGGCAGATGCTTTACCCTCTGAGCCACCAGGGAAGCCCATTCAAGGTTCCAGCAGGAATTAACTGCTCCTCCCAGCTGCTCCACTTCTGCCCCTGGGCCTTGGCTCCTGCTGCTAGGTCAGTCCAAAGCCCCCCATGTGAAAATTGCTGTGAAATGCTTGGTTTCCCAAAGGGCCCCTCCCACTGAGTTCTTCGCTAGCCTCTGGGACTGCGTGGGCTGGCACTTTCTCTCCTCCCCTCACCCTAGACCCTGAGGTCTTTGAAGGAGAGGACTGAACCTTACGATGTCTTCAGGCTCCAGCTCAGTGCTTTGTACACAGTAGGTGCTCCGTAAATGTACAGTACACCAATGGCAGCTGCTGGCTCGCCCTCCTTCTCAAGCCCAGTAAGCTCTGAGATTTCCTTCCTCTGCATACCTCTCTGTTTTCCTGGCCCTTTGTCTAACCCTATAACCAAGGCGGGAGAAGAGGGCAATAGAGGATGAGATGGTTAGATAGAATCACTGATTTAATGGACATGAACTTGAGCAAACTCTGGGAGATGGTGAGGGACAGGGAGGCCTGGAGTGCTGCAGTCTATGGAGTTGCAAAGAGTTGGACATGACTTGGTGACTGAACAACAACCACATAACCAAGATGCTAAAACTTCTGATGTTTCCCTCTCTCCTGACACTTCCCATACTCCCCTCATGCTGTTTGCAGCAAACAAAAGCATTGTTTTCCCACTTAGTCAACATTTACTAAGTACCTCCCTTGCATGGAGCCCTGGGGAGCAGGAGGCTCTGATTTTTGTGCGTGTGAAGGTGTTCGTGGATATGTGGTTTCCCAGTGTGTGAGCTGGTACATTGCTAGGCACGTTTGTGTTTGAGTGCGAGTTTGTAGGGGGTCTGTTCCTCCACTAGCTGCTGCAACCTGGGCTCACCCCCTCTACTCTCCATCCGTCACCTTTCATTCCTCCTGGCCTTTGACCACACTGTCTTCTCTACTTAGGGGTCCTACTTCACTGACTGGCAAAGTCCCACTCATCCTTCAAGGCCCTTTCTTCTCTAAATACCCCTCCCCAAGTTCATCATTTCCTCCTTGTTACTGTCATGGCACTTGTAAACATTCCTACCATGGCACTTGATCGCAATATTAGTCCATCGTCCTTTGAGTCCAGGACCATATCACTCTTTTACTCGTGTGTGTGTGTGAAAGAGAGTGTGTATATAATTCCTTCTTTCAGGCACTTGATAGATTCTTAATACATGTTTATTAAGTAAATTGAAGTAAATTGCTTATTTCGTCTCCTAAAGCATTTTCTTTGCACTGTTCTAAGAATGTGTCTCTGATTAATGACTTTGCTTAACCCTTTTGTGTGTGCCCTTATGTGTTTCTGTGCCTGCAAGCGTGCACAAACACACGTCTGTATGTATACCACACAGTTTAATTGCACATGTGTGCTTGGTCATATATGCAGGCAGGCATGTGTTTCGTTTCAGTGTTTCTGTAGGTTTAAATGTGTGTTCCCTCCAGTGCAGCCCCTCTCCAAGATGCTCACATTTGGGAACTGAGGGAGTGAAGGTGCAGGAGGCTGGGGATGACTCCCTCCAGGCAGGTTTCTCCGCCAGTTCTGAGAGGCTCCTTCCAGAATTCCCTTCTGACCCCGCCCCTGGTCTGCTTGAAGTGACCAAGGACTTCCTGTCCATCCTGTGGCAGCCCAGCGTGGGCAGGTGGGGTTGGAGGGCAAAACCTTCTATGGCCTAGTCACATCACACCCCCTTTCTGATCCATCTCTGCCCTGTTTAATTGGAATTTGGCTAGTGGAGACCATCTGTTCTATTCTGTCCTGTTTCCATGACAACCAAGTGGCTTGAGACTGAGGTTTGTGGTTAGAGAAGTGGCCTGGGGGATGCTGGGAAAAATCAGCGAGGTCCTCCCCCTCAGACCAGCTCCACCTCGCCTTTTCCTCTCTGCCCTGCCCTCACCCCCAAGCCCAGAGTAAAAATAAAGCTATTGCCTGCCAGGGCGTGAAGTCCCCCAGCACCCCTCTGCCAGCCTGGCCGGCCCTGCTCTCTCCCAGACTCCTCTGGGCTCCCCACACATGGCTCCCTCCCGCTTCCATTCATAAGCTCCGGCTGGGGAGATAGCCCTGCCCTTTTACCCACATACGGGGCTGGAAGGGAAATATGGGGGCTTGAAGGCCTGTAGCTTCTGCCTGTGCTTTTGAGTCTCAGCCACTCCTGCCTCCAAACTGCTTCCTCACCCCATCCAGGCATCTTAAGATGTCCTGCAACCAGGGATCGAACACAGGCACACCCCTCAATTTACAAGCATCAGAACTTTCAACCCACTTTGATGGCCAGTGCATTTCCCTCCCTGGCCCGTGTCCAGGAACCTCAGTCCCCACGAACCTTCCAGATGACAGGACTTTCAGAATGGAATCCCTTACTTCCCTCCCAAGGGGGTGAGTGCTCCCTCAGCCACCTTAGAAACACTCAGGGCCCCCACACAAAGGACTCTGTTAGTGCCCAGGGCTCTCCCCCCACTCCACGCCCCCCAACCCTGATGAATGGGGTGGCCCCAGCAAGTGCGTGGCAGATGGAAAATCTCTGAGACTAGTGGGGATGAGAGTGGGGGGATGGCCCCAGGGTTCCCAGGAGCTCAGACAGGCTCTGACACACTGGGATGGGGGGTGAGGCTTTTTTCTCTCCTATTTCTGGACAGACAGTTCTGTTTTCATGGTGTTATTTTCTGCCCTAATTTCCCCGTCTACGGCAAAGCTGCTTCCGTGCCTGCTCTATTACCAGGGGACCCGCCTGTCTTCAAAAATAAGTGGTGTGGCTTGTCAGGTGGCCTGTCTGTCACTCTGGTCCCAGGTGTAACGTGCTGTACCACCACACCTCCTGGATGCGGGGCAGGGAGACGGGGTGGGGAGCCTGTCCAGAGGTGGGGTCCCAGGATCTCTAGTGCCCCCCAACCCCAGTGGAATCAGCCCAGGGCAAGGAAGGGAGGAAGACCTCAGCAAGTCGATGCTTAGATCAGCAGGGCTGAGCCAGGAACCCCCACGTTTGGGGGATGCTGCAGTCCTGCAGAGGTCTCCTAGTGGCCAGGCTTCCTCTCTCCAGGTGGGGTCTAGCTCCCTGCCATGCATCATTCTTCATGTGCCTCTTCTTTTATTATTGAGATGTAATTCACCTACCATAAAATTCACCGTCTTAAAGTGTATGATGCGATGGGGTTAGTATACTCATAAAGTTGTGCAGCCATCACCACTCCCTAATACAGAACAATTTTGTCATCCCAAAAAGAAGCCCTGTGCCCCTGTGCCATTCCCCATGATCCAAGCCACCCCCCACCCCTGGTGATCACTGTCTACTTCTGTGTCTGGATTCACCTATTCACCACAGTTAGTGTAAGTGGAAGCACACACGGGGTGGCCTTTGTGGCTGGCGCCCTGCACTGAGCATCCCACATGCCTCTTTCCATGTCACCCCCCTGCTTCAGCAACACCAGCAGCCCTCAGTTGCTGGCTGAGTGAAGGCCAGACCCTTGTCTGGAACAGAGCCATCTATAAACTGGTGCTCGCTTCCCTTTCCCGTCACCTCCGCAGCACACCGTCAGCACCCACAGCCAGGCTTTTAAAGATCCTCTTCCCTCATCCCGTTCCCTCTTTTCTCTCTGAGGGACTCCTGCTCATCCTGCAAGACCCAGATAAACAACCTCACCTCTTTCGTGATCCTCTACCATCCTCAGAATCACTCCTCATATGAGCTCCAGTGGATTTTGGTTCATAGTTTAAAAAACAAACAAACAAAACACAGCGCTTATCACTCGGTAATTATTTGTTTTCATGTCTGGTCTCCTGCTTGGCAGAAAGCAAAGGAGAACTAAAGAGCCTCTTGATGAAAGTGAAAGAGGAGAGTGAAAAAGTTGGCTTAAAGCTCAACATTCAGAAAACTAAGATCATGGCATCTGGTCCAATCACTTCATGGCAAATAGATGGGGAAACAATGGAAACAGTGAGAGACTATATTTTTGGGCTCCAAAATCACTGCAGATGGTGACTGCAGCTATGAAACTAAAAGATGCTTGCTCCTTGGAAGAAAAGCTATGACCAACCTAGACAGCATATTGAAAAGCAGGGACATTACTTTGCCAACAAATGTCTGTCTAGTCAAAGCTATGGTTTTTCCAGTAGTCATGTATGGATGTGAGAGCTGGACTATAAAAAAAGCTGAGTGCTGAAGAATTGATGCTTTTGAACTGTGGTGTTGGAGAAGACTCTTGAGAGTCCCTTGGACTGCAAGGAGATCCAACCAGTCCATCCTAAAGGAAATCAGTCCTGAATATTCATTGGAAGGGCTGATGCTGATGCTCCAATACTTTGGCCTCCTGATGTGAAGAACTGACTCATTGGAAGAGACCCTGATGCTGGGAAAGGTTGAAGGCAGGAGGAGAAAGGGATGACAGAGGATGAGATGGTTGGATGGCATCACCGACTCAATGGACATGAGTTTGAGTAAACTCCGGAAGTTGGTGATGGACAGGGAAGCCAGGCGTGCTGCAGTCCATGGGGTCCCAAAGAGTCAGACACGACTGAGTGACTGAACTGAACCGAACTGGTCCCCTGCTAGACTGAACTTGCACAGAAAAAGAAAATGTCTTATTCTCCTCTCTTATTCCTCTACCTTCCCGTGTCTTGCCGCTATCACCATGGCCTCTACCCAATGAACTAGCACAGTGCTTGGCACACATGATGTGCTCAGTAACGCTTCACAGGCACATAAGGGCCAGTGCCTAAAATATCCTGGACGAGAGAGCCCGGTGAAGGAAGAGGGAGGGCAGCATGAGGATTAGACTGGTGGGGTGAGCAGGAACCCCACTGCCCAGGGATATTTATGACAAGGTAAGGATGGTAGCCTTCACACCTGTGTCTAATGAAAACCTCCCCATCCTTCAAGGGTCCCTTCAGGATGGAGGAACTCTCCCTAAACCACCTCAGCCTGCAGGGGTATCAGTGGTCCTATGGTCCTTGCCAGACGGAAGCTACTAGATAGAAACTGTCCTATCAACGTTAGTCTTCCACAGTACCTAGCCCACTGTAGACAGCAAGGGGACATTTTTCCCCTCATAGTCAAATCCTGGATTTAATAGAGTACAGTTCAGTTCAGTTCAGTCACTCAGTTGTGTCCAACTCTTTGCGACCCCATGGATTGCACCATGCCAAGCTTCCTTGTCCTTCACCAACACCTGGAGCTTGCTCAAACTCATGTCCATCGAGTCGGTGATGCCATCCAACCATCTCATCCTCTGTTGTCCCCTTCTCCTCCCGCCTTCAATCTTTCCCAGCACCGGGTCTTTTCCAAGGAGTCAGTTCTTCACATTAGGTGGCCAAAGTATTAGAGCTTCAGCATCAGTCCTTCCAGTGAATATTCAGGACTGATTTCCTTTAGGATGGACTGGTTGGATCTCCTTGCAGTCCAAGGGACTCAAGGGTTTTCTCCAACACTACAGTTCAAAAGCATCAATTCTTCAGTGATCAGCTTTCTTTATGATCCAACTCTCACATCCATACATGACTACTGAAAAAATCATAGCTTTGACCATGCGGACCTTTGTCAGTTAAGGAGTGTCTCTGCTTTTTAATATGCTGTCCAGGTTTGTCATAGTAGATGGAAACTACTAGAAGGCAAATGATGATTCTAAAACCTCTCACTCTTCACCAGTGTCATGGGAAAGAATTGAAGGGCCTCTCTCTCTCTTTTTTTTTTTTTTTGCCAAACCATGGGGCATGGGGAGTCTGTAGTTCCCCAGCCAGGGACTGAACCTCTGCCCGCTGCAGTGGAAGCACAGAGTCCTAACCACTGGACCACCAGGGAAGTCCCTTGAGGGTCCTCTCTGACCTCTTCTCCTATAGATATTGGTCAAGTGAGTACAAAAGCAGGATGATAATTGTATGGAACTTTGAGAGTTTAATTGAGGATTAAATGAGAGGGGGCAAACAAATGCTCTGAAAGGTCTGGGGTGGGGGAGCACATTTATTTATTCTCAAGGGTGATATCAGCACAGATTAACTGAGAGAAGGAAGTGGAGGCCCAGGGTCTCCTGTTTGAAGAAATCACTAAGGCCCCTTCTCTTTGCTTGTCTTTTATGTCCTTTCCAAGAGATTAGAAACCTTGATGGGGCAGTTCCATGCTGTTTATTATTATTTGAAATAGGCTGGAAAGCAATCAGAATTGGATTTTCTTGAAGGGAGGGTGGTGAGAGAGACAAATTAAGCCTCCACTCCTACTCCGTGGGTTGGGTTTGTAGGAAAAAGAGAATGGGCTGGACTGGGGGGTCCCTCCCTCTTCTTGGACACCAGCAGCTGAGGGAAGAGAGGGGGAACAATGAGGGGCTGGCGGCCAGGGTGGTCTGGGACCTAGAGAGGCTCACAGCCTTCTCCACGGGGAGTCACCAGAGCCGCTGGCCCTCCCCACGGTGGGATCCAGTTCCCAAGGAGGGTGCCAGGCAGACCTTCTGCCCCTGCAAAAACAAAGCTGCCTAATTGCCTTTTAATCTGGGGATGTCGGTCTGCTGGTGTCAGTGCTGAATTGTAAGGGGAGATAGTATCTTTCCCTTTGAGTGAGAAGTTATTTGATCTCTACGTCAGAGGAAGGCCTGTGCCCGGGGATGAGGTGGGACGGAAGGGAAGGTGGAAGGAGACAGAGGAGCGAGGGCCTGGCTCCCAGCCGACCTGAGGCTTTATTTCTCCCCATAACAATCATAAATAAAGGGAAACAAGCATCGCCCTTGTCTTGGCTCAAGGCCATTGTTTGGTGCAGGCTTCCTCCTCACCCCTGCCCCTCCCAGTCTCCCTTTCAGGCCCAGGAAGGGGAAGACAGCTTGTCTACAAGGAGAGGGAGTGGGCTGCCAGCTGTCTCACCTGGAGAGGTGGGAGGGGAGCTCCCAACACCTGAGTGCACCCCTCCCCACCCCACACTGCCTGTGGCCTCAGCTCTCCCTCCCCATCTTTGCAGAGGCCACTAGGATGCCTCAGGTGATTGCAGGAGCCTCCTAACCAGTGCCTCGGCCTACACGCCCTACTGTGTCAGCAACCTTGCCCTAACTCATGTGTCCCCCCAGCCCCTCCCGCTCACACTTCCTGTCTCGCTTGGAGGGGAGGCCTGGGCCCTCCATCATCTGGCCCCTGCACCTCTCCTCTCCAGACACACCCGCCAAGCTTACCAGACCCACGCCCACCTCAGGGCCTTTGCAACTCTCCTCCCGCCTGAAATGCTCTTCTCCCAGCCGGCCACACAGTCAGTCGGCGGGCTTGCCTCCTTGGTTCTTTCCTCAGCTGCCCCCTGTCTCAGTGAGGCCTTCGCTGGCCACCGTTGATCTCAAGTTAAGCAGCCGTCACATACACCCACACAGATACACCCACACTGTCGCCTTGAAAGTCCTTTCGCCACAACCTGCCCCAGGAGCTGTCCCTGACCTGTGCATCCCTGCCTCTCTGACAGTGCCCCGCTTCCTGCAGGGTTTTATAGCATCTACAGAGTGCGCTCACCTCATTCTCCCAGCATCCTCTGCAGGTCAAGGTAGGCATCCCTGATATATCCTTGAGGAGGGTTCTGAGAGGCCCAGGACTTGCTGGAGAACCCCACTTGTGAGTGGCAGGCTCTCAGCCAGAGCCATGAACATTCTTCATAGAAGCTTCTGCTGGGCTGAGTGGAAGAAGGTCTGAGCCCTCCCCCAGCCTCAGGCCTGACAAGTGACCTGGGAGGCAGGCTGTCTGTCCTGGGAGCAGCTCAACGCCTGCTGCCCCAGGGCCCAGCTCATCTGGGTTCCCTCCTGCCTCCTCCCCTCACTCTCTGGCATGCGCACAGGCCCAAGTGATCTTTCAGCCATTTTTCTGCACCTATCTGCCTGGCTGGAGAGACCTTCCTGGGAGGGGGCAGGGTGGCCTGTCTCCACCCCAGGGAGGAGAGTCAGGCACCTCTGAGCCCTCAGGGCTTAGTACTCAAAGTTATAGACAGAGAAGTGGACGCTGGGAGGGCCCCAGGGGACCTCTTCCCGTGCTCAGGTCAGCTCTCTGCCTCCGGAAGCCCTGCTCTCACAGCTCTGGGCTCTCTGCATCTCAAGAAACACTGGGGGAGCCTTGGGAAAGACCCAGGAGGAGAAAGGAGGGAGATAGCCAGCCCTGCACCAGCAGGGACACAGGGACACCTGCTGTATGGCCTTGGGTAAGGCACTCCTCCCACCGCAGATCAACGTCCCTGGTGCTAAGGTCGGTCCCTGATGGGAGCTTGAGGGACTCGTGGGAGCAGGTTCCTGATGGATCTGAGCCCAGAGGGTTGAAAAGAATGGTGACTGGTCCTGGAGAAGAGGCACGATGGAGTAGAGTGGACGGTCTGGAAGGACCGAGCGTGCATTAGATTAACCTGGCAGCCGGCTACCTTGCATCGTATGTAATTGATCCTTTGGGAATCTTACTTGGAGTGTTAAAGGCTGGAGTTACTTTGGCAATAATGCAGGGTGACAGGAATCAAATATGGAAGTCTCACCGGAAGTGGCTTTGCTGACATGGGCTGTGAGCTTTCAGGGAAAGACCACCAGCCTCTCGTGTAAGAGTCCTGCTCAGCCACTTGCTGGCTGAGTCACCCAGGGCACTCTCTGACCTCAGTTTCCCCATCTGTACAAGAGGGTTGAGCTTCCCTAATGGCTCAGTGGTGAAGAACCCATCTGCTAATGCAGGAAGTGCAGGTTCAATCCCTGGGTCCAGAAGATCCCCAGAGAGGGAAATGGTGACCCACTCCAGTATTCTTGCCTGGAGAATTTCATGGACAGAGCAGCCTGGTAGGCTACAGTCCATGGGGTCACAAAGAGTCTGATACGACTTAACGACTAACCCACCACCACCACCACAGTGAGAAGGTTAGACTAGGAGTCTCTGTGCAGTCCCTGCTGGCCCATACTCGGTGGCCAGTGATCCAGTGTGTGGGACGAGTGACCAAAGTTCACCACTTGGGGAAGTCCATGGCACTCAGAGACCGAGAAGGGCATGGGAGGATGTGGCACTGGGGCTTCCCAGAGGCTGGCCAGTCCCTGAGCCCTGGAGATGTCCAATTGCCTTTTCTATCAGACGTCTCTCTGTCCCTTTGGCAGCGGGCATGAAGGCCCTTCCTGACTACCGTTGGGTCTCAGAATGGAGCCAGGCAGGATCAGGCCCCCTCTGTCTCTGCCAGAATTTCTCAAACCTGCCGGGTCCCAGACTCTTTCCACTGGGGTGGGGGAAGCTCAGTGCCTTGGCTCCTTCAGGTCGTGTCGGGCATCGGTCAACTCTCAATGACCAATCACTAAGGCCCACATGCAGGTCTTGGCAGGTCCAGCGTTGAGCAGTTGGGTGCCATCTGTGTTCTCATGGAGCTTATGGTCTAGTGGGAAACAGACAGTGAACAGGTCACTGTGGATGTGGAAGTGGCCAAATGGGATGGCCTGGCTGGAACACACAGAAAGGGGGCTTACCCCAATCTGAGGGGACCTGAAGGATGAACACCAGAGAAAGAGGAAAAAGAGGAGGGAAGAGTGCATGTGGGGGCCCTGCATCTGGAGCAGGCGTGATGCCCTTGGGGGCCCGTTGGCGTGATGGGCAGCAGCACTTGGAGCTAGCGTTTACTGCGCCAGGCTCTGCTCTCAGCACTCTGCTTATAGAAATCCATTTCATCTTCCCAACAGCCTATGAGGAAGTCAGCAGCATTTGCTCCTTCTATGATCGGTTGATCATACATGAATGTCTTCTAATTTGTTAAACACCCATACAGAGGATGACCTCCTTGAGGACGCATTACCATGTTTTTTGTCCTAGTAGCCAAATCCCCATGTCAGTTGCTGAGTTCCCCCTCCCCAGCCTTTAACTGCAAGTGTTGTGTCTTTGGGGCTTCCCAGGTGGCTCAGTGGTAAAGAACCCACCTACCAATGCAGGAGACGTGAGTTCAATCCCTGGGTGGGGAAGATCCCCTGGAGGAGGAAATCGCAATCCACTCCAGTATTCTTGTCTGGAAAATCCCATGGAGCAAGGAGCCTTGAGGGCTACCAACCATCAGGTCGCAGAGAGTGGGACACGACTTAGCGACTGAGCAGCAGCAGCTCCATCTTTATAGATGTATACAAGTACAATACAGAAAGCATGTAATCACACAGCTAGCCAGAGGCAGAGCTGAGATTTGAACCCTGGAGCCTGAAGCCAGAGCCTCTCTGCTATTCAACTCGAGAGAACCTGGGGTCCCCAGCAGATGCCCCTGATGAGGTAGGATGAGGATGGGGGCCAGTGGCAGGCCCAGCCCAGCCAGAATCAAAAGGGAAGACACGTTCTCTCGCAGCACAGAGCTGGCTCGGCAGTCTACAGACAGCCTCTTTCACCAACCCAGGGCTGGCCTGGATGAGGTCTGGTAGGGGCTGACCCTCTCCCGTGCTCTGTATCAGAAGGCGTGGGGAAATGCCCTTGCTGTTTAGTGAAAGGGATCAAGAGGAAACAGCAGGAAGAATTTCCCAGCTGTCACGAGCATACGCTATGAAAACAGGCAGCCGAGGGACGTAGAGGCCCCTGGTGGAGAAGGTCAACGTCTTGGTCACTCAGAGCTGCGCAAGAGGGGAGTGGAGGCAGGGGAGGTATGGGATGACCCCTCCCACTGGGTCTCGGCTCAGCTCGAAGGTGAGATCATGTCAGACAGGTCGCAGGCGCCGTCCCACAGAAAGAGGCTATCCGCCATCCCCAAGCTGCTGCCACCCTCTTTCTGGGGACCCTGTCTGCCCCAGTCCTGCCATCGGGCTTCATTAAATTGCATTTTCCCAGAGCAGGGCAGGCCAGTGACAGAATGAGTCAACGCTAGCTTGCTACTACTGTCGCCCCTGGAGCCGGCGGGCACGGAGGGGGAGATAATTGGGAGTGGTTTGACAGCTTAATGTCTGGGGTTGGCTTCCTGGAGCATTGAAGGGGCGGGGTGGGGTGGGCGCAGGCAGCCTGCCCTGAGGAGGCGGCAGGGTGATGGGGCTGCGTCCATTCAGACTGACCCCGCCAGCCAGCACCTTTCCCCTCCATTTCCCTAGCAGCAGCTTGTTGGGCAGGAAAATAAAGCACAGGGAAGGAAATTAGATCTGGAGAATAAATGAGGCTTTCTTTATTAATTTGTCAGAACTAATTAACGTCTCCCCCAGAGTCATCTCCTCTCCAGCTGCCCCCCTGAGCAGGAGGGAGGGAGGAGTCTGGGAGAGGCCAGATCTGAGCTTCAGGGTCCTATTCTACGGGCTGCAGGCTGAAAGGCACCCCACCAAGTTCTCTGGTCCACTTACCTGGGGTGCTGAGTCCCAGTGTGGGTGATACAGCTTGGAGGGTGGAGCCCCAGAAAAACCCCAGCACCAGGTCTCAGCTACTTCACTTCTCTGAGCTTCTGCCAGTTCATCTGAGAAACTGAGTCAGTGCCTCAGGGCTGTTGGGAGGGTATGAAGCAGCCAGTACCTTCCTGGTGCAAAGTCAGCTTTCCATGTTACTCTGGGAGACAGAACTTAAGTACAGTACTGGAAGGATCTCCGAGTTCCTTCATTTTCACAAAGTCATTTTTAGTTCGACCCTTACAGTAACTTCAAGAGGTGTTAAGAAACAGTTAATTGGTGTTCCCATGTCACAGATGTCCAAAAGGGAGCACAGAGTGGTTAAGAACTTTATGGAAACCACACAGTGAATTGCTATAAAGACAGGATTAGAACTCAGCTGGGCACCTGCTCTGCTCCCTGACCTGTCTCATCCCCCCATCCCTACCCCTGGGCTCTGCAGAGACCTGACTCACCGCCAGAGTCTCACTTACTAATCGCTGCCTCACTTCCTGGGTTTGAGCTCAAGGTCTTCAACCCAGGAGCACCCTACTCCTGCCAGGGAGCTCCTTCAGGCTGGCTCTCGACTTGGGTGAGAGCTGGCATTTGTCTGGCAGAGTGTGGTGCCTTCCTTTGCCTCCCACCCCTACCCCAGAACCAGGCCCAGCCTCGCCATTTCAGAGAATAACCCAGCTCTGAGAAATGCCTCTCCACAACCAGGCAGAGGAGAAGCCCTTGAGTACCAGCCACACCTGGGTTGCAAAACCCAGTCTGTTCTCTCACCTGCCATGCTGTGGTCGCGTCCTAGACATTCTGTTTCTGTCAGTCGGCAGCTCCCTGGGGCCTGAGAACATGTGGAGTAAACGCCTCCCACCCCGCAGCATCTCCCCTGCGGCCCCAGAGCTTGGTGCCTTCTGCACACGGAACGGGGTCGGGGATGGCTACGGAGCAGAGACTCCCTGACTGGCCGGGCCAGGGTCAGGGCCAGGGTGGGGGCGTGTGTGTGGGGGGGGGTGGGTACCTGAAGGAAGCATGGAATGTCCAGCTTCTGTGTTTGAAGTGAGGAAACTGAGGCCTTGAAACGAAAGTCACAAGTTTCACGGGCTCATGGCAACACTGGGGTCCACACCTGGGTTTCTCCTGACCCCCAGCCCAGGCCCTTTTCAGGAGCTAGTTGTTAGCGCTTGGTGAATGGCATCGCAAAAGGATGAATGTATTACATTAGGGACCCTCAGAGCCAAGAACAGGCTGAGAGCTGGTGGCAGAGGACAGGACAGCATGCCTGAGGTAGGTGGGTGAGGGGACATCTGCCCTGTGGGCCAGACCACAAGGCCCAGGTCCAAGGGCCAGGTCACTGCCACTACACCCTCTGGGCCTCCTGGCAGAGCCCTCAGGAGCAACCTCACCCCTGCAGGGCACACGGCCATGCTCCCTGCCCTCAGATCATGGCCCCATAGTAGCCAGATAGCTCTCTTGCAGCAGCATCGGTCTCTGTAGCTTGTCCATTTGATGCCCTCAGCTGACCCATAAGTGCTGGTGTCATGGTGGTTGAAATTCCCACTGTACAGATGGGAACAGAGACCCAGAGAGGTGCTGGGTTTCCCCGTCTTCATGAGCCTGAAAAGCAGTCTTCATTTTGCCTTGAGAGGAGAGGGTTTCATCCACGCCCCCCTGCCCACCCACTTTGGTCGTCCAAACATCTCTGAGCCTCAGTTTCCCCACCTATCTCCCAACACCTGCTCTGGAAGGCAGTGCCCAGGCCCCGTGAGTCCACCAGTGTCTTTCCAAAGGCCTTATGCCAGGCCCCTGCTGCTGTCCCTCACACATGTGTGAGTGGCGAGGGAGCCCAGAGAGATGTCAGAAAGGGCCCTCCCAGCCATCCTGTGACTCCAGCCCTGAGGCCTGAGGTGCCAGAGTGCAGGGGTGTGGCGGGCAGCTGGACGGGGGCCTCTGCTCTCCAGGACTCGGGCTGGGCCCTGACAGGGCTGGGTGCGGCCTGCCTGGGGTGGTGGGAGAAGGACGCGGGGAGAGGGCGGGACTGGTGGAGTTGGCGTTGGCCGGCCGGACCTGGGAAGGAGTCCCAGAGTTCCCGTGAGGACACAGAACTTCCTTAGACTCCGGCATGGAGTTTGGGAGAAGCCCTTCAGTCCAGGTTGAACCTCTGGCCCCTCTGGTCTTGCTTTCTTCTGCATCTTGAGAGCCCACAGTGTGAATACAGGTCTGTGCTGGCACACACACACACACACCCCCAGAGGCCCCTTACCCTCTCTGGGAGCATCCTCCAAGCTCTCCTGGGTCCCCAGCCCAGTCTCCCTAAGACTCCAAGGCCAGGCCATGCACCAGACTGAAGATGCCAGTTTGGTGGGGGGGAAATAATTGAGTCATCTGAGATCTGTCATAGAGCATTAGGACTGCCAGTTCTTCTGCAGAAGGGCATGGGGCAGCTTCTAGAATCCAGACAAATGAGGGTAACCTTGGTCTTTGGGGAGGGTCTAGAGTCTACTTTGGGGTGCTAGAAAGAGCCTGCTGAAACCCCAGGGGACGGTTTTAGCCTATCGGCTCTGTCCGTGACCCTAAACTATCTACAGACCAGTGGCTGCCTCCTGAGCAATGACTCTTTGTCATACTACCCGTGAACATACATTATTTTAATGAATCATTGTAGACCATTTTGTGATCAGATATTAAGTTCATTTTACAGATAAGGAAACTGAGGCTCATGAGGACTCACCGCCAGTGAGTGGAAGAGCTCAAGCCAGGTCTGTCTGCTCCCTGCGTCCCCTCCCTACCTCTCATGTTCTCTCCTTAAGAGGAGGACCGGCCTGATCTCCAGCTCTGGCCCCAGATCCAGCAGGTCCCAGCCACCAGGGGACAGAGTGTGCTTCCAGCGCAGTAAGAGGGATTAAGGACAGACTTCACGAAGAACTTCCCTGTCAACAAAGTGTCTGGTACACTTTAGCAGTTTCCCAGGGGAAATGGAGGACCTCCTCCGATGAAGACCTTGAAAGAAGAGGAAGAAATTTATTGAGTCACCTGGGCAGAGTTTTGGGAGGGTCAAGGTTTGTCAGTGGCAGAGGGTAGTTGACCTCTGACCTCCAGTTGGGCAGTTCAGAAGTTCAGGCTTCCACCTCTGGCTGCTGACTGCCCTCTGCTGCTGCCACCTGGCCCAGAGGGTCAGGCATGGATGTCACCTTTTGCAGGACATGCTTTCTTGCCAAGTCCACTTGGAGCCCTTGCCAACTGGCGCCTGAGGTAGCAGGCGGGAAGGGGCAGGGCAGGGCCTGGGTAGGTGTGGCACTCAGCTATCTGTCCAGGCACCATTTAGTTCCATGGGGAGAGCTCAGCCACTCCAAAACACCAGTCTCTGCTCCTTTTCCCTCCCCTGCTCCTAGAACTGGGCTGGCAGGAGACGCGGACTGGGCACGTTACCAAGGGCTTCAGCCTCTGATGCCTGCCCTGTCCTTTGGGAAAGTCCATTGTATTCATTTCAGCAAATCTGCAGAAAACCTCCGAATGTCAGCCAGTGAGTTGAGCACTGCCCTCCTAGAGAGCTGGAATCTAGTCTTGGGAGAGGTTCTAATTGAACAGACAGAAAAACAGAGGGCAGTCACGTTCTGACAGTGCACAGAAACCAGCAGACAGCAGCTCAGTTCTGGACCCACCACTTTTTAGCAATGCAACTTGGCAAATTTCTCAACCACTGGACTTCAGTTTCCTCCTCTGTAAAATGGGTATGTCAATACTTGCTCCAAAGGACGAAAGTGAGAATGATATGAGATCCTAGGTGGAAAATACTTCCCAGTACATAGGAGGGGTTCAGTCAGTATTGGAGGAAATAAAATAACTTGCTGCAAGAATTCTGGGAATTAGGAAGCAAATACCAGTACTTATTTTCAGGGGTGAGGAAGTCTACAAAGGAGGGGGGCTGAGCCTCGTGAAAACTTAGGGGCACACGCAATCTGTCTAATCACTTGGAAAATCAAAAGTTGCTGGGAAATGCCAACCATTCTGACGGGACGAGGGCCGAAGCGAAGATGAAGAGACACAGCAAAGCAGATTGTGTAAAATAAAATGCATATTTTTAATTGCTTAAGTTCACATCTCATAAAAGAAAAAAAAAAAAGCACAAGCCCTGGCCATCCCCCGCTTTCTCTGCCATGAGTCAAGAACCAGTTCCCACCAGTCTGTCTTGGGTTCAAAGCGTCTCCCCACCCTAATCCTCACCCCGACCTCCCCACCCCCTACAACTACTGTGGGTGAGGAGGCCCTTCCCCTGAGCAGCGTGGGCACTGCCCCTCCCCAGGCCACCCCCTGCCCGCTGCGGAGGGCAGCACCCAGCTGTCAGGCCTGATGGGAGAAGGGGCAAGGGTGGGGGGCGGTGGAGATGCAAGATAGGAGATAAAGGCAGCTTCCCCCACCTCTGCCTGCTAGCCTCCTGTTGATTGTAGCTCACTGTCAAGGTGAAGTGGCACAGCTATCTCACTACTGTCAGGCCTCGCCAGATTCTTCCCCAGACAATGGCAGCTAGATGTTGCTTCCCACCTGGCCCTCCAGCCAGCAGTCCTGCTCCCCGGGCCTGTCCGAGCCTGTAACCGGGGAAGCAGGCACCTTGGGCCAAAGCCCGCTGAGCTGGCTCTGTCTCCTTCCCACCCTGGAAAACCCACCCTTCTCCTGGTTCCTGCCAGTTCCTAGTCCCCATGTCTTCTGAGATGGGACAGGCCTCCCAGCCCCCTGCCTGTCCCTCTCTGTTTTCCCCTTGGTTCTCCCCTCCTCCCCTGTCCCCTCCCCCTTCCCCTAGCCCTGACTCACTGCCTCACTTCCCACTCAAGCTGTTCTCTGGGACGTGTTGGGACAGGGCACCTGGGTTCTGGTCCTACAGGCTCCGACTCTGCCTGCTCTCAGTGGGGGTGGGGCCTGTGGGGAGGATCTGCTTTGACCTGCTTCTTCAGGCTTCCTCCCTCCTCCATCCCCACCCGGAGGGGGCAGGCTGGGGGTGAACTCCAGAACACCTCCTGACTGCAGCCTTAATGGGCCCAGCCTAGAGCCACCGAGGGGAATAGGGGAATGCCCACCTTCACCTTGATCTGGGCCAGCCTGGGTCTCTGAAAACAGGTCATGGGACTCCAGCCTGCCCACCAATGACTCTTATCCAGACGCCTTCACTCAGCGAGGTGCTATGTCTACACCATTTCTCTTCCTCATCCCTTTGAGACCAAGATAATAAAAGGAGCATCAAGAGACTTGGATTCACTCTCTGCTCTCAGTTAATTTATTGTATGCATACATGCATGTGCATGCTAAGTTGCTTCAGTCATGTCTGACTCTTTGCGACCCCATGGACTGTAGCACACCAGGCTCCTCTATCCATGGGATTCTCCAGGCAAGAATACTGGAGTGGGTTGCCGGGCCCTCCTCCAGGGGATTTTTCCGACCCAGAGATCAAACTCAAGTCTCTTACATCTCCTGCATTGGTAGGCAGGTTCTTTACCACTAGCACCACCTGGGAAGCCCAATTTATTGTATAGCCTCAAGTAATCACCTCACCCTTCTAGGTCTCAATTTCAACATCTACCAAATGGGCAGCACCTTCCTCTGGATCATTCCAGAATCTAGGATCATCATGGTAAATCGGTCTGAAAGCAAAGTGATAGGATTAGCCCTGGCAGGCTGAACTGGATTGCAAAGGAAGGGTAGGGGGCAGGGGGACCGGTTATACAGTTTGGTGTTGTTTACAGGGGCTCTGAAGAGCTCTAGTACCACAGTCCTTTATGTCTCCACACAGAAAGAATTCCGCGAAAGGCAAAGTGATAGATAAGGAATGATTCATTAGAACAGGATGCTTGTAAGCCTTATAAGCGGGCAAGCAAGAGGATGCCGCACCCGAAAACTTAGTGGACTACGCTTTATAATCAAAGGAAAAGTGGGGAGGGAGAGAAGAACTTCTTTGTCATTCTTGGGTAGATGTCATGCTTCTAGCATCGGCTCCTCCAGGTTGGGCAGGGGAGTTTTCTTGCTCTTACCTGGTCAAGCTGGGTCCACAAATTGTTGTTATTTATGTGTGCAGAGAGGATGAGATGGTTCCATAGCATCATTAACTCAAAGGACATGAATTTGAGCAAACTCCGGGAGAGAATGGAGGACAGGGAAGCCTGGTGTGCTGCAGACCATGGGGTCGCAAAGAGTCGGACATGACTTAGCAGCTGAACAACAGCAACAGTTTATGCAGAGAGCACGTCTTACGGATCATTAATTTACTGAGTTCACTGGCAGGATGTGGGTCTCGTGTCACCATTGTTTTATTGTTTGGGGGGCAAGTCTTGCACTTCTGTTGCGTGGTTTTTTGCTAAGCAAGCCTGCTTGGTTTTGCGGTTAAGCATACCTGCTTTCTTGAGTAATCATTAACTTATAGGGGTCTCCCACACTTTTTCTATTTACAGTCCCCTAGTGGGATTAACTGTTTAATCACCTACTTTGTCCTTTTACTCGGGCTAAGTCGCTTCAGTTGTGTCTGAAGTTACTCCCACCCTCCCACTGGGGCCTGGATTTCGGTGCATCTCTCCCATACGGGGCCTCTTAGCCTTTCTCTTATAGAGAATTCTTCCTTTTATACATAATCATGGCATTCTCCAGGGGTTCTGCTCCCCCTTTGATCGTGAGCTCCCTAAGAATTCTTGATTAAAAGATCTTGGTGACCGGAGCAGTCAGCAGAGCACCCCGTCCCAGAGTCTGTTCTCTGAGATTTGATGCTAGCCGGGCTCACAGCTCATGAAGCAAATGCAGATGGGGGTCCTGCCTAATGCGGGTGGAGGGGCTTCAGAGTGACTCAGAGATAACCAGTACTGCCTCCCCCTCCGCAGGGAGAGCAGGGGCTGTGGGCCCTGGAGCACAGGGGACGTGACTGTTGCGGAGGGTGGGGACATGGGAGAGCTGGAGAAGGAGCTGGGAATACAGGCAGGGACAGATTGTGAAGGCTGATAAGCAGCTCAGATTTGCTTTAGATTTCCCCCGAGGCAGTGGAGAACAGTGGGGGACCAGCGTGCGGAGATCTGCTTTGTGTTCAAAAACGCTTGTGGATTAGACAGACCACTTCACCAGCCTGAGCCTCAGTTTCCCAGTGTGAATGGGAAGACTTCTCTGGGAGGAATTTTATGAGGATGAAATGAGATTCACCACCTAACAATACCTCTTAGGTAGTGAGCACTCACTAAAGGTGGGCTGTTTTTAGTGTAATCTGTGCCAGGACTCCAGATTAGAAATGGCAGAGGCCTAAATTCTCAACTGAGCTGCAATAAACATCAGAAGGGCTCCCCAAGTGGTGCTGGTGGCAAAGAACCTGCCTGCCAATGCAGGAGACATAAGAGACAGGTTTGATCCCTGAGTCAGAAAGATCCCCTGGAGGACGGCATGGCAACCCACTCCAGTATTCTTGGCCTGGAAAATCCCATAGACAGAGGAGACTGATGGGCTATGGTCCATGGGGTCGCAAAGAGTCAGACACAACTGAAGCGACTTAGCCCGAGGATCAGAAGGTCAAGGGCTCTACTCCAGAAATTCAGAGGAAGGAGAGTCAAGTGGATATAATGAGGTGACTGATGTGTTGGGGCCTGTGAGGGGAGGAGCAGCTGGAGAGAAGAGTTCAGCTGGCAGGTGGATGCTGGGGGCCCTCTACATGGAAGCATCACCAAGGCCACAGAGGCATGTGGACCCACATAGAGTGGACCGAACATCCACTGCCAGGCAGCTGGCCTCTCCCTTCCCTTCATCTCATGTTCCTTCCTTCAGCCTTCTCCCTCCCCAGAATAGTACAAAACATCTAGGTCACCATGAGATTCCAGGGGCAAGTGTCTTATCCACCTCACCATCCTCCCATTACATCCGGATGAGGCTGGTGAGTATGAGCCAAGTAGGAAAGACACAGGAGATGCCTTCAGAGATGGCTTAGGAGACACCCATCCAGCCCTTTCCATATGAACCAGAGGGGAGAGAGAACCCAGCTAGAGGAGGTGCAGAGGTGGTAGCCTTCTACTACCGCCGACCACTCTTTCTTTCTACACCTGCCTGCCTCCTGGCTTGATGAGCTATTTGCTTATCTAAGGACCCAGAGGCAGGGCCCTTGTAACCACAACAAGAGAAACACCCACAGTACATCACTATGGGCTGGTGTCTGGCTGATAACTGTCCCCAGGTGCCCTCACATCCATTGTCACGGTATTGAGCCCAGGCTGCTCAAGTCACACCTTCCCACTGCTCTTCTTCCAGGGCCCAGCTTTGCAGTTCCTCCTTCCCCCATTCCCACCAACTTCTTGGCCACTTCAGATGAGTTGCTCTTCTCTGCACCTCCCTTTCCTCACCTATACCCAGGGAGGTTAGGCCAGATGGTCCCCAGCAAAGGGACCCGCCACAGCTGAAGGATTCTCAGACTGGTCCTTCCTCCCTGTGTCTGTCTGAATTCTCTGTCCCTTTGACTTTCCTATCTATTTACACACAAAATTCACCCACAACATTTCAGTTTTCCAATAGCATCATTAATTACCCCAGTAATTAAATCCAATTAGCTGGTGTAGGGGCCTTTCTGAGTGAGGAGCCATTAGCCAGGGTGAAAATGCATGGGAATGAGAGAGAAAGAAAATCCACCCTTTCCCAGCATTAAAAATGAAAGCCTGAGATGGCACGGCAGAACAGAGGGCCCCAATTAAAGCTGGGGCCTCACTCATTAAGCTAATTTGACCTGCCATCCCACCCAGCAGCCTCTGATGGGAAGCCCACAGGAGCAGCTGGCTGAGAGATGTGTCCAAGCTTCTTGCTCATCTTGGGGACTGAGCTGGGCCCCCCAGCACCCCCTCCAGCCGCCTGCTCAGGAAGGGACATGAAGAGTCTGCCCATTTTTCATTAGCACCCGCTGCCCACTTCTTGGGCTTCAGGGCAGAGAATAACCCAGAGTGGATGGGGTTCAGCTGGGGGGTGGTGCAGGATGCATGGGAGGAGCAGAGATGAAAAATGGGAAGGAAAAGAAAAACTCCACATTTCTGGGACCTTGGGAAAAGCAGACGTTAGCAGTCACTCTCCCCTCTGGGCCTGAGGCTGGGGAGACCCCACCGCCACCCCAGGATGGCTGTGAAGATTGAGATTATATCTGTCAATGCCTGACACATCACAGGTGCTTAATTAATGGTGACCAGCATTAGCCCTTTGCAGGCCTGGTCCTCCCAGCCCCACAACCACAGAGGCAATGGGGGAAGAGGTGACCACTAGCCTTTCACAGGTAGGGAGTCACAGGGAGAGAAAGAGGACGATCCACAGCCAGAGATCAGGCTGGAAGTCAAGCGTCTTAGCTCCTGGACTGGGAGGAAAAGAGTGCAGGGGAAGAATGTGTTTGAGGTGCCTAGAATTATCCCTTTGGCCAGAGCTGCCCTGGGCCTAGCCGGCCCTGTGGTCCGGATAGCAGTGGGATTGGGGGTTCAGCCTCACCCAGAGCCTGGATGAGGGGAGGAGAGGGGATGGTGTCTTCCCTCCCAGCCCCATCACTGTGGCTGCCAACAGGCAAGGGTCCCATATGTCACGTGCGCCCTCACTCATGATTCTGGGCCTCAGTATATGTGTGCTGGCCGCTAGTCTCTTCATGCAGTGGGGAGAAGGAGGCCACGAGCAGCCGGTGTAGTGGTGAGCCAGACTGGAGCCAGACTGCCACACCAAACAGGCTTCACACACCATGTGACCTTGGGCAGCTTACTTGCCCTCTCTGTTTCCTCAGCTCTAAGAGATAACAATGGTATGGAGCTTCCAGAGTTGTTGTGAGGATTAAGTGAGTTAATATCTGTAAACATTCAGACCTGGGCCTGGCACAGACAGGTAATATACATGTGTTACCTGCTCTTGCCATTGGCAGGACCCTGGCGCGGAATGTCATGCTTTTGTCCTTTCGGTCCTCGGGAGGTGGGGTGCACACAGGACCCCAGGCTTCAGCTGTTAAGGGGAGGGGCTCAGTCTTGGGGAGGTAGCAGGTAGGGGGCAACACCCTTCCCAGACTTAGTGGAACATGGGGCCTGCCCCTCCCCCATGCGCACACATGCTCCCTCTGTGGGCCCCTGCTGGGCTTTCTACCCCACCTGACAGAGCGGTGGGCAGGGCGAGGAGGGCATGGGAATGGGAAGGAGAGGGAGGGAGGGGAAGGGAAGGGAGGCAGGTGGCCGCAGAGGCTGGGCTGCATCCTCACAGCCGGGCACTGTGCCCTGCCGCCTACGTGCTCGCTCTCTCCACAAGGCAGGACGAGAAGCAGGTCCCAGCACGCCAGCCCCTACCCAGCGACTCCTGAAACCCCAACAAGTCTGAGCTGGAAGTGGGACTGGGCGAGGTTCCTGATAGATCCATGCTGGGCAGAGGGATGGCAGGGAAGAGAGGTGGGGAGAATGGGAAAGAAGACCTCCACACACACTTGAAACTCTGGCATTGCCAATGGCAGGGGAGAGTGTGCAGGGCTGAGGGGGCAGCAATGACAGGGCTTGGGGCTTTCTCCTCCTGCCTCTCGAGTCCCCTCTCACCCCACCTGCCCGCTAGGGTGGAGAGAGGACAGGCTATGACAATGGCAGGGACCTGTCCTCTCAGCATTTTGCCAAGAAGAGGGAGATGATTTCACTGTGGCCAGGAAAAGGAGCTAAAGAGAAGGGCAAGGGAGGCAGATGGCAGCCCGCTGCTGGGAGCACTGCAGGGCAGACAGGAGGGACCCCAGGACCCTGGGACCACGGAGGTCATTTTACACAGAGGCCCTCACTCCATCCTTACTCCAGCCGAAGGGGTGCATGTGCTTAAGCCCATTTTACGGGTGAAAGAGGCTGGGCTTCGGGAAGGTTGTGGGATGTGATCGTAGGTCCCTCTGCTAGTGATCGCTGATACTGAAATTGCAGTGGGAAAAATTGGATAGCATGTAACACCCCTTTCAGCCTCCTGGATGCTGGGGAAAGGACCAACCCAGGGACTGGGTGTATCCACAAGGTCCTGGGCTATGGGGTGGCATGGGGAGAGAACAGAATGAGCCACCAGTCAGACACAGACCCACTCCATAGGGAGGCCTTCAAGCTCACTTGGCCTCCCCCTGAAACTCCGTTGTCAGGATCCTTAGAAGATCCCCCTTTCTTTGGCCGCCCCAAGGGGGAACTATTGAGTGGGAAGAAGACCATGAGCCATGACTGCCTGCCTTCCCAGACGCCACAGAGCTGAGGCTGAGTTCAGACCTGAGGTTAGAATCACATGTAGGATTCTGCTTCATTCTGTGGTTAAAACCAGGAAGAGGTTAGCACATGTATTAGGGTCATGACCCAGGTCTTGTGGTCTAGGTTGGCACCAGTGTGGAGACTTGGCTGGGGCTGGTATTGGGGTTCACATTGGTGGTTGAGGAGGATGCTATTCTGGGTTAACCCTGAGGTGGGTACGGTAAATTTGGGGTTTCACAGCTAAGGGGTGTTATCAGAGAGGCTGAGGATCCAGCACCGATGCCTTACGTTTGGAGAAGAAATGGTCACTTTCATTTGAGCCTTGGACTGGGGAGACGAGCCGTGCTGAGAGTGGTAGCTGAACCAGAGCGGGTTGAGTGTAGGGGTATGAAAAAGGGAGGGTGTCTGAATGTAATCGAAGGACTCTCCCTTCCCTTTGCCCGAAGCTCTGCTCACCTGTCCCATCCTGTGACGCAGGCCATCTCAGGTGTCATTCACCATACTACCCAGACCTAAGCCTGAAATTCCTGCAGCATCAAGAAGTCTCTCCTCTGTAGGGGCTGGGTTCTCCCATGAAACAAGGGAGCACAAGGACTGGGCTTCTCCTCCTCCTCTCTACCCCAGAAGGTCCTTAGACTCTTCCTGGCCCACCTCCAGCCACCCCCTCTTCCGCTCCCCCAATGGAGACCTTTTGGGGAGGCTCCTGGGACAACACTACCTGAAGGTCAGTCAGAGAGAAACTGTGACCTGGGCATTCGTTGGTTCTCTGCTTCCTGCCTTCCTGTCTTGTCTGCACACTAGGCCCTGCCCAGTAAGGAGGTTTAAAGCTGCCCAGAGTGGGTCAGATCAAGACTGCTCCCTGCCCACCTGGAGCCTGGGAGCAGATCTCATAGGCTGGCAGGAAAGTCTCTTGGGGGGATGAAGGCAGTTCTGAACCAGGAGGTGTGGAGAGAGAGGCTGACCTGCTGGAGTCTGGGGCCAGGTTGCAGCAACCAGACATGCAGGAGTGATGTATTCAGGGAGGGACCCTTCTGCTGCACCCAAGACCCTTTCCCTGAACCCGAGTCCAGGTTCAGAGGAGGCCCCATCGGAACACCCTATTCCCATCCCCTGCCTCCACGGTCTACAGAAAGTGTCCCAGGAGACCCGCCTCCCAAGACCTGGTTCAGTCCTTGCACCATGTGTACAGTGAGGGGGCCCAGCAGAGACCCGGCCCCTCCTGCCCTGCCTGGGAATGTTATGTCTGAGCTAAACCTCGGGCTGCATTGTGGCTACAGTATCATTCATTTGGTCTGGACCAGTACTTCCTGCCCAGAGATGAAATAGCAGGTTTGGAGGTGCCTGCAGCAGCCACCCTTCCCTTCTCAGGCCCCTTTCCCTTCTTAAGGCTCATCAGAAGCAGGTGGTGGGGAAGAGGTTGCCCTGGGCCCTAATTTCTGACCCTCACGCCTTGTCCAAGAGTCCAGGGTCACCACTGTGTCTTGGCTACAAAACATCTTCCTAGAGGCTGCTGCATTTCAGCGCCAGAGACGGTTGAGATCCAGGACTTCCTGCGGGGCAGAGTCGAGACCCCATCTTCCCCCGCCCCCACCCCAGCATCCTTCCTAGGACCCTTACCGCTGGGATGAGTCCAGCGCAGTCCTGCCCCCTTGTTGGGCATGTGGCCCTGGAGTAAGTGGACATGGCCTCCTGAATCACAGGGTCACCGCCTCCTCACTGTCCTGTGAGCAGCAGTGCCCCAGCGCCCACCCTGCAGCCTGGATGGGTGAACCCTCTCACTCCAGCCCTAGAGTCCCTCCTGGCAGGAAGAATTCTGACCCTAAAGCCTTTCCTAGGAGGAGCCCCCAGAGGCGGGGATTAGGGGGTGGGGTAGGACTCAGAGCTCCTCGCCCATGTGGAGGAGCCTGGGGTGTGGACAGAGATGCTGGGAGCCACAAATGCCAGTCCAGGGTGGGACGGGCACAAGGGCTGGTGCTGGAGGGTCTAAATGCCACAGGGAGGGGTGGTGAGTGGGTGTGTATGTATGTGTGTGTGTGTACGTAAGAGTATGTGTGTGTGTGTACATGTGTGTGTGTGCACATAAGCCTGTGTGTGTATGTAAGCGTGTGTGTGTGTACGTAAGTGTGTATGCATGCTCATCTCCTGAGGCCTCGAGGCTGAACAACCTGCATGGCAGCACTCAGGCCGCCTGCATTAAAAGGAAAGACAGAGGCGAGCCAGGCCTGGGGTGAGAAGAGCAAACAGCAAAACGTAATGACTTTAATATGAAAGAATTTGCCACTAATTAAGCACAAACACTCCACTAATGCAGAGAACACATGTTGTGGATTTCACTTAAGCAGGAACCAAATGAGGTGAAAATCCTTCCGAAATGATAGCAGTTTACCAGCCGAAGGAGGATGCTGCCGACCACGTTCCTGCTCTTAGAAACACAGCCCTCTTGTCTTCGTGGCCTCTCTGCAGCACGTGTACCTCCGTCTGCATCTCTTTCCCCCACTCTCCCTTCCCCATGCTTTCCCGTCCTCTTAGGACCGCGTGCCGCTCTGTCACCTGTGTTCTGACAGCAAACAGCAGTCAAATCCAAACTCCCCGGGCCTCTGGTTCTCTCCACCTATGCTCCCCAAACGTGTATCTCCTCTCCAGACTGGAGCCTGAAGTTCTCTGCCCCGGACAGATGCGGACACATCCCCTCCAGAGTGCCCCCAGCCCTGTCTCCCCGCCCCTCCTCACCCAGCTGGCTCTGCCCTGGACATCCATCCCACACTCCAGCACCCCTGCCTGAGCTCCATGCCCCTTCCCCTAGGCGAGTGGTCTTAACTGGAGGCAGGTTTGCCTCCCAGGGACTTGGCACTGTCTAGGGATGTTTTTGGAGAAGGAAATGGCAACCCACTCCACTATTCTTGCCTAGAGAATTCGTGTGGACAGAGGAGCCTGGTGAGCTGCTGTCCATGAGGTCTCACAGAGTCAGACATGACTGAAGAGAGTTAGCATGCATGCATGCATTGGAAAAGGAAATGGCGATCCACTCCAGTATTCTTGCCTGGAGAATCCCAGGGACAGAGGAGCCGGGTGGGCTGCCGTCTTTGGGGTCGCACAGAGTCAGACACGACTGAAGCAACTTAGCAGCAGCAGCAGGGATGTTTTTGGCTGTCACACCTGAGGGCAGCTGCTACTGCATGGAGCGGGTAGAGGCTAGTGATGCTGCTAAATGCCCTAACGGTGCACAGAACAGCCCACACAACCAGGGATCATCAGCCCCCAAGAGTCAGCAGTGCCGACGCTGAGGGCCCAGGCTCTGGGAGAGTGGTCTTACCACAACAGGGATTCGCTCAGGGGTGGGCTGGTAGAGCTGGGATGGGAACCGCGCCTACCCAACTCTTCCACAGCTCCTCTCCCCAAGACCACAATACCGACAATAATACAACCATTTGTGTAGTATAACTATGCCACGCACTGTGCTAAGAGCTGATGTGAACTATTTAATTTTCAAATCCACCCCAGGAGACAGTCCTATATGCTTCCCCCCCTTTTTTTTTAATTTTTATTTTATTTATTTATGGTTTATTTAGTTTTTGCTGTACTGGGTCTTCTTAGTTGCCCTGTGACGTGTGGGATCTTAGTTCCTCAACCAGGAATCAAACCCACAGTCCCTGCAGTGGAAGGCGGATTCTTAACCACTGGACCCCCAGGGAAGTCCTGAGTTTATGCATGAGAAAACTGAGGCACAGAGAGGTTGATGCAACTTGCTCGGTCACCCAGCAAATAAGGAGCAGATAGAAGCCTGGGTCTATCTGAGTCCAAAGTCAGTGCTCATGGACGAACGAACTACTTATCTACCCCACCCCCACATCCTCTTAACCCCTCCCCTATCAGTCTCCCCAACCCTACCCTTTTAGAATGAACCTTCCCTGAAGCTGGCACTATAAACCCCCCTGATTGCCTTCCCTCCCTGCACAGGCCCAGCCCCCAGCCATTGGGACAGGCAGTTGCCTGGAGCTGGATGGGGCTTCTGCAGAGCTAGGCAGAGCTGGGCCCTGGGGTGGTCCGACAGGCCCCTCCCAGTAAGAGGCAGACCAAGAGACCTCCACTTCCATACAGGTGGTGACCATTGGCACAGAACCCAAGGGCTGGCCCAACGCATCTGTCACCCCTGAGCTTCTAGAAGGTTCTCCTTGGGAGGCCTGGGGATTCTCCCTGTGTTTTCTCGCAGCCCCCAGCCTCTCCCACCCCCACACTAGCCTTCCAAGGAGGCTGCTGCCTACACTTCCCAAGATGTGTCATTAAAAATACACACTTGCTGAGGGGAATCCAGGCTGCCATGTGTCTGCGGGGAGACGTGTCTGCAGTAACTGGGGTGGGGAGGGCTGGTGTCAGCCGCAGAGAAGGGACCTGTCCAAATGCCGGCCTGAGAGCCAGGTGGTTCCAGGTCCTTGGAGCCTGAAAAATCCTGGCCAGGTGGGGAGAAATCCAGGCTGTGGAGGGAGTGGTATGGAGCTGGGGATCGTGCCGGCTTAGCAGGGCTGAGACCTGAGGAGCAGGGCCTCAGGGCCACAGCTCACTGGGGTGAGAAGAATATTTTTCACCTTATGGTCTGGAGTGAGGAAGGAAGTGGGGCTAGGTGCTAGGAACTGGGACAGAGGACAGAGGGAAGAATCTGGAAGTGGCAAGCAGGGAGCAAGCAGAGGACATGGGGTTGGGAGACCTATGAGAGGTCAGGCAGACCTGCACCCTTTAGGGTGTGGCTTCCTGGTTGCCTCGAGAAGGAGGAGATTCACACCTTCACCTGCTTCCCTTCCAGGCAGATGCAAGGCCTCACCTTGTGCCTGTCCTCGGCCCTACCTGGACACACCATACTGTTTCCTCCCATTCAGGCCCCGCCCCTCACCTAAAGCAGAATTTGCAGGAAGCCGCAGTCAGACCTGAGAAACAGCGAAGCCTGGCCGAGGACCCCAGCTGGCTCACAGTCTTCTCCAGCAACCCCTTGAGGCCCCTTATACTTTCTAGACCCCAGGCACAGGGCTGAAGTCCTGGTCTTTCCACTCAGTAGGGGAACTGCCGTGACCAGTGAAAGCTGAGATCCCAGGGCCCTCGGGGTGCAGGAACACCTCACTCGTGGGATCCAGGGGAGAAAGCTTCCCCAGAGGTCATGGCTAAGGGCTTTCAGGAAGGATGAAGAGGTGTGGGCAGGTAGTGGGGCATGTGTTTTGTTTGTTTTTTATTTATTTGACTGTATCAGGTCTTAGTTGCACATTACATTACCTTTAGTTGTGGCATAAAAGCTCTTGGACTTCCCTGATAGCTCAGTTGGTAAAGAATCCGCCTGCAATGCTGGAGACCCCGGCTCACTTCCAGGAAGATTCACTGGAGAAGGGATAGACTATTCACTCCAGTATTCTTGGGCTTCCCTTGAGGCTCAGCTGGTAAAGAATCCGCCCACAATGCAGGAGACCTGGGTTCGATCCCTGGGTTGGAAAGATCTCCTGGAGAAGGGAAAGGCTACCCACTCCATTATTCTGGCCTGGAGAATTCCATGGACTGTATAGTCCATGGGGTTAGAGAGTCAGACATGACTGAGTGACTTCCACTTTCACTTTTTAAAACTTAGTTGAGGCATGTGGGATCTAGTTCCCTGACCAGGGATCAAACCCTGGCCCCCTGCCTTGGGAGCAGGGAGTCTTAGCCACGGGACCACCAGGGAAGTCCCTAGGGCTTGTGTTTAACAGGGAAGAATGTGGCAGGGAACTGATGGTCTTGTCCCACGTGGTGGGAGAGAAAGAGCAAGAGGAGGCTGCTGGAGGCTGGAATGCCCAGGATGAGATCCAGAGCCCAGAAGGACTTTGGACTTGATCCTCAGGGCTGCAGGAAGCCTTGGAAGGAATTTAAATCATGATTTTATGTTTTAAAGAGTGGAAAATGGGTTAAAGCGGCAAGCCTGGAGGCAGGTATGTATCTTTATCATAGTAGTACAGTAGGCAGAGTGAGAGATGACTGTGGCCTGCCCCAGGGGCAAGGCCTGGGGAGAAGGGGTCAAGGCACCCTGGGATGAGATAGCAGGTGCTGGGTTCAAAGGAAAGGGGTTGGGGTTTACTTAACTGGGATTTCCCAGCCCAGGAATGTTGAGAAAATAAGGAAGTGAGACTCTGCTGGAGGTGGAGGGGCAGGGAAGGGCCTGAGCTGGGGGGAGGAGACTTAGGAGAAGTCTGGATTGGAGCCAGAGGGGATGGAGAACAAAGATGAATTCAAAGGCATTTAGGAGCTAGTATCAGCTGTGCTTGGTGATTACGTGTCCCTGGAAGAGCCCTGTGCACCCCAGTTCTGCTGTTGCGTAGCCTGGATGTTCCTGGCTTGCCACTTAATCCGGGAGGTCTTCCTGGAGGAGCTGGGCAGTATACAGAGGTAGAGCAGCTGCTGGGTAGAGAAGTTCCAGAGGCTGATCGAAGGCCAAGTGCAGAGCTGGGGCAGAGAGAGAGCTGGACAGGTGACATCCAAAGTCAAGTCCTCCAGGGTTGGGGGTCCAACTTTTATTTTACAGAAAAGGAAACTAAGGTCAGAAAAGCAAACTGCCCTACCTAAGGCCATACAGAAAAAAAGGGCCAAGTAATGGGGACCAGCGCCTCTCCCAATCTGCAGTAGGAACCCTCTCTTCCCACCACCTGGTCAGAGAAGAGGTGGCAGGTACACGATGAGCAGCAGAGAAAGGACCGAGAGGTGGACCCTGGAGGCTGGCGATGGAGGGAGGGGGCAGAACAGAGAGAGGCTCCTGCTTCTGGGATGCCGAGGGGAGTTAGGAGCCGCTCAGGACCAGCCTGCCCTGGGCTTTGGGGATGGGCAGCCAGCATGAATCAGGCCTGTAGGAGAGCCATCTAGGCGTCCCTGGCCACTTCCTCCTCAGTGAGAGAAGGCAAAGCCTCGCTCCTAGCTTCACCCCCGTCCCCCAACCCATCCTGCTGGGTTTCAGGGAGAGGTGGGACTTGCGGGAGCAGCCCCCACCACCACCACTCCCCTGGGGCTTCCACACTGCCAGAGAGCAGGGCCGGCCTGGCCTGCCTGGAAGATCCTGGGCTCCCACTCTAGCTCCTTCTGGGGCTTTTCCCAGGCTGCCGCGCCCCCTCCTCTCCCACGCACTGTGCTGACCCGCCCGAGGCGCCAGGCGCCAGCTCCACAGCCCATCATTAGCCAGCCCCGTGTGGGGAGTTGGGGGTGGGGGTGCATCAGCCAAGAGGAAAACATCGGCAGTTTCTGTGACCCCAAATGAGGGCGGAGGCGCCTGGATTCGGACAGTAGCAATTAGCCGCCAACTGTGGGATCATGGGATGTTATCACCTCTGCTGGCAAGGTGGATGTGGAGGGGACTCAAGGACCCAGGACAGCCTGGGGCCACCCCAGCAGACACGGCTCGCAGAGAGAAGCCCATCAGGCAAAGGCCGCGTACTGCAGAAGGCAAGGGAAGCCTTCGTGCTGAGCTAACAGGGGCATGGGGCAGACTTGCGTCCTCACACCCCCGGACCAGGTGAGGGGTGCTAGGGGTGCCGGCACAAGAGCTGGGCCAGCTGCTGCTTCTCCGTTTTCCTCGCCGAGCCCTCTGCCCTCGTCACCCTGGACCCCATCCTGGACGTAGCAGGGAGGCTGGAGGTGTAGCTTGGGCTCTTTGAAAGTTCCCGAACCAACAGGGAAACATGCCCAGGGCGTAGATACGAGATAGGACAAGTTCAAAGGACTTCAGTGAAAGCCTTGCTCATGTGGGTTCCTGCTGACAGGACGACTGGGTTCAGGTGACACTAATTGGCAAGACTTTCCCAGAAAAGAGGACCCCAGAATGGGGCTTGCTTTCACACCTCCCCCTCTGCCTCACCAGCCTGTCCCCCAGGAGGGTAGTTCGTGACACCATAAAGAGAAGAGCCAGCTAGCCAGCCCTGAGAACTGACATTTGGAGAATGTAGCAGGGCTGGGAGGAGGGGACCTATAACCTTTAGGTCACTGTGCTGACTCAGCAAGGTTTCATCTGGCAGCCCTTCCCCACCCCCCACAGTGGGTGAGTCATCCCCACTTACCACTTAGCTGGTTTCTCACCGGATGTCCTGTTCCTTTCGGACAGTTCCAGGGCAGGGAGCAAGGGAGCATCCCTGGAAAGCCCTAGAGATGGATCCCAAAGGATGCTGGTTTCAGAGAGGCCTTGTTGGGAAGCCCAGCATCTCCCACCCAGGCCTGCCACTTCTGCCCACCCGATGGAGGGCACCAGGGCAGAGTCTCTGGAAAGGAGTGGGGCACAGAAGGAGAGGTAGCCCATGTCCAAATTCTCTGAATGCCCCATCCCCGGCCTTCACCCACCACATGGGGCCAGTCCCACCTGCTCAGCTAGGGAGAAGAGGGGTCTGAAGTTTCAAAGGTTGGGAGGAGAAACTGGTCCAGGTGGTATGGGGAGGAGAGCGCACAACCCCCCACCCGCACGCGCGCGCATGCGCGCGCACACACACACACACACACACACACACACACACACACACACACACACACACACTCTGAGACACACCCAACTGCGTGGGAACCTGTGGCCCCAGCCTTGGATTAGCTCAATGGCAGGCAGGGCAGGGCCCTGGGGAGCAGGTTTGTCGGCCACAACTGAGGAGCCTTTGTGTTTTGTTGCTGAGCTGGGGCTTTTGCAAGTCCATGACGTCTCGGGGGGCCGGCCCGACGCCTGCCTTGTTGGCTCAGCACTTCTGAGAAGCCATGAAGGAGGCCCAAACTGCCCAACCTCAGCACCAGTGGGGAAACTGAGGCACAGGTGCACAGGCCCCAGGGACCTGGATCCCAGACACTAGAGCTCATAGGATGACCAGGGACAAAATAAGCAGTGCTCAAGGTCAGGAAAAGCAACAGATTCATTCTTTGATATCCTCTGGAAGCAAGAACCCTGCCAAGGACACGGGCACTCTCCCCCCTCACTCCCCACCTCCCTGGCTTTTTCCTGCTCTGCACATAGCAGCCCCCTGCAGATGCCCCCAACCTGGACTCCTAAAAGTCCCTGTTCCTGACCTAGCACCTGACACTCAGTCACTGGACTCCGACAGGGCCTCCATCCCTGCCCCCAGTCCCTTGACCTACCTGCCCACTAAGCCCAGTGCAGGCTAGCCTGCAGGCCCTGTGATTGCAGTACTATAACTGGTGTTTTTGTGCCAGTGGAGACACTGAGGTTACATTCCCAGAGGGACACCACCCAGAATGAGATCCTGGGGAGTTAGCTTGAGAACCTGGGTCTATTTTTACGGCAGAGTGGCAAGAGCACTGGGCTGGGTGCTACTGTTCTGTATCCCTGAGCAAGTGACCCAACCACTCTGGACCTTCATCTCCTTTGTAAAATGATGCATTGCATGGTCCTTTGAGCTCCACCGTGGTACCTTTTTGGTGGTCCTGATTCCCACATCTGGGGCAGCCTCTGCTTCTCATGTACACCCTACTATCTTTAAAATGGATAACCAACAAGGACCTACTGTATAGCACAGGGAACACTGTTCAATGTTAGGTGGCAGCCTGGATGGGAGGGGAATCAGGGGAAGGATGGATACATGTATATGTATGGCTGAATCCCTTCACTGTTCACCAGAAACTATCACAACATTGTTAATCGCCTGCATCCCAACACAAAATAAAAAGTTCATAGAAGAGGGAGACTGTGAGGAAGAAGAGATAGTGCCTTCTGCCCACCAGACAGCTGATGAGCCAGCCCTAGCTGTGAAGGGAACCAGAGAGAGTCTGTAGGGTACTCTGCCAGCATCAGCCCTGACACGATCAGCTCAACCCAAGGCCAAACCTGGCTCCTTCCTCTCCCACAAGGACTGTGGTCTGTTTAGATACAGTGGGGATACAATAGAAAACATGCTAAACACACATGCCAGGAAGCAGAAAAGGGTGCAGACTCATGTAATACGTGGTTGGGCAATAGAATAGTGGTGTCGGCTGAGTAAGAGGTGATGAGAGTCCAGAAGGGCTTCCTGGAAGAGGGAAACTAGGAGCACTCCAGACCATGCCTACTATTGGGCACCCTCAGTAGTGCCCAATAAGCATTTGTTGAATGAAGTTCCAGGAAGGGAGGCCTCCTTCTTCATAAATGAGAAATGATGATGATGGTGATGGTGATGAAGCTCAGAGAAGGCTTCCGACCCACCTCTTCCTGCACAGAGGAGGGCCCTGTTCCTAAGCCCCACCCCCATCTAGCCCTTTCTCCTCCTTTTTGGTGGTGCCTGCAGCTATCAGAGTCACTGGGGTGGGGTGTGTCCCCCTCTCTGAAAACCTCCCAATCTACCCAACCTAAAGAACAGGGGACATTCTACCCCACCTGCATCCTGCTGGGGTGGGGGGCGTGGGTTGGGTTCTGAGACCCTGAGCCTAGAGTCAGGGGAAGGTAAGGGAGGGTCTTCAACCCTTATCAGTCTTACCAACCCCTCCCAATTTTACACCTCTGGGATCCTTGACCTCAGTGACCCCAAACCCCAAACTCCAAAGGTTCCCTTATGCCCTACCTGACCCTGCTAACAATAGCAGTTCTAGGTACTTTCACCGAAAGCATTTTTACTGCAAACATTTGGCCACATGACAAACTGGCTACGAGGCAATTTTGCCATGAACAATGAAATAACTGGTTGACAGTTTGGTTTCATCTGGTTGAGATGCTTTTCTTCCAGTTAGTGATGTTACTGATGGCTTTATTGAGCTGACAGAAGATGACAGTTTGCCCTAAGAGTTGGTTTTATGTTTTTAAACACACTACATTGGAGAACAAAGGGGCCAAGGGCCTCCAAGGTACAGAGTTGAGTCCTCATTTCCCATAAAACTTTTTTGAGTCTATCAACAGACATGAGACAATGTGCTAAGAACACACTACAGTGTGGAGGCTTTCCCAGTGCAATTCAAGGGTCAGTTACAAACATGCACCCTAATGTTTGGAAACTGATACCTCTCTCAATGAAGGAAGAAACTTCAGTAAAAAAAAAAAAGTTCAATGCCAGCTGAGAAGACGAATCAACAAGCAACAAAAAAAAAAGTATAAAATACTATGAATGAAAGATTTGGTAGGCAAGTGCTTACTGCTTAGACAAGGACAACCCACAAAACAAAATCAGTTCTCTGCACAGTATTGCCATGCATTCACACACACCTTCTCTGGTGGCTCAGTGGTGAAGAACCCACCTGCCAATGCAGGAGACATGGGTTCAATCCCTGGAGAAGGAAATAGCAATCCACTCCAATATTCTTGCCTGAGAAATCCCATGGACAGAGGAGCCTGTCCATGAGGTTGCGAAAGAGTCAGACACAATTTAGCAACTAAACAACAACAATTTTGTTTCTCTTTTCTCCTGTTTCACTATGTCCTTTTTAATGTCCCTCTTATTTTTTATTATTTTATCTTTTTCAGCAAAATTGCCTTGAGGACAATTAGTTACGAAGCAAAAATGTGGCAAAGATGCTTAAGGTGGGAATAGTGGACAAAGCTAACAGTGGGCCATGGGCAGAGGGGCCCAGGTCAGGATGCCTCTGCCTGCTCCTTGGAAGACCTCCCACCTGCCTGTCTGTTCATCACTGGGCAGAGGGGCAAGGGCCCAGGCCACCCACTTAGCGCCCAGTGAGTGGGCACTCAGGGACCTTCCTCACTGCCCTGCCAGCTGTGGGGTTGCTTCTGGGGGAGTCACACAGGACAGGAGGCAGCAGCCTCATCCCAAAACACATGCAGGGTGGGGAGGGCCACCTCAGCCTAGTGAGGCGATAATGGGTGAGAGGCGGCGGCCCTGGGGCTCCTGAGCCCCTTGCAGCGGCCTCCCCTCCCCACGCCCAGGCCGCTGTCCGCCTTCTCCCCTCCTGGCACTCTGCAGGGTGAGGTCACTGCTGAAGATGTGAAAAATGAATGTCAATCTGTGCTCCAGGCACTGAACACCACCTGTCCCCACACCCCAGTAGGTGAAAGGAGATGGGGTCGCTGCGGGCTTGGTGGGCTGTGTCCTACTTACTGTAGGTCCCACCACCGTGCACGAATCCCAAGACAAGACGGATCCTGGTGTCTACACCCCTCCTACCCCCGCCACCTCTCCTCCCCCGTAGTGGCCCGAGCCCTCCCAACTGGCTTTTCCTGTTCCCGGCTTTGTGTGGTGAAAGTTCCCCAATTATACCCACATTATCTCAGCTGCTGGGCAGCCTCCAGCAGGCTTGGGGAGTGGAGGCTGGGAGGTGGGGGAGGGAGCACCCACTTACTCTGCTGGGAGGGCCTAGGGCTCAGGTCCTTGCCATCTGGCCAGTCAGCAGGAGTACCGGGCTGACGGGCCCACTGACCTCACTGTGGGACGGTGTCTGGGGAGGGGCCATAGCTGGGCTGGGCTGTGGCTCAGGGAATCAGACAGTGGAGTCCAGAAGGGACCAAGGAGATGGCGAAGCCCAGTCTGCTCCCTCCCAGTGGAGGAGAATAGGGCTCAGAAAGGGGAAGTAACCTACCGAGGTGCCAAGGCAAGCTCAAGACGGAGCCAGACTAGAAGCCAGCACCCCCGACCCACTGCTCAGTGTCACCTCCATGATTCCCCCACCAGCCCACAGTGTTCTCTGCTGGGGACATGTCAGAAACCCAGAGACCAGCCAAGGGGACAGCTGGAGGGATGGGGTGGCGGTATCCCAGGTGGACCTTGAAGGGCTGTGTGGATGTGAGTGGACACAGAGGAGGGGAGTGTAGGGACGCTTTCAGAATGTGGCGAGGGCCTGGCTTCGAGGGCCAAAGATATGTTTATTCAGCAGGCATGCCCTGAGTGCCGGCTGTGTGCCAAACACGGGGATACCGCTGTGACCTAGCAAGCATACTGGAGTGGGTTGCTGTGCTCTTCTCCAGGGGATCTTCTCGACCCAGGATCTAACCCGCATCTCTTCTGTTTCCTGCACTGACAGGCGGGTTCTTTTACTACTAGCACCACCTGAAAAGCCCAAACAAGAGGTTACTTCCCATCAGGTGATCAGTGATATGTCTGAGTTGTGGAATCATGGGTTGTCATTTTCTTCTCGGTATTTTCAAAGATCCCCCACAGTGCTTCTAAAACAAGCAATTATTATTTTTATAGTCAGAATTTTTAAAATAATGACTGCTGGAAAATAAAAGACCAGCACACAAGGAGTCGGGGTGGGGGCTCTGGCTGACCCTGACCACTCTCTGCCCTCTCTCTCTACCAGACGCCCACACCCAGATGGTCCAGGTGAACGACTCCATGTATGGTTTCATCGGCACAGATGTAGTGCTTCACTGCAGCTTCGCCAACCCGCTGCCGGGCGTGAAGATCACCCAGGTCACATGGCAGAAGGCCACCAATGGCTCCAAGCAGAACGTGGCCATCTACAACCCAGCCATGGGCGTCTCGGTGCTGGCCCCCTACCGCGAGCGTGTGGAGTTCCTGCGGCCCTCTTTCACAGACGGTACCATCCGCCTCTCCCGCCTGGAGCTGGAGGACGAGGGCGTGTACATCTGCGAGTTTGCCACCTTCCCTGCGGGCAACCGAGAGAGCCAGCTCAATCTCACTGTGATGGGTAAGCTGACCTGACTGCGCCTCTCTGCTTGAGCACGTCCTGGGGGCTGGGCCATGTTCAGTGGATGCAGAGGTTCTCCGTGGGTCGGCATGTTCCCAAGCTCTGGATGTGGCACTTTCAGTCCCTTCTCACCACGCTGTCCCCATTCACTAGGGATGGGGGCTGGCCTTAGCTGTGGGCAGAGCTGAGGATCAGTATTCAGGCTGGAGCCCCACTGTGGGGCACTTTCCGGGTGGCCAGGAAGCAGGCAAACACCATGGTAAGAGAGCATGCCAAGACTCCAGGAAGACTTGCGCTTGACAAAAGCTCATACAAAGAACAGAGCAGGAAGGCCATGGGTGAGACCCAAGGAGGTCCCTGTGAAAAGTGCTGGGAGGGGCCTTGGTGAAGCACAGCTGAGCGGCAAGGATGGCCAGGGCAACCTGAAGCAAGGCCCGGCAGGTGCCTGCCCTCCTGGCCTGTGCGACCTTGACGAGGCAGCAGAGCCAGACCCATGGCACTCTCTTGTTCCCGGCAGCCAAACCCACCAACTGGATAGAGGGCACCCAGGCAGTGCTTCGAGCCAGGAAGGGGCAGGATGACAAGGTCCTGGTGGCCACCTGCACGTCAGCCAATGGGAAGCCTCCCAGTGTGCTGTCCTGGGAAACGCGGCTGAAGGGCGAGGCGGAGTACCAGGAGATCCGGAACCCCAACGGCACGGTGACCGTCATCAGCCGCTACCGACTGGTGCCCAGCCGGGAAGCCCACCGGCAGTCCCTGGCCTGCATAGTCAACTACCACATGGACCGCTTCCGGGAAAGCCTCACCCTCAACGTGCAGTGTGAGCACCGCAGGGCGTTGGGGGCGGGGCCTCCGGGCAGGGGCGGGGCTGTGTTGTCCCCTCCCACCACCCCCACGCTCACCAGCCCTCCCTCCTTTTCTTCTCACCTCCCGCCACTCTCCCCGCCCCTTCTTCCCTCACTGGCTTATCCTTCCTTCCTCTTTCCTTTTTTCCTTCCCTCTCCCTTTCTGGGGGCACTTTGTCCTCCCGTCCTCTCTTGCCCTGTCTTCTCCCTTTGCCCGCCTTCTCCCCCCTGCCTTGTTCCCCTGCTGCTTCTACTCTGAGGGCCTGTGACCTCCCAACCCCTGTCACTCTTCCCCCCCTTCTGGCTTTTTCCTTGTCTTTTCCCCATCTAAGGCTCATCATCCTCTGAGGCTTCCCGCCCCCCCCGCCCCAAGTCGTGCTCTCCTGACCTCACCCTTTCCAAACATCACCCCTTGTCTCACAGACGAGCCCGAGGTGACCATCGAGGGGTTTGATGGCAACTGGTACCTGCAGCGGATGGATGTGAAGCTCACGTGCAAAGCCGATGCCAACCCCCCAGCCACGGAGTACCACTGGACCACGTAAGTGCTGCGGGGCTGGCTGGTCGCCTTGCAAGGAACCTTGCTGGTCACAGGGAGGGCCCACCCAGGGAGGGCCCACCCACTCCACCTCCAGGAACTGTGGGCAGGGAGGAAATGAAGGTCTAGATTCAGGTTTCTCAATGAGAAGGAGAGAGGCCATGAGAGACACACAAAACACATGCACCCTCCCATGTTTGACTGCATCAGGGTCAGCAGGACAAACCATTCTGCCAGAGGGGCTTCCCTCGTGATCTGCCTCCCTTCTGCTCCCTAATCAAGAACGTTGTCATTCTCCTTTGGTGATTCAGTTTGAGTCACTCCCATCCCAGCCCCCAGTATTTATTTTTATCGAGGTGTCCCCAGGGAGGCTGGCTTTCTGAAGCATCTCAGATCTCTCTTTGTTCCTTTTCCTTCTCTCCAGCACCCCCAGAATCTCAGGGAGAGGCAGCAGTCAGCCCAGAATGCCTATGTTCATGGAGTGCTTGCCCCAAGGCCAGTCCCATTCTTGGCTTCATGGTTTTTGGGCTTAAACCTCTCAGGGTCTAGTCTCCCCCTCCAGCCAGCTGTGACAGCCTGAGCCAAGGTTCTTCCCAGAGAACAGCTGGACGGAACACACAGGAAGAGAGGGGCATGGGGAATCCAAGAAGCAGGTTGACTTGGGTGGCCAGAGGATGGCTGCCCAGACTGTGTCTGCGTTCTTTTTCCAGGAAGTAGAGGGCACTGGCACACCCTAGCTGTTTGTTACCATCCACTTCCTGGGACCAAGAGTGGCTGTGAAGGTGTGAGTGGGCAGGGCCTCCCTGCCAGTTTCAGTTCTGGGTCCAACAGTTTTGTGGCACTGAGGAGCAAGAGGAAGGAAAAATGTCTTCTGGGTACAGGAAACTTCTGGAACTCTCCCGGCATAAAAAAGACTTGTGACATGCCCAGCAAGGAAAGGAGATGGTGAAATGGAACACAGTTCCTAAACACGGGTCACATCTCATTACCTGAGTAGCCTGTTAAAATTCTAGGCCAGGACCCCAGCTTTAGTAGATTTGAGGTTGTTGTTGTTTAGTTGCTAAGTCATGTCCAACTCCCCACAACTCCATGAACTGTAGCCCACCAGGTTCCTCTGTCCATGGGATTTCCTAGGCAAAAGTACTGGAGTGGGTTGCCATTTCCTAACCAGATTCGGGGTTAGAACTCTAGATTATTAACCAACTGCCTAGGAAACCAAGAACTAACTACCAAGAACCAGTGTAGTAAAAAGAGCACTGTGCTGAGAGTCCAAAGATCTGGTGAGATCCCCAGTTGCCACTTTCTAGCTATGTTTCCTTGGCCTTGAACCTGGTTTCTCTTACATAGTATCTCTTAGATACTGTGGGGCCAGTATTTACCCGTCCCATCTGCATTTCAGTGCTGTGATGAGCAAATGTGAGACACTGAATAATGTGAAACTGCCACATACATGCAAGAGATTACTGTCGCTTTTTGTTTTTACTCCTTCCAAGACAGATGCTGCCTATTAACTCAGCCGAAGGGCTGATGGTGTTGAAGTCAGGTGGGTGACACAGGGGTAGCTTCATAGGACTAGAGAATCATAACCCTCTGCCTTGTCGCTCAACCCCTGCAGGCTGAATGGCTCCCTCCCCAAGGGCGTGGAGGCCCAGAACAGAACTCTCTTCTTCAGGGGACCCATCAACTACAGCCTGGCAGGAACCTACGTCTGTGAGGCCACCAACCCCATTGGCACCCGCTCAGGCCAGGTGGAAGTCAATATCACTGGTAGGAAGCTGCACTCTTCCCTGCCTCTCCCCACCCAGTGCTTCCTCTGCTGCCAGCGTCCCCCACCTTAGGGCTGGGTCATCGGAGGAAGTTTGCTTCTCCTCTTCCTGCTTCTCTGGTTCTCCTTTGAGCTGCGGCCATTGGCCTCACTTTACTTTCTCTTTCCTCTATGAAGGCTGTGTGTGAAACAGGGTGACCCCGCTCAATCAGAGCCGGCAGGATGGAGTCTCCACAAGGGAGGGATGAAGTGCTGTTTACAGCAGTGCTGGGGGTGGTGGGGGCTGGTACGAGCCTTCTCCTGGATCTGTGACAATACACCTGTGATGCTGGGCTGGTGGGGTGGGCTGGAGGGAGGACCTTATCTCCTCTGAGTTCTGCTCCTGCAGCTCAGAAAGTCCTCATGGGCTGGAGGATAGGGCTTACCTCAAGCAGGGATACAGAGAGGAAGGCCAAGAGAGAGCCCAAAGTCATGGTAGTCTGTGTGCACTGTGAGTGGATTGCTGTTTTCCCTGCATTTTTCTCTGTCAGGGCGGGAAGGGAGATTCAGCCTCCTGACCTCTTAGGGCAAAGAGAACACAGGGGCTGGGATGTTCTGGGGAGACATCACGTGGGACGTGAAAGGAGTGTGGGCTTCAGTGTCAGACAGCTGCACACAAGCCCTCATTTGTAAAATGGGCATAATATGACGTGCCTGGAAGACTTGTTGTCAGAATTTATATATGTAGGCCAAGCACCTAGCACAGACCAGTCTGTCAATAAATGGCCCGAGTTCTATGGTTATTATCTTGGTTCTGTCATTATCATTATTAATGGAAGGATCAAAACAAGCTGATAGAGGGGTAAACTACCATCACAACTTTGCAACCAGGGTGTCTTTAACCCTAAACCTGAGCTAGCTGCAGGGTGAGAAAGTGACAGGAAGAAATTCTTAGGACAGGAAGTGACCTGTGAGAGTGTCATGCTGCTACAGAGCTGGACAGGAAGTGACCTCAGGGAGACCTGAGCCAGGCTCAAGGATACAGGAAGTTGGGTGGTGGTTACTGGGCTCCTGGCACAGAGCTTGGGCAAGTCCTGAGGATTCATTAGCTCTGAACCTGTTTCTTAGAAGTGGGAGACCTCATCTAGGGGTACATAAAAGGCTCAGCTGCTGATAGAACATCCCAAAACTGTCCAGGGGCTGTACCTACCTGTCTTCGGGGCTGTTCTGTCACCTCTCTAGCCAGGGGTCAGGAGGAGAGTGGAGTCACTTGTTACTTGCTCTTTTCTTCAACTCCCTGCCTTTGGCTCTCGGACTGGTTAAGGTGGTAGAAGTGTCAGAGGGACACACAATTTTTAAGGGCATGAGCCCACTCTGTCCACCTTTGCCTGGCAAAGTAATAAAGCTATTCTTTTCTACTTCACCCCCTCCCCCAAAAAAAGAGGTGTCAGAGGTGGAGCCTGGGGAAAGCTGAGACAATCTAGAGTTTGGGGGGTTCCCATAAGTTGGCAAGGATGGAAAGGCCAGAGTCACACACTTCTTACCCCCTGAGCAAGTTTGAGCAAAGGGAAGCTCAGTAAGAGCCTCGTGGGGGCATGAGCTCTGGCCCTGGGGCCATGCGGCCCAGAAGGGTAAACACTGGTCATAAGGCAACATGCTTCCTGCGGGGAAGCAGGTCATGTGAGGGACAGCACAGACTTGGCCTGACTATGTTTGTGTACGGGCTCTTCCTGGCTCTGTGTGGCCTTTACCTGTTGAGCCTCAGCTTCCTGGTCTGTAACATGGAGATCATCATATTTATCCTGGGCTTCTTATGCTCATGCCAAGTCCACTTTCCATGTCCCAGCACACAGCATGGATGCCTTTCATGGGGATACCTTCCCCCAGCAGAGGACCACCGACACAATCACTGCATCCCCCTCAAGCAGGCAGGCTTTCTGGGGAAACTGCTAACTGGGAAATCACAGGCAGAGGCTAAGAAACCCCAGAGCAGTGACATCCCATTGATCCTATTCCCCAGCATGAGCAGGCTGGCTAGAGGCCTCAGGGCCAAATGGTATGCCCTACCCCAGAGGCAGGGCCAGGACAGGAAAGTCAGGGCCTCCCTTCTCCCAAAGTCCAGGGGCATGCAGGACCACCGTGAAAGCAGGGCTGCTCATCAGAGGGTTTCACCAGGTCCAGGAGCAAAGGGGAAGGAAAGAGGGCAACTTCCCAGGTCCAGGCTGGGAACGGAGAGGAAGGAAGGGAAACCAGCGTGGAGGTGAGCCATCTCCTAGGGCATGACCGCACCAATGGTGCCCTCCGTGGGATCTATGGTCAGGCCGAAGTGGTCTTTAGGGGAAGGTGGACGGGGCAGGGGGTCACACAGGGCTCCAGCTGGAAGAGGCACACAGCGTGTCCTCTCGTGCTCCCTGAGTACAGAGCAGGATGGGGGTGGTCACTAAAGATTCACACAACAGAAGTGAGAAGGGCCTTGTATAAGGGGACTCTGTTGTTGACAGCCCAGTTAAGCTGGAGCCAGAGAGGTGTGATGCTAGTGGAATCATTGGTGGGCTCAGGAGCTGTGTAACTGGCCATCCCCAAGGGGAGGTCTCTCAGCCCCTCAGGAAGACTCATGCCAGGCGGCCTGAGCCTTTTCAGAGCTGTTTGTTCTCATACTCAAGAGCAATATCTGCGCAGCCGCCAACCCCACCCGCCTTCATCCCTGTTGACTGGTCTCCGGGGGGAACACAGCCTTGCCCTGTCCTCCAAGCCCTGCTGGTCTGGCGGGAATGCATGAACGAGACAGATAAGTGGAAATTTAATTTTTCATTCTGGCCATCTGTCCAGGTAATAGTTCTGCCCTGGGCTCATCTGGAGAGGGAGAGATGAAGAGCAGGGCGGGGAAAGGCGTGCAGCAGGGTGTGTACCAGAGACACACACATGTGCAGGGTCACTGCATCGCCTGTACAGACCCACTTTGTCCCTGACTTCTTTGGGGAGTCCTGGATGCTGGAAAAGGTCGTCTCTGAGTTGTTCCTCCAGGGATGAGTGGTGGGCGGTGATGGAGAGTGGGGGTTTCCCGGCAGGGGGAGCATGTGGGAAGAGAATGGCTGAGCAAGTGGGCAGGAACAGAGGAGCGGGGCTTCCTCTCTCTTGGCCATGGGGAGCCTCTGAAGGGTGCTCAGCAGGGAAGCAGCAAGGTGGGGAGAGTGACCAGACCGAGCACCTGGGGGGCTATGTGGATGGCACTTGGGAACCAGTTAGGGGTTGTGTGCACAATGAGGGTTTTTCTAGAGGGAAACAACAGGCCAGGCTGTGGCCGAGAGGCTGAGAGCAGAGGAGACAGACCCACCAGAGTTCGCGGGTATGCTTCACGGGGCCCTCAGGGAAGCCCATTTCCCAGGAGCAGTTTCAATGAGAAACTGCATGAGAAGGGCTTCCCAGAGCTTGACCTCAGGCCTCCCCACCCCTGCCCCCGGACCAGCAGCGCTGCGTGCTGGGAGGTGTAGTTCTCGCAGCCTCCCTGGCCCAGGCTTCTGGGGCCCGCGCTCTGCCTGCCTGACTGACTGAAGAAGCAGCGGGCATTGAGAAGCCCATTTCCCAGGAGCAGTTTGGCCCCGTAGTCATAAAACAAACCTGTGAGCTCTCCTGCCTCCACCCTCTTGGGGCAATGCTGGGGGCAGAGAGGGAGCCCAGGGTATGGCCTTGACCAGTAAAGAGGCCAAAGGAGGCGGCATCGGTCCGGTCCACGAGATGGAGGTGTCCGAAGAAGAGTGTCCAGGGCCCTCCCAGGAGCCAGCAGGGAAGCCTCTGGCGTGCAGGGGGTCCCGAATTTCCAATTCCCGTGCGGAGCCTGCTCAGCCATCAGGGTGGGGAGAGGGGGTGAAGGCAACAGGGTCTGTACCTTAGGCTGGGAGTCCTTCCGACCAAGGGTTGGTGGGGCTTGGAGATCCCTCTGGAGGGGAGAGATGTGTGAGCCTGTGAGTAGGCGTGTGCCTCTGAGTGTGTAAACGTGCATGGGCAAGCAGGCAAGCGCTGTCTGAGTGCTGAGTATGCAGAGGGCTGAGGGCCTTCGTGCCCTGCTCCGGGCCACACATGGCAGCCTGTTGGGGAGCCTGTGGGGTGGGCAGCTGCGTCCGCACCCCTGGGAGGATTCAGTTCTCCTCCAGTGCCACCGGGATGAGGCCCTACCCACTGCTCTGTGGAGCGCAGCTGCTGCAGCTGCATGAGAAGGGCTTCCCAGAGCTTGACCTCAGGCCTCCCCACCCCTGCCCCCGGACCAGCAGCGCTGCGTGCTGGGAGGTGTAGTTCTCGCAGCCTCCCTGGCCCAGGCTTCTGGGGCCCGCGCTCTGCCTGCCTGACTGACTGAAGAAGCAGCGGGCATTGAGAAGCCCAGACGTTCTGTTTGACCCCAAACCTCCTCTGGATCCTAGAACCAGACTGTAAACCCTAACCCTCACTCCACCTCCGAACCATCCAAGGCCCCCACATACCAGCCCACCCACCTCAGTCAGGAAACCCCTGCCCCAAGGAAATGTGGAGCCTCCACTGCCCCACGGTCCCAGCCAGCCTGTGATCCCAGAGAGGAGGCTGCCGGCCTTCAACAAGGGGGCCTGGCTGCCCCTTTGTTAGCGGAAGTGAGGGGAGCCGGCGGGGCCCCCACCAGGAAGCGCACAAGACCCCCATGGCCCAACTCTTCTCTCCTGCCAGCTGCGGCCTTTGAGGCTCTGCTCCTGGCACGAAGACAGGAGCTACTGGCTGAATGTGACAGCTGGAGGGGTGGAAGGGGAGGGTGCTCCATTCCACGCCAGGCAGCCACCTCTGCTTACAAATGAGTTAGGTCCCCACATCCACTCCTTCCACACTCTCACTCAGCATCTTCACGTCGAAGTCTGCAAGGCTGAAAGGTCATCCTAACCAGTCTTCTGCCTCCAGGCAGGCTGACCCTCAAGTCAGCAAATAGCCAAGATTCCCTTTGGTCCCAAAAATCTCCAGGGAAGAATAAGCTTGCTTAGGACTTAGGGCATGCTTGCATGCATGCAGTCATGCATGCTAAGTCACCTCAGTCGTGTCCGACTTTCTGTGACTCTATGGACTGTAGCCCACCAGGCTCCTCTGTCCATGGAATTCTCCAGGCAAGGAGTGGGACTTAGGGCAGGGGGAATTATATGGAGACTCTAGAGGGGAAAGAGACCTAGAGACTCACCTCTAAGACATGACCTTGCTTTCGTAGTATTCACTCACCAAATGTTCTTGAACTCTGACTGTGTGCCAAGCAGCCTACATGCCTCGGGGTACATCAGTGAGCCAAAGCTGCCATCCCCATGGAGCTTATGCTTTAGCTTAAGGAGGACTGACAACAAATAACAGATAAAATACATTTGAAAAATTATGTGGTCAATTTGAAGGTGATATGGAAAAAAGAAAAGCAGAGTAAGGGATTCACAGTGCTAGGGGCAGGCTGTGATTTGTAATAAGTTAGTTAAGGAAGGTCTCTGTGAGAGATGACCTCAATGAGAAGGAGGCAAGGGAGCGAGCCTAGGACCCCTGGAGCAGGAGCCTTCCAGGGTACAGAGCTGCCAGGGCAAAGGCCCTGAGGAAGCTGGGAGCAGAACGAGCTGGGAGGAAAGCAAGAGATGAAGAGGCACAGATAATGGAGAGTGTCTTCAGCTCTCAGAGTTAATGGCCTCTCTGTGGCTGCCGTGTTGAGAATAGTCTACAGAGGAAAGGGAATCGGGGAAGCTAGTTAAACAGCTATTGCAATAATCCAGGTGAAAGATGACAGTGACTGGGATTAGGATAGTAGTGATGGAGAAGATGAGAAGAGGTCAGGTTCGAGATTTACTTTGAATTTGGATTTACAGCTAGTTTGGGACAGCAGCCACTCATGAAATGGGTAATACAGTCAACCTTACCATACCATGATGAGTAGGCCCTCCAAAATTCAATGTAGTCAAGTGAAAAGTAGGAGGGATTTGCTTTTCTTGGGTTTCTGTTTCTACAGAAAGCATAAAAGTCAATACAGTGGAACTAATGTTGTACACAACTATAACACATTGAATTGTCAGTCCCCAATTATCATGATGCTGCCACCACCTCCACCCCCTTCCCTGTTCCTGCAGAAGAATTTTAGCCTCTTGAAAACTGGCAGAAGGACCAGAGTCAATCATGGTAGATCCTAATTGGCATTTATTGCAGGTTGTTCTACCAGGCTTTACTGTAATATGTTAGTATATGATTAACAAGATGGAATGAGCTATTGTTTATACCAGAATGAGAGCTACAGACCACTGGTACATAAAAATTCTGAAGGAAAAAGAGAAGTGTGAGCTGGAGATGAGAAAGCTAAACAAAGAAGAGACAGAAGCACTAAAATAGGCAGAAGGAGATGAGGTAGGGCAATTCCTGGCAGGGGAATCAGCAAGAACAAAGATCTGCAGTAAAGAATCAACTTGGACAGCAAGTTGGTCAGACCCAAGATGAAATTGTGTGATGGAAGTTTTGAAAACAAGACTGGCGTGGTCCAACAGGCAATGGGGAAGTCATTGTGAGTCTTTGAGAAAGGGAGTGATAGTGTCTACACAGTGTCAAGTAACCTGGTGACTATGGATGGAGTGACTAAAGTGAGGCAGAGACCAAATGAAGGTGGGAGATTCAGGGATCTACTATAACAGTAAAACATGGTGTCAAGAGAGAAGCTGTTCAATAGGAAGAGTCAACAAGATTTGATGGCAGATTTTGACCCAAAAGATGAAGAAGGAACAGTCAAAGATAAATAAAATTCCAAGCCAGAAGAGTAGATAAGTGGTGGTGGATTATAGTGTTGAATGGAGGGGGTTTGAGGGAAGATGGTGGACACGCTGCGGGAGGATGGGGGTGGAGAGAATTCCAAAGGAGGATGTGCTAAACAGAAGAACGTTCAAAGCACGTCCCCAAAGACTTGTCCCTTGAATGGTCCTTGGCTCAGGAAGGGTGGGGTTTGTGTCCCAGTAGGCTAGGAAGCACTGCATGTTCCTCTTACCGTTCACAGTGTGCGTGAGAAGATGGGCTCTAATACTTTGTCTACAGTGACATTTCTCAAAGCATTTGACCCCAGTATTTTTGCCCACCCTCTGAGCCGATGGCTCAAGGTTCCATGGCCACGTCTGGGAAACGGTGATCTGTGAGGCCTTTGGAGTTAAAGCCTCAGGGTTGCAGGGAGAGCTAGCTACCCAGATGGTTTGGAGAGCCAGCAGGATCAAGGTAACTCATGACCCTGAAGCCAGGTCTTCCCCGAGGACAGAGAGCCGAGGGTAAGGTCTGAGGATGACGCCCCCAGCCAGGCTCCTGGAGCAGAGAGAAGGCCCCGCAGTGCAGTCTGCTGACAGAAATCTCCAAAAAGAAAGCCGAGGGTCAAGGACTCCTTGTATTTTTTGGAAGGCAAAGGAAACAAGTCAGAAAGGAAGGGCAGGTCTCTCTACCTGATGCCTTCCCTATTCTGCTGGCCTCTCCAAGCCCTCATCATCTTTCAAGGCTTGGCCTCAGTTTTCTCTCCTCCAAAAAGCCTTTCCAAGTGCCAGGCCACAATGCTGTCTTGCCCTGAACTCCTGAAGCCCCTAACCACTAGTGCCCTTGATGTTCGCATGCTGCTTTGCCTAAGAGTGTCATTTGGTTCCTCAGCTGGGTCCTGAGTTCTTTGTATCCTGTGACTAGTGAAATAAATAGATGTTCGGTACATGTTTGCTGAGTGGATGGGTGGGTCAGTGGGTGGGTGGAGTGATGATGAGGCAGGTGGCAAGAGGCGAGAGCACACAGGTATGGGAGAACTGAAGAGGGAGCTGGCAGGTTGAAAGTACAGAGGCGGTCAGGTTCCTGCCAGCTGCCTCTTGGGCATTTCTTGTGGCGGCAGCTCCCACCTCGCAGGGAAGCAGGTGTGCAGCCCTTTTCAAGGTGGTAGACAGATGGGACCTGGTGAACCAGGAGAAGATGCTTGAGCTTCAAGGAGATTGTTCTGGAAGTGGGCGGTGAGGACAAATATTCCATAAACATTTATTGGGCAGCCACTCGGTGACCTGCGCTGAGGACACAGTGACAAGTAGGAAGCTGAGTCTTCAGTGGATGCGCTTCTTTCTACCAGCTCCCCCCTGCGAGAGGCCAGGAGCAGGAGCCTCTGGGTGGCTCGGAAACCATTGAGTGGCATTTTGGGCACTCTGAAGAGCTCTGGTACTATAGATCTCAGCGCAGCAAGAAATTGGCAGAAGCAAAGTGATAGATGAGAAGTGATTTATTAGAATAGGATGCTTGTGAGGCTTACAAGCAGGTGGGCAAAGGGGTGCCACACCCCAAGAACTTACTGAGCTACAGTTTTATAATCAAAAAAAAAAAGTGGGAAGGGAGAGAAGACATCTTTGTCATTCTTAAGTAGACATCATGCTTCCATCATTAGCTCCTCCTCCAGGTTGAACAGGGAAGTTTCCTTGTCCCTACATGGTCAAGCTAGGTCCACAAACTGCTGTTTTTTATGTGTGCAGAGACCATGTCCTAGGGATCATTAATTTACTGAGTTCACTGGTCAGGATGTGGGTCTCGTGTCACCATTGTTTTATTGCCTTGGGCCAGGTCTTGTGTTTCTGTCGCAGGGTTTTTTTTGCTAAGCAAGCCTGCTTGGTTTTGTGGTTAAGTAAACCTGCTTTCTTGATTAATCATTAGCTTACAGGGGTCTCCCGTATTTTTTCTACTTACGATCCCCTAGTGGGATTAACTACTTAATCACCCACTTTGCTTTGTCTTTACTCAGGCAAACGGACCCCTTCATCTGGTTCCCATGTTTTCACTAGCCCTTCTAGCGTGAGCCCCTGGACAGCCCTTCATCTTCTCTTCTAGAATCCCTGACCTGCTCCCGCCCACTGCAGACAGCACACCACACACTCACACCCCAGACCAGCTCCACTTCTGGGAGGAGGGACTGGCCTCATAGGAGGAACAGGATTCCCATGGAGTGAGTGATGCTGAATCAGGGAGTGAGCTGGCAGAAACCGATTCCCAGAGGCCAAAACATAGGCCTACATCGACCCTCTCCCTTGGCCCGAAGAGAGGAGAGCTGAGAGCAGCCAAGGTCAGCCGCCCAGGCCTGCCCCAGACCTGCCCACCAGCTCCTCCTGTCCAAGGCCAGCCGCGGTCTCCAGTGCCACCCTGTGGTGGTGCTGGGCACCGCCTCCCTCAGCCTCACCTGGGGACCCCTTTGGCCTCTGGCCTGGCCCCACGGGCACTCACTCGGCCTTCCCTCTGCACCCACCCACTTCCTTTCTCTTTTCACTTTTTCTGCCTTCTAGTTTCTCCTCCATCCTTAGCGTGCACATATTTGTACACACACGTTCATCACAGCAGCACAGGTATGTGGGCTGGTGTGACAGCAAGGGCGTGTGCCTGCACACGTGCTCTCCTGTGTATACTTGTCATCTTTGTTACTCACGTGCTCTCACGCCCCCTTTCTGCACAGTCAGGCTGAGTGTCTTCTGCTCGTAGCCCGCATTGGCTGCACCCCCGGCCTCCACCTTGCCCTGCAGGGCCAGACCGCAGCCAAGAACCACAGCCCAGGTTTCTGGCATTCACAGGGCATCTACAGGGCCAGCACTGGGACGCCTGTCCTCCTCTCTGTACCCTGGGAGCAGATGAAGTCAGGCGTGGGGCACCCAGTCTACTCCATGCTCTGCGTCTGTAGAAGCCAAGCTGTGGTGCTAGGACAGAGTGACCAGCAGGTGTCAGGCACAGGGGCAGTGGTGACCTTCGCACAGGCTTTCCATGCAAGAGAACCAACGATGTGTCATTGGCTGGTGGCCTCGGGAAAATTACTTAACCTCTGTAAGCCCTGTCTCGTCGTGTGGCAGATGGAAATGAATAGCATACTACTTTACGGGGTGTCAGGGACACTGGATGTCATGCGACTGGCGTGGACACTGGGTCATGGATGGGCTGGCTCCACATTCAAGGAGAAAGTCAGTGTGGAGGCTCTGGGGCCACAGGACTGTCTCTTCCTCTCTCTTCTCCAGCTCCAGCTACCAGCGCCACTCGCTGGTCTCCTGGATGGGGGGGAGAGTGTGCCAGGGGCGCCTCTAGAACAAGAGCTGGCCTTGGGCTCACTTCCTGCCTTCGTCTCCTCTCTCCTTCCTTCCCTGCCACCCCTGCTGACTCCGCCGCCGGAGCCGACACTGACTCTGTCCCCTTCCTTCTCTTTTCCTCACCCAGAGTTCCCCTACACCCCGTCTCCTCCCGAACACGGGCGGCGCGCCGGGCCAGTGCCCACGGCCATCATTGGGGGCGTGGTGGGGAGCATCCTGCTGGTGCTGATTGTGGTCGGCGGGATCGTGGTGGCTCTGCGCCGGCGCCGGCACACCTTCAAGGGCGACTATAGCACCAAGAAGCACGTGTACGGCAACGGCTACAGCAAGGCGGGCATCCCCCAGCACCACCCGCCCATGGCCCAGAACCTGCAGTACCCGGAGGACTCCGACGACGACAAGAAAGCTGGCCCCCTGGGCGGGAGCAGCTATGAGGAGGAAGAGGAGGAGGAGGGCGGAGGGGGCGAGCGCAAGGTGGGCGGCACCCACCCCAAGTACGACGAGGACGCCAAGCGGCCCTACTTCACGGTGGACGAGGCCGAGGCCCGTCAGGACGGCTATGGGGACCGGACTCTGGGCTACCAGTATGACCCTGAGCAGCTGGACTTGGCCGAGAACATGGTCTCTCAGAATGACGGGTCTTTCATTTCCAAGAAGGAGTGGTACGTGTAGACCCCTGTCCAGAGCCTCCGTCCCAGCCCCCACCCGCACGCCCCCTGCCCACCCCACCGCCCACTCCTCCAGGAGCTTGCCAGAGACTCACGCAGCTGCCTGGGGAACCTGGGAGCCCAGGGCACACGACCTGGCTTTGTTTTGATTTCCTCCCCCTGCCCTGCCCCATGGTGTTGTGTTCACTGTGGCTTCGGTGTTGCTGTACCTTTCCTTCCCAAACCATCCCCTCTCCTGCCGCCCTCTGCAGGGAGCCCTGTTCTCGTCTTGTGTACCTGGGCGTCCCTCCAGGGTTTGGGGAGCCAGCCCTCCCCTGCCCCCAACACTGGAATTTGTTCGTGTCCTTCCCCTTGCTGGTGGACGGCTGAAGGGGCTCCGAGAGGAATAGCCCTCTCCCCTGGGCCCCAGATGCTGCTCGTTTTTCCCTGGGAGAGGGAACCCAGCAACCTCCCCATCCCACCACGAGCTGACACAGTGGGAGTTTGGACCCCTGGTCTAGGCAGCCATTGCACACAAGAGGTAGGGGGTGGGGGCGGTTTTCCAAAGCACCCAGGGCTATCTTTGTTCGTTAGGTAAATCAAGTTGAGGTCCCCACCTGAAGCCTTGGGCAGTGTGTTTTTCTGAAGGCTGGTTTTACATTTTTTCCCTCATCGGCCTCCTGAGAGTTAAGTTGGCACAGCTCTGGTGGTTCCTGTTCACCCGTCTGCATCCTGCATAGCAGGACTCCAGGTCACTGTGGCCCACACTCCCCATACACCTCTACACACATGCCTACACCACCGTGCACACACACGTTGTTCGTGTGTACCCCTGTGCTCCCCCGGGGTCACATGCCTTACCCAGGCTGGACACTGCCCAAGGCCCGCCTCTCTGCCCTACCTCTCCTCCTCCTTCCAGCGAAAGGTGGGGGGGTGGCGGCCTCAGAAGCTCCCAAGGAGAGCCGAGACAAGCCCCCTAGGTGCCTCCACCCTAGCATCTCAGGCCGGCCCTTAACCACTTCCTATGGCATGGAAGTTTCTTGAATTTCTCCCTGTCTATCAAGTGCTAGCAACTCTTGATTCTCTTGGGGAGTCAGAGCTGGGATCCCAGAAAGGAGAGACCTCCGGGAGTGGAGGAGGATCCACGCGGAGGGCACTGGAGAAGGCAGTGAGCCCAGTAGGGGCTCCGCAGTCATGGGCTGATGAGACTGTAGAGTGCAGGGAACTCCTCGCTCACCTACGAGAAGGCCAGTGTATCCGTCCTGGGCCTGCCAGACAGCATGAGGGGAGGCGGGGTCAAGGACCCTGAGTCAGCCATTCCTGCTCACCACCCGCCCCCGTCCTGCTCAGCTCTCCCTGGTCATCATTCTGGGTGGGGTGGCCGGGGAACCCTGGAGACGCTTTCCCTTTGAGTTGTAGATTCCCTTCTTGAATGGGGCTCTGGGTTCCTGTCAATCACCCAAGACCGATGGTCTTCCCGTGGACACCCTGGAGGAAGGCCCCTCCCGGCCCCCCTCACTGTTCCCCCAGCTCAAAGTGCCTCAGTTCCTCCAACTGCCCAGCCCGTCCCCCCCAGCTCTCTGGATGGGAGAGACCCCGGGATGGGAGAGGCAGATGTCTGCCCGCGAGGATTCTGGTGAACTCAGCCCAGGGTACAGAGGCTATGTGGGATGGCAAGTGTTGGGGAGAGGGAGGCAGACCACTCTGTGCCCCACGGGCACCAACCTACCCTTGCCATAGGCTTCCCAAGGGAGCCCCCTGCCCCCTGTCCTACTCCTCCCCTCCCTGGTGCTGCTATTGAACCCCTAGCCAGCTCCATCTCTGCCCTGGCAACCCTGGACCCACCAGCTGGGTCACTCTTCTCGCCCAGCCCCCACTGCCCTAGCCCCAGCCCAGTCCGCCCAGTAGCCACGTAGCAGAAGTCTGAAGCCATGCCAGCCCTGGGGCGGCGCTCCCCTCTCTTGGCATTGGGGGTACTGGATGGGGTGGAGTTGGGAGAAAATTCTGGGGTTCTTCTAGACACAGGGCAGAGAGGATGGAGGAGCTGGGCTGCATTTCCCAGCAGTATTAGTGTCCCCTCACCCCAGGGCAGAGGAGCTTTTCCATGTTACATCACTGCCCCATCCCACCTCATACCACTCTGGCCCCTCTGCTTGGCCACCTTCCCCCCAGCAGGAGGAAATCCCAGGGGCCTGCCTGATAGAGGCATTCTCCACCCCCTTGAAATCACAAGACCGAAAGGACTCCTCTCGTGTCTCCCTTATCCTGCACTGCCACCCTCTCTTCCTCTTTCTGTGATGGACTTAGGAGGCTCCCAGGCCTAGCCAAAGCACTGAGTCCCCCTTAAGGCACCTCCCAGCCCTCCCCTCCAGCAAAGCACAAATTTGGGGGTCCGTGCCACATGTGTGGGCCACGTGGGAGGCTCCAGGCTTGCCAGAGGCCCATCAGCAGCATGCCCAGCTGGGGTGATGCTACCTGGGGCCAAGAGCGGGCATGAGGCCGAGGTCAGCACTTGGGCCTGCAGAGATGGGGTTTTGTGTGCCCTGAGTTTGTGGGGAGGTGGGTACTACTGCTGGGCCTGCAGGCAGCTGGCATGCGGAGTGGCGGAGGGAGTCTGGCCCAGCAGAGACCAGGACGTCTTGCTTCTCCTCCATGACCCCAGCATGAACTGAGCTTCTGCCTTTTGCTGGAAATTAAATAAACTTGGTCTTCATTGCGCCAAGGCCTCCCCACTTGTCATCCTGACTCTTGTGACCCTCACGGTCCTTGCCCGCCCCTCCCCCACTCCACCAATACCCCCTCTTTACTTAAGATTTTTGATATTGTTCTAATGTGTAACAACCCTCCGAGTCCCCTTTGATCAGAAGGATCTCAAGAGCAGCAGCACAGAATCGGGGAACGCAGGCATGCACGTGCAGCCACGTCAGGCCCAGTCCACGCGTGCACAAGTTTGCACAGGTGCCCGGCACACACGCAGGCGCTCACCCCCAGCCCCACAGACACACCAGGGGGCTGGCCTGGCCCTGCTGAAAGCCCTTCAGGAAAAACGGATGTCCCAGCGCTCGGGCCATAAGAAAGACTCACCCGGGCCCTGTCTCTCAGGCACGTGCCCCCCGTCCTCCCCCCTCGCACCCGCCAACCCCTGCCATGTGCCCGATTCACTGGTGCAATAAATTTTCTGCCATCCTCCCGAGCAGAGGAATTGGGAATCGAGTGAGGTGATGTGGGCAGCTCGCCTGGAAGGAGGGGAGGGCTGCCAGGCCTCCCAGGGGCCACACAGAGACCTCCTAGGCCTGACTGCCCCCAGGAGCCTGCAGATGGGCCCCCCAGGCCCCAGGCCCATGGGGAGCAGCCCCAGGCTGCTGCTGCTGTCGCCCCCCCAAGTGTGAGGCCAGAGGAGCCCCCATCCCACCAGTGCTGCTGCTCTTCCGACTCCTGCTGTGAGGAATGGGATTCTTGGCCAGGAAAACAAAAGTGGTTTTCTTTCTTTTTTTTTTTTTTTTGTATAAATGGAAAGAAAATCCAGGAGAAGCTGCCCCCCTCCCCCCGCCTCCAAAGTGTGATGCACTACCTTTGCTTCAATTTCTTAGTCACTGTTTTGGTCTTTGGTCCAGGGACCGCCCAGCAGATTCTCCTGGTTCTAACCCAGGGGGTGTTTGCGTCACCCCCTTTTACTTGTATAAAAAAAAAAAAAAATGATGGGTTGAAAAATGTACTGAGGAAAAAAAAATGTACTTTTTTATAAATAAAGTCTTTAAAACAACCCTGGTTGCCTCGCGTCACTCAGGAGCTGGGCCCTTCCCCACAGCTGTTGGAGTGCAGAGGGCAGGGTACAGCTGGGTTGAGGCTGGAGCCCCAGAGCAAGGAAGGCAGCCCCCACCCCATGCCCCAGGTCCTGTGGTTCTGGGACAGTGACTCATACCCCGAAGGAACCCCTGCACAGGCCAGAGGAGCCCTGGCCCCTTCCCTCTTGCAGGAGCCCCAAGAGCGAACTTGCAAGTCCCGCCTGGGTCCTCACCACAGCTCACAGGCTGTCGCTGAACCATCTTCCACCCAAGTGGGGCGACCGGGGCCCACAGCCTCGGGACGGCTTGGCTGTTCAGGCACAAGCAGTGAGGACCTGCAGGTTGAGAGACTGGGGAAATCAATTGTGCAGAGGGAGGGGCCTATGCTGGCGGGGGTCCCCTGTCCTCCTGCCCCAGAGCTCCTACTCAGGCTCCTTCAACACTCCTCCTCACCCCACCTCCCCGCTGTCCTGCTCCTTCCTACCGAGTCCCCTCCTGTGGCAGTGTCAACACCTGTCATGTTAGATCCCCAGGGACAGGACAGAGACAAGAACTTTATCCTTTCATCTTTGGGGAGGATCCTGCCGGCTGCATCCCCTGAGAGTTCTCAGAGATGCCACCACAATCCGCCCCCACCCCCAAGGAGGCTGGTTGGAGGAAGGTCTCCTGGTTCCTTGGTTACCTCCCCCCTCCCCATCCAGTACCATCTGCTTCCCATCTCCTGGGCTGGAATGCAGGACAAATTGATCCTGAGGTGGGAGTGGCAGGGGCTTCAGTGACTGCCCCCCTGCCAGCCACCCCAGCAGCATCTCCTTTCAGTGAAATCCATACCATACCCCCCCCCACCCCGAGAAAAGGGGGTGGCGATGCTGGAAGCCTACATGGAGGCCCAGCAGCAAGCCCTCCAGCTCCTCTGGGGCAAGACCACGCCCTCCACACCTAGGAATGGGGCTGGAGGAGTTGGAAGCCGGAGTAGGAGAAGCCAGCAGCTGCTGGCAGCTGGCTGGGCCCCTCACTCAAAGGCCAAACCCAACACCCCAGACTGTGTTTGGATATTGATACTTGAATGAGATGCAAATTGGTCGCTTAAGCGGTCACTTCCTCAGTTTTCCAGGCTGTCCGTTTAAGTTAATTTTTAATTTGTGCAGGCAATAAATGCTTAATTACATTATTAATATATTGAAAGAGAGCAATGGACAGGATGTCTTAATTGGCATTTAACTAGAACGTTCCGGCAAATTAGCCAAGACTTTCTCCATCGGTGGAAGGAGGGCAAGCCGATTAGTCCCAGGCACAGCCTCTCCAGGTTGGAGAAGCCAGACCCGGCCCCATCCCCCAGGGTACCAGAAGGCTGGGACATACCTAGCCTTCTAGTCGAGCTAGGCTTTGGAAGAATATCCAACTAGTTAGGCTACCTCTGCCCAAACCTCAACCCTTGCCACCATCCTCTACCCCATCCCCACCCTCAGCAGAGCAGAGGACCAGACCCTGGATGGCTTGTAGACAGGATTCATCTGGGAGGCTAAGGTCCCCCTAGTGTGTGCCCATCAGTGCCCTACCTCAACTATGGGACTAGAACTTAGATAGCTGGGTGGCCAGAGCTCCTCTCTGGAAATCATGGCAGCCTCTCTCCTACCTTCCTTACCTTACCCTCTGCAGATGGTTAAGGGAAAGAACTTGACAAATTGAAGGATTCATTTACCCTCTCATGAAATCTATTCATTTGGCCACCTTGAGCCAGGCACTGTGCCGCACTGTGATAGTCCACCCCAGAATCCCTGTTTTCAAAGAATTCAGATCCTCCAGGGTCTTAAACCCCCAGTGCCATGCTAGCCATGGACTGAAGCAAAGCTATGTGCAAAGTGCCATGGTTGCACTGAACAGGAAAGTCTAATTTTGTCTGGGAAGGTCTGAAAGGCTTGTAGATGAGGTCACATGTCCCCTGGGCCTTGAAGGATGTGTAGGAGTTCTCCAGACCAGAAGTGCACTAACAGTATTCCAGGCCAACTTGGAATTTAACATCTTATATTATTAATTGTTCTAAAAGAGATCGTTCTAGTTCAAAACGCTCATTCAGCACATGGAGAACTGAAGCCTAGAAAGGAAACTAAGGTTTGGCAACCAGACCATCATAAAGCATGTGCTGAACATGCTAAAGGGCAAGACCATGTCCAGTAGGAGCAGGAGGAGTCCAGGGGAAGGCTAGTGTCTCAGTTCCCCGCTGCTGGTGTAGTGTGAACACCCACGGGGCATAAACAGGGCTTTCAGAAGCCACACTTGGTGTTGAGTGGAGCCATCAAAGCCTGATAGAGCCCATGGGAATGACTTCCTAGAAGAGGCAAAGTGACTGTGGTCCCAATTCTGATGTAGTTTTTTTCCCCACACCACCAAGCAATCAACTCAGTTCTAACAGAACCTACCCAGCGGTAGTATCAGATCTCACAAGCTGAGGGCTCAGCCTCAGAAGACTTCTCCTGCTTCAGGTGCCAGTCACAAGTCCAGATGGTTTCCCTGTGCTTTTGACCTATTGGCTAAGAAATCAGAGGTTCCCATGATTCCCTCCCTACCTTTGATTAATTTGCTAGAGCAGCTCATAGAATTTAGGAAACTAGTTTACTCACTAGATAACTGATTTAGTGTAAAAGGATCCAAAGCAGGAACAGCCAGATGGAAGAGATGCAGAGGGCAAGGTATACAGGAAGGGGCATAGGTCTTCCATGCCCTCTCCAGGAAGTACCCTCTTCCAGCACAAAGAGTCCCTCCAAACCTGTCCTTTTGGGGTTTTATGGAGGCTTCATCACATAGGCATAATCAATGAACTTACTGGCCATTGGTGACTGAACTCAATTTCCAGCCCCTCTCCCCTCCCTAGAGGTCAGGGATGGGGCTGAAATTTCCCAGCCTCTAATCGCGTGGTTGGTTTGCCTGGCAACCAATCCGGATCCTAGGTGCTTTCCCAAAGTCAACTCATTAACATAGACTCAAGTGTGGTTGAAAGGGGTGTCTTAAGAAAATCAAGACACTTTTATTACTCCTATTCCTTGGGAAATTCCAAAAGTTTTAGGATTTGTACCAGGAACAGGATGAAGGTCAAATATATACTCCTTGTTATAAGTCATAATATCGCAGGTGGTATCTGTGATGGTTTCGTGGAAAGAGAGGCACACAGTTGGGTGAGAAAGTGGAGGAGAAAAGGGCTCTGGAAAAGCTTGAGGAGAGCATTCCCAGCCAGACTCCTCAACAACCACCTCTGCCCTGTCCTCATAGCCAGACGCTTCTGGGGAGCAGCTCTTGGGCTCCACCTTGGTCCTGGCTTATACAACCCCCAAACCTTACTTTCTCTGTTGATTGACAGTCCTGATGTCAGACCCTTGGTCAAATCCCACTCCCCCCACCCCCCACCATCAACTCCCAGATGAGAAACTGCAGGCACCGCCCTCTCCTTCCCCTCCTCTCTGCCAGCCACTCCTTCCCCAGCTGGAGGGTGCCCTCCCTTCATTCCCTGGGGTCTCATCTACGCTGGCCCCACTGGCCCTGCTGCGTCCAAGCTCCTCTTGAGCTGGGAAACATCTAGGAGTCGATTTGCTTGGCTCAGGAATCAGCCCTAGGGCATCATCAACACACATATCACAGGCTCTATTGAGCCAGAGAACTCAATCCTGGACACACAACCCAAATCACCTAGGGATTTTAAATATTGAATATCCAGGCCCCACCACAGTCCAGTAGGATCAGAGCTCGGGAGTGGGGCCCAGACAGGTATATTTTCAACAAACACCCAGGAGGTCCAATGGACAGCCAGATTCAGAGCCTCTAGTGGAGAGGCAGAGGTCGTCTGAGGTGTCAATCATGAGGAAGAGGCAAATCTTCAGGAACTGGGACTGAAGGGTGGGGAGGTGGGCACTTCGGTGCGTTAAGGCACAGAAGAGTTTGGGTACCAAATATGCTATGTACCATCATCATCATCAGTCATCTTCATCATCGCCATCCTCATCCCGCCTGAGATGGGATCCAGGTAACAGTGACTGCAATAGAGGCCAGTCCCTGGAGGAAACTGAGGAGCCAGGATGGAGCTGTGCTTGTAATGCTGTCCAAGCAGATTTTCTGATTTTAGAACATTTCTGAGCCCTTGGCCTCTGGGCACCTGTCAGAAAGCAAAGTGGGATCCTGAAAGCCCAGGCAGGCAGTCCTGCAGGTCCATCCTGAATGGAGACCTTGCTCCATAGTGTTACCACCTTGGAAGAAGTGAATGAAGTTTATGAAGAAAAGTGACAGTCCCCTTAGGGCCCTGTGAAGCAGGTGAAGGGGGACCCTCCGAGGGAGGCAGCACACCCGTACCTCAGGAGCCCTTTCCTCTCTGCCCGAGGACTGGCCGGAGGGCCCCCCAGAGCCTTCTCCGAGGAAGGTGTTCTGTTGCACAGGGAACACAGACCTTGGGGGGATGACTGACTCAGAGACCTGCAGGCTGGGGTGCCCTCAGCCTGAACTCCTCACACACACTGTCCCCTCAGTTAGTGGCCAGCTCATCTCCTTGGGACCTTCAGCCACAAGAGACCCTCCATGGATGAGAAAAGAGTCAGCAAGTGATGGAAGCACACCAGCTGCCTCCCTACCAGGCTGCACGCCCTTGGGGGCAGGCATCCTGACTTATCCAACCCTAGCACCCATCCCAGGGAGGGCAGAGCAGGTGGTCAATAAACATTCAACCAACTGAACTCATCCAAGTGAGAGTCAAGAGACTTTGCAGGGGGCGTGGCCCAAACTCTCCAAGGCAGGGCTGTCCCCAAGCATCTCTGGTGCCTGTAAAGATGGGCAGCTCACTATCTCTGGAGCTAAGCCCCACCATCAGAGGGCGACTTCTCTATTCAGACAAAATTTCCCTCCCCTAAGTTTCAACCATTAGTCTGGGTATTTCCCAGAGAAGATACACAGCCTGGCCTTCCTAGGACAGTCCTTCACTTCTCAGTTGGCTCAGAGGTAAAGAACCCACCTGTTGATGCAGGAGACCTGAGTTCGATCCCTGGGTTAGGAAGATCCCCTGGAGGAGGGCATGGCAACCCACTCCAATATTCTTTCCAGGGAAATCCCTTGGACAGAGGAACTTGGTCGACTATAGTCCATGGGATCACAAAGATTTGGACACGACTGAGGGACTAAACAACAACAGCTCCTGGCCAAACCTTTTTTTCATAGGTTTCTTCCTCTGCTCTAGTCATCAGACCAGAACACATCTGTTAGGAACCTGGACTCAGGAGTCAGGCAAACCTGGGTTCAAGTCTTGGCTGAGTTGACCAACAGCTGTGGGAAAGCATTATCACCATGCCTAGCACAGCGAAAGTCTCAAACCTGCATCAGAAATGCCTGTGATCTTTGAGCTTTGGGTGGTCATAGCGTATCTATCTATAAAAGTTCATTGATTGTAATAAATACACAACTCCGTTGTGGGATTTGAGTAGTAGTGGCTGTGGATATATGAGGGGCAGGGGGATATATGGGAAGTCTCTGTATCTTTCACTCAATTTTGCCAGAAACCCAAAACTGCTCTAAAAAATAGCCTTTAAAAAAAAAATCCCAGCTACTCCAGCTGTTCCTGGAAAAAAAAAAAAACCATTACCGGCTCCTTCCCATTCTGAGGGCCAGGGAATAAATACGGTTTCCTGGAACTGATCTGACCAGCAGGGGATGGGGGTGGAGGAGTAGGGGATTATCTGCATGTCTTCCTGAACCTGGTCTACTCTCTTTTACTCTGTGGGCACAGCCAACTCAGCTGACCTCATGATGGTGGCGTGGAACACAGAGGGGCTTCATTCTGGTGGTTAGATCTCTGGATGGATGGTGGATAGATGGATGAGTAAATCTGTGAGTCTTTTTCGTGTGTGCTGCCTCTAAGCAGATCTCTCTCACCCTGTCCTTGGGTTGTCTATTTTTTTTCCCTAAATGCGGTGATTTTCATGTATCTCTGCTGTGTTTTATCTTAATGACAGAGGCAGCATTTCAGCCTGTTGTGATCCTTTCAGATGCTGGTTCTATCATCAGTTTAGTTCACAGCAGACATTTATTGAAAACCTGGTGAAAGGAAAGAGGCAAGGCTTTAAGGTCTGCTGACCTCAATTCAATCCCTAGTTCTACCACTCGTGGGCTGTGCGGACCTTGGGCAAGTCGCTTGCCTTCTCTGGACTTTATTTCTTAATCCAGGTGAACAGAATTCTGGAATGAATAAAGATAGCTGTATATAGAGAAAGTAAGTTGCAAAGTAGTTAACAGTGGCACCCACCACAGAGGGCTGCTGTAGGGATTAAAGGAGAATCATCCTTTGGGCTTCCCTGGTGGCTCAGATGATAAAGTATCTGCCTGCAGTGCAGGAGACCCAGGTTTGATCCCTGGGTCGGGAAGATCCCCTGGAGAAGGTCATGGCAAGTATTCTTGCCTGGAGAATTCCATGGAGAGAGGACCCTTGCAGGGGGCCCATGGGGTCGCAAAGAGTCAGGCACAACTAAGCAACTAACACTTTCACATCCTTTGTAAAGTACTTAACACAATGCCAGGAACAGAGTGAGTGCTCAGTTAAGCTAGGACAATATTAGCTCTTACTATTATTTTCACCACTGTGCGTCTTCCCTAAGCAGCTGCAAAGTGCAGCAGGGAAACAGAACCTGTCATGGAAACTTCAGGCATTAGGATTCTCACCAAGTCCGAGTAGAATCCCAGCTATGCGCCTTCCTGGCTACAGGGTGACCACCGTCCACTGAGTTTCCTCCTCCCTGATTTGCATCATCTTATAGTACTAGCCACTAGCTGGTAGGAGGGACACAAGCATGGAGGGACTGTGATGTGTCCCTCACAGGCATGGCCCTGTGCTAAGCCACCTCTTGGTGGTGGGGGACTGGGGCCAGCTGCGCGAACATGAGGCCACATTTTCTCCAGAGCAGGCCCTTTGATCCCTGGGTCAGGAAGACTCCCTAGAGGAGAACATGGCAATCCACTCCAGTGTTCTTGCCTGGGAAATCCCATGGACAGGGGAGCCTGGCGGGCTACAGTCCATGGGGTCGCAAAAGAGTTGGAACAACTTAGTGACTAAACAACAGCAACAAATTCTTGGCTTTAAAAAATGTTTATTGAAGATTTTAAACAGTAAAGTGTCATATCTTTTTCTTTTTTTTTAAAGCCCTTGTCTGGAAAGTGCCAGCAAGGTAGTGTCTACAGTTGAGCCTGGGGTGTGTCCTATTTTCTTTGAGCTCTTCATATTATTCTATGTATTTATTTATTTTGGGACACGAACCTTGCAGTGGAAACACAGAGTCCTAACCACTGGACCACCAGGGAGTTCCCAAAGTGTCAAATCTTAAGGGAATAGCTCTATATGTATACATCCATGTCATATATGGGCTTCCCTGGTGGCTCAGATAGTAAAGAATCCACCTGTAATGCGGGAGTCCTGGGTTTGATCCCTGGGTTGGAAAGATCTCCTGAGGGAGGGCATGGCAACTCACTCCAGGATTCTTGCCTGGAAGAATCCCATGGACAGAGGAGCCTAGCAGGCTGCAGTCCATGGGGTCACAGAGTTGGACATGACTGAGTGACTAAGCACATGTATCGTATATAAACACCCTTGTGCAGATCAAGTCACAGAGGCTCACTCAAACTCCCTCCCAGGCAACACCCCCATTCTGGAACTTCACATAAATGGAATCATACAGAATGTGTACTTACTTGTGTGTCTGGGTTCCTTCACTCAATCCAATGTCTGTGAGATGTATCTGTGTAGTGTGTTTTTCCTGGCTGTGTAATATTCCTGAATGTGCCACAATGTAGCCCTCTATTCTGACATTAGTGGATATGTATGTGGTTTCCAGTTTGGGGCAATTATGAGTAAAATTGCTACAGAGAATCTCGTATGTAACTTTGGGGCACTTACTCATTTCTGTTTTGTGTGTATTCAAGAGCAGAATTAGGATTAGTGCATGTGTGTGTGCCAAGTCATTTCAGTTGTATCCGACTCTTTTCGACCCAAAGGTCTGTAGCCCATGGCTCCTCTGTCCGTGGGATTCTCCAGGCAAGAATACTGGAGTGGATTGCCATGCCTTCCTCCAGGGGATCTTCCCAACCCAAGGATTGAATCTGTGTCTCCTGAGGCTCCTGTATTCTAGGCGGATTCTTTACCACTGAGCCACCAGGGAAGCCCATTAGGATTAGCAGATATAGCCAAACAGCTTTCCAAAGTGGTTGTGCCAATGTATGCTCCAGTGTAAGAGGAGGGTTCTGATATCCCCACCTCCTTGCCCACATTTGATACCATCTTGTCCTTCTAGATTTAGCCATCTGCCAAGGGCATAGTGGTATCCCATTGTGATTTTAATTTGAATTTCCCTGAAGACTAAGGATGTTGACACTTCCATATGACTATCAGAGATTTGGAGTTTTGTTAGGATCCTCAACTTAAAAAAAATTGTTTTAATAAATTGTTATGCATTCTCTGGAGAGGAAGTTAAAGTCCATCCAGCCAGGCTGTGGTCCTCTGAGGTCAAGTCCCTGTTCTGGGTTCCTAGGAGGCACTGGGGAATGAGGACAGGATGAGCAGAACCAGAGGAGGAGGGAAGATGGAGAAGTCTCAGAGCAGCAGGAAGAAAGGGCCAGGAATCAGGAATTCTGAAACAAGACACAAAGGAATGCCCTGTGGCTGAAATGAGCTGTTGAAGGGTCATGATGATGAGGCCAAGTGGAATGAGTTGAGAGACCTTCCTCTGTTCCACATGATCGATTCATAGGCAATGCAGATTTCCTGGAGTTTCACCAAAAAGGAGGCAGGGGACCGTGAGCCACACCCAGATGGGCTTTTCACTGATGACTATAATGGGTTGGCAGGGAAGTGCAGGTGGTCAGGGCTGGACCACAAGCAGGAGGCAGGGAACCTGCTAGAAAGACTCCTGGACTAGGAGCCAGGAGGCTGAGCTCTGCTTCCTCTTTCTGCCGCTTCTCACAGAGTGACCTTGAGCAACCAACACCCTTCGCCTCTCTGATTCCATGACGTTATACACGTGGAACAAGGAGCGGGAAGATGGGAGTTTGGTGGCCTCTCCTGGGCAATCCCTGCAGATAAAGCTGGGCTGGGGTGACAGGTCCCCGGCATCCCCGACAGTGATGAATCACCATGCTCTGTTCCATCACCTCTATCTACTGTAACTGATCCTGAGGCCAGGTGTCTGGGGTGATAGTGGGCAGGGGCAGATTCCAGAGGAGTCTGGCTCACTGTGGCAGGGGGAACATGGAGGAGTGTAAGCAGTAGCCCCCTCACTGGTGAGAATACCCTTCGCCACCCTCCTCTGCAGAGAAGTGACAGATCTGCTCTGCTAGTAGGGCAGAGATCCAAGCCTCTACAAGAGTTGAGCAGAGAAGGGGTCCCCACCAGGAATACCACGGTGGGAGTGGGCTCCCCATGTCTCCTCTGACAGCACAGTTAGGGAGTACCAGCTGCTATCTCTATCTCCAGGGTTTTCCTACGAAGTTCACCCTGGGAAGATTTGGAGTTTTGATCAATGATAAGTGTGAGTCCCTTATATTCAGATCTTTCAGGAGACATTTCAGGCTTGCAAGGGAGCTGGAGCCCAAAGCTGGTTGGGACTGGTCCTCCTGTAGGCTCTGGGGAAAAATGGTACACAGGGCCTCCCTGCCTGGGAAGGCTCACCCGCCAACACCCGCTGCCTCCTCTTGGGTGTTTTCTGCCATCAGATCCCAGGGATTAGCCTCCCTTCCCGAGCCTGGGTCCCGGAGTGCCCTGCCATAATGCCCTATCCTACTGCCCCTACAGCACAACATGTGCTGAGTCCAAGCAAGACATCTATCTAACTACTTGAGAATTTCAGACCATGAGAACCAGAGCAATCTCAAAGATCATTTGCCCCAACCCACAAATGGCTATACTGAGTCCCAGAAAGTTAACAACAGTAAGAATTCCTTACATTTATATAATGTTTGGAAATTACAAAATGAATGGAGATCTTTTAATAATAGCTAAGACTTATCACTCAGTGAGTGCCAGGCACTGTTTAAACTGCTTTATGGTATTAAATCCTTACCTCAGATTTAGAATTACTATTACCATTATTACCAGGGAAATGAAGAGAGTTACCCAAAGTCATAGAACTTGCTGGTGGGGAGCTGGGCTTCACATGTAGTCAGTCTGGCCTCAGAGGCCATTGAACTATCCTGCCCACAGTCTCTCCTAAAGGGCAGCATGCACCTCTGCCCTGACAGCAGAGTGCAGAAGGGGTCACACCAGCCTAACCCCTGGGGAGATTGTGGGCCTGACACAGGTTTCAGTACACAAAGCAGCAAGTGTCCCAGGTGGGGTCGACTGAGCTTACGGGAACCATGCTTGGTAGCAAATGGAGTCATCAGAGGTAGGTGGGGCTCATGTGAAAAGATTTCCTAGAAAAGATGGTATCAGAGACAACATTGTAAAATGGAAGTGACCTGGCAAAGTTGTAGAATATCTAGCATAGGGAGGATCTCCAGATAAATGTTTGTAGCAAGAATCAACTAGACTAGACCAAGAGCCTTGAGGAGCTGGAGGGAAGTTGGCACCCCAGGATCCTTGCAGCCAGCTGGGGAGATAAGCAAGTGGCTTCATTTAGCTAATGATTAACCAGAGGCCCAGAGAGGCTAAATGTCTGGCCCACGGTCACACAGGTGGTAGGCAGTAGACTCATAACTTGGACCTAGGCCTTCTGACTCCTAGTCCAGTGCTGTTTGCTCTATACTGAACCTCCTCTTAAAAAGAAACAAAATCAGGATTTCCCTGGTGGTCCAGTGGTTAAGAATCTGCCTTGCAAAGCAGGGACATGGGTTCCATACCTGGTCAGGGAGCCACGATCCCACCTGCCTCAGGGCAACTAAGCCCATGAGGCACAACTGGAGAGAAGCCTGTGTGACACAGCAGGGGAGTCACAACTGGGGAGTCCATGTGCCATAATGAAAGATTCCACAAGCTACAACCAAGACCTGACCCAGCCAAACAAATAAAGAGGACAGGAGACAAAATGCCACCAGGGTCATAGTTTTACGTCGGCTTATAACTTACAAAATGCTGGAACATACATGGTCCTCCTTGAGGTTATTCTGGATTCCTGAAGCCCAGCCTAGGTGCATGCAAACGTAGGTGGATAGGCCCAGTTTGGGAGCCATGTAGGCCCAGGTTCAGTCACCAAACCTGTCTCTTAAGAGCTTGGTGATTTGGGGCAAGTGGAATGAAATGGAGACAATAAGGCCTACTATGAGGGCAGGTGCTAGGATGCCTGGGGCCTGTGCACAGGAAATCCCATCCCACACTGCTCCCAACCCAGTGCCCCCCTGCCCCCACCGAGATGCCCATGCCCCATCCAAGTCTGACTTCTTCCAATATTTCTCCCAAGAAGGACCCAGAGTGCAGGTGTGACCATTTTTTTTCCTCAAGATTGTTTTCCCCTCAACTTGAGAGATGTGAACAAATTAAATCTTTCTCTGAGTCTTCCCATAGTGCTACTCAAAGAACTTGCCAGAACTAAGCTACCCCACTCCTTCTCTGGCTTCCCAGGTGGCGCTAGTACTAAAGAACTCACCTGCCAAAGCAGGAGACATAAGGGATGTAGGTTCAGTTTCTGGAGGAGGGCATGGCAAGCCACTCCAGTATGCTTGCCTGGAGAATCCCCATGGACAGAGGAGCCTGGTGGGCTACAGTTCATAGGGTCAAACAGAGTCAGACATGAAAAGCAACTTTGCACACACCCACGCACTCCTTCGTCCCTCCACAGAGCTGTCCAGATCCCGACACCCTCCAGATTTCCAAAGTCTTCAGCACTACCACTCCCAACCCCAGGGCACTGGAGCTCATCCTTTCCCCTGCCCGATGCACACCCTCTGAGAACCTGAGCTCCTCCTGAGCAGGTGCAATTGTGCCTTCCACCTTGAGGAGACCCAAAGAAGACCATTGAATTTCACAGCATTTTAGCATAAGAATTTCCATATCTAAATCCCCTGATTTCAATGACTGCAGACAACGCTGGGATTACTCTCAATACAGACTTGATTTGGGGGATTTGCCACAAGGAAAGGGCCCCTGCCCAGGATGGACAGACAGCTAGACCATCAACACTCCTGACTCCCAGGGAGACAGAGATAGCCCCTTAGCTTCTGGTTTTTTCGCTTCCAGAATTCTAGCTTTTTCAGGTCCCCTTCCCCTTGCAGCCCCAGCACCTGGGGCTCCAGCACCTCCAGTCTATCTGGCTAAGGTGTCCCTGTAGAGATGTTTCTGCTTGCCCTGATGAGTTCCCATGAACTCCAGAATTACCTCCAGCTATCTCCTATGTACCCTGTAAATGTGGTCCAACCTGGAGGGAGATGCAGGTGGGCAGGATAGGCACCTCTGAGAGACTGAATCGGGAAGGAACCACAGGCAGATCAGCTCTGCCCTGGTGGCTCAAAACCTAGATCCCAGCAAATGTGGTCACCACCTCCCTGTGACTTTGGGAAAAGCCACTTCTCTCCAGTCTCTCAGTTTTCTCGTCTATGAAACTGTGAGGTCCATCCTTGCTCTATTTCTAAGATTACATGAAAGACACGAAAATGCAAGCAAAAGCCCTTTTGTAAACCATGAAGTTCTGGGCCGAAGTGAAGGATCACCATTATGTATTGAGCTTTCAAGGTCATTCCCCACAGAGGAGGCATCAAGGCCCTGCTAGAATACCTCCAGTGACCAACCTCACTTCCTCCCCAGGCAGCCTAAGTTTCCTGCTACCAGTGCTGACCTTCAGAGATTTCTAGCAGGTCTGTGGCTAGATTGAAAATTACATTAGGAAAAGAAGTAGGTCCTCCATGATCTCAACCATCCTGTGTTTTTATATTTCCTGTTCTTCTAATTTTCCTAGTAGCACTCCTTTTGGAAATTGCTCATCTTGTCCCAGATGAAATAGAGTGGAAGGAGTCTATCTAGATAGGTAGTGACTGTTGTGGCAGGAAATTTAGGCTTTGGGGAGGGGGCTTGGGCTGTGAGGACCCCTCCCCGCAAAAGAGCCAGAGCATGTTGAGAGGGAGACCAGGAGGGGAAGAATCTGAAAGGGCTGGAGGGGCAAGCCCTTCCCCAGCCAATCCTCAAATCATGCAGGCGAAGTCCTGGGCTTTGTAGGTAGGTAAGGATCCTTTTCCCTGGAGAAGGTCATGGCAGCCCACTCCAGTATTCCTGTCTGGAGAATCCTGTGGCAGAGGAGCCTGGTGGGCTACAGCCCATGATGTGGCAAAGAATTGACCATGACTGAAGATACTTAGTATGCATGCATGCAAGTATCCCTTTGGGCACCCACCAAGACTAGGAGGAGAGATGGGTCCTCAAAACAGAGAGCAAGGGCTTGGACAAGAGGCTGTCTCTGAGACCTGGGGCAGTGTGTATGTTAGGGTAGGGGAGGGGCAGTCAGGCTGCAGCTCCATCCACCACTGGCACCCCGACCATGCCTTGTGGCTCAGCCTGCTCTGGAATCCACAGGCTACTGTAGCCTTCAATCCAACCCCCGGTTCTCTAGGGATTGTCTCAACTGCCCTTGACCTCACATTTTTCTATTCCATGCAGAGAGCTGATATCACCCCGCCACAGTGGGGCAGGGTCAGACTTGACTGCTTTAATGCTGTCACTGGCGCCGTCTCACTCCACCCCCAGGGAGGCAGGCCATAGATGTAAGGGCTCCTAGCAGACTAAAAGAGAGAGGAAGCTCCCTCGGGGCCACTCTGAGCCACTGGATCGCCCCCCACCTGAAGGAACAGCAGAGGCCCCATCAGTGCAGGAAGTCACCGTGCAGTGCCCAGCACCTGAGAGTGTGAAGGTGGCTGGGGAGCCTGCCTGAGACCTCAGGTGACACCAACCCCAATCCAGTGAGGTTTGGTTTCCCTGGGAACAGAGCCTGGGGTTGGGGGGAGGGTGCTTACTCTACCTGCCTCTCCTGTCACTGGGCGCTGGACTGGGGCTCCAGAGGGCATCAGTAGGGGGATGATGGAGGAGGATCTACTGGGACTTGAAGAATCTGGAGCTCACCTCAGGCAGCTGGTCCCTCCAGTGCCATCCAGACAAAGGAGAGAACCAACATTGTGCTTCAGAGCTGGAAGACTGAGGATACCACTGATGTTACAACACTACTATTCGTATGGGTCGCTCCATGCCAGGAGTTCCATGTGCATTATCTCACTTGTTTCCACCATTTTCTCGTTTCACAAAGGAGAAAACTGAGGCTCAGAACAGCATTAGAAATACTGAAGCGTCCAGGCCACTATTTTCCCCACTACACCATGCGCCTTCTCAGATGTGGTCCTTCTTTCTCCTTCAAGGCAGCCCTTTATGAGAAGGGGAAGGAGGGAGGAGTTAGGAGCTGGTGGGTGAGGGGAGAAGGCACCAGGGAGTCGGGAGGGAGTGTCCGCATAAAGCGTGTGTGACAGACAAATTGCTTCCCTGTGCCCCTCAGCCCTCCCCTCCTGGCTGGGCAATAGCCGCGCTCATCTTCCTCTCTCCGCGAGGGCTGGGGGTCAGCTCCCTGCCTGGCAGGGTCCCTAACAGGGAGATGGTCCCTCTCCCCACAGGAATGTGTGTGAAATCCCAGTAACTCTCTCCAGCTGGGCCTGACTTTGGAGGGGGCTTTGGGAGCAAACCCTGTGGCGAGGGGTAGGCTCCTGGGAAAGTTAGCTGCCCACCCCCACCCCACCCCCGGCTCCTTTCTCCTCCTAATGAAAACTCAAGGTGTTCAGGGCTGGGTGGGAGGGGCTGGGAGCCTGCGGACACTGAAGAGAACGTTCCAAATTGCGGGAAGCCTGTGTGCAATGTGGGAAGTGACTGTCCTCAACCCTCCCCAAGGAGTGTCACAGTCTCTCTCACACACACAGACACATATGTTGATATATATACACACATATACCCATACGTATACACACATATACACACATGCACACACATATACACATGTGCACACCCACACATTTACAAACACACACACACACGCACACATGATGTCCTAAGGTCCTCACAGACCTAGACAAGTTGGATTTATAGATCGTGACCAATAAGGGACTAAGGAAAGTTAAAGATAAGGAAGAGAGAGGCCATAGGCAGGATTAAAGCAGGGTTCCCAGCCCCAGCTGCCTGGGAGCTGCCCAAGGAGCAGACACATCCCCTGTCTTCCTGGAACCAATGCTTATTAAGCACTGAGTGGACATAGGCCCTCTGCTGAGGACTCTGACATAAATTAGCTTATCTCTGCCTAACAACCCTTTTGTGACTCCCATTTTACAGATGAGAACACTGAGGCTCAGAGAATTTGAGTGATTTGTCCAAGATTCTACAGCTATGTAAGTGACAAATTCAAGAGAGAGCTGGCTTGTCTTCCCCTGCAGAAGACCCTCCTCAAGGCCACTCAGAGCTCTGTGCTGAGGACCTGGACCCCTGGGTGCCTCTCTCACTTCCATTGTCAGTGAGATGTGTGAACTTGGGCATTTTATTAAACTTCTCTGAGCCTCCAATTAGCTGTCTGTCAACAGAGGCAAAGGCATCAAATGAGGTAATTTAAGTGAAAGCATATGTAAGATATGCTTCCCCGGTGGCTCAGATGATAAAGAATCTGCCTGCAATGTGGGAGACCCAGGTTCAATCCCTGGGTTGGGAAGATCCCCTGGAGTAGGAAATGGCAACCCACTCCAGTACTCTTGCCTGGAGAATCCCGTGGAGAGAGAAGCCTGGCCGGCTACAGTCCATGGAATCACAAAGAATTGACACAACTCATTGGAAAAGACCCTAATGCTAGGAAGGATTGGGGGCAGGAGGAGAAGGGGACGACAGAGGATGAGATGGTTGGATGGCATCACTGACTCGATGGACATGGGTTTGGGTAAACTCCGGGAGTTGGTGATGGACAGGGAGGCCTGGCGTGCTGCAATTCATGGGGTTGCAAAGAGTCGGACACAACCGAGCGACTGAACTGAACTGAACTGAACTGAGTGACTAACACTTTCACTTCCATATTATATATGATAACATACTGAGGTGGCCACAGGTGTAATCTGGCCCAGCATGCTAGCTTAGGGAAGAAGCCAAGATTCCAGGGAGGAGAGAAGCACCAACATCATAATCACCAACATCATCACCACCATCCACATCATCACCACCATCCTCATTATCACCAACATCACCAACATCATTACAATCAATATGCATTTATTGAGTAGCTAATAACAAAATAGCAGCCATTTATTACGTATTGACTATGTGCCAGACAGTGTGCTAAACACTTTTCATAATTCATGTGCGCTCCAGACAAATAGCATGGGAGTCAGACTCAAGGGATAAAAGAGGATGGGGTTGCAGAGCTCAGAGCCCCCAGCCTCCACCCAGAGGCGCTAAAGAAGGTGATTGCAAACTGATTTTCACTTGAGTGCAGAACCACAGCAAATTCTGTGGGAAAATATAAAAGACTTTTTCTCTAATACCAACTCACCAGGGCAGAGGCAAAGATGAAGTACAACCAAGCCCAGGGCAGAGAGACCAGGAGCCCACCCCAGGGAAGAGGCAGGCAGGTCTCCCAGCAGCTCCAGCTCCTAATGTCAGCCTCCTAGATTTGTAGCCCAAGGCAAGAAGAAGGCGGAGGCCTGCCTGAGTTCAAGTCATGCTGACCAGGTGGTCATGCTGGCTGTATGGGGCTCTGTAAGAGCTCTGTTGGGCTCTGTAAGAGCAGAGTGCTCTGTAACTCCCTCAGTTCCAGGTCTCTGGAGTGGACTTCCTCACCACCTGGGTCACAAGCCAGCACTTGAAAGGGTTCCCTTCTGTATGGACTGAGTCGAGGCGGGGGTGGATGTGTCCCCCCTTCCTTGGCAAGGAGAGAGGATATTCCCACAACCCCCCAGGGTGATGGTAGAGCAGCCGCTCAGCTTGGGGTCCTGAGGAAAAAGCATTGAAATGAGAGAGAGACAGGGAGACAGAGCTAGGGCAAGCTGAACACAGAGTTCTGGCACCCGTCTCTGGCCAATAGGAAGGAGACACTCCAGCAACCTGGGCTGGAGAAAGAGCCAGGGGTACTCTGACCCTGTGGGCAAGCCCTCAGCGGTGTAATCAGCCCCGCCCCCAGTCATTCCTACATGCTAGCATCCACACCAATTCCAGACACCCACTTCCTCTGAGCTCCTGGTCTCCCAGAAACACCTGTTCTGCCTGTGCCACAGAGGCAAGCAGAAGGCAGCCAGACCCAGGACAGCTTTGTGGGCAGGGTGGCCAAGTGCTCTCCAAGGAGTCCTGGAAGGGCAGCCCACAGGAGGGCCTAGGTCAGTCCAGCTTCTGAGAAAACAGTGTCTCTGTCCACAGGCAGGGGCAGCAGGAGAGGGTGGACCTCTGAGCCAGGTCCACCTGCTATGTACCTCTTCCCAGACTCCTGCCTTGTCTATCCCCTCTTGTACCCCATTTCCAAGCCATAGCCAATGCTTGGAATTTCCTTTATATACCCCACATCTGATACACATGTCCCTGCAACACTCCATATCCTGCCTACCTTGTTCTTCTGCCTTTATTCTCCTGGAGAGCTCCTATTGTGCTTTCAAAACCCCATTCAGAAGGTCCCTCAACTGTGAAGCCATGAATTCCCAGAGCTAATCATTCTCTTCCCTACACCTGTCCTGGACCTTGGACAGACTTCTCTTGAGTTATGAATCATAAAATAGAGTGTTTATTTGTGTACAGGTCTGATTCCCCCATTAGCCAGCGGGCAAGCCCCCTGGCAGCTGACACAGCACATGGCACATAGAAGATGTCAGGATGTGTTTACAGAACTGAGCAAAGGGCAACGGGCAGACAAATGCATCCTGTGAAGCAGATGTCTGGGTCCACTTTCCACCACCAAGCAAAGGCTGGGGCTCAGGAGCACTGAGGCCTGACTGAGAAGGGGGTGGCAGGGAGAAGCAGACTGAGATTGTTGGACACTTGGGTGGGACCCAAAGCTCCTCCCACCCCCCACAGTGGGGCCTCAGTGCAGCAGGCAGATCTGGTTCTAAGAAGAACCAAGTCTCAGACTGTCCTTGGCCTGCAGGCCCCTTGACTAAACCTAGGTCTGTGTTTATCTCCCGGCTGGGGATTTCAGTTTCCCAGTCTGACACCCAAAAACCAGGAATGACAGGTGAGAACATTAAGGCTTAGGGGATGTCACTGGTGTGACCCCAGAGACAGGTAAGGAGGAGTTGGTTGGGGGTCATCCTTGGGGCATGAGCCAGGATAGATGCTGACTCTGCCTGGGGAGGGGAGGTTCTGGGATACACTGACCAGGCCTTGCTGACACAGTTGTTGTTATTGTTTAGTTGCTAATCTGTGTCCAACTCTTTGTGACCCCATGGACTGCAGCATACCAGGCTCCCCTGTTTTTCACTATCTCCTGGAGTTTTCAAATCCATATCCATTGAGTTGGTGATGTCGTCCAACCATCTCATCTCATGTTGCCTCTTTCTTGTCCTGCCTTCAATCTTTCCCAGCATCAGGGCCTTTTTCAATGAACAGGCTCTTCTCATCAGGTGGCCCAAGTATTGAAGCTTCAACTTCAGCATCAGTCCTTCCAATGAATATTCAGGACTGATTTCCTTTAGGATTGACTGATTTGATCTCCTTGCTGTCCAAGGGACTCTCAAGAGTCTTCTCCAGTACCACAGTTCAAAAGCATCAATTCTTCAGCACTCAGCCTTCTTTATGGTCCAACTCTCACATCCATATATGACTACTGGAAAAAACATAGCTTTGATTATACAGACCTTTGTCACCAAAATGATATCACTGGTTTTTAATACGCTGTCTGGGCTTGTCATAGCTTTTCTTCCAAGGAACAAGCGTCTTTTAATTTCATGGCTGTAGTCACCATCTGCAGTGATTTTGGAGCCCAAGAAAATGGTGGATCAGATGGTGGTGCTGACACAGGAGGAAAAAGACTTCAGAAGTCAACCTGGATCCAATTTCAGCTCTTAAGTTCCTGGCTGTGGGACTCTGGACAACTGACTTAACCTCTCTGAGCCTTCTCAGTAGAATAAAGCCTATACGACCAACCTCGGCCCAGCACCCAGCCTGGCTCACAGGAGATGCTCTCTGGAGGCCCCTCATCCCCCTCCCTCACACCCTGACTCCCAACTCTCCCAGCCCCTAAGCTCCAGCCCTGGCCAGACCGGTTGTTTGCAGGTGATAGTCCTGCCCTAAAGCCTGTGGAGCTGGGGGCTGGGGCTAGGGGGACGGATTTGTCCCGGTGTAACCAGAGAGTGTCTGGGGGCACAGTGCCAGGGTTCCAGCTGGGGCCAGCATCAGGACCCCACCTCCCAGCTGTCAAGGGGAGGAGACCCAGAGACAAAGCAACTAGGGGTGAGGGGGTACAGGGCTGTGTCTGGTGAGGGAGAGGGGATGGCGGCTCCACGTATGTGAGGGACTAGGATGACTGAGAAGACCCTGTGGACTGATCAGGGAACGTTACACAGATGCAGGTTCCAGGGCTCACTCTGCCACTGACCGGGTGGGTGACCTTGGGAGAAGCACTTAACCTCTCTGAGCCTCATTTTGCTCAGTGGGAACAGCATGATCTAATTTTGCAGGCTTGAAGTGAGGATCAAATGAACCCCAAATCAGCCAAGGCGCCGGGCAGCGCCTGGCATGCTGGAGACTTCAGGTCGATTCTCCTCTTTGCCTACCCCTTTTCCCATCCCCATCTCTCATTTTCCTTCCACTAATTATTTCTCCTTCCAGGGTGATGCCCTCCAGATAGAGCAGGCAGGGCCCAGGGGCTCCAAGGAACTTGCACTTATATATTTTGAGAGAGTGGATCATGGACAGAGGGCAATTTGAAGAGACAGAATTTTCCACTCTGGCCCTGGTACCCTTGAGACTCTCTCTGCAGCGTCCCACCCTTTTAGGCCCTTAATTTCTGTAATGACCACCTTTAGTGCCTTTACAAACTCATTTGCCTGTGTTATTGTTTGCTCTGTCAGCATGTTATAAGGCCCCTTAGAAGGACAGCTGCCTCCCTTGCTGAAGTGGCCCCAGAGTCACTGAGAAGGTGATGGGTGAGAGTCCCTGGGAGAGGGCACTGGGAAGCAGGGTGCGAGGCCAGAGCTGACATGAAGCTGTCTCTCCCTACAGCCTGGATCCCACACAGGCCTGGCCCACCCAGCTGAGCGGACTGTGGCAGGAGAAAAAAACCCGAACTTGATGAGCCAGGCAGGGTATCTGCACAGATGCATCTCTGTTGCCCAGGGTCAGAATAGTGCTTTGGAACACAGTAGATGCTCAATAAATGCTTGCTAAACCAAAAGAGAAGCACAGTCAGAAGGTGCAGGAGTGAAGGCAGGAAGGCTTGAAGATAAAGAAGAGGGACCAGGGAGGAGATGACGGTGAGTGCTAAGAAGCTAAGGCTAAGAGAAAAGGAGATAAGGTTTGTTTAATGGATTGCAATGCCCCAGCCCAACAGTCTGAGAAAGGAGAGGGGAGACAGTGCTGGGGGAGCGTAAGGGTCCATGGAGGAGTCTAGGGCTCCCAAGTCCCTGTAATACACACACAGAGGCAGACACTGCCCTCCCAACAGGACCACAGCCCACCAGCTGTGGATGGATGGATACTACACCAGAGCTTTTGCAAAGTGTCTGCCTTCCAATTACTTTCAGGAGCCTGGCCAGAGGGGCTGCAGATTCACTGGGAGCCAATCTGGTACCGAGGGCTCTGCCAGACACCTCCTCCTTCAGGGCATTGGGATGGAGCAGAGAGACAGAGACAGAGAGGCAGGTGCTTGTCAACCCCACTTCACGAAATTGGCTCCATGATGTTTATTGCAAACTGCAATTTCGTATCTTTATTCAGGTGCTCTCCTGTTTAATTACATATAGGACAGTGTGGGGAGGAAGGAAGGAAGGAAGTGTGTGTGATTTTCTCCTCAGTCTCTTCCTCCCTGGGTGTTGGGAGGGTTAGAGGTGAGAAATGGAGCCCAGCAGAGGGAGGGAAGAGAAAGGCCTGGCGCTGTCCTTGGCTTCCCAGGCCAGGCCTGGGCCAGCAGGGCCAGCCAGAAAGCACATGTGCCCCTGGCCCCAGGCTTAGTCCCAACAGCTTCATGGTGTCCTTGTCTTTAGGGACCACAGTGGCCCCTGCTCAGGCTGAGATATCCTTCAACAGACCTTCACCACCTCCCAGGCCCTTTTCTTTCCGAGGCTCAGAGAGGCTGGGTCACTTGCCCAGGTCATCACAGAGCAAGTTGAGAGGGACTGCAGCCTGCCCCAGCCCTACTTCCCACCCGTGGGACCAGTGCTCCCCGGGCAATGGCCAGGTGGGTCCAGACAGTGGGCAGTTTAATCCCCCTCACCTTAGACCCCAGCCCTGTGGGTTTTTCAGCTTCTCAGTACTGGACAGACTAGATTTCCCTGGAGGATCCCCATCAACCTCAAGCTCCCATCTTCCCTCTCCGAATCTTAACGCTTTCTCCAGAGCTGGGAGGACAGAGCACCAATTAGTTCATTTGCTTGTTTAATTGGGTAGGAAGGGGAAGGAAATTAAACTCCTCAACAGGGATCTTCCCAGCAGGGCCAGAGATGGAAGGATGGATGAGGACCCCCACCTCTGAGCACCCCTTTGCCTTCCCTATGTTCCCCACCCCCATTTCTACCTCCATGCCCCAGATCCCAAGATCAGATCAGAGGCTGGAATTCTAGGCCCCTGGAGAGCCAGACATGAGGTCTGTCCTACCCTAACTGGGACAGCCCCTCCTGGAAATTGAGCATGATGGGGAGGGGAGATGCCAGGGAGAGGGGTCAGGGCAGGACACTGCCTCAGGCTCTGATGCTGTTACTTCTTGCCCACCCCTCTGCCTCCAAAAGTTTTCTTTCTCTCGCTCTTCTCTCGCTCTGTCTCTCTGTGCCCCACTCTCTCATTCTCCACTTCGGTCTCTTGGTTACAGAAAAGCCCCTCCCCCGGGGGGGCCCAGGAATTACGGCGAGGCTCCTGGGCTGTGCCGTGGCCGTGGTCCTCATCCTCAGCGTGGCTCTCACTGTCCTCTTTCTGTATCACCGCCAGCAGAAGAACCAGCTGGAGATGGACGGGGGTGGGTGAGTGTGGACAAGCCCATCCTCTGCCCACCCAACACTGCCTCCTCCTGCTCCCCACCCCCACGGGCTGCTGCTGAAGCCCCTGGACTTGTAAGGGGCTCAGGGCTACCTCACCACACCCCCCACCAAGGCCTCATTCCCTCCTCCTGACTTCCCTGGTGGTTCAAACTGTAAAGAATCCGCCTGCAGTGCGGGAGACCTGGGCTCGATCCCTGGGTTGGGAAGATCCCCTGGAAGAGGGCACGGCAACCCACTCCAGTATTCTTGCCTGAGAATCCCAATGGACAGAGGAGCCTAGCCAGCTACAGTCCGTGGGGTCACAAAGAGTCAGACACAACTGAGAGACTAAACACAGCACAGTCACCTGTGAGGTGGGAGGGGGCCCTAACCCTCCTGCACTGGAGCTAAGCCTTTAGAGGGCTGGCTGTGGGCAGGTACCACCCAACATTTATGCTGGGTTACAAAGATGCATTTTATCCTCTCAGCAACTCTGAGAAGTTCGTATATGATTATAATTCATCATTTACAGTGAGGGAACTGAGGCATAGAGGCGAAATACCGCATACAAGTTCACCTTCTCATGACCTGGACCAGGGTGAACTGAGTGGGGTCCTTGCCTCTGATATCAAGTTCACTGAGGTGCCAAAAACCTGCATCATCATGAGAAATAATTTTTAATGCAACGTGCTTAAAAAATCAAAATGAATGCCCAAAATCCACAATGAACAAAATATCAACACTTTAAAGACAAGCTCAGTATTACTGATTTTTCTTTTTGCCTCAGGCTCTGATATGACTTGGCATAGCCCTCTTACTGATCTTGTCTTTACTTAAAATGTTGATAGTTTGTTCATCATGGATTTTTGCATTCTTTTTGATTTTTTAAATGTTACATTGAAATATTCTTTATTGTGATGACTAAGACTTATGATACCCCCAGAGGCTTTGCACCCGAGCTTTCAGACCCCTTGCATCCTGGCTCCCAGTTGAGGGCCCGTGTGAATTTCCCACTGTCCTTCAAGCCAGGGCACCTGAGACTTACTTGGTTCCTAGGCCCAGGCTGGAGGGAGGGCTAGCCTGGGCTGGACTGGGCTGGGCTGGAGGCAGAGACACCTGGGAAGAAGGGAGGGTCTCTCTCAGCCTCCACTCCACCATGCTCTGGCTACTCAGGTGGCCGCCTGGGAGCAGAGCCCAGGCCACCCTTGTGAGTGGGGCTCAGGGACCAGTAATGGTCAGGTGTCCTGACTGGGACAGAGACCTCATGAGAGCCTCATTGTGTTCCCCCCAGGACTGCCCTGCCCCTCTCCCAAGAGCCGGAGCCTTCTCCCAGCAGGCAGAGCCACCTTACACTTGAGGACATCCAGGTGGGCCTGGGTCCCTAGAGTGAGAGGGCGGGGAAAACGAATGGGAGATGGACCTCAGGGAAGGGGCCCAACCTGAAGGCAGAGCCCTCCCAACTCCCCGAACCCCTGAACGGTCCCCAGCGCACCACTAGCCCTGGCCAGTTCCCACAAGGCCAGGTTCAGGCTAGAGACCATGGTCAGGGCCTTCCCCTCTCCCACCTTGAGAAATAACAAGCTAGGGCTTTTCCTACCCAACACCCCTGCTTTCCAGGGGAACCTCTTTCTCCACCTCTCAGATCATTCATTAAAAAAAATCCATTGATGCTACGGCTGAGTCCCTTTGCTGTCCACCTGAAACTATCACAACATTGTTAATTAGCTATACTCCAATATAAAATTTAAAGTTGTGTTTTTTTTTTCTTAAACTGATGCTGGCCCATGGCTGGCCACAGGGAGCCCACAAAGCGAAAGGTTCAGGCTGCCCTCATGCCTCCCGGATGCTACCAAAGTGCTGAATGCAAGACAGGGGGTGCATGGGAACCTAGGAGGAGAATCTACAACCCACTAGAGGCCAAGAGGGCCACCTAGCACAGGGCCGTGAGAGAGTCTATGCAGCCACTCACCCGTCTTTTTTTCCAGATTCTTCGCCTGGAGCTGGAGAAGCAGCAGCTACAGCAGGAAGAGGATGAACCGCAGAAGCTGCCCCCACAGCCCCCCTACTACGATCTGGGGGCCTCCCCCTCCTACCACCCCTTGGTAAGGACCCCTGAGCCTTGAGGATGCTGATCCCAGCCCAGCTCCACCCAGCCTGGCCACGAGCCCAGCTGCCTGAGACAGAAGGGGGACAGAGGATGTCCCTCACAGTTACACCCCCGCAGGCACCTGAGGGCAAAGAGGGTGCTGGACACTGAGGACCAGGGCGAGAGGGTGGCGTTTCCAGTGAGGACAGAGCCCCACCCTGATGCCCGGCTCTCCCTCCCACAGCTCTACCCACCCCCCAGCTCTGTACCCTGCACCCCAGTCCCTGAACCTGCCAGTGACCACCAGAAGGCCAGCCACAGCCCCTCCTCCTGGCCCTGCTCCCAGCCGCTCCGAGGGCCAGTGTCCACTTGAATGCCTGCCACCTCTGCCCAGAGCCCATTCCTTTCAGCAGACTTGGGGGCCAGGGCGGTACCCGTCACAGTGCCAGCCCAGAGACCCGGGCCAGACCGCCTGGGCCCAAAGATAACACACCCTCTCCTGGCACTGGGGGAAGAGCCAGGCCTTTGTCTCCACAGCCTCGCCACCCTCCCTTTCAGCTGGAAGTGCCAAAGAGAATCCGTCTCAAGATGCCAAATCTTGCCCCTGGGAGGCAGCGTTCCTATCCCGAGTGCTCAGCCCAGAGGACCAACCCAGCCCCCACCTTCCAATTCCATGCAGGGGCTAAGAAGACCACCAGCCATTTGTCATTCCTCAGTCAACCTAGAGGCTTTGAAGTGAGCTAAAACTCACAGAGGACACAAAGTCCATTCCTTAGACAGTGGCTAGACAACCTCTTCCCATGTGAAGGAGCCCACACCCCCATGCCCAGGCTGCACTGCTTGGCCCTGCCAGTTCCAATAAGGGGGCCTAGGGACAGTGCTGAACATGACTGTGTGCCAGGCACTTTGCTGAGACTTGTCAAACACAGCTCTGTTTAACCCTCACAGCAATCAGAGTGATAAGTCTTATTCTTGCCCCCATTTTATAGATGAGGAAACTGAGGCTCAGTGAAATAAAGGGGTCACTTGCCCGAGATCATCCAACAAGTAACAGTGGAGAGCATCATTCAAGCCCCTGGTCCCCTGGCTCCCAAGTCCAGGTCCTACCACGCAGCAGTCACAGCAGTGATGGCCAGAACTGTGGGGGGTTTACCTGAAGAGGTTTGAAGGGTGACCACCAGCTCATACAGAGCATCTGCAGCCATGAGCTTCCTGCATGCAGCAGAACACCCAGCTCTGCCGCCTGGCTGCCTGTCGGCTCCAGAGGCCTTGAGAGCTGCAAGGCAGCCAGCCCCAAGAGTTTGGCTTTAGAGTCCTGAGTCGGATGTCACTTTGGGCTATGCAACCAGCACTGGGCAGGGCGGAATCTCCCACCTGGAGCACGTCATCTCGCCTGCCCCTGCCTCAGGACAATGAGGAAGCACAGTATCTCCAGGCCCGAAAGTGGGTAAGGAAGGAGGGCGTGCAGAGACTCCAATGTTTCCAGAAGAGAGAAAGCCATGCCCTGCTCAGGATTCTCCAAATCAGGCTTCTTCTCCCTCAGAGTCAGTAACCTCATCTGAGCCCCGGGCGGAAGGAGAACGGGGTCGGAGAGGAGAAAAAGGCAGGGATGTCGGAGAGGAGAAAAAGGCAAGGATGGGGCGGGGAGTGGGGCCTGAGGCCTGGGGATGAGGGAAGAGGATGGAAGGGAGCGATTTGTAAAGTCACGGAAGACTCCTGCAGGCTGTCCTGAAGAGTGGGCCCAGGCTCGGCGTAAAAATGGCCATGATGTAATGGGACAGCTGCATCTGGCCCTAATCCCCGCTAACAACGTCTGGGCCCCGCTCTCTGACTGCTGCCCCCTCAGCCTGGCAGGCACAGCCCTCCCTGAGGGCCAGACCTGGCAGCTCCAGCTTGAGGACAGCCCCCTCCTCCTGGCCCCCCTCCTCTCTGTCTCTCCTCTCATACAAACCCCAGACTAAGCACGTGGCTCCAACCCTGTACCCTCCCCGACAGCCTTCCCTCCCCAGGCTCTGCTCATCGTGGGTTGACAGAAACCTCAAATGAGCCGAAGCCTTCAAGACTCAAGGCCACCTGGGAGGAAGAGCAGAGTGAGCCACTATTCTCCCACCCAGCCATGGGCAGGAAGGGTCAGGTGATGGGCACACTCTGGGTCTTGAACCCAGAAGCTGTGAGATGCGGGCACGAGGGTGGCTGGACACTTGTGAGAACGGCCTGTGGCGTGGTACACGGAGGTCACCTCCAGCATCCCAGGGAGGCGCTGGTGTTGCCAAGAGCGGTGTAATTCCTTTCGGCTTACAGAGCAATTATGGGGCCAGGAGAGGATTTATTCCTAGCACTCGGGTTTGTTGGCAGTGCAGCTTGTATACAAGTCACATTATTGACGTTGTCATCAATTCTCCTTCCCAACAAGTAGTGAGAGGGAGGCCAAGAAGAGAGCGTGCACCATTCACCGAGGCGGGGCTCTGGAGAGAAGGCTGCAGGGGGACCCAGGGACCAGCAAGTAGAGGCTCCCCCTTCCAAGCCTACTGGCCCCAGCCTGGGTGGGCCAGGTCCCATGCTGCCCACACATTCAACGGCATTAAGCAAGGTTGTGACACTTCTCTCAATTTCTGTTGAGGTTTCTGGGCTAGGAGTCCACTCGGGTGACAGGTACCATTTGAAAGGCTGGCTGGCTTGGGGCTAGATCTTGGGGAGGACTTCCAGAGGCTCCAAGGTAGATGCCAAAAGAAGCGGGAGGAGGAAGTGCTGCCTCACCTGTAGGGAGAGGGGCTCCCATCTCCTCAGTCTTGGGAGGATGGACAGCCCAGGCTAGAAGCACAAGACTGTATGTAACGACCTGGGGAGGGATGGAGATCCAAAGCTTTGGTGTTGGCTTGGGTCCCCCAGGAAGGAGACACCAGGATGGGATCAGACACAGAGTCGTGGGTGGAGGGACACTGGTGAAGGACCAAGAATGGAGGAGGAGTGGATGGGGAGATGGGGGAGGAAGGAAGTCTGTGTAGGAAGAGTCTTGAATGACCACACACTCTGCAGAAGCTCTGGGCGGGCCGCAGACCTCGAGCCACAGCTGCCAGGAGAGGAGCCTCCCGTTCCGCAGGGACCAGCTGCGCTAGGACGCCATCACGTCCGGCCGTTGGTGGGAGCAGCCGGGGGAAGTGTGGGCACAGCACAAAAGCTGAGGTGGATCCAGAGGGGGCTGCCCAGGGCAGAGATCTAAGCCACAGATCTCGAATGTCCACAAGCCACCACGGGTGACCCTGGCACCACAGGAGGCTGCACCTCTGTGATTCGGGGGTCTCTTCCTGAGAGCGTAGCCCCCATTGCTCCAGTAAATTTTAGACCCACAACCGTGCTCATCCTAACGCTTCTAAATCCTCTCCCTCAGCTGTCCTCTGCCTTCGTTCCTGAGGCGTCTGAACCCTTGATAATCACACCCTTGGCAAGCCAGGGCTGCTGCATGTGTTCACTCACCTCTAAAGCAGAGGAGACCCAGGTAGTCACCCGTGTCCTCCACAGAGTCCTCCCTGCCACATGGGTGATAGCAGCCTGATCTCCTCCCGCTGGTCGGGGCCAGTTACACCTTCCAAGATGCCACTCCTTGCCCGTGGGCCCAGAACACGAGGAGTCCAAGTGCGCCCTGCAGAGCCCAGAGTGGCAGGGATGGCAAGCACACCCCCGCCCCCCACAGGGTCATTGGGACCACTCCTGTTTTCATCCCTTGTTGTCTTCCTGTTGGGGACACAGCGCCACACAGAGACCTTCCAGAGTATTGCCACGGAGCTGGCACAGAGAGCATTGGGAGCTGCAGTCCGGCTGCTGCTTGATGGAGCCTGGGGGGGCCGGTAGCCCTCCTCTAGCATCCTGTGAGGCCAGATTGAGGAATTAAATGCAGATAAGATAGGGAACCTCCACCCCGTGTCCTTTAGGGCTTTGTGATGACTCTGACCTCAAGTTCGGTATCAGTTTTGATTTACCGTTTTAGCGGGTGGGGCAGTCTCAGAGGGCTTCACTCAGCTGTGTCCCACAGACCAGGGGCTCACTGTGGCGTCAGCATGTCCATCCCAGTCCCGCACTGGGAAATTCCATGTCCCCCAGCAGTGAATTTGCCCTGTCTTCTGGGGTCCTTGCCAGGCTGTTGAATCCCACATCCTGAGAAAGTGCCCCCAGGTCAGTGAGGTCTTGCTTATTCCCCCAAATCCTACCCACAAATGCCCGCCCAGCTTCTGCTAGAATTCCTAGAGAATTTCTGCCACTCCTTGCTCCTTGGATGTAATCTCTCCTCCCTCAGCAGGTCCAGCTGGCCCCAGCTGGGTCATGCTGGGCTTTAAACTTAGTTATCATCCTGGTAGCCAAGAACACAGGTGGGGGCAGCTCTCAAAGAGTGTGCCTCTCGCCTTGTGGGGTGAGGCTGGGATGATGGTAGCTCTTACTGGTTTAGGCTGGGCATCTCCGTGTGCTCTGAGGGACATATCCTCAGAGCCTTTTTTTGTTTGTCTATTTTGTATTGGGAGTGTTTTTAAAAATAATTTTATTTATGTATTTCTTTTGGCTGTGCTAGGTCTTCATTGCTGCACATGGGCTCTTCTCTAGTTGTGGCGAGGTGGAGGTTTTTCAGGGGCTCCTCTTGTTGTGGGGCAACAGGCTCTACAGGTGTGGGCTCAGTAGTTGCAGTTCCCAGGCTCCCTAGTTGCAGCACACAGCCTCAGTTGCTCCGTAGCATGTGGGATCCTCCCAGACCAGGGATGGAACCCGTGTCTCCTGCCCTGGCAGACGGATTCTTTACCACTGAGCCACCAAGGAAGTCCAGAGACCTTGTTTTGCCAAAAGTTTTACTTTCGTTTTAGGTTCAAAGGATTCATTAACAACAGAAACCTCTCATTACACACACAATAAACAATTTCAACTTTTAATAGGGGATTTTTAAACTTCATTTCAATATACAGTCATTAAAAGCAAAGAAACAGAAACAACAGAGAGAAGGAACAGCACATATGTCACCAAACTGGGCTGACAGCCCACATCCAGTCTTGAACAGCGCTGGGAAGTCCCGTGTAACAGCAACCTGGAGTCTCGACTGGGAAAAGGTCCCAGGCAGTGTGCTCACCCGACGGGTGAGACTTCAAATTGCAGCTTTGGGGGCTCCCACGTATAATCTCAGACCACAAATGGACATCATCATCAGTTTGCACACAAAAATGCAGCTCTGGTTTTCCTTTAAATTTTAGAATGCTGTTGGTTTTCACCTTGTGAGTCACAGGATTTTTCCAGACCCCAGGGGGCTGGCCAAGCCTACAGGGGCTCAGCGAATTCCAAGACCTACTCCCTCTCTTGTCTAAGGTGCCAATTCACTTGCTGGAAACAACTGGTGTGTTTGCAAGCAGGCACGTGGTCCAGTTAGGGTCAGAAGTCAGTCAGAGTCCTGCTCTCCTGCTTCTGAAGCCTGAACAAGATTTCTTCCCTTTTAATTTCCCTAACAGACCTCTATCCATTTATCCCCAACTCAGTTTCAGAGTTCCAGATTTTTTCAGCTTGAGCCCACACTAAGGAGAACAAAGCTGGCGTGGCTGAGCCTCTCCAAAGCCTATGATTCTCACTCTCAAATCCTGTGTCCACTGCTCCACAGCAGGAGGAGACGGAGCCCTGTGTAAGCTCCCTGAGGGGTCTCTGGCTCTTATATTGAACTTTTACCTGTCAGGGGCCCTCAGTTTCTCGTGAACCCTCCATAAGTGACAATATCACTAAAATAATAACTAGTCAACTCTGCTGTCCCTCCAGCCTCACTTCCTGGGCATCTCAAAGCCTGAATCGCTGTGCCTGAAAAAGCATCCCCTCCACCAGCACGCCCTCCCAGGCCCCTGATGGTGGAAGCTTTACCACTGGGCTGCCAAGTTGTGCCAGAGACTCTCTGGGCCCTGCTTTCTGCTCAGGGTGGGGCCTTCTTGCCACTGGGCAGTGAGTAAGCCAGCCCCAAATCTCCACTTTCCCTTTTGCACCTATTTCTCAGACCTGCCCAGTACCACTTGTGTGCATTCGAGGCCTCCAAGAAGAGACAGGAAGACAAGATTTGACGTACAAGAGCTTCACTGGGGAAAACCAGCTCTGACAGATAAAGGGGAGGGGACAGGAGAAGGCAGGGGCGGACACAGGTCTGGCCTGAGAAAGGAGGGGGGAAACTTGTGTTGAGCCAACGGGGAAATCTCAGGCCATCCTTAGAGAAGTCCTGCCCCCCAGGAATGGAGCTCCACCAGCACTGGTGGTGCTCAGTCACTGGCAGGAGCAGCCAGGGGACACGCGGCTTCTGCAAATGCCCTGGTGGATCCAGCCAGGCGGCAGCTGAGTTGTCATTCAGCCATGCTCCCCACGGCAGGTCTGAGTGGTGCATTTCCATGGCTGCTCCAGCAAAAGACAAAGCAAGGAGTATGGGAAGTCCAGGGCAAGAATGAGCTTGGGATGGAACTAATGGTTTGCCCGGGGCCAATTCAGGATGAGACTTCTACCCGTTCCCCAAACTTGGGCCAAAAGGTGTGTGCCTTCTGGGATGAGATGGGGACCAGCTGGTAAGTCTGGTGCCCAGAGCTAGGGACACACCTGGCCTACGGGGTGCCGGCTCCCTGATCTCTAGCCAAGGATTCCCCCAGTCCAAGGAGGAATCGCAGAGCATTGCTTCTTTGTCTCTTTGTGATGGATTCTGTTAAGACAGAAGGCAAAGTGCCAGGGCTTCCAGGGCAGCCCCACCTGTTTTGGAGAACTCCCCTCCACCCACCTGCATGAGATGGTCCTGAACCACCTTTTGCCATTAGCCCACAATCTCCCAGCTCTCTGTGGGGGTCAGAGCCCAGCCTGCTCCATCCAGAGGGCACTCAGTTGGGAAGAGCCCACATAGAGAAATTACTGGACGCTGGTGGTCTCTCAGCAGAGACCCCTCAGTGGGAATTCCACTGAGGGGTCCCTGCCTGAGTCTGGCAGTTCCAGGACACCCCCAGCCTCACATCCACCGACACACCTATCTCTAGACATCCTCGTGATGATGGGAAGGTCAAGAGGTGGAGTCCATTCATCCTGCCACACACTGGGTGTGTGGAATGGAGACATGGTCAGTGCATCCATTGCTGGCCTCCACGGGATGGTCTTCACCCCATCCCAGAGTGCCAGCCACCCTCCCATCGTACGGGAGTCCCAACTTGTGGTATCCACACTCTGCCTGTCTCCAGGGCCCCACAGGGATGAAGGGAGTCTGGGCCTCTGCTCTCAGCAGCTCCTGCTTGCACACTGCCCTGCTGGCCTTGTGCCCACCTCCCTGGCCCTTGGCCACCTTCACAGGCCCTCCAACTCATGGCAGGGGAGCCAGGAACAGCCCCCACCCATCTGTTCAGCCCCCTTCCCCTTCCTTCTGTCAGTCACTGGCCTCCTGTACCTCCAACCTCCTCCCTTGGGCCCTTTCCTCCTGGAGAGGAAGTGCTTCCTCCATGCTCTCCTGGCAGGCTCAGAAAGCACCCGGGGGGCTGACGAAGGAAAGGCCTCAGGGTGTGACTTTTACGTCTGAGAAATTAGGAACTAACTGCGCTAAACTTACCGGGGCCATGTGTCCCTGGACTTCACTGGTGGCTCAGATGGTAAAGAATCTCCCTGCAATGCAGGAGACCTGAGTTTATTCCCTGGGTTAAGAAGAGCCCCTGGTGAAGGGAATGGCAACCCACTCCAGTATTCTTGCCTGGAGAATACCATGGGCAGAGGAGCCTGGCAGACTAGAGTCCATGGAGTTGCAAAGAGTCCGACTCGACTGAACGATTTTCACACACGTGTGTCCCTGACTTCAGTCACTGATGGACACTGGATAGGTGCTGCTGAAATCAGGACACTTGACCCTCCTGCTGCGTGGGCAGCCCTGCCAAGGAGCAGAGAGGAGAGGGTGACAGGCTGGATCACAGGGGAATGCCTCCCAGGGCAAGGAGCCTCCTCCCTGCACTCCAAGCTGGGGTAGCCCTCTCTCCCTCAGCCCCTGCTCTGTGGACACGTCCATCGTGGGCAATGAGCCGAGGAGGAGGAACGTATGAGGAATGGTCCAAGGATGAGAGCTGGCAGCACCTCAGAGATCAGGGACCACTTTGCCAAAAGGGAAACTGAGGCGCCTTGAAGGGAGGGAGCTGGGCACAGCCACAGAAGGGGTCATCAGCAGCGCTAATGCCCATATGTGCCAGGAAGTGTCTCTGCCTTTTCAACTTCATGGCAGCCCCTGCCCTCAGAGCACTCTTATCTAGTAATTTCCAAGTCAAGACAAGTCATACAGAGCCACCGAAGAGCTCAGGGTGGAAGTTGGAGCCCTGCGTTCTAACAACAGTGATAATTCATGTAACAAATAGTTTTATTCCCTCATTTTATAGATGAAAAACCAGGCTCGAGTGGGTTGGATAATCTGACCGGTTGTAGCACGTGGCCTGGCGAAAATTCAAAGCCAGATCTTCTGACTCCAAGTTCAACTTTACGCCCTGCCAGCTATTTCACGTGACCTGGGAAGGCCACATCACGTTCCCTTCCTTGGCCTCAGTCTCTTCCCTCTGTAAAAGGAGAGGGTTGGCCCGAATGATCTCTGACAGCTAAGTGCAGTGGGCCTGGAGCAGGGTCCACCCTCCTCTGCCCATCCCCACAGCAGTCCAAGGGGATACAGCTTAGCAGAGCACACAAACGTGTGTGGCCAATTTGGTAAACACCTTTTCTGAACCCATGTCTTCTCTTTTGCCACTGATTGATTTTTTTTCTGCTTCTCTCTCTCCCTCCCTCCATACTGCACAATCCTTCCTGGTTCCCTTTTCTCCTTCACTCACCCACTTCACTCCCACACCTCCCCATCTCATCCCAACTCCTGGCCCTGGGACGCTTCCTCTGGTCTTTACTCCCCCTCCCTCACTGACTCCTATCATCTTTCCCTTCTGCCTCATTCCTAGAGCTCTGGTCCAAAGGACACCGATATCTACTATGCAGAGCTGGACACATCAGCCCTGGAACTCACCTCCGGGCCACAGAGTACCATGCTGGGGTCTGACGAGGTTGTGGAATATGCCACTATCCAGCTGAGCCCACCCTAGCGCATGACCCCTAGTGGCCCAGCCTGCCTCTGGATCACAGGTACACCCCACCCTCCATGTTTCCCAGCGGCAAATGCCCAGCTGCACGGAAGGCTGGCATGAAGCCGAGCTGGGGGCTTCAGCAATGGACAGCCGGTAGAGGCAAGTGGCGCAGACCCAGAGAGGGGTGGGAGAAGGAACCAGAAGCCCAGAGGTCTGGAATCTAGTTGCTTCTACCACCAGTGTGCTATGTTACCTTCATTTCACCTCTCAGAACCACAGTCTCTCCTCCTGTGAAACAAGGTCAGAAATAATCTCTAGGGCTCTTTCCTCCTCCTGCAGTCCCCGCTTATCATTCTGTGGCTCCGATGGGCACATGTGTCTCTTAGGAGGGGCCTCACTCCCTGCAACACTGATGCCCCTGAGCCCTCACAGGCACCTGGGTGCCACACTTTATTTTCCCACCACAGGTCAAGGCTGTACACCCACATTTCCTCCTGACCTTGACCTCCCTTGGCTGGGCTGAAGTTTGATTCAACCAACTTCACTGAGCACCTGCTCTGTGCCAGACACTGTGCTGAGGCTCGGGGTTTAGAGGGGGACAAGGCAAAGTTCCTGCCCCCCTCAAGGGCCTCCCAGCAGAGTGACAACCCAGGGCCCCTGAGCTGAAAATGGACAGCAAGGCTCTTCAGGGGGTGGGGAGCAGAGATCTCTCCACAGGACGGGTCCTGAGTCACCTGGAAGCCACAGGGCTGAGAACTTAGATATTGACTTGGGAGATGGTGAGGTGGGAGAGGTTTTGGCAAATGTGTGAGCCTCCTTGAGGGGTTAGAGGAAGCAGAAGCCCCCTCAATCTAAGAAGGTACACTCATAGGGCTGCAGACTCCGGTTAAGGGCCCACCCCTCCCCCCAACCCCTACGAGTTACAGATGAGGAAACTGGACCTCGGGACATGTACTTGAGCTGATTTGGGGGTGAGCAGGGTGGGAGAGAATAGAGAAAGGGGCAGGATGGAGAAGGGAAGAACGAGCCAGGAGAGACAGGGCAGTGCTGAGCGTGAGAAAAGTCCCACAAGACCCATGAGGGCTGGCGTGGCGGGAGGACCCAGGAGGGACTCACTGGGTGGCTTTTGCAGACTGTTCCCCGCCGAACCAGGATCCAGTCAGGTCCTGGGACCCAAGAAGGGCCAGGACTCTGTTCCCCCACGTCCCACTCGTCTCCACCCCTGTGCTCCTGCACCCCGCCATCCCCCTACCGCCTCCGCAGATAGAATTTAGCTGAGCCTCAACCCCTACCCCTGCCACAAATATGGAGTGGAGACCCAAAGGGATGCAAGGACCTCCCCCAGGCCCTGCACAGCCACCCTTGGGGAACCAGCCACTGGAATCGGCTGTCTCCCTATTCTGACGGCCCCTCCTCCCTCACGAAGGCAGAGGTGCTGCGGGCCTGAGGAAGGGGCTGGGCGCCAGGTGGGGTCTCTGGCCTCCCTACCCTCCCAACCAAGGGAAGCAACTCAGATATTGCAGAGCCTTCTTGTGAGGTCTGGGCCCTGGGGAGGGGCCCCCTGGGAGGAGGCCCTGAGGCTTGCAGTGAGGGAGACAGGCTGGGGGAAGGCAGAAAAAAAGCCATTAATCCCATAAATCCTAATTTGGAAGCCCTCCCGGCCTCTCTGAAGTGCAAGGAGTTGGGGTGGATATAATCCTGGGCGCTGCTGGCGGAAACCCAGGAAAGGGAGGGGTTCTGCCCCTCCCTCTGCAGGCTTTCACTGGGCGCCTTCCCCACCCCTCCTCAACCTGGTCCAACACTCCCACCGTCAGCAGAGCTAAGGGTGCCATCCTGGGCCCCAGGGAGGCCCTCTGTTTGGATCCAGTGTCTGAAAGGTGCTGGACTAGGGTGCACAGGACAGAGGAGAAGCTGCAAGGAATTGACAGCTTCTCAGGAAGCTGGGCAGTGTGGGGGATGGGAGCAGAGCTAGGGACAGGGTGGGGGTGGGCTGGGGGCTCCAGGCTGGTGGTTTGGTGGAGCGGTGGAGCGGAAGGAGGCTGCCTGCCTAGCCGGGAATTAGCTGGCTTCCCGCCACTGGCCCCTTCCCACCACGTGCTCTCACTTCCCCTCTCCCAGCAGCCTCACAGGAGGAAGGAGGCTGTCTGACAGGAGCAGGTGCACGGGGTGGGTGCGGGCAGACCCTCCCCTCATCGCTCCCCGCCCCCTTGCCTGGGCACAAAGCCTGAGCCATAGACCCCAAGAAACATCAGGATTGGAGCTGCTCGCCTCCACCTGACCCTATCCCTTGGGCCATTTGATGTCTTCAGTGAAGCCTTGGCCAGAAACTTGTTGGAACCTCCAGACCATTAGACACCAACCATCGGCAGAACTAACCAGAGAGATGCCTCCCTGGAGGATGGCCAGAACGGGGGGGCCCGTGGGCCCCACAGCACACAACCCAGATGTCCGGGCAGAAGAGGCTGGAAGCTGGGGCCCCAGAAACTGCCTGGGCCCCCAGGCCACCCACTCCCATGCCTCCCTCCCTGTCGCTTGCAGCCCTGTCCCCTTTCTCTGCCCCGGGCGGGCCAGTCCCTCTGTCTGCCCGCAGCATTTCCTGTCCCCCAGTCGTCTTCCCCACCCGCCTCTCACTCTCCCTTTCACCAGCGGCCTCAGCCCCGTTCTCGTTCTCGGTTCACATCTGTTTCTCTCTCCTGTGTCTTCACGGGTCCCCATGCCCTCCCTCTCTCTCCCACCCTGGCTGCCTCTACCCTTTCATCTCCCCCCTTCCCCGAGCCCTCCCCACTGAAGTTGCCGGTTCCAGAGGCCAGAACTTCAAAAGAAGATCAAAGCTGTGCTCCCCCATCAAAGACCAGACTCTGCCAGGAGCATCTCCCCACAACCCCCTCCCACCCCCACCGCATAGACTGTAACTCTCCCTGACAGGCCAAAGTCCCGCATCCCAGCACCCCGGGAAGTACATTCTCTGACAGAGCCTGGTGCTGGAAAGGCCACCCTGTTTTATGGAAAGCTCTCAGAACTTGGGATTCAAAGAACAAGCTGGAAAACTGATAGAGCCAGCTGCTTATTGGCTGTGTGACCTTGGGCAAGTCACTGAACCTCTCTGACCCATGGCCACATTGTGTGTTAAATGGGACTAAAATTTACTTTATAGGATTGTTGAGTGGATTAAAGGAGAAAATGCTGGTGAAATATCTAGTACTATGCCTGTCTTATAGCTGGTGAGCAATAAATGGTGGTGGTGGTTTAGTCACTAAGTCGTGTCCGACTCTTGCAACCCCATAGACTGTAGGTAGCTGCTCTTAATATTACTGCTATTATAATATTACTCCCAGGTCTGAAAGTGTGTAGAGACGAGGGCAGAGGTGTCCGGAGAGTATGGTCTACTGCTGCCTGTAGGACAAAAGTCTTAACACCCCAAGGGGTCACTCGGCACACGGGCTCCACCTGAACCCAGACCTCTGCACCTGATCCTCACCAGGATGTAGTGACCGTTTGAAAGCCCCCGGCCCAACATCCCCACCAGACACTCAGCTCTCTCTCCAGCCTGGGCTCCCCTGCCCCTGCGGCCGTTTCTCACCGCACCTCTGACCCAAGTCCTCACCCTCAGCCTCAGCCCAGTGCCCCATCCCTCAGGGGGACGATGGCGTCTCCATGGGGTGGGAGGTGGAGCTGGAAGGTCCAGGCTGCATTTATGAAACTTTTCTTGGCTCTGAACATCAGGGAACTTCAGGAAGACGTGACTTGAGTAAGTCCCTAAACCTCCCGAAGCTTGTTTTCTCATTTGTAAAATAAGGGGTTAGCTGCCTCCAATCCTCCTTTGGCAGCAGACTCCGCATACATTATAATTTTAAAGAACCTAGGAGGCAGAACTCAAGGCCCTCTGAGGCCCCTCCGGACGGGGAGAACAGGCCCAGATCTTCAGTCTGCACTGTTTCCAGCAGCCAGCAGCCCTGAGCGCCCACTCACTGGAGCCTCGGCTGGTCCTGCTTTACTGGGAGTGACTGAGGCTTCAGAAGTGGCGGGACCTGCCCCCAGGCCACACGGCCAGCCCCAGCCTCTCTCAGGTCCCTCTCTCTACACCATCTGATGGGGCTTATCTGTCCCAGGTTGTCAACAGGCACATTGACAAGCTCAGAGCGAAGGTATACAGGCCAGGCTCTACACTGTTGGCCTGCCTCCCCGCGGGGGCCCACTGAACCCTCCCTTGGATGTCTGCCTCCCTTCCTCCGAAGCCCCTGGATGGCGCCCTAGCCCAAGGGCTCTGGGTAGCAGCACCCCACCCACCCTCCAGATCTCCCACTCCCCCCAACACACTGTGAGCAAAGCAACCTGCTGCTACCTGCTCCCTGGCTCAGTCCCCCTACAAACACCCCAGGGCCCCTCCGTAGGTACTGTTGCGTGAATGGAAGAGCTCTGCTTCTGCGCTCTCCAGCACAGCCACCAGCCACACGCTGGGATGTCAGTGTGTTCTCATTTTTCATTTTAATTTAAATAGGCACACATGGCTAGGGGCTGCCATCCTGGAGGGCGCAGGCAGAGGCACCACCCAAATGCCTGGCCTCTGCCCCTCTTCTCTGCAGGCACATTCAGCAGTGGGGACTGTGGAGGTGGATTCATGGGATGTTTGGGGTGGCGAGCTGGCCAAGAGAAGTTCCTGCACCTGGGCTCCCCATGCTAGGCCAGCCTCCTCAGCTGAGCTCCGAGTGGTCATCGCCCAGAGTGGGCAAGGTGGGAGGTGGAGGGTGGGGTGATGCCCACCCCCACCCCCACCCCCACAAATCCCTGCAGGGGGTATGCAGCCTGAGGACCCTCCCAGGCCCTAATTAGTCTTTCCTTCCCTTCCTGAGGACGGCTTTTGTTCCCGGGACCCCTCACCATCTCACATGTTCTTCCTCCCTTCTAGGCTTGGAGGAAGGTGGGAGGACCCCTGGAAGGGACTTGGGAGTCAAATGGCCCAAGTCTTGTGTCTAACCTCATGGGAGGACAGGAGTCATGGAAGCCAGGCAGGCCAGGGAGGAGAGAGTCGGGGAGCCTTACCCGGGTCCAGTCGGGCTCCTCCACTCATTGGCCTCAGTTGTCTTCAGAGGGCAGTGTGGAAGCTGCTGGGTTGGCCCCTGCAACCCAGTAAGATCCAGGGAAGTGGGCACGTGGGGAGGAGCTCCACCTGCTGGGAAGTTCTGGAAATGTGCCCCTGCTTTCAGGCCCTGCAGCCAGGGAGCCCTCTGCCCCAAGGTGAGCCCCTCCCAGGGAAGACAATGGAGGTCTTCTGGTGTGCCTGGGAGCGGGATGGAGTGACTGGGGACCCTGAGACATCCAGCCCAGGGCTCAGGGTCATGGGGAGACAAGTGAAGGTCAGTTCAGCATCCCAGTCACCCCACTGCTACTCACACTTACCCAGAGAGACTCTCCGACTTCTCCTTCCTCTCCACCATTCCTCTAGACTCTTCTCAGCAGCAAGGGGAGGTCAGCCACGGCCAGATCTGAGTTCAAACCCTGCTCTGCCATGTACTGAAAAGTTTGTTCGTATTTTTCCATAAGATATTATGGAAAACCCCAAATGAACTTTCTGGCCAACCCAATATTTGCCAGCTGCCATGGGTGAGTGGGTTAACTCCACTCACTCCAGGGCTGTTGTGGGGAGAGTTACGACCCCCTACCCTTCTGGGTGGGCTGGGAGGTGCCCGGTGGGCGGCAGGCCCCATTACCACCTGTTCTCTTCCCGGCCCTCCCTCTTCCCCTCCTCTCTTTCCCTGGAGCTCCAGGATGAGACCTGCCAGGCCCCTGGCCCTCCAGAGCTACCCTTACTTCTGGGAGGGCCACTACCTGGAGCTGGCTGCCGACCTGTCACCACCAGGCCACTTCCCCCAGCCTCTTTGCACTGACCTCCCCAGAGTCTGTTACCTCTAATGACCATCCATGTAGAGGACACTGCTGCCCCCCACCCCGTACTCACCCCAACCCCCAGATGCTGCTCTAGGCCAGCCCAGAAGAGGAGCCTCGTCCTGCATCCCAGGCCCTTCTACCCAGACCTACAGAGCCCTCAGGTTCTACTTCCCTCTAGCACACAGTTGGGTGAGCACTATGGAGTCTGGGTGAGTGGGTGTGCCTCCCTCCACCACACATTCCGCACCTTCTGTCTGATGCTTCCAGACAGAGCCTGAACCCTAACTCCGCCTTCAGCATCCCTGAAGCCAGGCCCAAGACAGCCACCCTTCCTCGGCTGCTGGGGAGCTGACTATTAGGGTCACAGGAAGAGGACAGCACCCACTAAATTACTCCCAAACTCAAATACCAAGTTCCTTCTTCCCACTCCTCACCAGTTCAAGCATTGTAGACAAGTCACCTAAAAATGAAATTAAAAGACGCTTGCTCCTTGGAAGAAAAGCTATGACAAACCTAGACAGCATATTAAAAAACAGAGACATTACTTTGCTGACAAAGGTCTGTATAGTTAAAGCTATGTAGTCATATATGGATGTGAGAGTTGGACCGTGAAGAAGGTTGAGCACCAAAGAATTGATGTTTTTGAACTGTGGTGTTGGAGAAGACTCTTGAGAGTCCCTTGGACAGCAAGGAGATCAAGCCAGTCAATCCTAAAGGAAATCAGTCCTGAATATTCATTGGAAAGACTGATGCTGAAGCTGAAACTCCAATACTTTGGCCACCTGATATGAAGAGCCGACTCATTAGAAAAACCCTGATGCTGGGAAAGATTGAAGGCAGGAGGAGAAGGGGACAACAGAGGATGAGATTGTTGGATGAAATCATTGACTCAATGGACATGAGTTTGAGCAAGCTCCAGGTGATGATGAAGGACAGGGAAGCCTGGCGTGCTGCTATCCATGGGGTCGCAAAGAGTCAGACATGATAGCAACTGAACAATAACACCTAAAAATGCCAAGCCAGAGAACAGGAGTGGATCACCCCCAGGGCAGCTCAGGAAAGCCCCCCTCTCCTGGAGAGGATAAATCTCTTCCAGAATTCCCAGTTGCACCCAGATCAGACCACAGGTTCTGTTGGCCACACAGAGTTCCGGATGTCTGTCTGGCCATCCCCTAGCCCACCTTCAGGGAAAGAGATCCAGGAAATCTGCTGCTGCTGCTGCTGCTGCTGCTGCTAAGTCGCTTTAGTCGTGGCCGACTCTGTGCAACACCATAGATGGCAGCCCACCAGGCTCCTTCGTCCCTGGGATTCTCCAGGCAAGAATATTGGAGTGGGTTGCCATTTCCTTCTCCAGTGCATGAAAGTGAAAAGTGAAAGTGAAGTTGCTCATTCGTGTCTGACTCTTCGCGACCCCATGGGCTGTATCCTACCAGGCTCCTCCGTCCATGGGGTTTCCCAGGCAAGAGTACTGGAGTGGGGTGCCATTGCCTTCTGGGGGCTCCCAAATTATGAGATCCTGCTCCTTCAGGAGCTAGATAGTTTCTGTTCCAACCTGGCTCTCCTCCAACTGGGAAAGAGCCAACCCAGGACGCCACAGAGAGGTTCCCGCCTTCCAGCAACCTTAAGTCCTCAAGCCTGGAGCGGGAAGGCACCTCCAGAGTGTGGAGTGCAGCTGACTGAGAGGGCCCTGAGGACATCTGGGCTGAGCCCTATAAAGCTGCCACTTACCCTCCCTACTGACATCCACCCACAGGCTAGCAGGCCCTGGAGAGCCTGGCAGTCCCAGTCCCCGGATCACTGGGCCAGGATGTCAGTGTATCAGTATATCATAGTCACTACATCCTGATTTCACCAAGGTAATTTTTTCCAAATGTGGACAAGACAGAGAAATATGGGCTGCCTGGTATAGCAGGGTGGGCTGAGAATGTCTGTACATCGGTGCCCTGAGGTTCAAGTATAGTTTCACATACTTTATATACTTTGATTTCATTTCAGTTCGCATCATTTCTTTGAATGAAGAAAATGTGCTTATTGAAACTTTATGAGTAAAAGAGAGAGTTGAAAGGAATTAGACATAATCTGTATTGTTAAATTGGTAATCAGAAAGGTTTGTAAAAGATAAAAGGTTAGATCAATTAAATCAAAGCCAAAAAATAAAATTCAACAGAAATGAAAAAAAAATTTAACAGAGACAAATGTAAAGTCCTTCATTTAGGTTCAAAATTTAGTCATGTACCTTTAGGTTGAGGGATCCTGGTTTATTTGCAGTTCGTGTGAACTAGTTCTCATGTTGAACATGAGTTAGCAGCTTTTGAGGTTTGCTTAATTTGGTAGACACAACCCAATGCCATTTAATAGAGCTGTTCAATGACTACGTCAATTCCTCCACTGTTTGTTTGTTTACTTGATTGCTTGATTTACTTGACTTCTTTTATTTTTAAATGTTTTTGCTCTGTTAGCCTCAGTCTTTCCACCCTACCTTCAAGTTAGCTCTCCTCATGGTCACAAGATAGCTGCCACAGTTCCGGGCATTACATCTAGACTCAAGTTTCTAATAGAAGAGACAAGGTCATCTTGTGTCTTTTTTAAAGGGAAGAAACCTTTCCTGGAAGCCCTTAGCAAGTTTTTCCTCCACTTCATTAGCTACAATTATGTCACATTTTCATGCCCTTGTCAAAATCACTCACTGGGAAGGAAAACGGGCTCACCACAACTCCTTAAACCAGTTATGATTCTCCCTTTGACACAAGCAGGAGGGTGGATACTTGATCAAAATCAAGTTCTGAGTTCAGAAGGAAGAAAGGAGGTGACAGAGAGAAGAGATATGATTATGTAACCAAAAGTTCCTGCTCTGATGTCAATGAGCTTTCTATCATTGCTGCTGCTGCTGAGTCGCTTCAGTCATATCCGACTCTGTGCAACCCCATAGAGGGCAGCCCACGAGGCTCCCCCGTCCCTGGGATTCTCCAGGCAAGAACACTGGAGTGGGTCGCCATTTCCTTCTCCAATGCATGAAAGTGAAAAGTGAAAGTGAAGTCGCTCAGTCGTGTTCGACTCTTAGCTACCCCATGGACTGCAGCCCACCAGGCTCCTCTGTCCATGGGATTTTCCAGGCAAGAGTACTGGAGTGGGGTGCAATTGCCTTCTCCCTTTCTATCATTAGAGATGTTCAAAACTGAATAAAACCTGCCAGAGATATTAGAGGAGTTTCTGGTAGTGGGTCAGAGTTGGATGTGATGACCTCGAGGTCCTTTCCTGTCTAGAAGATGTCAATCCTCTAATTCAATAATTCCACGTGGCTCACAAGTATACACATTTCCCCAACCAAGGACCACGTCTCTGGTTGAGATCTGTGAAGTAGACTGAAGGAAATCTCCACTTCCCAGGGGTGTCCCTGACTTCATACTGCTCACCCTTCTCAAGTCCCTCTTCTTTGTCTCCTCTCCATCACCACATCTGGGCACCCCAGGCTATCTCAAGGCTGAAGTGAAGAAACAGGTGAAAACAGAGCAGGTGCCAGTCTCAACCTTCTGCCCAGGTGTGGGCTTTCGGGTTGCAGCCAGGGAGGGAATTAACACCCACAGTAGCAACAGACACCTGTGGAGCCACTATTGTGTGTAAGACAAAAGGAATGAAAGGAAAACTGTCCATCCAATTTCTGATTCACAGAGCTTACAGTATAATTGGAGGCAGGAGATAGAATACACGATGGGACCAAAAAATAGTCATTCTGTGTTCATAATCCACATGTGAAAACCAGCCAGGTTTCTTATATCTAAGGTGAAAAATAGTAATCTAAGATTAGCACTCAGCAACAGAGGACAGAGACAAGACAGTAAATGTTCAGGGAACTCAGGGTAAGAAGAGCAGTGTTATTAAAAATAATAGTAGCTGATAATAGCAACAACAATGGACATTTCCAAATACAGTGAGACTGTCCCTTGCTTGGAGACTGTCACCAGCAGCTGCGCATGCCCACCAGGGAGACTGAGGGCCAAGGGAAGATACAGGAGACATGCCACACCTGCTTCTGTAGATGTGTGCCCACCTCACTTCTGCTGAAATTTTTGTATGACAATATATATGTATGACAGATTTTTCTTGACAAATATGAAATAGGGCATTATCGTGTGTTTGAAAAATAGTAACTCCCAAATTTCTAAGAGTATCCTAGGTATTGGGCTCAGTGCTGGAAGCTTTCAGTAAATCGTCTAATTTAATTCTCAATGATCCAAATGCTCTCTTAAAGCCCTTTTAGGGCTTTGAGATTCACCCTTTCCTTTACGCTTCAGATAAATATGGTTCCCCTCCCCCGGCTCTCCGAGATTCCTGAGAGTCGACAGGACTTAGCATTTTCATGATTCTCTCTCTTCCTGTGTGCTCTTCTCTCTCAATCCTGTTCTGACTCAGTTCTGGTGTTCATGCCTTTTTTGTCTTCTTGTCGATCTACAGAAGTGGGGTACTTAACCAGAAACTGGGGTGGGGGTGGGAAGAACCTAGGAAGGAAGGTGGGGTGGCTCTGCCTTTTCCTTAATTTCCCTCTAAACATTACTTACACAAGGCAAAACTTATCAAGAGAAGTTTATTAAAAGTTGAGAGTAGCTGGGGAAAAGCTGGGCTTTTCAAAGCCCAGCAAACAGCTGGAAGTTAGAAAACCAGACCTTCGATTCCTGTAAGCTCACCCTCCACCAGGCAGATCCCCCAAGTCCTCCCTTCTTCAGCCTCTGCCCTCCATCCCACGGCCGGACGCTCCCCACACCTGCCCCGCTTGGGCCCCCTCTTCCCCAATTTCACTCTGACTGGAGAGGGCTGGCTGGAGAGCTTTGTCACACTCCACAGTATGTCCTTCTCCAAAACAAAGATCCCTGTGTCTCTGCCAGCAATTGGCACCTATCTCTAGAATGCAAACCAGCTAAAGACACTTGATATACAGCAATCTGAAATAAACTGACCACCATTAACACAGGGGGAAACAGCTCAGTTCAGTTCAGTTGCTTAGTCGTGTCCAGCTCTTTGCGACCCCATGGACTGCTGCACCCCAGGCCTCCCTGTCCATCACCAACTCCCGGAGTTTACTCAAACTCATACCAATTGAGTCGGTGATGCCATCCAAACTGAGCTTAGAGCTTAGTTAAAAAGGTGTCCAAAGTCACGGAGTTGGCGAGCTGTGAGGTCTGGTTTGAACCAGGTGTGTCGGTTCCAGACCACCCCTTCTAACTATGACTGTAATCTTCAAAGAGGCGAGGCTTGAGGGAACCTTGAGGGAAAGAGACTGACAGCGGGCAAACACCTGAGGCAGAGCTGAGACCTGCTGAGCTGAGGGGAGCAAGCAGAGGCGGGCCCTGGAGGCATGGAGCCCAGGAAGAGGCTGGAACAGAGGGCAGCCTCCACACCAGGGTGGGGGCCACGGGAAAGGAAGTAGACTGAGAAGCTAATTAGGAGGGGAAAAGCTAATAGCTGCTGCTGCTGCTAAGTCACTTCAGTCGTGTCCGACTCTGTGCGACTCCATAGACTGCAGCCCATCAGGCTCCGCCGTCCCCGGGATTCTCCAGGCAAGAACACTGGTGGGTCAAATCAAACAGAAGGAGGGGGTTTGGAGGGTGAAGGAGAGAGAGGCGCCAAGAGTCATGTCCAGATTTCCGGATGCTCACGGAGGTGGTGACCGCGGTGGGAAGGCCGGCAGCGGCCGACGTTCACAACGCGCTCAGTCAAGTGTGCGCACCGGGAGACGGAAGCGCAGGTGGAGACTGAAGCGCCCGTGAGGCTTCCACCCGGAGACGTTGGCGAACTGCTCCATGTATGGGTCTGTGTCTCCTGAGACAAGCCCGCACTGGAGAGGCGGTCATGGGCCTCTAGATGGTAATTAAAGCCACGGGAAGATGAGCTCACCCTGGGAGAACGTGAGAGAGGAGGCGAGGACCTTGGACAGGAGCATCCCAGGGAAGGGAGGGGCCCAGAGAGAACAAGGAGGAGGAAACCGAGAGAGGGGAGGCTGGGCCGCCAGAGGGACGGGGGAGCGCTCTGTGTCAGGGTATCCAAGGTAGAGAGAGGCGACGGTAGGTTGGGGAGGTGGTTCCAGGAGGCAGAGGTCCATGTTGTCCAGTGCTGCTCCAAAAGCGTCATTCATTGGATGGATTTGTAAACAGAGTACAGAGTTTTGGGAGGGTGGTCTTCGGAGACCACTGGTGATTCTCCTCAGAGAAATAGCATCTGATAAGTGAAGGAGAGATGAGAACCTAAAGCAGCAAGATATGGAGGGGAAGGGATAGATGTTATCAGAAGAGGCAGGTAGGGGCGAGGGAGAGAGGGTTTTGTTTGGTTTTGCATTAAGAGGGTGGTGAGCAAGGGCAAATGATGAAGGGAAAGAGCCAGCCACTTGGTGGAGGGGGCCGTATAGGGCAGAATCGAAAATGCGGATGGGGACAGACCAGAGACTTCTGAGGCTCAGGGACAGAGGGTCCCACTAGCCTCTCCTGAAAACAGGCCCCGTCAAAAGCATCTGAATCCACAGAAATCCGTTAGAGATCTGGGCACGAATCCACAGTCCCAGGAGTGTGATGGAAGGAGCAGAGATGTCCCTGATGGGACATCCTGGCCCCTTGTGAGGCCAGGCAGGAGGAAGGAACTCAGTGCTCAGGCAATGGAGCTGTGGCTTGGGTCCTTCAGGTCCCTCTGTGACTTCCCCCAGCCCTGAACACAGGAGCCTCAACCAAGCTCTCTCAGTCCACCCACCTCCCCCAGCCAGGGGCTGTTTACATGGCCCTTAGACCACCCTCTTGAGCTGTCCCTGCTGGTCTGCATGGACTTGGGCTTCTGTATCCCTCTGCCCTCTGGGGCTTACATGTGTGCCTACAGCTTCTGCCTGGGTACAAAGTATGCTAGCTCCTGGTCCCTCAATTCAGAGCAGTGGTGTCCAGAGCCTTGGTGCCCAAAGGATTCAAGTCCTTCCTTGAGTCTGCCTCCCTATGGCACCTGGGAGGTGCCTGACACCCCAGCTTCTCCAGCCTCCTCCCATGTCCCCAGACTTGGTTAGTTCTCTGCTGCTGCTAAGTCACGTCAGTCGCGTCCGACTCTGTGCGACCCCATAGACGGCAGCCTACCAGGCTTCGTCAGCCCTGGGATTCTCCAGGCAAGAACACTGGGGTGGGTTGCCATTTCCTTCTCCAATGCATGAAAGTGAACAGTGAAAGTGAAGTCACTCAGTCGTCAGGCAACCCTATTTCTACACAGTTACATTGGTGGAGAAATGTAACTTTATTGAGCACATGCTGTTCATTTATTCATGCGCTTAATGCTTATGGAGCACCGACATGTACTCTATGCTTCACTGATTACTGGAGATCCAACCGAAAACAAGACAGATTCATCCTTTGCCCTTGTGCAGCTTGCAGCCCTCTTCCCTAATGTTGTGCCTGACACTTGGCTTCCTTTATCCTATTTATTCTTATAGCAACCCTGCGAAATAGACATTACTACCCCCATTTTACAAAAAAGGAAACCCCTTTCCCTGGTGATCCAGTGTTTAAGACTCAGAACTTCCAATCCGTGGTTGGGGAACTAACATCCCACATGCCGTGCAGTGTAGCCAAAAAAAAAAAAAGAAAGAAACTGAGGTCCAATGTGATTAAAAATTAGACAGCAAGTAGGTCACAGAACCCTGATCTACCATCTTCAGAGGTTCTGTCTTCTCCAAGTAGAGCTGATCCCAAGTTCTCTGCGTTTGGAGTCTCCCAATTCCCTTCTTTAAATTGACATCTTCTCCTCCTTCATTTCCTCCCTCCTTCTCTCCCTTCTTGTGCTCCTTGGAGGAAAAGGTGAATTATTTGAGTCCCAGATCTAACTGGCAAACCTGGAGCGAGTTGTTGATTTCTCCGCTCAGGGCCCACATCTCCTCCTCCCTGAAATGAGCATGATCTTGTGGGCCCTGCCCTCTCCAGAAGGCGCTGGGAGGATTAAATGGGGTCAGAGATGTGAAAGTGCTTTCGAAGGCACTCACAGACAAGGGGTTATTCTTATCAAAACCTTCCCTAAGCGGAAGCCTGGGATCAGCAAATTACTCGTTAAGGTGCATTGCAGTCACTGTATTTCCTGTCCCAGGCTGTTTACACTTCAAGTCCTTTGCTAGCTGTGTAATGAAAGGGTTTTCCTCTTCTGAAGGAATTTCAGGTGTCATCTAACACGGAGCAAAAGGAAGTGGGACCTTCCTCATACCTCTGAGATCCCAGACAAGGAGGAATAGAAAGACAAACACATATCAAGTATTTATTACATGCCAGGCACTGGGCTAAGCACTTTGTCCACAGCACCTTCTCTATTTCTCCCATCTCCTTAAGCCTAAAATACTACTAGTTTTACTTTACAGATAAGAACATTAATTAATATGAAATTACAAACTTTGAAGTGGTGCATTTAGGACTTGGACCTAGGCCTGATTCTCAAACGTATGCTTCCTCCACTGAGAAAAACCCAATCCTGCCTGAAATCCCTGCTGGAGCCACCTCCTCCGATGCAGCTTCAGCAGTGTCACTCTATGATAACCTCTGATTTGCCTCCCTGCCTGCCTTGTTCCAGACCACCAACCCTGGGAGGACACAGACTTTGTTAAACTCATTTTCATATTCCCAACCGTCAGCACAGTTTGCCTGGGCCACAGAAGCTGAGCGGTTGATGGTTAAAGAATAATTTCTGTCCTAAAGATAAAATTATGACTCTCACATACAAATATAAAATCTGTATCAAAAATCGACTTAACTCATTAATTAATGAGGACACCAGTGAGATGTTACAACCAGTTCAAAGGAAAAGTCAAAGAACTTTAGATATTTATGTCTTTGACTACTTGGACTGTCATAACAAAATACCACAGGTTGGGTGGCTTAAACAACAGACATTCATTTTTCATTGTTTGGAGGCTGGAAGTCCAAGATCAAGATGCCAGCAGGGTCCTTTCTGGTGAGAGCTGATTTCTGTCTTGTAGGAGGCTGCCTTCTCACTGTGCCCTCACATGACCTTTCATTGGTCTGTGCCTATGCAGGGGAGGGGCAGAGAGAGTGAGGCCTCTGGTACCTCTTCTTATAAAGACAATAATCCTATAGATCAGGGTGCCCCAACCTCTGGGTCACACACCAGTACTGGTCTGTGGTCTGTTAGGAACTGGGCCATACAGCAGGAGGTGAGTGGCAGGCAAAGCGAGTGCAACTTCCTCTGTATTTATAGCCGCTCTCCATCACTCACATTACCGCCTGAGTTCCACCTCCTATCAGATCAATAGCAGCATTAGGTTCTCATAGGAGCACAAACCCTAACCCTAAAGTCAAGATGAAATATCCTGAGAATGCCACAAAATAGAGATAAAGTGCACGATCAATGTAACGCACTTGAATCATCCTGAAACCATCCCTCCCCTCCCGCGGCCCGTGAAAAAATTGTCTTCCATGAAACTGGTCCCAGGTGCCAAAAAGGTTGGGAACCACTGCTATAGATTAGAGCCCCACCCTATGACCTCATTTAGCCTTAATTACTTCCCTAAGAGTCTACATCACCAAATACAGCCACACTGGAGGTTAGGGCTTCAAAATATGAATTGCAAAGAGGGAAGGTAGACACAAACATTCAGTTGTTAACTACATGCAAATAAGGAATGCTGAGATGAATTTACAAACAGATGTAAAATGGGTCTGTCCACAAGCAATAATAAATTGACTGACCACAATTAAATTATGTCTTTAAAGACAACAAGCATTTGCATTATTATCAGTTTTATGCCACTTCCAGACTGTAAAATAGCTCAAAGACAATGAAAAGTTGAAAAAAAATCAAGCATGTGCTAGTCAGGACACTCAATTATCTTTTTCATCTATTTCAGTCTTTCACAGTGTTTCCCTATAGAATGAATCAATAAGTCAGTAAAAGCAGTGATCTGGACTGCTGCAGGAAGTGTCCACTCCCCTGCCATCCCCCAATTCTGTATCTCTCAGATTGCATTTTTGCACACGTTTTTTATCACCCTATTTCCACCAGACAAGGAGTGGTCTCACAGCCTGGCCCCTAGGCCTTTCAACTGCCAATCAACTCCCACTCACAGTGATACTAACATCCTGGACTCACATCTACAGCTGCCTGGGGAATAGTTCCTTTGTCGAGACTGGAGGAAGTAGGCTGCATCACAATGTAAAAGGCAGAGGGCCTTTCATGTCAAATAGCCAACATCAAGGGCACAGGTGGGCTGGGGAGAGGAGGGTCTGGCCATGACTGAATCCCCTAGCCACTCACATTGACTTTGGTCCATGGAAAATCTCCATAGACCAGAAAAGAGGTGCCACATTCCTATAGGAAAGGGACATCCCCAGGTCACTCAGGCTCCAAGGGTAACTTTACCAACTGGGCACTTTGAAAAGTTTCAGGTCTTGCCAGAAACTGCACCTGACAGAGGACTAAGAATGTAAGAGAAAGACCAGTGATGTGGAGGAGTCTTTCATGGAAAATCAACGGAAAGCAAGCCCTGGGATGTCTAAATGCCAAATGGAGCCCCACTTCTAGCTCATTGAGAAATTCAGCCTTGACTTCAGATTCTCTGGAAATCCAGACTTTGCTCTGGGCAAATGATTTCTGATGCCTTTCTCTTCCTTCCTTTTACAAAGGTCAAGTTCTATCTGCAAAAATTGAGTTTGTGGTGCAAGTACATGGTGTTTAATACTAGAATAGTTTATGCAAACTGGACAAGGTCCACATCGGCACCTGACAGCCTCACATCTCTGGCCTGGATTAGCAACAGCCTGCAACCAGCTTGCTGGTGTCTTAGTTGGCTCCAGCTGTTGTAATGGTTTACCTTAGACCGGGTGGCTTATAAACAACAGAAATTTAATTGTCACACTTCTAGAAGCCAGAAGTCTGAGATCAGGGTACTAGCATGGTCGAATTCTGGTGAGATCCTCCTCCAGGTTACAGGCTTCTTGTTGTATCTTCACATGTGGAAATGAGAATGCTCCTGGGGTCTCCTTTATAAAGGCACTAATCCCATTCATGAGGGCTTCACCCTCATGACCTAATCACCTCTCAAAGACCTAATCACCTCTCAAAGACCTAGCCTTCTAACACCATCACGTTGGATGTTAGAATTTCAAGTATGAATTCGTGGAGGGACACAAAGTTTCAGTCTATTGCAGTGACCTCCAGTCTCACCTCTCCAGCTCATCCTACACCAATCCCAGAGTCACCTTTCTGGACACATTTGGCCGTATCATTTTCCTGCCTAAAACTTTTTGATGGCTTCCAGTCATCTGTAGGATAAAGTCACCAATATACAAAGCACTCCACAACCAGTCCTGCTCACTTCCCCAGCCTCTTCTCTCATCATCACTTCCTGACCCCCTCCATATGCTCCAGCATCATCAACTCCTAGTAGTTTTCTGCTCACCCCAGGCCATTCCTCCATGCCCTTACTCATGATGTTTCCTCTGCCTAGAATGTCCATCTCACATTCTTTCCCTTACCAACTCCTTTCCCCCTGGAGGCTTGGTTCACTTGTTCTCCTTTCTTCCCCTTCTATTCTCCTTCCCCTTGGCATGAGCTCTCTGCTCTAACACGCCCATCATTCCTGCTAGTACGTCTGCTTCCCTTTCTACTAGACTGTGAATTCCTTGCAAGGAGGGATTGTTTCTTGTACTGAGTTAGTCTCCCCCCAAAATTCATGCCCACTCAGAAACTGTGAACGTGACCTTATTTGGAAATAGGGTCTTTGAAAGATGCAATTAGTTAAGATGAGGTCATACAGAAGTAGGATAGCCTCTAAATGCAGTGTGACTGGTGTCCTTTTAAGAAGAGGGAAACTTGAAAACAGACACCCAAGAGAAAGCTATGTGAAGACAGAGACAGACTGGAGTGATGGCTCTACAAACCCAGGAGCAGCATGCATTGTTGGGAGCCACGAGAAGCTAAGAGAGAAACATGGAACATGTTTTTCTCTTGAACCTCAGAGGAAGCATGACCCTGCAGTCACCTTGATTTTGGGTTTGTAACCTCCAGAACTGTGAAAGAGCATATTACTGTTTTTTTCTTTTAATATTTTATTTTTTAATTTATTTAGTTGCACTGGATCTTAGTTGTGGCATGTAGGATCTAGTTCCCTGACCAGAGATCAAACCTGGGTCCCCTGCATTGGGAGCATAGAGCCACTTGAAGTTTCAAGAGTCCATTTCTATTTATTATTATTATTATTATTATTATTATTTTGACTGTGCTGGATCTCTGTTGCAACAAGCAGTCTTCTCTAGTTTCGAACTCAGTAGTTGTGGCGCACAGGTTTAGCTGCCTCACAGCATGTGAGGGCTTAGTTCCTCAACCAGGGATTGAACCCGTGTCCCTTTCATTGCAAGGTGGATTCTTAACCACTGGACCACCAGGGAAGTCCCACATTGCTATTGTTTTAAGCCACCTAGGTGGTGGTACTTTGTTACTGCAGCCCTAGAGAAATAACAGATTTCTTATTAGGGTCCCTAGCCTAATGTTTGGTTCACCAGCATGTGGTCAGTAAATGTCAAAAGAAAGAAAGAATGAATTAATGATCCTACAATACTACTGTCTGCCTCACTCTCTGGTCTCAAGGAGCTGCCAAGGAAGGGAAGAGGGATTTAGGGCTAGAGGTTTCACTTTGACCAAGGAAGCAGGCTTAGTCAACACATCTTTATTGAGTACTTAGTGTTAGTTCCTCAGATGTCTCCAACTCTTTGGAGCCCATGGACTGAAGCCCGCCAGGCTGTTGTGTCCATGAAATTCTCTAGGCAAGAATACTGGAGTGGGTTTCCATGGCCTCCTCCAGAGGATCTTCCTGACCCAGGGATTGAACATGGGTCTCCTGCGTTACAGAAGAATTCTTTACCATCTGAACCACCAGGGAATGCCCACTTACCAGGTGCAAAGGGCTCTACAAGGTGTAGTGAATCAGGCAGAGCTCCCATGCTGACAGAAATGAACTAAACTCACGGACAGTTCAGCCATTACCGTGGGTGGATCTGGCTTGATGTCTAGGTGATGCTCCCATCAGTGAGGGTGACTGGAGCAGAGAAGCTAAAGGAGGTAGAGATGTGGAGTTTGCAGAAGAGAGGTTTTTAAGGACACAGACTCCAAATATGAGATTGATATCATGGATAAGAGAGATGTATTTCTTGCGGCTGCAAGAACGGATATTTGAAATTCACAGAGAAACAGATTAAGGGTCAGTCTAAGAATTTTCTAATAGGAGGAGAAAGGAACTAAGAATGTTGAATGTCTGCTCTGTGCCAAAAAATAAAATGTGGTTTATTTATACAATGAAATATTACTTAGTCATAAAAAGGAACGAAGTTCTGACACGTGTTATCAATACAACACAGATGAACCTCAAAAACACTGCACTAAGTGAAAGAAGGCACACAAAAAGCCACATCTTACATTTAAGTAAAGTAGGCAGAATGGGCAAATCTACAGAAATGAGAAGTTGATGAGTGACTGCCTAGGAGTAGGGGTGTTGGGGGGATATAGAGTGGCTGCCAATGGGTACCAGGTTTCTTTCTTTTGAGGGTGATAAAAAATGTTCTAAAATTGATTGTGGTGATGGTTCCACAATTCTGCGAAATTACTAAAAACCACTGAATTGTATACTTTAAAATAGTGAAATTTATGGTATGTGAATTATGTTTCAATTTGGGGAAAAAAGTAAGCCATTAAATGGTTTTAAGCTGGGAAGTGACATTTTTCATCTGCATTTTAGAAAGAATGTGCTCTGGCCACAGGGTAGAAAACAAACTGGAAGCAAAGAAATCCTGACAGTTATAAGGCTGTTACAGAGTCTTGATGAGAGATAATGGTGACCCAGACAAAGGAAGTATAGTGCAGATGGAGAGGAAAGGTCAGATCCAAGAAGCATTTAGGATGAATGTAGCAGATTTAAACATACAGTCAAAACTGAGATGTGCAGAAATACGAGTTTCTTTAAAATTGAATTCAATTTCGTTCTTGTGGTGGTTTTTAAAATGTCCTCAAAATATTTTGACAGTCATTCCTTCAGAAGGTGGAGTCTAGTTCCCCTCTCCTTGAATGTGACCAAATTTAGTGACTCACTTCTAACTAATAGAATGTGGCAGAAGCGAGGCTACATTAGTTCCAAAGCTACGTAATAAAAGGCTCTCTCTCTCTCTTTCTTTCTTACAGCCTGCTCTGGGCAAAGGCAGCATCATGCCATGAGGACACTAAAGCAGTCCTGTGAAGAGCCCCACATGGACAGGAATGAGCCCTCCCACCACCAGCCAGCCACCCAAGGGTATCATCTTAGAAGCAGATCCTCGTTTGCCCAGGGAAGTCCTCAGATAAAATCCCAGCCCTGAGCCTTTGGGTTTCCCAGCTGTGGCCCACTCAGTCTCCACTGAGTCCCTGACCCACTGAAATTGTGAGAGAGAATAAAAGTGATTGCTGTGCTAAGTCACTAAGTTTTCAGATCATTTGTTACACAGCAATAAATAACAAATACAGTGCTGAAGCCCTATGCCTATTGAGAGCAGAGAACAATTAAACTTGCCAAGTAAAGGTAATAGAGTCACTTCTCTTTGAAAACTTAAGTCTCTTTGGGGTCAACACTCAGCTTCAAACTGATTTGAACTCAGAGTTCAAACTCCCTATCGGGGATCCTGGTTTTCTCTACTCTTGCCCTCTCCCTAGGATGTCTCATTCATGGGAGTTTTGTGTAACATCATGGCCCTGAGCAAGGGCTCCCCTGCCCTCCCTTGAGGGCTGGCTTGTCCTCTGTGGCCCTTGGGCATTGGTTTCTGCCTCTGCAGCATCTGCCACTGAAGTGGCTATGGGCCAGGTGACCTGTTTTCTTTTTCCCAGATGTTTAGTTGCTGTTTAGTCACTAAGTCATGTCCAACTATTTTGCGACCCCATGGACTATAGCCGGCCATGCTCCTCTGTCCAATGGATTTTCCAGACAAGAATACTGGAGTAGGTTGCCATTTCCTTCTCCAGGGTATCTTCCCAACCCAGGGATTGAACCTGCATCTCCTGCTTGGCAGGTGGATTCTTCACTGCTGAGCCACCAAGAAAGCTCATTCCCCAGATGAGGCCACTCTATATAGTTAGTTGCACGCATTGTGCTTGTACAGAGGGTTCTACCAGGGGGCTGAATGGGAACTTAAATTCAGCTGTGCCCTGCTCACCAAGCTGAGACAGTCCAGAGGAGAGGGTGCTTTGGGTAATTCATCCTCCCAGAAGGGATGCTTATTTGCAAATCCCACAAAGGCATAGATCCAGATATCAGCCTTCCCCCACCCCTATCCCTCTAACAGAGACCCCACCTCCCAGGACAGGAAAGAGTAAGGAGACTAAGGCACTCACACCTCGAGCACAAATTTAAGGCAATGCCCCCAAAACTCAGCAATCAAGATCGATAATATTTTAACATAGTATTTTTAAAATCAAATGAATGCTGAAAATTAAAACAAAATATCAAAAGTTTAACAGAGACAAGATCCAATCCATCTCTTGCACGACCCTGTCTCACTCGCCTCACTGTAATCCCAGCCCTTGTTCCAATAACACTTTATTTATAAAACCAGGCAGCCAGCGTGTACCCAAATGTTCATCGCTATTGTTTACAATAGCCAGGACATGGAAGCAACCTAGATGTCCATCAGCAGACGAATGGATAAGGAAGCTGTGGTACATATACACAATGGAATATTACTCAGCCATTAAAAAAATACATTTGAATCAGTTCTATTGAGATGGATGAAACTGGAGCCCAGTATACAGAGTGAAGTAAGCCAGAAAGAAAAACACCAATACAGTATACTAATGCATATATATGGAATTTGAAAGATGGTAACGATAACCCTATATGCGAGACAGAATAAGAGACACAGATGCATAGAACAGTCTTATGGACTCTGAGGGAGAAGGTGAGGGTGGGACGTTCTGGGAGAATAGCATTGAAACATGTATATTATCATATGTGAAACAGAACACCATTCCATGTTCGATGCATGAGACAAATGCTCAGGACGGGGCAATGGGATGACCCAGAGGGATGGGATGGGGAGGGAGGTGGGAGGGGGGTCCAGGAAGGGGAACACATGTAAACCCATGGCTGATTCATGTCAATGTATGGCAAAAACTACTACAATATTGTAAAATAATTCGCCCCCAACTAAAATAAATAAATTTATTAAAAAAAAAAAAAAAAACAGGCAGCCAAACCCAGGGCCATGACTTGCCAATTTGATTTTTTTTTTTTTAAGTACTGCAGTAAAGTATTTTTTTTTTTTAAGATATTTTTTGATGTGGACCATTTTTAAAGTCTTTATTGAATCTGTTGCAAGATTGCTTCTGTTTTATGTTTTAGTTTTTTGGCCCGGAGGCATGTGGGGTTTAACTCCCTGCCAGGGATCGACCCTCACCCCCTGCATTGGAAGGCAAAGTCTTAACCACTGGACCGCCAGGGAAGTCCCTGCAGTAAAGTATTATTCATCTTGATTATCCAGTTGCTCACCTCCTGCTAGCCCTGGCTTGTCCCACCAGCCCTCATCTCTCAGATTGGGGGCCACTCTGTATTTCCTGGATTCCAGCCACAGACCAGGAACCAAAAGGGTAGCAAAGGAAGGCTGCCACCAGAGACAGTATCTCAGGCCCTCTCCCTTTTGCTCTGCAGTGTTCAACCCCTGCTGGTGCAGGGCATTCTGGGAGTTCCAGAGAGAAACAGGGCACAAATTGCCTTGGGCTGGGCAGACTCTCTGGGTGTCTCCATCATGCCCTGGGGTTCTGGTCTCTAAGTGAAAACTGAGAGTTGGGAGGACAGAGAACACCCATCAGAACTCCAGCTCTCTGTCTCTTTGGGCTCCCCAACTTCCCAGGGAAGAGTGCCTCCTTGTCTGGTACAGCAATTACCCTCAAGCCCCTGATCTGTGGTTACTATTTTTTCATTCATTCATTCATTCATTTAGCCACTTACTTCACAGTCAATCCTCAGTCTCTACTATATGCCAAGATTTGCCAGATTCTAGAGATACAGAGAAAAATTCTAGTACTGATGGGTCAAACGATAAGAGACAATAACATTTATAATAATTAAAGTCTCACATATAAAGTGCAAAAATCAAAGTGTGTTCAGGCTGAGTTGTGGCAGGGAAGAGAAAGTAATTGCCTCTCTCCAGAAGCCTCAGGACAAGAGAGGTTTGATCGCCAAAGCCGACAAAGAACTTGAATGAGTAGCAGCAGTGGAAATAGACGTAACAGGATCGATATAAACAGAGAGAGGCACGTTAGAGGGCTTGCGTACGTGCTCAGTTGCTTCAGTTGTATCCGACTGTCTGCCACCCTGTGTATTGTAGCCCATGAGTCTCCTCTGTCCATGGGATTCTCCAGGCAAGAACACTGGAGTGGGCTGCCATGCCCTCCTCCAGAGGATCTTTCCAACCCAGGGATCGAACCCATGTCTCCTGAGGCTCCTACATTGCAAGAGTGTTCTTTACTGCTGAGCCACCGGGGAAGCCTTCTTAAACCATTAGAGGGAGTAGTATTACGCAATTGATCAGAGCTTCTCTGTCACCTAGGGGTAATCGTAATACCCTGTTATGATGTTGTTAAGAGCATTAAATGAAATAGATACATCAAACCCTCAGCACAACACCAAGCTCACAGTAAGTGACTGTGTAAGCACAATGTTAACCCTATTACCCATTCAATCTTCAGTCTAACATTAGAAGCATTGCACGAGAATAAACATTTAGTTGCACAGATAGATTTTCAAACATGGAGAAGGTTAATTCAATCAACAGTTAAGCATCTGCAACATCCCTAGAGACTCTACGGTTCACTTCTAAAAATTCAATGATCAGTCCTGAGTTTAAGTGAAGCCTTTTTGGAATTTAAAGCTAAACTGTTTCTCTCTTAAGTGCTAGATCTTGCCAATCAAAATTGCTTTGCTCATAGACTATTGTTATATGTGTCTGAAAAATCCATTCAGCAATTCAATTGCTGTCTTTGTTCTAGGCTGGAGCCACCCTCCCCAGAGGCGATGATGCCACTGACTCAGTGGGTACAGGCTACCCTGTGTCGGGGAACCAAACTTGCCATTTCAAAGTGTCTGTCTGGCCTGTGGATTATTTTGAGCGGAAACAATCCAGGCCCCAAAGACTCAAACAGAAATCTTGACCTTCTCCCTAACTGCCTGGAAGATTTAGATTGAGTGTCCATTATAAGAATAGAATTAACACCAGAAAAATCTGGGCTGGACCAGAGACCACTCTGTGTCCTACTATCTATGCAGGGCCCAGAGAACATTTGTTTACCAAACATTTGCTTTTCCATCTCCTTGTGAATTCCCTTCTTCCTTTTTGAAGTCCCAAACCACTACCCCCAACAACCTTTTTGTCTTTAGCTGAAGACTGTATTTAAGGCGAAGGTTTCAGCCATTTTGGTGAGCCACTCAGTTTTTCTGGGTTTCTTCCATGAATACATGTTAGAAAAGTTTGCTTGATTTTCTCCTGTTAATCTGCCTCACATCAATTTAATTCTTAGACCAGCCAGAAACCTAGAAGGGTAGAGGAAAAAATCTTTCCCTGCCCCGGCAATAGGACACACTGGTCTAATATTTCAAAACCATCATTCAGTCCCTTAGGAAACTGGTAAGATTTAAGGATGAGACTTAGTTGGATAAGGGATGAGAGAGGCTTAGACCCAAGGGGCTTAATTTATAGAAAAGTTTGTCTTTGGGAGGATTTTTTTTTGTTCCTCCCAGGAGAGAATAAGACATCCTGCTAAACGATTCCACTTGGTGAGAGGTGAAAGTGCTAGTTGCTCAGTTGTGTCTGATTCTTTGCGACTCCATGGACTGTAACCCGCCAGGCCCCTCTGTCCATGGAGTTCTCTAGGCAAGAATACTGGCGTGGGTTGCCATTCCCTTCTCCAGGGGATCTTCCTGACCCAGGGATCAAACATAAGTCTCCTGTATCTCCTGCATTGCAGGCAGTTGGTGAGAGGTAGGAGAGCATATATTTACTGAGGCATCTGTGCCAGACTCTGTGTTCGAAGGGGACCCCCCCTCCCAAGGACTGGGATGGTTCTGTTTCTGTGACTTCCACCTGAGGTAGCTCATGGGGACCTTGGGGTGGGTGAGAGGGGACGGGGAATAGAGTTGTCCCAGCTCTTGAAATGTTAGACTGAGGTTACTGTGTGATTGGGAATTTCGAAAAGTGAGCCTATATTTCCCCCAGGATTCCTAGCATTCAAAACCTGCTGTGTGGACACTGATTCTGCTATTTGTGTTTTCTATTCCTATTTCATATTTTTCAAATACAATGATATTTGAAAATACCAGCCTGTCTTTGGCAATGTTCAGAGACCCAAAGAAAGGATTTCACTTCAGCCTGAGCTGAAGTTAAAATGGAAAAGTTGTCCCTTCTCTCTTGGGCATGAAGAGGAGGGGACTGGTCCCCAAGGGAACATGAGGACCTAGGGAGGAAGCTCAGCTACTGGGGAGGCCTCCGAGATGGAGAGAGGCTGGGCTCCAGGTTCCCCTGGTGTCCTGTCCCCCCAGCTGAGCAGTTCAGCTATTGTTCCCTTCCTTCCCTGGGGGGATCCCTGAGCACCCCCTCCTTGCACTTGAGCTAGTCTCTTCAGTTGAGCCAGTCTGAGAGGCTTTGTTTCTGTTACTTGCCAGTCACAGTCCCTGACTCGAAGAACATCTTAGCTCAAAGGCATGATTCTAAGAGTGAGGATTCTTCTGTGCTGAGAGAAAAAAACAAAACAAAACAAAAAAACCCTCAGAAGTTCCTGATCCTGCCTTCCGCACAGCAGGCCACTTAGTCCTTTGTTCATTCCCCAAATATCTATTAAGTGCTTACTGTGCACCCGGCACCAGGGATAAGAACAAATAAATAACGACACAGCCCCTGCCCTGAGGAGCTCCTTTCTGACGGGGAGGCACATGGGTAAGAGGGTTGGGCGAGCGTCACAGGGGGAGGCAGCGAGAGCCCTGGTTCTGGAATTCCCTCCTCGGAGGCACCAGCTCAGCCTGTTAAAATTAACTCCACCAATTAAAGGCGTCCTTAGAAGACAATGCTGCCTGTCTTCCTCTTTATTTTTAATTGCAGGGCCTGGCCTAAAGTTGTCAAACCATTTATAATTAGAGCAGAGCCTGTGAGCAGGAGGTCTGGATTGGAGGAGAGAAGAAGGGGTGGAGAAGACAGAGGCTCCCTGCCCAGCGCCCCCCAACATTCCCCCCCACCCCTCGCCCCCCCTACTCCCACCCCCATCCTCTGGGCCTGGCCCCAGGGGCCCCTCTGCCTCCCTGGCTATGACAGGCTGCTGCCCTACTAATGGACAGAGTGGCTGGTGTGGGGGCACTCTCCATTCGCTGCCCCTTCCCCTCTCAGTGCACACCCTGATTATAGTCATTAGGGAGTCACTCTGAGCGATGGGGAGACTGGTGGGTGGTACACCAGTGGCCCAGAAGATGGGAGGCAGTGGCGGCATAAGGCAGGACCAGCTTGGGCTGGAGCAGAGACACCTGGAGCAAGAGTGGTGGGTGAGGCTTCTCTCCTGCCCTCTCCCTGCAGGGAGGCACCTATCTCACCCAGAAAACAGCCCACATTGGCACAGCACAAACTGTGAGAGGCAGCCAGCCCAGTGCACTGGGCTCCAGACGAAGGGGGTGCCCCTCAATCAGCCTCTGGGCACCACCAGCTCAGCTTCACTGCACCCTGCACCCAGGATGAGAAGCAGGGTGATTCATGGCACTCTTGCCATAGGCCAGAGCCAGGGAAAGGGCTGGGAGGAAAAGGCTAAAGTAAACCTGCTTCCCAGGTGGTGCCAGTGGTAAAGAATCTGCCTACAATGCAGGAGACGTGGGTTCAATCCTTGGGTCGGGAAGATCCCCTGGAGGAGGGCATGGCAACCTGCTCCAGTATTTCTGCTTGGAGAATCCCATGGTCAGAGGAGCCTGGGCACAAAAAGTTGAACACGACTGAAGCAACTGAGCATGCCTGCACTCAGGAACATAGATCCCTTCCTCTCAGGCAAGCCACCCATTACTTCCACGTGACTTTGGCGCCTTCTCTGCTCTGCAGGTCACCTGGTGAACGGTTAAGGTTAATGGGTGGGAACTCCCCTTTCTGCTCCCAACTAGTTTCGGGAGTCTTTGGCAAAGGCTTACTAGATAGTAAAGAAAGCAAGAGTGTCTTGGATGTTGGTTATGTACCAACCACTGTGCTAAGTACTTCACAGGCATTTTCTTGACTCTTGTAAGCTGGGTACTGTTATTGCCCCCACTTCTCTGATATGGAAATACACTTCAGAGACACAGGTAGCAAACAGCATGCAGGAGTGACGACAGAACCACTCAGTCACAGGAGGGCAGCCTCATGGGTACCCCCCACGAACCTTAAAATAGCATCATTTTCTCCTTGCCTCAAAGAGTCAGTTTTGATTAAGTAGCCTAATATATACCACACTTAAAACAGTGTCTGGCGTATCATAGGCACTACATAAACACTAGCTATTTCTATTAGTACTCCTAATATGATGATAATGGTAATGCCACTTTGTCCAAAGGTTGGACAGTGCTGGGTTAAGTGACTTGCCCAAAGTAATACAACTAAAATGTATCTACTTTTAATATGCTATATAATTCACTTCTATATAATCCCATTGCTTATTTATTATGTGCAGTGTTTATTGGCTCCCCAACTAGAATGTGAGCTCCACAAAGGCAGAGATCTCTATTTTGTTCACTGCTTAGAACTGGGTCCAAAACACAGAGTGCCCAATAAATCTTGTCAAATGAGTGAATGAATTCCAAGGTTTGTGTTCCTGATGACCATGCTGTAAGGCAGCCTTCTGATCCTAGACCTGCAGTCTCCTTTTAAACTCAGTCTAAACAATTGCTGATCCAGAAGGTAAAAAATAAATAGCAAAAATACAGAAAACAAAGAAGTCGAAAAAACACCCAGTTCCCCTAGTCCCATTAATAATAATTCCTTTACTTAAATATGAGATTTGTGCGTTTCCAAAAAACTTCTACATGCATCACCTGGTTTTATTATCCATAGATGTCTTTACTATCTCCAGTCTACAGAGGAAACTGGGATCCGCAGAAAGGACCTGACCTGTTGGCCTGTCCCTTCCCGTCCCTCCTCTGCAGGGCCCTCCCTATCCCCCTACCCCACCACCCACCCCAGGTTCCCATTCCCTGCCCCCGCATGCTGCTGAGCGGGTGAGCATCCCAGCTTCCTTTCTGCTCTGCTAATTATCCTTTTAACTCGCGCTGGCGTATTTTTGCTGCGCGATCTGCGGGTTTATTTTTATCCACCTCTCCATAATGGTATCAGGCCTGTTACTCAGGGAAGCTCCCGGCTCTGAGCTGCTCCCCAATTTACAATTGCAATTATGATTTCCGACAGAAACACATGCAGCTGGCGTCAATTTTAAGCAATATTTTGATCATAATAATTAAAAAAGTAACTTATGGCATGCACACATTAGTTAAATTAATGTTATTCCAAGGCTCTGCTGAAAGGCGTGCATGAGAGAAGGAAGTGAAAAAGAAAATGGTACTCCTGATCTCTTAGGCACCGGGAAAGTCCATCTCCAGCACCCGCTCGCTCACCTAGCTCACAAATTAACTTTCACGTGGAGTTAAGTAACTGTGTCCTTCAAGTTGAATACTGTCTGTCCCCATCCTCTCCCACCCATCGACACATGTGAAAATGATGGTTATTAAGGTATTTGGATATAAACAAGCACATTTTCTTGTCACTGCTCCCTGGGCAAGACGACTAGCAGCTAAAAGGATGCTCACATCTCTCTCCAACTTGATGTCAAGCTCAGATGAGAGCAGGACCCGAGGGCTGGGGGCTGGGAAGGGGAAAGGCTAGGACTTCTGACAGCCCTCCTCCCCAGAGCACAACACACAGAGCACATAGTAGCACCTCGTGCTTATTCATACCCAGGGAACCACACACACACACACATGCTCACACACATCTACCTGGCCCAGACATGTGACTCATAATGCCCCCCTCACACTCTCACACTTCCAGCCACATCCACATCTTCACATAATTTTCTCAAATTTACATACATCTGCTCTTACACATGACTCATGATGGTCACAAAATGCTTCCATCCAGAAAAAAGTTCACATACATGCACGCACATACACAGGCACCCACACACACAAACGTACCTGCTCCCAAGCATACAACTCATTACCGTAGACCTCCTTACACCTCCACCCACAACATGCCAGCAGACAAGAACACACACGTCCGAACACATACCTTGATTTTTGGGCATCATGTACACAGTTATCTGTTCACAGACACAGGACTCATAATCACAAACAAGGCCTGCACTCACACCATGAAATTCCAATATGCATGAACACACATGGATACACACATTCCTCATTCCCTCACACACATCCCTCTCGCTGCATGGGCAGGGCACCCACCCACCCCACCAACCTGAAGGCCAGGCTTGTTGTTCAGTCGCTCAGTCATGTCTGACTCTTTGCAACACCATGGACTGCAGCAAGCCGGGCTTCCCTGTGCTTCACCATCTCCCGAAGCCCAGGCTGCAAGGCAGCTTTTCAACTTTTGAGTGGTTCCCAGGTTGGCTGCTCCCCACAGAGAAAAAGAGAAGGTGCAAAAGCTCTGCACACCAATGCTAGGACCTGTATCCTTTCTGAAACCCACCCAGGGTCCCCAGCTTAGGTCCCGTGAACTGAGGGTCCCAGGCCATTCTGTTCTTACCCTTATTAGGATGAATACATAAATGACTGTGGATGAAGGAGTGGAAGGAGGAAGTCCCATTCATCATCTTTCAGGAACAGTTTGATTTTTTTTAAATGATGATTGTCACTACTTTTGGTAAATGATTTTTAAAAATCTATCCTTTAACACTAAAAAGGTGTTTTGGGACTTTCCTAGTGGTTCAGTGGCTAAGACTCTGTGCTCCCAATGCAGGGAGCCAGAGGTTCTATCCCTGGCCAGGGAACTAGATCCCACATGCAGCAACTGAGACCCAGTACAGTCAAATAAAATAAATAAATATTTTAAAAAACGTTTTAATTTTTTAAAAGTACTGCTCCTGCCCCCTACTCCCTAAACCTGAAGGCACGGGATCTTCAACATGGCTGAGTTGTGTCTGAATCAGATGCTTGAATTCAAATCCTGGGTCCACCACTCACTGACAAAATGACCTTGAAAGTGTTAGTCACTCAGTCGTGTCCGACTCTTTGCTACCCCATGGACCGTAGCCCGCCAGGCTTCTCTGTCCATGGAATACTCTAGGCAAGAATACTGAAGTGGGTATCTATTTCCTTCTCCAGGGCATCTTCCCAACCCAGAGATCAAATCCAAGTCTCCTCCATTGCACGCAGATTCTTTACAGTCTGAGCCACCAGGGAAGCCTGAAATGACCTTGGAAAGGGCTTAATGTCAGTGTCCTCAATGGACGTCCCCTGCTTCACAGAGCTGCCCCAGGATGAGAGGAGAAACGGAGCACAGTGCCTGACACACAGCGTGAGCCCAGTACATCTTATTTGCAGTTGTTTTTGACACTAACACCATCCTGGAACCCAAGCCCTCTCTCATCTGAATTTGTGTTTCCTTCTCTTGTCACCTTGCCCGACTTCTCTTCCTCTGACTCTCTTGCCCCTTCCCCAGGGATGCTCTATCTCCTGGACCCTCTCTTCCTATCTCCCCACACAACTTCTTCAGAGGCAACATTCACTTCCATCATCTACCAGGGTGGTTTGGGGAAAACTACAGAATTTGGAGGCAAAAGATGAGAGTTTTGCTCATGGGGTAAGTTATTTAACTTCTTGAGAGCCTCCATTTCCCCATGGATAAAAAATCATGAGGCCTGCCTTCCCCATCTCACAGGGCTGAACGGGGCTGAGTCTGAGAAAGTTCTTTGAGACTGGCAAGCTCTACGAACACACATCAGATGTCACAGTGGGCTTTGTCCCATCATTTGAACCACAGTTCCTCCCCCCGCCAACCCTCACTAAGTCCTTGCCACTCGCGGGCCTGTCCCTCTGCCGCCGCACACTTCTGAAACCCATCCTAGATACCCCCGCTGCTCCCCTTCTGCACGTGTTTCTCCCCATGACTCCATCCTCCCACGCCCTGCCTTCATCCCCTGGGCTCCTCCCTCCACCCCCTTTCCTCCAGTCACCACCATGTTTTTCTTCAGCCTTCACTTTCTTTCTTCCTTCCCCTCTTTCCATCTGCACTGCCACCCTTCGGGTTTCTGCAAAGTCACTGGCTGGCTTTCTGCCTCCAGCTTCTCCTACGGCCTCGCCCTGCTCACGGCCACTGGGAGGTGGGTGAACCTCTCTTCAGGCACCAGAAGTAGCACCCAGTGGCTCCAGCCCCCCAGGTGATATTCCTCTGCTTGGCTTTTAATCACCCCCACAATCCACTTCATGTTCCTCCTTTGAGCCAAGTACAGGTGGGCATTTCACCCAATTAGAGCAAAGAATGTACTAAACACACCTATGTCAGAACTCTCCCCTGCGAAGCCTTTGCTCTGGCCACCCCCTCCTCCCTTCCTCCTTCCCACCCCCGCCACTGCCCCAACTCCTCTCCACACTCAATACTCAGTTAAAGGAACCCTCCCCCCAGAACTTTCTCTGGCAGCTCCCATCTTTAGAAATCCCTGACCTGGGGTTCTGCCTTTAAAACATTTTATAAAAGCTTACAGACATACAAAAACGTACACTAATGTAACAAAATGCATGCACCCAATTTTTTTAGTTTTTTTTTTTTTTTTAGTTTTACATGTTTTATTTTATCAATGTCATATATTGAAGAGCTATAGTTAGAAGAGCTATAGAATTCTACCAAGTTTGGTATTATTTTTTAATATTTATTTATTTATTTGGCTGTTCTGGATCTTAGTTGCAGCATGTGGGATATTTAGTTGAAGCATGCTAACTCCTAGTTGTAGCATGTAGGATCTAGTTCCCTGATCGAGGATGGAACCCAGGTCCCCTGCAGTGGGACCGCAGAGGCTTAGCCACTGGACCATCAGGGAAGCCCCCCAGGTTTGGTATTAAAAACAAAACACAACAATCTCCTGCTTTCTATCCTACCAGGAGGAGGCAATCACTCTCCTGAGACAGCTACTTTCAATGCTTTTAGCTAATTTTTTCAATATATATTTACCTGTACATCTTTTTAAAATGTGCTTATATTGCTACTTCTTTGTTTTTCCATTTGGGGCATTATCTGTTGACTTTCCACTGTGCAGAATGAGGATTTGGCCCTCTTTCCCGTCCTGTCACATCACACACACACACACACACACACACACACACACACACACACACGTGCACCCGCTTCTTACCCACCCCCACCCTGACAATTTATTTGTATTGTAGTTTTTGTTAGATCAGTAGCTACATGATTATGACTATAAAGATGCCATTCTGATGTCTAATCCCTTGCAGGAAGCTTCTCTATTCCCAGGGTTCTGAAATTTCACCATGTTGTGTCTTGGTGTGGGCTAATTTTCCATTACTGGACACCTGGGGGGCCTCTTCAGTGTGGAAACTTGTATCGGTCAGGCCCAGAACATCTCTTGAGTTAGTTTATGACTTCCTCCCTCCTGCTTTCTCATTCTGGAAACCCTTTGCTTCACATAGAGGACCCCCTGGACAGCTCCCACATTTTCTTATCTTTCCTGTTTTCTCTCTCTCTTTGTTCTACTTTCTGGGAGGTCTCCTAGATTTTTATCCTCTACTGCTGCTGTTGAATTTTTCATTTCTGCTATCATATTTTTAATTTCCAAGAACACTTTTTTCATTCTTTTTTATAGCATCCATTTCTTATTTCAAGCAATTATCTTCACTTATCTCTCTAAGGATATTAAGGATAATTTTTCTGAAGTTTTCTTCTTCTTGCATAGTACTTATTTCTGCTAAATTACTTCTTTCTGTTTATTTTAGTCTCTGTCTTACATGTTAGTGACTTTCCTCATATAAGTGGCAATCCTTGGGGGTCAGCTGCTATGTAGGAGTAGGGGACCAAATCATACTCTTGATTGGAAGATTTTTGTAGGTGATGGGACTTCTTGTCAGTGAGATTCCTTTGGGTGATTAGCTGTTGAGCTAGGGAAACTCGGACGTCTGTTTCCTTAAATCTTTCCTCTTGAGCTGGTCAGATTCCCCAGAGGAAACCCTTCCAGTCTCCTGCCCTGACCATAGAGACCTGGCTCTCAGCACTTTGGAAAGCGGGTCGTAGAGGTCTTAGCATCTTGTATACATGAGTCCATTTCATTTCCCCTCCTTTTTCAGCATGGCATCCATCTTGGCATCCCCAGTCGAGATCCTCTATTTACCATGCCTGTATGTTCAGTGGCTAAGTTGTGTCTTACTGTTTTGTGACCCCCCTGGACTGTAGCCCACCAGGCTCCTCTGTTCTTGGTATTTCCCAGGCAAGAATCCACTGGGGTGGATGCCATTTCCTTCTCCAGGGGATCTTCCTGACCCAGGAATCGAACCCGCATCTCTGGCTTGGTAGGCTGATTCTTTACCTTCTGAGCCACCAGGGAAGCTCTCTATTTACCATATCTGGGAACAAACTTCAGTTTTCTGCTGGTGTGGGAAAGGGGACAGGTATTTACCTGCACAGATTTGAGGAGGGCCTCAGGGATCCAAATTCTCAATTTTCAATACCTCCTGTCACCAGTACCTGAGACTCTGGATGGATTTGGGGTGAAAATGGATTTTTAGCTTTCCCCTCTTTGGGTTTGGGCTTTAGCTTTCCTGGGTGGGTAAAGTCCACTTGTTCATTACTTTCCAGTCTCCAAACTTCAGCTGAAATTTCTTCCTCTCCATTCTCCCCACCTTTATGGTTTCTGGCTTTTCAAAAATTCCTTTATAGCCTCTTCAGTAGGTTTTTCAAGAAGAGAAAAATTAACTATGTGTGTTCAGTTCACCATCTTTACCTGGAAGTCTCCATCTGCATTTCACCTTTGAACTAATAGGGTTTTAATAAAATCTCTTTACTGTCATTTTTATGGGTTTGAGGAGAGTATAAACCAATGGATGGTTTCAACTGGCCATCTTTAACTGGAACTGGTTTGTTCTTTATTGGCCTTCTTTCTAAATATAAATGGCTGTTTCCCCACAAAATGTGAACCTCTTAAGAGAGTCCCCCCTTTTTTTTGCCCCATTTAAAAAAAAACAACAGCAAACAGCACACTTGACATGGTGTCTGCATGCCAAGTTGCTTCAGTCATGTCCGACTCTTTGCGACCCTATGGTCTGTAGCCCGCCAGGCTCCTCAGTCCATAGAATTCTCTGGGCAAGAATACTGGAGTGGGTTTCCATGCCCTCCTTCAAGGGATCTTCCTGACCCAGGGATTGAACCCTAGTCTCTTATGTCTCCTACATTAGCAGGCAGGTTCTTTACCACTAGCGCCACCTGGGAAGCCCAGCTGGATATGGAAAGAGCATCTAAAGATTTATAACTGGACTTGTGCCTTTGCGCTGTTTAATCTGACTTCTCTAGCCTTGACAAATGGGTACTCAAAAAATAAATATTTACCATTTACCGTGCCAGGTAATATCCAGGCCCCAGGTATCCAGCAGAGCTCATACTTGACTGGGTCTGCTCACATGAACTTGCACTCAGCTCTGTTAAAATGTCTCCAGTGCAGTGAGCTCACTACCTCCCAAGGCAGTCCTCCTGCTGCCAGGAAACTCCACCTAAAACCTGCTTCCCTCTTACTCCAGTTCAGTGGTCCAAACTCCTCCTGGCAGAGCCCCTTCTGTAGGACAGATCTCCAGTTAACTGAAGTCACCAATTCGTAGCACCCTCCCCGAGTCTCTCCTCATCGCAGCGTGGTCTAGACCTTCCCAAGAGTAGGATCAGACAAAAATATATGTAGTTGGTCTTTGTCCTAGCCTCTTGAGCTTCAAAAACTCTTCAAATTTCCCAAATGATATCTTTTGCCATAAGGTGACTCTTTCAACCACACCTGAGTTTATGCTAATGAGGTGACTCAAGGCAGGTCCCTGGGTAGTTTCAGAATGAGGGCTGTGCTGTTTGTCTGGAAAACCAACCAGGTGAATAGAGGATTGGCACTTTCAGCCCCCACCCTTGGCCTCTAGGGAGGAGCAGGGAGCTGGAGATTGAGCTCAGGCATGCGGTGGATGATTTAATCAATCAAACCTACGTAATGAAACCTCCATAAAAACTCTGAACAATGAGCCCTCCTGGATTGGTGAACAATCATTGCAGATATACTGGGAAAGAGATTCACCCTGACTCCACAGGATGGAAGCCCTTATGCTTCAGTCCATTCCATTACACCTTGCTCAATAGTCCTGTTATTCTGGCTAATCATTTGTAGTGTTTCTAATAAAACAATAATCCTAAGTATAGTGGGGACTACCCCACTGGTCCAGTGGTTAAGGCTGTGTTCTTCCACCATGCTGGGAGCACAGGTTCCAACCCTGCTCAGGGAACTAGGATCCCACATGCTGTTTGGAGCTGAAAAATAAATAAATAAATAAGTAAATCAAAATTGCCTTAAAATAATAAATAAATATAGTGCTTTCCATGAGCTTTGTGAGTCATTCCAGGAAATTGTTGGCTCTGGGGTGGGGGCAGGCACCTGAAGTGGAGCTGGCACTACAAGGGGAGGCAATCTTGTGGGACTTAGCCCCTTAACCAGTGGGGTCTGTGCTAACTCTGTGTAGCTAGTGTCTGAATTGAACTGAAGTATAGGGCATCAGGCTTCCAGGTGGCTCAGTGGGTAAAGAATCCGCCTACAGTGCAGGAGACACAGGAGATGTGGGTTTGATTCCCAGGGTCGGGAAGATCCTCTAGAGGAGGGCATGGCAACCCACTCCAGTATTCTTGCTTGGAGAATCCCATGGACAGAGGAGCCTGGTGGGTTACAGTCCATGGGGTTGCAAAGAGTCAGACATGACTGAAGTGACATGGCACACACCCACACATAGGGCATCCAGCTGGTGTTGGAGAACTGGAATTGGAGGATGGAAGGTGACCTTGCAGTGATGCCTGGCGCCCCCATGTCCCTCCCTCTCAGCTTCACATGCTCCCGGCCCAGCTAAAGATGACCCCATTTCCCCAAGGAGGACCACTCTTTGATGGGAGGGCATGGTGGGGTCAACAGCTTCCTTCCTTCTATACCTGTGGGTATGGTGGTTGCTGCTGCTGCTAAGTCGCTTCAGTCGTATCCGACTCTGTGCGACCCCATAGACGGCAGCCCACCAGGCTCTGCCGTCCCTGGGATTCTCCAGGCAAGAATACTGGAGTGGGTTGCCATTTCCTTCTCCAGTGCATGAAAGGGAAAAGTGAAAGTGAAGTCGTTCAGTCGTGTCCGACTCTTAGCGACCCCATGGACTGCAGCCTACCAGGCTTCTCCGTCCATGGGATTTTCCAGGCAAGAGTACTGGAGTGGGGTGCCATTGCCTTCTCCAGGGTATGGTGGTACAGGTTGCCTATTATTTCCCATGTTTGAAGGATCCCCTGGTTATCTCAATTGGACTGTAAGCCCCTTCAGAGTTTTCTTAGGTCCTATACAGTTTCCAGTTCAGGATGAGCCAACCAGGGAATGCTCAGTGGTGTCAGTTGAAAGGCGTAGGCTTGGTTTGTATTCAGGAAAACTTCCCCTCTTCCAGCCTCCCCCTCTGCTGCAGGCTCCCACAAAAGTTTCCACGAGTGCTCAAAGGGTCCTCACCTAGCTTAGGTACTAGAGCCCCTTCTCCAAGTCTAAGCCTCCTGAAGGATGAGGAGGGACCCAGGTGGGTAAGCATCACGCCCCCAGCTATGGTTTGTGGTCATTGTTGTTTTGCTTTTTACCGTGGACCATGCACCTGTCTGGGGGGATAGTGGCTTGTTGAGCCATATATACTATGAGGTAAAGTGACCTGGCCAGACTCTTGCTTCCTGCATAGGGAAAACAATATTAACTCACAACAGCACACCACTCTGCAGCCTAGCAAGTCTTGCATGCCAAAGCTCACTTAATCTTTAAATCAAGAGTTTGTCTCACATTATCATTTACAGATGAGAAAATGGAGGCTAAATGAAGTTTGCTGGTTTTTTAAAATATTTATTTGACTTCCTCAGGTCTTAGTTGTGGCACCCAAGATCTTTGTTGCATCACGCGGGATCTTTTGTTGTGGCACACGGACTCTCTAGTTCCAGCTCGCAGGCTCCACAGTGTGTGCACTTAGTAGTTGGGGTCATGAGCTTAGTTGCCCGTCAGCATGTGGGATCTTGATTTCCTGACCAGGGATCAAACCTGCCTCCCCTGTATTAGAAGGCGAATTCTTAACCATTGGGCCACTACAGAAGTCCCTAAATGAAGTTTTGGTTGCAATTACCAAAGTATTCTTGCCTGGAAAATCCCATGGACAGAGGAGCCTGGCAGGCTACGGTCCCTGGGGTTGCAAAGAGGTGGACATGACTGAGCTACTAACACACACACCAAATGCAGAGGATTCAGGTTTGCTGGTTGCATACCTCTTGAGCTTCTGTCCTATCCTGCTGTGATTCATCTGAGGACAGAGGGGGTTGCAGGGAGTGGGTAGCAAGGAGGGGCAGCATCCTTCAGTCCCTCTAGTCACACTTCTGTCCCTTGAGCTGCAGTTCCTCCCTCACCCACTCCAACCCACAACCCCATTTATGTGCCTCTGCCATTCACAGTCCAACTGAGAGGCTCAAAATCATGTGCACCTATTAACCAGCAGCCCCCCACAGGGATGGACTTGGGAATAGGCAGGAGGGAGCTGCTGGCAATGGGCTGTGGCCACACCTTCCCTCCTTCCCTCCTTCCCTCCAGCCCTTCCTAGGCTTTGCTTCTGTCATTTGTTCTCCTAAATCACCCCAACCAAGAGAGACCATTTTCAGGCTCTTTCAGAAGAGGACTAAGGAGGGAATCCTCAGGAATCTCTGGGCTTAGCTTGAGTTTAGCTTCACCAACCTGGAGCAAAGGGTAGGAGAGGGAAAGGCCACTTGGCTTCCTTGCCCTACTATGAGCTTGTCCCATTGCCAGAACCTTGGCAGTGTCACTTCATCTGATGGCAAAGCAAATGCTTCCTGACTGCTACTTACAGAGGCTCTGCAACCCCCGAGTGCCATCAATGGTGGTCTTATTTGATGGGGGAATAAAGCCCAGTGTTAGATATTTTTTAGGTCTTAGACTACTTAGATAGAAAACCTTCAGAAAAGATGGCCTGGGAATTTACACATGATGTCACCCAATAACTTATCTTCTAATGCCAGGTATAAATGACATATAGAGATACAGTGAGGAAGCAGAAAACATGAGGATGTTAAGCCCCTGGGGGGGGTGGGGAAAGCATGTGGCACAGAAAGGGGAGCTAGGAGTATTAAGAAAAAGTTCTCCTGGCATTGCTTGTTGAAGGTTGCCTCCGCATCTGGTCCCGGCTTCTTTGTTGTGATGTGTCAGGATGGGCTTTGCCACCTTAACTACCCTGTGATCTTGGTATCTTCCCCACCTACATCAAGTTTTAAGCCAAAGGGGCATTTTTAAGTGGCTCTTCTCTCTCCAGTTTCCTCCAGGCTCCTGCATCTCTCAGTTTTCTCATGCCAGGGGACCAGGATGGGGCGGAGATCCATCACCACTGCCCTGGAAGAAGCTGGGAAGGGGGCTTGTGGAGGAGCAGTCAGCATAAGCTGGGCTCGGGGCTACAGAGTAGATATTTTCTGATTTGAGAAGAAATCAGAATGTGACCAGACAGAAAAGGCATCCATCTCTTGACTTGCACAGGTAAATTATCCACACTGTGGCTTATCGGAAGCAAATTACCCGTACTCATGTTGAGAACATCCTCTGTTCTGTTTGTCCCCAGGCTTTCAAGAACTCAGAGGGAGACATGCAACCTCAGAAAGACAGCTTGTGGAACAGGAGAGGCAGCCAGGGCTGGGGAATGATGTGCAGGAAGACTCCAAGGCTGACAGGAAGGAAGTGAGACGCTTCCAGATGTACCTCCATCGATCAGCCACTTAGTTCCAGACCTCTGGGGGCTTGAAAAGTCCTGAGGAGTCTGATCTACATGCCTCTTCATTTCAAAGAACCTGTATTAGTCACCTCAACACTCTTCTGGGAGTGTGAAGGGAGGACAGGGGCCAAAAAAGTGTGATTTCCTAGGTCCTTGTTAGGGAAATTAATATAGAGGTAGTCCTGTTCAGGCTTCAGAAGTAAGGAAGCATGCCTCTGACTGACTTCTGACCTTGCCTGGACCCTGTCTGGACTACATGCCTGCCTGCGAGCACACCAACTGATCAAACCAGTGTCCCCTGCACTGCAAGGTAGATGCTTAACCACTAGAAAACTCCACAAAGTGGCACTTTAAATAAGAAAGGGAGTGGGTCTTGGAATTTCTTAAGCCCCTGGGGACCTGGCTGCTTCCCTGGGGTTTAAGGAATCTTATAATTCACAAGGTGGAACAAACAGCATTGTAAAAATTAAAGAAAAACCAGAGCTGCATTTTTTCGCACAAACTGATGACGCAACCAGTTTACAGCCTGGGATTACCAGTGGTGACAGGGACAGACTAAAGGGACAAAGTAGGTGATTAAGTAGTTAATCCCACTAGGGGAATGTAAGTAAAAAAAATACAGGAGACCCTTGTAAGTTAATGATTACTCAAGAAAGCAGGTTTGCTTAACCACAAAACCAAGCAGGCTTGTTTAGCAACAAAACAATGTGACAGAAGCAAAAAAGACCTGCCCCAAAACAATAAAAATATGGTGGCACGAGATCCACGTTCTGCCCAGTGAGCGTAGTAAGTTCATGGTCCCTAGGACATGCTCTCTGTACACATAGAAAACAGTAATTTGTGGACCTCGCTTGACCATGTACGAGTAAGGAAACTCCCCTGCTAACGCTGAGGAGGAGCTGATGATGGAAGTATGACGTCTACTCTAAGAAAGACAAGGGAGATCGTCTCCCCTCCCTGCTTTTCCTTTGATTTTAAAAATGTAACCCAGTAAGTCCTTGGGACATGACACTCCCTCACCTGCCTGCAAGTTTCATAAGCATCCTATTCTGATAAATCACCTCTTATCTATCACTTTGTCTCTCACTGAATTCTTTCGGCACTGAGACCTACAGGACTATGGTACCAGAGCCCCCACAAAACAACACCAAATGGTTTCAGCAGGAGCCTCCAAAGCTGCAATTTGAAGTCTCACCCCAGGGTGGAAGCACTGCCCAAGACCCTTTCCCAGCTGGGACTCCAAATGGCTGTTACTTGGGACTTCCCAGCACTGTTCAAGTCTGGATGTAGATTTCTGCCCAATTTGGTGATTGTACTACTGTTACTTATGGCTGTTGTTTCTATTTCTTTTCTTTTAATACCTGAATGTTGAAATTAAGTTAAATACTCTTCTATTAAATATTGATATTGTTTGTTTGTGTATAATGAGTGATTTCTTTTGATAATGAATCATTTGAACCTGAAACAAAAGTGTTAGTTTCTCAGTCGTGTCCAACTCTTTGGGACCCCATGGACTGTAGCCCACCAGGCTCCTCTTCCCATGGAATTTTCCAAGCAAGAATACTAGAGTAGGTAGCCATTCCCTGCTCCAGGGGATCTTCCCAACCCAGGGAGAACCTGGTTCTCCCTGGTTCTCCCACATTGCAGGCAGATTGTTTACCATCTGAGTCACCAGGGAAGCCCCCCAAAATGGAAAAAAAAAAAAAAGAAAGTAAAACTTTCTGCAAAACAGCCCTTCCAAACTTCAGTCAGGGACCAAATGCCACCCCAGTTGCTACTATGGCATCTCCAGAACCACAGAATGACCAAATGGGGTGGAAGAGCACCGACCCCCACCCCCACCCCAGTCCCTGTGTTGCGTTGATGAAGAGGCCAAGGCCAAGGGACTAACCCGGGTCACACAATTGTTGGCAGAAATGCCAATGTCTGGCTCTCCTCCCACCCCTCACGTTCCTTCCATAACTGCTGTCTCAGCAGCTGCGCTCTTGGGTGCTGGGCCCTGAACTCGAACCTTGGTCTGGCTCAGGGGTGCCCGTGGACAACCTCCCACCCCCACAATCCCTGCACTGAGAGGTCTTCCCGGTGAGTTCAAGATAGGCATAGAGGGCTGCCACAGCCTCAACCCTCCTCCACTCCCCGGGGCGCCCCATCCTGGGCTGGGCGGGGCTCTGGCCCCTGCTGAGCCCTGACAGCTCTAGGGCGCTGCCAGAGAAGGTGATTGCCATGTTTGCAGCTCCTTTCCTTGTTTGGAAAGATGTGGAGGCAGGTGAGGCTGGAGAGAAAGCAGGACTGACAGGTTGTGATCAGTCTCTGCTCCAGAGCAGAGTCTCGAGAAGGATGGCTGGCTGTGGGGCCCGCGCACTGCCTCCGCGCCCCGCATCCTAACGCCACCCTCCAGGACACCGTGCAGGCCTCCTCTTCCCGACCCCGCTGGCTCCCCACAGCCCCCAATCCCCTGCCGAGGTCCGCTGTCCTCCCTCTGCCTCCGACAGACTCCTCAGCAAACCCGCACCCGCGGCCAGTAGCCCTCCCCCGCAGGCCGTCCTTTCTGAAGCCTGACTCAAATCTCCGGCTCTGGCACAACGCCTTGTCTTCGTAAGAAGGAACGTTATGCAGTCGTGCTGGTTCCCTTCTCCGCACTCAGAGGGACCCATCTAGACATCAGTCACGTTGGGATTTTTCTCTGAGCCAGACAAGGCAATTTGCGAGGAGCAAGGCTTTCTCTCCCCGACAGGATGCTAAGTGGGAGCCAAGGAGGTGGGGGTGGGGGTGTTCTAGATAGATACCCAAATTAAACATCCAATCTGCCATGTCCTGTGTCATTCAAAGCGACTCATCTTATCCCGGGCTCCCCGCTGGGACGGCTCCCAGAAGCCCGCGGACGTGGAGACGCGGTCGTTAGCGGCGCTGTTTATCCGCCTCCACCTCCAAGGAGAACAAATGGACGCCCCGCGGTCCCCCCGCCCCACTGTCATTCAAAGAGCCTGGCTCCGCAGCCAGCCGAAGTGCCTCCCAGGCTGCTGGCGGGAGAAGGACGCGACGGTCAGCGGGGGAGGAGACAATGGCCAGGGGCAGGGGCTTGGGGGTTTCTAGAGACCCCAGCGGTCGGAACCGACTCAGAAAGACCCCTCCCAACTCCCATTGTTTGCCTCAGTGACAGACTCGCCAAGGAACTGGGGCCCGCAGCTGAGGGGAGCCGGTGGGTCTTGAGTGTGCACATTCCAGAACCTGGAAGGGACTCTGTGTTTCTCCTGGGCTTGCTGGGACGCTTCCTCCAACCACCGTCCCCCTCCCCACCCCCGCCCGGCCGCCCCGCCACCAAATTGTGCCCCACACCTGCCATGTCTGCATTCAGGTCAAGGATGAGGGGCTTGGGGGTGCATGCCCAAACCTTTGCAAATGGCTTTTTGTTGAATCAGGTATTTGCAATGTTGAAAGAAAAGTGAAAGTGTTAGTTGCTCAGTCGTGTGGGACTCTTTGTGACCCCCTAGCCTGTCCAGGGAATTCTCTGTCCATGGAATCCTCCAGGCAAGAATACTGGAGTAAGTTGCCATTCTCTTCTCCAGGGGAACATTTCGACCCAGGGATCGAACCCAGGTGTCCTGCCTTGCAGGCTGATTCTTTACTGAGTCACCAGGGAAGTTTGCTTCTTCCCCAACTCAGGTCCTAGGGCTCACTGGAGAATATCCCCATCGGATCAGCAGGAGGCACTCTGCCCAGGCATGGCCAGATGAAAACATTTCATAGCTGAAAACCACAGCTGACCTCAGAAAATCAGAAGGAGAGGAGGTAGAGAAGGAGACTCCTGGAGTCCTGACTGTCATTTCCCAAGGGGTCACTGGGATTGGTTGATGGCTACTTCAACCTTAATCATCCACAGCTCACCTCCCAAGTCCCACTATCCCCCAAGTCTAAGGATTAGCCAACTAGGCTCTCCAGAGTTCATCTTGGTCATCTCCCTGCACCTAGACCTACCCTCCCCAAGACAAGCCATCACCAGCTGGAACAACAGAGAAGGAATGGAGAAGCAAGAGAGAAGTGGGAAGCAGTGCAGAGCTGGGTTTCCTTTGAAATCTTGCTTTGTGCCAAAGTAAAAAAGGAGCTGATATAGCACTGGATTCTGGGCTCCCTTACCCGAATGGTAGCAAATTCTTCACATCTCTTGGCTCTTTGTTTTTCCTCCTGGTTTCTCTTCTCAGCTCTGACACTGATTTTCTCTGTGAATCTGAACCGTTACATGTCCTCTCCCTTCCTCAATTTCCTGTTTCTAAACTGGAAGTTTAGATGCTGATACCTTAAGGTCCTTCCAGATTCCTTTCTTCTGATCTCCTTCTGGACCCTTGCCTTCTGGTCTAGGAAAGCAAGGATTATGGGGGAACAGAGTCCTGGAAATCAGTGACACCAGGGCATCCCTGGGAACATACGCCTTGCCATTTTGTGCTTAGTAGTTCACTAAGTTGTCATACTGAGCCACCCGACTTTGATTCTGAAAAATTGGTCCTAAAAGTTCAGAGCATTCACAATATTCTCCTGGGTGATAGAGCAAGGAGTTGGGTATCATCTTGCCCCAGGACATATCTTGATTCCAAGAGAGGCGGTGACTTGCTTAAGGCTGGAAGGGGCGTAGCAGGCCCAGAGACCAAGGGCTCAGTGTGTGGGCCAGAGCTTTCCCCAGCAATGTTACAGAACTTCCTGTGGGAATGAGCGCCTGTATCCCAAACCTGAGCCTTCCCAGCTGCTCCTTCAATGGGTCCAACAGTTCCTCCCAGTGGCAGCAGTGACCAGTCACTGAGCAGGCCCAGCTGAGTCAATGTTTGCCGGCTGGTAGTGAGAGGAATGACAAATAGGTCCACATGGATGGAGAGGTCTGACACAAAGCTTTGCTAATTCTTCATAAGCTCTGCCTACCGCCTTTTATATATCAACCTGAAATGTAATTATCTTTATGGCTGGTGGAGTAAATCACCAGTGTGTGTCAAAGAGATTTGCTCCTGTGTTTTATTACGTAATATATTAGCTCTACAGTTTTAAGATGTCATTACTTGGCTAATCACATGAAACGTTTTCATGAGCAAATAGTGGTGCTGGCAGGAGCTTAAGACAGAGGAAACCTACGGTTAAGTCCTTCTGGGAAACAGGAGAGAGGCCTCAGGGGTCATCTTGTTCAACCCTCTGCCCCTAGGCTTAGAGAGGTCTAACCAGGCAGGGGTTTTCCACAATATGAGGAACTTCAAAATGTAGGAGACAGGGAGCAACAAATGCTGGTAGGAGCTATGACCCAACAATTTCACTTCTAGCTGTGTACCTAACAAAAACAAGTGCTTTTGGCATAAGTCTGTCAAAAGACATGAATAAAAATATTCAAAGTGACTTGCTCCCTAATAGCCAAAAACTGGAAACAACTTAAATATTGTAGGAGAGGGAAAACTTTTCCTCTACCCTTAAGTTATGTACCTGGACCCTGCAAATTAAACTAACAAACTACAGATTAAGAGAAGAAAAGGCATAAAATTACATTGGTGTTAATAGTTATATGTGCATGGGGCGTCACAGAAAAGAAATGAAAACCCAAAGAGGTAGTTAAATCTAGGGGTTTGTGTACTATTTTAAGAAACAGTAATAAATTGGGAGATGTGACTAGAAAAAAGAAAAGGGGGATTTGAACTTGTAGTGTGGTAAATTGTGGGAAGGTGACTAAGAAATGTATTAATTTTACATTTGCACCTGAAAATGGTATGTATTCATACTCTCTTCTCTCACTATGATTTTGGTAGACAAATGTAAAGTGGTGTAATAGAAATAACATAGATTCCACAATGAAACCTACTTGGCTTTGAATCCTAACTCTACCAATTTTTCAATCTGTCATCTTGGACAGATCACTTAAACTCACTAAACCTCAATTTCTAATCTACAAAATGGAAATAGTGCTATTGTGGTCAATAATGAAAAACAAGCAAGCAACCTGCTTCAAACTAAACATGTTTTTTCTTACATCATTCATGTGACCATTCAGTGGACATTGACTGAAACTCCTGCACTGTCCCAAGCACCAGGCTACAAGCTGGCACACAGCAGTGCCATGATCTACAGTGAACTAGCTGTCCTTTTGCTCGCTTAGTATCCAGTAGTCCAACATTCTGATTTCCCTTCTGGGAACCACCCCTCACTCACTTGCTATTGAAGTGGTTCAGCTATGGCTAACTCCCACTCCATCCCCCAGCTCAGGTTATTCCATCATTCTGTCCACAGAGACGGCTTCTGGAATGGACTCATGGTCCAGATAGGCTCCATGAGAATCAGTCCTGGGACTTTCCTGGAACTATTGAGGAAAGAGATGCTTCTTTTCCACTGAGGATGATTAGCTGGTCAAATGGAGCCCTAGACCTGTTGAAGGATGTCTTTGCCACTTCACTGGGAGAGAGTACCTAAGAATAAAGATGACAGAGAGCTGAGAGAGGAAAAGAGAAAAATTCCTAATAGTCTCATTTAAACACTCAGATCCAGCCATACCAGGACTGAGTTGAGTTTCTGACACTTTGAAATAAAATAATCCTCACTAATATACTGTTCTAAGAATGACTAACATTCAGTGAGTTTTCACTATACACCAGGCAATGTGCCAGATGATTTATAGGCACCATCTTATTTAATCCTTGCAATAATCTTATGAGGTAGGTTGACTAAGTGCTCCCTCCAAAAAATTTATGTCAACCTGGAACCTCACAATGTGACCTTATATGGAAGTAGGGTTTTACAGATGTGTTTTTTGCAAAAGTAGTTATGATGTGGTCATACTGGATTTAGGTGAGTCCTAAATCCTATATCTGATGTCTTTATAAGAAGAGGAGAAAACATGGGGGGAGAGGAGAGAAAGAGAAGAATATCATGTAAGGATGGAGGCAGAGATTAGAACGATGCAGTGACCAGCTAAAGAACACAGAGGTGTGCTGGGAGCCATCAGAAGTAGAAGAGGCACGAAAAGAATTCTTCCCTAGAGCCTTTAGAGGGAGAACAGCCCTGCGAACCCCTTGATTTCAGATTTCTAGCTTCCAGAGCTGTCAGAGAACACATTTCTGTTGTCTTCAGGCACACAGTTTGCGGTAATTTGTTGTAGCAGCCCTGGGAAACTAATACTGCAGATAGCGATCATCATTATTGTTGAAGATGAGAAAACTCAGACTAAAGAAGTTAAGTAACTTGCCTGAGGTCCTACAGCTTATTTAACCAGAGCCAGGGCTTAACTCCAAGCAGACTCCAGAGTTGTCTCTTTTAATCATTAGATGCTACAGATTAGGCAACATATAAATGCTAGTTAATTTCCTCCTAGGACCGTGTTTTATTGTTCTTTGCATCCTCCATGCCTCGCTTGGTGTCTGGCATTTAGTAGATGTTTAACAACCATTTGTGAGTTAAAATCATTGAGAGCCCTACTGAGAAGGGCATTGAGAGCACAAAGCGCGTTAAGACCCAGCCCTCGACCTCCAAGGGTTACAATCTAGATAGGCCATAGAAGGAACATGTGCTCAGGGCTGAGTGAGCGCTTAAAAGTAAACCCTGGAGGAGCTCTGAGAAGGGAGAACACTAAGAGCTGAGCCAGAAAAAGGCTTCATGAAAGAGACTGACCTTGACTGGGGCCCTGAAGAACTTTGGAAAGAAGAGGTGAAAGATTGATAAACAAAGGGAGGTCATGAGAAAAGGCTCAGAGGGAGGACTTGGTGTGATGAATCTGGAGCAGGGAGTAAAACCAGGGAGAGGTGGGTGATGTGCTGGGAGGAGTTCAGGTGGGGCCAAACCACAGGAGTTGTTGAGGGTCAGGCAGGCACTTGGACTTGAACTAGTAGCAGGTTCCTGTAGGCTTTGGTAGAGGCAGTTCTTGCACATGTTACTGCTAGAAACAGAGACTTGACTACAAATCTGTGCTACGTGCAGTCAGGCAGTTTCACCTGCCTTGTGCTGGCCAATGGACTGTAGGTCTAAGCGTCACTTCCAGCAGAAACAGAAAAGAGAAGGTTTGAATTCTGCCAGTCTGTTCACTCTTTATGGCAAGTGCAGCATACGTTGAGATGGTGCCATCACCAGATCTAAGCTGCTTGGATCGGTGAGGACAGCTGTCCTAGAGAGCTATGAGGATTTTTGTGAACAAGAAACAAATGTGTATATACTAAGTCACTTCGATAAGGGTCTTTTGTTACCGAGGCATAAATCTTGCCTTCCCTGACTAACACAAAGTGCTAACACATTAACAATGGTTAATGGTGACTGCAGTAGCTGGTGCCCCAGGTTCTGCTTCTTTAACTTTGGAACAACAATCAGGGTAATAGCACCTGAAGGCATTCAAATTGAGAGAAAAATAATAGATTTTCAACTAACCATGCCATGGGAGAATTTTTAAAATAATAATCCAAAAGCAGGGAAGATCTTCTGATACAGACTTAGAAGTCACAAAATAAAGAATTGATCATTTTCGCCTCATCAAAATTAAAAATATGCTTTGTGGAAAAAAATCACCTGGATCTGTCAAGATAGGCTAGTTATGCTGCTGCAAGAAAAAAAGTCAAAATCTTAGTGGCACAAAACAGCAAAGGTTTATTTCTTGCCCACACTGCATGTCCTCTTGCAGATTGGCTGGGGTCTCTACTCCGTGTTGTCATTCTTGTCACCTTTGCTTTGGGCTCCCCAGCTGAAGGCATAGCCATCATCTGCTGATGCCGACTGCCATGGCAGGAGGAAAGAGAAAACACAAAGCACTGGCAATTCGAGCTTCAGCCCAGAAGTAACAAATACGCTTCTGTTCACATTTAATTGGCCAAAGCATGTCACACAACTCCCCTGGTCAAGAAGGTAGGAGATATAATACCTTCTCAGGGAGAGAAACTGGATATTCATGTTCAGAAATACACAAAAGCAACAGGCTTAACCACCAGAAGCAGCTTTAGGCTTTCCTATTATAGACAAAGAGCGAATTTCTCTGATAAATAAAAAGCACCCACAAATCATCAAGAAAATGACAACATCCAGTAGGAAAACAGGCAAAAGATGCAGAAACTTTACAGAAAGAAGGAATTAAAGATGCTTTAACTCACATTATAAGAAAACTGCAAATGAAAATTACATTGAGATACCATTTTTCAGCCATCAAATTGGTGAGAGTGGGCAAACAGTCAGGCTCAGACACTGCTGATCGGCTACAAATTGGGAAAACCTCTATGGAGGGCAATTTGGCATGTGTTCTTCCACTTTTAGAAATGGAGGGACTTCCTTGGTGGTCCAGTGACTAAGACTCTACGCTCCCAACACAGGGAACCCAGGTTTGATCCCTGGTCAGGAACTAGATCCCACACGTTCCAACTAAGTGTTCCCATGCCACAATTAAAGATCTCACCTGGTGCAGTTGAATAAATAGATATTTTTAAAAAGAAGAAGAAAAAAAGAGAAATGCCTCCTGTGGATGTGCTCACACATAAAGGAAATTATATTTGTTCAAACTTCTTCATTGCATTGTCTGTAATAGCAAATGATTGGGGAAGAATTTACTGCCTTTTGATACAGAACTGATTAAATAATTTAAATTGCATAAATAATTTCCCATTATCCAAGGGAATACTATACATATATAACAAGAATGAAAAGGGTTTTTGGTCTGGTAACAATATGGAACAGTCTCTAAGATTTAATGTTAAATGAATAAAGGAAGCTGCTGAACAGTGTGTATTGTATGCTACTGTTTGTGTAAAAAAGGGAAAAATACATATTCATAGTTGTTTATATATGCTAGAAATATCCTCCTAAAATACACTTAAAGTGGGAAATATTCATTGCCTCTGAGGAGAGAACTGAAATTCTCCTTCTGTACCTTTTAAGTTGTGAAATAATATGGGAATATATCTTTAATATAATAATAAAATTAAAAATAAAAGAGAGAGCTGACCTAGCTGTTTTAATCCTAGGTATATACCCTCAAAAAATATAAACCGATATCCACACAAAAACCTGTACACAAATATTCATAATATTATTCATAATAGCCAAAAGATGGAAACTACCCAAATGTCTATCAGATGATGAATGGATAAATAAAATATAGTAGTATATCCATACAATGAATTAATATTCAGCCAGAAAAAGAAGTTAATTACTGATACATGCTACAACATGGATGAAACTTGAAAACATTATGCTAAGTAAAAGAAGCTAGACACAAAAAACGCATATTGTATGATTCCACTTAAATACAAATATTTAGAATTAGGCAAATCTATAGAAACAGAAAGTATATTGTTGTTTGCCTGGGTTGGGGTCAGGTTTGAGGGAGAAATAGGTAGTTGACTGCTAATGGGCACCAGCTTTCTTTTTAGAATGATGAAAATATTCTAAAATTGATCATGGTAATGTTGCACATCTCTGTAAATATACCTAAAGACATTGAATTGCACACCTTAAATGGGTGAGTTGTGTGTTGTATGAGTTATATTTCACGAAAGTCAGTTTTTCATTTTTTGAAGAAGAAAGGAGAGGTAAAAAATGGCCCAGAAGACAATGTCTGAGGACATATCTCACTATACTCCCACCCACCCACCACCTGCCCCAGGATCCACATGTCCCGGTCCACTGAAATATTTCATTCATACACCTCCCAAGAAATCCAACAGGGCAGCTGTCAGCCCGTGTTCCCCCAAATGCACAAGCTTTCGCGCAGGTAACTTCTTCGGGAAAAGATCCTGGGAAAAACGACGTAGGGCTGGGGCCCAGGAAGAGTGGAATAGGGAGGGGAAAGGCCGGCCCAAGCCGTCTTAATTGAGCTGGTTACCGCTGGGGAAAATTGAGGCTCAATCCTGCTGGAGACCCTGCAAACCAAGCAAAATGCACCAGCACAGGGAAAGTGGAGTGGTGGGGGGTAGTGGGGGGAATGGTTCTGATAGCAGAGAAACATTAAACAGAGAGCAGTACAGGCCAGGGGCCGACTGACCACACCTGCCGTGACAACCAAGAACCGGTAGTAACAGAATAGTGGGCTGAGAGCTGAAGATGAGAGTGGGCAGCCTGCCAGCCCCTCTGGAGCCTCCTTATTTTTGACTCACAGAGCTATCCCCTACTACCTGATTCTCCAGCCTCGACTCAGAGTACCGCCACATCATTTTCACAAGCCAGACCCATCCTCAGATAACAGATACCTGCCGCCTTTGTAGATTTTTAGAAGCGGGTGTTCTAGGCCATTGAATGCACCAGATGTGTTTGTTTGTTGGTTCTTTTTAAATAGGAGGCATTCTGAGCTGAGTCTGGCGCACGGGGAATCATCAGGCTGTGGGTTGCTGTTTAGGTCAACGATGAGGAGTGATTGGAAAGCAAGACATCTGGCTGATGTAAACTGAGTGACGGCAGCACCCAGAGGGGGTTTGAGAGATGCCCTGAGTCCTCATGGTGTTGCTGCCTCAGAAGTAGGGGTTGTTCTCGGCACAACACTCATTCAAACGAAGAGGATGTTGTGGGCAGGGTGGCCCCAGCCCAGGGTATTATTGTTGTTAAGTCGCTAAGTTGTATTCGACTCTTTTGCAACCCCATGGACTGTAGCCCACCAGGCTCCTTTATCCATGGAATTTCCCAGGCAAGAATACTAGAGTGGGTTGCCATTTCCTTTTCCAGGGAATCTTCCCAACCTAGGGATCGAAACCCCATCTCCTGCATTGGCAAGCAGATTCTTTACCACTGGGCCACTGGGGAAGCTCCCCTGCCCAGGGTGAGGGGAAGTAAAATGCCTGGGTCTCTCCCCAGAGAGCTGATACTCAAGCCTCCCTGCAGCCAGCCCCTTCTTGTTATATGCCGTGTTTCGTGGTTCTTTCTAGTGTCTCAGAGGAAGCCTGGAAGCTGGCCCCATCTACCTTGCTGGGGTGACCGGAGTGGGGGTGAGAGCTGGAAAAGGGGCCGGGTCTATTCTTTACGCTGCAGCCACAGGTGCCCACAGCAGTGTGCCCTGCAGCTGACAATATCGGGGTGGGTGCTCCCCACCAACACCATGCTTGTGGAAAGAAAGAGCACCGTGAACTAAGAAACAAGATCTTGATTAACCAAGACCAAAGACCCAAGACCCAAGACAGAAGGGGCCTGAGCAGGCCACCAACCCAGTGAGGAGCCCCTTCAGGAAAAAAGCAGTTCCTCAGAGTGGTACTCAGATAAGCAAAACCCTGTGGACCCCCCAGGCCTGAGCCCAAAGAACTAATGCTGCCATCCTCAGCTCACTCTGTTCACCCACCAACCACTTCTCAACGGCAAGCTGGCCCGAGGAGGACTGGGTCCCCCTTACCTCCAAAACCTAGAACCTCCTTCTCCCCACCTAGCTGATGTTCAGCCATCTTTGAGGGGCAGGGCCTGCTTTTCTCTAAGTCCTCCAACAAGAAGTCAGGTTCATTCTTCTTCTGGACTAATGGAGAAGGTGATGTAAATATGGGGCAGAGGCTGGAGTGATGCAGCCACAAGCCAAGGAACACCTGGGGCCCCTGGAAGCTGGAAGAGGCAGGAAGGCTCCTCCCCTGGAACCTTACGAAGGAGCATGGCTCTGCCAACTCTGATTTCAGACCTCTGGCCTCTATGACTGTGAGAGAATTTGTTTCCATTGTTTTAAGCCAGGCAGTGTGTGGTCTTTGTTACAGCCATCCTAGGAAACTGTCACAGCCCCTTAAAAAAGAACCCCCCAAATAAAAAGTGTTCCTGCCTGTGAGAACCACAAGATGGTGAGACAGGCATGCAGAAGAGTCAAAGCCTTGCTTTCCAAACCAGGATTCAAAAACCCCTCAAAGTCCTGTGAGCACATGGAGAACTTGGTCAAACACAGCCAGCTCCCTGGAATGTGAACGCACTCAAAGAACCCGAGGAGAAAATCAAGTGATTTAACTGATAAGTAATTTAAAACAAAGAGACGTGCTTTGTGGAGCAGAATGCCTGATGTGCCTGATTTTTTTTCAGATGAGAAAGGAGCTTCGAGCAAAACTGGTGGTTATTTGTGGGCTGTGCCCTAGTGTCCCCTGTGATCACTACTGCCTTGGGGTGTCCCGACTCGTCTTGAGGGGAGAGGGGTTTCTTGGAAGGAAAATCCACAGGGACGAGAGGTGATATTCCTCAGACACCACACGAGGAGGCTCAGCTCATCGTGGAACGAAAAGGCTCTCAGGAGTGCCCTGAAGTGAGGATGGGCAGTGGACAGGGTGAAACAAGCGAGCGCTCATCTGACTTCCTGTCCCAATACCAAGATCCCCAGCTGACCACTTAACCTTCTGTATCTGGTCATCTGGTCTGTGTCAAAGGGGCCTCAGACCCTAAGGGTGGTCTGAGGAAGCCTGAGGTGCCATCAGACCTCAGCAGGGAGACTCCTTTCCGGGAGGTTGGGGGGTGGGGGCGGGTAGCGGGGGCAGTGAAGGGGGGAGGGAGGAGACTGGGCTACAAAGGGAAGTGTTTTTCCCCAGGGTGGGCAGAGGGCAGGCACAAGACCTTCTAGGTTAGGAGAAGCAAGAGAAGGCCCTTCTCCAACATAGGTGTCCCACGTCTCTGCTGGGGTGCTATTCCTGAGACTCTGCTGGCTCTGAGCCCCATTCTCAGCTCCGATCCCCCAGGACTCCCCCAGGACTCCCCGAGGACTGATCCCCCAGGAACGGAACCAAGGTCGGGAGGCAGTGCTGGCCACCAGACGGCGCCCCCTCCCTCTTCTCCTCCCGCCAGGCCTGGGCTCGGAGGGAGGCTGCTGGGAAGTTGGCACTGGGCTCTGGAGCTAATAAATGTTGACATTTGGAGAGTGGGAACCGTGGGGGTGTTTTATTGGTGTTAATGTGATGCAAGCAGGATTCGCGACTCCCCAGGTGCTCTCTGGAATAGAGCGAGTGAAGGCAGAATGGGGGGGCCCCCGCCTCCTGCCACTCAACTTAGGGTTTGATTGAAAGCGCCTTCCCGGTGATAAAGACAGAATTGAAGACGCGGCCTGCTGCCTCTATGTCTGCCATGGCGGGAAAGGAGGGCGAAGGGAGGAGGCTTCAGTCCTCTCTGACCTGCCTCTTTGCCTGTCTTCCTGGGAACACCCCAAACTTTTCTCTGCAGACCTGCCCCTCCCTGACACCTGAGCTCTGGAAGCTTCTTCTGCCCCCAGGTCCCTCTCCACCTCTCCCTCCTCTATCCTGTGAGCACAGACCCTCCCTGCTTCCCTGTCTCTCTGGCATAGGATCCTGTGATGGTTTAGTGCTGAGAACTGACCCTGGGGCAGGTGGGGACTAACCCCCGAGGCACCATGTGGGTCTGTCTCTCCTGATCCAAGGTTCCGTCCTTGGTCCCAGCAGCCAAATGGCTCTCAGATCAAAACCAGGATGAAGAAAAAGGGTCTCAAGAGGCCTGCCTGGTTTGCGTTTCTCTGGCCCAACCACAGAGAGAGAATTGGGTACCATGTGGAGCCAAGGAGGAGCTGGGGGACAGCAAGGGGTCCGTGAGGCCGACCAGCCCTTGGTGGTCAAGGATAGCAGCTCCAGGACCATAAGCAGGCCCTGTTTTCCTGCTGCTTGTAGGTGCGGCAGGCCTTTCCTTGCCGATCTCCTTGGTGTTTATGGACTTTTCAGCCAGGCCCTTTCTCTAGCCCCTCCTGTGGGGCCCCAGGCCACAGCCCATACCCACTTCTTACCACCCTGCCTCCTCCACCTCTTGCCTACCCCACGGCACTGCCTTCATCGTAGCTGCATTCTCCCACCTGGGCCTGCAGGTCCCAGCTTCTCTGTGGGCCACACAGCCCAGGCTCCTCTGAGCAACACCCCCTTCATCTCCACTCTGGGTCCTCCAGGGAGGACCTTCCCCAGCCTTCCTGGAGGTCAGGCCTGGACCTGCTCAGTCCATGCCAGGAGGAGACCCCATAGAGGAGTGCCTGTGTGTGTGCAGGTGTGTGAATGCAAGCCAGAGGTGAAGTGCGCATAAGTGCACGATGGCTTGTGTACTTCAATACTCTTATTCGGCCTCGACTTTCTAGATACTGGAGACTAATCCCCAAAAGAAGTTTCCAGAATCCATCCATGCTCACCCCAGCCTGTGCCATGTCTACAACAGCTACCAGGAAGTGAACAGTAACCATGGCCTGGCACTGAGCTTCTGGCTTTACGTGAACTATTTTGTTTAATACTTGTAACAACCTGAATGGGAAAGGCACTATCACTATTTCCATTTTACAGATAAGAAAAACTGAGTAGTTCTGCCCAAGGGAACAGAAAGCAGTTGGCCCATGGGGCTTGCCCCAACTCTGAGTCCACAGTTCACTGTCAAACCCCTCTGCTGGGGGTCAGGCTGGCCCACACCTGGAGCAGTGAGCAGAGCATCCACAGATGGTTCTCTGGGAAGTCCTCCCCCATCACCCCCATGAAATGCCCCCAAGTATGTCATCTTCAGGTCCCTGTCCTCTGCTCTTGGAGAGAGTCCCACCTGCTGGGCACCAGTGCCCTAATGCTGCACCTGGTGTGGGCACCATGCACCACACCACAGCCAGTTGGGGAACTTTAAAATAATTTTGTAATGCTTTTATTATGGAACATTTCAGAAGCTGGTATTTAAAAAAAACCCCATGTACCATTACCCAGCTTCAAAATTTATGAACATTTTGTTCATCTTATTTCTTCTCTTCCTCCACACACATTTTGCTTTATGAAATATTTTAAAGCAAATCTCAGACATTGTCTCATTTCACCTGTAAATACTTCCATATGTATCTCTAACAGATAAGGACTTTGCTTCCTTTAACCTAATTGCAATACCATTAACATACTTAACAAAATTAGCCATGGTTCTTTAACATTATCAAGCATTCTGTCTATGTGGAAATTTCCCCGGTTGCCTCAACAATTATTTTCTACAGTTGATTTGTTCAAATCCCGATGCAAACAAGGCTTGCCTGTGGTGCTTGGTTGAGGTCTCTTTGTTGTTAACAGCTTTCGCCATCATCTTCGGGCAGGTGTTCTATCCTACAGAAGGGCCCACGTTCTAACTGGCTGAGCCCATCCTCACAGTGTGTTTAACATCTGTTTCAATCCCTGAGAACATTTCAAAACTGTAACATAGATCACATCACTCCTGCTTAAAACTCCTCTGTGGTTTCCCATCACCCTAAAAGAAAGTCCACACCACCTTCTGGACCCACAGGGACCTGCCTCTGAATGACTCCTGATTCCCTCTCAAACTTCACTTTCCTCCTCCCTGCTCCTCCTGCACAGGCTAATCTTCCTTACTTGCGGCCCCTCTCTTTTTGCATCCACTACACTTCTCAGAATCTGTAGTCAGGGACTTCCCGAGCTGTCCAGTGGTTAAGAATCCGCTTGCCAATGCAGGGGATGCAGGTTCAATCTCTGATCGGGGAACTAAGATCCCACAGGCCTCAGGGCAACTAAACTCAGACACCACAACTAGAGAGTCACCTGCCACAATGAAGACTCAGTGCAGCCACAATTTAAAACAAACAAAACTTAAAAAAAAAGAATCTGCAGTTGCTTTTGCTGTTTGTTTGTTTCCTTGTGTTTTAACAGCCTTCTTCCTCCTCCACTACCCAGAACACAGGCTTTCTGAAGGCACAACTGCGTCTCGCTGGTATCTAGAACTGGACTTGGAACAGAGTAAATGCTCAAGTATTTGATGATCGAGAGAATAAATGGAAGTGGGGAAGAAAGAAAGAAGAGGTTTGTCTTTCAGAAAGTTCACAGTCTGGTTGGAGAGGCAGGAATTCAAGAATGCAAGACCTTTTAATTAATCAATCAGTCAAAATCTATTAGCACCAGCTAATAACTCCACCCTTTTTCAGGCATGGAGGGAATATCTTGGGTGTTAACAGAGCTTGGTTAAAGGATAACTGGTGCACTTTCTAAGTCAGAGTGGAAATACACACGGCTTCATGGGGGAGGGAGTCCTGAGCTGAGCCTCCATGAGAAAAAACCCTCAGCTTTCCTTGGTGTCACCTGGGAGGTAGTGCCAGTGTTATGATTCTCCTCTTTTGAGGGGTAAGGAATTTGAGACTCAACTATTTGCCCAGGCCGTGTGGGTAGCTGGGCTTCCCTGGTGACTCAGACGGTAAAGAATCTGCCTTCAATGCAGGAGACCCAGGTTTGATCCCTGGGTCGAGAAGATCCCATGGAGAAGGGAATGCCAACCCACTCCAGTATTCTTGTCTAGAGAATTCCATAGACAGAGGCCATGGGATGCCAAAGAGTAAGACATGACTGAGCGACTAACACTTTCACTTACAGGTATAGTAGGGGACAGAACGAGGACTGGAGGTAGTCCTCCCCTCCCTGCTGGGCAGGCAGGCACAGTGAGGAGGAAAATGGAAGGGAAGGAGGCTGCAGGGAGGGCAAAGGCCAGGAGGACAGAATAAGCAGAGGCCAGGGAGGGTGACTTGAAGGCCAGAACTGTAGACTCCAAGCGGGAGAGACTCTCCATCAGTTCTGCCCCATTGGGTGGGAGGCATCTCAGTCCTGGCTCAGGGACCAGAGCCTAAGCAAGCAGGAGCGAGTGCTCCCCGTGCCTGGCTCTGGGCTGCAGCCTCCAGAAGCCTCACTCCCCGAACCTCAGACTCCCTGCTTTACGGTGTAGCTATTTTTAATTTAGACAAAAGACTTCACTTGGCCTTTTATGGTCCCAGGCAGTAGAGTTTTTTGTCTTTTTACCAGACGTGCTGTTTTTACTCTTTTGATCTCTACTGTTTTATTAAGTAATCCTTTAGTGTTTTTTTCCTGGTCTTATTTATTTTACTTTTTTTTTTCCTCTTTTGCTTTTACATACAAATAGAGAGGTGGCAGCAGCATCAAGGTGAGGCCAAGAGGAGGCTAATGAGACCTGGGAGCCCAGACCATGAGCCTTGCCCCCAAAGAAACCCCCAGGAAAGACTGATGTTCCCACTTTAAAATGGCCCAGTTGAGCAGCATGGAGATTCACAGGGCAAATTATCCTTGCACAAGATGAGATAACCACCCCTCATGGCAACAGGGTATTTTAACTTATTTCTGGGAGGATAAGTGACATCTCTTCTTAAAAATAATTTTATTTATCTTTTTTAATTTATGTTTTTATTTTTGGCTGTGCTGGGCTTTTGTTGCTTCATGAGGGCTTTCCCCATTTGTGGTGGGTGGACTGCTCCCTGCGGTGGTTTCTCTTGTTGCAGAGCACAGGCTCTAGACCATGCAGGCTTCAGTAGTTGTGGCCCACAGGCTTAGTCGCTCCATGTCATGTGGGGTCTTCTAAGACTAGGGATCGAACCTATGTCCCCTGCACTGGCAAGTAGATTCTTAACCATTGGACCACGAGGGAAATCCATAAGTGACACTTTGATGAATCTATTCTGACATGAAGACACACTTGATGTGGCCTTTAAAGCAGCCATCAAACTCAGCTTGCTCCTACTGCCAAGTCTCATGCAAAGCAGACTGTTCACCCTTTCCTCACACCCACCCCAGGAGCGAGGTAAGAGGCAAGGATCCCTACAGCAAGCATTTCTGGGTTATAAGGAACAGATTTGCTGCATTTTGGTATAGCTGCATGTCTACCTATTCAAACCTGAGGAGCTAAAATGTCCTTCCATTCTAACTTTCTGGGTTTTGCTTATTTAGACATATGGGCACCCTTTAACAACATAGTATTATCTGTGTTTTGGAAACTACATAAAGTATTTTCAGGCCATCTCTTCTTCTGTTTGTTCCATTTCTTCCCTTTGAATTTCTGTGAGATCTTCCCAAGTTGCTAAACTCAGATGCAGGCCATTACTTCTGACTGCTCACTGGCAACCCATCTTACACAGCACCACGTATCAAGTACCCATCCCCAGTGAGGGACACCATGCAGGCTCAAATCCGACCATCGTGACTGGCACTTCCTCTCGCACGTCTCCCCGGGGGTGAGACTGAAGTTGTACACACAACGCTGAGTGCAGTGAGAGTGCAGACCCTCAGGACTAGGTCAGCAAGATTTCTCCTCAGCACGCACGACTCACTCTTCCCACTAACAGGGACTAGGGGCTTCTCTTTCCTACTCCCTCACTAGTATTTGATATGATTCAAATTTTCTCATTTTTGCCAGCAGAAGAGGGTAGGTAAAAGGGTACCTTAGTTTCAATTAAAGAGATTAAGCTACTTTTCATATAGTTGCTAGCTCTTCAAAGGGCCACTTCTATGAGTGGCCTATTTATAGCCTCTTTCCTTTTTTTTCTATTATATCCTTGTGTTTCTCTTACGGGTTTGTAGCATAAGCTGCATACTAAACCTTTGTCACTTTTCAACTTCTAAAAATATCTATTCCCACTCTGTTACCGCTCTGTTAACTTTGTTTATACAGAAATCTCTAATATTGATGGGATCAAATCCATTTTTTTTTTGTACCTTGGGTTTTTTTTAATCTTTTCCAAAAAATGCTGACTTTGAAGTTCATATTTATTTTTAACAAATTTTCATCTATTTGTGGTTATACTTTTACTTTTTACATTTGGGTATTTCCTCATTTGGATTTTTTAAATATAGTGTTCAGTAGGTATCTAACTTTGTTTCCAAAAACTGTGCCACTTTTCACCAATCCTCTTTGCTAAATAATTCATCATTCTCACTAATTTGTGATGCTACCTCTATCACATGCTGGGTTGCCTTGTAGTTTTGTTTATTTAGATTAGCTTTTGCTTATTTAATTTGTTTATATAAGTCTAGGTTTGTTCCTTGTCCCTTACTCTATTCCTTTGGTTTATTTGTCTGTTCCTATGCCAATAACACACTGTTTGTATTATTTTGCTTTTATTGTAATCAGTTTGATTGTCAGCAGAACAAATGTTGCTCTTTGTTGCTTCTTTTTTAATTGGATTAATTATTTGTGGGCCTCAATTCTTCTATAGAATTTTACAATCAATTTGTTTAATTCTCCAAAATTCCTGCTGGAATTTAATTGAATGTAGAAATTGATTTGGGGCTAATAGACATCTTCCCAAGATTAAGTCATTCCAAACACAGATATAGTATTTCTTTTTATTTAGGACTTTCGTTTAATGGTTTTAAAAAGTTTAATGTTTTTTCCCCTAGTGGTCTTGTGCCTTTGTTGTTAATCCCTAGGGCCTTTGTGCTTTTCGTTGCTATTATCAGAGGCTAATCTACTGTCATCTCCAGGATCCTGGGAAGGGCTAGAAATGTGACCATATGATTATAAAATTGCAGACACAGAGTATTTCAGTCACAATTGGTAAAGTCTGTTGTCTTTTTCCCTTCCAACCTCCCCTCTACTACATCTCCCTTACTGTTGAGCAGTATTGGAGTGATCACAGGTATTTGAAGGGGAGGGTCCAGCTAAAGGGAATTTGAGCTGAAGCTACATCTATTTGGGGATTTGTTCACATGGTCACAATCACTTCCATGTACGGTTAAGTCATTGCTAGGGGTCCTAGTATCAGAATGGCTTTCAAGAATTCATGAAATTCCTTCTCCCACTGTCTTGACTAATCAGACATCTGTATATAAAGGTGATGAGATGTATGTAAGCCAAGTGGATAATTAATTTTTAAAATAACATGTTGCTTTTGTGACATCCATTGGGCTGTTCAATTTTTTTAGTTATAGTTAGTTGTGATTTCTTATTCTAAATAAACATTTATTTTATATCTAATTTTCAATCTGTAATTTTGTTTTATTTTTCTTAAAGAGGGCTCCTCAAATTGCATAAACTTCTGCCCTCAAAATCTGGATTTGTCCTCTAGATATTATCAGTGGTATTGATGCTTACTATATTCAAACGTCTGTGTTGATCTAGAATCCAACAACTTTGCTAAACTCTTCTATTAGTTCTAAAAATTTGTCTACCGACTCCTTTGAGTTTTCTCATTAAATTATCATATCATCTGCTAATAGTAACTTGTATCTTTCTTTCCAGTACTTAAAATTTTTTAATTTCTTTTTCTTATCTTATTACATTGGGCAAGACCTTCAGTATTCTGTTGAAGAGTTTGATGGCAATAGTGGACACTACTAGAAACATATCAAAAGCTTCTTCTTTCAGTATGATGTTTGCCAAAGGCTTTGGTTATCTAGTCTTTATCAAGTTAGAAAAGCTCCTATTTTCCTAAGAGTTTTATAAAAACTAGTTATTAATGAAATAAAATTTGATTGGAACACAGCCATGTCCATTCATTTACATACTGTCTATGGTTGCTCTTACACTACAGTCACAGAGTTAAATAATTGAGACAGACACTGTCTAGCTCAGAAAGCCTAAAATATGTAAAATATGTATTATCTCACCCTTTGTAAGAAAGTTTGCCAACATCTGCTTTAAAATGATAAATTATATTGAGAGACTTTCTAACGAACTATTTTTTTACATTACTGGGATAAATTTTTCCCATTCAAAGTGCTTTAATTCTTCATAGTATAACTTACATTCAGTAAAGCATGGTAATCTTAGATGTATCACTTAATAAATTTTTACATACATATACATCCATTTAAATACCATTAAGACCAAAATATTGAATATTTCCACACTGTTGACTCTTGAATTCCCTGAACTGGTCTATATTGCCAGCCTCTCACCCCTAAGGTAATGATTCTTCTGAATTCTTTGTCTATGGATTCATTTTGCCTGTCTTGAAATTCTCAGAAATGTAATCATATAGTAGATAGTCTTACATGTCTGGCTTTTCACTCAACAATGTGGGTTGCTGTGTATATCAGTAGGTAGATTTTTAAAATATTATTTGTGTATCAGTCACATAGTTGTGCTGACTCTTTACAATCCCATGGACTGTAGCCTGCCAGGCTCCTCTGTCCGTGGAATTCTCTAGGCAAGAGTACTGGAGTGGGTTGCCATTTCCTCCTCCAGGGGATCTTCCTGACCCAGGGATCAAACTCAGGTTTCCTGCATTGCAGACAGATTCTTTACCTCCTGAGCTACCAGGGAAGCTCACAAAATATTATTTAATATTCCATTATTTGAATAAGATGCATTGATTTTTAACACAGTATTAGATTTCACTATTTTATTGAAATTTCTTTTATATACACATATATATTCTTTTTTTTTTTCCTCTTTTTTTTTTAAATAAATTTATTTATTTTAGTTGGGGGCTAATTACTTTACAATATTGTATATTCTTAAAGAAAAGTGACCTGAAGTTTTCTTTTCTTTTTTTCTTAAATTTTTAATTTTGGCAGTGCTATATGGCTTGCAAAGATCTCAGTTCCCCGACCAGCGGTTGAACCTGGGCCATGTCAGTGAGAGTGCAAAGTCCTAACCACTAGACCACTAGACCACTAGACCGCTAGGGAACTCCCTAAAGTTTCCTCTTCTTATGTTGTTCTTTTTTTTTTTTTTGGTGTCAAGTCTATACTAAGTTACATCAAGTTCATGAAATGATCTGGACAGTTTTCCCTCTTTTTTATTATTGCAACTATTTGTGTTGGCTACTAATTACTTATTGCTTGAAATTTTAGTACAATTTGCCTCAGTTCAGTTCAGTTCAGTTGCTCAGTCGTGTCCGACTCTTTGCGACCCTGTGAATCGCAGCACACCAGGCCTCCCTGTCCATCACCAACTCCCAGAGTTCACCCAAACCCATGTCCATCGAGTCGGTGATGCCATCCAACCATCTCATCCTCTGTTGTCCCCTTCTCCTCCTGCCCCCAATCCTTCCCAGCATTAGGGTCTTTTCCAGTGAGTCAACTCTTTGCATGAGGTGGCCAAAGTATTGGAGTTTCAGCTTCAACATCAGACCTTCCAATGAACACCCAGGACTGATCTCCTTTAGGATGGACTGGTTGGATCTCCTTGCAGTCCAAGGGACTCTCAAGAGTCTTCTCCAACACCACAGTTCAAAAGCATCAATTCTTCAGCACTCAGCTTTCTTCACCGTCCAACTCTCACATCCATACACGACCAGTGAAAAAACCATATCCTTGACTAGATGGACCTTTGTTGGCAAAGTAATGTCTCTGCTTTTAAATATGCTATCTAGGTTGGTCATAACCTTCCTTCCAAGGAGTAAGTGTCTTTTAATTTCATGGCTGCAATCATCATCAGCAGTGATTTTGGAGCCCCCAAAAATAAAGTCTGACACTGTTTCCACTGTTTCCCCATCTATTTCCCATGAAGTGATGGGACCAGATGCCATGATCTTAGTTTTCTGAACGTTGAGCTTTAAGCCAACTTTTTCACTCTCCTCTTTCACTTTCATCAAGCCTAGAAATACTTATAAAATACCCTGGGACTTTTGGGATAGCAAGGAGATTTTTCTAATTACCATTTTAATTTGTCATTTTGCTGTTAGTCTTCAAGTATTATGTTTATCTTTGTCAATTTCAACATGATATATTTTCCAAAAATATGTATATTTCATCAAGGATTTCAAATGTCTATTATTGTATGTATGTATATAGCTGTTCTAATTGTTCAAATTTTAAAATCTTGGTTCTATCTCCTGCTTAATTCTGTAGTGTGGTTATTTGAAAAACTTTTATTTCTTGATGTTTACTTGATTAGTCTCTTTAAAAATGTTTACTTGAGGGAGAACAAGATGGCGGAGGAGTAGGTGGACATGGAGTACATCTCTCTCCATGGATACATCAGGAATACACCTTCAGACACAGAGTGCATGCAGAACACCAGCTGAGAGGGGACAGGAGTACCTGACCAGAGGAAAAGAATATGTAGGACCACTCAAAACTCGGTAGGATGAAGGAACTAGGGGAAAAACAGGAGAGTTAGTAGGACTGGACCTGCCCTCCGCACGTGAGGGAACTGAAGCAGGAGTCCAATCTCCACACTGGGTCAATTGTCTGAGTCAGAAGAGAAACATTTAAGGCTGAGAGGGAAACAGCTGATCTGTGGCAGCCTAAATGGAATGAAAATCAGACAGTCCTTGCTGAAGCCATACATACCCTGTACAGGGATGCGGGTTCCCTGGAAGGCACAGCAGCTGAGAGCTGGAGTTTGGGGGTTGTGGAGCGATCCCAGGGCGAGGGCTGCTGTTGACTGCGGAGAGACGGATGCAGAGGAGGTGAGGAAGGAAATTGTGGTGGAAAATGCCTGTGGAAGAAAGCCTGGCAGCCATGGAAGCAAGGCAATACTGCTGAGTCACATGTAGGGGGTGGAGCCATCACCATAGCCTCTCTCCCATCAAACGCCTGACACACTCAACTACAGAGCAGGACCCCACCCAGGGTGCCCCTTTAAGTGCCTGATGCACCGATCTACAGACTAGGACCCCAGCCAGGGGGGCCGCTGTATGTGCCTGACGCACCAAACAACAGAGAAGGACCCCAGGCAAGGGAGTCCCTAAGTGCCTGAAAGGGCGGAGCTACTGAGAGACTGGCCAAAGAGGCCTTCAATTACCAGCTACAAGAGGCTCGAAAAAAGATTCTGATAGGGCCACAACTCCTGCGGTGGAGGCAGTCTGTGTCCCTGCACACTTGGCACCAGCAGGGTCCCCACAAGCCAAGCAACTGCGCCACCTTCACGCTTAACTCTCACTGGGGCAGGCTGTCACAGGCCAAAAAAAGCCTTGCATCCATGCGCACAGGGTCACTTTGGTGGTGTCCAACTCTTTGCGACCGTGTAGACTGTGGCCTGCCAGCCTTCTCTGTCAGGGAGGGGGGTTCTCCAGGCAAGAATACTGGAGCATAATGGCCAATACTGGTTGCCATACCCTTCTAAAGCACTATATGTCCTACTGCCCTAACCGCCAACTCCCCTGAGTACCTGCTGCTGCTAGAACCCCTGCGAACCAAGCAACTGCACCACCTCCACATGTGGCCCTCACAGGGGCAAACCCAAGTCCTCCAGAGCAGCCTCAGGAGCAAACCCCAGTGGACGACCCACATGCAGAGGTGGAAATAAAACCACAATTGAAACCCAGGGGCAGTGTGGCTAAAGAAAAAAACCCAAAACCTTCCCACAAGCTCTACAAGCTGCAGATTAAATCCACAGGATCAACTAGGCAGACTCTGTGTCTATGGAATATATAAAAGGTCATTGAGAGCTCCCATGAAAGAAAACGGACTAATTCTGATAGCTGTAGACATTGGAGGCAAGAGCACATAGGGGTAGGACCAGATTAGAATCTGAGCTGCCCCCACAGCAGATCCAGAGATCAGCACAGTGTTGGAGGGTATCCTAGGGAGGTGAAGTGGACTGTGACTGCCAACGAGGGAAAGGACTCTGACGGCAGTGACTCAAGAAAAACATTTATTATTCTTATGTTTTGACTTGTTCTGTAGATTCTTTCGGATTTTTTTCTTTCTTTTTTCTTTTTTCCCCCTCTGTTGTAGTTGTTGATTTTATTGGCACTGTGAAATCGAATTAAGATTTTGAGCTTTTTTTTTTCTTTTTTTTCTCAGTCACTTTTTTTTATTGTTACTATAAACCTCTGCCTCTATGTTGGGCTTTTGCAGTTCTGTGGCATTTTCCTTTTTTTTCTTTTCTCTTTTTTTAATTTCAATTATTAATTTTTAAAATCTATTATTTTTTCTACTTTTATTCCTTTGTTTGCTTTTCCTACTGTTCTTTTCGCCTTGCAGTTAATCTTTAATGTATATAAATCTTCTTTATCTACCTCTATTTAACTTTGCATATCTATTCTTTCTTTTTTTCTTTCCTTTCCTCTCAACATATTTGTTAATTTTCATTGCTTTATTCCTCAATTGGCACCTTCGGTTAGTTTTGTTTTTCAGTTTGTGCTTTAGTTATTTTTGTTCTGGTAGATATAATTTTTGGTTTCCTTTGTTGGCCGGGTCAATCTACTGTACTTTATTTTTGTTGGACTGTTTTGATTTTGATTTCCCTTTCCTACTGTTCTTTTTCCCTTGCAGTTAATCTTTAATGTATATAAATCTTCTTCATCTACCTCTACTTAACTTTGCATATGTATTCTTTCTTTCTTTTCTTTCTCTTCCTTTCATCTCAACATATTTGTTAGTTTTGTTTTCATTGCTTTATTCCCCACTTGGCACTTTGCTTTAGTTTTGTTTTCCAGTTTGTGCTTTAGTTAGTTTTGTTCTTAACTGGTAAATATAATTTTTTATTTACTTTGTTCACTGAGTCAGTCTACTGCACTTTATTTTTGTTGGACTGTTTTCACTTTGCTCATGGATGTATATGTATATGTATATATACCATGATTTTAATTATTATTTGCCTGATTTTGTAACTGCCATTTGTTTGGGGTTCATCTTTGGTTTCCCATTTCTGAATATTTGTTTTAATCTCAATGCAATAACAAACCACTTGTGGAATCTTCATTCCTGACCAGAGATCAAGCCCTGAGCCTTTGGAGTGGGAGTGCTGACTCCAAGACCCTAGACTACCAGAGAATTAACCCTAGGGAGTATCAAATAGTGAGAACTCACACAAAGGAAACAACTTGAATACAAGACCTGGCATCACCCAACCACCAGTAGCACCCTGTGCAGGATGCCTCAACTAAACAACAAACAAAACAAAAATACAAACCCAATCATCAGCAGACAGGATTACCACCTCACTCAGCTTTGCCCATCAGAGGAAAAACAAACAAAAACTCAGCACAAATCATCACCCTATACAAAGTTTACACAAACCACTAGACCAACCTTAGGAGAACCCACCTTAGAAACCAAAAAGAAGAAAGAATTAAACCTTGAAACATGGGAAAAGGAGACCTCAAACACAGTAAATTTAAAAAAAAAAGAAAGAAAAGGAAGAGAAATACTACACAAATAAAGGAACAAACTAGACACAGAGAAGTCCAAATAAATGAAGAGGAAATAGGCAAACTACCTGAAAAAGAATTCAGAATAATGATAGTAAAGATGATCAAAAACCTTGAAAATAAAATGGAGAAAATGCAAGAATCAATTAACAATGACCTAGAAGAATTAAAGAATAAACATGCAGAGACAAACACAATTACTGAAATTAAAAATACTCTAGAAGGAATCAATAGCAGAATATCTGAAGCAGAAGAACAAATCAGTGAGCTGGAAAATGGTGGCGATAACTTCTGAAGAGCAGAATAAAGTAAAAAGAATGAAGAGAACTGAGGATAGTCTCAGAGACCTCTGGGACAAAATCAAACACACCAACATTCGAATTATAGGGGCCCCAGAAGAAGAAGAGAAAAAAAAAAGAGTATGAGAAAATTTTTGAAGAGATTATAGTTGAAAATTTCCCCGACATGGAAAATGAAATAGTCAATCAAGTCCAAGAGGCACAAAGAGTCCCATAGAGGATAAACCCAAAGAGAAACACGCCAAGACACATACTAATCAAACTAACAAAGACTAAACCCAAAGAAAGAATATTAAAAGCAACAAGGGAGAAGCAACAAGTAACATACAAGGGAAACCCCATATGCTTAACAGCTGATCTTTCAGCAGAAACTCTGCAGGCCAGAAGGGAATGGCAGGATATATTTACAGTACTGAAAGGGAAAAATCTACAACCAAGATTCTGGTACCCAGCAAGGATCTCACTCAAAATTGATGGAGAAATAAAAAGATTTTCAGACAAGCAAAAGTTAAGAGAATTCAGTACCACCAAACCAGCTTTACAGCAAATGTTAAAGGGACTTATATAGTCAGGAAACACAAGAGAAGAATAAAGATCTACAAAATCCACCCCAAACAATTAAGAAAATGGCAATAGGAACATACATATCAATAATTACTTTAAATGTAAATGAATTAAATGCTCCAACCAAAAGACACAGACTGGCTGAATAGATACAAAAACAAGACCCATCTGTATGCTGTCTACAAGAAACCCACTTCAGACCTAAAGACACATATAGACTGAAAGTGAGAGGATGGAAAAATATATTCCATGCAAATTGCAAGCAAAAGAAAGCTGAAGTAGCATCCCTCATATCAGACAAAATAGACCTTAAAATAAAGAATATTACAAGAGATAAGGAAGGACACTAAATAATGATCAAGGGATCAATCCAAGAGGAAGCCATAACAATTATAAATATCTATGCACCCAACATAGGAGCACCTCAATACATAAGACAAACACTAACAGACATAAAAGGAGAAATTGACAGTAACACAAAAATAGTAGGAGACTTTAACACCCCACTCACACCAATGAACAGATCATCAAAACAGAAAATTAATAAGGAAACACAAGCCTTAAATGATACATTAGATGAGATGCAGCTCTTTGATATCTTCAGAACACTTCATCCAAATGCAGAAGAATACACCTTCTTCTCAAGTTCACATGGAACATTCCCCAGGATAGACCACATTTTGGGTCACAAATCAAACCTCAGTAAATTTAAGAAAATTGAAATCGTATCAAGCTTCTTCTCCAACCACAACACTATGAGACTAGATATCAATTACAAGAAAAAAACTGTAAGAAACACAAACACAATAAGATTAAACAACACGTTTCTAAATAATCAACAGGTTACTGAATGAATCAAAAGGAAGTCAAAAAATTTCTAGAAACAAATGACAATGAAAACATGACAACTCAAAACCTATAGGTTGCAGCAAAAGCAATTCTGAAAGGGAAGTTTATAGCGATACAATCCTACCTCAAGAAACAAGAAAAACATCGAATAGACAACCTAACTTTATATCTAAAACAACTAGAAAAAGAAGAACAAAAAAATCCAAAAATTAGTAGAAGGAAAGAAATCATAAAGATCCAAGAAGAAATAAATGAAAAATAAATGAAAGAAACAATAGTAAATATTAATAAAATTAAAGGCCAATTCTTTGAGAAGACAAACAAAATTGACAAGCCTTTAGCCAGACTCATCAAGAAAAAAAGAGACAAGAATCACATCAACAAAATTAGAAATGAAAAAGGAGAGATTACAACAGACAGTGCAGAAATACAAAGGATTATAAGAGACTATTATGAACAACTATATGGCAATAAAATGGATAACCTGGAAGAAATGGACAGAATCTTAGAAAAGTTCAATCTTCCAAGACTGAACCAGGAAGAAGTAGAAATTATGAACAACCCAGTTACAAGCACTGAAACTGAAGCTGTGATCAAAAATCTCCCAAAAAACAAAATCCCGGGGTCAGAAAGCTTCACAGGAGAATTGTATCAAACATTTAGAGAAGAACTAACGCCTATCCTTCTAAAGCTCTTTCAAAAAAATTGCAGAGGAAGGAACACTTCCAAACTCCTTCAATGAGGCCACCATCATCCTGATACCAAAATCAGACAAAGATAACACACAAAAAAGCGGACTACAGGCCAATATCACTGATGAACATAGATGCAAAAATCCTCAACAAAATTTTAGCATACAGAATTTAGCAACACATCAAAAAGCTCATACACCATGATCAAGTTGGGTTTATTCCAGGAATGCAAGGATTCTTCAATATATGCAAATCAATCAATATGATACACCATATTAACAAATTGAAAGATAAAAACCATATGGTAATCTCAATAGAGGCAGAAAAAGCCTTTGACAAAATTCAGCACCCATTTATGATTAAAACTCTTCAAAAAATGGGAATAGAAGGAACCTATCTCAACATAGTAAAGGCCACATTTGGTAAGCCTACAGCAAACATTCTCAATGGTGAAAAACTGAAAGCATTCCCCCTAAGATCAGGAACAAGATAAGGGTGTCCACTTTCACCACTATTATTCCACATAGTTCTGGAAGTTCTAGCTACAGCAATCAGAGAAGAAAAAGAAATAAAAGGAATCCAGATCAGAAAAGAAGAAGTAAAGCTCTCACTGTTTGCAGATGACATGATACTATACATAGAAAACCCTAAAGATAGTATCAAAAAATTACTAGAGCTAATCAGTGAAGCTGGCAAAGTTGTAGGATACAAAATCAATATACAGAAACCACTTGCATTTCTACATACTAACAATGAAAAATCAGAAAGAAATTAAGGAATCAATCCCATTCACCACTACAACAAAAATAATTAAATATCTAGGAATAAACTTACCTAGGGAGACAAAAGAACTGTACATAGAAAATTACAAGATGCTGATGAACAAAATCAAAGATGACATAAACAGATGGAGAGATATTCCATGTTCCTGAGTAGAAAGAATAAATATTGTGAAAATGACTATACTACCAAATGCAATCTACAGATTCAACGTGATCCCTGTCAAACTACCAATGACATTTTTCACAGAACTAGAACAAAAAATTTCACAATTCACATGGAAACACAGAAGACCCCGAATAACAAAAGCAGTCTTGAGAAAGAAGAATGTAGCTGGAGGAATCAACCTTCCTGACTTCAGATTATACTACAAAGCTACAGTCATCAGGACAGTATGGAACTGGCACAGAAACAGAAATATAGGCCAATGGAACAAGATAGAAAGCCCAGAAATAAACCCATGCTCCTATGGGTACCTTATTTTTGACAAAGGAGGCAAGAATATACAATGGGGCAAAGCCAGTCTCTTCAATAAACGGTGCTGGGAAAACTGCACAGCTACATGTTAAAAATGAAATTAGAACACTTTCTAACATCATACACAAAGATAAACTCAAAATGGATTAAAGGGCTAAATGTAAGACCAAAAACTGTAAAACCCTTAGAGGAAAACATAGACAGAACACTCGATGACATAAATCAAAGCAAGACCCTCTATGACCCACCTCCTAGAGTAATGGAAATAAAAACAGAAGTAAACAAGTGGGACCTGATTAAACTGAAAAGCTTTTGCACAGCAATGGAAACTATAAGCAAGGTGAAAAGACAACCCTCAGAATGGGAGAAAATAATAGCAAATGAAACAACTGACAAGGGATTAATTTCCAAAATATACAAGCAGCTCATACAACTCAAGGCCAGAAAAACAAACAACCCAATCAAAAAGTGGGAAAAAGACTTAAAACTGACATTTCTCCAAAGTATTCATACAGACGGCTAACAAACACATGAAAAGATGCTCAACATCACTCATTATTAGAGAAATGCAAATCAAAACTGCAATGAGATATCACCTCACACTGGTCAGAATGGCCATCATCAAAAAGTCTACAAACAATAAATGGTGGAAAGAGTGTGGAGAAAACGGAACACTCTTGCACTGTTGGTGAGAATGTAAATTGATACAGCCAATATGGAAGACGGCATGGAGATTCTTTAAAAAAACTAGGAATAAAACCACCATATGACCCAGCAGTCCCACCCCTAGGCATATACCCTGAGGAAACCAAGGTTGAAAAAGGCACATGTATCCCATTGTTCATTGCAGCAATATTTACAATAGCTAGAACATGGAAGCAACCTAAATGTCCATCAAGAGACGAAAGGATAAAGAAGTTGTGGTACATATACACAATGGAATATTACTCAGCCATAAAAAGCAACAAATTTGAGTCAGTTCTGATGAGATGGATGAACTACAACATTCGAATGTTGGTGTGTTGTATAATGGATGAACCTATTATACAGAGTGAAGGGAGTCAGAAAGAGAAAGATAAATATCGTATTCTAATGCATATATACAGAATCTAGAAAAATGGTACTGATGAATTTATTTACAGGGCAGCAATAGAGAAACAAAGATAGAGAATAGACTTATGGACATGGGGAGAGGGGAGGAGAAGATGAGATGTATGGAAAGAGTAACATGGAAAAAAAAAAGAGTAACATGGAAACTTACATTACCATATGTAAAATAGACAGCCAACGGGAATTTGCTGTATGGCTCAGGAAACTCTAACGGGGGCTCTGTATCCACCTAGAGGGGTGGGATGGGGAGGGAAATGGGAGGGAGGTTCAAAAGGGAGGGGATATATATATCTATGGCTGATTCATGTTGAGGTTTGACAGAAAACAACAAAATTCTGTAAAGCAATTATCCTTCAATAAAGAAATAGATTAAAAATAGTGTTTATGAGTCTTTTCAAAGAAATTTTGAGGGCTTTTTTAAAGTCATATACATTGCATTTACTACTCTTGGTATTTTTCTTAATTTCATTGATTTCCCCTCTAATCTTTATTATTTCCTTCTTGTTTATTCGAATTTTCTCTACTGTTTTTTTTTTTTTTCCTCCAGATCTGAATACATAGTTCATTTGTTTTCAATCTTGTTTTCTGATGGATGTGTTTAAAGTCATAAATTTTCCTCTTGGCACTACTTTATTTACAGTACATAGATTTTGACATGTAGAGCTTTCCTTGATATTCAATTCTAAGTAATTCATAACTTTTCCTTTATATTTTCTCTTTAGTCTAAGGGTTATTTGGTAGTATGTTTTTATTTTTCAGACATGTAAGATACCTTGGTTACGCTTTTGGTCTCGTCCCACCTCTTGTCTCTCCTGACTGCCATCATGTTGACATTATCTGGATTTTAGTTCCAGATTTAATATATATTCATCATTTATTCAAGCAACAACAAAACAATAAATTCTTTTTCAACCTTATTTTTCTTATATAAGGAAGATTCACTTTCTTTTTTTATTGCTGAAGTATATTCTGTGTACATCTTTACGCCTAAGGATATCTTTATTTTGCCTTCACAGTTACATAAATATTTAGCTGTATATAAAATTCAACAATGTCTAGATATAATTTGATTGTCATCCCATTGTCACTCTGATTCTCCTTATTTGTAGATGACCTGCTTCTTCTCTTTGAAAGTTTTCTGTTTCGGATGCTTTTAGATTTCTCCTTAATGCATCTGTGTATGAGATTTTTTTCTTCTCCATCTTGTTTAGCACTCTCTTAACCCTTTCTATCTGAAGGCTAATTTATTCCTTTAATTCTGCAAAAAGTTAAATCACTGTTTCTTTCAATATTTTCTTCCCTCTGTTTGCTCCTTTATATTCTCCAGAGGCTCATGACAGACACCTATTAGTGCTTGCATTCCTAGCCTGTTTCTCGAATTTCTCATAGTCTTTCCCCCTATCTGAATTGGGGGAAAAAAAAAAACTCAGTTTTTCCTCCAGTGTTTATCCTTTACTCTCACACTATTACATCACTCACAACACTTCTGACATCAGATGTATGGGTTTTCCCCACACCTAGCAATTCCGCAACACCAGCTAGAAGTCTTAAGTGTAACTCAATTCTTACACAACATACATGGAGATAATGTCCCATCCCACAGGTTAAGGGCTCAGTCCCACAAGATTGGCCCCCCCTTTCAATCAGAAGTCATAGGTCCCTACCACAACTTCTGTCCAGTTTGTCTACAAATCAGAGGTTCCCACACCCCTTCCTCAAGTTCAATTAATTTGCTCGACTGGCTCATAGAACTCAGGGAAATACTTACTCATATTTATTAGTTTATTTAAGGATATGATAAAGGGTGCAGATGAACAGCCAGATGGAGAGATACATCTGCAAGATCTGGGATGGTCCCAAATGCAAGAGTTTCTGTCCCAGTAGAGTTGGAGCATTATCCTCCTGGTATGTGGATATGTTCACCAATCTGGAAGCGCTTCAAGCCCCATACTATGGGAATTTTTATGGACATATCCCCACATAAGCATGATCAATTAACTCCATTTCTAGCTCCTCTCCCCTCTTTTGAGAAGTGGGGATGGGACTGAAACTTCCAAGATTCTAATCATGTATTGGTCATTGTGGTGACCACTCCCATCCAAGAGTCATCCAGGAGCCCACCCAGTCACCTCATTAGAACAAAGGACACTCCTATCACCCAGGAAATTACAAGAGATTTGGCAGCCTGGAATCATGAACTGGATCAAAGATCAAATATTAGGGGAAAGGGTGTTCCTGGCACCCTCACCACTTAGGAATTACGAGGGTTTTAGGAGTGCTGCTCAGGAACCAGGGGCCGGGACCAATATATGTATTTTCTATTATCTCACACTGTCCCTAGAAAAGGTCTTTGACCTCTATTTATCCTCTTATGCTCCACAGAATTGTGTTTAGTTGAAAAGAATGTTCCCCAAAGCCAAGTCTCCATCCCAGCTGGTCCCTCCGATGCTGAGGCTGAGAAAGTCAGAAAGATGGTGAAAGTCCATTTCCAGGATCTCATTTCTTTCTTATTCACTCATTCAGGAGTATTTATTCCTGTCTTCTCTGTGCCAGGCCCTCTCCTGGGTCCTGGAGGCACTTGGTCCCTGATGACTCCTCCAACATACTCATCGCTGTCCTCTTTGCTTAAAATTCTGCTCCAACCACTCTGGACTTCTCCCATCACCTTGAAGAGGCCAGGTGTGCTCCTCTCACAGGGCTTCCTCTTCCCCTCTGCACCTAAAATGTCCTTCTCCTCCTCCACCTTCTCTGTCCTTGCTGATGTTTACTCTGATGAACTTTTCTCATCATTCAAGTCTCAATTCAAACATAATGTCCTCGAAGAGACCATCCCTGCCCACTCTGTAAAGTAGTCAGCCCTCTGGTCACCCTGCTTTATACTGTTTGATTTTACTCCCTCTCTTTTCCTCCCTTTCTTCTGTCTCATCAGCGAGGCAGCTCTTAAAGATCAGCAGGGAAGGGATTGTTTATTCCCATTGTGTAGATGAGGAGACTGAGGTTAACGGAAGAACAGTTATATACCGAAGGCCACACTGTGACCTTGGATTGGTGGTCTAGCCAGGACTGTCCTCTGATACCTCGTGTTAATGTGTGCATGCTCACCTGGGTGTGTGTCCACAGATATGTGTTCACACATGGACATGCATGAAGAGTTTAAATGTCCGTGCACGTCTTCCTGATGAGATCAGTGTGAGGGCCATGTGCCGGGGGTTGTCTCCTTAGGCTGGGCCCCAGGGCTCCAGACTCTGTTCGCAGAAAGTACCATCCCCCCAATCCTCTCCCCTCCCCACTACCTCTCCCCTTCCAGACTGCTTACTGCCCATCCCCACCTCCTGCCCTGCCTCCCCCTCCCACAGAGGTCCTCCTCTTCGGCTGATGTCCCCAGAGGGCTTTGTTCCTGCTGCCAATAGAGCTGTGTGGGCACTGTGTGGCTGCCAGTCCACTCCCACTGTGCTGTGCTGGGCCCCTGCCCACTGCCTCACCCTCTCCTCCTCCTCTCGTTGCAAATAGTAGGATGTTCAACTTGGATCTGACCTGCCTGTCTACAAGAAAACCACCTCTCTTTTCCTCAATTTGATTGGGTGCCTGCCCAGGGCTCTCATGTCCTGCAAGGCCAGGAGGGCCTTTCTGTCATCAGGGGAGCAAGGCTCACCCCCTCTATATGCAGGTCGTGTTGGGGGGAAGCCTGACTTGCTGCTCACCTCCCTCTGCTTAACAGAGCAGTGAACAGGGGAGCCAGGGCCTCCTTTGTGACTCAATTTTCCAGCTCAGCTTATCTGCGTCTTCATATGGTGTTCTCTTGTCAGAGGAGCCGGGGGCTGTGTGTGTGACAACCAGGTTAAATAAGTGCTGCAACCTCCCCGTCCCCCTAGTTCCCTGTCTTCTTGCTGAGGACAGCTGAGTGTCTCCTCGGCTTCCAGAGAAGATGCTAGTTTATTGTCACCTGTCTTTATTTGATTTGTGTCTTACTCAAAATGCCTGGGGCCATCACTCCACGGAGAGGAAGAGAAAGCAAGGACAAGCCTCCCTTTTGCCTTTTGCTGCTTGAGCAGCTGGTCCCGGGAAGGCGGCTGGGGTGGGAGAGGCAGGACTGTAGGAAGCAGAGTGGAGAGACGGCGCCATGTGAGGTCAGGGAGGCCAGCAGAGGAGAATCAGAGAGGCCAAGCTTGTGGAGGACAGTGAGCCTACAGTGGAGGCTCCCCGAACTCAGATCCAGGAACCTTTCCAAGCATCTCGTGTCCATCCTCCACTTGCCGCCGTGACCCATGGAAGCTTCTCCAAGCTCCCAGGGTAGGAGCTGATGAGACACTTGGCGTTTTCCCTCGGGCAGGAGGAAACTCAAGTCTTGGAGGCCCCAGTGGTGAGCACACGGAGCCACTGGATCTGAGGCCATGGATCTAGTGGCCCAGAGACTCTGCGGCCTCCAAGAACAGATAGACTGAAGACCCAAGAGCCAGGCGACATAAGTGCTCGGAGCCCCAGAAGGCAGTGGGTCCGTCCAGGCCACTCTGCTCCAGGGCTGGAGGGACAGCTGAGCATTTGCTGTCTTCTCACACTGGGTCAATGGCACTTTCCTTTTGTCTTATTCAATTTTCTCAGCAGTCCTATGAGACAGCTGGTATTCTTTTCATTTTCCAGATAAGACAGTTGAGCTTCAGGAAGCCAGATGACTTTCTGAAGGTAACAGTCAGCAAGTGGTGGCACCAGGAGCCAAAACTAGATCTTATGGCAATGGCACTAGTCCTCCCCTCATGACACAAGCCAGTCCTGACAGTGGCTGAAATGGTGGCCCCTGTTGATGTGTGAGATGCTCACCTTACAGGGCATGTCAAGAACACAAGCCAGGAAGGAGGAGGTCTGTCCGTCCAGCCTTCTCAAATGGGCATCTCCTGGGGTGGCTGTCTGCAATCAGCAGGCAGTCGTGAGCCGAGCAGGCTTGATGTTTGACACAGATCTCTACTGAACAACAGCTGTGACATGCATCCGCACGCTCACTCCCAACAGACTGGCACACGCAACCAGGCGCCGAGCTTATTGGCATTCCCTTTCACACCCCCGCCTGCCTCCCCTGGGAATCTATTCAAATCTACTCAACAGAGCAGCCAGGAGAAGACGATCAGCCCTTATCAACGCTGTGCTTCTCTTCGTCTCTCTCTTTGTGAAAAAAAGAAGAGGAATAGTGCAAAGCCTCATCCAGTATTCACTGGGAATCATCCTGACATGATCCCAGGAAAATAAGTTCTTTTCAAAGCCATGCTTCCAGCTCATACTCTCCCATGACTGAGCGCGGGCTGAGCCTGCCACGTGCGGGGCTCCGTGGCTGGCAGAAGCACCGGCGGTAAGGCTTAATTATGATTCACGAAGCTGCATTGCGGAGATGGTTTAAAGCCACTTAATTAGTGTAGGAATATACCACCATAATTACCCTGAAATGTGGCCTAATTAACCTATGGAAAAGCCGGGCCACTGGTAGGGAATGTCGGAGACATTAATAGTCTATTAATATACCTGGTTCACTCTCTGGCACAGCTTTGGGGGTACACAGGCCTCGGGGAGCAGACAGAGGAGAATACAGTTTGCCCTGCAGGGTGATGATTTAAAAATATGTGAACTAAACAAGGAAAGGAAAAAGGGAATAATATTTACTGAGTACCTATTATGAACCAAGCAGCATTCAAATCCCTTTCTTTTTTAATCCTCAAAAGAATCCTTTACAATAGGTATTAAAGTTCAGAGAGGTTCATTAATGAACCCAAGGTCACACAGCCAGAAAATAGCCAAACTGGAATTCATTCTTTAGTTAGTCTGCTCCAAAGGCTAGACTCTGCCAGTTATTTTTTACTGCCTCTGGTAGGCACAGAAGACTTGAGGAAATGGATGAAATAAAGAAAAGAGGCCCCTTCAACTCTACGGAGGCCCCATTCCCTCTGACATTTAGAAAAAGAGAGTGATTCAAGTTTCCTGAAGGCAGGTTCAAGCTATCAAGTGTATTGTGCAGGTGGGACACTCGGAATCCCCAATCACGCAGGCTGCAATGGAAATGACATCACCTCTAGAACACAGTGCAAGCCTGGCAAAACCATTTACAGCAGTCCTGGGAGACCTACCTAGGTGACTCTAATTTCCTTTTGCACTTAAGTCCCCGGCTCCCAGCCTGGCTTTGAGTCCAGATATTGGACCTAAGCCAAGAGAAGCCACGTCTTACACAGTCCTTAATGAAGCAGGATTTGAACCCAGTCCAGGCACTCCAGTGCCCAGGACACTCAAAACACCAGGATGAAAGCCCAGAGCCCTCCAGGGGGCGCCAGAGAGCCAGGCTTTTCTGCCTCGCAGTCGGTCTGGTCGGCAGGTCGAGGAGTATTCCAACAACGTCTTCATTCTTCCCTGATCAAAGGAGCTGGGATTGAACCTGCTGTAATCATCCGTCGGGGAGTTTGCTTAAAATTCCCCTAATTACGGGAGAGCAGAAAATTGCTACGCCTCAGACTGAATAGAGAAATCGAAGGCGCCCTGCTCTCAGCTGCCTAGAGGAGACAAGCCAAGACGGGAAGAGAAGAGCTGGGAGAGGGAGGAGGGGGTACCACGGATGGCAGCGATGGGAGGGAGAGCGCCCTCCCCGTCTGTGCCAGGGAGTGGGAGAGAAAGGGGGGAAGCCAGCTGCAAGGGGGTCACGGTGGCTGGCTCAGGTGGTGCACACTGCCCCTACCCCTCTGCAGAGAGAAGGATGCAGGAGCCAAAAGGGTGGGCACGTAGGGAGGAACTAACCAGAATGCATCCTCCTTCTGCAGAGGCCAGGGGAGTCTCTAACTCTGGCTTAAGTTAGAAAGTAAATTCTGGAACATCCTCTCTGCCAGGAGAGGGAAGGAAAGAGCAGACAGACAGGTCAGGCAGGGAATAAGCTGCCGGGATGGGGTGGGGGTGGGGGTGGGGAGGCTGCAGAGCAGGCTGCCTCCAGGCTCCCTCTCTGTGTTCTGCCCTGTGCCAAGCAGGTGGAAGGTCTAGAAGGAGTGGAAGGGGAGACAGGAAGATTCCGCCCTTGGGGAGTCTCAGTCTGATGGGGCAAACCCAAAGTAAGACTCAGAGAAGCCCTACACTCCAGTGCCCAGCACGTGACAGCCCTGTACTCTAGGAAGGGGATCGAAATGCCCTGGACCGGATGGAGTCAGAAGCGGAAGGTTTGCTGGAGAGACACGTCAGAGCAGGAAAAGACAAACAGGGAGGAGGAAGATGGAAGAAGGGAGGGGAACATCTGAAGGAATCATGCAACCTATGAAGGGGTTACGATTACCACTTGGGGAGAGGGAAGCGTGGCTCAGGGAGGTGAAGTCCCTCATCTAAGGCGACACCGCTCATCATGCCAGAGCTGGATCTCAGACTCCTAGCCCGTGCATTACACCCCATGGGGCAGGAGGGGTTGGGAGGGGGCTGGCCAGAGGTGAAATGCTAGAAGAAAAGAGGGGGCCACTCCCTGACCTGTCAATGTTGATCGTAAGGGCAGACAATACACTAACACATCTCCCCTTTGCTAGCCCAGCACCATGCAGGAGCTCCCCGGGCCCCCCACCCCAGCTTGGAAAAGATGGATGCTCCACGATGCTCTTACATTTTCCCAGGGAACTTCTCAGGACTCTCAGGTGAGTCCCTGCATGGGCCCAGCTTGAGTCTTCCGCAGCCCCAGCTGTGCTGTGTGTCCCCATTATAGGTCTGGTGGTATCGGCTGAGACTCGGGGATTGCAAGTTACAGAACCCACTCAAAGTACCGTTTAAATAAAAGAGGAAGTTTACAAAAGGGACACAGGAGTGTCGTACACAGCCCCAGCGCAGGAGTACAGTCATGCCTCAGTCAGTGACATCGAGGACAGGCACGCCCGACAGACCCGGGAGCTCCCACTGCCTGCTCCCCCCCAGCATCTGCATCCCCGTCTCATCCTCGGCTTCTCTTTGCATACCCGGGAAGACCCCCAAATTCAAGATGGTGACTTGGGGCTCCCAAGCCCACATGGGATCAATAAAATACGGCATGAAGAGATGGCCTGTAGGCCCCAATTCCAATACCCTAAAGTCAGAATGCTGACCATCCCAGGTTGGCTTAGGTGCCTATTCTAGTCCAATCAACCTCAGGCCAGGGCATCCAGCCACACTGTGGGTAAGCAGGTCTGTTCAGGGGCCAAGGGGAGTTGGACAGTAATTCCACTGCAAAAATGTGCTGGGGTAGTGGGTGTCTGGCAGATGGGCCTGGGGGTGTGGATGGGGCCTGACCTGTCTCAGCAGATGCCCTGGAGGGGGTTGAAACCTCCACCTCAAGCCAGGTGGTGAGTTACTCAGTATGTCAGACACTACAGCTATGGCCAAGGCAAATCCTCAAGTGGGAAATTGAGGGGCGGTGGTGGGGAGGGGGTTGGCCTGGGCCCTGACCCCCCAGGAGCCAAGAGGCAAGTCTGCAGGGGCTGGAGTCTGCCCAGGCCTGAGGGAAGGCAGGCCAGTGTCTTGAGCTCCAGGGTAGTTATCTGAGGCGGGGAAACCTGTACTTTAGAAACTTGACTGTTTTCATGCTGTTTGTATTTTCTGTAATTACTTCCCTTTTGTTCTCCCTTAGTATTTATGGAAGTCCTTTGTGAAAATGCCAGCGATGCAGAGAGGAAACAGCCAAGGGGTTTGTGTCTCTTCCTGGGCTCAGGGTAAAAGAGACACATCCCCCAGAGCCTGGGAGGGGTGGTGGCAAGAATGTGGCCAGGAGGACTGGGGGCCGGGAGGAGGGGGCAAGGATGGCAGCTAGGAGGCTCCTCCCCACCCACCCCGCCCAAACACTGGTCTCTTTCCAAGCTCTTTCTCAAACATGGGGAGGCCCCCGGCTTCCTTTGAGTAAGTCTACTGTCCTGACCTGGGCAACTCTGCAGAACTGCCCCCTTCCTGTCGCCCCATCCAGGGGGACGGCCTAAGCCACCCTCAGGCCAGGCTTGCACATAAACTCGTGAGGAGGCTGCTCCCTGTGCCCCTGGGTGCTCCTCGGATGCTGGGGCAGGCAGGGGCTCACCATAGGTGCTAATCCAGGGGACCTGGGACCCCTGAGACCTTGGAATGAGAACTTGGGGAACCTAGGATAAACCCTCCCTTGATCCCAGTCTCCACTGGGTTCTGAATCTTCCTCCAATCTCATTCTCCCCAGCCCTGACTTTTTGCTGGACTCTACCTTAAAACTCCACTTGGGCATCAGAGCCAAGTTTGGGTGAGGTTGGGGGTGGGGGAAACCTCAGTTTCCCCTGGGTCTAAGGGCCTGCCCTTGGGTGAGGAGATGGATAAGGCTCTGATGTAGGAGATCAGAAGTACCTCTGTGGTTTCTAAAAAGGGGAAGAGATGAAGGTCTTAAGTGGTAGAAAGGACCAGAGACAGAGTCACAGAGGTCTTCATCCTCTTATATTACATTATTTGTAGGCAAACTGTCACCAGGGCATCACTGGGAGGTCCTGGCCTCACCCTCATCCCCACTGCCATGGCCATTCCATGGAGTTATCCGTGTCGTTATCCATGGCCAGATGGCATTATCCTGGGTGGCTGAGCAGCCCCCAGGAGTGAGGTGTCCGCAGGCAGAGAACCAGCAATGATATGGGACATTAGGTGCTGATGGCTTTGCCAAGCAAGAGAATTGCAATTAAGGATACAATGGGTCCCTCCGGGGGCTGTCAGACAAGGATCCAGAACAATAGTCGGGAGGCTGGGAGCTTTCTGAAAGCAGGTGCAGTGGGAGCCAGGACAGGACTGTGGGGGCAGAGCCTCCATCCTCGCAGCAAGTCGGTCAACAACAGAAAGGTAATTAACACCTGCATTTACTCAGTGCCCTGCAGGCCCCCTACTGGAAGGCGGGAGTGCAATTATCTCCATTCAACAGATAAGATAAGGAAACAGCAGAGGAGCAGAGGTTATGCAACTTGTCTGCAGCACACAGATAGCGGAGATGGAATTCAGGCTTGGCTTCATCTGGCACCAAAGTTAGGACTCAGAGTCCCCCTCTACTCCCCTGCAGTGCCCTCTTCTGAGAGTTCTCCAGATGGGCCTCAACGCCCAGGGCCACAGGCCGCACTGCCCCAGCCTGGGGTTTGCGGCTTCAGGTTGGGAAGGGCTTGCCCAGACTCCCTGGCAGCCACATAGGGACACACCTCTCCTCCCTGGTGTGGGGGAGGAAGAGGAGGAACAGCTGGCCTGGGTGACAAGTGGAGGCCATTCCAGGGGAGGTGACAGACACAGGAAGGTAGGCGGTGAGGAGGGGCACATAGGTCACCTCAAAGGCAGTGTCTAAGCTCCCCACCCACCTTGCTCAAACCTCCCAACTTGGGGAACCCCCATTGCTGGTCCTCCCACCTCGGGCTCTGTGCAGTGACGTCATTGTCAGCAACAAGCTCTCCCTTATCTATACCAAACATGCCTGGAGGAGGGGCCCCTGCACCACCCCCTAGCCCTGCTTGTTTGCACACACCCACCATGCCCTGGAGCAACCTTGGAGATCAGGTGGTATGTGGGAAGCAGCCCCTGTGAAAAACTGTGCCCTTTTTAGGAGCTGGTCATATTGCACTCAACACGGAGGATGGGGAGAAGGTTGGGGAGGGGAGAGCAAAGTTGAGACTAGAGGAAGATGAGAAATGAGGTGCTCAGAGGCCCCAAACCAGGCAGGCACACCTAGTGGCCGTGCTGGCCACTGGCCAGGCACCTCACAGCATCAGTGATGATCTGGACATTGGGGAGCAGCTGAAAGGGACTGAGGGCCAGAGAGACTGAGTCGTCCAGTCTTGGTTCACACCTGCTCCCCCAGGCTGGGCTTTGAACCTGTCCTGGAAACACTCTGACCACAAACAGCACATCCGGGGCCCTGTTCCCTCTGGTTACAGCCCAAGGAGGTGAAGGGTGATCGAGCCCTGAGGCTGCCCGCACTGGTTTCGCTGGTCTGCTGGGAAGATCCTGGGGACCTGGACCCTGCAGGGCTCACTCCCAGCAGCAAAGCCCCATCCAAGAGCTGACTAGAACCCTTAGAGAAGGGGAGTGCTTGTGAGTTCAGACAGGGAACACAAGAGTAGGGAGTTCAAGGCAACTCCCGGCTTTGCCTCAGAAGGCTTGTCTCTTCATTCCCAGCAGCCTAGGTCTTGGCCATCCTCCAAAACCCAGCAGAAAGGCCACCTCTTCCATGAAGCCTTCCCTCCCCTCCAAATGAAGTTTTCTCCCTCTCTAAATACTTTATCCACACTTATCTTCGAGCCTTGTCACGTTCCTCCTTGCATCGCACCTCCCTGGCTAGACTTGGGGCTCCATAGTGCAGAGCCGTCGTCCCATCTCAAGAGCTCCATACTGCCCTGCTGGATAACGGGGGCGGGGGTGCTGGAGAGGAGGGGTTCACTAAGGAGCAGGACAGGAGGTGGAGTGCTCAGATCAGAGGGTACAGGAGGGGTTCAGGAAACACTGGCTGAAACAAGACGCAGAAGAGCCACTGCTTACTACCTGAAAGCCAGGTTGAATTTGAGAACCAAATACAAAGGAAGCCCATTTCTCCAGAGTCCTGGGCAACTGAGAAACCAAACGTAGTGCTCTCACAGAAGGGGCAAGCACTAGCTACGGGGGAATAAGCTTTAAGGGAAAAAATGCTACCACTCTCCACGTGCTTCTGGTAGTGGTGGCGGCAGAAACAAAATCATTTATTTGTCCAACAGCATTTTTCATTTCAGATGATCTATTTTCATCTTTATAAGTTCATTTTCTAAAAATCTTCCATTTTTCTCCTCATCGTATTCATGTTTCCCTCTACACTTCTGAGCATATGGAGCATATTTATAACCACTGCTTCAGCATCCTTGTCTGCTAATTCCATCAACTTTCCCATTTGGGGATCTCTTTATGTGAACTGATTTTTCTCCTGGTTATAGGTCCTATTTTTCTGCTTCTTTGCATGGCTGTTAATTTTCTATCTGATGACCAATATTGTGAATTTTCCATTGGGGTCTAGATTTTGTTGTATTCCTTTAAAGAATGCTGGACTTGGTTCCACCTCACAGTTATTTGGAGTCACTGTGACCCTTTTAAGTGCTGTCTTTAAGGTCTATGAGAACGGATCCAGGACAGCTTTTGGTCTCGGGCTAGGGTAAACATCCTCTTGAGGATTCTATCCAATGTAACACTTACTACAAGCTCTCTCCACTATCACTGGTGGGAATCTGAACCATTCCCAGCCCTGTGTGAGCTCTAGAAATCGGTCAGTCTTCTTACTGGCAGTTCTTTCCCTAACTTTGTGGTGTTTCACCCCAAATGTGTGCAAATCAATGGCCAAAGTTTTGAGGCCCCTTCTACAGATTTCCAGAAATCTTCATGAGCAGCACCCTTCTCTCCAGAATTCTTCCCGCACAAATCCTAGCCTCCTCAACCTCAACCCATGTCTTCTCAGTTCAACCTTCAGGCTCTTTTCAGGACAGTCCCCCCTCCTCCTCCTGGGCCTTTCTCCAGTGAGGAAACTGATGCTGTGGTCAGGCTGTTACCTTTCTCTCAGGGACCACCATCCTCTGCTAACTGTGGCCCACTATCTGAAAGCAGTTGTTTCATACCTTTTGTCCAGTTTCCAGTTGTTTTCAGCAGGTGGGCAGTGACCATAGCAGTTAATCTGTGGGCTGAACAGGAGGATTCCTACACAGGAAACATTTATTGGGGAATTCTCTGATAGATTTCAATATGCCAGGCTCTGCTCTCTGTGCTGGGAATAAAGCATTGAACTAAATGGACAGAATCTGTGACCTCATGAAGCTGATATTCCAGTGGGTAAGGCAAACAATAAACAGTAATAAACATAATAATTGTGCGGCATGTTAGAAGGTGAACAGTGCTGTAGGGGGGGAAATAGAGCAGGGAGAGAGAGAGAAGCTGGGGAACAGAGCAGCATTTTAAATAAGGGACTCAGGGAAAACCTCACCGTGAAATTGTTGTTGTTCAGTCACTCAGTTGTGTCTGACTCTTTGCTACCCCATGGACTACAGCACACCAGTCTTCTCTGTCCTTCACCACCATCTCCCGGAGTTTGCTCAAACTCATGTCCATTAAGTCGATGATGCCATCCAACCATCCTCTTTGGCCCCCTTCTCCTCCTGCCCTCAATCCTTCCCAGGATCAGGGTCTTTTCTAATGAGTCAGCTCTTCGCATCAGGTGACCAAAGTATTGAAGCTCCAGCTTCAGCATCAGTGCTTCCAATGAATATTCAGGGTTGATTTCCTTTAGGATTGCTTGCTGTCCTAGGGACTCTCAAAAGTTTCTTCCAGTGAAAGAAAACTGAGCCAAGCCCTGAAGGAAGGGAATGAATGAGCCACAGGTACAAGGGCCTTGAAGTGGGAGCAAGCCTGGCTTGCTCAGGGAACAGCAGGGAGACCAGTGTAGCCATCAGGGTTTGAATAAGAAAGAGACACGATCAGAAACCAAGGGGAAGCGCTGGACTGTGATAGCCCTAGGGGCCACAGAAGGAAAGCTGTTACTGCAATAATTGAGACAAGAGAAGTTTGGACCTGGGTGGTGGCCACAGACATGGTGAGAAGTGAATTCAGAAGATCCTGAATGTTACACCAAAAGAGTGAAAGAGAGAAGAATCAAGGGTGACCCCTAAGGTTTTTTGTCTGAGCAGGTAGAAGGAGGGAGATGCCATTTACCAATACAGGGAAGATTGCAGGCCAACTGAGTCCTTAGGTGGGGTGGCGGGAGAGATCAGTTTGATGGTGGACCTGTTAGGTATGAGATGTCTTCTACACACCCACGTGGAGGGATCCAGTGGGCAGCTGGACACTAGTTAGGAGTTCAGTGGAGAGATCCAAGACACAATGGAAGGGAAGAAGCAGGGAAAGGAACCCACTGGTGAAGTCTTGCCTGGTGATGTCCAGGGTCATCTAAGAGCACCTTGAGGATCCTCCTCCAATGACAGCCCTCTGCCTCCACAGAAGGGGCAGGAGCCAGGGAACCAGGATGGGCCCTTCAGAGGCCAGCTCGTCCCTCCTCTTATCCCAAATTGACCCAAATCACTAAGGGCTGTCAGATCGCATCACTGCCCAGGATCTAAGACCTCCAAGAAGAAGCTGCATTAGCCACTCTGTCCCCCAGGGCCTGACACCGGCTATTTTGTAGGCTCCCTGGCTCTCATTCATGACTCTGCATGATGATGTTTGCTCCCCTCGGTTCCAGGATGGCTTGCCCTGATACCCCACATCTGACACTGAGTCTCCTAGCTCTTGCTGGCTTTGCTTCCCAAGCAATCATCAATTCATCTCTGGTCCCAGGCTGCCTTCCCTCTGCCTCACAGCTAGTGTGTGACTCGGGGAGCATTCCTCCCACTCCCTATAGAGAGAAGCTCCAAGAGCTCTGGGATCTGGAAGTCCTTCCAGATATCTAACCTCCATCCTTACTGTTCTTGCCCGATGTCCTTTTATTCTAATGCTCTCCCCTAGAACAGATGGGGCCCTCAGTCGCCCTCTGGCCCTTCTCCCTGCCCTTGTTTCTTGCTCTCCCAGGCGTCCTTCTCTCTTTGTCCTTCAGACTCGCCTGCACCTTCCTCACTCCCCGTCTGCATGCCCTCTCCCCTGCTCTCTCACCCCACTCAATCATTCGTCTCAGACAGTTGGTTTAGGGGAATGGAGGCGAATCTCTTGCTGACTCCAGTGAAGGTCCTTTCCTCTCGTCACCCTGGGGATGCTGGCAATTATCTAAACGCCCCAAGAGCCCCAGCGCTCCAGAGGGCTCCCTCTCCCCCAGCCACTTCCTGGCCTTCCACTTCCTGGCCCTCCCTACACTGCTGCGTTGCTATGTTTCTGCTCTCCTCACATCGTCTTGACTTGGCCAAAGAGACCTACCCCTCAGGAGATGAACACCTTCACCTCCGCAGTGATCACCCCTCCCCTCCCCTGCCCATCACACACAGGCACACGCACCCCGCTCCTCAAGTGATGGCGAGGGCAGTGGCCAAGTGATCCACGGCTCCTCTCTCTTCTGTTGCTGCGATAAAATATGGACAGCGGGAACCATGGGAGAAATGAGGCATGAAAATTAATCTGCTTTACAATCCTCATGAATATTTAAAAGCTGATGAATATGTAACTACATTTCTTTTCTCCTCCATTAGTGTCTGCTTTTGAGTTACTCTATAGCTCCCTTGGTTCCTTTGGGGGCTGATTGGCTAGACTGATTTTTAAATTGGTTTTACAGGTGCCTATAGATCCTGGGTTCCTCTCAACCCCGATCTTGAGAAGAGGATTTACCCCTTTAAAATTCCCCAGGAAGGCCTGGCAGAGAGAGAGACAGACAGAGAAGAAACTTCCTCTGAAACTCACACTGTGGGAGCCCCAAGGGAAGGGCAAAGGTTGAGAGGGTGGGGCTCCCACTTTGCAGTGGGACTCACCGGGTACAGCCTGTAGAGGATAAACTACCTCCTTCTTCCCTGAGCCACAGCTTGCTCTTGAAGACAATAGCAGGCCCTCATTCCCCAGCTACTATGGGTCTTTCAGGGCCTTAGTGCAGGGTGGCCTTGAGAAACAAAGAAATTAGGCTGCAAAATGTTACTTGCTTTCTACTCAGAAGAATCTGATATCAGGCTAACTGTATGCTACTTTGCAACCATCTCCTGGCCCCTGGCACCAGACTCTCCATCTAGAACCACTCTTTGGAGCATCCCCAGTCATCTCCCTAGCCTGTCCTCTCTGCCACACTTCTTTGGTGACTCTGGAACCCTGCTTCCCAGCCACTCCTACCATCTGAAGCAGGCTAGGGGAGGCAGGCTCCTCACCCACCTACCGCAGCCATCAATCACCCCGGAGCGGAGCAGAAGGAGCAGCAGGGCATCTTCCCAGAGCATCAAGATTTGTCTTGGGGCCCAAGGCAGAATCCAGCACTGAACGGGTGTCCTGTAGAGGGAAGCTGGGTCCTGGCTTGGTGAAGGAAAGCGTCGTGGGGTGGGGCAATGGGCTGTGGGAAACATCCATCCTCCCAACCTGGCACCAGGGCTGGATCAGAAATACTGAGGGTCCTTAGAGCCCCACAGCCATCCTGAGAATCCTAGATTCCACAGCCAGCACCTGGAACTTCAAGTCATAACAGACCACTTCTAATTCCCGGCTGTTTATCCTCCCATCCTGTCCTCAGTCTCTCCATCTGCTCCTCATTCTACATAAAGCCTGGCAAAGCATTTCATGTTGTTTCGATCATATTTCTTCCCTTCTAACCATCCTCAGGGGCCCCTTAGTTTCTGGCTTATCCAATTCACATCCGACCTGCCATCTCCATCACCAGCAACCCCAGGCCCCCTCACCCACCCTGAGTCCCCTCATCCCTAATCTTCCAAGCTAACTTGCTCACCATCCCAAACATGCTTTCACCTCTTTGTCCCAGGCCCTCCATTTCCGCCTCTAATGGAACCTGCCCTCTCCTTTCCAGGCTTTGCTCAGAACTGCCTCCATCAGGAAGCCTTCCCGGGTTGACCCCAGCCCCACTGAAAAATCCTATCACCTCTTCTGGGCTCTCAGATTTTTCAGCACAGAATCCACAGGGTATTCATTGGCACCATCTTCATGGGTGTGGTCCACAGAAAGGGCTGCAATGTCTTTTAAAGCAGACCCGCATGCAGATGGCAGTCGGTGTTGCAAACTCCTGTGGATACTCTTACTGGGAGGCTTCACTCTCTCATCACCTGTGCCTTCGGGTCAACCTCACTCCATCTCCCGTGAATGCCTGTCCTACTGCCGGAGCGTCCCAAAGCAGGGACCCAGACCCCTTCTCCCTCCTCTCTATTCTCTCAGGGACTTCACACACACAGGAGTGGCACAAGGCTGGGGGCTCAGTGTAACAGAGGGATTGCTCAACTTGGGGATAGAGAAGGTGCCCCCAACAGTGAGTCAGGAAGCCAGGCTCTGGATCTGGCTCTGCCCTGTGATCCTAACCTAGCCACCTAATGTTCTTGGGTCTCCCTTTTTCATTAACCAAATGGGGATACTGGTCTATCCTTATATCCAAGGATCATGGTGGGAATCAAATGTGAAAATGTTTTGAAAAGTACAGAACACTGTGGACTTCCCTGGTGGTCCAGTGGTTAAGACTCTGAGCTTCCACTGCAGGGGACACAGGCTTGATCCCTGGTCAGGGAAGTTCCACATGCCGTGTGGTGCAGTGAAAAATAGATATATACAGAACAGCATATAAATGTTGGATATCTCTGCTATTGGAATAATTAGCAATAAATTGTTATAATAAATGTTATCATAGTGTGTGACATTCCCCCAGCTCCCTCTATTTTGAGGGGTTCTCTGGCCTAGCACCCCTCTTTCCTTCCCTGGCCAGGGGAAGGATGGGAGGCCCACCTGGATGTGTGTCCCTTGGGATCTAGCGTCTCATTCTCCAAGACAGATTCCCCAAGCGGCAACGTCACCTTCAGCCCCTGGCCTCTCTGCTCAGCTCCCAGCTGCCTCGGCAGTGGGAACAAGCGTGAGCCTTGTCAGACAAGCCCTGCATCTCCGTAAAACACGGTCTCAGCATAATTACCCAGCAGAGACGGGCAGGGGCCCCGCCCTGACAGAGAGCCTCTGCCGCTGCTGGTTCATCACTGCTGCAGCAGCTGAAAGCTGAGCTGTCCTGGACCAAAGAAGCAGGAGCAGTTCTCTAGCTAAGCAGGGCCAGATATGGCCAGGCCTCGGAGGGGAGCCCCAGGTTGGGGGTCCTCCAGTGGCCCAAGCAAACTCAGAGCTCAGCTTCTCTTCTCCCTTCCATTACCCTCTGAGTGAGCCTAACAGCCCATCTTGAGGATTATGCTCACCCCAGGCTCCCTGTCCCCTGCCTATGGGGCCTCTGCCGGCACCTGGGTGGGCCCCTTATCGGCCCCACTGCCCTCCCCCACCCTGAGGTGTCAGCCGTGTCTCAGGTGTGGCACCAGCAGGAACCTAGGCATGTGGCAGCACTTGGAGATGCAGACAGGCACATGTGGTGACCGCCTTTCCCCAGAGCCAGGTGCAGGGAGGCTGAGAGAGCTGCCACCTCCCACCTCCTTCCCTTCCCCCTCTCCTTGCATGCCTTCCCCAGGGAAACACCCCAAACAGTCCTTTGGGAAGATGTGTTCCTTCCTCCCCCGTATCTCACCAGGCTACTGCCTGATCGATTTCACACCGTGAATATCATTCTTCCTTCCTTCTGGGAAAAGGGGATGACCCAAGCCCCTGGGTCCAACAGAGATCTGTCTTCCACCTCTCTCTCTCTAGACACTGACTATTTCTAGATAGAGATGGGGAAACTGAGCCCTGGGCTGAGCAATTCATTCCTTTGGATGGAGAACAGGACAGAGGGTGGGTGAGAAGTGTGAGATGTAGGGGGTCCCTGGGAGGCAGTCCTCCCAGCCAGGCTGTCAGGGCAGCAGGGACGCCTGAGATGCTCGCTGTTTATCCTTCTAGCAGTTTCAGCTGTGGGAGCAGATGCTCTGAAAGTGGGTGATTCGATTTCCCTCTTCCTGCGGGGAATGGCCTGAAGGGGAAGACCAAGTTGACTTCACTTGGTCCATCTCAGGGCTTCTAGGGGATTGTGCCCAAAATCAAACTCCAGACTGAGACCCAAGCCAGACCCTTCCATCTAGGATTGGGGGACATTCCCACCCAGGGCCGTCTGTACCTTGAACCCTGAGCCATATCCCAGCCTTTCCCCAACAGAGCTCAGCTCCTGCAGGAGTGGCAGCTCTATGAGAAGGGCGTATTGAGACAAACGGGGCTGTGATTAGCCAGCCATCAATATCTCTTAAAGGCCCATTCCCTCGAAAGCTGGCAGATCCCTCCAGTTCCCTCGCCCTCCCTGAGCCAAGCAGAGATCCCCAGGGCAGCTCAAACCTTCCTCTTTCTCTCTCCTTTCCTCCCTGCTCTGGCCACATCAACCAGATGGATTATGTCTTATTTCTCTTGGATTTGGCTGCAGGAACCAAACAGCGTTTAAGGCCATTGATTGTTCAAAAGGCAAAGTGTATAATGCACCAGAAAATTAGTTTAGAGTGCCCAGCAGGAGAGCAGCCCAGCTCTGGTCTCAGATTTTCTCTGCTCTGGTGGCCAGGAGGTGGGTGGGGGGTTGGGGGGGATGGGCAGTGTGCCTTTCAATCGCTCTAGGAAGCCATCATCCCCTTGTGGCCATGCTAGGGCCCTCTTTCTAGGTATTTGCCCAGGTGAGCGGCATGACAGCAATACCTCTCCTGTGCTTCAGCCCCAAGCCACTCTTCCTTCCCCCAAGACACGCACACATACACACACACACACACACACGCACACGCACACACACATGCATGCACACACAGATGCACTCACATTCCACATTCAAGTGCTTTAAAAAATCTACATTAAGTACATGCACATGAGACAGGGCCATGTCACACACACTCTCACTGATGCACACACAAGGCTGTGTGAAAATCTAGATAAAAGGCATTCCCTTTGTCTGAACAATCTGGTGCCTAGGGAAGTACCCCACAGAACAAAAGGTGATCACTAGGAATTCCCTGGTCAAGCAGCCACAGGTCCTGGATAAGAGCCTGAGAGTTGTCCTGAAACCTGAAAAGGACAAGGGCAAAGATGGGCATTGAGGAGATAGAGAAGAAGGATGCCATGCTTTCACTGCTGAGGGCATGGGTTCAATCCCTGGTTGGGGAACTCAGATCTATCAAAAAGGCTTCTCGGCCAAATGAATCAGGACCATGGACAGATCCCACTGCCCTCTTCTCTTCTCCCCTCCCTCTGTAATCATTTAGTTCACTTGGCTAAAAACAGGTCCAGCTCAGAGCCCCCTGGAGAAATAATGATGACCATGACCATTTTGGTAATCATAAAAATGGCTTTCATTTTTGAGCTCTTATTGTCATGAGCCAAGATCTTAGTATGAATCCTCTCACTTGGTCCTCACCACCTCCCAGAATGTATTGTTATTCCAACTCTACAGATGACCAAATTGAAGCTCATCAAATTGAAGCTCCTAGAGCGATTGATGGCTGAACAAACATTCAGTTGCTAAGTCATGTCCAACTCTTTGCAATCCCATGAACTGCAGCACACCAAGTTTCTCTGTCCTTCACCATCTCCCAGAATTTGCTCAAACTCATGCCTATTGAGTTGGTGACACCTCCCAACCATCTCATCCTCTGCTGTCCCCTTCTCCTCCTGCTCTCAATCTTTCCCAGCATCAGGGTCTTTTCCAATGAGTCAGCTCTTCACATCAGGTGGCCAGAGTATTGGAGCTTCATCATCAGCATCAATCCTTCCAATGAATATTCAGGGCTGATTTCTTTTAGGACTGACTGGTTTGATTTCCTTGCAGCCCAAGGGACTCTCAAGAATCTGAAACTCATAGAGGTGGAGTAATTTCCCATAGTTTTCATTGAGCTTGTCTAAAATAAAAGAGGAAAGGCCATCTAACTCCAGGGGTCCCTATTAAACTGTACATACTTTATATGACAATAACTTCACCAGATGGGTTTTCCTTGAAAGCAGAGGAGAGATTGACATGTATCAACCCACAACAGCAATTCCCCCCACGTCAACCAGCACACATGTCCTGTCCACACTGCAGTGCCATCCTGATGGAGACAAGAGGGTTGTACTGAGTTGGTTCCTCACAGAGTGAGTGGGGATTCTTGAAGCCAGAAAATCAAGGCCATACAGAGCCAAAACCATGAAAATCTTGCAAAGGGAACACTTGAGAGGCTCAAAGAAGTGTGCAGAATTGAGATAAAGCCAAAGGCAGTAGGATATTAGACAGATTCATTAGGCTTAAAGAAAGGAGGATATGCAGGACATTGCCAGAAACAACTGTCCAGCCCACTCCATTCCCTCCCTATGTCCACTGAAAATATTGAAAATGGTAGAAGATTCAGCTTATTAAAAGAGAAGATTAACAGTGAGAATGATGGCTAAAGAGTTCAACTAAAGCAAACAAATAAACAACAACAACAACAACAAAAGAGTCCCACAAGAAAACAAATTGGGACTTCTCTGGTGGCCCAGGGGTTAAGAATCTGCCTGCCAATGCAGGGGACACTAATTCAATTCCTGGTCCAGAAAGATACTACGTGCCATGGAACAACTAAGCCCATGCATTGCAACTAAAGAGTAGCCCCTGCTTGCCCAACTAGAGAAAGTCCATGAGCAGCAATAAAGACCTAGCACAGTCAAAAATGAAATTTTTTAAGAAAAAAAAAGTTTTGTAAAAGGTAGAGCCACACTCATGCTGGACAGAAGAGAGAGCTTTCCCATGATTGTAACTTCTAGATAAAGTTGGACTTGGCAACACCTTTTGCAGGAAGATAATACTCGGTGAACCACCTGTCCCTCGGGATCAGCTGACCTGGGACCAGAGAGCCCATGTATTAACATCTACCAAGGAAACTCCAGCTCCCCTGGCCAAAAAGTACCCCCAAAGTATCTCCCTAATGTGAAAAGATCATAGATCATTTGGTTTCAAGCATCGGTGCCCTCCCTCCCCCGACTCCTCTCTCCCATCAAAGAGCCAATCAAGCTTTATTTCACATGTCAAGATTCTGAAACATTTGAGAAATCTCTGTACCATCCAAAAGCTGGGGCCTGTGGAACAGTGAGTGTTTCTACTACAGTCACTGAGAAATGTTTTCAGAGATTTTTGACCCAAAGCACCATCACCTATTTTAGTGCTTCACCTTATTCTCCAGACTTGAATCCAAATGACTTTGGGGTATTTCCAAAGATCTAGTTCACCCCAAGATAAACACTCAGCAACATTCAAACCCCTATGCCACAGACTTCCCAATGAGAGTTGTGAAGGTGCGTTGACAGTGGGACATGATTGGAATATGTATCAAACTTTCCAAGTGGATTACGTTGAAGGGAACAATACCCACTTAAAAGTTCTGACTTTGGGAGAAAAACAAACTGAATCTTATTTTTCTTGTCACAGCAGCCACTAGCAATGGATCTGAGTCCTTTTTTTCTTTCCAGCCATGTGGTGTGGCATGTGGGGTCTTAGTTCCCCAAACAGGGATTGAACCCATGCCCCCTGCAGTGGAAGCACAGAGTCTTACCCACTGGACCACAAGGGAAGTCCCTCTGAGTCCTTCCTTATGTTAGTTAATTACTGTATTGAGCCCTGAAGGGGTGAGAAGACAAGGATGGTTTGGTGACTAGGAGTAAGAAGGCCTGGGCTCAATTCTGGCTTTATCTTTGATACCTTATGTGACCAAAGACTTGAACCCCCTTGAGGCTCTGGATTTTTTCCCTTACAACATGGTACCAGTAATGGTCCCTAAATGGGATTGTAATTCTGGCCTAGTGAGATAGAGGATCCAGCACAGTGCTTGGCGCGGCACGTAGTATGCATTTATTATGTTAGTTGATTCTTTGGAAGGAAGGGGTCAAGCAGCCACAGGTCCTGGATAAGTGCCTGAGAGTTGTCCTGAAGCCTGGAGAGAACAAGGGTGGAGATGGGCATTGAGGAGAGAGAGAAGAGAGCTGTGAATGGGGGGAGATGGGCAGGAAACTGAGAGACAAACTTACCTACATGATAATTTTGTCTAAGGATAGGTCCTACCACAGGGATACAGGAAGGAGGCAGGGTTTCAACACTCCTCAGCTTGAATCTAGGACCTAAACTCGGTAAATGAAAGACAACAAAGAGTTCGTGGAAAGATTTCTTTATTATCCTAGTGAAGGATTCAAATCGACTTCTATTGCAGCCAAAGAGGGCAGTTAGACAAGATGGAGAACCGGTCTAACTATGGATCTAGTAGACTAGATCCTTAGACAGGCTGCTGAGAGAGGCTTAGGAGCAGGACAACCAATTGTTCAGAGACAAGGGAATGGATGAGATGAACTAGTGAGGCTCTAACTCTTCCATCTCTGAGGTTCTGCAAGTTGAGGTCTGTCTTATGAGAAGCTCTCAGCATTGGGAGGGGACTCTGCAAAGCCCGGGGAAAACACTGGTGTGGCAATTGAGTGGTGAGCAGAACACTAATGACTGCCAAGAATAACAGTGGCTTCTTAATGGAGCCCTTAATGAAGACTCATTTCTGGTTTTATTAACGTAGAGAAAAAGCACACACTCTCCCCACTCTCAGAGAGCAGACAGAATAAAGAGCAGCTCCAAACAGGGGGCCGATCCCATTTCCTGGACCCTGCTTAGAATACCATCATAGGCTCTGGGAAGTGGGATAGGAAGGTCAAGCTCAGAGTTCTGAGATGTTCCTCTGCACTTTGGCCAATTCGTTTAGACCCCAAGACCCCACATAGTCTCAGGGGGGAGATTTCCAGCTGCGCTCAGCCCTGCAATTTACAGGCAAGCTGCTTATAAGAACGCAAAGGAGAACCATCCCCAAGGTGCTGGCAGTGATTTTAAAGGCAGACACATCCCATTAAATATTTAATTAGAATACAATCCCACCAAAGCTCTCCCACCATAAGAGGTTGAAAAACGCAGCCCTCTAGGGCCTACCCAACACTGCTCACTTATTTCCAAGTATATAATCTCTGTTGACTTCAAATACAGCAAGAGGGACTCAGGTTAGACCTAGAAAATCAAATTTTAAAACTTGTGGATGACCTTGGAGTTCATCTAGTCTAATTCCTTGTTTTGTGAACATCTGAGGCCCAGAGAAATTATAAACTCAAAAAATTGAACAGCCAGTTGCATCTAAGCCATAATCCAGGACATTCCTGGAAATGCTCCCCCTTGACACCAGCCTCTGCCCCCACTGGCCTCCCTCTCTCAGGGCTCTCTGTAACCCAGCTGATTGACCATCCTTGGACTGGCATGTGCAAGGCGGTACCTCGGGGGCACTTGGGGCTGAAATCTTGAGTTGTCTCCAATGACCAAATGCTAACCAGGATACAACTCAGGGATGGCTGTACTCAATCATTTAGAGCCTCAAAAGTTCTTTGGGTGGTCCAGTGGTTAAGAATCCACCTTGCAATGCAATGGACACCGGTTCAATCCCTGGTCTGAGAGGATCCCATATGCCATGGGGCAGCTAAGCCCAGGCACCACAACTACTGAAGCCCACATGCCTACAGCTTGTGCTTCACAACAAGAGAAGCCACCACAATGAGAAGCCCAAGCACCACAAACGTAGAATAGCTCCCACTCGCCGCAACTAGAGAAAGCCCATGCGCAGCAACGAAGACCCACCGCAGGCAAAAAATAAATAAATAAAATAAATATTGTTTAAAAAGCTCATTGTGGGATAAACTAGGAGATCCATATTTTATATTAATAGATCTTTGACACCCTAAACTCAAATGGAAAATCTCAACAGAGGGATGAAATTCATCCCCAAGTAACTCCACTGTTATTCTGGCCGTACCTGCAACCCATGCGCCAATAGTTACCAGGTTTGTGAGATGAATGGCCTAAGAACCTATGAGGGGAATGAAGGGGGCACTTCTCCAAAAGCGGAGCCCTCTAAGATGGGGACCGTCTCTGATTGGTGCTCAGGGAGAGAGGACAGAGAGGACAAAGAGGAGGCAGTCCCTGCCAGGAAGGACCCAACCTGATAAGGAGCAGTCCACACCACACACACACACCCATGAAAAGACAACAGTGCATTGCTGAGTGACTGCTGGGTGCCCCGCATCATACAAGGTGCTTAACACAGGTTATTTCTCCTTTACTTCTCACAACATCATTGTAAGGTAGATATTATCTTGCCTCTTTAACAGGAGAGAACAATGAGACACAAATGGCTTAAATCAATTGCCCAAAGTCATACAGCAAGAAATTGATGGAGCCCGACTCTATCTCCAACCACACAACAGCACCTGCAAACAAACCCCTTAATAATCCCCCGGGGGGATTCTGAAAGGACAACAGTCATTTCAGGTAGTGAATTGTGGACGGTCTCTCAGACAAAGTTCCCTGGACTTTTGAGAAAGATGAGCAGTAGCTGGAAGGATCTCATTAACGGTGGCAGAACTGTCAGAAAAAAAAAGGTGACATTTATTGAGCAGCTGCTCTATGCCATGCAGCTTACTATCCAGTCTCATCTGATGCTCACAGCAACCTTCTGACATCAGGTTTATGATCCTAAGTTCAGGTTCAGAGAGGGCAAGTCATTTTCCCAAGATCATACAGTGAGCAAATGATCAATTCGGGATCTGAACCTAGATCTGTCTGGTCCCAGTAGAACAGGACCAAATGCAAGGAAACTTGACCCAAGGTGCAGTGGGGGCTCAGGGGGAGGCTAAGAAATCACTCAGAGACCACCACTGGGGACCTTTCTTCCCTGGAACAGAGGAACTTATTTTAAGAGCCTTGGCTCAGAAAAGGCAGGAGAAGGGGCCAAGTGTGCCCTGACCCAAGGGCCTTTTTCACTGCCGCATCCGTCTTCCTCCCCAGGAGAGTCCATGAAGATGGCAAAGGAACACATTGGTAAGATTCCATTAACATGCTAGGTTACTGCACAGCTTTTAAGCACAACCACAGCCACTTTCATCTGTTTTCCCAAAGAGGTTTATGACCCATCTGCTCACACAACCCCTGGCACAGGACTACTCACTGGACACTACTGGTTCGCATCCCTGTGAGCCCTGAAGCTCCACCTATAGGCTGCAGACTCAGGCTTTCGAGGCAGACAGAACAAAGTTCAAATCCTGATTTCCCCAGCTTGGAGCTTAGAGCTCCTGTTCCCTTACCTCTTAAACAGAGCTAATCATGCCCGCCTCCTAGGGATGTCATAAGCATCAAAGTGCTTGTCCCCAGCCTCCCCCAAGCCCACCCCTCTCTGTTCCCTGCTCCATACACTTTACTGGTCATTTTGCCTCCAGTTGTGGAGCAGGTTGAGTGCTCTGGGGCTCCCCTCTGTCCAGAGTGCCCCTTCCCTGGGGGAGAGGAGAGACCTTGTCACCTCTGAGCCTTTTCTCACACTGGTCCCTTCTTGGTGATGCCTTCTCTCATCCTCAGCACCTCCCTGAGTCAACCCAGCCTTTGAGGGTCATCAAGAGCCACCTCCCCTGTGAACCCAAGGACTGCCTGGACAGCTCCTCACCCCTTCCCCTCCGGTGGGTCTTGCCACACCTTCTCATCTGCTCTGAGCACACAGCCTGTGTGAAAGGAGTTCTTCTCACCCACTCCAGGAGCCCTGGAGGGCAGGGCAGGGCTGGTCATCCCCGTGTCCTCAGCACAGAGCCTGGAAAGAGCAGGTGTCTGGGAAGTACCCAGAAGGAACGAATCACAGAGGAAGCCCCATTCTTTCTTTCTCTTCCCCTTCTTCCCTGGCACCAAGAGATCAGGTCTCTGGAAGATGAAAACATAAGACTGTTGACCCAGTCAAACTTGGGTGATGCTCTTGGCTAGGAGGCCAGGGATTGGTTCCAATGCCTTGCCCCTGTGATAAGAGCAGGATTTTGTTTTTTGCCCTCTACCTCTTAGTTGTAAAGCTCTTAAAGGGACCTCAGCTTCTTCGTAGCTCCCTCTTTCTTCCTGCCAATTCTAAGACAAATGTCTGCCTCCTCTGGAGCGCCCCCACCCCCACCCCGGGCCTGTGACCCCTCCCCACCTCCCACACTCCCCTCTCCCACCACAGCCCTGTAGCAGCGAATGTAATTAGGCCTTTCCCCAGGACGGCACCCCCTCCACGCAGCTGAACTGCCCGTCCAACAGGGGATAATTTATGGAAATGGGTAAAGGTGTTTTAAATTATTCAATTTAAATGTAAATAGGGGAGATGGTTTCTCTGAATAAATTGTCTTATTTATGTTCCACCCAAATCCCCTCCCAGAGAAACACGGTGTGGTTTGGAGCGCTCTACAGCCCAGGGCCTCCACCGCTCTTTAAATATGTTGGAGCCGGCCCCAGCCCCTGGGGTGGAGACTGGGAGACAAATGGCCCTGAGGGCAGCTGTCCCAGCTGGGGTTACAGGACAGGCTGAGTGCTCACCAAAGGCTGTGTCACCCCACTCCACCCGGGGTAGCTGAGGCCCGGCCAGGGCATCGATGTGGGCAGAAAGCAACCCAACTTTGTTTGCTGGGCAGTGACAGTGGGACAGGGGCTCTGTGCCCCTCCCTGCTTCTGCCCAAGGTCTCTTTTCCTCTGACTCACAAATGACGTGGGCTTCACACCTCCTGAAAAAGTCCTCCATGCTCTGAGATGCTGACTGTGGGCCATCTTTCCTTAAAGCATTTCTGTCCTAAACAGGGTTTCCTAGACACAGGGCTGCCTCAAAAGGAAACCTTTTCTTGGTATATCTCAGGCACTGTCCATGTGCCAGTGGGAAGGCCTTTGGGGGTGAGGAGAGGGACTGTTCTTTAGTACCCCCCCCTCTACTTAGTACCACTCAGCCGCCAGTGTTGCCATCTCCTGGGACTGGATCACCTTACATGCAAGCAAGTGATCATGTAGCTGTTAGGGGGTTTTCAGGGGCAAAGGACAGAACATCAAAGTAGTGAGACTGTGGAAATTTATTAGCCCTGGAAACCTGGAGGCAGGGCAAACTGCAGGGGTAGATCTGGTGTCATCTGGAAGCCTTGTCCTGTTTTCCTGTGATTCCTTTTTGTGTATCCATCATCCTCAGACTAGACGATGAGGTGGCTGGGGGCAGTTAAGTGCCTTAAATCCAGCCATGATGATGCTCAGAGAAAACCAGAAGAGGGCAAGTCTCAGAGACTCTCCCAGGAGTGTGAAGAAGGCTTCCTCCCACCCACCTCTCAGAAAACTCTCCTTGCATATCATTGGTCCATCCTAACCTAATGTCTGTGAGGAGATAGGGATTACTTTAGGCCAGTCAGAGTGACCAGGAGCTGGGAATGAGGCTACTTTCTCTCTACACAAACATGGGCTCCTATGAGGGAGGAGGAAGTGGGCATTGGTGCTGAGTAGACAGTACCCATTGGAGTAACACTTGAATAATTGAAATCAATACATGTTTTAATCAATAACCATGTTTGTTTCAACCCCCCATACTTTAACTGGATCAATTCTTTTCTGCCTAATCCTAAGAACCAAACTATTGCCCACCCTCCAAAGAGCAGAGAGTCAGATCGCAGACCGGTTGGCAAGACTGGGCCAGATCAAACACAAATTGCCATCTAGATGCCTTAACTCTTTCTCAAGTTACCCCTAAATGAAGGAATGGCTTGTACAAGCCCCAGGATCAGCATCACCCCCTCACTGCAATTTATTCACTCATTCTACAAATATGTCTGGACTGCCTACCTTATGCCAGGCACAAGCTAGGGGCAGAAGATTCACTGGCAAAACAGCCTGTTTCCTGTTCTTGCAGACTTACCACCCCTACAGTGGACTTCATCATGTTTGTTGCCAGTTGGTTTGGCTGCCTGGGAAGCTTTGCCAATTTGGGAGTTTTTGGACTCATGAGTCACACCTCCTCAAGGCAGAAACCAGAAACTTGGTTACCCAGCCTCCTTTGCAGCTCCAGCACAGACATGTGACTCAGATCCCACCAATCAGATTCATTCATTCACTCTAGACGGGAGGTACTGGAGTAAGGAGACAATGCCCATAGTCCACAGTGCTGGCAGGGGTAGAAGTGGAGGTGTCCAGCTTTGTGTAGAAGTGACAACAAGATTAAGTTCCTGGTCCAAGGAGTGCAATCAGCAGGGAGTGACAGAAAAGGTTCCCTGGTGCCTGGTGGGAAGGCAAGCGCGATTTCCCCGTCAGTCTGGTTCTGTGTGCAGCAGGGCATCAGGCCTGGAATCTGAGCCTCCAGTCTGGCTCTCTAGTCCTCCCTGTGACTAGACAAGACACCCCGAATTCTTCTAATATTCTTCAATCAGTTAGTCATGTCTATTGCCTAAGACCATGAACCCTAGCATGCCCCATCCTTGGTGAGAGCCCTTCATTGTGAAGATCTCGCCCAGGTGGCCCTTCCCAGAATCCCCCTAAGCCCAGGCACTTTGCTGCTGCCTCTTACAGCAACCTTAACAGAGGCATGAGCCCTCTGTGTGTCTCCAGTTCACCCCCGCTAACACACACCAAACTCTGAGCTCCTTGGGACCTGGGACCACATCTTTTGCACCACTATATCCCCAGGTCTAGTTTAGAACCAGGGTTAGAATAGGTGCTCACTAAGTATTTGTTGCGATGTGATCATTGCCACTGTCTTCATTAGTGACGTCAAAAAGCCCAGCAATAGCAGGCTCTGGATTGAGCAACACACACAGAGAATGGCCCATGTCTTGACCTCCCCTTCTCCACAATCAGCAGCCAGGTACACATCCACGGGCTCCAGACACTTCGGTGCCCACTGGGAAGTCCTTTAAAATACCAAAGGGCTGCCCTCTGACCCCTGACCAGTTTCCTAATCACTCCTGGCAGCCTTGCATTTACTCTTTCCAGCCAGCTGGTTCCATCTCAGCCTTGCCCCCACTTCTTGCCTTGCCCTGGACAGCCTTGGGAGATCTCCATCCTTGGCATGGAGGTGACCTCCCAAAAGACCCTGGAGAGATATGCCCAGATGGGTTACATTGCCAATCCAAGGGTGTCCTTTATCCTAGCCAGCCCTGCAAACTTGCCCCCCTACACACTCACACACACACACACAGACACATTCACACACACACACACACACACGCACACACACTCTCTCTTTCTACTCCCTCTGCAGGAATAGCCAGAGGAAATGGACAAGCTTTCTGAAATCAATTTCATGCCTTGGCATGATAAACAACCAAGCAGAGAACAGCACCCATCAAGAGAGCTAATGGCCTTGGTCTCTGAGTGATAAACCACCCCCTGAAAAAGAAAGCGAGACCTTTCCTCCATGCATCACTCCACCCGGAGCAGACTCACAACTGCACTTTCCCAGGTGTGGACTGGACAAGCACTTCCCCATTCCACAGACAGCACACAGCCTCTCATCAGCTGGGGCCTGGGAGGCCCAAGGCAGAAAGCATCTGACCTGTTACCTTAGCTATCAGTGCCACAAATCAGATAGAGGCTGGCCACCTGGGTTCAAACTCCAGCTCCACTTCTCACTCTCCGAGTGACCTTGGGCAGGCTACCTAAATTGTACCAACCTTACAGGTACTTCTGAAGATTGAGATGCTTTTTGCAAAGAGCACGTAGTATATCCTCAATAATATTAGCTATTGTTATTATTATTATTATTATTATGACTCCCTGTAGCTAGGAATTTCCTGATCCATCTAACCTGAATCCTACCCACTGCCTTTTAAGTCATTGCAGCTCATTCTCTTCCTGGTGGGCATGGAACTCAGCCGTCTCCAGTGTGATGAGGTAAGAAAAATAATGATGCTGGAAGATGATGAGCTACATTCAAATCCACCTCACGTCTGTTAGCCATGGTTCTCTTTATAACCAATGAATGTAAGACAGATTCTAAATATACAATTACTAGCTGTGTAGATGGACAGATGTCATTCTGCTCTTGTGGACCACAGGCTATGGCATACTTGTTTGTACAGTAGAAAAAGAACACAGCCTCCAAAAGTCACAATGAGGATGAGGTCAGATGCAGTAATATCTAAGAGATGGTGGGTGACCAGGGATGTTAGTTGAACCTGAGCCTGCACATATGCTCGAAGAGAGACTACCTAGATGTCTCAGATCATCTGTCTGAGAAGACAGACTTCCCTACCACCAGGGAAGTCCCAAGAAACACTTATTTAAAAGTGAGAAACCAATGCCAGAATTTACCAGAAGTAAAATCTTGCAGTCCTGCACAGAAAAGCCAATGTCCAGGAGAGGGCGGGTGAGCAGCAACTGACGTGTGCCCCACACTTAGCAGTGAACAAATGTGTTCTCAGGTAGTATCTTACCAAATACCTTCACAGATCAGTTTTGCCCAAGGGGACACTAGCTCTGAATGGGAAGTCAACTTCCCCAAAGTGGTAAAGATGGATGTTAACCCATAACCAGTTTCCTCCACTCCCTCAGGCTCTCTGCCCTCTCCCAACATGTACTCCTATGCCATTGGAAGACCTCTACCGGTCTTCTAGCTCGATACCTGGCATAATGCCTAGCATAGAGTACTTTCCCAATAATCAATCATCTAATGGTCAAATATAATCCAACTACTTTACCCATGGGGAAATCCAAATTTCACCCATGGGGAACCTGAGGCAGAAAGAGATGTAGTGAGACACCCTCGGTCACAAAGCTGAAAGGTGATGCAATGGATCCACTAGTAGAAGAGCATGAGCTCACCCCAAAATGTCAGAACTATAAGAATCCTAGAAGGTCATGTGGTCAAGGACCTGCCCGTCCTGTCCTGGTAATCAAAGCCAAGTTTTCCCACTCAGAGCTTGGAGAAGGGGAGACAAGAGGTTTTTGAGACTGGATATAGTAGATTAATTACAAAGTATCCCCAAATCCTCCTCTACTGAGATGCATGCCCCTTTGCAATGTGGATTTGCAGCTTCCCCCAATAAGAAGTAGAGTCCGTTTTCCCTCTTACCCAGTCTGGGCTGCCTTGTAACTCTCTTTGGCTAGTAGAAATTTAACATAAGTGATGGTGTTCCATCTCCAAGGTGAGACTTCAAAATACCATGTGAGCTTCCACGCTCTCTTAGAACCCAGCTGACACCATGTGAGCAACTCTGGGCGAACCTGTTGGAGGATGAGAGGCGAGTTAAAAAGAGCCTGCTTGTCCCACCTGAGGCCTCGCTACACCTGCCTATGGCCAGCTGACCCCCAAACATGAGAAACCATCCTAGATCAACAGAGGCGCCTCATCTGCCCACAGCCAACCACATAAGTGATTGCAGCCAAGATCAGAAGAACCATCCAGACAATCAATAGACTCACGAGAAATCACAAACATAATTAAGTCACTGAGTCTTGGAGTGGTTTTTTACAAAGCACCAACTAACAGATACTTTGAGCTTGAAGAAAAGATCCCAAGTTGTAGTGCTAGAAAAGTTGAGGTCTGTGCTCCTGTGGGGCCTTGAAGGAACACGACCCTTTTCTGCAAAGAGCCTGGTTGAGTTTCTATCTAGTCTATCCAGCTGCTGGGCCTGGCTCATCCAGGACCAGTGAGGTCAGGTCTAGCTCCAGCCCTACCCTTCCCACCCACCTTGGCAGTCTGCAGAAACAGTCTGTGCAGGGAGGGCTGCAATGAGAGCGAAGGCTGTCCACAACCCAGGAGGAGCTCGCCCCAAAGACAAAGCCCGACAAAGCCCTGAGGTGGGGTCTCCATGGTGGAGAAGCTTCCGGGACCAGACATCCCCCCGCCCACAACCCAGGGGAAGCAATCAGCCCCGGAGGAGCTGAGCAGGCCGCTTGACATTTGATGGGAGTCATTATCAGACACTTATTCCCAATCAGGGCTCAAGTGTCTCTGAGGGCCCCTCTGCTGTCTTCTCATTCCAGGGAGCATGAATGGGGGGTGGGGAGGTGCAGGTCTGGGCAGAGGCCCTCAGACCCACCCCTCTGACTCTAGCCCCCTTCCTGACTCCCAAAGCCCCTAGGAGCAAGCTAGCTCATGCCAGAGTGTGGAGAGTGGAGGACTCCAGGGTGGGGAGCTTGACTCCTCCATCCTTGGAAAGACCAGACACAGAGACGTTCAAAGAGATGTATGCAGGAGTCTGGCTCAGAGCTGAGATTCCAGCCGGGCCCAAGAAGGGCTTTGTCTCCAAGGCTTATGGCTCTGGGGGTCCTGAGTCCCTACCCCGGGCAGTCACCTCCTCCCTCAGTCGGTGCTCCAGGACCAAGGCCAGGCTCCTCCCCTTGCACACAGAGCTCTCTCTCTGCAGCCAGATGGCCCTACTCAGAAAGCATATGAAGGCTTTTTAAGGCTCTCCCAGGTCTGCAGAAGGATCTTGGCCAAGCCACCTAACTTCTCCTGCTCCAAAAAGAAGGCAATGATCCCTGCCCTGCCTCTTTGCACGAGACTATTGCGAGAATCTTATTCTTTAAGAAAGCACTTGATAAAGTAAAAAGAGGACTGAGTACAGCTGTCCCCAGTGGATCATTATCACAATGTGGGCAAGCTCAGATGAGTCAGGTGCAAGCGTGATGGTAGACGAGTGAGTGTGTGTGTGTGTCTGCACTGGGGTCTCACTGCGTGCCTCAGCACTCAGTACCAGTATTTCATGGTTTGAGATTGTCTGTGGGTTTTCACTGTCTATGTCTCTATTCAGGCAGTGAATCAACTGTATTGATGTGTTACAGCCTGAATGCAGAGGCAGAGTTTTGAAGTTATAAAAGAAAGAGACAAAAAAAACCTTGAAGTGGGGTTTGACAGTCAAGAGTACACACACACACACATACACATGCTCTCAAGGAACTTAAGGACTCAAATAACCAAATGCAAAAAATAGAGGGTGGAGAGTCATAGAATAATTGACCCTGAGAGTTATCAATCTAGAAGGCTTCCTGGAAGAGGAGGTAAAGTCTGAGCTGAATCTTGGTAGAAAGGCTGGACATGCAAGCAGCAGGAAAAGATAGCTTTGGAAGGAGAATAGAAATGAATGTTTTAAGCATTCTGTTGTCAAATAATGGTAATTATATTTTATCCTGGCAAGGCAATTGAGGATTTACAAGGCTTTTTACGTGTATTTTCTCATTTGCATCTCATTACAGTCCCATGAACTAGACAAGTCAGGTTTTATTATTCCCATTTAATAGATGAGAAAACTGAGGCTCAGAGAAGCTGAGTGATTTTCCAGGATTCTCCAAACTCAGAGGCAGTGGGGCTTGCAGAAGCTCCCAGGGTTTCTGACTCCCCTCTATCCAAGTAGCCTTTCCAGTCTCAGGAACCACAGCCCACCACCAGCTCTGATTCTGTCTACAAGCTCCTTGGGGGCAGGTTCCATGTCTGGGTGATGGACTCTGGGCAGTGCTTGGGAAATTAGCCAGTAGAGGGGAGCAGTGGCTTTAGAGTCAGACAGAAATGAGACTCGACCCAAGCTCTCCCATGTACCTCGACTTTGGCTTGTTATTTCCCCTCTGAGCCTCTGTTTCCACATGTGTAGAAAAAATTACCATAAGGAGTAGAACAGAGGATGTCCCTGAAGCACTTAGCACTGTGCCTGGCACATGTATTTTCTCCAATAATAGTAGCTACTGTCATTAACCTCTTGGTTATTCGCGTATGATTGCTGATTAGGAAGACTTTCTTGATGGCCACTTTTCACCCGTTTCTCCCTTCCAGGATAAATGGGTCCATCATTCAACATGCACGCTGCCCATTCATTACTGTTATGAGAGATGGTCCCCAGTGGACACAAGCAATTCACTTCTCCCTCCATCCACCTAGGCCCACATGTCCTGTCCAGACCCCACACCCTGGAGGGGCCCTAGAGATGCTCCTACACCAGTTGGTGTCAGGCCTGACCCCTCAGCCACCTGTTGAAATCCATTTCAGTCGCCAGGGCTCTCATTTCTATTAAAACTTCATTTGCCAAGAAAGCAGAAACGTAATTATGAATCCTAGTCTTAAATCACTCTGCCGCTGAATTATTAAAGGGAAGAATTAAAAATAATCAGGCTTTTTCATTACACTTCATAGCAGGGAAATTAAAGGTGTAAGAATGTATTTTTTCCTTGAATTTAAGTATTCATTTTGGAGATTTATAGGGAAGTTGAAATGATTCCCTGCATGCCCAGCTTTCCCTTTTATAGAAGGGGGAGAAAGAAAAAAAAACCTTGTAAAATTAAAAGGGAGATAGAGCAAAGAAGGGATTTAATATAAAGAAGTACAACTGAATGTTTTGCATTTTAATACATTTTTTTCTGCACAATTACACCATTGAGTGATATGGCAGAGAGAGATTAGGCTGCTGCCAATTTCAGATCCTTCGTGGGGAAATAAGGGGTCTTAACAGCCATTGGGTCAGAAAAGCATATGGGGTCATCCAATCTGGCTCCTCGGATCTCCAAGCCCTAAGAAGCAAGGACCATTTCAGCACCAAGCTTCCTTGCTCTCTCTTTTCTTCAGGGAAGAATAGGATGAGTGACCTGGCTCATTTCGCAGAGCGGGAAATCCAAGGTAGCAAGGCGGAGCAAGGCATCTTGGGGCCTGGGACTGAAAGAGGAGGGACACGGAAGAACTTCCCTCAACCCTCCCGCCTCAACCCCATGCCCCAGGGTTGAGTGTGAGAAGCAGAACTGTCAGAGCTAGGACAGAAACAGGAGGATTCTAGAAGGCCTGGGAGGCCCTGATGGCTGAGACCAAGGATTGATCAAGTCTCTGATTCCCCATTCCCAGCCAGTCCAGGGGATGCAGATCAGACTCCACAAGTGAAGTGAAAAAAGAGGTGTAGATGCCTCCTCCCCTGGACCAGGTGCTGAAGGAAGAAAAGTGACAGCAGAAGCCACCTGGAGGGGACTCATCCCGGGAGACTTCAGGAGGAAGGGAGCAGGGCAGAGGGGAGAGAGTTTGCAGACAGAGAGGCAGCAGAGGCCAAACACACCGCCCATGCTTCCCTTCCCGCTCCACTGCAGCCGGAGACCAGTGCATTCTCTCCCTTCTAGGGGCAGTGCAACAACAGAAAAGAATGGACGCCATCGACACACAAGCATCACTGACAGCAGCTGGGTAGTCCCAAATGGGACCCCGGGGAGGGTGCTGAGAGCAGTGTTCCCATCTCTGCTCCAACAGCTGGCCTGCCTCTCGATGGGATCGTCAAGACTCTATCTCGCGTCCACACAGGCAACAACTGGACAAGGGGAAGGGGCGGGGGGCCTCCCCATGGATCCGGGCCCAAGAGCCGCTCAGCCACCTGCCCCCCTCCCCAGAGGTGGTAATGAATTGCAGGGAAACGCTGCTGAGAGATGTCAGAACAATTTGTATTAAACATAATTTCCTAATGAAAAGGTTACGAGGGAGCCTGGTGGAGCTAATCAGAATTGAATGCTCACTCCAACTCTCTCTGAGGGAGGGGGCTGGAAGCCAGGTCCCTGGTTCCTCTTGGTCTGGGCTGGAGGGACCTTACCCAGGGCCAGGTAAGGCCCTGAACAGCTTCAGTGCACCCCTCCCAAGGTCTTGCATGTGCCCATTGTCAGGAGCTCGCAGGTTCCAGGCACTGTACTGTTTTGCATGTATCATATCCTCACAACATCCCTGCAAAATTGAAATTACATCCCCACTTTCAAGACGAGCAAATTGAGACTCTGGAATGTCACATGACTTGCCCAAGTTCACCTCTCAAGAAATTAAGAAGCAAAGGCAGGATTTGAACCCTGGTCCATCTGACTGAAAGATGTACCACATTGACATCACCCCTTCCCACCTCCCAGGGACAGGTCCTACCCCATGGCTCTAAAAAGTCCTTTGGAAGGACAAATGGAGCCCTAGAAATGGGGCAGGGCTGGGACAGGCCAGAAGTGCAGCTGAGGCTGCCTGGCTCCTGTCCAGGTATCCATACCATCCCATCTCTGATGACCATCTGGATATCTGTGAGCAAAGAAACCACAATCACAGACTCTATGAGGCTCACATGGTGTCCTGCTGAGCCCAGAGAGGGCATGTTTGTCCATGCAGCCAACTTTGGGGTGCCAACAGCCCTTAGAGTCTGTATCTTGAAAACTGAAGGCATGGACCCCATGCAGACACCCACTCTGGTCCTATACTGTGTCCCCAAGCCAGGCTTGTCTCTGAGCAAGGATTCTACCTCCTTTTTTCTCCTATCAACCTGAATTGCAGATCTAAATTCCCACATCAGGTCTGTGCTGAGGATGTGGGGCAGTATGGCCCTTAATAAGAGAAAGGAGGGGGCATTTTTAGAATGTTCAGAGATTCTTACCAAGCCCTCAATTACAAGCTTTTTGAAAATTGACCTCTACTGGTGGGAGGTTGGGGATGAGGGATGGAGGAGGAAGGGGCAAACAGGATGAGGATCTGAGACCAAATAGTAATGAGCCCTGTGAAAAATAAAGTGAAAGTATTAGCTGCTCAGTCATGTCCTAACCCACCAGGTTCCACTGTCCATGGAATTCTCCAGGCAAGAACACTGGAGTAGGTAGCCATTCCCTTCTCCAGAGGATCTTCCCAACCTAGGGATCAAACCCGGGTCTCCCGCATTGCAGGCAGATTCTTTACCATCTGAGGCACCAGGGAAGCCCCATTCTCTTCAATTCAGAGACTCCTGATATCTCCAGCTGGGGGCAACTTCAGGCACCCTTGGGTTTTGCTCTATCAGAAGCTTCTGCAACTGTTGAGATATCTCTTTGGAGGAAGAAGAATGTTCCAGGTATGCCCCTGGGGAAAGAGGCAGGCCCTTAGAGGCAGTAGCTGAAAATCTTCCTGGAAACCCAGGACCACCCCTACATCCTGGAGGAGAAGGGGTTGGGCTACAGGAGGGCCTTGATGACAGAGTCTCCTCCCCTGCTCCCATCTAAACCCTCACCTCCCCTGCCTGCTGCACAGTCCCTCCACCCCTGTGATGAGCCCCAGGCTCTGCACCCCGCCCCCAGCAGGGTGTATCTCCCATCCCTCATTGCGATGAAGCTGTCACTGACTGCCATGAGCCTGCCTTCCCGGGACCTTCAAAGCCTGGAACAGCGTGAAATATGCAGCTGCCTTCCCCCAGCCCCCACTCCCCACTCGGCTCCCTCCCTCTAATTGCTCTGCGCAGATTAAACTTGGATGGCGCAGCTCAGGCTGAGGACATCCAACACGAATGAACGAATGAACGTTCTCCAAAAACAGCGGAGGCTGCTGCTGCCTCTAGGCAAGAGGAACTCACTTCCTGGGTGACTAAGGTGCTGCCCCCCCCCCACACACACACAATCCCCCTGAGAGCATCTCCTCTTAGCCTGTCCGCCTTAGACTGAAGGCTCCCTGGAAGGCAGGCAAGGTTTTTGTTGAGAACAGCAGAGGTTCTCAAAGTGTGGTCCCTGGATCAGCAGCATCAGCATCACCTGAGGCAAATTCTGAGGCCCTACCAAAGAACTGATGCCTTCAAACTGTGATGCTGGAGAAGACTCCTGAGAGTCCCTTGGACAGCAAGGAGATCCAACCAGTCAATCTTAAGGGAAATCAACCCTGAACTGCATCAGTTGGAAGGACTGATGCTGAAGCTGAAGCTCCAGTATTTTTAGTCGACTCATTGGAAAAGTCCCTCATGCTGGGAAAGATTGAGGCAGAAGAAGAGGGCATCAGAGGGTGACACGCCTGGACAGCATCATCAATGCAATGGACATGAACTTGGGTAAACTTCAGGAGATGGTGAGGGACAGAGAGGCCTGGCATGCTGTAGTCCATGGGGTCACAAAGAGTCAGACACAACTGAACAACAACCCCAGATTTATTGAATCAGAAATTGGGAATGTGTTGTTTGTACTCACTCAGTTCTGTCTAACTCTTTGTGACCCTATAGACTGTCGCCTGCCAGGCTCCTCTGTCCATGGGACTTCCCAGGCAGGAATACTGGAGTGGGTTGCCATTTCCTACTCCAGGAGATCTTCCCCACCCAGGAATCAAACCAGAGTCTTTTGCATCTCCTGCATTGGTAGGCAGATTCTTTATCACTAGTGACACCTGGGAAACCCATATTGGAGATGGGGCTTAGAAGTTTAAGGTTTATCAAGTCCACCAGACAACTCTGATTCATTGGTTCTGATTCAAGTTTGAAAAACACTGAACTAAAGACTGGTTCAATCAACATCCAGTCAACATGATGGAGCCTCCCTGGGCACCCAAGGCTGTGCTAAAGCTGACAGAGAGGAAAGATACCACCTCCCCCACACAGAGCTGGCAGTCTGTGATCAATAGGAGGGGCGATAATCAGGTACCCACTGCAAGACCAGCTTGAGAATCCTGGAAGGAGCAGAGAAGGGTAGCTGAATGCCACAGGAAATGAAAGCTTCATGGTGGAAGGAAATTAAACTAAATAGGGGCCTAAATAAATAAATTGAAACTAAATGAAAATCAAAACCACAATGAAATATCACACCTCGTGCCCATTAGTAGGCCGACTACCAAAAAAAGCAAACGTTGATAAGGACATGGTGAAATTTGAACCCTTATATTCTGCTGGTGGGAATATAAAATGGTGTAGCCACTATAGAAAACAGTATGCTGGACTTCCCTGGTGGTCCGGTGGTGAAGAATCTGCCTGGCAATGCAGGGGATATGGGTTCAATCCCCGGTTAGGGAAGATCCCACATGCAAGGAGTAACTAAACTCATGTGCCACAACTAGTGAGCCTGCGTGCCTAGAGCCTGTGCTCTGCAACAAGAAAAGCCACTGCAATGAGAAGCCCACACACGGCAACTAGAGAAAGCCCAAGCACAGCAACCAAGACCTAGCAACAGCCAAAACTAAATAAATAAATAAATTTTTAAGAAAACAGTGTGCAGGTTCCTCTAATAGTTACAAATAGGACTATCATATGATACAAACCTTGAGGACATTATGCTAAGTGAAAAAAACCAGTTACAAAAAGACAAATACGCTTCAATTCCACTTACACAAGGTTCCTAGAGTAGTGAAATCCACGGGAACACAAATTAGAATGCTTGTTGCCAGGGACTGGAAGGAGCAGGGAATGAGGAATTGTTGCTTCATGAGCCTAGAGCTTCAGACTCACAAGACGAAAAATTCTGGAGAGGTGTTGCACAATAATACGGTTACAATGAACACTACTGAACCATACACTGAAAAATGCTTAAGATGGCAATTTTATGTTATGTGTATTTTACCATAATTAAAAATAAAAAATAATAATTGGGGCCAAAGTTTAGGAAAGAAAAGGAACAATAACTCCAGCAAGCCTCATGTAAACAGCGCATCCATTTTCTGAATGCTGTCATATTCTCCATCTCCTTGGAAGAGAAGCTGAGCAGGAGTGAATATCTGGGCTTCCCTGGTGGCTCAGACAGTAAAGAATCCACCTGCAATCCAGGAGACCTGGGTTCAATCCCTGGGTCAGGAAAATCCGCTGGAGGAGGGCATGGCAACCCACTCCAGTATTTTTGCCTGGAGAATCCCCATGGACAGAGGAGCCTGGCGGGCTACAGTCCATGGGGTCCCAAAGAGTCGGACACAACTGAGCGACTTAGCACAGCACACAGGGAAACAAGCCCAGGAGGAGGGGTGCCCCACTCAAAATCTGAACACCATGAGTGCGGAGCTGGGTCCAGGGCTCAACTTCTGACCCCCATACCAGACCTTTCCTCTCACGGTAAAGAGCCCTCCAGGCCCGGGAAGATGTAGGCCCTCACTTTGGCAGGATCTTAGGAATTCAGGGTAGTGTTGGGGCGCCCAGGGGTTGGGCTGAAGGGGTGAGACCATGGTGTACACCCGTTATCACACCTGCAGCCTCCACACAGTCAGTAACAGTGCTCCTTTCAGTCTCAACAGTGCCTCAGTTTGGAAGACTTGTTATATATTCACCTCAACTACCAGGGACCAGAAAGCCAAGAAACAGAGTTGGATGGGATTTGGCAGAAAAAAGGAAGCAGCCCAGCTTCTTGGAGAGGAGAGTCCTCATGAGCATCACAGAAGGTCCCTCTGGCTATGAGCAGAAGACCCCAAGGACGGAGGGGGGAGGCTGCCGAGGAGGAGAGGGTCAGTAGGCCGTGGACCCCAGGAGCATCACATGCCTTCTCCTGGGTTCTCCCCTACTCCCCTGTTCCTTCTCACTCCTTGGCTTCTCCACGTGGCACACAGGACAGACCTCACAGGAAGAATCAGCTACGGGGTTCTCGTCTCCCTCTGAGCTTCCCCCAGTGCCCAGCCTTGAGTCAAGGCTAAGTCCAGACCAGCCTCCAGGGGCCTTCCCAGCCCATCCACCCATCTCAGCTTTGACCAGCTTCTCTTCTTCAACTCCCACCTCAACCCACAACTTGTCCCTCCCAACACTGCATCTCTGTGGCTGGAAAACCCCCTCCCTTCACTCCTGAAGCCTTCCCCGCTCCTCCCCTAGGATCCCTTCCCCAGCTTCAAGGCCTTGTAGCCTGAAGATTTGTATACAACGCCCAGCTTCTCCACCTAGACAAATTGTTTCACCTCTCAGAACCTCAACTTTCTCAGCTTCAAAATGGGACCCCACCCCCCCGTTCAGAGAGTACTGTGAGGCTTCAGTGGGATGAGCACGGGAGGGACTTGTAGATGGTGATCTCGTGTCTGATTCTACTGTGCCACTCAGCACCCCTCTCCATTTACATACAAACCAGTTCTTTGCTTTGCCTTCATGAAATTCTCCTCCATGAGAGGTACCATCGCTCCCCTTCCCACTCACACTAGAGGCACGATGGACCAGAGACAGAGAAACACAGCAGGTGGTGGTGGGCAGAATCCAAAGCATCCCAGGTCCACATCTGTTGCTTGCCTTTGGAAAATGATGATGTCTTCTCCAAAGACTTTCCTCCTGGGAGAATGTCATCAGTGCTGATGTTGGCATGAGTTAATCAACCCCTGGGCTTTTCTGTCAGTGAGGGCATTGAGGGCCAAGTTCCCTGAGAACAGGGGTAGAAGGACACAACTCTCTACCCCAACACAGGTGCTCAACCATGTTGACAAGGAGCGAGAGTAGAAGGAGGGAGGGAGGAGCCAGTCTTCACTCAACCCCAAGACTTGAGGGCTCAGGGATAGTCTGAGAGTAGGGTGAGAGGTCAAGTGCAGACCAATTCTAGGGTTGAGGTTAGAAGTGAGGATAGTGCTTAAGATTCATCTCAAGGAAGGGATGAGAGTGGAACTAAACTTCAGATTTGTATTGGGTTCAAGTCTGCATTCCAGTTAGAGTCCTAGTTAAGGTGAACTCTAAACTGTATATTATGATCAGGTTATTGTTACTGGGTTAGGTTATTGTTAACAGTAAGACTTGAGCTAAAATTCATCTTAAAGTTAGGTATGCCTGAAAGTTCTGGGACTTGCAGTAGGGATCAGTGCTATGGCCAGGGGCACTGGAGATGACAGACCTGGCGAGCAACCAGCTGGAGAGATGAGGCCAGCCAGGCCATGTGTGCTAGATGCGATCTGAGGCCAGCACCACAGACAGCTCCAAGGAAAGCTCCTTGGGACACAAAGACACCTGAGACAGCCTAGTTGCCTTCCCCCACCATCCCTTCCATGACATCACAGCCTCTGAGCTGTTGGCCCATGAGTGACCCCTGAGAAAGCCAAGATAGCACCATATCCTCCAGGGAGTTTGGGCCTCTCATCTTGAAGTCTTTGCCTTGCCTTCAGAATCATTCTCATCTCATCTATATCCCCTGGGCCTAGAATCAAGATTCTAACTGGGAAATTTCTGGTTGAGGCCTTTACAAGATGATCGTTTTCCTAAAAATCAAAGTTTTTCAAATTCCACTCTTGGCTTCCAGATTCACTCTACTTTGTATGACGTAACTCGTGTTCCTCTGATTCTCCTTCCGCATGGGGAAATCAGGGACACACCCAGACCTGTTCCTCTCATCTCTCTCCTCTCATCTTCCCCTCATCTCTTGAGCAATGAGGAGTAGGATGGAGCACAGGTGAGGATCTCAGGAGGGAGCACAGATGAGGCCCTCAGGATGGTACTCGGGTGAAAACACACAGTACTGGGTGGACAGTCACCCAGAGGCGGTGCCCTCACCCTTCCCTGGGGGACTGAGATCTGCTCTTCCCTGACTGTCCCCAGACACCTAGCACAAGCAGAGTAGATACAGAACAGAGACCAGCTGAAGGACACCAGTGCTGGACAGGCTCAGCCCCAGGCCCGGGGAGGTCTGAGAGAAGACTGCTAAGGTCTTCCCCTCAGACTCCCAAGTCAGCCCCACAGAACAGGTGGAAGGTCACCAACCTGCTGCTGCTGCTGCTGCTAAGTCGCTTCAGTTGTGTCCAACTCTGTGCGACCCCCTAGACGGCAGCCCACCAGGCCCCCTGTCCCTGGGATTCTCCAGGCAAGAACACTGGAGTGGGTTGCCATTTCCTTCTCCAACGCATGAAAGTGAAAAGTGAAAGTGAAGTCGCTCAGTCACGCTCAGTCACGTCTCAGCGACCCCATGGACTGCAGCCCACCAGGCCCCTCCATCCATGGAAAAGATTCTCCAGGCAAGAGTACTGGAGTGGGATGCCAGTGCCTCCTCTGTCACCAACATGCACTGAGCACCTACTGTATGCCAGACTGTACCTACATTATCTCACCCAACCATCAAACGAACCCAGTGTAGGTTTGTAGGTGTGACCATCCCCTTTCTACCCATGAAGAGACTGAAAGTGAAAAGGGAAAATGTTAGTCATATCCAGCTCTTTGTGACCCCATGGACTGTAGCCTGTCAGGCTTCTCTGTCCATGCAATTCTCCAGGCAAGCATACTGGAGTGGGTTGCCATTTTCTTCTCCAGGGGATCTTCCTGACCCAGGGATTGAACCCAGGTCTCCTGCATTGCAGACAGATTCTTTACCATCTGAGCCACCAGGGAGCATCTGAAGAGACTGAAGCACACTGGCAATTAGCAGACCTGGGATTTGAACCTAGATCTGTCTTGCCCTAAGTCTATTGGCCCAAGTGTATACTTTTCTCCACCACATCATGAGCTCTGGTTATTAAAGTGGACTTGAAATCAACTCGGGAGGCTTTCTCAGCCTTCATATCAGATGACATCACCACGTCACTGTGGCCTGGATCGCCACAGACATAGCCATGTGTCCCCAGTGTCCTAAAGGCTGGGAAGAGGGGCCTTATCTCCCTCGAGGGCCCAGAAGCTCCTGCAAGCTGCCTCCTGGAGGGCTGTGGGTCTGCGGGATGGCCAACCAGCTCTGCATTGCCGTTCCTTCTGTACCCTTCCCTCCACTCCCCACCCTGCCCTCCCCCCACCACAGGGCACATTCAGGGCTATGGGTAGAGCCTGAAATTACCCCCTAAGGAGGGGAAATGGGAACATCCACATCTTCAAGCCCCTCTGAGCCCTGGGGATCCACCCACCCCACCCCTTGGAGGTCATAGGTGGGAGGACAAGGGGAGGTGGGGGAAGCACCAGGGACAAAGGTGTGCCTGGAGAACAGGAAGGTACCAGCCTGGGGAGGCCCTGGGGAGCTGCGAGCCTAGCCTGGCTCCCCTCCTGTCCTTCTGTAGTAATTAACAGGCCTTTGTTCCTGTCGCTGATCGCGTCTGGCAGAGCCTTAATCATCCTCTTCCCTGCAATGAGCAGCCTTCTCATTAGGGCCTTAAGAACCTCTATTATAAACATGTAAATGGAACTCAACGAGGAGGGAAATATTTGACTGCTCCAATTTCCTTTGTGCTGCTGCCAGCTTTGGGCTGCGCACGCCTGCGATTTCACTGCTGAGCAGCCCGGCGCCAGCATGCTGCCCCCACCGCCCTGTCACACCGCTCCATCTTCTCCTATCGGAATTTAATTACCTTCACTGGCAAATGTTTGGAGAACCTTTCTCCATCAATTGATTCTGAAGTCAGATTTTTATTCCGAGAGACTTAATGACACTTGGGCTGTTGGGAGCCTGGGAACAGGTGGACCTGGGGCACAGGGAACTCTTTAACGAGGTTAGGAAGGGTCATCTCCGTTATTCCCCCACCTCTGAGCAGGTTAATATCTCAGCCAGCCCAGCTAGACAGGAGTCTCTCTTCTTTAAGGTCTACAGAGAAGTGATTCCTGAGACTCCTGCTGGTCTGAACTAGAAGTTCTTCCTGAATTCTGCCTGAACCCTTTTTCCTTTTCATTTTTGTCCTTTATGAAAATGGAAGAGCCCTGTTAGATAGAAAGCCTGTCCACTGCCTGTGGAATAAGCCAATGGTATGATCAGCACCCTTCCCAGGGTCATGATGGCGCTTCCCCATCACAGGAAGATCCAGCGCAGCTGTGGGTGAAGGGCCCCCTGAGAATGGAGAACCCTTCATGCTGAAGTCTTCATGTGCCTGAGTCCTTCATCCAGAGATATAGGAGATGCTTGTCTCTTCCTGCCCTCCTCTGAATCCTTTTTCCAATCTAAACCTCCATTCTGCTCAGTCTTCAAAACACGAATCACTTCCCCTCCTCCACAAAGCTGTCCCACACCATTTCTCTCACCGCTAACTTCAGAGTTTGTTCATTTAATGATGTCACCTGTGTTATGGGTCCCTGTTGACCCTTAGCTAGTCATATGTTTCCCAATCTAGATAAATAATTCCATAGTACTTCTCCTTTAGGGTGGAAACTGTCCACACAGATCTGAGCACAGTGCCTGGAACAGAGTAAAATCAATAAAACAGAATCAAAGACATAAATACCAGTCCTATGGTTCAGTTCAGTTCAGTTCAGTTGCTCAGTCGTGTTTCTTTGCAACCCCATAGACTGCAGCACACCAGGCTTCTCTGTCCATTACCAACTTCCGGAGCTTCCTCAAACTCATGTCCATCGAGTCGGTGATGCCATCCAACCATCCTCTGTCATCCCCTTCTCCTCCTCCTCCTGCCTTCAATGTTTCCCAGCATCAGAATCTTTTCCAGTGAGTCAGTTCTGCACATCAGGTGGCCAAAGTATTGGAGTTTCAGCTTCAGCATCAGTCCTTCCAATGAATATTCAGGTCTGATCTCCTTTAGGATGGACTGGTTGGATCTCCTTGCAGTCCAAGGGACTCTCAAGAGTCTTTTCCAACACCACAGTTCAAAAGCATCAATTCTTCAGCACTCAGCTTTCTTTATAGTCCAACTCTCACGTCCATACATGACTACTGGAAAGCTTCCATAAGCCTCTTATCCTTATCCGTCAGAGGGTGGACAGGATGAGAACCACAATCATAGAAAACTAATCAAACTGATCACGTGGACCATAGCCTTGTCTAACTCAATGAAACTATGAGCTATGCCATGTAGGGCCACCCAAGACGGATGGCTCATGGAGGAGAGTCCTGACAAAATGTGGTTCACTGGAGAAGGGAATGGCAAACCACTTCAGCATTCTTGCCTGGAGAGCCCCATGAACAGTCTTACAGTTACTAAAGGAGAAAGGCAAGCAGAGAGAAATTAGGAGTTTGAAATTAACAAACACACACCAATGGGAAAAAAAAGAGAAAACTAGGTTGCTGGGGCTGGCTGGTAGGTAGTTTGGTAGGTTAGTACATAGGTTAGAGGATTGCCAATTAGTGGGGTGTGGGATGGGTTGCTAGAAAAGTAGGCTTGTTCGTTGATTGGCTGATTGGCCAATGAACTGATTTGCTGCGTTAGGGGAAGGTGGGAGAATGGGCATGTCAGTGATTACCTTACTGCCTCTTAGCTTCAGATGATTCTTCGACACCTATATGGTGATCATGGCTGGACTCTATGAATGTTTCTCCTTTACCAGCTGGCTCTCCGTTAAGTTTTGTTTTGTTTTTTTAATATTTTAAAATGTTATTTACTCATTTTTTACTGCACTGGGTCTTCATTCCTAGTTGTGACAAGCGGGGGCTAGTCTCCAGTTGTGTGCACAGCCTTCTCATTGCAGTGGCTTCTCTTGTGGTGGAGCAGACTCTAGAGAGGGAGCTTAGTAGTTGTGGCGCATGGGCTCAGCTGCTCCACAGCATGTGGGATCTTCCTGGATCAGGGATTGATCCCGTGTACCCTCCATTGGCAGGTGGATTCTCAACCACCGGACCACCAGGGAAGTCCTCTGTTAAGCTTTGTTAGTAGCAAGGGCTGAGACACTGCAGGAAGAAGGGGCTTCCCTTCCAGGCCCCTGCAGTGAGGCATTGATAGCGTACCTTCCCTGAGCAACCCCAAAGGCAGCTTCCCAGGGAGTTCTGCCAGCATGGCACCTCCCCAAGTCTTCTGCCATCCAGGGGCCTCACCCGGTGGTGACATCATCCGCCCTGGTTGCATGTAGGGGGGTGGGTTTCCGGGCTTGTTCCTTCCTTTAACCTCTGCCTCAGCCCCAGAGGCAGTGGCCACTCCCCACATCTGCTATTCCTTTGTTTCTTTAGAGTAAGCAAATCAGTCTCCTATTAAAACAGACAGTAGGTAGTGCTTAGTAAGTCAGCGCCTGTTCCAGTTAATAATTCTGTATATCAAACCTTTCTTGTTCACATTACTGTGTAGCTTCTATCTTCAGATTGGACGGTAAGGTAATGGGTTGACTGGTGAGTTGGTTGATAGGCTAGTTAGTAGGGGGGTAGAATGGTGGAAGAGCAGGTTAGCTGGCAGACTGGTTGGTGGGTTTTCTGGTTAGTGGGTTGGTTGGTAGCTGCTTAGAGGGTTGCTGGGGTGGTGCGATGGCACCATATACAGTAGGTAATATGTTGGTTGGTGGTTCTTGGATTGGTTAGTGAGGTGATGGCTTGATTGGCAGATTGGCCGGTTGTGTTTCTGGTGGCTAATGGGTTAGTTGGAGGGTTGGTGCTTTAGGACATGGGGTTAGCACCACGTCATAGGAAAGGACAAGACCAGAGGAAGCCCCTCAGTGAGCCGCAGCCTCTATTTCTGCCCCACCCGCAAGGGCCCATCCTGCCCCCCAAGCTGGAATCCTCACAGCAGCGCCATGCCTACTGGACCACGTCCACACACAGAAGCAGAGGCTGAGGAGGGGGCACCCAGGGAACACGGAGAATGGCCCAAGGGGACAGGCTCAGGCCGGCCCTTTACCATGCATGCCCCTGCAGTCCTTGACAAGGCCTCTGAGGGACCACCTGACTACCCAGCACCCATGGGCCCTTCCAGGAAAGGGATTAGAACTCCCTGGGCTTCAGGATGGATCTGTGCTTCTGCCCCATGAGATCTCCTGAGCCACTGACCCCAAGCACAGACTTCCTTTAGGTGCTGGATGACCCCCGACCCCAGCAGCCTGGGAGTCTCTGCTGTTTCTTCCTCCACCCTCCTGCCCACCAGGACCTCCGACCCCTGCCAGTCCCTGACACACTCCATCCTCAGCACTCCCTCTGCCCCACGATCCCCACCCACACCAACCCCCAGCCCCGGGTCTGGCCTTGAGGCTTGGACTGGAACTCAAAAGGCCTTGGTCCCTCCCCACACTCCCCAGCCACCTCTCTGGGCCCCACCCTAGTGACTCAGGTGGCCTGGCCCGCACCTCAGCCAGAGGCACCGAGACATTTCCAAATTTCTTATTTTGAGAATCAGAAAAGGAGGTGTCAGAAGGAAGCTGCTTTCTCCCCTGCTCAGCCCAGATGGGCTATTTTTTTACTTGTCTTTTCCCCCTACTTACAATCTCAATAAAAAATGAAATCATGTCTAAAGCTTTTCCCTGGGTCAGGGTCAGTCTCTAGCCCTCCTGAGCCTGGGAGGCACCAGAGAAGGCCATGCCCCAGGGGGCAGGGGGCAGGCACACCACTTCCAGTCCTGCAGACGGGTTCTATTCTAGCCACTCACCGCCCCTGAGCCCAGAGCCAAGCCCTGGAAGCTGTAGGAGGAGGGTGCATTGGGTGCTCACACAGCAGCAGAGAGTGGGCTGGGTTGGGGCAGAGCTGTGAAGAGGGAGGTTCTCTGTGACTCCTGAAGTCCCCTCCCCACCCCCATCTGTAACCTCACACTCAGACCTACCACCACCCCTGCCGGCCCCCTTCCCTCCCTCCAGGCCTCAGGTCAGGAACAAAGCATCTGATTCCTCCCCTCACATCAAGAGTGATGGCCACCCGGGCCAGGCTCTAAAGGCCAGTCTCCAAGCCGGGAAGCCAAGGTCTAGCCCAGCTCGGAAAGTCTCTTCCCCTCTTGTGACCTCAGTCTTCTCCTGCAGAAGGGGCTTGGTGAAGCCTGCACTGCCAGCTCAGAATTGAGGCTGGCATCGATGCAGTGATGTGTGACTGGCACCTTGTAAAGTGACAGCCTCCTGTTTCTTGACCGTGCAGGCCACACCGCACACGCTGAGTGTCTTAAACACTTGGTCTTGTTTTGTGTTCGAAAGAACCCTAGAGGGATTTCCCTGGTGGTCCAGAGGCTAAGACTCCACACTCCCAATTCCTGGTCAGGAACTATTAATAGATCCCACATCTGCAATTAACAGTTCACAAGCCAAAACTAAAGAATCTGCATGCAGCAACTAAGACCCGGTGCAGCCAAACAAATAAAAATAAATATTGGAACAACAAAAAAGAAGAAGCCCACATCTGGGTCTGTTATCTCATCAAAAGAAAAAGAATCAAGGCTCAGAGAGGCTAGGGAGCTGCCCAAGGTTACACAGCAGACAAGGTGAGGCATTAGATCTCAAGTCCCTGTTCTTAACCTTCACACGGTGTTGTCAGGTGCTATTTTATGTTTCTTCATCGGAGTTTTGGAAAAACTATCATTCAAAGAAATAAGCAGAGAAGGAATTTTAGGCTATGCATGTAAGAAAGAGATATAGGGGTGGGAAGAACCTTCTAGACTATCTCAAATGATAATAATAGTGGCTACCAGTTACTGAGTACTTACTGTATGCAGACATTCTGCTGAATTTTTAGGTGTAAACTTAATCTTTACAACAATTCTGTGAGAAGCCTTATCCCCAATGTGCAGATGCTAACACTGAGGCACAGAGAAGTTACTTAACTTGTTCAAAGGTACGTGACCATTAGCAGCGACCTCTTACAGCCTCAGCAATGGCACCAAGGAAGTTGCTACCCCTATTGAGGTTCCTCTTCCGAGACCACAGGGTATGTTAGGGGGAGGAGGCTAAGGGTCAGAGAGAAACCCTCCAAACAAGAGCCCACAGTGAGGGTTCCTCTGCCTCTGGTTTTCAGGCCAAAGTCCCCTTCTCTCTTGGTCACACCCCTGCCCAACTCCCAAGAGTCTAGTTAGTTATTCAAAGCTGCAGTGATGATGGAGGGAAGATGTGGTTCAAGATTAAGAGACACGGGCACATCTGTGACCCATTGGCCAGCACCCCATCCCCCCAGCCAAAGCATCCTAATCTTCCCTTGAATGTCCCCCACCTCTGACCCTCTGTGTCAATTGCTCAAGCCCATCTATCCCTTCTCCTGTCCCCAAACTTCAGATGCAGAGGTCACTCCAGCCCTAGTGATGGTAAGAAGGGGCCAAGGATAAAACGGTCCATGGTTTGATCCTGGAATGAGGCTGTGAAGTCCAAGACCAGCCAGCAGGGCTGGGGAGGGGAGAGTTTATCAGGAGACGGCAGACTGGTGACAAAATACATCGGGGCCAAGTGATCACCGGGCTGTGGCTGAGCAGATCAGATTGACTCTTAAAGAGGGCCTGTCAGGAGGACTGGCAGGCAGAACCCTCCCCCAGCACAAGAGGTTTGTCACTTCAGCTTCCTCCTTCTGGGGAATCCTGTCTCCTCTTGGCTCCCTCTCTCCCGGGAGAGCCAGCTCCACACCCCCCACACACATATGCGCACTCATCTCTAAGCAGTAATCTATGTACATCTTGCTGCCAAAAGATTCTGAAGTAGTTTACAAGAATGCATATAATAAGATTTAATGTATAAATGAATTATTTCATCAAAGCGAAAGAGTAGTGGGGCCCCATCTTCAGCCATGCCAGTGAGAAGGCAGGTCCAGAAGGGCCTGATGGAAGCAGGCAGCAGAGTCACAGAGCTAGAGGTGAAGCTGCCAGAGACAGAGAGCCAGAGAGGTGCAGAAGAGGGACCAGAGGAAGCACTGGTCCCCAGCCAGCCGCTTTCCTGGTGTCCTGAGCCAGTGCACCGGACACCACACAGACCTGTGATGAATGTCCCTTTTCTGAATCTTTCGTAAACAAGATTCAGGGAGAAGAAAAGTAGAACAACCAAGAGAGATCAAAGGGGCAATTTTAGTACTCAGAAATTCACAAACTTAGCTCTGGGCTTGGGGGCAGCCAAAGCAGAAAGGAAAACAGTGACAATCCCCCCGGGGACCCAGAAGATAAATACTCAGCACTAGAAAACAAACATGTCTGCCCAAATTTGTCCATTACTGTTCCCACAACACCTTGGATAGGCCTGGCACACAGTAGGTTCTCCACAAATACACTGAATAAATGAATGAATGAACATCAGTTTCTCAACACGGGCTAATGTCTTCCCAGTGCACAGGTCTAAGTGAAAAATTATCATCTGTGGGCCGTCCTAAATGGGCCATGGAATACTCTTGGGGGGAATTCATTCATTCTTTCACTCATTCATTCACTCATTTGTTTACCCACTTATTTGTTCATTCATCCATCACTTAAATCATTTATTCACTCACACATTTGTTCATTTATGCACTCATTCATTCACTCACACATTCATTCATTGAGACTCCACAACATTCATTGAGCCCTTCCTAGTGAGCACTACTCTGAGATGAATCCGTGAATGAAACATTAGTGTTTCCTGCCCTCAGGGAGCTTTCACTGTGTGAGCAGGAGACAAAGGTGTACAGTAAACATGTATAACTGAGTAACCAGCATGTTAGACATGGGGGGGGGGGGGAATTCAAAGTACGTTGTTGAGGGGTGGGGCTGAGTGACACTTTGGCAGAGACCTGAAGGAGGTGAAAGAGTGAGCCAGGAGGACACCTGGGAAAGAAAAGGCGCAGAGGCCCCGGTGAGCCTGCCGGTGTGTGTGGTCAGGCGGCTGGCACAGGTGAGCCAGGCACGGCCAGGTGGGCTCACAGCTGCAGTGCTGAGCACAGACCGCAGGGGACACAGGAGGGAGTGGAGACCAGGCAGAGGGGCATGGGCAGGGTGGCAGCTGACAGTCAAAGAGGTTGGATTCCAGCAGTACTGGGGGGCTTAGAGGGCAGGCACTCCTGAAGGATCAGGTATGGAAGGTGAGGAAAGGAGGGGAGTGGGATGCCCCACCTGGCCCTCACGGAGGGGGAGGGAGTTTGATGCCAGATAGAGCAATTCCCCCAGGCGCTCACATCAGCAGGCACCCTCAACCACAGTCCCAACACAGAAATGAAGAGCTGGCCACTGGCCTGGGAAAGGACCACAGCCTGCCCAAAGTCCTCCTGAGAGTAACTGCTTCCATCCTGGCTCCACATTCTGCCAGGTCCCCCAGGGCAGAGCGCAGCACATTCCTCTGTGACCTCAAGTGGAAGAGATGAGACGGGCTGGGGGCTGGCCGGAGGGATGTGTGCTCCTGAACACCCAGGCTGCTTCCTTCATCCACCTGCCTAGGCCTGGGGGGTGGAAAAAAACCAACGACACCTAGTCTAGGAAGAAAATGAAGAAAGAAAAGATGAAGGTAGAAATAGGGGCACTTGCCGTGTGCCAGGATCTGTGCCAGGCACGGCCCTCATCCGCCATCCTGACAACCACCCAGCCACACAGGGACAAGACTGTCATGTCAGCTGCAGCGCCCCCCCACACACACCCCAGGACACGTCTCCCTCGACCCCATGGGGCCCTGAGCCAGACGCTCCCTCCAGGCCTGGCCCCTTTGTAGCACCGCCTCTCCAGCTCACTTACTCAGAAGGGCTTCTTGCACAGACTCTGGAGTCCACGATGGCACGGCGGGCAAGCTGAAGGCAGCGTGGACATCTGTGATGACGCCCTGGGCCAGGCCAGCGTGGCCCAGCTCTCTGGGTCCTAGAGTGGGTGGGAAGCAGGGAGGAGGGAGCTGGATGCTGGCAGGCGAAGCAAGGATGAAATATTGATGCTCGCGTCCTGGTAAAGCAGAGAGCGCTGCTTGTCCATGAATAAAAGATGGGCCGGAGGAGCAGACCGGGCAGCAGATTAATTAATCTAAGTGAGCGCTCTGCCTTGTGCCATGGGGGAGGAGGCAGTGGAGTAAACAGCCCCACAGGCCCAGGGGGAGTGGGGGCAGCAGAAGTCCTCTGTGCCAGGCGGGCAGCTGGTTATAGCAAGGACACGAGCAGAGCATCAGTGCCAGGCCCAGATGGGCAGAGAGAGAGACAGAGGCAGCCGGACCATCCAGGACCGACCTGGACTCTCTGCCCCACACCCGCGGGGGACCACGCGAGACGGCAGCTCCCAGGGCAAGTGTGGGGTCTCTGAGGTTGGTTATGGGGGAGAACCTGGGACTTCTTGGTCCTTTCCTGCTGCTTCAATTGCTTTCTCAGGGAAACAGTGAGAACCTGGATAAAAGACAGAGGAAGGGAGGGAAAATTTCAGAAGCAAGAGGTCTAAGATTTGGCAGAGAAAGTTGGGCCCAGGCTGGCATCGCTCCGAGAGAGGTGGGCAGGGGTGGAGGACCATCAGGTCTAAGGCCAAGGGAAGGGTTGGACGGTGCTATAGCTGTAACCGCCCTCACAAATGCTAAACCCAAGATCCCCACAGCTTCTTGTCTTCAACATAAGGTGGAAAATGTGTGCATGGAGAGAGGGGCTTACACCTTCTCCGAGGTGGCGGCGGAGGTCTTACCAGGAGATGGCGCTAACGACCTCCGCTTGTATTTGCCTTCCTGTTTGCGGCTCTATAATTTGTTTCCTCAAGGTTACACCAGGACTTTGTGGGAAGGGAGGACAATGTCCTTCATTACAGTCCTCACCCCAGGGTCCTGCAGGAGAGCGTGCCCTCCGGGATCTGAAGTGTCCTAACGACACCCCCAGGAGGAGCTCCCCAACATGTGGTGGCTCCTCCTCCGCCCCCCACCAGCCTCAGTGGAACCAGGGGGTGCCTTTTGCTGGGGTCATCACCCTGGTCTGCTCTGTGTCTGCAGACAGCAGGACTGTCCCTGGAACTGTTCCCTGGGCAATTCATCATGAGCTGCCCGCTGACACCTCCCATGCCCTGTCTCATATTTGTTATTTAAATTTTTTTCACCTAGGTTTAGTCCTGTATCCTTCTGATCCCCATAGTGCCTCAAAGCTCTACACAGGCTCACCAGAGGCACATCACACAAACGTTAGAGTGAATGAATGAACCACGGTCCAGCCACCTGCCCTCGTCCTGGTCTGATCTCCGTGCCTGGACCTCACACTCCTGCCTTTGAGACAGGAACTAGTCCTTCCTGAGGGCACCTGTCTACATCAGCCCAAAACCAGGCAGGCGTTCTCCAAGTACCAAACCTTCCCTACCACGAGGCAGGGCACATCTCTCCCACTGGACAGATGGTGAAACTGAGGCTCAGTTCTTGGCAAGGTCATCCCACTGGCAAGTGGCAGAGCCAGGAATGGGCCCTGATCTGGCCCTAGGGCACTTGCTCGTGTCTCCACATGCTGACGGTGAGACGCAGCAGGAACGCAGAGCAGAGGGGACTTAGCTTCACCGTGCGCCTCCACCCTTCCCCCCAACCCCTCCCCCCGCAGCTGCTGAAGAGGGTGGGAGCTGGATGGAGCCCAAGCATCAAGGCTCTAGGACTGCTGGACAGGTCCCATGCCCGAAAGCAGAGAAGAGACAGGTGGAGAAACCCCACCCCTCTCCCAGGACCCCCTGAAAGATTCCCCAGGGCCTAACCACATCCAGCCAGCTGCCAGAGCCTGGCTGCCACATCCTGACACCTCATCATCACCTGGGCCTGGAGCTGAGGTCAGGCCAGGGCTGGTGATCCTCATCACACCGGAAATAATCACAGGTTCACAGGAATCCTGACAGGACACGAAAAACTGGCAGAAGACTGACCTGGGAGGCACATTCATTGTCACACACATTTTACCAAGGAAACAGGGGCATCGAAGGGAGTGAATTTCTGGAGGGAAAAAAAAGTGACTGGGAAGCCAGGAGCTTGCCATTTCTGTGGTCACAGTGCCACCTGCTGACAGTATCTGGCCTGGCTTGTAGGGGCTGTTCTTGTGCTTCAGGAATAACTTCCAGATCACTGGCATTTTTTTCATTCATTCACAGATATTTATTCAGCACCTACCGTGTGACAGGCATTGTTTTAGGGGCTGAGTGAATAGTAGCGAAAAAAACAGACTAAATTCCCTGCCCTTACAGTACTTACATTCTAGTGAGGAAAACAGTAAACAAGGCCAACACATAAATATTTATTGTTCTTCAGTCTCTCAGTCGTATCCGACTCTTTGCGACCCCATGGACTGCAGCGCGCCAGGCTTTCCTGTCAATCTCCCAGAGTCTGCTCAAACTCATGTTCACTGAGTCGGTGAAAATATACAGCATGCTAGAAGGGTGAGCACCAGGAGAAAAACAAATTAAGAAGCAGGTAGGGAGTGCCCTGGAGATTACAATTTTAGATAGAGTGGTCAGACATGACCCCTCTGAGGCAGTAACATTTTGAGTAAAGTGTGGAAGGAGATGAGGAAAGAGCCATGTAGATCTCTGGGCACGAACATTCCAGACAAGTGCAGCGGCCACACTGAGCCTGCAGTGTCTGGGGAAGAGAAAAGACCAGGGAGGATTAAGCAGAGTATGCAGAGAAAGGTAGGAGGTGAGACCAGATTCTGTAGGAGCTTGGAGGCCATTGCAATGGCGTTGACCTCACGAAGTAGGCTTCATTGCAAGTGTTGAGCTTAGGAATGGCACGACCCAGTTTCAATTTTAAAAGGACTCTCTGGGCCCTCTCTGTGTGGAGTCAAAGGTGGAAACAGAGATACTGATGAGGAAGCCACTGCAACCTCCAAGAGCAAGTGGCCCGGAGGGTAGCTGAGGCAGTGGGAGGAGTGGCAGGATTTGCTGGTGGGAGAGACAGAAGCGCCATCTTTGACCCAAGTTTCTGGCCTAAACTACAGAAAAAGTGGTATTGTCCTTACTGAGATGTGAGATTGGCCAGCTTGATGCGAGGAACTGGGAGCTTTGTTTGGAGCTTGTCAAGTCAGAATTGCCCATTAGACATCCAGGGGGCAGTTGGATAAGTGTCTTGAGCTCAAGGATGAGCTCCTGCCTGGAGCTACAACAGAGTCATCAGCTCTTGCATGACATTAAAGTCACAAGACTAGATGAGATCCAAGAGAACAGAAAGAAAAGTGAGGGGCCAAGGTTTGAGCCCCGAAGCCCTGGACTAATGAGGTCAGGAAGATGCAGGGAAATGAAGAGGAGAAGGCAACGAAGAGAGGGAACCTGAACTCTAGAATCCTGGAACCCAAGCCAAGGGAGAGGAAGGAGTGGGCTAATCCCCAAAAGGGCTGAGAAGGGTATACTGGATTCAGAAAGGCAGAGGGCACTGATGACCTTGAGAAGAATGGTTCTGGAAATGGATGGAGACAAAGGAGTAAATGCAAGAAAATGATAGGAGAGAAACTGTGGACAAGAGGGGACCATTCTCTTGTGGCCTTTTGTTGTAAAAGGGAGGAGAGAGATGGGAAGGCAGCTGGAGGGGGGTTGGGTCAAGAGACGTCTAGGAGTTTTTTAAGGTGGGAAAGAATAAGAACCTGCTTGGATGCTAGCAGGGGTGACTGGGTACAGAGAAAGAAGCCTGTTGCAGGAGACATAGGGAAGAATTATGGGAGCATTGCTTTCCAACAGGTGAGAAGGGATGATATCTCATTGTTCATCCCAGTGAGGTACCACTTCACACCAGCTAGGGTGGCTAAGACCCAAAAGACAGTAATGAGTATCGGTGAGGATGTGTGTAAGCAGCTCTTTGTGGGAAACTTCCCTCAGCAAGAAGACCTTTGTCTTGTCATTTTAGCAAAACTATATTGTAACTAACTTTAAAAAAAAAATTTTGGCTGCACTACACAGCGTGTGGAATCTTAGTTCCCCAATCAGGGATCAAATCCACGCTGTCTGCTTTGGAAGTGCTGAGTCTCAACCACTGGACCACTGGGAAGCCCCTGTAACTAACTTTTAAACCAAGCACCCCTATGCTCTACTCATTTGCAACCCAAGAAGACCTTTCAGATCTTCTAGTCACTCTATGCCTTGCCTAACTTACTGGTTCTTTCTGTAGATCAAAGAAGAAGAAATGAACAATAAGTAATTAACAGATGACAAGATCTCTTCCCTGGCTTCCCCTTCAGTGATCTCCCGAACAAACTGTGGGACAAAATTGTGTGAACATGATAACATCTAGAGAAAGATCCCAAGGAGCTGACAAGCCTGCACGCAGTGGGGAATGGTAACGACTCTGACCCCCAAATCTCTGATTATCTAGATTACTTCCCTGTCTGCCTTTAAAGCTTTCACGGCCAAGCAGAATCCTTGAAGGTGGTTTTGGGGGGTTGTTCAATCCACCATCTCCCCAGATCGCTGGCATTCTGATTAAAGGCAATTTTTTTTTCATCTGTGAGTATTGATTTTGTAAGCAGTGAGCAACAGAACAGATCCAATTTGATAACATGTGGAGAAATTAAAATTCTTGTACATGGTTGGTGGGAATATAAAGTGGTGCAGCTGCTTTGGAAACAGTTTGGCAATTCCTGAAAAAGTTACATGTGGGTGATTCTAGTTAACAAAACTATATTGTATAGTCAGAAGTTGCTTAGAGAGTTGGTCATAAAAGTTCTCATCATAAGAAAAGAAATTTCATAACAGTGCTTGGTGATCAATGTTAACTAGACTTGCTGTGGTGATTATTTCCCAGTATGTACAAGTATTGAATCACTGTGTCATACACCTGAAACTAACATAATGGTATATATCAATTAGATCTCAATAAAAAAATTTAAGTTAAACACAGAGCTACCGTATGACTCAACAATCCCACCTAGGTGTACCAAGAGAAATAAAGACATATGGCCACACAAAAATAAATACACCAATGCTCATAGCAGCATTGTTCATAATAGCCAAAAAGTGGAAACTCAAATGTCCATCAAGTAGTGAGTGAATAAACAAAATATGGTATATCCATACAGTGGAATATTATTCAGTCATAAAAAGGGTTGAAGTACCGATACATGCCTAACATGGATGAACCTTGACAACCTTATTCTCAGTGAAAAAAGCCAGACATCAAAGCCACAGATTGTATGGTTTCTGGCTCTATAACAGTCCATATTTCAGTCTATAACAGTCTGTTTCTGGCTCTATAATCAGTCTGGCTTTATAACAGGTGAATTTATGGACAATAGACTTTGCCATAAAACAGATTAGTGGTTACCAGGGGGCTGGAGGGGGGCAGGGTAGAATGGCCAGTGACTGGTAGTGGGCATGGGATTTATTTGGGGGTGACGAAAATGTTCTGGAATTAGGTAGTGGTGATAGTTGCATATCCACTCTGTGGATATGCTAAAAAATATATATAAGCATTGAATTCACACTTTAAAAGGATGAAGGTTATGTTTTGTGATTTTTTTTCTCAATAATAGCTTTTTAAAGAACAGATCTTGTTGTGCAGAGTAGAAGTGCTGCCTTGGCCACAGAAAAGAGGCAGAGGACTCAGGCACTCATGCAGGCGGGTGGATGGGTGTGGCGGTAGGCGGGTGGATGGGTGTGGCGGTAGGCGACTGTGGACATTCTCCTGTGGCGGCTTCTAGTTTCTCAGTGAGACAGGAGGTGAGGTCATCAGCTGAGAGTGAGGAGGCGGATTCCAGGAAGAGCAAAGGTGTTAAATGAAGAGAGGGGAAAATGGATGGATTCGGGACATTGCAGGGCAGTGCTGAGGTCCAGGTGAGGGAGGCAGAGGAGCAGTATGAGCACTGGGGAGACGGGGGAGCCCCGGCAGCCTTGAGAGTGTGGTGACCTGAGTCAGGGGCCCCATGCTCCCCACATAACAGGGCTCTCCAGGTCCCTGAACACACAGGTACACACGTGGAGGTCTGCACCATCAAACCCTAAAGATGCCCACCCATCAGGCTTCATGATTTTCAATCCGCGTCTCTCACACCGGACTCATCCCTCTTTGGAAATCTAGCCTCAGAGACATTTGCACATGGACAGAAGATATATGGCCAGGATGTCTGCAGCCGCTTTGTTAGCAATAGTAAAAGATTGCAAACAGCCCGAATGTCCATTACTGGGGAAATGGTCAAATAAATTCTGGTCCATCTGTGCTATGAAAGCTCTGCAGCAGTAGACGCTGGAGGAGCCTGTGTGTTTGACAGGGAAGGATGCAAAGAGGCAACATCATTAGGTGGGAAACAGTTGCAGAACAATGAGTGTAATATTATGTAATTTTCTTTCCTTTTTTAAAAAACAAAAGAGGTATTTATAAGTGTATACATAGGTTATTAAAAGATATAAAAGATCTAGAAAGGATGCAATTTACATTGTTAATGGTGTGTAATCTTGAGGGTAGGTTTTGGGAAAAGAGTTGAGGAAGGTTTCAGGGATCAAGAGGGTTTTAGAGGGGGAATAGATGCTTTTGTCGGAGAAGGCAATGGCACCCCACTCCAGTACTCTTGCCTGGAAAATCCCATGGACGGAGGAGCCTGGTAGGCTACAGCCCATGGGGTCGCTAAGAGTCGGATACGACTGAGAAACTTCACTTTCACTTTTCCCTTTCATGCACTGGAGAAGGAAATGGCAACCCACTCCAGTATTCTTGCCTGGAGAATCCCAGGGACGGCGGAGCCTGGTGGGCTGCCATCTATGGGGTCGCACAGAGTCGGACACGACTGAAGCGACTTAGCAGCAGCAGCAGCAGATGCTTTTGTAATTTAAAAGGGAAAGATCTGGGACTACCCTGGTGGTCCAAGACTCCACGCTCCCAATGCAGGGGGCCCAGGGTTCAATTCCTGGTCAGGGAACTAGATCCCACGGGCCACAACTAAGGATCCCTCAGGCAGCAACAAAGACTGAAGATCCCACGTGCCGAAACTAAGGCCCAGAACAGCCAAACAAATAAATAAAAATATCAAAAAAAAAGTCAAAATAGAAAGGAAAGAATGGCTGTGCCCTCCCCCCGATCCCTGACTCCATTTCCACTCTGGGCCAGAGAGTGCTGTGAGGCCAGCTTCCCCCCAGTCTAGTCAACTATGCCCCGCTTGCCCCTGAAGGCAGACACTGGGCCTGGCCAGAGCACAGCGGGTCTGGGCCAGCCTCCCTCTGCCCGGCCACCCCCACCTCCAGCTCCCAGCCTCCCTCTGCTTCCCGCCCCCCAACACACACACGACTGCTCCCCTCCAGCTACTTCCCCGGGGTTAGGTACAAAAGGCAATGGGAGAAGCTGCCACAATGATAATACCAGGCACTTACATAGCACTCAACTGTGTACACAGGCTCTGTTCTAAACACTTCACAAATGAACTCCCAACAACCCCCCAGGTTCCATACACTGATATTACTATTTTCACTTTATAGCAGATTTTTAAACACAAGCAAGAAGAATCATGAAAGACCAAGTCCCTTGCCCCAGGTGCTATGGCCCACCAACCTGAGAGAGAGGCCCCCTGGCAGGAACCCATGGTCCAGGCCAGTCTCCTCCTCTGGCTTCCCTCCCCCACAGCGGCAGGTCCTGTGATGTTCTAAGCAGGCTGTGTACCTTCCAGGGTGAGGCTATGGTTTCCTCTTCCCAGAACCCCGCCCTGTACACATCTGGCACACAGGAAGCACTCATCATGTGTGTTGAATTAATTGCACTGTCCTCCCATCCCCCACTCCACCGTGGCCCCGTGGGCTGTGCTTTTCCTTCTGGGCCTTGTGTGTGTGTGTGTGTGTGTGTGTGTGAGAGAGAGAGTTGCTCAGTCATATCCGACTCTCCGACTCTTTGTGAACCCATAGACTCTAGTCCACCGGGCTCCTCTGTCCATGGGATTTCCCAGGCAAGAATACTGGAGTGACTTGCCATGCCCTTCTCCAGGGGATCTTCCCGAGCCAGGGATCAAAGCTGGGTCTCCTGCATTGCAGGCAGATATTTTTACCATTCATTTCCTCATCTATAAAGTGAAGGGATGCACTCGATGGCGTCCGACCACCACTTCAGGACCGGAATTAAGGTAAAGCCAGTGCTCATCCCAGTGGGGTGACTGTCAGTGATGGGATGTGAGGCAAAGGGTGGGAAGTAGGAGAGCTTCCTGGACTCCTGCCCTCCTGGGCCTTCAGAAGCTGGGAATGTGGTCTTATCCACCCACAGGCATAGACACCTCACCCGATGTTGCCCAGTCGACACGGCTCCAGAGAACGGCAGCCCACACCCTGCTCCATGGGCTCTGCAGGGGACACCCTGCCCAGCTTCATGGAAGGTGAGGAGCTGCTGTCCCCGAGTCGAAAGTCCTGGCACCCAGGCAGCCCGCCGTAGGTGGAGGAGAGCATACGGCATGTGAGCACCACGTGCTGGCTGCGTGTGGCACCTCTGGCCAGGTGAGCCGGTCTGGAACTCACAGGCATGGGGGAGGGGACCGAGCAGTCTCCAGTCTCCTGGGGCTGTGGAAGGCCAGGGCCGATCTCCTACAGTCCTTGTGCATCCAGCCGGCAAGCGCCAGGACAACAACAACCTGGGGGACAGAGAGCCCGTGGAGGAAGGAGGGAGGGGCCCCGGCACTGCTGTGTGCGGGCACTTTGGCACATCCGCTCACAGTGCCCCACAGGAACTGGCCACCTCATTTCTCAGCTAAGGAGCCTGAGGCCTAGAGAGGCCAGAGGCAGGGCCTGGATCACCAGCTGGGACCGAAGTCAACTCCCAGGTCCAAACCCCACGCCCCTCTCCTTCCATCACTCCTGGGTGAGCCAGGATCCTGAGCTGTGACTCAGTCGCAGCCGCTGGCCCTGTCCACCCCAGCCTGGGCTTCCAGCCTCAGCCTGGAACCGACCCTTGATCTGAGTGGCCTCAGATCCGTGATCCAATGGGTCCTGGGCTAGATTCCACCAGTAGATTCACTGTCAGCACCTGAGCCCCCAGCCAGTACATCCCCCAACCACCCCCACTGCCCCCCATCATTCGTAACTGCCCCACACTTCTTAACAGAGCCTCCCAGCCCCATCACTCAGGGTCACAGAGCCAGACAACGGCAGGCCTCAGCCCTCACAAGAGGGCCAGGTAGCCCATCAGAAATAAACGGGCGACTTCCCTGGTGGTCCAGTGGTTAAGAACCTGCCTGCCAAAGCAGGAGACATAGGTTCGATCCCTGGTCCAGGAAGATCCCACATGCTGCGGAGCAACTAAGGCCGTGCACCACAACTACTGAGCCTGTGCTCCAGAGCCTTTTCCACAGTCAGAGAAAGCCCACGCAGCAACGAAGACCCAGCGCAGCCAAAAATAATATATAAATCTTTTTTTTTAATGTAATAAACTGGGGAAGGAGGGTGGCTCCGCTTCCTCCATGCACAAGAGGTAACTCTCTGAATGTTTCCTTTTCCCTTCCCTGGGGTGGATTTTTGAGCTCTCCAGGGGATAGCTGGGCCCTGATACTCTCGCAAGGTACCAGGGAGGCCTGTGGTCCCAGGGACAACTCCAGGCTACAGGTGGGCCCATAACCAAGGTGAGAACCCCAGGTAAGCTCTCCCTCCGGCCCGCTCATGCCACACAACCACACCGAGACATGGCCACTCAGTCTACAAACTGCCCTGGCGCCCCCTCCTCCACCCATCCACCCTAGTCCTAGGCTGCCCACAGGTGGCCCCTGTCCCCGTAGTGCCAACTCAGAGGACTCAACAGACACCTGACAGCGAGTAGCCCTTCCCCACCGCCGGCCTGGAGCCTGCTCCTGGGCCAGAAGCCAGACAGATTTTCCTGGAACTTCTATGGCCTCCGGCACCAACATATGGAGAAACCTGGGGGAAGAAAGGACAAATAGAAACAGGCAGAACAAGTAGGGGCTGTAGGGAGGAGGGGGGTACCGTGTGGGTCACCCCTGTCCCCCCCAGCCCTGTCCTTGCCACTTGCTGCTTCCCTGCCCGGGCACATGAAAGCTCCTACCCACCCCTCCCCAGAACAGACACACAAGTCAGGGAGGCAGAACTACATCCAGGTAACATTAAACCAAGTAGAGGATAGTACCTTGGCACAGAGGAGGGCCTCATCTCGGAAAATGTGAATCCAGGAGGACTTCCTAAAGGAAGTGCTTTCTAATGCCTCGAGGGAAAGACTGCCCCAAGGAGAAAGAGTTTGTGCAAAGGCCCTGAGGCCATAGAAAGTGTAGTGAGGATTGAGGAGAGCAGGAAGGCTCTGCACACAGCTGACAGCCAGAGCAGCCCTGCTCCACACTGGCAGCCGGCGGCTTGCTTGTTGTGCTTCTTAGACATCCACAGGAATGCGCCCAGCCTCCCACTGGCCCCATGAGCATATTTTGGAAAATCTTTTGTCACAGTCTTCAGCCCAGCCCGAGACTCCTCTGACCTCCGGCATCCTCTCTGAGGCCACTGCTGGGTAGGGCCTCGGCCCTCATCCCTCCAGGAGTTCCTGACTCATCGTGGAAAAAGCTAAAAAGCCCAGTCTTCTCAAGAATCAGTCTGGCTCTGGAGGGAGGACAGCCGTGACCCCAGCTCCAGGACACACAGACAGTGGAGGGGGGCAGGGAGCAAGTCAGAAACAGGAGAAGATGCAGAAACACAGACCGGGACACAGAGAGTGATGGGGAGAGAGATGGGAGGCGTTGATCACAGACACAGCCAGACAGCCCAAGGGAGCAGGAGAGAGATTCAGCAGGCAGCGACGGCTCACATAAGCCAGAAACAAAGGGACACTCTTAGGTACACAGGACAAGTTGCCAAAGACAGCCAAGGACCACAAAGTCAGCTGATCAGCTGATCTGGAGGCAGCCTATGGACCTCAGAAGAGGTTGGGTGGGGTGTCCGAAGGCAGCTCCCAACTCTGGGATGGGTCCATTGACTGCACTTGCAGAATAGACCGTGAGGGGGCGGTGTTGCTCCAACCGCTGCCCTTCAGCCCGGAGTCTGGCCTCCCCAAAGACAAAGGCAGACTCCCTCCATCAGAAGCAGCAGACACCGGCCCAGGCTCACTGAAGGGGTAAGAGACACGGATGAGGGAACCCAGAGCATCCACACCTGGCCTGGAGACCCCGCCTCATCCTAGCATCTCCTCAGACCTGCCCCTTCCCTTCACATTCCCCATCACCAGCCTCATTCTACCTTTCCTGTCTCCTGCCTCGCAAGCCCAGAGCACAGAAGGACAGAGCCAGGAGATGCTGGCCAACTTCTCTGCCCTTTCTGTAAAGGACATGACAGCTGCTAGGTCTGAGGTCTGCCCTTGGATCCTGCCACAGGACTAGTCCCTTCCTTTACATCTTCCCTTGAAGGCTCTTGGATTCAGATAATCCCTCACAAAAGCACAGAGGTCTTGGCTGAGCCCACATTTTCCAGCAGACTGCAGTGCTGAAAACACAACTGCAACTTTGGGCCACATTAATGGAACATAATGTCCAGTGGAGGACAGCAGTCAGCATCAATGAAGTCCAGGCCTCTGGTCACTTCTCTTGAAGGGAAGTCAGTAAACCAACGTGACCCAGGAGGAAGACCACTGTGGAAACATGCTATCCACTCAAGATCCATCAGGGAACACCAACACCGTGTCAAACACTTGATACATTAAGTGTTACATGTTAAGTGACATATTAAGTGTTTATTATATCTTTACAGCAACTTGCATCATCATATCCACTTTACAGACAGGAAAACTAAGAAAAGCTCTTCTTCCAATGACTATCCTCTGTGTGTGTGTGTGTGTGTGTGTGTGTGTGTGTGTGTGTGTGCTCAGTCATGTGCAACTCTTTGCAACCCCATGGACTGTAGACTGCCAGGATCCTCTGTCCACGGAATTTTCCAGGCAAGAATACTGGAGTGGTTGCCATTTCCTCCTCCAGAGGATTTTCCCGACCCAGGGATCAAACCCTCAACTCGTGTGTCTCCTGAGTCTCCTTCATTAGCAGACAGATTCTTTACCACTAGCACCACTATACTGTAGGTGTGGTATTTCTCAAAGCTCCATTTCCAGCCTCTCTTCTCCTTCATACATATTTCCTGAGTGGTCACATTTGATCCCATGACCTAGACTTTGTTCTCAAGTTAAGTCGTTTGCCAAGATCATTCTCCCAGGGTCCAGATCAATCTATCCACTGGCCTTCTCCTCATCTCCTCCTGGAAGTCTTCGGGGACCTAACCTTCTATGTGCCCAACGCTGACTCCTGATCTTCATGGTCTGTTCTCCTGAGTCCAGCTCTGTAGGGCAGCCAAGCTCCGCACCGCGGTGGGCCAGCAGAGGGTGTCTACAGGTCAGCCAAGGCCTTGTGGGAGTGAGGGAGGTTCACGCTGGAGCACTGCTGAGTACCACTGAGCCCTGCAGTCTCTTTCCTCCTCTTCCAACCCCTCTAACCCCATGGTCCTCCTTCGGTCGCCACGGTGTCTCTTCCCTTCATCTCTGGGGAAATGGAAAACGGTCCTGCGAGTGAGGGATGGAAGGGGATTTTGAGCACAAGCGGGAGAGGGGGAAGGAAATGCACACATGGAGAAATACTGGACCCTTTGTTGGAGCGATTCTGCCCCACAGCCATCCAGGGCTGGGGTTTGGCTCAGCAGGAGCAGCAAAAGGGCAACGTGGTAAGAGAATTTACAGTGAGCAAGTTGCTGTTCAGTTGCTCAGTCATGTCTGACTCTCTGCAACCCTATGGACTGCAGCACGCCAGGCTCCCCTGTCCTTCACTGTCTGCTGGAGTTTGCTCAGACTCATGTCGATTGAGTCAGTGACGCCATCCAACCATCTCATCCTCTGTCATCCCCTTCTCCTTGCCCATTGAGCAACAGGATGATAGAAATAATGTCATCCAAGCAGACTAGAAAGGAAAATGAAGACAAGGGAGGATTGAGGAGACAGAAGTTCTAATGACATTTTTTTTTAAAAAAAAACCTCTTGTGGAAGTTGATAGCAGGCTGAATGGGATGGCTGCAAGGTCACATAGTCTTAGTACAGGAAGGGGTGAAGGGAGAGGGAGGGAGCAGGGCGGGGCTGGTTGAGCCTGGGCAGGAATGGGGGCCATTCCCACTGGAGATCCTGGATGCTCTGGGTTTTCCCAGGCTGCTGCCCCAGTCAGAAGAGACAGGGAGGGGCCGGGACAGAGCAAAGCTGGCTGATGGGAGGGGCCCAGGGGACTGGAGACCTCTGCATCATGACAGCCCCTCAGGTTCCGGGTCTAGGAGCCTGAGTTAGGAAGTGGAGTGGGCTGGGCTGTCTGGTCTGGGAACAGGCTGGATAAGAGACAGACAGAGGTAGAGACCAGTCAGTTTTCCTGGGTGGAGGGAGGAGGGAGGGGGGCTGTGTCACTTAACACATCAGGTGTCAGAGAGTCGGGAGGGAGAAAGGCCAGGCATGGATGGGAGGTAGGGGTCTAGACTCCACACGGGGCAACCTCCCAGGTGGACGTCAGGGGAGAGGCCCTCCAGGATGAATCATGTGGGTGTAGCAGGTGCCCTTTCTGCAGGAATGCTTTCTCAAGTCATTCAAAGGCATGTGCAGCCTCAGAGATGTTAGGAGCCACTGGCTGAACATTTGGATACTGTGTCCAATCTAGAGCCTGTGGGGAGGGTTTGGTTGTCTTCCTGCTGCGTCTGCCAAGGCCTGAGGGAAGGTGCTGCCAGAAACGGGTGTGGCAAACTTTCCCAGCTTGATCCTTCTTCCCTGTCACTGAGCTGCTGCTGCTGCTGCTGCTGCTGCTAAGTCGCTTCAGTTGTGTCTGACTCTGTGCGACTCCATAGAAGGCAGCCCACCAGGCTTTGCCGTCCCTGGGATTCTCCAGGCAAGAACACTGGAGTGGGTTGCCATTTCCTTCTCCAATGCATGAAAGTGAAACGTGAAAGTGAAGTCGCTGAGTTGTGTCCGACTCTTCGTGACCCCATGGACTGCAGCCTACCAGGCTCCTCCGTCCATGAGATTTTCCAGGCAAGAGTACTGGAGTGGGGTGCCATTGCCTTCTCCCTCCCCTTAAAGTCCCCTGGTCCAGAATTACTTGTGAGCTCTACTGTTTGCAGCATCACTGACTCAGTGGACATGAGTTTGAGCCTACTCTGGGAGATAGTGAAGGACAGAGAAGCCTAGTATGCCGCAGCCCATTGGATCGCAGAGTCAGACATGACTTAGCAACCGAACAACAACCGTGTGCCTGACCCCAGGCGGCGTGCTGGGAGTACACAGGCAAGTAAACAACAGCCCTTGTCCTTGAGATGCTCACGGTCCTAGAGGGTAGGCCTTCCATCTTCTCACCTGGCACCAACCAGGTGGGAGACAGCGTAGGTGCTCCCAGTCTTTGCACAAGCGGTTCCCCTTGCTTGGAATACCCTCCCCTCCCCACCCCCACGCCCTCACATCCCTCCCACACATCACACCTGCTTAATCACCTCTTCTGCAAGTAACATCAGTTTCAATGTCCCTCCATCTGGGAAGACTTCCTGGAATGCCTAGTTATGAGTGCCACTTCCCCACTCCCACTCTCCTTTCCCCTTCCACTCCCCTGCCTTAGCTGAAGTTGTAAAGATGTGGTACAGTTGTGGTTTGACGGTGTGACCTCCGGAGTCAGAGTCCAGAGGTGGCCTTCAAATCCTGGCGTCTTCACTGACCAGCTGAGGGGGCCTGGGTAACTTACTTGACTTCTCTAAGTATCAGTTTCCCCATCTGTTAGATGGCAGGGTTGGAGGGCAGAATTTGTTTTGGTTTTTCTTCTTTTTTTCAATTAAGATTTTTCTGATGTGGACCATTTTTAGTCTTTATTGAATTTGTTATGATATTTTATGTCTTGGCTTTTTGGCTGCAAAGCATGTGGGATCTCAGCTCCCTGACCAGGGCTTGAACCCGCAACCCCTGCAACGGACAGCAAAGTCTTAACCCCTGGACCACCAGGGAAGTCCCCTTTTTTCAGCTTTCTTGAGATATAATTGACATAGAACAGTGCTTAAGTTTAAGGTGTATAACATGTGGATTTTACGCTAATATATCACCAGATGTTGACTAGCATGGCTTAGCTAACATGCTTTCCTGTCACATAATTACCATTTCTTTTTTGTGGTCTAAACATTTCAGATATACTTCTTAGCACATGTAAGTACATAATGCAGTATTAGCTATAATCCCCATGCTGTACATTGTTGTTGTTGTTTAGTTGCCCTATCGGTTCTGATTCAGTGACCCCCATGGACTGCAGCATGCCAGGCCTCCCTGTCTCTCACCATCTCTCCAAAGTTCTCCCGAACTTTGCCCAAGTTCATGTCCATTGCATCGGTGATGCCATCCAGCCATCTCATCCTCTGACGCCCTCTTCTCCTTCTGCCCTCAATCTTTCCCAGCATCGAGGACTTTTCCATTGAGTCGGCTGTTCACATCAGGTGACCAAAATACTACAGCTTCAGCTTTAGCATCAGTCCTTCCAATGAGTAGTCAGGGTTGATTTCCCTTAAGATTGACTGGTATGATCTCCTTGCTGTCCAAGGGACTCTCAGGAGTCTTCTCCAACACCACAGTGCGAAGGCATCAACTCTTTGGCGATCTACCTTCTTTATGGTCCAGCTGTCACATCTATACATGACCACTGGGAAGACCATCTAATGTAATGCTCTACATTAGATCCCCCAAATTTGTTTGTCCTCTTTTGTAATTTTTGAGCTATAATTGACCCCTAACTTTATATTAGTTTCAGGTTCACAATGTAATGATTCCATATTTGTATATATTGTGAAATGGTCACCACCACAGACTAGTTAACATCCATTACCACACAAAGTTCTAAGTTGTTTTTTTCATCGAATGGGAACTTTTAACTTGCACTCTCTTAGCAATTTTGAAATACACAAAGAGGTGTTATTACCTAGAGTCACCATGCTGTACTTACACCCTCAGGAAAGGATGAAGGTTTTAATAGTACCTATTTCATAAGATTATTACAAAACTAAAGTAAGAAATTCCCCACAAAGCAACTTAGCACAGTGCCTGGCAAACAAATTTCAAATAAGTACTTAGTGGCTATTATGATTATTTTACTTCTGTAGAACTGATTGCATTAAGCAACAGCCCTGGAGGGTTGGCACCATCACATGTGTCTTAGCAAAGATCCTGCCACAAGCTAAGTGCTCAATATAAGACTGTTGAGTAAATGACAACTTTAATCCCTTAACTGACACCACTGTACCCTCTACTTCTGGCCATTTCTCTACTTTTTCTGGTCCAGCCTCCTGGTGCTTCAAACTGAGGGTCCACCTGGCTGAAGAGGGTCAGGATGAGAGCTGTGGGAGAGAAGCATGGCAGGAAATCAGGGAGAACCACCCGAAGTGCCAGGAACAGCCCATCAAAGACCAGCACCATCCTTGAGGGACCTGGGGGCTGAGGAGGACCAGCAGCCTGACCGGGATAGGAAAGTCTCTTCCAGGAAGCATCTTCTCCCCTCCAGGACCACCACCCTCCTCACGTAAGGTGCCCCTGGGTGCTTCCCAGTCCTGAAGGAGGGCCCGAGGTCTTCCTCTTCTGCCCAGCTGGTTGGCAGGCAGGGTGTTGAGGAGTTGCTATACCAGGAACAAGAGAAGGAACACAGAGCACGGAGAGGCCTGGGGGAACAGAACATAGGTGGATAAAAACGAGAAGCAGCATCTCAAGTTAGAATTTAGGCCCGGGGACCTCCACATCTGGTGGAAGAGGCTATGGAGTCTAGTGGCTCTGAATTCTTCCTAATTGCACTTCTGGCCGCAACTTGCTGTGTGACCTTAGGCAGGTTACTTAACCTCTCTGAATCCTAGCTTCCCCTTCTATAAAATGGAAATTGTGATGCTGTAGTAGGAATAACTACCACTGCTGGTCCAGCCCCCAACTCCCACCAAGTTCAAAGGCAGTCTCACAGTCACTTCAAGTGACCATGTGTCCTAGATGGGGTCTCCCTTTTCCACTGAGCTTTGAACCAGCAGATACAGCAGGAAATGGCAGCTGCTCATGAGGGTGTGTGTGTGTGTTAGGCATGCAGTTGTGTCCGACTCTTTGTGACCCCATGGACTATATAGCTCATGGACAGACTCCTCTGTCCATGGGATTCTCCAGGCAAGAATACCAGAGTGGGTAGCCATACCCTTCTCCAGGGGATCATCCCGACCCAGGGGTCGAACCTGGGTTCCCCACTGCAGGCAGATTTGTTACCATCTGAGCCATCAGGGAGCCTACTGCTCATGAGAACTGAGAGTAAAAGACCACACAGCGTGAGGGCTGAGGCTGCCAGGGCAGGCTCATTCCACATGACTTAGGGGAAACGGAAATCTATGTGGGCCCAGCAGTCTGGCTGGAGGAGAGGGGAATGGATGCAGAGAAGCAGAGAAGGCAGAAAGGCCATTGCTAGAGCTGCCTTCACATCTCTGCGTACCCCAACCCCAATCTGTGGGCACCCAAGCAACAAATACCCTTTGTCACCCTAAGATCAGAAGAGCCATACGTGGAAATTGTATCCTGCTCACAGGGTCGTCTGGAAATGAAAGTGTTAGCCCAGGGCCCAGCACAGAGTCGGTGCTCGGTGATAGTGATGATGGTGGTGATCAGAACCCAGCACCGGTGTAAGAATTCTCAGACAGGCCCTTCCCTGTGTACCCCATGCCTTGGGCTCCCCTGGGGTGCAGGGCCAGGGTGGTGGAAGGCTGCACTCACTAAGCCTCCCCATCCTGCTCCTCCCAGCACCATCCCAGCCAAGCCTGGGCACATGGAGATGCTTCAGCAGTGGTCATAAAGGTAGGGGAGGTGGAGACCCAACCACAAGGCCAGCCCAGGCAAGGCTGGGGGTGGGGTCGGGAGCTGTGAGCCAGCGCCCCAGTGAGGGACAGTTTATGGTGGCGTTGGTTAAGAGCACAGCTCTGAGCCAGAATGTATGGATTCGACCCTCTGTGTGACCTCAGGCAGCTGCCCAAAGCTGTGTCTCGGTCCTCTCACAGTAAAATGGGGATGAGAGCAGAACCCACTTCCTAGCGTTGAGGGGGAGTTAGAAGAGGTCAGAAGACACAGGAGTCAGGAGAAGGCAGCAGACAGACGATGAACCCGAAGAGAAGCAGCCAGTTGCAGATGCTGGGTTTGGGTTTTGCTGGTGAAGAGCGTGCCTGGCCCGGGAGCTGGGCTGCCCCAGCCGCCATCTCAGGACCGCTGCCTCCAGCCTGCTTCAGGATTTCTCCGCCCTCAGCCCTGCAGCCCACCTACCCCTCCTTCCTACCTCAAACTCCTTCTGACCTCGAACTCCTGCCATACATCCTTCACGCTCCTGCACAAACATCACCTCCTGGAGAGCCTACCCTACAGGTCCTCCTCACCCGGGCCCCTCTGATATTCTGTCCCAGACCCTCGGAGCATTTATCATGCAGCTTTAATCACAGGAAAATCCTGCCGTAATGTTCATTCAGACATAGCGCAGTTGGGGGTTTCCTCTTGCCTCCCAGCTACCGCTAACAACCACTCCTGGCGAACAAGGCAATACTCAAGCTTACGTCTTTGAGAACAACACGTCCAGGAAGTACAGCCTGTGACCATTCGGGACTTTCTCACTTCAGTGCCAGTTCAGTTATGCATAGGGTAAGTTGTACTATTTTACTTTTTAAGATAGGAGAATCATCCATTTTAAAAAAAAACTTTTTATTGGAAGAAAATTGCTTTTCAATATTGTGTTGGTTTCTGCCATATATCAGCATGAATCAGCCATAGGTATACATATGTCCCCTCCCTCTTAAACCTCCCTCCCATCTCCCACCCCAGCCCACCCCTCTAGGTTGTCACAGAGCACTGGGTTGAGCACCCCATGTCTAGTTGAATCAGGCCAGATCGTGAAGTTTCCCCCCCCCCAATTATTTATTTATCTATTTTTGGCTGCACTGGGTCTTGGCTGCTGCTCTCGGGCTTTCTCCAGTTGTGGCAAGTGGGGGCTACTCTTTGTCATGGTGCTCAAGCTTTTTGTTGTGGCTTCTTTTGTTGAGGAATACAGGCTCTAGGTGTGCGGGCTTCAAGTAGTTGTGGTGCCTGGGCTTAGTTATTCCGCGGCAGGTGGGATCTTCCCAAACTAGGGATCAAACCCAAGTCCCCTGCATTGGCAGGCAGATTCTTAACCACTGGACCACCAGGAAAGTCCATCCACTCTTAAAATTCAGTGTTTGCTTTATTTCCACTTGCAAAACAAAAATGATGTCTCCAAACTAAAAATGACATTTACTTTGTATTCATTTACTTTGAAAGTCATTTAATATGTCTTTTTAAATTATTTCATACCAACATCTATTAAAGCTCTGGATTGGGCTACCCAACTGAGAGCAGTGCCACAGCTCAGAATTTTTTATAAGCGTGGGTACTAGATTTTAGGGTTTCCCCACGGCTTAGCAGTAAAGAATTGCCTGCAATGCAGGAGACAAAAGAGATGTGGGTTCCGCCCCTGAGTAGGGAAGATCCCCTGGAGGAGGGCATGGCAACCCACTCCAGTATTCTTGCCTGGAGAATCCCATGGACTGAGGAGCCTGGTGGGCTATAGACCATGGGGTCACAAAGAGTCAGACATGACTGAGCACGGCACAGCACTACATTTTAAAAATTATTTTATGCAGAACTTCTTTTAGGACAGTGACTATCTAAGCCCTCCTTTTCTTTTTTTCCCCCCAGGGAGTAGAGGAGAGATCATTCTTTTGTGAACTCTTTTTGGAAAAGGTAAGAGAGAGAGATGGAAAGGTAGCTGGAAGGGGAATTGGGTCAAGAGAGGTTTGGAAGTCTCTGCTTCTGTGAAGGTCTTATTCATTTTCTCAAGTTGGGCTCCCTCCCACCCTCCACCCCATTCCACCCCTCTAGGTTGTCACAGACCGTGCCTAGCACATAGCAAATGCTTTATAAGCCATTTCCTCTTATTATGACTGCATTAGTCCAGAGGAGAGATGATTTAAGCTTTGAAAGGTAGCAGTGAAATCATTTCTGTGGAAGACTGCAGCTGTAGGAGGCTGTGGAGTTAAAAGGTTTTACTGAAGATGCAAAAGCTTGGAAAGAAGCAGGCAAGAGTGCCAGTTGGGAGGTGGATGGGAGAGGTGAGTGGTTGGTATGTGAAATGAAGTAATCTTGGTTGACGCCAGCCATCTCCTGTGATCACAGGTCACAGGATTTCAGGAAGCCCAAAGAGAAAGACTATGACCTCTCTTACTCCCTGGGGGAGCTGGCTCCAGAGCTGAACTGCTGGGAGCATTGCTCTATCCTCACCAGGAGCACTGGGGATGGGCCAGGCTTCCTCAGCCCCACAACAGCCTTACCAAGACTTATGGAGAAGACAAACCCAGGAAGGAAGCTTCAATCAAGGACCAGCCAAGAAACATAATCATTTAATGCATTAAACTCTATTTGGATGATGGTTTGGGGGTTTTCTCCATCACATTTGTATCTTGATTCCAATGGTATGTCTTTGATAAAAGCCTCAATAAATAGGTGTCTCTGGTGAGGGGAGGGGATAAATAGTCTGGTTTCTGAACAATTTGAGAAATAAATTAGAATAATAATAATAAAAGAACCTAACAGAATGCAACAGTGGAAAACTTGTCCTCATGGAGGACCTCATGACCTTAGGCTGCTGCCAGAGAGAACACTCCAAAGGGAAAGAGCTGCAGGAGGGTCACAAATCGAGCTTCCTGCTACCATCTGTGTTTATGTCTCATAGGAGTTTATTTGCTCTTGTCTGATGAAGTTATCCCTTGCATCCCCCAAGGTAAGGTGATGTCCCAGGACAGAGAAGGTGGAAACAGGTGACCCGTCAGGTATGAAGGGTCAGGATAGCGCTCTGGGCAGTGTTGGGTCCTCAAGCTGGCACAGGGATTGGTTTTATGTTACTTTCTGTGTTTTGTTGTGTGTTTTCCCTTCATCATCCCTGAACTTTCTACAATGTTTTGTTAAATGCCCCAATCTTGACTCAGCTGTGTTTTGGGAAATTGAGGCAATGATCTGGATCAGCCACCTAGAGCCAATGGGGAGTGGCCTTTGGCTGTTTAGTTACAGAGCCAAAGGAAACAGAATCCCAGGGAGACATTGAGACTTCAGAAGCCATTCTTGATCTGGAAGTGGAAGTTTTGCTCTACATGGCTAACCCTGGAGAACTGGGACTTGAATTTGTTCTGAGTCAGCCACACCCTATACAGAAAATCTATCGGCATTCAGATCTGCTCCTTGGCTTTCCCCCACCAGGAGATCTCCCCAGGGGTCACTTCATGCAGAGCTTTCTTGCACTCCACACTTCTGGAGGTACAGGCAGATGCCCTGTCCCCTCCAGGTTCTCCATTAGTAGGAAAATCCTCCCATCTTTCCTTCAGCCCAACTCCACTCTGCCTGAAGAGCAAGCCTGCAGACACCCTAATGTGATGGTGAATGAACATGTTCCCTCCAGGCAGCTTTCCCACGGTGGGACGGTGTCTATCAGTAAGCTTACTGTGTGTGTGAACTGGACTTTCCACAGACCCCCACTAGGCAGAGATGTGTCTCTTTCCAAAAAAGGAGGGCAAAGGAGCAGTTCTGGGAGTGGGAAAAGAAGTAAGCAAGGCTTAGTTCTCATTACCCCAGGATGTGGTTTTAATTCCATTCTCTCTTTATGCCTCTACCCCACCCCCCAGTTTATTAAGGGCTCCACATTAAATATACAAGATGTACTCGTAACGTGGAGACCCTAGCTCAGTCTCCAGAGACAGTAGTCTGGGGAAAGAAAACCACAAATCGAGAAACAGAGAAAAAGCAGTCTGTGACCATGTACTTTCAGGATCTCCTTTTCAGTGAATTATTTAATAGGATAAATGGAAGGAGGAGTTGCTATATCAACTGGGTGCCTGCAGCTCTGAAATCAGCCTTCAAAACACCGTATTTGCCAGTAGAGCATATTCTCTGCGGGCCCCACATCCATCTGTGAACCTTTCTGAAAGGGCAAAGAAGTGTAGAGAACTTGCGTTTATAGTGTATTGAGGAGTTGCAAGCTGGAGGGTCCTTAAGTCACTGAGTCTTTAGATAAGGAGTTGATGCCCTGTATGCTTCTGTGAGTGCTTAGCTCCTGATTGAGAGATGCATCCAGGGCATTAACAAAAGAGCTCTGATGGGACTTCCCGGTGGTCCAGGGTTAAGAATCTGCCTGCCAATGCAGGGGACACAGGCTCGATCCCTGGTCCAGGAAGATTTTACATGCTGCGGGGCAGCAAGTCCTGTGTGTCACAACTACTGAGCCCACAAGCTGCAACTACTGAAGCCCACATGCCCTAGAGCTCATGCAACAATAGAAGCCACTGCAATGAGAAGCCCACATGCAGTAATAAAGATGAAGGGCAGCTGAAAATAAATTAATTAATTTTAAAAAAGAAAGAAAGAAAGAGCTCTGATAATGTACCATAGAAAAAATTATCTTTGGGACTTGCCTGGAAGTCCAGTGGCTAAGTCTCCACACTCCCAGTGCAGATTTGATCCCTGGTCAGGGAACTAAGATCTTGCATGCCACACAACAAGGCCATCAAGAAAAAAACTATGTTCCTCCCCAGGGTTTAACCAGGGCCATCAACTGAATAAAGGGCCCCTGGTACCTAACAGAGTATGGAACATAAACTAACATTCAATAAATTTGTAGATTGCTGGTTGCACAATGAATGGATGGTGTGTGGACGGGGAGATGGATGGATGGTGTGTGAATGTCAGTCATAAGTATACTGTCCAGTTTGCCACAGTCCCCACCCTGCTCTACTGTACATTCTGCCTGCCTCACCCATTTAACAGTTTCTGTCTATTTGGTCCCCAGTGTATGTGAACCATTTGTACAAATCCAGTACCCTTACTCTACTGATGAGGAAGCTAAGGCCCAGAGTGGAAATGACCTAAGTTCACACAACAAGTTATCAGCAGACCCAGGACAGGAACCCCAGTACTACTGGTTTGTTAGTATGTAGCTTGGTGTGTCTTTTAAATATTATTGAATGCATGAACATGTGAATTAATTAAACTTTCATTTTCCCAACAACCTTGAAGTTGGTCCCACTGTGCTATAGTGTCATATTAGCTCTACCCTCCATCCCCATTCAAAGCATCACCCTGGGCTGCTCTCCCTGGACCAGAACTTGCCTGCCAATCTCTGTACCCTGGTCCCACTGAGACGGAGTAGTTGTACTTTCAGTTCCAACAGTCCTATTTTCTACTGTCAAGTCCACATGTAAGGGATTTTCTACTTTTTGGTTGCCCAGCACCTTTCTCCCCTGCTTTGGTAATCATCTCTCAATGTTCCTTTCCCCCATTGTCCATCTGTGGGCTTTTCCCTGGAGTTGATGATCATTCTGTTCCCAGAGGTGAGAGGTGAGGGAAGAGGCTGGTTGGCTTAAACCAAGCCACAGACCCTAGGAAGTCCCTCAGGTCTGGCTCTACTCCATTCAAAGTCAGTGAGTCTGGAGCAGGCAGTCACTAGTCCTCTAGAAAAGAAATCCCCTGGAAGTTGCTAACCACCATTTGGGGGTCATTATGAGAATCTTTATCTGAGAATGGAGTCAACAAAGAAGAGGCAGAGTTAGAGAAAGAGAAACCAGGTCCCTATTAAGTAGAACCCTGGGTATAGCCTCACTTGAAGTTGACATAACCCCTGGACTATTCAGTTAGCAACTAATTCTCTCTCTTTCCTAAGCCAAGTTGGGACAAGTTTCATGTCCTTTGCAGCATAAAGAGAACTCCTGGGGGGCAGGGCACTTTCCCAAATATTCTCCTTTAAGGAACAGAGGGTGTGCTAGTCTCAACTCTCTGGATTGCAAGCAATGTATGCAAGTGCCACATGACTGAGCATGCTCTCAGCCAACATGCAGAGGTCTCTCTGCTCTGTACTAGGAACTGAGGTTGCAAAGATGACTAAGACACGTTAGCAATCATAGCCCAGTAACAGGGGGATATCTCCTCCTGGAAAAGCAGATAAGACTCAGCAGGGGACTTTCCTGGTAGCACAGTGGATAAGAATCCACCTGCCAATGCAGGGGACATGGGTTCGATCCCTGGCCCAGAAAGATTCCACATGCCTTAGAATAACTAAGCCTGTTCACCACAATTACTGAGCCCACATTCTAGACCCCACGAGCCTCAGCTACTGAAGCCTGCACGCCTAGAGGCTGTGCTCCACAACAAGAGAAGCCCCTACTCACTGCAACTAGAGAAAGCCCGTACACAGCAACAAAGACCCAGCACAACAACAACAAAAATTTTTTAATAGTTAATTTTTTTTTAATTGACATGTATCTGACCCACAGACAGAAGGAGAATCATAATTGCAGAGCTTCTCCCCAGGGAGCAAGGGGTCTGAGATCCATTTTGGGCTCCCCAGCCCTGGAAGTCCTGCACTAAGCAGATGAACCCCCAGAATATCTGGCTTTGAAGGCCAGAAGGGCTTTTACACAGGGAAGTTAGAGAACTGTAGGAAAGAGACTCTGTTCTTAAAGGTGCATGCGTGCATGCTCAGCCATTCAGTCGTGTCTGAGTCTTTTGAGACCCCATGGACTGTAGCCTGCCAGACTCCTCTATCCATGGGATTTTCCAGGCAAGAATACTGGAGTGGGTTGCCATTTCCTCTTCCAGGAAATCTTCCCAACCCAGGGATCGAGCCTGTTATCTCTTACATCTCCTGCACTGCAGGTGGATTCGTTACCACTGAGCTGTCAGAGAGGAAGCACACAAAATCTCACATGCTCTGAGACCCAGTCCAGAAGCCTGGGTCATACCCACTAGCTGATCTCAGAGTGCCTTCTAGAGAGGCAGGAGGTAACTGGAGCTCACCCTGGGGACACAGATGCTGGCAGCATCATTTGGGAAGCTCATTCTTGCGTGAGGACACTGGTGCTGGCAAGCTCCATGTTGGACTCCTCCCTCTAGCCTATTAACACAAGAGGCTTACCTTCCCACTAACTGGTTAGCACCAGTCTCAGGAGCCCCTGCCCCAGGATAATAAGCCAGATCCACAGTGACCCAGTCCCACCCACCAGCAAGCCTGCACCAGCTCTGGAAAGCCCTAGGCTCCCCTGCCAGCCACACCAGGACCAGCCCTGCCCACCAGCAAGCAGCCTCCACAGAAGGCATAGCCTGGCAGCCAACTGGGCCAGGGCCAGTCCTACCCATCAGTGAACCCACAGCAGTCACTTCCCAAATGACAGAAAGGCCCATGTAACCCATGTACAGACCACTCCTAGAGCATACAGGTGACCAGAAGGGGAGTGTGCTGCCAGCCCCCATAGGACACCTCCTACATAAGGCCACTTCCAGGTCAGGAAACATAACCAACCCCTCTAATACACAGAAATAAAAACAGAGAATCAGGCAAAATAAAGTGACAGAGAAATATGTTCCAAATAAAGAAGCAAGATAAAACCCCAAAAGAAGAACTAAGTGAGGTGGAGATAAGTGATCTACCCAATAAAGAGTTCAAGGTAATGATCACAAAGATTCTCAGAGAACTTGGATGAAGAATGGATGCAGACAGTGAGAAGGTAGAAGCTTCTAAAAGAGTTAGAAAATATAAAGAAGGGCCAAACAGAGCAAAGGATACAATAACTAAAAGAAAAAAAATACACTAGAAGGAATCAACAGCAGATTAGATGGTACAGAGGAACAGATCATCGAACTGAAAGACAGAGAAGTGTCTTCCAATCACACAAGCTGAACAGAAAAGAGAGGGCTTTTTTTTTTCCTTTGGCCGCACTTAGTGGCATGCAGGATCCTAGTTCCCCAACCTGGGATTGAACACGCATCCCTGCAGTGGAAGCATGGAGTCTTAACCACTGAACTGCCAGGTTAGTCCAAAGAGTTTCTTTTTTAAAGGATAGTTTAAGAGACCTCTGGGACAACATCAAGAGTACTAACATTTGCATTGTAGGGGTCCCAGAAGAAGAAGAAGAGAGAGAAAACTTACTTGAAACTTTCTTTTTTACTTGAAAAAATAATAGCTGAAAATTTTCCTAACCTGGAATGGAAATGGATATGCAGGTCCAGGAAGTACAGAAATAAGAGAACCCAAAGAGATAAACACCAAGACACATCATAATTAAAATGGCAAAAGTTAAAGATAAAGAGAGAATCTTAAAAGCCACAAAGGGAAAAGTAACTAGTTACAAAGAGGGGAACTCCTGTAAGACTATCAGTTGACTTTTCAGCAGAAACTTTGCAGGCCAGAAGGAAGCGGCATGATAAATTTAAAGTGATGAAAGGAAAACACCAAGAACACTCTGCCCAGCAAGGCTATAATTCAGATCTCAAGGAGAGATAAGAAGTTTTACAGACAAGCAAAAGCTAAAACAGTTCAGCACAACTAAACAGGCTTCAAAAGAAATGTAAAAGAGGTTTTTCAAAGTGGAAAAGAAAAGATCACAACTGGAGATATGAAAGTTACAAAAGGAAATATCTCATTGGTAAAGGCGAATATACAATAAAGGTAGTAGATCAACCACTCATAAAGCTAGTAGGAAGATATAAAAAAGTAGTAAAATGATCTATATTCATAAGTAGTAAAAATATACACAAAGCAAAAAGATGTGAAATATAATGTTAAAATATTGGATGTGGGGGGGTGGATAAAATGCAGGCTTGTTATAATGTGTTCAAATTTAAGAGATCATCAACTTAAAATAGTTATATCTTCATGGAAACCACAAACCATAAATCTATCGTACATACATACACACAAAAAACAAAGGAATGAAGCAAAAAGGAAGAGAGCAAGAGCAGAAGGGAAGACCCATATACACGCTGTCAGAGAGACTCACTTCAAATCTAACAGCACCCACAGACTGAAAGTAAAGAGATGGGGGAAGTTATTCCAGGTAAATGAAAACAAAAAGAAATCTGGGGCAGCAATACTTATATCAGAAAAAACTGACTTTAAAACAAAGACTCAGGGGAGGGAGGTGGGAGGGGGGTTCAGGATGGGGAACACATGTAAACCCAAGGCTGATTCATGTCAATGTATGGCAAAAACCACTACAATATTGTAAAGTAATTAGCCCCCAACTAAAATAAATAAATTTATTTAAAAAAATAAAAAATAAAACAAAGACTCAGCCACAGAAAAGAATGAAATCTTGCCATACGCAACAACATGGATGGACCTGGAGGATATTATGCTAAATGAAATAAATCAGACTGAGAAAGACAATCTACAGATTCAATGGAATCCCTATCAAAAACCAATGATATTTTTCACAGAACTAGAGCAAATAATTATAAAATTTTTATGGAAACACAAAAGACCCCAAAACCACCTTGAGAAAAAATGAAGTTGGAAGTATCACACGCCCTTATTTAAAATTACATGTGTTACAAAGATATGCCGAAATACATGTTACAAAAACAGACACACAGATCAATGGAACAGAATAGAAAGCCCAGAAATAAGCCCACACTTATATGGTCAATTAATTTATGACAAAGGAGGTAAGTATGTATTAATACAATGAGGAAAAGACAGCCTCCAGTGTTGAGAAAACTGAACAGCTACACGCAAAATAATCAAACTACATTACTTTCTTACACCATTCTCAAAATGGATTAACGACTTAAATGTAAGGCCTGAAACCATAAAACTCCTAGAAGAAAACTAATGTAGTACACACTTTGACATCAATCTTAGTAATATATTTTGGATATGTCACCAAAGGCAAGGGAAATCAAAGCAAAAATTAATGCAACTAATCAAATCAAAAGATTTTGCACAATGAAGGAAATTATCAACCAAACAAAAAGGCAGTTTATTGAAAGGAGAAGATATTTGCAACAGATATATCTGAGAAGATAGTCATGTACGGATATGAGAGTTGGCCCATAAAGAAGGCTGAGCACTGAAAAATTGATGCTTTCAAATTGTGGTGCTGGAGAAGACTGTTTAGAGTCTCTTGGACGGCAAGCAGATCAAACCAGTTGATCTTAAAGGAAACCAACCCTGAACATTCGTTGGAAGGACTGATGCTAAAGCTTAAGCTCCAATACTTTGGCCATCTGATGCAAAGAGCCAACTCATTGGAAAAGACCCTGATGCTGGGAAAGACTGAGGGAAGGAGGAGAAGGGGACGACAGAGGATGAGATGGTTGGATGGCACTACTGACTCAATGGATATGAGTTTGAGCAAACTCAGGGAGATAGTGAAGGACAGGGAAGCCTGGTGTGCACAGTCCATGGGATCCCAAAATCTTGGACACGATATTTCTTGTGCCTGCATGCTCAGTCATGTCCGACTCTTTGTGACCCCGTGGACTGTAGCCTGCCAGGCTCCTCTGTCCATGGGATTCTTCAGGCAAGAATACTGGAGTAGGTCGCCATTTCCTTCTCCAGGGGATCTTCCCAACCCAGGGATCAAACCCATAGCTCCTGCCTCGTCTCCTGCATTACAGGCAGATCCTTTACCACTGAGCCACCAGGAGAGCTCACCTCATATAAATTAGAATTGTATGATATTTGTCTGGATCTACTGCCGGATGACAAAGTCACGGCACCACTCAAGAGGAAACTGCAAAGCGGTTTCTCTCCAGGATCGGAACCTTCACTCCTTCCTGTTTCTATGCTTTTGTTATGGCTAACTCTGTTTCATTCTTTGATGGCTGGAGTGTAGGGGCTTCCATGATGAGGTCATGAGAGTCCAGGAAAAGAAAAATGATCCCTTGCCCCAGAGAAACATTCCAAAAATGATTAAACCTACTGAGGCCCCTGGCTGATGGGTCCCTAACACTCAGACAGGGAATAAGGCCATGTTCATTTGGAAAACAAGCCATAAGCCTATTGTGACCTGGCCTCATGAGGAGATTATTATTGATGACTGGAAAACTTGGGTCATGTATCAGGGAAAATTACAGAAACTAAGCCAATTACCTTTTCTCATAAAGATTGGAACCCTAGAGATATTTGCGCCCCTTAGAATCTAAGCGTAAACAGAAAGAAATATATGAATTGTATTGTAAATAGTTTCAAGGTAAACTGCAAAAGACTTGTCCCTGCCAGAAATAGTCTTGTGGTATGTGGGTAGATGGTAAACAAACCACCACTGACAATGGCTGTACTATGAGGAACTCTTGACCTTAAATGCCGCTATAGTACTTACTCACTGAAGCAAGACGCTGTATTTGCTGTAGTAGCAGGCTGTACAGAATAAGTAGATGGAACAATATGATTCATAGACTATGTTTTAGTAGAATAAAAATAGGTTTCGGGGTAAACATGTAACCAAAATGTGACAAAGGACTAGGAAAAAACTTTTAACACATCTTAGAATCAAGGGATGTTGATCTGAACAGAAAAATATTGTAAGAGTCTTTACGTAGAAGAACATGTGCTATATAAGTAGAAACTGAAAGCAATAAAGATTATGGTCCTTGGGCCATCATAAAACTCTCTGTCTCCTTTCTTTCCTTTCACCGACGCCGTTCATCCCTTGGGTACCCCTGGACCAGCTGGAGCAGGACTCCAGCATTTGTCCTTTTGTGACTGGCTCATTTCGCTTAGCATAATGTCTTCAAGATTCATGTTGTAGCATGTGTTAGAATTCCCTTCCTCTTTAAAATTGGATAATATTCCATTGTATGGATAGACCACATTTTATTTATCTATTCATCTGTTGATGGATTCTATTTCCACCCTTTGTCTAGTGTGAATAATGAGCTGCTATGAACATGGGTATATTGCCTTGTCTTTTTTTATTTTTATTTTTTGAATGTAAAGTCTCTTCTCTAGTCGTGGCGAGCTGGGGCTACTCCCTAGTTGTGGTGCACAGGCTTCTCATTGCAGTGGCTTCTCTTGTAGAGCATGGGCTCTAGGACGCGTGGGTTTCAGTAGTTGCAGCACATGTGCTCTGGAGTGTGGCTCTCGGCCTCTGGAGCACAGGCTCAATAGTTGTGGCACATGGGCTTAGCTGTTTCACGGCATGTGGGATCGTCCCAAACCAGGGATCAAACCTGTGTCTCCTGCATTGACAGGTGGATTCTTTACCACTGAGCCACCAGGGAAGCCTTTGCCTTGTGTTTGGTGAAGAAATATTCCAATTTTTTAAGTCAGATTTATTGAGGTATAATTTACATTGACTTTTTTTAAGTACAACACTCTATAAATTCTGAAAATACATGCAGTCATACCACAATCAAGAAAGACCATCTTTTAATATATATTTTTATTTATTTGGTTGCATCAAGTCTTAGTTGCAGCATGTGGGATCTAGTTCCTTGACCAGAGATTGAACCCCAGGCCCCAGCATTGGGAGATCCAAGTCTTAGCCACTGGACCACCAAGGAAGTCCCAAGACAGAGCATTTTTATCACTCCAAAAACTTCTTCCCTGGAAAACCCCTGGCAGTCAGCATCTGTTCTCTGTCCGGAGTTTTGCCTTTTCCAAAATATCATATAAATGGAATCATGGCTATCTGAGGAGAGCGGTTTCATTTAGCATAAAGCATTTGAGATGAACCCACGGTGTTGCCTACATTAGCAGTTCTTTCCTTTTTGTTACCAAGGAGTATTCCATTGTATGGATGTGTCCACAGTTGTCACACAATGACATTCATTGTCAACATTGTTTTCTCAACTGAGGAACATTTGGGTTGTTTCCAGTTTTTGGCAATTACAAATAAAGCCACTATCAATATTAACACACAGGTTTTCACGTGAATATATTTTTTAAGAACTTTTTTAAGAGCAGTTTTGCTGCTGCTGCTAAGTCGCTTCAGTCGTGTCCGACTCTGTGCGACCCCATAGACGGCAGCCCACCAGGCTCCACCATCCCTGGGACTCTCCAGGCAAGAACACTGGAGTGGGTTGCCATTCTTCTCCAATGCATGAAAGTGAAAAGTGAAAGTGAAGTCGCTCAGTCATGTCCGACTCTATTCGACCCCATGGACTGCAGCCTACCAGGCTCCTCCGTCCATGAGATTTTCCAGGCAAGAGTACCGGAGTGGGTTGCCATTGCCTTCTCTGAAAGAGCAGTTTTACGTTCACAGCAAAACTGAACAGAAAATGCAGAGATTTCCCATATACCTTCTGCCCACACACATACACAGCCTCCTTCATTATCAACACCACCCATCAGCATGGTGCCTTTGTTACAAGTGATGAACCTACACTGACACCATAATCACCCAAAGCCCATAGTTTACATTAAGTAAACATAAGTTTTTATTTTCTTTTTAAAAAAATATTTATTTGTTTATTTGGCTGCTCGGGGTTTTAGTTGCAGCACGCGGGATGTTTTACTTTCAGCGTGCAAACTCTTAATTGCAGCATGTGGGCTCTAGCTCTCTAAGCAGGGATGGGATCCAAGTTCCCTGCTTTGAGAGCACGGAGTCTTAGCCACTGGACCACCAGGGAAGCTCCGAACATAAGTTTTTTATTTCATATAGGTAAATACCTAGGAGTGAATCACTAAGTCATATAGTAAGTATATATTGAATTTTATTAAATTGCCAAATTTCTTTTCAAAAGTAGCTGTACCATTTTTGCATTTCCATCAGCAATATGTGAGGGTTGCACTTGCTTGGCATTCTTGTCAGCACTTGGGGTTTTATTCCGGGTTTTGCTATTCTAATAACTGTGCAACATTTACTCACTTTGAATGGAGCTTATTGTATGTTTTTTGTCAATTCCTTTTTCCAGGTTTAGGAATTCTGGTCTGTTTATTGGATGCTTAACAAAAGGCGTTTAATTTTACAAAAAAGAAAAAAATTCTGTGTCTATTGAGAGGATCATTGAATCTTCCACTATAATGAAAGATTTGTTCATGTTCCCTTATTGTACTATTAATGATAGACAGGACTTGAATCTCTTTGGATGTCGCCTGTCCTTATTTCTTTCTCTTCTCTCCTTCTGACTTTAAATAGTTGTTATTAGACCATCTCATACTAGCTTCTCTCTCTAAACTTCTCAGATTCTCCGTCTCCTTTTCCTCTTTCTAACGTTCTGGATACCTTCTTCAAATACATCTTCCTGTTCATTACTTTTTTCTTCAACTCTGTTGAAACTGTGCTTTTTAAACCTATCCATTGAGTTCTCATTTCAACAACTACATTTTTCACTTTGAGGTGGTCCCTTTTGAGTTTACATTCATTAAATATAAAATTAATCATTGTAAAAAGGACAATTCAGTGGCATTTAGGACATTTACAATGTTGTATTAAATAAAATGACTGGATTTGAGGTTTTAATTTCAAATCTGCTTGTCCCTGATAATTTCTTATCTTATGCTTATCTTTGTAATTATATTCTTTGAAGCATTGCATTTTTATGCATTTAGTTCTTTAAACATTTCCTATATAACTAGTCTGTATTGAGTATCGGACACTCCATCATCTGCCATCCTTGAAATCTACTGTTCATTGCGGTCCATTGTCTCTGTGACTCTCAGGCATGGTAACTTGGCTTCTAATGGATTTGGTCATCTTTATTCAAGAGCTCATAATAATAATCTGTTAGGGTCCTTTGAGCCTAACTTGAGAATGTTTTCTTCCAGAGAGGGTTTGCCTCTAGTACTCTGCTCGCTGGAAAGCATCTCCAAACAAAACAGTCTCTAACTCAATTGAGAGTTTGGCTCAGAAAGGAAATCCAGATCAGCATCTCCATCTCTCCTTCCAGTATCAGTGAACACATGATGGTGTTCTCTGGGCCCCCTGTGTCGTGATTCTGGTCCACTCCAGCAATTAAGCTGATATTTCTATCTCCACCCTGTGCTGCTGTCTCTCAATTGGCTGTGAATTCAGGCATGGAAAGAGGAATTATTTATTGAGTCCCCTCAAATGCCAAAAGAACATAGTCAGAAAGCGTTGGGAAAAAGAGAAGGGGGTGGTGTGAGCATGGACTCCCTCTCTGAGCCTGTTTCCTCTAAAATACAATGAGTATAGTCCTACCTGGGCTGACTAGTTCCAGGGTCATTGTAGAATTAAGTGAAAAGACAAGGCGGGAGGATCTTTGAAAGCTGAAATAATTCAATAAATTTAAAGGATTGTTAGTACTGCAAACATCATTATTACTGCTAAAATGAACCATAATAACCAGCACCAGTGTTTCACCTCCACAGACAGGAAAGATGGAAAATCTTCAGGAGGCTCTTGGCAATGGTGTGAAGACAGAATGACAGCCAGTTCCTCATCTGCAGTTATTTTATTTCATGCCCTTGGACACATAGTTCTGCAAAAATGCCACCCATATTAAGTTCTTGAGCCATAATTCTCAAGGTGTCGACTAATGAGCTTGTTATTTTCAGCCTACAGAACCCTCTTCTTACCTCTTCTCTTGATTAGATATACAACCCCCTATATGTCTGCCTTTTAAGATCCTGACGACATGGGTTTTTCCGCTGCATCTTTCAGTAAGTGTTAGAGACAGAACAGTTTAACAGAGAAGCAGGAAAGACCAGGGTGAGGTCTAATTCTTCTTTTCTCTGAAAAAATGCCTGCCCACAGTTGTACACCTTATATTTATACGATGTTATATGTCCAATTTATTCAATGTTTTTAGAAGTCACACTCACCAACAACAGCTACTTCATATCGTGATAGCTCATCTCCATCTGCCTGACACCTTGTCACCTGGTCTTCATCTTCATTGTTTCAGGATTTAGGCAAGAAGAGGGGTGCTCTTTAGAGGGCCTCCTTGCACACCCACCATCTCCCACAAGTGATTCTCAGCCCTTCCCATTGCACATCCCCATCTTGGCTTCTTGCTGTCTCTTTCTACCCCTCTCACCAGTGTTTTGCTTCACAAAAACCCAGGAACCAAGTTGGCAAAGACAGCCATCTCCCTGGCAGGCAGATACGGGAGAAAATCCAACAAAAAAGACACATGTCTTTAGTGAGTAGCGAGGGGAAAGAGGCTGTAACACTCACATCCACAGATCCAAACCCCATCTCATTCTTAAAGCCCAGATTCAATTGCATTAATCCTGCTTATAACCTTCCAATGTGTTACTAAAAAAAAAAAAACCTCTTCCGTCCACTATGAAAGCTAGTCCTCATCTCCTTTAAGGCAATCCTGTGTCCTCTCCTCTATAGCACTTTCTGTGATTCCCCTGGGCAGAGGGACTTGAGCCAAGGAAGCATATTTAACTGGGGCTTCCCTGGTGGCTCAGCCGGTAAAGAATTCACCTGCAGTGAAGGAGACCCTGATTCGATCCCTAGGTTGGAAAGATCCCCTGGAAAAGGGATAGGCTACCCGCTCCAGCATTCTTGCCTGGAGACTTCCATGGACAGAGAAGTCTGGCAGGCCCCAGTCTGTGGGGTCACAATACTTTCTCTGACTCCCCTGGGCAGAGGGACATGAACCTGGGAAGCAACATTTAACCAGTTTCTGTCATAATGGTTTAATGCAAGTACTGCTGATGTGCTTTGATATTTGAGATTCAATGAAATTGGCTAGAATTCCATTCTCACCTCCATCCCTGTCCCTCTAGAATTCTGAAGGGGATATACTGCTAATACAGTCTCTAGTCACCACTGCTTCAACCCTATTTTGCCTAATTTGTTCAATAAACAGGTGCATTGTCCTCTCATAAAGCTGCCCCTGTTCTGCACTAAATGACCCAGATGTGAAATTCACACACAGGCCTTTATATATTTAGTAGATTCAAGTAAAGTTTTATATGATAGAGTTACATTACAGAACTCAAGTGATTTAAAATGAAATACTAGGCATCCTGTTCTAAGGATTCTATCAAGTCACTTTCCACCTCTCCACTTATTTTTTTTTAATATTTATCTTATTTATTTGGGAACTAAAATGAACTGGAATGGGTGAATTTACCCATTATATTTACTAATGTGGGCAAGAATCCCTTAGAAGAAATGGAGTAGCCATCATAGTCAACAAAAGAGTCCAAAATGCAGTACTCGGATGCAATATCAAAAACGACAGAAGGATCTCTGTTCATTTCCATGGCATACCATTCAATATCACAGTAATCCAAGTCTATCCCCTGACCAGTAATGCTGAAGAAGCTGAAGCTGAATGGTTCTGTGAAGATCTATAAGACCTTCTAGAACTAACACCCAAAAAAAGATGTCCTTTTCATTATAAGGGACTGGAATGCAAAAGAAGGAAGTCAGGAAATACCTGAAATAACAGGCAAATTTGGCCTTGGAGTACAGAATGAAGCAGGGCAAGGCTAAAAGACTTTTGCCAAGAGAACCCACTGGTCATAGCAAACACCCTCTTCTAAAAACACAAGAGAAGACTCTACACATGGACATCATCAGATGGTCAATACAGAAATCAGATTGATTATATTCTTTGCAGCCAAAGATGCAGAAGCTCTATACAGTCAGCAAAAACAAGACCAGGAGCTGACTGGCTCAGCTCATGAACTTCTTATTGCCAAATTCAGACTTAAATTGAAGAAAGTAGGGAAAACCACTAGACCATTCAGGTATGACCTAAATCAAATCCCTGATGATTATACAGTGGAAGTGACAAATAGATTCAAGAGATTAGATCTGATAGACAGAGTGCCTGAAGAACTATGGACAGAGATTTGTGACATTGTACAGGAGGCAGTGAAAAAGACCATCCCCAAGAAAAAGAAATGCAAAAAGGCAAAATGGTTGTCTGAGGAGGCCTTAAAAATAGCTGTCAAAAGAAGAGAAGTGAAAGGCAAAGGAGAAAAGGAAAGATATACCCATTTGAATGCAGAATTCCAAAGAATAGCAAGGAGAGATAAGAAAGCCTTTCTCAGTGATCAATGCAAAGAAATAGAAGACAACAATAGAATGGGAAAGACTAGAGATCTCTTAATAAAATTAGAGATACCAAGGGAACATTTCATGCAAAGATGGGCACAATAAAGGACAGAAATGGTAGGGACCTAACAGAAGCAGAAGATGTTAAGAAGATGTGGCAAGAATACACAGAAGAACTGTACTAAAAAGATCTTCATAACCCAGATAATCATGATGGTGTGATCACTCACACTCACCTAGAGCCAGACATCCTGGAGTGTGAAGTCAAGTGGGCCTTAGAAAGCATCACTACGAACAAAGCTAGTGGAGGTGATGGAATTCCAGTTGAGCTATTTCAAATCCTGCAAGATGATGCTGTGAAAGTGCTGCACTCAATATGCCAGCAAATTTGGAAAACTCAGCAGTGGCCACAGGACTGGAAAAGGTCAGTTTTCATTCCAATCCCAAAGAAAGGCAATGCCAAAGAATGCTCAAACTACCGCACAATTGCACTCACCTCACACGCTAGTAAAATAACGCTCAAAATTCTCCAAGCCAGGCTTCACCAATACGTGAACCGTGAACTTCCAGATGTTCAAGCTGGTTTTAGAAAAGGCAGAGGAACCAGAGATCAAATTGCCAACATCCGTTGGATCATCAAAAAAGCAAGAGAGTTCCAGAAAAACATCTATTTCTGCTTTATTGACTATGCCAAAGCCTTTGACTGTTGGATCACAATAAACTGTGGAAAATTCTGAAAGAGATGGGAATACCAGACCACCTGACCTGCCTCTTGAGAAACCTATTTGCAGGTCAGGAAGCAACAGTTAGAACTGGACATGGAACAACATACTGGTTCCAAATCGGGAAAGGAGTACGTCAAGGCTGTATATTGTCACCCTGCTTATTTAACTTATATGCAAAGTACATCATGAGAAACGCTGGGCTGGAAGAAGCACAAGCTGGAATCAAGATTGCCGGGAGAAATATCAATAACCTCAGATATGCAGATGACACCACCCTTATGGCAGAAAGTGAAGAACTAAAGAGCCTCTTGATGAAAATGAAAGAGGAGAGTGAAAAAGTTGGCTTAAAGCTCAACGTTCAGAAAACTAAGATCATGGCATCCGGTCCCATCACTTCATGGGAAATAGATGGGGAAACAGTGGAAACAGTGGCTGACTTTATTTTTGGGGGCTCCAAAATCACTGCAGATGGTAACTGCAGCCATAAAATTAAAAGACGCTTACTCCTTGGAAGCAAAGTTATGAGCAACCTAGACAGCATATTAAAAAGCAGAGACATTACTTTATCAACAAAGGTCTGTCTAGTCAAGGCTATGGTTTTTCCAGTGGTCATGTATGGATGTGAGAGTTGGACTATAAAGAAAGACGAGAGCCGAAGAATTGAAGCTTTTGAACTGTGGTGTTGAAGAAGACTCTTGAAAGTCCCTTAGACTGCAAGGAGATCCAACCAGTCCATCCTAAGGGAACTCAGTCCTGAATATTCATTGGAAGGACTGATGCTGAAGCTGAAACTCCAATACTTTGGCCACCTGCTGCGAAGAACTGACTCATTTGAAAAGACCCTGATGCTTGGAAAGATTGAAGGTGGGAGGAGAAGGGAATGATAGAAGATGAGGTGGTTGAATAGCATCACCAACTCAATGGATATGAGTTTGAGTAAGCCTCGGGAGTTGGTGATGGACAGGGAAGCCTGGCATGCTGCAGTCTCTGGGGTCGCAAAGAGTCGGACAGGACTGAGCCACTGAAATAACTGACTGATTGGTTCCCTGATCAAAGATCCAACCCTGGCCCCTTGAATTAGAATCACAGAGTCTTAGCCACTGGACCACCAGGGAAGTCCTCTTCACCTCTCTGCCTCTTACTTGGCCCTCACTTCTGCCCTCTGTGATGCCCGATTCCTATAGATTTCTTACACAGATTTGTTTTGGTATTGCTCTCCTTTCTCAGCATCCAGCTGATCCTGGCTCTCAGGTTCTCCCCTCCCACCTCCACGTGGCTCATCAAAAAACTTTTCTAATGGATGTAGCTTCTTTCAAAGAGCAATTGCAATGTAGGTTGTAATTGTAGTCATTTTCACTCCATTGTCTGTGGTCATGTTTGCTATAATTGCTCATTTTTAAATATTGTTCTCTAGAAATGGTGAGCATCTGGGAGCAGCTAGAGGACAGGATCTGCACAGGTTTTCCTGTTCTTTGTTTAGCGGATAATTTTGAAGATATTTACGATTTCCTCCTTGCCTCCCTTTCCTCCAGCCAATCAATAATTCCTGTTCTTCCTTGCTTCTGGGAGGGCAAAGACTGCTAGATGTCATTTTATTCTTACTCTGGTAGTATCTCAACCCCCACTTTCTGGCTGTGCTCATAGACATCCAGAATCATGACATTTGCCAGCCTCCCTCAATGTTAGATGTGGCCATGTGACCAAATTTGGTCCATTATGTATGAGCAGAAGTGAAGTGCACTTCAAAGGAAGGGGCATTTCCTTTCCTCTCCCTTATTCCTCTATGTGGGCCCAGGGACATGATTGGGAGCTCCCAGGGACCATAAAGATAAGAGCAACCTCCCTGGGAGTGACAGAGCAGAAAATCAAAAGGTGAATCCCCAGCCCCACATCAGCCCTGATGCCCATGTTCACGTTCATTCATGAGATAAAAATTAACTTGCATCATATTTAAGCCACTGTATTTTGGGTTCCACCCTTGAGAGTCCCTTGGACTGCAAGGAGATTCAACCAGTCCATTCTAAAGGAGATCAGTCCTGAATATTCATTGGAAGGACTGACGTTGACGTTGAAACTCCAATACTTTGGCCACCTGATGCGAAGAGCTGACTCATTTGAAAAGACCCTGATGCTGGGAAAGATTGAAGGCGGAGGAGAAGGGGATGACAGAGGATGAGATGGTTGGATGGCCTCACCAACTGAATGAGCATGAGTTCAAACTCTAGGAGTTGGTGATGGACAGGAAGACCTGGCATGCTGCAGTCCATGGGGTGGCAAAAGTCGGACACGACTGAGCGACTGAACTGTTACAACGTGCATGCATGCTCAGTCGCTTCAGTTGTGTCCAACTCTTTGCAACCCTATGGACTGTAGCCCGCCAGGCTCCTCTGTCCATGGAGATTCTCCAGGTAAGAATACTGGAGTGGGTTGACCCTTTCCTCCTCCAGGGGATCTTCCCAACCCAGGGATGGAATCTTCATCTCTTACATCTCCTGCATTGGCAGGTGGATTCTTTACCACTAGTGCCATCTGGAAAATCCGTACATTAGAGAAACCAAACACGAATTCCTAACAATATTAATTTCTTAGGGTTGCCACAACAAAATGCCAGAGACCAAGTGGCTCAAACAACAGAAATTTACTTTCTCACAGTTCTGGAGGCTGGAAGTCTGCGGTCAAGGTGTCAGCATGACCTTGAGGTTGGTTTCCTCTAAGGTCTGTCTCCTTTGACTTGTACATGGCCGCCTTCTTCTGGAATTTTCACATGGTCTCCCTCCTGTGAGTGTCTGTGTTCAAATCTTTTGTCATGAGGACACCAGTCCTATTGGGTTACAGCTCATGGGGAAGACTTTATTTTTAACATAATTATCTCGTTGAGGTCCTTATCTGTTACACTGTGAGATACCAGGCCTGACGACTTTAACATAGGAATCTTGCAGGGACACAATTCAGTCCATAACACCAATGAAGACAGTACTCTTCCTGTATTCGTGGCTTCTGTTTTCCCAAGTGGATATGCTAGGTGTCCTTGATGGAGAAGAGAGACGCTGGAAGCATAGAAAGAGAGTCTCCTTGGACTAAAAAGAGATTTCCCTTAGCCAGAGAGGTATAGAGGAGGAACTGCCAGCAGTGGGGAGCATGTCCTGCTCCCCACTAGCTCCCCAGCCAATGACTAGGTACGGGATTCCTGTACCTCAAACCTGAGCTCTGGGGGGAGGACAGCAGCAGAGCAGGCTCAAGGGAGCCGCAGCAGTGTGGCAGGCAAACATGGCCACCAAGAGGCCCGTCTCCTGGTGCCTGGGCTCCATATGTGACCTGGAATCTTTTTACCACCTTGGGTCTCAAGACACTGAGATGACAAAGTTTCAGTTCCCACCAACCAGGCAGAAACTGGGCTTGGAGTCTAATTAATGTTGTTTTAGAGAAAATAGAGAAATGCATTATCTCTTGTGTGTGAGTTTCCCTGGTGGCTCAGATGGTAAAGAATCCACCTGCAATGCAGGAGACATAAGAGATGTGGTTTCAATCCCTGGGTTGGGAAGATCCCCTGGAAGAGGGCCTGGCAACCCACTCCAATATTCTGGCCTGGAAAATCCCATGGGTTTTATCTCTTGTTATCTCTAATTAATTAAATAAAATCAGTGCATTGTATGTACCGGGGCCTGATGAAGAATCCATACAGAAGAGCATACTCGAGGGTCCATGGGGGGTTTGGAACGGGAACAAAAGCACATACACACACGATCCCCTCTTCCATCTTTACCCCACTCAGCCTTCCCACCTGGATGTGACCTGGATGTGTTTCCCTCTCCTGAACTCCACCGGGTGTTCATCCCCTCACAAGAACATTGATTTCCTTGGTGGGCTTGCGCTCTTGCCTTAAAAATCCCTACGACATCCTGCAGCCCAGACAGGGACTCTGCTGATGTTTTTCTTTCTTTCTGTTTTCCTTTTTGTTCACTTTTTTCTTTTTGTTTTTGTCCTTTTTATAAATTGTTGGTGTTTCTCTAACTGAATGAAATGGGCCCTGGGTCAAGACACAAAAACACACAGTCGCTCAGAGTGGAATCACCTGGAGGAAGCTTCCTGAAGGCGGGCGCTGGGCTGGCTCCAGGGAGAGGAGGAAGATGTGGTTTGGAGCAGAGTGGTAGGAGAGATGGGGAAGGCCCAGGAGATAGGCAGCACCCCTGGCCCTCTCAGGAGCCTGACATCAGGAGTACTGTCCTGCTCCTGGTCGTGATTTATTCAACTGCGGCTGTGACTGACAATATCCCAAGCATTTGGTTTCCTCTCTGAGGACCCACCATGTGGGAGGACCCTGAGCACAGCCTTTGGATACAGACCTGAGCTACACAGGATGCTAGGACAGAGGCATGAGGGTCAGCCATCAGCCCATTTCACAGAGGACCACACTGAGGCCAGAGAGATGATACACCTTGCCCAGGATTGGGCCAAGAACTGCTAAAGGACAAAAGAAGGAGACAATATGGCCCAAAAGGAATGACAGCATTTGTCCCCAGTCTGAGTGGGACATGTGTGTTGCCATGGTTTAAGCCCCTACCTGAGGGCATGCCAACTGCTAGGTAAGGAAATCCGGGCCTGGCTAGAAGGAAGCAGTTGGATAAAATAGAAGAAAGTCATGCAGGAGCCAGACCTCTGAGGTTCTGTCCTTACCTCTGGCACACTCCAGAGCCAGGAAGCAAAGCTTGACCATCTGTGCCTCCATGCCCCCATCTCTTAAGGCGGGGCGATAACAGCTCAGCTGTGTTTCTGCTCCACAGTCAACATGATATTCTGGTCTGGTGGTCAGAAGAGAACGGAAGACCTAGGTTTGAATCCCTGCCTCATCCATGTGACTTGGGCAAAGGCTGTAGAACTACCGGAGGCTCAGTTTCCTCATCTGTAAAATGGAAACATCTTATCTACTTACAGGGCTGCTGGAAGGACCAAATGTGATGTTGCCTAGGAAACCGAGCAGGACAGAGATGTGAGTGGTCTGGGCTTTCGGAGTTTGGGGAACTTCACCCTTGCCTCACATCAAGCCATGCAGACCCTCCCACCCTAATCCATGGCTACTCGCTACCCCCCAGCACAGCCACTTCATTCAACTCAGGCTGCTGTAACAGACTGTAATAGATTAGGGGGAAAGGTGCTTAAACAATGGACATTTATCTCTCACATTTCTGGAGGCTGGAAGTTTGAGATCAAAGCACTGACAGATCCCCTGTCTGGCAAGAACCCTCTTCCTGATTCACAGACAGCTGTCTTCTCATTGTATCATCAGGTGGCAGAGAGTGAGAGAGGAAGTAAGCTCATGTCTTTTCTTATAAAGGCTCTGTAAAAAGAGGTGACCACACACCTACAGTCAATTAATCTTTGACAAAGAAGGCAAAATTATACAATGGAAAAAAGATGGTGTCTTCAGTAAGTGGTGTTGGGTAAGGTGGATAGCCACATGGAAATCAGTGAAGTTAGAACCTCCCTCACACCATACACAAAAGTAAACTCAAAATGGATTAAAGACTTAAATACAAAACATGACACCATAAAACTCCTAGAAGAGAACATAGGCAAAAACATTCTCTGACATAAATTGTAGCAATGTTTTCTTAGGTCGGCCTCCCAAGGCAATAGAAATAAAAGCAAAAATAAACAAATGGGACCTAATCAAACTTAAGAGCTTTTGTACAGCAAAGGAAACCATCAACAAAATGAAAAGACTACCTCGGACTGAGAGAAAATGCAAATGATGCAACAAACAAGGGCTTAATTTCCAAAATATACAAACAGCTCATACAACACAACAACAACAAAACAAACCTGATCCGAAAATAGCATGAAAAGATGCTCACCATCTTAATTATTCTAGAAATGCAAATCAAAACTAATGAGATACCACCTCATACTGGTCAGAATTGTTGTTTAGTCACTAAGTGGTATCTGACTCTTTTGCCACCCCATGGACTATAGCCCTCCAGGCTCCTCTGTCCATGGGATTTTCCAGGCAAGACTACTGGAGTGGGTTGCCATTTCTTTCTGCAGGGTATCTTTCCAATCCAGAGACTGAACCCGTGTCTCCTGCATTGGAAGGTGGATTCTTTACCACTAAGCCACCAGAGAAGCCCCCTGGTCAGAATAGCCATCTTTAAAATGTCTACAAATAATAAACACTGAAGAAGGTGTGGAGAAAAGGGAACCCTCCTACACTGTTGGTGGGAATGTGAATTGGTGGAGCCACTATGACAACAGTATGGAGGTTCCTCAAAAAACTAAAACTAGAATTACTATAATCCAGGAGCCTTACTCCCAGGCATATATCCAGACAAAACTATAATTCAAAAAGATACATACAGCCCTATGTTCACGGCAGCACTATTCACAATAGTCAAGACTTGGAAACAACCTAAATGTCCATCAATAGATGAATGGATAAAGAAGATGTGGTACATATATACAATGGGATAATATTCAGCCATAAAAAAGAATTAAATAACGCCATTTTCAGCAACATGGGTGGACCTAGAGATCATCATACTAAGTGAAGTAAGTCAGGAAGAGAAAGACAAATATCATATGATTATCACTTATATGTGGAATACAAAATATGACACAAATGAACTTACCTACAAAACAGAAACAGATTCACAGACATAGAGAATGGAGGTTGCCAAGGGTGGGGGGATGGATTAGGAGTTTGGGTTTGGAATCAGCAGAACCAAACTGTAATATATAGAATGAATAAACAACAAATCCTACTGTACAGTACATATATTCAATATCCTATGATAAACCATAATGGAAAAGAATATGAAAAAGAAGGTATGTGTATGTATAACTGAATTCCTTTGCTATATAGCAAAAATTAACACAACATTGTAAATCAACTATACTTCAGTAAAATAAATTAAAAAATGATATTTTTGCAGTGGAGAAAGCCGGCAGACTCTATCCTAACCAAGTAAACGAAATTCAGTTCACCAATAATGGCACAACCTGACATAAGGTGCATCCTGCAGTGATGGACTGAGAGGGACACAACACCAATTTTGCAGTATTACTGCCTGAAGTGCATAAACTGAATCTAATTATGAAGAAACACCAGATTAAATGACAGCAACAAAGTAATAGCCCCTGTACTCTTAAAAAAATGAATTGAATAATAGCAGTAGGGATAGAGAAAAAGTAGGCCAGTTCACGAAATAATTAGAAAATAAATCTAACAGAGTGTTCTCTACTGTATGTAGCGTTCACTATGATCCCTGTGGGGGTGGGAGAGAAAGGCACACAATTAGAGACCTGTTTATGCCTAAACTTTCTCTTCATAAATGCTCAAGAAACTGGTAACATTGGTTATCTCTGGAGGAGGGAGGTGGAGAATTGGATTTGGAGACAGCATGGTTTTTCACTATAACCTTTTCATCCTACTTGAGTTTTTAAAATCATTTAAGTATGTCATTTGTTTAAATTTTATTTGTTTAATCATCTTCTTTATTTGTTTATTTTTGGCTGTGCTGGGTCTTTGTTGCTATGCTGGCTTTCTCTAGTTGCAGCGAGTGGGGGGCTATGCTCTAGTTGTAATGCATTGTGGTGTCTTCTCTTGTTGCAGAGCATGGGCTCTTGGGAACACAGGCTTCTGAAGTTGCAGCACAAGGGCTCTGGAGCACAGGCTCAGCAGTTGTGGTGCACGGGCTTAGTTTTTCCATGGCATGTGGGATCTTCCCGGACCAGGGATTGAACCCGTGTCCCTTGCAATGACAGGTGGATTCTTTACCACTGAGCCACCAGTGAAGCCCTAAAGTTTTACATTTTTAAGTTAATTTTAAAAGGTAGCTCCCAAAGATAATATTAAGTAGAAGAAAACAAACACAAAAGAGTACATTTCATATGATTCCACCTATATACATTGCAAAAAAAAAAAATTAATCCATGTAATAAAAGTCAGGCTAGGAGACTCACATTTCCCAATTTCAAATCATATACGAAGCAACAGTAATCAAAACAGAGTGGTACTGGTACTTCCCGGATGGTCCAGCGTAGCAGTATGGGAAATGAAGATATCATGGACGACTTTAGGGATTTTGGCTTGAGTGATTATGCTGATGGGGGTCCCATTTATCCAATGAGAAAGACTGGAGGTCAATTTAGAATATATCAGATTTGAGATCTCCAAGTGGCTACACAAAATAATAGCTGATTAGTGGGCCAGAGCTCAGGAAACAGTCTTGACTGAAGTTATAAACATGTTCTTCATTTTTGCAAGAGGGAAAACATTTAACAATATAATTTGAATTAGACATTTAGTAATAATATTTAAAGGCACTCAAATCCTAAGAAATTTGATTGATCAGTTCAGTCAGTTCAGTTCAGTTCAGTCGCTCAGTCGTGTCCGACTCTTTGCGACCCCATGAATCGCTGCACGCCAGGCCTCCCTGTTCATCACCAACTCTCGGAGTTTACCCAAACCCATGTCCACCGAGTCGGTGATGCGATCCAACCATCTCATCCTCTGTCGTCCCCTTCTCCTCCTGCCCCCAATCCTTCCCAGCATTAGAGTCTTTTCCAATGAGTCAACTCTTCGCATGAGGTGGCCAAAGTATTGGAGTTTCAGCTTCAACATCAGTCCTTCAATGAACAACCAGGACTGATCTCCTTTAGGATGGACTGGTTGGATCTCCCTGCAGTCCAAGGGACTCTCAAGAGTCTTCTCCAACACCACATTTCAAAAGCATCAATTCTTCAGCGCTCAGCTTTCTTCACCGTCCAACTCTCACATCCATACATGACCACTGGAAAAACCATAGCCTTGGCTAGATGGACCTTTGTTGGCAGAGTAATGTCTCTGCTTTTAAATATGCTATCTAGGTTGGTCATAACCTTCCTTCCAATGAGTAAGCGTCTTTTAATTTCATGGCTGCAATCACCATCAGCAGTGATTTTGGAGCCCCAAAACATAAAGTCTGACACTGCTTCCACTGTTCCCCCATCTATTTCCCATGAAGTGATGGGACCAGATGCCATGATCTTAGTTTTCTGAACGTTGAGCTTTAAGCCAACTTTTTACTCTCCTCTTTCACTTTCATCAAGAGGCTCTTTAGTTCTTCTTCACTTTCTGCCATAAGGGTGGTGTCATCTGCATATCTGAGGTTATTGATATTTCTCCTGGCAATCTTGATTCCAGCTTAAACACATGTAAAATGACATTTGTATAAATCACTCATTGAAGCATTGTTTGTAAATCACCTAAATAGTCACTAATATGGGACTGATTGGCTTCCCAGGTGGCACTAGTGGTAAAGAATTCACCTGAAAATGCAAGAGATGCAGGTTCAATCCCTGGGTCTGGAAGATCCCCTGGAGGAGGAAATGACAACCCACTCCAGTATTCTTGCCTGGGAAATCCCATGGACAGGGGAGCCTGGTGGGCTACAGTCCATGAGGTCACAAAGAGTTGGACATGACTGAGCACACACACACACACACACACACACACACACACACGGAGCTGGTTAAATAGACTGTAATATGACCACAAATGAACTACAAAATCATTGATAAAAGAATAAGTCAACTTTATATGTCCTAATATAGAATGCCCTTCAAGAGATATCATTCAGTGAAAAAGTAAGATGCATAGCAAAATGTATATAAAAGGCTACATTTGTGTGTTCTCCATACTTCTTCAAAAAACAGATTTGCTATGTTATATTCATGGATTATTTCTGGAAAGATACATAACTGCTGGAGCCTGCCCACTGGCTCAGTGGTAAAGAATCCACCTGCAGTGCAGGAGCTGCAGGAGACATAGGTTTGATCCCTGGATCAGGAGGATCCGCTGGAGGAGAGCATGGCAACCCACTGCAGTATTCTTGCCTGGAGAATCCGAGGGACAGAGGAGCCTGGCAGGCTACAGTCCATAGGGTTTCAAAGAGTCAGACACAGCTAAAGCGACTTAGCACACATACATCACACAATTGCTAACAACTGGTAGCAATGACTAGGGGACAGAAGTTGATGAAGATTTACTTTCTACTCAACATTCTTCCATATAATTGAATTTAGAACAATATATATGCATTACATTGGGGCTTCCCTGGTGTCTCAGTGATAAAGAATCCACCTGCAATGCAGGAGAGGCGGTTCAATCTCTGGGTCAGGAAGATCCCCTGGAGAAGAAAATGGCAACCCATGCCAGTATTCTTGCCTGGGAAATCCCATGGACAGAGGAGCCTGGCGGGCTACAGTTCATGGAGTCACAAGAGTCAGACACAACTTAGCAACTAAACAACAACAACATGCATTACAAACATTTTAAGTATGTAAATTATTTAAAACATGGTTTTGGGGAAAACAATCACTCAGGTAGCAGTATGGAGCAACAACTGGAAGCAAGAGACCCATTAACTGGCTACTGGAATAATCCAAGCGAGAGAAGATGAGTCCCAAGGCTAGAGCTGTGTCAATGAGGATGGGAAGGAAGAGTTGGCTCCAAGAAGCATTTTACGGGTATAATTCAAAGTCGGATGAAAGGCTGGTTATGGGGGTGAAAACAAGAGAGAATAACTCCCAGGATTTGGGCTAAGAAGGATTTTGTACTCAGAGTTACTCCACTCAGGTCTACCTATTCCTCCAATAGCTCCTGGAAGGGCAGATGGACAGAGATCTTCCTGGGCAAGCTGAAGAGAGAAGCTGAGGGCATGCCTAGGTGAACTGAGCTCCAGCCACCACCACTGCCTCCCCCCCACCCCACCCCCACACTCTCACCATTACATGGCCTCAGGACTGTGCCTCATACTCTCATCAGAGAAGCTGAAATATTAATACATACCTTCCTATATGCAGTGCACTTTGGAAGAAAGAATACCCGTCAACACTCTCCTTTCCTTCCTGCCAAGGAGCAGCAGAAATGCCTCCAACATAAAGAAAATATTTCTGATTTTTTTTTTCATTTTCCCCCATCTAAGAGCTGAATTTCCCCCTCTTAGAAGAAATTCCTCCTACTTTGCAGTATAGCCTGACCCAGAGTAGCTGCCGATGCTCTATTTGCATGCCGCAATTCTACTGGCTGAAGCCAGCTGGCATTGGGATGTTGGATAATTGTCAGCTTCTTCAGAAGGAGTGAGCTTGCAAAGCAGGAGACAACAGTTTGCTTACGAGGCAGCTTTGCCCAAGATGTGTCCTGGCTGTGGAAAGTTAAGATGGAGGCGACCTCAGAGAGCTATGGGACCTATGACTGTATTTTTCTTTGTTCTGTTTTCCCCAAAAGCCAATAAAAAAATATGCTAACTCTGCTCACATTCCACAAGGATGAGTCTTGTTTATCCCTAGGCACAGCAGTACCTGCCAAAAAACTGCTAATTCAATTTCCTTTTACTGGAGAGACTGAGTCAGGACTCAGCGGGGGCTATTCTCACCTCTCAGACAGCCCTTTCTGGGCCTCCCCCAACTTTGAGCAAACTGAGCTCAGCCAAGACAACACCCCCGAGGCTTAGCCTGAAAGTCCAGGTAACCCCACATCCCATGCTCTCAAACATCTCTGCCAGGCGCTGCTGCCCAGGAGATGGGCATGAGCAAGATCCCACCAGTGGGCAGGTCCTGACCTTCCTGGGAGATTCCAGCCCTCTGCTTTGGAAACCAGCAACCTACCTCACCACTCCCAACCACCACTGAGAGAAGAAGGAGCCCCCGGTAGCCCCTCACATACAAGGTTTATATCCTCAGTCTTTCTGACCCACTGCCCAGCCCATGACTATATTAACCATGTGTTTTACTTTCTGTATTCTGATGCTTAGATATCTGGGGTGACTGCCCCCACCACAGTCCGCTAGTTCCTGGAGGTAGTAAACCATTCACGCACCAGTGCACCTTTCAAATAGAAAACAATCACTTCAATCAACCAATCTGATTAACCAAACTAATTCAATTAACCAATCAGATTGGAGGGTGCCCATATCCTCAACCATCTCCTTTATCAGGCTCTCACACTCCAGATCACTAGCCACCTGGCTTCATCATCTCATAGCCAGGTACCAGCCAACTGGAAACACGCTTGTGCCCCAGAGCGCCCACTGAGATGATTCAAACTAGCCAATCCTAAACCTGTTAATCGCCTCATCTATTCCTTCCCACAGAAACCACAAGGAAAACTCTTGCCCACAATTTCCCCTTTTCCTCTGCCTCCTGACTAGCGCCAGTATTTCCCAGTGGGCTCCCCACCACCCCTGCCTCTGTGAGTGGGGTACAGTACTCTCGGAATCTATGACTATAACCAACTACCTTTTCAGTGGTAGTCATCCCCTCATGGCTGGCCTTCCACACCTAACAATAAAACCTATATTTTTAAACAACAACCTCAGACCTCAGCTCCCACCAACTTTTAGAACTGTCCTCACCAGGTGACCTCCTTGTTGCTAAATCTCTTGAATACCTTTTAGTCTTTACTTGTACCACTGACCACTTGCCCATTTCTGGGGTATGGCTCTCTCCTGGCTCTCCCATCCTTCTGACACTCCTTCTCACATTCATTTGTGGCTTAAACACCAGTGCCCCTTCAGGTCCTGTCCTGAGTTCTGTATTCTTCTAGGCCTATAATGCCCCTTGGGCACTCATCACCCCCTATTTGCCAACACCTACCAAATATCTGCCCTCTACTCAGACCATGCTCCTCAGCCCTAGCCTGGACCTCTCCACTGCTTATCCATAGATCTCAGACCCAACAGAGCTGACATTGAACTCAAGATCTTTTGTCTCAAAAGAGAAAAACAAATATCACATATTAACACATATATATGGAAGCTAAAAAAAAAAAAAATGGTACTGATGAAACTATTTGCAGGGCAGCAACAGAGATGCAGACATAGAGAACAGACTTGTGGACACGACCGGGGAAGGAGAAGGAAGGATGAATTGACAGAGTAACATTGAATCATATACATTCAGTTCAGTTCAGTTCAGTTCAGAGGGCTCAGTCGTGTCCAACTCTCTGCAACCCCATGAATTGCAGCACGCCAGGCCTCGCTGTCCATCACCAACTCCCAGAGTCCACCCAAACCCATGTTCATCGAGTCGGTGATGCCATCCAACCATCTCATCCTCTGTCGTCCCCTTCTCCTCCCGCCCCCAATCCTACCCAGCATTAGGGTCTTTTCCAATGAGTCAACCCTTCGCATGAGGTGGCCAAAGTATTGGAGTTTCAGCTTCAACATCAGACCTTCCAATGAACACCCAGGATTGATCTCTTTTAGGATGGATTGATTGGATCTCCTTGCAGTCCAAGGGACTCTCAAGAGTCTTCTCCAACACCACAGTTCAAAAGCATCAATATACATTACCATACGTAAAATAAATAGCCAGTGGGAATATGCTGTTTGATGCAGGCAGCCCAACCTGGTACTCTGTGAAAACATAGAGGGGTGGGAGGTGGGAGAGAGGTTTAAGAAGGAGGGGACATATGTATACCTTATGGCTGATTCATGTTGATGTATGGCATAAACCAACACAACACTGTAAAGCAATTATCCTCCAATTAAAAATAAATAATTTTTTAAAGGACCTTTTGCCCCAAAGTTGCTTCATCTCTTCTTTCAGAGCAACCACACCACTGGTAGTTATTGTAAGACCTCAAACACATCTACGAAGTGCCCAGATACTGTGAATTCTCCCATGTACGTCTCCTTCATCTGTCCCACCTTGCCCGTCCATCCCCACAGCTCCTGCCCCGTTTCGGGCCCTCGTCCTCTCAATCCAATTCCTATGCTCCCATTTGAGCTGCATCCATTCTTGTGCATCCTCCCAATCCCACACCATCACTTCAGTTTCCACTCCTCTCTCCAGAATGCAAGTCTCATCAAACTTCTCCCTGGCCTCAGAGCCTGCCATGGCTCCCCACTGCTAACAGGATAAAGGCCAAAACCTTTAGCCTTATAAATCCAGTCTCCTGTCATCTGGCTTCTTCTCTCTCCCCCGCCACATCTCAGGCACCATCACTCCGCCCACTCCATGCTCGAACTACGTGGGACTTCAGAATGTGCCGTTTCCCAGACACTGTTAAGGCCTCCATGCCTTTATTTCTGTCAGAAACACCCTTCTTCTTTCCAGAGAAACAACCACTGCTTTCTCCCAAACCCTCCTGGGACTTTCCTCCTTTTTTGCCTGATAAACAGCACCAACAATACTTGATTGCTCTTATTTCTGTTTCTTTTAACTATATTTATTTTATTTTTTGGCTGTGCTGGGTCCTTGTTCCTGCACGCAGGCTTTTCTGTAGTTGCGAAGAGCCGGGGTTACTCTCTTGTTGCAGTGAGCGGGCTTTCATTGTGGTGGTTTCTCTTGTTTCACAGCATGGGTTCTAGGCACGCGGGCTTCAGTAGCTGTGACTAGTGGGCTTAGTTGCCCCGTGGTATGGGGGATCTTCCCAGGTCAGGGATCGAACTCATGTACCCTGCGCTGGCGGGCTGGTTCTTAAACCACTGACCACCAGGGAAGTCCCACTTATTTCTTTTCATATTCACTCAAAAATATTTACTGAGCTCTATTTTGTCCTAGGACCTGGGGGCCCTCGAGAAACAGCAGGAAATAAGACACAGACAGGCCCTCAAGTAAGTGTCTATCACACTAAAACCATCTGGTGCCGTTTCAGGGCTCCAAAGAGCTCTGGCACCACAATAGTGGCTGGTTTTCCCCAGGCTTGCTGTTGGATCTGCACAAGCACAGCCACTTTACTGCCTTTTTATGTTTTCATGCAAGACTTGAACCTGGCAAAGCAACCCAGACAGTGAAATTCTTTCCTTTTTACATACCATTTCCCTTGTCACCTGCACCAGCAGTAAGATCCCTTCTACTTCTCTAAACACCCATACCACTTTTTGTGAAATGGAATATCTACTGCCATATCTATAAACAAGAATGTCAGAGCCATCTGAGATTCTGGCCCTCCAAATGTGAATTTCTGAACCCGGAGGGCCCCCCAGAGAACAACGCCTGCGATATAGTGGCCACCATTCCCTACAAATGGGAGGGGGAAGGGTTGGGTGGATATGAAAATGCAGGATGCTAGCCCCAGATAACTGAGATGCATATGAAACAAATGAGTTCAGTGAGCTCAGACGCTTTCATCTTCCCATACATAGAAGAGCGCTAAATTCCTAGAGATACCTGATTTTCCTTATTGTTCAGTTGCTAAGTCATATCTGACTCTTTGTGACCCCATGGACTGCAGCACACCAGGCTTCCCTGTCCTTCACTATCTCCCAGAGTTTGCTCAAACTCATGTCCATTGAGTCAGTGATACCCTCCGACCATCTCACCCTCTCTCACTCCCTTCTCCTCTTCCCCTCAATCTTTTCCAGCATCAGGGTCTTTTCCAATGAGTCGGCTCTTCACATCAGGTGGCTAAAATATTAGCGCTTCAGTATCAGTCCTTCCAATGAATATTCAGGGTTGATTTCCTTTAGGATTGACTGGTTTGATCTCCTTGCTGTCCAAGGGACTCTCAAGAGTCTTCTCCAGAACCACAAGTCGAAAGCATTAGTTCTTCGGTGCTCAGCCTTCTTTATGGTCCAATTCTCACATCCATACATGACTACTGAAGAGAAGAGTGCTAATTCATGGAGATATCTGGTTTTCCTTAATTAACAATAATCTTTGATGTTCAGACTATCTGCCCCCTTTGTTGTAAACTTCTTTAAAACCTGACTCCTTCCCCACCTCCTTGGAGCAATTTCTCAGGGCTACCTGAGATGCTGCCTCCCGAGCTTGAAGTCCTAAAACTTCCCACTGCTTAAACACAACTCTCAACTTTCAGGTTGTGACTATTTTTTTTAGTTTAGCCATCTTTAGAGCAATTCATGTTGATTGCCACCTTTCCTCCAGTTGCCTGCCACAGGCAACCCCACACTATCTGTATCTTCCCACATCCGCTTTGCTTTGGGTCTATGCCTTTGTTTATCCCCTCTCCTCGATCCTAAATGCCCTTTCTTCTCTTCACCTGGTGTATATGTTATATGTGGCTGTGTAACAAACCACTCAGAGTAGTAACTAAAGGCAATAACAGTTCTGGGTATCAGTGGTCAGGGGTCAGCAGGGACAGTGCATCTGTGCTCCATACAGACTTGCAGGGCTCACCCACGCATTTGCAGCCAGTTTACAGGTGGACTAGGAGTTGGATGATCCTAGAATGACTCACTCAGTGCCTAGCAATTCAGTGGGGCTGTTAGCTGGAGCATTTGAGTTCAGGTCTCTCCACGTGGCTAGCCTGGGCTTCTTCACATGGCAGCTAAGTTCCAAGGGGCAAGCCCTCATGAAGTTTCTGCCTGAATCACATCTGTTCAAACCCCATTGGCCAAAACCTGTCACGTGGCTGAGCTCAGAATCAGTATGGAAGGGGTATGACTCCCTGGGTAGCCATCAGCGGAGCAATGTACCACAGTCTGTCCTCTACTACTAAGGATGTTCTAGGTGGCTCAGTAGGACCACACATGTGTTTGTGAGCATGTGGCAGGTCAACTTGGGGCTAGCTTATCCCAAACGGTTGTTGATATAAACTGAGGCACCTCGGTTCTCCATGTGTTTGCTCAAACTTTCTCTTGTGGCAACTGAATTCCAAGAAGGCAAATCCCAACATACAAACACTTATCAAGCTTCTGCTTGCATCACATTTGCTGACAGCTCATTGGCCAAAGCAAGACACATGGCCAAGTCCAGAGTCAATGCAGAAGGTGATCACAAGAAGGCATGGAAATCAGGATGGATGATTCATTGAAGGTCAGTAATGTAAGAATCTACCATGCTTTTCCCCTATTGCTTTCTAATTATCTATTTACCATTTCCATCTCCCCACTTGGACAACTCTTCCAAGGCAGAGACTATGCTCTATTGATCTTTGTATACCCAGGGTTTAGCCTTGTGCCTTAAACATTGTGCCTAGAGCAATAATGTCTTTTAATTATTTTATTAATTTCACACATTTTGTTTATTCATTCATCAGTTCATGGACTTTTCTGTTGTTTCCACTTTTTGGCAATTATGAATATTGCTATTAACATTTGAATAAGTTTTTTGTTTTTTTTAATGAAATAAATATGAGCATTTTTAATGATAAAAGGTACAATTCATAAAGAAGATAGATATCATCAACTATTGGATACCTAACAACAAAGAAACAAAGATACATAAAGTAAAAATCAGAAGAAATATAAAGGAAAAGAAAAAATATACAATCATAGTGAGACATATTAACATTTCTCTGAGAATATTTTATCAAGTACAGAAAAAATAAGAATAGGAGCATCTTGAATGATGTCATTAATAATTTAAATATAATAGATTTATATTATTTTATATCCTACACAAATATATTTAAAATTTTGTGTCTTATACATTGTTATTAGATGTCCAAAGGACATTTAGAAAAACTGGCAAAAAGATACACATTACTATTAATTATTTGATCAAACAGTCATGAATAAAGGTTCTTAAATGTTGAAAATGTGATCTTCATCGGTGCTTGGACCTCTGCCCTGCATTCTAAGAGAAACTTCCCTTTTTTGTCATACTCTCCAACCAAACATGCAGTTTTTCAGGGTGACCTCACTCAGGGAGTTGTCTTCAACTAGAGATTAGGAGAGGCAGGAGAGTGTCAAGCAGTTCCAAGACTTTGTAATTTCGTAGACTAGTCATATTTCCAAAGAAGTTTGAGGAGCAACAGAAAATTACCACTTTTATTTTTGCGCCTAGAAGGGACATTAAAAACACACCATCTACCACCATTGGTTCAAAAAAGTAGAAAGGCATAAGCTTAGAATGAGAGTACAGACCATCCCAAGGAAGGGCCAGTGTGTAGCCTCAATTAGACCAAAATTAGGACTCAACAGTCTTGACATCTGATCAAATTGTGGGGGGCTCAAGTGGTCTAACCACAAATTCTATTTCCCAGTTATTAGCTTCTGTTGATAAGTTCCTCTAGTCAATTAACCATCTTTTTTCCTTCTTATCCCTGAGAATCAGCCTTCAGTTCCCTGCCAGTCCACAGAATTATTCAAACCAGCCAATCATATCCTCCTGCAAGAAATGAGCATTCCACCCTTTGGATACCACAAAGCCTCCCAGAGCTCCTCTTGTTCACTATTCGAGTGCAGCTCCTGAGTGACAGACAGGGCCTGGCTTGTGGTGTCTTTCTCTGGGCTGTGAGTACAGGTGACTAATAAACTGCTGTCAATCACATCTGTACAGTGTCAGGGGTCAGACATGGATTATTTCTTGCCATATCAGTAAACAAGAATATCAAGTTCATGCATGCTCAGTCATGTCTGACTCTTTACCACCCCATGAACTGTAGCCCACCAGGCTTCTCTGTCCATGGGATTATCCAGTCAAGAATACTGGAGTGGGTTGCCATTTCCTCCTCCAGGGGATCTTCCCAACCAGGGACTGAGCCTGCGTCTCCTGCAGCTCCTGCAGCTCCTGCATTGGCAGTTGGCTTCTTTACCACTACCACTATCACTTCTTTACCTGGGAAGCCCCTCAGTCATCAGCAATCACAGCCCTCCAAGGTGAGCTAGTGAGCCCTAAGGGCACTCAGGAAGGAAAAGAATACCTGCCATCTAGCAGCCATCAGACTACAGCCACTCCCTATGGTGAGCCCTGAGGAAAGGGCGCTCAGGATGTGAAAACACAGGATACTGGCCCCAGATAGCTGAGATGCACCTGAAAGCAATAATTTCAGTGAGTGAGCCCAGACTCTTGCGCCTTCCCATATACAGAAAAGCGCTAAATTCCTTAACTTTGGAATTCTGATTTTCTTTAATTAACAATAATCTTTTGATGTTCAGACTGCCTGCCAGACTTCTCTATAACCTGGCTCCTCCGCTCGCCTCCTCAGAGCAGTTCTCTCAAGGTCACTTGTGATGCTGTCTCCCATGCTTGAAGTCCTAAAAATTCCCACCAAATAAAACAGAACTCTTAACTTTCAGGTTGTGACTATTTTGTTAAGTCAACAGGTTTCATGTGTTTGACCATCTCCGAAATCCTAGGATGGGAATCTGGGAATTCTCCCTTATCAACAGAGTGAAGGGGAGGCGATCAAAACAATGTAGCAACCTGACAGGTATGTTCAGAGTACTCTACAACGTCCTTGTTTTTTCCATTTCATCCAGGCCAGTGAAGTCAGTCCAGCAGAAGTCTGAAGACCCACCCTGGAAGGAGTGGAGCACCCTGTACGTGGAGTCAAAAGATCTGCAGTCTAGCTTGTCTTGGCTGTGTTTCAAAATATTTGTCTGACCTTTAACACATCATTATCCTTTTGGGGCTTCATTTTCCAGCTACAAAATGGTGAGATGGCTTCTGCCACTTTTATAAAGACAATCAGATGAAATCAGGAAATAGAGTGAATGGCTGGTAGACCCTTTGTTAGCCTAAAGAAAGGTGCATTTTGAGAGGAGCATTACTCCATGTATCTCCAGATGGGGCACCTGGAGGTGATGGGAGAGGAAAGACCTCAGGGACCTGCAGGGCAGCCACAGTAAGTCAGGAAATCTTGCCTTAGGGGGATAAACCCTTCCTTCCTGCTTTCAGCACTCCTATCCTGTGCCATTAGAAAATGGGAGTTTTTAAATCTCCTCCCCATCAGGACCCTGTCTTCCATCCCAGCCCCTAAATGGATCATTTGAGCCATTAACTCCATCCAGTCAGACACCTTGGTTTAGCAGACACACTGTTGCCACACTCCCCTCCCCTTCCTGAAGTAAAGTGCTTGGGGACCCAGAAAATAGGCCAGGTCCTTGAAACCTTATCAAAATAGCACAGCTAGGCCTTCCATCCAGCAACATTCAGAGACCAGGCCATAGAGTGGGAAACAGAGCATCCAGGGTCTTATCCAGACAGAGCCCAGATATTTTCTGTTGTTAAGGGGCCTGTGGGTATCCTCATGTCTTGCCCAAAGGAAAAAAGAACCATCTCCAACCCCATGGGGGTAAGGGGCAAGGTTAAGCTGAAGCAAAAGCAACTAAAGCAACTGTGTTTTGATAGGAGAGATCCTTGGATTGAGAACCAGAAAGCTGTTGAGCAGGAAAGAAGACAGAGTGGAGAGCCAAGGAGGAGGCTAGCGTGTCCAGAATGCAGCAGGAAGAATGGGAAAGATGAGGCGGTGGTGGAGGTTGGCCGCCAGGGGCAGGACATCCAGGGACTTAAAAATTACCCTCCAGGGCTCTCCTGGTGGTCCAACGGTTAAGAATCTGCCTTGCAATGCAGAGGACACTGATTCAACCCCTGGTCCGGGAAGATTTCAGGTTCCACATGCCACGGAGCAACTAAGCCTGTGCGCCACAACTACGGAGCCTGCACTCTGAAGCCAACAAGGTGCAACTACTGAGCCCATGTGCTGGAATTACTGAAGCTCTCCGTCTCTAGAGCAGGTGCTCCACAACGAGGGAGGTCACCGCAATGAGAAGCCCACACACCACAGCCAGAGAAAGCCTGTGCACAGCAACAAAGACTCAGAGTAGCCAAAATTAAATCCATAAATACTTTTCAAAAAAATTACCCTCCAGACAATGAGAAGCCAGGTCACCTCATCTATGAAAAGGGATGGTCTGCAGTTCCCAGGTCCTGGGAGCCTGTGAAATGTAGACTCGGGTAGCCCTACTACTAGGCTAGGGAGATCCTGGGTGGGCAGGAGCAGCTACATTTCTCATAAAGTGCTCCAGGAGCTCCTGCTGTTTACCAGAGCCAAGGCTCCATGGATTGGACCATCTGTGAGGCTTGTTCCAGTTAGAAAGTTCCATCACTCTAAGTGCTGGGAGGCCACCTAAGGAGGGAGGGAGAAGGAAGTGAATCTCCCACTTGCTAGCCCAGGGATGGCTTCCAACAGTACCATTACAGTAATGGAAACTGCAGAGAAGGTGCCAACACTGATCTCTGTGAAGAAATAAGAGAATGGCTAGGCAGGGGGGGCAGGGTCAGCCCACAGGATGTCCCAACCAGAACTCACAAAGAGGCCACAAGGATGCAAATTAATCAAATAAACCTTTGTTCCAAAAAAAAAAAAAAATTGGAGACACAAGTCATCAGCACTGGCTATTAAAAAAAAAAAAGTCCAAGGGCTTCTGGTGACTTCAAATTAATGGAGCAAGGACAGATGCCCCAGAGTGATAAAAGAGTGGTATCTGCTGTTCTCTCTAGTGGTCCTGTCTTCTCTCCCTTCCCACAGTTCCAGAATTTCCCCTTCCCCTGGGCTGAGATGCAGCAGTGGAATATAGCTCAGCACCAAAGACTTGGGGCTCCAAAGACTTGGGGCTCCATAGCTCAGGTCGACTGGCCATCTCTCCACCTATTAGCCATGAAATGGGATAAGATGATCCCAGCAGATTGTGGCCATGGATGGAACCGGCCAGGCAGAGTGTTTTATAAAGGGCAGCACCCCTTCTCTTGTCTAAAGACCAAGCACACAGTGCTCAGGGACTTGGGTGGGTGTGAGGGGTAAGAGGAGAACATGAAATTGAGAAGAACCTTCTAGCTGTCTGCACCAGGAAGTGCCAGCCCCGGAGTTGAGGGACACAGTGCCCCAGAGCAGAAAGCCTCTTAAGAGATGGGTGTTCCAGGCTGGGTGAGGAGTTGGGGCAGGGCTGGGGACCAGCAAAGACCAAGTGCTGCCCTTAAGGGCTGTTGCTATGTGGAAAAACACCCCACTATCTTCCTTTGGAGAAAACCTGGAATATTCCAAGACCAAAAACCTCTCACTGGCTGCTGCCGCGGAGATGGGTTCTAGCTGAAACGGAAACGAGGAGGCGTGGGCGCTGCCTAAGGGGGCCCAGCAGCTGGCTTCCATCCACCATTCCTTAACCCCTCGGTTTTCGCGCAGGCTTCCGAAACCTAGGTCAAAAGAAAGGGTTAAACCGTTAAAAGGGGAGCGGTCTTGGCGGGGCTCTGGGAGGCGGCTAGCGTTCCCTGAGCGATCCCAGCCCGATCTCTAGGGTCCAGAACCCTGCCCTCCCAGACCAGGCCAGCCGGCCAGAGGATGGCGGCCCCCTTTTGCTGCAGAAGTCCCCTCTTTCACATCTATCTCGGACCGCCTCCTCCTCCCTCCACCACCCTTTTTCACTGCCGCTCGGCCTCTGATTGGCCGAGCCCCCGGGCCCTCCCCGCTCCCCCTCTCCCACCCCTGGTGAAAACTGCGGGCGCGGGGTACGGTGCAGCAACTGGAGGCGGCGGCGCGTCTGCGGGCGGCTGCAGCGGCGGAGGACCCGAGGCCAGGTGGGAGCTGGAGCCAGGGCGGGACCCGGGGCGCAGGGATGGATAAGTCTCGGGCGCCCAAGCAAGCCCTCCCGACCCGAGGCTTCGGAAAACGGACCGAGGGCGCCCTGGGAAGGAGCTGCGCAGTGCCTGGAGAGGGGCCTGCTTGCAAGGCAGGGGCGGGAGCCGCGGCGGGAGCCGCGGCGCACCTTTCGCCCGCTGGGAGACGCTTACCTGGGACTGGAGTGCTGGAGGAGAACCGGGAAGAGGGCGGCAAGGACAGGCTTGGATTCTGCTCTCCACCCAGACGTACCCAAACCCAGATCGTAAAAGCGGGGTTGGGGGGCGGTGAGGCGGGGTGAGACTAGGGGAACGGAGGACCGAAAACTGAAGGCAATCTCGGCCCTGCGACCTCGCGGCGGGCTGGGTGCAGGGCATCCAAGTAACGGGAAACCGCAGTGCCGCGGGGCCGGCGGCGGGGCGGGGCGGGGTGGTCGGGAGAAGGACCGGCTGACAGAGGAGGCGAGAACCGGAAAAGGATAAGGGAGGGAGAAGGGGGACCTCAATTGGGAAAGGGGAGGCTTGGAATAGGAAAACGGAATAAGGGTGGGGTTAGTCGAATGCGGACTAGAGCGGGAGGGAGCGCGAAGCTTCTCCGGGTTCTGAGCTGCGGGGACACAAGGCCAGGGAAACGCTAACAGACGGCGCCCCCCCCCCATAACGTCCACCCCACCCTTCCGCTCTGCATCCCCTTCCAGTTCCAGCCCCATTTCTTCCTTTCTAGTTCTAGCCGCCTACCCCCTTCCTCTCTAGATCCCAAGCTCGCCACCCGCCTCTGTAACTCGGTGTCTGCTAATCAAAACCAGATGTTGCCCCCCCTCCTTTCTTCCCCAACAGCACCTCCGGGTCCCTTTCGGCGGGGGTCTGAAAGGGAACTGACTGCAGCGCAGGCGCCCGGGGACCCCAGCCTCGCCCCTCCCTCCCCGCACTGGGCCGAGCGCCGGGGACCTGGATGCGGCTAGCGGCGCGCCCTGCGCACGGGAGCGCTAGCACCTGGGCACAGCCTTCCTGTGGCCTCTCCCTGGCGAGCGCTCCTGCAGAGAGGCTAAGCTACCCGCTCTGTTGCCTCGCCAGGATACTGATTGAGCCCAGGCTGCAAAAAAAGATGGGGCAGACAGCCGAGTCAGAGAGGCTACCAGAAGCCGGACTGGAAAACTGCAGGTCCAGGAACCCCGCCCAGAGAGCTGAACAATAGAAAACGTCTTGGTTCCGATGCAGAGAACACATGCCAATAGGAGACCACTGCCACCTTTCTCACACACAGCCGGAGACACGTTTAGCTGTGTGCCAAGTGGGGCCCACACACACATGACCGACCACCCAACCATCATCCCCAGCCACACAGTCAGTCAAAGATGAACGCTTGTGGATCACTTACTCTTGAACAGTGCTAGATGTTTGTCATTCTCCTTAAGCCCCATCACAACCCGGTGGGTATCTAAAGCCAGGTTCATTCAGCATCTTTCAGGCATCTGTTATATGCCAAGAACTGTTTGGGCATTGGGGAGTTTCTTCAGAACAAGAAATAGGAAGGCCCTGAATGAGAAGGTTTTGTTTCATGGGTAGAGAGTTCTGGTTTTTGCAAGATGAAAAGGTGTTTTGCTGAACTTTTATTTCAGGTTGGAAGGATCCTTAACAAAAGAAGCCACAAATAAATACACAAATAAACAATTTCAATATTTAATAGAGGCTTATTTAACTTAATTTCAATATATAATCATTAAAAGAAAAGAGAAACAGAAACAGTAAAGTAACAGCACATACATCACCAAATTGGGCTGACCAGCATCCAGACTTAAACAGCACTGGGAAGTCCCAAATAACAGCAGTCTGGAGTCCCAGTTGGAAAAATGTCCCAGGCTGTGCATCCACTTAGCGGGTGAGACTTCAAATTGCAGTTTTGGGGGTTCCTGCTTGTAATCCCAGGTGACAGCATCATTTGTTTGCATGCAACAATGCTCTTCTGGTTTTACTTATTTAACCTTTTTACAATGCTGTTTGTTTCACCTTATGAGTCATAGGATTTCATTAGACCCTGGGGGATTGGCCAGACCCTCAGGGGTTCAAGAATTCCAAGACCCGCTCTTTTTTCTTAACTAAAGCATCTCCTGACTAGCTGTGCTTGCAGGAAGGCACAGAATCCGGGCAGTGTCCAGGCAGGTCAGCGGCCTGCTCTCCTGCTTCTGAAGCCTGAACAAGACTTCCTCCATTTTAATTTCCTCAACAAAAGGGTTCTGGAGATTGGCTGCACTACAGTGTGGATGAACTTAACACTTCTGAACGGTACACTTAAAAATGATTAACAGGGACTTCCCTGGTGGTCCAGCAGTTAAGACTCCATGCTGCCTGATGTAGCCAATTTTTTTTTTAATATATAATGGTTAAGATAAATTGTGTTTCTGCAGATTTTATGATAAAAAAAGTAGGAGGTCCCTGCCTTGGAAATGATCAAGTTAAAGTCACTTATTCAAAGCCACCCAGCTAGTAAATGTTCACATACACACACACCACAGAAGGGTGTGTTCTCCCACCCCCTTGCTTTCCCTGACAGGGAAGAGCTGAGTGGCAGTGTCACATTCACTTGAGAGGTGGGAAGGGGAGAGGGCTGTCGAAGGGGCTTGGATGGCCATTATGGGATGTCTCCCAAGGGCCCCCAGCCCTGGCAGTAAGTCTGGGCACACTTGCCCTACCTCCTGGCTGATTCTCATCTTGTTCCACCGCAGATCCAGGACTGAGCTCTCGGCACCATGAACCCTACCATCGGCATCGCCCTCCTGCTGACAGGTATCAGGCAAGGGGTAGGGCTGGGATTCCAAGCTCCCTGGCTGCTTTCTTTTCAGAAAAGCTAGCTTCTTCCTCAAGAACTCAGAACGTGGAGGTGACTGAGGGAGAGAGGGCTTCTTTTATCCCTAAGACAGCTGAGCAACCTAGTTGGTTTTCTGACCACCTGGGACCATTTCTGGAAACACAGTTCACTAAGCCTGCCCCATACTGAGTTGGAATCTGCAAATGCGGACCAAGATGTAGCATCAACTCCCCCAAGATCTCTTGCCCATGGAACACACTGGTGGGACCCCAGGACTAGAACAGAGGGAGATGGGCTGGAGTCTGCAGAAGGGAAGGTACACTGGCCCTCAGGGTCCCCTTGGGCAGGGAGAGGTGCTCGACAGCAGACCCTTGTGCCCTGCCTGGTCAGGCCTTTCTCTGCTGTGAATGTGGGTGGGAGGCCCCCTGCTCTATAGGTCCTTCCCCAACTTGGAGGGGGGCACTGCTGGTGCCAGTCTTACAGGTGGCCCGTGGGCAGAAAGTGACCAGCCTGACAGCCTGCCTGGTGAACCAGAGCCTTCGTCTAGACTGCCATCATGAAAATACCACCACCACACCCATGCAGTATGAGTTCAGCCTGACCCGTGACACAAAGAAGTGGGTGCTTTCTGGCTCCAATGGGGTCACTAGGCCAGAATACAGCTCCCGAACCAAATTCTTCAGCAAGTACAACCTCAAAGTCCTCTACCTGTCCAACTTCACCACCAAGGATGAGGGGGTCTACACGTGTGAACTCCGCCTCTCTGGCCCGAATCCCACCGTCTCCAACAAGGATGTCTCTGTGTTCAGAGGTGAGGCAAGCCCCCAGCAAGATCAAGTAAGCAGGCAGAGGCAAGCTGGGGAGGAACGGGCCGGCTGGGACACGTCTAGGCTGGGCTGCAGAGGAGAGTGGCCCCATAACCTCTCTCCCCTTGTCCCCTACTGCCGCCTGTGCTCAGGGGAATCACTACCCCCAGCATGAAAGGGGGAAGGGCTAAGGGGACAGTCAGACAGGTGGAGTAGTGTGGTGGATGCTTCCCCTATGACTGTGGGCAAATCACTCGGCCTCCCCAAACCTCCTTCTCCCCACCTGGAAAACAGTATGGCTCTAGCTACCTCACCCACAGTTTTCTTGTGATAATATGTGTTCAGGGGCTCAGGAAAAAAAAAAAAAGATGAAAGTGTTAGTCACTCAGTCATGTCCGACTCTTTGTGACCTCATGGACTGTAGCCCACTGGGCTCTGTCCATGAAATTCTCCAGGAAAGAATACTGGAGTGGGTTGCCATTCCCTTCTCCAGGGGATCTTCCCAACCCAGGGATCCAACCTGGGTCTCCTGCGCTGCAGGCAGATTCTTTACCATCTGAGCCACCAGGGAAGCCCTTCAAGGGCTCAGGAACCTGCAAATGGGAAAGATGGTTGGTTCAACCAGGTTGGCCCTGGTTGCAGCCAAGACATCATGGCGCCAGCCTCCCTGAGGGAAAGCACCCTTGCTCTGAGCCTGGCCCCTCTCCATTCCTGCCCTGCCTGTCTGCCCCATTCTCTCGCCACAGATAAACTGGTCAGGTGTGGGGGCATAAGCCTGCTGATCCAGAACACCTCGTGGCTGCTGCTGCTCCTCCTCTCCCTGCCTCTGCTGCAGGCCATGGACTTCATCTCCCTGTGACGGGTCGGGCCCACGGAGGACACAGGAAGCCACAAGGCCCAGTCCAGAGATCCTGCTTCTCTGAGTCAGCTAACCCCCTTCCCCACAACCCCTCACACACCTTGGGGAGAAATGGGGACCCCACCCCTCCTAAGGAATCCCAGTGCTGCATGCCATTCCCTCCCCTCCGCCAATGCCACCTCACACCCCCTCTGCCCGCCACTGGCTACTTGTACTCTTTGTTCCAGAGCTGCTTCCTTCTGGTGTATATTTAGGGCTTATCCTTCCTTTTCTTGGGGAGTTTGTGAACACGGATGCCAGGGTTGGAGACCTGATGGAGAGTGAGGGGATGGGAGGGATGGAAGGATGGAGGGGTATCAGTCCCTGGAGGCCGTCATCCTTGCCCACGGGGACCTGAGGCCTGGGAGAGCCCTGCACGAGGAGTGGGAGGGTGTGTCTGGCCCGAGCAGGCGGGACGGCGCCTGAAGGCCCCAGATGTGGGGGCACCGCCAAGCGTGGCCCACCATGTGAGGGGAACACCAAGCGTCGCCACGAGCACTTTCTGCCACAGAAGAATGCCATCTTCTTACCCTGCCGAGGGGCCGTGGCCCCAGGGTTTGGTCCAGTGATGATGCCAATTGTGCGGGAAGCCGTGCTGATGGGTTGGAGGCAGGTGGAGGGTGCATCACCCTCCCCCAGCACAGAGGAGGCTAAAACTTGGAGCCCAGTGTCTCACTGGCCCAAACAGCAGCTGGGAAGGTGGCAGAGGAGGACAAGCCCCCTCCTGGGCTTATCCCAAGGTCCTGTGAGCTTCCGGAACTCGGACCTGAAGGCAGTCAAGTCAGGTCTGGTGGAGGCCCTGATGGAGACCCACGGAGTTTGGCCCCAGTGTTTCTCCAGGAGGCTCTTCCCCTCTCCTCCAGCAGTGCCTGAGCCTTCTGACAGCCCCCTGCCCCTTAGGCCTGCCTTCTCAGGGACCTCCGGGGGGGCCTGAGGCAGGCCACGGGGTGAGACCCATGAGTGGGACCTGTCTCGAGCAATGGCTTTTCCCAGCACCCAGCTCCCCACCCAGCGGCTCTGCCATGTGTAGTGCCAGCACAGCTTATGGCATCTCGTTGAGGAGAAAGAATACTGTACAATAAAACCAAGCCTCTGGAATCTGCCCTCCTGTGGGTCTCTGCTTTGCCTCTCTCTCCAGGCCTGCCCCCCACCCCACCCCCTCCCTTAGCCAAGAGGTCCAACCCCCTGCCTCCTGTCCCCGCCCACTGCCTCCAGCGGTGGACCACTGCACGCCTGGCTTCTCAGAACCATCCTAACACCACGTTTGCCCAAATACAGGAATATTCCCTCTCTGCAGACTCACCTGCCCACAGCACGCTGTGGGCCAAGCCACATGGCGCTGGTTCCAGGACAGGATAACAAGCACCAAGGTGCGGAGTCTGCCTTCTCAGATGAGGTTGTTCTCAGAAATGCCCCATCAGGTTACATCTGCTACGTGGGAGCTGCTCTCATCCATCAAGGTGTGAGGACAAGCATCTCTTAAGTCCAGCCTGGCCGTAGAGAGCTCTGGGGTGGGGAGACAACACAGGCGCATCCCGGGCTCCCTCCCCTAAAATCACTGAGTAGAATGCCAACAGCGCCCCCTGGCACCAGGGGCTAGAACAGCACCACAGGGTGGCTCTGGGTCCCAGTGGCTGGCAGAGTGACACAGCTCCCAGACATCCTTCCAGGCTTTGCCAAGGGATCTGGGCGAGGAGAGTGGTGACTACCCAGTGGTGACTACCCAGAATCTGACTCTCCATCTGATATTTAGTGCTGGGTAGGATGATTTTTCTGAGCTTTTGCTTAAAGGCCTAGGATCTAAATTCACGCCAGTGACTCCCAAGCCCCTAGTGGCCTGGCTAGAAAAGAGCAAGAGAAGTCCCCAAGGAAAAGACACTGTGTTGCCAACAACAGGGGCCCACCCATCCCCACGTGGGCTGTCAGATATTAAGTACAGGGCACCCAGCCTGGACACAGTCCCTTTTGCTTTGCTTGGTGGTGGTTTCGTCCCTACATCGTGTCCAACTCTTGCAATCCCATGGACTGTAGCCCGCCAGCCTCCTCCATCCATGGGATTCCCCAGGCAAGAATACTGGAGTGGGTTGCCATTTCCTTCTCCAGGGGATCTTCTTGACCCAGGGATCAAACCCAGGTCTCCTGCATTGGCAAGCAGAGTCTTTACCACTGAGCCAAAAAAGAGTCTTTAGCAGGGGAAGGGAATTCAAATGCTACACTCGGGGTAGTAAGAGTTCAAGTTGGAAGGAACTGGGAAGCCAGGCATGCAGCCTTGACTGTGAGAAGCCATGAGACCCTGGCACCTGCGTAAGCCCCCTATGGGGTCTTTGTCACCCTGGCACTGTTCCCCTCAAGAGTTTAGTGCCCCACCCCCCAAGGGTCCGTCTACCGCTGTGGTGCAGAGGGGGAGGAGGAGAGCCCAAGGCTCACAGTGAGTGGGGTTAGCTTCAGAAGATACAGAGGCCATCTGAGGTCCAGGGACTCCCAGAAGGCAGAGACAGAGAAGAGAGGAACAGGCCTGGGCCTGAGAAGGTGCTCAATGACTTAAAAGTCAGAGCTGTCAGGCCTCACAGCACAAGCCGACCCGGAAAGACTGTGGGCTGGGGCTGCGGCGGGCTCTCAGAGGCAGGCCGCCACAGCAGTCAGCTCCTCTCGGGCCAAGTCGGTAGAGCCTGAAGGCGCTGCAACACGTCCACGGTGACTTGGCTAATAACAAAGAGGGGTAGTTAGGGACTTTGGGAAGGTCGTGTACACACTGCTATATTTTAAATGGATAACCAACAAGGACCTGTTGTATGGGACTCTGCTCAGTGTTATGTGGCAGCCTGGATGGGAGGGGGGTTTGGGGGAGAATAGGTACAGGCATATGTATGGCTAAATCTCTTCACTGTTCACCTGAAACTACCTCAACATTGTTAATCGGTTATACCCCAATACAAACTAAAAAGTTTAAAATTTGGGGGAAAAAAAGAGGGCTGGAGCCCACCCTGGTTCCTGCACAGATGCCCAGAACTCACCCCACCAAGCCCCTTCCCACTCCTCCTCACCCCTCCCCACACCCCCCTTGGCCGTCTTGGTCCCTTAGGGCACAGAATGCTTGCTCTGTGGCAGAGTGACACAGAGTGAAACAGAAAGAAGCTCCTCTCCACACCTCCGTCACTGAGACAGAGGAACATCTGAACATCTGGTGTGAGGGTCTTCCCAACACCCAGGGGCTCCCTTGGGAAGGGCAAGGGGATCACCATGGGGAGATGCAGGGACTCTCTGGCCAACCAATTAATGTACCCGCCATCCAGGGGACCCATGACAAGCGTCCTCCAGCCACCTCACCCCCTGCCTACCACCACCACCATGATGTTCCTGTCCTGTGTCTGCAACTCCCATGTTGTGATGAGCAGGTTTGTCTTTACATGTGAAGAAAGCAAGTCCCAGGTTAGGAGTCAACCACTTTCTCATCCACCGTTAAGGAATCTGTGGGGCTGGAGTCCTGAGTTCTGGCAAAGCGTGACAAAGGTCCTCCCTCCTGCTAATCCAGCAAAGATTCAGGACAAAGGTGGGACTGCCTCCTACCCAGGTCTCTCAGGGCCCAAATATGCCCACCGCTCGGGAGGATCGTGTCCTGTGAAGACTCCCAGAAGGATTTCCCTGGTGGCTCAGTGATAAGAGAATCTGCCTGCCAATGCAGGGGACTGGGGTTCAATCCCTGGTCTGGGAAGATTCCGTATGATGAGGGGCAACTAAGCCTGTGCACCACAACTCTTGAGCCTGTGCTCTAGAGCCCTGGAGCTACAACTACTGCAGCCTAGAGCCCGTGTTCTGCAACAAGAGAAGCCACTTCTCTTCACCCATAGCAATTACAGAGTAGCACTTGCTCACCGCAACTAGAGAAAGCCCACTGCACACAGTAGCAAAAACCCAGTACAGCCAAAAAAAAAAAAAAAAAAGACTCTTGGGAGGCATCTTTGCCCAGCAAAGGGAAGACCTGGGGACAGGGAAGGTATGGAAATAGGCACATGCTGGAGAGGGCAGAGTAGGACCAACAGGAGAGTTCTGCAGAGGCCAAGTGTGGCTCCACCCTGGAAGGGCCTTTGATAGCCTGGCCCAGCAGCAGAGGTGGGAGTGCCTGGCAGTGGGCATGGTCAGAGGAGGTCATTCAAATAGCTTCTGGTATTCAGTGGAAACCTGGGCTAGAAGATCCTAGTCACTTCACCCTTCAATGCCTCACTTCTCTGATTTCCAAAATAAGATGGGGGAAACTCCCTGGTGGTCCAGTGGACTCCACGCCCCCCACTGCAGGGAACTAAGATCCTGCAAGCTTCGCAGCACAGCCAAAAATAAAATAAAAAATAAAATCAGATGGTAGTACTGGAACATTTATTTGTACAACAAATGTTAAGTACCTAGCTGTGCTAAGAGGGAAAAGACACAGCCCCTGGCTGAAGGAATCTACAGCCCAGTAAGAAGTAAGGAATTGATTTCAAACCAGTGATTGTTGCTGGGAGGCAGCAAAGCTGTGGCAGACTGCTTAGTGGTTTCCCAACATGCATTCTCTTCTTTTTCAGCAATAGGACCCACAAATTTGAACTAGAATAAAGACTACATTTGATCAGAATGAAGACTACATTTCCCAGCTCCCTTGGAGCAAGATGTGCACATATGGCTAAGTTCTGTCCAATGGAACAGTAACACAAAATAATGAGTATAATTTCTATGTAAGTGTGTTCAGTCACTCAGTCATGTCTGACTCTGTGACCCCATGGACTGTAGCCTGCCAAACTCCTCTGTCCATGGAATTTTCCAGGCAAGAATACAGGAGTGAGCTGCAATATTCTTCTCCAGGGGATCTACTTGACCTAGGAATCGAACTCGTGTCTCCTACATTGCAAGCAGAGAAGTGCTCTTAAAGGGAGAATGTGCTTTTCAACCCTTTTCATCTTCATGCTGGCTGGAATGTGGAGTTGATGGCTGGAACTGGAGCAGCCATCTTGGACTGTAAGATAGAAGTTGTATGCTACACATGACAAAGTACGAGACAGCAGCTTGGATTCCTAGTGATGGTAGAGCTATCAGAGAAGCCATAGAATACTGTGTTAGAGCGACTGTTACTTGGAATTTCTGCGCTCACAACTGAACCAAAATGTACCTTTAAAAAGAAGTTGCTATTTAACCGATTTCTAGAGCATCCACACCCTAAGTGCTCGAGTGTCTAGAAACCCCTCTGGTGCTTGGTTGAACAAGGGAATCACACAAAAACGAAAACGCAAAAACTGAACTTCAGGGGGTGGTTCTGTGCCTTCCAGCGTCTTGTACAGCAAACCCTGACTCGTCTTCTTCCCCCAGAATATGTCTCCAGTAGCTGTTGGATCTGCCATGATCACAATGAGTTACCTGCATTTATTCCAAATAATCGCATTTACTCTCAACTGTATGCGAATTGTATAAGGTTTCTTATGCCCAAGCTTGAAAAATGATTTCCCAGTAGACCAGGTGGCTCCCTGACCTAAATCATGGTATTTATTTACATGGAGAGACCTGACCAGAACCTTCTGCTCACGTCCGTCCCAGCACCCGGCAGCTGCAGCCATGGGAGATGGTGCCGCGGCCGCCGAATAGAGCGGAGTTCAGGTGACCATGTCGGTGGTGGGGTTCTGCCCTTGGTTTGCTGGGTGGGGGCTGGGTGCTGCCAGCCCCCCTTCGAAAGTGCAATACAAAAGGGACACCGTGTATATGCAGCGTGCGTTTGGTTGTTTTTCTTAAAAATTTTTTTGCTTCTGTTTTTCTTTGCAGTTATTAAATCTGTATGCATGGACTTTTAAACCTCTGCCATACGTATATGCACCAATGGGCATTATTACCGTGTCGTGTTGTGTCACACAACACTCAGAATGCTGTGTTTACCCTTGTTTTTCCAGAGTTGTGATTTCCAGTCATTTCTTCAAGGGAAACTAAATGATTTAGTTGGAGCAAAGCTTTGAGTGTGTCAGTGTGCTTCTGTGTGGCTGTGCTCTGTCGCCGTCTGAACCTGTAGTGAGGTCGCAGGGCCCCTGGGACCCACCACCCGAGGCCGCCGGGTTTGCTACGTTCACTGTCTGAGTTTTTAGACTCCAGAGGGAGACACATTTTTCTAAGTTGCGCGTGGGGGCAATGTGTCGCCTCACTTCCCTTCCGCTCACCCGCACATCTGACCATTGGCTAGGTCTGCCGCGCCACCATCCAGCTTGGTCCCTGATATCGGGAAGAGCTGAGGTACGGCAGTGGGGTTGGGCAGCCTCGTCGCCCCCCAGCCCAGGCCCACTGCGAGGGCCCCATGACCTGCCAGAGCTGGTGGCAGCCGCGGGCGAGGCCGCTGTGGGGCTGTCTGTCCTCGTCACCGTCCTCGGGGGCAGGGTCCCGAGGCTCCCACCTCGCAGCTGCAGTTGTGTTTCTTTCAGAAGAGGCATCTCTCCGTAGGCTGTTGACTCTCCCCGTGTGTAATACCCATTACCAGAATGACCGTGTATTCAGTTTAATCACTCATTATTTCTATGCTGAAAGATTTTTAACGAAGGGAAAAAAACAACAGCAATAACATTGATGTCTATGGAGCAGCTAACTCACTCACATAGTGTCCTGCTTTTCATACAGAACTCGCCAATGTACAAAGCGACCGTGTAAATACTCTCTCCTCTTACACTCGTGTATCATACGTGTACATGGTGGGTCCTCCCCCGGGACTCTCTCCTTACTGGCAGCTGTCCTATTTTCTGGGTTGTTTCTAACAAAGGAAAAACACACCCACTGGCTCGCCTGGCTTCCTGGGCAACCCCACCCGTCCTTCATGCCTGCTCACCGGGCCTGAGGGGCTGTCTTGTTCTTGCTTTAAGTCAGGAGACACAAACGACACTTTTTTTTTTTTTTTAATTAAGGAAAAAACCCACAGCTCCACCCTGGTGCCCATCAGGAGCGTCTGCATTGCCATCCCCTTCTCTCATTTGCTGCTGCTAATGACAACATGATGACTTACTCTACTATTCGAAAACTATTTTCATGTAATTAATGTATGCTTTCTTGTTTATAAATGCCTGATTTAAAAAGAAAAAAAAAAGAAGTTGCTATTTAACACGACTTAACTATATGCTTAAAAATGGTTAAGATAGTAAATTTTATATATATATATTTTTACCACCCAAAAAAAAGCCAAAAATCAAATTCAGAGAGACAGAAAGTAAAATGGTGGTTGCCAGAGTTTGAGGGGAGGGGGGAGGAGGGATGGGGAGTCATTATTTAATGGGTACATAGTTCCCATTCTGCAAGATGAAAGCATTCTGGAGATGGATGATGGCAGTTTCACAACAATGTGAGTGTACTTAAGGCCACCAAACTGTTTTATGTATTTTGACACAATTTTTTTTTAAAAAAGGAAACAAGGGAACTTCTTGCTGTGTTTATGTGAGCACTTATATTTGTAAAATGCATTTTAGAGTCTTAACTGTGTCAGGAAGTAAAAAGGTCAGAGAGTGGGCAGATTACACATCCAGAGAAAGAGGAGGTACAGGGGGCCAAAAGCTGACAGGCCAGAGGGCTGGAAGGAACATCCACGTGGTTGTTGAAATCATGGAGAATGATGAAAGAGACACAGTGGAAAGGAAGCCATTGAGCCAGGAGCCAGCAGTGACCTGGAGCCAGCAGGTGGCAGCAGTGAGGAAGGGTGGCAATAGGGTACCCAGATGCCAGTAGATTCCTCCACAAGGGAGGAAGGCAGCAAGGACAGTCCCCCACCTGTTGTGGGTTGAAGTGTAGCCTCCCCCAAAAGAGATACATTCAAGTCCTAATCCCCATGACCTATGAACGAAGCCTTATTTGGAAACTGGGTCTTTGCAGATGTAATCAAGCTAAAATGAAGTCATAGGATCAGGGTTAGTTGTTCAATCATGTCCAACTCTGTGACCCCATGGACTGTAGCCCACCAGGTTCCTCTGTCCACGGAATTCTCCAGGAAAGAATACTGGAGTGGGTTGCCATTCCCTTCCCCAGGGGATCTTCCCAACCCAGGAATCCTGCATTGCAGACAGATTCTTTACCTTCTGGGCCACCAGGGAAGCCTATAGGATTAGAGTGGACTCTAATCCAAAGATTGGTGTCCTTATGAGAAAGGGAAATTTGAACACAGAGAAACAGGAGACACACAGAGAAGACAGCCATGTGAAGATGGAGGAAAGACTGGAGTGGTGCTCCCACCAGCCAAGGATCACCAGGGACCACCAGAAGCTGGAAGAGGCCAGGAAGGACCCTCCCCTAGAGGCTTCAGAGGGACCATGGCCCTGGCAACACCTTGATTTTGGACTTCTGGCCAAAAGTGTAAGTCTAAGAAAAACATTTCTGTTGCTTTAAGCCATGGTCATTTGTCCCAGCAGCCCTAGGACACCCAAACCCCACCTCCTGACCCTGAGGTGTGTGAGGGTTGGAGTAAAAGCAGACTCCAGTGAAAGTGGAGAGGGAAGCTCAGAAGGAAGGGAGATACATACATACATATATATATATATATATATACATACATACATATATACATATACATATAATTATGGCTGATTCGCATTGTTGTGTGGCAGAGGCCAATACAACATCGTAAAGCAAGTATCTTACAGTTAAAAGAAAAAGCAGACTCCACTGAAGGAGGCTTCAAGGGAAACAACGTCCTCAGGGGACAGTGAGTTTCACTGAAGGCCGGCACTCAAGAGACTCTCCGGAGAAGAGACCGAGAACAAAGCAGAGCTTGTCCATCCCAGGGAAGTGTCCGGGCGTGAGAGGGTTTTGAGGAGGTGGGGACGGGAACTGGCTCAGGTAAGGAGATGCTACAGAAGAGAAATGCTGAATTCTCTGGACCACTGGTGACTGAGCTGGACAGGGAGGACCAGGCCTGAGGCAGTCACTATGGGATGGTGGGCAGTCAGTTTCACTATGGCCTGATGCTTGGTCCCACTGTCCGGGGCTCTTGGGGTGTCAGCTGCAGCCTTGGCACATTTAGGACACTGGCGCCTCCTGCTGTGGGGTCTTCTGGGGCAGCTCCAGCCACCACACAGGGTGACACAGCCTCTTGGAGCCTCCATGTCCTCTGATGATGACAGCCAGCATCACAGCTCTGGGTTCAGGCTTCGGGCTTTAATGCTTCATGGCTTTCTGCCATCTAGACCCTAGCTGTCCAGTATGGTAGCCACTAGCCACATGTGGGCACTTAGACATAAACAAGTAACACTTAAGTAAATTGAATTGTCAGTTCCTCAGCCACAACAGCCACACTTCAAGCGCTCAACAGCACATGTGGCTGGTGATGTTCCCTCCTCACAGAAAGCTCTATTGGACAGAGCTGCACCAGGCCAAGGGCAGGAACCATGGTGGTTTGAACTGCTGTCCTTATGAAGCAGAGCTCAGCCAAACTTGTGAAGAGGAGGAGGGCCTTTAAAAGGGACACCCCTCAGCCTCGCGCCCTCAGGTGAGGGTCAGCTCCAGGAACGCTCTGAGCACACCAACCCTCAGAACCCAGAACACCGTGTCAGAAGGCCCAGAAAGGGGAAAGCTTCTCCTCCCCGAGAGTCTAAGACCCATCACCCCCCATTCTTTACTTCCTGTCTCAGCACAACTAACAGCGGAAAGTCCACTTCCCTCAGAGGCATGGGCTGGGGTGCACCTCTAACCCTAAGAGGCCACTCAAACCCAGACTCATGACATATGCCAACTCAGTTCATTTGAAAATGTCTGTGTCAGCTGGCCGTCTGGGCCCTGAGTAGGCCTTAAGGACGTCCACCACCCACCAGCTCCCTCTCACCTTCTATCACCTACAGCACCCCCCACCCCCCACCCAGGTCCCTGTCTCACACCTCCGATCCTGTACACATACGCTGGGCGGAGACCCAGCCAGGGCACTTGAAACTCAGAGCCAAGGCATACTTTCTCCCTAGTGCCTTCTAAAAGAGGTAGAAGGCCAGAAAACAATTCCCACCCACCAGATCTAAATACCCTCTCAGTTCAGTGATGGATACTTGCTCCACATCTGGGAAACTAAAACCTCTTTGTGGTGATTTTCCCAAAGCAAAGAATCAGTCAGCCCCAGTGGGAAGTCTCCCTCTATATATAAACTAAAAATGTGCTTGAAACTTTTTCAAAAATATATTTATTATTTTTATTTGGCTTTGTCAGGTCTTTAGTCGGAGCATATGGAATCTAGTTGCCTGACCAGGGACCGAATCCAGGCCCCCTGCACTGGGAGCGTGGAGTCTTAGCCACTGGACTGCCAGGAAAGCCCCTGTGCTTGCAACTTTTAAAGGATGGTTTTTCCTGTTTCTCCTTACCAAGGTGTCAAAAATCACAGGATCTGATCTCCAGCCGGCATCCTTTATAAAGGATTCCGCAAAGTCGGCTTGGAGACCATGAGGGAATGAGATCTGGAAATCCTAAAGCTCGGGAGACAAGCCTGCAGAAGGCACCTGGCCTGGGGAGAACCCCTAACTGCGTGTCGCCTGCATAGAAACCAACTAGACTGTTGAAACTGCAGGGAAACCCCAAAGAAGTGAAATCACCCAGGGATGACAAATAGAAATTATAATATACATATTACTGCTAACTTCAGATCTGTAAAATATTACTGATACTTCCTTTAGTGCGAGAGCTAAATGTTAGCGTTGATTTTAGTCAAGATAAAATATTTATCAGGCATTGGATATGTCGCTCAGTCTTCCTAAACTTATTTTTTTTATTAAAGGTCTTCAACCATAAAAACCTCACATTGTTTTCCAGAAACCTGACCCTCAGGATTGGGAAGAAAATTTTGCCAAACCAGGAGAAATATGAGAATGAAACTCTGGGAACTTCCCTGGTAGTCTAGTGGTTAAGACTTTGCCTTCCAGTGCAGGGTTGGGAGGAGCCAAAATCCCACATGCCTTGTAGCCAACAAACCAAAGCAGAAAACAGAAACAATATTGTAGCAAATTCAATAAAAACTTTAAAAATAGTCAACACCAAAAAAATCTTTAAAAAAACAAACAAACTGGGAACTAGGAAGCAATGGAGGCAGTAAGAGGGGAACCTGAGGGGAACAAAAGAAAGAGAATAAGACAGACATGGCCCCACAAGATGCAGTGAATGCAGTACGATGATATTTTTAAATATTACTTTTGTTGACTTCCCTTTACCCCTATAGCCCTACTTTAACCAGCCAAGGTTTTGTGCTCATGCCTCGGCAAAAGGATGTGACAGCAAAAACCAGGGGGCAGGGCTTCCCTTGTAGCTCAGTGGTGGAGAATCCGGAAGATGCCACAAGCCACGGAGCAGCTAAGTCTGTGCGCTACAACTACTGAGCCTGTGCTCTGGAGCCCGGGAAACACAACCACTGAAGCCCATGTGCCCCAGAGCCCATGCTTCGCAACAAGAGAAGCCGCCACAAAGGGAAGACTGGGCTCTGCAACTAGAAAAAAGCCCACGCAACAATGAAGACCCAGCACAGTCAAAAATAAATACATAAATTATTTTAAAAAGGGGGGGGATGGGAAGCCAGTTCTGGCCTTTATACTCCATTAGCCTAGACCCTTCACGAGACAGAAAGGACTCACGGCCTGGAGAGAAGTTGTGGAAAAGATGTCTTGGGTAAAGCCAGGCCTCCCATTGGCATGACCACCAGCACCACCAGCAGGCATAAGCGAAAGGGGAAGCCTAGGGACAGAAAAAAAACCCAGAGAAGGTTTTGAGATCTGACCACAAGGGGGCCCTACCACCCAACCAGGGGTAGATCCTAAGATAGAGGACAGGGCCCCAGATAGAGGAAGTGACTGCAGAGAGCAGCCTATTTTGGAGACAGCTGGAACCTTGGACAGCGTCATGCTTTCTCATGCTATTTTGGGGCCTGGAACAGGCAGAATAATTCCCACATGTCCAAGAGTGACTGAGAGGTAGAAGAGACACATCAGACCTAAAGAGGTCACACAAGCAGGAACCAGGCAGCATACATCCCAATGGACACTTGGGTGGCCATTTAATATTGGGTTGGCCAAAAGGTTCATTTGGGTTCTTCCATAACATCTTACAGAAAAACCCAAACGAACTTTTTGGCCAACCCAATAACAAGGGTTACTAACTTCCTCCAGGGCTTTAGTAAATATGTATGGGACACCCCTCAGAGTTCAAGAAATCCTTGGAGAAAGGAAGGGCAACTCCATCAATGGACTGAAACTCAGTGACCACCACTCCAGTTAAATAGGGGCTGGCTCCACATAGAACAGTTTCCCAGGTGGTTCAGTAGCAAAGAATTCGCCTGCCAAGGAGGAGACTCAGGTTCAATCCCTGGGTCAGGAAGATCCCCTGGAGAAGGAAATGGCACCCACTCCAGCATATTCTTGCCTGGGAAAGTCCATGGACAGAGCAGCCTGGCAGGCTACAGTCCATGGGGTCGCAAAGAGTCAGACACGACTTAGCAACTAAACAGCAGCCCCATAGAAATGTAGTTATATATATACATACATATATAGATATATACAAAAAAACAATGTTAGTTTCCTATATATCTGAGTTGATAGACTAAGAAAATACCTCTGTTTGAAAACTATGGGAGGAGAGAAGTTGAAAACTAGCAAATTTTTGGTAGTAAACTAGACAGATGATGCCACCATTCATAGATGTGGGGATTAAAGGAAGGGGAGCAAATGGAATGAAAATGGTAAGTTTAAAGGTTTAGACATGCTCAGATTGAGGTACTGATGTGATGTCCAAGGGTATGTCAGGAGGCAGTTGGATAACTATGACTGGTACTCAGGAGTGAGTACAGATTTGGGCATCATCAACCCGTACAAGTACTAGCTGATGGATGAGCAGGAGATCAGATGAACTCGTGCACTCACTACAGGCCAAGCACCACTGAAAGCTTTTTGTTGATATGAACTTTTCTTTTTTCACCGTGCCACATGGCTTACGGGATCTTAGTTCCCCGACGAGGGATTGAACCCGCACCCTCAGCAGTGAAAGCATGGAGTCCTGACCATTGGACTGCCAGAGAATTTCCTATATGAACCCATTTAGCCCTCAAATCAACTCCGTGTGGAAGCAGATACTACTATCCCCATTTTTTTTTAATATCTTTTTTGACATGCACACACTGCTATCTATCTATCTATCTATCTATTTATTTATTTATGGCTGCGCTGGGTCTTCATTACTACACACAGACTTTCTCTACTTGTGGTGAGCGGGGGCTACTCCCTAGTTGTGGTGCAGTGGCTTCTCTTGTTGCGGAGTACAGACTCCAGAGGCAGGGGCTTCAACAGCTGCAGCACGTGGGCTCAGCAGTCGTGACTTGTTGACTCTAGAGCACATGGTCTTCAGTAGTTGCGGCCCACGGGCTTAGTGCTCCGCAGCATATGGGATCTTCCTGGACCAGGGATCAAACCCATTGTCCCCTGTATTGTCAGGCAGATTCTTATCCACTCTGCCACCAGGGAAGTCCCCCATTTTTTGTTAACATACGAAGATACAGATGTAAAAGTTGCAGGGCTCGCTGCTAGTAACCAGAGGAATCAGAAGTTATCTTAGGAAATCTACAGTATACAATCTGCAAGTATAACAACCACTATGCTATGAGCTCTCTGAAAACTGAGAAGGAAGGAACACCAGAGGAAAGGGGGGAATGAGAAGGAGGTAGCAGGGAGTAAAGCATTATCACACAATCTGTAGGAGGTATCAATTTTGCAAGAGGTCAAGTAATCGAGTATGACTAAAAAGGCCCATTGGAGTGAGCAAGCAGTAGGGGATGCTGAGTGGGTGGGGCCGTTTCCAGCCGTCTGCAGAATAGACGGGGAGGTGGGGAGACAGCGTGCACAACTCTTGCAAGAGAATTTGTGAAGAGAAGAGAGCTAACAGATTTAAAGATTTATGGTTTTTTTAAGGGGAAGAATTGGGAGACATATGTCAAAGGGAAAGTTGGCAGATATCGTATAACATCCCTTATATGTGAAATGAACTTACTTGCAAAACAGAAAGAGACTCACAGACATGAACTTGCTGGGTGGTGTGGGGAGAATGAAGGGAAGGGGAAGTGAGGGGATTTGAGATGGACAGGTACACACTGCTATATTTAAAATGGATAACCAACAAGCACCTACTAGATAGCACAGGGAACTCTCCTCAATGTTATGGAGCAGACTGTATGGGAGGAGAGTTTGGGGGAGAATGGATACATTATATATATGGCTGAGTCCCTTCACTGTTCACCTGAAACTATCACAACATTGTTAATCAGCTATATCTCAATACAAAATAAAAAGTTTTAAAAATAAATAAAATGGATAACCAACAAGGACCTACTGAACAGCACAGGGAACTCTGCTCAATGTCATGTGGCAGCCTGGAGGGGAGGGGAGTTTGGGGGTAAAATGGATACATGTGTATGGCTGAGTCCCTTTGCTGTCCTCCTGAAACTACCACATCGTTAACTGGCTATACGCCAATACAAAATAAAAAGTTTAAAAAAGACAAAGACAGGACTCCAGCCAGGGACAGTGACTGTGAATGTGATGCGGAAGAATACGGAAGAATACAGGAAGAAACACTTTCAATCCCTGATTTCCAACCTCAAGCCAGTCCTTGAAGCTGCCCATCTGTCCCTACTGTCTGTCCACAGTTCATACACTCACTCTCCCACCCACTGGCCCATACTAGCTAGTTCTCAAAGGGTCATCCCTAGACCAGCAGCCTCAGCATCACCCAGAAACTTTTTAGAAACTCAGATTCTCAGGCCCACCCAGCCCTCCAAAACCAGAAACTCTGGACGGGGCCTGAACAGACGCTCAAGGTGATTCTGATACACACTCAAGGTTAAGCAGCCCCAAGATGACTAGTGCATCAGCTGCCCCCAACCTCTCTAAATTTCCAGCCCTTCCTCCATCCTCTCTCTCAGCTGACCTTGCTGCCTAACTCAGTGAGGAAAAGAGGCCATCCGAGAGAATCGCCACCAGATTCCACCACATCCATCCATCTCTCTGCCTTGGTGCCCATACTGTGCTTCTCGTTTCTCTCTCTGGATGCACCTTAGTGCCCCGACCAAAGCCAAGCTCTCATTATGTACAAGATCCCATCCGCTCTTACCTCATCAACAAGGTTGCTCCACTAATCTCTGTCCCGCATCATCTGACTCTACTGGCTTTTTCCTATCAACATATAAACATACAACTATTTTTCCCACTTTAAAAATTGTCTTTGTTACTGAACAGGACCCTATGGGGCCCTCCCACAGCACAGAGCCGCCTATATCCTCTGCCTTTCTCTTATTTGTAGAAAATCTTTAGCCTCCTAGGCCTTCCCAAAGAACAAATTTAATCAGAGAAGTGAGAAAATGCAGAATGAAAGGAAAACAGTCAAGCAAGACAATAAGAGTTTATCTATTAAACCAAGTCAGGGGGGACTTCCCTGGTGGCCCAGTGGTTAAGACTCTGTGCTCTGCAGATACTGAAACCCTCACCAGGTGGAAGAAGTTAACTTCATGCTGACCACAAACACTTAGACCCCAGACAGCTGGAACTGAAACTGTGCAAGTCAGACTGGGACTTGAGCCCTCAGTCTTCTAACTGAGATCACACACGTAGCCTCAGAACTTAATGAAACTCAGGTTATTAATGTCTCATCACAAAAAGAATTCAGTGAGAGACAAAGTGATAGGTAAAAAGTGGACTTAGAACACACTTCTCAGAGTGTAGGCCGTCTCAGACGGTGAGAGTGGCCCCAGCATATGGGGTTGTCAGTTTTTACATAGGTGGGTAATTTCATAAGCTAATGACTGGGAGGAGTATTCTAGCTATTTGGGGGAAGAGGTGGGAATTTCCAGGAATTAGGCAACCACCCACTTTGACCTTTAGGGTCAGCTCTGAACGGTCAAGGTGCTGGAGGGTGTGTCATTTAGATGCTAATGTATTATACTGAGCATATAACGAAGCTCATTTGCCATCACTTCATGGCAAACCAGATGGGGAAACAATGAAAACAGTGAGAGACTTTATTTTCTTGGGCTCCAAAATCACTGCAGACGGTGACTGCAGCCATGAAATTAAAAGATGATTGCTCCTTGGAAGCTATGACCAACATAGACACCATATTAAAAAGCAGAGACCTTACTTTGCCAACAAAGGTCTGCCTAGTCAAAACTATGGTTTTTCTGGTAGTCATGTATGGATGTGAGTGTTGGACTATAAAGAAAGCTGAGTGCCGAAGAACTGATGCTTTTGAACTGTGGTGTTGGAGAAGACTCTGAGAGTCCCTTGGACTGCAAGGAGATCCAAATAGTCAATCCTAAAGGAAATCAGTCCTGAATATTCATTGGAAAGACTGATGCTGAAACTGAAACCCCAACACTTTGGCCACCTGATGTGAAGAACTGACTCACTGAAAAAGATCCTGATGCTGGGAAAGATTGAAGGTGAGAGGAGAGGGGGATGACAGAGGATGAGATGGTTGGATGGCAGCACCGATTCAATGGACATGAGTTTGAGTAAGCTCCGGGAGTTGGTGATGGACAGGGAAGCCTGGTGTGCTGCAGTCCATGGAGTCGCAAAGAGTGGGACAGGACTGAGCGACTGAACTGAACTGAACTGAATGAGGCTCAAGGTCCACTGGAAGTCAAATCTTCTGCCATCTTGGACCTAGATGTTTCTAACCAGTTTGTCATGGTAGCTCAGTGGTAAAGAATCCGCCTGCCAAAGAAGGAGACACGGGTTCAGTCCCTGTTGGGAAGATCCCTTTGAAAAGGAAATGGCAACCCACTCCAATATTCTTGCCTGGGAAATCCCATGGACGGAGGAGCCTGGCAGGCTACAGTCCATGGGGTCACAAAAGAGTCGGACATGACTTAATGACTAAACAACAATAATTCTCTAAAACCATTTAATGTCGGAGATCTCAATGACAAACTGGCACTTGCCAAAGGCATTTGCCATCTGCCTCTGCAGGGACTGAATCCTGTGCAGTTGCAGCTGTTGATCTTCATATGCCCTGAAGGAAGTTCAGGGTGGAAAACAGGAACAAGATACTTTGTGTTCCAGGGAAACTGGCAGAACAGGTCCTTAGATAGCTAGATATTTTCAGGAACTGATTTTATAAGCCCAGTCCTTGCATCTCCTCCTATCTAGAAGAGCACTAAATCTCCTCATGGGGACATCAGCTCCTCATGGCTAGCAGAAAACATCTGCAAAGAAAGTGCTTAATTGTATGAACTCCCCCTTCACCAAAACCACATATACTGACCTCCCCAACACCTCACCTCATTGGAGCAGTTTCTCAGAGCTATCCGAGGTGCAGCATCTAGGGCTGCAGTTCTCATTTTGCCCCCAAATAAAACTATTTTCCCCCTAATAAATCGTAACTCTCACATTGTGTATCTTTTTTAAGTCGACAGAGAGCTCCAGGATTCAGTCCTTGCACACCTTTTCTTTCCTGTTTATATTTGCTTCCTTGGTGATTTCTTTTAATCTCATAGCTTTAAATAACATCCATATATGCTGATGACTCTCAATTGTATATCTCCAACCCAGATCTTGTCAAACATGTAAATCCAACCTCTTTCTTGGTGTCTTGACACACCTAATAGACATCTCAAACTTAATATGTGTTAAATCAAGTTCCTCATCTTCCCCTCACTCCCAAATCTGGTCCTTCTGTGATGTGTGTGTGCACGGGCACACATGCGCACTCAGTTGCTCAGTCTTGTCTGCGACCCCATGGACCCCATGGTCTCTCTGCAACCCCATGGACTGTAGCCTGCCAGGCTCCCCGTCCATGGAATTTTCTGTGCAAGAATACTGGGAGTGGGTTGCCATTTCCTACTCCAGGGATCTTCCCAATCCAGGAATTAAAACCCATGTCTCCTGTATTGGCAGGCAGATTCTTTACCACTGAGCCACCTAGAACAAAAGCTGACTAGGTGTTGGATCTTTCTTTTACTTTAATCTTTGCTTCCTGTTGCTTTTGTTCACTAACAAGATACTGTCTGTACATAACAGCCTGCCATAGGGAACCCTCCCTTCTGCCTGAAGATTAAACCAAAGTGCCTTTGTTTAGGGAGACATCCTGACCTTGTCCACCTGTGAATGGGTATAAGAAAGAAGAAATTAACACATTTCCTTCCCTCTGTTACCCAAGACTGGCCATTCCAGGAGATATTTGCAAGACTTATGGCCTTTTTGGGCTTTCTAGGTGGCTCAGTGATAAAGGATCTGCCTGCCAATGCAGGGGACTTGAGTTTGATCCCTGGATTGGGAAGATCCCAGTCTGGCAGGCTACAGTCCATGGGGTCACAAAGAGGCGGACACGACTGAGCGACTTCACTTCACTTCACTTCTTGGAGAAGGAAATGGCATCCACTCCAGTATTCTTGTCTGGGAAATCCCATGGACAGAGGAGCCTGGTGGGCTAGTCCATGGGGTCACAAAACAGATGGACATGACTGAGCATACAACACAAGGCCTTTTTAAATACTTTACTTTCTCACCTTCTCCCCCTCTCTGTTCTATAAAAGACATCCAGACCTCGATAAGATGTTTTTTTTGAGACACTAGTCTGCCATCTTCTCTGCCAACTTTCCGAATAAAGTCACTATTCCTCGCCTCAGCACCTTGTCTCCCAATTTTCTGGCCTGTTGTGCATGGAGCACAGAGAGCTAGGACTCAGTAAACCTTTCACAGCCTATACATCCTCAGTTAATGGTCAGGCCAAAAATTCCTCCCTTTTTCTCATGCTACCCAATCCATCAGGAAACTCTATTGGCTCTATATTCAAAACATCCAGAATCCAACTGCTTCTCACCTCGTCTCCTGTTATCACACTAACCAGAGCCACTGTCACCTCTCATGGGATGACTGTAGTGACCTACTTAGTCTCCTGCTTCTACTCTGGCTCTCTTCAGATCTGTCCTCCATTCACTGTGGGGTCCCATACCAAGGTGACAGATGCGAGACCTTGAACCAAGGCCATCTATGGAACTAACTGAACCCAGTTGTAACCGTTGCCAAAAGCCCCCCAATCCTTACAGGCAGCTTCCTGACCCCAAATTAGGCAAAATACCCACCCTAACCAATCACCTAATGCCACCTTTCCAGCAGGAATTTTTTGTCTTGAGGCTATAAAAATTGGCTACTAACCCACAAAAACTGTCGACTCTCCCTGACCTGTCAGAAGGTCAGCCCACTGCACTTGAAGCACCCTAAACTCATTCCCTTCTGAAATCCTCTGTGTCTGGAAATTCTTTTCCAACCCAGGCTCAGACTGCCATGACATACAGTGGTTTTAGGGACCCTGTTAAAACAAAAATCAGATCTATGTCCCTCCTCTGTTCAATGGCTCCTATCTCAGAGTAAAAGTTCAGTTCAGTTCGTGTCCGACTCTTTGCGACCCCATGGACTGCAGCACACCAGGCTTCCCTGTCCATCACCAACTCCTGGAGCTTGCTCAAACTCATGTCCATTGAGTTGGTGATGCCATCCAACCATCTCATCCTCTGTTGTCCCCTTCTCCTCCTGCCTTCAGTCTTTCCCAGCATCAGGCTCTTTTCCAAGGAGTCAGTTCTTCTCATCAGGTGGCCAAAGTATTGGAGTTTCAGCTTCAGCATCAGTCCTTCCAATGAATATTCAGGACTGATTTCCTTTAGGATTGACTGCTTTGATCTCGTTGCAGTCCAAGGGACTCTCAAGAGTCTTTTCCAACATCACAGTTCAAAAGCATCAGTTCTTCGGTGCTCAGCTTTCTTTATAGTCCAACTCTCACATCCATACATGACTACTAGAAATCTTCTTTCCAGTAAAAGTTAAAGTCACTGAAATGCTCTTAGGATCCAACAAGGGTGTTCCCTTATCTCTTTGACTCCGTCTTCCACTCTCTAGCTCTCCCTCTTTCACTCTAACTGCACTGATCATTCTCTTCCTCAAAGATGGCCTATCTCAGGACATTTGCATTACTGTTCCCTCTGTTTCGAATACTCCCTGCCCAGATATCCAGATGGCTCACTCCCTCAAGCTCCTTTGGGTTATCCAAAATCACTTTATCATTGGGACCATCTCTGATATCACCTGACACACTGTATCATCCTCCTTGCTTTATTTGCCTCTATCACTCTGACTGCCATCCAATACTATATATTTTACTTATTTCCTTATTTGCTTATTGTCTTCTACTTCTACAAGAATGTAAGCTCCTTAAAGGCAAGGACTTTGCCTGTCTTGTTCACTGCTGTAACCCCACTTCCAAGAAGATTACCCAGCATGTCCAGTAGCTATCTGTAAAAGGCAATGGAATGAGGGTCTTAAGGTAAACAGATAGAGTAGGAGGTCCCTGGAGAAAGAGAACTAGGCATGGCTTTTTCGACAGAAGAGAAGCCATTTTTGGCCGAAGCTGTTTTGTCATCTAAGCCTGGCCTCAGTGGCAGCTCTTGAACAGGTCTCGGTGATCAATGACTTTAAGTGAAGGGAAAGAATCCAGAAATAAAGGAAAACGAGTCAAGAAACAATTGCTCAGTTAAGTAATAGTAAACAATAGTTTAATAAAAAGAGTCCTAGTTCTTCCTCAAGGGATATATATAAGAATCTGATGTCAATCTTTTTGTTCAACTGGATCTAAGGTGCTCACCAAGGTGGAGGATGATAACTATCTGCTGAGACCCTAGACAGGTCTGAATCTAGGGAATGATGCTGACCTTTTCCAACACTCTGACTTCAATCAACTAAGGCTCTCTGTTAAAAAGCAGAGACATCACTTTCCCGACAAATTCCGTCTAGTCAAAGCTATGGTTTTTCCAGTGGTCATGTATGGATGTGAGAGTTGGACTATAAAGAAAGCTGAGTGCTGAAGAATTGATGCTTTTGAACTGTGGTGTTGGAAAAGAGTCTTGAGTCCCTTGGATTGCAACGAGATCAAAGCAGTCAATCCTAAAGGAAATCAGTCCTGAATATTCATTGGAAGGACTGATGCTGAAGCTGAAACTCCAATTCTTTGGCCGCCTAATGAGAAGAACTGACTCCTTGGAAAAGAGCCTGATGCTGGGAAAGACTGAAGGCAGGAGGAGGAGGGAACAACAGAGAATGAGATGGTTGGATGGCATCACCGACTCGATGGACATGAGTTTGAGCAAGCTCCAGGAGTTGGTGATGGACAGGGAAGCCTGGTGTGCTGCAGTCCATGGGGTCGCAAAGAGTCAAGACTGAGGGAGTGAACCAAACTGAAGGCTCTCTATTAACCTTTGATCCAATTCTATGCGGAATTCCCCTTAAGCCCCTTCATGAATATGCATACACTGCCCAATCCCTTTCATGAATATGCATGTACCCTTAGCTTAAAACTTCCCCAGTTTTGCTGTTCAGGGAGACACTGCTTGGGGTAAGATCCCATCTACTCTCCTTACTTGCTGCAAGTAATAAATTCTTCCTTCTCCTGATCTTTTGACCTGGTTGTGTGTTTTGGCTTGACACCCACCAAAAGGGGAGCCCAGTTTGGGGGTAACAATAAGGAAATAAAAAAGCTGAGATCTGGAAGATATTTGTCTTGCACAAGAGGGACAACGGCTCTCACCTCTCCTAGAGCAGAGGTAAGAGTGAATTCAGCTATGTTTGTAGGCAGAACTTTGAGGGTTTCCCTCTTGATTGCCTCCAGTTCCTCAGAGAAACAGAAGACAAGGAGGGACTTGGGAGAGTGGTAATGGACAAACGCCAGCTGTAGAGAATAAGAGAAACAGCTAAGGATACTTGGAAGGACTGATGGTCCAGGTGAAATTGAAAACCTTGGACTTGCCTTGGCACCAATCTACCTGGCTCTGTGGTTTTCTTCACGGTGGAGGAAAGGGGGGAAGTTACATACAAAGAATGGAAGTGACAAAAAAATCAAGTTTCCTTTGGCCTTTTCTTGAAAGACAAAAAGAGAATCTCTTCTACTGACCCAGTGCCACTGTTTACCCACTTCAGGAAACACCACCAATCACTCGTCTCATGTTAGTAAAATAAGCAGAGAATGTCTTAAAGAGCAGAGAAGAAGGGAAGAGGCAGAAGAACTGGCCCTCTCCCAGTCGGGTGGGAAGGAGCTGGAACATTTAGCCTTCCCTGAAAACTGAAAGCTGATATATATGCCCTGGGGTTCAACGCTGAGCCTTCTCCCGGGGACCCTTCCTCTTTCCCAATACCTTCCAGCTGTCCCGTCGTGTCATATTCAGGTCCACTTCAGGTGCTCCAACCACCCCCTCCAGGCTCGTGTGCCTTTTCTCCACGTGGTTGTCTGTATATGTCGGTCGCCTGGGAGATCCTGGTCGGGTGGGGCTCTGATGACGTCACAATAGGAACAAGCCAATCACCGTGACGCGTCTCGGTGACGCGGGACGCGAGGTGTGGCTTTGCCGGCCCCGGCGCAATGAGGCGGCGGCCCGCTGGGTGGCGCCGATTTCCCGGGGAGGTCCTCTTTGGGCCCCCGGCGGAGGTGGGGTAGAGGCGGGCAAGAGCCGAGGCCAGGGAGCTCTCTGCGTCAGCGGCTGTTCACTGCGCCGCTCCAGTACCAGCCGGGACTCACCCGTAGCTCCATGCTTGTGCCCGGCTCGACTCATCCGTCCTCGGAGAATAGGCAGGTACGTGCCACCTGTCGGAGACTGGGGAGTTGGGGATACGGAGGGCAGTGCCGTTTGAGGCTCCGAAAGTGAGGTGTCAACGACCGCCTGGGCAGAATGGGCACTAGAAATGTAGGGCAAGTGCCAGCTGAGCTGAGGATCTCCAGCTGTGGGTGCCAGTTGTTTGTGTGAGCAGACAGCTCAGGGTGCCAGGGAGAGCCATCTGTGTGCTGATTAGTGTGTTCTAAGGAAACGCTGCTTGGGCAGGACCGTATCTCCGAGCCCTGTGTGGGATGTGGCGGAGAGTGATGCCTGGACCCTTACAACCCCTTCCCCACGTGTGCGTGGCAGCTTTCTTACTCCCTCCTCTCAAAGCTCCTGGGGGCTTGTCTCTGGTCAGTTTGCCAAAGTGGGTGGGAGTAGGGGGGAGGGTAGTAGTTAAGTGGAAGGGGGGTAGATTTTCCACCAATCCCAAACCAGAAAGAGGCATCTTTGAAATTCTCACCAATCCCAAACCAGAATCAGGCACGCGATGCTCCAAGGCAAGTAACTTATACTCAACAGCCTAAGGAAGTCCTGGCCAACCCATTCTGGCTGTCCTCTAAGGAGGAGCATCTACCTCCTGACCTGGCTGCTCTTAGAATGGGACTGAGCTGGAGATCCTGCCCATGCTCCTCTCCCCAGGCACAGGCAGGAGAAGGTCCCCAGAGTCTGACATGTACAGTGGAGGAAAGGAGAGCTGGTTGGGCTGGGGTTGGAGCAGCCACCATTCCTTTGATGCTGTAGATGATGCCAGACTGGAGTCGGAATGAGGACTGGAATGAGGGCTGGGGACGAGGGCGTCCTCTTAAGTGCATCGTCAGGACCTGAGCTGAGTCAGTAGTCTCTGCTGAGACTGGGTGGAGGCACCATCCCGGGTACTCCCAGTCCCCAGGGAGAGCCATCGAGAAACAGGAGAAACAGACTGGGAGCTGACAAGCGCACCAAGGCCCGAGAGGTTAAGAATCCTGCACCTTCCTCCTGTGACCCTGCCCAGCCAGCCCAGCTCTGTAGGCTCGGGATCCTGAACACTCCTCCAGGTAGAGTGGAACCACTCCAGAGCAGCCAGGCTTGCTCCTGGTAGCCTGGGGGAAGCTACACTTGCTGTATTTTTCTAGGTAGAGAAGGAAGGAGCCCAAGTGGGCCTGGCCCTTCTCTGATGGGTGGACTGCACATCTGGGAATAGGGTAAGCCTCATTTGCCTTGCAAGCTATGGGATACGGATCACCTCCGAAGACCATGGCACTGTTTTCTGACATGAGAACAGGGCACTCCCACGGGGTGGCCTGGAGGAACCTTTTCTCCCTAGCAAGGTTCACCCGACAAATGCTACCACTAATTATAAGTGGAAGTATTCGATATAGTAGTAATGATCATTTATTGAACTCTTACTATGTGCCAGTAAATTAACAAGTATTATTTAATCCTCACCTCCATGAGGTATAGCATTATTATTACTCCTGTTTTAAGATTAAATAGGCTTGGACTGCTTTAATGACCGCTTAAATGTCTCCGAGGCAATAAAAGGGAAAGACTTGGAATACAAGCCCAAACCTAGAAGTCCATTATAAAAGAGTTTGAACTGGAAACCTGAGCGAGGTCCCTTCTGCCTCTCCCTGCCTCTGTGTCCTCGAGAAAGCTGCTGTCTGCCTCCAGGTCCCCTCCATCTCAAAGCTAAAGGAGGTGGACTGGGCCTTCTTCCTTTTCTCTAGTTCTGTGACTGACACCTCCTTCTCCATATTTTTGCCTAATTCCACCCCCATCCCTCTACCCTCTTTCCGGTTCTGCTTCCCCTTGAATCCCCCTTCTGTTCCATTTCAAAATGCTCCCTGCAAACAGTCTCCTAGGATCTCCTTGCCTGGCACCCACCTCGAGAGGGAGGGCCTGCCACTGCCCCTTTAATTCTCCCTGGGCTCAGAATGCCAGCGAGTAGAGCTAGCCATCTCCATGAGGTCAGATAAGATACTATATATATCGAGTCAGTAACCTGAGCCCCGGATTACCCGGCCCAAGTCAAACTCCTGCTTCTGGGCTCACCACCGCGCTCCCTGCCCTGCCGGGGAAGGAGAAGCCCCCAGATCCTGCCCAGTGGCCCCGGACACAGGTCAGTAACTGCCCCTTTGGTATCTGAACTTCACAGGGCCGTTGTCCAGAGGGCCCTGGACTGTCTGAGGGATCCCTGTCTGTTTGGGGGAGCATGTGAGAGGCCACCCCACCAGGACTGGGAGGTGCTATGGGCAAGACCAAGGGGCAGGACCAAGGGCTGGGAGGCCAGGAGGAGGAAGCTGAAGCCCTGGAGGAGAGGGAAGGAGACTGGGGCTCTCCCCTGGAGTAGGGGTTCCAGGAGAGTGCCTGAGACAGTCGTGGTTGGAAAACAGAATTTAAGGATTCCAATACTGCCTGGGGGCCCCATATCTTTGCCTTTTCTTAGAGGTGTAGAGATGCCCACCCCCTCCCAACCCAAATGAAGGAGAACCCTAAAGAGACACTGCCTTAAGCCCACCCACCTCTTCTCCTCCAGGCGGAATTCTGGTTTTAATCTCCAGTCTCTTTATCTTACCTCTTTTGCCCCCTCCCAGCCCTTGAGTAACTGTTGGGATCTAGAGAGACTGAGAGGGACACAATCCCCTTGATGACCCCTGGCAAGGCATATCAGGCACTAAACTGGTAGGTCAGAGGGTACCAGCCCGAGAGGTAGAGCCGCTAGCGGCAGGCTGAGGCTCCCGGGCATCTGAGAGCAGTAAACAGAACTCCTGAACTGTGAGAGCACAAACATCCCCCACCCCGACCCCCCCTCTGCCTAAATCTTCCACTCCTGCCAGGACATCCCTCGAGCTAGGGGATGACGCCTGTGTCTAGGCAGTGTCCCAGCAGCTGGGCTTGTGGGTGGGAAAGTGTAGATGGAGACAGGCCCCTCTGTCAGCCCACTTTACCCTTCAAGGTCAGCTGTCTCAGTCAGTGCCTCATTCCGATGTTGTTAGCAAGCAGCTTTGGGAAGCTCTGAGGTCACCACTGTGACGGTTCCCAAGCACCTGTGGGGCTGGCTGGGATTCCCTACTCACCTGCCTCGGACACGGATAGGAGGGGAGGGACTGAACGCCGCTGAGGTATATGTCTGAAGCCCAGCTAGGGGTTTTCTATCCAGGCAGTGGCAAAGCCACAGAAGCTGGCGTGCCTTCACCCCATACAGGAGAGCGGATCTGGGCAGAGAGGGACCATGAAGGCTGCTGGGATGTTGGGCTTCACCTATCCCATACTCTGGGGGCCAAGAGTGCCTGGCATTCCTGGGGAGCAAGTCCCTCCCCTGGCTGGGCTGGTTAGGGAGCCCTTCACGTGAGCAGCAGGAAATGACAGTGGCTGACGTAATGGGCTGGTGGCCTCAGGAAGATAGAGTTCATTTTAAACCCTGACTCACCTAGTCTGGGTACCTTGGGGAGTGGGCCAAGCTGCCGCAAGGGTAGGAGGCGGGGGACATGCAGGAGCTTGGCATCACAGGTGAAATGGAGGCCTCCTGGACCATCTCTCAGCAGATCAGCATTGTTCTGGGGCTCAGGTTGCGCCTGGCTTCGCTTTCATTTGCCCGCAGTGGAAACTTGAAGGGCAGCTCCTTTGGGAGTCTGTACCTGCCATGCTGTTTTGCCTAGACGGTGGATACCTGGACCCCCTCACCCCATGCTGCAGGCCCCCCACCCTATGCCAGCTCAGGGAAAAGCCAGGGAAGAGAGAAGGGGGCAGTGGGTTGGCTTCAAGGTAGGTGTTACCAGACAGAGCCCAGGTAGGTCCCAGTCCCAGTGTGACCCCGGGGGATCCACACCACCTCTCTGAACCCTTGTTTCCTCATCTGCACATGGGCATAATAATAGCACCTGTTGCTTAGGGCAGTCGTGAGGATTAAGTGAGTGATTAATACGCGGTGTCCCAGAAGTCTTAGTGCTGATTTAAGCTTTAATAACTTCAGAAATATGAATGCTAAATGCTTCACTTGACTGTTTCACTATTTAAATTTCTTGTCTATTTGAATGAAAGTATTTTGAATTTCAATTTAACGTTTAAAAAAATTAAACCTTCAAATGACATTTGTAAGCCAGGTGCATTGAGAAGGCTGTCTCAGTGTTGGGCTTTCGGCTGCTGAAAAATGACAAGCTGCCTAAGAAGTACCCAGTGGGATGCCTGGCCCAGGGGTGCTCTGTACGTGCTGGCGGGGCGATGGCCAACAGGTTCCCTCCTCCTTTCAGGAGGAGTGCCTCCACACCTCCCAAGAAGGGGAAACTGAGTAAAGCGAGAGGGAAGCAAGGGAAGCCTGGCAGAGCAGGGAAGAGCCAAGGGTCCTGGTGAGCCTGCACGGAGAAGGAGGCTGGCAGGAAGGCTGCCCCACTGTCCGAGGTGGCGGGCACCTGGGGAGGTGCTGCCTGGAACCGCATGCCTGTACTTGCCAGCTCTGGGTAAACAGCGAAAGGAGTCAGGCAGCAGGGGCCCCACGCTGGGCAGGGAGGGGCACGGGGGAATCTCAGCCAATTGGTTGGCCTCCCACTGCCCCATGAAAGGGCCATTCAGTTCAGGCCGTTCCTTTAGCAATGAGGAGACTCACGGCCATGTGAGTGCCCGTCCTGTCCCTGTCTTGTGCAGCAGAGCTATAGCCAGGGCCCCGGCCCGCTCTCCCGCCCAGGGTGCCTCCTGCAGCCTCCAGGGACAGCCATGCCAGGGTGCCTCCTACAGCCTCCAGGGACAGCCAGGTAACTCAAGGGGCACCAACCCAAGCTGTCTGCTCACCTGCAAGGTGCTGGCACTGTCCTCAAGATGGAAACTAGGGGCTGGGGGAGGAGACAGGCATGCTCCAGGCCTCAGCCCCAGTGGGGACCCTCTCCCCAGACAGAGGAACTCTCTGCCAGATGCCAGCGCTGACAGACAGCTTCCAGGGGGCTGTTAGCGGTGGGGAGGCCTGTCAGTTGTCTGGCAGATTGAAGGAGACAGGAGAGCAGGGTTTAGGAGCCCTCCCGCAAGTGGGGCGGCTCCACTCTCGACCCCGATCCTGCCCAGGGTGACCTGTGGGCCATCTGTCCCTGTCCACCGTACCTGTTTGGCCCCAGCACTTCTGCATCAGCAGGGCCAGAAGAGGCCACAAGCTTGGGGCACTGCCTGCAGAATACCAATTCCCCCCCAGTGCTGGGGGGAGGGGTAGAGAGACCTGTGGGGAGGAGGCAGGAGTTCAGGCCCTTGTGGGGGTGGGGGGACATATCTGATTGGCTGCCGGGTGTCCCAGAGCCCAGCTCCTGAGACCTGGAGTCTCTGTGACTTTGAATTATTGATGGAGCTCTCCAAAGTGAAATAGAGCAGGACTGGTCCCATGCCCCCACTCCGAGCCTCTGCCTGTCTCCACCCCTGGTCTCCTCAGCCTTCATCCTCTTCCTCCCCTGGACCCCAGGAAGCTAAGCAGATGAGAGGGAAGCTTGTGGTTCCCCCATCCCTACACCAGGTCCTCCTCCCGTTCTCCTTTCCTAGAAAGGGGTACAAGTTGTGCTGGCCGTGGGAACATGGCTGGTTGAGGGAGCCCCCAGCCAGACTAGGCGGGAATAAGGGTGGATGATAATTTATAGGCCAGGCCTTTCTGACATCGGCCTGGACTGAAAATGGCTGGAGGTCTCTGGCAGAGCCTGGAAGTTCTGTCCTGGGGCCTATATGAAAAGTGCCACCTGCTCACCTCCTCCCACCTCTGCAACCTATCCCATACCCTACATGGACTGAGTATCTAGAGCTCTCTGCCAGGCACTTAGCACTTGGGGCTTGGCACCAGGTCCCCTCTGCCCTAATGAGCTGGGCTGCAGCCTAGGGCAGGCTAGGCTGCCTGAGCCACTGACTGCCAAACAGCTAGATTCTGCCCACAACCCACTCATCTCACCAGGAGCTGCAGGGAGAACCCCAATGCCCGGGGCTGCGGTCAGAGGCCGGCCCGGCCAGCAGACAGCCAGCCCCGACATTATTATAGGCCTACAAAGGGAGGAGCCAGGCTGCCTGGCAGGGCTTGGGAGAGGAGATAATAACCACTGTCTTTGTTGAGAGCTTTCACATGTTATTATCTCATTTATTCCTCGCAACAACCCTGTGAGGTAGGAATCATAATGATGATTACTATACTGATTTTGCAGGTGAGGAAATTGGGGCTCAGAGAGTTCAATGACTAGGGCAGAATCACCCAGCTAGTCAGCCATGGGGCAAGACTCCTCTGAGTCCTGGATGGCTCTGCACCCCCACCACCTCAAGAGCCCCCAATAGCCCCTGTTGACCCTCAAGGAAAGTAAGAGATCTTACCTACTCCTCCTTTGCCCTCCAGCTCCATTAGAGATAAAGCCTGCAGGTTTACAGTGATGGAGGGACTCTGGGGGTCCCCACGTGAGCCTAAATTTGATGGGGGTGGTGAGTCGAGGTAAAGTGGGAAGGGCACTGGGCTGTAAATCTGAGAGACATGGACACCAGTTCTGGCCCTGCTAGCATGTGACTCTGGGCAAGTCAGTGGCACTTTTCCACTTGTACAACAGAGAACATAAGATGGATGACCCTTCATCAAGTGGACACTCTCATATGCCCCCGGGGGCGGGGGGTGGTGGTGGTGGATGTCCTAAGCAGTCTTAATTGGCTAGAGCATGCACTTGGACACAGCTGACTCCAAGTTCCTGAAAAACAGCTCGGGCAAACATCTTGCTGTTTAGTCTGAGTAACAGTTGGAGGATGTTGCTACAAGTCCTTTGTAGCAACAATTAAAGCTAGCTTGACAGTGAGGGCAGGTGACAGGTGCAGTGCTTCTAACTGATGATCACCCTTGTTTCAGCAGCGGGGAAATCTGGGCTAGATTCCCAAATCTGATGTCCCCATGGTGAAACCTGGCTCTAGCTGTTTCACATCGGTCAGCTTTGGTGTCCTCTATGTAAAGTGTGGTCATGGCTGTCCACTCCCTAGGCCCATGGGAAGGTTCAATTGGATGATGGATGTGGACATGCCCTCTTTCACTTGTGGTAAAATATATATGATGTGAAATTAAAAAAAAAAGATCAACTCGTTGGGGCTTTGAAAACTCCTCAATTCAGAGGTTCTGTGTTCCTTTAGCAGATCCACCCCAGCGGCAAGGACTGCGGGTGGAGACAGGAGCGCTGCTTGCAGTGTAGGATTTTAGCCTCTAGGGGGCCCCCTTTGCACGAGTCATTATCACCATCAGTTTTCTGTGGGTACTGATAGGGGAACCCCTGGGAGGCCACAGGGCCCTAACTCCACTTAGAACTGAAGGCTTAGATCAGTTAAGAGGGTGGGCTCTACCACACGAGGATCCCCCACCGCAGCAGGTGACCATGTCCAGGGAAGCACTCTGGGATTGGGTCTGGAGACTGAGGTCAAGCATCCCTCTCAGCCACTCATCACCACCACCACCCACACATAAGCCCCTTTCCTCCTCTCATGGGCCTCCTGTTCCTCATCAGGGATCTGGCTAAATGATCCTCAGGTCATGCTGTCTGAACAGTGTAAGATTCCCAAAAGATTGCTCCCAAAGAGGGGAGCAGTCCTTAACTCTTGGAATGTCCAGCAGTTTTTAATCCAGGGGGTGAGGGCGGTGGCATCCCCCATCTCAGGGGTGCCTGCAAAAAGAAGCCAAGGAGAGGAAGCAGATGGGATTTGGTTTGGAATACTATTGGGGGCTTTTTTGTTTTTGTTTATTCAGCTGCACCGGGTGTTAGTTGGGACATGTGAGATCTAGTCCCCAAGCCAGGGATGGAACCCGGGGCCCTTGCATTGGGAGTGCAGAGTCCTAGCCACTGCACCACCAGGGAAGTCCCTGGAATACTATTTGTTGCTTGAAGGGCCGCAGAGGTGGGGCAGTCCCTGCTCTCAGGCTGGGGGCTTTGAGGGGAGCACGCAGAGCGTCCAGTCCAGATAGTGCTGAGATTGATTGCCCATGTGGTTTATGAAAGCCTGCTCAGCTCTGGGGCTCTCCCTGAGGTGTGAATGCCTGGGTGTGTGGAGACCTGTGAGCCAGTGCACACGCACATGCAGAGGTGTGTCCCACTGGTGGGCCAGTGACTTTCCTGGAAACAGACAAGTGTGGCCCCTGGTTGAGGTCACGCCACTGGAGGATGGAGAGCAGGCACAGCGGGAGCAGCCTGACCCCCAGCAGGGCCTTCTGACAACTGCTTTCCTTGCCTTTCAGCCCATGAGGCTCCCAGTCCCCACCGAGTGCCGCCCTGAAGGATGTCCCAGCTCTCCTCCACCCTGAAGCGCTACACAGAATCGGCCCGTTATACAGATGCACCTTTCACCAAATCGAGCTATGGCACCTACACTCCCTCTTCCTACGGAGCCAACCTGGCTGCCTCCTTCCTGGAGAAGGAGAAGCTTGGTTTCAAGCCCAGCCCCCCCACCAGCTATCTCACTCGTCCCCGTACCTATGGCCCCCCCTCCATCCTGGACTATGACCGAGGCCGCCCCCTGCTGAGACCTGACGTCATCGGGGGTTGTAAGCGGGCGGAGAGCCAGACTCGGGGCACCGAGCGGCCTTCAGGGAGTGGACTCAGCGGGGGCAGTGGATTCCCTTATGGAGTAACCACCAGCTCCCTCAGCTACCTGCCCGTCAGTGCCCGCGACCAGGGGGTGACCCTGACCCAGAAGAAGTCGAACAGTCAATCAGACCTGGCCCGGGATTTCTCCAGCCTCCGGACCTCAGATAGCTACCGGCTGGACTCTGGGAACCTGGGCCGCAGCCCCATGCTGGCCCGCACACGCAAGGAGCTGTGCGCCCTGCAGGGCCTGTACCAGGCAGCCAGCCGCTCCGAGTACCTGGCCGACTACCTGGAGAACTATGGTCACAAGGCCAGCGCACTTCAGGTGCCCACCCCGACCCCTCCCTCACGAGCCCCCGAAGTCCTCAGCCCTACCTACCGACCCAGTGGCCGTTACAGTCTGTGGGAGAAGGGCAAGGGCCAGGCCCTTGTGTCCAGCCGCTCCAGCTCCCCAGGGCGAGACACCATGGTGAGTTTGCCCCTTGGGGACCTGGTGATGGGCTAGGGAGGAAGCCACTGATGAGGAAAGGTCTTCCACCTTGACCGACGATCACAGGCAGAGGTTTTCCTTCCCAGGCCTCACAGTGGCTGTTCCTATAGCCCAGGTGGGGACGAACCAGGGAAGTCATCTCAGCACACCTGGTGCCCTCGTGGCTTGATGTCTTTGCTCAGGGGCTCTCCCACTCTCCCCAGGAAATGCACTTCATGACCTGTGCACTCAACGATGGCCCTGTAGTGCTCTTGGAAATGCCCAGCTACCCCCACATACACTGCGACTCTTATCCTCTGCCTTCCCACCCAACATGCCTGGGGCTCCTGCAGGCCCTGCCCCATCCTGGACTGCACGCTGAGACTCCCAGACCACCAGTGTGCCCTGTGGTAAGAGAGGCCCCCCAGCCCTGACTGCATCTCTCCTCCTGCTCAGGCTTTTACCTCTCAGCCCAGAGACATGGCTTAACGTTGGGATGTAAGACATCAGAAGAAGAGGGTCTCTCCTCTGATGGATGCAGCCTGGCTCTGGACCAGGGGTCTAGACAGGAGTAGTTCTCGTGTGTCTGTGGAGAAAACGGTGCAGAACTTCTTGTCTAGGGCTTTAGATGATCCAGTCTCTTTCTACTCCAATGTGCCTGGGTTTAAATAAGGGAAGAGGCTCTGCTGGAGACTTGAGTGAGGGCTGGCATGACCCACCCACATCTGATCCCTGACACACCTCTCCTGGGGCACTGACTACAATTCTTCCTTTTGTGTAGTCATCAGTTTACCCATTAGGTGGTGAGCTTTCAGAGGATGAGAAAGAAATCAAATCTCTAGATCCCTCACTATGTGTCTAGCTCAGTGTAGAATTCAGCTGACCTATGTATCACATGGATGGATGGATGGGGGAGTGAGTGGGTAGATAGATGGATGAATGGATGGATGGAAGGGTGGGGGTGAGTGGGTACATGGATGGATGGATGGGGGATTGAGTGGATGGATGGATGGGGGATTGAGTGGGTAGATGGATGGGGGAGTGACTGGGTGGATGGGTGGGTGGATGGGTGGCTGAGTGGATGGGTGGATGGATGGATGTGTCGGAGAGTAGATGAGTGCATGGATGGGTAGTGGGGGAGTGAGTCGATGGGTGGATGGATTGATGGCGGGGGGAGTGGACAGATGGATAGATGGATATGAGTGGGTATGCAGAAGGACAGGCAAGCATATGGGCAGAAGAACCAGGTGTTGTGTCATCTTCATTACTTTATGTGCCCTTCTTCTCTTAGGACACGTGTCTTTTAGAAACAGTAGCTGTGCCATAGCAAGAAATGCTGCTTAGGGGACTTGTCCAGAAGAACGGAGCAGGGGTATAGGATGGGGCGAGGCTTTGGGACACAGACCTTGAAGCTTGTCATAACTAAAGGTCCTGAGAGGACAACTTGATACCATTGCTTAGAGAGTCTCAGCCTTGCTGGACCCCCGGTGAAATGCCATGGGAGATGCAAAAGCTGGTGCCTCCCAGAACATTCAGACTCTGAGGAGGCAGGGCTGGCTACATTGGAGGGCTAGAGTGGACAAGGAATGGCAAACGACAGAGCTGGCCTCAGAGAGAAAGACACGCTCTCAGGGGACATGTACTTGGGTTGGAGCGTGATTGGCTGGAACAGGTCTGGTGTTGCTCATCTCAGGGGCAATCAATCAGAAAGCAGCTCTCGATGGAGGGGCCTGGGTGTTAGAGGCCTCTGAGGGGCTCTCTTCCTTTGTTCAGAAGGACTCTTTATGGGGCTCAATGTTCCTAAAAAGTGGGGTCTGCAGACTGACTACCTCAGAATCATCTGTGTGCTGAATTGTCTGGGGGCCCCATCCAGACCCCCTGGAGGCAAACTTTCTAGGGATATAAGGCCTGAGACTCTGCCCTTTTTTCACAAGCTTTTCAGGTAATCTTCAAGCACAGTGAGGTGTGAAAACTTCCCCTCCACAGACTAAACTACAGAGCTGTTCTCAGCCCCAATCCCCTGAGAGCAGGGCCTCCTCCTTCCCACACAGGCAGGTCCCAAACCTCCCTGGAGACTCCACAGCGGACACCCCGGCCCCAACCTCCTCCCCCAGGGCCAGCCTCAGGGGAGTTCTGCAAGAGGACCTCAGAGGAGTGGCCAGGTTGACCCAGGGCAAACTCAGCCACCGTAACATCCCTTTTTCCCTGTCCAGAAACTACCCACAACACACAGGAGTAACCACCAGCCGTACAACTGAGCTAGTGTTTCACTCTGAGCTCTTCCTCAAGAAAAAGGTCGTCTGAGTTTTTCTGTAATAGAAGAACCCAAACAAATTTCCTGGTCAGCTCAATACTAGCAACTGGGAAAGGCCCCTCTTGGGCTCAGTGGCATAAGACCTTGATTTAACCTCACTCCTCTCCCCTCAACACCCTCACCCTCGCTTCTGGTGCTGATCACATCTTGCTGGGGTGAAAACAACCCTGTTCATGGGGCCTGGACCACTTCTTCCTAGAACCAGGTCCAGTTTCTTTTCTGACCTCCATCCAGCACTCTTCCTGTCTCTTTCATTCATTTATGGTGTTCAGCTTACTAGCAGCGTAACCTTAGAGAAATGCATGAACTTCTGAACCTGTTTTCTCTGTAAAAGGAGAGCATAGTTCCCACTTTAGAGATCGTGGTGTGGAATCAAAGGTCATGGTGTGAAAGGGCTTGGCACTTAGTAGGTGCTTGATCAATATCAGTCCTCCTTTCTGCCTTCCAGGTGCTTCGGCGGGGCAGGAGAGGTCCCTGCCCTCGAGGAAGCTTGGGGAAATAAGTTCTAAAAATAGTTGCAACAGGAGGCTGCCCTAGGTGTTTTTTCAGTGTCATAGGTGATGGGAAAGGGAGAGGTCATCCGAGGCTGGGATGAACAGTTTGACCGCTGGAAGAACACTTCGCCTCTTTAACCTTGGATACCTCTCATCTGAACTGTTGCCTCACCCATAAAAGGGAATGGCCAGGCCTGCCCTGCCCACTTCCAAGGGATGTCATGAGGTTCAAAGCAAATCATGGATGTGGAGGAATCTGCAACCAGTAAAATGCAATGGGAGAGCTGGCTTAAACTCAAGGGGGAAAAAGTACTGGTGGAAAAGAAGGGGCCTTTGGCAGCTGACTGGAGTGGGGGGAGGGGACCACCACTGGGAGGAACAAAGGTGAGAAACTGCATCCTAGGGCAGGGCCCTGCGTGAGATCTGACTCCTCTGCGGCAGCCCTGGCCTCCCGGGCTCTCTGAGCAGCTGACCTGAACTACCGGTCAAAAGAAGCAGGACCAACTGGGAGGCAGAACAGATCTAACCAGACTCAATCCTCCTGTTAATAGTAACAGCCCACACGAACTTGGAATATCACAGACTCAGCTGAGCACGAGTGAAGAACTGGTAGAGGGGGACAAGAATTCTGAACACCTCCCATCCATGGCTGGCTTGCTTAAGCACCAACAAGATGCCAGTCCACGGAGTGTGCGCTGTCAGCCTAGGGCAGTGAGGGCTGCCCTAGACTCCCCCTTCAGACAGATTGCACAGGAGCTGTATGTTGGTTCAGAACTGGGTTTTTTTGTTGTTTTTTTTTTTTTAACAAAAAATGCAAAAAATACCCTTCACTACCCACAGTGGGGACTTCAAGCCAGGCCAGGTGGGTTGGCCCTGCAGAGAGCCAGGGGTCCAAGCCCCCAACTTGGTCACATCCCCCCTCCACCCCACCTCTCTTGTTCCCCTGGGCCTATGGAAGGACAAGCTGTTCCCACTGATCCCTGCCAGGGCTGTGCTTTAACCCCTACAATCCATGCTAATCCTCCGCTCCACCCACTCCAGCTGCTCTCTCCCCTAAGCCCAGGCAGTTCTGCCTACCAGCTTCAGCCCTGCGCTCACCCTGCCCAGCCCTGCCCAGGGCACCCTCTCCTCTCCCTAAGAAGAGCTGGGAGCTGGCCCAGGGCCCTCCAGAGCACAAGTCATGGGCTGGGCACCTGCTATTCAGATGCAGAGCCCAGCCCAGCCTCTTGCCCTCACACGTCCCACACCCTTGCCCTCTGCTCTGGGACCTGTTGCTAGGAGCAGTCCGCCTGGGCACCTGGACTACCTAGATCCTATTTGCCACTGGGCGGGCTGCTGACTCATCTCACAAAGCCTCGGGTTCCAGCTGTTCAGTGACAGGGAGATTATATAAGATGAGGTCATGTGATTTTCCTCTCGGGTGGGACTTTGGACTTGACTGCTGTCAAGCAGTGGGGGGAAGGGAGGAGTTTTAGTGTGAAGTGGAGGACAGCAGTGGCTGTCCTAGGGCTCCTGGGTGAGAAGTGTGACCTTCCCCTCTGTCCCCGGCCTTCTCACTGTTTACTCAGCCACGCTGAACTGCATCCCTGCTGTCCTGTTTGTCCAGCTTGGCAGCCTGAGACCCTGGGGCTTGTCCTCACCTACTCAGCCACCTGGAGGAGGGCAAACTTCCTGAGGGCCCGAAGCTGTGCTCTCGGCCTAGGAAGGTCACACAGAGGGGTCCCGTGGCAGGACTGATCCTAGCTGCTGAGAAAGAAAGGGCAGTTGGTTTGTAGTCTGTGGTCAGAATCAGCAAGACGCCAATGTCTCCAGGCCTTGAAGACCAGCTGTGGGCTGTGACCTGGCCAGTGGCCTTGGAGTCGCCTTACCCAGGCTCATTTTCTCAATCAGTGCCCAGCACCATGCTCCCTGCTTTCTCCTCCACCCCTACTCTGGGATGGATGTCTCGGTGAGTGAGTTCAAGTGGCATGGGGATGGGCTCAGCAAGGCAGGAGTTAATCCGAACCTGGCAAAATGTTCCCTGCCTGTGGGAGAGCCGCTCCACTGACCATCCTGCTGCAGAAATGAACATCATGTTCAGGGCCCAGAGCTGCACACGTGGTTCCCTGTACCCTCTCACCTCAATGGAGACGTAAAACTGGCGCCCCACACAGAGACATAAACGAGAGAGGGAAGTGTGTGGGCCTCAGGAATCCAGCTGGTCCAGACCAGACTGCCCAGGGCCTCCAAGGAGCACAGAGCTTTAGGCCTCCTGGGGTCTGAGTGATGTAGGAAGGAGGAGCTTCCCGGGGACCTCGGTCCAGCTGGTTGGCCCTCCCTCCCCAAGGGCACTGGAGGGCTGAGAGCCAAACCCCTAACAAGGACCTTGAGTCCCCACCAGTTCAGTCAGGCCACCTGTCTGTCCCGTCTTACATGGGTAATTGCAGGTATGTGCAGGAGCAGGGTTTAAGCCGTGTTTCTAAACCTGGGACTGGGCTGCCTACTAACAGCTGAGAAAGCAAGATATTTGCAGTCTTGTCTTCACACAACTAACACTGACTTTAATTTATTTAAATACTCCATCCGTGCCAGGGGGGATTTGAGGGGAGAAAATACCGCCAGGGGAGGCAGGCCAGACACAGGGTCTGAGAAATGGCAGTCCTGGGCTCCAACAAGGAGTTCTGCTGAGATTAGCTCGGTGTGTTTGAGGCAAAAAGTCACGGAGCCAGAGCCAGATTCAGATCCCTGGAGACTGTATGCTTTGCCCATGCCACTTCAGGAAACGGCATTGAGGAGAAAGGGGTCTTGGTTAGTTGAGAAATGACCACAGTTCTTCATGGCTGTGTCCAGCAGCCATCACACCTGCCTGACGAGACTGGACCCCATGTGAATTCTTTCCAACCAGACTTCTCAAAGGGCACCCATGCAGGAGCCTTCCCCAGCCGGGCCTCCCTGCTCCCAGCAATGCCCCTGACCTCCTACATCCCAGGAAAGAGGGAGAGAGCAGGCTGGCAGAATGCCATGATGTCCCCGGGGTAGCTGGCCTACGTCATGGGGAAACAGGCCAAACACTCCAGTGGGTGACCACCTGACAGCACTTCCTGCAAATCACTCAACACACAAACCCAGACTTACCCCACCCTCTGAGGCTCAATGGGACTTCCAGCACCGCCTGGTCTGGCCCCCTTTCATGATGAGCTCAACACCTCTATTAAGCACCCACTAAGAGAACTCACAGTCCTGCCCTTGAGCTATCAGTGTGATGGTACAATCAACACACAAGCTCAGACCATCTACAGAAGTCTTAGAGACATGTATAAGACAAAGATAAACATACTAAGACAGATTGGGACAGTGGCAACTGAATGCTAGAAGACCAAGAGTATGCGGTAATGGAATGTTTAGAACTTGGAGTTCATTAGAAAAGGCTTTGTGGAAAACATGAGTTTTGAGCAGAATTTACAAGGAGATAATTGACAGAGAACAGGAAGGGCATTCCAGAATCTCCTGGTAGTTGTTACTAGCATGGGTTTTGCTGTAGGACCTGTCTGGGTTCAAAGCCCCACACTGCCATGTACCAGCTTTGCAGTCCTGGCAAGTCGTTTGACCTCTCAGGGCTTAAGATCCCTCATTTAGAAAACAGAGGTAATAGTTACTGCGTCACTGTCACTGACTTGTTATGCAAGTTAACTGGCATAATGTATATAAAGCGCTCAGCAGTGCCTGGCATTTAGTAAGTACTTCACTGGTGACAGTTTTGTTAAAGGAGAGAAGGCATGTGCTAAAGGGGGTTGATTGGCAGTGGGGATCAGAGAAGAGTGAGGGTGGTGACCATAGTGCTGTCCAGCCTATGGACCACAGCCTCACAGACAAGGCTACCTAAGGCTTCCGGACTAGCTGGAAGAGTCGGTGTGTCAGGGCAGGGGAGTAATGTGATGAAATGCAACCCTTGCTGCAGCCAGTGTGAGACTGGCTCAGAGGGGTGTGGTTAGGAAGAAGGAAGCATGGAGGGAAAGGTTGTTGCATCTTGTCCAGGGCCCAGCTTTGATCCCAGCAAGGACAGTGACTGGAGATCTGCTCTTCTAATGTCACTTACTACCTAGGAGGATGCCCTGAAGCCCCTGCCTCTTGCCCACTCCTCCCACCACCGAGGCGGGAACACGGGGGCGACCGTCTGTGCTCCTCTCTCAACAGCACAAAAGTTCTGTGGGAGGCCTGGGGTACAGCCATACATGTGTCCTGGACACATTCCCCATGTGGCTGTGGTTGTGTGTGCAGTGCGCGTGTACATGTGGGGATGAGCAGGCCAAGAGGAACAGAAGGAGGCCACAGATGAGTAACAGCACACACTGCTGCCTCTCAGAGTATTTTTAAATGCTAAAAATACTGGCTAAAAATAGCCATCAAGCTCCAAACAAGATACTTTCTCCAGGCAGATTCTATGTGGGTCCCTGATAGGTGAGATGGGTGGAGCAGCAGGAATAAAACCCAAAGACCTCTGATCTCCGAGCATTGCTGCCCTTAGGGTCAGAGAAGGACACTCCCCCCACCACACACCAACTGAGCACCAGTTTCCCCACGTGCTGTGACTTTCTCCCCACCTCCCAAAAACAAATCAGAACCTGAGATTCTCAGAGAGATGGAGTTGCGTAGATGAGGCCAGAAAAATGTTTCTTCCTGGGGCCAAAAGGGACAGTGACCTGTTGTCATCATGTAAAAAATCTAGGCATTGCCTTTCTTGATAGTGGTCCAAACTAGGACCGGAGGGAGGAGGGGAGTTCGTCCGGAAGCCATGGAAATCTACCTTCAGGCCCTCTTACCCTCACGGACTGGGTGGATATTGGGCTCCAAGAAGGCCTGAGTCGTCCCCTCCCACCCACACGCCCAGAATGTTGTGCAAAAGTTTGTGTGTGGGTGCATTTTTTCCTGAAAAAAATGAGTACGGGGCTTTCATCGGGTTCTCAAAATGATCTGCAGCCCTCCAAAAGTTAGGAATCTTTCGCTGCCTTCGGGGAAGCTCACCCGCTGACACTCGGCCTTGGAGACGTGTCCTCTTTGGGCCTCAAAGGCAGTTTCTCCCGAGTCCCAACCCCGAGGTGGTTCCCGGGCTCCGCGCTCTGGTCCTGCCCGCCCGGGTCCAGCCCGCCCTCGGGGACTGCAGGTCTCGGTCGCGGGCTGGCCCGCCTAGTCCCCAGGAGCTGGGGGCAGCCGGGCCGGGGGAGGAACCGCGGGAAGCGCGGGGGCGCGGCCTCACTCCTGTCCGCGTGCAGAGGCCCGGGGGCGGGGCCGAGCGGGGCGGGGCTGAGACCTGGCCCCGCCCCGGCGATGACGTCGCGCGGCCGGAGGCGCCGGCGGGGGCCCCCAGTCGGCCGGAGCACGAGAGCCGGCGCCGGGGCGGTTGGCTGCTCGCGCCGTGGAGGTTGAGGTGCGGGAGCGCGCGGTCGGCCCGCCGGAGCGGTTACCGCCGGGCGCCGCGGACGGCGTGCTGTGGCGGCCTCGCCGGCCTGGGCGTCCGGGCCGTGGGACCTCGCGGTACTCCCCCGCGCCCTATTGGCCAACGTTAGGCGAGGGGCCGAGCCCGCCGCCCGCCCCCCAGCATGCGCACCTCATACACCGTGACCCTGCCCGAGGAGCCCCCCGCCGCCCCCTTTCCCGCCCTCGCCAAGGAGCTGCGGCCGCGCTCCCCTCTCTCCCCTTCCCTGCTGCTCTCCACCTTCGTGGGGCTCCTGCTCAACAAAGCCAAGGTACGCGGGGCCCTTTTTCGCGACCCTCACGCAGAGGGCTGGGGTTCTGCCTCCTTCCCGGGGTACCCCCCTCCCGCCCCCTTCCACCGCGCGCCCGCCCGGCCGGGGCACAGATTCTTCCCAGCCCCCACCCCTCCTTTCCCAGGGTCTCCCGACAAGGAATGCCCCCTCCCCAGGCGATCTCACGCTAACTCGCGGCCCCCTCCTCCTTGCTGAGGTCCCTGCCCCCCCACCCCGAGTCCCCCGAGCCCCCCTGCCGCCTCCCTCTCCTCGACCCCAGCACCAGGTGGCTCTTGGGCTCGTAATTCCTGGCACCTATCAGGACAGGTGCAGAAAAGCGTAACCTTGACTAGTTCTCGGGGTGTGAGGGAACCGGCAGCTCGCTGGACTCTGCGGGCGTGACTCCTCCAAGGCCAAAAGCCAGCAAGAAAGGCTGGTGGGAAAGGGACCGCCTCCCCATCACTCATCGCAAAACGCCCTCTCCCAGAGGGTCGGCAACAGGGGTGCTTTGACCCCGCGAAGGGCAAAGGAGTTGCAGACAGGGAAAGAGGTCACCGTCCCTTCCCTCCCCTCCCCAGTTCAACGCGGTGGGCCCTGGATCCCTTCAGTGATGTAGCCGCCCCAGAGTGATGCTGAGGCTAAAAGCTGGGCACTGCCCCCTCGGGGAAGGGAGAAGGGGCCAGAGCTTGACAGATCTTATGTAACAGCACAAGCTCCCGTGTTGGCAGTGCGTGCACTGCCCCGTGCCAGGGCCACACCAGGCTCCTTGGCTGCAGCCAGGACTCATGGCTGACCCTCATGGCACAGGTGAAGTAAGCCGGAAAAGCCCTTTCCTGGGGTCTCAAGTGAAGACACAAACGTCCATCAGCCTTTCTTTTGTGGCCCGTGTTCCCAGATGTTTCCTCCATGTTCACATAGCACCGGGGCTCTTGCTCCTTCAGTGGGCAGTGAATGCTGTCTGTTTACTAGCCATGGAGGTGGCACCTGCCTTCTAGAACAATGGCTGCTCCTGAGTCGAATTAGGTCTTCTGATGGCTAATTTTAAGGAAGTTTTTGCCCCGAACTTTTCTCAGCTCTTTGCACTTGAGCTCCAGCAGCCTGGCTGGAGTCATTTCCTTCTCCTGCTGAGAGGCTGGTGGGCAGGGTCTCTCCCAGCTTCTCCAGTTTGGGCCTCTCCCTGTCAGCCCTGAGGTAGGATTGTTTTCCCCATAAGAAAGGTCACTCCTGGGACATTTTGTTCCCCTCTGGAATGGAAACTGCTGACTTTCCCTGGAGCTCCTTATTTCCTATTCATGGCAGAAGAATATCTGGCTGGGCAGAGAACAGCCCTGCTCTCCCCTCCACTCCCACCCCCTGACTCCTGATACCCATCCGCCTTCTACACAGAGTGCTTGGAAGTTGGCAGGCACTTTCAAGCTCAGGAAATTTTAGACAAAGGCACAGCCCCCACCCCCAGAATTAAGAGGGTCCTGGTGAAGAAGCCTTAAAGGAGCCTCTCCCATCTCTCCACCAGCCAGGCCAGACATAGGGTTAGATTCTTAAGGATAGTAACTCTCATAGTGACCTGTTCTTGACCTGCCCTCCGCTGGTTCAGAGAGAGAAGTGTCAACACCACAAGAATGCTTCGTTAGAAAGACGCCTCCAGCCTCCCATTGCCGCACCCCCGCTGGTGCTGCAAGACTGCTATCTCAGTCGAGGGCCCACTTTGGTGGACAGTGACAGTCACCAGCGGTAGAATGCTTTGCTTCTGTGGCCTGTTTAGACCGATGTTGTGTGAGGCATGAGGGGCAGGTAGGGGAGGGGTGCGGGGTAGAACTGATAAAGCACTGCTGGAAGGAGGTCTTCGAGTGGGTATTGTAGGGGAGGAAGAGCAGGTATGCAGGTGTGGGCAGGCTTTAATGTTTAGTTCCAAATGAGCAACACAGACTTCAGTGTTTCTGTTGAGACCCAGGTCTACTTCAAAAGGCTGATAAGGTCTTTGTCCAGGGAGTTATCTCTGTTGTGGCCCACTGACTGGAACACCAGGGTTTAGATTGTCATAAAGGTAAGATTTAAATGTCATGTTTGGGACCATACACTGCTGATCTTCAGTGATGCTTGTACCCCACCTGCTGCCAATAGGCTTTTCTTTCCAGCTGCAGGTGGACAGCAGGTCTGCCTGCTAGTTTAGGTATTTCCCTCCCTACCTGTGAGGGTTAGACCTGATAACTGGCAAGGAGGGATCGTATTACTTGTAGGGGATCAGCAGGGCAATTCCTGAGAAAAGCCCTCCTTCAGCCTGCCTCTCCCCACCCCACCCCCTTATGCTGACAACCTCATGGGCTTTGAGCTGCTGACAGCACACGGCATGAGTAATTTTAGCTGAGTTATTTCAGGCTCCTGTTCTGATCAGGGTTGAGCTGGCCCCACGCATGCCCCAGCCAGTGTTGCTCCAGAGTTGCCTGCTCCCGGGTCCCCTCCCCAAGAAAGAGGGTAGCAGGCTCATCTGTATGCTGATGCTTTAACCTTTTGAGCCAGAAGGTTATCTGACTTCTTAGAGGTTGGGCCAGGATTAGCCAAGAGACCTGGACAAACAATGCTCAGAATCCTGTTCACTCTCCCACCCCCTCACCAGCCTCCACAAGAAGTACAGGAGCAAGAGTAGCACCTTCAGCCAGGTGCTGACCTCTGCTTGGCCACAAGCTGCCATCAGAAGGATTCCCAGCCAGTGGCCGATCAGGATGTTGAAACCTGAACCAAGCAGGGAGGATTCTCCCAGGCTCTAAACAGCCCACTGGAGCTGAGCTCAGCTGGAAGGAATTCCACCTGTCTCTGGCAGTTCAGAATGGCAGGCCGACTGGAGTTTTTCCCCAGCTGAAGATCTAAACTCAGTTTAGATGTTTTGTCATTGAACTTTTCAAGACCTCCATGAAGTGCTCATTATGACAGCTGGTTTAGATATCAGACATCTCAAGAGTACAAATGTAGGTCATTAGAGTGCCTGGATTTGGGACCTGAAATTTGTCAAAATCAGGTATATGAATTCATAGTCTCTGGCTTCTAACCTCCAGTCTCCAATATGGCAGAGAATGAAAAGTATTAACATAAAAGATGGGGGGGGATTACATGTCAATTAAAGAAAGAAAAACCACAAAAGTCAAGAAAAGAAAGCAAAATCTTGAAGAATGTTTTTGTTGTGTGTTGAAAATGACAGGCATTCCATACCTTGCTTTCCTACAGTATAAGTAGACTAAAGTTGAAGAGAGGATCATGTGTGTGGCCTGAGGCTAGTGGCTACAACTGGCAGAAAGTTGCAGAGAACCTAACGTAGGCCAGGCCTCTTCCTTCAGCCTGAATATGCCTCATGTTCTTTGCTTACAGAATTCTAAGAGCACCCAGGGTCTGGCTGGTCTTCGAAACCTTGGGAATACGGTGAGTTCTCCCCAGCCCACTTCTTTCCCGAGGTGGGACTCAGTCCCATCTCAACTGGGACTATCTAACCAGATGATCCTGGCTGCAGCTAACTCCCTACCCTCTAGGCCAGTTAGTACCTGCCCTTCCTGGCTGATGTTTTACAGAGTTGCTGGGCTCTGCCTCACCCCGACCCCAGCAGGAAGCACTGCTAAAGGGGAGTCACCCTTTTAACTGATACCTTAGTCACTTTCCTGGATCCTTCTCCTCCAGAACATCCATCACTTCCCACCCACTCTGTCCAGCTGCCCGACACTCTTTTGTACACCTCTGTAGTAAATAACCAGTTACTTCACCCGTGCCAGCAGTGGGGATTTGCCTCACTTCAACACTGTGACTTACAGAAAGAGGAACCTGAGGCTGTGGGAGGCTTCATTTGTAGGCAGGTGTACCAGAGGGCTCTGATTGTTGGGTAACTAGACATGCCAGCCAGGGGTCTTTGTTCCGCTGCTGACGTCCAGTGGTCTCCCGCAGTGCTTCATGAACTCCATTCTGCAGTGCCTGAGCAACACGAGGGAGCTGAGAGACTACTGCCTACAGCGGCTCTACCTGCGGGACCTCAGCCACAGCAGCCGTGCACACACGGCCCTCATGGAAGGTGAGGGCCCAGCCCTGGATGCTTTTCCACGCTCCTGTAGGAGTCAAGGGTTACATGCTTCTCTCCCATTTCTCTTCCTCTGGCTTCTTCTTGTTGGGACTCTACAGAATAGAGAGAATGGCTCAGCTATCCTCCACGCCCCCCTCTACCCTTTTCTTCTTCCTATAGAGTTTGCAAAACTAATCCAGACCATATGGACCTCATCCCCCAATGACGTGGTGAGCCCTTCTGAGTTCAAAACCCAGATCCAGAGATATGCACCGCGCTTCGTCGGCTATAAGTAAGGGCCTTGGGGACGTGTCCCTCCCCAGAGTGGGTGGTGGTGGCAGCAGATTCGAGGGACCAGAGGTGTTGCTTACTCCCTTTTCTTCACGTTCAGTCAGCAGGATGCTCAGGAGTTTCTTCGCTTCCTTCTGGACGGGCTGCACAATGAGGTGAACCGGGTCACAGCGAGGCCCAAGTCCAGCCCTGAAAACCTCGACCACCTGCCGTAAGTAGGAGGAGAGGGCTGGGGCTCAAGCTATGGGAACTTCTTTGGGGATAATAATTTCAGAAGAATTTTGGATATAAAGGATTTAGATGGCTAGGCCTTTAAACTTATCATGGTTTGAGCTCTGACCCAATTGTCTTCCTTTCTCTGGGTCTTAGTGATGATGAGAAAGGGCGCCAGATGTGGAGAAAGTATCTAGAACGGGAAGACAGTCGGATCGGGGGTAAGTGCAGGCAAGGGGGGCAGGGGTGGGTTGCCTGCCTTCCCTGTTAACTGCTTGGCCTGAGCAGAGCATGAGAAGCCCATTCTCCCAGGACCCCTCCTGCTTCCCAGTGCCCAGCCTCCCGAGGACTGAGGTGGGAGCAGTGAGAAAGGAGACATGGCGTTTAAACGTCGTGTGTCTGTCTCTTCCCTAGATCTCTTTGTTGGGCAGCTGAAGAGCTCCCTGACGTGCACTGATTGTGGCTACTGTTCTACGGTCTTTGATCCCTTCTGGGACCTCTCTTTGCCCATTGCTAAGGTAGGCACCCCTGTCACCCCAATTTTGAAGCTCTTGCTCTTACCCTTTCACTTCGTTGACCTCTGACCCCTCACTTCTCTCTCCCAGCGAGGTTATCCTGAGGTGACGTTAATGGACTGCATGAGGCTCTTCACCAAAGAGGACATGCTTGATGGCGATGAAAAGCCGGTACGTCACCCTCTGTGGCAGTGAGGGTGCGTCTCCCCGAGTTCTCTTGGGGGCAGACCAGCCTAGGAATTGCTGCATTCTGCCGTTGGAGTCACCCATGAGTCCTTCCCAGCTCTGTCCTGTTATGTCTTTCAGACGTGCTGTCGCTGCCGAGCCAGAAAACGGTGTATAAAGAAGTTCTCCATCCAGAGGTTCCCAAAGATCTTGGTGCTCCGTATCCTTCAGATGGTCAGGGCAGGGGCTAACGTTAGAGAGTGACTGAGGATGGGGGGCAGGTGAGGGCCAGCAGGGCAGGACGAGAAAACTCGCTGGGCTCTCCCCTCCTCTGCTTCCTGAGACGTGTAGTCGCCCTCAGGGGCTCTGTCTCCTGTTCTAACTCGGTCCTTGACTCACCAGCACCAGATCTGAAGCGGTTCTCAGAATCCAGGATACGAACCAGCAAGCTCACAACATTTGTGAATTTCCCACTAAGAGACCTGGACTTGAGGGAATTTGCCTCAGAAAACACCAGTAAGCATTTCTCAACTGGAAGCACAGAACCAAGGCATGGGTGTCTGAGCTGCAGATGGGAGGCCCCAAGGTGGCGGGAAGCTGCTGAGGAGAGAGAGGTGGAAACTGGGAGGAGATGCAGGACTGGGAAGGGCAGAAGGGGAGGGTGCAAGGGATACCTTGGGGCTTGACACCTCAGGCTTCCTCTTCAGACCACGCTGTTTACAACCTGTACGCCGTGTCCAATCACTCCGGAACCACCATGGGCGGCCATTACACAGCCTACTGCCGGAGTCCAGTGACAGGCGAGTGGCACACTTTCAACGACTCCAGGTGAGACAGGCCTCGGGCAGGGCTCCCGGCTGTCAGACACCCGTCCCTCACCCAGGAGCAGTCAGGGCCAAAAGGTGTGGAGCTGCCCATTAGAAGGCTCTCCAGAAGGAGATGGCCTCTGGTGTCTAATAGGTCAGAGACAGGCCCTCATGCTCCCCCGGCTGCGCGTCACGGGCCCCCCAGGCCGCCAGGCTGACCTGTCCTGCTTCTCCGCAGCGTCTGCCCCATGTCCTCCAGCCAAGTGCGTACCAGCGACGCCTACCTGCTCTTCTACGAGTTGGCCAGTCCGCCCTCCCGCATGTAGCAGCGAGGAGCTACATCCCATCCTCCCTCCCCCGTGGTGGCCCCACAACTTAAGTTTTTCTAAAAAGACCAAAAAAAAGCAAAAAAAGTCCTGACAAATAAGAGGAAAATAAAGGAAAGTGAAACTGCAGAGCAGGAGATGCTGCAGCCTGGCCGGAGCCTGGAGCGGGGAGCCCGGTGCCCCCAAGCCATGCCTGGCAGGGAAGATTGGCAGGACGCAGACCGAGCCAGCACGGTGCCCCTCAGCTTCTCATGTGCATTTGTAAGCGTGTGGTTCTTTTCCCGTGTGTGATAAACCGGAGCCCTCTGTGGGGAGAAGATCCTTGTCCACGGGCCCACTGGCCTCGGCCCAGCCTTGGCCTCCCAAGAACACAGCGCCCTCTGGAGCCTGCTGGGAGGATCGCCGCCTGGAACGCTGCCTGTCTTTACCTGGACCCCGCTCGCCTGTCCAGGAGCAAGAAAAACACCCATGAGCCAAGAGCCCTCTTAAGGCTGCTAACTCCAGGGGGACAGATAAGGGGACGTCTTTGAAAAAAGCTGTTTTTGATTTTTAAAAGCCCAACTTTTTTTTGTTTAATTACTGTAACTAAAGTTTTCAGACTGGAGATGCCCTCTTTCACACCTCTTCACAGCTGGGATGTTGTGCTGGTCATTTTTTTTTTTTTTTAATTCTTCAAGTACAACTTGTCTAGTGCTAGCCCCCAGTGGTGCTAGGTGGGAGTTGGCCAGGCCCAAGCACAGCCACAGTAGACCTGGGATCTGACAGGTTTTTGTTTTTTTTAATGTTTTGGATGGAATCTAGTTGCCTCCAAGACTTGTGCCTTATAGTGTTTGGGGACCAGGGGGTAACTGCCCCTCCCTGAAATATCTCTCAGCCTCTTCCCTTTTCCCCAGTGCCATGTCCAGAGCTGCCAGGGAGCTCGGGGTCACACCCGCAGCCCCTGGCTCGTTTCGCATTGCAGTGAGGTGAAGAGGAGAGGAGATAAAAGGAAATTCTTCTGATAGTGTTTCAAGTTCTTCCCGCCAGCTTCCTCTAATCCAGCCCTGGTCTACTCCCCAGCTGTTGGAAGGATAGCACGAGCCCCTGACCCTTGAGCTTCTCTTACCTTTAATTTATTCCCCCTTAACTTGCTCCTTCTCCCCAGCCTCCCTGCCCTTCCCCTCTTCTCAGAGCCTCCTGACATAGGCCCTTTGGACCGAGTTTCTCAGGGATGCCCATGCCACCCCCAGCTCCCCTTGGCATCAATCTGCAGTTCAGCCTGGGAGTTGGAGCCTGGGTGTCTGGGGACATCTTGCCTCAGTTGCATGGTTCTTCCCCATGGGCTTGATTTTTCTCTAAGTTGTCGGGCAAAACTCTGTGTTGTCCCAGAGAGAAAAGCTGTTCAGCACCAAGGCCCAGAGCTCTGTGCTTGGCACACCCTGCACACCCACACAGCTGGGACCTGCCTGTGCCCCTCGAGGGCAGAATTCTCCAGTGCTCCCAGCAGGCAGCAGAATAAGACACCCTGAGTCTAACTGGCCTGATACCCTACTCCAGGGAAGACCTGTGAACCTGAGCCAAAGGGCTGGTGTATACACTTGTTTACCATGTAAGCAAGAGTAGATGAATGTGTGATGTACAGTGGAACCTTGTACAGAATAAATCATAGCTTTGAGAAATAAGCTGATAAGTGATGGAATCTTGATTTGGGAGGGGTCTGAACCCAGGAAGCGCTCCTAGCCTATCAGTGGCCAGATATTTTACTGCTTCAACAAGGTTGTAAATTCCAAGTTCTGGAAAAAGTTAACTACCTACTTTTTAGCTTAAACTTCTCAATTCTGTTAAAAAAAAAAGCCGGAATAGTACATATTTTGAATACGATATTCATCTGGATTCACCGATATTTTAACTTTTTGCCACATTTGTTTATGTATACACTTTATTCTTTGGGCAAAACATTTAAGGGGTGAGGCGTCCTATTACCACTTCTGAACACCTCAGCGTGTTTCTCCCATGTAACCACAACCCTGTCTTCACACCGAGGAAATCATCTTTAACAGACCTCTCTCTAAATGGTCTGTCTGTTTTTTAACTGCTGGTATGGGCACCCTGGTGGTTCGCTATTGACAACTCGGGTCCCTCTACAGACCCATGACGAGCCAAGACAGGTCTCCAGCAGAGGCTGAATACAAACAGCACGGTTTGCTCTTAGAGCAGAGTGGCCTATGCCTGGGTGTGGAGTAATGAAGGCCTGGTCCTCGTATGAAACATCTCAACTTGCCCCACTAATACCTGGAAACAGCTGCGTTTACATTAAAAGTGTTCTCTGAGTACTGTTTTCAAGACATCACCAGATTGCACTTCTTGAAGGAAGGACCCCCTTGGAGCCCCTGGGACCTGGTTCCTTGGGTTTTCTCTTTTTTTCTGTTCAGATTTTCCATTTCTGTCACTGATCTAGAACTGGGGAAACTTAAGTCTCCACCAGTTGAGCTTAGAGTGTCTTAGCGGGATTTTTCCCAGTAACAACTGCCACCCATGATCCAGACACTGAGAAATCAAGGCCTCCCTCCCTCTCCCTCTCTGAGACAGTGGCACCTGCTGTCACACCTCCTGGGCCAAGACAGAGGTATGTCTGGGCATTTTCCGAGTAGGATCGAAAACAACAGTGACTCAAGGCAGAGATTTCTCCCAAACATGCCCTGGCAGGGGCCTGACCTAGGAAAGATAATTTCCCCCAAACCACAAGTGAACAGGATGACCTTCGAATGGAAACATTAGGCTTCGAGCAAAGTAGATGGCTGAGCCCCTAATCCATGTAAGGTGCTCTACCTCTTCTGTGACCAGTTTTTCACAAGAGGTGGAAGTCACCTGTGTGTTTTGTTGTCTTCTGGGGAACAGACTATAGGTTGGTCATGTATGGATGTGAGAGTTGGACTATAAAGAAAGCTGAGCGCCGAAGAATTGATGCTTTTGAACTGTGGTGTTGGAGAAGACTCTTGAGAGTCCCTTGGACTGCAAGGAGATCCAACCAGTCCATCCTAAAGGAGATCAGTCCTGGGTGTTCATTGGAAGGAATGATGTTGAAGCTGGAACTCCAATATTTTGGCCACCTGATGCGAAGAGCTGACTCATTTGAAAAGACCCTGATGCTGGGAAAGATTGAAGGCAGGAGGAGAAGGGGACGACAGAGGATGAGATGGCTGGATGGCATCACCGACTCAATGGACATGGATTTGGGTGGACTCCAGGAGTTGGTGATGGACAGGGAGGCCTGGCGTGCTGTAGTTCCTGGGGTCGCAGAGTCGGACACGACTGAGCGACTGAACTGAGCTGAAGGGCCTCCTCGAGGACGGGGGCTCAGCCCATCCTTGCTCCCGGCCCTTCCTTCTGTACTTAACCTGTGGTGCTTTCTCATCCCCGTGGCAACAGGTCCTAGTGCTGCCCAGGTTCCCAAACAGCCTGTCGCCATGTTTCCTCACCCATCAGCTTTGCCTCCTAGCAACTGGGATTGCAGTCCCCATTCTTTGCTGGCATCCCAGCAGGCCTCTCCCTAGAGGAGAAGCTCCCCTTGCTCCTGCTCTTATGTGACCTTGAGCAAGAACCTCCCTCTTTCTGGGCCTTGGTATCTCATCTGTGAATTAAGGAGATTGGACTAGAGCTTCTCAAAGGTCTCAACTCAAATGTTCTCACTCTAAGTCATTTTTTCCCTAAATACAAGTCCTACCTCTGGTTCCCTGCTTCCATTTCCTAGAGTCTATCTGTTTTAAAGGAGCCAGTGCTCAGAGAATGCATCCTGCTTTCTGTTGGGGTCACCTTGTCCACGTTCTCCTCTTGCCAGGGAGGACACAAGCTCTAGTCCCCAGCTTGTCGGTGGCAGGGACAGGATGCAACTCGGGGATCTTGACTCCATACCAGCTCTCTCCCCACCTTTTGGTCAAATAATTGACAGCATTTTTCAGGGCTTTCTGCAGCAAATTGCCCAAGCCTGTGTTCAGCTGAGCGGAACAGTAACCTGGGAACTCACTCACTTTATACATTTATATGTGCTAAGTCGCTTCAGTCGTGTCCAACTCTTTGTGACCCTGTGGACTGTAGTCTACCAGGCCCTTCTGTCCATGGGATTCTTACACGTTCATACAGCCAAGAGCAAACCAGCACGATCTGTTGCATACCTGGGCCCACGCACCTCTGAGGGTCCCGTCCTTCACTGCTCCAGAGGCACAAATGAGCACCTGGGCAGGAGGCAGGGGGCAGCAGAGAGAATAGCATTCATAGTCCAAGCAAAGCACTTCATTTCTCTGGGCTTGTTTCCACCTCTGTAATCTGTGCACAACAAAAGCTACAAAGAATTGTGACTGCGAGAGTCTGGCACATAGTAGGTACTCAATAGATGTCCATTTCCTCCAGCCTCACCTCCATTTCCCAGACTGTGCCATCAACACTCCACTAAGATTCTCATAGCAAGTGATCCTTGACAAATGCCTAGTTCCCCTGGCCTCTCAGAGTGCTTCTGACTTTTCAGGAATGCAATAAGTATAGTACAGCATGGCCCAAACCACACAGAGTTAGTGACGCAGAGCACTGTCTGGGCATTCCAAAGCCAAGGGCTGAGCTCTTCTGATTTCCTGGTATTCAGTGTGACCTTCCTCTTGGAGACCACAGAGGGTGGGCTGGGATAGAGCTGCAGTCATCCTGGCTCCTAGAGACCAAAGATCCAGGAACCAGAGGGGTGAGAGTCAAGGGTACAGGTGGCAGTGAATAATGAGAGGAGAGAGTATTTGACAGGCTTAGTGAAGGAGAATTAAGTCCGAGTGCACGCCTAGAATGCTGACCCTGGGAGCGAGCAAAAGGAAAGTGTTCAGATTAGAGGACAAGCCTGGACAAAGACAGGTAGGGTGGGTGCAGTGTGTGCCAGGGACCAGAGAGAGGCCGATCTGGCAGGAGTGGAGGTCTGGGGCCAGAGGCCCAGTAGGAGGGAGAGCTAGTGAGCCAGAGTGTAGAAGGTGACAGCTAACTTTAGCTGGCCTTGCCCTTTCTGGTTATGGAGGGGCCACAGAGAGCCAGGCAGGCCAAACTTTTGCAAGAACCAAAGCAACAGCCCAGTGTAGCTTCCAGGGGTCTGGAAATTGCCTGAGCAAGAAAAGGGGTCACTTCCTTTTGCTTGTTAGTTTTATCCTCAGTGGCTGGCAGGAAAGTCCATGCAGTGGCCCCTGCAGTGGCAAGAAGAGGGAGGGCTGGAGACACAAAGTCCCTGCAGGCAGCGAGGAGGTGGGGACACCCCTGAGAAGGAAAAGGCAAGAAGGCCAAGGCCTGGGGCCTGCAAAGGAGAAAAGGAAGCCCAAGAGGCAGCCAAGAATGAAGCAAGAACCTGGGACTCCATGGCCACCAGCAGAAAACCTCCCCGGGGGCCTCAGGGCCCAGGCTTCCTCCGCACACCTGGGCTCCAGCAAAGGCTGCCTACAAGGTCCTTGCCCACAGGCCCTCTCGCCCCCACTATTCTACACGGTTTGCAGAAAGAACTTGGAAGGAAAGAAAAAAAAAAAAGGAAAGGAACAAAAGGAACAAAAGCTAAAAAATCAGAATCCAATAGACCCAGCTCTGAAACCTAGCTCTGCTCCTTGCCAACTGTGAGACTCTGGCGCCTCAATGACATCTGGAAAATGGGAACAAAAACGCCTCCCTGTCCTTGCCTCCCAGGGCTGTTATGAGTTAAATGAGCCAATGACTAAAGGGTCTAGGTTCTGTTTCTCTTGTCCATTCACCCAAGCCATCTTCCCACCCTGCCCTGGTGCCTTGCCCCCGCTTACCTCCTCTCCTAAGAACACTTTCACAAAGTAGCCAACTGCAAAGGGTGTCGTGGAGGATTGCCGTGGGCAAGGGCCAAGCCAGAGAGAAGCTTCCAGCCCTGCCTTCCTCCCCCTTGCCTCCTTTCTACCACTTCCCCACAAACAGGGACTGTTCTGAGACCTGGTTCTGACCAAGCCACTCCCTGCTTAAAATGGGTTACAACCCAGGCTCCTGAGGCCCACAGTCCTAAGTAGCCCCTCCTTTCTGAAATCCCTATCCAACCCCCAAGTTTTACCTATTAAAATCTTTTTCAATTCTCTTTTTTTTTTATTAAAAAAAATTTTATTTGGCTATACCAGGTCCTAGTTACAGCATGTGGGATCTAGTTCCCTGACCTGGCATAGAACCCAGGCCCCCTGCATAGGGAACACGGAGTCTTATCCACTGAACCACCAGGGAAGTCCCTCAATTCTCTAACTTTAGACTAAATGTCCACCCTTTCCAAGAAGTCTCCCTGCCTGTTATAGCTATCAATATTTACCATGTTAAAATTTGAAATGAATCCAAATACTTATTAATTTTTAAATAAAATTTTAAAATAACAGTAAACCTTTTACATGCTAACGTAAGTAACATTTTCTTTCTTTTCTTTCTTTTTTTGGCTGCACCACACAGTTTGTGGAATCTTAGTTCTGTGACCAGGAATTAAACCACCTGACTGAACCAGTGACCCCCTACTGTGGAAGCACAGAGTCCTAACCTCTGGGCTGCCAGGGAATTCTCTTAAATTTTTTTTTTAAACTACATTTTCCAAAACAAAAGGAATTTAGGAAGAAGGGTAGTATTTACATTTTTGCAAATCTCATTCACACCTGGCTGGATTCTCACCTGCTTCACATCAGGCAGCCTCGTGAAACCCCGCTGTGCACTCAGGAATGCAAGGGAGAAGGACAAATAATGCCTGTGTTATTTATGGACAATACTTTTGACCTTTTAAACCCTCTAAAAGCAGTCCAGCCTTAGGACCCAGGAAAGCCTTCTCCCCTAGACAAAAGTGCCCCAGGGCCCTCCAGCGGGTGAATGGAGAGGAGCTGGGAACTTCCCTGGTGGTCCAGAGGCTAAGATTCTGAGCTCCCAGGGCAGGGGTCCAGGTTGCATCCCTGGTCATGGACCGAGATCCCACATGCCTCAGCTAAAGCGACTGCATGTGTCAACGAAGATCAAAGATAGAGTGCAACTAAGACCTGGCGCAGCCAAATAAATATTTTTTAAAAAATAAAAAGAGACACAGACTTAAGAAAACAAACTTATGCTTGCCAGGGGGAAGGGGTAGTTAGGGGTTTGGGATGGACTGGTACACACTGCTATATTTAAAATGGATAACCTATGAGGACCTACTGTATAGCACAGGGAATTCTGCTCAATGTTAGGTGCCAGCCTGCATGGGAGAGGGGTTGGGAGGAGAGTGGATACATGTATATGTATGTCTGAGTCCCTTTGCTGTTCACTGGGAACTATCACACTGTTAATTGGCTATACTCCAATACAAAAATGTTTTAGGTGTTTAAAAAAATTAAAATAAAAATAAATAAAAATAAATAAATAAAAAGAGAGAGAGGAGCTGGATGTGTGCGTGTGAGGAGAGCTGCCTCAGGATCACAGACTCAGTCTCCCCTCTTCTCTCCCCACTGGGCTCCTCACTCAGTTCCCCTCTGTCACCACCCTGCCTCGGGCCAGTGTAGAGGGACAGAGGTGTGTCTGAGAAAATGTGCGTTTTGGATTTTCCCAGTCCTAGGTTCAACTCCTGTCTGGGTATCTTACCAGCTGTGTAACCTTGAGGAAGTTACTGAACCTCTCAGAGCTGTAGGGCATCATTTGTAAAAGGATTATGCGGCCTCACAGTGATTCAAGGAGAGAAACCGCACTTAGGATCTCTCACCCAGGGCTAGTATGTAACAGACATTCTACAAACAGTAGAAAAAAAATACGCTGCTTCCCCACCTCCTGCCCTGCCCGACTCAGCCTGAGCATGGCGAGTCAAAACAGATTACAATCCCTTTCCAGTCTCCCTGCAGACAGCTGCGCCAGGCGGGGATTTTCCAGGAGAACTTCGCTCCTGGAGAGAGAGGCACGGAGTGATGTAGTTTGCAGAGGGTAGATTTCTATCCTGCAACAGCAGATGGCACCACCCACCAGAATTCACAGCCCATCTGAACGGCCTGCCCTGACCCTGCCCAAGGCCTCAGGCACCTTCTCCTCCTCTGTCCTTTCTCCTGCAGCCTGAAGCGGCCCAGGAAGAAGCAGCCCATCCCTCAAGGTCACAGCCCACCCCTCAAGGTCACAAGCAGCCCCTACATACCATGTCCCACCCACACCATGTCCTTGTCCCTGGGCACCCAGGTGCTTTAGGGGGACTTTCAAAGACCCAGCTTGGGTAATGCCTCAGTCACCCAGATGCCAAGGAGCACTTGTTGTTTGGTCACTAAATTGTTGTCTGACTCTTTGCGACCCCATGGACTGTAGCCCACCAGGCTCCTCTGTCCATGGGATTTCCCAGGCAAGAATACTGGAGTGGGTTACCATTTCCTTCACCAGGGGATCTTTCCCACGCAGGGACTGAACTCCTGTCTCCTGCGTTAGCGGTCATATTCTTTAGCACTGAGCCACCTGGGAAGCCTGGAAGGAGTAGAAGGCCGCTGATTTTGTCCAGGGTACTCAGGACTCACAGGCTTTGAAGCTGCCAAGCCCTCACACCTGGCTTTGAAGGCTCCTTCATGTTTGCAAGACTGCCCCACTGCCCCCCTTTCCTCCCAGCACTCACTCAACACCTCAGTGAGATTAAGAAAGGGGGTGACCAGCTCTCTGTCACAGCCCGCTCAGAGCACCCAGCTTCCTGTGCAGGGTGTCCTCAGCCATGGCCTGTGCCTTTAAGGACCGCTGCTGTGTGCCAGGGTCTTGACTTCAGCATCCTCAGCTGAGTTGGATTAAGGGACCATTCCATGCCTTTGTGAATTCCTTCTGGCTGTTGTCCCTTCCCCCACACAGACGGAATAGCCAGCAGCCTGAGCCAGTCTGCCTAGGGCAGCAGGAGAGCTGGTCTAGCCCGACTGCCCTCTGCCTCAGGGAGCAGAGGCTGCCCCTTTGAGAGGGGGACTGGGGCAGGAAGTGGGCTCTTTGGGGTCTTGAGCTGTCGCAGGGATTCCAGAAAGCCATGCAGAGCCTAGAGCCATGAAGGACTGCTCGGATATCGTCCTCTGTGTGGAGACGACAGAGCTGAGCAAGGTAAGGGTCAGCAGGGCCACTCCCGCGAGACCCAGATGCCTGCCTAGGGCTACCCGGCCCTGCGAACACGCCTGCCAGGCAGCACTGCCGCCGGCCCTCAACCCTCTAATCTCTCCCTTCAGACTGAGTTCTGCAATCCTGCTTTCGAGCCTGAATCAGGGCCACCTTGCCCCCTCCCCGCCCTCCGGGAGGACGCTGACTGCAGCGCCCGAGCTCCCTGGCATGGTAACCATCTCAGGGGGTGACCCAGGGGTAGGACAAGAAAGGCCCGGGAGCTGAGGGTGGTAGGTGAGGGATGCCCAAGGGAGAGGGCTCTCAAAACCCCGCCCTGCCTGTCCACAGGTCGGCATCCCCGACGGCTGCAGCCAGACTGCCGCTTCTCCTGGCTGTGTGTCCTCCTGCTGGCCGGCCTGCTGCTCCTGCTGCTCGGGCTGCTGGTGGCCATCATCCTGGCCCGTGAGTCCCCAGGGCCTGCTGGAAGAAGGGCTTTAGGATGAGACTCCATGAGCTCTACTGCCCATGCGCCCAAGGGATCCAGAGCCTCTGAGCCCCCTCCCCCATCTTGTCACCTTCAGAATTGCAGGCTACAACCCCACCCGGAGCCACCTACCGTCCACTGCCTTCCCGAGGCCTCACCACCATTGGCACTACCCCTGCCACCTCCACCACCACCTCCCAGGCAACTGGGACCCTTAAAGGGCAACTGGAGGCAGGAGTGAGCCTCACACCCCAGTCTGGTGAGTACTCAGGGCTGATCTTCCTGGAGAAGGTCCCAAAATGGCAGGAGGGGTTGTGCAGGAAGAGGCACCTTGAGGAAAAAAAAACCTCACTCTTCTTTTGACCTCTGAACGCTAACCTCCATCTCTGCAGCCTGTGGGGGCCTCCTTCCCGGCCCAAGGGGCTTCTTCAGCAGCCCCAACTACCCAGACCCTTACCCACCCAACTCCCACTGCGTGTGGCATATCCAGGTGGCCACAGACCATGCAATACAGCTCAAGATCGAAACTCTCAGCACGGAGAGTGTGGCCTCTTGTCTTTTCGATCGGTTGGAAATCTCTCCCGAGCCTGAAGGCCCCCTCCTCAGGTAGGTTCCTCTGTCCCCGGAGATCCCAACCCCCACTCTCTCACTCCTGTCCTGAATGACTGTCTGGAGGGCAGAACCAGGGAGGTGCAGAGGGAAACTCTTGACTAGGAGGAAGAAAGGGAGAGACTTGGCCTCTGCGCCCAGCTTTGCCACCATCTTGCTATATGACCTTGGGAAGGTCACTTCCCCTCTCTGACCTTGGCTTCCAAATCTGGAAGCTGGAGCTCCCACATGCCTTTCCCATGAATCAATGCTTCAAGGATGGACAAGCAGGTGCCAGGGAGGTCACAGCTCTGCTGGAAAGGAACGGAACCTTTTTTGACACATCGTCCCCAGGACGGGGCTTCAGGAAAGAGGACCACAGAGCCCAGGCAGGCTCCACTCCCGCTGGCCCTGAGCTCTGAGCCACCATCACCCCTAATCTGGCTTCTTGCAGAATATGTGGGAGGGTGCCTCCCCCAACACTCAACACCAATGCCAGCCGCCTCCGGGTGGCCTTCGTCTCTGACAGCAGTGTGGAAGGATCTGGCTTCCATGCCTGGTACCAGGCGGTGGCCCCTGGACACGGTGAGTGTTCTCCCACCAAATGCTCAGCTACCCGGCCACCAGCCACTTTCTTCCCCTCCAGCCACTCCCAGCCCGGCAAAAGGGGTAGAGACTCTAGAGGGTTCTGAATCCAGATGCCAACCCCCAGGGAGCTGTGCACATGAGGAGTTCCCCTGTGGCCAGTCTGTCTGCTTGCTACGTGACGCGGTGTGTGACGGTTTCACCGACTGTGCTGACGGCAGTGACGAGACCAACTGCAGTGCCGAGCTTGCAGGTACAGATCCGGTCAGCCTCGGGGTGGGTATTGTCTGATCCAGGTGCAGGCTGGACCCCACCCCACCCCACCCCCGGCCTGGCCCAGCTCCAAACCTGCCTGGTCATTCTTCTGGCCCAGAACTTGTTTCCCATGGGCACAGCCAAGACTCTTTGCCACTGTCATGGCCAGGCCTACTGGCCAAAGGCACAGATCCTGGTAAACTCATGAGCCTGCCCCCCTCCTCTCTACAGGGTGTGGGGGGAACCTGACTGGGCTTGAGGGCACTTTCTCTGCTCCCAGCTACCTGCAGCAGTACCCTCACCAACAGGTAAGCCAGCCAGTGCTCCATGGGGAGGGCAGTGGGGCACACCTGAGCATCGGGGTTAGTGCGATTGAGAACGGCATGGCAGATACTCCTTGTACCTGGAAAGACCAGAGATCAAGCAGACAGGAAGGGGACATTATCAAGTGCTTACTAGGTACCCAACTCCCGTGCTGGGTAAGCTTATCGTGAGACCAGATAAGTTAAAGGCCCTTCCGCCAATGATGATGAGAGCGATGTGGGCCAAGCCCGCTCAGTCCCTACCCCACCTGCAGCTGGGAAAGCCCGTCTGGAGCTCAGCCTGAGAACCCCGATTGGGACAGGAGAAGGAACCCATAAATTACCCCACCTGTACCCCCCCCCAGCTTTGCACCTGGCATATCTCGGTGCCTGCTGGACATGGCGTCGAACTGCTCTTCCACAACTTCAGCCTGGAAGCTCAGGACGAGTGCAAGTCTGACTACGTGGAGGTGTACGAGGCCCCCAGTTCAGGGGCCCTCAGCCTCCTGGACAGGTATAGGGCAGAGCCACAGGAGGAGCCAAGGATACACCCCCGCCTCCACAGCCTGACGTCAAGGCTGCCCACAAATTACCATACCCGTTCAGTAGCCTCATTGTCCTCTCTTGGACCAAGCTGGAGGTCGCCTCACTGTCACACTTTTTTAAAAAAGGCTTGTCCTTCTGCACCTTTGTACCTGTCCCTCTTGCCTTGACTCCTTACATTGCCTCCTCCAGGAAGCCCTCCCCAGGCCTCTCCCACTCCCATTTCCCCTGAGTCCGTTTCCACTTCCCCCAGAACCCTCACTGATTTTCCCCAGGTCGAAGTGGCTCAAGTTCAAGCAGTGTGTCTAGTACTTTGTCTACTGAACACGTGTGTCCTCCTCCCATGAGTCAATGACTATGCCTCCCATCACCTCTGGCATCATCCAGAGCACCCGGCTCCCCCTCCCTGGGCCTGCAAGAGGCCTCATGCATGCTTGCTCAGCCAGAGGGGCCCGATGCCAGGATTGCTGCCTGCTCTGGACAGGTTCTGTGGAGCAGAGCCGCCCCCGCGTCTCATCTCCTCGCACCACCAGCTGGCAGTGCTCTTTAGGACAGACCATGGCTTCAGCATTGGGGGCTTCTCAGCCACCTACCGGGCCCTCAACGCCACAGAAAGTAGGTGGCCCTGGGCGCATGGGCGTGGGCAGTAGGGGCGCCTCCAGAGAAATGGGGAAGGGTTCTAGACCCTGGTCTGGGCACAGTAAAGGCCGTGGGAGTTCAGGCATGTCCCCCTGTGCCTGCAGACCCCTGTAGGCCCGGAGAGTTCTCCTGCCAGGATGGCGGGTGTAAGAGTCTGCAGTGGATGTGCAGCACGTGGCGAGACTGCGCCGATGACAACTGCAGCAGCCCCTTGTTCCCACCCCCAGGTGAGGAGCCTGCCCCAGGGCACTGCGGGCAGTCCTGGCAGGCCTGGGGAGGCTGGGTGCCCGTCCAGAGAAACCCACGGGCACACGTCTTCACAGTTATCCCCGTCCTTCCTGATGGGGGCTGGGGGCCCCCTGTTCAGACTCTGGACCACTTCACCAAATCCTGAAGGGATTCTCCCCCAGCCTTGGCAACAGTATTTAGAGTTACCCCCAAGGCAAATGGGAATCTGGGAGACAATGGTTGGGGTTTCAAGAACCACTCCTGGCTTTGTCACACAGAGAGGCTCTCTCCAGGGCCCACCTCACAGATGTGGGTGAGCCTGGGGGAATTCCTTCCAGATGGCTAGTGGTTCTGCCAATGTTGGTGACCCTTGCTTCCTGAGATCACAGAGGTGCCTGCATGATGCCCGGGGCTGGCGAAAGATGCTTGGAGTAGGCTCCCGAGAACAGGAACCCTCTACATGTATATAAGGCATCTCTCCGTGTTAACTCCTTTGATTCTCACAACAATGGTAACCCATTCCAGGATCTTGCCTAGAGAATTCCATGGACAGAGGAGGCTGGCAGGCTACAGTCCATGGGGTTGCAGAGTCGGACACGACCGAGCGACTGACACTTTCACTTTCTTTGGTTCTCACAACAAGCCCCAGTCTGACCCATGAAGGGTGATTAGGTGACTTGTCCCCAGTCGCACAGCCAGGGGGTGCTCCCCAAGGTGACCCTCCCCTCCTCTCCCCTCCCTGCAGAGCTGGCCTGTGAGCCTGTCCAGGTGGAGATGTGCGTCGGTCTGAGCTACAACACCACAGCCTTCCCTAACATCTGGGTGGGCATGAGCACCCAGGAGGAGGTGGTGGAGGTCCTCAGAGGTTACAAGGTGCTCCGGGCAGAGATAAGGAGGAGCCCCCAGGAAGGGAGGGAACCTGGGGAGCCGGATGCCTGAGGGCTCCTCTCTTCCTTCCACAGAGCCTGACAAGCCTGCCCTGCTACCAGAATTTCCGGAGGCTCCTTTGCGGGCTGCTGGTGCCCCACTGCACCCCACTAGGCAGCGTCCTTCCCCCTTGCCGCTCTGTCTGCCAGGAGGCAGAGCGCCAGTGCCAGTCTGGCCTGGCGCTACTGGGCACCCCCTGGCCCTTCAACTGCAACAGACTGCCTGAGGCAGCTGGCCTGGAGGCTTGTGCCCAGCCCTGACCCTGAGGCGGGGCCCCTGCCCTCTGCTACGCAGCCTCCTTTGCCCATCAGGGTGGGCAGGCAGGGGAGCAAGGGAAGGGGCCCAGCATGGAACTCTGCCCATGGCCCCCACCTCAGGGTACTCCCAGGGAGGGGAAGAGGAGTCCTCAGTGGGGCTAGTGTGGTCCTCCCACCCTCCCAGATCATCCCCTATCCCTTTACTTTCCCAGCTGCTGCAAACAGCTGGCCTCACTCCGCGCTGTACCACTGACAATCTGGACCCCTTCCCACCCAAGTCTCTGACCTTGACTTCCTGTCTTCTGCCTTCCCCATCTCCCATCTGGTTTTTCAGGCTCTCTACCACCTGCCTTCTGACATTTTCATTTATTCAACAGAAAATGTCATCTAGAGTCTAGTCATGTGGCAGGGCCTGTTCTGAGCCCTGGCCATCCAGTTGTCTACTGCTCTAGAACCCTCCACCGTCAGTTCTCAGCTTCTGTTTCTCCTGGATTTATCCTTGGTCTCTGTCGCGGCATCATCTCTGCTTCCAGCTCCTTGGAGCTATGGATATCCTGAGCGTCTGTCTCTCACAGTTCTGCCTCTCTGTGCCCGCCTCAAACCTCTCCCTCCTTTCTCCCCCAAACTTTGGCCGGCCGCCGCACGACACCACGAGTTATTTCCCTGCTATTTCCCGGCCCGGGCTCTTGGCCCCCGAGCAACTGGTTTCCTCTTGGAGTCTGGGAGGAGCACAGCGGAGCCGGCAAGGAACGAACCAGGACCAGGGAGACACCGAGGGCAGGGGGAGCCTGGCTGGAGAGAAGCGTAGGGAAGGCAGCCCTGGGGTCACCTGGAGGGTCTGGATTAGCGAGAGCCCCGAAAGCCACGGAGAGAGCGAGCAGCCCCGGGCGCCGGGAGGGGCGTGAGTGGGGCGGGGAGATGGGGCTGGGGGAGGGGACTGTGGGAAAGACTGGGCGCCGGCCGGGCGGGAGGAGGAGGGAGGTCCGGCCTGTTCTTCCCTCGGCGCGGGGCTGTAGAGGTTCCCGGGTCTAGGGACCTCTTCTTCTTCCCCACGCGGCCACTCAGCCTCGCTCAGGGACACGGCGGTGGGGTGGGGACCGAGCCGGCCGCACCGGGAGTGGGGACCGAGACAGGTCCCAGGATTCTTGGTCCCGACTCCTGTCCTGCCCGGCCCACAGACGACCAGAGGCCCGCGGCGTCCGGGCTCCGCGTGCCAGCGCCATGAGGCCGCTCCTCGCCCTTCTGCTCCTGGGCCTGGCGACCGGCTCGGCCCCTCTGGACGACAACAAGATTCCCAGCCTGTGCCCGGGGCACCCGGGCCTCCCCGGCACGCCGGGCCACCACGGCAGCCAGGGCCTGCCGGGCCGCGACGGCCGCGACGGCCGCGATGGCGCGCCCGGGGCTCCGGGAGAGAAAGGCGAGGGCGGGAGGCCGGGTAAGCGGCGCCTCTGCGGCGATCGGTGGGGACGTCCCAGTGAGCGCGGCCCGGCTCTTGCCCGCGGGGTCCCAAGCTAGGGGTTCACGCCAGGGGGCGCCGCTCCCGTCCCCGCCCGACCCCGTCAGATCGGGGAGCCCGCAAAGGAGTGACTCAGCGGCGGGAGCCGGAACCCCTGGGACCCTCAGATCTGCTCCGAGCCCTGCAAGAAGCGAGGATGGGTGCCCCGGGGCGCAGGGCGGCCCAGGCCGGGAAGGGTCGGCTGAGAGGCTGAGGGAGGGTGCGGGAGGACCGCGGCGGGCGCACCCTAACCGCTCTGCTTCCCTTCCCCCCACTCGCAGGCCTCCCAGGGCCGCGTGGGGAGCCCGGGCCGCGAGGAGAGGCGGGACCCATGGGGGCAACCGGGCCGGCGGGCGAGTGTTCGGTGCCTCCGCGCTCCGCCTTCAGCGCCAAGCGCTCTGAGAGCCGGGTGCCCCCGCCGTCGGACGCGCCCCTACCCTTCGACCGCGTGCTGGTGAACGAGCAGGGACATTACGACGCCGTCACCGGCAAGTTCACCTGCCAGGTGCCCGGGGTCTACTACTTCGCCGTCCACGCCACCGTCTACCGGGCTAGCCTGCAGTTTGATCTGGTCAAGAATGGCGAGTCTATCGCCTCTTTCTTCCAGTTCTTCGGGGGGTGGCCCAAGCCAGCCTCGCTCTCCGGGGGCGCCATGGTGAGGCTGGAGCCTGAAGACCAGGTGTGGGTACAGGTGGGCGTGGGGGATTATATTGGCATCTACGCCAGCATCAAGACAGACAGCACCTTCTCTGGATTTCTAGTGTATTCTGACTGGCACAGCTCCCCTGTCTTCGCTTGATGCCCACTGGAAAGTGAGCTCATGCTCACTCCTCGGGGAGGAGGGGGTGACACCGACGGCCCCATCACCTAGGAGGGCTGGGCCCCCTGGAATGTCCTGAATGACTGCGGAGGTGGGGTGGGGGCCTCTCCGTTCTGCTGCCGGCAGGGAATGGGGATCAAGGCTGAGATCGGGGCTGGCAGCATGGGGCAGTGGCTGGATTTCTGCCCTAGACCAAAGGAGTTCACTGTTCTGGCAGATGTAGGTTCCCCCCAGTTGCTCTGGCCCGGGACCCCAAGGTGCGGTGCTCGCTTCCTGGTCCTCTGTCTCTCTGGATCTTCCCTCATCCCTCCTGCTCCTGGGCCCTTTTTCTCAGAGATCTTTCAATAAATCTAATAAAACCCTCCTACTGGCTTCAGTCTTTCTTTACCAGAGGAGATGCTTTGATTCTGAGAATGGGAAGACAAGGTAGCAGGGTGGAGGGAGAGGGTGCTCAGGCAGTCAGGAGGGCTCTTAGGCTGGATGGAGCTACGGACCAGGAGAAACAGAAAACAGCCCAGGTGACGAAGAGGCTGCTCCACGGAGCTGCCCCCCCAAGCGGTGTAGGTTGTGAACAGGAGCGCCCTGCTGGGGATGGTGACCTGGGGGGGGACTCTGGCCACCCAAGAAGGCACACCTTTTTCTAACTCAAAGATGTCATAAGAACTGGTTGGAGCTTCAACACACACATCCCTGCCTTGACCAACAAAAAGGAACTTGGGATTTTCACCCATGGATGCTCTGGCTATGTGCCTGTTTCCTGGATGACTGGAACGCTATTTCTCTGTCCCCGTTGCCAGGGGGAGTGGAGTGTCCCTGGCTGTCTAGAAAGGTCATTTCACAGATGGCCACAAGGGGGCGCCCCAGTTCCAGAATGCAGCAGTGACCCTAGATAGCTTGCTGCTGCTGCTAAGTCACTTCAGTCGTGTCGACTCTGTGCAACCCCATAGACGGCAGCCCACCAGGCTCCCCCGTCCCTGGGATTCTCCAGGCAAGAACACTGGAGTGGGTTGCCACTTCCTTCTCCAATCCATGAAAGTGAAAAGTGAAAGTGAAGTCGCTCAGCCGTGTCCGACTCTTCTGGACCCCATGGACTGCAGCCTACCAGGCTCCTCCGTCCATGGCATTGTCCAGGCAAGAGTACTGGAGTGGGGTGTCATTACCTTCTCCGCTAGATAGCTTGAGCTCCTGGCTATTAGGGCAATTAGGTAGAGGTAGGGTTTTGAGGTCTCCCAGTGTGATTCCAGATAGGGGTGGGGGAGAATGGGGTCATTTGCTCTCAGCTCAGGAAGTTTATCTTCTCTCATAAAATATTTATCCTCACATTAAACAGAGACTGGAAGGAACTAAGCCTCCCCTTGGTCAGCTCCCCTTCCAGGGTTGGGGGAAGGGGGCAGAAAAGGCCTTCCTCAGGCCTCTCCATTCCAAGGTGGATGTGGGGAAGGCTCCCTCACCACGCTAGGCTGCGCCACTAAGTCTGAGGCTAGCCGCAGAGCCCCTTCAAGCCTCCCCACCCTGTCCCGCCCCTAACCCAATGACTAACAAACCCGGCTTGCCAGGCCCACATCAGCTCAGGCTCTCAACGCAAAAGTGGAGGGGCCTCTCCTCAGCGTTTCCTCCTGCCCTACCCCTTTCCCCCCTCCCCTCCTTCCAGAAGGCTGTCCCTGGCATTATGCTCCTACACTTAACATACAATTATGGGGTAGTGTCCCGCCCCCCTCAACCCTTTGCAGGTCACGTGAGGATTGATATGACCAATGGGGACCGGGCCCATTAAGTGAGCTAGAGACAGGCCTCCCAGCTCCCCATGAGGAGGCCCTGCAGCTCTACTCCAGCCCATCATAGCGCCACTCTCTGCCAAGAGATGCAAAGACAAGCACCAACTCCTTCAGGGATCTCAGCGTAGATTGGACACCAGGCAGCAGGAGCCCCACGTTCTCTCCCGCAAAGAGCGGCACTAGAGGAAAAACCTGCTCAATGGGTAGGCTCACCTTCCTCTCTCCGAGGGCGCCACTCTGGCAAAATGGAAAAGATAGGGCTGTGCTTAGTCGCTCAGTCGTGTCCAACTCTTTGTGACCCCATGGACTGTAGCCCACCAGGCTCCTGTCCATGGGGATTCAGGACAGAATACTGCAGTGGGTCGCCATGCCCTTCTCCAGGGGATCTTCCCAACCCAGGAATCAAACCCTGCAGGTCTCTCACACTGCAGGCAGATTATTCACTGAGCCACCAGGGAAGCCTGGAAAAGATAGGGAGAGCTTTCCAAAAGCCCTGCATATGAGAGGGTCCAGATTGGAGAAGGTAAAAGCAAATCTAGCTACATAGGGCACAGGCTCTCCCCAAGGCACGTCTCAGCTCTTCCCCTGCCAGTTCCCCCATCAACTACACTTGTTGGGACTGAAAGACCCTGCTGCAGCATCCGTTACCATAACCAACCATTCACCCTTGCAAAGATGCACACAGAGGCCATCAGAGCTGTAACACAACTTTATTCATTGGATCCTGGGCCAGACGGACCCCTCAGGGAGCTGCATGCCCCTCAGGCCTGGCTCCTTCTGTATTTGGACCCTAGTGAAATGTGCACAGTCTGTCTTCCCCAGTGGCAGGGAGAGATGGCCAGAAGGGGAATGCCATTGTTTTCTCTGTGATGTGGGGAGTGAAAGGAAGAGGAACAGAAATCTGGTTATCCCTCCTGAGGTTCCCAGTGGTGCAGGGTATCAGAGGGTACATGGTCCCAAAGCCAGGTGCAAACATACACACATACACACACACCTGGGGGGTAATTCTTGATCCCAGCTGTCGGGTCAGGTAAGAAGGGAGCCTTGTAAGATCACAACAGGTAGAAGCAGCTCAAAGGGCACCTGAGAAATACTACCCCCAAAGCCTGCCAGAGCATAGCAGCTCCAGCTGAAAGCAAATGTTCAGGATCATTCTAAGGCCCTTGAGTTGCCAAAATACCCAATGACATTGATGGGCGTGGCTGAAGAAGCTGGGAAGGAAGTGGGGAGGGAGCAGGGAGAGAACCTACAAATCTGCAACAGAAAAACCAGAAGCGAAGCGGCAGGAGTCCCCAACGCTGGCATCAGGGTGGGCCCTGGCAGGCTGGAGGGGAGTCCACAGTGAACAGTCTCCGGGGCCTTGCAGAGTGACACCCTCGCCACCCTCAGCATCACAGGGACACACGGGGTAAGGAAAAGCTATTACCCTGCCCCTACCCAAGTCACAGTCTTCCAGGGTTTCCCATTTCAATGTCCTGGAGATGCAGCTTAGAGACGCAGCACGATGACTCTGGGGGCAGCAGGGGATGCAGGCCGGGACCCAGAGATCAGGTGTGAACACTGTCTGAGCGCAGGTGGCTGTGTGGAGTATGGAGGGGTGGGCAGGCAGGGAGGAAGGGAGGAAATCTTCAGAGGTAGACGTTGAGGGTCTGCAGGATGCCCCGGCGGCACAGTGGGCAGTTGCGGTGGTAGACGGGGTGGCGCATCAGGATCTCAGTGCAGGCCTGGCACAGGCACAGGTGCCGACAAGGCAGAAGCAGTACCGTCTTGCTCTGGTCCTGGCAGATGACACACTTCTTCCGCTCCTCCTGCTCCTTCAGCAATTGCCACGGGTCCTGCCCAGCTACAGACTCCTCCACGTTGAGCCTCTCCCGGCCCCGGGCAGCTGTCACTCTGGCCATCCTGACCTCCTCTTCTTCTGCCTCCGATCGGGGCCCAGCTTCAGGAAGAGCGTCCTGTCGCCATGTCCTGGCTGAGGGCAGCCTCCTAGGGCCACCCTGGGGGGCTCCAGGGGCCCCTCCCCGGTTTGGCCAGCTCGCCAGCTGTAGGCTACGGCTCCAGACTCGGCGCCAGGCCTCCAAGCCCAGGGCTAGCCGAGAGAGCCGCACAACATCCTCTCTGAGCCGGTGGTAGGATGGCCGGGCATGGAGCTGACTGAGAGCCCGGGTAGCCAGCCTCAGGGTGAGGTCCGGGTGCAACAGAGTCACTGTCACTGCCAGCACGCAAGCCAGCAGCGCCAGGCCAGTGAGATTGACAAGCATAAAGCTGGCCAGGAGGCGGGCAGCTGAGGCCAAGAGCTCCAGCACTAGCTGGCAGGGGGTCCAGAGAAGGATGGACATGGCCACAGCACTGCTGGAAACGTGGGCTAGGAAGGCAGCCACTACATCTGTCATCCTCCACAGCGGCCCCATCACTGCATCCCACAGGGCCAGCACAAGGGAGAAGAAGTTCTGAGTGCCAATGAGGCAGATGTTGACCAGGCTATTGATCACGTAGGCCACCAGGCTCATGGTGATGGCACAGACGTCACAGATCTGACGCAGCAAAGCATGGCCGTTGGAGACTAGATTGAGGACGCCCCGGTGGAGGATCTCCCGGCTCCTAAGCGCCCCATGGGAGGCCAGGTGCCCCAGGAGCTTTAGGCTCTCCAGGCCAGAACAGCAGCTGTACAGTACGGTAGACATGGCCTGCAAGCCCCCACAGGTGAAGCGGACCATAGCTTCAATCAAGGCCAGCAGTGAAAGTAAAACTCCACGGCCCAAGTGCAGAAGACTAGTCAGTACCGTGTGTGGCAGGTTGTAGATGAAGGCCAGGAGCCAGGCCAAGGAAGCCAGGAGGGAGGATACCAGCAGGAAGTTGAGGTCCAACACCAAGGTCAGCACATCCAGCAACAGGCCCACCCCATTCACTACCAAGTACACAGCCTCCATGATAGGGCTATGGGGTTGGTCCAAGAGAAGTCTGGCTCCCGGTTGAGCGGGGTGTCAGGGTTGTCAATATTTGGGGGGAAGGGGGGCTCAGGGATTAATCTGGAAGGAAGTGAACGGTCTCTCCAATACAGAGAGCAACTGAGGAAGAATTGGGTTAGAAGAAGTGGAGTCTCAGGGGAGGGAAAGAGGGCCAGGTGCCGGTCCAGGACTCCCGGTTTTGAAGGCGGTCTGTTTGGGAAGAAAGAGGCCAAACATCTTTAAAGTGGAAGCGATCCCGGGCTGGAGGAAAAATCTCAGCTTTGTAGGCCTGCTGGTGGCGTACCACAGCCGGGCAATGGGTCAGATCGAGAGGAGACCGGGAACGGAAGGGACCGGGCCAGGCCGGGGCCGGGTGGGGGCGGCGCAGGCTGGGCGCGGGCTCGCGGCCCCGCTACGCAGGTGCCCCTGTCCCCTCCCGGCCCCCGTTCTCTGGGCTCGCGGCGCTTTGCGCCCAAGGGAGCAGGAGGGAAGGGAGCGAGCCTCAGCAAACCCCAGGCGCGGCCTCTACTCCGCTGGGCGCCGCCATCTTGTGTGAGAAAGGGTGGGGCAAGAGGCATGACAAGGAGGGAGGGGCGACGAACTCTGGCCAATCGGTGAGACCCCAACCACAGGAAACATCGAGCATTCATTGGTCCGTTTGAACGGCGCCCAAACATATTCCGTGCTTTACAGAGGTGGGGCGGAAACAGATTGAAATCCCCGCCTCCTTGAGGCGGGGATTGGTCAATTGAAGGGCAGAGGCGAATTGCCCCAGCCCCGCCCCCTAAAGGAGAAGGATTTTGTGTGTGTGTTCAGTGGCTCAGTCGTGTCAGACTGCGACTCCATGGACTGTGGTCTGCCAGATTTCTCTGTCCATGGGATTTCCTAAGCAAGAATGCTGGAGTGGGTTGCCATTTCCTACTCCAAGGGATCTTCCTGACCCAGGGATCGAACCCGCGTTTCTTGAGTCTCCTGCATTGGCAGGTGGATTCTAAAGGAACAGGACTTTGGACTGGGCCAGTAGGGGCGCTGTTCTTTCTCTTCACCTCCAGCCTTGATTTTTTTTTTTTTTTTTTTTTTAAGTACGGATTGGTGGTCACTGTTCTGAACCAGGCTTTAGGATTGCACCACCTCCGCAGCCAGACTCAATCCCTTGTCCTCCTCCATTCATCCATTTACTCCGCCGTGTATTGAGCTGCTACACATGGTACTGAGGACGCAAAAAAATGTTTAAGACCTGCCCGCTCACAAGCAGTTTAGGGGGAAACATTGTGACAGGGGATTCCCAAGCTGCTATTTCCAAACTGTTTCCTCAAGCTCTGTCACGTTTTCTCAGCATCCTCAGGAGATTACCTCATTGTCAGTAAGAAAAAGTGGTCACAGGCCGGAAATAGCTCACACTCCTAGCCTAGGCCCTATTCATTTGTTTACTTAAACACTCTAGTTAGATATCTGCCTGGGCAGCCTTAGTAGTGGCCCGCAAAATTTATCCCTTTTTAAAATATTCAAATAATATTCAAAATATCTAAGATCCTATCCCAGATATATTGAGAGCCTGGTGTTCTCTACTTAAGCCAAGGATACTTGGGGGTGAGCCTTCCCCTGGCCTCTGTTTCTTTAATTTCCTGCCTGCATTTGTTCACTGAAAACAATGCACAACAAGAAAGTTGTGAGTTAAGTTTTACTTAGGGTAAAACGAGAACGCTAGGCCAGCAGACATTCTCTCAGATAGTTCTGAGGAACTGCTCAGAAGAGGTAACAGGGGAGGTGAATGCTGCTGCTAAGTCGCTTCAGTCGTGTCTGACTCTGTGCGACCCCATAGACGGCAGCCCACCAGGCTCCACCGTCCCTGGGATTCTCCAGGCAAGAACACTGGAGTGGGGTGCCATTGCCTTCTCTGGGGGAGGTGAATATATATATGTAATTGTGGTAGGTAATCGGGCAGACGTGCAATCTCGCACATGTTTTTACAGAAGGCTGCTGCTGGTCACAGGAAGTTTGCTGCTAGTCGTGAGAAGCAGATGTCTCCGTTAATGATTGTAGTGCTTTTCTAGATATAAGAAGGTGCAAGAATTTGGGTTCATAAAATCTCCTGAAAATAACTATCTGAAGGCCTGTTCTGCCTGTTTTTCCCAGAGCACAGAGTGCCTCATTCCTGCTCTTGGCTCTGAATTCCCTTCAGGGTATGTCAAACTTCAGTGACTGGTGGCTAGTGACAGTTTTTAGTTGGCACATTAAACTCTTCATCTCCATTCTGGCCTGGACTTAGTCTTAAACTGTCTCCATCACCCCACCCTGGACACTGCCTGAATCCTTTCTTTCCCAAAGCACCACTGAGTCAAGGCTGAAATATTCTGCACACCTTTCTGAGATAGGCAGCTCCCAGTACAGGTTAGAACATGGTGCAATTTCTAAACTCCCTTGGTTTTCCTCTAGCTTCTCTCTCACATCTGTCAGGCCCCAACTTCATGTTTTCTCTGAGACATGTTTTCCCTTTGTCTTCCTCTTCCTTTTGAGATTTCCCCTCTTTCTCTAGCCACCAGACTCCAACTCTCCATTGTTATGATTTATTTATACTGCACTGGATCATCGTTTCTACATGCAGGCTTTCTCTAGTTGAGTTGCTCCAGCTCCTCATTGAGATAGCTTCTCTTGTTGCCCAGTATGGGCTCTAGGGCGTGTGGACTTCAGTAGTTGTGGAGCCTGGGCTTAGTAGTTGTAGCTCACGGGGTTAGTTGCCCCTTGTCATGTGGGATCTTCTGGGACCAGGGATCAAACCCATGTCCCCTACATTGGCAGGCGAATTCTTAACCACTGGACCCCCAGGGAAGTCCTGCATTGTTGTTTGATATACAGAATAGTCTGTTTCTACCCTCAATTCCATCTAAACTTTAGCCACAAAATGCTCATTTGTCTACACAAAGGAAAATAATATAAAGATTTGTTTAACCTTCTGCCCATATCACAGTCTGTTGTGGTTATTGTTGCTGGTGGGTTTTGGTTGGTTTTTTTTTGCATTTTCCCCTAATCTGAAATCTTGTCGAAAATGCCAACCTCTTCTTCAAGATACTTGATCCCACCACCCATAACCTGTCCTCTTCAAAAATTGTACTTGTCCAATGAATACTATTGTGTTTTTAATCTATCTTCCTGCAGCACTTGACACCAATGACCACTTCCTCCACCCTTGGCCTCTGGACCTTACCCTCTCCTGTCTTCTTTCTGTGCCCACCACGACCCCCTCTCCACTCTACCGATGATTCCCAAATCTATGTCTTCAGCCTGAATTTGTCTTTCAAAGTTCAGGTTCCAGCTGCTTCCTGGACAGCTGCTGGATATCCTACTGGTGCTTCAAACTCAATGTGTCCAAAATCAAACTCAGCAAATTTGCTATGCTTGCACTGTGTGTAGTTAACCAGCCAGCTTTCTACACCAAGAAAGACCTTGAAGTTGGCAGGATCCTCTAAGACAGTATTTCCATTAGCCTGGGACCAAGGCCTCACCTTTGTGATCTGAGACATACTTGAACAAGACACAACCTTTGACTCTGCTGGCATTCCAGCGGTAGACAGCCAGAGGTTACCTGTGGTCAACATTCTTTGGGTGAATTACTGTGGGTGAATTTCTGCAAAATGTTCTCCATTCCTATGCTAGAAATATAAAGTACCATGTGACCACAGTGCAAATGAAGTGCTGGGATGACACCCCACCCCACCCTCCCACCACTTGGGGAAACCAAGGCACTTCTGGGTTCTGAGAGGTTGTAAACACTCTCTTTGAGGTGATTTTTGTGGTTTGGACTTAAGCAGTATCTCTACTGACTTGATAATATTTCTTTCTCTTCCAGGACTCTGTTTCAGATAACAGCTGGTTCAAACCCACTGTTGCCAAAGCAGGGGTCATCTCCATTTGAAAATATTTTTTAATGTTTATTTTTATTTATTTATTTGGCTGCTGTGGGCCTTAGTAGCATCATGTGGGAACTAGTTCCCTGTCCAGGGATCAAACCCAGGTCCCCTGCATTGGGAGAATGGAGTCCTAGCCACTGGACCACCAGGGAAATCCCCATCTTCTATTTGGAGGCTGGAAGACTGGGGAGCATTGGTCAAACAAGCCAACACCAGGCCTCCCTGATAGTTCAGTGATAATCTGCCTGCCGATACAAGAGACGTGGGTTCAATCCCTGATCCAGGAAGATCCTACATGCCACGGAGCAACTAAGCCCATGTGCCACAACTATTGAGCCTGAGCTCTAGAGTCTGGGAGCTGCAACTACTGAAGCCCATGTGCCCTAGAGCCTGTACTCTGCAACATGAGAAGTCATTGCAATGAGAACGCCATGCACTGCAGCTAGAGAGTAGCTCCCACTCTCCACAACTAGAGAAAAGTCTGCGCAGCAATGAAGACCCAGCCAGAAATACATAAATACATAATTAATTAAATACATAAATATAATTAAATTTAAAAAAGAAAGAACCAACAGCAACTGGCTTTAGGGAGGAAGTTCAAGTTGCTTATGAGTGTGAGTTGCAGTGATTTGAGAAAAAATAAACCAGATCTGGAGAAAACTTAATGCCTGGAGGTGCTATCCTTACAGAATTGTGTCATGGAAGATATAGTGGTATGATCTAAAATGTTCAGGCATCTGCCCAGGGGCCTGCTGGAACAACAGCTGGTTTCTGCTGTTGTGCTAAGTGCAGGGCTTTTGTGTTGCTAGGTGAGAGATTCAAGCTGGGACAACAGAGGGGGTTTTTAGAGGTTGTTCAGGCTTGAGGATTAAGAGATGGGGTGAAACCAGAAAGACTGTCTAATTTAGGAGTTTTGCTTTGTGGCGTTGTGTGTCCTATAACCCTCCCCTTCATCTTTCCATCAAGTGTTCAGTTAAATCCATATCACTGCATGGTCTTAAGAGTTGGATATTTTTTTCCTTTTTTATTTAATTTGGCTTTTTAATTATGCAAATCATTTACCAGATCCCCAAAGTCAAACTATATGAAAAGGTACATTCCTAAAAGATTTGTGTCATGGTCTGTGTGTGGGTTGGAAAAGAGTTTCCAGATATGAGGCAGAATGAGAAGAGACTAAAGTTTATTAGCGTGGGAGACGCAGTTAGAACAGCAAGCTGGCTCAAGAGAAAGCCAACCCCTTTCAAAGGCTAGTAGCCAATTTTTATAGCCTCAAGACCGAGAAAATTCCTACCGAAAGGGTGGCATTAGTGATTGGTTAAGATGCTATGGGCGTTTCCCTGGTGGCTCAGATGGTAAAGAATCTGCCTGCAACTCAGGTGATCCAGGTTGATCCATCCCCTGGAGAAGGGAATGGCTACCCACCCACTCCAGTATTCTTGCCTGGAGAATTCCAGGGACAGAGGAGCCTGAGATCCTGAGTTCATGAGATCACAAAGAGTCAGACCACCACTGAGCAACTAACACTTTCACTTTTGGGGATGCACTGGGTGGGTATTTTACCTATTATGGGGTCAGGGAACTTGCTGGTTCAGATCCCAAGGCTTATGGCAGCAGTAGATATAGGGCTCCATCAGTTCCAGAGATTTCTGTCCTGTGACCTTGGTATAGGGCTCCACACCTCTGAACTGGGTATAGGGCTCCACAGTTTGCTTTCACCCTGACCTTCCACCCTGTTCCCTTCGAGTAACACCCTAAGCCCCACAAATCACAAACACACTGAAAACTGTTTTCCTCTCTCAGTCGGCATCTGAGGCTTGACACTCACTGGTACAGGAGAACCCAAACCCTAAACATCAGCTCTAGTAATAACACTGTTCAGGCCGAGAGAAGCACTTCACATCTCATAACCCATGTCCTGGAAACATGAGGTGACTGTATCCAAATGCCACAAAGTTCTATGGTTTGTGCCAGGGGAGGATTTTAGCCACTGAAGCGCTTAGGGAAGAAAAGAAATACATTAATTAACTAGTCAAATCCTCTTGCTTTTCCTCCTGTTCCAATTTATAGTTCCAGAAGTATTCAGAAATTAATGTGGTATGTGCAATAGTGGCTGAGGAACATTTGTAATATTAATTCATGCTTTTTTAAATTTGTCTATATATGAGTCTAGATGAAACATGCTCGCGATTTAATTGGTTTTAGTCCTGTTCTGATTTACGGGAAGGACTGAAGAAAAGCAACTTACGATTTTAGGCTTTGATTTAAAAGGATGTTGAAGGCAAGTTGATAATGCGATTGACATAGTTAGTAAAAATCAAGATGAACAAGGTCATTTTTTTCACTGAAAATCCAGAAACATTTTTTGTGCCATATGCCATGTATGGCACATAGTTATTTGTTACTATGACCTGACCTCAACTGTGATCATCATGGCTTTCTTTGGAACATTAAAAAGATTATATACAGAATTTTCTGGATCTTTCCAAAGATGAAACATCTTAGGAAAACACATATCACATTTGACTTTACAACATTCTTAGACACATGATGAGAATATTGGCTAAATGCTATTAAAACAAGTAGACTTAATTAACACATGATACTAAAAGAACTAGAAGAGTTAAGCAAAACAACAGAAAACTCTCAAATAAAGAGTTTCCACATGGTCCCAAGTGGAAAATGACATTATTCTTGAACAGGTGCTACCCACAGATATTTGAGAGGGACTGTTTCTTAATATTAATAATATTGACAAAAGTTTAACAAATCTAAACCTAAGTTTGACTGTTTTAGTTTCTTTGTTTTTTCACAATTGATGAGCTAATACTAATACATTATTGTTACTAACTGAAGTCCATAGTTTACATTAGGGTTCACTTTAAATGTGGTACATCCTATGGGGACTTCCCTGGTAGTCCAGTGGCTAAGACTCCAAGCTCCCAGTGCAGGGGGGTGGAGTTTGATACCTGGTCAGGGAACTAGATTCCAAATGCCACAACTAAAGATCCCACATGCCGCAATGAAGACCCAGCACAGCCAAATAAATAAATAAAAATAAATATTAAAAAAACCCCTGAAATCTGCTGTAGATCCTATGGATTTTGACAGATGTATTATACCATGGTCTACCATCACAATATCATGCAAAGTATTTTCCCTGCCCTAAAAATCCCCTGTGCTCCACAGGGATGACCATTTCCTGCCTCCCCTACAGCCCCATTTCGTGGCCATCACCGATCTTTTTGCCATCTTCTTCGTTTTGCCTTTTCCAGAATATCATATCACTGGAATCGTGCAGTATGTAGCCTTTTCAAATTATCTTCTTAGCAATAAACATTCAGCCTTCCTCCATGTCTTTTTGTGACTTGATAGCCCACTTCTTTTTAATCCCTGCATAATATTCCATAGTATGGATGCAGCTATCAGTTTGTTTATCCATTCTCCTATTAAACGACATCAAGATTGCTTCCAAGTTTTGACAATTATGAATAAATCTGCTATAAACATCCATATGGAGGTAGTTGCGTAGAACTAAGTTTTCAATTCATTTGGGTGAATACCAAGGAGCGTGATTAATGGATCTTATAGTAAAGGTATGTTTCACTTTATAATAAACTTCCAAACTGTTTTCCAAAGGGGCTGTGCCATTTTGCATTCCCATCAGAAATGAATGAGAGTTCCTGTTGCTCCACATGCTCTCCAGCACTTGAAGTTGCCTGTGGTTTTGAACTTTAGCTATTCCAATAGGTGTGCATTGCATCTCACTGTTGTTTTAATCTGCAATTCCCCAGGCTTCCCTGGTGGCTCAGACTGTAAAGAATCTGCCTGCAATGCAGGAGACATAAGAGACATGGGTTTGATCCCTGGGTCATGAAAATCCCTTGGAGGAGGGCATGGCAACCCTCTCCAGTATTCTTGCCTGGAAAATCCCCTGGACAGAGGAGCCTGGTGGGCCGCAGTCCATGGGGTCGCAAAGAGTCAGACACCACTGAAGAGACTGAGTGCAGCACAGCACTCGCCACTACCGAACCGTATGCTTAAAAATGGCAAAGGAGTTAAATTTTACAAAATTTTTTTATCACAATTGAAGAAACACAAACAAAAAACCCTACCTATGCATTTACCCTTTGACCCAGAAATCCACCTCTAGGAATGTACCGTTAAGACACTTTCAATAAAATGAAAATTTATTGTCACATTATTTATAATTGCAAAATACTGGAAATTGTTTTTGGCCCCGCCTGTATGGCTTGTGGAATCTTAGTTCTTGGACCACAGCAGTGAGAGCGCCAAGTCCTAACCACTGGACCGCCAGGGAATTCTCTTGTGTAATTTTGACTTTTAGAAGCATGTTAATTTCCTACACACTTAAAATATTAAACTAAATCAAAATATGAGGAAAAAACAAACCAAACTGAATGCAAACAGAAACAAATGAACTCAGCTGAATTTCATATGAGTGATATAACCACACAGCAAGGAGGGAAGTATATCCTGTGTCTCAGATGGTAAAGAATCTGCCTGCAATGCAGGAGACCCGGGTTCCGTCCGTGGGTCAGGAAGATCCTCTGGAGAAGGGAATGGCAAGCCACTCTGGTGTTCTTGCCTGGAGAATCCCATGGACAGAAGAGCCTGGTGGGCTACAGTCCGTGGGGTCACAAAGAGTTGGACATGACTGGACAACTAACACCACACCATACATCCTCAGCCTGGGGGAAGTAAAGATCTCTTGAACTCACTTTACTAGGCTTACTTTTTGTAGTGTACAAAATTTTGAAATATTGTTGGGAGCCAGAGTTCTTCGTTTGGAAGAAGGGAGACATAAATATGGAATGCAGGAAGGCAAGGTAGAGAACTCCATGAAACTGGATCGAAATTGTAAGTTACCCGTATAAACTCATGCTTTCTATAATAATAATATATATATTAGATATATTATATATTAGCTTAGATGTATTATATACATAGTATATGTGATTTTGTGTGTCCACTGGAGAACCAAGAAGCAATAAAACCCTAGTAGCAAGAAGTATACCTAGTACCCAGATGTTGGTTTCTACCATTCCCCACTAAAAGAAACAGGGTTCCTGGGGAAAAGAGTTGATTATAGTGGCTGAGACAGAGGAGGTAGAAGGTTGAAAATTCTGCCAGAAATAAAGTAGTGCCAAAAATTATGGGGCAGGGGCCAGCAGACTGGGCGTGGGGGTGGCTGTGTCAGAGGATACAGAAGCAGATCAAAGGTGGCCACATCTGGGTTGATTTCAGCATCAAAATAAATAAGGGCAGTAATGGCATAAAACCCACTAAATAAAATAGGAATCCATGAGTCCAAATATATTACAAAGAATATAAATAAACAAAAAATTAGAAAGGAGGGCTCTTGTTTACAATGGAACACTGACTGATGCAGAAGGAGGGAGGCTGACAGGAGAAAATTATCATTTCAAACCATCACAGTGACTTCCCTAGCAGTCCAATGGTGAAGACGCTGCACTTCTAATGCAGGGGTGCAGGTTCAATCCCTGGTTGGGGAACTAAGGTCCCACATGCTGTGGGGTGTAGCCAAAAATTTAAAAATAATAATAATAATAAATAAAACCATCATGGTAAAAATTGGTTCAGACCAGAACAATTAAGGGATGCTAACGTATGTATTACTTATACAGTATTTCAGCCCGGGTTGCATAACCCTACTTCATGCACAAGATTACACCAGACAAATCCGGTTGACAAATATGAAGGCAACGTCTGAGGAACCATTGCAGGTTACAGGGAAATAACAAGACCTGAAGACTAAAGAGAGTAGAGAAACCTGGTCTGCATCCTGTTCTAGAGGGAAAAGACCAACACCACAGTGGATGTTTGGGACTCTTGTCAAACCGGAATATGGATTATAGACTAATGTTTTGTATCAATTTAAATCTTCTAAATTGGATAACTGTATTGTGATTATATGGGACAATATCCTTCTCAGGAAATACTGAAGTATAAATGGAACTAGGAGCACACTGTATGCAATCTACTTTCACGATTTAGAAAAATTATACATATGTACACACATCAAATAAAAAATTTTAGTTAAAATTTAATATAAGTTTTAATTTAGAGAGAATCAAAAAGCAAAATCTGGGGAATTCCCTGGTGGTGCAGTGGTTAGGAGTCTGAGTTTTCACTGCTGAGAGTGTGGGTTCAAATCCTTGGTGGAGGCGCTAAGATCCCACAAGCCAGGTAGCGTGGCCAAAAAAGAAAAAAGCAAAATCTGTGGCAAAGCATTAATCATCTTTGATTCTAAGTAAAGAGTATACAGGGAGTCTACACTATCTCTGCAACCTTTCTGAATGTTTGAAATCATTTCAAAATAAAGTTAAATATATAAAAAGAGAAGCTAAAACAAGGAAATAAAAATGTTTGCAAGGGCATAAAGGAAAAGACTCACAGGCAAATAATCTCCAAACTAATTTCTCTTGAGACTAACTTCTGGCCAAGTTCAAACTACAGCTTCAATTGCAGAGAGATTTTAAGAAATGTAACAAAATAGTACTCTTTTGTGTTTTTTTAAAATAAGAGCTCAGCATTGAATAATTTGCAAACAGTAAAATTTAAACACCAAATGGATCTAGATATTGCTTTAAAGGCTGTTGAAAATTATTATGATAAAGACTTACATGATGAAAAAATACTTTCAGGGATAAATATTTATTATCTGTGACTCCTTTATAATGTTTAAATGTGAGGTACAAAATTTATGATTCAATTCTGAATCCAAGTATTGCTTTAAAATTGTTAGTAATAATTTCAGTTTGTAGCAACGTTTCTCTAAATTGAAATTTATTTTTTAAACAGCTAAAAACAATAACCCAAGAAAAGTAAATTAACTTGGCATTCCTAGCAATAGAATATGCATTATGAGATTTTTATTATACAAAGTAATTAGGGATTTTGCCAAAATGAAGACAAGAACATTTTATTTAATGGAATATTATAGCACATGACTTTATTATCCATCCAAACATTGCTGGCCCTTCTTGAGGACACCCAGACATGAGCGATGAAAATTAAGTTAAATTATCTTGAATATTTTGCTGACTTTAAGTCATACAAAAACTGTGGCATTACATATCTTTTAATTTTGTCATTAGAAAGGTTATTTGCCAAGGTAAGAGGGCAGAGCATATTTAAGAGTTAGCTAGCCTTCAAATAATTCAAACAGCTTGACATACAACATGTGAACCTCCTTTTATATCTGACCTTGCCACACAAGTATTGGAGGTTTTGGTCCTTTAATTATTTCTATTTGAAAGTATAAATAGATGTTGATCATATAAAATATTTATCTATTCTTATACAAAAGGTAGCATTCCACATATAGCACTGTATATCAAGCTTTTAAATTTAGAACTATATTCTACATCAACCATACCTCAATAAAAATGTCAATGACTCTCAAGTAAATAAATAAAATTATATTCCAGTGATCATTCTGTATCAATGTATAGGGGTGTCCTTATCCTTTTAACAGCTGCATAGTACTCCACTTAGTGGAGTTAATTCAAGGATTGTTGATAGGGGACTCAAAAGTGTTGTGTCCCATCTCAAGTTGGATGTGGTAAGGAGAGAAGGCTCCCAAGACATAAGGAACATAAGGAACCACATTACTCCCAAGCTTATGTTTTATTCTAGTGTGAAGCTTTTATAATCAGATGGATTGGCATGTTCAAAGTTAAAATAAAGTGATACCCCAGGTACAGCAGGTATACCCCAGGTATAGCAGCAGCCTCTCCAGAAGTGGCTGGATGTTTCCAACCTCAGTCACCCAAGGGAGAGAACAGATCTGGGAGGGGAGACAGGACCTTAGAAAGTGGAACCTTTGTGGGGCTTCCCTGGTGGTCCAATGGCTAAGACTCCATCCACGCTCCCAATGCAGGAGGCCTGGGCTGATCCCTAGTCAGGGAGCTAGATCCCACAAGCTGCAATTTTAAAAAGATCCTGCATACTGCAACTAAAAAAAAAAAAAAGATCTCACATTTGGCAGTGAAGATCTTGCAGGAGGCAACTAAGACCTGGCACAGCCTAATTAATTAGTTAAAAAAAGAAGGAAAATGAGACCTTTGGTTCTGTCCCTCTGTGCCTGAACTCAGATGGAAGCAGAAAGTGGCTTCGTCCCGCACCGTACAGCACAGGGTGGGCTGCCGTCAGCCTCAGCAGGCCCAGGCAGGCCTCGTGAGAATGTAGGACGTAAACGTTTTGGGAGGCTCGGAAAGTGGACTGCAGAGCCCCTGCCTGCAGCTTTGGTTTGCGCCCTGGCTCCGGCCTTACTTGTGTTTCCTCCACAAGAATGGCTTCCCTCAGTCTTTCCTGAAGTTGGTGAGATTTGGACGTATTAGTGGTAGTAGTAGTATTGTCATTTTTCTTATTATTATCATTTTGAGAGTCCACTGCGTGTAAGGATTGGTGGTCCTGCGCAGGGCGCCATGCAGAAAGCCATGATTTAGAAGCTGGAGGAAGGAGGGCTTATAGATGCTTGAGGAACATCCTTAAACCAGCATGAAATGTTGGAGGTTGAGGTGAAAAATACGGCTTTGATATCTTCGTGGAAGACGGTGTTATTTCATCCCTGAATCTGGTTCAGTTCCCTTATTGACTGATTACTGTGTTAAAATGCTTGTTTAGCAGTGATTGTAAAATAAAAGTAATTAACATGTACATGCTCTCTTGGGGCAGACTAAGGGAAAACAGGTGTTCAGCCTGGAAAAATGTTGCTCATTGGATTTCCTATTAAGTCAGTATGTCTTGGGTTTAACTTTGAAACAAATTAAAAAATTTAAATATTTTAAAATCCAAAAAAAAAAAAACACCAAAACTGATTGGCAGGCGTTCCCCGGCTCAGAACCGTTTATACACACCCTCCTGTGCTAAACCATTTATCAGGGTCTACAAATCCTCTGTAATCTGGCCTCATCCCTCACTAAATTCATTCCTCCCTTGCAGCATATGAACCAACCACTAGTCGTCTCCTGCACAGAGGATGCTACCATACCTCATTTACCCAGCTACCTGCCATTATCCCTTAAAATGAAGCTAGGGGTCATCTCTTCCAGGAAGTCTTCCTTGACCTCCTAAGGTTGAGTTAAGTAACTGTTTCATATGCATTTGTGCACCCTAGTACTTGCACATTATATTCTAATTGTTTACTTATCAGTCCCCCTCACTAGGGCTTCCCCGGTGGTTCAGTGTTAACAAATCTGCCTGCAGTGCAAGAGAGGCAGGTTTGATCCCTGGGTCAGGAAGATCCCCTGGAGGAGGGCATGGCAACCCACTCCAGTATTCTTGCCTGGTAAAATCCTGTGAACAGAGGAGCTTGGCAGGCTACAGTTCATGGGGTCACAAAGAGTCGGACACGACTGAAGCAACTGAGCACACATTCCCTCACTAGAGTACAAACCTCTTACGTCCATGAACCTTGTCTTAATTATCATCCCATCCTCCGCCCCCAAATTTAGTATCTGACACACAACAACCTAGTTCAATGATGAGACAGAGAAGGGAGCTGCCACCACGCCCTTTTCCTTCAAAGCAAACCCTCTCTGTCCACATGTCACCTCTATTTGTACCGCAAATTTGTACCGCAGTGTTGGCATCACTCAGGACGAATTGAAATGAAGCCTAAGACTCTGGCTTCTCCAACTGATCAATTCTGTTTTTCCATCCCCCTTCCTACCTGCTTTCCGTGAATGAGGGAACAATTTAAATTAGGGGCACCAGGGGGCGCTCTCAGGCAAGAAGAAATAGAGAAATCCTTCAGTTCAATCCCTGTCGTGTCCGACTCTCTGCAACCCCATAGACTGCAGCATGCCAGGCTTCCCTGTCCATCACCAACTCCCGGAGCCTACTCAAACTCATGTCCATTCTGTCCATGATGCCATCCAATCATCTCATCCTCTGTCGTCCCCTTCTCCTCCTGACTTCGATCTTTCCCAGCATCAGGATCTTTCCCAATGAGTCGTTTCTTCGCATCAGGTGGCCAAAGTATTGGAGTTTTAGCTTCAGCATCAGTCCTTCAACTGAATATTCAGGACTGATTTCCTTTAGAATGGACTGACTTCCTTTCGGATGATTTCCTTTAGGATGGAGAAACTCTTATAAACCTCAACTCCAATTTCATCACATCATTGCTCAAGAACTTGCAGTGGCTCCCCACTGCCTCTTCTATCTTAAGATCCAAGTTTCTCTCCCATGACTTTACCCCACTTCATCTGCCCAACCTCTCATGTGGATGCACCCTCTACCCTCTTGAATTTCTAGTGAGCCGTGTAACACTTTATTTTAGCACCAGCTCTTTGCATAAAGGTGGTGCCAATAGGTGGTAGCAGTGGCTGAAGCTCTCCTCAAGACACTCTAGGTAAACATACAATGAAAGTGAAAGCGGTGAGCTGGCTATGCAAACAGCAATTCATGTCTGCCAGCCTCCCCACATCAGCCTGACCTTCTAGCCAGATGCTGATGCTGAAACTCTTTAATACAGAAGAAGCAGTTGTCACTGTGTGTGTCCCTTTCTTCAGCCTCACCCCTCCTCTCCTCGTTTGTGCCACTTGCTCTGCTTGGAATGATCTAGCCTCACTCCTCCCCTATCTAAACTTGACTTTTCGCTGGAGCCTCCACACTTCCAGAAAGGCTTTCCTGGCTAGTGCAGGCACCGTCCATAGATGCTCCCTCTTCTGAATCCCTGTTGCATTTCCTGTTTATACCACATAATTCGTTGGTATTCAATCTGCTGCTTTCTTTTCCATGATGTGTTTACTTAATCCAGCTGTAAATTATCACAGGTATGGGGCCCAGGTTTGGGAGTTGGATCGATCTTTGTTCAAATTTTAGTTCCTTGGAGTGATCAAAAAGTTCTGGAACTAGACAGTGGTGATGGTTGCATAACATTGTGAGCATGCTTGATGCCACTGACTTGTACACTTAAAGTGGTTAAAAGGGTAAGTTTTAGGTTATGCACATTTTAGCACACTGAAAAAATGTAGCTCCACTACTCACAGGCTGTGTGACTTTAGGTCATGTAATTCTTTTCAGTTTCCTCATTTTTTGTTGCAAAGATCAAGATAAATATTAGCAATGAAAATGACCCTTAAGTCATGGGCTGAGTTGTACAGCCCTGTGAAAATATTAGCTGTGAGTAGCTTCTTCACTTATTCTGAGTACTGCCATGTCCCTTCTCAACAGTCACTGGTTTGGCCACTTGCCCAAGATTAGTTAATTAAGTGGCAGGGAGATCTCAAAGCCACCAATTCCTTCATGGAGTTTACAGCCAGGTATTGGAGACAAGTGCTTCTATGGTGGTTCAGTCGGTAAAAGAATCCACCTACAATGCAGGAGATGTGGGTTCGATCCCTGGGTCAGGAATCCCCTGGAGGAGGTCATGGCAACCGGCTCCAATATCCTTGCCTGGAGAATCCCACGGACTGAGGAGCCTGGCGGGCTACAGTCCACGGGGTTGCAAAGGGTCAGACACGACTGAAGGGACCGAGCACACGTGTTCACACCCTGGAGAGCAAAGCTGAACCAGCTCTTTCCAGCGTGACTGGGACACAATGGGAAGGTGCCAGGGAAAACGCAGCCCCAGTCTCACCTGGTCTGGGGATTTTCTCTGACTCCAAATTCTGTGTTCTCTCCACTTTTCAAGTTCCCTTGAGGCTGCGGGCCCTGGGATGTGGGTCAGGGAGACAGGGTTCAGCGTCCCTCTCCCCCCAGCTTGCTGTTCCCTTCCCCCCACCTCTCTGGCAGCCTCCAAGACCAGCTGTGGCAACTACAGAAGGGGTCACAGGCCCTGCCAGGGTACAGTGAAACAAGGCTCCCCTGCTCCGGGGCTCCCCCTGGGTTGTTCAAAGCTCTGGGTGTCTCCAGGGGTGTAGCAGAATCTGGGGTCACTAGGCTTCCTGTAGGCTCCTCTTGGGTAGACTAGCTGGCCCTTCCTCAGGGACAACTCAAAGTCAAAATTTAAACAGCTCTCTGGGGACACTCCTTCTCCTGGGTGGTGGTATTTTGGGGAGCGGATGTGAATTTCCCCGAGGGGGAGAGATGTAGGCTCCCAGTGTCCGGCCCTTTGCCCCCCCCCCCATATCGCTCTGTTCTCCAAATTTAGGATGGGAGGAAGAAGTGGGAAGACGTTTGGGTCCTCAGAGGCCAGAGAGCAGAGACCCAGGACCGGAAGCGAGACAATCCTTTATCACAGCTGACAGGAGCCCCCAGCCCTGCCTGAGGCTGAAATCCTGGCTGGATCATCCTACCCTCCCCTCCATCAGAGGTCACTGCGCCCCTGGGAGGCAGTGCTCAGGGATTCCCCATGCCGTCTGGCTCTCTCCCCAAACTCCACCCGACTCCCACCCGCAACTCAGCTCCCCCTCCGTTTCCCAAAGCAGAGACTGAATCACCTCCACCAGCCCTCGCTGGGAAAGGCCTGGAGACCGGATTACGGGGCTTCCGGAGAGCCCCCAAGGTCCCATGCCTGAGCCCCTCCCCGGCCTGCAGCAGTCTGAGCATTTATGGTAATGTTTGGATTGGGGCGAGCTCGGCCGGATGCCCCGCCTCCCCAGGGCAGGACCTGGGATCCCCTGGGCTGAGGCCCTGGGTGCTGGAGGGCAGCCCACGTGGAGAGGGACTTGGGGTCAGAGAGGACTAGAGGGGACAGTCCAGGCCCGAGGGACAGCTCAACAGGGCTGGGGTCTAGGATGGGAGGGATGGGTCCCCCTCTGCACACTGCACTCACTGTGAACCCTCCCTCTGGTTTATGGGTCCCTAATCCCCAGGAAGAGTCCCCCTGTGGCCACATCCTCTTTTCCCTCCCCCCCCCCCCCTTAGCAGGGAAGGGGCTGGGAGGATGGGAGGAGAGGCCAGCAGCTCCCAGGGGAGTCGCTGGAATGCTGGGAGCCTGGGAACGGACCCTGCAATGTCCCTGGGAAAGCCAGGCTGTGGGAATCCCACCCACAGCCCCCTCCCCAGGATGCGACACCGGATGCCAGAGACAGATCCTACCTCCCCAAGAGGGGGCTTCTGTGAGAGTGGGAAAACCCCCCTGTCCCAGCCCAAGCCTGGCTCGACCCCCCGGAGTTCAGTAGGCCAGCTGTGATGGTGACGCCCCCTCCCGCGCCCTCCTCTCCCCCGCCGGCTCCGATATAATCCCGGTCATTGTGCCACCACCTCCCCTCCCCCGCCCCTTCTCTGGACCCCTGTACAATGGGGCCTTTGCCTCTTCCAGCACTCAGGGTGGAGATGAACTCACTGACGGTTTCTCCAAGTTTAAAAATAGCCCCTCCCATCTCCCCTACCCCGCCCCACCCACCACCACCACCACAAGTCACCCTCCTCCTCTTCCTTGGCGTTTCTGGGGCGCAGCTCAATCCAGTCTGCATCTCCTTCCTGCCTGGAGTCAGGTGCGAAGGACATGGGTAAGACCACGTCCGGCCAAGACAGGGGCCGCTTCCCCCTATTCAATCTCTTCCCCAACATTTTCCACCCAGCCCCCCAGTATCCGGTTTCCTGGCCCGGATTGCCTCAGCAGCAACTGCCCCCCACCCTCCTCCTACCCCGTTTTTTCACTCCCTTAGCACAGTCGCCTCCCAGCTCAGACCCCCAACACTGGAAAAAATTCTCCTACCTCTCTTCCAAAGACTCAGACTGAACCCTATTTTTAGGCCAGGCTGGGGGGGGGGGATTCCCCAGCCTCAGTCATTGCCGATATTGCTGGCCCACCCCCTCCACCCCATAGCTCCTTCTCTTACTGCAGATGTAAACTTGTCTTTATCAGCTTCCTTCCTCTGTTCAGCCTGCCCTTCTCATATCCGCCAGGTTAAGGCCCCTCCACCGGAGGGGGTGGGTGGGAGACCACTGTACCCGCTCTGAGTGAGGGCTCCTGGGTTTAATCTCACCCCAGCAGGACTAGACCCCCGGGGCAGGACTCGCCTTCTTTTTACCTCCAGCTCCACGTGGGGGATGGGGGGTGGTCCCACATCGTACAATGAAATGAAAGCCCCCACTCACCCCGGAGACAGCAGTTGAGAGACTCAGACTGTGGCCACCACCCCACGCAGCCTCAGTTTCTCTACCTGTGGTCAGACTTATGCCCAAGAGACGCACCAAGGGCCTTCTGCACCCCCTGGGTCTGCCGTGGGAGTGAAGAAGGCAGCCTTCCTACCCATTCCTTCTGGAGAGAAATGAGGCAGGGAACTTAGGGCTCTGGTCTGGGGCTCTGCTCATCCTGGCCTGCATCTGGGCAAGGCTGCCTCCACCTGAGTCCAGGCACAACAGTGTCTGCAGATGGAAAGCCCACAGTGGCCTCCTTGGCTCTCCCCTTCTGCTCCATCCTCTCGCTGAAAGTTCTTCCCCGTCTGCTTCCTCTCTTTCCTGCAGCTGTGGATGCTCTAGCTTCTGGCATCTCAGAGAAACGGAGATACCCATCTCAGACACCCTCCACCTCCTGCCCCTTCACCCTGTGCTGCCATCACTCGGCCTCCTTCTGCCTCCAGTCCCCTCTGAAGCCTCTCCAAGGACTTGACCTCTTTGGTTTGGAATCCTAGAGGGCCCCGCTCATGAAGCCTTCTCGAGATTGTCTGCCCCCTGACCTCTACCACCCACTCCCTGGCAGTCCAGATCACCCTAAGCTACTGGCTTCCCTAAAGGACAGTCTCTGTGCTAGTTTGGTGGGGACGTGTGGGACACAGAGGTCACCCTGGGCTCTACCCTCATTTCCCTTTCACCGCAGAGGCAGCTCCACCACCCCCTCCTAGCTTCACTCTTCTCACAACGGAAGAAGAATTCTGAACTGACCGTCCTTGGTGGTTAGCTGGCTTTGCTTTCAAGCTGGAGAGAGGAGAATGATTAGTTAATGGTGTTAAGAGAAGGGAAGGGGGTGGGGGGCAGGGAAGCAGAATACCATGCCCAGCTCTGAGATTGCCAGGGCAAACAGCATCCTTCAGCCATTCCCACTCCTGCCCCTGCAGACAAAAACAAACGCATCCATTCCATTCTGGGCCCTGGGCCAGTCCATACATTCACTCTAGGGGATGAGGAAGCACCATCCTTCTCTGACCCCCCACCCCCACCCCGGGCTCCAGGCCCCTGGCTTGGCCCGCCTGGCATGGCCTCTGGCTGAAAATTAATGGAGATGGAGGAGGGGACCAGCAAGGATCTGAAAGATGAGGGCTGATGTGGCTCAAGAGTCATCTCGACGTCATCAAAACGCCATCCCGGAGCATCCTCTAAGTCACCTGCCCATCTCAGGCATTTGCCACCTCACCCTGCTCCTCCCCCAACCAGCGGCAAGGCTGCCCTGCCTAGGACAGGACTCTATCTCAAATCCAGGCCCCCTTTAGACCTTCCCAGTTGGAGGGGTCCCAGCCGATGTGGACCCCTTTCCCAGGGTCAGGGAGCTGGGGGTCTGTATCTAAGAGACAAGAATCAGTCTCACTCCCCAGAGCCTCAGTTCAGGTTCAAGGGACCAGAAGATCCAGGCTTTGGGAATAAGGGGAGATGCAGGTCCCCTCGCCTCGCTGGGACAGATTCCACTTGGGCAGGGCAGCCTGGAGTCAGTTCTGATTCCTCCTCCAAACCCCCCACCCTCAGCAGCTGGGGGGGCCAGAGACTTGCTGCAGGGGGTCCCTTCAACCCTCAGCAACAGCAACAGGTATGGGGGGGCGCAAGCTGGAGACCTTGTGCCGATTAACTCACTTCCCCCCCTCTTTTCTTCATTCAGGGGAAACTGAGTCCCAGGTTGGGTTCAGTGAGTGAAGCCAGCAGAAGCAGAAACCTCAAGATCCGGGCTGGGTGGAACAAGTGTAACAACTTCGGGCCTGTGAATGCAGCCCCTCCCTGCTTCCTCTGGTCTGAGACTTGAAGGGGCTGGGGGTGAAGGGACCACCCTTAGCGCGCCGTCTCCACTCCCCAGTACAGATGCCTCTGGGTCTGTGGACCCTGAGCCCAGGGTTCTTCCCTCAAAGCGGCCAGGACTGCAAGACTTAGGGGCAGTGCCAGGCCGGCGACCGCCGCAGTGATGCAACCGTTCTGGGAAGCCCGATTTCTCTGGGGCAGAGGTCCGGGGAAGTGGACGAGGCGGCGGGCAGAAGAGCTTAAATGGGAGCGAGGCCCCCATCAAGGACACCAAGGACCTGCCAGTGGCCCCTCGGCCAGGAGGTCCCCCAGGGCTACACGGGCTGGCTGGGGCTAAGCGGGGTCTGACCCGGCGGGACTCCAGCATCCGGGCCAGCTTCTCCCCGCAGCCGCCTCGAAGACACCTGTCACCGCCCCCTGTCCGTTCCTTAGCGGGGGGCTGGGAGGAAGGCTCCGGCCTAACCCCGCGCCGCGCGGCGCAGCTCCGGGCATCTCGGCGCCGGGCCCGCCCCCTAGGGCTGCGGCGCGCCGGGCGGGGGGTGGGCTGCGCGGGGTGTGGCGGGCGGCCCGGACGCCCAGGCCCCCTCCCCCGCCCCCCTGACGTCAGCCCCCGGCGGCCGCGAGCTCCCTCACTTGGCTCTCGCCCTCCGGCCGGGAAGCATGGGACGGTCCGTGGTCATCTGCGCTTTCCTGCTCGCCGTCTGCTGCTGCTCTCGCCGCGCCGCGGGTAAGTGAGCTCGCTGGGGCCCCGCACCCAGAACGGCCCGGCCGGGCGGTCTTCGGCGGAGAGTGCCCGGGAGCAAAGCCCGCATCCTGGCGAGGGCCAGGGCTTTGCGCGGCGGCGTGCGCTCCTCCTCTCGGGGTCCCCGGAACCCGGCGCCTTGAGCGCGTACAACTCTTCTTTGTGGCCAGTTTGCAGCCTCTGTTCCAGACCATCCCGGGAGCAGGACTGGGGAGACGGGGAGGGGGCTGCTGCCTAGAGCGGGAAGGGGTGGAGCAGAGTCCCTTCGGGCGCTGGGGAGAGCTTTTCTTCAGGTGCTTTCTCGGGGGCGGGGGGCGGGGAGCGTGATTAGAGCCTTGGCGGGAGGGGCAGCTACAGCGCATCCCCAAATCCTGAATTCCGCGCCCGCCTGTTGCTGGAAAACGCAGCTTTCTCAGCCGGAGGGGTGCACCGACCCCTCCCTCTCCCGCCTGGGCTTCGAGCCAGGCTAGAGGTGAGCGAGAAGGGGAGGAACGGCGGCTCCAGCCCTGCCAGGGCGTTGGCAAAGCCTGGAGCGCCGTGTGGGTCCCCTCGCGCCTACCCGGGTGACGGGGTCACAGGTGGCAGGGACTAGGGATCCCGGAGTCCCAGAGTGCGAGCGCCCCAGGCTTGTTACACCTCCCGTAATGGGACCAGATGCAGGTGGGAAAAGGGCCCCTGCACCTCGGAGTTTTTCTCTGAAACTGCCTAGGAGCCGGGCGCTCCCGGGCTCACCCTGCCCTTGTATGGCCGTAGTGGTGTCGCTCGTTTCTCTTGGCTCAGTTTCCCGGGTTCCAGCCGCTGGCTGGCTGGGGAAGGGGAGGTCTGGGCAATACCCAACGCCATGGCTTCGTGCCCAGGCCAACAGTGTCCCTGGGGTACCCTCGGTTGCTGCCTTTCTGGGGGATGGAGGGGAAAGGGCTGCATGGGGCTCCAGTGCTGCAGAAGGTCCAGCCCCACCCTGCCCCGCTCTTCTAGTGCTGGGGAAACCGAGTCAGGGAGCTGAGGCTTTTGCTCTGGGCTGAAGACCACTCCATCTGCCCTCATTATCTGGGAGCCAGCTCAGGGCAACCACCCAGGCATCCGAGTCCAACCAGATGGTATGGAGTGACATCACCTCCTTATGGGGCGGGCAGGACACTGGCACCACTGACGTCACTCTTGCCCACTGCCTGGCCCTTGCCCTGACCCCTGCCCCCGACCCCAGGGAGAGATTCTGGCCCCTCCATGACTCCAACCCCTCCTGTACTCACAAGACTCCCAGGATGGGGTCCCTTGAGAGTGTGGGAATTCACAGAGGTGCTGCTTACGGAGTAGGAGATAGGGGTCTCCTGGCCAGGGTTGCCCATTGGGGTCTTATGGGGGGGAATTGGGGGGCAAAGGGTAGAGTAGTGATGTCTTACCCTGGGTTTGGGGACAAAAAGGGCCTGTGTGCCCAGGCCTGGCACATGCCTTGCATTCCCGCACTCTGAGCTCACCCAGAGAGGAGGGGGCCTGGAAGGAAAGGGGCCTTCCTCTTGGCCCACCCTCTGCCAGCCTCATCTGGGAGTTCCTGATGCTCAGGGTCTCTGCTCCAATGACCAGAAATGTCCATCCCCTCCTCCCTTCAGCCAGGAGAGGGCCGGCCAGGGATTGGGGGATCATACACAGTGGTTGAGGCTTAGAAAGGACAGTGTGCCCTTCGGACCCTCATAGAAGTGGCAGAGAGAACAGCTGCTGTGAGCGGGTGTGAGCGAAGGGCATGATGAGCAGCTGGAGCTCACACAGCTGCTGGTGCCCCCACCGCCCCCCCAGGTGTGCCCGGAGAGGCTGAGCAGCCGGAGCCCGAGCTGGTGGAGGTGGAAGTGGGCCACACGGCCCTTCTGAAGTGTGGCCTCTCCCACGCCCAGGGCAACCTGAGCCACCTAGACTGGTTTTCTGTGAGTACAGCAGAGGGCAGCAGGGGTGGGAGGCCCTACCCTTCATGTAGGCCCCAGGACCCTCACCCCCGCCCTGCCACCTCCGCTCAGGTCCACAAGGAGAAGCGGACGCTCATCTTCCGTGTGCGTCAGGGCCAGGGCCAGAGCGAGCCTGGGGAGTACCACAACCGGCTCAGCCTCCAGGACAAAGGGACTACTCTGGCCCTGACTGGCATCACCCCCCACGATGACCGCATCTTCACATGCCAGGGCAAGCGCCGGGCTCAGGAGCACCGCATCCGGCTCCGTGTCTTCAGTGAGTGCCCCGTCTGTGCCTCGTGGGCAGCGTGGGGCATGGGAAGCGGTGGTCCCACATGCCTCCCCATCTCTCTCCCTTGTAGAAGCTCCGGAGGAACCAAGCATCCAGGTCAATACCCTGGGCATTTCTGTGAACAGTGAGGAGCCTGTAGAGGTGAGATCTGCTGGCGTGGCCTGGGGTGGGGGGAGGCGGATAGGCAGGAGCTAAGAGGGGGCAGCTTGGCGGGGTCACAGAGGCAGGAAGCCTCACGCCCTGTCCTCCTTAGGTTGCTACCTGTGTCGGAAGGAATGGGTACCCCGTTCCTCAAGTCACCTGGTACAAGAACGGCCAGTCCCTGAAGGAGGAGAAGAACCGTAAGTCATCCTCTCTGCCCTTAGAAGCCGTGCTTGTGGCACTATATGGGGACTGCTTTGCACTTTTACTTTGTTTTTTTGACTGCACTGTGAGGCATGCCTGATCTCCAACCAGGAATGAAACCCATGACCCCTGTGTTGGGAGCGCAGAGTCTTTAATCACTGACCACCAGAAAAGTCACTACTTTACTTTTTTTTAAGTACACTAGCCATCCATGAAAATATTATCGTTACAGTTCAAACTGTACAGAAAATCTAGAAGGAAAATTTCCTTCGTGCCCCAGACCCCCCTTCCAGAAATATCTTTGCTGTCAGTGTGTATGTATTCTTTCAAGCCTATTTCTAGGTCCTTACTCACACATGTAAATACATCTAGGACTATATAGGGTTTTGTTTTTTATTACTTAAATCAGTGGTTCTCTTCTAAGGCTGATCTTGCTCTCCTCTGGGACACTCAGCAGTGTCTGGAAATATTTTTGGTTGTTGCAAATGGAGAGATGCAACTGGCATCTGGAGGGTGGAGGGCGGTGAGGCCAAGGATGCTGTAAACATCCCGCAGGGCACAGAGTACTTCTGACTCCAAATCTCGGTAGTGCTGAGGTGGCGAAACCCTGATCTGAATGGCATGGCCTGCCCTACACTTTGTTTTCCTTTTGACAACAAGTCCTGGAAATCTTGCTGGATCACTCTGTTTAGATCTACCTGATTGTTTACCTACTGCCCAGCACTTCACATGGCTGAGCTATAATGGAATATATAATATAGCTACAATATGATCTAGCTAACCATTCATTCTGGTTTGTAGACATCCAGAGTGTTTTCTCTTTATTTTTAAATCACTGTAGTATTATTTGCACACACCCTTGTATGAGTGCCCACGTGTGTTTGGGGTAGATAACGAGCAGTAAATAGCTGGGTTGAAGGGTTGCAGGTGGCATTTGTAATGATCCACAGCCCTCTACAGGGGCTCCCCTGCCATTCTTTCCCCGACCCAGGATACCACAGGGTGGGGTTGGCGGCGGAGCAGAGACCCACCGAACCCTTCTCCCCTTCCTCCTTGACCAGGGGTCCACATCCAGTCATCCCAGACCGAGGAGTCGAATGGTCTGTTTACCTTGCGCAGCGTTCTGCAGGCACAGGTGTCTAAGGAGGACAAAGATGCCCAGTTTTACTGTGAGCTCAGCTACCGGCTGCCCAGTGGGAACCACATGAAAGAATCTAAGGAGGTCACTGTCCCTGTTTTCTGTGAGTACCGACCCTTCACAGTGGGGCTGGGTCCTGCGAGCTCCTGCCGGCCTGGTGCAGGGGCCGCTTTTGGGCTGAGAACTGTCCCCTTTGCTTGTGCAGACCCGGCAGAGAGAGTGTGGTTGGAAGTGGAGCCTGAGGGGATGCTGAAGGAGGGAGACCGCGTGGAAATCAGGTGTTTGGCTGATGGCAACCCCCAGCCCCACTTCAGCATCATCAAGCAGGTATGGGACCTCTCTGTTCTGGGTGGAGGCAGGCATGCAGGAGTGGCTGGAGGTCTGCTTTGATCATGCCTTCGTCCTCTCCCAGAACCTCAACACCAGGGAGATGGAGGAAGAGAGGACAGATGACAACGGGGTCCTGGTCTTGGATCCCGCCCAGAAGGAGCACAGTGGCCACTATGAATGTCAGGGCCTGGATTTGGAGACCACGACATCGCTGCAGAGCGACCAACAGGAGCTGGTGGTGAACTGTGAGGGGCTGGGGGCCCAGGACAGGGGGACCAGGCTGGGGCGAGAGGGAATCTGCCCCACTCTGTCCTGCCTGACCCCACTGCTGCACCCCCAGATGTGTCTGATGTCCGGGTGAGCCCCGCAGCCCCCGAGAGCCAGGAGGGCAGCAGCCTCACCCTGAACTGTGAGGCTGAGAGCAACCAGGACCTTCAGTTCCAGTGGCTGAAAGAAGAGGTACCCAGGTGGGCCCAGGGCTCTAGGGGGGTGGGTGGGCATGGGAGTGACCTCTGACCCGTCTCTCACCCCAGACAGGCAAGGTACTAGCAGAGGGGCACGTGCTCCAGTTACACAACTTGAAACGGGAAGCAGGGGGAGGCTACCGCTGCCTGGTCTCTGTGCCCAGCGTTCCTGGCCTGAACCGCTCCCAGCTGGTCAATGTGGCCATTTTTGGTGAGGCCCTTGAGTTGGTTGGTGGTTTCAAGCTCTTTGGGGTCAGAAATCACCTGCTGCCCTGGGGCGCTCTGGTGCGGGAGGGGGTGGTGGGCTGGCAGAGTGTGCTATCTCAACCTGCCCTGCCCTCAACGCAGGGCCCCCGTGGATGGCATTAAGGGAGAAGAAGATGTGGGTGAAGGAGAACTCGGTGCTGAATCTGTCCTGTGAAGCCTCGGGGCACCCTCGGCCCAGCATCGTGTGGAGCGTCCACGGCGCGGTGAGTGGGCATATGGCAGCCTCCCAGGCGCTGGGCCGTCCCCTCACAGGCTCTGCTGCCACCACCCGACACCCTCCCACCCCTGAGCCGCGTCTCCTTCCTTGTAGGCAAGTGAACAAGACCAGGAGCCGCAGAGTGTCCTGAGTGTCCTGAATGTCCTGGTGACCCCAGAGCTGTTGAAGACAGGCGCTGAGTGCGTGGCCTCCAACTCCCTGGGCAGAAACACCACCATCATTTTCCTGGAGCTGGGTAAGGAGCAGGGTCCTGCAGAGGGGGTGGGGACCAGCCCCCCTTGGGCTCGTTCCTATCCCACCCCTGCCCCCAATCCATTTCATGTTTTCCACCCCAGACTCCAACAGAACCACCAACATCAGCACCTCCACCGTCAGCCCCCCTGCCAGAGCCAACGGCACTTCAACAGGTGAGCTGGGCTGGACCGGGCATCCTCATGCTGCCCTGCCCTGCCCAGCCCAGGGGAGCCCCGGACAGCCACCCATCTTCCATCAGCCCTGGACTGGGCAAGGCAGATGGTAACATGGCAGCTTGGGGTAGGGAGTGACTCTGAGTTTCTTTGTGGAACAGAGAAGAAGCTGACAGAGCCTGAAAGCAAGGGTGTGGTCATCGTGGCTGTGACCGTGTGCGTCCTGGTCCTGGCCTTGCTGGGCGCTGTCCTCTATTTCTTCTACAAGAAGGGCAAGCTGCCATGTGGACGGTCGGGCAAACAAGAGATGTAAGCACAGTACCTGGCATCTTGCACAACCCCCCCATCTCACGCTGCCAGCTTGCTGCCTCCTCGGGGACGTTCCCCTGCCAGCCCCCGGCCCACTAGCCTGTTAGGAGCAGGAATGGGACACCTGCTTTCCCACCACTACCCAGCTCCTTCCAGCACACCGCTTCCCTTCTTCCCTGTTGCCCTTCCCCAAGCTGGCCCAGAACTCCCAAGGGCCCATCACCCAGTGCCCCGTCCCTCCTGACAGCTCCTGCTTCCCTTGCCCTCAAGTTGCCAACCTCTTGCCTCCCTCCCTCCTCCCAGCACGCTGCCCCCGTCTCGTAAGAGCGAATTTGTAGTTGAAGTTAAGTCAGATAAGCTCCCAGAAGAGATGGGCCTCCTTCAGGGCAGCAACGGTGACAAGAGGGCTCCAGGAGACCAGGTAGGAGGCAGTTCCTGTGGCCAGAGCCTGACAGTCTTCAGGGATTGGGAGCAGCAGGGGCTGACGGTTGCTGAACACTAACTCTGTCCTTCATCCTTCCCCGTCTCCAACGGGGAGCAGCTCCCACCTCGCCTCCCTAACACTACTCACAGACGGTAGGGCCAGGCAGGTGGCTGAGGGACCCTGGAGAAGGTAGCCCCCAGGACCAAGAGCAGGACCCCGTCCATCACCACTTCCTGAACGGCGCTGGTGGCTCACATCACTAGGTGTGACGTGCGGCCCAGTGGGATTTGGGGTCTCATCTCTCATTCCCTCCCCTGCCACCCCCCCGCCCCCACCCCACCCTGGCTTCTTCCCTCCAGGCGCTGCACCTAGTTCATCAGCTGTGGCTTCAGTCCCTCCTCCCTTTTAGCGCTCACACCTAAATCCTGGTCTGTGTCTCTGAATTCCCGCCTCACTTCCGCTCTTCACCCACGTTTAGGGAGAGAAATACATCGATCTGAGGCACTAGCCGCTGAATCGCACGGCGCTCCCTCCCCTGCCTGGAACCTTCCCTGTTCCCTGCTCACCCTCCTCCCCAGCACTCAGGATGGTCGCCAAAGCCTCTAAAGTGGACTACTGAAGTGGAGAAGATCCCCCTCCAGCTCACCTGCAGACCCCGTTTCAGAGGGCACGTGGGCTAGGACCCGAGCTGTCCTAAGAAAGACCTCGTGTGGCCCTGGAGGCCCCCTCTTCGGGGACCTGTCCACCACGGTCTCAATTTGTTGAGTGACATCATGCCAAGGAGGGGCCTCAGTATCCCAGAAATGCATAGGAGAGTTTCTTACAGAACTTGTTTTCTCTTTACACATTATGGATGTAAGTACCTGTCTTCTACCAGCAACCAAATTAGGGAGCCTGTTTACCTTGAGCTGACTTCCTGCTCCAGGGCTGGCTTTCATAATCCAGTTGTATCGCTGAAGCGTGGCTGTGGTGAGCCCAGGCCTCTCTCCGGGGGTGAGGGTCGCTGCTCACTTCAGTTCTGGGGAGACCCCCCCATAGTATATGGAAGCAGCTGCCTGCCTGCCTCTGGAGTCCCTTTTGCGACACTCCTTTCTTTCCCTGGGCAGAAGCCAGGACCTGGTATTGTTCCTTACAGGACAGTCAGTGAGGATGCCGGGCACAGATTTCCAGAGTGAAGGCCATTGGGCCCAAGCACCCTCATTCACTTGGCTCCCCCCACCCTCTCTAGGAATCACGTTATGACTGAAGGCTGGGGGTGGGGGCTGGAGATGAGGTCCAGATTGTCCTTTACAAGGGTTAAGGCTATAAAGTTATATTAGCACCAGGGTCCTCATGGGAGAATGGTACTTGGAGATGAGAAATGGGCCTGGCTAGAGCTTTGGGGCGTGTATGTGTATCTGCGTGTGTGTGTGCGCGCGCGTGTGTGTGTATATATATGGTTTTGTTAGGTTGTAAATTTGCAAATTGTTTCCTTTTTATATATGTGTGTGTATATATATATATGAAAAATAAAGCTTAATTGTCCCTTAATCTTACACTGTTTTTTATTCATCATGGGTATCACAGCAGCCTAGGGCCTGCAGAGTTGGAACGTTGCCAAAAGGAACACAGAGCCCTTTGCAGTTGGGAGCAGGGACCAGAGGTCACCTCTGTTTCTCAGCAGAGGGCTCGAGCTCTAACACAGGATAAGCTTGCTCCTCAGCAGCAGAGCTGCCCCGATCAAGGCAGCTTGCAGAGCCTGGTGAGCTGTCGGCAGAGAGTTTTTGCCCCTTTCCTGTCACTTAGACGGCTCTCCAGGTAGCATGACAGATGTCTGGTGATGAACTGGTGGGGTTATGCATCTGTCCCTATAGTTCCCCGATGTATTCTCCCTGACCCACGAATGAGCAAGAACTCTGGTCTGCTACAACAAAAGAAACTTTATTTAAAAATATTTTTTACAGACATGGGTGCCTGAAAAAGCTCTTTAGTTAACTGTGTATGGAAGTGAAAAAAATTAATAAATAACATTAGTATAACAGAACCTCTAAACATTAATACATTGGCAAAACAAAATGGACTTAAAATGAAAATGACTCTTAAAGCTCTGCTATTCTCTGTAAGAATATTTACCTTCTGTTTTATTCTTTACAGGTGAGAATGATTAAATACTGCTAATATAATTTTTTTATATTAATGACATTTTTAAAATAGTCCACAAAAATCTCATCTAAGGTTTCATTTTGTTTTATTTTTAACACTGATATACAAATGGGACTCTTCATTCTGGAGAAAGCATCAAGTTCTCTCCAGCCCCACCCAGGCCAAGAATGTCAAAATCCTGAATAAGGAGGACTTTGAAAAGAACTGTTTCTATCTCCCAATTCTTTATTAAGTTAAAGGCAAGGAAGAACTGAGAAGAGGGAAAGAGACAAGTAAAACGTCATTATACAGAAAACTGTTGTTGAAACCTACAGTGGCCACCATACTGAGGACAGGCTTCTGTTCCGGTACGTGGTCCTTGCTGCCCTGCCCAGGGGAAAACTCACCCCTGCAGAGGCACTATCTGCTTAATGCTCTACGTCTGAAGTTTTCAAATGAAAGGAAAGCCAAGTCTTAAGAGAGAGGCAGGAGGTCTAGGCCAGTTCAGGATCCAGCATAAAGACAAGACAAGACAAACAACCTCCTCTTCTTGGGAGTCCACTCTACACTGTTCCGTGCAGTTGGGTCATTGACAGGATCGGGAGGCTGGGTCACCTGAAACGGTCCAGAGGATACTTGGCAGTCATGGAACATTCTGTCTCCCGCTGAATACAGAACATCCAACCTGACAATTAAGATTCTGACTGGAGCCAACCAAATGATCCTGGGGTACAGTGCTCATTTCTTCCAACTCAGCACTGTGGCTGGGAGAAGGGACCACAGACCCGCTGCACCTGGGTGCCACCTCCCCGCACGGAGACAATTCCTCTCCCCTAGACTGGAGAACTAATGACACTCAAGGTAGAGGAGCTAAGACTCTGGTATTTCCATATTAAGTCCTAAAATGCAGCCTGGGATACAGTGCTGCCTTAGAAAGGCACAAAATGTTTGGTTTTTTTTTTTTCAGTGTGCTAAAAATTGTTTTGTTTTGAATAAAGGAAAAAGATATATAAGGTTAAAAATACCAAGTCACCACAGCCAGAAAGCAGAGGGAGGAGGTACCTCCTAGCTGCCACGCCCCTGCCACACATTTCAGCAGGAGGCCAAGGCCAAGACACTAAAACAAGGCTGAGACGGGCAGGTCAGGAGGCATCCGCTCTTGTGGGCCTGGCACCTGCAGGCTCACTCACCCGGACAGCAGAAGGAAGAAGCCAAGGAAGAGAATACACGTGGTCTATAGCCTTGTAAGCAGTCCCCTGCCTCTTCAGCTTCCAGACAGCCATAAGCTCAGCTTCCTCAGCCACAAAACAAGGTCAGAGGGAGGCGGGGAGGAGGGAACTGACACACATGGCACGTTGGCACCTATGTCAGAGTGCTGGGTGCAGGCACACATATACCCCACGGGGGGCCCTGCATGGAAGCGGCCCCAGGCCTGGGGAGGCTCAGACAGCCTGTACCGAGCAGGATCCCCTGGCCTCCCAAAGTGACCCAGGGGCAGGAGAATTTGTGAAGGGCGCCTCTCACATTTTGGGGGCCGAATAAGAATCTGGGGCCGGGCAATGAGAACTCTGATTTGTTCCACTGCCAGATCAGTAGGTTGGCCTTCAGCCTCCACTCTCTACACACACAGGGAGTGGTCAGCCACATTTTTCTCAAGCACTGAACAAGGGAAGGGGCAGCGAGATCTCCAAACAGTTGTTAGTCTGTTAGTCAACAGCTGTCCCTTGGCACCGTGCTCTCCAGAAGACTGTCAGGGGGCCTCCAGGAAGGCCTGGCTCTCCCCACCCTGACTCCCCCACTCACTCCTGGGCTACTTTCCGGAACCAAGAAACATTGGTGCTCCCCCTCTGAAACCAACCCAGACTTCCTAGGACTCGGTGAAGGCAAGTGGCACTGCTGTCCCTCTGCCCCTGAATTCTGGAGCCTAGAAGGGAATTTCAAACACACAGGCCCCAGCCTTCACCATGAGCCTCAGTGTGTATCTTTGGATTATTAGGTGACTTCGATGTACATCAAATGACTCCAGTAGTTTAAAAAAGTTGTAAGTAATTATGAAATGCATTAATGACAAGGGACAGGCTCTGGGATGAAAGAAATAAGATCAGAAGATTCAGGCAAGCAAAAGCACGGCTTTAAAAAACCAACAAATAAAGGCTTTACTACAGGACGACAAAGGAAGCAACCGGACAGAGAGGACAGATGCATCCTGTCGAAAGAGCTCTCAGTAGAAACTCTCAACTGGAATCTATACCTAATTCACATCCTGGCAACTGTCCCAATGTCATAAATTCTTACTGCAAAGTAGTTTCTGAGGTACCGCAGAAGGCCTGCCTAAGGACATCACTGCAGAGGAAAGACTAGATAAACGGTGGGGAGGAGGGCGTGGAGGGACTGAGGCCACAGGCCCGGAGAATGAGTATGTTCTCAGCACTAAAACCTGAAGAGAGCCCAGAAGTCCACGGGCAGGGACGATGGGATTTGTGATCTGCTCTCTGAAGAAACTGAAAGACAGCCAGAAACCTGAGATTAAATGAAGGCTAAGAAATGTCACCCAAGAAAAGACTAGCTCTGGAATAGGAGAAACGGGTCCTGAAGAAAGATGTAAGAAATCTTGGATGCCAGGACTCATAAAGGCAAGAATAACAGGCAATAAAGAACAGTGAAGACAGTAACCCAAGTTAACGTTAACCTAAGTGTTTCTTCAATGTCCCAGACACAGTCCTCTGCCTGCCTTTCCCCTCTCAAGAAAGCAGTATGGTAAAATTTTACTACTAAAGTATTGGTTTGGCCAAAAAGTACATTTGGGTTTTCATGTCATGACATCGTGTGCAAAAGCTGATTGAACTTTTTGGCCAACCCAAAATGATTTAGGGTCTCTCTCACCTCCAGTCAGAACCTCCCACTGCCCCTTCTTCCCACCTGAACTAACATGCGGCTGCGCCCTGTGTGGCAAAGGCTGACTGGTTGGGTGTCCACACCTGATCAATAGGAGGGGCTGATTTCCTTGAGAATATGAATAAGAGGAACTGGGTATCTGTTAAAGTGATGATCTCTAGAACTGGGGGGTCATGAGGACTTGAGGACCAGGGTACTGATTTCAGGGCCACACATTACTGACAGATTTACTTGCAGGAGAAAGGACGAGCTGCAAAGTTTCTCAGCTTCACGCAGAATTAACTGTACTGCTTCACTGGGTTATGGAAGATACTCTGCATCCTGATGACTCCCTCCTTTCTTCTGCTTGAATCCTTCTGTTTCTTGTATCCGAAAGACTGCTCAACAGGACGGTCAAAGATACAGCCTTGACCTTCTTCCACTATGTGCCCCGCTCCATGCATTTCTAACATGAGGCTGCTGATGTAGACTGAGATCAAAGTAATAGTAATGCTTTATGCTGAGAATCCTTCAGATCGAATTTCTAGGGCCTGAAAATCCAGAAGGAGAATAACGTGTTGATTCTTATACTAAGTTCCAGGGTCTCTAAGCTCCATACTCTTAGAGATACAGGCTGACATTTTTGAGAACTGAGTTCAGTCTACCTCACTGCCTGGCTCTTGGGAGACCAAACAACTGGTGGACGATCAGGACCTAGAAACAGGTGCTCATCCTCCTCTCACAACTTTGGCCCTTCTAAAGAGACACAGGATTAGCAGAAAGGTTGTGGAATGACCGGAAACCAATTCTACACAGGATGGGAGATGGTAAGAGGTCCCAGAAGGGTCGTAAGAAAACTTCCTAATAAAGGGAAATAGGAATACAAGCAGCTAAGTAAAAAGATCAAGGAAGGCACTAGAGTGGAAAGGGGACTGTAGGCAGATGCTTTCCTTAAACATTTGACTGCCTTACTGTGCAACTCTGAGCCAATGAACAGACCCACCAAACAGACTGTAAACACATAAAAATGGTGGGTAATCCATGAGACTTACATGGAGGAATCGCCCAGACATTGTCAAAACTATACGAAGATAACAGGGGTTAAGGGGAGCATCTTGAATTGATTCTTAACCAGGACAGCTCTATACGGAAACGTATGTCTGCATAAAGAGCTGTGACTATAAACTGCACAGTCGAATTGGGAATGGGTATTTTAGGGCCAAATGCACATGCTGGATAGTCCAAGCACAATTCCCCAGCATCAGTAAACCACCCTGTGGTGGCAGGGGAGAACACGGAGCTGGCACTTCAGGCTCATGGTATTCAGTCACAAGAGAGCCAGGCCAGCGGTGAGCATATCATTATTCCATGGGCAGTGGTCACTGCAGAGTCAGCAAGGCCAACAGCACGAGGGGAGATTTACAGTTTGGGAAGAGGGCCTGTACCCCTCTGCCTCTCATGACGTGAGGTAGGAGAATATTCTGCACTAACACCAATGCTGGTCACATGCAAAAAGGTCTAGATCCTGTTAAAGGGAACATACAGCTGGTTTCTACTTTGCAAGCAAATATACAAAATTCATGTGTGAGGTTTCTGATTGGACCATAAAATATATTTTACTTTTCTGTAGAGGAAATAAATATTTTAAGTATGAGAAATAGCAACCCCCCTAATTTTTCTTCTAAATCCACAAAACAGCTAAATGATACTAACAGTACTATCCCACACCCTGGGCCCTGGTGTTAAGAGTCTGAATGAGAAGCAAAAGAACAGAAGGACGGCACAACACTCAGAGCAGGGTTGGGGGCACAGAGTTAGGGGAGAGAATGGCCACCCACAGGTGTGTATCACTATTGATATAAATATTAACAGATAAACGCTGAGACGATAGACTGCCAAATATATTATTTACCTAAAGGGAGGTATATCACTGAGCCCACAGGTTTTTTCCACCTTGAGAACCCCTGACTTTAATGGAAGGAGTACGGCAGGGGCGGTGGATGAAGCAGGCACCCAGCATCAAGGAGGGCTGTGGAAAGCAGTCTAGGGAGACATGGGGAAGCAGGGTTGAACCGAAGAGCCTAATGCATTTGAGAAAAGGGAAAACAGCAAAGTGGTTTTTACCTTACTCACCTGATAGCTAACGGAGGAGGAACCATTTGTAATGTAGAGGGAGAAAGGGGATGTGATTGCTCCAAATGGCAAAATTCAAAGCCCACTTGTGAAAGGGCAATTTAGTTAAATTCAGAGCAGAACCAAAGAATTAAAAACTGCCACACGAACTGAGGATGAAGAATGGGTGACTGGTGCCTCAAAGGAAAACTTAACAAATTATGGTTTTGGAAATATCCTCAAAACAAGAGCCATGTGAAAACTTGCCTGAGGCTCACCTGGCAATCTCAGGCTCAGACCCAGGCATGAACTCAGAGCACCCAAAGGAACCTCTCACAGAAAGGTCTGAGACCTTGAGTGTCCGCAGACAAACAACCGACAAGCTAAGAACCAGGCCAAGCAATGGTGCATATGTTCAACACCGAGTTTGAGGGCTGACCCAATGAACCACACAGGTACTCAATGAACTGTTGAGTACTGAATGACCCAATGAACCATTATGAAGAAAAAAGGATAAGCTTGCCTTCAGCGTATATAAGTAAGGACATAATCTTCAAAGAAGATTTTGCATGCACTTTGAAAAGACAAAGGATTTGCAGAACCACTGCTTTGTTCTCTTGACAGATCTTCAGACTATAGGTAGTATCTACAGATGAGGAAAAACTCCAGCAGGCAGAGGTATGCAAGCTGCTACCATGTTTTCTAGTTCTTCACCTAGGCCTTCCACATCTAAACAAAAGTGCAAAAATGAATGCTACCACAAGTGAAACACTATACTGGCTTTGAGCGGGAGACGCTAGGTTCCTCTTTCCTACTCTCTGTCACTTTCCTCTGCCCTCTCCACCCCCATTCAGGCCCTCCTGCACCCAGTGGGGGCTGCGTCATTTTCTGCCATAAAGAGAAGACACTGGGTAACCACGGCAATTCAGCAAGAATCCCCGAACCATCCACTCTGGGAATGTAAATGGCTCGGAGGCAAGAGGAGAAAAACAAAAGATTTAGGAGTAACTGAAAGCCAAGAAAAGAGCTAGAAAAAGCTTTAAGTCCAAAGATGATAAGATGGGAAAGAAAACAGATGCAAGGTCATTTCTGTTTGGACTGTGAGACAAAACCAGGTTTTAGATTGTGAGGCAGGTGGGTTTATCAAGGAGCAGGCTTGTTTCTGACCAGGAGGAAGGTTACCCACTGCCAGGGAAGTCAGTTAAAAGGCTCGGGCCGGAGAACTAACTGAAATCAAGAGGTCCCTTGGTAGTATCTACAGGAACAGACCAACAAACTCTGAGTCTTCTTTACCAACTGGCAAGGGCACAAGCTGCAGGGCTTGTCAATGTTGTCTGACTGCAGTAAAGGCATTGATTACACCAGTGATGTCTAATGACAGTGGGGAACGCAGTCACTAAAGAGTATCTGAGAGCTAAAGGGAAGAAGAAAGGGGATGGGGAGGAAGTAGGAAATGCTACATTCCCAAAGCCATAGGCACAAAGAGAAACGCGAGTCGCCAGGCAGCACCAGTGTAGGGTTGGTGCTGTCAGCAGAATGCTGTGCTACCCTGGAGTGATACCCCTCAACTCCTTAAAGCAAAGAAAAAACTCATCTCTGAAAATATAACCTGGCTCATCATCACAGGGAGACACACATATAAGCTGAAATTTACTGGGAAGAAAAGCTGAAGAGAGAAATCCTTATTGTCTGCTTTGTGCAATTTATGTATAACAAGGTAGAGAGCATGTGAACGGAGCTTCCTAAGTGCTTCATGGTATTTGGGCCAGAAAGCCATGCTGGAAACAAATGTTTTCCCCTTCCCATTAAGTAGAAAAACTCATGACCTACATTAGAACACATACCTGGCACCAAGGCAACTGACTCCCGCAGACTACTTTCTGGGGAGAGCATGGAATGTATCTGAAGGCCTCTATCTCATATCAGTCATTACATAATTATGATAATTAAAACATCTTTTTAAAAACAGATACAATGTTCCTATAGAAACAGTGCTTTGGAGTGACCAGTGTTCGCTGCGAGTATCAAACAGGACCATAATGACAGAGCAACAGTACTTTTTTCCCACCTATCTACCAAACAAACCAACACCATCACACATTATAAAGAACATCCTATAAGCTGCTTGGCGTCAGTAAGGCTGATCACAGCAAGCCCACTGCCAATGACGGACACTAAGGAGGAGGAGGGCGAAGGAGACAGGGAAAAGACAGAGCAGGGGGTGGGGAGGTGTTCTAAAAATACAAGACTTCAGCTATGCACATGATAATCCAAGCCAAAGGGGAGTGTTTGAGTTGTAATACACACTGGGGTTGGGGAGAAAACCACAGTAGATGGAAGTCTTTAAGATTCCTTCCTAAACCTCTTGTGCTAATTCCCCCCCTGGAATTTACACACACAGCAGGTTAATCTTATAATCACAGGACATACACAACCACAGACAGACAGACAAGACGCACGCAGCCATATTCTTAACCCAAGAAAGTCTTAAGTCCTCAATTAGGATTTACAGCACAGTACTTCTGCTTTCTGGACTGCTCCCCAGGTAGGCTACCATTTCACAAAAATCCACACTCTTTCCAAGTGGGAACTGAAGGACACCATCAAATGCACTCTTAAAACAAACAAAAGAATCAAGCCTCTTAGCTGTTCTGTCCTCAGTCCACTGCTTTGAAATCTTGGAACCACAGATGTGATACCGCACAGACAGGGCAAGACCTCACTGTGAAGTTTCCAAAGGAACCTAGCCGCCCTTTTGGGTGCTACTTGAGCGAGAGCTCCCGGCTCCTCGGTCCTCTAAGCTGTGGCAGGGAGGGGGTGTGCTAGGTGGCAACGTGGGCCGGAGAAGAAATAGAAACGAATTCCCGGAGGATGTTTTTGGCCATTTCGATGTTGTTGTGGGCAATGACCAAGGCTTTCTGAATGTCCTGATAGGAGTAGCCCTGGCTCAGGAGGCTCTCGATCTCGCTGGAGAGCTGCGGGGAGGCGGCGGCCGAGGCTGCAGCACTGCTCTGCTGACAGCTGCCTGCTTTCCGTTCAGAGTTGATTCTCCGAGGGAACGGCTTGGGTGGCCTCTCAGGAACCTGGGCACTCTCAGTAAAGTCTGGAAGAAATCCGAAAGAGAATATTTGCAAACCTGGGGGCGGGTGGGGGGGAGAAAGCCTCATCTAATAACAATGTGCTAATATGAGATATTACTGACTCACTGTCAGTCGGGTACCTGTGTTCTTCAGTCACACGGCTCGGTTTTTACAGCTTTAAGGGCTTTAGTGTACAGCCTTCCTCTCATGGCAGGACAGCCTTCTAAAGACACCATGCACTTGCCCTACTGACGGGGACCATGCTGCCCTGCACACACAACATCTGCAACATGCTTTACACTGAGCACCAAATTTTCACATGCATTACTGCCTGAATGAGCCAAAAAACATTTCTGAGGGGCCAGAGCAGACACTAGATTTCTCCCTTTACAAATCAAGGAACAGAAATAAGCTGAGGTCGCAGTGAAGAAGCATTAAACAAGGCTGGGTGGCAGAGGATCACCGCCTGTTTGGGCAATGGATGCCATGTATCTTTTTTCACCAGCTGTCCTGAAGGCTGTCTTCTGTTTCTAAAGTGACCGAAACTCTGGCCGCTGCGTTCCCAGGCAGCCACAGGTGCAAGGACAGCCCTTAACAGTTGAGGTCCAAATGTGGGCTGGCTCCAGGCCCACTCAGTGTGCTTTCCAGCAGGACAGGGCCTAGACATCAGGAGTGTGTGCTCCAAATCATCAAGCTGAATTATCACTGTCATCACGCATGCTCAGATGAGCCAGAAAACCTACTACCCCCAGCATAAGCAGAGCCAGGGTGTATGGAGTAACCTTATTTCTAAGTCAGGCAAAATTCTCAAGAGTCTAAATCAACTTTAACTTCCCAATTTGTGTCCCAGGACCAGCTTTCCTCCCACTTTGGTCCACTCCTTTCAGCTACTGACTTACTGTCACTAGGCAGTCATCTCTGTTTTGGTATAAATAGGGAGCCACATAGCATTTCTGGGTAAACCTGAGGGAGCCTGGAGACTCACATGTGGGGGGATCACCTTCCAGGGACAGCCAGCTGAAGGAGGAACTGGCGTTGGAGATGTCGGAGAGTGTGCGGCGGGCCAGCACCGCAGGCACGGGTGGCTTGGGGACATCATACCCATCCTCTTCATTTTCTGACTCCTCAGGGCCAGTGTTGGCATGGGCTGCAGCCAAATTCCCTTCACCTAGAGAAAAGTTTGTGCAGTTATCCTCTTTTTCTAACGTACTTCTCTAACATTTCAGGACAGGGACATCCACTCACCAAGCATATATAGCAGCAAACAGTTACTGAATATCCATTATGGGCCAAACACTGTGTGGCCGGGTGGGTAGAAATAAAAGAAACAAGGAACCTAAAATCTGCACCAATCCTGCAGCTCTACTTTTCTAAATATGTCAAAAGCTACCCTGGCCACGGTTAATGGCCACTGAAATCCAAGACTCAAGCACCACTTTACAGCATTCAGTCAACATTTTCATCTGCATTTCACCTTGGAAGATCAGCCAGAGGGCCCTGTTGTATGTACTGCCTTCTTGAACTTTCAACTTGGTAAGCTAGTTAATATGGGAATTGAGTATTCACCACCCACACACACAAGAATTTCATCAATGTTGAAAAGCAATGGGAGTACGAGGGAGCTAGCTGCCAGCACTGCAGGTCCAGGCTGTATAACACAACGGCCGCCAGGCCCTGGAAGGATGAAAAACCCAAATGGAACTGGCTGTGTGAATGAGAAATAAAAGAGAAGAAAGGCCTTTACTGCCATAGATCAAAGATATTTTGCAAAGAAAATTATTTAAGATTATTCCACTTAGATCAAGTTCTCACTGGCCAGACATTACTGGCTCATTCCTCCGGCACATCAATGATTGTTAAAGCAGCAGAACTGGGGACTTCCCTGGTGGTCCAGTGGCTAAGACTCCATGCCCCCAGTGCAAGGGGCCCAGGTCTGATCCCTGGTCAAGGAACTAAGATCCCACATGCTGCAACTAAGAGTTTGCACGCCACAACTAAAGATCCCACGTGCTGCAATTAAGACCCGGCATAGCCAAATGAATAAATAAATTTAAATAAGTAAATAAAGTAGCCGAATGACTACTCACCAAAGGTACCACTCTCTGTGACAGATGGCGCCACCTGGGACTGAATATTATACATGGCTTCGTATGTACAGCTATCGATCTGCTGGTCACAGTCACACGTTCTGTACCAGAAGGAAAGTGACATAATGATCTTCAGAAACAGAACTCTGTTATCTGCAAACTTACCAGGAGTCACTTATTCACAATATCTCTAGACCATGATTCTATCAAGATAACACTCTCCCTTTGCCAGTGTCACTACTAGTAAATATCATAAGATTGACTCCTATTATGAGTAACAGCTGTGTATGTTTTTGAAATTACAGTGATGCTGAAGAAACATTAAGTGGAACTGCTTACAGCTGCAAGAAGCTTAAAACATTAGCAGCTACACACATCTTTCGGCTTTATTTTTGGCTGGATAACGCCATGTGCAGGCAGCAAGCCAAGCAGGTGAGTGAGTCGGTGTCAACTGAATTCCCAAACAGGACTGTTGTGAACCTACCGTGAACTCTGTGCCATCTCCGGAGGCCACTTCACTTCTGGCTTTTGAAGTCCCACAGGCCTAGAGGAAGGAGTCATATACTCTGTGTCCTCCTCACTTTCACACTGCTCCCCAGGGGGCAGCTTTGGCACAGGAAGAGGTCTGGAAGAGGAAGAATTAAAAAACAGAAAAAGAAAACAAAAAGAATGAATTGCTTTGCAATTACCTGAAATAATTTGAAAATCACTGTGGCAGAAGAAATATATAACATCCTCAGATGTTCAAGAAACTCCTAGTAAAAAACAGCAGGCATGATTCTAAACACGTAAGAATGGCAATGAGTATATTACCTGTTGCCAATTACTGTCTGACTCTAGGTGGTAAGATTCTGCTAACTTTCTTTAGCATTGCTCACCTGTGTTTTTTAAATATTCTTATAACACATACTATTTTCACAAAGAGAAAAAGGTCATTAAAAGGGTGATCCAAAAATTTTAATTACAATTCTTTTTGTTGATGTTAATAAAAATATAAAATTGCACCATTTACTCATTAAGCATTTTGGCGATACATACTTTAAAACATTCACATTCTTCTGTCACAGTAATTCTACCTTGGCTGCATCTCTGGCTATGTAGAAAAATACACTGAAGTAAAGTCATTACATTAAAAGCTTTTAAACAAAATAAATATCCAACAACAGGAATGATTAAATATATGATGTCATAAGCTTGCGGGAGATAGTGAAGGACAGGGAAGCCCATGTGCTGCAGCCCATGAGGTCACAAAGAGTTGGATACGACTGAGCAACAACAAAATAGTCATATTATGTAATAATATACAATCATTAAAAGTGAGGATTTTGAAGAACTTTTTAACTGAAAGGAAGAAGTGCCCAATATATAATGCTAAGTTAAAAAAAAAGGGAAAACATAAAACTATACTGATGTAAAACATACATACATTTCACATGTCTACAGCCATGGCCAAGTAACAAGTATTGTCTGACTGTCTGCCTACAACAGCCAGCTATAAAAGCAGGAAACTATACAAAAGAAAGAAGCAAAGGCATATTCTCTTTCCAGAGGCAAGCATAATACATTGCAACAAGCCCCATATTAGAAGTTCTGAACTTGGGCTTTCTATGTAGTTTTCAACAGACTGAGGAGAGAGGGATTGGAATCTGGGAATACCATGATGGCCAAGACATAAGGAATCAAAAATCCTGGAGAAGGGAACAGTAGAGACACAGGTTTGAAATGCTGCCTGCAATTTTCCCTAGAGCTACTGTGAATCCTTAAACCATGTATGTATGGGACAAGATTCTGAGAAACCAAACAAAAAGCAGTAGCACTTTGGCTGTCTTGCCAAACTAGAGAGACAAAGTTCAAAGTAACAAATATGGCCTTTAAAATAGCTATAATTTATATGTTCAAGAAAAAAGAGAATTTTATTAGAAAGCTATACATGAAAAGTCTAGAACCTAAAAACACAGTATTTGTTAGATGGATTCTGGGGCAGATTAGAAACTGAAAAAAAAAAAAAGAAAGAAAAAGATTAGGCAAGTGAAATAGAGTAAGAACTATTCTAATTCAACTAAAGAGAGGAAAAAGAATGGAAAACATGGAAATGAGCAAAAGAGCTATACGAGGTATGATGAAAAGACTCAACTTTCAGGTAACTGGAGTCACAGAAGAGAAAGAGACTGCACTGTTTCAGTGTATCTGAAGAAACAGTACACACTGGAAACTAACACAACATTGTAAATCAACTATACTCCAATAAAAATTCTAAAAAAGAAAAAGGAAATAGTGGCTTGAGATTTTCTATGCTGATTTTTTTTTGTGGAGCAGTGGGGAGGTGGAGAGAAGGGGGCTGCACACCACGGCTTATAGGATTTTAGTTTCCCAACCAGGGACTGAACCCAGACTCTTGGCAGTGAGAGCACAGAATCCTAACCACTGGACCACCAGGGAATTCCCAGTGGCTGAGATTTTCTAAAACTGATTAAAAACATCAAATGACAAAATCCATAAACTCAAAAACTACATAGGCACAGTATAGTAAAACTGCTGGGATCCAAAGACAAAAAGGTGTTATAAGCAGTCAGAAAAAGAAACATTACCCTTAAAGGAGCAACATTACTCTCATTTTCCAACAGAAGCAATAAAAGTCAGAAGGCGGTGTGATGATATTTTTAAAGTGCTGAAAGACATGGGTTTGAATTGCACTGGTCCACTTTTATGCACATTTTCCCCATAAATGCATACTATAGTACTACATAATCCACACAGTTGGTTGAATTTGGATGCAAAACTGTGGATACAGAGGGCACACTGTAGTTATATCTGGATATTCCAATACATAGTGGGTTGGTGCCCCTAACTTCTGAATTGTTCAAGGGTTGACTGTACTATATTTAGTAAAAATATCTTAAAAAAATGAAAGATAAAAGATATTTTAAGTCAAAGAAAATTTAAGTGAATCCATTAATAGAAGATACACTAACACACCCTCCTCTTTCTCTCCCTCTGCTGCTCTAAAGGAAGTTATTTAGGCAGGAGGAAAAAGATTTCAGATGGAATAGTGGCAAAGCAGGAAGAAATGAAAATACTAGAGGATAAATACGTGGAAATTTAAATGTCCTTGAAGTGTTAAGAGGCCCTGATTTCAAGTGGACTCTAATGATCATGAGTCAAAGGTATATGTTGGAATCCCAAGGATAACTGTTAAAAGAATATAAGGAGTGAAATGGTATAATAAAAAGTATTTTACTCCCAAAGAAAGAAAATAGGAAAAAAAAAATGAGCAAAGACAGGACAAATGGGGGAAAGAGTAGGGAACAAATATTTTAAAACAAAAATGCTGGACTGGATTTAAGGGGGAAAAAAGCCAACAAGTATATCTATATATACTGCTTATGAGAAACATACCTTCAAACATCCCTTCAGTAGGAAAGTTGAAAGTAAAAGGATGGAGAAAGATCAAGCCAACACTAAAAGAGAGCTGAGTCCAGGGGTTAGGTAGGACTCTGATACAGACATTTTAATATATAAGTCAAACTCCATGGGGTCACAAAGAGTCAGACAGGACTTACGCAACTGAACAATAACAATAAAGCAGACTAAGGCTGGTTAGAAGCACAGAGAGTAAATGGAGTAACAAGAACAATTATTATTTAGTCAATAATTCTACATTTCTATGTACCCTAATTACACAGACTAAATACACATACAAGTGGACAGAAATAAGCAGAAAAAGAAGAGACCCACAATTATAGGTGGAGTTATTAACATAACGTCTCTTAGTATTTGACAGAACATGTAAACTAAAAAAAAAAATCAGCAAGGAGATAGTACATTTGAATACAATTAACAAACTTGACATATACAGAATATTGTGCCCAACAACTGCAGAATATTCATTTTTATAAAATGAAGGTGGTAATAACACATATGGAATTTACCATAAACCAGTCAATAAAGAAGGTCCCACAAATAGCACAAATTTAAATCACAGGGTATGGTTTCTGACCACACTAGAAGGAAGCTAGAATGCAGGAACAGAGAAATAACTAGAAAATCTTCCAATATTTGAAAATCAAGGAACATATAAACAACTGATGAGTCAAAGAAGAAATCACAAATGGAAAATCATCATAAAATTTGAAGTGAATGATAAAAGAAAACATGACATATCAAAATTTGCGGTTTACAGCTACAGCATCTGTTATGGACTGAATGTTTGTATCCTTCCCAAAACTACTGTGTTGAGGCCCTAATCCCCAGTGTGGCTATATGTGAACATGGGGCATCTAAAGCAGTAACTAAGGCTGGATGAGGTCATGAGGATGGGCCCCAACCCAACGGGACAGTGTCCTGATATGAAGAGACACCGGAGAGCCTGCTGTTGCTCTCTATACCTCTCCCTCGACACACGTATGAAGGAAAAGCCATGTGAGAACATAGTGAGAAGGTTATGCAAGCATGTAAGCCAGTAAGAGATTCCTCACCAGAAACCAAATATGCTGACATCCTGATAGATCTTGGACTTCCAGTGGCCAGAACCATGAGAAAATTAAATTCTGCTGCTTAAGCTGCCCAGTCTGTATGCAGTATTTTGTTATGGCAGCCTGAGCAGATTAACACAGCATCCAGCTCATGGAGCTAGAAAAATAACAAATAAAGCCTAAAGAAAGTTGGAAGAAAAAAATATAAGAGGAGAAAGCAATGAAACAAAAAGCAGATACTCAGTGAGGATTCTGGGAAGATGGTAGGAGTTGTCTGAGGTAACCCTTTTGGAACTCCAGAGTCTGTTGAAAGCTTGTAACTGCCAGGTAAAGGTCAGGATGCTAAACTGCTATTAATTTCAGTTCTTAGCATAGTGGCAGCTATCCATTCCCAACTCTTGTCACAGGGCAGAGAGCTGTACAAATGTTCCTCAAGTAGCCTGCACATAACATTCAGGAGTCAAGGTGGACAAAAAGGACTCACCCCCTCAAATATTGGGAATCTCTGTTCTGATCACGGACTGCTGCTCCCTCCTGTTCACAGAGGTGCTAGCAAAGGGGCAGGAGCAGCAGCCACTGCTGCTGCACCTCCCTGAATTGTTGTAAGTCCCTCTCATTCTGGCTGAAGTGACTTCCGTGAGATTTAAAGGAAGATGTGGGGAAAAATCAAGAGAACCATGTGGAACAAAATGAAGGTATCAACAGAGACAGAATAAACCTAAGAAGAAACAAAAAAGAAATTCTAGACTGAAAAGTACAAGTGAAATGAAAAAAAAAAATTCACTAGAGGGATTCAAAGGTAGACTTGAGCAGCGAGGAGAAAGAATCAGTGAACTTGAAGAGAGAACAACAGAAATCAAGGCTGAGGAATAAACAGAAAGAAAAAAAGAGTGAAGAAAACCAAACAGAGTCTAAGGGAGCTGTGGGACATACCACCACCAAAGGACCAACATTCACACTGTGGGAGTCCTAGAAGGAGAGAGAGAGAAAGGGGCAGAGCGAACAGATGACAAAATAAGGGCCCCAAACTTCCCAACTCAGTGAACACAAGCATCTGAGAAGTTCAACAAACTCCAAGTAAAAGGAACTCAAAAAGACTCACACTCTTAAAAGACAAGGATAAAGAAAGAAGCAAATCATTACACATGAGGGATCCTCAATGAGATTATGAGCAGACTTCTCATCAGAAACCTTAGAGGCCAGAAGACAGTCGGCTGATATATTCAAAATGCTAAAAGAAAGGAAGCCCTCAACCAAGAATCCTACACAGGCATACCTTATTTTATTGCACTTCACAGACGGCATTTTGTTGTTTTTTTTTAATATAAATTGAAGACCTGTGGCAACTCTGTATTAAGCAAGTCTACTAGCACCGTTTTTCTAATAGCATTTTCTCACTTCATGTCTGTGTGCCACATTTTGATAGTTCTCAAGATATTTCAAGATTTTTCATTATTATATTTGTTATAGTGATCTGTAATCAGTGATCTCTGATATTACTATTGTAAAAAGATTATGACTTACTGAAGGCTCAGGTGATGGTTAGAATATTTTAGCGATGAAACATTTTACATTAAGATGTGTGTGTGTGTGTGTGTGTGTAGGACATAATGCAACTGCACACTTAATAGACTACAGCTGAGTGTAAACATAACATTTATATATACTGGGAAACCAAAACCAAAGAATTCAGGTGTCTCACTTTACTGCAATATTCACCTTAATGCAGGTCTGGAACCAAACCACAGTTTCTCTGAGGTGTGCCTGTACCTGGTAAAATTGCTTCCAAAAGCGAGGGAGAAATCAAGATATTCCCAAATAAACAAAAGCTGAGGGAACACATGACCACTAGACCTGCCCTGCAAGAAATGCCCAAGTAAGTCCCGCAGGGTGAAATGAAAACACTAGACAGTAATTTCAAGCTGTATGGAGAAATAAAGACTTGCATAAAAGGTAAATACACGGAGTTATAAAAGCTAGTATTGTTGTAAGAGTGTTTTGTAACTGTACCTTTTTTTTTTTCTACATGGTTTAAGAGACCAATGCATTTAAAAGGAAAAAAATCCATAATTAACAGTGTAAAAGCCAGTATTACTGTAACTTTGGTTGGTAACTCCACATCTCTTTTTCTGTATAAATTTTAGGAAACTAATGCACTTAAAAGAACTAGATCATAAACTAGTTTAAAAGAACTAGGGGCACATAATATATAAAGATGTAATTTAGTGACTCAACAATCAAAGGGGTGTGGTGGAGCAGTAAAGGAGCAGAGATTTTACATGCTACTGAAGTTAAGCTGGTATAAATTCAAATTATACTGTTACAGCTTTGGGATGTTACATGTAATCCCTATGGTAACCACAAAGAAAGAATCTATAGAACATACACAAAAGGAAATGAGAAAGGAACTTAAAACATTTCACCACACACAAAAAAAACTAATGCAGGAAATGAGGGACAAAAACTACAGGGAATAAATACAAAAAACAAACAGCACAATGACAGAAGTCCCTCCACATCAGTCAGTCAGTCAGTCAGTCAGTCAGTCAGTCAGTCAGTTCAGTCGCTCAGTCGTGTCTGACTCTTGGCGACCCCGTGAATCGCATCACGCCAGGCCTCCCTGTCCATCACCAGCTCCCAGAGTTTATCCCAACTCATGTCCATTGAGTCAGTGATGCCATCCAGCCATCTCATCCTCTGTCGTCCCCTTCTCCTCCTGCCCCCAATCCTTCCCAGCATTAGGGTCTTTTCCAATGAGTCAACTCTTTGCATCAGGTGGCCAAAGTATTGGAGTTTCAGCTTCAACATCAGTCCTTCCAATGAACACCCAGGACTGATGTCCTTCAGGTTGGACTGGTGATCTCCTTGCAGTCCAAGGGACTCTCAAGAGTCTTCTCCAACACCATAGTTCAAAAGCATCAATTCTTTGGTGCTCAGCTTTCTTTATAGTCCAACTCTCACATCCATACATGACCACTGGAAAAACCATAGCCTTGACTAGACAGACCTGTGTTGGCAAAGTAACATCTCTGTTTTTTAATATGCTGTCTAGGTTGGTCACAACTTTCCTTCCAAGGAGTAAGCATCTTTTTAATTTCATGGCTGCAATCACCATCTGCAGTGATTTTGGAGCCCCCAAAAATAAAGTCTGACACTGTTTCCACTGTTTCCCCATCTATTTCCCATGAAGTGATGGGACCAGATGCTATGATCTTAGTTTTCTGAATGTTGAGCTGTAAGCCAACTTTTTCACTCTCCTCTCTCACTTTCATCAAGAGGCTTTTTAGTTCCTCTTCACTTTCTGCCATAAGGGTGGTGTCATCCGCATATCTGAGGTTATTGATATTTCTCCCGGCAATCTTGATTCCAGCTGTGCTTCGTCCAGCCCAGCGTTTCTCATGATGTACTCTGCATAGAAGTTAAATAAGCAGGGTGACAATATACAGCCTTGACGTACTCCTTTTCCTATTTGGAACCAGTCTGTTGTTCCATGTTCAGTTCTAACTGTTGCTTCCTGACCTGCATACAGGTTTCTCAGGAGACAGATCAGGTGGTCTGGTATTTCCATCTCTTTCAGAATTTTCCACAGTTGATTGTGATCCACACAGTCAAAGGCTTTGGCATAGTCAATAAAGCAGAAATAGATGTTTTTCTGGAACTCTCTTGCTTTTTCAATGATCCAACAGATGTTGGCAATTTGATCTCTGGTTCCTCTGCCTTTTCTAAAACCAGCTTGAACATCTGGAAGTTCACGGTTCACGTACTGGTGAAGCCTGGCTTGGAGAATTTTGAGCATTACTTTACTAGCGTGTGAGATGAGTGCAATTGTGCAGTAGTTTGAGCATTCTTTGGCATTGCCTTTCAATTGCTTTAAATATAAATGAGCTAAACTCTCCAATAAAAGACAGAGACTGGCAAAATGGATTAAAACACACAATCCAATGATATGCTATCTATAAGAGACTCACTTGAGACTCCATGACACAAACAGGCTGAAAGCCAAAGGATGGAGAAAGTTATTCTGTGCAAGTAGTAACCAAAGGGGTGTGGGGAGGAGGGACCTATGCTAATATTCAGACACAATAGACTTTCAGTCAGAAAAGGTTACAAGAGACAAAGAACATTATATAAACTGGAAGATTTAACAATTATAAACATTTATACACCTAATGACAGACCATCAAAATATCAAAATATGAAGCAAAACCTGACACAATGGAAGGGAGAAACAGACAGCTCCACAATAACAACTGGAGATTTCAACACCCCACTCATGATCAGGGACAGAACAATCAAATATAAGATAAGTAAAGAAACAAAGGACTTAATACAATAAACCAATTAGATGTAACAAACACAAAAAAAACTCTACTCAACAATAACAGCACACATGCTCTTCTCATGTACAAACAGGACACCTTCCAGATGGACAATATGTTAGGCCACAAACTAAGTCTCAATAGATTTTATTTTTTTTAATAAATTTATTTATTTTATCAATAGATTTTAAAAGATATCATATAAAATATTTTCTTTAATCACAACAGATGAAGTTACAAATCAATAAAAAAAAAGTAACACTGAAAAGTCACAAAACTGTGGAAATTAAATGATACACTCCTGAATAACTGTGTAGCTGAAACCATACTGGCTCCATTCTGTGAGCTCCATCTTACACCTGCAGTCCCACGCCTTCCCCCTCTCTGTGACTGGGCTTTAGCCTGCTCACAAGGAATATGCCCAAGCCAGGTAAGTTCTCTATCAACTTTTACCTGTGTTTCATCTGATATGAAAACTGGAAGAATACCTTTGGCTGGCATAGATGATTAATGGTCTGTGAGGAATAATGGCAACAGACACCCCCCCCTTCGCCCCACCCAGTTCCTACTGCTGCAGACACACTTCTCCTTTAGGAGTCAGATTCTATCTTTAGCTTTAGCCCCTTTATACTCCCTTGTTCCCCTTTCAGTGACGTGCAGTGCAGCTACAAGTGCCTCTGGATGGTTGTCTGCCCAATACTGCCTGTACCTAAGTTTCCCACAATACACTTCACGTTGTACCTTATTTCACTTTTTTGGTCTCAAAGTTCCTTCTCATTTTTTGTTGTTGGAAGAGGATGTTTGCTATGACCAGTGTGTTCTCTTGACAAAACTCTCTTAGCCTTTGCCCTGTTTCATTTTTACTCCAAACTTGCCTATTGCTCCAGATATCTCTTGACTTCCTACTTTTGCATTCCTACTATGTACATATACAAAGAGAAAATAATGGAAAGAAGCAGTCCAATACATGATAATTTTTACATAATAGAAATACAGGTCAATTTTTAAATTCTTTACAACCCTCTGGGTTTTCTAAATTGCCTATAAATAAGTTGTTTGAAAGTATCAACTCCACTGTATGAAATACAGTTTTAGTAAACTTACCTGGCAGCCAGAGAATAAATGGCATTGGCAGATGCAGAAGGTTTGATTTTGGGATGCTCACACTCTGCACCTGCTAATGGGCTGCTATTCATATTCTGGAAAGAAAAGTGTTAAAAAAAAAATTCTTAATATAGCTAAGCATCTCCTCTTATTTAATCTATTCAAAATAACAAGAACAGTCATATAGACAGAGACCTCATCCTCAATGCCATGCTTTGGGCTTATTATATGTGACAAAAGTATAGTTGAAGGTTCGAATATAAGGGTTAGGGAGGATAGATCTAAAAATGAGGTAAGGAAATGAGGGTTTTTTTTGTTTTAATTCTATCAAGATTTGAGGAAACTGGCTGTCTGCACAAATACCACTGTAGCTTTAAAAATCTACATATTTTTCTATAATGATGCCACTGAAAGTCAACCCTAATCCACTCTCACTAATTAAGACTGCCTATCCCATAAATGCTACTTAAATGCGAAGTTCCTTCCCCTTTCCCTTTCAACCAAGAAATCCACAGTTCATTTAAGGACCACAGCATTTCTCAACTTTACCCTCCAATTCCATCTTCTTCTTGGGTTTCTAACTACCCACTGGCTATGTCAAATTCAACACGTCTATCCCTAGTTAGCCAGGTTAAAAACCTCTGGGGTGTATGCATATGTGTATATATGTATATGCGACCTCTCATCCTTTTTTCCACCAAGCAACTACTTTCAAGACTCACTGGGTCTTTGTTTCATGCTCTCTAAAGTCTCTACCTAATCAGGCTCCCCCTTCTGCTCCTGGACCAGGAGTCTCCCTCTCATTTACCCTGTACCAGCTATGCAGAACCCCTCTGTGATTACAACCACAGACTCTCCCAAACTCATCTGCTTTCCCTCCATCCCCTGTTGCTCTAAGTCTTTGCTCAGAAATGTAAGCTATCCCTCATGTACCTCCCCATCCCAACTCCAGCTTTCTCTACACTGTTTTCACCCTATTTTTCTCCACAGCATTCATTGGCATTCAACACCTTTTATATTTTATAGTTTATCCTGTTTATTTTCCATCCTTCCTCCAGTAGAACGTAAATTTTTTGAGGGCAAGATTTTTTGCTGAGTGCATAAAGAACCAACAAGAGAAGAAATACACTTCTCTCATCCCCAGTTCTATCCCTTATCTCCTGCTTATCCAATGGACTGCTAACCTGTCTTTTTTCAATCCATTCTCTTTCTAATCCATTCTGCATACTATTCCTAGATTTCTCTCTCTAAGCCATCATTTTGGTCACATTATTGCACTCATTTAATCTTCATGTACTATTCATTTATATCAAATAAATTCTAATTCTTCTGGGAGGGTGCCCTCTAATCTAGCAGCAATGTTCCTTTCTAGCCCCCTTTCCTACTCTAATACATAAAACTTCTCCTCCTCTCAAACACTTCTTATTCCACAATACATCTTAAGCATTTCTGTCATTGTAGGTCTATCTTAAAACAGTATCCACTTTGGAAAGAATACTTCAAATTCAGATGCCACTCTTCTCGTAAAGCCCTCATGATTGCTCTATCTGGAAATAACCTTTTCTTTCTCTAAAATTAAAGTGTTTTCTATTTATACAACTCATGGCAGAAATATGCTTATTGCATTAATAAACATATTAACAGATATCAGTTCAGTTCAGTTCAGTCGCTCAGTCGTGTCCGACTCTTTGTGACCCCATGAATTGCAGCACGCCAGGCCTCTCTGTCCATCACCAACTCCCAGAGTCTACCCAAACCATGTCCATCGAGTCAGTGATATACTTCTTGAAAATAGGGATTATATTACCTCTGAATCCAGTACAAAACATACCATAGAACATTCCCCATCAATGTCATCCACAAATATTTGTTACTACGATAAATAATTTCAAAATCAGGACTCACCATGGAGGTATCCAGACTGAATGTGCTTCCAAGCCTAGGCATATCGGTTCTGGGTTCCATTTGTGAGGGCAATGAAAATGGAAGTGAATGCCGGTTGGTTAATTCTCTCCCTGTCCAGGGATCACTAGGGTTTGGGGCAACTACTGGTACTTTGGGGATTGGCCGATGCAGCCATGAAGTTTCACCAATGCGGCCAGAGGGGACAGGGGGCAGTTTGTCTCTGGATGGACAGTCGCCTGGTGTACAAGGCAAGGGGCGTCTCTGAGGGCGGGTTTCTGCTCCACCAGAATACGGCCGGTCTGGAGGGGGTGGCGGTGGAAGATCTCGAAGAGTGGGAGGTATTGGTAATGGTTTGTCCTTATGAAGAGAGCCAGAAGGAGCCTATGGAAGCATGATGGAAGCAATCAAATTCCACTAATCCACAAAAAAGAATCAGAAAAAACTGTAGAAATGGATAATGCTTTACCTTAGAAGCAGTTCCAAGACCAGAAGCACTTGAAGGGATAGATATTCGCTGCTGTAGAAGGTCAAGTCGTGGTGGCACTGGGGGAAGGGAAGCTTGTGGGGCCATGGAGAATGGAGAAGGAGGTCGTTCCACCTAATACAAGTACAAATTTCCTAATAGGTTATTCTTGTTTGGAGGAGGGGTAACTCTCAACTCCTAAAGATGTAAACAAGTACAATATGAACAGTGAATATACCAATGAGCCTGACTTTGGTTTACAGAAGCGCTTTCTGAATTATTTTTATCTTGCCATAAGAGGGCGCTCTCAATCACAAAAGTACCACAAAGATACAAGCTACAAAGCTTATATCTAGAAACTGCTGTGCTGTAAGAAGCTTCCAAGCTTATAATTTTAAAAAACTTTATGACTTCCCATCTCTTAATCTTCAGAAGAAGAAAAATCTTTTCAAGATTAAGAAAAGAAAGTCGTATTAAAGGAAAGGGATACACATTAATCTCTCAACAAATCATCTAGGAAAATAATGCTTAAGGAGCAGAATAAAGAAAGAAATCAAAGTAAAATAAACTCTCCAGAGGTTATTATGATTCAAAGAAAAAAAGAGATTTATAAAATAAAGTGATCGATGGTATTATTAAAAAGCATCTTGTGTTCTTCCAAAGAAAGGTTATTTTGATTCAGTAATTAAAAGGGATGATTTTTTTTGTCAATTTGTATTCCAAAAATTGTGCCAAATCAAAAGAAACAAATAAATGTATAACCTTTTCCATTTCCCTGCCCACAGCAGGGTGATGAATAGCTGATAAGCTTGTCCAAGTAGGCTGTCAAGAGATATACGAGAATTTATACAAAATACTACTTTGCATTTGCATTTCCTGAAAGCAAAACAGATGGAAAATAGGCAAATATGTATTACAAGCACTTATTTAAAATGACAGAAAAACAACCATCTCCATATTAAGTCCTATCATTAATGCCAGGAGGTGAATGAGGGAAAAAGCCTGCATTACAGGTTACTTGCTCTGACTCACGCTTAAGAACATGGCCTCCACGTCAATGGAGCATGAGCAGCACAACACCTCAAGGGTTAAGAAAGTGAAAAGTCACACTTACTCTCCCTCCATTATCAATATCTAGTCAGTCACTCTATCTTCCCCGGTGGCTCAGACAGTAAAGCGTCTGCCTACAATGCAGGTAGACTGGGTTCAACCCCTGAGTCAGGAAGACTCCCTGGAGTAGGAAATGGCAACCCACTCCAGTATTCTTGCCTGGAAAATCCTATGGACGGAGGAGCCTGGCGGGCTACAGTCCATGGGGCTGCAAAGAGTTGGACTGAGTGACTTCATTTTCTTTCTTTCTTTCACTGTATCTTGTTATTTTTCCACAAAAGAATGTCACATCTATATTTTCCTTTTCATTCTATTACCAACCTCAGACCTAATTTATCAAAAACACCTTCTAACGAGTCTCCCAACTTTCTAGTTTCTTATCTCGCCAAATCATTTTGCTCATCATTACCAGCTTAATCATCCTTAAATCCTCACTAGCTCAAAAACCATCCACCAGTAACTCCTACTTTCCCATGTCATAAAATGTCACTTTCCTGCCTGGCTTTCATGAGTCTAATTTGGTCTCCCTAACCAATAGCATTTTCTGTAATTCTCTATTTTGGAATTCCTACCTCCTTAACTTTCTTCAAGCTGTTTCTCAGTTTGGAAGGCCCTCTCTGCCTATTTTGATACCCCCCACCATCCACCCCTCCTTCTCATCCCTAAAGGGCAGAGGGTTGAGCTAATCAATCATATTCTTCAATTCATGCCTCAATATCATAACCAATCCCTAAAATGTTCTTTTATCTCAACATATAATAAAGCTCCAGAAAAGGATAAAAGCACATACAAGGAAGAAATTACAAAAAAACAAAAAAAGAGTATCTGCAAGACCTGAGGGATATAAATATCCATATAGAAAGTGTTCATTACATAGGCAGCCCAAAGAAAGAAAAGAAACCAGCCATAACCAGCCAAACAACAACACCCTTAAGTTTTCAGGGAATCAAGGATAAAGAAAATATTCTAAGGCTTCTGAAGACAGAGAGAAAGGAGGCACCAAAGAGCAAAAATATGCTAGAAACTAGAAGTCACTGAGGCTGTAACAATTCACAGAGGTGAAGTTTTTTTTTCAACCCAGTAAGTCTATATTTAGTCAGTTTGAGGGCTGAATAAAGATATCTGATGTCTCAAAAATTTCACCTCTCACCTTTTCACAGAAAGCTATTTTGAGAGCATACTCTACTCAAACAAGGAAGTTAAAGCAAGAAACAGAAAAACATGGGAGTTACGAAATCCAACACAGATGAGAGGCAATGAAGTCCCATGATGATGGCGAGGAGAGACCTCAGGGTGGCCGAATGCAGCACACTCAGTGAAAAACCAGTCCACACTGGAGCCAAAGCACAACAGACTCCCACACATCAGGATACTACATTACACAATATCTGCTTTATTAATATGTGCATAGAGTTTACTCCATAGAAAATTATATCGAGAGGGTATTTGGTAGTGACAGGTACAAAGTGAAAACTAAGGAAATAAATACAAATCAATTATTTCAGAAAAGTGGAAGGTTGTAAAACAAAGCAAAAGTAATCACATTATAGTATATTACTTGAAACAATAGGGAGCAAAAATCATTTAAACACTGAATACTGACTGAACCAAAAAACATTACAACTAACGACAGGCGGAAGTTAGGGAGTAGAAAGGAGGAAGGTAAGAGATTTAAATCCTTTTCTAAACACATAACTAATATTGAAAAATCAGGAGAAAGCAGTATAGCCTATGGCTAAGGAACAGTTTTAGGAATGGAAAAATCTGAATGGGACACAGGAGCTGGAGGAGATGGAAGCAGATAACCGACATTTTTAGCAATTCTTTTAAACTTTAAACAACAACAAAAAACCATGTGTATTTATCACAAGGATATTTTTAAAAGTAGATTCACTATTTTAAAAACAAATCAAAATTAAGCAACAAAACAACAAGCTACTGGGATGTGACGAAGCAGGTACTCTTCATAGTCTCATATACTTTAGGAGTGACCTTAGGACAAAAAATACAGGGAACAAATTTTAATGTCTATCCAAAAAAAGTTAGAGATATTTTTACTCCAATATTTTATCCATATAAAGTAGATAATGAACTATAAGGTACAAAGAATAAGATGAAACACCCATATAGAACCTACCTTTCAGCTAAAAAATGAAATACCATTGCTTTCTGAAATTCCCATATGCCCCACCACTAATTATATCCCTCTCCTTTCTCAAAGAGTTTAAATGGACATACTCTTATCTAGCAATCCGACTGTTAGAAATTCACCCTACAGACAGACTTGCAAAAGAACACCCATAAGGGTCAACTTCAAAAAACTAAAAATGTACTACTCAAATAGTCCAGATTTCCTCAACTATCCATATAGCATAGATACATTTATTAATTCCTGTTTCAATGTGTTTTTAATTCCCAAACATCCAAAGCAATTACTATGTGCTCAATTGTGAGTAGCCAATTACAAATGAGAGGTGACTCTTGCCTTCTAGGAACTTACAATGGGAAATGATTATATTTTTGGTCACACAACATGGTATGTGGGATCTCAGTTACCCAACAAGGGATCAAACCCAGCAGTGGAAGCAAGCAACTCTAACCACTGCCATGGAATTTCCAGGAAATACTTTAAATAAATTATTACCAGGTGGTAAGTTCTATGGCAGACATTTCATAGTATCCCAGAAACAATCAGCCAGACCTAGATTATATTTGGGTAAATATGTGTGAGTTAGGGGTAGGAGAAGGAGGGTCTAGTCTGGAAAGATTTCTCAGGATATGAAAACTGAGCTAAATCACATAGAAACTATCAAGACAAAAGCATGGAGAAATCTTTGATGATTCAGCTTCCACAAAACACAAAGTGGAAAGGATTATCAGGGCAAAGTGCCTAGAACAGAGAATGTACTTACTAACCCATTAAGTAATGAGAAGTCATTAAAGAGCATGAGGCAAAGGAATGAGATGATCAAGGTGTGTGTTGTAGATCAATGACTCTGGAAACAGGGAGAACCTATGCTTCTGAGAGCCTGAAATAAGGCAGTGGCATTGAGGACAGAGAGGAAGAGACAAACTGGACACAATCATTGAAGAGAATCCAACCCATCGTCTCAATATTTATTGAGCACCTACTATGTGCCAGGCAGCTGGGTGTTAATATAAACGAAAGATTCTTCTGTACCAAAAAATGCCTCCTATGAAAGTTGTAACAGCCTAAACTACAGAACTGACAGCACATTAGAACCTTTGTCTGCCCTATATTTATTAAAATCTTTGGTGACTGCCTTACTTTGAATTAGTGAATAAATCTCTGTTTTTATCCTACCACTGATGTAACAGAATTTGGTCACATCCTTTCTTGGCCTTTATCTTTCCTATCTTTACTAGGGCCTTTCTAGTTTGTTTAGTCTTTGTATGGTACCTCCTACCACCCTCCAATCACTTTAATTGCCATTTATTTAGTTGTTAACAAGGCCTCATTTCTCCTGCCTAAACTCCACTAGAGAAAAAAACAAGGAGAAAATATTCTAGTCACAGTAGCAAGACACAGTCCAGTTCTTTTACTCCCCCTTCATTTTCTCCACCAAGCTATCTGAGTAGAATCCAGTTCTAGGATACAGACAGTAAGAGCATGGGTCTTAAAGGTGGGATGCCTGGCCACAGATTCTGGTTCAACTTACTAGTTGTGTGACCTTCAGCAAATTTCTTAACCTCATTGTTCCTTGATTTCTTCAACTGCTGAATGAGAATAATAACAGCATCTACTCATAGGGTTACATGAATATGGATAAGTATAGGATTATGAGTTAAAGTAGTCAAGTATCTAGCATGGTTCTCGTTCACACGGTAAATGTTCAATAAATATTAGCTATTATTACTCCTTGCATTTTAGATGTTGTTAAGTGCTCTACTGCTTTAGGACACAGCTGATGATAGATTTTGCCACAATCTATTAAACTGTAGACTTACCTTGGCACCAGCCAATTCCTTCATCATGAAGAGAGAATCATCAGCTCGTTCATCGTCATCATCATCATAATTTGGGGAGGGAGCTCCCTCTGCTCCTTGCCTCAACAGGCTGCCACTTCCTCTAGGATCAAAGGGATCAACCACAATGGGCTCAGTACCTTTAATTTCACATCGGCAGAAAGGACAGCCCTGGCCTTCTGATTCCTACAAAGGAAACAGGAGATGGTGACAGACATATCTAAAAGTTCTTAAAATATTCGTCCACTAAAAATATAGTACCTAAAAATGAAAAAAGCACCAAAAGTTTAGAACCTACCCCACAAACCAGGCCATTCTTTACATCCATAAAGGATATACAATCCCCAATTCTTCATTGTGATTATTTAGCTGAGAAAAAACATGGTTTGAATCCATACCTGCCAGGATGTTAGACAGGATGTGCACATGAGGTGGCCACAGGGCTCAATCTTCACATCTTTATCATTCTCAGCACATATTTTACACAGTTGGAATGTAGAGCCCATCTCACAGTATAATTCATATTGCTCCTTTGATTAAAAAAGAAAAAGAGATTATTTGGTCTGCTACAAACATTTGTTGACTGAATGAATGAATGAATGAATGAATGCAACTATAAATGCTAAAAATAGGAAAACTGAAGATGGTTACTTGTAATACTAATCTTTGCTTGGAAATGGAGTGTCACAACAGTGAACAGGTAAAACAGAAAGCATCTAGTCTTGGTCCTATTTTAAGAAGCAGGGTTTAAAAAGAGACCACACACATGTAAATTCACTAATCTTGTCGATGGTTTAAAATTTTAAGTGTTCCAATCACTTAATATAATTCTGTCAGTTCTACAGAGTAATGTACAGAAGCTTGGGTCCAGCAATATGATTAAAATGGAAAACAAAACTCACCTGGGTCACTTTGATGTGGTCTTGGGGAGTTGGTTCACATAAGCCCGTCAGGTCAGGATTCTGATTCCGTCCATCAGGAAACAAATAGCTGTAAAAAGAGTAATCAATTTTGGGGGACTACTGAAGCCAATTTATCACTGCTTACTAGTACAGACAAATGTTATTTAGGAATTCTCTCACTCTAAAAGGGCAATTTAGGAGAAGTGCAAAGAGAAATTTTATTAGTACTTCAAAAAAATTAAATAACACGTATCAGTTCTAAGAAGATACTCTTCAAACACTGATATTCTTTCTCCAGGGTATCACAGGCTCTATTTTAATCAAGGCGTTGACAAGCTTTCCCTGTAAAGGGCCAGTTAGTAAATGTTCCAGGCTCTGCAAGCCACATAAGTCTATGTCACATATTCTTTTTTTTTTTTTAAAACAACACTCTGAAAAGGAAAAACTATCTTAGACACAGACCAAAAGACCTAGTCTGTGTGCCATAATTTACCAACTCCTATTTTTATCTGTGGATGACCACAGATTAAAGTGTGAATTCTCAGTTTAAAAAAATGACATCTGCTTCAACCAAAGACCTTAAAACGCCCTTGTTTACAGATTTAACACTAAGAGACACCAATCTGAAAGAAAAATAACAAGAAGCAAATTAAGCCACTGAGATCAACTCTACCAGGAAGCTTCTAGCATCAAATTGCTCTGATATCTGGTGAAGTACCCCTTTCAGTTCTAACATTACTGTAGAAAATGATGTGTAATGGAAAATGGATTTTCCTAATCACTTTAAAACACAAGTAGTTTTCTCATACCTGGTCAACTGTTAGTATTTTTAGTGCTTACCAACTGATAATCAATTTGAATCCCCAAAGGAATAGGAATTCTGGAATAAATAGGAACTTAAGTCATAAATATTAGCAGAGATTACAAAAATCCATAGCCTGAAGAAATTCTGCTGAATTAAAATGAAGTTAGGATGAAGGCCACTGGGCCTGCTACCATCAGGAACATCTAAATCATCCTAATTTTGCCTAGTCAAATAACTGGTAACATTTTCTGCTAATTGGTATAGAAATATATGTATTTTAAAATATTTATCTATTTATTTATTTGGCTGAGTCAGGTCTTAATTGCAGCATGGGAGATCTTCACTGTGTCACGAGGGATCTTTCACTGTGGCACTGAAATCTCTAGTTGCAGCATGAGGACTTAGATGCTCTGCAGCATGTGGGATCTTAGTTCCCCGACCATGTCCCTTGCACTGCAAAGCGAATTCTTAACCACTGCACCACCAAGTGACACAGACTTATGTGGTTTGCAAAGACTGGTGAGATATTTACTATCCGGGCCCTTCACAAAATAAGCTTATCAACCCCTTGATTAAAATAGAGCGTGTGGCATTGTGCCCTGGAGAAAGAATATCAGTGTTGGGAGGACAATACTGATGTTGTCAGGGTTGTAGTTGCTCACTCCTGTCCAACTCTTCGTGACCCTTTGGACTTTGGCCCACCAGGCACCTCAGTCCATGGGATTCTCCAACCAAGTGGGTTGCCATTTCCTTCTCCAGGGGATGTTCCCAACCCAGGGATCTAACCTGTGTCTCCCGTGTCTTCTGCACTGCAAATAGATTCTCTACCTGCTGAGCTCTAGGGGAGGCCCCTGTGTTTGGAGAGTACTGTATATTTTAAAATCTAATATAGACCTGAAAATAAGTTAACGTGTGGGAAAAAAAGAAAGATAAAATCTACTCAGGGTAACAATGGAAACAGTAAAGGAAAAAACAATTTCATTCAAGGAATCCTTTTTAAATAAAAACAGAAGTCCTACAGCAGTTGAAAATTCAAACAATATAAGCTGTTAATATGTTTCCTGAATCTTAACCTGTAGAGAAAACCTGGAATAAAGTCATTAATGATGCAGTTGCACAGCCCTAAGTTCCTAGACTTTAACAGATGATAAACAGTAGGTACTCACAAGCCTTCCCTGAAGCCATCAATCAGCGCTTGGAAGAGAGGTTTATTGTGAGGGATTGTCTGGAGAATGTTCCCATCAGCAGTGACATACCCAATAGCCCACTGACCCAGACGAGTACAGCTCAGCCGGAAAATGTAACTGAAAACAGAAACAAAACCTTGATTACATATGCTTGCATTAGGAGGGAAGATGAGACAGAGACGAAAATCAAAAAGACCATCAATAATAGATTCTTCAATGACTCCACACCAAAAGTAAAAGGCACAAAAGATTAATTCTTAAGTGGCTTGAAAGCATTTATCAAATCATAGTATCTGAATAAGTCAATTCCTCTGAAAACAGACATCAATCCTACCACAGAAATGTGGCCACTGGGGAACTAGAAAAGATCACGTTTCCTCCTTTTCAGCAAAAGTCACAGAATAAAATTCAGGTGAATAAACTTCTTTGCTTCATTCCACTGACCTGCCAGGTTTGTGAATGAATTTCTGGAGTCGCGCTTTCACTTCATCATATGTCAGGAAAGCCATGTAACCAGGATGAGTTACAGCAAGGCTATTCCAGTTCCTGAGCAAAGAGGACCAGGGCTAAGGAAACAAGAGATCAATCAGACCATCCGGCTCCAGACATACAACCAGCCTCAGAGCAATGAAGAACAAAAGGAAAAACTACCTCAATGCTCAAATATAAATTCTCCATTTAGTGTCACAAATTTTCAACCATATTATTACTTTAAGGGAAGACAAACATGTTTGGGAAATAAAAACTTTGAAAAGCTAAGAAGAAAATAAAACATGCTTATAGGGAGAAGCCTAACTGTACAAAATACAGAAAATTTTCAAGCAGCTCTAACCTGCTGGAGCTGTTAGAGTAATGATGAAGTTAAACAACAGACAAAAACAGAGAAAACAGGGCAAGGCCTGATGTGCAAGTAAGAAGTTCCAAATAAAAGTTTGTGCAAGGTAGCACATACACACATTATTTTTAGAAAAGGAAAGGAAGTTGTGAACCATCAATGCATCTCAATATTAGTCAAGAATTTAATACCACAGGAGAAAAAGCTGGAAACATACATAAATGTTCAGTAACTGAACTCAGTAAGTATATTATAACCATTTTTAGGGTAAAATACAACCATTAAAATAATGCAAAGAAAAAAAATGATGTAAAGAAGAATATTTAATAACAGAGAAAGATTATAAATATGAGGGGAATAAGCAGATTATATAGTTACTCTTTTTACAAATATATGTCCAAATGTTATTTTTTGAAAAGGTTTCCCTTCAGAAAAGTGGCAATAATTAGTTCAGCCAACATTTTAGTATCCTACCTGAAAGAGTCTTGTAAAGATGTCGAATTCAAAAACTGAAATATAATCATTGCAGGTCAGATCAATAGTGGATTTCAGAGCCATGGCCTCCAGCCCAGAACTGATGGGATGTACTTCATGAAGGGCCTGTCTGAAGCTCTTCCAAGGGACTATTGTCCTAGGATGCGGGTGGGGATGGGAGAGAAGGCACAGCATGAGATAGCAGATAATTCCAGGCATTACTACAGGAAATAATTTTTTACTCAAGGAAAACAGAGTCTCTTTAAATTCTCAAAATCCACTTTAATTTTCTTAGAGAAACTGAATTATATTTTACATTGAGAACAGAAAGGGCATAAATGATATGTTTCTTCACTTCTTAATGAGTAAATTAATAACAGAGACATCTTTTCCCACTTTTCTTTGGCAGAATGCCACAAGTTAATCCCCTTTCTCAACTTCACATATTTGTTGTATCAGCGAAGCATGGAGAGATGAGATTATCCTTTTTGTATTAGAGATGTAACCTGTGGCCAGATCTTCACTCACATGTGTTTAAACTAACTTTTTAAAAGCACATAAAACACTCTGTGATTCTTTTGAGGAATCCACACTCTCAAGGACTAGACTTGAGGAATATAAAGCTTAAGGTATAGGAAGAAAAGAGTTCTGATACAGATGAAGAAGAAATTATTTAACAAAAGAATGATTAAACTCCAGATGTGGCTAGCAAAGGGTACGGTGGGATTTCTATTTCTCAAGATTAAAATAAAATAAAATAAAATCTCAGTGCCTTTATGTATTCACCTGCCTGAAAGTAAGAGATCAAGTGGCAATTCAAACTCTTTTCTAAAGTAGATAGTTACTAAGTTAAAGTAACAAAGTTAAACTCATGCCCATCCTCTTCAACTAAGTTTTTAAAAATCACTAATTATTCTATATCTGATGTTTAAACACAACTTCTTAAAATAAAGCAAGCATTTAACATACATATGTTAAATCAATATGCAGTATACACTTGAGACGAACTTAACAATGTGCATCAACTATATTGCAATTTAAAAAAAGCATTCAAACAGAGACTTACATTAGGATCTGTATATTCAACTGAAAAATTTTATTGTTTTCTACTTTTTCAGTTCTTTGATTTAAAATTTCAGAGTATATTCAAGAACATTTATATTAATACTTAGAAACAAAAACTTGACTTAAATAATGGGCTTCCCTGGTGGCTTAGTGGTAAAGAATCCTCCTGCTAATGCAGGAGACATGGGTTCAATCCTTGTTCCTATTCCAGGAGGATCCCACATGCTGTGGAGCCCCTGAGTCCCTGCGCCACAACTACTGAGCCTGTGCTCTAGAGCCGGGGAACCTGAAGTATTGAAGCCCTCATGTCCTAGAACCTGTGCTCCACAACAAGAGAAGCCATGGCGATGAGAAGCCCATGCACCACAATTAGAGAGTAACCCCTGCTTGCAGCAACTAGAGAAAAGCCTGTGCAACAGCAAAGACACAGCACAGCCAAATAAATTTTTTTTTTTTTTTTAAAAAGGACAATATAACAAAGTGGAAACACAAGCCACAGACTAGGAGAAGACATCTCTAATGTTAGTGACTAACAAAGAATTAGTATCTTACAATAGGAAAAAGTCAAGTCTATAGGAAACTAGTCAAGTCAGGAATAGAAACAGCCAAGTCAGAAAAAGAATCTAGACAGGTGACAAATGTGAAAAGGTGCTCAAGCTCCCTTGTCATTAGGAATATAAAGCAAAATATGATACCAATTCATATTACGAGTGTTAGCCAAATTGCAGAGCTACTGGAACACGTGCATATTACTTACAGGAATAGAAACTGGTACAACCACTTTGGAAAGCAGTTAGGCAATGTTTGGCAAAGCAGAAGATGTGAAACCCCCTGACTCAGCAATTCCACTCCTAAGTATGTAAGTATTGGGAAATTCCTGCATATGAAGGTAAATACAATTTTGTTTTCTGCAGCACTGTTTTGCAATAGCAAATAATTTGAAATGTATGTGTTCATTAACAGCATAATGGATGAGGAAAGAAAGAGAACAGCATGGGTTTCAACAGAATTGCAAAGGTCTACCTACTTCTTTAAGAAAAAAAAAAATGATCAGAGCAAAAAAAAAAAAACTAGGTTAATATTTACCAAAGTTGGGAAGTAGTTATGCATATATTCATTATTTATCTGTTTCCCATATTTTAAATATTCCATCAGTAAAAAAAACTAAACAAAAACCAAAAACACAAGTTTCAGTTCTTCATAGTTCAAATTCATTATTTTGACACTTACTTTTCCCCAAAAGCTTTCCTCCAAAATTCTGCAGCATCTGCTTTAGTAATTCGAAACGTGTCTCCTTGAAAGAGTCCACTTGGGAAGATTCCTTTTAGTTCTGCCAGCATGTGGCTGAAGATCAGGGACAGTTTGGTCAGGTTTCGCCTAAAAATGATCAGAAGTGCAATGGTTAAATGAGCACATAAAATTATTTTTATTTTAAATGTGCTGAATCCACTACACCAGGTGTGCGATTATAATGCAAGAAAGACTGTTGCATTCACTAAAGTCCACTCCTTTCCATCCGTTCAAATAGACATTAACAGGTAAATAAGAAAAAAAAAAAATTTAACAGTAATCTATTTCAAAACTTTTAATCTTAAATTAATCAGGCCTAATAACTGAGCATAAAATTCTATGAACAAATCTACCTTTTTTAGGCTGACAGATAAAAGAGGACTCAACCAAAAAGTGTAAGAAGTTGTACACTGAAATAACCATTCACTCACAAAAGAGATGTTAGAAAAGCAAAATATATTATTTCCTGCTTTCGATAAACTCATCTGGATGTTTAAATTATCCCAACTCATCTAAATTAAAAATCCTCAATAAAGAGGACTATTTAAATATCCAGAACAAATATTTTCACTAATCAGACCTAAAAGAGGTAAGTTTTCCTCTTTAAGGAACTTCTTTTTTCTTTATCAAAAACTAAAGGCTAACATCCAAACCATGTAAAAATTTCTAAATAAGTGTACATGCTACTACTATATTTTAACAAGTTAACTTTAGCCTGACAACCTCTGTTTAATGGTTGTGGTTATAAAGTACCAACTCAACACACCAGAGGATGTCTCTACTTTCAGGTGTGTACTTAAATCAGGTTATCTCAGTAATCTTTAATGGGACTGCTACAGAACAAGATACAGATGTCTTAGATATTGCTATTCACCAAACCAGCTACTATTACAGTTGCTTATTTTCCCTTGTCTCAATAATTAGCATTTATGTATTAAAAAGTCAATTCTTGTCATACAAGTAGACAATAAAATTTCAAGTCAATCCATGATCAATCTTTATTGCCTCAAAATTCTCTTTAACACAGATTTTTCTTTTCATAATGCTATATCAGAGGGTCACCAATAGTCCCATCTTTGTCCTTCCTGGATAAAATGCTGCACCAAGTCCCTATAGTCCTAACTTTTCTGCAAAATACTTGTGAAATCTTTCTAATCAGCTTTTCAACAAATCAGCTTCAGTTTTCTGGTATCTGTCTTCTAGCACTTGTATCAAGTTTTACTCTTTCTAGTTTTCCTGTTTCTGAAAGCACCGAAAAAGTGATAAAATCAATATTCACTGAAGACAGTCTAAAATAATTCATATGCCAAATAGCTCAAGTAAGTTGGAAAGCTCAAATAAGTGAGTAAGTTGAAAAACACAATCACTTATCCAATCCCTAAACTCCATTAATTGTTTTCCTCTTGGTACTCTGAGAGCCTTCAATTGTTGCTGGTTAGGACAGTTACTATTTTAATAAGCAGGAAACAAAAACAGAGACTATTGAGTTATATATATCACAGATAATATGACAGAAAATCTGCAAAGCACAAATTATTCCCAATGACTTCCCGAAGTCTTCAGCAGGACATCAGACTGCACAATGCACTAAACCTTAATATTTACATAACATGCTTAAAGATAAGCAAGATAGAGTCCTGATTCCCTTAAGATATGCTAAATTGCTGAGAACTATGTGTAAAGAACTATGCTAAACAGTACAGCAGAGTAACATATATGATAGAAAATACACATACTACAAAGTTACAACAGAGATCTTTTTGGAAGAAACAGCTTGAATCCTACTTCTTGAAAATGTCTTTCCTTAGTTTCTCCAGTGTCATCTTACTTGCTTTTGTTCTTCCTTTGGCTTTCCTTTCTATTCTCCTAAATTAGCTATTTCCCAAGAATCTGCTCTGAACGGAAGAATCTGCTCTCCATTTCCTTTCTTTCTCCATGCACTCTCTTGACTCTTCCTTTGCCAACTCAAGGATTCAAAAACTGCTTTGCAAAAGATTCCCAAATCTTAGGCCTTGGTAGCTTTACAACTGCCTACTGTATTTCTCCAATCAAATGCTAGCACCTCAAAGCAACATTCTCAGACTTAAATTAACCTTCCTTGAGTGAGGTGTTAAAATTTGGAATCTGAGATTAACAGATATATACAGTTCAGTTCAGTCGCTCAGTCGTGTCTGACTCTTTGCAACTACATGAACTGCAGCACGCCAGGCCTCCCTGTCCATCACCAACTCCCGGAGCCTACCCAAACCCATGTCCATTGAGTCGGTGATGCCATCCAACCATCTCATCCTCTGTCATCCCCTTCTCCTCCTGCCCTCAATCTTTCCCAGCATCAGGGTCTTTTCAAATGAGTCAGCTCGTCGCATCAGGTGGCCAAAGTACTGGAGTTTCAGCTTCAACATCAGTCCTTCCAATGAACATCCAGGACTGATCTCCTTTAGGATGGACTGGTTGGATCTCCTTGCAGTCCAAGGGACTCTCAAGAGTTTTCTCCAACACCACAGTTCAAAAACCATCAATTCTTCGGTGCTCAGCTTTCTTTACAGCCCAACTCTCACATCCATACATGACCACTGGAAAAACCACAGCCTTGACTAGAGAGACCTTTGTTGGCAAAGCAATGTCTCTGCTTTTTAATATGCTGTCTAGGTTGGTCATAACTTTCCTTCCAAGGAGTAAGTGTCTTTTAATTTCATGGCTGCAATCACACCTGCAGTACTACATACAAAATAAACAGCAAGGACCTACTGTACAACAGAGCTATATTCCGTATCTTGCAATAACCTATATGGAATAACCTATATGGAAAATAATCTGAAAAATAATATATGTATAAAACTTTGCTGTACCCTTGAAACATATATAATCAACTATACTTCAATCAAAAAACTTGTCTTTAGTCTATTCCTATACATGTTCAATCACACCACATATAACTAACTACCTTTTAAGGGGAGGGAGGCACAATTTCTACAGTACCAATGGGACAAAATCCAGCTCAGCTTTGATTTTTAGACTTTTCACTAACCTGGGTATAACTGACCTTTATAACTAATTTCACTAGCATATTCTAGCCAAACTGAATATTTTCAGTTCAGTTCAATCGCTCAGTCATGTCCGACTCTTTGCGACCCCACTGACTGTAGCACATCAGGCTTCCCTGTCTATCACCAACTCCCAGAGCTTGCTCAAACTCATGTCCATTGAGTCAGTGATGCCATCCAACCATCTCACCCTCTGTCATCCCCTTCTCCTCCCGCCTTCAATCTTTCCCAGCATCAGGGTCTTTTCCAGTCAGTCAGTTCTTCACATCAGGTAGCCCCAAAGTATTGGAGTTTAAACCTCAACATCAGTCCTTCTAATAAATATTCAGGACTGATTTCCTTTAGGATGGACTGGTTGGATCTCCTCGTAGTCCAAGGGACTCGCAAGAGTCTTCTTCAACACCAAAGTTCAAAAGCATCAATTCTTCGGCACTCAGACTTTCTTTATAGTCCAACTCTTACATCCATACATAACTACTGGAAAAACCATAGCTTTGACTAGACGAACCTTTGCTGGCAAAGTAACGTCTCTGCTTTTTAGTATGCTGTCTAGGTTGGTCATAGCTTTTCTTCCAAGGAGAAAGCATCTTTTGATTTCATGGCTGCAGTCCCCATCTCAGTGATTTTGGAGCCCCCAAAAAATAAAGTCTGTTACTGTTTCCATTGTTTCCACATCTATTTGCCATGAAGTGATGGGACCAGATGCCATGGTCTTAAGTTTTCTGAATGTTGAGTTTTAAGCCAGCTTTTTCACTCTCCTCTTTCACTTTCATCAAGAGGCTCTTTAGTTCTTCTTTGCTTTTGGCCATAAGGGTGGTGTCACCTGCATATCTGAGGTTATTGATTTCTCCCAGCAATCTTGATTCCAGCCTGTGCTTCATCCAGCCTGACATTTCGCATGATGTACTCTGCATAGAAGTACAGGGTGACAATATACAGCCTTGACGTACTCCTTTCCCGATTTGGAACCAGTCTGTTGTTCCATGTCCAGTTCTAACTGTTGCTTCTTAACCTGCATACAGATTTCTCAGGAGGCAGGTCAGGTGGTCTGCTACTCCCATCTCTTGAAGAATTTTCCACAGTTTGTTGAGATCCACACAGTCAAAGGCTTTGGCATAGTCAATAAAGCATAAGTAGATGTTTTTCTGAAACTCTCTCACTTTTTCGATGATCCAATGGATGTTGGCAATTTAATTTCTGGTTCCTCTGCCTTTTCTAAATCTAGCTTGAACATCTGGAAGTTCACAGTTTACATTCTGTTGAAGCCTGGCTTGGAGAATTTTGGGCATTACTTTGCTAGTGTGTGAGATGAGTGCAATTGTGCAGTAGTTTGAGCATTCTTTGACATTGCCTTTCTTTGACATTGGAATGAAAACTGACCTTTTCCAGTCCTGTGGCCCCTGCTGAGTTTTCCAAATTTGCTGGCATATCGACTGCAGCACTTTAACAGCATCATCTTTTAGGATTTGAAATAGCTCAACTGGAATTCCATCATCTCCACTAGCTTTGTTCGTAGTGATGCTTCCTAAGGCCCATTTGACTTTGCATTCCAGGATGTCTGGTTCTAGGTGAGTGACACACCATCATGGTTACCTGGGTCATGAAGATCTTTTTTATATAGTTCTTCTGTGTATTGTTGCCACCTCTTCTTAATATCTTCTGCTTCTGGTCTGCACCAGAAATGGTCTATACCATTTCTGTCCTTTATCGAGCCCATCTTTGCATGAAATGTTCCCTTGGTATCTCTAATTTTCTTGAAGAGATCTCTAGTCTTTCCCATTCTATTGTTTTCCTCTCTTTGCATTGATCACTGAGGAAGGCTTTCTTATCTCTCCTTGCTATTCTTTGGAACTCTACATTCAAATGGGTATATCTTTCCTTTGCTCCTTTGCCTTTAGCTTCTCTTCTTTTCTCAGCTATTTGTAAGACCTCCTCAGACAACCATTTTGCCTTTTTGCATTTCTTTTTCATTTTACCTCTTCTTATACATACTACCCTGATTCACTTTTTCATCTCTGAATCACTATGTATTTGTTCCTTAATTTGAAAAAGATACAGCTTAAATGTCACTTTCCTAAGAGGCTAGCTAGAAGTAACAAACCCCTAAAACACCCTGAGTATTTTCACTGCAGTTCTTTTCTATGTCATCTGAACCCATCCTGTATTACAGTTATCTGTGTACATGAGGGCTGAATTCATTTCTGATGTATATTTATATCCTTCTGGCATCATTTCTAACCTTTATTACACCTCCAGAAAATATGTGACTGCATACTATGTGCTGGGCACTAGGGATGGATACAACAATGAACAAGACAAAATTCCTGGTTTTAGAGCACTCCCATTTCCTTGGTATCAGGGTTATATGAGAAAAAGGCTTTGAAGAAAAATAAAGCAGGGTATGCAAAGAGAGGCCTGTACGGTTGCTGTCTTTAGAGAGGATGGTCTTACGGTCCTCTCTGAGTGGTGATTTTTCAAGCCAATTCTGAAGTGAAGGTAGGTAGCCAACCTTTGGGTGACTGGGCCATGTTGACATCTTTGACTTTTCAAATAATTTTCCACTAAGAATCTACCAGGTATCCAGTACTATGCTGGATCAGAGATAAAATACAAGAACCAAAATATAATGGGCCAAAAAGCTATTTTAATTGTGGAGTAAGCCACAACAAGGGGAAAGTTATTGACCACAAGGATATAATGGCACCAGGTGCATAAAAGCAATCTGAAGTGCTGGCTGAAATAGTTACTGAAAATCAATTTAAGACATTTTCCTACTCAAGGATGCATCCCCCAAAAAGCCAGCTTATATTTCTTAAAACCACCAGAGATGTGCACCATAAGCATCATACTTCTTAAAAGGAAAAAAAAGAAACTATAAAAGCCCATGCGTGGATCAGAGTATTTGGTAAGTGGTCTGAGTTGCAATTCTATTAAAAAACATTTTAAGGCAGTAGGCTTATGCTTCAGTGCCTACAGGGCAAAATTTAACCAGCAAAATCTGTCTAAACTTGTAAACTTAGAGCAATGAAGCATGATGGATATTTGGGCTTATGGCAAGTAAGCAATTACATTTCAAAATTCTGTCAGCAGTTACTTCAACTTATACAATGTGTTCTAACATTTCTCCAAAGATCCACAGAGGAACACAACTATTTAATTTTTCTTGTAAATGACCAGAAGACAAAACTTATCTTTTTTAACTTTGAGTGGTAGCAACAGCTTTTCCTTAATTCAGTATTTGAAGACAGTTATTTTTACTACCCTTAACACCAACCTTCACATCTAAGTAACTGCAAATTCTACTCTATAGCTTCCATCTTTCTCTTCTCTTGTCCTCTCACAACTTCCCCAGAATCAAATGCTGATTCAGTATGCAGTGTCAATTTTTAAAAAGGTTCAGGACTGGTATGAGTTCTTCTCCCCTGCCTCAGGTCCTACTCTAAAAGCCAAAGTACCTTTGTACCTCTGGCCTAATGTAATGGTATACATTTTTCCATGTATAATTTCAGCTAAAAGGGACTAAGATTCATGTGTCACCAATACATAAGGATATTGAAAATTAAACAATCATTGTTCCTGTTTTAGCTTCAAAAGTAAAAAGATAAATACAACCTGACAGAAACCATAATCACCATTTCTATAGACCAAGCAAGACAGTGTTGGAAAGTAGCCTTTATATGAATATAAAACAAACAGAAAACTCCCTAAAGGATGCCAACCAATGAATTTTCTATTACACAAAATACTAAAACACAAGCTGCCATGTTACTCTTGGCCACAAAGTACTTTGCAAAGAGGAAATGGAAAAAAGAACATAGTATGGGGAGATATATTAACCCTCTATATTAAAGTGTATCTATTAATGTTTAAGTTAAGTACAGAGAACAGTACTGTTCTTTTTTGTTATAATGAGAATGTTCCATCCCAAAAAAAGTTCCAAGAAAAAGACTTTTGAGAAATTAACATTAAGAGATTGAGGTCTTCTAGAAAAAAAATTAAATGATGACTTACAAAACAATCAGTCCAATGTATTCATAAAGATATTCTCATGGTTACTTTTTCTGAAACTACATTTTGATAGTCAGCTGCTGTCATTCAGGAGCTAAACTATAACTGACAAGCATGCTCTGTTTATTCTTTCTACAAAGGAGTACTTGAAAATATATATGATAACAGTCAAGATGACTAGGGACTTCCCTGGCAGTCAAGTGGTTAGAATACCATGTTTCCACCGCAAGAGGCACGGGTTCAATCTCTGGTCAGGGAACTAAGATCCCACATGCTGTGTAGCATGGCCAAAAAACAGGGGGGAAAAAAGACAACCAGAAATCTAAAATGTATTTCCTGGTCTCCCAGTAATTTACTGTGTCCTACAACAGTTATTTAAACTTTCTGAGCCTCCACTGACTCAAATGTAATATAAGGAAATTGGAACCAATTACTCTCAAAGGTATCTTTCCACTTATAAAAATGTATAAATGTATGCTATTATCACTGATTTGAAACTGGAAAGGAAACCTTAACTTCAGCAGTTGTAACAGAGAAAGAAAGCCAGCACTTCACCCTTATATGACAGAGGGCTAGAAATTATGTCAAGAAACAAGAATTTTTAAAAGTACATTTAATTTCTGCCTGCCAAGAATTTAATAAACTTACATCTTATGGAATTTAAAAAGTTACTTGTATGACCCATATACGGGGATAAATTAAAACACTGTTGTCTACTCTAGTACGAGGGGTCTACTAAATTCCAGAATATGTACTGAATTATTTTACTCAAAGAATTTTATCATTTCTGAAAAAATAACATCAAAAATCATCCCAGCTAAGTGAAAATACTGTCACATGTGAAAATGGTTCAAAGACTCAGAAGTTTTATTTTTAAAAAGCAAAGAAAGTGGAACTTTCCTCTTGAAAACAATAATTTAGGTAACTGTAGCATCTAGGTGATAGGTATATAATTATTGTAAAATTTTTCCCAATTTTTCTGTATGACTGAAAAATTTTATAATAAAACATTGGTGGGGAAGACCCCAATAATCTATTTTAATAATATCTGTATACCCAATGATCCTGTACTTCCCAGGGGGTAAATTTCAGAATGATTAACACTTAATACAATGATTGACAAACAAGCTGCACACCATTATACAATACCATTTTGGAGCGGTAAAATATTTCCCAAATAAGGTCACAATATAACTCACTCTGCCACTCAGTCATGATGTGAGCTGTAAAACCTATACAGATGATAAGAAATAATTATACTGCTCAAAAGTGACATGATCAATGCTTTTAAGTATTTCATTTACTGGTACCATTTCAGGGATAACTGTGTTGCTTTTTCTATTCATTAAACTCCAAAACTTTATATGCAAACACTAGTGTCATCCAAAGAACGCTGAGTGAGAACATACTGAGATGACATTTATAACTCAATAGCAGCATCCTCTGCTCACAGTAATCAGCTTTAAAAATAGATACAACGGAACTTCTTTCAGCAAAGCTTCACAGGAAGTCAGTGAAGTACTGTTTAACTCTTATCTGCTTAAACTGCTAAAAAAAAAAAAAGGAGGGAGGTGAAGCAAAAACCATCACCTATTTAAAAAAAGTACTAAGCCAATATATCTAAAAATATCAATGACCTTTTTTGCTTAACACATATTAAGTGTATTTGATAATATACTAATGGTCATGCTTTTGAGACTCCCCCCCAAGTTACATGGTAACAGATTAGAATGGTATTATTCAGAGCATTTGGAGCCATTTCATAGAATTTTAAACCTCAAGAAACCCTAATCTCATTCACCAGGTAGAGGGGAAGGCAGCAGCCTGCAAAAGAATCTCCAACATAACCCTCTAATTCTATTACAACCTTAAAACATAGCCTCAATCTCCTTAATCTCCCTACACCAAGACCCTCAATGATTTACCAATAACTACCAAAAATGTTCAAGTTACTCTGCTTATAAGTCTAAGCGTGCACAGTATGGTCCTGATTCACTTTTCCAGACATATATTACTCAATATTTCCCAAAACGTTCTATATTTTCCAGGCTCCAGGCCTATGGTGATGGTGTTACATCAATAATCTATGGCTCTCTCTTTCTCTAGTACTTAACATTAAGAGTTTACTATGTATCAAACAGGCTCTTCTGGTAGCTCAGGCAGTAAAGAATCTGCCAGCAATGCAGGAGACTCGCGTTGGATCCCTGGGTTGGGAAGATCCCCTGGAGAAGGGACTGGCTACCCACTCCAGTATTTTTGCCTGGAGAATTCCATGGACAGAGGAGCCTGGCAGGCTACAGTCTATAGGGTCTCAGAGAGTCAGATATGAGTGAGCAACCAACACTTGCACTTTTTTCATGTATTAGATACTTTGTTAGGCTACATGCATACCTCATTTAATTCTCATAATAGTGCTTTGAAACAGAAATTACTAATCCTATTTTACAAGGAGAAACAAAGACTTTAGTAACATCAAATAAGCTGTCCGAGGTCACAGAGCTAGTAAGTGACAGAGCAAGTCTGTGATTCAAGAGTCCAGGCTTGCTAGTGTGATACATATCATTTCCTTTCCAATGACTATGGTTACAGAAATCTTGCCCATTCAAAATTCATTTTAAATGCTATCTTCTCGGAAATGTATTCCCAGTCTTCATTTAGTGTCTACTTTTAAACTCAGACACACCCTTGCCATGCCTCACAGCATCTTGTTCATACTTTGTACTGGCTTCATCATGTTCCACTGTGTATCAGGTGTCTTATTCCACAACTGGATGACAACTCCTTAAGGGCAGGCGCAGCGAAGGTGTCTTGTACACTCTATCCCCGGCAGTGGTGAGCACACTGCCTTGCACTTACACATTCCATAAATTTACAGGATTGAAAAATATTTATTTTTTAAATAAACTTTTTATTGTGGGATTTTAGATTTACAGAAAAGTTGAAAAGATGGCATTCCCCCATATATCCCTCATTCAATGGTTTCCCTTAATAGTACCATCTGATATTCCTGTGGTACATCTGTCAAAACTAAGAAACCATCAGTACAGTGCTATCAACTAAACCCTAGACTTTATCCAGGTTTCACCAGTTATTTTTTCCATTAATGTCCTTATCTATCCGGGGATCCAATCTGGGATACTACATTATATTTATCCACACATCTCCTTAGTCTCCCCTGATCTGTAATAGTTCCTCAGTCATTCCTTATTTTTCATGATCTTAACTGTTTTGAGGAGTACCAGTTACGTATTTTGTAGAATGTGTCTCAGTTTCTATTTAGCTGATGTTTTTCTCGTGCTTTGACTGGGGTTATCAGCTTTATGGTCACAATACCACAGAGGTGCCTATCTTATCACATAATACTGGAGGGTACATGAAGTCCCAGGACATCACTGGTGATGTTAACTTTGACCACCTGAGGTAAGTTAAGGCACTAAGGATTTGCCATGCTTCTCCACTTACTACTGGAAAAGATTTTTTTTTTTCACAGATACAGTCCTTCTTTCCTAACTCATATAAAACAAATCATATACTCAAGTCACTATTTTTAAATGATTAATGTGATATTCTCATTAAAGCACACACTATAAAGACATAGTATTTATAACTTAATACCTTTGGTTTTTAGTGCATTTGGAAAAAACAAAAACAGTTTAAAACTCATTGAGAACATTTAGCAAATGTTCACTAAGTTACATTAACTTAAGGTACTATCATATTTCCTAAAGAGGTCAAGAATATAATCAGACTTCCCTATCTTTCAAAATAACCTCTGAATTTACTCAAACCAAATTCTGAAAGATAACTATGTAAGTTACATACACTGGAGCAACTGTCTGCAGCTAAAAGCAAATTAACCCTGAGAACTTATTACTATTTCTCTATGTGTGCATGCTTAGTCACTCAGCTGTGTCTGACTTTTTGTGATCCCATGGACTGTAGCCCATCACATCCCCTGTCCATGGGATTTCTCAGGCAAGAATACTAGAGTGGGGAGCCATTCCCTTCTCCAAGGGGTCTTCCTGGAGAAGATGCCCTCAAAGAATCGAACTTTCATCGCTTGCACTGCTTGCACTGCAGGCAGATTCTTTATGGTCTGAGCTACCAGGGAAGCCCACTATTTCTCTACACCAGTGGCTTAAAGAATATAGAAATACATCAGCAACATGATACAGAAATCTCCAAAACTTCTCATACCCCTCAACAAGTGACAAAAACTACCAAGCACCTTCAGAAGTTTTATCCCATGAACTTAAAAAAAAAAAAACTTTAAAATATACAGATATACAGACAGACCAACTATATACTGAGCAAGAGACAGCTCTAATAGAATCTAACCAAATACGTAAAAAGCATATCAAATTGTCATTAATTATTTAACTCCTGAGTATATGATTTATCAGACATCCATTTCCATTTCAAATATATTGCTTCCTAGAACAAACACAAAGTAACTATGAGATTTTGCTGTTCTCAAAAGTTGGGAAAGAAGAAATTTTCTGTATCTACTGAATCTCCTCTATGTGGAGGCATCAAAATCAGATAATCTTTATCACTGCCATTTTCTGCTATGTATTTTCCATGAAAAATAATTCTCCTCAAGTTCAAGAATCTGTGTCTGTACAGTTCTGGTGTTAGTATTTTAGTTAGTAGTATTTAGTATTTAATTAGCAGCATTTTACAAAATTTAATATGCTTTTATTAAAAAGCTATAAATAAAGACAACGTCAGATAACACCAGAAAGAAGGTCTTCCTGGCCCTGACCAGTTATCAAAGCAAACTCACACATTTAGGCAGACTTTGCTGAGGACTAAAGTGTCAAAAGAGCATGGGTGGGAGAACCACTATTTAAGACTAGTATATTTTAGGAGGCTTTTTGGACTTTAAAGAATAGATAGGCTTTCAAAAGACAAATGGAGAAGGCACTGGCACCCCACTCCAGTACTCTTGCCTGGAAAATCCCATGGACGGATGAGCCTGGTAGGCTACAGTCCACGGGGTCGAGAAGAGTCGAACACAACTGAGCGACTTCATTTTCACTTTTCACTTTCATGCATTGGAGAAGGAAAGGGCAACCCACTCCAGTGTTCTTGCCTGGAGAATTCCAGGGACAGAGGAGCCTGTTGGGCTGCCGTCTATGGGGTCGCACAGAGTTGGACACGACTGACGTGATGCAGCAGCAGCAGCAAAAGATAATATGGGAGGGCAAGGGATTCCAAGCCAAGGTAATGACTAAAGCAAAGGCTCAGCAGACAAAAGTTCAGGGACTGGCAAATAGATGGACATGGGCTTCCCAGTAGCTCAGTGGTAAAGAATCCATTTGCAGTGCAAGAGACACAGGTTCGATCCCTGGGTCAGGAAGATTCCCTGGAGAAGGAAATGGCAACCACTCCAGTACTCTTGCCTGGAAAATTCCATGGACTGAGGAGCCTGGTAGGCTACAGTCCATGGGGTCGCAAAGAGTCAGACACCACTGATCGACTGAGCATGGACTAGAATGTCATGGCAGCATATGATAAAATTGAGTAACACAGGCAGGACTCAAAATGTAGAGATTTAATTACCATGATGAGAGAGATTACAGATGCAGCAGGAAGTCATTAAGGGTTTGGAACTAAGGAGTGACATCGAATCTGTTTCAAGGCCATAAATGACAGCAGTATGCAAGATGAAACAGAGAGGAAATGACAAAAAGCAGCAAGCTCAATCAGGATAGTACTGCAGTAGAAAGGTAATGGGAGCCCAAAAATGGGCAGTAAAATACGACAGATTTGAGAGAGACTGCAGAAGTAAAACCAAGAAAATGAGATGATTAGTAGGAGGGAAGAGAAGATGAAACTGAGCCTGAGCAGATGAGAGTAGGGTCTTAAAACTAATATATTAATAAAGCTAATACTTTTTTAAAAACTTTTTGCTTTTTTATTAGATGATGCTGTGAAAGTGCTGCACTCAATATGCCAGCAAATTTGGAAAACTCAGCAGGGGTCACAGGACTGGAAAAGGTCAGTTTCATTCCAATCCCAAAGAAAGGCAATGCCAAAGAATGCTCAAACTACCACACAATTGCACTCATCTCACATGTTAGTAAAGTAATGCTCAAAATTCTCCAAGCCAGGCTTCACCAATACGTGAACCGTGAACTTCCAGATGTTCAAGCTGGGTCTAGAAAAGGCAGAGGAACCAGAGATCAAACTGCCAACATTTGTTGGATCATCGAAAAAGCAAGCGAGTTCCAGAAAAACATCTATTTCTGCTTTATTGACTATGCCAAAGCCTTTGACTGTGTGGATCACAATCAACTGTGGAAAATTCTGAAAGAGACGGGAATACCAGACCACCTGACTTGCTTCTTGAGAAACCTGTATGCAGGTCAGGAAGCAACAGTTACAACTGGACATGGAACAACAGACTGGTTCCAAATAGGAAAAGGAGTATGTCAAGGCTGTATATTGTCACCCTGCTTATTTAACTTCTATGCAGAGTACATCATGAGAAACGCTGGGCTGGAGGAAGCACAAGCTGGACTCAAGATTGCTGGGAGAAATATCAATAACCTCAGATATGCAGATGATACCACCCTTATGGCAGAAAGTGAAGAGGAACTAAAAAGCCTCTTGATGAAAGTGAGAGGAGAGTGAGAAAGTTGGCTTAAAGCTCAACATCCAGAAAACTAAGATCATGGCATCTGGTCCCATCACTTCATGGGAAATGGATGGGGAAACAGTAGAAACAGTGTCAGACTTTATTTTTGGGGGCTCCAAAATCACTGCCGATGGTGACTGCAGCCTTGAAATTAAAAGACGCTTACTCCTTGGAAGGAAAGTTGTGACCAACCTAGATAGCATATTAAAAAGCAGAGACATTACTTTGCCAACAAAGGTCCGTCTAGTCAAGGCTATGGTTTTTCCAGTGGTCATGTATGGATGTGAGAGTTGGATGGTGAAGATAGCTGAGTGCCGAAGAATTGATGCTTTTGAACTGTGGTGTTGGAGAAGACTCTTGAGAGTCCTTAGACTGCAAGGAGATCCAACCAGTCCATCCTAAAGATGAGTCCTGGGTGTTCACTGGAAGGACTGATGTTGAAGCTGAAACTCCAATACTTTGGCCACCTGATGCGAAGAGCTGACTCATTGGAAAAGATCCTGGTGCTGGGAAAGATTGGGGGCAGGAGGAGAAGGGGACAACAGAGGATGAGATGGCTGGATGGCATCACTGACTCGATGGACATGAGTTTGGGTAAACTCCGGGAGTTGGTGATGGACAGGGAGGCCTGGTATGCTACGATTCATGGGGTCACAAAGAGTTGGACACGACTGAGCGACTGAACTGAACTGAACTGAACTGGGGTATAGCCAATGAACAGGCTTCCCTTGTGGCTCAGCTGGTAAAGAATCCCCCTGCAATGCAGGAGACCTGGGTTCGATCCCTGGGTTGGGAAGATCTCCTGGAGGAGGGAACAGCTACCCACTCCAGTATTCTGGTCTGGAGAATTCCATGGACTGTATAGTCCATGGGGTTGCAAAAAGTCAGAGGACCAAGCAACTTTCACTTTCACTTTCTTTCATAGCCAGTGAACAATGTTGTGGTAGTTTCATGTGAACTGCGAAAAGCCTCAGCCATACATATACAATAAAGCTAATATTTTTGAAGGGCTTACTACGTGTCAGGCATTTTATATTTTTTATTATTTAATTTTCACACACAATCCTCTAAGACAGATTCTGCTCTTACCCCCACTTTATAGATGAAAGAAACCTTGGCTGAAAGAAATTAATCCAAGAGTCAGTCTTGTAACTAATGCCTGTCACCACTACATAATACTAACCAAGGGAACTTAGAAGAGGAAGCTGGTTTGCTAATGAAGAGGACACATTCAATATTCAGACATGTTGAGTGTGAGATGTCTGAAAGATATTATTATGGCCTGTCTAGCAGGAAACTTGGGAAGGAGGTAGCAAGTAGGGAAACAGACTTGTGAGTATCTGTATAAGGTCATTGACACTGCTGAGAATGAACTATCTGCTAATTCACTCACATGGGATAATCAAAATGAAATGGAGCTTTTATCAAATCAACATACTGCACACCTTAAACTTACACAATGCTGCATGTCAGTCACATCTCAATAAACTTCTAAAAGTTTAAAAGAAACTGAAACACAGCTTTGAAAAGATTTGGAATTTCTCCCTTTGGGAGTATGGGGGTATGTAGGATGGAGTCAGAAAAGGACAGAAGTGGCAGGCTTCTCTTATTAAAAAAAAAATATATATATATATATATATGTGTGTGTGTGTGTGTGTGTATACACACACACATATATACACATATCACCCTAAATATTTGCTCCAAAGAAATTAAAATATATATCCACACAAAGACTTGGACATGAATGTTCCTGTTAGCTTCATTTATAGTAGCCAAAAACTGGAGACAACTAAAATGTACATCAATGGATAAACAAATTGTGATAAACCCATTAATAGAATTCTACTTAGCAAACAGAGGAATAAGCTACTTATATGCAACTTGTGTGTGTGTGTGTGTGTGTGTGTATGAAATTATTTTATAGATCCAGTGACTTTTTATTTCCACCACAGTTCAGTTACTACCTTAGTCCAAACAACTACCATCCCTCCCAGATTACTGAATCTGACCCCTGACTGGTCATCTTGCTCTTTCTGTATTGCTTGGCAACGAGCTTAACTAGGACCAGGGGCTCCTCCTAACATTTTCCCAAGGAACCTCCACCTCCAAAGTCTCTAGCTACCAGGCAGCTGGTTCTCAGCAACTCCTATAAAGAGGTGGCACCAAACACACTTTTTACCTCACTTATCACATTGACCCCCACAAATAGAGAGAGTGCAGGGGTATAACGGGGGAGGTTGAGCCCCTTTCCTGAAGCCCACTCTCAAGACACAGCCAACTGTGCTTGAGCACTTCTCTCCACAAGACACCAAGAAAATATAGGTCTCTATACAGGCTCATCCTTCCACCTATGAATTCAAGCCTGATGTTCACCTAGAATGCACTGAGAGCAAGATTTCAAGAATGCCTGCTGGGTCTTCTGGGGTGGTCCGAAGGTTACAATTCTGTGCTCCAATGCAGTGGGGATTGGTTCAATCCTTGGTTGGGGAACTAAGATCTCACATGCCGCACCGCATGAAAGCAAAAGTTAAATTAAGTTAAAAAAAAAAAAAATACTTGCTGAAGACAGCAAAAGAGACACAGATGTAAAGAACAGACTTTTGGATTATGTGGGAGAAGGCGTGGGAGGGAAGATTTGAGAGAATAGCACTGAGACATGTATATTACCATATGTAAAACAGATGACCAGTGCAAGTTCGATGCATGAAGCAGGGCACTCAAAGCCAGTGCTCTGGGACAACCCAGAGGGATGGGGAGGGAAGGGGAGTGGGAGGGGGGTTCAGGATGAAGGGACACATGTGCATCCATGGCTGATTGATGTTGATGTATGGCAAAAAGCACCACAATACTGTAAAGTAATTAGCCTCCAATTAAAATAAATAAATTAAAAAAATACTTGCTGAATGAATACTTGCATAAAGAAAATTTCAATAGCCTTTGAATCATGCCATTTCTTTTTTAAAAGTAATGACAAATACACATGACATAAAATTTATTACAACTATTTTGAAGTGTATATGTATGACATTTCTCTTAACATTTTTCCCCCTCCCAGAATTTTTCAGTGAGTGTATATCTCTAATTTTTAAAAAATCAAATACTTAGGTCCTGTGGTATTAAGCAGTGCCTTAATCACTCATCAAATCTATAAAACCTTAATCTAGTGATAAAAAATAAAATAGGTAATATTCAGTCATATACAGGCCTAAAGAGACCTTCACAATGTTTCATGTCAAGAGAACTTAGCTTGGGGCTTCCCTGGTGGCTCAGTGGTAAAGAATCCACCTGCCAATACAGGAGAGACAGGTTCAATCCCTGGTCTGGGAAGATCCCACACACCACAGAGCAACTAATAAGTCCATGTGCCACAACTACTGAGCCTGTGCTCAGAGATCGGTTTCCGTAACTGCTGAAGCCCGCGTGCCCTAGAGCCTGAGTTCTGCAACAAGTGAAGACACTGCAATAAGTCCACACGCTGCAACTAAGAGCAGTGTCTACTCATCACAAGTAGAGAAAAGCCCACGCAGCAACGAAGACCCAGCACAGCCATAAATAAATCAAATTATTTTTAAGAAAACAGAGAACTTAGTTCAAACTCACTGTTAACAGAAATAATGATGAAAGATTTCCTTTTAAGTTAGAACAGAAGAATAGAAGAAAAGGGATGGCTACAATCAGGCTCAACATTACAGGGAAAATACAACATTCAACTAATTATTTTAAATGTAAATAAGAAAAATACCATAAGAATAAGAAACAAGAAATAGTAACTCTGAATACTTAGATCATTTAGATATATTTTATTAGATGCTAAACAAGATGAGTGTTCTGCACGTAAAAGGAGTAGGGGAAGGGTTTAAACAAAGAGGAAAGAAAAATGCTAATGGGAGTTTTTTATTTCATTTCTTTAACAAATTTAATATATAGGGTTTTAAGCTTTCCAAAGAAAACTTATACTTCAGGTTCAATAAACAGCAAGTAAAACTAAAAAATATATATATATGTTTCCAGGATTCAAGTTCACTATGCTTCTAACATTTTCACACTACTAGATATCTCTAGCAAGCATTTGCTGCTTTGTATACTACAGTCTGGCAAAAAAGACGTTCTTGTAGCCAGCTTTTGAGCTTGTTCTTTAAGATGTCCTAATTTAAATGCAGTTGTAGACTTCACAAGTATTATGGTTTTAGAGCAAGTCTTCGTTGGCACTATTAGAGCAAAGTGATTAGAAAAGGCTTTCGCGCGTTCTACTCAACATTCACTGCCTACTTCTCTATACTGCTCTGGTCTTATAAAAGTCATCACTGATTCTTTGAGGGGAGGCAAGAGCCAGGGAACCTTCATATTCCCTCTCTATCTGCATAATCAAGCCTATGTTCTGTTAGAAATATTCTGAGTGACATTCTCTTGCTATGTGAATACCTAATCCTGTAGTAAATCACACTATTGAATATTTGCCTGTTCAAATGACAGGTCTATTAAAATGTTTTAACTTCTCCAAGTTTATGTAGTTTACCATTTCATATACTACTTGAAATACGGCCTCCAAGGGATCATTTCTGCAATATGAAATGAAACACACAATCATTATTCCTTTAAATTCAAACCAAGAAAATGAAAGTAATTGTTAATAAACACTTGGGAGACTAGCTTAATTAAAAAGGCCCTGGCACTTAATAACTTCATACACTTGGGTAACGTAGTCTAACTTTCTGAGCCTTGGTTTCCACATCTTTAAAGTGAAAAACACATAAAGGCAAAGGTCATGCTCTTTTTGTTCAACATAAAAGAGAGAGTGTCCAAGTGATATGTGTGGTGAGATAGGCAGTGAGTAAAGAAGATTAGAGTACATTTGAACTTTTCAGGCATACAGCAATCACATGATAAATATTAATGGTATCTGAATTTGGAAAACCCAAACCCCAAATTAAATTTTAGACTGAGACTCTTGCTTTCAGCCAAGATGGAATCTGCAGGGACTGGATATGCCCTCTCTGAAAGAACTAAGAAACTGGACAGAATATATAAAGTAATGGTTTCCAAAGAGTGGACATCATGCAACAGACTGTGATCCCTGAGAGGGGAAACAAATGGAGGTGAACTCTTATGACTGGTTATACTTACCGCCTGGAGTTTTCAGGTCTCAGCACTGGGAGGGGGGACCCAGGCAGAACCTGACAGTCTTTTGAATTGAGAAAACAGAATTGAGGGTCTGCGGAAACCACAGCAGTTGGAGTTCTCAGTACAGAATACAAGAAAGGAGAGACATGCATAGAGAGCACAAGCTCAGGAAATCCACAGGTGAGCATCGATAGGCAAATGGCAAAACCTGAGGTTGGGGACGACCCATCTGAAAGGAGTACAGGGAACACGCCCCAGTTCTCACATAGGAGGAGGAGGGGGGAATTTTGTAATTCAGAGAGCACAGGTAGTTCTAGCACGCAGCTAGATTAAAAGCTATTCATCTATCTGGAGAAAACGCTTAAATTTGAAGATACATGCCCCCAGTGTTGATAACAACACTATTAACAATAACCAAGACATGGAAGCAACCTAAATGTCCACCAACAGGTGTATGGATGAAGAAGATGTGGTATGCGTGTGTGTGTGTGTGTGTGCATGTATAGACACAAATACAAAACAGAATATTACTCAGCTAAAAAAAAAGAATGAGATAATGCCACTTGCAGCAACATGATGGACCTACAGACTATTATATGTCTGCTGTCACTTTGTTTGTTTGTATATATATGCTGAGCACATCATGAGAAGTGCCGGGCTGAATGAGTTACAAGCTGGAATCAAGATAGGTGGTAGAAACATCAACAACCTCAGATATGCGGATGATACCATTCTAATGGCAGAAAGGGAAACAGCTTCTTGATGAGGGTGAAGGAGGAGAGTGAAAGAGCCTGCTTAAAACTAAATATTAAAAAAACTAAGATCACGGCATCCGGCTCCATTGTGCTATGCTTAGTTTCTCAGTTGTGTCTGACTCTTTGTGACCCCACGGACTGTAGCCCCCCAGGCTCCTCTGTCCTTGGGTTTCTCCAGGCAAGAATACTGGAGTAGGTTGCCAAGCCCTCCTCCAGAGGATCTTTCCAACCCAGAGATCAAACACAGGTCTCTCACATTGCAGGCAGATTCTTGACCATCTGAGTCATCAGGGAAGCCCAAGAATACTGGAGTGGGTAGCCTATCCCTCTTCCAGGGGATCTTTCCGATCCAGGAATCGAACTGGGGTCTCCTGCATTGCAGGCGGATTCTTTACTAGCTGAGCTACCAGGCCCCATTACTTCATGGCAAATAGAAGTAGTGACAGATTTCCTCTTCTTGAGCTCTAAAATCACTGCAGATGGTGACTGCAGCCATGAAATCAGATGATTGCTTCTTGGCAGGAAAGCTATGACAAACCTAGACAGTATGTTGAAAAGCAGAGACATTACTCTGCCAACAAAGGTCCACATAGTCAAGGCTATGGTCTTCCCAGTGGTCACATAACGGCTGTGAGAGCTGGACCATAAAGAAAGCAGAGTGCCAAAGAATTAATGCCTTCAAACTGTGGTGCTAGAGATGACTCCTGAAAGTTCCTTGGACAGCAAGGAGATCAACCCAGTCAATCTTAAGGCAAATCAACCCTGAATACTCATTGGAAGGACTGACGTTGAAGCTGAAGCTCCAGTATTTTGGTCATCTGATGTGAACACCAGACCCACTGGAAAAGTCCCTGATGTTGGGAAAGATTGAGGGCAGAAGAAAAAGAGGGTGCCAGAGGACGAGATGGCTGGATGGCATCACTGATACAATGGATGTGAACTTGGGCAAACTTTGGGAGATGGTGAGGGACAGGGAAGCCTGGCACGCTGCAGTCCATGGAGCTGCAAAGAGTCGGACATGACTGAGCAACTGAACAACAACATATATACCTATGTGTATACACACACAAAAAAATGGAATATTACTCAGCTAAAAAAGAACGAAATAATGCCATCTGCAGCAATATGATGGACCTAGAGAGTATTAAGTGAAGTCAAGCAAATATCATATATCACTTATGATACAAATGAATTTATTTATTTATTAAAAATAGACTCAGAGACATAGGAAAAAAACTTATGGTTTTCAAAGGAGATAATGGAGAAGGGGCAGAGGCACATTAGAAGGTTGGGATTAACATATACACACTGCTATACATAAAACAAATGACAAAGACTTGCTGTATAGCACAAGGAACTATACTCACTATCTAAAATGGAAAAGAATCTGAAATCTCTCTCTCTATATATATATATATAATTACACCTGATATACACCTGAAATTAATACAACATTGTACAAAATTAACCACACTTCAATTTTTAAAAGGTTAATATTAAAAAAAAAAGTTATTCTGGCCTTGCCTAACCAAGTTTAAAAGGATCAAACTATTCAGCTATATTCCAAAACACAGCTCAAGAATATTTATAAGGATACGAAAGTATAGAGCACCTACCACAGTAAAATTAACAATGTCTAGCATCCAATCAAAAATCAGCAAACATGAAATGAAGCAATAAGCAAGTGAGGATAAAAACAAATCAATAGAATTAAATCCATGAGTGACACCAATGACAGAATAGACAAGAATATCAAAATAATTATTCTAACTATATTTGTACAAAAAGAGAGAGAAATTCTTGTACATGTTAAAGATATGAAAGAGATAAAAAAGATCTAAATCCACCTTCCGGACACGTAAACTAAAATGGAAGGGATTCTCAGCAGATTAACTATTGCAGAAGAAAAGATTAACTAGCTCAAAAGCACAAGTGATAGAAAATCCTCAAATAAAACACTGGAAAAAAAATGAAGAACAGAGTACCAGTGGCCTATGGGATGACATCAAGTAGCCAAATATACATATAAATGGAGTCCCCTAAGGGGAAGAAAAGAAAATTTTTTTTCTGAAGAAATTAGATAAAGATTTTCTAAAACTATGAATTTTAGACTAAAATAGTACAAAGAACAAATTATGACAATGTCATATCTCTTTCCCAAGTCCAAGGAAGACATTTCTATTCCACATTTCTATTCCAACCTTTACCCACTGAACTCCTCAAAACAACAATCTAAGCAGCTACACTCTAGCTGTAGGACCAGCAATTATTACCAGCCTTGATATTCTGTTCCCTTGAAATGTATAATGGTTCAAACATAAAAGAGGATTAAGATTAGCCTGCCATGCTCCAGAATTATAAGACAGTACTGGAAAAGTATAACATCAAGTCACTCTTTAAGAGACTAAAAGGAACTGTATCAAAATAACAGCAGCATGAATCACTATCTTTTTCCTTGCACTACTTTTCAATTCTCTATAACATGGCTGTAGCATTTTTAAAACTTGTATATCAATATAGTAGTTCTCAAAGTGTGCTATGCAATCCCTAGGGGTCTTTGAGACCCTTTCAGAGAGTTTGCAACGTTAAAAACTACTTCCATACTACTACTTAAGATGTGACAGGATTCACCTTTTCCACTGGGCTGGCACCTGCACCCACGGCACAAAGTCAATGGTGAGTCGTGTCTTGCTGGTGTCCTGGCTGAACCAAGGCACCGTATCATCACCATGACTTGCAGTAAAATCAAAAGCAAAATGCTAGTTGCACTTCAGAATATCCTTGATGAAACAGGAAAGACCATTAATTTCTTTAAATTTTGAATATTGAGAATATTTTTTAAAATATCACGTGTGACCAAATGAGAAGTACCCCAGAAGCATTCTCGCTGTAATAACAGTTGTCCTCACAAAAAGCATTTGTGCCATGTTTAGTTAGTTGAAGAAGTTGCTTTTTTGTGGAATATCTTCTTTTGTAAGCCATTTTTAAATGTACAATTCTGTAGCATAAAGTACATCCACAATGTTGTATAACTATCACCACTACCCATGTCCAGAATTTTTCAACATTCCAAACAGAAATGTTAGCAATAACTACCTACTCTCCCTCTGCCCAGCCTCTGGGTAACCTCGTTTCTAACTTTCTGTCTCCATGAATTTGCCTAGTCTAGATACCTCATATAAGTGGAATCTTACAATATTTGTCTCTTTGTATCTGATATATTTCACTTAGTACAACGCTTTTAAGTTTCAGCCATGTTGAAGCATGTATCAGAATTTCATTTCTTTTTTATGGCTGGATAATATTCCATTACACGAGTACATCACCTATTGCTTGTCCATTCATCTACTGAGGGACACTTGTGTTGTTTCTACCTTTTGGCTATAAGGAAGAATGCTGCTATGAACACAAGTGTACAAATATCTAAGTCCCTGCTTTTGATTCTTTGGGGGTAGATACTTAGCAGAATCAGTGGATCATATGGTAATTCCACTTCAACTTTCTGAGGAACCACCAAATTCTTTACAAAGTGATTGCACTATTTTACATCTCCACCAGAAATGGAAGAGGATTCCAATGTCTCTTCACCAACTTTTGTTAGTTTCCCTTTTTTCATAATAGCCGCTCTAAAGAGTGTGAAGTGGTATCTTGTGGTTTTTATTTACATTTTCTTAATGACATGGAGCATCTTTTCATGCACTTATTGGCCAACTACATAACTTCTCGGGAGAACTGTCTATTCAAATCTTTTGCTCATTTTTGAACTGGGTTTGTGTGTGTGTGTTTCTGTTGAGTTGTAGGACTTCTTTACATACTCTGGATTTAAATCCCTTATCTAATACAGGCTTTGCAAATATTTTCTCCCAATTGGTGGTTGTCTTTTCATTCTCTTGTTAGTGTCCTTTGATGGATAAAGTTTTATATTTTGATAAAGTCCAACTGATCAATTTTTTTTTATTGTCTATGCTTTTAGTGTTATAACTCAAGAAATCATTGCCCAATCCAACATCATGAAGATCTTCACCTGTTTTAAGGGTTTGGTATTTAGCTCTTTAATTTAGGTCTTTGATCATTTAAAGCTAATTTTTATATGTAATATAAGGTGAAAGTCTAACTTCATCCTTTTAATTGTGGTTATCCAGTTTTGCTAACACCATTCATTGAAAGACTTTGCATCCTTGTTGAAAATTAACTGGCCATATGTATGAAGGTGTATTTCTGGGCTGTTTTATTCCATTTGTCTATATGTCTATTCCTACGCCAGTACCACATCATCTTGATTACTGTAGCTTTGTAGTAAAAGTTTTGAAATCAATAAGTGTGACTCTTCCACCTTTGTCCTTTTTCTAAATTGTTTTGGCTTTTTAAAGTTCCTTAAGATTCTTAATGAATTTTAGGATTAGCCTGTCAGTTTTTACCAAAATGGCAGCTGGAATTTTAACAGGAATTGCACAGGACCTTTAGATCAATATGGGTAGTACTGCCAGCTTAGCAATACTGAGTCATTCCCAATCTATGAACATGACATGTCTTTCTATTTATTTGGGTCTTCTTTAATTTCTTTCAGCAGCATTTTGTTGTTTTCAGTGTACAAATCTTTTACCTCTTTGGTTAAATTTATTCCTAAGTACTTTACTCTTTCTGATGCTATTATTTGAAATTGTTTTTCTTAGTTTCATCTTTGGATTGTTCACTGATGCTGTGTAGAAAGAATACGATTCAGTTTTGTGAAGTTTTGTATTTGATCTTGAATCCTGTAACTTTGCAGATATCATTTATTGGCTCTGGTAGTAATGGGATTTTTTTAATGGATTCCTTAGGATTTTCTACAAACAAGATCACGTCATGTGCAAACAGAGATAGTTTTACCTCTTCCTTTTCCATGTGGGTGCTTTTAATTTCTTCTTCTTTTTTTTTTGCCTAACCACTCTGGCTAGAACTTCATATGATGAACAGAAATCATGTTGAATAGAAGCAGTGAAAGCAGACATCCTTGTCTTATTTCTCTCTTAAAAAAAAAAAAATTTTACTTATTTGGCTGTGCCAGGTCTTAACTGTGGCATGTGGGATCTAGTCCCCTGACCAGGGGTTGAACTTGGGTCCCCTGCATTGGGAACACAGAGTCTTAGCCACTGGACCACCAGGGAAGTCCCTTCTGATGTTAGGTGGAAAGCTTTCAGTCTTGCACCATTGAGTATAATGTTAGCTGTGGGATTTTCACATATGGCATGGAACATCATTTTTACTTGAAAGAATGACTAATAAACAAAGTATGGTTACTCAGACTCGGCTATTTGGCAGTTTCTCCAAAATAAGCAAAGTGACTTGTCACTTCAAGGAAAACAAGTGATTGCCCATCCTCCACTATGAGCTTAACAGCTTCCAAATGAAACTTTTCTAATGATATTTAACTAATGAATGTGATTATTCAGTGATGTGTCAACACTTGGAAAATCTACATAACCTAGTGAACCAATATTTTCCAAGTGATCAAGGGATGATGCTATAAAACCGTGCATGGGTAAAAAATTCATTCCAAATGCAAGACAGATCAATGAATTTTGACGTAACCAAGTACAAAATGTTGTCTGAGGCAGTTTAAGAGATTTGCAAAAATGGAGAGATACTTATTTTTTAAAATATTTCCCAAGGAGCTCCCTTGGGAAGTAGTGGTCAGTTTCCTTGGTTGCCTAGTGGTTAGAATTCCAGGCTTTCACTGCTGTGGCACAGGTTCAGTACCTGCTCAGGGAACTAAGACCCCATGAGCCACATGATGTGGCCAAAAGGAAAAAAATTTTTTTTTCTATTAAAATGTTTTCATGTTTAAAAAAATATTTTATGTTAATATATAATGGGCTTACTATTAAAAGTTATTTTTAAACATTTTCAACTTCTCAGTTTTAATAGTGAATATGGTAAATGTTGATAGATATATAATCCACATACATGAAAGTTCTTTGAGGTCTTCTTTGAGGAAAAAACTATATCAATTAACAACAGCTCTATACAACAATGCAGATATTTGGTTTAAAACAAACAGTACTTTAGGCACTAATATTCAGCCAAACACATACATTAGAATTTCTTAAGATCTTATTATCAATATTAACAATTAACCACAGTAATTTATGATTAACTGGTCTGCAAGTGCTGTCATATTATAGTTGTACAGGATGGTGTTAAGAACTAAATGTGACTTTTCACCTTCATTAAACTTCACCCTGTCCACTTGAGCCCAGTTCTCTAGCCTCTCAACCTGAGAACTTAGGACTTTGCCTAGGTTCACTGAACTCAACTGAACCCACCAATCATGTTACTACAAGAAATGGGAAGTTCAGGATTGTCCTTGTAAATCCAAGTTGTCACCTAAGAAGTATCACATCTTTTTCTTCTTTCAAAAAATAATTTCGTTGATTATATATTAATTGGAGAAAATTGAGAAAATATATAAATAGAAAGAAAATTAAAATTACCTCTTATTCCAATACCTAGAAATAACTACTGCTGATATTTTGGTATCATTCCTTCCATGTTTTTTCTATATTTCTTAAATACATTTTACAAAAATGTGATCTTATTAGTTACAGATACAATTCTGTGGCCTCTTTTCCTTTATAAAAATATTATAATTCATGTTGTATATTATATCCCCAGGATTTATTCATCTTATAACTAGAAATGTGTATCTTTTGACATTTTCACTATTTCTTTAATATACTGCCTATCAAAAATCTTTATTGACAAAACCTTTTATGTCTACATAGCACATCTTATCTTCTCTTGTGTATGTAATTTATCTTATGTTGGACATTTAGGTTGTTTTCAGTTTTTCCCTTTTATATACAGCATCTAAATGAATACCTTTGTAACTGCATTTTAACCCAAATCACTTCTCTGTTCTTTCTGATAAATCACCCTCCAGAAAGGCTAAACCAGTTTCATTCTACCACAATCAGGTATGAGTACTCACACTCCTGTACCCCCTCCTTTGAAACATTAGTTATAAGTAGATTTTCGTTTTCTTGTCTTTTGCCAATTTTACAGGCCAAAAGGAAATTTTTTACGACTAACAAATTGATGGAAGGGCTTCCCTCATAGCTCAGTCGGTAAAGAATCTGCCTGCAATCCACTTCTTTCATGGATTACTTATTTCCTTTGCTAGGTTTGTATTTAGAATTTGAGAAGGGGCAGGAAGGATATTTCTTTTTTTTTAACTTAAGTATAGTTTATTTACAATGTTGTATTAATTTCTGCCATACAGCAAAGAGATTCAGTTATATATACATTCTTTTTTATATTCTTTTCCATTACAGTTTATCACAGGATATTAAATACAGTTCCCCACGCTATACAGTAGGACCTTGCTGTTTATGCATTCCATATATACTAGTTTGCACCTGCTAACTCCCAAATCTCACCCCACCTCCTTTCCTTTGGCAACCACAAGTATGTTCTCTATACCTGTGAGTGAGTGTTTCATAGATAAGTTCACTTGTGTCATATTTTAGATTCCACATATAAGTGATATCGTACAGTATTTGTCTTTATCTGACTTACTTCACTTAGTATGATAATCTCTAGGTCCATCTGTGTTGCTGCAAATAGCATTATTTCATTCTTTTTTTATGGCCAAGTACTGTTCCATGATGTGTATGTACATATGTGTGTGTGTATTATATTCCACATCTTCTTTATCCATTTATTCAGGTTGTTTCCATGTCTTGGCTATCGTGAATAGTGCTGCTATGAACATAGTAGTGCATTTATCTTTTTGAATTATTGTTTTCTCTGGATAAATACCCAGAAGTGGAACGGCTGGATGATACGGCAATTCTTAGTTGCTTTTTTTTTTTTGAGGAATATCCATGCCATTTTCCACAGTGGCTGCACCAATTTACAGTTCCACCAACATCATAGCAGGGTTCCGTTTTAGAGAATTCTTTTGTTTCTGTTTTTTACTCTGTGTTGGCTATTTTAATCTATTCTCTACTTTCTTCTTTAGTAGTGCCCCATCTTAAGTCTCCTTTGATGATTTCTCTCCCCAACCAGATATCCTGGCTTTAAATACTATTCTGAATATTACCAAAATTCTCTCTCTATTTCAGGTCTCTCTTTCTAAACTTCAAACTCTAATATACCCAACTGCCTGCTTGATGTATCACCTTAGATGGCTCATGAGAATATTTCAAACTTAAAGTTGTCCAAAATGGAACTCATAATTTCCCTCTCAACTTACTTTTCCCATCTCTACTCTGAATTCTCCATTTTAGTAAGTGCTGCCACCAGTTGGCAGAGTTAATGACCACAAACCTACAGAGCATCCTTGATTCTTCCCTGCCCATTCTTCTCACCATTCTCTTGTTCAATCCACTAGCAATTCTTATTGAGTCTAGCTCCACTCTATTTTCCTTCCTTTCAACTTTCTCATCCTTAGTCTAAATTATCTCATCTCTTATCTGGTCTATAGCAGTAACCTTTTAACGCATTCCCTCTACTTTCATCACTGCTACCTCCACAAGCCTAATCCATTTCCCACAACAGCCAATACTAGCACTGTAAAATAAAAATCATATCATGACTTTCCCTTGTTATTTATACATTTCCATGGCTTCCCATTACATCATCCACTTGCTCAAACCAGAAACCTAAACCAATGCATTTATAAGTCATGTTATACAAGCTTTAAAACACCTCAAGTTCTGCTCGAACTCCTCAACACAGATCTAAGCCACCATTATCTACCAATAGGATTTGGCATACTTGTTGACATCTATTTTCAGGCTACTAGGAAAAAACTACAGCAGTAAAAAATTCTGCCATTTCTTTGTGAATCACCACTCTTCCACTGGAGGATAACCTGGAAACCAAAAGAATACTGGTTCAGTGGTTATATTTTTGAAAAAAATGTAAAGAGACAGACCATAAGGTTATAATTTTGTTGTTCAGTCATTAAGTCATGTAAGATTCTTTGCAATAAGCATCATGAGGAAAGGGACTATCTCCTGTTTCCTGCTCTATCAGTGCTCCTAGAGCAGTGCCTGCCACAGAGAAAATACTCACTACTATTTTTTCTTTAATGAATGGTTAGCACATAAGCTTTTATCTATTTCTGAATTCTTCCTGGCTGAATATAACAAAACCCAATTTTGATAATTTCAGTTTATAACCACCTCTAAAAAGATAATATATGCAACAGAAAAGTTTAATCTAACTTCCAAAATGAATACAATAAGACAATGATAATACAGTAAGATAATTTTAAAATTAACTGCACCGTATAATCCCACTCAGCTTCTACTATAACATCCTGCGCACTAAGGAAAACAGGTGCAAAAACCAGAATTAAAGATAAAAGGCAAGAAAGCAGCTTATGGTTTTCACTTAATTCATTTTTTATAAAGTCTAAGAAGAATGAGGGCAAATGTATCTTCAGAGAAGTTAATTCATCTAATATCCTCTCTAAAATAAAAACAGGAAGGAACTGTATTATATACTGACAGATACTCATGTACACTCTTCTACAGAATATTTAAGGGATAAGCTCCTTAACATCTGGTCTGGGAACAAATTCCCTCATGTACATGGTTTGAGGGAACAGACATGTTCCCCAAGCCATATCAGGTTTGTTTAGAAGTGACACTTTGCCCATGTTTCACTAATCATAAAACTAAGTTTTTCTTTTAGAGTTGACTGGTCCATAGATAATCAATTGGTCTATACCAAGCCTAAATCAAAAGGGGAATCAAGACGCAGATGTTCTGCTATGGTGGAAACAGTAAGATGTAAATCTTGGGTTTACTAGAGGCCAGTTGTTGCTCAGTTGCTGAGTCGTGTCTCATTCTTTGCGACCCCATGGACTGTAGCGTGTCAGGCTTTCTGTCCATGGGATTTCCCAGGCAAGAATACTGGAATGGGTTGTCATTTTCTTCCCCAGGGGACCTCCTGGCCCAGGGATCAAACCCACATCTCCTGCCTTGGCAGGTGGATTCTTTACCACTGAGTCACCTGGGAAGCCTCTAGCAGAGACCAGATTTCCCGACAATTCAGATATTAATCTGCATTGAGAGAATGCAGGTAGTGTCCTGGCAGCATTCTCAACCCTGATCTCAGTTACTCCTTGGGCTTGCCTGCATTCTTGTCCTTAACGCAACTCAACATACTCACTTTTTCTAGAATTTTAAGAGTCCAAAAATTTTCCTTTCCCAAGAAGAAAAACCAGGAGCAAATCATAAAAGGCCTATAACATTCTTTCATGATTAAAAACAAAAACATTAAAGAAATAGAAACTTTCTCAACCTGATAAAGGGCATCTATGAAAATCCCAGTGATGAAAGGCTGAAAGCTTTCCTCCTAATATCAGGAACAAGACAAGGATGTCTGCTCTCACTACTTCAACATAATCTCTATCCAACACATGAAGTTCTAGCTAAAGTGATTCGGCAAGAAAAAGAAATTTAAAGCAACCACATGGAAAAGAAAGAGTTAAAACTATCTCTATTTGCACATGACGTGATCTTGTTTGTAGAAAATCCTAAGGAATCCATTAAAAAAAAAACAAAAAAACCCCACTACTACCAGAACCAGTAAATGATTTCTGCAAAGTTACAGGATTCAAAATCAAACACAAAACTTCACAAAACTGAATCGTATTCTTTCTACACAGCAGCAATGAACACTCCAAAGATGAAACTAAGAAAAAACAATTTCATATAATAGCATCAGAAAGAGTAAAGTACTTAGGAATAAATTTAACCAAAGAGGTAAAAGATTTGTACACTGAAAACAAAATGCTGCTGAAAGAAATTAAAGACCCAAAAATAAATGGAAAGTCATCCCACGTTCATAGATTGGGAAGACTTAGTATTGTTGGGATAGCAGTACTTCCTGCACTGATCTAAAGGTCCTGTACAATTCCTATTAAAATTCCAGCTGCCCTTTTGGTAGAAATTGGCAGGCTAATCCTAAAATCCATAAGAACCTCAAGGGACTTCAAAAAGCCAAAACAATTTAGAAAAAAGACAAAATTGGAAGATTCACATTTCCTGATTTCAAAACTTTACTACAAAGGTACAATAATTAAGATGATGTGGTACTGGCATAAAGATATACATACAGAAAAGCTAAAGTCAGTTGCTCAGTTGTGTTTGACTCTTTGCAACCCCATGGACTGTAGCCCACCAGGCTCCTTTACCTATGGAATTCTCCAGGCAAGAATACTGGAGTTGGTTGGCATACCGTTCTCCAGGGGATCTTCCCAACCCAGGGACTGAACCCAGGTCTCCCACATTGCAGACAGATTCTTTACTGTCTGAGCCACAGGGAAGGCATAAGGATAGACATATAGACCAATGAAATAAAATAGAGAGCCCAGAAATACAACTTCACACATATGGTCAATTAATTTTCAACATGGATGCCAACTTCATTCAATGAGAAAAGGACAGTTTTTTCAACAAATAGTGCTGGAAAAACTGGATGACCACAATCAAAAGAATTAAGTTGGACCCTTACTTTACACTATAAACAAAAATTAACACAAAATGATCATAACTGTAATCTTCATGATCTTGGATTAGGTACTGGTTTCTTTGCTATGAAGCTTCCCTGGTGGCTCAGACAGTAAAGAATCTGCCTGCAATGCAGGAGATCTGGGTTTGATCCCTACACTAGGAAGACCCTCTGGAGAAGGGAATGGCAACCCACTCCAGTATTCTTGCTTGGAGAATTCCATGAACAGAGGTACAGTCCATGGGATCACAAAGAGTCGGACACAACTGGGCAACTAACACTGTCACTTTCGCTCTGTTACCTATAAAATCAAAAGCATAGGAACCAAAGAAAAAAATTACTGAACTTCATCAAAATTAAAAACTTTCATGCTTCAGGGACATCCCTGGTGGTCCAACAGCTAAGACTCTGTACTCCCAATCCAGGGGGCCCAGGTTCGATCCCTGGTCAAAGTACTAGATTCCACATGCCACAGCTAAGAGCCTGTGTGCTGCAACTAAGATCTGGCGCAACCAAATAAATAAATAAAACACTTCTGTGCTTCAAATGATACTATCAAGAAAGTGAAAAGATGACCCACAGAATGGAAATAAAGTTTTATAAATCATATATCTGATAAGAATCTGGGCTTCCCTGATAGCTCAGTTGGTAAACAATTTGCCTGCAATGCAGGAGACCTCAGTTTGATTCCTGGGTCGGGAAGATCCCCTGGAGAAGGGAAAGGCTACCCACTCCAGTATTCTTGGGTTTCCCTTGTGGCTCAGCTGGTAAAGAATCTGCCTGCAATGTGGGAGACCTGGGTTAAATTCCTGGGTTGGGAAGATCCCCTGGAGAAGGGAAAGGTACCAAATGATACCATCAAGAAAGTGAAAAGATGACCCAGAGAATGGGAATAAAGTTTTATAAATCATGTATCTGACAAGAATCTAGTATCCAGAATATGTAAAGAACTCTTACAACTCAACAATAAAAAGACAAGTCATTGTTCAGTCCCTAAGGCGTGTCTGACTCTTTGCGATCCCACTGACTGCAGCACACCAGGCTCCCCTTTCCTCCACCATCTCCCAGAGTTTGGTCAAATTCATGTGCACTGAGTCAGTGATGCTATCTAACCATCTCATCCTCTGATGCCCCTTCTCCTTTTGCCTTCAATCTTTCCCAGCATCAGGGTCTTTTCCAGAGAGTCAGCTCTTTGCATCAGGTGGCCAAAGTACTGGAGATTCAGCATCAGTCCTTCCAATGAATATTCAGGGATGATTTCCTTTAGGATTGACTGGTTTGATCTCCCTGCTGTTCAAGGGACTCTCAAGAGTCTTCTCCAGCACCACAGTTCAAAAGCATCAATTCTCCAGCACTCAGCTTTCTTTATGATCCAACTCTCATATCCATACCTGACTACTGGAAAAACTATAGCTTGGACTAAATGGACCTTTGTCGGCAAAGTGATATCTCTGCTTTTTAATATTCTGTCTAGGTTTGTCATAGCTTTCCTTTCAAGGAGCAAGTGTCTTTTAATTTCATGGCTGCAATCACAGTCTGCAGTGATTTTGAAACCCAAGAAAATAAAATCTGTCACTGCTTCCACTTTTTCCCCTTCTACATGCCATGAAGTGATGGAACCAGATGCCAAGTAACCCAGGTTAAAAAAAACAAGCAGAGGATTCAAATAGACATTTTTCCAGAGAATATACACAAGCAAAGAATAAACATATAAAAAGATTGCTCATTTTATTACAAGTATTAGGGAAATGAAAATCAAAACAATGAGTATCTACTTCATACCAAGTAAGATGGCTATAACAAAAAAAAGTATTGGTGAGAAGTTGGAACCCTTATACATTGCTTGGGGAATGTAAAATGGTGCAGCTGCAGTGGAAGACAATTTGGTGGTTCCTCAAAATGTTAAACACAGAATTACCATATGACTTAGCAATTCTACTCCTAGATATATATCCAATAGAACTGAAAACATATAGTCTGGCAAAAAATTTTGCATAAATGTTCATAGTAGCATTATTAGTAATAGTCAGAAACCACCCAAATGTCTGTAATCAAAATGTCAATACAATATCAATAAAATATAATTACAATACAATATAAATACCCTGGTAGCACAATGGAAAAGAATCTGCCTACCCATGCAGGAGACACAGGAAACACGGGTTCGATCCCCAGGTCAGGAAGACCCTTGGGGAAGAAAATAGCAACCCACTCCAGTAATCTTGCCTAGGAAATCCCATGGACAGAGGAGCCTGGTGGACTATGGTTCATGGAGTTGCAAAGAGTTGGACATGACTTACCGCGCGCACACACATACAAATACAATACAAATATAATTTTGCCATAAAAAGGAATGAAGTAATGATCTATGCTATAAGATGGATGAATGGGAAAACATGCTAAGTCAAAGACCCTAGACAAAAAAGGCCACATGTAAATGAAATGTCTATTACAGGCAATCCACAGAGACAGAAAGTAAATATTACTGATCACCAAGGGCTAGGGAGAAGCAGGAGTAGGGAATGTGGAGTGACTGCTAACGAAAATGAGGCTTCTTTTTGGGGTGATAAAAATGTTCTGGAATTAAATGGTAGTGACGGTTGCACAACTTTGTGAACACACTAAAAACTACTGAATTATATACTTTAAAAGGGTGAATTTTATGGTATATGAATTCTATCTCAATTTTTAAAACTGAATAGGAAAAAAGCCTCCTAACAACCAAACTACAGATCACAAAGATCATAGAGGAAAGCCATATATTTTCCTTTACTAAAAACAAACTGTATTCTCACCTCAAATTTATTTATTCCCACTTTATATATAATTTGTACAAGCCTGGTTGTATGGTCAAAGCCTATAGTGGATTGAAAGCTTTATATTAGGGGAAATGAAATTGATACCAACAGACATACTGACAGTAAGATTCTTTTAAAAAAGCAAAAGAACTTACAAGCATCTTGTGAAGCCATGTAGTAAGAGCAAACTGGTCTATGCATCTCACTGCATGTATGTATGCATGCTAAGTCACTTCAGTTGTGTCTGACTCTTTGCAACCCTATGGACTATATATAGCCCACCAGGCTCCTCTGTCCAGGGGATTCTCCAGGCAAGAATACTGGAGTGGGCTGCCACGCCCTTCTCCAGGGGATCTTCCCCATCTAGGGATCGAACACTTGTTTCTTATGTCTCCTTCACTGGCAGGTGGGTTCTTTATCACTAGCACCATCTGGGAAGTCCCACACACTTCATTAGGTTATGCTTACTAATGACAAACAGCCTGACCCAACAATCTATGTTTATAGTTATGAAAGTAATGAAGATGATTAACATAATAAGAGCTAACCCACGCATTATTTTCCATATGCCAATCACTGTTCTAAGTACCAAACATTTACTTATCAAATTCCCAACAACCCCACAAGAAGTTGTTATTATTATCTCATTTTATAGATGAGGAAACCAAGGAATCACACTAAATAAGTGGAAAAGTTAAGATTCAAACGAAGGCAGTTGGCTTCAGAGTCAATCTTCTTCTTAACCAGTAGACTATCCTGCCTCTCAGAGATGAACTATCAGTCATAAAAATTAAAAAAATTAAAACGTCAAACAATGTTCAGTGTGCTCCAAAAAGCCTGAAAAATCTACAATTTTTGTTTCACTATTTTAAAAAAGCTGCAGTCCATGAGGTCACAAAGAGTTGCACACAACTTAGCAACTGAACAACAATTCAAAAAATTAATAAATAAAACTTTTTCTATGGCAGCATGTTATCAACAGGAGAAATTCTAGAGGTCAAAAAACAGCTCTTTACAATCTGACTCTAACCTGTATTTCCAGCTTATCTATCTCCCCTAGTTCTAGCCAAACCAGACCGCTCACGTTCTTTAAACAGAGCCTGCATTTTCATGCCACTGTGTTAAAGGCCTTCAAAAGATCCTTCAAAATCTAGCTCAAATAATACTTTCTCTGTGCCACCTTCCCTGATGCCACTAGACAAAACTGTTCATACAGCATTTTGCACATATTTCTATTAAAGCATTTATCACATGACATCAGAATTAAATGCTTAACTCTTCTTTTCACCTCCTAGAATTAGAACCTAGTACATTGTGGATGATAAATAAAATTATTCTTAAGTTGTGGTACTTAATAAAGTCCAAAATTACTTTTAATTCAGCAATACAAAATGACTGGTTAGCTAGTGTTTAAGTAGTCATGGTTTTAACAAAAGCCATAAAATTTAAATAATTTAAGTAGACAAAGGTCATTTTCATATAAATTAGATGTTATAAAAGTTCCTACAAATAGAATTCAGTCACCAGAAATCTTCTTAAGAAGAAATTTCTAATACTCTAGACCAAACCTGAGTCATTTGTCACAGTAAAGTTAACATGAATAATGATGTGGGTAAAATTTTAAGTGAGAGATGAAAGTTCCCAGAATCTAAGCCAACAGAATCAAAGGCTACAAGGATACCATTTAGTAAGTTACTGCTTGGCACACTGAATGAATGCCCTCAGAAATCATTGTCCCTCCCAATTCAAGTCATTCCTCAAGAGTAAGTTACTCCCTAAAAAGTTCTAACAGAATTTATATCTTATTACTTGTTTCGGGTGAGTTAATATTTAATTCTGATTGGACAAAACACAACTATGCAATGCATGCAATCAATCTATTTCTCTCCCAATATGTAATTTACAACAACCAAGCCAATAACATATGGAACAGCCAGTACAGATTTTAGCATTTAATAATTACAAAAGAATACTTAACGGTTCCTCAAATATTCATTGAATTAACTGCATTTTGCCAATTCTATTTGAAAAGTATTCCACTCTTCTCTATTTGAAAAGTTACTTTATCTATAAAGGAAATGTCATTTCACTTAGGTTTATTTTTTTTTAAAAGTTATCCAAACTACTGGCTAATTTTTTTCTATTATCCTCAACGTATAACCTTACCTAATATACTACCAGCTCAAATGAGGCTTCCCAGATGGAGCTAGTGGTAAAGAACACGCCTGCCAATGCAGGAGACCTATGTAAGAGACATGGGTTCGATCCCTAGGTGGGGCAGATCCCCTGGAGAAGGACATGGCAACCCACTCCAGTATTCTTGCCTGGAGAATCCCCTGGACAGAGGAGCCTGGCGGGCTACAGTTCATGGTCCAAATCTGACTCCTTACTATTTACTGTCAACTCCAACTTTTTTCTTTCAAACTCTCACCTATCCACAAATGTCCAGATCTCTAAAAAAACCGCTTGCCTCCAGCTCATCTTCCTGACTGTAAGTCACTCACACTTTTCAGAGGTAAATGAATGATCAGCGCTAGGGATGGATCACTACCCACCAAGGCAACCTTTAACACAAAACACAGCTTTAAGGCAAAATGTTAACTTTGCATTCTATTCCTGTTGACATAAAATTAAAACCAACTCAACTATTTCTATGTGTTACCCATTCGGGCAGTCACAGACCTGAATAAATATTTGTGTAGTATTCTCCATTACCTAGGCTGAGAATTCTCCTCATACATTCTTTCTTTCCCCTCCTTGAAGAGGCTTATGGTCTGCTTAGTTTTCTTCATCAAATTCTCCATGAACACCCTAAAATACTCATTTTCTCCAAGTGTCTCCATCTTCCCCTCATATCTTGACAAGATAGTGCGGAGATGCTGGTAGGTATCTGGCAGCAGGTCTAAGATATAAGGTGGGCTATTCTTTAGCGCCAGCTTTGGGTTCTGACACAACCGCACCACCTGCAACAAATGGAAAAGAAGGACTATTACTTGGAGGATCTTATGGGCAACTTCCTTTTTTAAATTTAAAAAAAGTTATAAAATATGTGCTCTTTTGCAGAAATATGAAAAATGCACAAGAATATAAGAAATGATCCATAACACCCCCCTACAGGCAATCACTTTTAGCAGTCCCCCAAAAGGGTGGGTTCTTAAAACTGTATCTGACAGTTCAGACAACACACAGAAGACTAAACAATCGGGGTGAGGGAGACACCCACACACATGCCTAAAAAATGCAAGATGAAGTACAGCAAGTTCCTTTGAAATGCATGGCTCATCCCACAACAGAACAAAGAAAATTTCCAGGGGCACAAATAAAAAATACGGCTGCCCTGGGAGGTGAACCTTGGAAATGTAGGAGCCTAGAGCTTTGACGACCTCTAGGGGACAGGAGCACAGACGCCTTGGACCCAGCAAAGACCCAGCAAAGAGTTGAAACCAACTCTTTCAAGACACCATTTCTTCCCATTTAAATGCAAGACTCTCAGAATGTGCCTGGTAATTCATTTTACTTTCTTTTACTTTAAACTTTTTTGAGTTCTTAGCTTTAAGTAGGTCTCTTTTTTAAAAACATATAGTCAGATTTTTTTAATCCAATGTAACAATCTTTGTTTTTTGACTGGTGAGTTTAGTATATTTTATATTTGTTATAATGATTAATAATTTGTATTCATTCCTATTCTTATTTAGCACTTTCCATTTACATGGATTTTTCTGTGTCTGAAAAAAACATAAACTAGCGGAACAATAAAGTCTGTTTCAGTAAAGAAATAGACCCACACATATATAGACCCTTGACTTATCACAATGGAGTGAAGATCTTTTCCAAAAACAGTAGTGGTACAATCATACAGGAAAAAAAGAAAATCAAACTAAACCCTCACCTTATACTATACAATAAACAAAACAAATCAAGGACTTCCCTGGTGGTCCAGTGGTTAAGACCTTGCACTTCCAATGCAGGGAACACAGGTTTGATCCCTGGCCAGGGAACTAAGATCCCATGTGTTATACAGCATGGCCAAAAATTAAGATAAATAAAATAAAAAGAATCCACTCTTCAAAAAAACAGACAAAACTAAACAAAAAACCTAGATGAGTTCTAGACCTAAATGTGAAAGGCAGCTTTAGAAGATAGTAAAACCATCTTTCATTATCTCATGGTGGAGAAAAAATTCTGAAACAGGACCATAAATACATTAGCAATAAAGGAAAATATTAAAGTCTACTATACTCTAAAAGAACTTCTAGATACCATGAACGAGTAAAAACACATGTACAGAAACAGAGAAGATATTTATAATATGTATATATTAAGACATATATATATACCCAGAATATATAAAGAACATCTACAAATCAGTAAGGCAGATACAACCTAATACAAAATGAACAAAAGACCTGAACAAGAACACAACAAAAGAAGATTTCCAAATAACCACTAAACATATGAAATGGTCCTTAATCTTATTAATCATTTTAATTTCATTAAAATGAAAATCATACACTCACAACTACCACTACACACACCAAACTGGTAATGCCAATCGTTGGAAAGGAGCAAGAACCTTCAAATACTACTGGTGGGAATCCAAGATAATAAAACTACCTTGAAAAATAGTTCAGCACTATATTGTCAGGCTAAAGATTTATATGCTCTACAAACCTGCAGATCTCCACCTGGAAAGGTATACCAGGATACACATAAAAAAATATGTAACAACTAACAACTACAAACAACCCAAATGTCCATCAACAGTAGAGTAGATAAATTGTAGTGTATCTATTAGCAATAATACACACTGGAGAAGGAAATAGCAACCCACTCCAGTATTCTTGCCTGGACAAAGACAGAGTAGCCTGGTAGGCTACAGTCCGTGGTGTCGCAAGAGTCGGACACGACTTAGTGACTACACCACCACCACCACACTACCACACGGATGCTCCTCGCAAAACAGATCTAAAGAAACCAGAAAACAAAATATATTTAACACAATTACACATATATGACTACACTACTGTTACAAAGATATCCCATTAAATTGCTGAGATATGCATACATAGGTGGTAAAAATATAAGTAACAGAAAAAAATAAATTTTATTTGCAGCTGATATAACTGTCCATGATTAAAATAAAGGAGAACTGACAAAGCATTAGAAACAAACAGTCTAACAGGTTACTGGATTCAAAAGTAACCTGGATTCAAAACTGATATAACAAAACAGCATTCATAAACATTTTATAAATAATTTTAAAACATGATTTTAATTGCTGTCATTTTAAATGGCTTAAATAAAATTTTAAGGCTCCTAGGAATACATCTAACAATGTGCAAGACTTTTATGAAGAAAATTATTAACTTTACTGAAGAATGTAAAAACAGAAATTAAGGAAGAATTGTATCATGTTTAAGAAAATGTCAGTTCTCCCCCAAGTTAGTATATAAATGCAGGGCACTTCCTATCAAAACCCCAAAAAGCTTTTTTGTAGAACTTAACAAGTTGATCCCAAACTCACATGGAATAAAAAGAAACCAAAACCAGTCAATTCTATTTTGAAGTAGGAGGTATTTACCCAATGGGCTATCAAGATTCTTTCATATCGTATAATTAAAATAATGTGATATCGGCCAAAGACAGATAGATAAATGACCAAATGGATAAGAAGAGAGACCAAACAGAGACACACACGTATAGCAATTCAGTATCAGAAGCAGCATTACAGATAAGTTCAAGACGAGTTCCCTGGTGATCCAGTGGTTAGGACTCTGCACTTCTACTTCGGGGGCACAGGTCCTCTCCCTGGTCAGGGAACTAAGATCCTGCATGCCCTGAGGTGTGGCCAAAAAAAAAGCAAACCCACAAACCAATTAAAGAGAAAAACTACGGAAAACTGGTTATCTATATGGAAAAAATATGTCCCTTACACATTACATAAGAAGTAATTTCCAGTGAATTAAAGATTTTGTGCAGAGAAAAAGCTTTGAAGATTTTAGGAAAAAAATTCAAAAATATTTGTTGAACTTTATGATCTCAAAGGGGAAGTATTACATAAGACACAAAAACAAACCATAACCATAAACAAAACAAAAGACAACTCACAGAATGGGAGAAAATGTTCTCAAACAAAGCAACTGACAAGGGATTAATCTCCAAAATATACAAACAGCTCATTCAGCTCAATTTCAAAAAACAAACAACCTAATCAAAAAATAAGAGGAAGATCTAAATAGACACATCTTCAAAGGAGACATACAAATGGCCAAACACATGAAAAGATGCTCAACATCATTAATTCAACATCATTAATTAGTAGAAAAATGCAAATCAAAACTACAGTGAGGGATCACCTTACACTGGTCAGAATAGCCATCATCAAAAAGTCTACAAATGGGGGGCTAGTGGTTAGGATTCTGGCCTTTCAACTGCATGTCCTGGGTTCAATCTCTGATCAGGGAGCTGAGATCCTGCAAGCTGAGCTGTGTGCCAAAAAAAAAAAAAGTATTCTTACACCTAAAGCATGATTTTGTTGTGCAGAATATAACTGATTTCCTTTTAATCCATTCTGACAATCTTTGGTTTTAACTAATTTGATCTGTTTACACTCCAATTATGAAACTTATTATTGCAGGTCAAATACTGCCAATTTCACATGGTTCACTTAGTAAGTTCTGACAGTATAGTAAATAATAAAATAATTTACTATTTGTTTCCAATGTCTCTCTCATTTCATATTCCTTTACCTCCCCTTTCTAGCCCTCATTTAGTTTATGCGTTTATTGTCCCAATTTTCTCCATTAGCTTGTCAAATATACATTCTTCTACTACTCTTTAAATGAACACCTTAGTAATTATAAAATGCACTCTGACTCATGAAAACTTATATCAAGTAGTACTTTTATCACTTCCCAGACAATGCAAGGGACGTGGAGCACTAACTTCACTTACTCTTTTCAAGTCATGTGCTATTAGTATCATACATTTTAATCCCAAGCAGCTTATCAAGTTCATAAGTCATTATTACTATTTATTATTTTATACAGACAATATTCATTCATATTTACCCACATAACCACCCTTCCGAATCCTCTTCATTGCATCTGAAACCATTCTCCTTCAGCCTAAAGAAGACCCTATGCCCTTTAGGGCATAGGCTATGGGCTGTAAGTTCTCCTCAGCTACAGGTATACCTTGGAGATACCGTCATTTCTGTACCAAACCACTGCAATGAAGGAAGTACTGCTATAAAGCAACTCACACAAAATTTTTGGTTCCCCAGTGTACATAAGCTATCCTTATATTATACTGCAGTGTATTAAGTGTGCAATAGTAATGTGTCTTTAAAAATAATATACATACCTTAATTTTAAAATATTACTAAAAAATTGCTAATCTTCAACTGACAACACAGGGCTGCCACAAACCTTCAATTTATAAAAAATGTATTATCTGTTAAGTGCAATAAAATGAGGTATGCCTTGTGGATACCACTGTTCCTGTTGAAAAGTCATGCTGTCAGTCTCATTGCTGCCCCTTTGAATATAAAATGTCTTTTATTCTGTGGTTGCTTATAAGATTTCTCTTTTCCTCAGGCTTTATTAATAATGTGCCTAGGTGCAGTTTACTCTGAATTTTTCCTGCTGTTGAGAAAACTTTTTTAATTTATGACTTCATTTTCACCAGTTTTGGAAAATTCTCAACCAATTTCCCAACAAATACAGCTTCTGCCTCATTCTTTTTATTCTCTTTCTCAACTTCAAGTACTTGTGCATGAGAACTTTACTCAGTATTCCATATGCCTCTCATACTCTTTTTGGTATTCTCCATCCTTTTGTCTCTCAATGCTTCAGTCTCGTTTTCTGACTTATCTTCCACTTCACAAATTTTTCCTTCAGCTTTATACTGTTAAACCCAACCACTGAGTTCTTAACAATCAGTTCTTCTGTTTTTCAGTTCTAGAATTTCTATTTCATTATTTACCATTTCAGATCTCTGAAAAAATTATCAATTTTACTTTGAATTCTTCTAGAACATTAATCATAGATATAAACCCATGACTGACAGCTTAAATATCTGCATCCCTTGTATGTTTCTATTATTAATCTTTCCTGTTGGTTGTAGTTTATCTTTTCATAAGCCTTGCTATTTTTTATTGAGGGCTGAACACTGTATGTAAAAAATTATAGAGATAATCTGAGGCTATGGATGATATTATTCAGAAAGGATTTACTTTTGCTTCTAGCAAACAGATTAGCTAGGGACACGAGGAATTCCAGGTCGTCTTAATCTAACCCAAAATTGAGATTAAAAGGCTGGGTTTCAGTCTTCAGTTCCCTGTCAAGACTGGTTTACTTCTGTTTCACCCTTACTCCTATAATTCAGGCCCTCAGGGACTCGACCCCCAAATCTAGAGTGTTTCCCTCCACCTTGGCAGGCCCTAATTCCAGTTTTTTGTCCTCCATGACATGAGCATTTTGAAAATTCTATTTGGCCTCTTCACCTATTGCTTTCGGGATCAACAATGACCTCATGGGGAAGGCAGCCTCAAAAATCAGGCTTACCTTTCAGAGCCTTCCTTATCTTCCAGATCCTGGCCTCTAATTCCTCACTGCCTTTATAGCTCTTTGACCTCTTCTAGCTTCTCTAGTTGCCAGCAGCATTATTTGGTTCCAAACAACCTAGTCTAACATTGGTAGAAGAAGAAATCTGATTTCCTACGCTTTAATTCATATTTTAAAATGCCTATTTTCTTGTGTCACCAAAAGCTCATATAAACTTTTTAAAGACATCTAAATGATTGTACTCTATGGACATACCGCATCGTAAACCATCCCCTCCACTTTAACATTAATATTGCTTTTAAGTCTTCACTATTACAAATATCTCTGCGATGAACAACTTTGGGATCACTAGGTCCATCTAGAACAATTGCAAAATTCCAATTTAATTACTAACTGTTCTTCAAATGATGTAAGAGCATATGAAAAATTTTAAACTAAATATTTTATCCTTTGTACATCATTTCCTGTACTCTTGAAATATAGCCCTATATAAGCGTAGCAAATAAAGACAAGCTGAATCAACAAAAATATCTGATTTATGAATATTTTAACAGTGTTTTAGGAAGTGGCTCATCCTATTAAGGGTTTCAAGCCAAAAGGGAACAACACAGCCAAGAAACAGGACTCTACCTCAGAACACAACATATTTGAAATGCAACAGAGTTATGAATTCATACTAATTTGAAAAAAGTAGTCTCTGATTTTTTTTAAGTCAGTTTATTTTCTATTTTTTAACTTTACAATATTGTATTTGTTTTGCCATACATTGACATGAATCCACCATGGGTATACATGTTTTCCCCTTCCAGAACCCCCCTTCCACCTCCCTCCCCATCCCATCCCTCCGGGTCATCCCGGTGCACCAGCCCCGAGCACCCTGTATCATGCGTTGAACCTGGACTAGCGATTTGTTTCACATATGATAATTTACATGCTTCAATGCCATTCTCCCATATCATCCCACCCTCACCCTCTCCCATAGAGTCCATAATACTGTTCTATTTATCTGTGTCTCTTTTGATGTCTCTCATACAGGGTTATCTTTACCGATTGACTAAATATCATATATATGTGTTAGTATACTGTTAGTCTCCGATTTATAAGTATTACATTCCAAAATCTCATTTGTAAGGCAGGTATTTATGATTGAGAATATGCATTTATAATAAAAATTAAAATGGTAGGTTCTTAAATTAGTCCATGGAAGGAGTTAGGGGAGAGTGACATTGAGACTAAGAGATCAAGACTGAAGGTTTTTATTTTCAGAGACTATTGAATGTGTTTTATATAGATAAAGAACCAGAAAAGAAGAAGATAAATTAAATGGGGTCTACACACAGCTAGGAACACTAAACACCTAATACCATTAAAAGAAGGGACACCTTCTTCCCCTAAAACAGGAAGAAAGGGAGTGAGGACAGGTTGAAACAGACACAAATTCAGAGACGTGAAAGCAGTATATTTAAGAAGGTTGCACCTGGTTTTGATTTTTCTCTGTATCCATTCAACAAATATGTCAGGCACTGGGACACAGAAGTGAAAATACAATACTCCTGAATCTGAGAGGAATCAAGCAATAAACAACAAAAGGAAATCAATAAGAAAAATATCGGCTTCTTTGCAGATAATTAAAATAGAATAAGAAGAAAATACTGAAAGACACTGTAGCATAGTGAGTAGGGAAACCTTCTCTAAGCCGAACTTCAGTTCAGTTCAGTCGCTCAGTCGTGTCCAACTCTTTGCAACCCCATGAACCGCAGCACGCCAGGCCTCCCTGTCCATCACCAACTCCCGGAGTCCACCCAAACCCGTGTCCATTGAGTCGGTGATGCCATCCAGCCATCTCATGCTCTGTCGTCCCTTTCTCCTCCTGCCTGCAATCTTTCCCAGCATCAGGGTCTTTTCCAATGAGTCAGCTCTTTGCATCAGGTGGCCAAAGTATTGGAATTTCAGCTTCAACATCAGTCCTTCCAATGAATACCCAGGACTGATCTCCTTGCAGTCCAAGGGACTCTCAAGAGTCTTCTCCAGCACCATAGTTCAAAAGCATCAATTCTTCAGCGCTCAGCTTTCTTTATAGTCCAACTTTCACATCCATACATGACCACTGGAAAAACCACAGCCTTGACTAGACGGACCTAAGCTGAACTTAGGCTGAGTTAAAATTACAGGAAGGAGCCAGTCATGTAGAATCAGCAGAAGAGTAGGCCAAACAGAGGGAACAGCTAATCCAACAGCCCTAGAGTGGGAACAGGTTTGGATCTGAGGAACAGAAAGGTCAGTGAGACTAAAATGTAAAGAGCAAGGTGAAGAGGGTCATTAAAAGATGTGGAGCATCAGGGAATTAAAAAGGAGACAGTAAGACAAAGCCTAAAATATAAGCTTTTATGTGTTGAATTAAAATTAAAATGTTTTAATATGACAAGATTATATCCAATAGCCACATCAGAATGTCCTGTTTCAGTCTTTTACCTTCAGTAAATTTCTTAACTTCTGAGCCTCAGTTTTTACCTGTAAGACAATGATAATACCCACCTCATAATAAGTGTTTATGAAGGGACTGCACAATTTCAAAAAAAAGCAGACATTCAAGGCTCGTCCCCTCCCCATTTCCATACAACTTGACCAGGTTTATCTGCAGGTTACACAGGAATTATCTATTGAAGACAGAAGGTTAGACCTCATATAACCCTTTGATGACTCCCAGAAACTGACACCATTATTCCTACCATCCCGGCCATGCGACAGGTAGCCTTCCAAACATGTATGGTCTCAGACTACTTCGTAACCAAAAGATAGAGAAAAGGCAGCAAGCCTCCCAAGAATAGGGTGACCAACAATCTGCAAAAGCTACAGTATCCACTCCTTCAAAGGTTCAAACCAAGCAGAGGTCCCTCCAAATTTATTATATCCAGGGCCACACACCCCTAACCCATATATTCTCCCTATTTCAAAGCAAATGTATTAAGAATTCAGGTTTAAATGCAGTATTTGCCTAATACCTCTGGAAAAAAAGGTATACTTCCTTTCAATAACAACTAAACTAAAATTGTTCTGCCCAACCTATAGTAAGCAAACAATAAATGCTGTTAATGACAATGAACTGAAAAAACATATTACCCCTCACAACAAAGAAATTTAAAATGAGTTTTAAAATGTCTCCTAACACTTGATTAGTTCACATTTTTGAACCACCAACATGTACATCCCATGAATGTTACCAGTCCCTCCTTAGAATGTGACCTCGTAAAGATCGTTTGTAGATTAAATATCTGCTTTTCTCAAGATATTTCAAAGATAAATCATCACATGACCAGGGAAATCAGCACTCCACTGACAACTCTGAGTCTTTAACACTAACACAGACCATAAAGAAAGTACATAGGTAGAGTAACTTTTTTGATATTAAAATCTCCAGGAAAAAAAAATTCCCTAAATATTTAAAGCCTCTAAGGGAAAAGTTTCCCAAAGCCTTTGAATAATTCAAGTCAATAGTTAACAAACATCAAAAGCCAAAAGAACCTGCCTTTATTACTTAGTGAATTTTAAACACTGAGTTTTCGTTAACCTCTAAAGTACAAATGAGCATTCTGAGCTTTAAAACTTCACCAAAAAAATTTCTGAAAGATATTTTCCTGCTTAGTCTATTCTCCATTTGACTAATTTTATTTTGCTTTACAAGTCTTGGAATAGCAAAAATGGCTTCCTTTTGTTTACTTCTGCCTATACATTTATAGCATCACTCAGAACAATGTCAAAAAGAAACACACTCAGCTCTGGGAAACCAACAATATCCTTGTACAGCTGCCATATACTCCATTATAATAGCTTCCTCACTAGCCTAGCACCTCCCTTTGCTTCTGCCAAGGGCTCAATGGTCAACAAAAAAAAAATTTGTAAAGTGCTATGAATACAATAAAGAGGAATAAATTATGGTTGGAAATTGCTAAATTTTAAAAAAGATAAAAGTTACAGAGAACAGTGCCTATGCCTAATTCTATTCTGAACACAGAATCTTCTGTAACACTAAGCAATTAAATTTCTAGTTAGGCAGAAAACTATACGCTTACAGTTTTAGTATAACTTATAGACTATGAATGATTAAGTATTTTTATCTCTGTAACCTTAACTTATCCATGGAAGCATTTTTCATTTCAAACTTTTTTGTATGATAAAAAGCATGATTAAAATAACCACTATGCTTCAAAAGCAGGTATTCAGTATGGTGAACTATACATAAAACACAGAAAATTTGATTACAGTTTTAAAGAATCAGTTGCTCAGGAGAACAGAAGTATACCAGAAAGGACTAGGAGCGAGAGACCTGGGTCCTAGTCTGGTGACTGACGTTAACTGGCTATGTGACCCTGAGCAAGTTACTTGTCTTTCTGGGACTCTCTCCCTCTACAAATTAAGAGTTAGATCAATTAATTTCTTCAAGTCTTCTTAAAATTTCAAGTTTTAGAAACTAATCAACTTAGAAACTTGAAGAGATTTTAAGTTTTACAAGTGTAACTACACAGTGAAGCTTTTAAGTGAAAACAACTCATGACTTTTTTCAAACAGAAATCAGAAACCCATACTTTAAGAGAAACATATCATCACTAGATAATGGCCCCAAGGAAAAAAAGTCTTTTACTTCTAATTACTATTCTCCATTATTGATTTATCAAAACCCATCCAGGGACCTGAACTGTAATTACTACCCAACACTTCTCAAATACCACCAACACTATTTATTAAAAACACTCTGCCACTTACAACTAATTACTGATCTTATTATATTCATTTATCACATTAATAGCAGGAAAAAAATATAGTCAATAGGAAATTAAATAACTGACATGTACTTACAGTGTAACTGTGCAGTTTTTATACATGGATTCTGTTTTTAAAAGGAAAAAATAATTTTCTCCCCAGACTTATCAATGCAACTTCAAGACCAAATACTTAGCATGAACTAGAGATTAAATGATTTTAGCGTCATTTTTGGATGTCAGACTCTAATTAGAGCACAACTGAGAATTAGGATATTGTGGAGTTCCCAGTTTGGTCTAAAGCACCTCTTCAGTTCCAATTCCCTTTCTGGTCTCCTCAAGGATTAGGTAAAGATTTGCCTAATGGTTCCCATGCTGTGGGGTGTAGGGAGCAGGGGCGGGGTTCCTCACCCTTTGATATGCCTTCAGGTATAACTTCAATTATATCTCTAGTTTGTAAATGTGAGCACTGGCTCATTCTTAACTCCCTAGTACCCAGCAAGAAGTTCATGTTCAACGAAAACGTGATGTGGAAAGGTGCCAACACAATTTTCACCTAAAGAAACTAGGAATCAGCTACCATATTTAAATCAACAAAATAGACAAGGATTGTGGATGAAAGCAAATTTTTTGGAAGGCAATGTGCCAATACATACGTTTCAAAGGTTAATGTATGATTCCCTTGACCCTGTACATTTCATTTCTAGAAGTTTATTCTAAATACCTAGAAACTGCATAATAGATTGTCACTATAACACTGTTTCTAATATTAAAAATCAGAAACAACCTAGAAGACTATCATTATGATTTGTTAAATAAACATATATATTTCCATAAGATCTTAAATAAAACTTAAAAAAAAGAATTCAAGGAGACCTACATGTTGTATCAAAGTAGATAATCTTTTCATTCTAGAAGCATTTTTGTTTAAAAATTCCATTTTTGCTTAACAATGTGTTTTATATGTATTAAAAACATTATATATACTACTTTTCAAATTTAAGAACATAATAATATCTTAAACATAAATATGATACTCCACTTTTTTTTTTAAATAAAATCTGTCAAGATTATCTAAAATAAAAGTAACTGTGGAAGGGGCCTTGCTTCTTGAAGTATGATCCACGTAAGCAACACAGAGTTTCAGGCCCCATCTCAGACCTATTTAGACAAGATCCCCAGATCTGAATTTATGTTAAAGTCTGAGAAGCACTGGTTTATAAAACTCACTTAACAGAGTCTGAACACCAGTTCAAGATCCACATTAAAAAACAAAAGTATGAGTTGGGTGGCTTATCTTACTTAATTTCTCTGAATCTTGTTTCATTCTCATGAGACACATTATTTTGAAATTTTTATTGTATCAGCAGATGTGAAATTGTATACTGCTCCACATATAAGGAATTATTAGTTGTCAGTCTTAGCGACTAATACTAAAAAGGTAACAACTCGTTCAGAGCCGCTTAGAAAAAGGGATTGGAGGGATGGACCCCAAATAATAGACAGTGGTTACCTCTGGAGAGAATAGTCATTTAGGGGTATGAGAGTGAAGGGAGACTTACATTTTGTTCTACATATTTTATGATCCATAAATTGTTTCTCACAAAGAGTGCTGTACTTGTATACTGCTATTTAGATAGGTCCAAGTGAAAAAGTGAAAGTCACTCAGTCCTGTCTCTTTATGACCCATGGACTGTAGCCCTCCAGGTTCCTCTGTCCATGGATTTCTCCAGGCAAGAATACTGGAGTGGGTTGCCATTTCCTACTCCAGGGGATCTTCCCAACCCACGGATCTAACCCAGGTCTCCCACATTGTAGGCAGACTCTTTACCGACTGAGCCACCAGGGAAGCCCAGGTCTAAGAAAGGAGGCAGGAATTAGGATCCCATTCCCCTCACTGAAGTAGCAGCAGCGAGTTGGCCTCATTTTAAGATTTCCTCATGGCCGTCTATGGGGTCGCACCGAGTCAGACACCAATGAAGCGACTTAGCAGCAGCAGCAGCACGACTGATCCCAGAGCCACAGGGAAGGTCAGTGGTGGCTGTAAGGAGGCGCCCGAGGTAGTGGACACCGCTGAGTAAGACCTGCCACCTGTTCCGGAAGTTGCAGAGGGGAGACCCAGAGTCACTGCTGGTTAAGGAGCTTCTATAGCAGTGACATTCCATCTCCTAGGGCTTGACTCCCCAGTGGGTGTGCACCACTAATGCCATCACTGCACCCCTTTCCCCTCCTCCTTTTGGAAGCTGCTGCAGGAAGGAACATTGTGGGGACAGAGCTGAGGCTGGCTTCCAGTGCTCCTGGTTGACTACTCCCACCTATTTCCTTCCAGCACAAAATGTGCTAATCATGAAAACATTTCACAATGACTTGCTTGTTATAATTCCCCTCTTCTAACAAACCTAATGGAGATCAGAATTAACAACTTCATTGGAAAATGCGAATGAAATTTAGCCTCTGTTTTCAAACAAATACTTAGACCATTTTTCTTTTAATACTTAGTTCATTTTTCTTTTAATGCTCTAGGTTAGTCATTAGAGGACATTACTATATGGCTGACTGTAACATGAACTCCACTGAAAGTAGACTTGAGGAACCAACCTGCCCATGTGTATACAGCTAACAACATATTAAAAGCAGGTTCCATTATAGCAAGAGTCACCAAAAACTTTAACCAAAGCCACAAAATGAACAGAGCAGATTATCTTCTTCTCCAGCCTAAACCCTTCAAAATTTCTATCATGAATCACATGAAATGCTCAATGAGCTCACATCTCACAAGGAATTAAGGGAGAATATTACATCCATTGGGGGAATTCTTAACAGGTGTGAAAACGACACCATCTTTTTTTACAATGACTATGGATCACCTTTATAACCAAAAGAAGGTAAAACTACTTTTAGCAAATGTTATTTTAATTCAACACTCAAAAAAAAAAAAAATTCCCTACCTTATCCCCCTAATTAATCACACAGAAAATGAGGGAGCATGTTTTGATCTCATTTTACTTTATTAAAATGTCTCTGCTTCATTCAGCAAGTATAATACTATGTATTAGACACAGGAACTGAAGTTAAGACAAAGCCTTGATCCTGAAGAGCTCTAGTGGGGGAAGAGACAGATGAAATAAGAAATGATAAATGCTACCACAGATAACATGAATTAAGTATCGTGGAAAAATAACATGTAGGAGCCTTCACAATAACCATGCAAAGTAACCGGTACACATAATTTGAAAAGACACAAATCCTTATTTAAAAGTAGGTATTTCTTTTAATGGTACTAGTTAAACATCATGTTAATATCATTTAAGAAAACATCTACTTTGTGTGTGAATGGCAGTGTGAGAGTGTGCGTGAGGATTGCTGTTGTATACCTACACAGGTCATTTTCTGAAAAATGACTTTCGTTATCAAGACTGTTGTATACCTGAGACGTTACTGTATGGAGGAAATAACTAAGTCTTGTTCAGTTGCTAAGTCGTGTCTGACTCTTTGTGACCCTATGGACTGCAGCACGCCAGACTTCCCTGTTCATCACTGTCTCCCCGAGTCTGCTCAAACTCATGTTCATTGAGTCAGTGATGCCATCCAACCATCTCATCCTCTGTCATCCCCTTCTCCTGCCCTCAATCTTTTCCAGCATCAGGGTCTTTTTCAATGAGTTGGCTCTTCACATCAGGTGGCCAAAGTATTGGAGTTTCAGCTTCAGCATCGGTCCTTCCAATGAATATTCAGGGTTGATTTCCTTTAGGATTGACTGGTTTGATCTCCATGCTGTCCAAGGGACTCTCCCGAGTCTTCTCCAACACCACAGTTCAATTCTTTGGCACTCAGCCTTCTTTACGGTCCAACTCTCACATCCATACTTTGACTACTGGAAAAACTGTAGCTTTGACTGTACGGACCTTTGTTGGCAAAGTGATGTCTCTGCTTTTTAACAGGCTGTCTAGTTTTGTCATAGCTTTCCTTCCAAGGAGCAAGCCCCAACTAAGCCTTAGGAGGTGGGTAATCCTGGATTCTAAGTCAAGCTCCCTATTAACTAAGTAACATAACCTCTTCAAAGCTAAGCACCCAAAAAAGAGGGATGATACTGCCAAAGAACTAGTAAAAGAAGTTAATGTAATTAATAATGATTACCACTTGCATACCTCTTCCTTTCAGTTTTCCTTTGGGGGCACACAAAGCAATTTCATTTAACAAATATTTACAAATGCACTTACTATTGTGTAAGACCTCGTGATTAGAGACTGCAGGAGATAAAGAGATTACAGCTGTTGTCCTCGTGATATTTACATCTTGAGAGGTTAGGATAGAGGAGAAATATGTGTTTTTTTTTAATCTTTCAGCCAAACTGCGTGGTATGTGGGATCTTAGTTCCTCAACCAGGGATTGAACTCATGCCCCCTGCACTAACAGTGCAGAGTCTTAATCACTGGACCACCAGCGAAGTCCCTGTACATGATGTTTAAACTTACGAGATCCCTTATTGCGCTGAACATCCTTCCTTAGTCACTCATCACTATAATGGAATCTCCTGGAATGCAAGAATTTACACGTAGTGCTATCCTTGGGATTCAGTGAGCATGCAAACATAGGGGAGAAGTAAAAAGGAAGGGAGAAAGCAATCCAATCAAACATACTGATTCATAAATTCTGTTAAGCGCACCTTACTTCCAAAATACAAGAAGTTACTTAAGGTGTTTTTTTTTTTTACGAAAAGCAGGAAAAGGTAAGTAGCAGAAGGATTATCTTTTTAAAAAGCTTTTTTAAACCCATGATTTAAAGGAAAGCATTTTTCCAATAGATTATATTCCATTAAATAAATCAATACCTCGAGGTTTTACTAACGTAAGCTAATTTAAAATAAAAACATAGCAGGGACCTAAAATACTGCCGGCATGATGCTCTACTTCAGCAGTGGACAAACTAAAACGTGATGGATTTTTCTGTACACCTGCAAGATAAGAATAGCTTTTACACTTTGAAAGAGTTGTAAAAACAACAGCAGCCAAGAATATAGAACTGCATAGGTGGCCAGCAATGCTTAAAGTATTTACTATCTGTTCCGTGACAGACAGTTCGTCAGCTCCCACTCTACCTCACAATGGAATTTTGAGTCTCTCACTAAATTAAATACTTGATACTTCCATATTTACACTTAAGGCAATTATATGATTGCTTTCTCTATCCCCTATCCAGCTGTCTATTTCCTTACTAGCCACTTTCTTCACATACAGGTATCTTCACAAATATCAATTACAATATACTGGGATGGCAAGGAAAAAAAAAAAAACTATAGAGACTGAACCACATCTTCTGTTTAATAACAAGCATCCTAGCACAAGCATTTTTCCAACAATGAGTTTAAGTTCTGCAATGGAATAGTAAATTGGGCCTACATTGACCAGAACCCGTGACTTAGGCCAACTTCTCCATCCATATATATCAAATATTGGAGGAGAGGAGACAGTTCCCAGTACTAAATCAATAAGCTGATTAATAATAGGCTGGAATAATATTCACCTAGCTTTAATGACAAGGTTAAAATGGGTAAGAGATGGTGACTTAGAGCTAAATTCAATAAATGAGTGGGACATTTGTGGATTTAACACTAAGTTCTTCATCACTTGCATTATACGACATGAAGTCAAGAAGGGTTAGTGATACGTTAAGACTGTCAACAATAAAGTGAAAAAGAGAACATTCATGCTCAAAACAGCAAGAGTAAAAGAGCACTATCTAACAACACTACAGGAGTATTCAGAAAATCTGGAAAGCAGAACAAATCTACCGGATTAACACATCAGAAAGAAGAACGAAGCTTTCATTTCAGCACAACCAGTAACATGTGATACAGGGCACAGAATACTAAAAATCATCTTTCAAAACAATCAACACAAGAATAAAACCACTGCTCTTCCTACACTAGAATGGAAAAGCTAGAAGCCTACTTTCCTTCAACTATCAAAACCTGAAAAGCCTTTGACTCAAAACTGAGAGGTCTTTATTCTTCCCAAATAAATAAACATTCTGCAGAAGAAATCATACTACACACTCTTTAAAAAGATGGAGTTAAGGCTTAAGGGGTGGGGGGAATCATTTTAAGGACTACATTACAGAGAGACTCTCCAGTTAGACAAAAAGTTTTATTTTTAAGGAGGGGTCTCTAATCAATACAATCTTGATACATTGCAGGTTGATACATGTGTCTCAAATGAGAAACTAATTAGAAATGCAAATTCCAGGAGAAACTTTTTAACTCTAAATCCCCAAAATGCAAACCTAAAATCTTCAGATTTTGAATATATTCAATATTTTTTTTAAAAGTATCATGCACTTAAAATTCCCTTAACTGCCTATCTTTCTGTAATGGTTTTAATGAAATTTCTAAGAATGAAATTAGCATTATAACAGTAATCACAATACCAATTACTTAACATGAGAAAATCCAGCCCTGAAAAAGTAGCTTCTAAAGCCACTGGTATGCACTACAGGAGCGCTAATTCACACACAGGACTTATTAAGTATTTCTACAGCACATTTATATCTGCCAAGTGCTTCATAATCACTTTTATTAGCTGTTTCTAGTCTAAAGCAATCCATGAAAAACTTTACAGAAGAGGAACCTAGGCTCAGAGAGGAACCAAAGAAAACCAATTTTACTGTGGAGGAAATAACACCATTCTCTTACAATATACGCCTGATCCTTCTAACCATCTTTCATCTGCAGAATGAATTTTGCAAAAATCAGTTATTGATAAATGTTGAAAAACAGCAAGGAAAAATTGGATGCTCTAGAACAAACCGTTAGCCTTGGGACTAACTACTAGCTTTCATTATACAGACATACTATAAGGAAGTAAAATTCTGTCAAATGCCAAGCTTAAAGTGAAGTTATTTTTCACACTTGCTAAAAAAAAAAAAAAAAAACAAAGAAAGTATTCAAAGCAGCTCATCTAACAATTTTCAAGTCAGGTTCCGTAGTAAGGAGTCAGGGTCTATTACCAAAAAAAGTAGAACCCAACGAAAAGCAGTGTGTGTGAGGAGGAAGTTCTGGAAGGAGTCAGAATCTGCTGCTTAACCCACTCGGTCAACGTATCTCTCCGAAGATAAAGGTTATAACCAGAACCTGTGGTTTAATCAGTGCATATCTCAGCACCAGCAATGGATCCCATCCAATGTTTTGGAAGAGAAAAACTTGAGCCAGCGCTAGATGTGGAGGAAAGTTCCTTCCTCGGCCCATTTAAACATTCCCCATTTCTTTTATCTCTATCACATCTTAATGAGAAGAAGGGGAAAAAAAACCAAACAAACCAATTGTACGCTCACCCAGAGCAGTCTGCCCGCGGAGTTGTCAAGACCCCAGGTCTCTCCATGAGAGCCGGTAAAACCCAATTCCCTAGTTAGAGCCCGTCCAGCTCAGTCCTAGCCGGTAAATCAAGCGCTCTTCCTCACCCCCACTCCCTCCTATCTCCCGGGGCCAATTCCGTGACCCAGGTCCCTACATCCTGTGCAGAGCCCCAAACTCTGCAGCCCCACTAGACTTCCGCCCCGGTGGCTCCCCAGTTAACCTCCCCCAGCCCCCACCCCATCTTTGTCTCGCAACCCCAAACACACCACCTCAACGTCCCCCCCCCAACCGCAGCCCTTCCCCCGCCGCCGACCCCGTCCTCCTGCTCTCCTCCCCATCCCCGCAGCCCCCAGCCCTCGGCCCCGTCACCCCGGCTCCTCGCCTCCCCAGCCTCGCACGACCCGTCCCCTCCCCCAGCTTCCTCCGCGCCTTCCTTCCCCTCCCTCAGCCCCTCCGCCCACGCCCACCCCTGCTCCCGCGGGTCCACCGCAGGGCCTTTCACCTTGTCCATGAGCTTCCAGCACTTCTCCACCATCTTCTTGTCCACGGTCCCCGGCGGGTGGGGGCTGAGGTGGTGGTGGTGGTGGTGGTGCGGCTGGAAGGCGTCCTTCATGAGCCCGATCAGGCCGCCGGAGCCCCCGGAGCCGCCGCCGCCCCCGGCCCCAGAGCTCTTTTTCACGTTGCCGGCCATGGCCCGGGAGAGGGTCAGGGGCCCAGACGCGTCCGCCGGCTCCGCTCGGCTGCGAGTGAGGGAAGAAGGAGGGCGTGAAGGAGGGGCCTCTCTCCCGGCCGCCGCCGCCGCCGCCGCCGCCGCCGCCGCAGCCGCCGGCCGTCCGGCGGAGGGAGGGGCGGCCGCGGGGAGGGGAGTGGGCGGCGCCGGGCGCGCGAGTCCGCGCGGGCGCGCCCCCTCACAGAGCGCGAGCCCGGGGGGAGCGCGCGGGGCTCAGAGAAGCGAGCGGCCGCGTCTGGACTGAGGAGCGGCCTGTCCTGAGCCACCCCCTTTCCCGAGTCACCGCTCCCGGAAAGCCGCTGCCAAGTTTCCGCGCCGCCTCCCCCGTCCCTGCCCCCGGGGGCGGGCCCAGGCCGAACCGTCCCCCTTCGCCCCCTGCTGGAAGAGTGGGGGAAAGGGCGGGGCGGGGCTAACGTGGAGTCTGCGCACTAGGCAGAAGCCGGGCCTTCCATGTTCCCTCTGGGTTGTGGGTTATCACCCCTGGAGGAGGTCGTTGGGCTGTTTAAGTTAAGACGGGTAGAGCTAGGAAGTTCCACTGGTTAATCAGAACTAGAACAAATGCCTCGACCAGTTCTCCCACCCAGTGATTGTAACCTCTTCTGAGTTACTGATTCTGAGAGGTTCTTTTCAGAGGGTTACCCACATGAACCTCTACTTTAATAGAAGAAATTGATGCCTAAGTTGTGAGTCAACCTTCAGTTTCATGTCTATTTCAGTCTTGTGGTGAGGGGTCATTTGAATTATTTTTTTATTTTTATTTCTGTGTTTAATTGAAGTATATTTGATTTACAGTGTTGTGTTTATTTCAAGTGTACAGCAAAGTGATTCAGTTGTATATCTACCTATTTAATATATTTCAGATTCTTTTCGCTTATAGGTTATTACAAAATATTAAGTATAGTTCCTTGTGATACAGAATAGGTCTTTGTTAGTTATCTATTTTATATTGAATGTCTTCTTAAAAGGGGAGTCTACTGCACTATTATAATGATTTTTGGAAAGGATATTAGAAGAAAGATTCGGGAATTTCATGAAAGTCAAATTTAGAATGACATCTGAGTTTAAACTTCTTTTTCTAAACTTCTGGCTTTGTAAAAGCTCCTTTCTACATTATGAAAAGAGTGCGTGTGTGTGTGTGTGCTCACGCGTGCACATACTTAGTCATTCAGTTGTGTCTGACTCTTTGTTGCCCCATGGATTGTAGCCCACCAGGCTCCTCTGCCCATGGATTTTCCAGGCAAAAATACTGGAGTGCGTTGCCATGCCCTCCTCCAAGGGATCTTCTCCACCAAGGATCAAACTCACATCTCCTGCATTGGCAGGCGGATTCTTTACCACTGGTACCACCTGGGAAGCCTTAAGAGAACATGTGCATGCATGCTAAGTCACTTCAGTCCTGAGGCCCTCTTCCAGGGGAATCTTCCCAACCCAGGGACTGAATCCGCATCTCTTATGTCTCCTGCATTGGCAGATGGGTTCTTTACCACTCACATCACCTGGGAATCCCCAACTGTTAAAAAAAAAAAAAAGAAAAATTAAGACAAGTGCCGTGGAAAGAATCTCAATGTTGTCTTTACCCCACACCTGACAAATTAGGAAATTGAACTTTATTTGCTTCTCCTAACATTGTGGAAGAAAAAGGGAAGTTTTTTCCCCCACTCCCTAGTGTTTAAAACTCCTAGTTAAGTCAGGACCAAGGACAGGAATAGGAATGCTGCAGATCATTGTATCCTGATTAGACCTCAGAAAGGCTAGCAGCATCAGGCCATGAGTTCTTCTTCCAGGCCCTTTGACCTTCTGAAAACAAAACACTTCCCCCTTTTTTTTGCCTTAAGATTCCCCTGCTCAGCACCTTGTTCTGCAGGTGGGCGGGCACTGCCAGTATCAGGCCCTGACCACAGAAACCTTGAGCTTCGAACCCTGGCCTGAGGAGGCCATGCCCCTCCCAGGAACATCAGTGCAGTTCCCAGTCACTTCCACTTTTCTAGTCTCAAAGTTCCATTGGAAGAACTTTGAAAAAAACAGAACTTCCCTCGTGAAGAAGGAAGTGCCCTGCCCTAATTTGCCTCAGCTTTGGGAGTTTGCAGGCTCTGATGTGTCAATAAGTACTCAGTTCCGCCTTAGATTCCCCACCTGGCTCTTCTACAAAGCTCTTGACTGATTAGGGAATTAAGTTTATCAAATGATCCTAGAAGAGAGGGGGGGAATCTCTGAACTCAAAGACTCTTCAGCCAGACATTCTTGTTTGTATCTCAGTGGCCTGTATCTACGATTGACTATGGAGTCAGAATTATCATTTCCTATCAGTAGAATTTCCATTAATCAGTTCTTACCTAGAAAGAGTTAGAATGACTAAAGAAAAAATACAAGCAAAGCTCTTAGATAATTGTCAAAACTTCCCACCCATGATGCGTCCACCCATAGTTGCAGGCCCTCCTTTTCTCCCACTCCGTCTATTGAAACCTTTTCCTTACTGATTTCCTGCCACTTTCAATCCATTCTATCACCAGGCCAGTGTTCCTATAGTATACTTCTGACAACATAAAACGAAAAACAAAAAAGTTTCAACACTCCCCATTGCCTCCTTAATGAAGTCATGATCTAACTCCAAACTACCTTGCAGTTTTATACTATTCCAGTACATATATTCTATGCTGGGTGACTCACCAAGTCACGAAATACCACAATTCTTTTTTCATCACCATTACTCAGAACATTCCCTCTGCCTAAACAGTGCAATGAAGTCCAATCCATTTTTTATACTCAAATGTTGTCCTCCTTATCAGATACTCCAGCTAGAAATAATCCTTCTCTCTTCTAAATTTCCATAACTATCTATTTCTCATCTACCACACATTAATTTGAGGGCTTCTCTGGTGCCTTAGCAGTAAAGAGTCCATTTTCAATGCAGGAGACTCAAGTTTGATCCCTAGGTCGGGAAAATCCCCTGGAGGAGGAAATCGCAACCCCCTCCAGTATTCTTGCTCTGAAAATCCCATAGACAGAGGAGCTTGGCTGGCTATGGTCCAAGGGGTTGCAGAGTCAGACACGACAGAAGCAAAGGAGCACACATGCAGGTATTAATTTATGCTATACTGTCCTATCAACTTTAGTCTTCCACAGTACCTAGCCCACTGTAGACAGCAAGGGGACATTTTTCCCCTCATAGTCAAATCCTAGATTTAATAGAGTACAGTTCAGTTCAGTTCAGTCACTCAGTTGTGTCCAACTCTTTGCGACCCCATGGATTGCTGCACGCCAGGCTTCCCTGTCCATCACCAACTCCCAGAGTTTACTCAAACTCATGTCCATCGAGTCAGTGATGCCATCCAACCATCTCATCCTCTGTCATCCCCTTCTCCTCCTGCCTTCAATCCTTCCCAGCATCAGGGTCTTTTCAGATGAGTCAGTTCTTCACATCAGGTGGCCAGAGTATTGGAGTTTGAGCTGCAGCATCAGTCCTTCCAATGAACACTCAGGACTGAGTTCCTTTAGGATAGATTGGTTGGATCTCCTTGCAGTCCAAGGGACTCTCAAGAGCTTTCCCCCAACACCACAGTTCAAAAGCACCAATTCTTCCATGCTCAGCTTTCTTTATAGTCCAACTCTCATATCCATACATGACTCCTGGAAAAACCATAGCTTTGACTAGATGGACCTTTCTTGGCAAAGTAATGTCTCTGCTTTTCATTATGCTGTCTAGGTTGGTCATAACTTTTCTTCCAAGGAGCAAGCGTCTTTTAATTTCAAGGCTGCAGTCACCATCGGCAGTGATTTGGGAGCAAAAAAAAATAAAGTCTCTCACTGTTTCCATTGTTTCCCCATCTATTTGCCATGAACTGAATGGACCTGATGCCATGATCTTAGTTTTCTGAATGTTGAGTTTTAAGCCAACTTTTTCACTCTCCTCTTTCACTTTCATCAAGAGGCTCTTTAGTTCTTCTTCACTTTCTGCCATAAGGGTGGTGTCATCTGCATATCTGCGGTTATTGATATTTCTCCTGGCAATCTTGATTCCAGCTGGTGCTTCATCCAACCCGCCATTTCGCATGATGTACTCTGCATATAAGTTAAATAAGCAGGGTGACAATATTGACGTACTCCTACGTACAACCTTGAAATACTCCTTTCCCAATTTGAAACCAGTCTGTTGTTCCCATGTCCAGTTCTAACTGTTGCTTCTTGACCTGCATACAGATTGGAGTTGCATATGAGCTTGTGGCTCATCTACACCATCTCTGGCTTGGTTTAAGGCTTCTAATTTGTATTATGTTCAGTATGGTCTGTATATTATAGAATAGGATGGTGTAATTTGCACTTTGTTCCTGCTGCAGCAAGCTATATTTCTTGTAATGCATGATGACCTATGTGTCATATCTGAATAAAGTAGAGAGGGTGACCTTCTCTCTGTGTCTCTTTAAAACCCCAAGATGGGATCCTATTTAAAGGAAGGCAGAATTCTGCTGAAATGATCTTTCCTCTTTTCACTTCTGAACTGAGGTTAATGAGGAAAAAAAAAAAGAACGAAAGATTGACCTTTCTTTCCCAATTTTCACTTGGCTTGTTTTCAAAATGTACTAGAGATGGCATTGTGGAGCTCAGTGTCATCCTCATTCCTGGATGATTCTAGAGCTGGCTCAGTTTGTATCACATTGTGTGACCCGTGGCACTCTTCTTATTCCATTTCACCTTCACCCCAAACCACATCCTCATTCTGCACCTGAAAGTCAGTTGACTGAACGTATTTGAAAAGTAAATGCTCTTCTGAGACACGATATGTTGTTTATTCTCTGTAATCTCTTCCTCAATATGTGGCTCCCTGCATCAGCCTAGCAGAGACACTAATCATTCTATGGAAAAGTCCCCAACACAGACTTCTGGATGAGGGGAAGGACCAGGGCGGAGACCTCTACTGCATTCCTACGCAGAGAGTGAGGGTTGTCGGTGGGGTGGGGTGGTGGGGGGAGGGCAGGAGTAAATGAAAACATGCTTCAAGGTTAGAAGAAAAGGCTGCTTCAGATTTGGGACATGTGGGCAAGATTTTCTGACACTGAAGTAGAGGAACAGTAAGCATCGTGAAGAACAAGGTTGGCTCTTCCTTTTACTCTGTAAAATGTCCCTGGGATCAGAGAGGTATCCTGCAGCTGTGAAGGTGACAAACAAATATCCTCAGGCTCTGCCTGAATCTGCTATTACCTAGAAGAAGGATTTCCCCACCAAGATCTCATGGCTGTTTCTTCAGATCTGTTCCTGATAACAGGCAATTGACCAAAACTGTTGAGGAAGACAGAGAAATATCTAAAGAAAGAGTCTGCAGTTCCCTAAATCCACATGGGGGAAAGCCCTGAAGTTTCTGCTGTTTTCGTTTTAGCCACTTTGGTGTCCACAAATCTGGGTGGCAGACAGACAACAAGGCTCCCAATAGCAAAGGGCTGAGAGAAGGGTTTTGGGGAGGGAATAGCTGACCAGGGCAAGCCACTCAGCATTCTCCCTTCCCCAGATTTATTTTCCCAGCTATTCATGACTCCAGCAAGATGCTAGGCAGCATCCCTAAGAGAGGGGCACCCCCAACATTGCTCCATAAATAATTTAAATCGAAAAATGCAGGAGACTCAGTAGAAGGTCAAGAAAATCCACTAGAGGGAGCCCAAATCAACTCAATGCCACAGGGAACCAAGCTGGTTATTTTCTCAGCACCTGTCTGAAAGTCAGCCACAGACAGGAATAGGGGGAAAGAGAAAATATATTAAGTCACCATAAAAGAAGATAATCCTGTAAATACCTGGTGAAAATCCAAGCCTTTCAAGATTTACAAAATCAAAGATTTATTTTTTGGCCGCACCCTGTGGCTTGCTGGATCTTAGTTTCCGAACCAGGGATTGAACCCATGCCTCTTGCAGTGGAAGCACAGAGTTCTAACCACTGGATTATCAGGGAATTTCCCAAAATCAAAGATGTAAAGATTTAGGAAACGGAGGCTGAGCAAGGAAAATGACTTACCCAAATTTACATATCTGGAGAAGGGTGAGGATGAGAACTTAAAAGCTCCTGTCTCTAACCAGTACCCTTTCTTCTTGATTTGCATCTATGTCAGGATAGAAGGGCATGGCAACCCACTCCATTATTCTTGCCTGGAGAATCCAGTGGACAGAGGAACCTGGAGGGCTACAGTCCATGGGGTCACAAGAGGTCGCAAGAGTCAAACACGACTGAAGCAACTTAGCACAGCACCTTGAGGTCCTAGGTCTGACTGTCCTCTGTGTCTCATTTATCTGAAATAGGAAACTCTCTCAACTACCGTCTTCTGGATTTCTTTCCCTCTTTTACCACAGAATACCTTCCTGAAAGGGATCTTCAATTTTAAGCCTATTTAATAATGTCATTTTGTTGATGAGACTTTGAGAAGTGTAAATCACCCCAAATGGCTACCGTCAGTTCTTTTCCTCTGTATCAGCACAATAGCATTATTTCAGATGTGTAAATCTGTAATTTGTAAGTGTCCAAATTGCAGGCAGTGCTACATAGAAGTGAATCATAGTTAATCAGTTCCAAAGCCCTTTCTCCTCAAACTACACTTAGGATCTGGGAACAAGAAGAATATTGGCCCTCTGAGACCTTGATATTTTAAGCGTTGTATTTAGCCCCTTCTACTAGACATGATTAAAGCGACTAAGCAAGCATGCATGTACCTTCCTATCAACTCCCATGTTTCCCAGTTGCCTGGACAACGTGCAGCCTCCAGAAGCCCAACCCTTCCAGTTCTCAGTCCCACCCCCAAATGAAATTTGCCACTCTAGATTGGGTCCCAGAACACAATCTCCTCCTCCGGCTCCTAGCTGGTTGGGCCTTTTCTCTGCCCCTCCTGGACAGTGGGTCACACCACAGGGAGACACAACAGAGACAAGTGAGGGTCTTGGAGGAAGGAAGAGGCAGGGTAAGGATGATGGGAAGAGAGAAGGGGCCAGGTACTGAGTTTTATTTTCTCTGAAAGAGGGTTGAGAGGAATGACTTCTGTACTTAGAGCCTGACTGGTAGAGAGAAACGGGTTCATCCTTCCCACTGGCCCCAGCCTTGCCTAAGTTTCCAAGGAAACCAAGAACTGAAGCTTCTGGAAAGTGTAAGAGACAGACTTGGAGATGAGAGCCCTAATTCTCCTGGGACTCCTGGTTCAGTCTAGAGAGTCAGGAGAGTGTCTCCACGTCTAGACCTAAATATGAGCCCCCTCCCTCCCTCCAGGACAGGAAGGAGATGCCACCCAAGACCAAAGAAAAAGGGACAAAAGCTGGGGCCCAGAAGAAGAAAAGGAATGCAGGTGCTGGTGAGTCAGACTGGGTGGAGGTGGGTGCCTCCCTGCCTCTCCTTGTTCTGGCTCAGAGACCTCCAGAGAGAATTCAGCCCTCTGCGTGACAAGATGGAGCTGTCTTGGCCTTCTCCCTTTATATCCATATCCGGGTTCCATGGAGCTGGGAACGTGGGAAAATCAGCACCCATGAATCCCTTCTGGCTCTGTGCCTTCCTTATATATTCATTACACATCTTTTAAGTACCTACTATGTGCTGGGCAGTGAACTCATTTGACTTTGCCGTCAGAGATCCCTCATTTAGTGGTTCTCATATCTCTCACACAAAAAAAGAGAAGTCCAGGGTACGGGAGGAGGATGGGAGGGGAGTAGGGAAGGCTGAGATCCTGACAGGCTGAGGGTCTGCCATCTTGCCAGGGCAGATGTGGAGGCTGAATCCATGTGCAGGCTGGCGCTGCTGGAAAAGGAGTTGCTCCAAGACCGCTTGGGTAAGAAGGGTGGAAGTTCTGGGAGCAACAGAAGTGGGACAGTGTGCATTTGTGTATCCCTGGGAGCTTAAAGTTTTGGAGCTATGATGGAGGGCTGAGCTGATCTCTAACCATCCCCTAATGGGAAAAGATTGTCAAGAGTTGGGGTTGTGAGGACAGGGTGGGCAGTGAGGGTTGCAGATGGAGTTTTTCCCTCTTAGTAACAAAGAGTCTGTAGCATTCTAAGACGGGGAAGGGAAACACACAGAATGACAATGAGAGACTGGCAGCCTGCCACCAGGTTTCTGAAGGTGGACAGAGTCTATCAAGGTCATGGGGGCTGATTCATTGGAGTCCCCAGCCTGTGCAGAGGGCTGCCCTGCACTGTTCACAGCTCTGCAGAGGGATGAAGCCCGCCGAGCCAAAGCTTCTGAAGACCAGCTGAAGCAGAGGATCAAAGACCTGGAGGCTGAACTGGAGGGGGCCCGGAGCGAAGGGAAGGCCATATATGCAGGTGTGAAGTTGATCGAGCAGGTGGGCGGGAGACAGGGGCCCGGAAGAGGACAACTGGGAGGGCCCAAGGATGCTAGGAAGGGCGACAAGGAGGACTTCGAACTGCCGTACCTAGCCTCAGCCCTCCCAGCACGCACAGGAATCCTGAAGGAAGCAAAGGAAGATCTTCTGTGGTCTTGGGCAGGAACCTTCCATGATGTGCAGTGCTATGTGCTTGATGTCGCATGGGTTATAAAACGCAGCCCTAGCCTTTATCTCACTCCTCCCATGGGAGTGTGTGCGAAGGAAGGCCTGAATTCCCATTCTGAGCTGGCACAGTGGGTGGGTATCTTGTTTCCTAGCTCTGTCCCCACTTTCTCAGATCACCACAAGAAGAACCCAGAAGACCTTTTTTTTTTAAAGATTTTTTTTTTTTTGACGTAGACCATTTTTCAAGTCTTTATTGGATTTGTTACAATATTGCTTCTGCTTTATGTTTCGGATTTTTGGCCCTGAGGAATGTGGGATCTTAGCTTCCAGATCAGGGATCAAACCCGCATCCCCTGCATTGCTAGGTGAAGTCTTAACCACTGGACTGCCAGGGAAGGCCCCCGAAAGACCTTTATGCACCTGTCCACTGGACCAAACAGAGCCCTCCCCACCCACAACTTCCTGTCCTTTCTCCGCTGCTCTCTCCCCACCTGGGTCCCCGGCCACCCACCGCTCTGCCAGAGATGAGTCGTCAGTGCCGGAGCCTGCAGGAGGCGATGCAGAGTCGCAGCAGGCAGCTGGAGGAAGAAGTGAAGGGCCTGCGCAAGCAGTTAGGTAGGCTTCCCAGGTGGCCCTAGTGGTAAAGAACCCGCCTGCCATTGCAGGAGACTTAAAAGATGTGGGTTCCATCCCTGGGTCGGGAAGATCCCCTGGAGGAGGGCATGGCAACTCACTCCGTAGTCTTGCCTGGAGAATCCCATGGGCAGAGGAGCCTGGACCGCCCGTTCCATGGGGTCACAAAGAGTCGAATACTAAGCAATTTAGTATGCACACACAGCACACCCTACCCTAAGAGCGCTTTCTCTCAGAGGATCACTGATGTAGTCCAGCCTGAAGGGGTGGAGTTAGGATGGTCTTTCTTTAGAAAACTGCAATTTAAGCTCTCATACTGTCTTCCCCACTGACTCTCCTACCACTTGCAACAGAATGTTCAGGATGGCCAAAAATACCCAATCTTAAACTTTAAGTTATAAGTGAAGAAGACCTAACTTTCTTACTGCATCTCCCTCTGTCAATGGCCTCTCTAAATAAAGACAGTTCTTACTCCCCACTGCCACCATGTCTCTCATGAGCAAAACACATTCTCTCTTAGTTGGGCTAATTTTTAGAATGAAAGCAAGCTTGAATGTAACTGTTTGAATTACTTACCTCTGTATCTTCAAGACCTAATGTGTGGTAGGTCCTAAATAACTATCTGCTAATAAATAAATGAGCTTCTAAATAAGCAACAAAGCAAAACAACAAAACAGGAAGCTCTTGCTCTCTTCCATCTTGGTAACAGGACAGAGTTGAAAAATTTTAGCATGGTGCAGATTTTCCACAATTTTGGCCTCAAAGTTTTCTTATGGTAAAATAGCTTTAGTTTAGCTTTAGATATCCAAGAGTTGCTTATCTGCCCACACAGACCCTGAGTTCCTTTCCTAATCTTTGCCTTATCTCAAATGCAATCAGCATTTATTAAGCACTTCCTACATACTAGATGCTTTCCCACAAGTTATCACATTTTTTTTAATGTATTTTTATTTATTTGTTTGGCTGCCTTGGGTCTTAGTTGGGAGCATGTGGGATCTTTAGTTGGGGCATGTGAACTCTTAGTTGCAGCGTGTGGGATCTAGTTCCCCGACTAGGGATCGAACCCGAGCCCCCTGCACTGAGAGCACAGTCTTAGCCACTGGCACCGGGGAAGTCCTCACATTATCACATTTAACTCGCAGAGCACACCTGTGAAGTATGTGTCATTTTCTCTATAAAGATGAAGAAACTGAGTCTTAGAGACGTGTCAGATGTTACACAAGTAGTGAATGGCAACCTGATTTGGGAGCCAAATCTCTTGTCCCAAGCGCCCCTCCCCCCTTCCTGTACCTTAATGGTATATGTCAGCTCTTTATAGGAACTAGGGGAAGTTGACGGCTCTGGGGGAGTCTGGAACAGTCCTGCTCTTGTTGTGGTCTTTGGGTGGGAGACTGTTCAGAGGCAGAGTGAGTGTCACCATCCTGTCCTTCTCTCATCCTCCCTCCACCACCATCTCCCTCAGAGTCGTGCCAGAGGGAGGCTGAGGCTGCACAGAGGGAGGCCAAGAAGGCCCTCGGAGAGCGGGACCGGACTCTGGCTCAGCTTCGGGCCCATATGGCAGACATGGAGGCCAAGTATGAGGAAATCTTAGATGTAAGCCCTACCCTCTGAAGACCAACCATCCTAGTACCCAGCCCTCCCCCATCCCCACAGATCCCAGCGAGTATGACAATGACAGACCAGGGGGAAGGGGAAGAAGCATCTCCACAGAGGACTCTGCTCTGTCTTAAGGGGATACAGCCATGCCTACCCACTAAGAATAAGAGCTTGAAGACAACACTGGCTAGGAAAGCTTACAGACCAGGCTGGGGGCACCCCTCACCCCACCCTCTCCCTTCCTGAGATTGAGGCTCGGTGTCTGCAGGACAGCCTGGACCTGCTCCTGGCCAAGCTGAGAGCCGTGAAGCCTCAGTGGGACGGGGCTGTGCTGAGACTCCACGCCAGGCTCAAGGAGCAGCTCCGCCAGTTTGGACTCAACCCCCTGGATCTTTGAGGCTGTGAGTCTCTACTCCCTGGGGCCCTCTGAGGCCCCAGCAATAAAGCTGTTTTGATGTAGACCTCAGCAGGACTGTGAGCTGTGGTTTTTTGGCAGAGAAGAGTGCCTCTCATGGGAATATCTCAGTTCTGGACTGACCCATTACCCTGAAGATGGAATAAGAAGAGAGAAATTTGACAAAGTTTCAACTTCTCTCCTAGAGAGTCTGGGTCCCACCCCTTGAGCCTGGAGCCCTTTTGGTCACCCTATCCCCACCAGCACCAACAAAGGCAGCCAGATTTGTGGATAAAGGCCATTTCTATAAAGGACCAACAGTGACTAGGCACCAGCCCACACAAACCTCAGGTGCCCACAGAGGGAAGGTGCAGCTGGTCTTCAAATTCTTGTAATATACCCAACATTCTGGAGTCATGCTTAGGGAAAGTTCCAGATGGCTTCAATCCTAGCCAGCCCCACAGCCCACCTGAAAAGGGAATATTCTCTGCTTCTCCTTTATTTTACTACAGCGTTCTCAGTTCTACTTCATTTCCGGTTAAATATGGAAGGGGGAGATTTTGAAAAGAATTCCCAGCATTGCCTTTTACTGAATTTATAATGTCGTTGAAAAAGTTAAAAAGTTTACTTAGTTTAATTAATTTTGTATAAAGTAGGAATAACCAAATATATTCTAACTGTTCTGCCATCTCTTGGGAATAACAGAATATATTCACCATAATAGAAATAGCAGAAACAGTTCCTTTTCACCCTCTGTAGATTCTTCCTTTCAGTAATTTGTATTTCATCCTTACAGACTGATCTTTCATGTAGAACTGGTGGAGGTTTAGGTAAAAATGAGCATCGGGATTCTACTCACTATGCACAATTGTTTCCACTATGCACAACTGTGTATCTTTTAGCTATGGTGCTTAAAGGGCTTCCCGGGTAGCTTAGTAAAGAATTCGCCTGCAATGCAGGAGACCTGAGTTCAATCCCTGGATTAAGAAGATCCCCTGGAAAAGGAAATGGCAACCCACTCCAGTATTCTTGCCTGGAAAATCCCATGGACAGAGAGGAGCCTGGCAGGTTACAGTCCATGGAGTCACAAAAGAGTTGGACGCGACTGAGCAGCTAAGCCACCACACCACCATGGTGCTTAAATTTCCTCCGAGGGAAATAAATATAACACATTAAAAAAGGGGGGAGGGGGAGGTTTCCCACACCAACTAATTCTCTGTAGACATGATTTAACATTTGTGTTACAATTTAACTCAACTGTGACACTATCTACCTGGCCATAGTATCAGATCCCTCAGGTTAAGGGCTCAGTCCCACAGGACTGCCCTCAACCTCAAATACCAATCTCAATTCCAGGTTGTCACTTGTGCTTTTGACTAACTGGCTATCAATCAGTGATAGCCACAACCCCCTCCCTGGGTTCAATCATTTGCTGGAGTGATTGAATTCAGGGAAATGGTTTACTTACTAGATCACCATTTTATTACAAAGGACACAACTCAAGAACAGGCAGATGCAGGAGATACACGGGGTGGGGTTGAGCATGGAAGCTCCATGCCCTCTCCAGGAGTGCCACCCCTCCAGCACCTCCATGTGTTCAGCAACAAAGAAAGCTCTCTGAACCTGTGCTTCTGGGTTTCTATGGAGGCTTCATTATGTCGGCATGATTAGTCAATCTTTGATCACTGGTGATTAATTCAACCTCCAGCCCCTCTCCCCTCCCAGGAGACTGAGGGTGGGGGTGGCACTGAAAATTCCAGCCCTCTAATCACATGATCGGTTCCCCTGGAAACCAGTGCCCCATTCTTAGGTGCTTTCCTAAAGGTACCTCATTAACAAGGGTAGCTGTAATTGAAAGAGCCTTATTATGAATAACAGAAGACACCTTTATCACTCTTATTACTTAGGAAATCCCAAGGATTTTAGGAGCTCTCTGCCAGGAAAGGATAGAAAGACCTAATATATATTTCTTGTTATAAATCACAAAATCACACTGCTCATCTCAAGCGGATCTTCATCTCTGGGGCACAACTCCCAAAGACCCCACATGACTTCCTCCGGAATCAAACGGGAAGCTCCCTCATGGGCCCACCTGAGGGCTCTGGCCACACCCTCTTCCAGGAGGTGGACCCACGGGAAGGGAGAGAGACCTTGAACAATCCTGTGACTGGAGGTACCAGGAGTCCTAAAGCTGCAGCTTCTGGTTTAAAGAGAGCATCTCAGCTCCCACCACCTCAGGCTGGAGGGTGAAGACAGGAAAGCTTGGGCAGATCATTGCCAAGCATGGGGTGCTACAGCAGATCTGAGGCCAGAACCCCGTCCTAAGCAGAGAAAGAAGGGAAGATGTCATTCAGGGAACAGAAGAGTTCCTTTTCCCTGTCCCCACCTGCACTGGAATGCCCAGGAATAGGGGCTTCTTCTTTGGGGTCCTTCTGTTCCCACCTAACCTGGCCTAAAGTCCCAACCGAGGTCCCCCAGACTGCTTCACCCAGCAGCCTCCCGCTCTGCCCTCCTCTCTGACCCCTCCCCCTCTTCTGGCTGCTCATAGTTGCTCTGTCTTTTCTTCCTCACCTCTCTGGACCCTGGGGGAATCCAGGCTTCCAAGTCCTGCTGAGATCTGGCCGCCAACTTCAGGCACAGGGGTGGCTTTGCTTCAGCCAGCTGCTGAAGTCTTTCTAGGTCATTCTCTCCACCCATGGGATACCCATTCACCTCCAGGATCACGTCTCCTGTTTGCAGCCCAGCCTGGGCAGCAGAGCCTCCTAGGGTCACCTGGTGGAATAGGTAGGGTCTAGAGGAGCCTGGAACACCACAGAAAAGTTTGCTGGGTATTCTAGGGCTCTGGGAGGGAAGTCGAAGAAGGCTCATCAAGAGGCAAAGGATTGAAAAGATCCAAGGTGCCTGGGGTATCTGTCACCTGGGAGATGAAGAGACCAGGCCTGCAGGCCACACAGCTGAGTCGGAAGCCATAATCACCGCCAGGCCCAGGGTACAGGAAGAACTGGCGGAAGTTGCATGGGACAGAAGCCACTGTTGTGTCTTTGACAGGTGGGTTCTTGGTCTCAACCACAGAGGCTGAGCCACTACCCCGGGGAGAGTCAGGAGCCTCTGTGCTCTCCAAGAAGAGGAGCGGAGACAAGCGAACCTGGAAAAGAAGAAGAGGACAAATCCGTTGCTCCTCCCCAACCTGAGCCCTGCTCCATTCCGGCCCCGTCTCTAGCCCCGGCCCCTCAGCTCGCACCATGCTGAAGAAGCGGTCAGCCTTGGGGTCGACGACAATGAGGGAGACACGGGAGCCCTGAGCCCGGATCTTGGACACTGTCTCCTCGTGGCCCAGCCCCTCCACGCTCTCCCCAGCCACAGCCACCAGCCGGTCCCCAGCCTGCATCCCGGCCTTCTCCGCTGGCAGTCCTGGGTCCACCTCCCATAGGAACTGACCTGGGACGCAGACATCCTCATGGTTCCTTCCCCACGGACCCCCACTGCCAGCCCAGGCCACTGTGTGCACACTGGGGAACTGCCCCAGGGGTACACAGGAGAGGAGGAGGCCCCGGGCTGGGGTTCAGCTAGGGCCACCACTTGTGTGCACTGAGTGGTGGATGCAGACACTGGTGTGCCCACCCCAAGGCCCACCTTCCCACCCCATCCCCAGAGCTCCCACTCACCGAGGCGACCATCAAGGCCCTTCTCCTCCCGGAGCACGAACCCGAAGCCCTGGGGCCCTTTCTCGAGATGCAGACAGCGGGGCTTGGTGGGCAGTGCCCAGCCCTCTGCCAGAGGTGCAGCCAGGGGCATTCCCAGCTGGCGACACTGTTCCTCCACCTCTGGCCCTGCCACCAGCAGGGTCACCTGCTTGCCACTCTGCCAAAGCTGTGGGGACCCAGCAGGGCATCAGCATCAACCAACTGGGGAAGGAGGGCAGAGGCAGGCACCCCCTCCCAGCCCTTCTTCCCAAGCCCTGGAATGAAGCCCTCAGGAAGGGAGGGGTTTGGCGAGCAGAGAGTGAAAAGGGAAGGATGGTGACAGAGGTACAAGATCAGACCGAGAGATTGAGAGTCTGCTTCCCGAGACAGGGACCAGGCCCAGAGGGGTGAGGACCAAGAGGAACCAGCCATACCTTCCTGTTGAGTTGGTTATGCGTGAGCTTTTCCACACTGACCCCATTCACTTCTAGCAGCCGGGCCCCAGGGGGCACTCCTGCCCGCTCAGCTGCTCCTCCAGTGCTCAGCACTAACCAGAAAGGACCCCGATGTCCTGGAAGCCCAAAGACTGAGTTTCTGCCTGCTGCCCACCCAGAATAGGGCTCAGGGCCCCCGTGCTGACCCCTCCCATGCTCTAAGCTCACCTTGGGTGACACTGAAGCCAAAGCCGCCCTCATCTTTCACTATGTGGCACAGCCGAGGCCGCACCCCATGGCCGAGAGGGGGACAGAGGTGGGCGTTGTTCCCCCTCTGAGCTCGGGCCACCTCATGCACGTGCTGTGCCAAAACTGTCAGCAACACTCGAGGCCCGCTGGCCCGGATCCGGCGTATCACCTGAACAGCAGGCACGCAGGGTGGGCTTGGGCCGGCCCCCCTTATGAACTTCCCCTCCCCGGAAGCTACACTCTTCACCGTGGGAACCAGCGCTCTGGAGGCCTTCACCCAACCATTCTAACCTGGGGCATCCCTAAATTCTGGAAGATGGGGGAGGTTGAGGCCCCCACATACCCAGGGAGGTGACCAAGAGGCTTCTGTCTCCCCCAGGTGCTACAGAAGTTTCCCTCATACCACTGGGATTCCAGCCCAACCTCACCATCAAATAATCTTCATGTTCCACGACGTGGTTGTTCACCCCCAGGATCCAGTCTCCTTCTCGAAGACCCTGGAGCTGGGCGGAAGAGCCTGGCTCCACCCTGCACACCACATGCCCAGCCCTGCCCGGCTGCTGCTGCAAGTGGAAGCCAAAAGTCCTGCCCTCCTCTTTATTCAGCAGGTAGAAGCGAGGCCGTTCCAGGCTCCAGAGATCTAGATGGGGAGGTGGGCAGCAGAAAAGGTGGAGGAAAGGGGACATGACCCAACTCACCTTGTGCCTGGTAGCCCCTGCCCATGTGATTGAACAGCGGACAGGCTTCTGCCCAGTTAGGTGTCAGGCAGTGGGGCTGAACACAGCCCAGGGAGAGTGGCAGGGACAGAAGGAAAAAGCCTAGCCCCCTTCCACCTCCATGTAGTCACTCCCCACCAAGGCTGTCATCAGAGGGAGACAGTGAGTGGTTTCCAAGGAGACGAGATGCTTTGTGGTGCCCTGGCGTCTCTGGGGAGAGGAAGTGGTTGCCCCAAGGGGTTGGGGGAGGTTACCAGAAGGGTCGTAGTCTTCAGCCAGGGAGAGGACAGGATTATCAATGCCCAGCTTTGGGTTAAACTCAAACTTCCTGCAAGGAGGCAAGTCACGCAGGTAGGAGAAAGCTGACATCCAGACTTGGGTCCCAGGCTCGCCTTGAGGTGCCAAAGGCAGCTGATGAGCCTCCCCACCTTCAGTTCCCTCCTCTCCTTGCCCCAGTCTTTCACAGCACGGCACTTACAGGGCCAAGGAAGCTGTGTCCTGAAGATCTGCCAGGCAAAGAAGGGGTGAGGGGCGAGAGGCAGTCTGACCCCCGAGACTCCACTTCCATGGTTGTTAACTGAAAGGACTTAGGGGAACCCCCAAATTCAGGACTCGCCCTATGTTCTGCTCCAAAAGGGTCTTCCCTTCCCCTTCCTTCTGCTCCTTGGCCCAGGCCTTCTGATATACACAGAAATCTGAGCATATCAGTACAGGGCGTGGACCAGGAAGACAGACACATCCACCCACTCACCTCTCACCTCTTAACTTCCAGTCTATTTTCAGGGCTCCAATCCCCAATACCAAGTGTGTCCTGGTCCTAAAGCCTTCCAATCCACCCTCTGCCCTGAAGTCCCCTCCGGATGGTTTCTCCCGGCCTCCTACCTGCAGCTGCCTCCATGGTTGGATCTGCGACCCAGCGCTCAGTGTAAGGACAAGGTCCATCGAAACCAGCTGATCCTCCCACCTACCCCCGCCCCCACGTCCCGCCTCCTTCAAGACACTGCCTTAGAAGCAGCTGGGTAATGGTTAAGGGGAGGAGAGTCTTGCCTTCTGGGGAAGTGTGTATGTCCTTCCCGCCCCATTCCTGAGCCCCAACTTTCTCAGGAGGCTCTGCTGCTGTCCCAGGTCCCCCTCTGTGCAGAGAAAGGTCACTATAATTGCTGGTCACTGTAATTCCAAGCCTGGGATAAGTGTATGACATGGGTGACAGAAGCCCTAGGGCCCAACACGGCCTCCCACCCACCCCAACATCTAGTTCATATAGCACCCCCTCCCCAGCCCTCACTGCCTCTGAACTTAGTGCCCAAGAAACATCTGCAACAGAAAGTGTCCAGTAGTTTAACCAGAATGACCAAGAACAGTACCCTTTCTTGAAAGCAACAAGCAAAACACAGGCCACAGTAGTTGGAAGACACAGCTCTTTAATAGCAGCAAGTCAGCGCCCACGTCCCTAGGGGCCACCGAGCTTGGGTACCATTGGTGAAAGGGGGACAACGGTGAGGAGACAGCACCAGTGAGAGAGGAAAGGGGCTGCTGGCATCCTGGGTGTCCCCAGAAAACATAAAGGCAGGACACAGAAACGCTCCAACACATCTGGACAGCAATGCCCCTGGCAAGTCCGACATGAGAAGAGTGCCCCCTGGTGGCACAATCAGAGAGGAGCTTGGTGGTGCTGCTACAGGACAGGTGTATTCCCTGAATAGCTCAGCGGTAAAGAATCTGCCTGCAATGCAGGAGACACAGGAGACATGGGTCCAATCCCTAGGTTGGGAAGATCCCCTGGAGGAGGGCATGGCAACCTACTCAAGTATTCTTGCCTGGAGAATCCCATGGACAGAGGAGCCTGGTGGGCTACAGCCCAAAGGGTCTGACACAGTTGGACACAACTGAAGCAACTTAGCATGCACGTACACACACTAAGGGACAATGTGGCCACCAAATGCCACATCTTTCAGTCCTTCTAGCCGAAGGGAGGTGAGGCATGTTCCACGATCCTGGAAACTCCAGACTTGGAACTTTGGTTGGACATGCCCTAGGAGAGCAACTGGCACACCTGTGTGCACATTCCATCCATCCCCTGAAGGGATCTTTCTAGAAATAGTAGTGGAAGCTAGGGGGTTGCAGACAGAAGGGATCTGGGGCCAGGGGACACACACACTGCTGCCATGGTCTCAGCTTGCAGGGCCACCCAGCTGCTCCAGGAGGACCCTGACCTCACCCTCCACCCGCAGCAGCTGGGCCTTACGCCAGGGATTAAGGGTGGCTCCCCGGTTGTCTTCCAGATCCCTCAGCAGCAACTCCAGGTGGCGCCGGACCCGGCCCCGATCCCAGCTGTTGAGGTTTCGCTGGACTTCACCCAGGATCACCGACCAGTACTCGGACACTGCTGTCCCCTCCGTCAGCGACACCACGACCCGGGCACCGCCCTCTGCAGCACTCCCCAAGTCCCGCAGGGCCTGGCGGCACTCTGAGCTCAGCTCGTTGAAGTAGAGACTAGTGGGAGAAAGCAGAGTAGATGCCGTTCAGCGGGGCTCCGAGAAGGAAGGTGGAGGGTGGGTGGACAGAAAGCGACGGGTCTCATAACTCATCCCCTAGCTGTGGAATGCGATGGGGAAAGTGTCTGCGATATGCCAAGAGACGGAAGGCGGTGGCCAGTGGGAGGCAGGGATGGCACTAGAATTCAGTGGGACCAGAGTCGATAGGAACCACGCCACTAGGACCCTAAGAGAAATGGTGGTGGAGAATCAGGGCAGGGGAAGGGCCCATCACGGATGGAGGGTGGGGCGATGGGACAGGGTGGGGGAGGGGGCAGGGAAACTCACTGCAGCAGCTCCAAGGAAGGGTGCTTCCAGGCAGCCTTCGCTAAGGCCAGGGCTGCCATGTCACCAGCACCGTTGTAGGCCACGTTCAGCTCCTGGAGCTGCTGGTTTCGGTCCAGCTGGGCAGCCAGCAGCTCCAGGCCCTCATCCCCCAGGCCCGTGTGCAGTAGAGACAGGTGTTTCAAGGAAGTATTTCCTGCCAGCCCCTCCAGCAGCAGGGCCACGCCCGCCGCCGTCAGCGGGTTGTTGGACAGCCTAGGGCCACAAGCAGTCCAAGGTTATGAGAGCTCCTAGCAGATGCCCTGTGCTGAGCACCAGGACTTGAGCCTAAAGGGTGCATCGCCTGGGGCAGAGACCAGCCTGGTTGCAGAGAAATGCAGGCCAGGAAATGAGGATGGAGAAATGGGAGAGAGTTCACTGCAGAGGAGGAAGAGTGAGATGAAAGCTGGCTTTTCCCTCCCCTCCTCCTGCCTTCCATTCTCCTTGTGACACCCCCCTTTCCCCTTCCTCCTCCCTTCTTCCTCCTTTTTTCACTCCGTTCCAATCCCTGCTTTGCCCTCTGTTCCCAATTGCCCCTCCTTCTTCCCACCCCATTCATCTCCCCTTACTCCAACCCGAAATCAGGAACCCAGGAACCCAGGCTTCTGGGTTGCTAGTCAACTAGTCAACACTTTGGGAGCATCTATTGAGTGCCCATCATCAGGGTCATCCTCGTGAGGCGACAGGGAAAATCCTGGGAGGGAATCAGTGGTGTTGTTACCAGGCAACTGGCCTGGGTGTTATTCCACTGGCCCCTCCCCAGGGTGATTTTAGCCACGTGAGGCTTACTTAATACCTATGGCCCGTGGTACTTTCCCCCTGCCTGGCTGCTTGTACTACACAGGGAAGATGGGGGAGTGGGGGGAGTAAGGAGGGTGGGTCAGGGTCTACCCTCCTGCAGTGTTTATTACACCAGGCATGGTGGGAAACGGAGAGCCCACCCTTGACTGTAGCTGGCCAGGGAGATGGAGCCCCCCCATAGGGTGCTCACCGCAGGGTGGTCACTTGGCACTGGTCATGTAGCAGCAGATCTCGGAGGTCCCTGCAGGTCTCGGGGCCCAGACTGTTGAGTTGCAACCTAGAGCAGAAGGTGGCCAGAGGGGTGGTAAGAAACTAAGGAAGGAGTTTGGCCTGGAGCCCGCCCACACCAGGACCCTCCCTCATCATCCACCTCTTGTAGTCCACAGCTGCGTCCCCTTCCGTGGCTCTTGTCACCTCCACCCACACCAGACTCACCCCACCCCCTGGTCCTTCCTCGCTCCCTTTGGTCTCCCGAACACTTTCTCCTCTGCCAGTGCAGGAGGGCAGGGGCTCACCCCAGCTTCCGGGCACGCAGGAAAACAGGCATGAGCGTGCGCAACCCAGCAGGATCCAGCTGGCAGGAGGCCAAGTTCACCTCGTCCAGGGCATGCCGTCCACTGCCCAGGACAGCTGCCACCACTGTGCACTTGAGGGGCGTCATGCGCACACCCGCCAGGTTGAGCTGGCGCAGAGAGCCAAGCACCTCGGCAGAGAAGCGCTGATTCTGGAACTCATAGTGGAAGAAGAGGTGGTCCAGGAGCTCTGAGGGGGGCAGCACCTGCCGGCCCAGCTTGCCCAGCTTCTTCTTGATGGCCTGGGCGTTCTCCAGGGCATCCAGGGTCTTGATGGGGCAGCCAAGCTGAGCCAGCACTGCCCGGTTGTGGGCAGACAGAAGCCCGCCCATGAACATGGGGAAAAGCTCAAAGACTTCATCGTCTGGAGGCTCGTCCGGGTGGCGCCGGGGACCTTCGACGCCCAGGATACTAGCACCCATCTGGTCTAGGACATCGTCGTTGTAGTAGTCCTCCTCTCGGAACATCTCCAGCACCATGGCCTGGGCCACTGCCTCACGGCTCTTACCCACCACGCGCCCAAACACTCGTGGAACCACCTGGAAGGGAAGCAGTGTGGAGGAATGGGGGGCGTGCACAGCCTCCTGCTTGCCTTTCAGCCTTCCTGCCTAAGCCTCACAGTCTCCTTTAAACTGGAGCGTGATTTGTCTGATCACATTACTCCCCTCCTGCAGCACCTTCCGTGGCTCCCTGCTGCCCATGTGAAATAGAAAACTGCATAATTTGGCCCCAACTGGACCTTTCCAGAGTCATCTCTCAGCACTTGTCTCACATACTACAGACATAAGGAAATTCTTTCTTTTTCCCTAACACCCCTTCTGTTTTCAAGTCCAGGGTTGGTGGAAAAGAATTAGCATATATTATGCATTTAGCTTGAAGAAATTAGCATATACTATGCATCTAGCTTGGTCCCAGGCTAGGTGGTGTAAATACATCACCATCTCAACATCATCACTGTCATCACAGCAGCGATGACTGATGTTGCTCCTACTACTTTAGACCCTTCATGACTTGACCTGATGAAATAAAATTCATATTTTAAGGTAAGACAAGAAAAATTTAAACATAAAATTTTTCTCTGCCCCTTTGGGCCTCCTCGCTTCCTTCTGGTATGCACTGCGCATCTCCATTCTACATATAACTATATTTCCCCAATGGCAAAAATACCTGCCACAAAGATCAGTTTTTCCTTCTGGTGTCAGCCATGTGACTCCTTTGAAGATAACATTCCTTTTTCAATCCTATAAGGGGTCACGATGATCTACCCCTCACCTTGTATATGCAAACATCTTAGGTGAACTTTATGTAAAATGCCGATATATCATTTTCCTTAAAGATAGCGATTGATGCAAAACAAGACTTCTCGACTCTTTGCAATCCCATGGACTGCAGCCTGCCTGGCTCCTCTGTCCATGGAATTCTCCAGGCAAGAGTGCTGGAGTGGGTTGCTATTTCTTTCTTCAGGGGATTTTCCCTACCCGGCCAAGTCTCCTGCATCTCAGGCAGATTCTTTACCAACTGAGCTACTAGGGAAGCCCAGGCAACTTGAAATACTGATCAAATATATAGTTCTATAAGATGAATGACTGTTAAGTTGTAACTCTAGATACGGGAAGAAGCAACAAGAGGGAATCATTTTCCGGATCATAACAGACTAATAAGACAGGCAGGTCAGAGGACTTTGGCTACTGTTAATAAGGCCTAGTCCAGTAACAGCACACTGAGTGACCCATCAGTGAAATCCTTGCCTGACCTGGGAACGAGCAGTCCTAGCTCCCTGGAACAAATTCGTCACAAATTGCCGCCCAAACCTGATCAAAATTAAGACTAAAAGGGAAGGGATTGTAAAATAAAGAATGTTGCCCACCACCCAATTCTACAAAATCAAGTCATTAGCTACTGCAGTTGCTGGCCTACAATAACCTTGAAAGGAATTCAGGGCAAAGATCAGGATGAGGCAATTTGTGCTCTGGGTAAACTGACAGTGAAAGTGAAAGAGGAGAGTGAAAATGCTGACTTAAAACTCAGCATTCAAAAAACGAAGATCATGGCATGCAGTCCCATCACTTCGTGGCAAATAGATGGGGAAACAATGGAACCAGTGACAGACTTTATTTTCTTGGGCTCCAAAATCACTGCAGATGGTGACTGCAGCCATGAAATTAAAAGACACTTGCTCCTTGGAAGAAAAGCTATGACCAACCTAGACAGCATATTAAAAAGCAGAGACATTACTTTGCTGACAAAGGTCTGTCTAGTCAAAGCTATGGTTTTTCCAGGAGTCATGTATGGATGTGAGAGATGGGCTATAAAGAAAGCCGAGCACCAAAGAATTGATGCTTTTGAACTGTGGTGCTGGAGAAAGCTCTTGAGAGTTCCTTGGACTGAAAGGAGATCTAACCAGTCCATCCTAAAGGAAATCAGTCCTGAATATTCATTGGAAGGACTGATGATGATGTTGAAGCTCCAATACTTTGACCACCTGATGCGAAGAGTTGACTCATTGGAAAAGACCATAATGCTGGGTAGGATTGGGGGCAGGAGGAGAAGGGGACGACAGAGAAAGAGATGGTTGGATGGCATCACTGACTCGATGGACATGAGTTTGAGCAAGCTCCAGGAGTTGGTGATGGACAGGGAAGCCTCGCGTGCTGCAGTCCATGGGGTCGCAAAGAGTCGGACATGACCGAGTGACTGAACTGGACTGAAACTGACAGAACCGGTCCTTAGATATTTTCAGGAGAAATTTTTATGAACCTGAATTCTTGCATCTTTGCATACTTAGGAAAGCACTAAAACCATTCACTGAGATGTCTATTCCTCATGACTAGATAAGGCTTCCCTGGTGGCTCAGTGGTAAAGAACCCATCTGCCAAGCAGGAGATGTGGATTCAATCCCTGTGTCAGAAAGATCCCCCGGAGAAGGAAATGGCAACCCCCTCCACTATTCTTGTCTGGAGAATACCATGGACAGAGAAGCCTGGTGGGCTATAGTCCATGAGGTCATGACACAACTGAGGCAACTAAACACACACAGACACACACTCCCTTTAACAAAATAGTATATGTACTGGCCTCCCTCTTTACCTCTGAAATAGTTCTTAGAACTCTCTGAGAGACTGTCTCCCAGGTTATAATCCTCAGATTGGCTTGAATTAAAATTTCTATTTCTTTCTTAGATATGTTATGGAACTATTGACCGAAACAGCCTGCCTTGACCAGAGCGATGATGACCACTTGCATGAGTTATCTCACAGCAGGAGGTCCCAAAGAGGAACATGGTGCTGCTGCCAAAAACTAACCTGGAAAATTTGGGAGAGGCCAAAAGGAGGGAGGAGATGCCAGCCCCATAATATTGTCCTACTAACCTCCCAGAATCCTTCACACTGGAATCCATCTTGGCTAAGAGATGCACACGCCACTTGGAAGGACCCTGAGTCAGACTAAATATAGGCCAAACAAGATGATTGACCAAAGACAACCCAGAAATTCATCCCATCACCATCACACCTGAGACGGTGAGTCACAGTGCAGAGCAGTTCTGCTTCTCCCCACCCCCTTCCCTACTGCTCTCTGCCTGGACGTCCCTTCCCAATAAAGCCTCTTGCTTTGTCAGTATGTGTGTCTCCTCAGACAATTCATTTCCAAGAGTTAGACAAGAGCCCACTCTCAGGCCCTGGAAGGGGTCCTCCCTCCTGCAACAGATGGACGATTGATTAATTTTTCATTGACAGGCCTCTGCCAACCACAGTGCCTTCATCACAGCCTCTCACTCACTCTGCTCTTGTCCTCTCTGCTTCTCTCTCTCTCTCTCTTTTCTGTCTTTTTGACAGTGCTAAGATTTTTCCTCCTTCAAAGCTATATCCTCTTCCTGGAGTGTTTTCCCCCAGTGCTTCTCCTGGGTAATCCTCCAGGGATCAAATTAAATGCCCTTCCTACAGAGCGGCTTTCCTTATCCCCCTAAATCAGGTCCCCCTTACACCCTTCCACAGCACCTGGAACTTGGCTTTCCAGGCACTTCACAGAGTTTTTAATCATATGGTTATGCTGACATGTTTGTGTTGAGACTGCATGATCAGAAAAGACAAAAACCTGGGGTTCTGTTAGTTTTTTTCCTCCGAATCTAACACATTGTCTAGCACACAGCAGGCACTCAAATATCTGTCGGAAAAAATGAATGTGTGGGAGGTTGGTGACATCAGCTCCCATGTTTGCAATGGTTCTGAGAAGAAAGGACCTCTGGCCAGAGCCACGAGGTTGTTTTGTGGCACCTCCTCTACTGGCATGCTGCAGTCCGTGGGGTCGCAGAGTCAGACACGACTGAGCAACTGAACAATAACCTCTAATGCCTGCCTTTTTTTTTTTTTTTCACTTGTTACAGGCAAGGTTCTCACCATGGAGGGTAGAGTATCCCTCCTGCAACAATCATCTGGAGACAAGGTACGAAAACAGTCACCCTGGGAAGCTGAATCAATAGGCTCATGTTGACACAGACAGGACCCAACCTCTGCTAGGCAACCCTCCCTCCAAGAGGGGCTGGGGGTGTGGTGCCCCCTCAAGTAACTGAGCAGCTTTCTGAATCCTATCAGGAGACCACAACCTCACTGCAATCCAGATTAAGCAAGTACATCCTCAAAAGGGTGGAGCAGCCTCAGCAACGGCCATTACCTCCCTGCCTGGGTTGATGCTGTGAGAAGGGATGGGCTGCCTGAGCCTGTTTATATTTAACAAAAAAAAATCTTTTTAAGCTTTTATTTTTATTATGCTGCACTGGGTCTTATGCTTGGCATGTAAAACCTTAGTTGCATCATGTAGGATCTAGTTCCCTGACTAGGGATCAAACCTGGACCCCCTGAATTGGGAGGGTGGAGTCTTGGCCACTGGACCACCAGGGAAGTCCCTAACAAACAATTAAATAGCACTTACTATGTGCCAGGATCTGCAGATGAAGACATTTAATTCTCATATTGGGCCAATGATACAGATTCTTTATTTTTCCATTTTGGAGTAGGAAATGGCAACCCACTCCAGTATTCTTGACTGAAAAATTCTATGGACAGGGGAGCCTGGGTGGGCTACAGTCCATGGGGTTGTAAAGAGTTGGACATGACTGAGGGAATGAACACACACATTATTCCCATTTAACAGATATGGACCTTGAGACACAGGGAGATTAAGTAACTTGTACAAAGTCACACAGCTAGTAAGTGGCAGAGCCTGGATTTGAACCCAGGTAGCTGTGTTACCGGAGAACGCAATGGTAGCCCACTCCCGTACCCTTGCCTGGAAAATCTCATGGACGGAGGAGCCTGGTAGGCTGCAGTTCATGGGGTCGAGAAGAGTTGGATATGACTAAGCGACTTCACTTTCACTTTTCACTTTCATGCATTGGAGAAGGAAATGGCAACCCACTCCAGTGTTCTTGCCCAGAGAATCCTAGGGACGGGGAAGCCTGGTAGGCTGCCGTCTATGGGGTCGCACAGAGTCAGACATGACTGAAGCGACTTAGCAGGTGTGTTACAGAATCCTTGTTCTTAAACCCTGATGCTTTGCTGCCTATAAAAAGGAAAACTTGTTAAAATTCTGTCTGCTTACCAAGGCCTTGCTTCCTCAAGATAGGTAACTGTAACATTTCTACAGAGGACCGGGATTACCAGCAAAGCACCACAGCTTCACAGAAATATCCACAGTACATCAGTAAAGTTTAGCAGAAAAAGCACAGGATTCAGAACTATAAAACCTGCACTCAGATCCCAGTTATTCTACTTACTGAGTGACCTTGGTCAAGTTACTTAGCCTCTGCAAGTCCCAGTTTCCTCATCTATAAAAAGGATTATAATAGTGTTTCATTTACAAGGCATCCGGCAGACATCAGCTGAGAGTGGATACTTCTTCCCATCAAAAACTTAGTGCATCTGCACTGCTCACGGCACAGTCCTCGGGCCTATAATTTGGTTTCTGGAGCGGACCTGCACCCCGGACGGATTGTCCTAAATCAATTACCAATGCCCTTTATCCTCCTGGTATAAATGAATAAAACGGCATCTGCTTTATAATCCTGTCTCTAGTGATTAAGTTAGGATGAGACATCACTCCCAGAGTCTAATCACCTCTGAGGAATAGATACAGTTGGGTTTCTGGACCTGCAAAGCACAGGATAGACCTTGGACTGTAGTGACCCCTGCCGCCCAGCAATGAAGACTTGAAGGAGAGATATTAAACCACCCCCAAAAACCTATCATCAGAGTTGTGGGATTGGTATTAATAAAGTCCCTGCACTCTCAGACTCCCCTCCAAGCATTCCCCAGCCTATGGCTTCTCTCTCCCTCTTCCTTATACCCCAATCCCATTAAAAGCCAGACTGCCCAGATGTGAAACAGAGCCAAGAAGGAGATTCACAGCTATGCAGGGAAAACAGGTTCCTTCTGGGAGAGGAGCAGGGGGTGAACAGGGAGAATGGGGGCTGGCAGCCGGGGGTCCTGGGGCTGTTACCTTGAGCAGGTTGAAGAGCAGCGGCAGGGCCCGCAAGGGCAGCAGCTTGGCCATGATGCCCAGGACCAGGCTGACATCCTCCCCGACACGGCCCACGAGCTCGGCCACTTCCTTGCCCACCCGCTGCAGAGTCGTCTTCCGCAAACCCAGCACGATGTAGAGGGCAGCAAGGTATTCCTGCATGGCGGGTACGGTGAACACGAAGGTACCCGCGTGTCCTGGCTCCACGCACGGGGCCAGAAAAAACCGCAGGGCGTCTCGGCGGAAGATGTGAAGCAGCTGAAACTCCTCTTCTGTCTGGATGCCGGCTTCGAGGCAGCCACGCACGTCCTCTTCAGAGAAGTAGGTCTTGCGGGAGGACACCCCCTCGTAGGCCAGCTTGCCCATGGTACGGGCCGCATAGGCCATCAGGGACAACTTGGAGGGGTCAGTGCTGTCCAGCATCTCCCCACTGAAGTTAAGACGCAGGAAGCTGGTGTAGATGCTCGTGAGGGTCTGGCCGGCCGGCGTGGGGGCATGGAGGAAGTGCAGCGTGGCACAGACAAGCCAGCAGTAGGAGGGCAGGAAGCAGGCAGCGGCGATCTGGTGGTGCCCCTCCAGGTTCCTGGTCAGCATCTGCACCAGGTGGTCACGCTGAGCTGGCGTGACCGACACCCCCCCAGCTCCAGGCCCACACTCCGGCTGGTTGAGGCGGAGCTGGAAGTAGAGCTTCTGGAGGTTGGTATCGGAGAAGCCACAGATCTCGCCATAGCGGCCCACGTACTTGCTGGGGATGCGGCCGATGGCAGAGGGCCGGGTGGTCACCAGAATGCTGGCCTGGGAAGAGCATGGTGGAGGGTTAAGAAAGACCCTGGTGTCCTCACTGCCTCACTTGCCAGGGAGGAGAGTCCAAGGGTGAAGATGATGATGATCTCAGTAATAATAACTCAGGCTTACTGCAGACCCACTATGATCCAGGGTACCACGCTAAGCACTTCATATGAAGCATCTCATTTGATCAACGCAACTCAAGGAGAGAAGGAAATGGAAGCTTGGAGAAGCTACTGACCAGCTCAGTCCCACAGCTCAGAAGCGGAGGGGCAGGATTTGAACTGACCCAGAGCCTACGCTCCTATGCATTAAATATGTGGACCCAGAACGCAAAAATCCTTAGGGGACAAGTTAGGGACAGCCAAGCAGGGCAGGGCACACTCACCTTGGGCAACAAGTATTTGCGCAACAGGTTGACGATGACAGCAGCTGGCGCCTCTGGCTTCTCGGGGTCACTGCAAAGCGCTGTGCTGGCCAAGGAGAAATTGAGGTTGAGATGCTCCAAGCCGTGGAGCACAAAAAGCAGGCGGGAGCCAGCAGCCGCCATCAGAGGCAGAATCTCCTTCAAGGGTGTGTAGCGCTGGGCTACAAGTTGGCACAAGGAGGCGGGAGCAGGGCCCAGGGATGACAGGTCCTCGCAGGAGAACGGGATGAGCAGCTCGAAGGCTGGCAGCCGCCCATAACACCAGTCCAGGACCATCTTGCGCACCAGTGTGCTCTTGCCTGTGCCCACGGTCCCGTAAAGCACCACCGTCTGCACTTGGCGCCCACAGGCATCTGGGTCAAAGAGCTGGGACAGGGCTAGCGGGGGGAGCCCAGCGGAGGGTGGCTGGCGCTCCAGGGCCAGTTCAGCCAGTGGGCGCAGCAGCTCATCAGGGGTGCTCTCACGGATCACAGGGTCTACATGGACTGTGTCTAGTGCAAAGGTCGGGCCGAACTGGCGCTCTTCCCTGGGCAGCCGGCTGAACCACTCGGCCAGGCTGTGGCGGTGCTGCTGGATAGCTTCTGAATGGGAAGGCAAGAGGAGAGGGGGCGTCAGGGAGAGGGGCGGGGAAATGCAAGAGCTTAGGGAGATGGTTGGATCAAGCTGCCGAGTCAAGACACAACATCTGGAGATGCTGGGCTCCAAAATGGTGCTGGACACACAGGACTGACTCCCTCAGAATGTCCAGGAAGTTCAGACTCCTGCGACAGGAAGTGGGGAGCCATAGGGTGAGTGACAGTGAGTCTCGGCTGACTGGTTGGATGATTATCTGTGGATGATCTTCCCTGACAGCTAGAGGCAGTGTGTTGAAGGGAGGGATGATACGTCCCTCCCAGTGCTTTGTACGTCTAAGTGTGCACTGCATGAGTGTCGCAGGAAGGGGTACACAGATGGATGGATAATAAGGCCAGGGAGAGTGGGTCCACGGATGGCCAATGGTAACGGATGCTCTATACCACCTTCCTGTTTGCTTCTCTGCCCACCCTCCCCGACCCCATCACACCCCCTGGGATTCCAGCAGCCCCTCTCCTCAGGCTGACTGAGGAGCCAGTCCCTTTACCAGATGCAGCAATGCCCCGGAACAACTGTCCGTGCCTCTCGGATGAAGGACCATGGCCCACTGAGCTTCCATTGTGGCGTATAAAGGCCCTGTGAGCAAAGAGAAGGGGTGAGCTGGGGCTTGGCTGCTGGGCTCAGGCTCCACAGAGGCTCAGAGTCCAGTCCTGCCTCAGCTGACAGACTTCTGGCTTCCTGAGATCCAGCCCTAACCCTGGACATCCAAGTCCAGAGCCTCGTCTGACTCTCTCACACCCTTCCCTGGGCCTGAGGTCTCGCCCCTAGCCCTCCAGCTCCCCACTGCTCACTGCCTGCCTGGAACTCAGGCTGGCCTCTGCCGGACTCCGCCCACTTTCCACCAGTCCTTCCTCTGGCTGACCACCGTGACTTGCACTATGGATGATATAAGCCAACTTCCTCTTTAGGTCTAGTAGCTGACTCTATACCCTCTCTACCCACCGGAAGACCAACCTCTCCCCAGGGCATCAAGCTCTCTGCCAGTCCTGACCCTCCCCAGGCTACCCTGCTGTGTCCAGATGTGTCCTAAAGTATGACACCGAGGCCTCACCTTGGGGACCCAAGAGGGCGCTCCCCTTTAAGGGGCCAACTCCAGTGAATCAGGAAGGGGATATGTTCATCTACAGAGAGAAAGAAGAAGGAAGAAATAGCATCGAGAACTCACCCACACTAGCTCAACAATATACAGACTCCACATCTACGTCAATCCCCCTCATTATTTGAACTGCCCCCTTGAAGCAGTTATTATATTTCATTATGTAATTATTTCGTTAACATTCATTCACACCCATTCTTCCATGAGAGCGAGGATTACATCTGTTTTGTTCATAATTATCTACTTTGAACTAAGCACAGGGTCTGGCACACAGCAGGCACTCAATAAATACCTGTTGAACGCAAAATGAAATCAGACAAGTGTTCCTGGACTTATGCAGCTACAGGGACCCTCAAAGATCTTCCAGTTCGACTGCCTTAGTTTAGAATGGGAGAAAGGAAGCTGGGGAGATGCAGTGACTTGTCAAGGTCAACAGCTAGTGAATCACAGAGCTGGGACTAGGACACCTGGCATCTGGATCCCTGCTCTCCTGGGGGTGCCATCTGGACTCTGAAGACGAAGGGAGAGTTGGAAACAGGAACCCCTGCTTCCTGCTCACCTGCTGGCTGGAGTACTCTTCCCAGACAAGGGCTCCAAGAGGCCCTGGGCAAATGGCAGGCCCACCTCATGGCAGTAGAAACGATCAGAGCCTGAGGGACTGAGCACACCACCTTCTATCCTGTTCCCCTGCAGGAAAAATGGTAAGAATGGACCCACACACCCCAACTTTCCCACCCCACCTCCCTGAGCAGGCCAAAGGGTGGCCTTCCTCCTCAAGAGAACATTAGCTTTTCTTCAAGTGTCAGTATCGCCAAAGCCCTGGCCTGGCCTTCAGACCTCCCTCCTCCACATCCCCCACCTGAGTGATCCCATTTTATCTCCTACCACCCACTGCCTTTCCCTTATGGCTTCATGATTGCCTTTCTCCTGAGTTCCAGCCTAATGAACTATTTAGTTGTCCTTTTAAGAAAACAAATTTATTTATTTTGGCTGCGCCGCAAAGCATGTGGGATCTTAGTTCCTTGGCCAGGGATGGAACCTGTACCCCCTGCAATGGAAGCGTGGAGTCTTAACCACTGGACTACCAGGGAAGTCCCTCTCATTGTCCTTTTCTTCTTTTGCTTGGCTTCCAGCAAACTCATAGGAGTTCTGTGTTCATGTTCAGAAGCTTTTCTGAGCGAACAATTCCCAGTAAACAATCATCCACTCTCCTCTGAAGTTTTTCTGTAGCTATCGGGTCTTTTTAGCTGAGTTTTAATGGTTTGACCGTTTTATCTTCTCTGTGACTTTTATCTAACCTGCTTTTCAGGTTGACATAAATAATAGATAAATGAATGAAGGACTTCCTACTTGGTGTCTCCATATGGACATCCTGCCTGTGCTTCAAGATGCATGCTCACAGAACTGAACTCAGCATCCCTCGTCCCTCTTCAGTTACTTTACCACACATCTTCCCAATCACATGATTTCTACTTGAAATCTGTCCCCTTTGTCTTCAAATTCTTCCCTTCTCCTTCATACACTGGAAACAGCCTAGCCCATTCCTTCTCCCCATTCTTTGCCAGCCTGTTCCTGTTGCATCATCCCCCCATCCCTGTGCTAACTCAGACCCTCCCCAGACTACCCAGCTCTTCTGTTTACTGGCCTCTGCCTTCAGTGTCATTCCATTCCCATCCCTCATCCCAGCCACCAATCGCCTCCCTAAAATCCCAGGTTGTATGGAGTCCAAACATCTGACCCACATCTGCTATTTTTCTGATAATGCCCCTGACCAGAGCCTTATCCACTAGGCTTTCTGAATCTTGCTTGCACTCTACTAACTTTGTTCATACTCTTCCATCAGCTTGGAATGACCTTTCTCTCCTGCCAAAATCCTACCCAAGCTTTTAAAAACTGCTTAAAGGCCCTCTCTCCTGGGAAGTCTTTCCCGATCCCTGAGCTCCCTTAAATGAAGCACACAGCTATTTGGCAGCCAGTCTCCACTGGGATATGGCTCCTTAAGGGCAGGACAGACTTAGGGAGAAGTGGGTGCACTGGGCCCTCTTGCCAGCAGGGCCAGCCAGTGGAGGTGCAGGCTGGGGCTCAGACCTGGAGTCCTGGTTGCAGAAGAAGGGTTAACAGGCAGCCCTGGCAAGCTGGAAAAGCTTGGGGAAACTAGCTCAGTAGGAAAAAACCAGACACAGGGCCTCTGATTCAAGATGGGACTTGCGATGGGGGCGGGGGTAGGGAGGGTAACTTTCGGAGGATCACCCCTGGTCTCCAGAGCAGTGAGAAAGGAAGAGGGCACCGCAGGAAAGGTACCAAGTCTGTGCTCGCACAAATCCAGAGCACCTCCTCTTAATCGGGGACCCCAGCTTTCCTTGTTCAAGTTGGTTTCAGACCCAAGAGGAGAGCCCGCCACAACGGCCACCATTCAACGCACCGCTGCGTCCTACGCAACCCCGGCAGCCGGCTCCAGCCCCGCCCCGCCCCCGCTGCTTAGACCTTTACCCGCCACCCGCCGCGGTCCAGGCCGGGAGCAGTCGCCGCTGGAGTCTCCTGCTTACTCGCAGAGGCCCCGGCGCGGCGCCGCGCTTCCTGTCCGCCCCGCCCGCCTGGGCGGAGCCCTGCCCTTTCTGGCTACCCGCCCGGCAGCGGGCACGCGCTAGGACGCGCCTCGGCGCTCCGGGCCTGCGGGTCCCGGGAGGAGGGAGATAGCGAGAGAGGCTGGGGTGCTGGAGAGCAGGCCCGGGGCGAGAACTTCCCCATTCGTCCGGCCATCTCCCCGCGCCTTCCGTGCTACACCCCTCCATCCGGGCGGGCCCTGCCGCTGGAACTGTCTTCTGCAGGTCACCGAGCGACAATCTCACCCCATTAGTTACGACCTCTCAGGCAGGACTTGTCGCGACGCCCATTTTACAAATGAAGGCACTGCCGCTCAGAAGGGTGAAATGACTTGTCGGTTGACCAAACTTGGAAGGGGAAAAGCCAGAACAAGTATCTGGGGCCTGAGTCTTCCTATCTCGGACCCCTGGGCCTTCCGGAGGCGACCTCACTCCCTCATCCCCAGGACATTCTTCCCTCTGTGCCTCTTCACCACTTCAGCCTACCTCCTGGCAGAAATCTTGGAATCTTGGGTCTTCCCTCTGTACCTGGCTCTCTTCACCTCTGCCCAGAACCTCTCTGTGTGGCTTCTGGTCACTTGCCTCAAGGAAGACAGAAGAATGGGGCTGAGGGACTGCTCTCACCTCTAACTGCCCTTCTTGTCTGGCACCCAGTCATAGCCTAGCCCTGGGGCTTCCTGGTCCTCAAAACCCCCACTCTTGTCCCTGTGCTTCCATACCTGGCACGCTCAGGATCCACGACGCTGAGGGAGTCGTCACCCACCACCCACAGCCGGGGCATGCCTCGGCAAGCAAACACAGGTGTGCACTGAACAGAGGTGTGCAGTAGGGAACTGGTAGAGAGGCAGCCAGGCAGGGCTGGGAGGAGGGCTTTGTGATCTTGATTTCAGCGAGGCAGCAGTGAGCAGTGGCTTGAAGCAAGATCTTAATGCCCTCTCCAGGAACTGAACCTGGGTAGCCCGGGTGATGAACAGGAATCCTAGCCACCAGACCAGCAAGGGCTCGAGGCTAGAAAACATTTTTCCCTGGATCTTTGCCCCCAGTGAAAAATACATGTATCACAGAGGCAGAAATTGTAAATGTAGGTATAAAGTATCATTAGAGACAGGGCACAACAGGTGGGAGAGCATATAGAGAAATGGAAGTTCAGTGAAATAAAAGTTCAGTGAAGGCAAAAGCAAAGCAGAGATGCACACCCGGAAAGAAGGGGCATACCCCTTAGAGAGGAGGAGTGCAGTAAAAAAACAGTGAAGTCATTTATACAGGTCAATTATTCTGGGTCTTTGTCTTTCTTCAGCCAATTATGTGGTTTCTTTTTCTACACCTGACCTACCCTGGGACCCTCCCCTGGTTGCACAGGCATCCCTCAGTCTTTATCTCGAGGTGAAGGGTTCTGGGAGGTGCAAGAAAGTGAAGTCACTCAGTCGTGTCTGACTCTTTGCGACCCCATGGACTGTAGCCTACCAGGCTCCTGTGTCCATGGGATTTTCCAGGCAAGAATACTAGAGTGGGTTGCCATTTTCTTCTCCAGGGAGGCACAAGACTCATTCATTATTGCCTGGAATTATCCCCTAACTTTTGACCCTCAAGGTGCCTTTCTGTGCATGTGTAGTGTCTCCTTTGTCCCAAAAAGGGGGGAAAGGAGATCCCTTAATCCTTCACTCAAACAGAGTTTTGCACCTCTTTGTCCTTGCCATGACTATTACCTTAATTATTGCCATGACTATTACCTTAAGGTGTTCACAAGAGACAAAGACTGGCTATTTACCCTGCTTCTGTTGTTACTTCCATTTTGGAGGGCAAACGGGAGGCTGATTATAAATTCCTCAACTGGAGCCTACCTATCTCTTATATCAGGAATTGCAAACAGTTGTTAAGTATCCAGGCTGAAGCGCACTGCTTCCAGCCCCATGAAATGCAAACAGGAGGCCGGTTGTAAATGTCTAGCCTGGAGCCCATCTATCTCCTGACTCAATGTCTACCCTCCATCCAGACTGAGGATTCACTTATACATGTAAACATCTGTTCTTTCACCGAACGCGTGGTATTGGGCTAAGACTCAACAACAAAAACAAGAAGAACAAGGACCAGACCAGAGCAGCTCCCCTCTAGGGAACCCAAAGGATGGTACTTCAGAGGCAGATGGAAGCTTTAGGAAAGTCTGGGAGAGGAAGTTACTAACTGACTGTGACCCGGAAGTGACATTTGAACTAGATCTTAAAAAATAAGATGGTACTCAGCCCCAAAAAACAATGAAATAATGACATTTGCAGCAACATGGATGGGCCTAGAGATGATCATACTAGGTGAAGTAAGTCAGACAGAGAAAGACAAATATCATATGATATCACTTATATGCAGAATCCAAAAAAAAAAAAGATACAAGGAGGGAGGTTTAAGAGGGAGAGGACACACATATATGTATATCTATGGCTGATTCATGCTGATGTATGGCAGAAACTAACACAAAAATTATAAGGCAATTACCCTCCAATTAAAAATAAATTAATTTAAAAAATGAGCTTATTTACAAAACAGAAATAAACTAACAGACATAAAAAGCAAACTTACGGTTACCAAAGGGGAAAGGGAGGGGAGGGATACATTTGGACTTTGGGATTAACAGACACACATTCCTACATATAACATAGATAAGCAGGGACTTCCCTGGAGGTCCAATGGCTAAGACTCCATGCTCCCACTGCAGGGGGCCTGGGTTCAGTCCCCAGTCAGGGAACTAGATCCAACATGCCACAACTAAAAAGGTGCCACGTGCTTCAACGAAGATGGAAAACGCCGCTTGCCACACTAAGACCCAGCACAGCCAAATAAATAAATAAATACTTTTTTAAAATAAAAAGTTAAAATAAAATAGATAAACAGCAGATAGCACAGGGAATTATATTCAATATCTTGTAATAACCTATAATGGAAAAGAATCTGAAAAAGAATATATGTATAACTGAATATATGTATACATATATATATATATATATAAAACTGAATCATGTTGCTATACACCTGAGACATTGTAAATCAATAATACGTCAATTAAAATTTTTCTTAAAAAGCCAAGGAATGGAAGGACATTCCAGACAGCAGGTAAACAACACATTTGATTCCTACAGAGTTCTGAACAGGGAGTGGGAGGGGTAAGGGGTGAGGAGAGAGGAGGCAGAGGACCCTGCGAATGTGGTTGTAGGGGTGACATTTTGGGCCTGGGGGGCTCCTCTAGCATCATTCCACTTCCCTAGCCACGTGAGCCAGACAGGCCTCTGGCTGCGTTACTGGACCCAGTACGGAACAAACCATTTCCCTCCCCCACCCCCTCAGCAGGCATGCTTTATTAGCTTACCATGTAAGCTTTATTAATGACATATAATTTGACTGGCCTCTTCCAGACAGAAGCACTGTGAGTCATGCTGTGGGCATGTGCTCTGTCGTCTGACCTCAGGATGAGGTCACAGGTACCACAGAGCCACAGCACAGAAAAGTGCCTTGGTCATCTCTGTCCCCCTGCACCTTGCACAGACCCTGACACAGAAAGCAGCACTGTGTTGAAGGAAACAATCTCTAGGTCCAGGAAGGCTGGAATTCAGGGAGAGTGGGTCCATTTCAAAACATGTTTGAAAGCTGCCCCGCACCTCCGCAGATTACTGGGACTGGGAGTAGAAATTGAGAAGGCTCTCAGTAGCAAGAGCATAGCAACTTGAGGGCTTGCTCAAAGCATTTCTCCATGCCTTGGTTTCCTTCTCTGTAAACAGAGGAAATGATCATACTCCTCCTCTCAGCCTCAGGGGGTTGCTGCAAGAAACAAAAGTGCTTTCTTCGCAATTGTGCGAGCCACTCTATGAATGTTCTCTGTGCCTGAATGGCCCTTGTTGGCTCTGGAATGGCTGTTCATTTCCTTTAGCTCCTAAGGGAATGTACAAATGTGTGAACTTGTAAGTGTTACTCTTTTGAAAGTATTTTAAATTTCATCCTAAAAGAGAAAGAAGGGACTTCCCTGGTTGTCCAGTGGCTAAGACTCTGCGCTCACAATGCAGGGCCCCTGGGTTCAATCCCTGGTCAGGGAACTAGATCCCACATGCTGCAACTAAGACTCAGCACAGCCAGATAAATAAATATTAAGAGAGAGAGAAAGTAAAAATGAAGAATCGTAAGACTATATAGTGGTGGGATTTTGTGCCTTCTGACTTACGGGAGCCATCTATTGGCATTATGCCAGGGAGAAGGTGGCACCCAGAGTGGCCCTTAGAGCTAACTAGAATTCCAGGAGCTAGGACTCAGACTTCCCGCTTCCCAACCCCCACTCCCACCTCCATAAGGAACTCAGTTAGTCCATCTTCAGCCAAGCACCCAGCCAGTCATAGATTGGGCCCTACCATACCCAGGGCACTTAGCTCTGCCTGTGGCACTACTAGGGTATTCTGGGCAACTGGTAGGACTGATGCTGCCCTTTCCTTTAGTCCCCAAGCTCAGGATCAGGAGGAAAGAGGGTGGGACAATGTATTCCTTCTTGGGTAATCCTGCTACCAGCACTTAAGGGCTTCCAGACAATTGCCTACTTCAAATCTCAGGCCACAATGATAGGGACAGAGTACAGGGACAAAGTAGGTGATTAAATAGTTAATCCCACTAGGGGATTGTAAGTATAAAAATATGGGAGACCCCTGTAAATTAATGGGTGCTCAAGAAAGCAGATTTCCTTAACTACAAAACCACACAGGCTTGTTTAGCAGTGAAACCATGCAACAGAAGCACAAGACATGCTCCAAAACAAGAAAACAATGGTTAATGATTCCTAGGACATGCTCTCTGCACTCATAAACAAAATTTGGTCCATAATTTGTGGACCTAGCTTGACCCTATAGGGACAAGAAAACTCCCCTGCTCAACCTGGAGAAGAAGGAGTTGATGATAGAAGCATGACGTCAAAGACAAAGAAGTTCTTCTCGCCTTCTTCATTTTTCCTTTGATTATAAAACTGTAGTCCAGTAAGTTCTGGGTGCAGCATTCCTTGCCCACCTGCTTGTAAGTCTCACAAGCATCCTAGTCTAATGAATCATTTCTCTCTGTCTTCTCTGTGCTGAGACATAAAAAATTCTGGTAACAGAGGTCTTCGGAGCCCCCAGACCACACCAAATGGTTTCAACCAGAGCAGTCCTCATGGCTGATGGGTTGGCCCTGGAAATGTGGCTCAGTAAGAAAGAAGTGAAGAGGAAATGGGGAAAGCTGTGCTGAGCTCAGTAGGGTCCCTGCCACTCTTATCCTGGGGCTTAGGCCCCTGGAGCTTTCTGCTTCTCACTGCCTTCACGACTCCTAACCTCTCCTCTCCCTCATAGGCACAATCGGGGAACCAGGGTTCAGTGAGTTCTGAAAAGACAGCCAGGTATCAGTCGGGAAAGAACACACCCAATGCAACAGACACAGAACCCGTGTACACAGCTTGCATATGTGTGTATATATGTGTGTGCTCCCCTGTGTCTGACTCTGCAGCTCCATGGACTATAGCCCTCCAGGCTCCTCTGCCCATGGAATTTTCCAGGCAACAATACTGGAGTGGGTTGCCTTTTCTCCTCCAGGGGATCTTCCCCACCCAGGAATCGAACCCACATCTCTGGAGTCTCCTACATTGGCAGGCAGATTCTTTACCACTAGTGCCACCTGGGAAGCACAGAGCTTGCAGATCCACCATAAATAAGCATCATCAGCTAATGCCAAGGATGAGGCAGGAGGCAGAAGACCTGGTTGCCAGAACTGATTCCGACTTCCATTAGCTCAAGGCCCTTTGGCAAGTTACTTAACCCAAGACTCAGTTCTCTTATCTGCAAAATGGCTTGCCACGAGAGATAATGTGGGTTTGATCTGAGACTCCCTTGAGATAGTGAACATAAGCATTTGTAAGATGTGGAGCATACTATAGATACCTCATAAGTTACACACTCACCAGCTTGATTTCCATCTAGGATTTCCCATCCATTGCCACAGCTCCCTAAAGTGCATAGACTTCTTGTCAAGAGCTTTGAAGACTGCCTCGTAGCCCATGGTACCGAGTGTCAGACCCACACACATTTCCACACAGCATACTGTATAAATATAGGTTTTATTAATAATGAGTGAAATCCCACAAATACAATGGGCATCTCTGTGTGATGGGGAGACTCTGTGGCAGGGTAAGGAAGGTACAGAGGTATGTGCACAGGAAGAAAGGGTGACAAGTGCCCTAAGGGAAGAGGAAATCAGAAGTAGAATGAGCCTGGACCCCAGCCACCCCAGGAAAGTCAGACATGTCCTAGGTGCATCTGTCACTCTGGTGCCCTGGCCATGCTGCTCTGACACCCAGGGCCCACTTAGCTGATAGGAAGCAGGTAGCAGGACATGGACAGGAGTTTGAATGAGCAGCAAGTGGCCATGGAAGGGGTGGAGGAGTGACGTTGCCAGCTTGACACACAAAAGAAGAGACATGGGGTGGCAGTGGCCATGTCCAACTTATGCTCGTGCTTTGTGCTCGTGTGGGGTCCTGAACTCCAGGGAGCTGGTACCCTGTGCCACCCCAGGCTTGGGAAGGAGGGAAGACTGGGGGGGGTAGACACCTGCAGCTCCTGGAGACGGCCTGGGCAGCACCAGCCTCATCCTTAGAGTCAAAGTGGGAGCCCCAGGAAGAGGTTGGCACTGGCCTCCCCACAGCACCTGCCACCACCAAGCCACCATCACCCTTCCTCTGAGCCATCAGGGGGATGGCGAGTGTGTGTAGGGTTGAGATTGCCTGTTTGTGTAGTGTATATGTGCCTGTAACCCAGGAGAGGGGAGGGAGCACTGCGGGACCACATGAACAGCAAGAAAGGAGGCTTGAGTCTTTGCCCACTCACCACCAGCCCCCCCACCCCCACACCCACCCCGGAATAAAGTGCATTCTCCACTTCCAGCAACAGATGGGAAAAAAACAGAGACATTATTGCAGAGGAGCCACAGGCCCAGCCCCTACCAGAGAGGTCCGGGGGACAGCCCAAAGCGCCAGGCCTCTCCAACCCCTAGGACTGGGAGGGATGGTCCGACAGATCCAGACACCTGTCCCAGCAGATTGTCCAGATCAGCCAGGGTCTAGGGGTGGAGAGAGGTGAGGAGGAGGAAGAAGAGACTTCCAGAGTCTGTCCCTGCCCCGTTCTAACAGGACATCCAGGAGACCTCACCAGGACCCAGCCCTAGAACCCCAACCTTATAACAGCCAGTTTACAAACACTTGTGTGGTGGAACCTCAAAGAGGGGGCCACTTTGGTCAATTGTAAGAGGGGGCCTGGAGAGCCTGGGGCTCCCAGGCAGACAACAGAGGAGGGGGTCGGGGGCGGGGCAGGAAGGAGGGTGGCAGCCTCCTAGTGGTCTTCGCATGCAGATGTTGGAGAGAGGAGGGAGGAAGCTACAGACCGCATCAACTTGGAAAGACTCCTGGGCATGGCAGAGAGGCCTGGCACCCCCACCCCTAGGGCCAAGGCTGGGAGCATAGTCCGGCAGCCAGCCTGCGAAGGAGCTGAGAGAGAGGAGGGCCCAAGTCTACAAAGTTAAAACAGTCCCGAAGGGCTGGGGCCCAGGCCAGTGCAAAGCTCTATCTCTCGGACTTGACTCGGTAGCGGAGCACAAGGTACGCCAGCAGCCGCAGGGACAGGAAGAAGATGCCCAAGGCCAGGAAGTCTATGTAGAGCTTGCCACCCTCTACATCCATGGCTTGGAGGACGCTCTGTGGCTCCTGGAAAGGGCAGTATTCCTTCAGGCAGCTCAGATCTTCTCGCCCCATGCCATATATGGTCAGGATCACACCCTCGAAGCCATACCTAGGCAATCACAAGCATCAAAGCAGGACACAGAGCACAGGGTCCCTGTCGCCTGGGCAAACTGCCAGAGGCCAGGTGCAATCTCTCACCTGGAGGTACAGCCTCCTGCAAGGAGGAGCAGGGGAAGATGGTAAGGGGAGGGGTACTGACCTGACATAGGAGAGGTAGGAGCTCCACTGCAGGTAAGTGGGGATGGTTTTGAAGCTGACGAAAAAACCGGAGAACAAGAGGACGGGGACAGCGGTGACGGGACCCACAAAAGTGGCCACCTGCAGGGGAGGGAAGGGGACCGGGCCATCACAGGGGTGACCAGAACAGACTCAGGACCGGGGTTGGGGGGCCCAGGCTTCCCAGAGATCCATCCCACTCCTTGGGCCAGCCCCTGCTTCCTCCCACCAGACTCCAACCCCTCTCTTGGGGGTCCCCACGTGCCAGGCCCTCACCTGTAGGGAGTTGGAGGCAGCTCCAATCAGCATCCCCAAAGACTGGGCCACCAAGGCTGTGGAGGCAGCCAGGGCTAAGAAGAGCAGGAATCGGCTGGTCTCAGCTGGCTGGCTTGTCATCCAGTACATGATACTGCAGTACACGGCTGGGCATATCACCTGGGGAGCAGGCACGGGGCTGGGCAGCGGCCAAGACCCTCAACTCCACCCAAGCAGGAGCCTTTAGGACAGCAACTGCTAGAGTGTCCATGCCTGGTCCTCTGTACTCCTGCCCATGCTGTCACTTGAGCTTGACATGTGTCCCCTTCCCTGGCTCTAAGAACCTCATTCATCTTCCATCAGACCCACTCAGACCCATGCAGGCCTGGAGACTTCTTTGAAGGTCCATCCCATCTGGACCAGTGTATTCCTTATATTGTTAATTACTTTACGTATGAGAGCCTTTTGTCCCCCTGTACGTGCTAAGTCACTTCAGTCGTGTCCAACTCTGCAACGCTATGGACCATAGCCCTCCAGGCTCCCCTGTCCATGGGATTCTCCAGGCAAGAATATTGGAGTGGGTTGCCATACCCTCCTTCAGGAGATCTTCCCAACCCAGGGACTGAACCTGTGTCTCTCATGTCTCCTGCATTGGCAGGCAGGTTCTTTACCACCAGCGCCACCTGAGGAGCCCTTTGTCCCCATCAGTTCCTGGGCAACAGGGACCGAGACTACCAAGTACAGGAGTGAGGGTTGTTCCCTGTACAAGGCTCTCAACCAAGAGGCAACCAGAAGTCAAGCCCCAGGTGTACTCTTCTCACCCTGCCATGGTGCACCCTCGCCCTGGGGAAGGGACACCTTTTCTAATTTGCTCAAAGGTACCCTATGGATCATTGGTGACCCTGGTGCTTGGAAGAGGGTGGCGGTGGCCATAACAATCAAACCCAGCCAACATTATTGGGTACTTCAGTATGTGCCAAGCACTATTTTAAGTACTTTACCTGTATTAACTCATTTCATTCTCATAAACAATCCCAAGGTAGATATTATCATCATTCTATTTTACAAATGGAGACACTGAAGCAAAGAGAGATTAGGTGACCTGTCCAGTGTCTCACAGCTAACAAGGAGCAGCAAGGCTCCAGAGCCCATGCTGTTCTCTACTGCCTTGAGTAAGAGTCATTTGTAGGGCTATTGTTTTCATCATTTGTTGTTAGTCCTCTCTTATTCCCACTGGAACATAAATTCCACGAGGTCAAGACTACTTCCATCATGTTCGTTGCTACACCCCCAGTGCCTGACAAAGAGCCTGGTGCATGGTTGGTACTCACCACCTCTTGCTAAGTGAGTAGAAGTGAAGGAAAGGATGGCACGTAACAAGGTTGAGGGGGGCCAGGAAGCAAGGATGGAAGGGGCAAGACAGGAGGGAGGCAGCAGGGAGGTAGGAGGAAGAAGCTCACCTGGAAGGGGACATCAGCCATGGTCTTGGCCAGGAAATACACTTTGAGGCTGTACCAGTAGTTGAGATGCTCCCTCATGAAGACTGCCATCTCTAAGGGGACTGAAGACACAGGCTGATGAGGCATAGCACCCTGACCCTACCCCACGCTACCCACGCCCACCCACGCCCAGGGCATCTCAGCTCACAGGTGAGCACAGTTGGCATCAAGGCGGCAAACATGAGGAAAAGAATGGAGAAGAAGAGGCAGCCGGTGTTGTTTAAGACCTTGCTGGCATCGTTGCCAATGTGCAGGTAGAGGAGACCAATGAGCACGCCAATCACCACATGGGATATGAACCGCAGGGGGGTCAGGACCTGTGTGGGGGGTGATCATGAGGAGAGAGGATGGATCACAGGCTGGGGATGGGTGAGTCACACTTCCATAGGAATGTGGGTATGCCCTCACGGGCACAAAGACCCACAGGAGCACTGCGGCGCTGCTGGGAGAGGGATCCATCACCATCTCCACTGCTGGGATCCTACACCACACAAGGCCAGGCCAACACCAGCCTCCCCCTCCTCCACATTGATGTCTCACCATGTCCCTGAGGATGGACAAGAAGCTCCTTTTGAAGAGGATGCAGAACTGCGTGAGGGTGCTGGTGGCAAAGGTGTGGCTTTCAATGGTATCCACTTCCTGGGGAGAGGAAATTGGATCAGGTGAGCCCACCCCACCCACCCACCACGTAGCCAGCTCAGTTGGTGGGAAAACCCCTGAGCCTGTCCCCAGGGACAAGGGTCCTCCAGAATTCTCCACCATTGAGCTGGGTACCTGGAAGCTGGCCTTCGAGGTGTGAGTCAGAGTGATTCAGAGAGACACAAAGAGGGAGTAAACAGAAGTGGGGAGGGAGGAGACAGAAGGGGAGTCAAGGACACCGGTGGTGGCTACTAATAGATCAATTGTTTATTTTTAAACTTTATTTGACTGAGCTGCATGGCTCGTGGGATCTTAGTTCCCTGACCAGGGATTGAACCACACCCTAGGCAGTGAAAGCACAGAATCCTAACCACTGGACTGCCAGGGAATTCCCCAGTCATTCTGGGGAACTTTTAATCCATTGAATACATTTATCCTAAGGCTATAATACCTTTATGCAACCAGTTTCATGATAATATTTTTAACAATGGTAATGATGACAACAGCAACAATAACCCTCCTGGTCCCCTGGGGTCACAGTATCTCATTTAAGGAAAAGAGCCAGCTAGAGTAGGAAGAGCTTTGTGTGACTAATGTAATTAGTCCTCCCAATAAACCTGTGAAATAAGTATCATCACCCCCAAGTTAAAGATGACAGTAAACCACACTGGCCACGAGGCCAGAGACACATTCAACCTTGCTTACCAGGTGGCACTACAGTTGCTCGGTAAGAATTTGTTGAATGAATAAATGAATGAGAAAGCCGAAGCTCAGAGAGGTTAAGTAATGTGCCCAAGGTCACACAGCTAATAGTAGGTCTATTCCAAGTCCTGGGCTCTTCCTAGTACCCAGCAGTTGGGATGCCTCTGGGGCACAGCCTCTCCGGCCAGGCCATGTCCACGGTCCTGTCTTCCCTCCCCCACTCTGCATCCTGCTCCCTCCACCCCTACTCACCGGAGGGCAAGGGGGACAGAGGGCGGGGACCTCATTCTTCTCAGGGCCAGTGTTCTTCTCTGCCATGGTACAGAGCCCATTCTCCACAGCCCTGAACAGCAGGGGGTTCAGGTCTCCATACTCGCCAGAGGCCACCTCGATGACTGGGGGACACAGAGTGGGTGCACTCAGCTAAGATCTCTCCTTGCTTCCGAAGGGCAAGCCAGCCCTTCCTTGAGTATGTGTGGAAGGCAGGTGACAATGAGATCTCTGCCCCTGGGAGGTCCAAGTACATGATCTGGACCCCCAGGTTTGGCCCGCCACCATATCCCAGCCAGGACCACCAGGCCCCTACTCACTGAAGTCAGCCGGGTTGTGGTAGGTGGGGCAGTGCAAACCAAGCCCCTTCAGGTAGGGGATCAGGTTGGTGACCATGCCCTTGAAGATGCACTGACCCTGGCTCAGGATGTAGAGCTGAGGCGGAAAAAGAAGGGCAAGGAAAAGAGCACAAGTGGGTCAGGCAGGTCCCATCACACCTTGACTGACCCCCGGCCCTCTCCCCATTGCTGATCAGTCACCTTTGAGTCCCAGAGACCCTCACCTTGTCAAATATCTCAAAGAGCTTAGCACTGGGCTGGTGGATGGTGCAGATGATGGTTCGGCCCCCCTGGGCCAGGGACTTCATGAGGGACGCCACTTGGAAAGAGGAGGCACTGTCCAGTCCACTGTCCAGAGAGAGGCCACCAGGGGGCAGGGTGAGGTGGGTATGGCCAAGAGAGTGTCTGGATGGGGCAGCTGCTATGAGGGCGAGGGAGCTGGCAGGAAGGGGGTCACTCTGGCCACCCCTATATCCCATCCCCTATATCCCTATATCCCCTGAATTGTATGATTCAGGTGTCTGGAGGTACCAAGAAGCCCAGACTATGGTTAGGTGCAACAAGCAATTATTAAGCATTTATTGAATGCCAGGCACTGAGATTACAAGGATAAATAAATAAGACATAGACTCTGGTTGGAAGGGAGAGAGAGAGAAATGCACAGATCATTTGAGACAATGTGGACAATGCTGTAGAAACAAGGGGTGAAAAGTAGGGGAGAATTCACCTCCACTGTACAAAGGTTTGGGAGAGGAGTCAGAGGAGGTTCCTGAGTGAGGCTGGCAGAAGGAAGAGCTAAGCCAGTTGAGGGGGCAAGGGCAGGTTCAGTGGTGAAGGACATTCCAGGCAGAAGACACAGCATGTGCAAGGCTCAGAGGCATGGAACACATGGCTTGACGAAGAGAATAATAAGCAGTTCAATCTTATTAGAGCATAAAATACAAGACAGTGCGAAGCAAGATGTGAGGCCAGAGAAGTAGGTTCAGCCCCAGACCTTGTAAGTCCTCTGCCTTTATTCTGAGGGCAAATGTGAATTGTTGCATGTTTTTAAGCAGAGGAGTGAGTATTGCCAGACTTGTCTTTTAGAAAGTTCACTCTGGTTGCAGTTTGGAGGAAGGATGGGCTGGGAGAGACTGGAGACAAGGAGAGAGGAGTCTGTTGCAGAAATGCAGGCAAGAGTTGATGATGTCCTGAATTTTAGCCCTGGCACTAAGAATGGGGGTGGGGTGAATCTGAGAGATGGAGAAAGAAGGTAGACTCAGCAGGACTCTGTGATTGATTGGCTGTGGGGGAGAGAAGGAGCGGGTGGCATCAATCAGGGAGGACATGGGGATTTCTGCGAGGGTGAAGGATAGGGCTGCTAGGCAACAGGCTTGGCAGGGGTGGAGCCCTTCTCTGGCCCCAGGAGGCTGCAAACACGTGCTCTGGTCTCCAGCAGCAGAGCAGATGCAGCCTCCTATTCTGGCTCTAGGCTGAGGGGAGGGGGCAGCCCAGTAGGAGAGGAGGGGAGAAATACCTGGTGGGCTCGTCAAAGAACATGACAGGTGGGTTGTTGACCAGCTCCAGGGCGATGGCCAGGCGCTTCCTCTGCCCGCCGGAGAGCAGGGCTGTCCTCGTGTGGGAGCAGGACAGCAGGCTGAGCGCCGTCAGGATCTCCGTCACCTGGCCCGGCCCCCCATCCAGCCCAGGTCAGCTTCAGAGTCTCTGCTTCCCCCCAGCACCACCCCGATGTATTTATTTATTCAAAAAAATTTTTTAATTGTTTTATTTTTTTGGCCACCCAGCACGGCATGTGGGATCTTAGTTCCCTGACCAAGGATGGAAACTGGGACCCCTGCAAGGGACATGTGGAGTCTTAACCACCTGGCTACCAGGCAAGTCCCACCACCCCAATTTAAATAAGCATCTCCCTTAAACCCAGCGTCCCAGCCTTGGCCACCCCTCTCCTCCCACCCAAATTGAGGGCACCCCAGATCTCAGAGCCTGGAAAAGACAGCTGCCTTGTTTCCCATCCCCACCCCCCTACCCCCCCACCCCTCCCCACTCACCAGCTCCTTCTTCACCTCCTGCTTCTCATTCAGTTTCAGGTTAGCAGAGACCTGGGGCCCAGAGAGGAGGTGGATCAGATATGCATGGGGGCGAGCACAGCCTTGACCCCTTGGCCAATGGAAAGGGTGGGGACTGCAGGCGCCTGGGGGGAATGGGAGGAGGAGATGGCTGTCCAGCCCTCACCATCATGGCTTCCAGCACCGTGAGGTGTGGCAGTAGCTTGTCTTCCTGCATGATGTAACAGGACATCTTGCGGAAGGTCCTCAGTTCCCGCGGCTTCCCATTGACCAGGATCTGCCCCTTCATTCCAGACTCCCTGCAGGAACGTCGTCAGTTAGGGATGGAGGTCAGGGTCACTTCAGAACCTCTTCCGTGCTCCCCAGGGTACCTCTCTTCCTGGGCCCTGCCCCCATTCTACCCCAGCCTTGTCCTTACCTATATCCTGCCAAGAGGTTCATGAGCGTGGACTTGCCAGCCCCTGAGGGGCCCATGATGCCAATCATCTCCCGGCAGCAGAATTTACCGGATAGGCACTTAAGGAGAGTCTTATAACCTGCAATGTGGGAGGGAGGGAGGAACTTTTGATCAGCGCTACAGTGAACAGAGACACCTCAAACTCTTAGGAGCCATGGCTATCAGTGAACTAGGCAGTCTCTACTCACTGTGACTTGGTTAGGATGGCTGAGTGACCCTCAGAGCCCCAGTGATAACCTGTACCCTCTCATTCTGTCCCCCCAGAAGCAACCACCACTAATGTCAACGTACCCAAGGTGACAGTGCTCTTCTGAAAGCCATGGGAAAACCCCCACATCCGATGGGTGGGTATGGAGAGGGGATCCAACAGAAGACCCTACTTCTCTTCTACGAACACGACAGTCACTCTCTCACCCACTCCGGGAAGACTTTTCCAATTTTCCAGTCTGAACTGGCTAACTGTCCTCTATTCCCACAGAAGTTCTCATATGCTGGCATGTTTGTTACTTGAGGTGCCTGCCCCTCAGCCCCCTCCCCCAGCCTCTTAGTCAGTGAGCTCCTTGGGGACAGGGTCTGTGTGTGACTCATCTTTGTAACCTTAGCATTTTGGCTGGCATGTACTAGATGCTCAATAAGTGTTTGTTCTGAATGTGTGTTCTCAGGGCCTTGGCCTCCTTCTGAAAGTCTTTCATCAGCGTGCTCTGTCTCCCCACCAGGCTTATCTCTGCAGCCCCTAATGTGGCCCAGTAAAATCTCACCTTTCACTCATTGGGAGGCAGCATATGCATTAAGACTACATATTTGGAGTCAGTTGGAACTGTATTCAAATTCTGACTCCACACTCACCAGCTAGCTGTGTGACCTGCGTCAAGTTGCTTAACCTCTCTGAGCTCCAGGTGCCTCATTTGTAAGGTGCCTCATTGTAAGATAGATAGTATCTATCTCATAGGGTTGCTATAAAGGTTCAATGAGATAATATACGTAACGTAGGGCTTCCCTGGTGGCTTAGTGGTAAAGAATCCTCCAATGCAGGAGAAATGGATTCGATCCCTGTACTGGAAGGATCCCATATGCCACGAAACAACTAAGCCTGTGCACCACAACTACTGAGCCCATGTGCCGCAGTTACTGAAGCTGCACACCCTGGAGCCTGTGCTCTGCAACAGGAGAGGCCTCCACAACGATAGGCCTTCGTACCGCAACTGGAGAGTGGCCCCTGCTCGCCACAACTAGAGAAAAGCCCGCACAGCAACAAAGACCCAGCGCAGCCATAAAGAAAGAAAAAAAAAAAAAATATATATATATATATATGTAAAGTATATGACACAGTGCTTGGTACATAGAGCGCATTAAAAGCAAGTGACATTTTAATGTTAATTCCATGTGACAATGCTTATTGATATACATTACATTCCAAACTCTGTACCAGACACTCAATCAAAAAACAAAAAAACAAAAAAATGAGGAAGACACAGTTCCTGCACTGAAGACAGTGATAGCCTAGATAAAAGAGATGGACAAGAAAACATCTATGGGGACTTCCCTGGTGATCCTGTGGCCAAGACGCTGCGCTCCCAATACAGGGAGCCCAGGTTCGATCCCTGGTCAGGGAACTAGATCCCCCATGTCCAAACCAAGAGTTTGCATGCCACAACTAAAGATCCCGCATGCCACAACAGAGACTGAATATAGTACGGGTGGCAACTAAGACCCATTACAGTCACATAAATAACAAGTAATTTTTAAAAAAATAAATCATCTGTAGATCTGAAAAAAAGATAAAGTAAGGGTTATCATAGAAGCATAAGTCTTGTGCAGTGAGAATCTAGAAAATAGAACTGATGAGGGTAGAGGGGCAAGGGGAAAATCAGGAATGGCTTCATGGAAGAGGTGGCATTTGAGCTAAGTGTTGAAGAAAGAGCAGCATTTCAAAATCGAAAAGGAAGGCAGAGGCTTTCCAGGCTTTGGGAGGAAAACGCTGCTATATAACAACATATATGCAATACAATCCAGGGAGCAGAGGGCAGAGATTCCAGAGTCAACTGCCGAGACAAGGGGTAGAGAGGAAAGATGAAGCCAAGGAGGCTGGCCTTGCCTGCCCTGCTTACAGGCCTGCCTCAGTGAAGTTGAAATGCCAATCCCTACCAGCCAACACTCACTACCACTCTCTTCTGTCCCCTAAGGAGCCCAATTCCCTCTCCATTCTATCTCCTTAGCAGAGGCAGTGAAGGGATGTGATCTTTCACTCTCCCTCTACAGCACCCAGCTGTCCCTCTGAACACATTACATCAGACAGGGGATCCTCTGGTGCCCACTGTGGGATCCTGATCATACTAACTTCCTGGATGGTGCTTTCTGGTTTACAAAGCTCATTGCCTCAGTCACTGCTGTAGCAACATGGATGAGGCAGCTAGGGCCCAGAGACATTCAGTGACACCCAAGGTCACACAGCAAGTTCTTTACTTGGAGAAGGGATGTCATGAATTCCAACCCTCTGCTTCAGTCATTGTCACCATCAATCAGAGAGACGTGTGGCCGTGCACACCGGCATATGCCTCTCAGAGCTACTCACAAGAAGTGATTTCTTTTGCAGGGGAAGAAATTGGCAATGATGAACCTTCCCCTCATTTAATCACTGCCAAGCACTTGATTGAACTCTGATGCCGAATTCAAATATCGTCTTAATGCTTGCCTTTCACAAAGCATTTTCATCGCTATCATCTCAGCTGAGCTGCACAAGCCCATGCTGTGGATATTCTTATCATCCCTGTTTATAGGTGAGGAAAGTGAAAGCAAGAGCGGGTAGGCAGTCTGCCCAAGATCACGCAGCTTACAAGTGACTAAGAACCCATGTCTTGGGACTCCTGCTGGACCCCAACTGCTCAACCTGGGAAGGGCCTGCTTCCCAGGCTTTCAGGATGGAGACCCACCAGAGTTCTAGTTCTGCCTCCATCAGTAACTCTCTTTGCAATTTTATGAAGTCACTTAATCTTTCAAGGCCTCAATTTCCTCATCTGTAACATAAGGATAGTAATATCTCTTCCCAAGGGCAAAATAAGGTTATTATGACTATTAAGTGAGATTAATAATAATTAATAGAAAAGTGTTTTGAATATCAAGAAATGTCATATATAATTAGGAGAGGCAGGTGACAAATTCTGACCTGGGAAAGTCAGAATCTCCCTTTCTCCATGCCCCTTATTCTTTTTCCTCTTGAAATGAATGAATGTGCCTGCGTACTCAGTCGTGTTCAACTCTTTGTGACCCCATGGACTGTGGCCCACCAGGATCCTCTGTCCATGGGGATTCTCTAGGCAAGAATACTAGAGTGGGTTGCCATTTCCTTCTCCAGGTGATCTTTCTGACTCAGGGATCAAACCTGTGTCTCTGCGTCTCCTGCATCGAGAGGCAGATTCTTTACCACTGCTTCTAATTGCTCTCTGTCCTCCAAAAAAAGGGACAGGTATTCACGTGAGAAAAGCAGGCAGAGAGAGGAGTACAGAGGGCAGAGAGAGGGACAAGGGATGCAAAAAATGGCAGAATGGCCAGTAGAACAGAATAGGGCTGGCAAGGGCAAAGGAGGGCAGGACCTGGTCAGGGGTGCCCATTTGTGGCTGGTGAGTTGAGTTGAAGCCACTAGAGAGTTGGCCCATCTAGACACTTCTTTTGTATTTTCATTTCTCCTGAAACTGAAAGTGTTAGTTGCTCAGTCATGTCCAACTCTTTGCGGTCCCATGGGCTGTAACACCCACACTCCTCAGTCCATGGAATTCCTCAGGCCAGATCACTGGAGTGGGTAGCTGTTCCCTTCTCCAGGGGATCTTCCCAACCCAGGGATCGAACCCCGGTCTCCCACATTGCAGGCAGATTCTTTACTGTTTGAGCCACCAGGGAAGTCCTTAAAACTGTGAGGGTTAAGAAAATAACAGGTACCTCCTCATTGTGCCCAAAACTGGCCTTAGGACCAACAGCACTGAGCAGAGAGCCCAGATATCTCAAATTCTAGTGACTCAGACCCTGTGATCTTTTGGTCGCTCATGGGAGTGAGGGTAGGGAGTACAGAGAGAGTACAGGCTCAGCTCTGCTCTGAAGCACCCTAAACATTTCTTAAACCTCAGAGAAGAATGTCCCAGCTCCATCCCTGATCCACACCCAGGCTCTGGGGAAACCTCAGCTTCTCTATTCCCAGCTCAACCTGCCCAGAGCAGGGGGATGGGGTGAGGGGCAAAAGGTGCAAGAGATGAGGGAGATGGTGAGGATTCAGAGAATTTGGGGCCCCAGGCAATCCCATTACCCACCTGTCCTAAAGATAGAAGCAGTGGAGATGGGAATGCTTAACAGGGAAGATAAGAGAGAGAAAGGAATACTGCAAGGAGAGCTGAAACCTGGCTTCTGGTCCTCACACTGCCACTTTGTAGCTGTGTGACATCGGTCAAGATACTCAACTTCTTTGGGCCTCAGTTTTCATATTAGCAACATAGAGGGGGCTTCCCAGGTGGCTCAGAAGTAAAGAATCCACCTGCAAAGCAGGAGACCCAGGTTCTATTCCTGAGTCGGGCAAATCTGGAGAAAGAAATTGCAACCCAGTCCAATTTGCCTGGGAAATCCCATGGACAGAGGAACCTGGAAGGCTACAGTTCATGGGGTCTCAAAAGAGTCGAACAAGACTTAACAACTAAACAACAAGATGTCACCTATCCTACCAACCCTTGACCCTCCCTGCCTCGGAGAACCTCGGCAAGAGTGAAGAAGACGGGAATGAGAACATCTTTTAAAATTAGCAGTGCTCCATAGGTCCGAGGATTTTTGCTAACCACTGAGGACAACCGCTGCCACACAGCCCAGACTTTCTCATATCCACCCTAGAAGGCAGGAGCTCTACCTGAAACAAAGAAGGACAACTCCTCAAGGCCCAGAAGCGATAGCATCAACTTAAAAGAGGAAATAGCCCATTGAACCTAGTGTCCCATGGTGCTTACAGGTGTGAAGGGAGCTCAGACCCTGGCACCTCAGCTGTGCACAAAGTAAGTCAGGGGCTGAGATTTTAGTGGACTGGCTCCTGCAGGATTTGCAGAACAGGGGACAAACCCAGGCCTCCTGTTCCAGAAGGGGCAACTCATGGGGGCCCACAGTTCCCCACCAGACTGCTCCCTTACCCCGTTTGCGCCAGCAGGGCCCCTCCCTCACGGAATAGGACAGCTCCACGAACTCAATGTCCACCGCTGAGCGCTTGGGTAGGTGGGAGAAGCGCTGGGCTTCGGTGATGTGGTTCTCCACCTTCTTCAGGTGCCTGGTCAGCATAGGGGGCTCCGCCCCGTCTTCCAGCACGGCCATGGCCACAGCTCCAGGTCGTAGTCCACAGCCCACGGCCTCCCGAGTCTTCTCCGCCATCACGCCAAGTCCGGCCTGAAGGCAGAGGCCCTGCTCAGTTTGGGGCAGACCTCCATCCCTGGCTCGGAGCTCCCTTGCTTTCTCATGTGCCCTTGCCTCCCTGCCTCCTTCTCAGGGTAGATCGGCTACCGGAAGCTCCCACATTCCACCTCCAGAGCATCTGCCCTCCACCGACCACCACTCCCCGCGCAGCTACGTTCAGTTCCCACCGCTCCTCGGTCCCGGGCAGCCCCAGCCCCAGCCGGGCCCCTCGAAGCCCGCACCCGCTCCCTCCTCCCCGTGGAGGCTCTGATCTCCTTACCCCGCAGGCCAGCAGTCTCTGGGGACTGGATGGGGCGCGGGTGGGGGGTGGGGGCAGGGGGGCGGGGCGAGGGTGCAGAAAGGGCGGCTGGCAGAGGCTGCCTGTTAGGAAATCAGGGTAGCAGGGTGACCGCAGGATGGACCAGGCAAAGGCGGAGGAAGAGGAGGCTCTGGGCCTCCCGCTGCGCCTCCCTCCCCATCTCTAGGCGAGGTGCCCTGGCCAGTCCCTCCTGCCGGCGGCCCTGGGTCCGCGCGCCCTGGGCTCTCGCCTCAAACGGGCTCACCACCCGGATTCAAAACCCGCACTGCCAACTAAGCCCCGCATTGGGGGTCATTCCCCTCCAATCTTCCGCAAGCCTGGTCACCTTGAGTCGCCCCGGGCTGGTGCAGAGCTGAGATGATGAGCGCTGCCACGGCTGAGGATGGAGACTCCAGGTCCTCCTTACCTGCCTCTGGATGCGGCACTGAGCCCGGTGTCCCGGCTCCCGAACCCGGCGGCCGGGCCGGGGCGGGGCCGGGGCGGGGTAGGCGACAGGGTAGGGCTCGAGCCTCAGGTCAGAAAAGAGATGACAAGTCTGGGGAGGGGCGACTGGGGCGTGCCCCTACCCCTCTCTGTCGTGCACACCCGGTTCCCCAAGCCCGATCTTTGGTGCCTTGTCCTCCCGAACCCGCCGGGCGACTGAGCTCTCGCCCAAGCTGCCGCCAGCCGGTCCTGCCGTTCTTAAAGGGCCCACGCCGCCCCGCAGCCCGCGGGGAACAAGGATGGCGAAGGGGAGAGAAGCGCCGGCTACGCGGGGTGCGGGAGAGAGTGCAAGTATGGACCCAGGGGATTGGAGACTGGGGATTGGTGGCAAAAGGCCGACTCGGAGGCGGTGAAGAGAGCTGAAGTCGCTCAGTGGAGACAGGTCCCTGGATTTCAGACTATACAATGGTGGTGGAGGAGGGGTGAGGGGGTGCAGATTCCGTCACTCTCAAGGGATTGTGGAGCTGCCAGCCTATCTGCATCACCACCACCCCCCCCATCAATTTCCCTCAATTCTGGCCCTTGAGCTCAGCATCCCCCGGGAATTCCCAAGCAAGAGTCTTGGGGCATCCTCCCCACCTCCCCTTTCCCTCTCTGAGGGCCAGGAGACCAGTCAAAAAGGGACAGAGCTGCTTTTGGAGAATTCAGAGGCCGCTCCAAGGTTAAACCGGTACTCAGAGCCCAGCCTGCTCTGACTGATTGCCGTTTAGTCACTAAGTCATCCACTCTTTGCCACCCCGTGGACTGCAGCAGTTCAGGCTCCTCTGTCCATGGGACACCCTCACCCCCATCCCAAGCAAGAATCCTGGAGTGGGTTGCCATTTCCTTCTCCACCTCCGACTGTAGAAATCTCGGTTCTCCCGGTCAAATTCGGGCCTTTAAGACAAACAATGCCTGATGCTGGAGGTACATGTGTGCCAGGGAGTAGAGCAGAATGCTGTGTTTGGCATCTTCTCACACACGTGTGCATCCTCACCCTCACCCTACAAGCCTTTAAGACCCCAGAGCACTCCAGGGGCTTCCCCCTGCCCTGTGCCTTTCTCAGGCATCTCCTCCTGGCCCCAGCCTGCCCCAGCCCCAGTCTTCAAGGGGTAAGTAGGTTAGCCAGCTGAGACACGTGACCTGAGCTTTTAAGTTCCCGCCTGTCACATAGCAAAGACGGATGGGAGGGGAGGCTGCTGCCACTGCTGAGGCTTCTCCTTACCGCAGCAGACAAGAGGTTACTAGCAGTCAAACCTCTCCTCCGTGGTCCCCCTCCTCCTCCAGCCTCTCTGCAGCCTGGAGGCTGGCGGCCCCTGCAGGACATCTCCAGGCCCCACCCTGTGACTTAGAGTTGCAAACAGATTTCAGGTCCAGCCCTCTCTACCTTCCTCTGATCCCATGCTCCACATCGCCACTGTTCCTCAGGACCCTCTATTCTCCAAGGTAACCTCCAGTCCTCTACTATAGGCTCCCCCACCCCAATAGTTGCATTATCTCATTTAATTCTCACAGTATCCCTATGAGGCCGGTGTTACAACAACTCTTTACAGATAAAGAAGCTGAGGCATAAGTTTCTGAGGTTTCTGAGGTTAAGCCATGTGCCAAGAAGACATATCTAATTGGTAGCAGAATAGGGCTTTTGCCCACTCTGCTATGAAGCCCCTGGAAACCCTGTTCCAGGACTGTCTCCCTCCACTTTCTGGACAGGCTGTTCATAACCTGCACAGCTTAAGGACATTCTCCTCCATTCCATGGCATATAACTTGACAATTTTCAGGAAAATTTCCTCCCCTTCCTTAGGAATGCTCTGTCCCCATTCCTCAGGACAGACTTCCCTGTCTTCAGAGATCAACATTCCCAATTCTTCTACTAGCTTTCCACCCTGTGTGATTCACATCCCCGGCCCCAGAGCAGTGGTCCCCAGCTTTGGCTGAGATTCAGCATCACTTGGGGATTTTCAAAAGATGCTTAGATAACACTATAAAGCAGTTCATGCTGATCTCTTAGGTTGGATCCAGGCATTAGTATTTTTAAATGCTCCCCATTGATCCCACTGAGCAGGCCAAGTTGAGAGCCACTACCCTAGATGAAGCTTCCAATTCCCTGGGTTAGAACACTTGTCGTGTGCCTACATGTCTCTTCCCTGGGACATTCTCTAGGACACAGGACACCCTCTCCCCATTTTGTGAACACTTCTTTCATGTCCTGAATTTGGAGTTGGAAGATGTGCATTCTACCCTTGGTGCTTTCACTAATTCTGTACTGAAGTAAATTTCTCCACTTCTCTGAGTGTCATTCAAGTGGTGGGGATGATGAAAATCCTGCATATCTACCTCAGAAGGTTCTTATGAGATTCAAGTGTTCAAGTGCCTAAATTGGTGATTTTTCTCCTCAAGAACAGATCCTACATCCTTATTCTCTAAGTCAGACTTACCATGGTTCAAGGTCATTTAATTTTCCCCAGAAGAATCTCTCATTTCCTTGGCAAAGGAGAGGAAACTACATTTGTTGAACGTCTTCTATGTGCTCGGCTTTCATCTTAGGGATATGAGCTCTGAAGAAGGAGCTAGGTCTCTCTCTTTCTCCCCTGAATTCCCAGAACCTGTACACAGAAAACCCACTCTATAGCTATCTGTTGACTAAACAGTCTAACCAGTCCTCACAACTTTAGAGGCCAGTATTTGTTACTATGATTGTTTTATTTGGCTCCACCGGGTTTTAGCTCTGACTGGCAGGATCTTCAGTCTTCATTGTGGCATGCAGGGTATTTAGTTGCTGCCTACAGGATGTATGGTTCTTTTTTTTTTTTTAGTTGCAGCACACAAACTCTTAGTTGTGGCATGTGGGATCTAGCTCCCTGACCAGGGATTGAACCTGGGCCCCATGCACTGGGAACGTGGAGTCTTAGCCACTGGACCACCAAGGCCAGTTATTATCCTCTCATGTTTCAGATAAGGAAACTGAAGCTAAGAAAGGTTAAGTACTAGTGTGAGGTCATACAACTCATGTGGTGGATCCAGGGATCCAAATTCAAGACCACACATTCTAAACCATGACGTGATCTACGATGTCAAGCTTCCTCAGTCCCTGGTAGTGTCACCTTCCCATTTTATGAAGCAGATCCATCTCCATTCTCCTAAACAGGCTTTTTCCCCTTCTAGGATACAAAAGTTTTCCAACCTTTTAGAGGTCCACTAGGGTAGACCCTTCCCATTCTGGGAGATACCTCCAACTCCCTCCATATACCTTCCCAGACAGGACTTTGATTCCATAGTATGCACAACTCTAACTCCTGGAAGAGGCCTTGTAACTCGAGAATAGTGGTTCTCAAGCTTAGCACACGTGAGTATCCCCTGGAGGGGTCCTTACAACACAGTCCCCTACTCCCTAGAGTTTCTGATTCAACATCTGGGGTGGGGGCAGAGAATCTGCATCTCTAATAAGTCCCCAGGTGATGCTGATGTTGCTAGTCTGGGAGTATACTTTGATTTCTCATCCCCCAAATAAACTTCCAATCTCCTACCCTGGGCTTTTCCTCAATGCCTCAGTGAACCTTCCCCCCTTTCCTCAAATATACCTCCTCCATTCCCTGCCATTGATCTTCTTCTGTTTCTAGGATCCTCCCCAATTCCTATTCCAGAACCTTCCCTCCCATCACCACCGAGACAGCCTCCATCCAGGACAGGTTCCCTAGACCCAGATAGGTAAGTGTTGACGGTAATTGGCTTATGAGGAACAAGGCAGAAGCAGAAAATTTCTGTCTCAGTTTAGTGCCAAGAAGTAATCAAGCAGATACAGGGTGCTCTGGGCACGGATTTGTAGGAGAAGCAGTTGATAAGGAGATTGATGGACCTATTGCGAAAAGGGAAGGGTATCAGGATCCTATGAGAGCTGGGCAGAAATTGGACTGAGGACTTTGGAACTGAGTCAGTTTTGCTCCCACCACCCCAGGTTTTTTGTCCACCAGGATAGTCTCTCATCTTTGGATAGATTATTATCAAGTGTATTTATCAATGGGCGGACCCTCTACTGTCTACTTGGGGAAATGTGAGAGAGTGGTGGATAAAGAGGGAGGTGTTGGAGGCAGGTAGTAAAGACGGGTATAGGTACCTGAGTCCAGGCAGTGGAGTGGTATCTACAAGGCAGAGTCCCTGATGTTACCTTAAAACAAAAAAATTATTGTTAGAACTTCCCTGGTGGTGCAGTGGACAAGAATCTGCCTGCCAAGGCAGAGGATATGGGTTCAATCCCTGGTCCATGAAGATTCCACACACCACAGAGCAACTAAGCTCATGTACCACAACTACTGAGCCCAAGAGCCCAAACTATCGAGCCCAAGTGCTGCAACTACTGAAGCCCGCATGCTCTGCGGCACACAACCACAACTACCGAGCCTATGTGCCTCGCCCCAGCACCTTAGAGCCCACATGGCATACTGCTGAGCCTGAGTGCTGCAGCCACCGAAGCCCACCTGCCTAGAGTCTATGCTCGGCAACAAGACAAGCTACTGAACTGAGAAGCCCGTACATAGCAACAAAGACCCAGTGCAGCCAAAACTAAATGAATTAGTTTTTAAAACCTCATTTAAAAATATAAGAATATAACATATATAACAAAATCAAGCAATATTGAAGTGTATTTTAAAAGTGTGATATTTCTCTCTCCATCTCTTACCTGTGATGTACTGCCATTTCCTTTTGATAAGAAGAAAATGAGGGGTTCTTCAAAGGAGCAGTATGCCAAGTTTCTCTGCCCAAGTCATTGTCTCTCTTTCCTTGAGAACCCACACACCTCTGCCTCCCAGTCTCAGCTTGCCATCTTTCTTTCCCTAGAACCTGAACTCCCACGACACTCCTTTGTACCCTTTGCATGGAACCAGCATGAGACCAAGTGTCTGCCCAGATTTTCTATGTGACATGTTTTACTGCTGCTAACACAGGGATTACTCCACTGGAGGGTGGGAAGAAAGGCCACAGTTAGTATGTGTTCAAAATGCTTTATTTCCCTGGGTCTCCGCTACTTCAAGGACCTCTGTCTCCACTCAGCAGCCTACTTCCTTGTGGACATACTCCGGAGTCTTAATGCTGCTGCTGCTAAGTTGCTTCAGTTGTGTCCGACTCTGTGTGACCTCATAGACGGCAGCCCACCAGGCTCCCCCGTCCCTGCGATTCTCCAGGCAAGAACACTGGAGTGGGTTGCCATTTCCTTCTCCAGTGCGTGAAAGAGAAAAGTGAAAGTGAAGTCACTCAGTTATGTCCAACTCTTAGCGACCCCATGGACTGTAGCCTACCAGGCTCCTCCGTCCATGGGATTTACCAGGCAAGAGTACTGGAGTAGGGTGCCATTGCCTTCTCCTCCGGACTCTTAATAGCTCCATTTAAAAATGCCCCTTTTCACACACACATACACACACAACCCAATCAAAAAATGGGAAAAAGACCAAACAGACATTTCTCCAAGGAAGAAATACAGATGGCTGATAGGCACAAGAAAGATGCTCAACATTGCTAATTATTCAGTTCAATTCAGTTCAGTCGCTCAGTCGTGTCCGACTCTTTGCGACCCCATGAATCGCAGCATCCCAGGCTTCCCTGTCCATCACCAACTCCCAGAGTCTACTCAAACCCATGTCCATCGAGTCAGTGATGCCATCCAACCATCTCATCCTCTGTCATCCCCTTCTCCTCCTGCTCCCAATCCTTCCCAGCATTAGGGTCTTTTCCAATGAGTCAACTCTTCGCATGAGGTGGCCAAAGTATTGGAGTTTCAGCTTCAACATCAGTCTTTCCAATGAACATCCAGGACTGATCTACTTTAGGATGGACTGGTGGGATCTCCTTGCAGTCCAAGGGACTCTCAAGGGTCTTCTCCAACACCACAGTTCAAAAGCATCAATTCTGCGGTGCTCAACTTTCTTCACCGTCCAACTCTCACATCTATACATGACCACTGGAAAAACCATAGCCTTGACTAGACGGACCTTTGTTGGCAAAGTAATGTCTCTGCTTTTAAATATGCTATCTAGGTTGGCCATAACCTTCCTTCCAAGGCGTAAGCGTCTTTTAATTTCATGGCTGCAATCACCATCAGCAGTGATTTTGGAGCCCAAAAAAATAAAGTCTGACACTGTTTCCACTGTTTCCCCATGAACTGATGGGACCAGATGCCATGATCTTAGTTTTCTGAATGTTGAGCTTTAAGCCAACTTTTTCACTCTCCTCTTTCACTTTCATCAAAACTATGAGGTACTACCTCATGCCAGTCAAAACGGCCATGATTTAAAAAGTCTACAAATAACAAATGCTGGAGAGGGTGTGGAGAAAAGGGAACCCTCCTAGAGTGTTGGTGGGAATGTAAATTGGTGCAGCCACTATGGAAAATAGTATGGAGGTTCCTTAAAAAACTAAAAATAGAGCCACCACACGATCCTGCATTCCTACTCCTGGGCATATATCTGGAGAAAACTATAATTCAAAAGGTATTTGTACCCCAATGTTCATAGCAGCACTATTCACAATGGTCAAGACATGGAAACAGCCTAAATGTCCATTGACAGATAAGTGGATGAGGGAGATATGGTACCTACATACAATGTAATGCTACTTAGTCATTCCAAAAAAAAAAAAAGCCATTTGCAGCAACATGGATGGACTTAAAGATTTTTATACTAAGTGACGTGAGTCAGAAAGAGAAAGACAAATTCCATATGATATCACTTATATGTGGACACAAATATATGTGGACATATATATGACACAAATGAACTTATCCACAAAACAGAAACAGACTAAAAGAAATACAGAACAGACTTGTGGTTACCAAAGGAAAGGGAGGTTGAGGGAGGGATAGAGTGGGGTAGGATGGGAATTTGGGATTAACAGATGAAAACTATTATATATAAAATGGATGAACAATAAGGTCCTACTGTATAACACTGCTACTGCTAACTGCTAAGTCGCTTCAGTCGTGTCCGACTCTGTGCGACCCCATAGACGGCAGCCCATCAGGCTCTGCCGTCCCTGGGATTCTCCAGGCAAGAACACTGGAGTGGGTTGCCATTTCCTTCTCCAGTGCATGAAAGGGAAAAGTGAAAGTGAAGTCGCTTAGTCGTGTCCGACTCTTAGCGACCCCATGGACTGTAGCCTACCAGGCTTCTCCGTCCATGGGATTTTCCAGGCAAGAGTACTGGAGTGGGGTGCCATTGCCTTCTCCGACTGTATAACACAGGAAACTATTAAAATATTCAATAGCTTGTGATAAACCATAATGGAAAAGAAGCTGAAAAAGAATGTGTATATATATATATAATGAATCATTTTGCTATAGAATAGAAATTAACACAAAATTGTAAGTTAACTGTACCTCAGTTCTTTGAAAAACCTTAAAAATATCCCTTTGTTCTGACCACCTTTCCCTCCTGCCCTCTAATCTTCAGAGGTTCACTTTATTTGACTCTAACTAGTCTCCGAGGGCCTCCGTGTCCAGTTTTGACATCACGATCCATCTCTGGCTGCTCTAATTACCTTGCTCATTGACCCTAGGCAATTCGTGTCCAGGCTGGCAGATCATGGTTGAGGATCAACCCGGTTTTCTTTCTTCTTCTTTTGCTCCAGAGGTGATGATATCCGCTTCAAAAAGATGTCCGGTTGTGTTATTCTTGGATTTCCGCTCTGCTGACTTGTCATGTGATCTATCCCACTCCTATATCTATTAATGGTATTTCTAAAACTTGACAATTCTTACAAAGAACCTTAATCCAACAGGTTATCCCTCAGTCACATTAATCCCCACTTTATCAAGAAAACAGAGACCTCCAGGCATGAAATGCCCCTCACACCTTATACCTGCTACAAACTAAATCCACGTCCCCTCTCATTCTGCCCTCCCACTGATTGAAAGAAGGGGTGTCTCCAGTTCTTTCCAAGCTCCCTCTCTCCACTTGTCCTCCATGCTCCTTTCCCAGTCAAGAAATTCAGCTATTTAGCATGCTAGGAAAAGTTTTCACAACTCCCTGAACCCTCCCTCTCAGCCTCAAGCTCCTCTGCTGCTGTACATGAAATGATTATGCTCCTCATTCTCCAAATGCACCATAGTATTCCTGATCTTGCTCACATTCATTCATTCACTGAAAGTCTATATCCATTACATCATAATCTGACAGAAATGACTTTGTTCCCCATGACTATTCCTCCTTCTTCTCATTTTGGAGAGATGTTTCTCTTTCTACTGGCTCAGTTCTTCCGTGCTTTTGTCTGAGGTTAGGAACTTGCTCCAAAGAAGAGAAAAGAAGCATTAGCTTCCACCCTCCTGGACCACCTGCCCTCTCTTCCTACCTTCACCCCTTTGTGAAGAGTAAGACAGGTGTCTCCTTAATCTTCAGGCACAACGATCTGACTCTAGATGAAACTCTAATCAAATTAGTATTGGTAGCCTCCTCCCTCCAGGGATCTGCTCTCACCCACCCCCAGCCTCTAATATCCTTCCACAGGCATCTGACTGCTTAGACTCAATACTCCGTCTCTCCAGTTCAGCACTTTCTAACCCAGGCACACAGAGCCCTGGATCCCCTCCTCCTGGAGAGCTAGAATCATACAGTATCAAGTCAAAATGTCTTCTGCTGCCCCCATGGTCCAGACAGAGTAGTGGGATTTGGTGTGGGTGTGACCCATAGGACTGGTAGGCAAGGCCCTTTTCCCTGGGTACTGTCCTGGTCCTGAAAGCTCTGCTCAGCTGAGGAATGAATGGCATCAGTAAATGCTGGAGTAATCACTCAAGGGGCAGCCCACGCCATTGCTTAGAACACCAGCAAAACATGGGCATCAAAAAAATGAAAGAAAAAAATTGATGCCAGAATTTGATAGGTTATAAATATATGTTTGTGAAAGCATAGACATTACTTTGCCAACAAAGGTCTGTCTAGTCAAGGCTATGGTTTTTCCAGTGGTCATGTATGGATGTGAGAGTTGGACTATAAAGAAAGCTGAGTGCCGAAGAATTGATGCTTTTGAACTGTGGTGTTGGAGAAGACTCTTGAGAGTCCCTTGGACTGCAAGGAGATCCAACCAGTCCATCCTAAAGGAGATCAGTCCTGGGTGTTCATTGGAAGGACTGATGTTGAAGCTGAGACTCCAATACTTTGGCCATCTGATGTGAAAAGCTAACTCATTGGAAAAGATCCTGATGCTGGGAAAGATTGAGGGCAGGAGGAGAAGGGGATGACAGAGGATGAGATGGCTGGATGGCATCATTGACTCGATGGACATGGGTTTGGGTGGACTCTGGGAGTTAGTGATGGACAGGGAGGCTTGGCGTGCTGCAGTTCATGGGGTCGCAAAGAGTCAGACACGACTGAGCAACTGAACTGAATCATACTGTACTTCCTTATATTTGCTTCCTGGTTTAATATTTTCATTTTGAATTATACACAAGAATGGGGCATCATGGGGCACCACACTCTTATCAGGGCTCAGAGACTTTAGTCTTCATCTGGTCTTTTTTTTAATAATTAAAAAATAATAATTATTCATTTGGCTGTGCCAGGTCTTAGTTGTGGCACTTGGGATCTTTGATTGCAGCATACGGGATTTTTAGTTGCAGCATCTGAACACTTATTTGAGGCATGTGGGATCTAGTACCCTGACCAGGGATGGAACTCAGGTCCCCTGCAACAGGAGCACAGAGTCTTTGCCAGTCCCCATCTTCATCTGGTCTTGATTAGGAGAAAGGTCTCTAACTGACCTGCTTTTGGGGGTTTGCCTTTGGCCCTGTTAACCTGCCACTTTGAGACAGTTGTCAATTGAGTCTAACAAGTCAAAATTTAACGAGGATAAACAGGAGAGCCTGCTGTTAGGCCCAAGATCACCACTGCAGACATCCAGAGTGAAGAAGCATGGTTTGGGCAGTAACAACACGTGTAAAGGCTTAGGGATTTCAGAGGGCAGTAGCTTCATAATAATCTGAGAATATGGTATAACTACCAAAACCATAGACCCCGAGGGCGTGGGGATGGAATGGGGACCCCAAACCACACAACACAAGGAAGTTTAGAAGAAACTGAGGGTACTTAGCCCAAAGAAGCTTCTGTTGCTTCCACTATTTGAAGGCCTAATGGGGGAACCAGAATTATACTTGTTTAGTGGAGGGACAGGTTGTGGGGTAGCCAAATTAATACAGGATCCTAGAGGACTGAGCCTGGAGATGCAGTAGCTTTGCTTATGGAAAGTCCTCACTCGCTTTTCCTCTCCCCTCTGTGTTGCCATTTTTAAAAATTACCTTTTCAATGCCTTCTTTATAAAGTTATTTATTTTTTTATTGAACTATAGTCAATGTGCAGTATAATGTTATAGGCATATAATACAGTATTCAAAATTTTTAAAGTTATACTCCATTTATAGTTATTATAAAATATTGGCTATATTCCCTGTGTTGTACAGTATATCCTTGTAGCTTATTTTTCCTTGGCTGTGCCACTTGTGGGATCTTAGTTCCCTGGTCAAGGATTGAACCCAGCCCCTCAGCAGTGGAAGCACAGAATCCTAACCACAGGACCACCAGAGAATTCCCTCTCATGGCTTATTTCATATATTATAGTTTGTATTTCTTTTCTTAAAATATTTTTATTTGTTTTTGGCTGTGTCCAATCTTAACTGGGGTGGGTGGGATCTTCCTTGCAGCATGCGGGATCTTTCACTGTAGCTGGCAGGCTCTGTAGTTGCCACATGTGGACTTAATAGCTCTGTAGCATATGGGATCCTAGTTCTCAGCTGCTGCTGCTAAGTTGCTTCAATCGTGTCCGACTCTGTGCAACCCCATAGACGGCAGCCCACCAGACTCCCTTGTCCCTGGGATTCTCCAGGCAAGAATACTGGAGTGGGTTGCCATTTCCTTCTCCAGTGCATGAAAGGGAAAAGTGAAAGTGAAGTTGCTCAGTCACGTCCGACTCTTAGCGACCCCATGGGCTGTAGCCTACAAGGCTCCTCCGTCCATGGGATTTTCCAGGCAAGAGTACTGGAGTGGGGTGCTAGTTCTCAGACCAGGGATCAAATCCACGTCCCCTCCATTGGCAGGCAGATTCTTAACCACTGGACCTCCAGGGAAGTCTCTTCTTAATCCCCTACCCCTATCTTGTCCCTTCCCACTTTCCTCTCCCAATTAGTAACCACTAGTTTATTTTCTGTATCTGTGAATCTGCTTCTTTTCACTAGCTTGTTACTTTTTTTAGATTCTACAAATAAGTGATATCATACAGCATTTATCTTTCTCTGATTTACTTCACTTGGTACAATATCCTTCAAGTCTATCCATATTGTTGCAAACGGCAAAATTTCATTCTTTTTTATGACTGAGTAGTATTCCTGTATATCTATCTATATATGTATATATTTACATACGTACTACATCATCTTTATTCATTCATCTACTGATGGACATTTAGGTTGCTTCCATACATTGGCAATGGTAAATAGAGCTGCTATGAACATTGGGGTGCATGTATTTTTTTGAATTTGTGTTTTTTTTTTTTGGATATACACTCAGATAGAATTGCTGGATGGTATGGTGGGTCTGCTTTTAGTTTGAGAAACCTCCGGTGCTCTTGCCTGGAAAATCCCATGGAGGGAGGAGCCTGGTAGGCTACAGTCCATGGGGTCGCTAGGAGTCGGACACGACTGAGCGACTTCACTTTCATTTTTCCCTTTCATGCACTGGAGAAGGAAATGGCAACCCACTCCAGTATTCTTGCCTGGAGAATCCCAGGGACGGCGGAGCCTGGTGGGCTGCCTTCTGTGGGGTCACACAGAGTCGGTCACGACTGAAGCGACTTAGCAGCAGCAGCAGCAGCCATACTGCTTTCCACGGTGGCTGCACTGATTTTCATTCCCACCAACAGTGAACTGTTTCTCCACAGCCTCACCAACATGTTGTTTGTGTTCTGTTTTGATAATAGCCTTTCTGATAGGTGTGAGATGATATTTCATTGTGGTGTTGATTTGCATTTCTCTGATGATTAGCAAGGTTGAGCATCTTTTCATATGCCTGTTGGCTATTGTTTTGCTGAAAGTTTTAACTTTCGTTTCAGGTTCGAAGGATTCCTTAACAAAAGAAACCACTCATTATACACAAATAAATACTTTTAATATTTAATAGAGGAGTATCTAACTTACTTTCAATATACAATCATTAAAAGAAAAGAGAAATAGAAACAGTAGAGAAGAGTAACAGCACATACATCACTGAATTGGACTAACATCCAAACAGCACTGGGATGTCCTGTGTAACAGCAATCTGGAGTCCCAACTGGGAAAAGGTCCCAGGTAGTGCATCCACCTACGGGAAAGACTTCAAATTGCAGTTTGGGGGGCTCCCTGTTATAATCCCAAGCTGCGAACTGACATTATCATCAGTTTACAAGCAAAAATGCAGCTCTAGTTAATTTCAAGACTCAATCTCTATTTTATCTATAGTGTCATGCACCTTACTGGTACCAATTAGTGCATTCACAAGCAGGCACGTAGTCAAGGCAGTGTCAAGGCAGGTCATAAGCAAGGTCAGAGGCCTGCTCTGCTTTCTTGTCTTTGAAACCTGAACAAGACTTCCTCCATCTTAACTTCCTAAGTTATCTGTATGTTCTCTTTAGAAAAATGTCTATTCAGTTCTTCTGCCCAATTTCTAATTGTTTCTTTTTGATGTTGAGTCACATGAGTTGCTTTATATATTTTGGATACTCTTTGAGTATCATTTGCAAATATTTTCTCTCCCTCTGTAGGTTGTCTGTTCATTTTGTTTACAGTTTCCTTTTCTATGCAGAAGCTTCTTAAAATTGCGTCCCATTTGTTTACTTTTGTTTCCTATACTTTAGGAGGCAGATCCAAAAATACGTTGCCACAACTTATGTCAGAGTGTCCTGCCTGTTTTTCTCTCGTTTTATGGTTTCTGGTCTTACGTTTAGGTCTTTAACCCATTTTGAGTTTATTTTTGTATATGGTGAACACTTTGGTGTTTCTTGAAGGGGCTCTTGCAAAGGCAAATGAACACCTACACTGACTTGACCTTAATGCCATCAGTATTTCTGCCTGAATTCCTGCAGCAACCCCTTAACTTCTGTCGGCCTGCTCTTTCATTCCCCATCATGGCCAGAATCACCATTCTAAATCTTGATGCAGTCCTTCTGGGTGGCTTTGCATTCTTTCCCAGTCTTCTCTCTCTCTACAACCTACGGCCCTCAGTGCTTGAGACCACAAAGTCCCTCCTTAAATTCTAGACCTAGTCTCTTCTGCCTGGAATAACCTGCCACCCCTTTGTAGATGGTAACTCTATTCATTTCTTTGCTGAAGCCCTTCCTGAGCCCTTACCCAAGTAATACTGTCAGCTCCTTCTTTGAGTCTCAATGAACCCTGATCAGCCACTCACTCCACTCATTTAGGTCTTTCCTCACCTCTGTACTGCAAGTCCCTCCAGGGCAGGTCCTGCCTGCGTTTATCCATCTTTGTATCCTTAGCACCGGTCACAGTGTCTGAACTATAGGAAGAACTCAGTAAATAGCTGACGGAATTAACTGACTTTTCTTTCCTAACTCTTTCAGCAACAGGCACACAAAAAAGTAGGTTTTTGTAGTAAGAATTACATTTAATTTTTGAAGGGGGTTATAGCTTCCTGCCCATCCAAGACCCCTGAGAGTATTTCGTTGATCTCTTGAGAGTGGCAGAGACTCTAAGAGTGGACACAGAGAGCTAAGATGTGACTCAGTTCAGTTCAATCACTCAGTCACGTCCAACTCCCTGCGACCTCATGAGCTGCAGCACGCCAAGCCTCCCTGTCCAACCCCAACTCCCAGAGCCCACCCAAACTCATGTCCATTGAGTCAGCGACAGGCCTAAAAAAATGGTTCATATCTTGAAGGGTTCCGACCCCTTTAAGAATCTACTGAAACAACAGGCCTTTTTCTTCAGGAAAACACACCTTCAGACACATACCTTTCTAATTTGGTTCTGGGACTCCAAGTAACTGTTCTTCCCTAGGGCCTTTCACATCCACCACCACCCCCAGAGCTGCCTCTGTAGAACCCCTACCTCAGAAGCACTGGGCTCTAACCAGCACTGGGCTCTAACCAGCACTGAGTACGGTTGTGGTCGGGTGCTCTGTCTCCCTGGTGAGCTCCACTTGTCCATTCCAGAGTGTCCTACTGCCCACTGCTGGCCTATGCCTGGGATGTCTATGGAGGTGGTAAGATGTTCCAAGAGGAAATGGAGAAGTTACACCAAAGGTGGGGTGAGGGGGAGGGAGGCAGGGAACAAGAGGACAGTTAAAAACAAAACAAACCCGTCACTAAAAGGGAAACAAGCCTAATTATTCTGCTCCACTTCTGGGCAGCAGTATCTCCTCATTAGTTAATACCACCAAACATAAGGAAGAAGAAATGAGTAACGGCCCACACATTTCTTTTATTACCAAAAACAATTGTTATGTACAAACTCAGTGCCTCCAATCCCATCCCTGAGGATAACCATGAAAGTCCTTGGGGCTATAACAGGAACCATTCAGAGGGAAATGCCTTGGCTGGTTTTGAGGAAAGGGCCCTTAGGAGGGATCAGTCACTTGGTATCCCTGGGCCCAAGGACCCCTACAGATAGGAATGGATGTGAGTTGACTATGGATTTTCATCTCTGTTCTAGCATGTCTAGGGGATTAGGGTTTTAAGCCTGACACTTGCCCCCTCTACAGGAACACACACACAACTAGGGTGCCCCCCTCAAAGAATCAAAACTCTTCAAGATCACCAAAGAATGTGGACTGGCAGAAAAAGGATGTCCCTCAGCCCGCCGAGTGACGCAAGCCGGCTCCAGAGTGGATCACGCTGCTCTCAGCAGCACTCCTAAAGGCATCCGTTGAGAAGGGCTGCCCACTAGGGGCGCTGCCACCAACCTGGCTCAGACTCCAGGACCTGGAGGTAGCAAGGGTTAGGGCTTGCAGCCTTCACACCATCCGGACTTCTGGCTCCTCAGCCACTCCCTGAAGCTCTTCCATGATGCCCCCCAAGGGGGGCTCAGAGGCCGGTGGGGGCTCTCCCGGGGCTTCGAACAGCACGTAATAGATGACCTCCCGCTCGCCCTGGGCGTTGGTCTGGTTCACCACGTGGATGATAGGGCTGGACGTGTCCTGAGAGGCTGGGAGGGCTGTGCCCTCACTGCCCCCACCTTCCTCTTCCGCCTCCTCCTGGGGTCCTGGCTCCCCTGGCACTGTTTCCAGAATGATGTCCTGCAGGCTGCTCTCATTCAGGGATGCTCCCAGGCCCGATCCCTCTTGTGGCTGCCGCAGCAGTTGCTGGGTCAGCTCTACGCTCTCATAGCGAACCAGCTGCAGCCGCATGTAGCCGTCCTCATGCTCTTTGTACCTGGTGAAGGAGGAGCATGGAGGGTATAGCAAGCAGGGGCGGGGAGCGCGGCGGGGACAGAGAGCAGACACAGTCTGGAGACTGGCGAGGTAAGGGACAATAGGAGGGAAGGAAGAAGCCCTGGGATTCTAAGTGATGGGTGTTAAAGACAAAAAAAAAAGTCTTTATTATAGAATATTTAGAAGAAAAGGCAAGAAGGCTCATTACTCAGAAAGGAAAGGGAGGGACGTCCCTGGTGGTCCAGTGGTTAAGAACCTACCTTCCAATGCAGGGGATGGGGGTTCAATCCCTGGTGGGGGAACCAAGATCCCATATGCCACAGGGCAACTAAGCCCATGTGCCTCAACTAGAGAGCCCACATGTTGCAACTAGAGAGAAGCCTGCACTTCTCTCTAGAAGCCTTCACAGTAGGGCTGCAATGAAGATCATGTGTGCTGTAACGAACACCCGATGCAGCCAATAAATAAATTTTTTTTAAAAAAAAATTGGAACGGGAAGGGAGGGAAGAGAGAGGAACTGTCTGTGTTGGATAGTAGGGCTGTCAAAGGATTTATGAGAAGGCCATGAAGCTACTGATTAGGACCCTTGGGTTCACACTCTGGGCTCAGGTTCTGGCTGCAGGGCTTTTGGGATCATTTATTGGGTTTGGTATTGTTCCTTGGATTCAAAAATTAGAAAAATATTATTTGCCCCTCCAATATTTTGGAGGTTCCTTGAGCCTAAATGGAGATAGTGGACATCAGAGAACCATCAAATTCAAGGTTTTTAAATTGCTGAAAAGTATGAAGCAAAAATGGGGAAATCTGGGTAGGGGGGGAGGTTGAGAGACATACCGAAAGCGGGGGTGCCCTGAGGGCCACTTGAACTGGTGCTTCTTGCGAAGGTGCACAGTGAGGTTGTTGCCCCTTGTGAAGCATTTGTCACACACGTGGCATCTGTACCTTGGCTCTGAGTCTCCCTGGTGGGGAGGGGAGAGTAAGACCAGCTTCCCCCCTTCCCAGGCGCCCCCCACACTTCTGCCGGCCCCTCCCTACCATCAGTTCCACTCACTTCATGCACTTTTCGGTAATGCGACTTGATAGAGTAGAGCGACCGGGCACTAAAGGTGCAGTTCTCAAAATCACAACTGTAGGCTGGCTCCTTGCTATGGGTATCTAGGTGCTTCCGGAGGTCTATCAGATTCTTGCAGCTGCCAAGAAAGGTCAGGAGGGATCAGAAAGCATGGGGGATCCTGGAACCGAAGTTTTGTGATTTCCCATCCCGTTTCCTCTTACCTGTAGTCGCAACAGTCACATTTAAAAGGACGGGCCTCGCTGTGGCGAAAGCGCATGTGGTTTCGGAGGGAGGATGGCAGTGGGCAGGTCATGTCACACAGAGGGCACTTGTAGTGGTTCACTGAGGAGCAGAGAGGAGGCTGTGACTGGAAAGCTAGCAGAAGCTTGCAGGGCAGGCCAGGAGGATGGGGGTGGCCGGCTACTCACCATGGTTACGCATGTGGTCCCGCAGCAGCCGCTCTGTGGCAAATCTCTTGGAACAGTGAGAGCACTGGAAGTGCTGCTCTGCAGTGGGTCGGGCAGAAGACAGGTGGAGCATTGGGGGTGGCAGAGAGGAGGAGAGCATGCTGGGAGAGGGGAACCCCCCAGGCAGAGGGAACACCCAAGAAGAGGGGAGCTTACAGAACTATGGATGGACCTAGTATCGTGGAAAGAGCGTGGGACTTGGAGTGGAGAACCTGAATTAGAATTCTGGCTTGCCCACTTACTAGCAGTGTGACCTCAGGTAAGTGATTTAACCTGAGCCTCAGTTTTCTCATCTGCAAAAACAGAGGATAAGAAACCTACCTCACAGGGCTGCTGTGAGGATTCACTGAGGTAAGAGCCGTGGCATAGAGTAAGCATGGAGTGACAACATCCAACGAGTCCCCATCAGCAGAGACTGTGGCAGGTGACTGAGCCCTCAAGATAGATATAGCTAAGCTGCAGATACCTTCAGGGGGCCCCTCTCCTGAGAACGTGCCCCCAGCCACCACCCCAAGTAGGAGAGCCTGCACCTATGCCCCTTATTCTTCAATTGCTTACGATCCAACGAGGACTGGCGACGGATATGATCTAAGAACTTGGTGTTGTTGGCGAACATGCCCCCACAGGTGGGACAGGCCACCACCTTCTCCTGGGTATGGCTGCGGAGGTGCTCTCGAAGCTTAAAGCGGTCCTTGAAGGTACAGGTACAGCCTGGGAAGGAAGGCCTGGTCAGGTCCAGCCACAAACCCCCAGAGTAGGGTCTGGTACCCCCAAGTCTCTCCAGCCAGCAGCCAACCCTGCCCTGCAGGACTGGTCCTACCCCTAGCTTCCCTGGTCCCTTAGCAACCCCAAAGTTTCTTTAGAAGCCAGAAATTAAGGAGTGGCCCTACCTTTCCAGCCACAGAGCACCACATTGTTGTCCTTGCCGACTACCTGGTATTCACAACACAGGCTGTGCGCTTCCACGTGCCGGTAGAACCACTCAGGATTGTCGAAGGAGTTCTGTGCCAGGAGCAACTTGGGGTAAGGACTGAGGATGGGTGGAGAGACTCCTACTCCTAGGTGTCCAGAGGGGGGCTTCTTGGTTCTCTCCCAAATTAATTGGTGGGGATAGGAAAGTTTGAGCAAGGGGCTACCAAGAAATGAAGGAAGGCTACTAGCAGGAACTTCAGGAATACAGCGTATCCCAGAAAGGATTAAGGAGTCTTGAGTTAAGATCCCCAACCCCTCTCTATCCCTACTCCTGGCTCTGCCTGCTGACCTCACAGTGCTCCCACAGACACAGGAAGTGGTCGGGGATGTCAGGGATGAGGTTGCGGCTCTGGAAGTCCAGGATGCAGGGGCTGAGGTCAGCCTGGCTCTGCAGGGCCTGCAGTCCCCACTGTTTCAGCTTGGTGTGGTAGCAGTGGAAGTAGACATGGCGGATGAGATCAGCAGAATTGTCCGGAGAACAGAAGCCACACTCCCGCCACAAGCAGGAGAATTCTTCCTCTGCAAAAAGGCGTTTAGAGGGAAGCAACTGATAACTTTCCAAAGCTCTCCTTCCACTTAGCAGCAAGGGACCAGGCTGGGATGACCTGGTATACCAGGAGTTCATTTAGCAAATGCTAGCATTTAATGACTACTAATTATGTGCCAGGCACTGGGAATACAACAACGAGTACAAAAAGAGTCGCAGTCCTTGCCCTTGCACAGCTTTCAGTGAGGAAGAAAAACACATCAAAATAATCACATGCGTAAATATAAAACTGCAACCAGGTGGAGAAGAAGCGTGGTCTAGGCAGGGAGACAGTGTGTGCACAGCCCAGTGCCAGTGACTCAGACACAGCAGGTGTGGCTGGCATTTGCTACTGTGACTTGGGAGTTTCTGCTGTTCCCTGAGGAACCTGGGATGCCTCCCACTCCTTCCTGTCAAACCCAAGGTCTTTCTTTCCCCCATATTCTGCCCAAGATCAGCCTTCCCTAGGAAGTGCTAAGCGCTAAGTCGCTTCAGTCGTGTCCGACTCTGTGCGACCCCATAGACGGCAGCCCACCAGGCTCCCCCGTCGCTGGGATTCTCCAGGCAAGAACACTGGAGTGGGTTGCCATTTCCTTCTCCAATGCATGAAAGTGAAAAGGGAAAGTGAAGTTGCTCAGTCATGTCTGACTCTTAGCGACCCCACGGACTGCAGCCTACCAGGCTCCTCTGTCCATGGGATTTTCCAGGCAAGAGTACTGGAGTGGGGTGCCATTGCCTTCTCCGGTCCCTAGGAAGGCCTATCAGCTATTCCAGTCTACTTCCTATCTCTCTAAGCACCAAATTTTCAGTGCTCTATAGAGGTTTACTTGTTTTGAAAAGTAGGTATTTTTGTTTTTTATTACTTTTTTCTTGTTTTATTTTTGAAAAGTAGGTATTTTTTAAAATATAATAATCACCTAATTTCCCTTCTGTATAAATATTACTTGACTTTTGAAGCAAATTAGCTATAGGTTACAGTCAATAGACTCAGAACGGAATTTAAGGTGGGGGAAGGAGAGCTGTCTCTATATCTTCTGTAGAAAAGTTTTCTTCAAACTGTGTTGTGACCCATTAGTGGGTAGTGAAATCAATTTAGGGGATTGCAAATCACAATTTCTTTTTAATTAAAGACAATAAAATAGAACAATTCAGAGAGAATTTCATCAAGGCAAGTATTGTTTTTAGTATTTCTCAACTTCTGTATACAGGGTTGTAACATAAAATGCATTCCTAACTGGTGGTCACAGTAAAAAATAAATAAATAAATAAAAACACTGCCAGAGAGTGAAAAAAGCAGACTGCCAACAGCTTGTACAATATGATCCTTTTTAAAAAATAAAATCCTATCTATCTATTTATATATATACATGAAGAGACGGGTCAAAAAGAATGTTCACTAAAGTATTGTCAGTTAATTGACTTTTAATGGCAAGAGGAAAGGTTCATTCCACATATCCTTGCTGAATGAGTTTTCCAGAATGAGTCTACAATGTTTTTATAAACAAATAAAAAAAGCACAGTTAGGAAAATAAACCACCACTCTCACTGGCTGCCTTCTCTCTCTGTGGCAAGGAGAGTCAGATTTTCCACCATCCCTTGAGCTCTTTCCCCTTCCTGTGTCCTGCTTCCTTACCAAGCAGGTCCTCCTCCTCCTCTTCGTCCTCCCCGGAGCCCTGCAGGTGCTGCTGCAGGTGCTGAGTGACGTGCTCGCAGAACTCCTCCATGGCCGAGCACACAAAGGAACAGGACCCCCACTCACACTGCAGCCCCAGGTTCTCCTTCCGGGGAACTTTCCCAGGAGGCGGCATGGCCTTCACCCTAGAGGAGGAAGAAATCGGCACCTGTAAAGATTCCACCCAAGTGCTGCTGGGGGTTAACACAGGACAGCCAGCCAGCCTAGAGCCAGGAGATGTTTTTCAGTGACCCGTGAGAAACGCTGTGCTTTTTCAGTAAGGACAGAGTAGCAGTTCTTCACACCACTGCAAGCCGTCTGGTGTTCTTGGGAACAGAGAATACAAACTGACACTATTGAGCGTGTGCCAGGCTCTGAGCTAAGAACTTGAACAGACACTTTTTCAAGGCGCTTCAGAGAAACCCATCAATAAGGAATTACTCCTACAGGAGGCAGAACAATGCTCAGGTTCAAAAGATGGCTTAGAAGAACGACCCAGAGCTCAGATTCAGACTCCTCTGTCCACCACCTACTTAGTCGTGTGACCTTGGCCAAGTAAGCTTAACCCTTCTATTCCTGAACACCCATCTTCAGAATGGGGATAACAAACCCTTCTGCTTTTAATCTGCTATACGCCAAGCACCTACTAAGCACATTGTGTCATCTAATTACCAACACCATCCTATAAGGGAAGTACTGTTTTTAATTTCATTTGTAGATAAGGGCATAAAACCCGGATAGGCTAACTGGTTTGTTCAGGATCACACACCAGTGGTAGGGTCAGGTCAGGCTGACTCCAAAGTCCACATTTTTCCTATGCACACAGATGAGCCTAGAAGCTCCTTATTTCTCACTGGATCACATCGTAAGTACTCCATCAGACTTAGGAAGTGCCACAAATACTCCTTTTGCCTAACCTATCTGGTGCTTTACTTCGCCACTGCCCTAATAGCTTCTGAACAAAAATGTCAATTCTATTTCACATAAGAGGCAGTAGTCTGTTCAGTTTATAGTGGGTGTACACAGTGTTAAGCACACTTAGGCGGGTAATAAACATTTGTTGAAGAAAGCTGAATAAAAAAACGAAAGGTTCTCAACCTTTAATATGCACACAAATGCAGAGGTTTCCAGCTCCTGCCCTAGAGATTCAGATTTGGGAAGGCTGGGGTTAAGCCTAGAAATCTGCCCTTTAACTCAGCAGCCCAGTTGTGATGGGGCCTCCAGAAGCAGAGTCTGAGGAACAACAAAAGGATAGTTTCCCTCATTAAAACAAAACACAGAATGACAGGTGACAATGCAAACAAAAATCTCTAGGGGAAGAAAAGACACTAAGAGGCCCTGACTCTGTCCCCTGAGCATCACCTCCTTGAGGATTCTCACCAACTCTCACTGTGGTACCCAGGAACGGAGTGGGGTATCGCTCCTTCTGGCCTTCCAGAAAGAGGTGGGAACTCTGAAAAAGAACTTTACTACACAATGAAAGGAGAAACCCCCAGAAAATACAAAATGCATAAAATCTTTCATACTTACAAGTATAAGAACCTACTATATCTAACTGGTTACCAAAGGAACCCCTCTCCTTTTTTTGTCCATACCTCATGGCATGTGGGATCTTGGTTCTCTGACCAGGGACCAAACTGGTAACCCCTGCCTTGGAAGCATGGAGTCTTATTCACTGGACAACCAGGGAAGTACCAGAAACCCCTCTTTAGGGAAGCCTTAAGGAAATGGCAACCTATTCCAGTATTCTTGCCTGGAAAATTCCACAGACAGAGGAGCCTGGAGAGCTACAGTCCATGGGGTCACAAAGAGTCAGACACGACTAAGCATGCACGCAAGCATAGGCCAAGCACTGTTCTAAGTGTCTTATATTTATAAAAACTCATTAGTACAACAATCCTATTGAAGTAGGCAGCCTGATTATCCCTCTTTACAGATGAGGAAATGGCCCAGATAGGTTAAGTAATTTACCCAAGATCACAAAGCTAGGAAGTGATGGAAACAGAATTCAAAGCCAGGAAGCATGGCTCTGGTTTCCTCCTCCATCTGCCTGTCTTACCTTTTTATGTTTGAGTCCCTCCTCACCAAAGAGGTCATATCCATATACACAATAACCAAAGCATGCTTTATTGAGTACCTATTTTGTAAGTTTCCTCCAATAAGCTGTGGGCTCCTAGAAAGCCTGGTCTGTGCTCTCTCTTCAGTTCTAACTGCAGAGCCAACACACACCTACTATGAGTTCTTTTAATGTTCAAGTAAATCTATAACATTATTTTACTTTTGGACAAATCACCTAGCTTCTCTGAACCTGTTTCCTTCAAGGTAAAACAGGATATTAATATCACAGCAGTGGATGATGGATTCGACTGATATGATTAGAAAGCTCCAACATTTACTGGCCCTGTGATCTTAGGCAAGTTACTTAAGCCCAGGTTTCCCATGTATTATTAGCACGGGAATAATCATGCCTGTTTCACTGAATTGATTTATGGATTAAAACACATAATGGATATTAAAATGCTTAGCCTAACTCAACAAGTGTTGGCTCTTCGTATTCTTGCTTCTAAGAATTAGATGATCTAAACACGAATGCTACAAAAAGATCAACAAAAGGAAAACCCGGATTCCTAACCCTTCCTTTCATAGGGAATCATAGTAAGAAGCAACGAACAAATACTTGAGTATAAATTGCAATGCAAGGCACCGAGAATGAACCCTGAATGGTATTCAAGAAAAGAGGGACCAAGGCCCAGAACCTTCTAAGGACTCACAATTTGGCCGAAGAGATAAGATTCTGACGTGTTTAAACAACGACCAAAACAAAGCGCCCGGTGAGGGGAGCTGGACAGGGAGAAACCGCAGCGACAGGCGACGCAGTAAAGGTTGCCCTTAGCGGTAGGGACCGGGCCCCTGGAACACAGGTAGAATTCGGAGACAAGGAAGGAGACCATTCGGGCGGGGAAACCTCCCCCTCTCTGCCCCGCTGGCTTCCTTCCCTCTAAGGCGTGGCGGCGATCTCACTTCAGCTTCAACGAAGCCCCAGACTAGAAAGCAAGTCGGGATTGGGGGCTGGGGGCTCTGAAGGCGCCAGGCAGAACAGCGTGGCCGAGAAGCAAGAGAGCGCCTCGCCGAAACGACCGGAGAAGTGCCTGGCTTCGGCAGCCGGCCCAAAACACAGACCGATGCTGCCCCGCCATCCTCGGCATCCCCTGCTTACCTCCCGTCAGTCAGCTCCCGGGTCTCTCCAGCTCCCCTCCCACCTCGCACCGTCTCCGGGAGGGCGCTTGAGTGACGGCCAACGACAGCCAATCGTCGCTCTCGAACCCCTCTAACAGCCAATCGCCGCTGCGACTGACGGAACCCGTGAGCGACCAAAACACGGAAGGGGCGGGAGTGAGCGGCAGCGGGCCGCGCGGGAAGGTAGCGCTGTGGACGCCGCAGGTCTGCAGGCGAAGTGCAGGCGGGCAACCCTAGGGCCCGAATTTCCTCGACTGCGCAGGCTCGGAGCACGGCACCCACTGGGCATGCGCAGAGCTCGGGCTGTGAGCCGAGAGGGGTCTCCCTCCTTTTGTAGGTTACAGCTCCAGCTGGCCGCGTGGGCGTTGAGATGAGAGGAAGAGGCGGAGGAAAAGGCGTCGGAGGCTCGGTGCCCAGAATAACGAACCCGCTCGGCCCAAACTAGGGGTCCTTCACTTTCTTAATCTTCCTGTTTCTTAAACATCAGTATTCCTTATGCCATCTTCTTTTCCTCCCACAACCGTGCCTCCTTTGTTACCAGTCTCAGTGAACGACTCCTGAAACCTGGCAGTCATGTCTGATTCCTCCCTCACATGTCACATCCATTCCATTGCCAAGTCCTATAAATTCTGCCCCCTTAACACAGGATCTCTCAAGTTCTCCCCCCCACACACACACACCCTTTCTTGAGCTTCGCAGTCCCATCTCTTGACCATTAGCGACGTCCATCCCGGATGTCTACTGACCCAACTGGTTCCCTGCGGGCACTCCTGCTTCCCTCCAAACCATTCTCGACAGAGCTCTCAAAGTGGTCTTTGCAGAGAGCAAATCTGATCAAACCACCACGCTGCTTTAAACGCTCAAACCCCCAAAGCCCTAAACCATATTGAAGCTCTCTTGGACCTTCAGCATCTGGGTCCTGCACACTTCTCTCCATCGTATCTTGAGGGCTTCTCGACCTCACTCTGCTCCCCAGCTCCGCATTTCTTTCCGCTTCCCCACCACACCTAGCCGCCTTTCCTGTGCTGCCTTGTACTTACTGTTTCCTCTGCCTGGAACAATCTTCTGAAACTGACTGGAACTGATTGCTACTCATTCTTCTGGTCTCAAAGAAGATGCTTTTTTCCCCTGGAAATCTTCCCGGACATCCCTTTTCTGTGTTTCCCTATTACAGCTCTATCACACTTCCCAGGTGGCGCTACTGGTAAAGAATCCTCCTGCCAATGTAGGAGAGGCAAGAGAGGAGGGTTGAATCCCTGGATGGAGAAGATCCCCTGGAGGAGGAAGTGGCAACACACTCCAGTATTCTTGCCTGGAAAAATTCCCTGGACAGAGGAGCCTGGCAGGCTACAGTTCATGGGGCCACAAAGAGTCAGACATGACTGAGCACACATTGTATTGTATTTGCCTGTTTAACTTGTCTGCATTCTGCACTGACTCACTCAGTTCAGTGAGGGAGGACAGGGAGTGTGTGTGTGTGTGTGTGCCTTTTTATAACCCCATTGCTTAGCCTAGTAACTGAAACTCAGTAAGCATCCGAGACATATTTGTTTAAAAATTATGTACCTTAGTAAAGTTCGTTAGGACTGATATTATGTTGTATTTTCTAGCCTAAATATAAGCCTATATAGTTTACAAAAGCAGAAAACCCATTAAATATTCAATATAAATAAAATGAACTTAAAGATGCCATAAAAATAGCAGTCACAAGAAAATCAGAAATTTGTGCATGAAATTTTTTACTAACAGTGATTAAATTTTGTCCCTATTTTAAAATAAGGGTTTTAAAATATAATTCGAGTAACAAAAATGTTTTATCAACTTTATCCATTCAAAAGCACATAGCTTTAGTAATACTTCACAAATTGCCAACCATATTTTAATTCAGAATTAAACCACCATAGATGGCTCTTAGCTTTAACTTAGCAATTCCTGAAGAAAAATTCATTCACAGAGCTGTGTAGACTCAAAACAATTTTTACAGAGAAAAAATTTCAGAATATCTCTGAAATGCACACGTTTCCAAAATTTGAGATAGTGCTTTGCTGTCTAGCGTAGTTTACTTCCATCTCAATCTGCTTCTCTTGAAAACAGGCCACAATTTTGGCTGGATATTCAAGACACATCCTGAGATTTGTTCTTTAAAAGCTGCCACAAAACCTTGAAGAATTCGTACTCACCAAAAACTCTGGATCTCTCCTGAAAATAGAAAATGGATAAGCTGAATTATGTTTTGTGCTTCTTCTGCATTCATTTTTTAAATCTCTATTTTTGAAAAGTGATGAGACTCTTCTTCACTGCAAAATAGGTGATTGCACTGGGCAGCTCAGCACTGGAAACTGAGTAAACTTTCCAGTCATCAACAACTCAGTCCACAGGTCCAGTAGGAACCTAAATACCTGCCCTCTCATCAAAAAAAATTTCTCGTGAAATTCTGAGTTCAGTGTGTTGGCTATCTTGTCATGTTAGTAAACAAACTGCTCCTCTGTGAACCACTAAGAGTTTCATTTCTTAGATCAAGGGAAGGAGCTTGATAAATCTCTTTGAGTTTTGATGACTAGAATTTGGCATATCTCTCATACAAATTGGGCTTCCCTGGTAGCTCAGCTGGTAAAGAATCTGCCTGAAATGCAGGAAACCCTGGTTTGATTCCTGGGTCGGGAAGATCCACTGGAGAGGGATAGGCTACCCACTCCAGTATTCTGGGGCTTTCCTGGTGGCTCAGCTGGTAAAGAATCCGCCTGCAATGGGGGAAATTTGGGTTTGATCCCTGGGTTGGAAAGATCCCCTGAAGAAGAGAACGGCTACACACGCCAGTATTTTGGCCTGGAAAATTCCATAGACTGTGTAGTCCAGTCACTCAGTTCAGTTGCTCAGTCCTGTCCAACTCTTTGCAACCCCATGGACTGCTGCACACGAGCCTTCCCTGTCCATCACCAACTCCCGGAGCTTGCTCAAACTCATGTCCATCGAGTTGGTGATGCCATCCAACCATCTCATCCTCTGTCATCTCCTCTCCTCCTGCCTTCAATCTTTCCCAGCATCAGGGTCTTTTCCAATGAGTCAGTTCTTCACAGCAGGTGGCCAAAGTGTTGGAGTTTCAGTTTCAGCATCAGTCCTTCCAATGAATATTCAGGACTGATTTCCTTCAGGATTGATTGGTTGGATCTCCTTGCAGTCCAAGGGACTCTCAAGAGTCTTCTCCAACACCACAGTTCAAAAGCATCAATTCTTCCATGCTCAGCTTTCTTTATAGTCCAACTCTCACATCCATACATGACTCCTGGAAAATCCACAGCTTTGACTAGATGGACCTTTATTGGCAAAGTAATGTCTCTGCTTTTTAATATGCTGTCTAGGTTGGTCACAGCTTTTCTTCCAAGGAGCAAGTGTGTTTTATTTCATGGCTGAAGGCACCATATGCAGTTATGTTGGAGCCCAAGAAAATAAAGTATAGTATAGTCCACGGCGTCACAAAGAGATGGACACGACTGAGCAACTTTCACTTTCACTCTGTACATGTGAACCAAATATCCATATTCTGCTACCCTTTCAAAATGTTCCGTATTCTGTGGCTAGTATGGACAGGAACATGGGGGAATATTAAGAACTCCAAGCTGACTCCCCAAAGGCAGGTACCCTAAAGCCTCTGTGATACAGGTTAGTCAGAATGTCAAGGCTGGAGTGACCTGGAAGATTATCTCGGCCACCCTTCATTTTAGAGATGAGGAAGTTGAGGTACAGAAAGGAGAAGTGGACTTCTCAAGGTCACTTGCAGAGTCTGTGGTACACACAGGTTTTCTGTCCCTGGTTCAGTGCTCTGTCTGACACCCTGCAGCAGCTTATCTCCTTCAAGGCCTGAGTAAGGTCTAGGAGAACAGGAACCAGGATCCTCGAATTTGCAAGTATCCATAATCCCCTGAAACTTGCCCACATTTAGGAGTAGAAGACTTTTTATTACGAAGAAACCCTTACGAGACTTCCCCCTTCCAATCTGTCTCTTCTGAGGCAACAGCTCACCCTTATTCAGTGCTGACTGTATGTCAGCCGAGTTCTAAGCACTTTATGCATTTACTTCTCACCCACAACCAAACGATAGCTACTATTATCACAGTCCCCACTCTACAGGTGAGAAAACTGAGGCAATCTGAGGTTACAAAATTTGCCCGAGGTCTCACAGATAATTATGTGTGGAACTGGGACACAGATCCAGGCTAGATCCAGAGGCTCTACTCCAGACTCTCCTATATTCTAGGAGGAGAAGCCTATTCAAGGAAGGGGAATGAAGATGTCCGGACTAGCCGTAGGGCTTTTTCTCTTCCTGATTGAAATTACCACTACAACTTGACCTTTCAAAGACACTGTGCTCCTATCCTCTCTCCACATGTCCCTCCCTCTCTGCAAGAACTTCACAGACCCAATGTATGTGTCACCTACCCCACCTGGGTCCCTGTCTCTGATCCTCCCACTCGATTGGCACCACGGCCTCCCTACCCATTTGCCTTTCAAAGGATGACCATTTATTCAGTTTATAAACTCCAGTTTGACTTTAATAAATTAAATTCCAAGCCATCACACAGCAATGGACATCATCATCTCCCACTATACAGAGGGGCAACCCTGCTCTTGCTCCATCATCACACAGTCTGTAAATAAAACTCCTAAAACCATCTCTCTGGGGAAGGCTTCCCAGCATGCTCCTGGCTCCCTCCTTCCAACAGAGCCACTGCTCACAGAGAAGGCATCAAGTACAAAAATGGTAATAAAGGGAGAGGGAGGGATGAGGAGCAGAACGGGAGGCAGGGAGTGGGGAGTACCTGCCCCCCATCCCGGGCACCGGCCCGGCATTCTATGAGCTGCCAGTGTCCTCAGAGGCAGACACTGGTGCTGGTCAGGGTGGGGACCTGAGGGAGGTGTGGGAGCCCCATCCCAAAGGGAATTGCCAACCCTCCTGGGACAGGAGAGAAGGGTCACCTGGGAGAGATGCCCTCTATCAACTGTTCACTGAGGGTCCGGGACCACACGTATAAATAGAAAAAGAATAAATAAGGGAGGAAGGATCATCTGAGGAGCTGAGCACCCTGGGACTCCTCTGAGGGGGTGGGTGTCAACAGCAGGCAAAGGGGTCTGAGCAATGCCCACAGGTGTCAGGACAGAGCCTCCTCTTGCTCCCAGCCACCCATTCCCTCTTCTATGTCCTTGGCAATGGGTGTCTACTTCTCACACGCTTCCCGTTTCAAGTACCCTTCCAGCTGGCCCCACAGCCCAAAGTGGACAGGGCTTCCTGGAACTCAGGGGGCTTCCCTGGCCCAGGCTGTTGGGAATCCAGGGAGGGGAATGGAAGGGAACGTGGGGAAAGGACTGAGAGGACTCTGGCTCTCTCCTAGCTCAGAGGGTGAACAGGGCCCTCAGAGCTGAGGGCTGGGGTTGCCATTGGCCTTGGGTTTAGATTTGAAGGAAAAGCGCTTGATAAGACGTCGAGAAAAGCTGCCAGCCTTCTTTCGGACGCTGGGTGTGGTCGCCGTGTTGGAGAGGTCATCGTGTGATTGGCTCAGACCAGCTTCCTTCTGACGTGGCCTCCTGCGGAAGATGAGCTTCGTGCCGCTGCGCAGGAAGCTCACTGTGGGGGGAGAGAGGGGAGGCTGAAGGGCGAGGTGGGGAGCAGAGTGTGGAAGAGCATGAAGGGGTCCAAGGCATGGAACAGAAAAAACATGCCATCCCTCCTTCCTGCGAAAAACATGGCGGCGCTCGTGGGGTTCTGTGTGCACTCCTGAGGAGGAATGTCCCCGGACTGGCTACTCTGTGAGGACAGATTGACAGTTGGGCCTCATTACTATAGAAAGAAAAAAGCTGAGCAGGGGTGTTCCTAAAAGCCTATAAAATCAGGAAGGGACAAAATGGGTTGACCTTGACTTGTTGACTAGATTCCAGGATGTGAGCGAGGAGTGGTGTGTCTGGAAAACTTTAAAGGGGTAAATTCAAGACCAGTATAATGAGAAAGGTGCTTACACAGCAGGCTTTGGACTTAGGACCCTCATTATCCCAAGAAGTGATGCAGGCTTAAATCATAAATAGTTAAAGACATAAATCATAAATAGTTCAAATAGTTAAAGATGCACTGGCAGAGGGAGGAGGATATTTGGGGCAAGTCCTACAACCTTATAAATTAGAAATACCACAGGTATGCACCGACTGTGTCATTGCTACAGGGACACTCCTAGGGTTGGCCTAGGGAAGGATTTCTTACAGCAGAGAGAGTACAGAATGAAAGGAAAGGGGGAAGAAAAGAATAAGGGAAGGAAGATATGAAGACAATCTAAGGAAGATAATCTAAGGAATAATCTTCTAAGATAATCTTCCTTAGATCCAGGAAGAGAGAAAAACAGAAGTTTTTTGAAAAAGGGAAATACTTTTGCATCTCTTCTTATTACCCACGCCTGTTAGATCCAACCCAAGACCCAAGGCAGCAAGTCCCCAGTATCTACTCTGGCGTGGCTGAAACAGGCTGGGAACTCTGATGATCCCTTGGAGGAGGAAGGAGGAGACTGGCCTGAGGCTCCCATGTCCCCTAGTGTCCAGTGTGACTCAGGTGATGAAACTGGGCATCAAAGAGGGGTGGGGGTGGGGGCTTCCCTGGTGGCACAATGGTTAAGAATTCACCTGCCAATGCAAGGGACATGAGTTCGATCCCTGGTCCAGGAAGATTCCACATGCCTTGGAGCAACTAAGCCTGTGGACCACAACCACTGAGCCGGAGCTCTAGCGCCTGGGAGCCACAGCTACTGAAGCCTGCACACCTAGAGCCTGTGCTCCACAGTAAGAGAAGCCAATGCAATGAGAAGGCCACACACTGCAACAAGGAGTAGCCTCCACTCCCTGAAACTAGAGAAAGCCCGCGCAGCAACCAAGACCCAGCATAACCCCACAATAAATAAGTACATTATTTTAAAAAGGAGGGACTGCCAACATCACCCCACCTTTGTGATCCTTGAGACTGCGGGTTTCCAGGGCACCAGTAGACCCTGTTTCCGATTCAACATCATCCACGGAGGGCCTCTCAGAAATGTCCGAACGTGTTGTCTCATCTGCTTCCTGGACACTCGTGGGACTGGAGAGGGCATCTAGGGGTCCTGGGGACATGGCTGGGGGGTCTGAGGGAGGTGAGGAGGGACCTCCGCTGGGCCCTGCATCATCCTGTATTGAGGCGTCCAAGGATGCCGCATAGCCCAGGGACAGTGCCAACTCATCCTGAGCGATGGGCACCTGGCAGGAAGGACAAGTTTTACTGGGCAACAGTGACCCATGAGGGTTTTCTCCTGAGCCCACCTCCTTTCCCCGGAGCCCTGTTACCTTGGAAACACCCGAGATGATAAGTGTGCTACGCTTGGTGGGTGTCTTCTTGGCTGCCCGCCCACTGGGTTCAGTCAGCTGGCGAATTGCTGTCTCTGCTACAGGGTCCAGGCCATTGGAAAGGTGGCTCTCCCCTGCTGGATGATGGATACAGAAGACAGGCAACTTGACTCCTCCCCAGCTCCTTCTTGGACTTGAACTCCTGTGCCCCACCCAAAGTGGTTTTTGACTCTGGGACTCCATTGTCAACCACCACTCACACTTCCCAATTCCCTACTCACGGCTGCTGCTGTGGGACGTGCTGCCGGGGCCACCACTCTCACTCAGCACAGTCGTTGTCTTCTCGGTCACCTCCACCTTGGACGGGGAGCGGGAGGGGGAGTCTGGTGGGTGGGGGAGGGTCAGTGAGCTGGGAGGTGCTTTAGAGTGGCCCCCACCCACTACTGTCTTTATTGAGAGACAGACTTTGGCTGACTCAGAGGACAGGGGTGACTAAGGCATGATCAATCACAGGGGTGACTAAGAAGATGCTATGGGGACAAAAAGGTACCACAGGAACCAATAGGAGTGTGAGAAAGTGCCAAGGGGCCCACCAAGGGCATGAAAATACTGAGAGTGTGCAGAGATGGCATAGGGGTCCAGTGGAAGTAGGGGAAATGCCATGGGACCCGTAGAGCTGGGAGAAATGTCATGGAGAGTCCCTGGGAGCAGGAGAATTGCCGCTGAGGTCACTGGGTTTGTTGGAGGGTCCCACGGGCTGCTAGAGGTTGAGGGGTGAGGGAGGGGCAATTGGGCAGTTGGGGCTGGGAAAAGGGAAGAAGACAGACGTGTGAAAAGACAGAGGGGAAGTTGGGGAGGTGGAAGTATGAGTACTGTCATGGGGGCTGGTAGGTCCAGGCTTAAAGGGGAGAGGGCTAGTTAGGGAAATGGACAGATGTAGGGAAAGTTTAGGGCTTCCCTGGTGGCTCAACAGTAAAGCATCTGCCAGCAATGCGGGAGACCCGGGTTCTATCCCTGGGTCAGGAAGATCCCCTAGAGAAGGAAATGGCAACCCACTCCAGTATTCTTGCATGGAAGATTCCATGGACCGAGGGGCCTGGTAGGCTACAGTCCATGGGGTGGCAAAGAGTCGGACACGACTGAGCAACTTCACCTTCACTGTCACTTTCAAGGGAAAGTTTGAGAGAGACATAGGTGATATGGAAGATGTGGTCAGAAAACAGGGAGAGTTGGAATTAGGGCTTTCTTTGCCCTCTCCCTGTCTTGCCACAGATCTGCAGTCCAGGGCCCCTGGTTAGAGCTGGGCTCCCAGGCTCCTCCTCTTTACCTAATTTGCCATCTACCCGGGGCCGGGACTGGACAGTGGTGACTGTGGTGACAATGGTGCCATCTGGCATGATGGTCCGGTCCAGCTCAATCTTCTTGGTAGGTGTGATGCTAGGGCGTGGAGTCGAGGGGGTGGAAGTGCTCAGGTTTCGGGGGGAACCCTCCTCATACTGAAGCTGCCAAGCGGGGAAGAGGAAAGAGGCAGGGCCTCAGGACTGGCCTTCCCCCGGGTCTTCCCATCTCCCCCCAGGGGCAGCTTCTCACCTCTATTGCCATGGTGGCTGCCTGCCCCAGGGCTTTCCCGGGCCCAGGGGTGAGTGGGCACACCTGTCTTCGGGACAGTGGTCTGGAAGGGGAGGCCACAGATAGCGTAGCCTGGCCCAAGAGTTCAGCTGGGGAAAGGGGTGGCACTGTGAGTTGGGTCCATGACCAGGCGGCCCCACTCAGCACCCACCCAGAGGTGCCCCTTCCTGCCCATACTCACTGTCTCCACAGCTGGTACTCCTCAGCACTTTGAGGATCAGCTCCCGGCTCTGGGGGCCCAGATCCCTGTGGCCAAGAAGAGGTGGGGCAGGGAGGGGGAAGATTAGCAAACTGAATCCACCCTTGAATTGATCACAAGCCAGAGGCAGAGAGTGTGTGCATGTGTGCTCAGTTGTGTTTGACTCTTTGCGACCCCATGGAGTATAGCCCACCAGGCTCCTCTGTCCATGGGATTTCCTAGGCAAGAAAACTGGAGTGAGTTGCCATTCCCTCCTCCAGGGGATCTTCGAGACGCAGGGATCAAACCTGCATCTCCTGCATTGGCAGGTGGATTCTTTACCACTGAGCCACCTGGGAAGCCCAGAGGCAGAGAGAGATGGATGTAAATAAGATGGAACAAGTGCTCCAATATGCTTCCAAATATAGACTCTTCCTTAGAAAATGGGATGGGGCTGAGCAGGGCCCATACTCCTCAGCTGGGCATTCAGATCTTCCAGGTTCCTGCCTTTCCAGTCTCTCTCTATGTTGAATCACCCTTTTTCTTTTACTCAAGTTGTTCCCTCTGCCATGATCCCTTGGTCTCTCACACTCTGTTGAAATCCTACTTTTGTTCAAAGGTGTGGTTTAAATGCCACTTCCTCCATGAAGCCTACTCTGATCTTTATTTTTGTGGAATTAAGCTCCCTCACCTAGGCATTCCCATGGCACTTTTTATAAACCTGGACTGGAGCACTTATACCATCTTCCTGACGTACATCTGTCTCTGCTTCGAGCCGGTGATCAATTCAGGGTTGAGGTAGGTGCATCTTGGTCATGTCTGTAGCCCTTGGGACTAGGCCAGGGCCAGGCATACAATAGAGGCTCACACCAAAAATTAACAGCTGAAAACAGCTGATTCATGTCAAGGCTCTGTTGGAAGGCCTTGATCTCAGTCCGCCCTGTGGGAGCAGGGGTGGGGGCTGGGGAGTCACTCCTTACAGTGCCAAGTCCTCGCTCCACTCCACCTCGGGCCCAGCCCTCATGGGCTTGGTCCACTTCTGTTGCATGGGGTTGTCGAGCTCAGCTACACAGCACAATTCTCCAGTGCCTGTGAGGAACCGGAAACATAAAAATGCTCATATCCGAGCTGAGAGGCCATTGAGTAGTAGAGAGGTCATACCCTGGGCAGAGGGGCCAGGAATGCCTGCAGCCACAGCCTTGGTAGCCTGCCAGAAGCTTCTGGCTCTCACCTTCCAGCTCACCTCCCAGGTGAGATGCTCGAAGCTGCCTTAGGAATAACCGGATAGGTCTAGGGATGGATGGCTGGGCCTGGGGCGCCATGGGTGGCTTCTCACTGGGAACCTAAGAGCAGGAGGAGGTAAAAAGAGATGCAAGAATCCCGACACAGTACACTGGAGACAACATGCACGCAAAGTATTTGCTTTGAGCGCCTACTTACCAGGCCCCCAGGAGCAGAGCAAGCCCTGAGGTTGACCATCATAGCTGGCTGGGTGCTGACTATGGCATCCTCAATCAGCTCCTCAATAGTAGAGAGCTCTACTTGCTCCTCACCTCTCTGCGGGGAGGGGAACAAGGAGGTGAGGCCCTCAGCTCTGCCTCCCCCTCCCTGTTCTGTCTCTTCTCTCCAGCCCTTCCCCCTTACCTCCCTGGCCTGCAGCTTGGGAAGCACCGTCAGGCTGAGATCTGGGCGATCAGTGAAGGCCCAGGATACAAGCAGGCCTTCGCCAGGGATTTCCTCCAGGTTGACTTCCAACTGGGGACAAGGGACAAAGGGACTGGGTTGACTTGCCCCACTCCTCCAACCCCCAGGACCCTCTCTTCCCAAATTCCATCTTAGAGAGGAACCAAACCGAAAAGGCAGAGGCAACTGAACCTCCAGCCCCCTGCCAAACTCAGTTTCCCACACCCCCTCCACCTGTGTTGGTGGCAGTGTCAGAGTGACGTGGTAGGTCTCCATGGAGACGGCAGCGGGGGACTGCTGGGTCACAGAGACTGGGAACATCACCTCCTCAGCAGAGAGCTGGCAGTGCAGCACCTGAGACAGCCAAGGCAAGGAGGGTTAGGCATGGAAGAAGGATGCTCAATTCAGCCCTGTCCTGTCCTGCCAGAGAGTGGGTCAGCAGACCCCTCTCCAGTTTCCCTTGGGAATCACCTTTTGGGGGTCCAAATCTTTTGCAACTCTTTTGTGACCCCCAAGGACTGTAACCCACTAGGCCCCTCTGTCCACGGGATTTCCCAAGCAAGAATACTAGAGTGGGTTGCCATTTCCTTCTCCCAGGGGATCGTCCCGACCCAGGAATCAAACCTGAGTCTCCTGCATTACAGGCATATTCTTTACCACTGAATCACCAGGGAAGCCCTTGGAGTAGTCACAAATCCATAAAAGAATGATAAAATTCAGACTCCTCCAGAAAAATGCAAATATGCACACAAGTATTACATTTTGCCTGTAACTTCAATGGGATTCTCCGACCTCCTGAAGCCAATTCTGGGATTCCTAAGGCATTCACAGACTTCAGGTTAGAACCCTCAGACTAAAGGGAACTCAAGATCAGCCTCCACCCCAGTCCTAAAGAAGATAGTACCCATCAGACCCTTACCATGGTGCGCTCTGATTGGTCTATGCAGGTCACATGACTGATGCTGGCTTTGGGTGGGAGTTGGGGCACCTCCTCAAAGGCAATTTGGATGGAGCTCTGGGGGAGTAATGTGGGCATAGGATCAGGTCTCTGGAGCTGCCCCCGCCGGGCTGACCTACTGCTGGCTAGGCCCTGGCACTGCAGAGGCCTCAGCTGCAGGTTGGCTTCTGGCCCCTCCTTGGCTCAGGGCTTTAGGACAGGAAGTGTTTCTTTTGAATCCCACTTTTCTTCAGGGGTCTACAGCTGTGAGGCAGACCTGGGGAGCTAGACCACCTCAGAGACCAGATCACCTTGAGCTGAAGACCCTAGATTCCTCCTTGAATGCCAGGAGTCTTCCTCCTCCCCCCACCTTCTTCCCTACCCCTGAAGAAAGGTGTGCATAGAAAAAAATAATAATAATAATAAAGGTGTTGGTGCCACCTATATATCCTAGCTAGGCGGGGAGAGGCACGGCTGACCCAAGGGTGAAAGCAGTAGGGCCACTTATTCAAGACAAGAACTAAGCCTTCTTCCAGCTAAATGGGATGTGGAGGCACAGGAGTATGACTCTACCCATATTCTTGGAGATGCAGACTAGCTCAGCATGGCCTTGGGGAACTTTATCAGAGGAACTGGGAAGAAAAGCAAGCTCAGAGGGCTCAGGGGCCAGGGACCTGGCTAATTCCTCAAGGCAGAGAGCAAGGTGGCATTAGGGAGCAGAAAGCTGCTTAGCTTAGGTGTTGTAAGAGCTTCCTAATTCTTCCACGGCAGTGGAAGCAAACTGCTGTAGCCCCATCCAGGGAGCAGGATGGGAAGAACTGAGGAGGGGGCACAGACTGAGCACAGACAGAAACAAATCCACAGGGCTCATTTGCCTGGCAAACCCGGGAAAGCCAACTTCTCTGCTACTGTAGCAGTCTTGTCCGAAGGTCAGGCCAAGGGAGATGGATGCTTAGAACCCCAATCTCCCCACCCCCTCCAAGGGAGGCTAATGTCCAGCTGAGTCAGCTGTCTTGGGGAGTCAGTTCTGACCGAGGGACAAGGTACAGGGAGAGCTGGGTAAAAGGCTGAGTTCATGGTGCAGACTGACAGATGCCATCTGGCTTTTTGGTCAGCTGGGTGAAGGAGGAAGAGCAATTTCTTGTGTGTCTACTTCTGTTTCCAGGCATCTGGGCAGCTAGTTGAGTGAAGCCCTCCAACTAGTGGTGGCTGGAAATGGAGAACCCTCTGACCAAGGCAGTTCATAGGCTGTGAAGGCCAAGATGAGAGGGGACCCCAAGACAAGGAGGTCTCCAATTCCCACTCCCATCTCAGTCTTATGACCATGCTCCTGCCCCACTTCCTGGGAGGCCAGCTGCTGGTGGTGCAATGGGAGGAAGTAAGCTGGGCTGGTTTGTGACTGACCCTTAAGGGACAGCTCTAGGCTCATATGCTGGGAGAGCCATGGATTGTCAATCTCCTTTCCACCTGAACACCTTTCCTTCCACACAGACATGGCAGGGAGCATGAAGAAGGATGTGTTAGACTGGAGCAGTGAAATTACTGAGGGATGGGGGGTGGATGGGATTCAGGCTTCTCAGGGACCTGCCTGGTCACACCAGGGATCTGGGGCATGAAGTGCTGACTGGGTGTGGTGGCAAGAGGACTAGGCAGATTGTTTCACAGGTGCACCTGTCTCTCTTCTACGCCTGCCAGCCCTCCTCTCCACCCGACTCCCTCCCCCCCACACACACAACCAGCACCCAGGCTAGGCGGAAGTGCCCTGGGGCACAGGGATTAGTGTTGCTATGAGAACAGCAAGTTGTGCACCAGTTTGGAGCCAGAGAGTACCTAGACCACAGAATAGAAAATTTGCGATATAGCTGGATTTCCACAACGCCCAGTCACACCTGCACCCTTCTCTCTGACCCCAGAGGGGAAGAGATGCCATGGGGTTCCTCAGTTGATCCCCACCCCCATAGGGTCCTCCTGGCCTGAACAATCCTTCCTCTTAAAAAAAAAAAAGGCAGAGTGGGGGGACCATCTAGGTCCTGTCCAACTCACCCCATCCCTGCAGGCCTGCTCGTTCAGCGCTCGCACCCAAGCCCGCTGCCAGTTCTCCCGGAAAGACTTGAAGGCGAAGAGAGATGACAGAAGGCCCCGGACGCCTGGCTCCTCGGGTGCGCCGGCCCGAGTCGCCCTTAGCTTCAGCAGCGAGCGCCACACGCCCAGCTCCCGCAAGGAGCCGGCGGGCTCGGCAGCGAAGGCGGGTCCCTGGCCCCGGCCCCTGCGGGCCCGCGCCAGCCACAAGCCCCGGGCATACTGCAGCAGCCAGCCCAACACCGTGAGCAGTGAGACGGCGAAGAGGATCAGCAGGGCTGTCCAGCCCACGTCCCGCTGCCCCCAGCCCGGATCCATGCTCCGCGCGGGCTCCGGTCCCGGTTCCAGCTCAGGCTCAGCCGCTGCCCCGGGGGAGCATGGCCCGGGCGGGCCGCGGGGCGGGGGCGGGCTCCCCCGGGGCTGGGCGCGCGGGATTGGGGGCTCTCCGGGGCTGGGTGCCCGGGACTAGTGGGTGCCACAGATCGAGGAGAGGAGGTTCCTGGGGGGTCGCGAAGCCGGGGTCCCTCTCTCCGTAGTCCGGGGCCCTCTTCGGTTGATCCGCCAGTGCGAACGGGGTTAGTTGCCGGCCAGCGCCCGACTCCTCCCACGGCGGGGGCCCCGACGGACCCGGGCGGAGACTGGTCTGCAGAGACGCTGTGGCTCACGGGCCGGCACCGGCTCCCGGAGGGCTGCGTGCGCAGAGCTGACACTGACAACACGACCGGTCCCCCGCCCCCACCCTGCCTTAAAGGAGCCGCACCCGCACGGGGAGGGGCTTAGGGAGCCGGGAACTCCAGCTCTGGAAGACGGTGGGAGGAGGAACGGAGCGGGGAGGAGGTTCCTGGGTGGGTAATAGGCGGGATCTTTAACTACCCCTCCCCATCCTGGAATCGGGGGTACTCCTGCTCCCCTGAGCTCAAGGTAAGAGTAAGCAAGAGTAACTGCATTCACCAGAGATGCCGCCTCTGCTTTCCCCTACGCTCCTTAGCTTTTCATAGTTTGGATGCCTGTGGGGTTAAAAAGCAGGTACCCCCTGTGGATAGCATCAACCCCTTATCCCAACACTCCCAGGTTCCGCAGCTTTTTGGTTCCTATGTCCTGGCCGAAGCTAGGCTCTGGGTGTGTAGCCGCAGAGCATCCCTCCTAGATAGAAATGCCTGGCAGAGGTCCAGGTGATACCCACCCGAGAGAGGTTGAGAACATGGAATATTGACCCCCCTCATCCACTCCCATCCTTTGGAGCCAGGACCAAGAGACACCCTATTAACCTCCTTGCTCGTGTGGGTTTGTTCTGGAGATACTTCCCAAGCCTCGGGCTGCTTCTGTTTTTAAAAATAATGTATTTCCATAGTAACAGCTTCTGCCTAAGGAGCACGTGTAGAGGGGGTGGTAATGAGAAGGGAGCTGGCAGTGCAGCACTGGACTATCAATAGATTCAGCCAGAGGACTGAAATATGTGATATCTCAGCACGCATCCAAAAATGATGTTATAGGTACATTCTGGCCTCAGAATCCATCCCTTTTCCTAGATGTAAGGTGATGGATTCCATTCCTATAGGACAGAGGCTTGTCATTGCTTTCTGGAGGCAGGGGAAGGAAAATTCTACAAAAGGATTCAGAGGTATCTCCATTTCCCAAGAGGCTCCTTTTCTCCACATACATATGGCAGGCCTTCCTTAGAGAGGTAAACAGGAAGGTGTTAAGTATCTCTCTCCCAAATCCAGTCATTAGTCTGAGCAATGAGCACATGGAAGTAAACAATATCCTCTTAAAGTGTGGGGTTGCAGAGCTAAGCAGAACCTGCCAGGTTAGCGACAGGGTGCCTGAGCCATGGGAGGTGTAAGGAAGCCTGGGGCATCCCCAGATTTCACTCTAAGGAATGGGGTGTGGGTGACCTTGCTGTGGCCCTGCCCACGCATCATCACTGGATCCCCCAAACTATAGGTTTCCCTTGTAGCTCAGTTGGTAAAGAACGTGCCTGCATTGCAGGAGACCCGAGTTCAATTCCTGGGTCGGGAAGATCCCCTCGAGAAGGAAATGGAAACCCATTCCAATATTCTTCCTTGGAGAATCCCATGGACAGAGTAGCCTGACGGGCTACAGTCGATCGGATCGCAAGAGTCAGACATGACTTAGCAACAAAACTACAAACTACAGAAGTCCTAGAGTGTGGATTTTAGGGGGCAAAAAGAGTGGAGACCCTGTCTTAACTCATCTCTCTTCCCTCATATTCAGTCAAGAAACTTTAATATAATGAAGTCAACTCCTTCAGGAAAACAATCATGTTTATATAAGGTTGTGTCCCTACAGTACTTAAAAGTTTCCCAAGCACAAATTCTTTGTAATTTTAAGAAGTCTAACAGAGGGACTTCCCTGGTGGTCCAGTGGCTAGGACTCTCTGTGCTCCCAATGCAGAGGGCCCGAGTTTGGTACCTGGTCAGAGAATTGGATCCCACGTGCCACAACTAGGAGTTTGCATGTCACAACAAAGATCAAAGGTCCTGCTTGACGTGTCTGGGACCCAGCACAGACAAATAATATAAAGGAGCCTAACAGAAAATATTCCAATATACATGTAAACACTGAGAATTTCTATACTGTTTCCATCTTTTGAAAATCTACTTGTATCATCCAAGTGGAATGGGAGATCTTGGGGCTTGCTGATAAAGAAGAGGCAGGAAGAAATGGAAAAAAGTAACTCAGCTGCCTGGAAAAAGCCACAGATATGGTCCTTTAAGTGTCATAGATCCAAACCCTCCAAAGCTGTCTCATAATGACTTGTTCAGCACTGTGAAACATTTCTAGGACAGTCTTTTCAGGCAGTCGGACTTAATAATGCATTGGCTTTGCTTACTGGAAGGCACTCAGGGCTCCCTAGCAGGAGATGTGCATCTCAGACCTTGCCTGCTCAGCCCAAGAAACCAGCTGAAACCATTGACAACCCACCTGATCCATGGATCCTAGGATGAGCATCAGCATATAGGCAGATGCTTTGAACTTGTATCAGGACAGGCACAAAATTTCAAGTGTATCCAATCATGTGTTTGTTTCCCCGTGTGAGTCTGATAATCAACTGGGCATTTACCACCATGGGAACAAAAATATTCCGATTATATAACAAGAATCCAAGTAACCATGTTCTGATAGTAACATGTATGCATGGACCATGAATCCCCAGTGTCTTGTTTTTGAACAAGTCCCCTACCCTCTTCCAGTGGGGGTTGTGCGGGAGGGCTAACGATCTCTGGAGAAGAAAGAGACAAAGGTTCCCAATGCCAAGATGGGAAGATTTATTAGGGTTGGCCTCCTAATAAAACAGGAAATAGATACAGACTATTCCTCAGACCTCCAGGGAGTCTCAGCCTGCTCCTGATCAACAAGATAACTGAATGCTGCCTCCTCTGGGGCTCTCACAAGCTCCTCCTTTCCACCTGCTCCTGGTGTCTCACTTAACCTGTTTGAAAGGTCCTTCCACTCTTGTCACATACTGAAATCTTTGGAGATATTACTCTTCCTCAAGGTCCTCTCACTTCTCCTGGTCACAACGAATTGTTCTCTCCTATCGCCCTCTGTACCTCTTTCGGGTGGAGACTCATTGTATGTGTTGATGCCTTCTATACAGATATCTGTGTGCTTAGCCCCAGGGGATACCCTGTGGAACAGAAAACACTTTGCCTCTAGGGAATTTCCAGTCTAAGAGGCACAGATGCACACTCATGCACCCATGTGCAGCTGCACACTCACACACAGAAAAACAATACCAGTGGGATAATAAGTACTGAGAAACTGGTGGAATACAACTATCAAGTAATTACTGGCTTGATATATATATATAAGCCATATATATGGCTTTATGTTGTTAATTAGAGCCATCTTCAAGTAGAAAGGACATTTGAGAGACAAGAGGGACTATCTTTGGCCTAAAGAGTCAACCTGACTCTGATTCCTATTCAAAAGAATGAAGAAACTATCAGCATACTTGAGCTCTCTCCTCAACTTCCTCGTGATGATTTCTTCCCTGAGGACTGGAAATCGTTTGCCACCTAAGAGCCTGTGAATGCATGAAAAAGGCAAACAGGTGCCAAGCAAAAGGCACCTGACCTGGAGGGAGAAACCTGCCTGGGAATTCCTCAGGTTTACAAGAAGCCAGCCACTTTTGGGTCTGGTTCTCCTACTTAGTTCTTTCCAAAGCCTCGGCATCACCTCCTCGGATTGGAAGGCTGCCACAGTCTAATGATCCAGTACGAAGGAAAGTCAAGTACAGGGTTAAATCCAAGACCTGAGAGCACTCCCAGCGCCATCAGTTGTGAAGTGCGCCGCTACGTTGCCCGGCAACTAACTGCTACTGCGGGGGTAGAAGGTGGGTGGGATGATGAAGGAAAAGTACCTGGATCAAGGACACCGGAAAACATGAAGTGGGAGGGGTTTTCAAGTGTCGGCGCTTAAAATTTACATCATTTTCCAAACTGTAGCTGAGTATGGGGAACTGAGTTGTGTTTACCTTGGCTTCCATCTCAACGTTGACTACCTTGGCAACAGGTTTTCTACAAGGAACAGGTGCTGCTCCACATCCTTATCCCGCCTGCCCTCCCCCCCTCCCCGCCCCTTGCTTCCCGTAGCCATCTTCCCGGTTCCAGAGGCGTCCCAGAGTAAACGCCAGGCATTGGCTCTTTTAGCGTGACCAGCGGAGGCCGACGGAGCTAAACCTGACGTGGAACCAAAAATAAGCCGCGTCAGACACGTGGTACAAGGAGGCGTTCATCTTGGAACCGGGCAAGGAGTTTTTCCGCTTTGGGCTGTACCTTTTTAATATGATGTTGGGAAAGAATCTGCTTTTGTTTGTCCTTCTTTAATTGCTTTTCCAGATCCCTGATGATGATTCATCTCTCGAATAAAGGGTGTGGTTTAAAAATCACATTTCTGTCCCCACTATTATGCCCGTATTAAAAATGGCCGCCTCCTTCCAGTGATAGCTGCTCTGCGAACTAGATCCGGGCGGAAACACTGGGTAAGCAGAGGCAGAGGGGCAGAGCCAAGGTTGCTTCAGAGAGGCTCGCGGGAGTCCCGAAGGCGGCTCAGGTCAGAGTTGTTGGGTTTTGCTCAGGCTGCTGTAGGAAGAGCCAGCCTGTGGAGATCGGCCACACCTTACTGCTGGAGCTTGCCCATTAGCTAAGAAGGCGGCCGAGTGGGCCCCCTGGCAGGTCACCATGTGGGCCTTCCCGGAGTTGCCGATGCCGCTGTTGGTGAATTTGATCGGCTCGCTGATGGGATTTGTGGCCACACTCACCCTTATCCCTGCTTTCCGAGGCCACTTCATCGCCGCGCGCCTCTGTGGCCAGGACCTCAACAAATCCAGCCGGCAGCAAATGTGAGGGGCCGGGCGTGGGGGAAGGGGTGGGCAGAGGCGGGGACTGGAATGCTTGACTGCGCGCGAGACTAAGCGCTAACCTAGCAGCCAGCCCGGGATTCTGGGAGGTGGAGGGCAGATCTGGTTAGTATTGGGGAAGGGATGGAGGCGGAAAGGTGGGACCCTTGGGTGTATCTGGGATTCCAGTGGTGGTGCCCTTCCCCGCCAAGTTAGGTGACGGTACTGCTTGCATTAGTGAGTGACCACGCCCCCTTTCCTTTTTTCCCCCTCCACCTGGCTTGCTGCTGGGCCACAGCCCAGAGTCCCAGGGAGTGATCAGCGGTGCTGTTTTCCTTATCATACTCTTCTGCTTCATCCCTTTTCCTTTCCTGAACTGCTTTGTGGAGCAGCAGTGTAAAGCCTTCCCCCACCATGAAGTAAGTGGGTTAGTGCGGGAGGCTGCCTGGGGCTAGGGCTAGGAGTTAGTGAAGAGAGTTGGGGTTATTTGGGTTTGCAGGGAGGAGCTGAGAACGAACGAAAAGACGGGTCTTCTTGAAAGGAACGGTGAAGTGGGTGGGAGTAGGCTGGAGCCATGACATGCCCGAGCCTCCCCCAGTTTGTGGCCCTGATAGGTGCGCTCCTTGCCATCTGCTGCATGATTTTCCTGGGCTTCGCGGATGATGTACTGAATTTGCGCTGGCGCCATAAGCTGCTGCTGCCCACAGCTGCTTCACTACCTCTCCTCATGGTCTATTTCACCAACTTTGGCAACACGACCATTGTGGTACCCAAGCCCTTACGCCCGATCCTTGGCCTGCATCTGGACTTGGGTGAGTAGCACTGCTACTTCCGCCCCTACGACCCCTACTTCAGGGCTCCCTTGCGCCCCCCCGTGAGATATCCGGCCGAGCGTCTTTCCTGGTGCTCCACATTCTCCTTCCTGTTTTGTCCCCCCGTGTCTTCCTAGATCCTTTTGTTGACCTTTCATCCCACACTCGGTCCCTAACCACTTTTGTCAGAATGTCCTTAAATCCTCATTCCACAGGCGGCATTACTTTTCTTACTGTCTTCTTCCCGCAGGCATCCTGTACTATGTCTACATGGGGCTGCTGGCAGTGTTCTGTACCAATGCCATTAATATTCTAGCAGGAATTAATGGCCTAGAGGCTGGCCAGTCACTCGTCATTTCTGCTTCCATCATTGTCTTCAACTTGGTGGAGCTGGATGGTAGGTGGGATTGGAATAGGGAGAGAGGTCTGAGTGTTAAGGAAGCGGCCTGATCTCTGGCCTTGGGGAATTCAGAAAAAATGTGATATGTTATTATGAAAAATAAGGGGAGCTATTTACTTACTAATAGTAAGTTACAAATAGTAACTAAGATTTGTTAAATGTGAGAAAGAAAGCCCTAGCATTTATAAAGGGATTGTCACTAATAGGTAGGCCATAGTCTTCTATTGGACATAAACAATTTTATAAAACCCCAAATCAGACAGGGTAACTCTGTGACCAAAACCAGACCCCCTCTATAACTACGTCTGAGAATAGACAAAACCACAGGAACACAGTACATCTCACAATGACCAAGATCCCCTGCTGGCTAAAATGAGTGGTTGCTGCTTCCTTCTGATAACAGCTCAGTTCTTCTCACTTCTTGGATAAAAATTATTAAGCTTCTCAATCATGGCACTAACCCTGCTGACAGCACCCAGTACAGGGCAAAACTCTGCCTCCTTGCATCCTCCGCAGAATTACTTAAAACAAATCCTATAACAAGTCCCCCTAACACCTCCTTACTGAGGCATCCTAAGGTTCCCCACAGTGTGTGGGTTCCAAACTGTCCCTTGTTACACCTCAGTAAACCTAGCTTTGACTCCAGGCATGTTTCTAGTGGTCTTTGGCTGAAGGACCTCCATAAGTGCTTATTAAAGTTAAGCACTTTAAAAATGTAATCTCACTTTAAACTCTGTAGCAACTCTATGTGGCAGGTATTTTTATCAACCTTTTTTCACAGATAAGAAACTGAGACTCAGAGAGGTTAAACGTGTCATGATCAAGGTCACTCAGGAAGTAAAGCTGATATTCAAGCCAGGGTGTGAATGGTCTGAAGCAAATGTAAGACAGGAACTAGTTCAGGAGGGGTTCATGAAAGAGGTGAAGTTTTGGAAATTGCCTGGGTGATATAAAAGGGGTATTGAGTCCTTGAGACTTTAGAGAGGTGGATTGTATAGTTTGGGACAGAACTTAGAGACAGAGGAAAATAGGACCATGATGTGCAGGGGAATTGGACATCAACTTTTCCTTCTTTCTTTTTCCCCTTCTTCCAAAGGTGATTATCGAGATGATCACATCTTTTCCCTCTACTTCATGATACCCTTTTTTTTCACCACCTTGGGACTGCTCTACCATAATTGGTAAGTAGGCCTGTGGATGGGGGGGACAGCTCTTTGAACATGTGGCAAGTATCGTCCTGATTGCGACCCATCTCCTGATACAGAGGCTAAACCTGCACATTTCTGTATTGTTCTCTGGGTCTTTAGTTGGTAATATTCTTAAGTCTTTGGCTTCCCCAGTGGCTCAGTGCTAAAGAATCCACCTGCAATATAGGAGACCTGGTTCAATCCCTAGGTCAGGAAGATTCCCTGAAGCAGGACATGGCAACCCACTCCAGTATTCTTCCCTGGGAAATTCCATGGCAGGCTACGGTTCATGGGGTCACAAAGAGTCAGACATGACTGAGCGACTTAGCATGCACGCATTCGTAAATCAGCCGCTGGGGCAGATGCTGTGGAGCCCCCAGGAATAGAAGGAATTAGGGCTTTGGTTCTTGGAGTGTTGCTGGGAGAGCGGGAACCCTCTCTGAGCCAGATCTAGCCAGGGCTAGCCCAGTTCCCAGGATGTGTGATGTGAGATAAAGGATTGCTAACACCTCTTGCTCCTGGCTCAGATCCTCTCCCCCACACAGGTACCCATCACGGGTGTTTGTGGGAGATACCTTCTGTTACTTTGCTGGCATGACCTTTGCCGTGGTGGGCATCTTGGGACACTTCAGCAAGACCATGCTCCTCTTCTTCATGCCCCAGGTGTTCAACTTCCTCTACTCACTGCCTCAGCTCCTGCATATCATCCCCTGTCCTCGCCACCGTATGCCCAGGTAGCTTTGGGGCTTGAAAGGGACATCGTAGCTTTGTCACTTGAGATGCCTTAGATGTTTGCTGTGCAAAGGGAGTGGGCCCAAAGAAGGGCTCTCTCCACACAGTTAGCCCTTTATACATTACAGAGCACATTTAGTTACATGATCTCATTTAATGTTCACAGTAGCACTGATCACACAGAAGTATGCAGCAGAACCAGAAATAGATCTCAGGGTGTTTGACTCTACATTCAGTGCTCTTTCTATGAATTAACCACAGCGAGGAGAGTTCTTTGTGTAGTGGCCCAGTCACATGAAGCTCTCTTCCCCTGCAGACTCAATACCAAGACAGGCAAACTGGAGATGAGCTATTCCAAGTTCAAGACCAAGAGCCTCTCTTTCTTGGGCACCTTTATTCTAAAGGTAACAGGGTAACAAGGAGGTAAGGCTCTAGGCTGCCATTCTGAATTCAGGGATTGGGAAAACCTAGGCCTACATCAGACCTGAGGGGAGTTTGCAAGCATTCAGCAGATCCCATTCTGAAGCATAAGTATTAGCAAAAGTTCTCTCCACTTTTGGCCCCTCCAGGTAGCAGAGAACCTTGGGCTACTGACGGTGCGCCACAGTGAGAATGAGGACGGTGCCTTCACGGAATGTAACAACATGACCCTCATCAACTTGCTACTTAAAGTCTTTGGGCCCATGCATGAGAGAAACCTCACCCTCTTCCTGCTGCTGCTACAGGTGCAATGCTATTGGGGGTGTGGTTTCCACCTCCTTGTCTCCCTTTCTCCAGGGTTCTTACTATACTTCATTTCTCCTTGCAGATCGTCGGTAGTGCTGTCACCTTCTCCATTCGGTACCAGCTTGTCCGACTCTTCTATGATGTCTGAGTCCCCTGATCCATTGCCCTTTGCTTCACAGCCTCTGGGGTTCCTGACTCAGGCCAACATCTCCTGGACCAAGACTGCCAACTGGCCCAGGCCTCTTCCACTCTTCATTTTCCTCCAGATTTTGTTCTCAGCATTTTCTTTCCCCTGTGATTATTGACACCTGGGCCTGTCTTGCTCTCTAATGACTGGTGATTGAACTTTGCCTATGGCTTTCTTCAGCTTGCCACTCTCCCTCTCCATCCCATCTTTGCTGCCTCCTAAGTTGGGGTACTGTAGCTTTTATGCAATTGCCCACAACTCTGACACTCAAGGAAAATGCTGAACTTGAGGACAGAACCCTGGCTGGGGATAGGGACACAGGTTCAAAGGTGACTTGACATTTGACTATAAATTAAGTATTCTGATGATTAAGATCAGACCGGGGGCCAGGTGCTCCCAGTGGTGACAATAAAATATTGTCTTTTTCTTGTTCCTATAGGTGTATTTCCTATATGGGCATTGTAGGGTGGATGGGGAAGGTTGAAGGAGGTATTTCCTTGGAGAGGATGCCTATCTCTGTCCCATCCTTTTTTTTTTTTTTTTTTTTAAAGTACATCAGGCCCCTCCTAGCAAGAAGTGATCAGAAAGAACAGACCAGACAGAACATGTTGAATAAATGTGAAATCCTGCTGCTCAGGTGGCATAAGGGGCCATAAGGTTGGCGTTATCTGTTCTCTGGGGTAGGGTTGGACTTTCAAGGGGGTCTCATTCCTTCCCTTTTTCACTCTCCTTTTGCCAGGTAGGAGTAGGGAGTGACCAGACCTAGGACAGGAGGCAGAGGTAGTTGTGGTGTTGACTCTCTTCCTTTAAAAACCCTAGGCCTGCCTTGCGCAGACTTCCCAGACGGCTCTTCTGGTGGCTTCCGACTCGACCTTTCTTATCTTCCGGTCCTGGTCTCGGGCTGTAGCGTTTAAATCTGGCGCGCTTCACTTGGATTGGCTACAGCCGAGACTGGCTGGCTGTCGGCTAGTCTCTGCGCCTCCTCGCCCGTTCCCCGGGCAAAGGGTTTTCAAATTTGACCAATCGGCGGACGCGTTCCCTCAGCTGAGGCGCGTCACCGATGAGTTAACCGCAGCCAACCAGAGGCGGGTATTACAGAAAAGAGCCAATCAGGAGGGCGCGGGGGTGTGCCCTGAGGGGCTTATAAGGGCGGCCCCTGGGCGCGCACGGAAGCGTTAGACTGCGGCGGGTGGCTGTTCCTGTTTTGTTAGCCGTCCTCCTCACCGCTCCTCTACCTCATACAGCATGTCGGGCCGCGGCAAGACCGGCGGCAAGGCTCGCGCCAAGGCTAAGTCGCGCTCTTCGCGAGCGGGCCTCCAGTTTCCGGTGGGCCGCGTGCACCGGCTGCTGCGGAAGGGCCACTACGCCGAGAGGGTGGGCGCCGGAGCGCCGGTCTACCTGGCGGCGGTACTCGAGTACCTCACCGCTGAGATCCTGGAGCTGGCGGGCAACGCGGCCCGCGACAACAAGAAGACGCGGATAATTCCCCGCCACCTGCAGCTGGCCATCCGCAACGACGAGGAGCTCAACAAGCTGCTGGGCGGCGTGACGATCGCCCAGGGAGGCGTCCTGCCCAACATCCAGGCCGTGCTGCTACCCAAGAAGACCAGCGCCACCGTGGGGCCGAAGGCGCCCGCGGGCGGCAAGAAGGCCACCCAGGCCTCTCAGGAGTACTGAGGGCGCCCGTGCCGCCACCGTCCGGCCCTCCCCTCTACACCACAAAGGCCCTTTTAAGGGCCACCACATCGCTCACGGAAAGAGCTGGGCCACTTGGGGCTCCGGGCCGGGCGGCCGCTCGCTCGCCGCTTCCCGGCCCGCCCCTCCCCCCGCGGCTCGCTCCCGCCGAGGCTCGGCGGAGGGCGTGCGTTGGAACGCCGCTCGGCCCCGGGAGCGAGCTCGTGACTCGGCCGGCTTGGCCCCAGAATGCCGATGCGCTGCGGAGAGGCCGCGGCACCTTCCGGAAGGCTGGGTCGGCCGAGCTGACGCAGGGCCGGGGAGTGCGGGAGGAAGGTGAGTCGGTGCGGACGGTCGCCTGCGAGGCCGTGCGCTCTGCTACAGCTCGGTGCTTAGGACGGGACTCGATTGCCGCCGCCGGCGGAGTCAATCGGTCACTACATTTCGTCCCGGGACCCCTTTTGCTGCCGGATCCTCGACCTCGCACGTCCGCACTCCCTCCATCTTCATTCGCAGGCCTGTGCGCATCCCGGAAGAAACCCTTCGCGGCGTGAGCGTCTCCAACGGTAGCGGGTCCTGGCGGCGTGGAGTCTGCGGGAGCCCTGCCCCCGGGCCCGCCCCTCCTCCCCGCTCCCTTCCCGGCGGGTTCACTCCACCTGCCAAGCACCTAGATACCAGCACAAGTCGGTTAATCCCCGTCTGGACTGAGCCGCCTTTGGCTTCGGAACTGGAATTTTGCAGCTAACCCATCCAAAACTAGTACTTTAGGTATTGGGGGGCGTTTCAGATAAACTAATTTTATTAAAGGGTTGTTTTCCTAAAGAAAAGTGAGGTGTCTTCATTTTGCGAAAGAGTTGTCGAGTCGACTCTAGATACATACCTAAAGGTAGCGGGGGAGGGGGAACCGATATAAGGCTTTACTGTTAACTGGAGCGACAAATTGTAGATTATTAAGATGATGGCTCTTGGCGTTCCCTGAGAGACACTTGATTCTGTCGGAAAATGGGAACTACTGACAGAAAGCGTTTTTCAGGAGAACTTTGAAAGGGTCCTAGCCTCTGAGCTCAAGCATAAATAAAGGGTTTTGAGTTTGTCCTTCCTTTTCTGCAGCCCCACCATAAACAAAAACCACCTTCAAATTTGGTTTATTAATAGAACTGGTTACATTCAAAGGCTGTGGCTTATTAAGATTTTTTTTCTCTAGAGAGGAAGCCCCCACCTACTGGGGAGGCAAGGCTCCACGGTGAGACAAGTCTGGAAGTCTCTGCCCCTGCAGTTCAATCCTGTGGGGGTAGTCACTCCTCAGGTAGCAGAGGGCTGGGATGTAGGCACTGGGCCCCAGCAAGGCAGGCACCTGTGCCCCACAGACCAATTAGTGGGCTTCATTGAGCTGCCGTGCAACATCCAAGATGTTCTTGGCTCCTTTGTTCAGCAACAAGGTGGCCAGGCTGATGCCCAGGTTCTCAGCAGCCAGCTGGGGTTGTCGTGGAATGTTCCGGGCAGTGATGCCCACCAGCTGTGGATCATCCTCAGGGCCGTCTTCATGCTGGGTGAGGGAAGAAGGGTTGGATTTGATGAGAACAAAAGGGGAGGTAACATAAAGATGTGTTTCCCTCCCCCTCCAGCTTTGGCACCTGGACAGGGACATGGATGGTGGTTTGCATGGTGTCTTGCATGGTCTCTGCGCCATTCAGACTCCAGACTCCTCCAGTCAGGTACAACTGGGAAAGAAAATGGCTGCCTCAGTAGATTGTAAGAGAAAACTACTTAGAAACCTGTGCTCTTCATGCTGGTGGATACACAGGGGAAACACCCAAGTCCCTTCCCTGCCCTCCCACCTATCTTTCCCTGCTTACTTGCCCATCCTTAATAGCTGTATGCACTGCCACTGGCACACTGCAACCTCCTTCCTGCAAAAGTTCTCCCTGTTAGCTTAAGACCCTTATCACCACCCTATAACCAGAGCCCACAGAGATACACAGACCCCCGCTAAGGACATAACAGAAAATGAGGCAGGGGCCCAGACCTGGGTCCTGTCCATTCTTAAAAGAATAAGTTACGACTAAATACACAGCTTGAGAAATCTCCCCATTACCCTTCCTAATACCCACCCCTCCACGGGAGCACAGGTCCTACCAGGTGCCTCAGGAAGGATCGTTCAGCAATGCAGCGAAGTAGAGTCTCAGGATCGTGCAACACACCCACCAGATCCAAGATGTCCTGGTCTTTGGCTCGAACTTCCACACCCAGAGCCCCCTGATGGGAAAATAGCCTAAGATACCAGTACCAATCTTCCCCCAGCCAATGGAGCTAAGGGACAGTACTTGGTTGAAAACAAAAGGAGAAGACACAATACATGGCTTCCCTGGTTGAGCATACCTGACCCACAGCATACATGCACTCCTCAGGGTGCAGGATCTGTGGGGGCAGAAGAGGCAGTCAGAAGGGTGGAGGAAGCACACAGCACTGAGTTGGGGTTTCCCTACCTATAGAAAGCCTGGATAAGCAAAAGTGGGAGTCCAGCCTCTGATCCCCAACCTTCCCAACCTGGGACTCATTTCCAGCTTGCACTGGCTAGAGGTGGGTATTCAGAAAGAATATAAGCAGGAAGATGAAGAAAACTAGAGAGGGGAGAGGGACAGGCCCTACCTGCCCCACCCGGTTCTGCCAGCCCATGCGCTGTAGGCCAGCTGCAGCCAGGATGATGGCACTGAACTCCTGCAGCTCATCCAGCTTCCGCAGCCGCGTGTTGAGGTTTCCCCGCTGTGGAGAAACACTAAGGACCACAAGCTTAGGGCAGGCTGGAGCCTGATGCTGTTTCCTCTGCCTGAGTCTCTCTAGCTGCTAACTTCTCACCTTTGAGTTCTCAGCTTGGTGACAACTGCTAACACTCATACTTGCTATATGCCATACACTGTCCTGAAGTGGTTTATATACATCAATTCATTGAATTTTCACCACAGCCCTAGGGTGAAAGAGTAGGCAGTAGTATTACCATCTCCATTTTACAGATGAGGAAATGATACAGAGGGATTTTAACTTATATTTAACCTTACCCAAGGTTACAACACCTCTGAGAAGCGTTCCTTGACCCTCAAGTCTGTGTTTAGATGATCCAGCTAGAAGCCTCCAGAGAATTCTCTACTTTCCACACTGAAGTACTTAGCAAATACTACTTTGAAAATCAGCTTTACAAACATAACTGTAAAAATCAAAACAATATGGTGGAATATAAAATAAAAATGGATTTATGGTTACCAAAGGGGAAAGTAGTGGGGCAGGGATAAATTAGGAGCTTGAGATTAGCTGATACAAACTACTACATACAAAACAGATAAACAACAAGGTCCCACTATATAGCACAGGGAACTATGTCCAATATGTTGTAATAAACCACAATGGAAAATAATATGAAAAGGAATATGTATATATATGTATAACTGAATCACCAAATCACCAGAAATTAACACAACATTGTAAATCAACTATACTTCAATTAAATTAACTATAATTAATTAAAATGGAACCAACTGCCAATCCCACTGCCTCCATGTAATCATTATTCAGCATCACTCTGTATTGTCAATGCCTGGTTGTCTGTCTCCAGAACTAAAATGTAAACTATGTTAGGAGGGACAATGCTGATCTTGCTCACCATATCCCCAGTGCCAGGCACTTGCTTGGGGCTAAGAAGACATGAAAGGATTATGAATGGATGGATGGATAGATGGATGGGTGGATGAATGGGACGGACATACAGTCCACTGCATTCACAGTCCACTTCCTCTGCAAGTCCCTCCCACTCACAACTCCCAGGGCCCTCTGGACTTTGTCCTCCTCCTTGGCTGCTGCCTCCTCCCTTCTCTGAAAGGATACAATACTCTTGAACTCCAGATGTGGGAACTTTCTCTGCAGCTGGGCTGCTCTCCGCAGGGAGCTAGTTCCTACCACGCTGTGCAGAGAGATGGTTTAAAATGAGATTTAACCCTAAGCAGGAACTGTTCTGAAATCTCCTTCCACCCCTCCATCTGCTGTACATATCCCAAGATGCCTGTCCACTCACCTCTTCTCTGGCAAGGTTTCTAGAGTCTTCCCAACAAATTTTGGGTGAAAGACAACAGCATCATAGGGGCTCTCCCGTCTGGAGATGGAGAGGTCATAGAATGAGGGAGAGATCTCAGTTCAGGTCACTTCCAGTCTCTCTCAATAGTCAACTAACTAGCATTTTCTGAGTTTTCTGCCATGCATGACATCCCTCAGGTTAGGGGAGACAGCTAGAGACAGAAGGCCAAGTCCCAAGGGGAAAAGTCAAGGTTAATATGATTTCCCTGACTGGCAGGGCCCTTACTTGCAGACAGCTCCAATGGTGAAGCCAGGAGGAAGCACCGTGGGCAGGTCCTTCAGCGAATGAACAACCAGGTCCACTCTAGGGAGATGGGAGAGAGGCAAGAAGAAGGGGTCTGAGCAGCAGGCCCCAGCCCTTCTCCACTCACTCCCGCCTGTATGTCACTGGTGGAGCCTACAGCAGTTCAGGAAGCAGGCATTTCTGAGACCTTAGGTCCCTGAGACTTGCTCCCCCTCCTCTCTTCCCTCTCACCCCCCTCCCCCAGCCAGTCAAATGGCTCAGATCCAGGACTCTCTCTTTTCTGAGGCCTGAAAAACTCACATATGAGCCCCTCTCTAGCCTATCCAAGTGTTTAAGCCTAACAATCTAGTTGACACCCAGATGTGATGTGCACTGGGTTCCTAGTGAGAGACTGGGAGGGTGTCATGCTCCCGATTTCACTTACTCATTCCTCTCCAAGGCATGCTCCAGCTCCTTGGTAAACAGGCTCTTCTCTCCAATCTGCCAGGCAAGAAAGAACTTCAAGGTGAATCTTTGGGGGAAAGGAAAGAGGAGCAAGGAAGAAAGGGTTGCATGAAAAATGGTGTTACCTTAGAGAGCGCGGTATCAAGAATCTTGTCCCCTGTGGTGGACATAGCAACTGAAGAGAAAGTCAACCAATTAAGTGCTCTTGGAATAGCATTTATTGAGCCCCTCCTAAGCCCAGCATTTGTGCTAAGATTGGCAGTGGATACAGAGGCACAAAAGCACCAGATCCTATCCCCTGAGAAAGTACAATCTAGGAGGAAGACCAGACACAATAATAAAAAGACCCAAAGCAGAACATGTTAAAATGCTAGGCTAGCCCAGGTAACCTCAAAGCTGGAGGTGTTCAGAGGAGGACTGGGGATATCCTCCAAACTGGGAAAAGCCAAGAACTCTCAGAGGCAATGGGACCACGCTCTGGTCAAAGAAAGCCAGAAACACTGAGTTCTCCCCTCCGGGGGGGGTAAAATCTTCCCATCAGCTTCCATTCCATTCCTGTCCAGAAAACTCACTTATTTCAAACTGCAGGCCTGGGTATAAAGCTTTCAGCGTTGCCACCACACTGTCCGTCTGTATGCGAGCCAGCTGTGGGGAGAAATTCAGGTTAGCCCTGTAGTCTGGCCACTGCCCTAAGCTCAAATCCTCACAGGGTCATGGAGATCCTGAAGGGATTGGAATTCAGAGAGGGGATTGAATGGCCACCTAGGAAGGGGAAGGGTCTAGACTGGGAGTTCTCTGTACCCCAATAACTTCCCCAGCCTAGGGACTATCTCTTCACAGAATGCCATCTGTCATTCTGCATGGGATTTATTGCTCAGTCACCCCATTTCCTCCATTCGCAGGCCCTCTGGGCCCCCCAACTTATAATACTATGAACACAGAACTCTTCTGACAAACCTCCTCCACCCTGGTACCTGCACTAACCTGGCTCTTGCGGGTACCCACTCGAATCACTCTCATCTTTGGGGTGTCTTCTTCCTGCAAAAAAAAGTCCCCATGTTACAGTCCCTGCTGCTGTTATAGGTCTTCAAAACCTTGTCCAAGAACCAGACTCACTGGCTTGGAATAAAGGAACCTCAGCCCCTTCCCTGTGGCCACCTGAGCCTCAGAGTGGGGAAAGACTCTCCAAGACAGTCCCTTTACCTTCCCTAATACCTTCTGCCTCTTCACGGATCCAGAGAGGCAGAGACCAGAGAGAAGTGATAGTAGGACCCGCTGTTGCTGTAATGACAAGGACACTAAGCCCTGAAGCCCATCTAAGCAAGGGCACCAGGAATGCCGCACTCAACCAGGTGGATAGAGAGATAAGGCCCATCAGCCTGGCCCCAGAGAGGGCGGGCCTGCAGCAGGCAGGGGCAGAGCAGCTGGGGCCACGCAGGGGAACTTGTGCTGAGTCACTGAGGACAAGTTCAGCATCCCCAACAGAGCAGCACTCAAGAAAGCTTCAGTGCTACCTAGATACTATAAGACCTACCCCATAGCTGCCACACTATGGATCCCGTAATCTGGTTGGCATGCACATGTAAAGGACTGGGGTCAACAGATATGACATATAGTCCTGCTCAGACTCTTGGCAGGGTGACCTTAAATTCACCATCTTGTTTTTCATTTATAAAGTTATTTGTTCATCTATAAAATGAAGTTTGCACTCAAGTATCTTCTGCTTTTGATATCCTATAAGACTAGGAGGATAAGCTGTCTAATGTCTCTTCACCTAGAATGTGGCCTCTGATTTCACCAAGAAAGAAATATCAGGATATCATAAACCAAGCCAAGAACTCAATGGGACATACCTCTTCCTCTTGTCAGGGTACCTTGGACAAATGTATTCAGTGCCAACCAGGGAGAACTGAGTTCTCCAGTCTGAGGTCCTATTTCTTTCCAGATCAGACAATAGCCCCTACAGACACTATCAACTTTCCCTATTCTGGAATCTTCATCCTATGGAGTTCTTCTGCAGCCAGGTATCTGGGGCCTCTGTCACTGGAGAAGGTAACAGCTGGTTGCTCTCAGACTCTAGTCTGCTCCACAGCTATCACTTCTCCAATAAATAAACCCTAGGGTACCCTGAGCAAATTAGACTAAGCTCGAAATGCCAAACATGGCCACTAAAATTCTGGGCCACAAGGAGCCCACAGAAACATCCCAGAAACTGCTAAGTTCAAACAATCCCTTAATTTTATTGATTCTGCACAGCATATTCAAGTCAAACTCATCCAGTAAAAAGATCCTTATCAAGTACGTATATACTAGAGCTATTGCTATTAACCTTCACAACAACTTAGCAGGTAGGGAGGAACCATGTTACAGAAGCAAAGGCTGGCTGTGAAGAGCAAAGCAACTTGACCAGGGCCACAGGTTAAATCATGGGTGCATGCATGTGCAGGCTCAGTCGTGTCTGACTCTTTGTGACCCCATGGATTGTAGCCGCCAGGTTCCTCTGTCCATGAAATTTTCCCGGCAAGAATGCTGGAGCAGGTTGCCATTTCCTACTCCAGGGGATCTTCCCGACCCAGGGACCGAACGTCTGTCTCCTGTGTCTCCTGCATTGGCAGGCGGATTCTTTACCACTGAGAGCTGGAATCCACATCTTCTTACTCCTAGTCCAGCACTCAGGTATGTCAACAATGGCCAAGAATCCCACTCCTTACCAGCAGGTAGTTCAGGAAGAGAAAAACAGCTCTCTGCTGCCTTTCTTATCTTAGGATGACTTTGGCCTCACCAGCTCCGCACTTTGCATCTGCACAAGCCCAGAGTTAGGACCCCTGGCTAAGAATAGGAAGGCTCCAGGGCGCTCCCCACCCACAAAGGTAGTAACTCAACGGTGCCTCAGCTGGGGACTTCTGAGTGTAGGTTGGGGCTAGGTGGCCGGTAAAAGAAAAAAAGGGGAGAAGGTGCACTTCCAAAACGTTTGTGTTTAGTTCGGAGACTTAGAGGTATACTCTCCTCTCTCGATCCGAACTGCCTCGGACCTGTCTCGAGTGAAGGGATCCCATGGGATAGCACCCTGTCTCGTGCACGAGCATTTTCCTGGGTTGGGTCACTAAATCTAGAGCCGTGGACTCCAAACCTCATAGAATGCCATTCAGATCCCCGCAGCAACGAGGTTCCCGTTGGAGACAAACCTTCTGCTCTTAAGTCTGTCCCCATCATTCACAGATTCCCTTAAGGCAACACGGATTTTAAGGGCAACACAGCTACTGGCCCTTTAAAAACTATTCGGGCCAAAGGCTGGGGGTGGGGAGGGGACAGATAATAGTCCCGACCAATAGGCGACGGAGAGTGGCAACTTGGGGCCAATCGTTGCACCGCTAGTGCGGAAGACTGAGGTTGAGAGGGTCACCGGCTCTGGACTCACCGCCGTCGCGGCCGCGTTGCCATTACGAGACATGGCTGTGCTCGGCGGATAGGCCGGGGTCTGCCACCAATGTCCTCCGGTGTCGGGGAAGCCGAAGGCCCCTGCCGGCCGGACACTGGGCTCGCGCAGGTCTCCAGCTTCTCCAGCAGCCACACACTCCCGGCTCCGCTAAGGGACTGCGTCACTTCCGGCGCCGCCAGGCGGGGCGGGACTTCCTCTAGGCGGGAATTAGAACGATTGCGACAGCAAAGACTTTACCTTGGGTTACCATCGCTACTGATATTGCAATCTTGCTTATTTAACTTATATGCAGAGTACATCTTGCGAAATCCCGGACTGGATGAAGCACAAGCTGGAATCAAGATTGCTAAGAGAAATATCAATAACCTCAGATATACAGATGACACCACCCTTGTGGCAGAAACCAAAGAAGTAAATAGCCTCTTGATGAAAGTGAAAGAGGGGAGTGAAAAAGCTGGATTAAAATTCAATATTCAAAAAACTAAGATCATGGCATCCAGTCCCATCTGCTGCTGCTGCTGCTGCTAAGTCGCTTCAGTCGTGTCCGACTCTGTGCGACCCCACAGACGGCAGCCCACCAGGCTCCACTGTCCCTGGGATTCTCTAGGCAAGAACACTGGAGTGGGTTGCCATTTCCTTCTCCAGTGCATGAAAGGGAAAAGTGAAAGTGAAGTTGCTCAGTCATATCCGACTCTTGGCGACCCCATGGACTGTAGCCTACCAGGCTCCTCCGTCCATGGGATTTTCCAGGCAAGAGTACTGGAGTGGGATGCCATTGCCTTCTCCGCCGGTCCCATCACTTCATGGCAAATAGATGGGGAAACAATGGAAACAGCGACAGACTTTATTTTCTTGGGCTCCAAAATCACTGAGATGGTGACTGCAGCCATGAAATTAAGACACTTGCTCCACGGAGTTGGACACGACTGAAGTGACTTAGCAGCAGCAGCTCCTTGGAAGAAAAGCTATGACAGACCTAGACAGCATATTAAAAAGCAGAGACATTACTGACAAAGGTCTGTCTAGTCAAAGCTATGGTTTTTCCAGTAGTCATGTAAAGATGTGAGAGTTGAACCATAAAGAAAGCTGAGCGCCAAAGAATTGATGCTTTTGAACTGTGGTGTTGGAGAAGACTCTTGAGAGTCCCTTGGACTGCAAGAAGAGCAAACCAGTCCATCCTAAAGGAACTCAGTCCTGAATATTCATTGCTAGGACTGATGCTGAAGCTGAGGCTCCAATACTTTGGCCACCTAATGCAAAGAACTGAGTCATTTGGAAAGACCCTGATGCTTGGGAAGATTGAAGGCAGGAGGAGAAGGGGATGACAGAGAATGAGATGGTTGGATGGCATCACTGACTCAATGCACGTGAGTTTGAGCAAGCTCTGGGATTTGGTGATGGACAGGGAAGCCTGGTGTGCTGCATTCCATGGGGTTGCAAAGAGTTGGACATGACTGAGCGACTGAACTGACTGAGCGCCCCTACTCCCCTAGGCTGGCTCCGGTCTTCATTGTTTGAGACCCAGACCCAACTGTTCATTTTATTTTTACCTAGCCACGAGTACTGATGTCCTGTGGCTAAAATATGCTCCCCAGATTTACCCACAAAATAAGTTCTTTGTTGTCCTTACTGCCCCCCAAAAGTAAGTCAATAAGCCAAAAGTGGGAGTCCCTGAGAGGAAAAGGATATTAAGCCTTACTATGCAGGGCTGTGGGCTTCCCAGGTGGCACAGTGGTAAAGAACCCGCCTGCCAGTACAGGAGACACAGGAGATGTGGGTTGGACCCCTGGCTCCAGAAGATCCCCTAGAGGAGGAAATGGCAACCTACTCCAGTATTCTTGCCTGGAGAATCCCAGGGACAGAGGAGGCTGGTGGGCTACAGTCCAGGGCGTCTGAAAGAGTCCAACATGACTCAGCACCCATACGTATATGCAGAGTTGGAAGTAAGGCTACTTGAGCAATTTACAATGCCCCCAGACTGGATTCAACAAATGAAAAGGGCCTGCTCTTGAAAGTTAAATCATCCAGAATTCTACAGCTTTATCTCCTTAGCTGTGTCACAAGCAATTAATGCAGCTTTTGCAGTGCTTTTTTTTTTTTTTTATGCAGTGCTTCTGCTACAACCCTGAAGTAGGCAACATTTTTATTTAAAAAATATTTTTGGCAGGGCTGGGTCTTCATTGCTGTGTGGGCTTTTTTCTAGTTGCAGTAAGCCAGGGCATTTCTATTTTTAAAATGTCAAAACTGGCTCAGAGATCAAAGGTCATGCCTAAACACAAATAACTGTGAAATGGGAGTGCCAATACCTTATTGGTGTTAGCCAGGAAAGGACTTGTTAGTAACGCTTTACCCATTAACAGTGCTGATAACTGTGTATTAACCACTTCCATAAATCTGGACACCTGTCATTCATACCAGCCCCTGAGGGCTAAAAGTGTCCAAACTTACCTGTGTGTGTTTCAAAAGCACCTAGTATTTGACAGAGAGGTTATGCAGCTGAACTTTAAGAGATATGGGGTGGTCAACAGCCCCAAACCAGCCCCAAAGCAGATGAGACCTGGTGGTGTCCTAAAGCTACATTTTCTTCATCACCATGCCAAGATCCCTGCCCAAGGGGGCTATCTGTACACTACTAGGCACAATTCCTGCTGTGTGCAAAGCATGGAAGACTGTCATGCCCAGGCTGCCCCCCAAAATCTCTGCCCCTTTCCTAGAGTCTGACCTGTCTGCCTCTTATCTTTTGAATTCCCTTACTCCCCTCCTTGCAGTGAGAAGGTGTCTTTAGAGCATGTGCTCTCTCTTCTCCATTCCTTCATCAGTGAATAAAGTTTCTGCTCTGCTATACCAAATTTGATTTCTATTGGCATTTGCAACTTCAAGCAAAGGATCCATTGAGGAGTCACCAACCTGCTGGGGTTCAATAACACATCCATTGATAGGCTCCTTAAAGCTTCATAACAGCCATATCAGAAAGATGTTGTAATTCCTTACGCATAGACGAAGAACTGAGGTTCAGAGAAGGTTCAGAATTGCCCTAAGTGAAACTAGGATTCAAGCTCTGGACAGCTGATCCAAACTCTGTATTCTCAGCTGCTACTAATGTAGTGCACTCCACCTTTTCTAAATACTGCCTAAACCACAATGTCCAAGTTACTTCTTTTAATCAAACAGACCCATAGGAGCAATTTTCCAACAGGCAGTGTAACCCAAATGACACACAGACACCTGTAACAACACAAACTTCAGCTGACAACTTCCAAGAGAGAAAAAAATGTTTCATAAAGGCCCTTTTTATCCTGCTTATCATCTGGTTCTGAATACAGCAAGAGACCAACCCACCCATTATGAAGGCAAGCTTCAGTCCAAGGCCCCTCACTAGAATCTGCCTCCTGCCTGAATACCTTGTCCACACAAGAGCCACAGAGACCAGCCACACTACAGAGCAGCCTCAGTCCAGGCTGCTCTTGGGTCTCAGGCCTTAGCCTTTGCAGTTCTTCAGTAAACTGAACTGTGCTAAGTGCCAGAGGCCCGGCTCGTTACTGGCATGAAGTCTCATTAACATCATCTTTAAGGAACTCTGTAGGAAGGGAAAGGACACTCTAGGAGAGCAGAGGGAAAGAAGTACATTTTGTAGTTAAGAATCACCAGGAAGTCTTCACAATAAATCCTTCAACCCTGAAATCATTATATGCTTTTATTTATAGACTGGGAGCCAGGACCCAAGCACAGCCTGGTGCTCTTGGATAGAGAATAAAGCAGCTATTGTCCAGACTCTGAGGTTACTGAAGTACCCTCCCCCGCTGGTCTGGAACGATCTACACTGCTCAGAAAGGCAACAGGAGGAATGGTGGATTGGCCAGCCAAAGGAGGAGGCAGGAAAAGAACCTCCCCTTAAGTCCTGAGGGCAATGGCATCAGATGAGAGGGGGGACCTGGGCAGGTCTCCCCGACTCCTATGCAACAGCTCTGTCTCTGTCCCCCTGTGTCCCTGCTGCTGGGCCTCTACCATCACACCCCTCCCACTAGCCACTTAAGTGCCCCTCCTGGCGTGCATGAGCAAGTCCCGCTGCAGCCCAGCCTCCAGGCTCGCAGTCAGTCGGGCCGTGGGCGGGTCGGTCAGCAGAGTCAATTTGTTGAAAACACCTCGGCCAAAGTAGTCAGCAATCACAGAGAAGCTGTCGTTGGAGCACTTGAGCTGAGGAAAGAGAAAAGGTTGGAGTCAGAATCCAGAGGTGGAGGAAAAAAGAACAGTAGCCCTCCAGGGCTCCCCGCCTCCTGGTGGGTGGGGCAGTCATGTGGCCACTCCTCCCTCCCCACCTGGTGCTGGAACTGATCGTGGAGATCTCGCTTCTGTTCCTGGGCCCGGATCATATCCATGACCTTGCGGTTTTCAGGGAGGCAGGTGGGGCAGTCAGCGTCACTTTCCGAGTAACTCTCAAAGCAGTGTTGGTGGAAGGAGTGGCCACAGAGAAAGTGGACTGAGGGCAGCTCCAAGGCACTGTTACAAATGCTGCACTTGGTCTTCTGGAAAATCTTTGGACTACAGGCAAGGGAGAGCAGAAGAGCGGCAAAGAGTGAGGGCAGGGCCAGGAGCCATGTGGAAAGAGGAGACAGCTTGACGAAACAAGGAGAGAGACGTCCCCGTTAAGGAACCACGAGGGACTCCCTTGACGGTCCAGTGGTTAAGAATCTGCTTGCTAATGCAGGGAACACAGGTTCAATCCGTAGTCTGGGGCAACTAACCCTGCGCCCTCCAATTACTGAGCTCTAGAGCCCACAAGCCGCCAACTACAGAAGCCCACACACCCTAAAGTCCATTCTCATCAACAAGAGATGCCACCATGATGAGAAGCTCAAGCACTGCAACTAGAGTAGCCCCTGCTCACAACTAGAAAACAAAAGTCTGTGTGCAGCAACAAAGACCCAGAGCAGCCATGAACAAATGAATAAACAGCAACTAGAAGGCCCTGCTCTTCCTACCACCTCAAGGTCATAGGAGGACCCCACGCTGGGCCTTCAAGGAGTCTCAGCACGCTCCCAGCATGTCCATCCAATTCATGGGGGGATTGCTATCTCTCTTTCAATTTCCACTATTGCCACTAAATTGTCTTTCAGGCCTTAACTGCATGTGACCCTTCCCTTTCAACAAGACCTTTTCTGGCCACTTTATCAATTACAACACACCTAAACCCCTCACCCTATTCCTCTTCCTCAGTTTTCTCCTTAGAATTTAGCACCATCAAACACACTACAATAGTTTGCTTATTTAACACGTTTACTGTCTGTCTCTACCTCCACAACATAAGCTCTGTGAAGGCAGGGCTTTTTCTGTGTTAAGAATGGGGCTTGGGACAAAACAGATTCAGTAAATATTGATGGAATGAAGAAATTGGACATGACTTAGTGACTAAATAACAATAACCAATATTTTATAAAGTTAGTGGCAAAGTTAAGGGTTGATGTCTACTATAAATACTTGTAAGCTATCCACTTGTCAACGTTTTTTTACTTTCAAGGGCTTCCCACCACAACTTAGATGTGTGTTTAGGAAAGGTAAAATACAGGCACATCTAGAGAGAAAAATACCTGCTACAAGATAACAAAACCCAATAAATCATGTTCTATGTAATAAATCATTCTTTGGAATTCCGCCATTAAAACAGATCTTCAAGAATGAAATGCTGAAACTCACTCCATATAATCCTTTGTATGTAAAAAATGACACCCTGTGAAGAACAAGCTTATCCCTGGATACCTCTATACCTGGATGCCAAGTACCTTGCCTTCAGCTCCTGGATCTCCTGGCGGATGCGGGTGGTCTCCTCTCGGTAGCGCCGCACCCGGAGCTCGTCCTGGGCAATCTGCTGGCTCTGTTTCTGCAGTTTTTGGACCAGGTAGTCCCGGATGACAGACAGGGTGGCCGTGGAGTTGTGGGCCAGGGTCTGCACCACTGAGATGGGAGGAAGCAAAACCATGAAGCACGCAGCTTTCTGGACAGAGCGGAAGGACCCCTGCCCCAGACCCCGACCACCAGCAGCCTGCCCCCCGGAGTACCAAGAAGGGGTGGCATGAGGTTCTTGCTCTCGATGTGCTTGAGCACAGCCGCCACGTACTCCTTGCAGTCCTCTTCCTTGCGGGCAAAGTAGCTGAGTGCCTGCTCCCAAAGGGAGGGCTCCTGCTCCCCGTGGCGCTCGCACACGGCGATCACCTGCCGGTACTGCTCGTGCTGCATGTGGTAATGCATGATCTGCTGGAACCTGTGGCCAGGCGTGTTGTGTGTCAGCGGCCAGCCCACACTAGGCGAGTGACCCAGCCCTGCCCGCTCTCGAGTACCCCGACTCTTACAGTTTGCCCTGCTCATAGAGGTAAAGGACTCCGTCCTGGAAGTCGTGCATCTGGCAAAGGACCAGGGCCTTGTCAAAGACATCACAGAAGCGGCCACTCTTCAGTAGGGAGATGGCCTCTGCGTGCAGCTTCTCTTTGACCTAGAAGAGGAGGGTGGAGCTGCCGGATGTCAGGGGAAAAATGACCCCTAAGCAAGTCAACTACTCTTCCCCTCACTCCAATTTCCTCTTTTCTCCCCAGTATTTATTTATTTAGGCTGCGCAGGCTCTTAGTTGTGGCATGTGGGATCTAGTACCCTGACTAGGGTTTGAACCCAGACCCCCTGCATTGGGAGCGCAGAGTCTTAGCCTGCCTAAAACTCTGGTTTTAGACCAGCCGTGAAAGTCGCTCGGTCATGTCTGACTCCTTGCAAGAAAAGTCTTCAATTTCCTTTTCATGGGGAACCATTTAGCCCTCAGGGTGAGGTGTTATTGATCTGAAGCGAGCAGCAAGTGGCAACCAGGGAAGAAATGGAAGTGCTGTCTTTGTCTCAACACCTCTGGTAGCTCTACCAGGCCTCACCTGTGGATCCTCCTCGTGGGCCCAGTTCTGGAGTCGCAGCTCAAGCAGCGTGTCGTAGATGCCCTGCGGGGAGTCAGGCTGCACCTCGCTCATGTGCTCTAGGAACGCTTTTAGCTCTCGAGGGTTGTTGGCAAAGATGGGGATGAACTCCTCCGAGTTGGCCTAGGATGGCAAGGGACGAGAGAGGAGGCCAAGTGAGTGGGCCTGCTACCCGTGCCCCTGAGATGACCCCCATATGTTCAAAAGCCATTCTCCTTGACGCCTCACCCTGCAGCCTGGAGCCTCCCTATCACCTCGGCCTTCAAGGCTAGGCCGATAGTCGGTACAGAGTCCCTTCAGCAGCTGGGTCGTCTGCTCTGGTATATGGTGCATGAGGATCTTGCCATAGCGTTTCATGTTGCTCTCCGCCTGCTCAAAAGGCAGCTTGCCGATATACCGGAGGGCTTCCTGATAATTCTGTGGGGACAGAAAGGGCAGCGGAATTGCATGCTCCCGCCTCACCCATCAAGACACACTTTATTTTTATTATTATTTTCTTTTTTGGGCTGCCTGCGCAGATTCTCCCATTGTGGTGCATCTGGGCTCAGTTGCCCCATAGCATATGGGATCTTAGCTCCCTGATCAAGGACTGAACCCATGTTCACTGCATTGGAAGGCAGACTCTTTAACCACTGGACCCCCAGGGAAGTCCCAGGAGGCACTTTCATCATCCCAGCGATATCCCAGAAAAAGAACACGGCCTGCCAGAGTCAGCAGGCTCACCTACCTTGATGTCCTCTAGCTGGATCTTCAAGTACCACTCATGATGAGCATGGTTCTCAGCCAAATAGAGGGCGTGAGAGTAGTAGCCAGCCTGCCGGAGGACCTTGATGGCTGTCTCTACATCAAAGTGGACTTCACTCTCACTCTTTGTCTGTCAGCAAGATATCAGACAAAACCATTCAGAGAGGTTGTGGCTGGGCAAGGGAAAGGAAATATGCATCTCATTCTAAGATCAGATTCTTAAGATAACAGTAAGGTGGATTTTTTTTTTTTTTGGCCACACTGAGTAGCCTGTGGAAACTTAGTTGCCCCACACCAGGGAGCGAACCCGTGCCGCCTGCAGTGGAAGCACATAGTCTTAATCACTGGACCGCCAGGGAAGTCCCAAAGATGATGCTTTTAAAACATGGTTATCCTGCCTCTCCATAAGTGTTCCTCTGCCTCTACTGTTAGAGGGATGCCTCTGGGGACCCTGGGATTCCTGGGGCTTAGATACCATGAGAAGTTCTGGCATCAAGAAACAAGACAGGTGGAATTCCATGGAGGTCCGGTGGTTAGGACTCTACGCCTTCACTGCTGGGGGCCCAGGTTTGATCCCTGGTGGGGAAATGAAGATCCCACAAGCTTCACAGTACAGCTTAAAAAAAAAAAAAAAAAAAAAAAGAAGGGAGACAGGAGAGAATTCACAGAAAAGGCTCTTTCTCTTCCTTGCCTCGGAGAAGGCAATGGCACCCCATTCCAGTATTCTTGCCTGGAAAATCCCATGGACAGAGGAGCCCGGTAGGCTGCAGTCCATGGGGTCGCTGAGAGTTGGACACGACTGAGTGACTTCACTTTCACTTTTTACTTTCCTGCATTGGAGAAGGAAATGGCAACCCACTCCAATGTTCTTGCCTGGAGAATCCCAGGGACGGGGGAGCCTGGTGGGCTCTGTCTATGGGTTCGCACAGAGTCGGACACGACTGAAGCGACTTAGCAGCAGCAGCAGCTTCCTTGCCTACAGACCAGAGGACCAGAGGATTCTGGTCCCTAAATACAGGCAGCTCTTCCCTCTCCCTGCAGTCCTGGTGAAGCCCCTCAAGGAACCCTCTGCCAGCACCACCCTGCACCTTGATGAACTCCTCCAGCTTCGAGCTGTCCTTGAGTTTGGTGTAGCAGTTGAGCAGCAGCGTGGTGTGGTCAGCGTTGGCCAAGGACTGCCGGTGCAGGGTCTGCAGGTAGGCTGTCAGGTTATGGATGCGCTGGGCATCGAGAAACTTGCGGATCACGTATGATGGCTCCAACTTTCCAATGGTTCTAGGGAGACACGGGTGTCAAACAGCATCAGGATCATCATACTTCTCAAACTTTCATGTGCATAGGACTCACTTGCAGGTCTCAAAATGCAAATTCTGTTTCAGCAGGTCTGGGGTGAGGCATGAGATCCTGCAATTCTCACAAAATCCCAGGTGGTATCGATGCTGTTAGACTGGGGACCACATGAGCAGCAAGGCTCCAGAACACTGGTTTTTAGACTTGACTGAAAACGGGAATTCTAGAGACGTTGGCAAAGAAGCTAGACAGGGTCTTAGAACCCTTCCCTAGGTCAGAAAACTAATTAGTACGAAGGAAGGAAACTGTGGAAACAAGAGATGAATAACTCTTTCCCCTTTAAAGAATTTGATCAAAATGAGTATTAACAAAGGCCAAGCTAACATTTAAGATAACAGGTACTTTCAGCTCAACTTCCTTGAGAGCTTTCCTGGTAGCTCAGACAGTAAAGAATCCGCCTGCAATGCAGGAGATCTGGTTTCAATCCCTGGGTTGGGAAGACCTCCTGGAGAAGGCTACCCACTCCAGTATTCCTGCCTGAAGAATTCCATGGACAGAGGAGCCTGGTGGGCTATAGTCCATGGGGTCGCAAAGAATCAAACACAACTAGTGACTAGCACTTTCACTTTTCATCAGCCCAACTGCACACTGGTCACGTAGCATCTGACTCTAAATATTCCCTTTCCAATAAGGTATACTGTCTCCTCATTTGAGGCATTGCAATTTATGTAGGAAAAAAGGACACTTCAGGATGGGGTCCACCGCCTGCCCCAGTCCCCAAGAGCAGGTTTCAGTCTAGCTGGCTCTCTGTTCCTGCATTCACAAGCATATCTAAAAGTGCCTCCAGACTGACCGGATATACTGCTGGACAGCACCATCATGGTTGCCCTTGCTGTAGAGATGGTCCCCATACTGCATGAAGATCTGGGCCAACCCATCACTGTCCAGATGCTGGCTCTTGGCCAGGTTAATCGCCATCTCAAATAGGTTCTTCTTAAACAGCATCTGGAAAGGAAGAGAGATTAGAAAACTGGAAGAAGCAGGCCTGAGAAGACACCTTCCCAGAATGCATACACGACACACAAGCCAGATGTTTATGAAGTTCCAATCAGCCTAGATCTTAGGGTGAGACCCCCAGACGCCCCCAAGACTAACATCAGCTCACCTCACTAGGTTCTCTGCAGGCAGGCAGAGTGGACCCTGAGAGTGGGCTCAGGCCCCCAGCCACTGCTTCCCTCTAAGGCCACATCCCAGGCCACTGACCTTGGAATCTTACCCTAAGGAGGCTGAGTAAGGCTGTGACCCAAAGGGAAGGAAACACCCTGGCCAAGGCGACTTGGGGAGTCTATTCCTAGAGCCGTGTCTGGGTGCCCATAGCCAGCTCTGGGAACCTGGTGGCCTTGCCTCCAGTTTGGTCTGTGTGTCCTTCTCCTGCAGTGCGTGGACCCGCCCATCCCGCGTCAGCACGTACAGGGAGCCCCACTCAGCAAGCACATCCACTACATCCTCAAAGACAGCGCTATAGGCTATGAACTTGTTGCACAGGTCATAGATGTTGAGAATCTGTTTGTCAGAGCTCTGGGAGTCCCGGCTGGTAAACTCTGACCTGTGTGGGAAAGAAAAAGCACTGGATATTTATCTGTACCACCTCAGTCTCAGCTCCCCTCTGTTGCCTTTCCCCTGACAACTCTGGTGCTACCTATTCCTGCCAGAACAAGTCACTGCTAGCAGCTCATCCTGCAATACGCAGCGTGGTGCTGGCAGTTGTGGGAAAAGTATGTGTAGACGTGGTCTTACCCTTAAGGATCCTATAATTAATACAGGCAACAGACTGAAAACTTAAGTACATTCGAACATCCGAGATTTAACAAATAATTAGTGCCTGGTATATGTAGTCCACTAGGCTTAGTACTGAATGAACACTAATATCTGACAAGGATCACCTGCATCACGATGAAGATTCTGTCACATTTTCTGATGACTCAGAAAATAAAAAACCTGTGTTGCATCTCCCAGCACTTTCCATTCTCTCCACTACTCAGTCCCTTGTTCCTCTACCCAATTCATTTTGCCCAAGTAATTAAAAAACCCAATACCAGGTCCCCAATTCCCTGGAGCATTCTAGTGTAAAAGGATTGCTCAGCAAATGTCTACAGCAAAAGCACACTTTTCAGCAAAAAAAAAAAAAAAAAAAATGCTATAACTGAGTCTAGGTGTAAACACCTCTACAAAAAGTACAAAGTAGGAGGTTGACAGGATGTAGGCATTAGGAGTTTGAAATCAGGTTAATTCTAGGGAACAAGCCCAGCCCACACCCTTTTCCTTCTCCATAGAATCCTTACTTGGGAGAAACCTTCCGGTCACGGGAGACAATGACAAGATAGCCTCTAAACCAGTGAGCAATAAGTTTATGGCCCTCAAAGGCAAAGCAGGGCCCACGTTCATCAGGCTGGTACAGATAGACACATTCATCCCCTGCCACTATGAACTGCAGGTCCTGAGAAGGGTCGCTGAGGGCTGAGCAGCGTAGGCCACAACCATGGGTGTCCAATTCCACACGAGGATAGTCCTTTCCAGAAACTATGTAGGACTGTGAAAAGTAAGAGAGGGGTTAACAGGATCCTTTTGAGGAGGTGGCATCTAAATGTTCTCAAAGGTATCCCCACCTCCATACTAGCTCTCTTAATTCTTAGCACCCTAAGACTTTACCTGGATGCTTGCCTTCTCCATTAAATGGGCTATTACCATCACCCATCTACTAAATATATAAGCAGAGACCACATTTTCTTCCTCTGTATACACTATCACTACTTACTACAGATATTCGGCAAGTAAGAGAATTTTACTGCTTTATCAGAAAACTGACTGAAAAGAAAACAAAACTATTGGTGTGAGTAAGCTGTTAAATTAGAAGCACAAGAACCAAAGAAGTAACTTGCCAGTGTCACTTAACAAGCCTACTAGAAGAAAAACTTACGTCTTCTGCTACAAGCCCAAGAGTTCTTTCCCTAGCTCTAACTCTTCCCAGTCTCCTAAGTAAAGAAATAAAACATTAAGTTAGGTGAATGATTCAAGGCTGTATGATTAAAAATATAAGAACCTCTTTTGTCAGTTCCTTACCCTAGCCCACTGAACAATAAAAAAGCTTTTCCTACTTGCCCCTAACAGTCATACCAGGAGGCGCTGGTCATACCTGAACATTCTCAGTTGTCACAACAAACAAGTGAGTGGTCTTTCCCGCTTGGCGAAAGGCCAGTCCAGTAACAGGATAGTTGCCCTTGTGCAAAATCTGGGTCTTGCTATGTCGGTCCCGAGTGATGTCCCCTTTGTTCAATGTAACACTGCCATCTGTGAAACCTGTAGGAGAGCAGGGAACAGCATTTTATTGAGGCTGAAAAGGCACAGAAGCAGAAAAAGACCTTTAGAGGCACTTTTTAGAAGTGACCATCTTTCTCTCCATACCCAACCTCTCCAGTGGTTACCATGAAGATTAGGACTCACGGACTCATTTCCAAAGAACAAAACTAAATGCTTTCCCATCCCAAACTCTAAACAGTACAAAATGGTCTCATGAAAACAGTGAAAATGAGCTATAGAAGCAACTCTGAAGGAAATCTATAAAGAATCATGGGGTGTTAGCTTTGCCTTCTTTCTTCTTACCAATGGCCATAAAGTTGAGATTTTCATGGACAGTCAAACAAGATACAACAGTTGGTTCTGTCCCCGGGATGGCAGGGAAGATTCGAGTGCAGAGTGGATTGCCACCATCTCTCTTCTCCAGGTTCCAGATCTTTACCTGGGGACAGACCTCAGATGTGTGAATGCTAGTCACCCTCCAACAAATAATCATTCCCAGGCCTCTGGGTCTTTCCTGTTTCCTTTCTAGGACTCACCAGGGGGTTGATGCCCTCTTCATCCTCACCAACAGAGGCCAGAATATTGTGCTGCTTCAGTTGGTACAGGTGTGTCACCCGTAGTTTGTAGGCCTGGAAACCTGTCAGCTGTAGGGAGCGGGGCAAGAACCAGATCTGGCCTTCCATATGTGCAGAGCAGTCAAGGAGCCTCCTTTCCAAGGGGAGATTCTTACATTTAGGCCAGAACCCAAATAACAACTACTCCCCAGGGCTTCCCTGGTGGCTCAGATGGTAAAGAATCCACCTGCAATTCGGGAGACCTGGGTTTGATCCCTGGGTTGGGAAGATCCCCTGGAGGAGGGCAGGGCAACCCACTCCAGTTTTCTTGCCTGGAGAATCCCCATGGACAGAGGAGCCTGGCGGGCTGCAGTAAATGGGGTCCCAAAGAGTCGGACACGACTGAGCACGGTACAGCACCCCAGTGGCTCAGCTAGTAAACAGCTCACCTGCCAATGCAGGAGACGCAAGAGACAGGGGTTTAAACCCTGGGTCAGGAAGGTGCCCTGGAGAAGGAAATGGCAACCCGCTCTAGCATTCTTGCCTGGGAAATTCCATGGACAGAGAAGCCTACATGGGCTACAGTTCATGGAGTTGCAAAGAACTGGGCATGACTAAGCATGCATGCACAATAAAAAACAAAATCTATACAACTGTTTAAATTTTTCAAGGGTTTTCCCACATATTATTGCTGGAAACTCCCCATTTTAAAAAGAGTAGAAAGGCCAGAGTTTAGGGGCAGCATTATACAAAACAAAGTAAAAAAAATTGTGGTTTCATTTAACTCTTCCCCCACAATATGGGCTGGGGAGATAATGATACCTTACATATTCATCTTTTAAAATCAGCTTGCATCTGTTCTTTTGATCGACCTTAAAAACAAAAACCTTGCCCAACTGTTATTTTACGCCTCTTTTGCAGATAAGGAAATTGAAGTCCAGAGAGGTTAAACGACTTGCCCAGGATTATTCGCTCATTTGGCAACAAGTTAAAGAGAATGGACTTCCTCCTTTCTTCCGTCAGACCACAGAAGGAACACTGAGCGCCCATCTAAAGGAAACTGGCACGTAACACGAACCCCTCTAACGGACAGATTTCATCCCAGCTGGATCTCTTCAAGGATTCGAGGAGGGAAGGGACAGCTCCAGAAGAAGGATATCTCCAAAGACTAGGCTCCCTCGACCTGAGTCGCAGACTGTGATGCCAGGAGGGAGGCAAAGCAACTTGGAAGCAGCGGGTCCAGAGGCAGGCGCGGCCCCGGGAGCGGCCCCATCATTGCCCTGTGGCTCCTTCACCAGCTCCTTGTCGAAGAAAACGAAGCGCCGCCACTGCAGGTAGGTCGCCATCTTGGCCGAAGGTCCCCGCCTCCGGGGAAGAGGTCACATGACAGGAGCCTGAGTATCACATGACCCGTTGACGCCCTGGAGTCCGGGTGCACCTGCGCTCTCCTCTAGAAGTGACGGCTTCCCGCTGCTGGGATAGTGGGCGCGGCCGCTTGAGGCAGGGTTCGTCACCCGCAGCTCGCTCCGCAGTTTTCGGTTATGCTGGCTCTGTAAGTGCCTTGGCTGAAATGCTTCTTAAGAGCTAGACCTTCACCTCTCTGAGCATCAGTTTCCTCTTTAATTAAATTGGCGGGCAGTGAGGGATCAAGATGAGGGATGACACGCGGTTTGTGAATTGTAACCCGCTGTGCCTAGGTGAATTACCTTCTGCCTCACAGGACTGTTTTGAGGCCTAAGTGAATCGGTGTATATGAAACTGGTTTTTCGGCTGTAGGAAAGGAGAAATAATATTAGAGGTTTGTGTCTGCCACCAGGTACAGATTGTAACTATAGTCAGTGTGTTTTTGTGTCACTCTGTCAGAGGCATGGCGTTTATTGAGCACCTAAAACATGTTGCTTAAGGAAGCTGGGAAATACTTCTGGGGCACAAATTCCAAGAACCTGGGCTTTCTCTCCTTGCCATAATGACAGGGTATAAGCAGAGTATAGCGAAGAGCCTTGAAGCCACAGCACTGAGCACTGCTTGATTTTACAGGTGACAAGGGTCAAAGACACTTCATGGTACCCACAGGTCCGAACTTGGGCTAAACCAGCTGTCTGTGTGGAAAACTGCAGGTGTACTGTTTTTGCGCCACTGGAAGCTACAAATGGGAGTGACATAGAGTCATTTGAGACAGTATGCAATATGAAAAAGTGGCCATATGATTAGTATTTGTGAAGTTTATTTTTGCATCCCTGTCCCCCACAGCTTATTTTCAGAACATGTTAGGCTTTATTCCCTCCCCGGATTCTCAGCAAGCAGGGCCTGTGTGTTGCTTACCAAGAACCAGGTCTAACAGCCTGGTAGATGCTCTAAGTGGATTGAAGCAATGAATGTGGATGATTTTCCTCTTACTCTCTCCTTGATCTAGTTGATGGAAAAAGTTGTGTCTGTCTAAAGAAATAAATGAGGGGAGGGCACACAGATATCCTGATTTACAGCCCAAATTTCTTTCTTCTTTGTCATGCAGGTATTAGGACTGTTTTGGATCTCAGTCTGTGAGCAGAAGCACAGATAGGGGCTAGATGGGACCCAATTTCACCTTTGAGTTATGTCCGTTATTAAGGCTATGGATAATACTTGTTAAAGGAAGCAAAGTGAAAGCAAAGAGAGATGTGAACAGTAGAATGACATCTTTGTTGTTGATGTGTTTGCTCCCCCTACTGTCCAGTGGTAGAGGCTCTGATGTCTAAGCCACTGGATCTTCTGTTGATGAGGGTACATAAGCAGAGACTGGCCCTCCAGAGGACCCATGGCACCTCTTCACACTTGCTGCCTTCCTTCCTTTCCTCTTTTTGACAAATATGTCTTTGGTATTCCCGAAATTGTACTACATGCCCAGTATATATACATGAGATAGACATGGTGCCTGCTCTTCAGGGAGCTTGACCACCACCATAGGAAACAGACATAAAAAGGACTGACAGTAATGAGCCCTTAATTTCCTTTTTCTTAAATTGAAGTAAGTTGATTTTAAAATAAATAAATAAATTGAAGTTGATTTACATTGTTTCAGGGGTACATCAAGGTGATTCAGTCATATATACACACACACACATATATATATTCTTTTTCAGATTATTTTCCATTATAGGTTATTACAAGATATTGAGCATAGTTCCCTGTGTTATACAGTAGGTTCTTGCTGTTTATCTATTTTATATAGTAGTGTGTATCTGTTAACTCCAAATTCCCAATTTATCCCTTCCTTCCTTTCCTGTTTGGTAACCATAAGTTTGTTTTCTGTCTGTAGTCTATTCCTGCTTTTTAAATAAATTCATTTGTTCATACTTTTTTAGATTCCACGTATAAGTGATGTCATATGATACTCATCTTTAACTTACTTCATTTAGCATGATAATCTCTACGTCCATCTATGTTTCTGCCTAGGGTATTTTTCATTATTTTTATGGCTGACATTATTAATATATATCACATCTTTTTATACCACATCTTTATCCATTTGTCTGTCAGTGGACATTTAGGTTGCTTCCATGTCTTGCTGTTGTGATTTGTACTGCTATGAATATTGGGGTACATGTGCCTTTTCAAATTAGAGTTTTCATCTTTTCCAGATACCAGCCCTACATTTCATGTAGCGAATTATACCGAACAAGGTGCTTTCACTCTTCATAGACTCTTCATAGCAACCACCTGCAGAAGTATCATTATCTCTGATGAGAAACAGAGTCTCAAAGAGGTTCAGGTGATTCTCCCTGAGCAAAAACATCAAAGTCCTTTGGAAATAAAACGAGTTCTTCAGTTCCCTAACCTTTAATTAAATAACTTGCCGGGGGTGTGAAGCTAGGCTACACTTGTCAGAACATCTACCAGGATTTGTCTTTTAGGTATGCTTGTCTGAATCCAGGAACTTCAGTGTAGTGAGGACGTAAGAAGGCAGACTACACAGAAAGTGATTGTGTGTACAAATTCAATTCCAGTTCTGCACACTGAGAACTGGAGTTCTGAAGGGACTAAAGGTAAAGAAGCAACTAGTCTTTAGCTTGAAATTAAAGAGATCACGACTCAGAATCAAGAATTACCTAGCAATGCCCTCTTTTTTGCCCTTCAGCAAACTGCTGCCCATGATGTACAACAGTCATACCCACTAGAGCAAAATAGGAACACTTCTTGTTCCAGCTGCAAACTTTTATTTTCTATCATCTCCACCTCCTCCTCTGGCTCTCTGGGCAGAAACCATTTTCTTAACTACTGAAAAGTCTGTTTTTTTCCCTCTTAGCCCCTAAAAAGGCTAGCAGCAGTTTCCACTTTAGGAACAAAAAGGTCAACCTAATAAACTCAGAGGTCTTACAGTATAAGAGAGCACAGGGCTTCAAGGCAACCATGAAACAGGAGAAAGGAGCAATTAGCTGATTATTGATTGTGAAAGTCTGGCCTGCAAGAGGGACCTTCGTCATAAATTTGGTAAAGCACTTAACCAAGCTTTTAGCACTGCAATATGCATATCTTTTAGTTTTATTTCTCTAGACTGAAAAAAAAAAGCTAACTAATGTATGTTTGGTGCTTAGGATTCCCTAGCACTGTGTGAAGCAATATACCCCCTTCTTTAATTTTGACACCAGCCCTGTGATGTCGAAAGCTCAGCTTCTCTGTACACAGGTGCTGAATCAAATCTCAGAGTTATGAGTGAAGTGGAAAAGGATAGCTTTATTTGCCAGGCAAAGGGGGCCACAGTGGGCTAATGCCCTCAAAGTTGTGTGTCTCCACTTGGAGAAGATAGTGAGTTTTATAGTAATTGTTCAAAGAGGGCATGATCAGCTTGTGGACATTGTTCTGATGGGTTCATGGTGATGCAAGTAGAAGTCAGCATAATTAACCTTCAGGTCAACTAATTTGAGGTCTACATGCTTGTGGGCAGTATACTATCATTAACCATGTCAATTTCTCTCACCTGGAAGGGGTTTCAGTATCTGCAAAATAACTCAAAGATATTGTTGTAGGTATCCATTGATGGGGAAACAGGACCTTGCCCCAAGACTGCTCTTGACTGTTTGTTTCTCCCTGGTCTTGCATCCCCTCCCTTCCCTAGTTAACAACTGCTTGAATCTGCCTACTGGAACTCAGGAGAAGCCATGGAGGCTGAATGAAGGCTGTTTCCTATAATCAAAGAAATGGGGACACAAAGCCCTTGTGCCCAGGAGCCCCACAGGCCCTTTTTGGTATGATCTGTGAGGCATGTACCTGCATGCCTCTTTGAAAGATGTTGAAACTGAGGCCTAGGAGAGCTATACAACAGACATTTCTTGTGTAATTCTAAAAATATTGCTATAAAAGTAGGAAGAAAAAACTTCTCCTGGTGCTTTTCCTGCCTAAGGTTACAGTAAATAAACCGTCTAGTCTTTTGTGTGACACATACAAAATAATTTCTGAAATTATTATTGAAATGTAACGTGCAAACAGATTAAGTGTACATACTACAATCCATTGAATTTTCCCAAAAGCCATTGCAACCAGTATCCCCAAAGCCAGCCTTATGCCCTCTTCTTACTGTGAAAGGATAAGTACCATCCCACCTTCTATGATTAGAGTTTAATTTTGCCTGTTTTTAAACTTCATACAAGTGAAGTCATAAACTGTGTGCTCTCTGGTTTCTGTCTGCTTTCACTCGATACTGTTTGTGGGATTTATTTAAGCAGTTGAATGTAAGAGACCAATTGCTGTATAGAATTCCATGTGTGAATCTACCACTATTTATTTGATCCACTTTTTTTTTTTTTACAACTTCACGTGGCACTCAGGATCTTAGTTCCCCCAAGGGATCGAACTTGTGGCCCCACCAGTGACAGCACCAAGGCCTAACCACTGGACTGCCAGGGAATTCCCTATCTATCCAGCTATTGCTGGGCATTGGGGCAGTATTCTGTTTTAGTGCATTTTGAATTAAGCTATTACAAAGTCTCAGTGAACAAAGTCTCTTAGTGAATATGTTCAAATAAATATATACCTAAGAATGGGGTAACTGGGTGACAACACATTTTTTAAATTCTCCTGGACCAGGATGTTCACCATAATTGACATTGGCCTCAGCCCATGACATGGTTATATAATGTATGCATGGTTTATAATGTATGCATGTGCTCTGACTTAGGTGTTCATTTTATTCATGTTCTGTGAGATGACAGCTTTGGGCTCCTTTGGGCTTCTGCACAGTGTAGGGGAGGGGAGGTAGTCCTCAAACGTTATTACAGGTTGTTCTGGAGCAGAACTAGTGGATTCAGCTGTCTTGTGCTGTGCTGAGTCACTCAGTCGTGTCCGACTCTGCGACTCCATGGACTGTAGCCCGCCAGGCTCCTGTGTCCATGGGGATTCTCCAGGCAAGAATACTGGAGTGGGTTGCCATGCCCTTCTCCAGGGGATCTTCCCAACCCAGGGATCAAACCCAGGCCTCCTGCATTGCAGGCGGATGCTTTACCATCTGAGCCACCAGGGAAGCAGCTGTCTTGGTTCATCTAAGTCAGATGTTCTACATTAAAATTTTCCCACTGTTTTACACCTTGCTCTTGTGAAACACCTGTCTGGTCAGAGAACAAAACAGGTGACTCCCCAGAGCAATTGCACCTGCTGCCCCTCCCAGGGGGACAGACACCCAGGTCGAGAAGCATAGCTGCTGCAGACTATGCTCCCACCAAGTATATTCTGGGAGTGGGAGCTCACACAAGGAGCAGGGCAGACTGACTTTCTTACTCTCCCAGTAAAGCCATACAGTGATCACAACAATCTGTGGAAATTCTTAAACAGGTGGGAATACCAGACCACCCTACCTGCCTCTTGAGAAATCTGTATGCAGATCAAGAAGCAACAAAACCAGATATGGAACAATGGACTGGTTCCAAATTGGGAAAGGTGTACGTCAAGGCTGTATGTTGTCACCTTGCTTGTTTAACTTATATGCAGAGCACATCATGCGAAATGCCGGGCTGGATGAAGCACAAGATGGAATCAGATTGTTGGGAGAAAGAAGTAAAATAAAGTGAAAGTCGCTCAGTCATGTCTGACTTTTTGCAACTCCATGGTCTATACAGTCCATGGAATTCTCCAGGCCAGAATACTGAAGTGGGCAGCTTTTCCCTTCTCCAGGGGATCTTCCCAACCCAGGGATCAAACCTAGGTCTCCCGCATTGCAGTTGGATTCTTTACCGGCTGAACTACAAGGGAAGCCCACCCAGAGAGATCTCAATAAACTCAGATATTCAGATGACACCACCCTTATGGCAGAAAGCAAAGAACTAAAAAGCCTCTTGATGAGAGTGAAAAAATGGCTTAAAATTCAGCATTCAAAAAACTAAGATCATGGCATCCAGTCCCATCACTTCATGGCAAATAGATGGGGAAACAATGAAAACAGTGATAGATTTTATTTTGGGGGGCTCCAAAATCACTGCAGATGGTGACTGCAGCCATGAAATTAAAAGATGCTTGCTCCTTGGAAGGAAAGTTATGACCAACCTAGACAGCATATTAAAAAGCAGAGACATTACTCTGCCAACAAAGGTCCGTCTAGTCAAAGCTATGGTTCTTCCAGTAGATGTGAGAGTTGGACTATAAAGAAACCTGAACGCTGAAGAATTGATGCTTTTGAACTGTGGTGTTGGAGAAGACTCTTGAGAGTCCCTTGGACTGCAAAGAGGTCCAACCAGTCAATCCTATGGGAAGTTTGTTCTGAATATTCGTTGGAAGGACTGATGCTCCAGCTGAAGCTCCGATACTTCGGCTACATGATGCAAAGAACTAACTCATTGGAAAAGCCCCTAATGCTGGGAAACTTTGAAGGCAGAAAAGGGGATGACAGAGGATGAGATGGTTGGATGGCATCACCAACTCAATGGACATGAGTTTGAGCAAGCTCTGGGAGTTGGTGATGGACAGGAAAGCCTGGCATGCTGCAGTCCATGGGGTTGCAAAGAGTTGGACACGACTGAGCAACTGAACTGAAAGTCATTAAATAGGTTTTTAATAAGTGTGCAAAACTGTGAACATACTTGTTTCCCAACAGACTGACCTCTGAAGGAAAGGACAGGTCATCCCCATCTCTGGAATCCCAACACCTAGCACAATGCTTGCATGCAACACAGGGCCAATAAATGTTAAAGTGCATATTCTGTTTGAAAGAATCTACCCTACTAAATTGGAGAAGGAAATGGCAGCCCACTCCACTACTGTTGCCTGGAAAATCCCATGGACAGAGGATCCTGGTAGGCTGCAGTCCATGGGGTCACAAACAGTCAGACACAACTGAGTAACTTCACTTTCACTTTCACCCTACTGAATAGGTGGTCAAAAGTAGAGTCAGTTATTGAGAAACAAAATCTTGGGGACTTTGCTGGTGGCCCAGTGGTTAGGAATCTGCTTTCCAATGCAGGGGACACAGGTTCAGTCCCTGGTTGGGGAACTAAATCCCAGGTGCCACTGGGCAACTAAGCCTGCACACCACAACGGGCTTAGAAAATAAAATCTTTCTCCGTGGAATTGAAATGACAACTTCTATATTCATCAGTATGACTAAACAACTCCCATGCTATGGAATGTTCTATAGCAGTAAACATTCAGGTATGACCTAAATCAAATCCCTTATGACTATACAGTGGAAGTGAGAAATAGATTTAAAGGACTAGATCTGATAGACAGAGTACCCGATGAACTATGGACGAAGGTTCATGACATTGTACAGGAGACAGGAATCAAGACCATCCCCAAGGAAAAGAAATGCAAAAAAGCAAAATGGCTGAGGAGGCCTTTCACATAGCTGTGAAAAGACAGGAAGTGAAAAGCAAAGGAGAAAAGGAAAGGTATACTCACTTGAATGCAGAGTTCCAAAGAATAGCAAGGAGAAATAAGAAAGCCTTCCTCAGTAAGCAATGCAAAGAAATAGAGGAAAACAATAGAATGGGACAGACTGGAGATCTCTTCAAGAAAATTAGAGATACCAAGAGAACATTTCATGCAAAGATGGGCTCAGTAAAGGACAGAAATGTTATGGAACTAACAGAAGCAGAAGATATTAAGAAGAGGTGGCAAGAATACACAGAACTGTACAAAAAAGATCTTCACGACCCAGATAATCTCGATGGTGTGATCACTCACCTAGAGCCAGACATCCTGGAATGTGAAGTCAAATGGGCCTTAGGAAGCATCACTATGAACAAAGCTAGTGGAGGTGATGGAATTCCAGTTGAGCTATTTCAAATCTTGAAAGATGATGCTGTAAAAGTGCTGCACTCGATATGCCAGCACATTTGGAAAACTCAGCAGTGGTCACAGGACTGGAAAAGGTCAGTTTTCATTCCAATCTCAAAGAAAGGCAATGCCAGAGAATGCTCAAACTACTGCACAATTGCACTCATCTCACACGCTGGTAAAATAATGCTTAAAATTCTCCAAGCCAGGCTTCAGCAATATGTGAACCATGAAGTTCCAGATGTTCAAGCTGGTTTTAAAAAAGGCAGAGGAACCAGAGATCAAATTGCCAACATCCGATGGATCATCGAAAAAGCAAGAGATTTCCAGAAAAACATCTATTTCTGCTTTATTGACTATGCCAAAGCCTTTGACTGTGTGGATCACAATAAACTGTGGAAAATTCTAAAAGAGATGGGAATCCCAGACCACCCGACCTGTCTGAGAAACCTGTATACAGGTCAGGAAGCAACAGTTAGAACTGGACATGAAACAACAGACTGGTTCCAGATAGGAAAAGGAGTACGTCAAGGCTGTATATTGTCACCCTGCTTATTTAACTTATATGCAGAGTACATCATGAGAAACGTGGGCTGGATGAAGCACAAGCTGGAATCAAGATTGCCGGAAGAAATATCAATAACCTCAGATATGCAGATGACACCACCCTTATGGCAGAGAGTGAAGAACTAAAGAGCCTCTTGATGAAAGTGAAAGAGGAGAGTGAAAAAGTTGGGTTAAAGCTCAACATTCAGAAAACTAAGATCACAGCATCCGGTCCCATCACTTCATGGCAAATAGATGGGGAAACAGTGGCTGACTTTATTTTTCTGGACTCCAAAATCACTGCAGATGGTGACTGCAGCCATGAAATTAAAAGACGCTTACTCCTTGGAAGGAAAGTTATGATCAACCTAGACAGCATATTGAAAAACAGAGACATTACTTTGTCAACAAAGGTCTGTCTAGTCAAGGCTATGGTTTTTCCAGTGGTTATGTATGGATGTGAGAGTTGGGACTGTAAAGAAAGCTGAGCACTGAAGAATTGATGCTTTTGAACTGTGGTGTTGGAGAAGACTCTTGAGAGTCCCTTGGACTGCAAGGAGATCCAACCAGTCCATCCTGAAGGAAATCAGTCCTGAATATTCATTGGAAGGACTGATGCTAAAGCTGAAACTCCAATACTTTGGCCACCTGATGTGAAGAGCTGACTCATCTGAAAAGACCCTGATGCTGGGAAGGATTGGGGGCAGGAGGAGAAGGGGACGACAGAGGATGAGATGGTTGGATGGCATAACCGACTCAATGGACATGGATTTGGGTGGACTCCAGGAGTTGGTGATGGACAGGGAGGCCTGGCGTGCTGCGGTTCATGGGGTCGTGAAGAGTCGGACACAACTGAGCGACTGAACTGAACTGACAGCAGTAAACAAGGTGAATCTGTACACTGGTATGGAAAATACACCATGATTTATTTTAATCAAAGAAAAGTTGCAAACAAGCTAATTGTATAACATTTTATCATTTAAAAAAGACAGCAGCTCCATGTTTCAAGAGACATACATGTATGTAAATAGAGGAAAAGGCCTAGAACATTACACATCTAATAACAGCAGATAACTCTAGAGATTGTGGATATTATCAAAGAGATTTAACTTTATCTGGTATATTAGAACTTTTTACAAGATTACATTTGTATATTATTTGTGTAAACTGTTAGTTTGAAGCGAATTTCTATTTCTACCAATTTTTCTCCTACTTGAAGGAAAACAGACCTCCCCTTGATACTGCCAGTAGGTTGATCTTCTAAGCATAGACACCAGACTCAAATCTGAACCCAGCTGCATCTGTTTACTTTAACCTTTGCTTTTTGTAGCTTTTAGTCACTAAAAGGATGCTGTCTACAACTGTACATATATATAATGACCTGGCTAGGGGAACCTGCCCCCCTGCTTGAATGTTAAAGTGCCTTTATTCAGCTCCTATGGATACTCTGACCCTGCCGATCTGTGAATGGTTACAGAAAAGAAGAAATTAACACATCCCTTCCCTGATGCTTATTTTCCAGGATTTATGGCCTTTTACTTTACTTCCTCACCACCTCCTCCTCTGTTCTATAGAAGAAACTGACATCCAGACCCCAATTAGATGGTACTCTAGGGTGCTAGCCTGCCATCTTCTTGGTTGCCAGGTTTTCCGAATAAAGTCTCTAGTCTTTGCCTCAACATCTTGTCCTCCAAATATTGGCGAGTAGACAGAGCTTGGATTCTGTTAACAGCCCTAAGCATTATTAAAAAATGTAGGGAAAGGACCAGAGAAGATTTCCTTAACCAAGCCCGGGCTGTCACAGCCAGGGCCTTCACAAGAACCTTCTGTGAAGGGAAGCCAGGCAAAGATTTTATGAGAGGAAGCAGTGATACCATATTTAAGAAAAGTGCGCTGATGTCAATAAAACTGGAAAAAGAAAGTGTGCTCGCTCAGGACCATGCAAATTTCTATGGGACTGTGAAGTACAGAGAGGGGAGTCAGGAGCACCAGATACCTTTCCGAGGTGCTTTAATTCAGAAAGAAAGTGCACAGGCATAATGGAAGAGAAACAGGAGGTGGTGCATCTGTGCTTAACCAATTACAGCCTCACAAAAGCGTCTTTTGTGTCAGGGATTTGCAGTTCGGAATGTGCTTTCTCAAACTGGAGTAAAGAGTCCAGGCCAACTTCTGCCACTAATACAAGCGTTATCTCCGACTCATCAGCGAACATCTCTCTTAGTGGCTTTAGTTTCCGCAAAAAAACAAAGCGGGGGTTGACGTGGACTGAGCAGTCGTTTTCTGATTTCCAGCCAAAGCCTAGGGCAGTTCAATACCGACCAGCAAGCTAGCACCTCTTCCGCGTGGCTGCCTCGGGGATGCAAGGATGCCTGCTCCTCGGACGGGGCTCCCAGGTGACCAGAAGAAGAGGCCCGAGTGCTGGGCTGCCCGTTTGCCGACTCGCTCCAGGAACCGACCACTCCAGACCCGGGCAATCAGCCCTTCAGCGCCGCGGCCGGAAAGCTCCCTCGAGCGCACCGGGATGGACGCTGGGCCGCGCGTGACGTGGACCAATCAGCGGCGGGCATCGGCGGTTTTCCTCCAACTGGTTGACTGGCTTCTCCTTCGCCTTCGCGGCGGCGGCGGCCGGAGATGGAGGAGGGGGCGGGCCTAGGACGTGGCCCAATGGGGACGCGCGCCGCGGCGGCGGGGGCGGTGCCAGGCCCGCGGCGCAGGGCCGGGCGGCGGAGGCTCCAATGAGCGCACGCCGCGTCCGGGGCCGGCTGGTGCGCGAGACGCCGCCGAGAGGTTGGTGGCTAATGTAACAGTTTGCAAGCCGAGGGGAGTTGTGGAGGGCGCGGGTTTGGGGGGCGCGCTGCTGGCCTCGTGGGTTCGTCCGGCGCTGCGTTTGTCCCAGAGCTGGGGCCACGGGAGCGGAGGCAAGAGGTAGCGGGGGTGGGGATGGCGATGGGAACCGGCCACCCCTTAGAGGAGGCAACGTGCTAGCTCCGGGGGCGGGTCAGTAGCGGGAGAGAGGGCCGCACGGACGCCGGTGCGCTTGGCCCCGCAGCACGGTCCCCGGGGTGCCCTCATGCCTTAGAGGTGGGCTGGGACCCGTTTCCGGGAGTGGGAGCCGCCGCCTTTGGCAGGTGAGGCTTAGGTGAACTCGGAATATACTCGCTGCCTTCTCCGTGCGGAACCTTATCGTTCCAGGCACAGCGTCTGCGTAGGCAGTGGGGTCGGGGATGGGATGGAGAAGGGAAGCGGGCGGGACAACCCGAAGGGATGCTGAGGACAAGACGTGCCCTTCTTCCATCCCTGCCTCCTCCAGCGTCACCATCTCTCAGTTCCAGTCCAGGCCCGGCCAGCGGGGGAGCTCCAGGTGTAGGGAGGTAGTCTAGTCCTGAGCGGGGAATCCCTGGCGGCACCCCAGGTGTGTGACATCAGGGACAGTGCTGGGGTGGGCCCGTAGAGCTGCTTATGCAGTGGCTGGAAGGCCTTGGTCTCCTTCCTCCTGCCCTGTTACCATCACTATTTAGGGATGTGGTGGCCAAAGGCTTGGATCCCCGGTGGTCCACCTGGGCCTTGTGGTCACTTCTGAAGATGGTGAGAGTGCTTGGTTCTCATTAGAAGGGAGGGGAGGGGATGTAGCCTGTCCTGCCCTGGGTGAGGATGGACTAGGTATGAATTTTAAAGCTTCTCTGTCCTGGGTGAGGTTCTGCCTCCTTCACTCAGGGCATCCAGTTACAAGTGTTGTTTTTCTCCTTTCCTAGGGACACAATGGCAGCCACAGTCAGAAGGCAGAGGCAGAGGAGGCTAGCCTGTTGGGCCTTGATGACTGTGCTCTTGGCAGACCTGTTGGCACTGAGTGGTATGTACCCCAGCAGAGGCGTCAAAACAAATATAAATGAGTGAATGATGGATGATATGTGCCGGGCAGGGGTGATGAGGCTGATGAATGGGAAACCTCTCGGCTCTTAGGTTGCCAGACCCAGACGTTTTTGTCTGCTGCTGTCTTACCTTCTCCATGGAAAGCGGTATGCTTTGATTAGCGGGGCTTCAGGAAGGCGGGGAAAGAGGAGCTAATTGACAGATCTGTTTCCCCTTCAGACACACTGGCAGTGATGTCTGTGGACCTGGGCAGCGAGTCTATGAAGGTGGCCATCGTCAAACCTGGAGTACCCATGGAGATTGTCTTGAACAAGTGAGGGCGGCTCCAGGGTCGGGTGGGAAAAAGAGGGTCCGCACCCCAGGCCCAAGTGTGTTCTCGGTAATGCCCTCAACAGACTTTGTGTCTGCATGATTGTGGGGTGTTGTATGTACGTGGGGTTGTTGAGGCTCCTGAGAACACACCCTGCCGTAGGCACATGGCCCCAGTGTGTCTTTTCCTCAGGGAGTCCCGGAGGAAAACCCCAGTGACCGTGACCCTGAAAGAAAATGAAAGATTCTTTGGTGACAGTGCGGCCAGCATGGTGAGCTCGCAGCCCACCCCCTTCCCAAAAGCAGTGGGCAGGAGAGGCGATCGCTCCCTGATCGATCTCGGAGGTAGGTAGGTGATGGCAGGTTTGGGAGTCTTAACACTCTGCTCTTTCTTTACCTCTTCTCAGGCCATCAAGAACCCAAAGGCCACGCTGCGTTACTTCCAGCACCTCCTGGGAAAGCAGGAGAATAACCCACATGTAGCCCTTTACAAAGCTCGTTTCCCCGAGCATGAGCTGAGCTTCGACTCACAGAGGCAGACTGTGTACTTCCAAATCAGCCCGTGAGTGCGCTGCTGGGGAAGGTGGGCTCAGGGGGCCTGGTGGGATCCCCGTCAACATGTGCTTACCACTGTCCTGGTGTGGATGCCGGGCTTTCCTCACTGCTAACCATCCCCCTCCACCAGGCAGCTGCAGTTCTCGCCCGAGGAGGTCCTCAGCATGCTTCTCAACTACTCCCGGTCTCTGGCTGAAGATTTTGCAGGTGGGTGGTCAAGGTGAGGCCAGTGGCAGCCACGTTCCCTGGAGATTCAAATGAAGGCAGTTCTGAGTCCCTAGGAACACTTAGTAACATCTGATGACATTTTTGGTTGTCACAACTGGGGAGCTGCAGCCACTGCCATCTACGGAGTAGAAGCCAGGAGTGCTGCCAAACGTCCTAGACTGCACAGCTCTGCCCCCCAAAACAAAGAATTATCTGGCCCAGGGACTTTCCTGGTGGTTTAGTGGTTAAGACCCTGTGCTTCCACTGCAGGGGACACAGATTCAATCCCTGGTTGGGGAATGAAGATCCCACATGCCATGTGGTGTGGCCAAGAAAAAAAATATTATCTAGCCTAAAATGTCAGCAGTGCTGAGACTGAGAACCCCCCATCTAAGGTGTGGAGCTGGTGGGAACCCTGTTCTGTTGTCCCCTGTAGAGCAGCCCATCAAGGATGCAGTGATCACTGTGCCAGCCTTCTTCAATCAGGCTGAGCGCCGAGCTGTGCTGCAGGCTGCACGAATGGCTGGCCTCAAGGTGCTGCAGCTCATCAATGACAACACCGCCACCGCCCTCAGCTATGGTGTCTTCCGCCGGAAAGATATCAACAGCACTGCCCAGGTGAGCCAGGGAGGGGCTACCGACCAGCCTGGCAGGGTGGCTGAGTCTGATGATGGAAGCCACTTGGCTTGTTTTGCATCTTACTTGCACGCTGGTCCTTGACAGATGCGGCAACAGCTCCCTCTCAGCCCCTTTTGGAGTTGTTTGACTTTAATTTGAGTCAGTGCAGCCCCTTGGAGGAAGGCAAGCAGGCACCCTGGAGTTGGGTTAGGTTCCGGTGACAGTAGCCTTGATGTCTCTGCAGAATATCATGTTCTATGACATGGGCTCAGGCAGCACCGTGTGCACCATTGTGACCTACCAGACGGTGAAGACTAAGGATGCAGGGATGCAGCCACAGCTGCAGATCCGGGGTGTGGGGTAAGTGGGTGCTGTGAGGAGGGCTGCTTGCTGAGATACCCTGGGGTCCCAGTTTCTTCTTGGAGGGTCAACTGCCTCACTTTCCTGCTCCCTGCAGGAGTACTCTCCTGGCTAAACCATCCATCTTTGTAGGATACCTCTCCCAAAGAGCACAGGGTAGATGGGGATGCGGGGAGACAGTTTGGGAAGGTTGAAGGGCAATGAATGTCCCAAGCTGCTTCTGAGAAAATTCACAAGGCCATAGGCCACATGAGGAGTGTCAGCTTCAACTATTTTTTTGTTCTTGGCACGTTTGGTTTGCTTATTGCTGATGTTATGTTAATTCATGAACCCATTCTTTTCTGTCCACCTTTACCGCTTCCACATTAGTCAAACTGCCGTCACCTCTCACATGCAGAATAGCATATCTCACTGCTGCCAGGGTGGCCTCCCTCCAGTTCTTTCTCCACATTTCAGCCAGAGGGTTCTTTTCAAACCTGTCTGTATCTCGTTTCTTTAGAAACCCTTCAGTGGCTCCACACCTTTGTCTAGACCTATAAAGCCACCTGTACGTGGCCTGACAACTCCAGCTTGGCTCTGACCCTGAGCTCCAGCCGTCTTTGCCCTCCATTGAACTTACACACTCTTGTTCTCTCACACCTCACCCTCTGCCTAGAATGTTCTTTCCTCTCTTCTTCACCTCGTTAACTCCAGCTCATCTTCAAGTTTCGGCTCCAGCATCGCTTCTTCACAGAACTTTTCCAGACATCTCTAAATAGCTGGAATTTCAATTATCTGTGTTTTAGTGGCATCATCTGTCTCTGTTATAACACAGAGGATTGCTAAAATTTCACAGTGTGGTTGATTGCTCGATTATAAAGTGTTTGATAGCAGGGACCGTGTTTTGTTTTTTTTTTCCTTACAATTGTATTTCCAGAGACAAATGCATAATTTGATACCCAGTAGTTACAGTTGAATAACTGGCCAGATGGACTATCGCTGAGAGGTGTTAGCTGTGTGGGTGAGAGCCAGGTTCCTGTGTGGATGAAGGGACCCTGTGTGTTCCTCACACTTGTCCCTCTTCCCTTTCCTGCACAGGTTTGACCGTACCCTGGGGGGCCTGGAGATGGAGCTCCGCCTGCGTGAGCACCTGGCCGGGCTTTTCAATGAGCAGCGCAAAGGTCAGAGAGCAAAGGACGTGCGGGAGAACCCTCGTGCCATGGCCAAGCTGCTGCGTGAGGCCAATCGACTGAAGACCGTTCTGAGCGCCAATGCCGACCACGTGGCCCAGGTGCTCACACGTGGCTGCTTGAGGGCAAAGATTTCCTGCCCCCTAGAGGGTGGAGGACCCCGCCACCCTGAGCTTGATTCCTTGTGCCTGGGGTGGCCCATCCCTTGTTCCCCTGCTTCCTGTCTGCCTCCCAGCATCCTGTTCTCTTGGTGTCTGACCTACCCACCCAGAGAGCAGGATCTGGGTGAGTGCCCTGACCTTCCTCTTCCTCCCCCAGATCGAGGGCCTGATGGACGATGTGGATTTCAAGGCAAAGGTGACTCGAGCAGAGTTCGAAGAGTTGTGTGCAGACTTGTTTGAGCGGGTCCCTGGGCCCGTGCAACAGGCGCTGCAGAGTGCAGAGATGAAACTGGTGAGGCAGGGTCATTGAGGTGGGCGTGGCAGGGAGATAGGCAGGATGGAAAGTGAAGAGGTGGCCGGGAGGAGGGAAGAAGTCGGAGAAGAGTCTGTGCTGAGGAGGAGGGTGCCCTTGGAGCTGACCCATCCCCTGCTTTCTCCCCCTGCAGGATGAGATTGAGCAGGTGATCCTGGTGGGCGGGGCCACTCGCGTCCCCAAAGTGCAGGAGGTGCTGCTGAAGGCTGTGGGCAAGTGAGTGTGGGGCCTGAGTAGCGGGAGGGATGAGTGGAGGGGGGCCAGGCCAGGCTGCAGACGGATGGTCCTGAGCCTTGGGTCGTTCACAGGGAGGAGCTGGGGAAGAACATCAATGCCGATGAAGCCGCTGCCATGGGAGCCGTGTACCAGGCAGCTGCACTCAGCAAAGCCTTCAAGGTGAAGCCTTTTGTCGTCCGGGATGCGGTGATCTACCCCATCCTGGTGAGTAAGCCTGTGTGCTGGGGTGGCAGGCTCCTCATACCTCTCCCAGGGCCATCTCCACTGTCTGCTCGAGCCTGTCCCTCTGTCTTCCTGCCATCGGCATTCCCCACCCCTCTTCCCCCAGACCCTACTCTGCTTCTCCAGTGGGCCTCCCCTCTCCTGCCTTGTAGGTGGAGTTCACGAGGGAGGTAGAGGAGGAGACTGGGGTCCGCAGCCTGAAGCACAATAAGCGCGTCCTCTTCTCCCGCATGGGACCCTACCCTCAACGCAAAGTCATCACCTTTAACCGCTACAGCCATGACTTCAACTTCCACATCAACTACGGTGACCTGGGCTTCCTGGGGCCTGAGGATCTTCGGTAAGGGGGTGGGGCCAGATGGGGACTCCAGGGAGGGAGGGGTGGGGTCTGCGGGTGACACAGGGGAAGCAGCCTGTGGGCTTGGGCTTGGGTTTGGGCTGAGCTTCTCCTCTGGGAAGTGCTTCCATCCCGAGGGTGTCCTGGGGGAGGGCCCAGTGTCTCATACCCAGAGGCTGTATAGACTAGAGCTTGGAGGCAGGCTTGCAGGGGGCTCCCCTGAATGGCTTTCTCCTCCCCATCCAGGGTATTTGGCTCCCAGAATCTGACCACAGTGAAGCTAAAAGGTGTGGGTGAGAGCTTCAAGAAGTATCCCGACTACGAGTCCAAGGGCATCAAGGCTCACTTCAACCTGGACGAGAGCGGTGTGCTCAGCCTGGACAGGGTGAGAGCAGGAGCCCCCGTGTGCCAGGCGGGGCCCAGGCGCCACCTGCCTCTTCCACAGCGGTTCCTTGTGGTATTCGAACATGGTCAATAAAATGGGTTTGGGAGTTGGATAAATCTTGGGCTAAACAAGGGATCTGGTGTGGGCCATCTCAGAACCTGTGAACGCTCACGGACGTTGTCAATTTCAGGGTCTTGGATGGCTGATAAACCTGCTTATTAACAACAGTTCAGGGGATTTGTATCTTTTAGAATATACTGTGGGCAACAGTGGCCCATTCTGTTGAGTGGAAGAGTGAGGAGGGGAGAGCTCCAGTTCCCTCAAAGGGCTTGTAAGCAACGGGGGTGGAGGAGACTCCATCCAGGAGCCCTTGAAGGAGGCAGGGGAGAGGACAGACTAGCACAGCTGAAAGTCACATGGTTGTGCCCAAACAGTAACCCACCAGGCAGGATGTTTGTGGAGAAAAGGTGGGTTAGCATGTGCTTGTCTTCACCTCGGATCCCTGTTTTCAGGTGGAGTCTGTGTTTGAGACGCTGGTGGAGGACAGCCCAGAAGAGGAATCTACTCTGACCAGTAAGATGAGCGTGTGCATGTGTGTGAGAGAGTGTCCTTGTGTGCCTTCCAGGGAGGTGGGCAGGTCTTGCCCTTAGGGTCGGGGGTGGCGTCACTTCTGTGGTGCTCTTTAAGTCTTTGGGTTTTCCTCATTCTAGAACTTGGCAACACCATTTCCAGCCTGTTTGGAGGTGGTAGCACACCAGACACTAAAGAAAATGGTACTGACACTGTCCAGGTAAGGCCAAGATGGAGCCAGGGGAGCACGGAGGATGGTGCATGGGACCAGGCAGCAGCAGCAGAGACTGGGTGTTGGGGTGTCTATCCCAGCTTCTTAGGATGTGATAGGCCCCACCTCCTCTTAGCCTGTGGAGAAGGAAATGGCAACCCACTCTAGTATGCTTGCCTGAAGAATTCCATGGACAGAGGAACCTGGTTTCTACAGTCCATGGGGTCGCAAAGAGTCAGACACAACTAAGCGACTTTCTTTCTTTCCTCTTAGCCCGAGCCAGGTTCACTACACCCTTCTCTGGACTCTGAGCCATCCCAAGGCTCACTGTCACCTCCAGACACTTTTCCTTTGTCCAGCTAGACTGTCTCAGTCCAGATGCCCATGCCCATTTCCACATAGTTGTTCTCTGTCTCCCCCTAAGCTGTGTCATAGGCAGTGAGCCCTTCAAAGCAGAGCCAGTCCTGATCACGGGCCCTGCTGGTGACTCTTCAGAGGGTGTGTTTGCTTATTTCCAGGAGGAGGAGGAAGGGCCTGCTGAGGGGAGCAAGGACGAGCCTGGAGAGCAAGCAGAGCTCAAGGAGGAAGCTGAGGCCCCAGTGGAGGACACCTCTTCGCCCCCACCCCCTGAGGCTAAGGGGGCTGCAGCCCCTGAGGGAGAAAAGGCCACAGAGAAAGACAGCGGGGACAAGCCCGAGGCCCAGGTGAGCTCTCGGCAGAGTGAAGTCGGCCTGGACCCCAAGGCTGACGGGACAGGTGCCTGCCGTGCTTCCTGTCCCCAGAGCCATCCCCACCTGTGGAGGATAGGAGGACTGATGCTTTCCCTGACACCCTCGTCTCTTCCCCACAGAAGCCAAGCGAGAAGGCGGAGGAGGGGTCTGAGGGTGCTCCTCCAGCCCCAGAGGAAGAAAAGAAGCAGAAGCCAGCCCGGAAGCAGAGGATGGTGGAGGAGATTGGGGTAGAGCTGGTCGTCCTGGACCTGCCTGACTTGCCCGAGGACCAGCTGGCCCGCGCGACCCAGAAGTGAGTCAAGGCCACGAGTGTGTGGAGGGTGGGCGCAGGGTGTGGAGCGGCACGCCTCACACCTGCTGCCCCTCGGCCACAGACTCCAGGACCTGACACTCCGGGACCTGCAGAAGCAGGAACGGGAGAAAGCAGCCAACAGCTTGGAAGCTTTCATCTTTGAGACCCAGGTTGGTTGGCTGGGACACAGGCCTGCCTCGGGACAAGGGACGGGGTGGGAGAGGAGGGTCCTGCTCCAAGAGCCTTGCCCCGAGGGCCTGCTGCACGCTTTCGTTCTGGTGCACCTCCCCAGGACAAGCTGTACCAGCCCGAGTACCAGGAAGTGTCGACCAAGGAGCAGCGTGAGGACATCTCGGGGAAGCTCAGCGCCACGTCCACTTGGCTGGAGGACGAGGGCTTTGGGGCCACCACAGCGGTGAGAGGGCTCCCAGGACGTGGGGGGCAGGATGGGGAAAGGAAGGAGAGCTGGGGCGTGAGGTCATAAAGAAGGATGCAGGGCGGTGGTCCCCTAACCCCTCTGCCCTCTCCCACCCCCACGTCCGTCAGATGTTGAAGGAGAAGCTGGCTGAGCTACGGAAGCTGTGCCATGGGCTGTTTTTTCGGGTGGAAGAGCGCAAGAAGTGGCCCGAACGGCTGTCTGCCCTGGATAATCTCCTCAATCATTCCAGCATGTTCCTCAAGTGAGCAGCCCCTTTGCTTTTCTTCCCCACTCAGTCCTACCCCTGTCCCTCCTAGGCTGACTGTCGCCCCTCTGACTGCAGGGGCGCCCGGCTCATCCCAGAGATGGACCAGATCTTCACTGAAGTGGAGATGACAACGTTAGAGAAAATCATCAATGAGACTTGGGTAATCCCCATATAAATACTTCACTGGAGACTTACCTGGCAAGGTGGGCCGTCCTTGGCAGCGGGGGAGATGCGGAGAAATGGAGACTCAGCAGTCTCTGCCTTCCGGCCTGGCAGCTCATTGGAAAGGCAGAAGATGGCTGCGTTTGAGATCACGTCTGATCAGTCCCAGACGAGGGTCATAGCCATGAGTCGTTGATTACAGGGGTAGAGAAGCCCATCCCCTTGGGGTCAAGAGAGAGCTGCTCTGAGGAGCTGGGGCTTGAACTGAATGCAGGGTTTGAGGAGGTGAGAATGACTTGTCGTGAGATGCAGAAGCCATTCTGGATGTGGGGGCTGTTTTTTGAACCAGAGCACCAAAGCGGTGAAATAAGGAGAAAAATAATCAAGAGGTTTAGCTGTGGTTAGTCCATAGAAATAGGACAGAAGCCAGAAATGGGCAGTTTGGCACTCCCTTGTGGAGAGCCTCGAATGCCATCCTGAGGTATCTGCTTCTGGGGCTGACAGTGACGGGCAGCAGTGATCTGAGGCCTGAGGGGAAGAGCCAGAGGTTGGTTGGGGTGTGTTTCATACGGGACAGAGGCATCTGCTGGCTCTGAGCCTGTCCTGACCTCGCCCACAGGCCTGGAAGAACACAACTGTGGCCGAGCAGGCCAAGCTTCCCGCCACAGAGAAGCCCGTGTTGCTCTCAAAAGACATCGAGGCCAAGATGGCGGCCCTGGACCGCGAGGTGCAGTATCTGCTCAATAAGGCCAAGTTCGCCAAGCCCCGGCCCCGGCCCCGGGACAAGAACGGGACCCGGGCAGAGGCTCCCCTCAATGCCAGTGCCAGTGACCAGAGCGAGAAGGTCATCCCTCCACCAGGTGAGGGCAGGGGACTGGTTCAGGCATCACTGGGCAGGAAGAAGCTTTCCCTTCCCTCTGGGGACTACCTCTTCCTCCTGGTTTCCCTCCAGGCCAGACTGAAGACGCGAAGCCCATCTCAGAACCTGAGAAAGAGACTGGTGAGCTGGGGAAGCGGATGGGGAACATGGACATCACTTAACCCCGAGGGGTCGGCAAACTGGCAGGACAGCCTCTCTGGACAGCCCTGGAGCTTTGAATGGCCCTTACATTTTGTAGATGGTTATTTCCAAAAAACAAAATAGACCAAGTGTGGCTCATAGATCCTAAAATACTGACATTTACTGTCTGGCTCTTGTCAGAAAAGGTTTGCCAATCTCTCCGTCAGCCCCTTCCTCCCTCTTGCAGACACTAACCTGTTCTTTCTGCAAAGCAGGACCTGAAGCAGCAGACTCTGAGCCTCTGGAGTTAGGGGGTCCCGCAGCAGGTGAGGGTGGAGGTGGCGGGCTGCGCTGGGGGGCAGTGCCTGCCCTGAGCTGGGCCTGTTCCTTCCTCCTCACCTACTTCCATCCTTTGCTCTCTTCCCCCAATTCCTCCCAGAATCCGAACAGAAGGAACACCCGGAACAGCCGACGGGACAGAAGCGAACTTTGAAGAATGATGAACTATAACCCCCGCCTCCCAGCTCCCCACTCGTCCCTGCCCCCTTCTCTCACCACCTCTATTTATTAAACACCAAGGACTGGGGGAGGGTTGGTTCCCTCCACCCCAGAGGCTTCAGTTCCTCTTCTCTCACCTACGACTGGAGGTGTGGAGAAGGGGAAGGAAGGGACGGCTTACTGGTTCCTTCTGGAATAGTTCTGTGGTTCAAACTGAAATTGTTCTGTTCCCCAACCCCACCCGCTGGTTCCCTACCCATCCAGGTCCTAGTTTGGGAAAAATCACTATGATGTCTTAATTCTTCGCCTGTGGGTAGGTGAGAGCATGGCCATCAGTAGTTGGTTGACAGACCTGGTAGTGGGAAGGGTGTCCTGGGTTGTTAGAGGGTCTCCAGTCTTTTCTGGTTGTCTTTCCCTCCCTTTTCCACCACGAGATCAATGCCACACAGGCCAGTGTCTGCAGAACCTTGGTTTCCAGGTTTGGTTTCTGAGCTCCTGTCTGTACTTTTGCTTCCTCCAAGGTTTTTTCCCCTAAAAATCCCTGTTCCCATGCCTGCTCCTCGTGGGTCTCCTTGCCTTCCTCTTGCAAGTTGGACAGTCCTCTGCCTCTTGTCCAGAGCCCGTCCATCTGGACTGCCTAAGTCACTCGAGATCGACCCCCACCCACATAGACAACCCCAGTGGCCAGAGTAGGCAGGGAGAAAGTGAAGAAGGGAATCCAGCCGCCTCTCCAGGGAGTGAGATGTGAAAGAGTGCTGTAGCTCCCCCACCTGTGGACTCTGGACCAGGAAAAGCATGTGGAGTGGCTGGCGCAGGGTGCCAGCATCCTGCAAGCAGCTGTTGAAATCTGCATCTTCCTAGTAGCCTGGTACTCCATGGCCCTTGGACTTCTGCCCCCCTTCTCTCCCTATTGTTCTGCCCTCTCAGACAGAGCCTTTCCCTCACCCCCTGGCCCCCTGGGCTGACCAAAATGTGCTTTCTACTGTGAGCCCCTTGTCCCAAGACCCTGGGGGCAGGAGAGACTGTGGCGTGAATGTAGAACTGCCACCTCGCTCTCTTGGAGGCAAGCCTTGTGGGCAAAGGAAGAGGGTACAGGCTGGCCTTTCTGTAGTGCATTGCTCTGCTGGGATGGGGGCCTTTTACCCACCACGTTGATGTTGGGCAGCCCACCCCCCAGGGTCCCATCTGTAGCAGGAGCCAGGGCTGCCACCCCCACTCCCAGGGCATGGAGGAGCCTGGTTGTATCTGTCTCTTGTCTTTTTTTCTTATTCTTTTTTTTTTTTTGCCACATTGGCAGAAATGTGCCCTAAGGGTCCTATCCTGTCCTATATGTTTGAATTGTTTCACTAGCAGTTGAGGCTGGTTGGACAGATTTGAGTCAAATTGTACTTTGCTCCATTGTTAATTGAGAAACTGTTTCAATAAAATATTCTTTTCTATAGTTTTTGTGCTGTGATTTTTTTTTTTTTAATGTGTTTATTTCTAGGACTTCCCTGGTAGTCCAGTGGTTAAGATTCTGTGCTTCTAGCGCAGGGGGCACCGGTTCATTGCCTGGTTGGGCAAGTTCCACATGCCACATGGGATGGCCAAAAGAAAATGTGTTTTTTTCTTGAAGATAAATAATGCATGTTTATTATGGCAAATTTAGAAGGGAAAAGTTTGAATAACAAAATTACCTATAATACTACCACCAAAACATCATTAACATTTTGAACTTAGTTGAGATTCATGCATGTAATTTTTCTTCATGAAAACAAAATTGTTTTATTTTTCCTCTGACATTATTTGGACCAGGTATTTTTCAATAATACTCAAGGTATTTTTAGATAACCATTTTTAAGGTAACAGTCTTATTTTGTAAATAAGAAATAGCAGTTCAAAGAGGTTGAGAGGTCCAAGGAATCAGATGTTGAGAGGCTCAGCTAAGTTTGAATGTAATGCTGACCCTATAACCCTTCTCTTGTTACCCTGACAGGAATGTGTTGCTACAGCTTCATCATATGTATAACAGTTGATTTGGTGGTTCATTGGCTGCGATGAAGCCATGTTTCATCAAAGGAAAGTCACTGTAGTCATTAATCATTTATGTGTCTAAGCAGTTGAATAAGAAATGACCATGAAGGTTGTGTTTTTCTATAAAGCTTGAACAAGTCAGACAAGTTTTGAGCCTGAAGCTTTTTTTTTTCCCCAACAGACTTTTTAAGGGCAGTTAGGTTCACAGCAAAATTAAGCAGAAAGTACACCGAGTTCCCGTATACCCTCTGGCCCCATACATGCACAGCCAACTCCAGTATCAACATCCCACACGGGAGCAGGTGGTTTGTTACGATCTATGAACTATTATCATAACTATTACGATCTGTGATCTGTCACATAGCATACTGAGTACTCACCGTCCTAAAAATCCTCTGTGCCCTGCAGATTCATCCCTCCCTCCCCTTTATAACTCCTGGCAACCACAGATCTTTTTACTGTTCCCATAGTTTTGCCCTTTCCAGAATGTCATGTAGTTGGGAGGCCTACAGTATGTAGTGTTGTTTTCAGGTTGGTTCCTTTCACTTAGTAATATGCATTTAAGGTTCCTCATTGTCTTTTCCTGGCTTGACAGTGTCTTTTTAGCACTGACTAGTATTGCATTGTCCAGATGTATCATAATTTAAACATTCACCTATTAACAGACGTCTGGGTTGCTTTTTCAAATTTTGGCAATTATGAATAAAGCAGCTTTAAATATCTGTTCAGGTTTTAAGTTTTCTGCTCATTTGAGTATGTAATTATAATATGTATATATTTAAAGTTAACATCATAACCATGTTATTAGCATTTTTTAATATATTCTTATTTTTTAAATAATTTTATTTACTTATTTTTGGCTGCGCTGGGTTTTAGTTGCTCTGTGTGGACTTTCTCTAGTTGCAGTGAGCAGGGCCTACTCTTTGTTGCAGTGTGCAAGCTTCCCATTGTGGTGGCTTCTCTTGTGGAGCACAGGCTCTAGGCACATGGGTTTCAGTAGTTGCTGTATGTGGGCTCAGTAGTTGTGGCAAACAGGCTTAGTTGCTCTGCGGCATGTGAACTCTTCTTGGACCAGGGATCAAACAAGTGTCCCTCTCAGTGGCAGGTGGATTCTTATCCTCTGTGCCACCAGGCAAGTCCAGTTCTCAGTTTTTAAATAGCCATTTTTCTACAGGGTTGATTTTTTTCCTCTAGTTTCCATCATCAGGTGGGCATCATTAACAACTTTGCAGTCCACTGACTAGATATACCATGGTTTATGTAATCTTTTCCTCTATTATTGCATACCTAGAGTGTTTCTGCTTTTCAGGATTATAGACAACAGGATTCAGACATAAGATTGTATTCATGATCTCTTAGGTTACATTTAAAAGGCAGGAATATTTAAGGCAACGGTTATCAGGAGTTTTGCCAGGGGGCAGTTGGTAATGTCTGAAGGTACTTTGGGCTGTTGTAACTGGGGAGAGGAGCGAGGATTTCTAATGAAAAGATGTCAAGGATGCTGCTAAAACATCCTGCAATGCACAGAACAGCCCCTCACTACAAAGAATTACCCAGCCCTGGGGAATTCTCGGGTGGTCCAGGGGTAAAGAATCCACTGTGCAATGCAGGGGACACAGGTTTGATCCCTGGTCAGGGAACTAAAATCCCACAGACCTCAGAGCAGCTAAGCCTGTACACCGCAGGTACAGAGTCTGTGCCCTTCATGGAACGACCCCAAGCGCTGAAACTAAGACCAGACGCAGCCAAATAAATAAACAGAAAAGAAATAAAGAATTACCCAGCCCTAAAAGTCAATAGGGGCTTCCCAGGTGGCTCAGTGGTAAAGAATCAGCTTGCCAATGTAGAAGATGCAGGTTCAATCCCTGGGTTGTGAAGATCCCCTGGAGGAGGAAATGGCAATCCACTTCAGTATTCTTGCCTGGACAATCCCATGGTCAGATGAGCCTAGTGGGCTATAGTCCATGGGCTCGCAAAAAGTGAGACATATCTGAGTGACTGAGCACACATGCATGCAAATGTCAATAGTGCTGACATTGAGCAGCCCCGATATAAATTCTCATAGTATTTTCTTTCAATTCTTTGCTAATGTGTGTGGGAAGCAACACTGTTCACTGATTAAGAAAATGGATTCTCGGAACTGGGCTCCTGGATATTCCTGAAACAAATCTTTTGGCTTTGGTATTTCTTACCTTTTTAAAGGAAGATGAGACCCAAGCTTGAATGATTTCTAAAACCAACACCACATTAATACTATAATTTAGCCAACCTGATAGATGATAAGTGGCATCAATTTTATTTCATGATTGAGGTTGAGCATCTAATTGAAGAACCATTTATATTCCTCTTCTTGGTGACATTTGTTCTCCAACATTTGTCCACTTTCCCACTAGGTTGTTGGTTTTAACAATTTTTAAGAATTCTCTGTGTATTAAAAATCAATCCCTTGTCCACCACTTGTAAATGTAATGACTTCCCTGGTGGTCCAGTGACTAAGACTACCCTTCCAATGCAGGGGTCCTGGTTTTGATCCCTGGTCAGGGAACTAGATCCCACATGCCACAGCTAGAGATCCTGGGTGCTGCAACTAAGACCTGATGCAGCCAAATGAATAAATAAATAAATATTTTTTTTAAACCTACAATAATTAAAGCTGTACATTACTGGCATATAAGAAACATTATTATTAACCAGTTACTAAGAATTCTGAAACAAAAATACAGATGAAAACAACATGGAGATGGGAAGTAGAGGAATTAAGAAGAAGGAATTTGTTTTAAGAGGATGATATCAATTTTGAACAGCTTAAGGCACTGATGGAAAAATCAGCATGACTATGGATCTTAATAATTAATGATATGCTTACAAAACACTCACTTTAAAGAGACAAATAGGTTGCAAATGAAAATACAGAAAATGATATTTCATGCAAATAGTAACCAAAAGAGAGCTGGATTATTTTATTATTATTAATTATTAATTATTATTATAATTAAATGCCAATTTAAACTTTAAAACAGACATTAAAAGGGACTTCCCTGGTGGTCCAGTGGCTAAGAATCTGCCTAGCAATGCAGGGGACGCGAGTCCCATCCCTGATCCAGAAAGATCCTGCGTGCCAGCAGAGAAACTAAGCCCATGTGCCACAACTAGAGAGACCCTATACGGCCATGAGAGATCCCACATAATGCAGTGAAGATCCCCTGTGCCCCAACTAAGACCAGATGCAGCCAAATAAATAAATAGTAAAAATAAAATTAAACAAAAATAGACATTACAGGACTTCCCTGGTGGTCCAGTGGCTAAGACTCTGTGCCCCTAATGCAGGGGGCACAGGGTCAGGGAACTATATCCTACATGCCGCAAATAAGAGCTGGTGCAGCCAAATAAATAAACACACATTAAAAAATAAAACTGAATTTTGTGCTATATGAATTATATCTGAATTTTTAAAACATGTGTAATTAGTGTTATTATTTTTTAAATTTGCTCTATGTTAGCAGTCATATTATAAAAGGGGTATATATACAGAGAATTTTGTAGGGCAGAGTGGTGACATTTCTATTTTTTCTTGATCAGTATCTTCAGAGTATTCTCTGTTTTCAGTTTTTCAAAGAATCTACCTTTGATACACTGTATTATAGTTTGTTTTTTGTTTCATTAATTTCTGCCATTATTGCCGATTCCTTTTATTTGCTTTGAATTTATTTTATTTAAAAACAATCTTAGGGCTTCCCTGGTGGCTCAGTGGTAAAGAATCCACCTGCCAATGCAGGAGACATGAGTTTGATCCCTGATCCAGGAAGATCCCACCTGCCACGGAGCAAGGAAGCCCGTGTGCCACAACTACTGATCCCGAGCTCTAGAGCCCGGGAACTGTAACTACTGAGCCCGTGTGCCACAGCTACTGAAGCCTGCGTGCTCAGAGCCTGTGTTAGGCAACAAGAGAAGCTACATCAATGAGAAGCACATTCACTTCAACAAAGGGTAGCCTTCACTCATCGCAACTAGAGAAAGCCCTCGCAAAGCAACGAAGACCCAGTGCAGCCAAAAATAAAATAAATAAATAATAAAATATATACAGTTTCTTTAAAAAAGAGCTGTAGATAATTTGAGGCTTTTGATGATGTTATCTTCCTTCAGAGAGGAATTTCTTTTGGATATTGTAGGTAGTGTAGGGGAAAATCACCTTTTTTTTTTTTTCTAAAATTGTATTCCCCAGTTTTATTGAAGTATAACTGTCAAATAAAATTGTATTACATTTAAACTGTATTACTAATAAAAGTGTAATATTATTTAAAGTGTAAAAGTGATGATTTATGTGCATATTATGAAATGATTCCCAAGTCAAGTTAACTAAGATCTACTCTCTTAGCAAGTTTCAAGTGCAAAACACAGTGTTATTAACTATAGTCACCATACAGTACATCATTAGATTCTCAGAACTTGTTCGTCTTACATCCTTCGACCAACCTCTCCCCATTTCCCCTACCTTGTAGCCCCTGACAGCCACCACTTTGAGTTCAACCTTATATTTTTTGGCTGTGCCAGGTCTTAATTGTACCATTCAGATGCTCTAGTTGTGGTGCTTGGGCTTAGTTGTCCTGCAGCATGTGGGATCTTAGTTCCCCGACCAGGGATTGAACCCGAGTCCCCTGCATTGGAAGGTGGTTTCTTAACTACTGGACTGCCAGAGAACTTCCCTTTGTCCATTTTTAAATTGGGATATTTGGGGAGTTTTTGCTATTGACTTGGAAAAGTTTCCTTATATATTTTGAAGGTTAATCTTTATTGGTTTGCAAATATTTTCTCTCATTCTGTACAATGTCTTTTCATTTTCTTTTTTTTGGTTGTTTCCTTTGCCGTGTAGAAGCTTTTTAGTTTGATGTAATCTCATTTGTTTATTTTTGCTTTAGTTGCCTGCGCTTTTGGTGTCAAATCAAAAGAAAAAAAAAAACATTGCCACAATCAATGTCAAGGAGCTCTTCTGTGTTTTGTTCTAGGAGTTCTATAGCTTCAGCTCTTATGCTTAATTCTTTAATCCTTTTTGAGTGGACTTTTGTGTATGGTGTAAGATAGAAGCCCAATTTTATTTTTTTGTATGTGTATATCTCATTTCCCAAATGCTATTTATTGAAGAGATTTCTCCCATTGTGTATTCTTGACACCTTCATCAAAAATTAGTTGACTGTATGCATGCGCATGCGCTCAGTCACTTCAGTCGTGTCCGACTCTTTGTGACCCCATGGAGCGTAGCCCGCCAAACTCCTCTGTCCATGGGATTCTTCACGCAAGAATATTGGAGTGGTTGCCAAGATCCTCCAGGGGATCTTCCTGATCCAGGGATGGAACCCAAGTCTCCTGTGTCTCCTGCATTGCAGGCAGATTCTTGATTGCTGAGCCACCGGAGAAACCCCAGTTGACTGCATATATGTGGGTTAATTTCTGGGTTCTCTATACTGTTTCATTGATTTATGTGTCTATTTTTAATGCCAGTACCATACAGTCTGATTATCCTAGCTTTGGAATACAATTTAAAATCAGAAAGTGTGATACTTCCAGACTTGCTCTTCTTGCTCAAGACTATTTTAGCTACTTGGGATCTTTTGTGATTCCATACGAATTTTGGAATTGTTTTTCTATTTCTGTTAGTAATGCCATTGGCATTTTTATAGGGATTGCACTGAATTTGCAGCTAGCTTTGGATAATATGAACATTTTAAGCATTATTAATTCTTTCAATCCACAGACACAGAATATCTTCCCATTTGTGTCCTCAATGTTTTTCAAAAATGTTTTATAGTTTTCAATATACAGATATTTCACCTCCTCAGTTAAATTTATTCCTAAGTATTATATTCCTTTTGATGCTACTGTAAATGGGATTGTTAATTTTTTTAGCCTTTTAAAAAAATTATTTTTGACTGGGTTGGGTCTTTGTGCTATGCATGGGCTTTCTCTGTGGTGAGTGGAGGCTACTTTCTAGTTGTGGTGAGCAGGGGCTACTCTCTGGTTGTGTTGCACAGGCTTCTCATTGAAGTGGTTTCTCTTGTTGGGGAGCACGAGCTCTAGGAGAAGTGGGTTTTGTAGTTGTGTCATGCAGGTTTAGTTGCCTTGTGGCAGGTGGAATCTTCCCAGACCAGGGATCAAACCTGTGTCCCCTGCATCTGCGGGCAGATTCCTAACCACTGGGCCACGAGAAAGAAAGTGAAAGAAAAGAAAGTGAAGTCGCTCAGTCGTGTCCCACTCTTTGCAACCCCATGGACTGTAGCCCACCAGGCTCCGCTGTCCATGGGATTCTCCAAGCAAGAATACTGGAGTGGGTTGCCATTTACTTCTCCAGGGGATCTTCCCAACCCAGGGATCGAGCCTGGGTCTCCCGAATTGCAGGCAGATTCTTTACCCTCTAAGCCACTAGGGGAAGTCCTTAATTTCTTTTTTGGAGCCCATCCAGCAGTCAGGCAGATCTGCCTCTTGCTTCAACAGAAGTTGGTCAGAACAGACCAGGGGCTTTCCTTCCAGCCTCTGACCATCCTGTAACCTCCTCTCCAGTCACCACCTCCAGGACTATCTTCTTGGCCATCCCCTACCTCTAGGACCAGCCAACAGGGTTTTGTGTGGTGGCTCCTTACTGTCATCAACCACGAGCTCCCAGATTTGTCAGATTTATTTCACTGACTTGGAGACTGCAGCCCACCATCCAGTCAACCAGCGTCTGGGGATCTCTGGCCTTCTACACTTACCTCTCTGGGCTTCTACTTCAACTGCAACAGTGTGGCTCTGGAGGATGTGGGCTCCTTCTTTCTGCCAGTTGGTCAAGAACTGTGAGGGCTCCAAGCATCTTTAGAAGATCAAAACCAGCTCACCTGTTCCACCCTCTTTCAGGACTCAGAGAAGCTGGCCTAGTAGGGGTGAGGCAAGACCTGGAGGCTATGGACACCACCATGGCCCTGGAGAAGACCCTGAACCAGGCTCTTTTGCATTTATGTGCCCCAGGTTCTGCCCACACATACCTGGACAACAGCTTCCTAGAGGTGAGACAGGCTGGGACTCAGGACTGGGACCCTTACTGCAGTGCTTGCACCTGGATAAACATCTCTGCAGCAACAGAATACAAAGAAACTATAAGGGACTAAAAGCAACTCCATACATGCACAGTTGGGGCAAATTAGGAACAAGATACAAAAAAGATCAAAACCCAACTGCCACTTCCGAGATGTCAAGCTCTGCACACAGCATAACCAAGGGGTTGGGCAGATCACCCAAGCCACCCCTCCACCTGGACCCAGGGGACCCATTCCTCCCCTCTCCTATATATTTTTTTAATGGCCAAATGGCAAATGCATTGGATCTTGGTTTCAGATTTTTTTTTAAATTTTATTTATTTATTTTTGGCTGTGTTGGATCTTCACCACTTCTTGGACTTTTCTCTAGTTGTGGTGTGCAAGTTCTCACTGCGGTGGCTTCTCTTGTTTCGGAGTACCAGCTCTAGGGCACTTGGGTTTCAGCAGCTGCAGCACGTGGGCTCAGTAGTTGTAGCTCCCAGGCTCAACAGTTGTGGTGCATGAGCTTAGTTGCTCGGCAGCATATGAGATCGTTCCAGACCAGGGATCGAACCCGTGTCTCCTGAACTGACAGGCAGATTCTTTACCACTGAGCCACCAGGGAAGCCCTCCCCTCCTCCATTTAAGGGACCAGCTTACACCTCCTGCCAGCCTCCCCCTCAACCCCGACCATCGCAGGGAGTGAGCAAGGGCACTGGTTACTTGTTCTCACTCCCTCCTCCCAATAAAGCCTGGCTGAATTTTTTTTCCTGGCCTCTTATCAATTTCTACTGATTAAAGAGTTCACGAATTCTGGTCCATAACAGAGAAAGAGGTGAAAGTCATCAGGAAGACGGTGGCCACATGACTAATCTCAGCAAGGCTGGCAGCCCCTGGGCTGAGATGGGCAGAGAATCCTTTCCAAAGGCCCTGTGAGTAGCCCCCCAAAGCTCAGTAGCCTTTGAGGGGCCCCTCTGCATCTCCCCGGTATAAAGGCTTCTGCCTGAGCCTCTCCCTGCAACCGCCAGACAGGTTTTTAACCACCCTAGAGCCCACCAAATGGGAACAATAAAGCTTTTTGAAGAAAAAAAAAAAACTCTTTCAAGATAATTCTTCTTAGCGTATAGAAACTGGCTTTGAGTATCAATTTCGTATCCTTCAACTTTACAGAATTCATTGAGATAACAGATTTGGGGTTTTTTGGTTTTTTTGGTGGAGTCTTTCGAGTTTTCTCTATATAAAATCATGTCACTTGAAAACAGATAATTTTAAGGGTAGGGGAAGATCATAATGCAGTGATCTCAGGACCATTTTACCTTCTTTTCTTTTTCTATTTTTTTAAGCATGTATTTCATTCTCACATGTGAAACAGATTGAGTAAAAATATGTGACGTAAGCATCAGGTTTTTTCTACATGCCAAAGATAAGTAGAAAATAACACAAATTATCCTTTCTAGCCAATAAAATTCCTCTGAAAATAATGATAAGTTCAGCTGTCAAAGCTGAAACAAATTGTCTCTAAATATAGTAGCAACCCAAATGTGGTGAGGCCAAGAAACAGCTTTCAAACCATCACAGCCACAAAACTAAGGTTAACTGAGGAAATGGCTTGTTCATTTTGCCTTCTCAGAAATGATCCAAAAACTGATAAGAACAGATACTATGCTTGATCTTAGCGAAAAGACTACACTAACATATGTAAAATAGATAGCCAGTGGGAATTTGCTGTATGACTCAGGAAACTGGAACCTGGGCTCAGTGACAACCTAGAGGGGTGGGATGGGGTGGGAGGTGGGAGGGAGGCTCAAAAGGCAGGGGACGTATGTATACCTATGGCTGATCCACGTTGATGTATGGCAGAAACCAACACAATATTGTAATTATCCTTCAATTAAAAATAAATAAATAAAAGAGATTTTAAAATAAGTTAAATCTGGAACAGAAAAAAAAAGCGCTCGCCATACCAGGATACCTTACCTTCTGCAAAGAGAGCTAGGGCAAAGGGCTGGGGGTTGGACAGTGTCACCCACTGCACAGACAGGGAGTTCTACTAGAGGACAGCCAGGCTGCCCTTCTGCAGCCACCCCAACCCACGCCAGCTACCCTGCTCCTGCCAAGATTTAGCGCTGAGCCCAGTGATTGGAAACCCACCCCTAATGTCCCACAGAGCAGGGCTGGAGGTCCCAGGTGTGCCCACTGCTCAATTCAGGTGTTTTCTAAACTGTTGTCAGAGAAAGAGCTAGCAAGGGCACAGGGAGTGGGATGGGGAATTGCCTCCCCCCCTCCAGATAAAAAGTAAAAAATTATTGAGGACTCCAAAAAGCTGTTATGTATGTAGATTATCTCTATGTTTTTCATATTACAAGATTAAAACAGAGACAATTTAGTGACTATTTATTTATGAAGACATTTTAAATAACAGTAGGGCTTTCCTGGTGGTCCAGAGATTAGGAACCTGCCTTGCAGGGGACATGGTTCCATTCCTGGTCCAGGAGGGTCCCACATGCTGCAGGGCAACTAAGCCCGTGCACGACAAGTGCTGAAGTCGGTGTTGTCTAGGGCCGGTGCTCCACCACAAGAGAAGCCGCCACAGGGAGACGCCCAGGCACCTCAACTAGAGAGTCTGCCCCGCTAGCCCCAACCAGAGAAAGGCCGAGAGCCCCAGTGATGACCCAGCACAGTCAATAATACATAAATATTATTAAACAAGAAATATTATATAAATTTAAATAAATATTAAAAGAACACTAGTAAACCTACTACCACATGTCAATGTAAATAACATACTCTTACGAAAAACAATTATATTTTCAGAATTGTGAGGGAATTCCCTGGTGATCCAGTGGTTAGAAAATTGTGCTTTCACTGCTGAGGACCCTAGGTTCAATTCCTAGTTGGGAAACTAAAAAAAAAAGAAAGAATTTTGAGAACAGCGGGGTTGTTTTGCATCATGTTTGTGAATCTCTTTGATGTCTGGTTTGAAACAAGACCACTGCATCCTCACATCTGCTTCACCATTCAGCTGCCACCCCTGCTATTTTAGTTCAAATATAGGAAGAACCTCCAGCCTCATACAGATATGTAGTTGGAAAAGGAGAAGTTGTTTAATAATAGCCTTTTCAGACAGTTGTGAATATTCTTTTTTCTTTCTTTTTTTTAAAAATACATTTATTTATTTTAGTTGGGGGCTAATTACTTTACAATATTGTAGTGGTTTTTGCCATACATCGACATGAATCAGCCATGGGTTTACATGTGTTCCCCATTCTGAACCCCCCTCCCACCTCCCTCCCCATCCCATCCCTCTGGGTCATCCCATTGCCCCAGCCCTGAGCGTTTGTCTCATGCATCGAACATGGAATGGTGTTCTGTTTCACATATAATAATATACATGTTTCAATGCTATTGTCCCAGAACGTCCCACCCTCACCTTCTCCCTCAGAGTCCTTAAGACTGTTCTATGCATCTGTGTCTCTTATTCTGTCTCACATATAGCGTTATCATTACCATCTTTCAAATTCCATATATATGCATTAGTATACTGTATTGGTGTTTTTCTTTCTGGCTTACTTACAGTTGTGAATATTCTTTTTTTGGTACTACACTAAATTAGACAAGTGGCAGTTTCTTAAAGATTAGTTGCAATGTGGAATCAGAAACCAACTCAGAAACTTTTCATATCTTATCCAGTTAAAAACTTACTGACCTATTTTGGAAGGGATCTTTTTTTACCCCTGCATGATTTTTTTTTTAATATCATGCATTGGTAATTTGGAAAGTGTTGGTTCACTGAATTACACAGATCTTCAAATGTTAGCACATTTCATTACACAAAACCAAAAAATGATTCTGATAATACACCACTGATCTTATTAGAAACGTGTTAAGATGGTGGAAAGTTGTCAAGCTCAAATTTTATTGTTGGCCACAAATACTATCAGTTGTTTTCCGTGAAGTGATGATGGCTTACAGTGAACAGTGTCGGATTCGTGATCTCCTGGAGAAGAAGATTTAGCTTTGGGACTAGGGACCAGGCTTGATCACTCAAGAGCTTTCGGGTAGTGGAGTTTTATTACAGTATGAAATGGGAGAGAGAAAGCTTCTGATATACACATCAGAAGGGGGACGGAGAGTGCCCCCCTCGCTAGTCTTTAGCAAGGTAATTATATACTCTTTAAATTAGATACTACAATAAATCAAAAGAATGTCTCAAGGTTGTAAAAATTTTACTAGACCCACTCCCACAATTTACATTTTAGGATAACAGGATTAGAAGTTAAAAATAGAAAGATCCTACCAGACCCACTCCCATAATATACATTCTAAAATATCAGGATTAGTCAGAAGTTTTTCAGGAAGGAGAAACTGTCCTCAAGCAGGATACATTGTCGTTATATAATCCCTAGTACAGAGTTTAAACTGAGTTGTTTGTTGTGTAATCATCAATTCTGGGCTTAAAGGAAAAAAAAACACTTTTTGTGACTAAGACTAAGGCATGTAGAGGAAAAAAGAAAAAGTTTGTCCTTTCCTCCTCCTTGAGAATCTCAGACTTCCCTCTCCTCGGGGACCCCTGGACTTCTTATCAACCTGCCTAGGAATTGACTCTCTCAGTGACAGGGTTACTTTGTTCATTTTGGAGAAAATGTCTGCCAAATGCCAAAAGTCTAGATAACCATAGCTCCTCTCTCACTTGTTCTTTCAGGTAAAAAGCACGTTTCTTTGAAGAAGAGGCTAATTCAGCTCACAACCCAAACAACTTCAAAGATGCTTTTCCTTGGACAACCATGGTACTTCCATAGGCAGCAGAAGTGTTTTAGGCATACTTCACATTTCATCACACAAAATATTAAAAAGACATGTATTCAGGAGTTCAAAATTCATAAAATTAATGAGTTTTCCTGCTTCATCAAGGACAGTCTTAAGTGAAACTGACTTTTGTCTCTTTTCTTTTTTTTAACTTTGTGCAGTGGTGAAGAAAACAATGATTACTAGTGTGGTTTGATGTCACTGCCTGATTCATGCCAAGGGGGCATCAGCTTAATTTTCCATTGCTTTTGTATCATCAGTGCAGATATTAATATGGTAACAAAGGGCAAATTACACCTCATTATTATTATAAAGATAGTTTTGACCTCTCCACCCCAAAAGACCTTGAAGAGTCCAAAGGTAACACTTTGAAAAACACTGCCTTAGTCCAACCAGGATTTGTGCTGATTTGACAGGGCTTTAATTTTTAATTAATTATTAATTTATTTTTTATTAAATTAATAATTTAATTTTTTAATTTGGCCATGGCAGGTGGCTTGTAGGATCTCAGCTCCCCTGACCAGGGATTGAACCCTGGTCATGGTAGTGAAAGCCTGGAATTCTAACCACTGGGCCACCAGGGAACCCCCAATTATACTGCTGTCTTTGTGAAGGTTGTGGTATTTCATGTTGATGCTTATTCTCAGAATGCAATCCATCAAGTGCCCCAGGTTAATGCCTGGGCAGGTTTTCAGGCTGCCTTCTCCTTGATGGCCTTGAACTTCAATTCTTGTCTCCTGAATCCTTGACTTCCAACAGCAGGGATGAGCTTCCCTTCTTCTCCACAGTTTCTCTTGGATTGCAAAAGCCTTTGTGACAAACAGCACCAAATGTTGGGTTCACTTCTTTGGGCTGCTCTTCACTCTGGGATCTTGACCTCTGTAGCCGATTGGTTGGAAGAAATGACTCTGGTTCTTCATCTACAACTTTTCTTCTATTTATTTGGCTGCGTCGGGTCTTTAGGTGTGGCACGTGGGATCTTCGTTGCTTCAGGTGGGGTCTTTGGTCGCAGCGCACAGACGGCTAGTGGTGGCACAGGGTCTCCAGAGCAGGCGGGTTCAGTAGCTTTGAGGCATGTGAGATCTTAGTTCTCTGACCAGGGGATCAAACCCTGGTCCCCTGCACTTTGAGGCGGATTCTTAACCACTGGAGCACTGAGGAAATCCCTATCTACAACTTTTGCAACGTGATTTTGCAACTCCTTTTATCAAGAGGTGGAGACTTTCCCCATCCCTTGAATTTTGGGTGGTGTTATAGTCTGCTTTGGCCAAAAGAAGATGACAGAAGCAATATTGTGCCATTTCTGGAACTAAGCCTCCTTAAGAGGCTGCATGCTTCAGTTCGGCCTCAGACCCATGCTGGGAGAATTGCCATGAAAACAAACTGAAGCTACTCTGCTGAGATATGCAAGACCATATGGAGTAGAAAGAGACTGTCTCACCTGAGTCCATCTTAGATCAACCAGACACCAGCCAAGTCACCTCCTGACTACAGACATGTCCCCTGAGCCTAACCTGGATCAGCAGAACTGTCCAGGTGTCCAACTACCCCATGGACTTGTGAGCCATAATAAAATTCTTATTATTGTTTTAAACAACTAAGTTTTGGGGTGATTTTGTTCTATAATAATAGCTAACCACAAAAGCTAATTGATGCCTTGCCCCTTTGGTAGCTCTCTGACACCTCAAACACCTATTAATATTTTACATTTTGACCAGCTTTTCTATTTGTTATTGGTGGGAAAATTGGTCTGAAATAAGCTAGTCTGATGTTATTCAAAGCAAAACATTCTTGATGACTTCTTGCTTTTCCTCATACTTTCATGAGTCTGCTTTATCTTTTCGAGAATATTTAATATGTTGATTTTAGCTTCTTGACCCACTAGTCTGCCTTGTCTCTTATGTGCGTGCTTAAGTCGATTCAGTCGTGTCCACCTCTTTGTGACCCTATGGACTGTAGTCTATCAGGCTCCTCTGTCCATGGGATTCTCCAGGCAAGAATACTGGAGTGGGTTGTCTCTTATAGGCTATTCAATTTGTTTTATCTTATTTATTTTTGAAGTCTTTACTGAGTTTGTTACAATATTGCTTCTGTTTTATGGGTTTTTTTGGCCTGGAGTCATATGGGATCTTAGCTCCCCAATCAGGGATCCAACCCAACCCGCACCACCCGCACGGGAAGTCTTAGCCACTGGTCCACCAGGAAAGTTCCTCAATTTGTTTTATCTATTTTTTTGTATTTATTTATTTTATTTATTTTTGGCTGTGCTGGGTCTTCATTGCTGCACCGGCTTCTCTCTAGTTTCGGTAAGGTGGGGCTACTCCCTAGTTGCAATGTGTGGGCTTCTCATTGTGGTGCTTCTTGTTGCACAGCACAGGCTAGAGCACAGATTCAACAACCGTGGCACCCAGGCTTAGTTGCTCCACAGCATGTGGGATCTTCCTGGATCAGGGATTGTACTTGTGTCTCCTGCTCTGGCAGGTGGATTCTTTAGCACTGAGCCACCAGGGAAGCCCTGTTTTACGAAATTTTTTAAAAAATTTTTATTCTTATGGTGGTTTCTTCCCTAGACTTTGCCCCATGGAATTCATATTCCTCTAGGGATATTTGGTGGGTGACTCAAGGGGCAGGGCAAACATTCTGGTTGCTAGCACGGGCCCCTCCTGGTGAAGCAGGCTTGTATTTGGAGGAGGGTATGAGATGTGGAGGAGAGACATTAAAATTACCCAGGGCGGTACAACTGCCTTTTGATGAGCTCTTTTCCTCACTTAGAATCATTTTGTTATTCAGATTTTGAGGTGGTGAATTAAATGCTAGGATCCAGCTAGTCTGCCTGTTGCTATTCAGTCGCTAAGTTGTGTCTGACTCTTGCAGCCCCACGGACTGTAGCTCTCCAGGCTCCTCTGTCCATAGGATTCCCCAGGCAAGAATACTGGAATGGGTTGCCATTTCCTTCTCCAGGAGATCTTCCTGACTCAGGGATCAAACTAGTATCTCCTGATTTGCAGGTGGATTCTTTACCACTGAGCCACCAGGGAATCCCTATCTGCCTGTACCCATAGACAAGGGAACTTGATGGACTGACCTAGGTAATGCTGAGGGAGAAAGTTGTGGATCTAAAAACTGTCCTATTTTATCTCCTATCCACAGTTTTCATGGTCCCTGTCACTCTGGGCTGCCTTCTACCACCCTCCACCTCTACTCCAAACACACACAGGATCTTATTATCCATTTTCCCTGGAATGCCTCCATGTTTTGATATTAATTTGACAGATCCACCACCTGCCCTCCTATTTCTGAGTCTGGGCTTGGGTTGGTCCTGGCAGCCAACAGCTATTGATATTTACATCTTGTCATAAATATCTTTATTATTACTATGTTTCAATGTTGTCAATCAATTGTGTTTTTATTTGGTGATTTCTTCACACTATCTCACCCAGAAACCAATTTAGTGGTTTCATTTTCTTCAGTGTGTGTGTTAGTCACTTAGTCGTGTCCGACTCTTTGTGACCCCATGAACTGTAGCCCGCCAGGCTCCTCTGTCCATGGGATTCTCCAGGCAAGAATACTGGAGTGGATTGCCATTTCCTTCTCCAGGGATCTTCCTGATGCAGGGATTGAACCCAGGTCTCCTGCATCGCAGACAGATTCTTTACCATCAGAGCTATAGGGAAGTCCATTTCTTCAATGGCACTGTTTAATCTATCTGAGGTTTATTCTGTGTGGGGTTTGCAAAAGATATCTAAATGGATTTTTTTTCTAAATAACTAAACAATAATCTTACACCATTAATTAATTAATTACCTCCCCTCAATTGATTTGAGATGTCTTCTTTATCATTGTTTAAATTATACATGTGAAGGCTGCTAGTATACCTTGTTCCTTTTAAATGTCTGGCTAGTGACTTCCTTGGTGGTCCAGTGGTTAAGAATCCGCCATCCAATGCAGGGGATGCTGGTTCAAACCCTGCTGGAGGAACTAAGATCCCATATGCCTTGGGACAACTAAGCCAGAGTGCCACAACTACTGAGCTCACAAGTAGGGAGAAGCCCGTGCACTGCAGTGAAGATCCCTGCATACAACAACTAGGACCTGGCATAGCCAAATTAAAAAAAAAAAAAAGGCCTGACTATGCTCTACACCACATAATTACCATAACCTTACAGTTGTTACTATTTGGCAATGGAAATTCTCCTCTTTACTCTTTTTATTTTTAGTTTGTTGAGTTTCTTATTCTGATATTTTTTATTCTCCCAGATGATCTTTAAAATAATTTTGCCCAGTTTCCAAGAAGTCCTATTGGGCATTTTGATTGGATTGAAATCAATTTTAAAACCCCAAATGAAGGGAATTCTCTGATGGTCTAGCGGTTGGGACTTCGTACTTTCACTACCTGCGTTCAATCCCTGGTCAGGGAACTAAGATCTTGCAAGCTGCTACTGCTGCTGCTAAGTCGCTTCAGTCGTGTCCGACTCTGTGCAATCCCATGGACGGCAGCCCACCAGGCTCCACCATCCCTAGGATTCTCCAGGCAAGAATACTGGAGTGGGTTGCCATTTCCTTCTCCAGTGCATGAAAGGGAAAAGTGAAAGTGAAGTCGTTCAGTCATGTCTGACTCTTAGCGACCCCATGGACTATAGCCTACCAGGCTCCTCCATCCATGGGATTTTCCAGGCAAGAGTACTGGAGTGGGGTGCCATTGCCTTCTCCGAAGATCTTGCAAGCAGCATGGCCAAAAAAAAGGAAACAAAAAAAACCTCCAAATGAATATGGAAAGGATTGATGTTTTGCAGTATCAAAATCATAGGTTATTTTTCAGGCATGTAGTATGATTTGCATTTATTCACACTATGTTTTATTATTCTGTAGTAAAACCTGCTTACTTTGAGGGGACATCCTCTTCTTACTTCCTTTCCTGACTTTTCTTGGGCTTCTCTTGTTGCAGAGCATGGGCTTTAGAGTACACAGGCTCAGTAGTTGTGGCACTCGGGCTGAGTTACCTCTTGGCATGTGCAATCTTAGTTCCCTCATCAGAAATCCAACCCACATCCCCTGCATTAGCAAGGAGGATTCTTAACTACTGAACCATCAGGGAATCCCCACAAGCCGATTCTTAGTTTTTTGAGTGTTTCACTCCACTCAGCTCAAAATTCTTAACTCTATAGAACATGTTTATGTTATAATAGGAAAAAAAATCAAGATATAAAAGTATTTAGATGGTGTGATCACTGTTCATCTAGGAATTTACAGATTATGACAGTAGTGTTTTGTATCAAATACTATCTGGGCACTGTGGTGAAGGGGCCATCATCCATACTCAGGGAATTTATGTAGTTGGGGAGGCTAACAAGTAAATGGGCAATTTCAACTCAATAGGAAAAAATATAGGATTATATTTATATATGCTAAGGTATACATATGTATGTATATAGGAAAGAGTAAAGATAGAAACACTCAATTTTACTTGACGATCATCAGCTAGTGTTTAAAACTTCTTTTTGGTGTTTTCCAAATTTGCTCTAAAGATAAGGTATAACATGAAAAAAAATTGAAAAGTTAAAAAGAGATGGGGCTCCCTCTGGCCAAATGTGGGACAATTTGAGCATTAATAAAAATAATGGTGGACTTCCCCAGTGGCTCAGCAGTAAAGAATCCACCTACAGTGCGGGAGCCATAGGAAACATGGGTTAGATCCCTGGCTCAAGAAGATCCCCTGGAGGAGGGCACAGCAACCCTCTCCAATATTCTTGCCTGGAGAATCCCATTGACAGAGGAGCCTGGTGGTCTACAGTCCATAGGGTCCCAAAGAGTCAGACATGACTGAAGTGACTTGGCACCACACGTCACAGAATAGATAATGGTAGCATGGAATATAATACAGCAAATACAAAAATCTGTGAATCCACATTGATCATAATCTTTTCAAGGTTGGAGGAGGGGGACAAGGTCTTTACAGGAGACTACTAACTCATAAATACAAAAAGAACGATAGAATGAGAAAACCTCCAATTTGCAACCACTCATATTAGTAAATGATTCAGGCAAGAATCATCAACGGATGCTGAAACCACTGGGTGAAAAATTGTTGAAACCGAAGGATACATCTGTAGTATCAAAGTATGGTCCCATAGATTACTAATTACAAGGAGGAAAAGCTCCCTACAGTATAGAAATCAGGTGGATGTCATTTTAACTATAAATGATCAAATTTATCACATGCCTCCTGATGAGGGCCACTGAGGACACATCACCATCCATACAGTACTTCTGCCAAAATTATTTAATTGATCCATATTGCAAAAACAAGCAGACAAATTCATATGAGGGACATTCTTGCAAAGCAACTGACCTAGACTTTTGAAAAATACTAAAGTCATGAAAATTTCTTTCTCTTTTTTTAAAAACATGTTTATTATATCTTTTAGAAGTGGCATCTACATCCTCAACCTAAACTCAAATGGACTGAAACAGATAATAAAGTGTTTTGAAACATTGATTTTGCATGCTTGCTTAGTCTGACTCTTTGTGACCCATGGCCTGCAGCCCAATAGGCTTCTCTGTCCATGGAATTTTCCAAGCAAGAATACCAGAGTGGGTTGCCATTTCCTACTCCATCTTTCTTTCTTTCTCTTTCTTTTCTTTCTTTAATGGGAAACTGATTTCTTTTTATTTAGGCCTTAGGAAGAAAATTAAATTTGGTCACTAATATTACTTTGTTTAAAAATCTAGTTTTGGGGGGTTCCCTGATGGTCTAGTGATTAGGATTCCAGGCTTTCACTGCTATGCCTGGGTTCAATCCCTGTTAGAAGAACTAAGATCCCACAAGCTCTGCAGCACGGCCAAAATGAAAAAAAAAAAAATGCTAGTTTTACATAGTTGGGACCAAAGTATCAGAGAAATAATTTCTTCTGTGAAAATTGGCCAAATTTTATAAAACATCTAATGTACAATATAATTCAAATTATATAAAGCCTGCTTGGGATCATATCATTCTGAACATATGAGAGTTGCAATGCCATTCTATTAGCTGTGAAAATATTTGCTCTCCTGTGTCTTCGGTTCAAAAGACTAGAGTTGAATCTGCAAAAATAAACTTAGTACCTATGGATAAAGAATGTCGTATCAGTAAACAAAGGATGTTGAAGTCATCAAGCCCTCAGCCACTGCAGCCACCCCCAACTGTGCACCCTGAGAGAATTTTGTTGCTGTTCAGTTGCTCTGTTGTGTCCAACTCTTTGCAATACCATGGACTGAAGCATGCCAGGCCTCCCTGTCCATCACCAACTCCCGGAGTTTACTCAAACTCATGTCCATTGAGTTGGTGATGCCATCCAACCATCTCATCCTCTGTCATCCCCTTCTCCTCCCACCTTCAATCTTTCCCAGCATCAGGGTCTTTTCCAATAAGTCAGTTCTTCGCATCAGGTGGCCAAAGTATTGGAGCTTCAGCTTCAGCATCATTCCTTCCAGTGTATATGCAGGGTTGATTTCCTTTAGGATTGGCTGGTTTGATCTCCATGCTGTCTAAGGGGATTTAGGGTAGAGTAAAATAGGATACTGGCCCAAATAGTTTATGTGCATAAGAAAGAAATGATTTCAATGAGCCCAGACTCTTACAACTTCCCATACATAGGGAAGTGCTAAATTCATTGACTTGAGATATCTGTTTTTTCTTTAATTAACAGTAATCTTTTGATGTTCTGGACTACCTGTTTTTGTTGCAAAAAACTCCTATACAGCCTGACTCCTCCCTCATCTCTTTGGAGCAGTCTCTCAGAGCTATCTGAGAGACTACCTTCCGAGATTACATCTTCAGCAAAGTTGGCCAAATGAAACACAATTCTCAGCTTTTAGGTTGTGCTTTTTTTTTTTCAGTCGACATACTCAATCTTTTGCCAGCATTAATTTAGACTGTTATTAGTAGCAGAAATGTCCATGATGAATAATTCTACTATAACAAAATATTAAAAAAGGATTATCATGAAGACATTACAGTATCAGATAAACTTTTAAAAATAACTTATTTTATTTGGTTTCTCCGGGTCTTTGTTGCAGCATGTGAAATCTAGTTTCCTGACCAGGGATCCAACCCAGGTCCCTGCATTGGGAGCTCAGAGTCAGCCATTGGACCACCAGGGAAGTCCCAGATGAACTTTTTATAAGAGAAAAGTATGAAGGAACAAAAAAAGATAAAACAGCTTCTGCAAACAAAAAATTAGTGTCTTCCCCCAAACTCCATAACTCTATTTGAAGGGGTAGAAAAGTGTGATTGATGATGCTAATAAGAAAAGAAAATGAATATTGTACTTATTTCTTATTTTGTACAATGCTTACACTTTACAACAATGTTTACAGGTCACACCCATAACAGTGTGACCCATGGCATCTGAAAGAAAAGTCTTTATAATTATATTAAAAGGACTTTAACAATTATAATACAAAGGTCTTTGCTCTTTGAGCAGTCTTCCACTGTGCATTGTAATGGTAAGGCTTACTTTTATTTATTGTTAAAAACTCATTTATTTTCAGTTTCAATGGATCTTTGGGCTTCCCTGGTGGCTCAGCTGGTAAAGAATTTGCCTGCAATGCAGGAGACCCCGGTTCGATTCCTAGGTCAGGAAGACCCTCTGGAGAAGAGATAGACTACCCACTCCAGTATTCTGGCCTGGAGAATTCCATGGACTGTATAGTCCATGGGGTTGCAAAGAGTAGGACACGACTGAGTGACTTTCACTTTCTGGATCTTTGTTGCTGCACACGGGCTTTCTCTAGTTGCAGTGTGCATGCTTCTCACTGGAGTGCTTTCTCTTATGTAAGGGGCCTTAGCGCTTGCAGGCTTCAGTAGTTTGGAAACATAAACCTAGTTGCCTCTCAGCATGTGGAATCCTCCCAAACCAGGACTTGAACCCGTGTCCTCTGCATTGGCAGGCAGACTCTCTACCACTGGACCACCGGGGAAGTACTACTTTTAATACAAAGACTAAGTGTTTGGGAGTTTTGAATGACTGAATTTAACAAACATCATTTTATAGTTACTTTTAGCATCTTTTTTTGTTTTGAGGATTCTCCATTTCATTGAGGCTCTCAGTAGCTTGCAGTTCTTCAGCAAATTCCTGTTTCTCTGACTGTGAGTCACTTTCAGAATCATCTGGACTTTCAGGGTCAGGAGAATCTTCTTCCTTTTCCTCTTCCTCCTCATCACCACCATTACCTCCAGCCACATTGCCTTCTCCATCATGATTTTCTACTTCATTGTGGAAGGCAAGTACACAATGTTGTTGATATCTTCCAGATAACTTACTGTCCATACTTTGCTAATACTGAGACTCCAGTCAGTCAGCTCAGTTGCTCAGTCATGTCTGACTCTTTGTGACCCCATGGACTGCAGCACGCCAGTCTTTCCTGTCCATCACCAACTCCCAGAGCTTGCTCAAACTCATGTCCATTGAATCCCTGATGCCATCCAGCCATCTCATCCTCTGTCATCCCCTTCTCTTCTTGCCTTCAATGTTTCCAAGCATCAGGGTCTTTTCCAATGAGTCAGTTCTTCGCATCAGGTGGCCAAAGTATTGGAGCTTCAGCTTAAGCATCAGTCCTTCCAATGAATATTCAGGTCTGATTTTCTTTAGGATGGACAGGTTTGATCTCCTTGCTGTCCAAGGGACTCTCAAGAGTCTTCTCCAACACCACAGTTCAAAAGCATTAATTCTCGGCACTCAACTTTCTTTATGGTCCAACCCTCACATCTGTACATGACTACTGGAAAAACCATAGCTTTCACTGCTGCTGCTGCTGCTAAGTCACTTCAGTTGTGTCCGACTCTGTGCGACCCCAGAGACAGAAACCCACCGGGCTCACCCATCCCTGGGATTCTCCAGGCAAGAACACTGGAGTGGGTTGCCATTTCCTCCTCCAACGCATGAAAGTGGAAAGTGAAAGTGAAGTCGCTCAGTCGTGTCCGACTCTTAGCGACCCCATGGACTACAGCCTACCAGGCTCCTCCATCCATGGGATTTTCCAGGCAAGAGTACTGGAGTGGGTTGCCATTTCCTTCTCCAAGCTTTCACTAGATGGACCTTTATTGGCAAAGTAATATCTCTGCTTTTTAATATGCAGTCTAGGTTGGTCATACCTATTCTTTCAAGGAGCAAGCATCTTTTAATTTCATGGCTGCAGTGACCATCTGCAGTGATTTTGGAGCCCCCCAAAATAAAATCTGTCACTGTTTCCACTGTTTCCCCATCTATTTGCCATGAAGTGATGGAACCAGATACATGATCTTAGTTTTTTTAATGCTGAGTTTTAAGCCAGTTTTTTTACTCTCCTCTTTCACTTTCATCAAGAGGCTGTTTAGTTCCTCTTCACTTTCTTCCATAAGGGTGGTGTCACCTGCATATCTGAGACTGCTGATATTTCTCCCAGTAACATTGACTCCAGCTTGTGCTTCATCCAGTCTGGGATTTCACATGATGTACTCTGCATATAAGTTAAATAAGCAGGATGACAATATACAGACTTGACGTTCTCCTTTCCCAATTTGGAACCAGTCCATTGTTCCATGTCCAATTCTAACTGTTGCTTCTTTACCTGCATACAAATTTCACCCAATTGAGTGCAATTGGGTGGTAGTTTGAGTATTCTTTGACATTGCCTTTCTTTGGAATTGGAATGAAAACTGACCTTTTCTAGTCCAGTGGCCACTGCTGAGTTTTCCAAATTTGCTGACATATTGAGTGCAGCACTTTCACAGCATCATCTTTTAGGATTTGAAATAGCTCAGCTGGAATTCCATCACCTCCACTAGCTTTGTTCATAGTGATGCTTCCTAAGGCCCATTTGACTTCACATTCCAGGATGTCTGGCTCTAGGTGAGTGATCACACCATCATGATTATCTGGGTCATGAAGATCTTTTCTGCATAGTTCTGTGTATTCTGGCCATCTCTTCTTAATATCTTCTGCTTCTGTTAGGTCCTTACCGTTTCTGACCTTTACTGTGTCCATCTTTGCATGTAATGTTCCCTTGGTATCTGTAATTTTCTTGAAGAGGTCTCTAGTCTTTCCCATCCTATTGTTTTCCTCTATTTCTTTGCATTGATCACTTAGGAAGGCTTTCTTATCTCTCCTTGCTATTCAAAGCTAGTGGAGGTGATGGAATTCCAGTTGAGCTATTTCAAATCCTACAAGATGATGCTGTGAAAGTGCTGCACTCAATATGCGAGTAAATTTGGAAAACTCAGCAGTGGCCAAAGAACTGGAAAAGGTCAGTCTTCATTCCAATCCCAAAGAAAGGCAATGCCAAAGAATGATAAAACTACCACCCAATTGCACTCATCTCACATGCTAGCAAAGTAATGCTCAAAATTCTTCAAGCCACGCTTCAACAGTACGTGAACCAAGAAATTCCAGATGTTCAAGCTGGATTTAGAAAAAGCAAAGGAACCAGAGATCCAATTGCCAACATCTGCTGGATCATTGAAAAAGCAACAGAGTTCCAGAAAAACATCTACTTCTGCTTTATTGACTATGCTAAAGCCTTTGTCTGTGTGGATCACAACAAACTGGAAAATTCTTCAAGAGATGGGAATAACAGACCACCTGATCTGCCTGTTGAGAAATCTATATGCAGGTTAAGAAGAAACAGTTAGAACTGGACATGAAAAAACAAACTGATTCCAAATCGGGAAAGGGGTATGTCAAAGCTGTATATTGTCACCCTGCTTATTTAACTTATATACAGAGTACATCACGAGAAATGCTGGACTGGATAAAGCACAAGCTGGAATCAAGACTGCCAGGAGAAATATCAATAACCTCAGATATGCAGATGACGCCACCCTTATGGCAGAAAGCGAAGAGCCTCTTGATGAAAGTGAAAGAGGATAGTGAAAAAGTTGGCTTAAAGCTCAACATTCAGAAAACTAAGATCATGTATCTGGTTCCATCACTTCATGGCAAATAGGGAAAGAGTGGAAACAGTGACAAACTTTATTTTGGGGGGCTCCAAAATCACTGCAGATGGTCACTGCAGTCATGAAATTAAAAGACACTTACTCCTTGGAAGGAAAGTTATGACCAACCTAGACAGCATATTAAAAAGCAGAGACATTACTTTGCCAACAAAGGTCCATCTAGTGAAAGCTATGGTTTTTCGAGTAGTCATGTATCGATATGAGAGTTGGACTATAAAGAAAGCTGAGCACCAAAGAATTGATGCTTTTGAACTGTGGTGTTGGAGAAAGCTCTTGAGAGTCCCTTGGACAGCAAGGAGTCAAACCAGTCCATCCTAAAGGAAATCAGTCCTGAATATTCATTGGAAGGACTGATGCTGAAGTTGAAGCTCCAATACTTTGGCCACCTGATGCGAAGAACTGACTCCTTGGAAAAGACCCTGATGCTGGGAAAGATTGAAGGCAGGAGGAGAAGGGTACGACAGAGGATGAGATGGTTGGATGGCATCACCAACTCAATGGATGTGAGTTTGAATAAACTCTGGGAGTTGGTAATGGACAGGGAGGCCTGGCGTGCTGCAGTCCTTGGGGTCAAAAAGAGTAGGACACTACTGAGCGACTGACCTGACTTACTGACATGCAATGTATAATTCTTGATTGGATTCTGGATTTTAAAAAAACTCTAAAAGACATCTTTGGAAAAATTGGAGACATTTAAGTATGGACTATATATTAAGAAAAACATTTTTTTGAATGTGAGAATTGTAGTTACTTATATAGGAGAATGCCCTTGTTTTTAGGGCAATACAGGCTGAAATATAGGGGAGTGAAGCTTCACAATGCCTTCAACTAACTTTCAAATGATTCAACAACAAACACATGTATATTATCAAAACATAGCAAGATATTTAACATTTGAGAGGTGAAAGGTATCTTGCAACTTTTCCATTGGTTTGAACATTTCCAAAATAAAGTGACTGGAAAGTTAACTTAATCTGAGCAGTAGTTACAGGTGGATTAACGTATGTTTTAAAAAAACAAAACATTGAGCTGTACACTTAGGATTTGCACTTGTCTTTTTGTTTTTGGTACCTTACTGTTATACCTTAACAGTAAGTTAGGGGGGAACAATGGCTCCCTGTCTGGTAGGTGAAGTACGGATTCTGATCTGGTTTGGTTTTGGAGAAAATAGTTTTCCTGTCCCTGGGCTCGACCTCATGAAAGCACAGTGCCCGATAGACACTAGGCTGTGGCTCAGTAGATATCTGTTCAATTAATCAAGTTCAGCCACAAATTGTCCCATCTTATCTTGCCTGTCCTCCACCTCCTCCCTTTCCTGATCATCTCCTGCTGTTAAAAAACAAAATTCAACTGAGTAAATTCTAAAGATCTTATTGGCTTTATTCAACAATTTATAAATCTGGACACATCCAATCTAGCACTTAAAAAGGCACTCTGAGGAGCTGTACAAAATGAAAGTCTTTTATAGGCAGAAGGAAATGGGAACAAGAAATTAGACTAGGCAAAAAGCAGATTATTACCAGGTTACTTTCCTTTAGGGAATGGTAGAGGAGAAGGCAATGGCACCCCACTCCAGTACTCTTGCCTGGAAAATCCCATGGATGGAGGAGCCTGGTGGGCTGCAGTCCATGGGGTTGCGAAGAGTGGGACACAACTGAGCGACTTCACTTTCACTTTTCACTTTCATGCGTTGGAGAAGGAAATGGCAACCCACTCCAGTATTCTTGCCTGGAGAATCCCAGGGATGGGCGAGCCTGGTGGGCTGCCATCTATGGGGTTGCACAGAGTCGGACACGACTGAAGCGACGCAGCAGCAGCAGCAGCAGCAGCAGCAGAGGATCTATCAGATTATTACCAGGTTACTTTCCTTTAGGGAATGGTAGAGGATCTATCATAACTAGTACTGATCAGGTGATTCCTGATTAACTTATTTAAGATCCCATTTCTGGGAGAGGCAAAACTGTAATGAAGTCTCCCTTTGGTGATGTGTACTTAGCATAAACAACTCAATTTTGGACCTGTTGCTGTGTTTTTAACATCAGTCTAAAAGAGCTTTACTCTTGTGACTTCCCTAGTGGTCCGGTGGTTAAGAATCCGCCTGCCAGTGCAGGGTACATGGATTCAACACCTGGTCCAGGAGGATCCCACATGTCATGGAGCAACCTGTGTGCACCACAACTACTGAGCCCATGCACCCTAGAGGCCATGCTTAGCAACAAGCGAAGCCACGGCAATGAGAAGCAGGCAAACCAAAATGAAAGTAGACCCCGCTCACCACAACTACAGAAAGCCCACACAGCAACCCAGAGCAGCAAAAAAAATAATTAATTAAACAAAGAAACAAACAGCTTTACTTTCAACTTTGAAGCACTTAAAATAATTTCAGCAATTCTTTGATGGACTCTGTGAAAGCAGTTATCTAAATTTTCTGAACTCTAAATCTGTTGAACCCTCACAACCACCCTATGAGGTTCGTAAGAACCTGGGGCTCATAGAGATTATTAATTACCCAGGGTCACGCTGTTCGAAGTAGTGGGTCCGGTACTTTACTCAGGGCCCACACTTCAAACACTCCAGTTATTTTAACTATGTCCCCAACAGTCTGACCACAAGATAAATGTTCAAATTGTGCTGACTGAGGCCTGCATTAATTTCTTACAGAAATCCAAGACATCTCCCAGGGCACTTACTAAAATATGGTTTGTCGAAGCCCATCAGTTAAGAAGGGAACATATGACTCCAGCCCCTAAGCGGCGCTGTCCTCATCCGAGGACCAGCGTGACCCTCATGATCAAACCTGAACCATTAGGGCTGGACTCTCAGGACTGCAAGTCGCAGGCGGAGGCTCCGCCCCATCCAGGGCGCAGGCGCATGCGCCCGACAGGCCCCGCCCCTTGCTACTCCAGCTCCCACCTCTGTTCAGGTAGGGGGCGGTGTGCGGGGGAGGGGCGTCCCCTGAGGGCGGGACTGGAGCGCGAGTCTCAGGTGTGGCGGCTGTTTTGTCGGAGGCCCAACTTTCCATCCCACCTAGAGCTCTTTCTACGGCTGCCGGTTCATGGGTAGGGGCACTCGCTGGGTCGAGGGGCCGCCAAAGCGCTGTCTGGGACCAGTGCGCGCCCGCTCCTTTGTGTTGCACGAGTCTCCGCACCACTCCAGCCCCTGCACTCGGGCCCTCGTCCATTCCCGGCCGGAGTCGGGTGTCCTGGGTAGCTTGAGGACACGGGGCTGGGCAGGTGCCGAGAGCACGCCGCCTCGCTCCCTCCTTCCCCTTCTTACCGCTCGGTTCCACCCCGCCAGGCCGAGCCATTCGGCCGCCAAAGCTAGGGGCCTCTGGGGCCTCCGAGCGGCCAACTGCTCCGCTTGCGCCCACGCCTTCTGCTCCAGTTGCTTTCCCTACCGAACCAAAAAGCCGGGGGCGTGTTGCCGGGGCCCTGGGAAGCGGGGCGCTTGGGCACTGCGCCGGGAGTCCGCCGCTGCACCTTCCCGCCCACGGGCCGTCCGGTCACGGTCCCTGAAGCCCCAGCCTGCCAGACCGGAGCCCATACTGACGTCAAGGGTAAAGGGGATCAGACCTCAGCCCCTAGCGCGGCTTTCGATGTGACACTGTGTGTCTCGAGCTGGGGAGTTTCTCCTGCCTCCCCTTGCTTACAGTTCTGCAACTATCAATAAACAGTTACACCCCACCATGTGCTAAGAAGCATTGGGAGTTACACGGCTTGAAGTCAGCTCTGGAAGACTTGGAAGAGAGGTTGTTTGGAGTACGTGTCTGATTGAATGTGTATGTGTAGAAACTAACGCAGCACCTAGTGCAGTGCCTCGCAACCAGTAATCCCTCAATCAACTTTCCCTGAATGAATGAGAAGGTAAGTGGCTGAGGAAGCCGGCTAGATCATCCCACCCCCTGCCTCCCCTGGGCGCAAGGGGACAAAAGTAATTAGGTTAAGTCTTTAATCACCGCTGGTCTCATAGGCTCACGGAGGCAGAAGCTCCGTGAAAGAAATCCTGGGGACACTAGGTGCTGGCCTAGGTCAGGGACACTGCCTTCCCTCTCGTACCCCTCCAGCCCCCACAGCTTGGGCGTCAGTAATCTATTTTGTCTCCCTCAGGACACCGGGTTCCCTAGGAGCCGCCCCAGGCTTAATGATTGTCCAGAAGGTCGCTATAAAGGGAGCCTAGGAGGCTGGGTGGAGGAGGGAGCAGAAAAAGCCTAACTCAGCAGACCTGGCACTGAGAGCCCGCCAGCCGCAGCCGTGGTCAGAGACTTTGTGTCCCAGCCAGTAGGGCCTGCTCCTTGCCACCATGGCAGCCCGAGGCTACAGCTATTACCGAACCGTGATCTTCTCGGCCATGTTTGGAGGCTACAGCCTGTACTACTTCAACCGCAAGACCTTCTCCTTTGTCATGCCGTCGTTGGTGGAGGAGATCCCTCTGGACAAAGATGACTTGGGTGAGTCCTGGCAGGGCAGGGTGGTGGGCCCAGGAACACAGGACCAGCAGGACAAGCTGGGTGTCTGTGCAGTGTGGTGGGTATAGGCACGGAATGTGTCTGGATTGTCTGCACAGCTGAGGCCAGAGGACAGTGCATGTGCAGGATGAGGAAGGTCTGAGATCCATGTCAGTGGGCACAGGTGAAGGACTGTGGGTATGGTCTATGCATGTCTGATGGCTGCGTTTCTGATGTGTATGTGCATGTGTGTGCATGCATGTGTGCCCACGACCAACAGGTGTCCCGGAGGCACTGTGTGTTAGGGGGATTCTGAGCAGTTTCTGCATCTTTGTGGGTGCAGGCTTAGACCACAGGGTGAGTGCTGGCTGCTGACATTGTGAGCCCTGGGAACCAGGGAGTTGGCACAATGACTCCATGTGGTCTAGCAGGCTATCCTTCAGGAGGAATAAGGTCCTTGACTCCAATTCTAAGCCTTTGCCCCATGTTCAGAGATGGGGCAACAGAACTGCCAGAGGCCCTGAGTGAGGGGGAAATCAGGTATATGAGAATCACAGGGAGGGGGGCTGTCCTGCCCCCCGATATCTGCTGCTAGAACTCTCCAAGAGGCTGAAAAGTCATGGGTCAGCCTGGGGCTAATGCTAATGGAGAGACAGGAGGAATAGCCTGGCACCATGAATGAATGCCAGGAATCCAACATGTCAGGAATCCTTCCTCTTGGAAGGAACCTGTCTCACCCTGTCAGGCACCTCTACACACCTGACCCCATGACTTCCTCCACCTTCCTGTGCCTTTGCCCCATCCCTAACCCCCCAGGTGTCCTGCTCCCTGCTCCCCTCCTCCGCAGGGCTCATCACCAGCAGCCAGTCCGCTGCCTACGCCATCAGCAAGTTTGTGAGCGGGGTGCTGTCTGACCAGATGAGTGCTCGCTGGCTCTTCTCTTCTGGGCTTCTCCTGGTTGGCCTGGTCAACGTAGTCTTTTCCTGGAGCTCCGCAGTGCCTGTCTTTGCTGCTCTCTGGTTCCTCAATGGCCTGGCACAGGGGCTGGGCTGGCCCCCATGTGGCAAGGTCCTGCGGAAGGTGAGTGTCTGCTTCCGAGGCGCCAGTTCAGATTGGCAGAGAGGACACCTAAAGACCACGTGGGCGCACCAGCACCTCCACCTCCACTCCTCAGGAGTTTCAGCCCAGCTCCTGTTGCCTGTCAAGATATTTTAGGAGGCTGAACATGATGGGATCAGGTGGCAGATGAGGGAACTGGCCTTGCCAAGTAGAAGCGCCCTCTCCCTCCTTCCTGTAACGTGAGCTCCTGGGTCTGTCCCATCTGACCCCACCTTCCGTATGGACTGGAGACTGGGCACCTACTGTTTCTCTCTGCCCCACAGTGGTTTGAGCCATCTCAGTTTGGCACTTGGTGGGCCATCCTGTCAACCAGCATGAACCTGGCTGGAGGGCTAGGCCCCATCCTGGCAACCATCCTCGCCCAGAGTTACAGCTGGCGCACCACACTGGCCCTGTCTGGGGCACTGTGTGTAGTTGTCTCCTTCCTCTGTCTCCTGCTCATCCACAATGAACCTGCTGATGTTGGACTCCAAAACCTGGACCCCACCCCCACCAAGGGCAAGAAGGGTGAGTACCCACCGAAGCCAACCTCTGGGAACCTTCCTTTACCATTCACCTGGCAGACTCTCACTGAAGACAGCTGTATGCTTGGCCCTGTGCTAGCCAATGGATGTCAGGAGAGGGATGGTGATAAGAGAGTGGGTGGGAAGTAAGACTCCATCCTGAGAGACAGTTAAGTACCAGACAAGTGGCAGAACCAACAAATGCTATGACTCATGTTATAGCCTGGTGCTTCCTTATAACAGAGCCACAGTTCCTTGTGTGGACAGCATCCTAAGCTTAAGTGTTTTGGGTACCTCCTCCATCCTCAGTGGTTCTCACATTCTCATTCATTGGTTGAGACTTGCAGTGGAGGGGAGAGGGCAGAACAGTGGGTGAGGGGGTACCTTTGTGCTGATCCTTGTCCATGTGGATGGACTCTGTCCCTGTGGCTAGTTAATGAGTGGTGGGGGCTTGAGGTGGGCAGGGCAGCTGGAGCAGAGTCTGAGGCCTGGCCTCCTCCCACCCCCAGGCTCCTCGAAGGAAGAGAGTACCTTACAGGAGCTGCTGCTGACCCCTTACCTGTGGGTGCTCTCCACTGGCTACCTTGTGGTGTTTGGAGTAAAGACGTGCTGTACTGACTGGGGCCAGTTCTTCCTCATCCAGGAGAGAGGACAGTCTGCCCTCGTGGGTGAGATGAGTGTTGGGATGGGGCAGGCCTAGGGGGCAGGAGCCAATGCAGGGGGTGGGAAATTCAGGCCCAGTTCCCTTTATCCCCTCTTCTCTTTCCCTGAGGCCGGACACTCCTCAGGCAGCTGTAGTCAGTCACTCTTGGGGACCCTGTGCCTCTCTGGGTTTAAGCCAGTCTGGGACAACCCCAAGGTGTAACACCCTTCCACCCTCCCTTTCCCTCTTCCCACTGCAACTCCTCACTGCAGGTAGCTCCTACATGAGTGCCCTGGAGGTTGGGGGCCTTGTAGGCAGCATCGCAGCTGGCTACCTGTCAGACCGGGCCATGGCCAAGGTGAGTGGGCAGAAGGGACAGGAAGGAGGAGGGTCCCTTTAAATCTTCCCAGCATGACTGGGACACCAGAAGTGGGAGCCCTGGGGCACATGCAGCTTGGCATGTGCTGGTTTACGCTGGGCGAGGTGGGAATGTTTTCAGGATATTTTTGTTAGAAATGTGGAGATGAAGCTAACTAATGTCAAGGAGAGCCAGCATTTCTTTCCGCCTAGCTTCTCCACAGCCCCAGGAAAACTGGGTGCAGCCTGCCAGCCCATGTCCTCGAGCCTGCCCCAGGTGGAGGAAGGGATGTTGTGGAGTTTGGCCTCAGAACATAATAAGCAGGTCCCAGGGCCTCCCAGAGCTGCCCTGGGCCAAGAACTGCAGTGGGATTGCCAAAGACCAGTCAGCAGAGGCCTGCTGTGTCAGAGTCCAGGGGTGGGGGTTCTCTGCTGCTCCTGGGGCCTGACATTGCCAGGACTGTGCCCACAGGCAGGGCTGTCTATCTACGGGAATCCCCGCCATGGCCTGCTGCTGTTCATGATGGCTGGCATGACGGCATCCATGTACCTCTTCCGGGTCACTGTGACCAGTGACTCCCCCAAGGTAAATAAAGAGGGCCTGGCTCACAGCGGGGACAAGGATGAAAAAGCAAGGGCCACTGACTCTGTCTCCCTCTCCCTGGCCTTTCTCTGCCTCGGACTGTCCTTTTCCGTTGTTCGTTACCTCAGTTCCCCTCTTCTGTACTCTGGTGCCCCTGCTTGACTCTGGGCCTGGTTTCTCCTCCTCTCTGTGCTCCTCTAGGATGTTGCTTTCTGGACTCTGGCTCTTCACCCCCTTGCTGAGCTCACAGGCTTTACAGAGAATGAGGTGCTCCATCTTTATCTATGGTTTTTCTCTTAGTGTGTCTCACCTTAGTCCTACCCTGCTCTCTGCCTTGTCCCTAGCCAATCCAGCTTGCACAAATCCTGAGAGGGGACAGCATCTAACTCAGAGGGATGGCTTCTGTACCTCCCTCACCTATCCACACAGGCCCCAGTGTGGCCCCCCACTCCTCCAGTCCTGTAGTCAGTTGTACTGGAGAGCGGTCTGTATGTGGGAGCCACTCTCTCCTTACAACTATCTGTTTCCTGGGCCAAGGATTCTCTCGTGGCAGGGGTAGGTAGGTAGCAGTCTTTCTGACTCTAATTGCCATCCTGCACTGCCCTTACAGCTCTGGATCCTAGTGTTGGGAGCTGTGTTTGGTTTCTCCTCTTATGGCCCCATTGCCTTGTTTGGAGTTATAGCCAATGAGTGCGCCCCTCCCAACTTGTGTGGCACCTCCCATGCAATTGTGGGACTCATGGCCAATGGTAAGTGATACCCCCACTGATGCCTTGCACTCAGGCCAGCAAGGGGCTGTATCAAGCCCCTCTGGCTCCAGCCTCACAGTGACACGGGCTCTTCTCCTCCTCCCTGACAGTGGGCGGCTTTCTGGCTGGGTTGCCCTTCAGCACCATTGCCAAACATTACAATTGGAGCACAGCCTTCTGGGTGGCTGAGGTGATCTGTGCGGCCAGTACAGGTGCCTTCTTCCTTCTACGAAACATCCGCACCAAGATGGGCCGAGTGCCCAAGAAGGCTGAGTGAAGACAGTGCAGGCTCCGGAGCATCCTGTCCTACTTGTGACCTTTCCCTCCGTGGGTGTAGGGAGGGGGCCGTCTTGACTAGCACCTTTGACTTTCCCTTTCTGCTCCTTTTCCCTTATCTACATGGCACTGGAAGTTATCAGTAATTAAGGAGGTCCCAGCTCATCTCATCTCTATTTAAACGACAACCTTTGTTCTTGGACTCCATTAGCTCCTATTTCCTGCCTTCAAATAGGAACCCCCTGCACTCAGGGAGTCTCCTATATCCTTTTCCCTCTCCTGAGCCCCATCCTGTCTCCATCTCACCCCATCCTCACCGAGGTGAGGCATCTCCTGCCTGCAGTGGCTGGGAAGCCATGGCCCAAGACTTCTGCCAGAAGGCCTCAGCAGGGGGGCAACTGCTCCTGCCAATACCTTGGACTCCAGGGCCAAAGGGTCACTCTCACCAATACAAAGGGTACAACAGGTGGGAGGGTAAAAGATTTGTTATAGAGAATTAAAACTAGATTTGATACTAACTTTGTCAGTGAATCATTCTTTCAAAAGGTGTAATACAAACCAGAGATGGCTTTCCTTTGGGAAATACTCCCTTAATACCTGCATTCTCTACCCCGAGAGAGACTTCATTCCTCTGGAATGGGAAAGCTGAAGGGTAAATGGACTCCTTTAAGCTCCTGCCTCTTCTGCCTTCAACTTCATACTGTAGAATTCAATGAACATTTTAGAAATGACGCTACTAGGAGTCAAGGCAGTTTAAATAACTTGTTGGAGGGAGGCAACAGTATAGTCAGAATGTCCAGGTTCAAGGTCTGCTGGTAACTAGCTTTGAGACTTCGAAGCAGAGAGTTTGTACTTTGCTAAATCTCATCTGTGACACAAACAGGATGAACACCCTGAGCTAAGGGAGAGGATGAAGTGAGATAAAGCAGTAAAACCTGGCTGTGAGCCCTTGATAAATGTTCCATCATTGTTTTCATTATCGTCATCACTACCACACCACCCAGGAAGTCAGTGGCAATCCAAGACTCCTGCTTCAAAGTCCTATGTTCATTCATTCACTTAATGAATATATATTTGTTTTGGTTTCTACTGGAACACAGTATCTCAGCTTCCTTGAATTCCCTTATCATTCCTGTTTCCCCTCCTGAGGCTTTCTCCCCCAAACCATCAATTAGGATAGCAAACACTGAGCTCAAAGGAATGTTTATTACAACATTTATGGGCCTACCTCCTATAAATAATCTGTACAGAGTTGGGAAGTAGGACCATGAGAGATATAGGAGGAAAGAGAGAATGGTATTAAGGCTCGGGATCAGAACATGTCATCAGGCTCCGCATCCTCCCATTTTCAAGTGCACTAACAATGCTGCCAGGATCTCCATCAAAGTGAAAACCGCAGGATTCCTGCTGTAGGATCTCTTAAGAATTTGGTGGGGTCCACTGCAGGTTCAGCCTAAGACCCAGGTCCAAAGGTTCCAGCCTTCTCTGCCACCTCCAGGGCTAACTTCAGGTTCTGGTCAAACAGTTCACACCTATGCCAGGCCCAGGAGGCACAAGTTAAGGACAAAGTGTTAGGCCTGGCTCTCTCCCCACCATGGGTACAGAGGCAGAGCCAGTGGAAACTCTGCTTGAAGAAGGCCATGAACCTCAAGGAAAGTCTTTGATTTCTCAAAAGAATAAGTAAGTGAAAGGCTAATTACTTTTGTTTTATTTCAAAATAACTATTACACTTCAAAATGACATTGGGAAAAAAAATACAGGCAGAGACGACAAGGAGGCTTTGACCAGAATCTGCAGACTGGGACCGCTTACCTGATGGGCATTTCCAGGGAGTAAAATGGATTCTTCAGGGCAAAGTCTGAGTAAATCTCATAAATTTTTCGGAGAAGAGAATCTATCCCAGCCTGCCTAGGATCTGCCAGCACCACAAACTTTATCCCTGGAGAGGGACCGGGAATGATTACCAAAGGGGAGAGAATCAGCAAATAATACTGTCCTGTTTGTACAGCACTTTATATGCTCATTTTTATTTTATCCTTATTGCCTCATAAAGCATGAAAAGCAAGACCTTGAATCTACAGGTGAGAGTAGAGAAGTGAAATGACGTTATCGCACCACCCAGCTGATTGAGTGACTATGCTTTGGGTTCTTGCTCTGTCACTTATTTCTGGCCTGGGTGCCCCTCAGCAGAAAGCGTCAGGCAGGGAACAAACTCAGGCAGTTTTCAGTGCTCTGCCTTCACGAAGTGAGGCAATGCCACTCAGGATCCAAAGGCCATTTTCAACTGGCATTCCAATTTCATTTTGGAACAACACTTACACCTTCCAAAATGTGTGCAACATGAGAGAACACTAAGGTGAGTTCATCTGCACACAGGATAACGAGGGCTGAGCATGGACAAAACTGGCATCAGATTAAATATTGGCTTTAGATTCACAAAACAAATAACTGTGCACCTGTCCCAGAAAAGGCTAACCACCACCCCCTTGCTTACCAGAGCCAACTTTGGTCAATGCCTTCCTCCAACCAGACCCATCACATGCCTTTGGCCTGTCTGGAAGCACGTACCTGTCAGTGTCTGGAAGCAGTGCAGTTTGAATGTATCCGTCTCTAGCATCTCAATGCCTGAGCTGCCCTGTTCAGGAGACAGCTGGGAGCCGATTGCGAACAGCCTATTTGCAAGAAAGGCAAAGTTGGGAATGTACCTCGTTGCTACAAGGGAGGAGTGCTTCTCAAAACTTTTCCACCGAGGTGACCCTTATCTTCTGAACACTTAAATTACAGCTTGAGATAGAAGCAGCAGTGTGAACTGCCTGGCAGCAGTATCAATATTTCCTAAGAATTCATTTGAATTCTGCATGTATTTTATGTTCACACTTTGCTACAAAACATAGTACATGAAAACTTTGGGTAAAATTAACACTCTAGGATTATGTGCCATGTTTACCCACCAGCTGACTATGCATATCCAACACATCTTATAATACAACTGACAGCAGGAAAAGATCTTAAACATCATTTAACTGCCTTACTTTAAAGATGAACATATTAAAACTCAGGAAAAAGAAGGTGACTTAGGCAAACAAAATCACACCACTCCCAGCATTACCTAAAGCCTAGTCATACTGGATCAATTCGTTTCATCACACAGAACTGACGATGTAGGAGGAGACAGAGAAGGGTACTACACTACACTCACACCAAGAATAGAAGACATCGGAGGTGGACAGCTTGCCCAAGATCCTTGACGTGACTTGTACAATCATTTATAATATTTTCTTGACTTCTTAAACCTTGGCATACAAATCAAATGTTTTTCTACCATAGGCATGATCCTATGCTAGTTTTAGAAATCAATCCAATTGTTGGGTTTGTGACCAGTTACCTATGTCTAGTAGTTCTGGGTTACCCTGGTGGATTTCTCCCCTCAAATGCTCTAACTGGTTGGCCCTGAGAAAATTTACTTTAAAGAAAAATTATAATTATGTTCAGGTCACTCTTGGTATGACTAGATGGACTCCCCTCACCTGGCCAATTGATAATGATTGCTCTGACCCCGATCATAAATATGAGTTTTCCTCTATTACTCAAGCTCAATCAGAAAAAAAAGCAAAGCTTTAGCCAAGGAATAAAATCTCCCAGAATTATGGAATGGATTTATGTAGATGGGACGTCCCTGGTGGCTTAAACAAATGATAAAGAATCCCTTTGCAATGGAGGAGACCCAGGTTCCATCCCTGGGTGGGGAAGATCCCCTGGAGAAGAGAATGGCTACCCACTCCAATATTCTTGCCTGGAGAACTCCATGGACAGAGGAGTCTGATGGGCTACAGTCCATGGCGGTTGGGGGGTCACCAAGAGTGGGACACAGCTGAGGGACTGTCTCACTTTTTTAGAAAAAGGTAAGCACCGCCTGTCAGGAAGTCTCTTAAGCGCAGAACTACACTAATCCAGTCAGCCTATGAGCCAAGAGTAGACGGACAGAATCTAGGAAGAGTTGTGGGACTTACGAGTGGAACATGGAGGCCAGCATGAGCTTCTCATTGGAGGTGAGGCGAGGGCGGCCGAATCGAATAGACACCGGGTAGTTAGCAGGGTTGCCCAGGTACTCCAGCACCTCCTTCCCATCGGCCGTATACTTGCCATTCACGTCCACACCATTGATAGCCAGCACTGCGTGACCCACTGCAACGGCGAAGCTAAGCGTCAACGAAGCCTCAGACAGCGGATCCCGCCAACGGTACAAATGACTCGGGCAGCAACCTCTTCCGCCCCCCGCCCAGAGATAGCAACCCACCAAGGCAGCACCTGGCCCCACCAGGGACCGAGCCTAACCTACCTCGGATGCCGTCTCGCTGGCCGAAAGCTACCAGCACACGCTCGTCGTGCAGCTTAAGCAGCAGATCCAGCGGGTAACTGAAAGTTTTCTCAGCCTCGGCCCGTGGGGCGTAGCTGTCCAACTGGTAAATAAGGCCGCCAGCTTTGTTCACCACGTAAACACTGAAAATCGCCATAGCTGCGGCCGAGGCTGCGGACTAAGGATACAGCCTTTTCCTCCCTGCCCCGCCCCGGAAGCGCAGCCTGGGGCCGCCCCGGCGCTGCAAGCCGCGCTTCCCTTCCCGGCGCCGAAGGGCCCGCTGAGGCGCTTGCGCACTTGGAGCACGCCTGGGTGTCACTAACACAGGGACTTTAGTTGCCGGGACCTATAAAGTTGTTCTTTTCCTTTTTACCGGATCTTAGCGCCAGGAAAGTGTAAAACGTGACTGTCTCACAACTGGCCGCAAAATCGAAAAGCCAGGGATAACGTCGAGAGTGGGACGTTGCGGAGGTGGACCCTGCTTCCTGCAGCCAGTTGCGATCCTGCGCCGGACCTGCGCGTCCGGACTTCCTCCGCGCGGCTCCGCCCCTTGTCCCGGAAGCAATCGCTGCGGCCGGAGGTTTCTGGGCTTGCTCGCAAGGCATATTTCCTTTTTGTCCGACATCTTAGCGAAACAGCAGTGGTCGCAGCTGCTCTTCGGGCTTCGCTATGGTGAGCTCGGTATAGGGGAAGCTGGCGTGGTTCTGGGAGCGGGCGGTGCCGGCGCGCGTTTAGGGCAGCATCGGAGGCGGGCTCACACAACTGCCGGGCCACGTGTGGAGATGGGAGGGCTATAGCTTTCCCCATGTGCTCCGGTAGTGGAGTCTGGGCAGGGTTGGGGGCGAAGGAGTAGCGGGAGCTTGGAGGGCTGCCTTGTGACGTGGCCGCATTCCGGCTTTTTTCCTATAGCCGCCCAAGGACGACAAGAAGAAGAAAGATGCCGGAAAGTCGGCCAAGAAAGACAAAGATCCCGTGAACAAATCTGGGGGCAAGGCCAAAAAGAAGGTAGGCGTAAAGCCCCTCAAACGGTGAGGGATGTTGGGGGCGTCTTGTCTCATTTTCCTATACTGTAGCAAGTGGCTTGTAAGGTGGTGGGGTTTAGAGTCAGGTTATTAAGAGTTTATATTCACCGTTTTGGTTTTGACTCATAAAGCACGGGGGTGTATATGTTACTGGAAATGAAAAAGTGTGTACTGAGCTACTTTAATTGGGCTAGTGGGGCTCAGCCAATATCCGAAAGCCTCAAAGATCATTTCCCCCCCAACGTAATGTCCCCGATGCCTTCAGCAGTAACCAAGGTCTCTTACTTTGAACTTGGCTCTATAACTATTTGAACCTTAATTTGTTGAGTGCAGATTCCGAATTTTATAGGTTTCTTCAGCCCAAGGGACAGATGCACTCATGTATAGCTCTGCAACCGTGTAACAATTCTTTGAGTCAGGTTGTTCTAGAGAAGGGAAATACTGGTTCTTTGGAGAGCACTGATTTTTTTTTTTTTCCTTTTCCTTTTTTTTTGGTGAGCAGAAGTGGTCCAAAGGAAAAGTTCGGGACAAGCTCAATAACCTAGTCTTGTTTGACAAAGCAACATATGACAAACTCTATAAAGAAGTTCCCAACTATAAGCTTATAACTCCAGCTGTCGTCTCTGAGAGACTGAAAATTCGAGGCTCCCTGGCCAGGGCAGCCCTTCAGGAACTCCTTAGTAAAGGTGAGAGGAGGGTGTGTTTTGCTGGTTTGTATGCTTTTTGCACCTTAGATTGGGCTGACCATGTTCAGTTCACTTGATCAGTCGTGTCTGACTCTTTGCAACCCCATGAACCGCAGCACGCCAGGCCTCCCTGTCCGTCACCAACTCTTTGGAGTCCACCCAAACCCATGTCCATCGAGTCGGTGATGCCATCCAACCATCTCATCTTCTTGTCGTCCCCTTCTCCTCCTGCCCTCAATCTTTCCCAGCATCAGGGTCTTTTCAAATGAGTCAGCTCTTCGCATCAGGTGGCCAAAGTATTGGAGTTTCAGCTTCAACATCAGTCCTTCCAATGAACACCCAGGACTGATTTCCTTTAGGATGGGCTGGTTGGATCTCCTTGCAGTCCAAGGGACTCTCAAGAGTCTTCTCCAGCACTACAGTTCAAAAGCATCAATTCTTCGGCGCTCAGCTTTCTTCACAGTCCAACTCTCACATCCATACATGACCGCTGGAAAAACCATAGCCTTGACTAGACAGACCTTTGTTGACAAAGTAATGTCTCTGCTTTTTAATACGCTGTCTAGGTTGGTCATAGCTTTTCTTCCAAGGAGTAAGCGTCTTTTAATTTCATGGCTGCAGTCACCATCTGCAGTGATTTTGGAGCCCAGAAAAAGAAAGTCAGCCACTGTTTCCCCGTCTATTTGCCATGAAGTGATGGGACCGGGCTGACCGTGTTAGTCATTTTTAAATGCAGTAGGTGAAGGTTAGCAATACAGTTGTACATATTATCTAGGCTATTAGTAGTGCCTAACAGTGGAAACAGTGATTTTCAAGTTACAGTGAAGTGTTGTGAGGGTAGCCATCCCAAGAGCAAGTAATGAGTCCCTTCTTTTTAAGGGGTGAGTCAGATTGGATTATCACTAAGAAATGTAGGCATGTCTCCTAAACTCATGCTTAAATTAAGTATTTCTAGTCTGTTGAGTTTTTATAGTACTATCGTGTGAAAAATTTATGCTCTCTTCCTAGGACTTATTAAACTGGTTTCAAAGCACAGAGCTCAGGTGATTTACACCAGAAACACCAAGGGTGGAGATGCCCCAGCTGCTGGTGAAGATGCATGAACAGGTGAGCTGGTGAAGATTCATGAACCTAGGGCTCATATACGAAGTACACATCCCTTTCACAAGGGTCTATAGTTCTGATTTGATTTTTCTCTTTTTTTAAACAGGTCCCACCGACTGTACAGTTTGAAAAATAAAACTTTATTAAAATCAAATAAGTGGGTTTGTCTGTTTCCTGAGAAAGGCAGTTACAGGATAAGAGCATAGAACAGATTTGTTGCCTTGGCTTTGAGCCTTATGGTGGTTGGAAATACATCAGGAAGCCATTAGCTTTTTCCTTTATGTGACTGCTGTTTGTTTCTTGCTGCAGCTTCAGTTTTGAATTGATGCCTAAAAAGAAATGAAAGCACAGAGAGTGAGATTAGCAGTACAAAGAGTGAGATCTCCACGGGGGGGAGCAGGTTGGGGCCCTGACACTGGCCATACCTGGACTGCCAGCGGCGTCCATTATTCCAGACCCGGCCAAAAGAGGGCAGCCAGCCGGCACTGGTGCTGGAGCTGTGGTCAAAGTTGGCCCCAACTCTGTCTGGTGGGAGTTTCTTCAATTTCTGTTTTTCCTCTACAATGAGCAGTTTTATTTGAGTAGGAAGACTTAAAGAGTAGGAAGCCTCCATCACCGTTCCTGTATTAACTTACTTTCTTTAAGAAACTCTTCATAGGAGGGTCCTATTTGTTGGTTCCCAGAGCTACAGTCCTCATCTTGGACCATCCAGGGAGGTGTGGCACCTGGAAAAGGAAGACCCTTTGAGCAGAAATGGAAAGTTATTTTTAACCTAATTGAGACTATAACTGTTGAAAAACAGAACTCAGGAGTTCTGGACCATGGGAATTAGGGGGGCTTAAGCTTATTGGAGGCATGACTGACATAACTACAAACTGCACACATTTAAAGTGTACAATTTGAAATGTTTGGAGTAAAATCACACCATGTATCCTTGTGCCCCTTGAAATTATTTTTTAGTGCACCTCCTTTATACCCCTTTCCCAGGCCCAGGCAACCACTGATGTGTGTGTGTTCTGTTGCTGTAGAGTAGTTTGCCTCTTCTATAATTTTGCATAAATGGAATATAATATGTACTCTTTGTCTACCTTTTAGTGTAGTTATTCTGAGATTGTATGTTGCGTGTATCAGTCATTCCTCCTTGTTGAATATTTGAATTTTTCAAATTTGCTGAGGCACGTTTAGGTTTTTTTCAACTTTTAAAGAAACTGCTAAACGTCTCCAAAGTAGTTTTATGCTATTTTGCATTCTCACCAGCAGTGTATAAGAGTCCCTGCATACATACATGGTCAGTCTTTATTTTTTTTGCTGTGCGACATGGTCAACTTGTTCCCTGCCCAGGGATGAAACCCACACCCCGCGCATTGAGTGCAGAGCCTTAACCACTGAAGCACCAGATAAGTCCATAGTTTTAGCTATTTTGATGACCAACTTTTTATATACCTTTGAGTTTTGTGCTGTGCTTAAGTTGCTTGAGTTGTGTCCGACTCTGGATTGTAGCCCACCGGGCTCCTCCTGTCCATGGGGTTCTCCAGGCAAGAATACTGGAGTGAGCTGCCACAACCCTTGTGGGGGATCTTCCCGACCCAGGGATCAAACCCATCTCTCTTACATCTCCTGCATTGGCATGCAGGTTCTTTACCACTAATGCCACCTGGGAAGCCTAGTGAGTTTTGAGAGGTCTTCATATACTGAAGATACAAGTTCTTCATCACGCTTTTCTTTTTTTTGAAAAACACGTTTATTATGCTAAAGTTTTGCAGTGTTCCATTTTTCAAGCAAAATATTTTTTCGCCTAGTCGAAACACAAAGAGGCTGTGTGGCTGTGGCAGGTCTAATGCTATGGTGGGCATTAAGTAAGGTACAGAGACTGGCCCTCAATTGCAAGTAGTTTTAGATATTAAATACAGTTCCCTGTGCTATACAGCAGGACCCAATTTAGCTTATACCCTTATTTTTATTTCCTTCACAACTGCATGTATTCTTGCCATAAAAGAATTATCCCTATAGTTCTTGTTTCTATTTAATATAAAATTAAGTGTATTATTTTAAAAAATACAGCAGTTGAACAAAAACCCATGTAAGAATTACCATGTCCCAACATTTACTAACTTTAAAACACCTTAGATACGAAAGTTAAAAAAAAAAACATCTGGTAAGCAGGTAAAGGTATGTCTTACTTTTCTGAGTTAGATGCATTGGACATGTGTCTTGGGTACCCTCCTACCAATGAAAGACCTACAACTCAAAAGACCTCTTATAGTTTGAGAACCATTGCCATGGGCCTTACCTGAGTGTATGTTACCAATTCCTGGTGTATCCTGTAGTGGAAAATGGGAAAATTATAAGAAAGCCAAGAGATGATAAGGATACTCAGCCTAGAGGAAGAAATTGTACAGGAGGTGGATGGAACCACTGCCACAATGCTAATGCTGCACTGGGTTTATGTTAAATCTCACAGCGCAGTAAATCATTGAAACACAGTCTTGTCCTCACCAGACTCAAGGGCTCAGGCTGGAGATGTCCAAAAATAAAGTGCCTACTACATGGTAGGTAAACAAAACCCCTTCCTCACAGAGCATACATATTACTGGGGAAGGGAATTAAGTATGAATTACACAAATTACATACACAGCTTTTTACATGGTATAACATACATTTATAAGTTTCCATGAAAAAGTGACATCTGAGCTGAAGGGGAAGGTAAGGGTTTAAGTAGAGGAGGGAAGTTCAAGAGGGAGGGGACATAGTTATGGCTGATTCACTATGTATGGCAGGAACCAACACAGTATTGTGAAGCAATTATCCTTCAATTAAAAAAAGAAAATAGCAATTACATGTTCAAAAGAGCATGGCTGGAGGCTGGAGAATAGAATGTAAGATAGCAGGTGATGAGGTTATTGCTCATGTTTGGGACAAGATTGCAGGAGAAGTAGAGATTGTTCCAAGGTGAAATAGAGGCCAAATTCAGGAGATAAGGCATACTGAGGAAATGGGAAAGATGAAAAAAGGGAGGTGGTCATACTCAGAGGGAATGCGAGAGATGAAAAAAAAGGAGGTGATTATCTACAGTTACTAGAAAGAGGAATGGTGTGGGTTAGCTTCAGGTGTCTGTGGGGTATCTATAAGTGTCCCTGTGTTGAGCTGGAACTGGATTCTGTGCGGGATGATTTAGGAGTTAGCACTCCTATGTGCCAATGGGGGTAGTGTGGATACCATGGAGGGAGAGGAATGAGAACATGATACTATGGAACAGGGCAGCAAGAGGAATGGCCAGAATATACAGAAAAGCCAGGGGAGATGGGTGTCCTGGGAACTGAGGGGGCATTAGCCCTTTCCCAACTTGCTTATCCATTGTACCTGATGGCCAATGAATGTCAGAGGTTGTCCTGTCTCCATCCAGTCAAGCTCTGGGGCTGGTGGCAGGTCCAAGTATGAGGGCTGCTGTGAGGTGGAGGCTACTTGGCTGAAAAAGACAAACAGGAGCCAGGCTGGCAGACAAGGTTCTTGAGCCATGAGGACAGCAAGGATGAGATTTGTTTCCATGTCCGCACCAAAGTTACAGAACGTTCTAAGAGATGTCAGAATGCCCAATAAGAGGTTTCCTAACAGTCTTTTACCTGTTTGTCCCTTTCCAGCTTCCAGGTGCTGAAGAGCCCTCTTCTGGGTCTGGCACTGTCTGAGGCTGAGTTTGATTCAGGAAAAATAAATGTGTCTAGAATGCTTAAGAATTTGCCTAGGCCATCCTCCCCACCTCCAGAAGTAAACAGATTGACAAATTGAGGATACTGCCCCATCTGGCAACTTCCCTCCCTCCCAGCCCTGCCCACATTTTCTCCACTGATAAGGCCTGCCCCCTGGTGGGCAGGGAAGGGAATTCAAGCCAAGCAGATGAAGCCTGGAGTCCATGAATTTTTCATCAGAAGAGCTGGTAGCTGAAATGCTGGACCTGGGAGAACCAGGAATCAGTGGATTTGGATACTGCTCTGGCTCCTCCGAGGGAAACCAACCTCTAAGACAGACCGAACCATCTCCTGCCGGCTTTGCTCCACCTCTCGGATCTGAGCTGCCATCTGTGGGAGAGGGGTGATTTAGACAGGTGCCAGAAGGTGGGGCTGGGTCCTTCAGAGGCCTTTCCTTTAACTCACCTCTTTAATCACTTCATCCTCTTTTTCCTCATAGGAATCCAGACTTTTCACCATGGATTTCTTGAATCTAAAAAGGAAAGGGGCAAGTCACCCCAGAATCCCAGTCCCTGCCAGCTGTGAAAAGATCCTCAGTATATCATTTTTCTCTAGATTCTGAATGGTCTCAGACTCCCAGAAACCAAATCTCAGTACAGTGAACACCCATGTACCTCTCACCCAGATTCACTGTTAACATTCTGCCATACTGGCTCCAGTTCTCTTACAAACACATTTCCTTTCTCCCAAGAACATGAGACTTAATTCTAAATTTTTCAGCATGCATTTCCTGGGAAAAGGAACAGCCTATGAAATCATTACCATACTTGAAAAAAAAAGAATCAATTACCCTTTTCTCATGTCCAAATTGTCCCATATTTGGGACAATATATTTGCAGTAGTTTTTATCCTACGATACAAAGGTATCTGAATAATACCAGTACTACTATCAACGAGACTGCTACAACTATACTACAACAGCTAAGCAAAGCTCAAGATTTCTTTGCAGTTCTTTAGTCCTTAGAAAATATCCTTCTACAGGTATACAGATTTTTGTTTTCAAATGTTACTTGAATTCTGGGCTTCCCTGGTGATCCAGTGGTTAAGAATCCACCTTGTAACAAATCCTTGGTCCTGGAAGATCCCATATGATGCAAGCCAACTAAGCTTGTGCCCCGCAACTACTGAACCGGCACTGTGGAGCCTGTAAGCTGCAACTAGAGTAGCCCTCCACTCTCTGCAACTAGAGAAAGCACACACACAGCAACCAAGACCCAGAGCAGCCAAAAAAAAAAAAATTTTTTTTTTTAAGATGTTACTTGAATTCTTTTGTCATTGTTACCAATTTGATAGTTCTATGATAATTTCTTTGCCTAATTTTAATATGTAAAACACATATAGGGTAATGGCTCTACCATGGTGCCCTGGCAGTCCTTACAGGCAAAGCCTTGAACTGCAACTTATCAAAGTCTTGGCAGAAGGTCTGCATGATCCTCCGGGAACACAAGAGGACAGGAGGTCTGAAAGGAACTGCTAGGAGGCCATCTCCCATTCGTCTCCTTATCTCACGAGAGGCCATTACGAAACAGTTCTTCATTAACTCCCAGTTCTTATAGGGTATGGGGCTTTCTGCTCTCAGATTAGAGCTGCAGATATAAAGCCTGTAGCTGCAATCTAGTCTTGGCTCCCCAACAACAGTATCCCACAGTTCATGCTACAGTCACCCAGCCCTATTTGTAGCACTATGGTTCTTTTTAGTGTGTGGGACAACATGGGAAGCTGGCACTTCGGGCTTACTCTTTTCACTGCCTGTGTAAGTAATAAGCTGCCTGAATCTAAAAGTGGCTCATTTGTATCTTTACGGGTCAAATCAGTCAAGCCTGGCCTGGCCTTGCCTTGTGTGAGCTTGAAATTTATAAAGTTTAAAAATCAAAACTATATGTAAATAAAAAGTTCAGAGAGTCCATCCATATAATTCTCAGTTATAACCTTTCTGCTAACTACCCTTTATTCATCCACCAAAAATTCTAGAGATCTGGGTCAGGCTGTGACAAGTAAGTGGCCTGTTTTTTTTTTAATTTTTAAAATTTTTGATGTGGACCACTTTTTTTAAAGTCTTTAATTTGTTACAATATTGTTTCTGTTTTGGCCACAAAGCATGTGAGATCTTTGGCCACAAAGCATGTGAGATCTTAGCTCCCAACCAGGGATCCAACAGGAACCCCCTGCATTGGAATGCAGTCTTAACCACTGTACCACCAGGGACATTCCTGGCCTCAGTTTCTTCCTCCCGGTCTGACCCACAGACTGGAAGACAAGGTGATGGGATTTGAGTACTTCTTAATTCCTCATTATTCTCCACACTGACTAGAAAGGAATAATAAACACTACGTATTTTCTTAACTTTGGCTTTGGGATCCCCTTGGGTTCCACTCTCCATAATCTCAATACAGTCCCAATAAAAGTGGTGATGTGAGGCTGCCTGAGTCCTCTTTCTGAGGCAGTCACAACTCACCCCCTCTGTGCTGCCAAGCTTCCTGCACTCCAGGTAGTTGGGGCCCTCCAAGGCCAGTTAAAACTATTAAAAGTGGGTACTGGGTGAGCATGTTTTTTGCACTCTATAAAAAGCATCTTCTATTTTTAAAGAACCTCAGTAGTCTCTCTGTCACATATTTAAGTAGTTGACTATGGTCAACTTTTATTATACACTTCTCTGTTTGCTAAATACATTGTAAATCCCCACCCCCCCAACTAGATTATAAACCTTTCAAGGACTCTGTCATATTTCATTTGTTTTCAACATGGTGCCTAGAATAATGAGTGCTACAAAGACAATGGTCACCAATGAAGTCCTTACTAAACTGTCCAATTAGTAGAGGAAGCCCCTGACACAGATGCAAAGAATCCACACTCTGCTACCTCATCATGTGAAGGAATGACTTACCGTGCAAAGTCCTGGGGCGAGATCAAAAACTTCTCTTTCATCTGGAACTCCGCCTTGTTTTCCCACCAGAATTTGTTGGTTGCTTTCTTGTGCTCTGGACTGAGAATGGAAAGGACAAGTAATCTCAATGATAGATTATAGAGTATTACATGGCATTTGATAAATAATGCAAACTGACACCTGGGTCTCTAGGCAAGGCTGAGAGAATGCTGACAGTAGTTTCCTCAAGATCTCCAGTTTCCCCCTTCCAATAAAAATGTGACAGTCTGAGAGGAAGTGATGGGAAGGAACCTTGATTGAGCCAGTTGTCCAGTCAAGGCCACCCCAAGCACTGGGACCATAAGGCCGCTACCCCTCAAGGTTGGCCGTGCCTACAAGATGACTGAATCATCCCGTCTGGTCAAATCACAAAAACGTTCTTCCTCTCACCCACCCTAAGCCCTCCCTCCATTCATTTACAGATTAATGTAAACCTATTAATATGCTACCGCTGTATGCGGTTCCGGGCCCGGCACTCACCTGGCCAGATGCTCCAGCAGCCCCCCGTGCAGCACGGTCAGGTTTCCGTGGCTCAGGTGTTTCCGCACCTCACAGCCGCAGCACAGGCACCAGCACCATCGCTCGTGCTCGGGCACGTAACGCTCCACTTGAGCGGCGCGGACGGCCTTGCGGGCGGCCTCCACCTGCGGCGGAGAGGATGCCAAGGCGGACAAGCTAAGTAGGACCCCGGCGGGATCTCCAGATCCCACCCCTCGGGCCTTCACAGCCCCGCCCGCCGTCCCGCCCCGCCCCAGGCCGTCCATGGTCCCCTCCAGCCTCCCGTCCGTACCTGCGGCAGGAGCCGCTCCAAAGCCACCTTCAGCTGCTGCTGGTGCTTGCGACTGTAGACGTGCCCGCGACCGCAGAAGAAAGTCTGGCGGCAAAGAGGACAACGCTGCGCCGGCGCCATCTGCCCAGGACTGGGAAGCCGCGACGCAAAGCTTCTCCTTCGCAGCCCCGTAACCTCTGACCTCTGGGGGCGGGAGAACTCCGGGGCCCCGCGGCCCCCAGCGGCTGGTAGGCGCTACTGCAAGTGCTTTCGCTGCTGCGCACGTTTTTCTCCCGGCTCATCCCTGTGCGCAAGCCCAACCAGTCACCAGCATCGCCTAATGCTGTCTGGCTGGAAAACGTGAAGGGAAAGAGCGCCCGCAATAGTTAAGGGAGACCGCACACGTATCGGGAACACTGACAAGGACCCGTACAATGTAACAAATCGTAACTCGTGTTTATAGAGTGCTCAGTATGTGTCCACAACTTTAAACGTACTCTGTGATCACAATAACTGTGTGCGTGCGTGCTGAAGTCGCTTCAGTCGTGTCCGACTCTTGTGATCCCAAGGACTGTAGCCCACCAGGCTCCTCTGTCCATGGAATTTCCCAGGCAAGAATACGGGGGTGGGTTACCATTCCCTTCTCCAGAGTATCTTCCTGACCCAGGGGTCGAACCCGTGTCTTCCTCATTGCCAGCAGATTCTTCACCATCTGAGCCACCAGTGACCTCTTGGGAGCACAAGGGGGAAGGCCTAATCTAAGACCTGATCACTCACACCCATGCCCCCACAGGGGCGATCTGAACGCTGCCCCTGTACAGCTGTAAAGGGAAAGCTATAAAGGGTTCAGAATCATTGCTGACATCTTTAATCTGTAAACGTGCTAAACTAGCGGAACTGTATTCTTTACAAGCCACTTCTAGAGTCAACAGCCTTCCTGTCTGTCTAGCTCCCTTAAGAACTCATAGGGCTGAAATCCCCAGACTGTGATTGTGATCTGCACCCTAGAGCCCCCTCCAAAATATCTGGGGCCTGGCCCACACTCTACTTGTAGGACTTGCAAACAGAGCCGTCACAGGGTCCCCAGCTTCCCTGAGCGTGTGTTACATGTACTGGTGCATTAACCTGGATGGGTTACAATGTCTGTGGGTGTATACAGTCAACTCTACCTAATTCAGACCCAGGAAGTAGCCAGACTCCCCTTCAGAGCTTGACTTCCTGTTGGAGCTTCCCCTTAGACTCAGGCCTTCACTAGATGTGATCCATTTTGATGATCCTTGCAGTTCTCAATTCCTTGACCTCTCATCACTCCCCTGGCAAGGGTGATCCTGGACTTTTTTCACCAAAAACTGCACCTTCTCTGACTTCAGACTCTGAAGTTCTTCTCTGACAACCGTCTTCCATCCTCCCTTGTGGCCCTACCTTCCAGCTAATCTTTAACTGCAGGGATGAATATAAGCACTCTTATCTGTTCACTGAGAAAATTATTCAGCATTTGCCAGCTGCTAAATACTTTGCTTGTTTAAAGGTTTAAAAATCTTTAAAGTGTGGCCTCCAGGTCAGCAGCATCAGCATCTGGGAGCTTGTTAGAAATGTAAATGATTGGGCCCCACCCCAAACCTACTGAATTGGAAACTCTGGAGTAGGGCCCAGCAATCTGTGGTTTAATGAGCCCTTCAGGTGATTCTAATGCCCAGTCAAGAATTGCTGGTCTAGGAGTTACCTGATGGTACAGTGGCTAGGAATCTGCCTGCCATTGCAGGGGACATGGGTTCGATCCCTGGTCTGCGAAGATTCCATATGCCTTGAAGCAACTAACCCGGTGTGCCACAAGTACTGAGCCCACGTACCAAGAGCTGGTGCTCCACAACAAAAGAAGCCACTGCAGTGAGAAGCCATGCACCACAACTGGGGAGTAGCCCCCGCTCACTGCAACTAGAGAAAGTCTGCACGCATCAAGGAAGATCCAGCACATCCAAAAATAAATAAATAAATAATAATAAACAATAAAAACCTATCTCTGTTAAAAAAAAAAAAAGAATCACTGGTCTAGGTCTTCGGTCCTCTTGGCTTTGCTTTACCCACTGGAACCCAGAAATATTTTCACCACACTCTCATGGCAACCTATCACTTCACTTGACTTACCAAGACCTCTCATTCTGTCACACCCCAACCATCAACCTAGCTATCTCATTTGTCTCCGTCATTTGTTCCAAAACTGCATTAGGTAGTTTACACTGTCTGCTTCAAATTCTAACTTCTCAGCCTTCTGCAGTTTGGCTTTTGAAACTGTTTTCCTAAAGTCCTCCACCATTATTTATTGGGCTGCCATTTGAACTAGATTGTGTGAAATGGAACTCACCATCTTCCTCTTCAGATCATTCCGTTTTCATCCTCCCAGGGAATAATACCACCAAGTTAAAGCCTGGAGTTTTGGAGTGAGTTATCTTTGACACTCTTTTAGTCCCCACATCCACCCTGCACAAGTTGTCTTGCTGGATTTCTGAGATGTTTAAAGTCTGTTCTCTGCCTTTTACACTCACAGAGCACACTTTATTTCAATTCCCTTCCTTTCTTGTTTTGATTCCTTTCTGTTTTGATTCCTTTCTATTTTGATTCCAGTCTTTCTGACTGGTTTCCAAGTGCCTGGTGTACTTCACCTCCATTTATCCTCCAGACTCTGGTCTGAAGGTAGTCTCTAAAATGACTTTCCTGATTAATGTCTAAATTGCCTTCAGGAAGTATCTAAGTTTTGCAGCAAGAATTTTACACTAAGTTTCCTGACCTCCTTTTCAGTCTTATACTGCACACTCCTCTCCCCTTTTCCAGGCAATATTCCTACAGTTCCACAGCTTCTTTGCACTTTAGCATCTCCAGCCCTTGGTTCCCCAGCCTAGAATTTACTTCTTTCCAGCTCTGCCTGACAAATTCTATTATATATAATAGAAATATGAAACTGCTGTGAAATATGAACTAGAATGGAATTTCCATAAGGCTGGTGATTTTGTCTGGAACATAGTAATGTCTCAATCTATTCATAAACTCTTGGATCAATTCATGATTGAATGAATGAAATGTCACCCCTTTTGTGAAGCCTACCAGAGTGGATCCTGCAGGATTAATTTTTCAATTCCAAGATCCTTTGCTCATCTTGTCATTTGGTTCAATAGTTAGTTGAAAATCTAACAGTTGAAAGATCAAGTGTAGGGACTGTGTCTTGGTCATGCCTGACTTGGTAGAACTAGCAGAAAGGGGTCTTCAATGCATGTTTGTCAAATTAATTTAAAATCATCAAAACTCCAGGAACCCTTGAGTTGACATGCCCATGGGGTGGTAATCTGTGCTGGGAAGAGCCTCAGAAACATTCAGCTAACAGCCTCCTAATTATGTTGCAGAAAGAGGGACCTATTCCAGGGCTTGAGAGTGGGCTCTTTTCTAACACTCAGAAATGAATTGTCCAAGGAAATACACGTGCTGACTAAGCAAGAGACTTTATTGGGAAGGGGCAGCTGGGCAGAGGGCAGGAGGGAAGGGAACCCAGAACTACTGCCACCTGGCTCACAGTCCCAGGTTTTATGGTGCTAGTGCTAAATTGCTTCAGTCGTGTCCAACTCTTTGCTATCCTATGGACTGTAGCCTGCCAGGTTCCTCTGTCCGTGGGATTCTCTAGGCAAGAATACTGGAGTGGGTTGCTATGCCCTCCTCCAGAAGATCTTCCTGATCCAGGGATTGAACCCACATCTCTTAAGTCTACTGCATTGGCAGGTGGGTTTTTTACCACTAGCACTTATGGTCATAGAATTAATTTCCAGGTTGTCTCATCTTGCTTGGCCCATATTTGATCTCAGGGTCCTTTCTAGTGGCCCACTCATCTCTCAGCCAACATGGATTCCAGTGTGAAGGACTGTGGGAGGTTGGTAGGACAGTATTATGGCATCTCCTCTCTCCTTTTGGCCCCTCCCAAACTCTCCCAGTTTTTGGTGGCAGCACCATGTTCCTTACTGGGACCTCCTGTTGTGAGATAACTTAAGCAAGTGGTCATCATTGTGCCTGGCCAAGGTGGGCAGTTTCAGTCAATGGTTCCCTAACAATTAATAGTATCAAACTACAAAACAGACTAGTGGATAAGTTTATTTTAAAATTCTAAAAAGTAATTTCTTATTTTTTAAAGAATAAAACTGTACCGAGGGTATAAATAAAAAAGATTGGCCTCCATCTCTTTGCTACCTGCCAGTCCCCAAAGATGACTATTACTGTTTGATATCAAGGCACTTTCTGCTTCAACAATATATGTGTATCTATATAAACATAGTTTCTGTCACATTTGGAATCATATCGAGCATCCTGTTCTGCTGTTTGTTTTTTTCACCCTAAAAATGCATTGTGGATATCTTTCTACATCAGTACATTGAGTGTGACTTAAATACTGTCTGTATATCCCTCTGTCAAATGTGTTTACATCTTCAGCTCAGGCTTATCTTCTGAACTCCAGACTTAAAACAATTATCATCTTGACATAACCACTGTGATGTCTCAGATTCTAAACAGAAAACTGCTCATACCTGCTACTCATTCACCCAATCATTCAAACAAAAAACCTCTCTTTTCTTCTTCTGCATCTAATCAATCCTGTTGACTTGTTGATTCTGTCTCCACCCTACAGCATCAAATTGGGCTGCTTCTCCCCTTTCTATTGCCATCTGGATTCTGCAGTCATCTCCCTACAGGCTTCCTGCTTCCACTTTTGCCCCTACAAGCAACCTTCAGTGAATAGCTAAGCATCATTTAAAAAATTAAAGGGAGTTATGTCAGTTACTTCAATTAATTTCCACTATACTTGGAAAAAACCCAAAACCTCTACATTTCATATCATAGCTAAGAAGGGTCTGGTCTCTGCCTCCCTTCCCAACCTCACCTTGGTTACTACATTCCGTAGCCCATCCCCATTCTCTCAATAGGCCAAGATGAGGAGGTTCCTACCTCCTGAGCTTTGTCTATTCTGTTCCCTCTACTAGAACACTTTTCCTTACCATGCTTCAGCCTGGCTACTCATTAAACAGGTCTCAGTTAAAATACCTTTCTTAGAAAGGCCTTCTCTGACCTCCTCTCCAATTAGAGTTGAGTATCCATATTGTCTCTCTCACAATAACCTAAGTCTACCTTATTAAGATTTATAATCATTGTACATTATTAGGGTGTCTGTTTAATATCTTTTGAGACTGTGAGGGAGGTTGCTATCTGTAAGGGAGGAGTCGTTTTGGGTTTCACTCTATCCCTAGCAGCTGGCACAGGGCCTGGCATAATGAAAGCTCAAAATGAATAAGTTGTTGAATGAACATAAAAGAGGAGGTAGGTGTAGGAGTATAATAGTCTATTAGAGAACAAATGGGCAAAGGCAGATTTTTTTCTCTGAGTTCCTTTTCCCACAAAGGCTATATTATTGTGTTCTTTCCTTCTGATCTGTTGCCTTTTGGGATCCACTTGTGGCTTAAACCAAACATCAACAAGAATGTGGACAGGGATAAAGATGTGTACATAGTACAGGTGAGGCAAGCAAAGGCCAAATCAGCTGAAACCAGAGCTTAGGATTCAGGACCCTCTTCTTCCTGGGACCTGTATAGAAAAGGGCAGTCAGTAAGGGGACTCTGGCTGCGGCGTGTTGGGTGGGCCCAGAGCCAATGACACTAATGACCTGGCCCTCCACCCCTCCTCTGATGGATGCCACATTAAAAGAAACAGCATCCAGACAGTTCAGAGAAAATCACTCCAGGTGGGCCAGGGAAAGGCAGCTCTCTTTTTTTTCAAAGAATATACTTGGTGGCTTCCCTGATAGCTCAGTGATAAAGAATCCACCCGCCAATACAGGAGACACAGGTTCAATCCCTGGTCTGGGAAGATCCCCTATGCTGTGGAGCAACTAAACCTGTGCTCTAGAGCCGGGGAGAGGCAACTACTGAGCCCAGGCATTGTAACTACTGAGGCCTGAGCCGGACAGCCCATGCTCTGCAACAAGAGAAGCCACCACAATGAGAAGCCCCTGCTCTCTGTAACTAGAGAAAAGCCCGCACACTAATGAAGACCCAGCACAGCCAAAAACATTAAAAAAAAAAAAGGTGGGGGGGGTATACTTGTTTTGTTTTTCCCCAGTGGCTGGAGACTTTATTTTGACCATGCATGCAGCATGCAGGATCTTAATCCCTCAACAAAGGATTGAACGGGTGCCCCCTGCATTGAGAGTACAGAGTCTTAACCACTAGTCCACCAGGGAAGTCTCAGAAAGGCAGTTCTTGACTTGCTCCAGCCGGGAATCTGCATGAGTCTGTCATCTCTTTCTTGGCACCAGTCACTTTCTCTTCCCTGATCGACCCCACCTCCCCAGCCTCCTCTACTGCTTGCCCAAAGCATCCTGACTCCTCACCCAGCAGGGCAGGGCTGCCTCTAAGCACTTCCGGAGAAGAACTAGCTGTTGTTTTCCAGACCTGGAAAAAAAAAAACCTTGTGCTCATGTCTTCTGTGAGAAGTCTTCCCCAGTTCCTCTCAAGCTAACTGCTCTCTTCTCTGTGCTTCCAGAGAACATGGACTCTGTTAAGAGAAGTTACTAGTGACAAGTCATAGCAAACAGCATTCTTACTACCTAACAGGCCCCACGCTAGGCTCTGGAGTTTGGACATGAAAGAGACTTATTCCGTTGTATTTTCCTCAGTGGTTGCCAAGGCTACTGAGGGCGAGTGCCTCTGGGACAGGGACTGTATCTTACACATTCCTTGGTTTGGTGGTTTTCTATTTCATCAGACTTAACACCCTAGAATGGAGCAAATACTCTAAGACCATCTTTATTGCTGCACATAGGGTTTCTCTTTCTCTAGTTGCAGTGAGCAGGGCTCCTCATCGTTGAGGTGCTCAGGCTTCTTACTTCCTTGGCTTCTCTTGTTCAGCACAGGCTCTAGGGCAAGTGGGCTTCAGTTGTTGTGGTACATGGGCTTAGCTGCCCCGTGGCACGTGAGATCTTCCTGGACTAGGAGTCAAACCCGTGTCCCCTGCATTGGCAGGTCGTTTCTTAACCACAGGACCACCAGGGAAGTCCCATACAACCATCTTTACCACCCTGAAGTGAACCTTGCTGACAAAATAACCTGCCTATACATATCATTAAAAAACAAACTGGATGACTTCCCTGGTGGTCCCGAGGTTAAGAATCTGCCTGCCAAGCAGGGGACTTGGGTTAAGAATCTGCCTGCCTCCCTGGTCCTGGAAGATCCCACATGACAAAGAACAACTAAGCCTATGTATCTTAACTATTGAGCTCTGAAGTCCGGTAGCCACAGCTACTGAAACTTGCATGCCCTAGAGCCCAGGCTCTGCAACAAAAGAAGCCACCACAATGAGAAGCCCACACACCACAACGAAGAGCAGCCCCCGCTTGCCACAACTAGAGAAAACCCACGCACAGCAACGAAGACCCAGTACAGCCAAAAATAAATCATAATAAAATTTTAAACAAATAAACAAACTGTAATGCTCTGTAATATAATAGAAAAATAAAGGGAGAGAAATTTATAATAAGAGTATATTCTAACGTATAAACTATATTTGAAAACATGAAACAGTAGAACAGTTGCACATTCTTACAGTAAATAGCTGAAATTTAAGACATGTCATCTAGATGATTATTGGAAATCCTTTTTCTTTATACTGGCTACCTTGACACCACCACATATTTGTTTATACATGTAGAATCCTTGTGGTCACAACAGATACAAACACAGGCCAATACAGGGATGTGCTACTGGTGACTTAAATATCAGAGCAGCTTTGCTGTCAGTGATTTTCCAAAATGGCAAACAACTTTTGGTAAACTTCCAAACAAAAAAAAGGACAGTCTTCCTTCATTTTACATAAGAATTGCATTCCTGGAAAAGTCAGTGTATAATAAAACAATACAACAAATGGTTTCTGCTTAGATGTGAAACTGGGTTAGGTTCTTGGCTCAGCTCATTATCAATGACCTCAGGTATAAGAGTCAGCTCTTCAAGGTGAGACACTGTCTCCCACACTGATATTGGACACTCCTGGGCCTGCCAATCCCCCAAATCACTGCACAACCACAGTGCCCTCCAGGGTCAGTGAGAGCCCCTGGCCTAGCACTACTTTTGGTGCACATTCCAGAATGAAGGCAAAGCTGCAATGGGTAGAGAAGAGACGGTTCTGGTGATAGACTGGTGACCAGGCCGAGACTTCATTTCTGTTACCAAAAATGTGCAAACCACGCATGAACTGGGGCCTTCCTTCCAAGGTAGAGATTTTGGTCAGGTGGGATACTGCTTGTACTTTTCAAGAATAGCACTTTTCAGAGACCAGGGAAGAAGCAGTCTGATTTTATAGTGATACAGATTACAAGGGATTAAGAGCTGAATAAATGGACAAAAAATGAAGGCAACTCCTTAAATATAATGACCATCACACTCAATGACCTGAGGAGAATAACAGTGCATGTGTGTTCAGTCGCTTCAGTTGTGTCAGACTCTTTGCGATCCCATGGACTGTATAGCCCGCCAGGCTCCTCTGTCCATGGGATTCTCCAGGCAAGAATACTGGAGTGGGTTGCCATGCCCTCCTACAGGGGATCTTCCCGACCCAGAGATCAAATCCGCGTCTCTTACGTCTCCTGCATTGGAAAGCCGGTACTTTACCACTAGCACCACCTGGGAGAATAACAGTACCTACTCCTTTAAGCTTTTCAGTTCAGTTCAGCTCAGTTCACTCGCTCAGTCGTGTCTGACTCTTTGCAACCCCATGAATCGCAGCACGCCAGGCCTCCCTGTCCATCACCAACTCCCAGAGTTTACCCAAACCCATGTCCATCGAGTCAGTGATGCCATCCAACCATCTCATCCTGTTGTCCCCTTCTCCTCCTGCCCCCAATTCTTCCCAGCATTAGGGTCTTTTCCAATGAGTCAACTCTTCTCATGAGGTGGCCAAAGTATTGGAGTTTCAGCTTCAACATCAGTCCTTCCAATGAACACCCAGGACTGATCTTCTTTAGGATGGACTTGTTGGATCTCCTTGCAGTCCAAGGGACTCTCAAGAGTCTTCTCCAACACAACAGTTCAAAAGTATCAATTCTTCGGCGCTCAGCTTTCTTCACCGTCCAACTCTCACATACATACATGACCACTGGAAAAAAAATAGCCTTGACTAGATGGACCTTTGCTGGCAAAGTAATGTCTCTGCTTTTAAATATGCTATCTAGGTTGGTCATAACCTTCCTTCCAAGGAGTAATCCAGGTTTAATTGTATGGATTAACCCTGTAAACACACATAAAATGATGTCTGGTCCAATTGTAAGCACTCAGTGTTAATGTTAATATGCCAGACATGGGAGTATACACTTTCCATTGTCCTATTTAGTTCCCATATTAAAATCTGTGTGTACTTCTATCACCCCCAATTTGCATGCAAAAGAAATGGAAGTTTAGAAGTGTTAAGAAAACTTGTGCTAAAAAAGATACAGTGAGAGAGGACAGGTGATTTGCTGAGAGGGAGCTGGGAGTCAGAGATGGAGAACAAGACTGTTGCTGGCAACAGCAAGGTCCCAGTTCCCACTGAGAGTTGCCAAGTGCTAAAAGTAGATATAGGCTATCACTAGCCCACCAGCCTCCTGGAGCAGAGAGGGTATCCTAACTAGACATCACAATGAGCAATAAAATAGCTACCCTTTATTTAGAACTGGGTTCCAGTTTCAGTAGGAAGCACTCTACTCCATCCCCCTCGATCTCCACACTGGTACAGTGCTAAGAAAGCCATCATTAACTCATTTTCCTCATCAAGACACTCAGAAAGTGGCTGCCTGAAGTACGTTCTTCTGCAATAAGGATGCAGGAGAAGCAAGTGGCTACATCAGAGCTGAGAGTCAGGAAGGAGAGCAGGGAGGAAAGGAGGAGTGAGACTATCTCAACCCTGACCAACCACAGAGACCAAGGAGCTGCCCAGACAAGGGGCGCACTTCCTGAGACTCAAGCACCACCCACTGCCACCTCTGGGCAGAAGTGATACCTAGTCCCCTGGGACTGTGTCTGAGGCTGCAGCCATACTTCTGTGCAGGCCAGCTTCGGGGTAAGGGGGAGCAGCAGGACAGGTATTTCAGCCCCGTGGGAAACCCAGAATCATCTTTGAGCACTGCGAGGAACATCTGTGGCATTCTGACACAGCTCTGAATCTTGTTCCCTTATCCGTCCCCCTGGCTTCTCTATCGCTCAGGTCTGAGGCTGGCAGCTGGCTTTACCCTGGACACAGTCTCCTGCAATACAGAAAGCCACCTCAGCCCAGCTGAGATCTATAGCCTCTGAGGACCCTGAATCCCCACATGCTCTGGCTTCTACTGAACCCAGAGGTATGAAAGGGCCATGCCCTCAGCTCCAAGTTCCTCTCCCCTCCCATAATGCTTCAGTTCAGTCGCTCAGTCATGTCTGACTCTTTGTGACCCCATGAATTGCAGCACGCCAGGCCTCCCTGTCCATCACCAACTCCCGGAGTTTACTCAAACTGATGTCCATTGAGTCGGTGATGCCATCTAACCATCTCATCCTCTGTCGTCCCCTTCTCCTCCTGCCTTCAATCTTTCCCAACATCAGGGTCTTTTCAAATAAGTCAGCTCTTCACATCAGGTGGCCAAAATATGGGAGTTTCAGCTTCAACATCAGTCCTTCCAATGAAAACCCAGGACTGATTTCCTTTAGGATGGACTGGTTGGATCTCCCTGCAGTCCAAGAGACTCTCAAGAGTCTTCTCCAACACCACAGTTCAAAAGCATCAAACTCTAACCCTAATGCTTAAGTGGGAGAAATGAGGCTTGAGCCCAGCTACACCTTTTCTCAAGAAATTATTTTCCTTTGGGACTTCCCTGGTGGTCAAGAATCCATCAGCCAATGCACGGGACACCGATTCAATCCCTGGTCTAGGAAGATCCCACACACCACAGGACAACTAAGCCCCATGTGCCATAAAGACTGAGGCTGTGCTCTAGAGCCTGGGAGCCACAACTACTGAAGCCCACCCACCATAGAGCCCATGCTCTGCAACAAGAGAAGCCACCACGATGAGAAGCCCAAGCACCGCAAACAACGAGTGATAGTGAAAGTTGCTCAGTTATGTCCGACTCTGTGAGAGGTCTCTGTCCATAGAATGCTCCAGGCCAGAATACTAGAGTGGGTAGCTGTTCCCTTCTCCAGGGGATCTTCCCGACCCCGGAATCAAACTGGGGTCTCCTGTATTGCAGGCAGATTCTTTACCAGCCTAGCTACCAGCCCTTCCTTACTTGCCGCCAACTAGAGAAAGCCCAAGCACAGCAATGAAGACACAATGCAGCCAAAAATAAACTGTTTTCAAAAAGAAATTCTTCCCTCTCACTTTTCTCATTGCTCCCTCATGGCCTCCCAGAAGGTCTTCCCTTCAACTATTCCATAAACGATGTTTCCCTAGGTCTCTCCTCACTTTCCCCAGCTGATTACATCCACTCCTGTGAGTGGGTGGTGATTTGGGGGCCTTTTGCAGGGCTGGCTGCTTGATGCTAGCCATCTCCCAAGAAAAAAAGAGATCCGAAGAAGGTTGAGTATTTTCTTCCTTTGAGGAAAGAAGAGTATGGGCTCCCTTTGCTGCACACACCAGGCAACCGGCCCATTGCCTCTGGAGCATCCAACAGCTCTGAGGGCAACCCATGTCCAACCTCAGAGCTGACCTGCACTTCCCCTGCTACCTCATTCTCAGACCACACACACACACCAGGCTGCTGCAGATTACTTTAATAAGGCATGTGCTGATGGTTGGTTCTTGGAACTAAAGGTCAAAGAGGGAGGACATCACATCTGAAAGGAAAGAAGAAAGTCATAGGGATCTGTCTGCCCCCTGCAGCTACTGTTCCCTAAGCCTAGAATGCTCTCTTACGGCATGATGTAAGTACTTCTCTCTCAAGCTCAAATGCCACCTGGTCTTCAGGAGAGGAAAGAGCCCCCTTTTGCAGAGAATCTCCCATACCATGTTTCTCACATCGTGTGGTCACCACTTCCCCAGGTCACCACTTCCCTCACTGCGGGGCAGTGAACAGCGCCAGCTGTTTCTCCCTCAGCTCCCGATACCTCACGTTCCATGCTTGTGTATGTGAGGACCCCTCAGGCAGGCATCACCCCAGCATCTCAGAACACCTCTGGCCTCTCCCCTTCCTCCAGAAGCTGCCCCCCCTCCACCTTGGTGTGACCCTGGCTCCTTCCATGCACACCCAGCCTCCGGACCTCTTCAGGTCCCCTCCCTGGGCTTCGCGTGTGACAAGGCCTCACACCTGGCTGGCTCATGCACTGTCGGATCCTTTCCAGCCGGGGGGAGGCCAAGGCATGGGCCTCTTCTGCAAAGCGGCGGTGTCCCTCGTCAGTCAACTTCCAGAGGCAGGATCGGGGCCGTGGGCTGGCCCCACCCTGCATGCTGACCGGCACCTTCTCGAAGCTGTCTCGGAAACAGAGATTGTGACGCACTGTATTCTTCCAGCCTTCAGGAGCCGTCCGGAAAAAGGGGAAATGTTGTCTGCGGACATGGAGGAATGGTAAGGAGAGGGGTGGTCTTTCTGGGAGATGCCTCTCCTGGAGAACATTCTCACCCGGGGGCCAGGAGCCCTCAGCCCTCCTCTCAAGGTAGTGAAGCAGAAGCTGGCCCACGAGGCACTGTGCTGACTAGGCTTGTGGCTGTGCAGCTGGTACAAAGCCTCACCCACTGAACTCAGTCTACTGCCCCCACTTCCAGGCTCGCTTCCTCCCTCCCTCTCTCCCTCCCTCTGAGGGCTCAGGACTGACAACTGGATCAGAGCTGAAATCAGGCCAACCACCTCCTGTCAGAGGAATCCTGGTCAAGGACACCTCTTGAGGATTAATATTCTGTAACTCTGACTCTTCTAACAGAGGGAAAAGGTCTGAAAAACTCCTCATACTCATGGGTACCTGACTGTCAGAAAGCAATGTAAATACCTTCTCAGCTCGGCTTCCCCTGGTCCCTGGGGGACAGGCCGCGCCAGATTAGTTTACTCCAAAGGGAAAACCTGAGAAACTGCTGGGGGATCTTGAGAGGGAGAATGAGAGAATTTATGACCCAGGTGAAAATATGTTTTGAAGAACTAAGATAGGGACTTCCCTGGTGGTTCAGTGGTTAAGATTTCGCCTTTCAATGCAAGCGGTGAAGGTTTGATCCCTGGTCAGAGAGCTAATACCACACATTCCTCAAGGTCAAAAAACCAAAACATAAATCAGAAACAATAGTGTAACAAAAGCTTAAAAAAAATAAAGAACTAAGCTATAAAAAGGTTGGAGTCTCTTAGATGTGAGGGGTGGTGGTGGCTATCCTGTCTATGTGAGGTGAGGACACACATTCCGGGACAACCCGGAACCAGAGGCTGGGGACAGAGAGGGGTCCTCTGGGATACATATGGGGGAGCTGAGGCAGCAGCCCAGGGCCCCGGGCCAACTGGAAGGTATTAGAGCAGGGCCCTGCCCCCTCCCTTCGCCCTCCTCACAGGGCCCCTGGCACATACCGAGTGAAACTGTAGATCTGTTGCACGTTGAGGCCACAGGGGGCACTGTTTCTTAATGCCAGTGCAATAAGGTGGAAGTAATTGAGAGGGGGCCGGGACCAGAGCCTCCCCTCCTGGCTGTTGGCTTGCCGAAGCCTCCGACTCTGGAGGGGGGCCGGTTTGTGAGAGGACGGGAGAGCCACCGAGGAGCGGTCATCCTGGTCCTCGGCCTCCTCCTCTTCTGTGAGCTGGAGGAGCAGAGTAGGAACTGGTCCTGACTCCACGGTCTCAACTCCAGGGGTGCGGTGGCAGGAAGGGGTGGTGGTCCAGGCCACCATCTGGGCTTCTCCCCAACCCAGGAGAGGGGCGGGCACAGCTAATTTCTGAACCCATTAACCCTTTGTCAGTCCTAAGAAAACAGAGCCCTCTGCTGCGTCATCCCTGCGCCCACCCCCTGCCTAGGGCCCACCCCAGAAATCCCTACCTCCCAGTTGCTGGGGGAGGTGGCAAACCACTTCCAAGAGGGACATTGGTCTCCAGGAGGTGACAGTGACTCCACCTCTGTGGCCTCCGGGCATTTGGCAAAGTCTTCTTTTGGGACTGGCTGAGGGGAGGGAACTGTGGTTGTCAGATTCTTCCCCTTACTGGGTTCTGAGACCTCCAGCTTTCCAGGGGGGAACACGATGTTGGGGTCTACCCACACCCACAGGTTGGGCTCAAAATCTGGACCTGCAGTAGAGAAAAAAGGAGACTGTAGCCCATAGCTCAAGGACTTTGGGTGTCCCACCCAGGCCACAGGGCCATGTCACTTCCCTCCACTCACCATCTTTATCAGGGCTGGGTTTTTTTTCCAGAGGTAGCATTGGTGGCTCAACTATTCGGAGTTTATATCTGGCAACTGGAAAAAAGAAACAGTCAAAACATCCTAGGATTTCCATTGTGGCCCCAGGGTCCTGGGCCTTGAAGCCTCCCCAGGAGGTGGCTGTGGGCCCTGCCTGGGAAGTGGGGTCTTATTCTATTGGTTTCCCCTTACCTCTCTGACCTTCTCATTATCCTCTGCATTCTTCCCTTCTCACTCCACATTACGTCCTTGAACCATCTCATTAATGCCTGTTACTTCAGTCAGTCACCATCTCTAAACTCAAAGCTTCCATATCTTTATTTCTAGCCTAGATGTCTCTGCTAGCCCTTAAGTACAACTGTCTATGGGATAACCCACAAGCACTTGAACCAGGCAGGCTACAGTCAACAGGTCGAAAGAGAGTCAGATACAACTTAGTGACTAAACAACAATACACATATATATGTATTCTTTTTCAGATTCTTATAGTTCCTTGTGCTATACAGTAGGTCCTTGTTGGTTATCTATTTTATATATAGTTACATATAATATATAGATACATATTATCTGTTAATCCCAAACTCCTAATTTATCCCTCCCCTCACTTCCCTTTTGGTAACCATAAGCTTGTTTTCTGTGTCTGTGAGTGGAAATCATTCTTGTCTCCTTTCCCACAGAGCCACACCCAATTAATCACCAAGTTCTACCATCTCAGTCCAAGCCTGTAACCTAAAAGTTCTGTTTACCTTCTTTTCTTTAACTTATCATATTGCAGTTCTGAGCCAACCCACCCCTGATCTGATCTCTCCTTTGACCTGTCCTTCGAAACACTTTCTTCACTGAGTTTCCAGGAAAAGACAATCTCAGTTTTGACTCTCAATGGTCATTTCCTCAGTTTTTGTTGGTTATCTCTCTTCTCTCCAATCTCTTTAGAATGGAATGCCCCCTAGGGCTCACTCTATTTTCTCCCCTTAAATGCCACATGTGTAACAAAGACTTTTAAAATTCCTATCTCTCCAAAATTCCTATCTCTCTCCACAATCAAGACTTATATATCTACCAGCTTACTCAACATTTCTACTTGGATATCTAAGAAATATCTCAAACTTGGCATGTAAAGAACAGAATTCTGATTTTCCTCCTCAAATCTTCCACATCTCGGTACAAGACAACTCCATCCTTGCACCTGGTCAGCCAAAAGCTCTGGAGGAGTCATCCTCTAATCTTTTTTTTAACATAATACATCCAATCCATCAAGAGAATCCAGCTGGTTCCTTCTCACCACATCCTCCACCACCACCCTGGTGGTCCAGTCCACCATCAGCTCTTGTCTAGATTACTACTGTAGCCTCCTAAATAGTTTCCTGGTTCCCAGTCTCTCTACACTTACAGTGTACCTTCAACCCAGCAGCCACAATGATCTTTTCAGACTATAGATCATTCAGGATGAGCTATGTAATTTGCAAGGCCCAATGCAAAAGGAAAATGTGGGGTTCCTTTTTCAAAAATTATTAAAAATCTTGACAGTGATAGCAGGACATTAAACCCAGCACATTAAACCTATGTAATGGCACAGGTCACTCCACTGTTTCAAACCTTTCAACTGTGCTAAATCTTACTCAGAGTCAACCCTAATGCCCTCAGAGGGGAAGAGGGCTCTTCCTGACCTCTGCTCCACGCTCCACACCCTCTGAACTCTTCTCTTTATTTACTTTGATCCAGCCTCACTAGCCTCTTTACGAGTTCCTCAAACACTCCAGACATATTCCTTTCTGAGGGCTTTTTACACAGGCTATTTCTTCTGCTTGAGAAACTTTTCCTCTAAGTATGGTCCAGCTCATCATCTCACCTTCTTCAGCTAGGCTCAAGTATGTTCCTGGGACTTCCCTGATGGTCCATTGGCTAATACTCGGTGCTCCCCATGCAAGGGACCCCAGTTCAATCCCTGCTCAGGGAACTGTATCCCACATGCCTCAACTTTATATTTATATACACAAATATACACACACACACATATATGTGTGTATATATATATTAATATGAACTGCCTGTGTGGCCCCAGTAGAATATCATCTCCATGAAGACTTGTCTGTTTTGCTCATGGTGTATCAAGAGTGTCCAGAATAGTGCCTGGGAAAATTGGGGGTGCTCAATTAATATTTCTCTTTTTTTTGGCCGTGCCTTGTGGCATGCAGGATCTTAATAACCAGGGATTGAACCTGGGCCCCCTGAATTGTGGAATCTTAACCACTGGACCACCAGAGAAGTCACTTGATAAGTAAGTATTTCTTGAATCAAGACACAGGAATGTTCATCAGCATTACTCATGGTGACAAGGAGTTCCAATGGAATTTTGTCTCCGTCAGTAAGGAAAATTAAAATACAAAAAGATAATATATGTGGATGATAGAATATCACACAGCTATTAGAAATGATGAATCAGATCTTCACTTAGCAGCCCAAATAACTCTCAAAAACAATGTGAATGGGGGGGAAGCAAAGAGTATAATGTACAGTAAGGTTATCTGTAAAAGCAAAATAATGCTAAACAGTTTCCAAAGATATATTTATCTATAAAGACATTAAATGGATTGGGAGTGTGGGAGGTGAGGAAAGAGGGTGGGGACTGAAGGAAGAAAATGGCTTAATGCAACTACTTTGCCCAAACAAATGGCAATCATATATCAAGAATGTAGTAAGCAATTACCTCAACTCTCAACATCTGAGAACCAAACTAAAAAAAGTTTAAAAGACAGCGGTCAACTATCCATTCAGCAAATACTGAGCGGCTCTAGGCGTCAGACAATGTATTAAGAGGGGAATATAGCCACAGACAAAATTCATTAAAAAAAAAAATTTTTTTTAAGAGAAAGATGAGCGAAATCTGGGGTGTGCCCAAACGGCGTAGGCGCCTCGGAGAAAAGGCTGAAAAGAGACCTAGAAAGTTTTGCGACAGCGCCCGTGAACGAAGGTGGAAAAGCAGTGTTCAGGCAGGCCCCTGCCTTCCGGGGGTTTCCAGTCGGGGTTGGGGCCCCCTTGCCTCTTGGAAAACGTGGGGGCGGGGTAGGGGCGCAGCAAAGCGGGCATGGAGTCCAGAATCGCAACATCGTAACGGGGCTCGTGAGGGCGGGAGGGGAGGAAGTCAAAGACCCGGGGTCTCCGGCCTGGCGCGCCCACGAGCGCCCCCCTCAGCCGTCGCGGCCCGCCCATCCGCCATGACTCCGGTCCAGGACACTCACGGTTCTGTTCGGCTAAGGGCAGGTGCGACGTGGTGAAGGCCAGAAAGGACTCGTTCCCCATGTCCCAGTGCAGCAACCCCGGGACCTGGCCATGGAGGCTGGCCCAGAAGTCGACGTGCTGCCGTTTCAGGTCCACGGTCAGGAAGAGGAGGGCCAGCCGGCACAGGGTGGGAGAGTCGGGAGAGACTGAGGCTGACGCCTGGGAGGCACGTTCTTAAATCCCCTGGCGCTGATTGACTTAGCGCGGAGCCCACTCAGGTGTGCCTCATTTGACACCCTCGACCTCTCGGCCTACACTGAACGCCCTCCACCCCACGCCCGCCCCGTCTTTTCCACAACCTCTCAGGCTTTCACTTTGGGGTTTGGGGACCTTGGGGATTCAGAAGGGAGGGATCCCAGGCTCTCTTTCCACTCTACATTTGCCTCAAGCTCTTTTTTTATTTGGTAAATCAGTCTACCGTTTAAGAATGGTCCTGTGATGGTATTAGTAGCTACTTTCTAGAAGTTTGGAGGATTTCATGGTTTATCCAAGATCGCATCTGTAAGTGTTAAGTGGAGATGGGATTAACTGGTGGTTTTTATTATTTTATGTCATTTTTTTGGAATGGTGATTCTTAAATTTTGTTGTTTTCATACTTTCAAATTTACAGAAAAGTCCGAAGAATGCTATAAAAAAAATCCAGTATATCTAAGTCCTGTAACCAATTATCCCAATTATTAACGTTTTATCACATTTTTTTCTCTCTGTGTAAGACATACATTATCTTTTTCTGAACTGCTGCTGCTGCTAAGTTGCTTCAGTTGTGTCCGACTCTGTGCAACCCCATGGACGGCAGCCCACCAGGCTCTGCCGTCCCTGGGATTCTCCAGGCAAGAACATTGGAGTGGGTTGCCATTGCCTTCTCCAATGCGTGAAAGTGAAGTTGCTCAGTTGTGTCTGACTCTTCTTTGAGACCCCATGGACTACAGCCTACCAGGCTCCTCCATCCCTGGGATTTTCCAGGCAAGAGTACTGGAGTGGGTTGCCATTGCCTTCTCCGCTTTCTGAACTACTCGAGAGTAATTTGCTGACATCATGTCCCTTTACCCATAAATACTTCAGTGTGTATTTCCTGAAATCCAGGATATTGGTTTACATAACTAGAAAATCAGAAATGAGAAAATTAAAAAATTTAACAAGGATTCAATGAAAGTGAAAGTGGCTCAATCATGTCCGATTCTCTTTTTGTTTGTTTTGTTTTGATAGGTAAGAAGTAGATTTATTCAGATTCAAAGAGAAGCACACTCCAAAAACAGAGTGTGGCTGTGTCTGACTCTCTGTGACCCAGGCCAGCATACTGTAGTGGGTAGCCATTCCCTTGTCCAGGGGATCTTCCCAACCCAGGGATCAAACCCAGGTCTCCCGCATTGCAGGTGGATTCTTTACCAGTTGAGCCACCAGGGAACCCCAAGAATACTGGAGTAGGTAGCATTCCCTTCTCCAGGGGATCTCCCCAACCCAAGGATCAAACCCAGGTCTCCTGCATTGCAGGCAGATTCTTTACCAGCTGAGCTACCAGGGAAGCTCTTATGGATTCAATACTGTATTTAAAATACAGATCCTATTCAAATTACACCAATTGCTCCAATAATGTGTTTTATGTGACTTTGTTTTATTATCTATAATCCAATTCAGGATCATGCAAGGCATTTAATTTTTATGTCTCTTTAGCCTCTAATCTGAAGCAATTTCTCAGACTTAAATCTTTCATTACATTGGCATTTTGAAGAATACAGGCCATTTATTCTGTAGAATGTCTTTTAGTTTAGGTTCCAGTATCCTCATAACTAGATTATGTAATTTTGGCAAGAATGTCAGAGAAGAGATGCTGTTTCCTTATTAGTACATCACATTAAGAGACCTGTGATGTCAGTTTGTCTCATTATTAGTGGTATCCATTATGTTTTTCAACTGTGAAGGTACCTTTTTTTTTCTCTTTTGTAATTAGTAAGCAATTCGTGGGGAAATATATTAAAGTGATCTAAAATCTTGTTTCTCATCAAGTTTGGACCCACTAATTCTAGTGTCCATTTATGATTCTTACCTAAATCAATCATTACTATGATAGGTGTAAAATGATGATTTTATTTTATTTTTTTTGACTGCACCTCCGATCTTATGGGAACTTAGTTCCCTGACCATGACAGTGAAAGCACTGAGTCATAACTGCTGGACTGCCAGGGAGTTCTGTGATTTTTCTAAATCTATCATTGTATCTCCATTTATTTAGTTGGCATTCTTTTGTAAGAGCTTCCCGGGTGGCTAAGTGATAAAGAATCCACCTACCAATGCAGGAGGTACAGGTTCCATCCCTGGGTCAGGAAGATCCCCTGGAGAAGGAAATGGTAACCCACTCCAGTATTCTTGCCTAGGAAATCTCGTGGACAGAGAGGAACCAGAGTGGGCTACAGTTCATGGGGTTACAGAAGAGTCAAACAGGACTAAGCACAGCACAGCACATTCTTTCGTAAAGAAGAACTTTTCTTTATCTCATATTTGTTTGTTATCAGTATGGACTCAAAGGATTGATTCTTATGTTACAAAGTGGATTATAATTCAGTACTGTATTTGTTTTATCCTTAAATTGTTCGTATTTGGCCAGAGGGTGAGGCAGCCCCCTCTGGTTCCTTTGTGCATTCTGGGTTTTCCCATCAGACCCCATCCACCCTGTACTGTGTTGCCAGTTGCTTGCCTACTAGACTGGAAACTTTGAGAGTAGCACCTGGCATGTAGGAGACCCTCAATAAATGTTGTTTTAACTATGGTGAAAACAACAACTTCCTTTTAAAAAATGTACCGGCACCCTACCTTTAATATCAATAATAATAGTAACTTTTATGATAATTTCCCTAGTTATAATAATACATGTCTGATACAGAAAACTTGGAAATATAGAAAGCACAAAGAAAAAGACAAGAAAAGAAAAATCATTCTTGGTATCCACCAGAGATAATAATTACATTCTGATGTATAGTATTCCAGTCTTTTTCCTTGTGTTTCATTTTGTTTTATAGAAAAAGTTATTGTAATGCATCTACCGTTTTATATCCCCTTTTAAATTAATGTATCATTTGAGAATGTTAATATCATGTAAATCATATCTCTTATGAGGTTAACACCCAGAATGTATAAAGAACTCGCTCAAGTCATCAAAAAATCCATACAACCCAGTTTGAAAATGGGCAAAGGACTTGAATAGACATTTCTCCAGAGAAGAAATACAGATGTCCAATAAGCACATGAAAAGATGTGCTTTTATATCATTAACAGTAGAAAAATGCAAATAAAAACCACAATGAGATACTACTCCATATCCATTGGGATGGCTATTATAAAAATAAACAAAGAAAATACAGGAAATAACAAGTGTTGACTAGGATGTGGAGAAATTGGAATCCTTGTGAATTACTGGTGGGAATGTAAAATGGTGCAGGCTCTCAAAAAAAAGAAAAAAAAAGAATTACTATATGATCTAGCTGTCTCATTTCTTGGTTCATACCCTGAAGAACCGGAATCAGAGATTTGGATAGATATCTTTATACCCATGTTCAAGACTGCCTATCTAAAACATGGAAACAGGGACTTTCATGGTAAGAATCTGCCTTGCAATGTAGGGGACTTGGGTTGGATCCCTGGTTGGGAACCTAAGATCCCACATGCCTGGGGCAACTAGAGAGAAACCCACACGCCTCAGCGAAGAGCTCACAAAAGATCTCCTGTGCCGCAACTAAGACCCGAGGCAGCCAAATAGATATATTTTAAAGATGGTTAAAATCGTAAATTTAAAATTTGTATTGTGTGCTTTGTCCCTCAGTTGTGTCCGACTCTTTGCCACCCCATGGACTAACTGTAGCAAACCAGGCTCCTTTGTCAATGGGGATTCTCCAGGCAAGAATACTGGAGTGGGTTGCCACTTCCTTCTCCAGGGGGTCTTCCTGACCCAGAGATTAACCCGGTGTGTCCTGCATTGGCAGGCAGATTCTTTACCACTGAGCCACCAGGGCAGCAAAGAATGAATGTGCTGTGCTGTGCTGTGCTGTGCTTAGTCGCTCAGTCATGTCCGACTCCCTGCAGCCCCATGGACTAGAGCCTGCCAGGCTCCTCTGTCCATGGGGATTCTTCAGGCAAGAATACTGGAGTGGGTTGCCTTGCCCTCCTCCAGGGCATCTTCCCAACCCAGGGATCGAACCCAGGTCTCTCTCATTGCAGGTGAATTCTTTACCACCTGAACCACAGGGAAGCCCTTTATGTTTGTATTACCACAATTTTAAAAATGTTTATATCATCCCCCTATCCATTTGATAGAACTCTAGAAGCAGAGCACAGGCAGGAGGGAAACTGAAAATTAATAAATAAGTAATGTATATGTCAGTAATTTCCAAACTTTGCTGCATGTTGGAATCCCCTGGGGATCTTTAAAAAGTACTAATGCCTGACTCCCACCCCCAGTCATTCTGATTCTGGTGTAGGATATGGCCTGGGTGTTCAGATTTTTAAAAGCCTCCTGGATGATTCTAATGTGTGGCACAGTTTGGCTCCCTGTCTGATGCTCTTGTTGTTGCTGAGTCGCTAAATCATGTCCAACTCTTTTGGGACCCCATGGATTGTGGCCCGCCAGGCTCCTCTGTCCATGGGATTTCCCATGGGATTTCTAACTGTGTCATTTTTTTTATTGCTTTTGCAGAATTTTTGGCACTTTTCCTAGCCCCCACCTTCTCTTCAGGGGCTTGTTGATTCATCCATTTGCTCACTTATTCCACAATATATATTGAATATCCACCATGTCCCAGGCACCACAAAGGTACTATAGGCCCTTGGGAGCAAAGAGACAACTCTCAGGGAACATAAAGTCTGGAGGGAAGAACCTTGAATAATCACATAAACATAGTAATAAACAATAGTAATGCCATGAAAGAATACTGGAGTGGGTTGTCATTTCCTTCTCCAGGGGCTCTTCCCAACCCAGGGTCTCCTGCTTGACAGGCAGATTCTTTACCACCATTGGTCACCTGATATGAAGGGCCGACTCAGAAAACAGCCTGATACCGGGAAAGATTGAAGTTGAAAGGAGAAGGGGGTAGCAGAGGATGAGATAGTGAGATAGCCTCACAGACTCAGTGGACCTGAATTTGAGGAAACTCTAGCAGATAGTGGAAGACAGAGGAGCCTGGGATGCTGCACTTCATGGAGTCGAAAAGAGTCAACAAGCTTAGCTACTGAACAACAACAACTGATGCTCTTCCCACAATATAAGAAGAGTCGGCACCATACCTCCCTTGGCTGGTACAGTTAGGATGGGAAGAAGGGCCTGAAGGATTCTCCCTGACCCTCTTTCCTGACTTCAGGCCTCAGGGGAGTTGGACCCACCCAAACTAAGGAGGGTCCTGTGTTCACCTCCTGTCATCTATCATGACACTTATTGCAATTTTTTATTAAGTTTATTTACCTGTTCACACTTTGGGGAATCTCTCTTCCCCTAAATTCCCTGTAAGTTCCACAAGGGAGGAAGAGTGTCTTTTCACAGTTTATTTCTAGCACCTGGCACACAATAAATGCTAAGTTAGTGTTTGTGGAATTAATAAATACTGTTGTTCTTCTCTTCCATTGCCTCCCTCTCTAGGATCTTCTAACTGTGTCATTTTTTATTGCTTCTGCAGAATTTTTGGCACTTTTCCTAGCCCCCACCTTCTCTTCAGGGGCTTGTTGATTCATCCATTTGCTCACTTATTCCACAATATATATTGAATATCCACCATGTCCCAGGCACCACAAAGGTACTATAGGCCCTTGGGAGCAAAGAGACAACTCTCAGGGAACATAAAGTCTGGAGGGAAGAACCTTGAATAATCACATAAACATAGTAATAAACAATAGTAATGCCACGAAAGACAGAATGGGAGAACCCAACCTCATGATGGGGGTGGGGTGGAGGTCAGAGAAGGCTTCCTTGGAGAAGCTGGGTTAACTATGCAAATAGAATGGAGTTGGGGGTGGGGGTGGGGGTGTTCCTAAAAGCAGTGTAGGCCTCAGGAACAGGCTTCCCTGGTGGCTCAGATGGTAAAGAATCTGCCTGCAATGTAGGAGACCCAAGTGAAATCCCTGGATTGGGAAGACCTCCTGGAGCAGGAAATGGCAACCCGCTCCAGTATTCTTGCCTGGACAATCCCATGGACTGAGGAGCCTGGTGCGCTATAGTCCATGGGGTCGCAAAGAGTCAGACATGACTGAAGTGACTTAGCACACACACAGGCTTAAAAAGAGTCTGTCCAAAGGCCTCGAGGCAAGAGGGAACGCAGGACATTAGAAGGAATATAGTGAGAGCTGAGGGGTAGTTAGGGGACAGACCCAGGGCTGGCCTTGAGAGTCACCACAAAAATTTTGGTCTTTCCTCTAAGAGCAAGGCAAAGATCACTGGTCCTTAGAAGGAATGATATATTGGAGAGAACACAAGTGAATGAGGGTGACCGCTCCCACTCTTTCCCCTCAGTTACTCACAGTACCACTTTTGCCCCCTCTGGCAGGGTGTTCCACTTCTTCTCTCTTCTCCTAGTGCCCTTTAGCCTGTTCTTCACTCCTCCTGTAACTTTAACCCCCCTTCCCCCCTTCCCTGCCCCATCCCCAGCACCCTGTCCTTGGGTCTCACTCTGGTAGCCTTCTGGCTTTTTTCCCTTCCCTGTGCTGGTTCTTCATCATGATGAAGAAAGCCAGGGCTTTCTCTAGTTGCAGAGCACAGGCTCTAGAGTGCTTGGGCTCAGTAGTTATGGTGCTTGGACTTCTCTAGTTGTGGGATCTTAGTCCCCCCAGGGATCAAACCAGCACCCCCTGCATTGGAAGGCAGATTCTTAACCACTGGACCACCAGGGAAGTCCTGGCCCTCTGGGTTGTATTTTGATCAGAGCCTCTCTTTCTGCAGCACTTCCCCTTGCTCTCTCGGCTACCACAAAGGCCCTCAGGCCTCTGGGTCCCATGTGGTAGACCAGCCTCAGCTTCACTCCCACCCCAGGGCCCTTGGGTGGTGCAAAACCCACAGTCCACGTGTGGGTCTGAGAACTCTGACTCTTGGATTCTTATCTCATCTGCACCTTCCTGCTTCCTGAGAAAATTTACTTTGGGGTTCCAGGGCAGAGAGAAGACTGGGAGCAGCTGCAGCCTGGACATAGATTCTGTACATTTGCCCAAAGTGAAAGTGAAATGAAAGTCGCTCAGTCGTGTCCGACTCTTTGCGACCCCATGGACTATACAGTCCATGGAATTCTCCAGGCCAGGATACTGGAGTGGGTAACCATTCCCTGCTCCAGGGGATCTTCCCAACCCAGGGATCGAACCCAGGTCTCCCGCATTGTGAGCGGATTCTTTACCAGCTGAGCCACCAGGGAAGCCCAAAGTGGAGCCCACTGAAGAGAAACACACAGAAATGTGGCATCAGGCTTTATTGTAGGGACTAAATTCATTGAGGGAGGGAAAAATTCCTGTCTGTCAGGGGTAGAGCAGTTAAAGAGGTGAAGTGGGAGAAAAACCAATTCTGACAGGAGTTGGGTGAGGGCAGTAATAGGGAGTGTTGGGCCAAGGGGACACCTTAGGGGATGTGAAGGGGGCGGAGGGAGGAAAGGGCTGTAATGGAGATGGGAGGGGAGGTGACGGCACTGAAGTAGCCCAGGCCTGGTGCCTGTGGCCTGGGAGCAGGCCATCTTCTCAGCAGCGGAGACAGGAGCAGACGCCAAGCCCCAGGCTGGAACACGGCCAGTGCCTTGGACTTGCTGGAGCAGCCTGCTGCCTGGTGCTGTCCTCCTCACTTGCGGGCGCCCAGTGCTAGGGTGATGATCAAGCCCAGAACCAGCAGGAACATGGCGACCGAGAGCAGAACCGTGATGACCGCCATGCCCCCTGTCCGGGCCATTGCCAGCCCAATGGATTCTGCCTTCCTTCCTGTCAGAAGAGAGAAGGGAGGCAGTTCTAGGCAGGAAGGGCCCCCACCCTGCCCAAGGCTCCCAGCCCGGCCCCTCATCCATTCATCCAGCCAGCCATTCCCTCATCCGCGTATTCATGCAACCAATCAACGAATCATCAGATAAACATTTATGAAGCATCTCCTGTGTGAGGCACTGAAGATTCAGAAATTAATCAGACACAGTCACTACCCACAAAGTTTAGCGGTGCAGGGAAATGAGTCAGCGGCCACTTAAAATGCCAGGGGCTCAGTGTGAGGATAGAGGTAGGCAGAGAAGCCAAGGGAGGATAGGAGGGGGCAGGTGGGGGATGGGGCGAGAAGGGCCAGGGAAGGCTCTGGGGCCCTGGGATGTTACTCACGAGGAAGTGTGGACATTGGGATCTCTCTGCTGGACTCAGTGGACGCCCCCTTTGTCACGAGGTAGGAAACGCTTTTGTGGTGAGGTTCGGGAGAGGTGAGAATCCTTGGTGAGTGTCCAGGACTTAGAGTATGGGGGAGTCCAGGCCTCCCCCTTCGTGGCTGTGCCCAGGAGAGGCCTGTTCTGTGAGCTGTGCCCCCACTCTCTCCCCCGTACTCACCATTGCCACCACCAAAGTCAGGACCCAGCTCCTCTTCTTATAGCCCTTCCCACCCGGGCCCCAGGCCCGGGTCTGGTACTTACTAGTATTTGGTTCCCGGTGCCAGGTTTGTCACCTGGTATGCACTGAGCCGGGTGACTGTGAAGCCAGACCCGCTGTCCACCACGCTCACCAGTTCCCTGCGTCCGCGGCACGGAGGCACCATGAAGCTAGATCTCACCACTGGGCGGGAAATCGGTGGTGAAAGGCAGGGTCATGCTTCGAAAGGCCCCGAGGAGAAGGGCAGTATTTAGAGCGTGGATGGTGGGAGAAGGGGGTCAGCAGGAAGGGAGAGTGGGAGGAGGGATGCCCGGGTATCCTGGGAAGGGATCTCTGGGGACTAGGGGGTGCCTGGGAGCGGGGAGCAGACCTTTGCTGTCATTGGCTCTCCGGACAGTCAGTGTGGCATTGCCCCCTGTGAGGTGACACGGGGGCAAGGCAACTAGCAGACTTTCCGTCATCACTGGGGACAGCAGACCAGAGAGGCTTGAGATGTTGAAGTCAGCTAGGGGGCCGGGAAGGAGTTCAGGGGAGGATCAATCCCTTTCTCGCCAACAGATCAGCCACCCTGCTCCACCCCTGGTGGTCTTCTCTAAGGATGAAGAGTCCCTTTCACTCTGTGGTCTGTTTGCAGAACACGAGTCTTTGCCCGTATGACCACCAGGTGGCAGGCTTGGGCTGCAGAAGCTGGGTACTCCTCCAAGCTTCCAGATGCCGGGGTGCTAGGAGGGGGCAGCTCCCAACCCCACCCCTGTCCAAAGCCTTGGTCTCTTCCCCACTCCTGCCTGCCTCCTGGGTCTGGAAGGGGACAGGTGTGTGCCCTGGGCCCAGTGACTGATGCCTGGTCACCGCCATCACCAGTTCCCCAGCCCCAACTGGCCAGACCAGCCCCTCTTTGACAGCCCTGGAAGGCACAGTGCCTCCTCTCCAGACCCCCCCTTCCAAGCCCCTCCCCACCCCGGCCAGAGATGGCAGAGACCTGCAGCCCTGGGGGCCAGGACAGCCAGCAGAATCAGGATCCAAGACAAGGTCCGCCCAGGCCATGGAGATGCCATCGCTGGGTTGGGAGCTGGGGTGGGTGCTGGCGGGCTGTGACTTCCTAAGGCAACTGAGGCCCTGCCCCAGGAGCTGATTTTGTCCTGGGGTGGTGGGAGGGGCTCGAGGGGAATCCTGCCCAACCTGCCCCTTAGACACCAACAGCCTCAGGGGAGGCCCCCAGACAGGTTTTTCTGGATGGGGAGCTAGCCCTCAGGCCAGGTGGGGGAGGGCCTGGCGGCATCTCGGTGGCTTAGTCATCGCAGAGGGGCAGGGGAACTGAGGTGGGAGTGGAAAATCCTTCTTCTGGGACACCCACGGGTAAGAGCACGAGCGTCCCGCCTGCGCAAGCACCTGGAGCCCTGCCTGTAGAGGACCCCCCGGCCATGTGGTGGGGGTCTTCCCAGGAGGGTGGCAAGTACTGAGTTTGCCCTGGTGTGTGGGGAGAGGGGAGTCACCCTGAGGGGCTCCTGAAAGGGCCTTGGCTGGGCAGGAACGGGAGAGAAACAGAGAAACCGGCAGGATGGAGTCGGGGCATCAGAGCCCAGAGCCCCAATTCTTGGCATCCACTGAGGCCCAGGCACTGAACTCTGGGAGAGGCAGAGGGGTATGGGTGCCAGGAAGCACACAGGGCTTCCCGTTCCTCTGGAGAGTGGGCCAAGGATGTCACGGAGGACTTCCAGATCGGAGAGGTGGGCACTGACCTGCCCAGTGGCGGTGGGGGACGCACACCGTCAGCCTTGGTCAACAACATTTCCTGAACTGTTTGAGAACAAAGAAGAAAGAGAGAGACGGTGGGAGAAAATGAGAGAGAGACACAACTTCTCCAAAGGCCTTCCCGCCCCTGTGCTCAGATAGAGAGCCCTGAAGGAGGAGTTGTGAGCAGAGACAGACAGGAGGAGAAAGCACCTGTCCTGGGCCGGGCAGGCGCTTTGCTTGCTCTGTACTCGCCCTCACCGCCAGCCCGGGCGGTCGATGTCATTGGCTCCTTTCGCGGATGTGGAAACTGAGACTCAGAGCCACTTGTGGAACATGGAGTCCTTTGTCAGGAGAGGTCGTAGACCTCCGCAGAGAGCGTGTATGTGTGTCTTTCTGCTCGTGGAGCCACTCTGGCTCCCCCAGTCCCAGAAGAGGGCCAGGGTCCCACGAGGGAAGTGAGGGGCTGCTGAGCGTGTGTCCTTACCCCCATGGGGAGAAGGTCAGCTCACGTCCTGGGGTTTGAGCAGGTCGTGAGGATAAAGACAGGACTCCTGGACCAAAGCGGAGAGTAGGAGGGCCTCAGACCAGCACTTCTCCAAATTGAATGTGCATGTGAATCACCGGGGATCTTGTTAAGATGTAGTATCTGATTCAGTGGGTCTGAGGTGAAGCCTGAAATTCTGCATTTCTAACGAGCTTCCTGGTAAGGTTGATTGATGCTAGTCTGGGAGGCACACACTCGAGTCACCAGTATGGCCTCCCCCCCACACACACACACACTAGATCCTGTGCTGGAGATCAGGGTCAGGTGTTTTTCCCGTCTCCCAGGACAGGCTGCCTTTGGGTGAAGAAAAGAATTCTATTTTCCCTGCGTCTTGGCTTTTGTTTCCTTTTAGATAAGATCCGATCATCATTTTGCAAAATGAAAGAGGATCTTTGGCACATTGGGAACTTTGGAGAGAGGAAAGACTAAATGGTGGAATTCCAGGGGTGAGGGATCTTCTTAGTACTCTTCAAATCCCATCCCCAGCCAGGAGGATGTTTACACTTGGGCTTGGGAGAGATCACTTCCCATCTCAGTCACAAACCAGCAGCAGAAAGGAGAAGAGGAGGTTGGGTTTATTGCAGACTGGGTCGCGTTGTGTCCACTCCTAAGCTCCCATCTCCATCTGAAATTATGAGTGGGACAGAGTGGGATAGGGGAGGACAGAGCTCTCACCAGATTTTAAAAGGATAAGAGGGGCCTGTGCCTTTAAACCCTCCTTTCTCTCTCCAATCCTCCCCCCTTCCCCACCCTTGGCCCTCCCCAGGTTTCTAGAGGAGCTGAGAGTTGCGTCTTCTCCCTGCCCTGCCGAGCTGCTCACTGGCTGCTCTGGAGGCTGTGCTTTGGGGTCTCCATGGAAACCATTAGTTGCTAAGCAACTGGAGCATCATCTGTGCTGAGCTCTCGCATCTAATTATCCCATCACAGCCGCCGAGAAGGGTTTGGGGAGCTGAGAGGAGGGGGAGGACAAGCACAGGAGCAAGAGGATAACTCTTTTAGCAGAGCAGATTCATTGACAACGCTGAAGTCATTTAAAGCCACAGCACTCTGTTCCTCTGGAGGATTTCCTCATGGCTTGGAAAAATCGAGCCAGGGCCACAAATGCCTGGGGTCTCTCTCTTGGACCCACTCTTTCTAGGCTGTCTCCCTCTTGCTTTCTCGATTCTCAACTCCTTCAAGTTTCCTCCCTTGCCTCCTTCCTTCCAAATAGCAAATAGTTATTAAATACCAGTTATGTCCCTGGAACTGTGCTAGGCACCAGGGATATGAAGGTAAGATAAATTTTTGCCCTCAAGGAGTTCCTGATTGTTCTATTCTGCTCCAAAGATTAGCTCCTGAAACAGACCCACCCTTTCTAAACTGTGGTCCTTTCTTTGTTCCTCTCTTTCTCCCTTCATTTCTTCCTTCTTCCCTTCCTCCCTCCCTCCTTTCTTTCATTCTTTTTAAATTGAACTACGGTAGTTTTGCAACCAAAAGAGCTTGGATCAGAACCCAGGTCTGCCTGATACATTATACTTTTCTTTCTCCTTTGGCAATGCCATTCTTAGTCACTTAGAAGAACATGTCCACTTGGTTCCATGGGCATGTCAACCTCTGATGGGCACTACCATGTAACTTTAGGTGAGTCACTTTGAACCTCAATTTTCTCACCTATAAAATGGAAGGACTCTTTCCTTACCATTTGTCTAACAACATATGACAGGCGTAAAAATGCTTTAAAAATAAAGGTGCAAAAGGAATGTAGAGACCATTGTCAGAATCTATAGTAGCAATGGCACCCCACTCCAGTACTCTTGCCTGGAAAATCCCATGGACGGAGGAGCCTGGTAGGCTGCAGTCCATGGGGTCGCTAGGAGTCGGACACGACTGAGCGACTTCACTTTTACTTTTCACTTTCATGCATTGGAGGAGGAAATGGCAACCCACTCCAGTATTCTTGCCTGGAGAATCCCAGGGACGAGGGAGCCTGGTGGGCTTCTGTCTATGGGGTCGCACAGAGTCGGACACGACTGAAGCGACTTAGCAGCAGCATAGTAGCAGTCTAGGGGAAACCCTGGCGACTTGGACCTAGAGGTCAGATGCAGTGCTCACCAAATGTTGGTCCAGTGATGAATGGTAGAGCATCTATCCTTGAGATATGAGGCTGGAAAAGGCTGTGAGAGTAAGAAAATCTCAGTTGTTCAGTGATAGAATGCAACTGGATGCTTCTTTATTTTTTTTTCTAATATTGCCCATGACACAACCACTTCCCTCAAATCTTTCAGCTTTCTGACCTTGACCAAGTTAACTACCTAACTACTCTGAGCTGCAGTTTTCTCTTCCATAGAAAGGGTATAAAATCTGTCTCATCAGGATACTATGACTATCACTCAAGGTAATTTATTGAAGAGTGCCTAGCACTGTATCTGGTTCAATAAATATTAATTTAAGTAATTTATCTTATCCTCTCCTTTTTATTAACCCTTGGTGCAGAAGAAGACTAGAGGCTCAGAGGCAATAAATAACATTCTGAAGGTCTCAGAGTGAGCAAAAAATGAGGTGGGATAGAATTCAGAATTTGCTTTTCCAACCATGTCATTAATGTAAGGGCTTCCCAGGTGGCTCAGTGGTGAAGAATCCGCCTGCCAATGCAGGAGACGTGGGTTCAATTCCTGGGTCAGGAAGATTCCCTGCAGGAGGAAATGGCAGCCTGCTCCAGTATTCTTGCCTGGGAAATCTCACGGGCAGAGGAGCCTGGCGGGCTGCAGTCCATGGGATTGCAAAGAGTTGGACATGATTGTGCGACTGAGCATGCACGCACTGATGCAAAGGAGATGGCTGGGCAGGAAAGGTAGTCTGGGATCGAGGTGGGGGGTGAGTGACTGTGGTGGATCAGCTATAACACACATACCAAAGGCGTACCAGGCATGAGGGAACAGCCTGTTCACACACTTATTCATTCAATAAATATATGTTGAACAACATCTCTTTGGTGGGTACTATGCTAGGTGATGAGATACAGAGATGACAAGACACAACTCCTGCTCTCAAGTTGCTAATTTTTGGAGAGTTGCAGAGTTGGCCTTCCTAAGTGGAAAGGAATATTCCAAAAACAGGGAACAGCACATGAAAAGACTCAAAGATGTGAATTATCCTGACACCTCCTAGAACTGTGAACAATACATCTTGGCTGGAAGGAAGTATTCAAGGGTGAACATGGTGAGAGCTTAGGCCACCAATGGCTTTGTAACTATGCTAAGGAGCCTGGCTTTTTTTTTTTTAGATTTATTTATTTTTGGCTGTGCTGATCTTTGTTGCTGTTTGCAGGCTTTCTCTAGTTGCGGTGAGCAGCGGCTACTCTGCAGTTGTGGTGTTCAGGCTTCTCATTGCAGTGGCTTCTCTTGTGCAGCACAGGTTCTAGAGTGATGGCTCAGTAGTTGTGGTGCACAGGCTTAGTTGCTCTGTGGCATGGAATCGTCTCTGACCAGGGATCAAACCCATGTCCTCTGCCTTGGCAGGCGGGTTCTTAACCACTAGACCACCAGGGAAGCCAGGAGCCTGATTTTTTCGCTGAAGAAAATAGGAAGCCTGTGAGGAGTTTTACTGGTTTAAAGATCATTCTGGAAACAGTGTAGGGAATGGATTGGCAGCAGGTAAGAGACTGGTTCATTGTGTCAGGGTTGGTCTATGTGGCCAATAGAATATGACAGAAATGACAGTAGGTCACTTTTGAGGCTACGTCCTAAAAGGCATGGCACCTCTCCCCTTGCTCTCATGGACTGCTCACCCTGGAGGATATGGGAGCACCTCCATGGGGAGGTCCACGTGGCAGGGAGTTGAGGCCTTCTGCCAAGATCCAGGGAGGAACTGAGGCCTTCAAACTACAGCCATGTGAATGGGTGAGCTTAGAGACAGATCCTCTGGATCCAGTCAGTCCTTCAGGTGACTGTGGCCCAGGCTGACACCTTCACTGAAACTTCATGAGACACCTGGCTAAGTCTTACTCAGATTCCTGATTCTCAGAATAAATGTTTGCTTTTATAAGCCACTAAATTTGGAGATTAGCTGCTATGCAGCAATTGATAACTAATTCTTTCCTGGAGAATTCCACGGACAGCGGAGCCTGGTAGGCTACAGTCCATGGGATCACAAAGAGTCAGACATGACTAAGCGACTAACACTTTCACTTTTTTTCACAAATATCTTGGGCAAGTCAGATGAAAGCGACATTTTCATGTGGAGTGAAGTGAAAGTATATAGCACAGGAGCACAGGAGAGAAGTCTGGGACGAAGAAAGGGAAAGTGGACAATGGCTAAAATCGTAAATGTTAAGGACTTCCCTGGTGGTCCAGGGGTTAAGAATCCACCTTGCAATGCAAGGGATGCTAGTTTGATCCCTGATCCAGGAAGATTCCACATGCCAAGGGGCAACTGAGCTCGTGAGCCACAACTACTGAAGCCTACGTGCCCGAAAGCCTGTGCCCTGCAACAAGAGAAGCCACCGCAATGAGAAGCTCTTGCACTGCAACAAAGAATAGCCCTTACTGGCCACAACTAGAGAAAGCCCACAACAGCAACAAAGACTCCACACAATAAAAAATAAAAAATTTTTAAAAATCAGAAATGTCGAAGAGTCCTGGATGACAGTGGTGGAAGGGAAGGATAAGAAAGCCAAGTACAGACTACTAGGGAACACAGTGTCTAAAGGACAGATGGAAGGAGAGGAGCTGATGAAAGAGGAACGAGCTTGAGGAGAAGAACCAGGAGAAAGTGGCTGGATGGTTTTGCAAAGGAAGTGTCAGATGGTATGAAGGTCAGGATTGAAGTTCAGGACTCAATGTCCCTGGGCCTAGCATCTTAAGGGGTGTTGTGTGTCCTTCAGAGCAGGTTCCTGTAGGTTAGGGGGGCAGCAGCCAGATAGTAAGAGTTCAGGGATAACTGGGAGTAGGTGGAGTTAGAACTGTGTAGACCTCTCTGAAGAAACTTGGCTGGAAAGGGAAGGAGAAAGATAACCAGAGGGAATTGTGGGTACAGAACAATCTCAGAATTTTGTTTTGTTTTTAAAGTTGAAGAGGGAATTCCCTGGTGGCCCAGTGGTTAAGACTTCATGCTTCCAATACAAGGGGCGCATGTTCGATCCCTGGTTGGGGAAATAAGATCTCATATGATGTGCCATGCCGTGCCTTGCCAAGCAGCCAAAAAAAATTTTTTTTAATACAATAGAATAAAGCATGTTTAAAACATACACTAAAGCTAAAGAGAAGGGAAGGTATAACTTACGGGGAGGCTCCCGGAGGAGGGAGAAGATGGCACTCATATTAGAAGTGGAGGTATCAGCCTGTGGGGTAGGAATGACACTTGCCAGCAGAGAAGAGAACAGCGGCAGTGGGGCAGAGAAAGCTCATACCTTTGGTGGGGGTGGAGGTGGAGGGAAATGGGTTGGGAAAGGCTGGGAGATGAAAGAAGAAAGTTAAGGGAGCTCCCTCCTCAATGTCGCTGCTTTCCCTGCAAAGTAGAAAGCTCATGGGGGAGGGAGGTTTGGGCCCTGAAGGGCTGCTGGGGGAGAGGAAGACACAGCTACCAAGAACCCTGAGGAAGACGGACAGCCGAGAGTGGGGACCACTGGTCTTCAGGGGCACGGACTGTGTTAGTCAGGGTTCTCCAGAGAAACAGAACCAACAGGATGTGTATATATAGACACGTTTATTTTAAGGAATTGGCTCATGAAGTTGTGGAGCCTTGGCAAGTCCGAAATCTGATGGGAGAGGCCGGCAGGCTGGAGACTCAGGAAAAGAGTTGCAATTTTGGAGTCCAAAGGCAGTCTGTTGGCAGAATTCCTTCCTCCTAGTGGGGAGAGGGTGGAGGTCACCTTTGCTACATTAGAACCTTCAACCTTCACCCATATTGTCAGATAATCTACTTTACTCAAAATCCACTGATTTAAATGTTAATCTCATCCATAAAACACCATCACAGAAATACCCAGAACAATGGTTTGACCAAATATCTGGGCAACATGGCCCAGCCTGGTTGACACATACAATTAACCATGACATGTTGGGAGCTTTTCAAATTACTCAACAGCTGGAGCGCTGAAATGATAAAACTGTCTGGTTGTACTGACTCAGGGTTAGGGTTTTCAAGGCATGGAAAGTTGAGGGTATTGGCAAGAGTGAAGGGATGGAGAATAAGATCTAGGCTGGTTTCGAGAAGGATCGATAGATAGGACAGGAAAGAGGATGGAAGGAGCAGGTGTTCAGTGAGGTCAAGATAGAACAAGGCGTGGGAGAGGTGGAGGAGCGGGAGTTCGTGGACGTGGCAGGAGGTGACGTGGGGCCGTCTAGGTGGCAGCTGAGGAGACAGAGCCAAGGTCTTCACTGCAGCTGGATGGGATCAAAGTGTTGTGAGGCTGGCAGGGGCTGCCGACCTAGTGTCTCCAGGGTCCAGGCAGATAACAGAAGTAGTAAAACCAGGTGGGTGAGACTGGGGCCAACCAGAGAGAGTGCAGCAGCGTGAACTCTGAAAGAGTTGCTCTGTGGAAGGGGGAACATAGTATGGTCACACCTCCGCGCTTTTTCAGGAGAAGGCAGAAATCTGAATTTTTTGGTAAAATGATGATATTTTCAAATTTTACACTAAAATATATTAGGAAAATACACTTTGTGAGCCAAACAATATTCACCTCCGAGGCCAGCTTTGCCCTGGGGTCTCCAGGTTATGTCATCTGGGACACAGGATGTTGGAAAGGTATTTGAGGCTGGGGCAGAAAGGCTGGAAGGTGTGGAAGCAACTAGGGGTTCAGTGCAACCAGTGGGTGGAATCCTGGGCAGGAGGGTTTGCAGTGGAAGGAGTGGGTGCAGAGGTGAAGGAGCAACTGCCCTGCCATTTCCACAGACGGCAGGAGCCTCCGACAGGGTTTGAGCAGGGAAGTCACATAATTCATTCTAGTTGTAGAAAAATTACTGAAAGAGTAGGTGGAGGCTTGATTGTGGGGTAATTAAGCCTCTCCTTAGGCTGAAGGAGAGCTAATCCATACAAGAAATAATGATGGCCCGAATTAATTTATTCAATAAATGTTTATTAAATGCCTTTGAATCAGCCACTGTGCTAAGTGCTGGACATTCAGAGGTGAACGAGACATTGTTCTCCCTGAAATTATGGTCCAGTGGGAGATACTGAAGAGGCCACTACTCACTGTATCAGGGTTTTAGTGGAAGATGTAATAGTAATAGCTATTATTTACTGAGTGCTTACAACATGCCAGGCACGGTGCTAAATCCTTTATGTTTATTTTCTTGTTTAATCCTCATGACAACCTCTATTATTATTGTCCTTATTTTATTTTTTATAATAGTTAAAAAATATTTATTTATATGGCTGTGCCTTGTCTTAGTTGTATCATGAGGAATCTTTTATTTGTGGCATGCAAACTCTTAGCTGTGGCATATGAAATCTAGTTCCCCAACGAGGGATCGAACCAGAGCCCCCTGCACTGGGAGCGGGGAGTCTTAACCACTGGACCACCAGGGAAGGCGCTCTCCTTATTTTATTAATGAGGAATCTAAGGTCAGAGAACTTAAGTGACTTGCCAAAAAGACACCTCACAGAAGGGGCCTGGGTAGTTCCAAAGGGCTTCCCAGAGGAAGGGGTGATTAAGTGAAGACCTGAAGGTTGAGTAGGAATTAGCAGTGTGAAGGCAGTGGGGGAGGAGTGGAGAGGGGAGATTGTTCTAGGCTGTTACGGCGGGGGGAGTGGGGGGTGTGTGTGGGGGTTGAGGGGTGAGGGGTGAGGTGGGGCGTGGGGGGGCAGGGGGCTGGGGGGGGCATGTTAGAGTGGATTTTGAGAGAGTCACTGGAGAAGTAGCTGGGACCAGATGAAAAGTTTTGTAAACCCCTTTAAGCAATTTTAGTTTTTTTACGTATTATTTATTTTTGGCTGTGCTGGGTCTTCATTGTTGCACGTGGGCTCTCTCTAGTTGAGGAAAATGGGGGATACTCTAGTTGCAGTGCGTGGGCTTCTCATTGAGGTGGCTTCTCTTGTGGAACTCTGGCCCTAGGGCGCTTGGGCTTCAGTAGTCATGGTGCATGGGCTTAGTTGCTCCAAGATATGTGGAATCTTCCTGGACCAGAGATTGAACCCCTGTCCCCTGCATTGCAGGTTGACTCTCAATGGCTGGACCACCAGGAAAGTCCTAAGCAATTTTAATTTTTATCCTAAGGCTAAAAGGAAGCCCTTGAAAAGTTTTAAACTGGAGAGTGTCATGATCAGATTTGTATCTTATAAAGATGGCTTTTGCTGCAATGCAGAGATTTTGTTGGGTGAACAGCTGGGAGATATTTTGGACATCTCTGACATGCTATGGAGACAAGATTCCAGGCAAAAGATGATAGAAGAGGAGTTTTAGGGGTGATGGTTGGGCTGGGAGGGCTGTGGAGAGGGGTGGAGAGCAGAGTTAATGATGCCTCCCAGGTCCTGCTCGGGCAGCTGGGTGGAGGATGGCAGTGTCACTAGCTGGGCATATGTCGGGGTGGGAGGGGCAGATTTGTGGGAAAGGAGTAGAGATCATTGAACTTGCTGAGTTGAGGTGCTGGAGGACACGCAGGTGGAGGTGTATGGAAGGTGGTTGGGTGCGTGTTCTGAAGCCCCAGGGGTTGTCGGCTCAGGTGTGACAGCTGCAGCCTTGGAGAGAAGGATGTGCCAAGTAAGAGGACAAGGTCAAGGAGAGAACCTAGGGAACACCAATACTATGGGCAGAGGAACAGAGGAACCTGCAAAGGAGACTGAGTGTATGGGTGCATGCTCAGTAGCTTCAATCGTGTCTGACTCTTTGCAACCCCATGGACTGTAGCCCGCCAGGCTCCTCTGTCCATGGAATTGTCCAGGCAAGAATACTGGAGTGGGTTGCCATTTCCTCCTCCGGGGAATCTTCCTGACCCAGGGACTAAACCCAAGTCTCTTTTGTCTCTTGCATTGGTAGGCGGGTTCTTTACCTCCAGCGCCAACTGAGGAGACTGAGAAGCTTCCCAAAAGGTAAAAAGAAGAGCCAGGAGAGGTATCCCAGGTACAGAAAGGAGAATACTTCCAGGAGGCACGTTGCCCATCTAGTTGGTGCTCAGGGAATAAAGAGCCATGATGTGTGCTCTTTGCATGTGGCAAGTAGGAGTCACGGGGACAGCTTCAGACTAGGGGAACTCTTAAGTGAGGGGGACTGGGCTGTGCACAAGGGTGTTGAAGGCTGTCAGGTCTGGGAGGAGTTGGATCTGAGAGTTGGTGAAGAGCTGGTTGACCAGATAGCCTGAGGAGGGCAGGTGTGAAGGAAGAGGACACTGAAGGGGCTCTTTTTCTCACCCCCCACCCACCTGCAGTCCAAACCCTTCTGGGTCTGGAACCTATGATGGGAATGGGAACAGGGAAGGAAGGTCAGGAGGGCCATCTTGGATGTTGGTGGCTTGTGGAAGAGATGGTGTGAACTGAAGCAACAGAAGTGGGTTGATCTAGATCAGCTTTCCCTTCAGGCCTCAGAAGGAAGGAGCTCTACACTTCCCCACCCCCCCACCCCCCACCCCCCACCCCCCACCCCCCCACCCCCCCACCCCCCACCCCCCACCCCCCACCCCCTCCTCAACTTAATCTACAGGGGTGGGGGGCAGGGACCTGGGATCTCCAGCTCAGAGACAAGCTGGAGCCATTACAGGCACACACACATTACACACACACACACACACTTCCTGGTTAGGGTGTGGCTCAAGCCAGCCCCCAGAGTTGTTTCAAGGTAGCCAGGTGGGCCAGAGGGCCAGAATCCCCTTGAATCCCAGGGCACCCTCCTGAGGGGGAAGGGTGATCTTGGCAGAACTGCTCAGGCCACAGCCCCAGACTCGGCCTTCTCCCACCTCCCCAGGCCCTGTTTAATATGCGCATCAGCTACGGTGCCCTTTGCAAAACTGTTATTTGTACAGAAGCCCGAGGGAGGGGGAGGGAAGCCGCGCCCCGCTTCGCCCCCTCCAGGCACTTCACTTGCAGGGACCTGCAGTCAAATACCAGCCCCTGGTCCCTTTAGCTCACTAGCTCAGAGACTTGCAAACGGAGACCGCCGGTTCCCCGGCTCCCCACGTGGCCGCGCTGGAGTTCCTCCGCTGCACCGCCGGAAATGGTCTGGCCTCTGCGCTTCCCTCACGCCCACGGTCCTCCCCACCTCAGCCCTTCCTCCCCACTCCCCCAGCCCTGAGCTCAGAGCACCCCGGTGCCTCCCACTGAGCCCAGAGTCTGGCTGCTGTGGTGTATTTGCCTCCGGTTTCCCCAACTGTATCTCTCCGAATGGAAGGAGAGCCCCTAACTCATCTACCCCTCCCCTCCCCACCCCCAACAGCGCCCATCCTGCCCCGTCCAGTCCCAAGGGGGTGCAGGGAAAGCCAGGGACTGCGACGCAGGTTCTGCAAGGTAGGCAGAGGGCTAGGAGGGGAGGAAATGGCTTTGGAGCAGATGGGCCCCACTGCCCCCCACTCTGGCTGCTGTTTGCCAGCTTGGGGCCTTGTTCGAAGTTTCCTGTCTACCAGTGGAGGCGATCAAACCTACCTCCAAGGGCTGTGCTGCGGCCGGGATGAAACAACGCCTGAGGTGAAACAACACAGTGTTTGGCACATAGTAGGTGCTTAAAACAAGTTCCCTCCTCTCTCTTCACTGTGGGGCTCTGATGAAGAGGTAGAATGACAGAAACTAGGGTCTATGGAGAGAACTCTCTAAGAGCCGAGGAGGCCGGGGGTGGGGGGCTCGCCTGGGGCCCTCCTTCGCAAGACCTCTGAGAAGGGCATTCCTATGGGTTAAGGAGGTCTGGTGGGGAGGGCCTGAGGTGGGGGCACTGCCTTTGGGTCTTGAGCAACACCCCCCCCACTCCCCCAACTCATAATCCGATTTATATTCCTGCTCCCTCCTCTGGACCCGTCACCATGGCAACAGTTTTCTCAGTTGCACTTCATCAGTTTCTGGGCAAATCTTTTTTTTCTGTCCCCTCCCTGAGTCTCATTTTCTCTTCTATCAGTCTGCCTTTTCCTGTACCCACAGTACTCACCTTTCCCCACTCCCCCCCCCCCTCCAGCTTTTCTGTTTCGCTCTTGCAGCTTACTTTGTCCCTGCCTACACCTGTCTCTACACCTTCCCCTTCGTCTTTTCCTTCTCAAGTCCAGGATTGTAGCAACAAGCTAGAGTCTATTGGCTGGATAAGAGCTTGAGTTCCTTCTGACATCAGGGTAGAAAGGCGGAGAGTTGTGGAGGGACAAAGTTTGGGTTCCAGTGGGCTCTGGACAGAGGTCAGTGATGCGAAGGTGGATGGAAGGTCTTGTCTCTATTCAGTTCTGACCAGGGGGCAGGAAATGGGAGTGGGGGAACAGGATCAGACAGTTTCTTCAGTCCCAAACAGAATTAGTGTGGCTCTGGGAGGTCCTGCATGGCACAGTCCTTGGTTCACTTCCCAACTCACCCTCAGAGACCTCACGCCATGCCTACAACACCCACTGGCATGGGGTATGTCCCAAATACATGAATTTGGCTCTGACCTCTTTCCAAACTTTACTCAAGTCTCTTACTTCCTCGGGGTCAGAACCAGGGTATACTTCTCATCATGCTTGATTCAACAACTCTGACCATGAACCTGTCTTCTGAACACCATCACCCCTCCTTACAGTACTTCCCCATCACCACCCATTGTAAAAACATTGGTGCTACCTGTGAGTCCTCTCTCTCTGTCATCCTCCATATGTAGCTAGAGTTCAGTTCAGTTCAGTTCAATCGCTCAGTCGTGTCCAACTCTTTGCGACCCCATGAATCGCAGCACGCCAGGCCTCCCTGTCCATCACCAACTCCTGGAGTTTACCCAAACCCATGTCCATCAAGTCAGTGATGCCATCCAACCGTCTCATCCTCTGTCGTCCCCTTTTCTTCCTGCCCCCAATCCTTCCCAGCATTAGGGTCTTTTCCAATGAGTCAACTCTTCGCATGAGGTGGCCAAAGTATTGGAGTTTCAGCTTCAACATCAGTCCTTCCAATGAACACCCAGGACTGATCTCGAGGTATCAGTTCTTCTTTGTAAGACGAGACTCTGCTTCTATCCCCGTACCCTTTCATCTAGACGACCTGAGACCAAGTGCCCAGTGAGTCATTTGGGGCTCTCCCTATAGCCTCATTCTCTCCTGGGCCTCCTAGAAAGATAGTCTCCTCTTAGAAACCAAGCCATCTGAAACATGACTTTCTTCTCTCTTTTTTTCTACCTGATTTTTTGAGTGCACATGCTCAGTTATGTCTGACTCTTTGCAACCTCGTAGACTGTAGCTTGCCAGGCTCCTCTGTCCATAGGATTTCCCAGCAAGAATACTGGAATGGATTGCCACTTCCTTTTCCAGAGGATCTTCCCTACCCAGGGATCAAACCCATGTCTCCTACATTGGCAGGTGAATTCTTTACCACTGAGCCATCTGGGAAGCCTGATTTATTGAACACCCATTATGTATTAGACTCTTCATATATGTCATTTAATTTAATCTTCACCCTAATCTATAAAGTAGGTATCATTTTACAGAAGAAGGAATTGATGCTCAGAGTGGTTAATTTGTCCAAGTTCTACAGCTAGTAAGCAGTAAGGCTAGGACTCAAGTCCAGATCTGTGGAGTTCCACAGTTAGTGTTTCATTCTGTTGCTATACCTATAGCATGCTTCCATGTGACTCTTCTACTCATAAACTCTGTTCTGGTTCTGAGCATTCTGACTTTCTTAATCTTCTGTTAGGCTTGTGAGGTTCATTATGCTCTGACCCATTCCACCTACAAGACCCTGGATCTTGCTACTTCTCGGTATGACATGGACTGGTATCAACCAGGAATATTTGTTTGCTCTCAGACTTGCCTTCATCTCTGTCCTGTTAAATATTTTTAGATAGCGTATATGAAAATATAGTATCACATTTCACAGAGATAAGCCTGGAGGTATAGTAAACGCTTTGAAAGACAGAGTAAGGATCCAAATATCATCTCCATGCATAGAATGGTAGGAAAACCTAACAAAATGAAATGATCAGAGATCTGTGTTAAGATCTCAGCAACACACACAGACTACACGTGTCTTAGAGGCAGTTCAGGTAAAACAGAATCGGGGTTTAGTAAATTCAGTCCGAGTCATTAGCGTAACATGGTCACCAAAAATGAATCCAAGTTTAAGCCATATTAATAGAGGTATAGTTTTTTGAATAAAGGAGAGGATTGATAGTCCTGCTTTACTTTAAGTTGGCCAGGTGTCATTGTGGGCATATAACATTAGTGAACTGGGAAAGTTTAGGCCAGAGAAAATAAAAGTCTGGAATCGTTAAGCTTAGATATATGAAGGGCCAGGAGGTAATTCATGGACTAATAAATAGAGACCACTAGGAGATAGAATTCAGCTCAAAGGAAGGAAAAACAAATGTTCATAAGTGGAATGGGCTGCCCCATTACTGGAGATATTCATCAAGATGCTGATACACTGCTTGCCTGGGATGTTAAGAGAGAGTTGAGAATCAGAAAGAATTAGAGCTATGTAGTTGGTCTTTGAGAGCCCTTCCCACCAGGATCTGTGATTCCCCCTGCTTCGGCTCCATCTGTGCCCCTCACTGAGGCCTCTGTGCTCCCCTGTACCTGAGGTCAGTTTCCTGTTTCTCTTCCATGTCTACCAAAGAATGCAGCCTGCACTGGTTGCATCAACCCCACATCTTTTAATGATTTAGCATCTTTTATTGTTCTTTAGTTGTCCCCATTTTATAAGCTCCTTGAGGGCAGGTGGCTTTATCATCTGTTACAGGATAAAAACTTATTAACCAATGACTGTTCTCAGACTCCCTCTGCCCTGCAGCCCCTCACCCCTGAGATAATTTTATCCCTCACTTGTTGTTGGAAATCTTGTCGTGGCCTGCTCAGGGCTTTTGTAACATAGAACTGGGAGAATAGGAAGTGACAGATAAGACTAGAGAGACAGGAGACAGGTAACTTTCTTGTGTGTTAGGGAGAATCTGGGTAATGGGTGAAGGAAAAAAGAAAATAATGAAACCTGAGAGGCTAAGCTACTCTACGAAAAAGTAAAAAGAAGGTGACTGGCAAAAGAGACAGAAAACCTTTTTGAATACAAAGAACAGAGAGAGGCAGAGAAGGGGGCTGATTTAGGGTTTGCAGAGAGCAATTTAACTGTTGCAAGGTTTAGCAGAATAGAAGAGGAAAGGGAATTTGAACAAGATGTGCTGTAGGTTAAGAACTGGATCACCTTCAAGAGATAAAAGTAAATAATGCTCTGTGGTTACCTGAATGGGAAGGAAGTCCAAAAGGGAGGGGCTATATGTACACATATAGCTGATTCACTTTGCAGTACAGTGCTGTGCTCAGTTGCTTCAGTCCTGTACGACTCTTTGTGACCCCCATGGACTGTAGCCCGCCAGCCTCCTCTGTCCATGGGATTCTCCGGCAAGAATACTGGAGTGGATTGCCATTCCCTTCTCCAGGGTATCTTCCTGGTCCAGGGATCAAACCGGTGTCTCTTACATCTAACCTGCATTGGCAGGTGGGTTCTTTACCAGTAGTGCCACAGTAGAAACTAAAATAACGTTGTAAAGCAACTATAGTCCAATAAAAATTAGTTTAAAGAGAAAAAGAGAGATATAAGTAAAAATTGTGATTCCTTTTTGAAATTATTCTTGTTATTTGGGAGCCCAGAATATACTCAGGCTACACATTTGTCACTTTCATACGACCTGGCATGGGATCAAGGTATCAGTGCCTGCATCAAGCAGCACCTAGTTCCTGCAGATAGAGCAGACATGGTCCTGGGGTTATGGGGTCCTGCAAAAAGGCAGAAAGTGAAATGAAAGTGTTAGTTTCTCAGCTGTGTCTAACTCTTTGAGACCCCATGGACTGTAGCCTGCCAGGCTCCTCCATCCATGGGATTTTTCCAGGCAAGAATACTGGAGTGTTGGAGAAGGAAATGGCAACCCACTCCAGTATTCTTGCCTGGAAAAGTCCATGGACAGAGGAGCCTGGTGGGCTGCAGTCCATGGGGTTACATGACTGAGCACGCGTGCATGAGGGTGGAGGGAAATGGGTTGGTAGCAATAAACTGGTAGAACTAAAAAAAAAAAAAAAAAAGAATACTGGAGTGGGTTGCCATTTCCTTCTCCAGGGGATCTTCCTGACCCAGGGATTCAACACAGGTCTCCTGCATTGCAGGCAGACTCTTTACTGTCTGAGCCACTGGGGAAGCCCAAAAAGGCAGAAAGGTTAAGCTTTTACCCTACTTCAGAGTTACAGCTTTTAAAAACACATCCTAATCTGAGATTTCAAGTTACAAATGCTCCAGGAGTTAGAATGTGCTATAGGTCTTGACAGATGGTGAAAATGAGGCCCAGGGAAGTTAATCAGCTTGCTCAGAGTCACAGAGCAGGTTTTAGGCCTGGGAATATGCCTGGCCCAAGGCTCTGTCCACAATCCTGGGATGCCTTTTTAGATTGAGTCAGAGACCTACGTGCATGTAAATAGGGTCATGATGAGAGAGGAAAGGGGGGCTGGGAGACGGGGAGTTCTGAGCACTCCTCCCTCTGTTCAGAGCCATGTACCAGGCTCTGGGGGACGTCCAGATAAGGAGGCCAAGCCTGCCTTCCCAGATCTTATGGCCTCACAGGGAAATGAGCCAGACGCAGGAAGAAGTCCAATGGAAAGTTGGAAGCAAGTGCTGCAGTGGTGTCGTGGAAAGAGTCTGGACTGGGAATGAAGAGACCCAGGCACCCCTTCCAACTGTCACTCACCAGCCATGTGATTTTAGGCCTGTCCTTTTACCACCCTCTGCCTCAGTTTCCTTACCTCTGAACATCCCATCTCTTCAAAATAAAAGCTCTGTGGTGCTACATGGGCTTCCCTGGTAGCTCAGATGGTAAAGAATCTGCCTGCAATGCAGGAGACTCAGGAGGTGTAGGTTCCATTCCCAGGTCAAGAAGATCCCCTGGAGAAGGGCATGGCAACCCACTCCAGTATTTTTGCCTGGAAAATCCCCGTGGACAGAGGAGCCTGGCGAGCTGCAGTCCACGGGATCACAAAGAGTTAGACATGGCTGAGTGAGGGAAGAGCAAATTAATGCAGCTGCATTATATTGATATTTGGGGGGGTGCTGCTCCCCAGGGCTCACCCCTCTCAGCACAACCTCAGAAAGGCTCTTGCTTTGAGTTGATGACAAGAATTAAATGTTCCCAGGACTCACAACTGCCAGGCGACCTGGGAAGTGACGAGTAGGAGGTGACTCGAATGGCTTTCTCTGGGCCCTGCCTCTGCCAGCCTCTCCTTATGAACTCTGCCTTCTATTCCCAAGCTGACCAGAGCCACGTGATTGTTTTTCTCTGAACAAACTAAGCCTGCTGTTTAACTGCTATCTTCCTGATAAAAAAGAGCCTAGAGATAAGCTCATCCAACTCCCTTGTTTTTTGAAGAAACTAAGGTCCAGAGGTGAGGCTGACTAGTCCAAGGTCATATGCTCTTGGCTTTCAGGCCAGTCTCCTTTCTTTTGGAACTTGGAGAACTTAATAGAAATGGATTGTTGGGGAATGCAGCCTTGGCGATCTCTCTCTTTTTAAAAAAGCTACTTATTTATTTTTAAAATTCATTTTTATTTTTATCTGGCCTGGGTCTTTGCCACTGCACATGCTGGCCGGTGTGCAGGGGGTACTCTGTAGTTGCGGTGGGTGGGCGGGCTTCTCAGTGCCGTGGCTTCCCTTGTTTCAGAGCAAGGGCTCTAGGGCACTGGCTCAGTAGTTGTGGTGCAGGGACTTAGTTGTTCCGCTGCATGTGGTATCTTCCCAGACCAGGGATCGACAAGCAATAAAACCCACGTGCCCTGCCTTAGCCTTCAGATTCTTAACCCCTGGACCACCAGGGAAGTCCTCAATAGATATTTTTTGAACAAATAAGTAGATGTCAGAGAAGGATTCCTGGAGAAGTCAGGTATCATAGCCTCCAAGTAGGACAGGATTGTCCTTGGTTGGGTGAACTGCTTATGGGTTAGAAGATAATGGGAAATGGGGGGAGGGAAGGAAGTGGGGCAGTTGGGGAGAAAAAAGAAAGGAACCCTTGAAGGTCACAGCCTTCGCTAACCTGGGGGGGGGGTTTCTGCTTAGAGGGGAGGAAGGGTGTTAGCCCTGCCTACCATAGGAGGGAATGGTTGTGAGCACCTCGAATCCATCAAGAGGCCGCCTTTATGGGGCAGAAATCTGAAGGCAGCTGAGCTTGAGGGGAGGGACACTGATGGGGGATTGTGTAGCTGATAGGAGTGTTGAAGCCTGGCTAGAGGTCTGCTTTTGCTGCTGGGGTCTGGAGGGAAGCAGACTGCAGGGAGTTCTGGGAAGGCCTGGGGCATAGAAAAGAAGATGAGGGACAGCTTCCCTCTACTGCCCCCCTTCATTAGGTTGAGACTCTGGCAGGATAGGGTGACTTCTGTTTTTTCCTATCCTCCTCCAGGTGTCTGGGCACCTAGGACCCACAAGTAGAGTCCCTAGGGCAAAAATCGGGAAGTGACTGAGGCAGCCTGATAAGTGGGGATGGCATGGCAGGAACTGTGGAAGCTCCACCAGCCTCCCCAGAGGATTCTCTTTCTCTCCGAAAGTGCTGTTCCTGCAGAAGGAATACTCTAGCAGTCTCCAAAGTTTTCCTTCCACCAATCCCCACCTGAGCGCATCTTTTGCCAGACTGCTAAGCCAGCTCTAGCCACCAGGGGGCAAAAGAGCAGCCCTGAGGTCGGCAGCCCTCAGCTTCCCCACAAGAACACCTGAAGGCCAAGATGGGCGGTGCCTCACCTGGCTCTCACAGGGCGCCTGGAAGCTCCGTTAACCCCTTCCTGCCTAGACTGAGGCACTGCCCTCAGGCAGAGTCTTTCGTGGCTGAACGGGGCGCGCAAATCTGACGGCGGAGGAAGTGCTGCTTAGGAGAGGGGCTAGGGTGGAAGTGAAGTCAGGGTTTCCGGCTCCTCGGGCTCTTGTCCTAGCTGGGGCTGGGGGAGGCTAGCATTCCCCGCCTCGGTTGGGTAACTACTCCCGCAGATGGGTGAAGACGCCCTCTGGATTCCAAAGAGGCCCCGGGCTGCGGTCACCTGCGCGGGGCCTCGCGGGCGGGATGAGAACGCCGAGGCCGCCACGGCACCCAGACTTCCGGGTTCCCTGCAGCCTTCTATCTGTCAGGGCTCTTTGCAGCAACTAGCGGGGGTGGCGGCGGGAGGGCGGCCAAAGACAGGAGGAAGAGGCACCGAGGGTTAGGGTGGTGGGGGAGGGTAAGACAGTTAACATTTGGCAGGAGAGCGGGCTGGGTTACGCAGCTCTCAGGCGCCGGTTTTTGTGGGTCGCTTTTCGAGGACTAGGCAGCTTTCCAGGGCTCTGACAAGACCGAGTTCCAGAGACTAAGTTCTGGGCCACAAGGTGTTAAGCCGTGGGTGGGAGTGGGGTCTGGAGTCCCTCCCTCTTGCCCTCCCTCACAAGCGTCACCACCTAGGAGTCCACCGGGCTGGCGCTCAAGGAGTTAAGTCTGCCCGCAATCTGCAAAGACTGGAGCCAGGGAGGGGGAGGAAGGGGGGAAGAAGGGGGTAGAGGACAAGGGTAAGCGGACTGCAGGGAGACAGCGCCAGGAACCCCCTCCCCAGGGACCTGGCCCCTGGGCCCCCAGCCCCAAAAGAGGCCTTGCCCTCCCCGGGGTCGTGCTCTTTTCCCCCCCGCCCTGCCTCCGCCCTCCAGCTTTGTGTCCCCAGGAGGGTGGGCTGCAGAATTTCCAGCCAAGCCTTGGCTGCCTGCTCAGTTTTTCCAAACCCTCCAGTCGGGGAAGGCGGGAGCCCTGTCAGGATAAGAGTCCCTCCCCCACTGCCCCTGTCGGCCCCCTTTCCCAGCCCCCCTCTCCCTGCCCTCCACACGTTTTCCAAACTCCTTCCCCAATCCGACCCTGGCCCCTGCGCCCCTAATCCCCACCTCTATTGGCTCCCAAGTTCCAAGTTCAGGTTGGAAGGGGCCAAGTGGGTCCCACAATTCTGGAGAGGCGCTGGTAAAACCGTACTCCGCAGGACAACCCTGAGACCTGCTGGGCGCCCGCCGGACTCCAGCCTGGCGCCCGCCCCATCCCAGGACGTGGCCCCAAAAGCCACCAGGGAGGGTGGCCCAGGGGTCTCCCGCCCCGGAGTGGAGGCGGTGCCGGGGGCGCCGGTCGAGCTGGGCGGCGGACGCTGTGCTGCTGGTGCCAGGCCCTGGGGCAGGCTTCGAGGAGGGGCAAAATGTTCCGAGCTCTGGCACGGCTCTGTCCAGCAGGTCTATTATATAATAATCACCATCTATCAGGAAGCCAGGCAGCTGGAATGAGTGGAGAAGCCAGGATGCCCAGATCCGCTCCTTCTCCAGGGCTCAAGAAGGTGTCTTCATCAAGGTGGGGGGTGTGGCAGCAGCCCAGAGGTGAAACCAAGTTGGGGGTCTAGGGGCAAGTGAGGGGCGCTGGGCAGTCTGAAGGCGGCCCCCACAAGCCCCGCCCCAGAAAGCTGACTGACAGTGCCTTGAGCCAATGATTGAAGTCACTGTGGGGGTTCAAAGTTAACCCTTTCTTGAATTTCTCGTAGCTTAGGGGATAGAGTCCCTTCCCAGGAACTGTTCCCTAGTTCAGAATTCCTCCCACCTGCCCGAGGTCAGCGATGAGTACCAGCTGCAGGGTCCTTTCGTCCTCGTCATCCCAGGTAGAAATCTCAGATAATCAATAGCCCTAACACCGCCCACCCCCTACCCCCACCCCAAAAGTTAATTGCATTACAAAACGTGGTTGTGTGTACACGTTGTGGTTCCACAAAGAGACCCGCGTAACGCTGGTTCACCCACACTGCACCACGAACAGGCACTCTCACACAACGATACCCATGCCCGAACTTCCACCCACACTCGCTGACACACCTGTGACACTCCTCGTGACATAGTGACACAGAGATACGCGAAAACACACGGTGATTCCCAGAGCTCGCCAGTAGAGGGAGCCACTCTATTCCAGCAGTGGGCCACGGGCCTCTCTCCTCTTCTCGCTCACTCCAGGGTTCCACCCAGAACTCGTGGCTGCCCAGAGCTGGGGCTCCGCATCCCAACCTGGAACCTATGCTGGGGCAATGAGTCACAGCTCCACCCAAAGGAGTGCTCTACATGGCTGCTCCACGGGACATACCGAATACACTGGAACTTACAGTGTGCCACAATTAACTGACCCCTTGCAACATGGCCATCACTCCCCGCTGCAAACATTGTTTTCTGGACCTGCTATGAACCCGCATGGTGCCAGATAGATAATCACAAGCCCCTGTGTCTTGTCACGTATGTAAATAGGAAACTGACCCAAGTAACTGAATGGACCCTTCCTTCTAACAAATTGCTTCCTTCTAAGCAAATCCTCTCTTAGAAACAACCCTCTCGTCTTATGGCTCATCTTATACTCTCAGGACCTAGAGAGGGGAGAGGAGATGAAACCCTACTTCTATGGGTCAGGTACCATCCTAGGCTCTGAGATCTTTTACACCAGAGCTGAGCCTCTCTGGGCTTTAGTTTTCTTTTCGTTTAAGTGAGAATAATACCTACCTCATAGAGCTGTGATGATTCAATCCCTGACCCAGCTTGATCTTAGCATAGCAGATAATAGACACTTGTCAAAGTTTTGTTGATTGGCTCAAAGCAGGATCAAGAGATAGTGTGTATGAAAATGCTTTGTAAATGTCAATGTTAGGCACCCACAGGGAGTGTTATCTTCTCTCAGGGTTTCTCCCCCTTTTCCACCTGGGCCTCCCAGACCTTGCTCAGCGCTCAACTCCAGGTACCATCAACCCATCAAGGGAGTATTTACTGGATCCCTATTATGAACCCAGCGTTTGAGTGCTGTGGGTTTATGTAGAGGCATAGAAGGCATGGTCTGGGCCCTCAAGAATCTTTTGGGGCAACTAGACATACACATAGGAGAATCAAGATAAAACATGCAAGTAGGTACTCAGTTGGGTGACATAGATGTAATAGGTGGTCAAAAGAGTAGGAGGTCGGGGGCACAGGAGAGCTCAGAGGAATCAAATAGAATGAGCAAAGGGGCTTGCTAGTGTCCTTCCTTTCTGAAGTGTACATGCTTCTTCCTTCTTGATATTAATTCTGGGTGCTTGGGGACAGTGGGATCCAGGGGAAAATGCCCTGGGATAAAGAGACCCAAACTCTAGTCCTGGGCTTGCCACTTTCTAGCAGTGTAACCCTGAGGAAGTGCTTAACTAATGCAAGCCTTGGTGTCCTCCTCAGTGTCTTGGGGCCATAACATCTTTCTTACAGGTTTGTGGCAAACATTGATATAACATATGTGAAATACTTTTCTAAAGCCCTTTGCTTCTTTTTCATTGGCTCTATTCTCCTGTAGGGTTTTGGGTGTTTTTGCATAGCACTTTGAGACTGGGATAGAATTCTTTTGGGAAAACAAAGGTTTCATTTTCACAAACACTTTATTAGTATCCACATTGCACTGCTGAGGATTGAGATGAAAAAATTCAGTCCACATCCTCAAGGACCTCATGGTCTACTAGGAAAGAGCGATGAATAAAGTGAATAAAGAGATGTTCAGCGCATAATGAATGTGGGTGAGTACAATGAAGAGGGGACATAGTGGAGTGTGTGTGTGTGTGTGTGTGTGTGTGTGTGTGCGCGCGCGCGCGCGCGCGCTGTGGGGTGAGCAGATCTAGGTAACTCCCACTGCTTCCAATCAGTGTAGATAGGCAGGTAGGCTTGTCAAACCTCTCCCCAGCCTGAGATGTTGTTAGCGCGTCTCCTCCCCAGTGCTTGGGAATGGGGTGGAGGGAGGGATAGAAGCCCCCACCCCGCCCCCCCGGCCAACCAGCCTCCCGCTAGCCGGCCGGGCGCCTTACCGAGTCAGACCGCTGGGAGGCTGGGGGAGCCGGGTTGGGCGAGGAGGCGAGCGAGATGGGGGAGCTCTTATTTTGACAGGGGCCTCTCCGGGCTCTGGTATGAAGGCAGAAGGAGGCAGCCAGAGAGCCCCGATGCTTATTCAGGCTGGGGAGCGGAGCCGAGTGGAGGGGCGAGCGAGGCTCCGGCAGCGCAGGGGAGCCCGGGGAGGCGGTGGCGAGCGGCGGAGCCAGTGGCCGGACATGCCCCGGACTCGGGGCCGCTGCACCACCGCCCCCGCCCGGAGCCAGCCGGCCGGACACCCGCACGCCTGGGTCCCCCGGCGCCGCGCCGCCCGGGGGCTGCGACCCGGACCCTCCGCATCCGACCAACAATAAGCGCCCAGACAGACCCCTCCCCGCTCCGCGCCCGCCTTCCCCGCGGGCCTCGGGGAAAGTGAAAGGAGGAGGCGAAGGAAGGAAGGAAGGAAGGAAGGGAGGAGGAGCAGGAGCCGGAGCCGTGAGGTTGGGGCCGAGACCCCAGCCCCGAGCCCCGAGCCGGGCGGGTGTGCGCGCTCTCCCGCCGCTACCCGGCTCCCACGACCATGCTCCGCGGTTGGGAGGCAGGAACCCAGCCTCCCAGCGACCCCCGGATACCCACTCCCGGGCCGGGCTGGTATTGAGATCGAGGCGTCCAGGATCAAAAGATCACCACCTGCCCGCCTTCCTCCGCACCTCCAACTGGCGAGCAGGAGGACCCCAATCCACCCACCGACCCTGACCTGGTCATGGCGTCCAACTCCGGCCTGGCGTGAGGACCCCCGACCCGCGCGAGGTGAGGGGTGGGCTGGGACCGAGGACGAAAGTCATGCCAGGCCAGCTGAGGCGCGAGGAGGGAGATCCAGTTCGAACTGGGGAGGGGGAACACAGTTTGATTGTCTCTGGCCCTCTGGAACGCACCCTCAGGCTGTATAAGGGGTGGGAGACGCCCCCAGGGTTAGTGGAGGCTACTCTTGGGCCCCTAATCAGGTTGGCAGCCCCAGAGCACAGGGAGGAGGGCTTAGGGGCAGCCAGGGGACCCTGCCACCCTAGCGCAGAGAACAAGGCCGGCCTTGGGCCAGCTGGAGCAGCAACCCTGCCCTGGGGGCTTCTGGGAGATGTAGTCCCCCTCCCAGGCTCGCCAACCCCGTGGGTCTCAGTCCCCAGCACTCCTCTCCTGGCTGATAGGAGCCTCCGGAAGGAGGTGCACTGGGATTGGAGACTGCTGGGGGTCCCCCTCTGCCCCCAAGCACTGTCTAGGAGCAGCAGGGGCTGTGACTAGATAAGTCTCCCCGAAGCCTTTGAGTGGTGTGGGCTTGGTTGGGGGGTGGGGCAGTCACACAGTTCCTTGGAGGTGTCTCTGCACAGGCTCAGAGGAGATGGCCCCTGCCTTGGTCCCGAGAGCTCTTGGGAGAGTAATGTGAGGAAGAGAAGGGAGGCTTAGGGCTTCTTGCTTGGCTGGAGTATGCCCTGTCCCAGGGCTGTTGGAATTTGGTTTCGGGGGACACTGAGGTCCTCTTAAGAGCTGAGAAGGATGGTGTCCCTGATGGTCAGGGAGTTTGGAGGGTGTCTCTCTGGAGCAGGGAAGCCAGCATCAGCTTCTATCTGTCTGTCCAGCTTCCTTCCTTCCGGGTTTTTCTGACACCCCCTCCTCCCTCCTCCTTCTGTCTGTCTGCTGCTTGGGGTGTGGGTCTTTGTCTAGGGGGGCCTCTGCTGCAGGGAGGAAAAGTGTTATTCTGGGAGAGGTGAGCTGGGCATGTGATTGAGCTTGGGAAAGGGGCTTGGAGGCCCCCTTGATCTTTGGCCTTGGTTTCCTGTTTTACCTAGGAAAGCTGTCTTCACACAGCATCTGCTGTAACCCTGCTGATGCCTCTGGAGGAGGGCAGCTCTCTGAATGAGACCTGCAGGGTGGGTGGGCTTCCACTCCCCTTGTTCTCCCCCGTCCTCAGCCTCTCCAAGGATCAGCCACTTCTGCTGGGCTAGGGCTGCATGGCTTTTCTGCTGCCCCCCAGCACTGGCTTGGCTTCCTTCTCTAGGTCAGGACTGTGATTTCATGGCCCCAGGGGAAGAGCATGTTCAGGCCCTGTCTTTCTGGTATCGGCTCTGAGGCGCCTGCTGATAGAAGCCTCAGGACAGAGTGAGAATGGGAGAGAAAGGTAAGGGGCAGGGAGGTCTGGTACAGGACGGAAGGTGCTAACCCTCCCTCAGCTGATCAGGCTCCTTGGCCTTAGAGCACCAGGCCTGGAAGATCAGCCTTCTGGCCACTTCCCTCTGGAGGTTCTCTGCTAACCTGTGTTGCTCCAGATTGGGGTGGGGCAGGGGTTAATGTTGGGGAGAATTCTCTCCTGAAGGGGAGAATACGTATAGTCTTGGATCCAGAGTAACTCCTTCCTGTGCTTGGGCTAGCAGGGCCCTCACGCTGGACATGGCTTCTGGAGGGCCATATGGAGACTCAGGGTGAGTCTCTAGGTACTGAGGTTGAGGGTCCAGGTGGGAAGAGATGACAGAGTCCCGGAGAGGGGCGAGTGTTTGTGATCACAACAGTGATGATGTGGGACCTAGTGAACTTGCTTTTTGAGTCTGTGTTGGGCACTCATGCTTTCTTTGGATAGTTTCTGCCTCCCAACTTCTGGGTACGTGAGTTAAACAGGAGCCCTGGACTGGGGACTCAACTTCCATGAACAGGCAGGGCAATAGCCTTCTGGGCACAGGCCTAGTGGGTGGCAGTGTCGACTCAGCAAGAGCTGGAATGCCTGGCACCTGCTTTAGATTAAAGGAGATGCCTGCAAAGGGGGCTGCCTGCCTGCAGGGGGAGGGGCTGGGATGGAGCTCCGTGGAGCCCAGGAGTGGGGTGGAAGGAGAGGACCAGGGTTGCAGGCAGCTCTGGCAGGAGTGGAGGGAGCCACCCAGAACAGCAGCCTCACCTCCAGGGAGTCCAAGGCGGGAACTGGGGGCCCTCCACACTGCCTCTGGCGCCACAGGCTGCCGCTCTGTCCCAGCGCTCTGCGGGGGCAGCTGCAGGGAGCCAGGGTGTCTGGGTGTCCAGTCTGCCCAGGACTGGAAGAGGCCTCCAAGGAGGTGGGGGGTGCTTTGGGGTTCTCCTTGGCCTGATGCCACGTTGACTCTTCTGGGGGTTCCTGGGTTGCTGGTAGTGAGGCACCCTGAGAGCCTGGGAACCCAGGGGTGCCAGAAAATAGCACCCTTTCCTGGTGCCAGGAGCCCTGGGCTCTGCTAGGTTGCTGACTTCAGGGGAGGTGGCAGAGGGGATGACACCGTGGGAAAGTGGGCAGCCATGGGAGCCAAGTGGGTACAAGCTGGGTGCCGCGGGCAGGGAGCCTCTGCCAGGCCTGTTCTCCCCGGGGTGGGGCTGGTTGTTCCAGGGACTGGCTCAACCTGTTGAGCGCCTGGCTGCTTTAACCTGGCATCTGTGTCCCTGCCTGCCAGCCCCACCAGCTGCCCACCCGCAGCCACACTGTGGGGGCTGCCCCCGCGGATCTGGGGCTAGAAGGCTCTGACAGGCCAAAGGGCCAGTCGAGGCTCCTCCAGAGGTTCTTCCAGGGTGTGCCGAGTTTCCCCAGGTCCTACCCTCTAACTCCCAGAGCCGGGGCTGAAGCCAGTTGGAGAGCAAGGTAGCCAGAGGCTAGGAGCAAAGGGGCCAGGTGAAGAAAGCCACAGCACTGGATCCACTGCCCGTCACTCCGCCGCCCTGAAGGCAGCCTGGAGTTACCGCCTGGAATTTCCTTCTCTGGGTGCCAGGGCCGGGCCTCCAGAGCCCCACCCCCAGCCTGGCCTGACCTCCCCTCCCTGGGAGAGACTTTCCCTGGGGGCTGGGGGAGGGGCGGTAAGGACATTCTGGTGCCCCAGGAGGAGAGGGGTGGCTACCTGGGTGTGGGGGTCTGTAGTACTGCCTCAGCCTCCTAAGTAAGGGCTGGCCCTCCCCATGGAGACGGAGGAAGCTCTGGGTTCCCTGGGAAACATCCCCCACCCTGCCCTGAGTGTGTGTGTGTGGGGGCCCTGGGTCCCAGGGAGGGTCCCTGACCCGCCGCAGGCCCTTGCTGTCCTCCCACAGCCTCTGCCCCATAGCTTGAGGCCTGCCTTGGGGCTCTGCTAGCCGGCAGCCAAGGGGAACCAGCTGCCACTCTGCGGGGGAGAAGGTGGCCGCCACCACCCCCAGGTAGGGGGAGGGGCCAGGCAGTTTCCCACCCCGGGCCCTCCCTGCTGGGCCCTGGCCACCTGCCCCTCCTAACCTTGGTGTCTGGCCGAGTCCCCATCCCCAGGGGCCGGGATGCCCTCTGTCCAAGTCCCTTCTCCAACAGGCTGGTGGCCCTGTGCTGGCCTGTCTTCCCCTCCCCCTCCCCCCACTCCCCAGCCTCAACTGAGAATGGCCCTGAATCCAGCATTTCGAAACCAGGATTGTTTTGAAATCCCTGAGCACTTCTCCACCCTCCTCTGACTCCCCTCCTCCCCACTAGCCCAGAATTTAGTGCTCTAATCTGGCTTCATGCTGTGCATTGCCTGGGTGTGTGTGTGCGCGCATGTGAGAGAGAGAGAGAGAGTTTGTGCTAGCACATGGCCATGTGCATACTACTCAGTGTGTCTGTGTGTGTGCGCGTGTATCCCAGTGTGGGTATACCTTCTGTCAGCAGTTGCGTGTGACCGGCCGACGTCATTTGTGTTTCCTGGGCTCCCCTGGGCTTTCTCTATGAGTGCGGGCACCTCTGTGGGTCTGAAGGAGTCAGTTTTGGAGAGTTTGCATTATTTTAAAGAGGTATCTTGGATGTGTGTGTTTGGGGGTTGTGTCTGTTTCTCAGGTACACGTGTCTGAGAGTATCTGAGAAGTGTGTGTGCCCAGGGTTGTCTCTTTGATGCATATGTGTGTGTGTGTGTGTGTGTGTGTGTGTCTGTGCGCGCGCTCTGTTCCCGCCTCTATTCTCCTCCCTCGGAACATGTCTGGGGGTGTACCCACAGGTCTCCCCACAGCTCCCTGGGACATGAAGTCCTCTGTCCTTTGATAGGGAGGTTTCCTGGAGGGAGGCCAAGGCTTCTGGCAGTTCTGTGGTCCTTGGAGAGAAAGTGTGCAGTGGGGAGACTTTGGGATAAACTGTCCCCAGGGCTGGACTCTCCTCCTCTGCCCTCGCCAGATGCCCGGCATCTCTAGGGGTCTGATGTTCCCAGTCCCTCCTCTTCTTGTCCTGGTGCTATGGTGGGAGCTGTTACAGGGAGGCCCAGTGCTCTCCAGAAAGGGATGGGGGAAGAGACTTAACCCCCCCGCCCTTGGGGTAGCTTGCTTCATTGGAGACAAGAAACAGCCAGCCTCACCAGACCTGGGAGCTTTCAGAAAAGTTGACTTTGCTAGTTAGGGGCAGACAGCAAAACAAAACAAGACACTCATGTTTCCAGCCTGAGCAGAAGACAGAGGGGCCTGGTCTATCGGGGGGTTATACCACCCCAGAAATATGAAGCACTGGGTATGGGGCCAGCTGCCATTGTAGCCTTGACCCTGAGAAGTCCTTCTCGTTCTACAGTCCTTTATCGTCCTCCACAGGATAAGGGGTTGTTAGGGGGAGCTTTCTTTCCTTCTTTTTTTTTTTTTGCCAAAGCTAAAATTCCGATGGTCATGTCTGCACGGGATACAGGCACTTGGAACCCTGATGCCTCGCTATGACTCAGTTTCCCATCTCAGGCTATAATTGACTACTTTCTTCTAGAAGCACTTGTAGCAAGTCAGTGAAGAAAAAGAGGGCTGGGGCAGGGGCTGGTTGTCGGAGTCTAGGGCCTATGGAGATGGCAGCAGAGGTGGGCAGAGAGAGAAGCTGTCTCCTTCCCATGGCCTCTGGTCCGAGGACACGGTGGGAGGAGGGGAGGGGTAAAGGCACAGGTTGGTACAGTGCTCAGTGACCCAGCAGGGGGAGGGCCTTGGCAAGGAATCTTCAGTTTGTTTCTCAATCTCTGTCTCTGAGACCTGCGCATGCACGTCACTGCAGACACCGTCAGGAGATGAGTCCAGAAAAGTCACCCAGGTGATGGCAGGACAGGGCAGTACCAGATGGGGACAGGTGGTACCATGTTCTGGCAGACAAGCTATGCGTGTCCCCTGGAATGGGAAGTTGGGCCCAGCAGGAGGTCCCCTCCCCAGTTCCCGTGTCCTGGGCCTGGGCACACCACAGGCTGGAGAGGGTTAAGTCTGGTTGGCAGGGACAGCCCCCCCCCCAGTGCAGTGAGGGAGGGAGGGGTAGTTAGCAGCTTGCTCTAGTTGGCTTCTCTCCCAGAATTCTTCGGAAAAGAGCTCCCCTTTGACCCCCAGTACAAACTGAGCCGAGCCACCAGCCTCCCTCCCGCCCGCCTGCCTGTGGGAGCTTCACCCAGCCCCCTCCTTCTGAACTCTCCTCCAGGCCCTCCCAGCTAGGCCCGGTCCCCAGGACTCGAGTCTTCCGGGGACAAGGGAGACCACACAGGGACAGAGGACCCACGCCATTTTTTTCTCTGACACAGGATAACCCCGGGGTGGTGGGTGCTGGAAGCTGGGGTCCTCAGGCCTCCTCTCATCCAGACTTCCACCTGAGTCCTCAGGCCAGGACGTGGGAGTCCTGCCCACCCCACCCCCGACCCTGGGGCTGAGCCCTAAGGCATCTCCAGGGCCTTCTCCTTTCCTGCTTCCAGGGGAGGGAGGGGGAGCCGTGCGGTGGGGCGGCTGGGTCAGGCCTGGCTCCCGGCCAATCCACAGAAGTCGTGGAGGGGGGGTGGTGTCCGAGTAGCTCAGGGACTTCCTGGAGCTACGGGGCTGTCTGTGTACATGCTTAGTGGTGTGCGTGCTGGGGGTGGGGCTGGGGTTCTGGGAGGAGCAGGGGTAGAGATTGCTGGCCTGGGGCTTCGAGCTGTGACCCTCTCTCCACAGGGAGCCCCAGCCCCGATCACACCCTTGAGCCTGAGCCCGACACGCATTATCCCGAGGTGAGAGGTCTGTGTGCTTGTGTGTGTCCTCACAGCCTCCTCGCTCAGCTCTGCCTGCCTCTGCCGGAGCCTCCTGCTTGGCTTTTTGTCTTGGGCGCCCTCCTCCTGGCTCTCTGCCCCTACTTCTCCTTTCATTCTCCTCCCCCAGAGGAGGGGGTGCTGACAGCTTACAACCTGGAACCCAGTGGGGATGGGGGCGGGGCCTGGGCAGGAAGAGTTAAAGCGCCAAAGCCTCAGCTCCAGTGAAAGTCCCAGCTGGGGTGAGTGGTGGGGAGCCCCAGCCCAGTCACCCCTGGAGGGCAAGGTATGGTTTCCTTCCTGGTCATCCCAAGTGACTGCTACCCCCTGCCTGCTGGCTCTGGCCTGAGCTGGCTGAGTCAAAGCCAGGGTGGCCACCAGCCACAGTAATGTGGTTTCTGCCCTGGCCCCTAGACACACACACACACACACACACACACACACACACACACACACACACGCAGGCACACGCACACTTTATCCCTACTGCTACCCCACCCCCTCTTTCCCTCCTCCCTCCCTCCCCTCCTTCCTTACTTAGCAACAGCTCCCTGAATTCACAACAAACACGCCTGTAGGATCCCAGACTAGTGAAAGCTAGAGAAAGTACAGGACTGGGAGGAGGCACTTCTAGACTGTCCTCAGGAGGGAAGGGCTTCGAATCCCCCCACCCTCCCTGTTGGAGGCAACCACCCCCCCAGGGACTGGGAGGAAAGTGGTCCTGCTTCCAATCAGGCAATGAAAACACGGGGGCAGCGGCCAGGTGTGGCCGAGCAGGTGGGGGGCAGGGCTGAGACTCCACCCATCACTAGTGGAGTCCCACTTGACCTTTGACCCCCACCTGCGAAGTGGGAGGGGCCATAGTCTCCTCTGCCTCTGGGCCTCTCAGCGGGGGCCTGTGCTATTGTCGGGGTAACTTGCCGGGCTCCCTCCCCAGACTCTTAGGGACCAGGATGGGTGATGGGTGCCGGGTTGGGGGTGGGCGGGGCTGGGGTGGCCCAAGAACTTTACTCTCAGAGCCCCCGCGGGCCAGGCACCTGTGTTGAGGGGGCGGGGAGTTGTGGCCTCTCTTTGATCTCGGCCCTGGGTAGGAACTGTGGCCTCTGGCTAGGACCTGGTGCGCATCAGGCTTGGAGGGAGTCTGGAATGAGGGAGTGAGGCACGATTCTTTCGTCACAGCACGGAGGGCTGCTACCTGGGTGAACCTATATTGTGAAATGGTTAAGAGCAAATGGCTGGAGTATCTGGGTGCAAATCCTGACTCTTCTAAGTTTGGACTGTGTGCCTTAGGCAAGTTATTCAATGTCCCTGTGCCTCCGTTTTCTTATCTGTAAAGCGGGGATAAGAGGCTTTTCTTGTAGAGTACTAAATTAGAGAATTAAATTAGATAATGCCTGTGATTAGCAGCTTGATGTTACAGAGTAAATGCTCAATAAATATTAGAGATTTTCCTAATTATTATTAGTCATAGGAACTCCTGATCCTTCCAGGGGCTTTAGCAGGGGAAGATGGGGGTGGGGAAGAAACAGCCTTTCTAATGCTTGAGACTCCTAGATTCTAATATCCTTCCAGACCCACCTTCTTGCTGCTCAGTTTCCCCACTGCTGGTGCTGGCAGGCATCATGATTGCAAGTTTGGGAAATAGCTGTGGGCCTGGAGAAAGGTCTGAGGGCTTAGGACCTGCCTGCCTCCCCATCACCCAGCACTTGTCAGGGCTGAGCCCCTCTTCCCCCAGGCTATTAGCTCAGATCAGCTTCAACACCCCTCCCACCCTCCCATCTCCTGCTGCTCTGTTCCTTTACCAGGCTGAACAGCCTTTAAGACACTCTGTCCTTCAGTGGCTTAAATGGCTGCCTTCTCTCTTCCCTGGCCTAAGGGATCCGGGACCTTCCTTGGGGAGAAGAATAGCAGTGAGGAGCTGTGACACGGATGGCAGCTGTCAGTCCTGCCTTGGGGCCCAGGGTCCGCTGGATTCCCTGTACCCTGCCTGGGCATTTTCCCTCAGTGTGGCGGGGCAGTGCCAAGGTCTGTGATATGTGTAGAAGCCCAGATGGGCAGGCCTAGCACCTGCCGCACACAGATGGGCAGGAAGTCCATCCTGAAGCCCAGAGGAGGGGTGGGGTAATATTGGCATCCAGAGGCACCCCCGGAACCCTTTCCTCTGCTGCATGGGTACATATGGGCAGGGCTGGAAAACGTTCTGTTTCAACCCTGTGTGCCCTGGGGCAGGCCAGGGGAGAATGCTGAGTGACTCTGGGTGAGCAAGGCTCCCAAAGGCCCTCGGATGAGAGTGGGATGATGGAGGGGCTAAGGCTTGGGAACTTGTGGGTGAGGATCCCAGGAGGGGGTAGCAGGCATGCTCACCAGGAGAGAAGCTCTGCAGACACATGGTTTGGTCTTCTTGGGAGTAAAAATGATCAGATGTGGCAGAGTGCCTGGGATTCCAGGACTCCTGGGGACCTTCTCTGGCCTGGTACCAAGGGGGGTGGGCTGGAGCCCCTGGCTCTACTCACCACTTCTTTCTGGGAACAGAGGGATCTCCTCCCTTCCATGGGCCTGGGACTGAGGCATCAGTGTTGGCCTGAGCAAGCCATGCCTCACTGCTGGGCCGGCCATGCCCCCTTTGCCCAGCCTCTGGGGCCTGTTACTTGGGCACGCTGGGGCTATTTTTGGGATTGGGCTGGGGCTCTGGGGCTGGTTTCAGATGTTCCAATGTGAACAGGAGAAAATGGGAACAGATGGCTGGAGGGTTCCAATCAGTGGGTCCTGCTGGGAGCAGGTTATTTTTAGGGCCTTGTTAACCCTTTGGGGGCTGTGGAGCCACCCCAAGAGGGACAGCCCTCTCTAGTTGAGAAGAGGACAGGTCTTCTCTTTGGACCTCTACTTTCAGAACTGTATGTCCCAGTTGCTCTTCTTACCCTCTCAGACCCTCCACTCTTTAAAGAGGCCCACGACAACAAAGTAGGCTCCTGCTTGCTCCCAGCCTAGACCCTGCAGGGAGACTGCCAAGGGATGGGGGTGGCTGGTGGAGGGGATGTGGCCACTTTTGGAAGGAAACTCCCCTTTGCTTTTCTCCTGGGGTTCTGAGACAGCCCTGAGGCTAAGAGAATGGACAACTGCTCTCTGGATTCATGCTCTGGGTTTGAATGTATGTTGATAAACCCAGTGAGGCCCAGAGGAGTCCTTGCCCGAGGGACCTGGCCTCTGTGAGGACAGAGGACGAGCCAAGTTTTTGTACTTGATACCACTGAGATGATGCCTGTGGGCCCGATGTCTTGAAAGTCACTCAGTCATGTCTGACTCTTTGTGACCCTATCGACTATAGCCTGCCAGGCTCCTCTGTCCATAGAGTTCTCCAGGCAAGAATACTGGAGTGGGTAATCATTCCCTTCTCCAGGGGATCATCCCAACCCAAGGATTGAATCCAGGTCTCCTGCATTGCAGGCAGACTCTTTATCAACTGAGCCATCAAAAGCAAATCTCTCGACAGTGCCCATCTTTACCAAATGCCCATGGATTGGGGTACCATGTAGAGGGTAAATAAGGGGGCATCATGGCCCAAGGTAGTTTGTTGAGGGCTATGTCGCAGGCATTCTGTTGGCTAGTTTCGCTATTAGCATCTCACTTGATATCTTGATCCTCATTTTGCAGATGAGGAAACTGAGGCTCTAAGGGCTGAAGGGACGGATAAAGTCCTGTCATTCAGAGAGGGTGGGATGCGATTGGCACCCTTGTCAGCCTGACTGCAAACCCACCTCTCATTCCACTGCATCACTCACACTGCCTGCGATGTCCTGGCCCCAGAGGGCCAGGAGGCTGCCAGGGCTGGGCCTCCTGGGGAGCAGGTCTATGAAATGAGCATAGGAATGGAGGCCTGGGGGCAGGGGACCCTGCCTGTCACCACGCTCACAATCCCCTAAGCCCTTCTGGCCTGAGGGTGCCAAGACTGACACCAGAAACCCCATTTGGCCTTCCTGTCTTCCCTGCAGGAGGATCACAGGCATACATCCTGTCTCATCAGCCCCCACCCCCACCCCGTCCTGGCCCACATGCCCCTGCTTCCTGTAGGGTCATGGCAGTCTGGATGGCAACGTGGGCAGAGCTCGAGGGCCCTCCAGGTGCTGCTGGTCCCAGGAGTCAAGGCCCGGCCGGCGAGCTGAGGGCTGGGAGGATGTCTCTGTCGCTGGCAGCACCTGGGGGAGAGAGCCCGGCGGGCAGGCGGGCTCTGGGTGAGGTCCCGCCCCTGGTGCGCTGCCTGTGCCAGCAGTCTGCCCGCACTCCACAACTCCCACAATGGCCCCATTGTTCCCAGCCGCCAGGCAGTTTGGAGGAGGTTCCTGGGCCACCCCTAATCCCCCCCCCAAAAAAAAGGGTCCGATTAACCCCTTGGAGGATAGAGGCCAGGTGAGGGTCCCCAGGGAGCTACCCTGTCCAGTCCTCTCTTCTGGGGATCCAGGCTGGGGACGCCACCTCCTACCACGTGTCCGCAGCAACAGGGCACCTGGAGAGCCCGGGGTCCCCCACAGGGGAGGGAGTAGCCCCTAGACCCTCTCCCACCCCTACAGTGGTGCAGGTGCCAGGGGGCAGGAAGTGCCAGAGGGGTGGCAGGCGGAGACCAGATATATTTGGGCCGGTGGGGCTAATTCCAGCCACCACCTCCTGCCCTACTGGCTCCTGAGTGCCTTTCCTTCCTGTGAAACCAGAGCTGGGTTGGGCCTAGCTCAGGATTTCGGTGGATTTAAAGAGGCAGCACCCTCCCTGGCAGCCTGGCTTCCTCTCCCCCTCCCCAGGTGGGGTCTGGGGCCGAGAGAAGGCTGGAGAGCCTCTGCCCCTCCCTTGCCCCGGGCTAACCCCTGGCCCTTGCCCCCGCTGGGGTACCAGGCTTTTGGCACTCCTTTCTCCCAGAGCTTTGAGCGGGTGGGGTGGGCGGGGGTGGGCTGTGGTTTCCTGTGTTGGCTGTTTGTGCCTGGCCCAGAGTGCCCGCCGCCTGCCTGGGCTTCCTGCCCTGTCTTGTTTCCTTGTGCCCCCCACCTCCTCCCCCGCCTCCCCCTCTGGGGGAGGGAGCAGCCAGGGATTGGGCAGTAGCCTTTGGGGGCACCCCACTGCCAGGCTATGACTGCTTCTTGAGGCCTGGACACAGGGGCCCTGGCTATGGGAGCCAAGTGAGGCGACCTCCAGCTTGTCCAGGCAATGCCACTTTGCCTGGTGGTCCCCACAAGGGCAGAATCCGCCCCTCACCCCTGAAGCACCCTTCAAAGACCCCAGGCTGGAGGGTCTGGGGCCAGGAATTTCCATGTCCCAGCAGGGCTGGGGTTGCCAGACATCACCCTGGGGCTGCAGGTGGGGTGGGGCTGGAAACTCCCAGACAAAAATGGCTGATTTGCATGGTCTCCTTTGGCAGGAGGTGGGGGGAAGTGGGGAGAGCTGCTAGGAACCAGGGTGAGGGGAAGGCCTCCCCAACCCTGGAAGTCCCCACACAGAGGGTCCCCAGCAACACCTTGGTTCTTGAGCAGATTTCCTGCTGGGTTAGGAATCCTTGACCTCCCCACCCCGCTGAGTCACCACCTCAGGAAGAGGAAGTGACCTGGGTGATAGAGGAGAGCTTCTAGGGACCCTGGAGAAAGCAGACTCAGGACATCATTGTCTTGGGGGCTGCCTCTCCCTAGGTCAGTGGCCAAGGATCCCACCCCTAATACTCCCAGCAGATCTCTGTTCTTGCAGCCACACAGGGTCCTAGCTGCCCATTTCCTCTCTAGAGGTGTCTGCCCACTGCCTATGGAAGCATGGACCCTCCAAGCAGTGTTCTCAGTGCCTGTCTGAGGTGGTTTTGAGCTGGGCTTTGAGACGGGTGTGCTGGTAGGCAAATCAAGCAGAGGCTCCCAAGGTGGGAGCAGCTCAACAGAGCCAGGTGGCCACTCCTGTGTGCTATACCTGTGGCAGTTCTGTGTTGAGCAGGGAGCTGGCCAGTCCCACCTGGAGGCCCTGGGCATCCATCAAAGCCTTCCTGGTCTCCCTGCCACAGCTGAGGTCAGGTCCACTTTGACCCTTAGGTCACTGCTCTGCCCCCCCACATTGCACCAGGAGGGCAAGATCTCAGGCAGGCTTTGTCTCAGCAGCCTCCTGGGCTCCATCCATTCTCATGGGTCTGCTCCTGGCCTTTCACTCAGGTGACTGGCACCTGCTCCCTATTTGTGAGCATGTCACTGCTCCCCACCCCACCCCACCCCATCCCGTGTAAGAGGAGCCCAGATCTGTATTCGAAGAGCTGCATCCCTTTCACCCATCTCAGGGGCTCCTGGCCTGGTGCCAAGAAGCCCCCCTCACTTTTGTTTGTTTGTTCCTGCCTCCATCCCCAGGGCTTTTCAGGTTTCTTCCCAGGACTGTGAGTACATAGAGAAGGAGGGTCTCTGTGATCTGGGGAGGGCTGCTGAGGGGCAAAAGGGGGAGGTGTGAGATGGGAAAGTCCTGACTCATCTGTACTTGACTCAGCTCGTCCTGCTGGGTGGGAGCGAGGGGGTGGAGTCCTAGAGGGGAGGGCGACTCCAAGATTCTTCTGGACAGGAGCCTTGGCCCCACTGGGTACCCTGGAGAGGGTGAATTTTCTAACAGCCCCTTCCCAAATTACTAAATGCCCCAATATTTGAAGCTGTAAACAGAGGAAAGTGGGTAGCCTTTGCCCTGCTGGAAGCCCATCTGTCTGATGCAGGTGCCGACAAGCCGGCATGACTGGAGGGGAAGACACTGTAGTGCAGGGGAAACACCAGGGGAACAGGGTCTTGGTAGGCCCATGTAATGGTCATGCGACCCAGGGGCCTCTGACTTCCTTCTCCCAGATCTCAGTTTCCTCATTGTGAAATGGGGATAGAAATACTGCCGTGGCAGGTGCTTGGTAGTTTTGAGGATCAGCGAGGTGGGGAAAGGGGAAACCTGGGACACATGTCAGTCATGGGCCTGCCCCTAAGCCCAGGTGCCCTCTGGCTCTCCCCACCTCACCTCTCCCCCGACGTGATGCAAGCCTGGGGACTGGCCACCGGCTGCTGTTCAGCCAGGCCTTGAACCGGAGGCATCTTCCGCTGAGAAGGCCAACGTGCCATGGGGTTAAGTTAGGGTGAGACTCCCACAGGGTCCCTGGTGTGGCGCCCCTCCCCGCCTCCCAGGTCCCAGCCCGGCCTGCAGCAGCCCGCCAGGGAATGTGCCCCGGTGTCTGGCTGGGCCTGTCACCGGGATGGAGCTCCCGGCCCAAGGCTCCTCCCCTCCCCCACCCCTCCCTGGGATCTGCGGGAGGGGCGGGGGGACAGGACCGGGGGCAGTCGGGTGAGGCTTCCGTGTTTGTGTAAGTCTGTGGGTTGGTGTATCTCTGGCCCCGTGTGTGTTCCTTTGTCACTACCGGGCTCAGCTCTCTATGGCTCCCTTGTTGTCGGGCCTCAGTCTTTTCATCTGTTCAATGAGTTGACGTGCCCCCTCTCTGCCTTCTGGCCGCCTCTGGAAATGTGCGCCCCCGGCTATTTCTGCGCTCCTGCTTCGGCCAGCGCCTCCCTAGCCGTCCCGCACACCTCCGCGGCCGGAGTTTGAGCGCGCCTCTAGTTTCTTGAGCTCCGTGCGTGCCTTTGTCTCTCCGTCCACGTGTGAGCTGCGAGTGTGTGTGTGTGTGAGCCCAGAGTTCGGGTGCTGGTGGGTCCCCGGGGCTCCTGCCCGGCGCGGAGCTGAACCTGGGCCCCGCCGCGGCGCGCGCCCGGCCCCTCGCCGCACTTGGCCGTGTGTCTGTCGGGGCGGCGCGTGCGGGGCCGGGAGAGGCACGCTGCAGCCCTGCCCGTGGCCCGCTCCCCGGCTCGCTGGCTCTGTCGCTCGCTCGCTCGCTCTGCCTCTGCGCTCGGGCTCTGCCGGAGGGGGCGGGGTAGGGTGCTGGGGCGGGGGGGAGGGGAGGCTCCTGCATTCTTGCGGTCGGGGAGGAATCTGAGCCAGCGTTACTGGTCTCCAGAAGAGCCCAGCTGCAGCCCCGAGGCCCCGCCAGGCCTCTCGCTGCCCGCCTAGGCCTGCTGGGATGGGCACGGGCTAGGCCTCGAGCTGGGGGCGGGGCATCGCCCCCCACCCTCGGCCCCCTTCCCGCCCCGGTGCCCGGGGGCCGGGCGCAGCGTTGGGGCGGGGCGCCAGGGGTTCCCCCGCCCCCCTCCCCCCTCCCCCGGGTGAGGGGCGTGCCTGGGGGCGGGAGGACCCCGCACACTGGGGGCCTGACAGGCCTCTCAGCCGCCCCACGCGGGCACCGTGGCAACCTATCTTTTTAGTGAATTCTGCCCCTGCGGCCCCGGGGGCCTTGCTAGAGACTGTAAGCTCCCTGAGGGTAAAGTGCGGGAGGGATGGATTCAGACCCCAACCTGGAATCCTTCCCGGCCGTTCCCACCCTACCCTGTCCAGTCCCCTAGTCCCAGGGCTGTCGGGTCCTCCCGTCTCCCCTCCCTTCCGCGCACCCCCTCCCCAAGTCACAAGTTTTTTCTTTGGGGCTTGTTGCTGCAGTCCCTGCTCCAGTACCGAGTACCTGGCTGGGCCCTGGGCACGCACAGGGGCCGTAGCCCCACTGTGTGTGGGAGCCATGAGGATCCTGGCTAACAAGACAAGGTGTGTGGGTGTCGTGGAGGGCGGGATGTGTGTGTGGAGTGAGGGGAAGGGATGGGCCCAGTGTTGATGGGGCTGAACCGTGCAGGCTTGGAGAGCACCCCCCCTCACCCTCCCCCAAGCCGGGTACCTGGCTTCCTGGCCACCGGTGGGCTAAAGGGGGGGTCAGAATCGGAAGGCCTGCCCCCAGGCAAGAGCCTACAGCTTTAGCGCCTGAGCCCAGGGGACAGAAGGGAATGGCAAGCAGCTAAGCCTGCTGTTCTAGTCCCTTCCAGCCCTTCCCTCTTAAAAACGGTTTGAGCAGACCCCCGCCGGCCCCGCTGTCGGGTCCGCTGGCGCCCTCTGGCCTCGGTCTAACTGGGGGTGGGAGCTGGAGGGGCGGTGCCTGCCTCCCTCCCCTTCCCCGGGAGAAGCCGGCAGACAGGGCCAGGCGGCAGCAGCAGGACAGCAGAGCTGAAATAAATCTGAGCTGGTGTGGAATGAGGGGGGATAAATATCCTCTCCCGTGATGTGATCTTTCCAGCGGCTATTAATAGGTCTCCGGGGAGGGGGAGGCGGTGGGGGGAGCGGGCTGGAGCTTAAAGGGCCCGCAGCCTAGGCTGCAGGAATCCTTGGTTTCAGTCTGCTCCGCACACCAGTCCCCTCCCCCTTTCCTCTTGCTCCTGCCTGCCGGCCAGACCTGCTGGTGCACCCTCTAAAGGCATTCCCTTCCTGCCCTGGGGAGCTGTCTGGACCAGTGGGCACCACAATCTGGTGTGCTTTTTCCCACTTCCCCAAGGGGAAAAGAGGCTGGGCCAATGAGCAGTGACCCCCGGGTCCTGAGTTCCTTCCCTGCTGGTGTTGGGACACATGGAAGCTGAGGTTGGGGGGCCTTGGAAGGAGTGTGAAGACAGCAAACCCTTGAAGAGAGAATGCTTAAGTGTTGGTCAGGTGCTAGTGGAGAGGGTTGCCATGGAGGCTTACAGTCTGATGAATGCTGGGGCTACTGGCGGGTTGGATTCTGCCAATCTAAGGCCCTGGTTTTCATTTAGGGACTGGAGGGTGGAGGGGGCGGCCCCATCTTCATTCCCCAAGTGGAGAAGGGCATTAGCCCTTGTCTGAGGAGCCGTGGAGGGAGATAGGGGATAGCTGGTGGTCTTAAGATGCCACTCAGCTCCCACCTCCCCAACCATTAGGTAAGGCAGGATGGGGTGATAAAAATCCAGGCCTGCTACACCCCTGACACTACGATTAACTTTTCATGTCTCTTCCACCTCTCAGGTTACCCCACCCCAGGAGGAGAGAAGCTCCAGGGAGCCCGCCGCTGTCCCCCCGCGGCCACTGCCCCCCTGCCCCAGCCAAGCCAATGCACCCAGAAAATAAGTTGACCAATCATGGCAAGACAGGGAATGGCGGGGCCCAATCTCAGCACCAGAATGTGAACCAAGGACCCACCTGCAACCTGGGCTCCAAGGGCGTGGGGGCGGGGAACCATGGGGCCAAGGCCAACCAGATCTCACCTAGCAACTCAAGTCTGAAGAACCCCCAGGCAGGGGTACCCCCTTTCAGCTCGCTCAAGGGCAAGGTGAAGAGGGAGCGGAGCGTGTCTGTGGACTCCAGCGAGCAGCGAGAGGCTGGGACCCCATCCCTGGATTCAGAGGCCAAAGGTACCTGATCCCTAAGACCCCAGCATCGTCCATCATCCTAGACACATAGGGGCTGAGAGAGCATCTTTCTGCACCCCTGGCCTAATCCTCACTTGCTGTTCCTCTCCAGCATTTATGCGGGGGCAGCCTCTTTAACCTCCCCCGCCCTGCGTTATGCCCACCCATGTGCTCATTCTCTCAGGACTGGGTGGAGATGTTTCATCCTTAGGGCCACACAGAGTGATGGGGCCTCCTGTTGGTCAGCCTCAGGCCTTTCCTGCTTTCCCACCAGAGCCCCCAGAGGGGAAACAGGAGGTGCTCTGGGGTGAGGCGCAGACCCACACACCTCCCAGGAACCTCCTGGTGTTCCAGCTGGTGGGAGCAGGCACTGGGGCCTGGAAGAGTAGCAGCAGCTTCCCCCTCCCCCCCAGCCCTAATTAGAACCAGTTGTGGTTGGGGATTACGTTGGGCTTGGTGCTGTGTGGGGGAGGGGAGACAGGCAGCAGGGCTCTAGAGAGAAATCAGAAACAAATGGTGTTGTGGTGGGGGCCAACGGCTGGCAAAGTGCCCACTGTCGCCTGGGCAGTGCCCCCTTGGCACTGGGCAGTGGGGCATCTGGAGGAATGGGCTTGGGGAGGCCCCCGGGTGTAGGAGGATGGGCTTTCCCGGAGGATGGGCTTTCCCGGGCACTCACTCACTCACTCTGACCCCTGCCTGCCTGCCTGGGCAGAGGTGGCACCCCGGAGTAAGCGGCGCTGTGTGCTGGAGCGGAAGCAGCCGTACAGCGGGGACGAATGGTGCTCAGGCCCGGACAGCGAGGAGGACGACAAGCCCCTTGGGGCCACCCACAGTGAGTGCCCCTCATTGCCAGGATGCTGTGGCCCATGGTGACCCCAGGGAACAGTTGCCCTGAGGGAGCCTCCCTCTCTTCAACTAGGGCTTTCGAGGACCCAGGCTGGGCCAAAAGGAGCAAGGGATCAGGAGCCCCAGGCTCTTCCTCTCCTCCTCTCCTATCTCTTACTCAGTACCCCCCAGCACTGACAGCTCAATCCTTGCCTTCCAGGTGTTCAGTAGCCCCCTGTCCTTAGGCACCTGGGTGGGGTAGGTGGAACCTCAGGTGGCCTCTCCAACCACACTGGCTACACCTCCCGTGAATTCCTGGCCTCTGCTGCCATCTACTGGTCAGTAGAGGGAGGGCAGTGACGGTTCAGAATCCCTGGGAGCGGGACAGCTGGCTGGAAACCTGCAAAGCTGTGCTAAAGAAGCCTGGGTGTGAGCTGACATTGACTGTGTCTCTGGCGCCCTTCCCTAACCTCTAATTGACTTCTGGAGCGCATCACCAAGACTAGGAGTGGGTGTGGGTGGGCGCCCACCTCTCTCATTCTTGCACTGATCAGCATGTATTTGGGCCTTGAACAAGTGATGGAGGAGAACCAGACATACTCCTGCCCTTGGGAAGCCTGTACATGTTGATCTGATGCTTTTCCTCCAAGCTTGCATCTGTGTGTGGGGAGAAACAACTCAGTGCTGTAAGAAACTAGTCAGAGAATGTTACACTGTGAACTTTTCCAAGGCTGGGACTATAGAAAGGAAGAAGAGAAAATAAGCTGGACACTTTGCTACTTTGTTTTATTTAATTCTGATAACAGTTCTGTGAGGTAGGTGTTATTAGGAAGCAAAAAAAGGAGACAGACTCAGCAGATGTTTTTAGAAGGAGCAGATCATGTCTGTGGAGATGGTGTTTGGGATCAGACACAGCCTGTGCAGCTGGCCGGCACTTTAAACATCACCTGGTCCCAGCACCCCTGCCCCGTCAGGGGACTGACTGTGGTTCACAAACCCTGGCCAAACCCTTCAGTGGTAGATGGGGGTATACACTGCTTCCCAGGACAGACCCTCTTCAGTTCACTTTTACAACAACTAGGCCGTACCATTGTAGAAACATGAAGACACAGGGAAATCAAAGAAATTGCTGATATCCCATACTGAGTACCAAGGCAATCAGTTACTGTTGTAGTTATACTGCCATTAGATTCTTGAAGAGTTCTTAATGGTAGGGTAGTATAATGTAGAAGTTAAGAGCACAGACTCTGCAATCAGACCCCCCTTGGTTTATATCCTGGATCTTCTACTTATCATTTGTATAAGTTTGGGAAAGGGGCTCAGTTTCTTCATCTGTAAAAATTATATTTTCCTCTTAGGGTTGTTATGAGGAGTCAGTGAGTTGATACATGCAACACACTTAGAACAGTGTTAGCTTTTTTGTTGTTATCATTGTATTAGAAGTTTTCATATTGAAATAAAGCCCGGGGACTTCCCTGCTGGCCCAGTGATTGCCAGTGGTTAGGACTCTGTACTTCCAATGCAGGCGGCACAGGTTTGATCCCTGGTCGGGGAATTAAGATCCCACATGCTATGTAGCACAGCCAAAAAAACAAGGAAAGAAAGAAAAAACCAAAGCCTGCCTCTTTCCCTATAGCTTTTCCCCAGGAGTCCTAGTTCTGTGTATTGAATATGCACCTTTCTCTTCTCCAGGGCAGCCCTCACACATTGAGGCTGGCTCTCAAGTCCCCCACCCCCCAAACTTTTGGCTCTTTGTAAAATTGGAGGGACAGGGTCCAGATCAGGGCTGTTACGAGGTAGGAGAGTCAGAGCAGATTTCTGTAAGGAGAGGAGCCTGCCCCTGAGCCGTGGAAAAGTGGCTACTTCCCCAGTTCAGGGGAGTCCACTTAGAGTGGTAAGTCCTGGCGCTGTCTGCGGGCCACTGTTGACTGGTGGCAAAGGGCCCACCCACTCACTAGACCCAGTAATGACCAAGTGAAGTGAAAGTCGCTTGGTTGTGTCCGACTCTTTGCGACCCCATGGACTATACAGTCCATGGGATTCTCCAGACCAGAATACTGGAGTGGGTAGCCTTTCCTTTCTCCAGGGGATCTTCCCAACCCAGGGATCAAACCCAGGTCTCCCACATTGCAGGCGATTCTTTACCAGCTGAGCCACAGGGGAAGCAGTAATGACCAAGTATAGATCTTTTTTAGGCTAGGACTTATTGTCAAGCTGGTGATCGTGGACGAAAAAAATCTCCCTCAGTGCTGTGGGTGGCCAGTCTACCCCGGGGAATGAACCCAGTGTGTCAGGCGTTTGTAACTCTGTTCTCCAGTTTTTTTAGTTTGTGACACCGTTGTGAATTTGCTATAAAAATAGATTTCTTTGACCCGCCCCTCCCCACTCCTGCTGGACTGGAGTTTAGTGTTTCCATTTTACAGATGAAGGAATGACGCCTTGAGAGAGGAAGTATCTTGTTGATAAGGTTGCTGGTCAGTTAGTGGTAAGGCTAGAAAGAACACTATTCAGCTTTTGGACCATCAGTTGTACAAGCTCTTTGCCTGCTTCCCTCACCTGGCCAACATGCACACACGTACACACACCCGCTGCACAGACCATGGTGAGGGGTTGGAGCCAGGCTAAGCGCAGGGCTCTGCACTGCCTGTCTGTCACCTTAGGGGAGTACTGTCACCCTTCCGAGGCTGTTTCCTCCTCTCTTGAGTGGAGTGCACCAACTCCTTCCTCCCAGGGTGTGATGGTAAGGTGGAGTCACTTCCAGAGGCATAGTCAGGGCACCAGGCACGTGGGGGCCTACTGGTTTCCGTCTCCTCTCTATGCGGTCCGCACAATTGCTGTCCTTGTCAAAGACTGGGCTCGGGCAAGTCTCTGGAAGCTAGACTAGAGAAAATGCCAGATTGTGGCGCCAGATGACCCTGTGGGCACGAGCCTCTCTGTCCCCGGGCATCTCTGGGATGGGACGGTGGTGAGGGGACTCCCCCCTGGCTCTCTTCTCTAAACCTGGGCCTCTTTCCCTTTCCTCTCTTGTGCAGATTGTAATGTAGCAGACCCAGCCATGGCGGCCCCACAGCTGGGTCCCGGCCAAGCCCCTCAACTGCCCCTCAGTGAGAGCAGCGCGCCAGGCCCTCCACATGGGCCCCCGCCCGGCCTTCGGCCTGATGCCCCCGGCGGCGGAGGTGGGGGTGTCCCTGGAAAGCCCCCCTCCCAGTTTGTGTACGTCTTCACCACCCACCTGGCCAACACGTAAGTGCCCCCAGCATCCCTCAGCCTGGGGTCCTGACAGCCTGCAGGGGGACCAGGGCTGGCTGGGGGTGGGATGGGTGAGGTGGAGGGCTCCCTCCTGCCCATTGCTCTGAGCTGGGTGTGCCCGACCCTCCTGTGCAGGGCTGCGGAGGCTGTGCTGCAGGGCCGAGCTGACTCCATCCTCGCCTACCACCAGCAGAATGTGCCCCGGGCCAAGCTGGACCAGGTGAGTGTGTCGCCTGGTCCGGGTAAAGGGCTCCGTGAGCAGTGGACTGGCCATTACATCCCCTGACCATCTCATGGGTCTGCCTTTGTCCTCTCACAGGCCCCCAAAGTGCCGCCCACCCCGGAACCGCTACCCCTGAGCACGCCGTCAGCAGGCACCCCTCAGTCCCAGCCTCCTCCTCTGCCGCCACCGCCACCTCCAGCTCCAGGCAGCGCCCCCCCTGCTCTGCCTTCTGAGGGGCCTCCTGAGGACGCCAATCAGGACCTGACGCCCAACTCGGTGGGAGCTGCCAGCACAGGCGGTGGTACTGGGGGGACCCACCCCAACACCCCTACAGCTTCCACCGCCAACAACCCGCTGCCTTCTGGAGGAGACCCCAGCAGCGTCCCTGGCCCCGCCCTGCTCGGGGAGGCCCCCACCGGAAATGGGCAGCGGAGCCTGGTGGGCTCGGAGGGCCTGTCCAAGGAGCAGCTGGAGCACCGGGAGCGCTCCCTCCAGACGCTTCGAGACATTGAGCGGTTGCTGCTCCGCAGCGGGGAGACTGAGCCCTTCCTCAAGGGGCCCCCGGGAGGAGCAGGCGAGGGGGGACCACCAGCACCAGCCCCTCCCACGCCCCAGCAGCCACCCACGGCCCCGCCCAGCGGGCTGAAGAAATATGAGGAGCCCTTGCAGTCCATGATTTCGCAGACTCAGAGCCTTGGGGGCCCCCCACTGGAGCATGAAGTGCCGGGGCATCCCCCAGGCGGGGATGTGGGGCAGATGAACGTGATGATGCAGAGGCTGGGCCAGGACAGCCTGACCCCCGAGCAGGTGGCCTGGCGCAAGCTGCAGGAAGAGTACTACGAGGAGAAACGGAGGAAGGAGGAGCAGATCGGGCTGCATGGGGGCCGCACGCTGCAGGACATGATGGGCATGGGGGGCATGATGGTGAGGGGGCCGCCGCCCCCCTACCACAGCAAGCCAGGGGATCAGTGGCCCCCTGGGATGGGCGCCCAGCTGCGAGGGCCCATGGATGTCCAAGATCCCATGCAGGTCCGGGCAGGACCCCCCTTTCCCGGCCCCCGTTTCCCAGGCAACCAGATGCAGCGAGTGCCTGGGTTTGGGGGCATGCAGGGTATGCCCATGGAGGTGCCCATGAATGCCATACAGAGGCCTGTGAGGCCAGGCATGGGCTGGACTGAAGACTTGCCCCCTATGGGGGGGCCTGGCAATTTTGCCCAGAATGCTGTACCCTACCCAGGTGGGCAGGGTGATGCAGAGCGATTTATGACCCCTCGGGTTCGTGAGGAGCTGCTGCGGCACCAGCTGCTGGAGAAGCGGTCAATGGGCATGCAGCGGCCCCTGGGCATGGCCGGCAGCAGCATGGGGCAGGGCATGGAAGTGGAGCGGATGATGCAGGCGCACCGGCAGATGGATCCAGCCATGTTCCCTGGGCAAATGGCTGGCGGCGAGGGCCTGGCGGGCACTCCCATGGGCATGGAGTTTGCTGGAGGTCGAGGCCTCCTGAGCCCTCCCATGGGTCAATCTGGACTAAGGGAGGTGGACCCGCCCATGGGGCCCGGCAACCTCAACATGAACATGAACGTGAACATGAACATGAACATGAACCTGAACGTGCAGATGACCCCGCAGCAGCAGATGCTGATGTCGCAGAAGATGCGGGGCCCTGGGGACATGATGGGGCCGCAGGGCCTCAGTCCCGAGGAGATGGCCCGGGTGCGGGCCCAGAACAGCGGTGGCATGATGGGAGGCCCGCAGAAGATGCTTATGCCCTCGCAGTTTCCCAGCCAGGGCCAGCAGGGATTCTCTGGGGGCCAGGGACCCTACCAAGCCATGCCCCAAGACATGGGCAACACTCAAGACATGTTCAGCCCCGACCAGAGCTCAATGCCCATGGGAAACGTGGGTACCACCCGGCTCAGCCACATGCCCCTTCCTCCCGCGTCCAATCCTCCAGGCTCTGTGCATTCAGCCCCAAACCGGGGGCTGGGCAGACGGCCTTCAGACCTCACCATCAGTATTAATCAGATGGGCTCGCCGGGCATGGGGCACCTGAAGTCGCCCACCCTTAGCCAAGTACACTCACCCATGGTCACCTCGCCCTCTGCCAACCTCAAGTCACCCCAGACTCCCTCACAGATGGTGCCCTTGCCTTCGGCCAACCCGCCAGGACCTCTCAAGTCGCCCCAGGTCCTCAGCTCCTCCCTCAGCGTCCGTTCACCCACCGGCTCGCCCAGCAGGCTCAAGTCTCCCTCCATGGCGGTGCCTTCTCCAGGCTGGGTTGCTTCACCCAAGACAGCCATGCCCAGCCCCGGAGTCCCCCAGAACAAGCAGCCGCCTCTGAACATGAGCTCTTCCACCACCCTGGGCAACATGGAACAGGGTGAGTCAGCGGAGCTGGGCAGGTGGGCCCTGGACTCGCCTCCCAGGGGGATGTGTTCTTGCCGGGCGGTAGGGGGCATGAGTTAAGGCGTCTGTGCCAGGCCCAGAAGCGGGACGGCTCTGCTGAAGGAGCAGCCACTGGGCCCCATGTATGAACTTCCACAGGGAGCACCATGTTCATCTAGCAGGGGTTTGGAGGGGGTCATATTTGGGATCTTCTTTCTGTCCAGGACCCTGAGGCTGCAGGAACTGCCTGGAGATGGGTGGGCTGTAGTGATCCTCGGGGAACCCGAATTGACGGGCCACATGCGCCTGGGAGTCAGGTGGAGGTCTGGGAGCTGACCTCTTCCTAAAGCCCCAGTGTGAGCAGCCAAATTCATTCCGGCCTCCCCAGTCACCCCCCCTGCTCGCTCTCTTTCCTCGCTTCTGTAGGTGCCCTCCCGCCCAGCGGCCCCCGGAGCAGCTCCTCAGCACCTCCCGCCAACCCCCCTGGCGGCCTCGTGAACCCCAGCCTGCCATTCACTTCCTCCCCAGACTCCACACCCTCCCAGAACCCCCTGTCTTTGATGATGTCCCAGATGTCCAAGTACGCCATGCCCAGCTCCACCCCGCTCTACCACAATGCCATCAAGACCATCGCCACCTCAGACGATGAGCTGCTGCCCGACCGGCCCCTGCTACCCCCACCGGCACCACCGCAGGGCTCTGGGCCAGGTGCGAGGACAGGGAGGGGGTCCCAGGGAGAAGAGCCCACACGGGCTCTGGGAGGGTGAAGAGTGGCCGTGGCCAGCGATCGCCCCTGTGGTCACACTGGCTTTTTTGTGCTTCCAGAGTGCCCTGGACGTCGGGGTGTGATGTCCTAGGGCACAGTTCCCACTGGTCATTCAGTGAAACCAAGCCTGGCGCACTGGAGTGGTCTTTCCACATCTACTGATGTGTCCCTGGCTAACTGGGCCACAGCTTGGGTCTCTTGGCTAATCACCTAAATGCCTCGAGTCCCTGCCCTCGCAGCTAGGGCAGGCCAGTGGTGAAAGCTGTCACCCCTGGCACCAGCCTGGCTTGGGGCATGGAGAAAGAACTGAGTTCTGCAACCTGCCCCAGCTGGGTGCACGTGGTTCCTGACTCCCGTTTCTCTTTCCCCGCAGGGATCAGCAATAACCAGCCCAACCAGATGCACCTGAACTCAGCTGCTGCCCAGAGCCCCATGGGCATGAACCTGCCAGGCCAGCAGCCCCTGTCCCATGAGCCCCCACCTGCCATGCTGCCCTCCCCCACACCTCTGGGCTCCAACATTCCACTGCACCCCAACGCACAGGGGACAGGAGGGCCCCCTCAGAACTCGATGATGATGGCTCCAGGGGGCCCAGACTCCCTGAGTGCCCCCTGCGGCCCGGTGCCCAGCTCCTCCCAGATGATGCCCTTCCCCCCCCGGCTGCCGCAGCCCCATGGTGCCATGGCCTCCGGGGGGGGCGGGGGCGGGGGCCCTGGCCTGCAGCAGCACTACCCCTCAGGCATGGCCCTGCCCCCAGAGGACCTGCCCAGCCAGCCGCCAGGCCCCATACCCCCCCAGCAGCACCTGATGGGCAAAAGCATGGCCGGCCGCATGGGCGACACGTATCCCCCGGGCGTGCTCCCCGGGGTGGCATCAGTGCTGAATGACCCCGAGCTGAGCGAGGTGATCCGGCCCACCCCGACGGGGATCCCCGAGTTCGACTTGTCCAGGATCATCCCCTCGGAGAAGCCAAGCAGCACCCTCCAGTACTTCCCCAAGAGCGAGAGCCACCCCCCCAAGGCCCAGCCCCCTAATCTGCATCTCATGAACCTGCAGAACATGATGGCGGAGCAGACCCCCTCCCGGCCCCCCAACCTCCCGGGCCAACAGGGCGTCCAGCGGGGGCTCAACATGTCCATGTGCCACCCTGGACAGATGTCCTTGCTGGGCAGGACAGGTGTGCCCCCACAGCAGGGCATGGTGCCCCATGGCCTGCACCAGGGTGTCATGTCCACCCCACAGGGCCTCATGACCCAGCAGAATTTCATGCTGATGAAGCAGCGGGCCGTGGGGGGTGAGGTCTACAGCCAGCCCCCCCACATGCTCTCCCCGCAGGGCTCCCTCCTGGGCCCCCCGCCCCAGCAGAACCTCATGGTGTCCCACCCCCTGCGGCAGCGCAGTGTGTCTCTGGACAACCAGATGGGCTACCTCCCAGCCCCGGGTGGCATGGCCAACCTGCCCTTCTAGCGGGCCCAGCGAGGGGCTGGAGCTGGGGCCATGTTGCAAATATGATAACCTTAAAAAAAGTTTCTTCCCCTCCAGTGTTGGGATGGCCTGGGTCAAGGGGTGGGGTGGAGGGGGCATGTGTGGGGAGCAGCATCTGTGGAAACCAGATGTGCTGGCAGCTTAGGGAGAAGTGGCAGAGTGGGGTGGGGGATTTAGGGATGGGGTTGGTTCCATTTTGGCCGCCAGGACCGCTGCTCCCCTACTCCTCCCGAGTCCTATGGAGCCTTTCCTGTTTCTCTGCACCCACCCTCTTCAGCTTTGCTGTCCGAGTCCTGTATCCTATATCCCTGTATCCCTTGGCTGGATTGGAAGGAGAGAAGTCTCCCCGTCCTCTCTCTCCCCACCCTACTGCTCTCTCCTCTTGGAGCTTCACTTTCCTCCTCTTGGTTTCTCTGTCCCCCTCCACCCTGTTTTTTTCCCTTCTGTCTTCTCCTGCCTCAGTTCTCCCTGCTGTGGCTGACCCCCTCTCCCACCCCAACCTGCAGGCGGCTGGCCAGGTGGGCAGGCGCCAGCTGTAGCTGTAAATAGAGCGCTGCGCTTTAGTGCCGGTTTTGTGCGTGTGCTGTATTTCTGTGTTTTGATAGAAGTCACTCAGAAAAAAAAAACAAAAAAAGGATAAAAGAAACCCTCCCCGTGCCCCCACTGCCCCCTCAAATGATTGCCCCTTCCATTTCCCCTGGACCCAGGGGCACGCAGTCCGACACACCTACCCGCTGCAGGGCAGTGTCTTTGGGTCCAAAAAGGATACCATTCCTGTGCCCTCCTCCAGCGGTGAAATGACATAGCTACTACCCCCACACCTAAACTGAGGTCAGACCACCTTAAGCTTCCACCTGGTGGGCCCCAGCAGGGCTGAGACCTCCCAGGGCGGCAGCCGTCTGCTGCTGAGTGATTCAGGAGAGCGTGTGCAGGTGCACGCGTGTTTGCCCCACACAGGTGACATGGGGGCCCTGGCTTCCCAGCTGTGGATGTCTGGTGTCCCCTGCTGCTACATCTTAAGCCAGAACTTGAAGTCCTTGGTCCCCAGTCTGGGCTGAAGGAAAGAAGGATGAGGCAGAGGCCGAGTGGGCATCCCCCTGGTGTGGAGCCGTGGAGGAGTAGCCCTGGGGGCTGCGAAGGTCCTCTGCCTGCTGCAGTTGCTCCGGGCCAGGTATCTCCCAGGGCTCTGACTCTTCCCCAGGCTGCCACCTACTTCCTGTCACCAAAGGAGGAAGGAAAAGGGTTAGGCCCAGTCAGTCTGTCTGCCTCCACCTGCTGAGGCCGGAGTAGAGAAAGTGTTCGGCTCGGAGCAGGGCAGCGTCCTCCACGTCTCTCTGCCTCCCAGTTCACTGGCACGGTCCCTCCGCCCAGAGCTCGGGGCTCCCTGCCCACCCAGGCGCAGCCACTGCCTTCCAGTCAGCCCCCGGCCCTTTCCCAGAAGAGCTCCCCTCCTCCTCTGGTCAGAGCTGAAGCCATACATGGTTGGGTGTTTTGCCCCCCACCTTGGCCCCAGGAGTAAAACACTTCTCCTTTTCTCACTTCCTTTCCTGCCTTGTGAGGTGGCGGGGCAGTTCCCTGGCTGAGGCCTTCCGTGCCCGCCTCCAGGACCCAGGGCCATTTCTAGGCAAGGTGTCTTCTGCCATGGCCTGTCCCTGGCCCTCCTGACCTGAGGGGGCCTGGTCTCCCATTGGCAGCTGTGATACAAAGGGAATTTGTCCTCGCTTCTCCCAGTCTGGTGCTGTCCTCAGTCCCCCATCGGCCAGGTCAAGCGCTTCCTCCAGGGCTGGCTGTGGGCTCCTGCCTCCCCCAGCCCCTCCCCGGGGGCCCAGGGCCTGGGGCTCTGGGTTCAGGGGCCACCTGCCCTCCGCCCTGCCAGACGTGTTCCTACCCTGTGTCCAACCTGGGCCCCGTGCCCTTGAGCCTCCTGCCCTTGACCCAAGACTCCCCAAGCCGACTCTTTTAAGTGTTTCCTGCCCAGAGGAGAGACGGGTCAAACTGAAAAGGGCCTGACGCCCTCCCCCTGCCCCTCTCCTTCCATCTCTGCCACCAGACTAGCTTTCCAAGGTGAACTCCACAGGCCAGCTTCCCTCCATCCGTGGCCACACCCCCAGCCATTTTGTACCATTATATAAATATATATATAAATATAAATATATAAATACAATATGTGAAGACATCTTCGTTTTTATTTTGAGACAATTTTTAGGCTTGTTCCGGGGCTCTCTGTGCTGCCTGTACTGTATTGACCTGTTTTATAGGTGCCTTTTTATTAAAAAGACAAAATTAAACATCTAGTTTCTTGCTTTCTTCTTTCATGTCTGGCTCCACCACTCCCCAGCTTACTACTGGAGGCTGGGAGGAACAGGGGACCCCAGGGTTCTCCAGGGTTCCACGGTGAAGACAAGTCGCCTGGGTCATAGATCTAATCTTCCCTGCCGAGAGGCTTCTTAGGGACCTCTGCTGACGGGCTTGAGTGGGCCTGAGCAACCAACGAGTGCCCTCGGCAAGTGCAGGAGTCCCTGATGTCCCATTCTGGTCAGGCCAGAGGCCAGGGAGGAGGCAGAGAGCCATCCCTGGGTGGCAGGCAGGGGACAGGGGCAGGACAGGCGCGGAGCAGCTTCCTCTGGTTCCATTTGAGTAGTACCCTCTCTGGGCAGGGCTCAGCTTCCTGGAGCCTGGGGACTTCCCTGCCCAGGCCTGCTTGTCACACTGCCCAGCCCAAGGGGGTGCTCCTCGGCTCTGACTGAGGCCCAGAGAGATGGCCTGGCCTGCAGGCAGTGGGCTGGGTGAGATGACCCCCAGGGACCCTTTAGGTCTGTCTTTCTCTTTAGGAGGTCCCTCTCTCCACTGACTCTTGGCCAAGTGCCCCCTCTGCTGTGGTCAGATTCTCTCTGCTGCTCCAGGGGTTTCCCTGGCAGCGTAGTTTGTGGGGAGGGGGGGGAACGCATCTCTCTCCTTCCCCATCAGCTCCCAGACCCACCAGGGCCCTGGACCACACTGGGAGCTCCCTGCCCTGGGCAGAGAAGACAGCTGGCTTTGGTGAATACTTGTGCCTCCTGGGAGCTGGGGAAGGAGAATCTTTCCTTTCCTTGGTTGGGCTCCTCTCGGCTGCCCTTACGTCTTCTCTAGGACGCTGGCTTGTCTCTGAGGGTGCCTGGAGTCTGCCCTCAGTCGGTAGACCTCCCAGGGCCCAGTGACGTGGGGCTGGCCCAGCACCATTTTGAACAGAGCCAGGCAGCCACGTGGACTGGGTCCGCCTGAGCTTTCCACCTGGTCAGAACACTGCAGGGCTGGTGACCTGAAAGAATGTCTAGGCTTCTTAGTCACTGAGACATGTCAAGGCCACGCACGCTCTGTTGCCAACTGACCTTTCTTTGGCCTTAACCTCCATCCAAACCCTGGTGCTCAGCTTCTAGTTGCTTTTGGCAGGTGAGATGGGAGGAGATGTGGGTGGTTGTGGAGGTATGTGGTCCGTAAGATGACAGACTTATGTTCTGGAAGGGGAATGACTTTCCCTATTGGCAGGGGCTGAAGTAAAAGTTGTTCCTTGAGCTCTGGATGGTTAGGATGCAAGAAGGCAAGTGTGGTCCTCTCAGCCCAAGGGCACAGGTATCCTTGGCTCTGCCTTTGGGATGCTTTCCCCTCCCTGGACCCCAGCCTAGATGTGGGGCTGGGAGAAGAGCCGGCAAAGATGTCCTGGAAAGAGGGATTGGTTCCTCCAGCTGCCCCATATGAGGATACTGGCCAAGGCGAGCTCTTAGGATCCCAGGTCCTGTGATCCCAGCATCTCTGCCTGCCCCAAGGAAAGCAGACACAAAGGGGAGGGGGCTGGGACCTAGAAGGTGGTGAGGGAGGTGGCGTTCTCTGACTCCGAGAGGCTGCTCTTGCGCCAGCTGGGGAAGAACTGGCAAAGGGAGGCAGGGCCAGTGCAGCCCAGCTTGGTCAGGAGCCGTGACAGGTCACTGCGGAACTTGACGCCGGCGAAGGTGTAGAGCATGGGGTTGAGGCAGCAGTGGGCCAGGCCCAGAAACTCACTCATGGTGATGGCCATGGAGAGATAGCTGTCCAGCTCACAGCTGCTGCCCAGCATCTTCAGCCTCGCTAGGGTGTCCAGGAAGATAATGATTTGGTAGGGTGACCAGCAGAGAAAGAAAACGCTGGTTACCAGGATGGCCACCCTGACCGCCTTCTGCCGCTGAGGGCGCCGCTGGGCCTGGCACAGCCTGTGTACCACCCCAACGTAGCACCAGGCCATCACCAGCATTGGCAGCAGGAATCCTCCGATGTGGTAGAGAAAGCGAGAGGTGAACCAGGCGTTGGTTTCGGCTTGGTTCTCCTGGGAGAAGGTGCAGTGAGGCAGGGAGTCGTTGTAATGGGGTTCACTGACCTTGGCGAAGAGGATCTCCGGCAAGGCGAAGAAGAAGCCCGCCAGCCAGATGGTCGCACAGGTGATATGGATGGAGAGGAGGCGGCGGTGGCGGTAGGCATGAACAGCGTGGACGATGGCCAGGTATCGGTCCACGGCGATGCAGGCCAGGAGCAGGCTGCTGCAGTAGAAGTTGATCTTGTGCAGAGAAATCACGGTTTTGCAGAGGAAGGTGCCCAGGATCCAGCCCACGGAGCTCTCGGCCACGGCAAAGGGCAGGATGAAGACCAGGAGGAGGTCTGCCACCGCCAGGTGGAACAGGAAGGTCTCAGTGGAGCTGCGCGTCTGCCGGTGACGCTCCAGGATCACCAGGACCAGAATGTTGCCCATCATACCGAGGAGAAAGATGAGGCCATAGGCCACGGGCATGAACACGGCCTTGAAGGAGGTCAGCAGGGGCCCCTCGACGGTGAGGCAGAGGTGGTTTTCCTTTATGGGGGTCTCCGTACTGTCATTGTAGCTCCCTAATTCCTTGTACTGCAAGGACAAGGAGACAGGAGAGCGGAAATTGAGAACCCGTCTTTCCTCTTAGAGAGGGATCCTAACTCCCTGGTGGAGTTAATCCTGTTCCTTCTCCCACTCCAAGCTAACTGCTTTTTTCCCTGCACCCCCAGGCCGCCCACAGATCAAATCCCAGTTTCCCTTTGTGTTCCTCCAACAAATCACTTTGCCTTTTCCAACTTCAGTTTTCATCTGTAAACATCCCTCACTGGGTAGTGACAAAGACGAAAGGAGAGAACGTGGCGTGGGAACATGAACTCTGGAGGGCTGTGCACCTGTAAGTCATTTCTCATCTCTGAGTCCTCAGGTGTGGAAGGCTGCAGCTCGGGGGGCTGGGATCAGGACTTCCATTTGGGGAATGAATCTGGGAATGAATCTGGTCGGGATAAGGAGCTCCAGTTCTGGACGCGACAGAAGGCACGAAAGCCTGCGTGCAGGTGTGCTCAGTCGCTCAGTCATATCCGACTCTTTGCGATCCCATGGACTGTAGCCCGTCAGGCTCCTCTGCCCATGGGATTTCCCAGGCAAGAATGCTGGAGTGGGTTGTCATTTGCTTCTCCAGGGGATCTTCTCAGGCCAGGTATGGAACCTGTATCTCCTGCGGCTCCTGCATTGGCAGGTGGGTTCTTTACCACTGAGCCACCTGGGAAGCCCACTAAAGCCCAGGATCCTGCTGAAGGGGTGGATGCTGATATGGGCTGCTGGCTTCCTCTCGGTTTGCCCCTTTTTCCTGAGTGCCTTCCTTATAACTGAAATTGTTGTGAGAGCCTCTTGTTGCGTTTAACGTGCACAACAAGCTCAGGTATGTAATATCTCTGTTTCACCAATGTCTTGCTAGAGAGCAGGTCTGCTTGAACCCATGTTGATGTAACTTCCACCAATACATGCACTGCCTGGGCTGCCCTGCCTACTACTCCCTGTCACCTGCACACTCCTAGCTTTGCACCCTTCTCACTTCAGAACAGAGGCAGAGGAGAGCGATAGGAGGAAGTAAGGGAGGCATGGGGGTGGTGGTGGGGTGTGGGGGTGGATACCCGCGGCAGGGGGTTGGTGGTGGGGGGGTTGGTGGGGGGGGCTGGGGAGGGCTCCAAGTGAAGGGCATGTGCCCACTCTGTTTCCGGAAGCTCACTCCTCCCCTCACCTCCCCCCCTCTGCCAGCACTCAGGTTGTTTACCGAGCAAACCGCAAAGGAAGGCAGCGTGCCTGTTTTCATACCTTTCACTCACAGCTGTCCCTCTGCACCTGCTCCTCCTCACTTCCCAGCTCCATTCTTCCCACCCCTCCCCTAACCAGACCTCCCTCCACGGCATTTCAAAACCGCTTATAACCAACTTATGTGGGCTCAAAAAGACACTTCTAGAAACGATGAGCCCCTGAGAGAGAGAGGATGGGAGCAGGTACTCGGCACCCAGGCTCTGACTGGTCTCACACTGCCCTCCCTCCTTCCTGGAGAGTGAGGGTCCCCCCCACAAGTGGGGGTGGCTGCACTGCTAACCAGGACCCCAGCTGGGGGTCATCCACTAGCTCTCAATGGTGGGAAGGCCCATTCCCCAGCCTGGGTCTTTCCCTCTGGTTCCTGGGGCAGGTAGCTCTGGAAGAAGGGGTTGGGGGGATACATAAGTGCAATGGCAGAGCCATAGGCTTGCCCTGACCTCAGCATCCTCTACCAAAGCTCCAGCCCTTCTTCACGTGCATGCTCAGGTCTACTGTCTCCCCACGGTCCCGTTCCCACCAACTTCTCCACTCTTGTCCAGCTGCTACACAGAGGGCAGGATGACTTTTCCAACCCATGAACCCCATTGCATCAGTGTCCTGCTTAAAATCTTTTACTGTTCCCTGTTACCTCTAAGCAGTGATTTTCTTATCATTTTTTTTTCCAATTTCATACTTAAAAAATTTATTGGAGTATAGTTGATTTAAAATGTGTTAGTCTTATTTAATAGCAAAGCTAATTATATGAAAAAGTATGTTTGGGATCAAGTTCATCAACAGAAGTTTGCAAGAAGCCAACCTCCTTGTATTCACACAGCAGACTACAACGCAGCGCTCAAAACCAGACGAGGTTTATCTGTATGTTCTCTTAGGGAGAGATGTTTACATTACATCGCTCAATTTCAGAACTAATTGGAGGGCATCCCATAGAGGATGAGTCCATAACTTTCTTTGCAGGTTTTACCAGGGATGGGGTGGTGGGCAAGGAGAGAGTCTCTGGTCTTCCCACTTTAAAACCAGACACCCCTGTCTCATGTAGTGTTTCACATACTAGATTTTGTTTAAGAATATGCTTCTGCTTTCATTCAAAAGCCATGAACTTGTAGTGCCAGTGTGACAAGTCACTTTAGTCGTGTCTGACTCTTTGTGACCCTCTGGACAGTAGCCCGCCAGGTTTCTCTGTCCCTGGGATTCTCCAGGCAAGAATACTGGAGCGGGTTGCCATGCCCTTCTCCAAGGGATCTTCTTGACCCGGGGATCGAACCTTCGTCTCTTATATCTTTTGCATTGGCAGGCGGGTTCTTTACCGCTAGTAGCACATGGGAAATAGGGTGAGGTCTAAACTCCTCTACAGGACCTTTACATTGTTGCAAAATGTATATTTCCCTGACCTTTCAAACCTTATCTCTTCCTCTTCATAGCTTTATTCCTGTCCTTCAGGTTCATCATCCTCCTGACTGCCTGCCCCCATCACTCCAATATAGTCCTTTCTCTAAAATTCTTCCTCATGCTGAAGAGTCCTTTCTTCCAAAAGCTTGCCTGTTCCTATGCTTCTGTCAAGGCCCCACTCAATCCCACCTTCCTATGTCCTTCCTAACTCTTCTGGTTGGAATTATTGGGTTGGCCTAAAAGTTTGTTCAGGTTTTTCTGTACTTGGAAAAAGCTGAACAAACTTTTGGGCCATCCCAGTACATTCTCTCTTCTTATGTCACAAGTGCCTTTATTACATCACTCAGGGCCGGGATGTCCATGGCCTCAGTACAGGGCGAGCTCCTGGAGGCAGGCCTTCTGTGTCCCTCTTTCAAGGCCATGTGTTCTACACATGCCGATGGGCTTCAGAGAGCAGTTTTGAAAGAAGACCAGAGACCCTCATATTCCAGGACTTCAAGGCAGTTCCTCTCCGTGCCCCAGCAGAGACTCAGACACTCCTTCTCACCCTTCTTCAGGTCTTGCCTCCTTCCAAAGTTCTTGACAGCCTCAAGCCTATCGAGTTCTCTATCCGTACTGGGAGCTATTTCCAACATCGTCATTGAATACAACCCTTTGATTCATCCTGGAATTCAGCAGGAGTTAAGGAGAAAGCAGTGAGATGAGCTGTCTTCATGCAGAACAAAGCAATGGAGACAGAAGCAGAGGTGCAGGGTCTGGCAGTCAGTGGGACTAGGCTGGACTCCATCTACCTCGTGGTGGGAGCCTGGCGGTCCCACTGCCCAGTGGAGGACTTCAGTGCATCCAGCCTACCTGGCCCAGGACCACTCAAGACCTGCCGGCTAAAGCATCTAGGTTGATGGGTTTGCTGCTCACTTAAAATCGACACAGAGAGACATGTCCCCTGGACTCCAGAGCCCCCATCTCCTGAACCAGGTTTAGAGAAGGATGGCTGGGGTTGGGGGTTAGAGGGGGGCTTCCCAGGTAGTGCTAGTAGTAAAGAATCCACTGCCAATGCAGGAGATGTAAGAGACCTGGATTTGATCCCCTGGACAAAGGCATGGCAACCCGCTCCAGTATTCTTGCCTGGAGAATCCCATGGACAGAGGAGCCTGGTAGGCTTCAGCCCATGGTGTCACACAGAGTCGGACACAACTGAAGTGACTTAGCATGCACACATGGGAACAGGGGAGTTAGGGGAGTGGGGGACTGTCTCTTCCTTCTTGCCGAGAGGTTGTTGTTCAGCAGAACACTCAGGCAGAGAGAAGATGGAGGAAGCTGGTTTGAGGAGTGCTGAGAGGCTGCGACACCACTCAGCAGGAGGTGTCAAACAGACGGTTTTTGGGGCCCGGGAGTGGCACGTGTTAAACCATTTCCCACAGCCAGGGGATCTGGCACCCCCACCCTTCCTCAAATCATGGAGAGAGTTAATCACACAAGGCTGACTCTGGCCCAGCGGGAAATCAGAAATCGGGAATCCTGAATGTCATGGGGAATGGGGCACGGAGGGGCCCCCCAAGACTCACACTCCAAGGGAGCTCACTGTGGGTGATATGGCCTCATTCTTTGCTATGACAAGCTTCAGGAACCCATGGCCCTCAGGCACACATACCCTCTGACAGCAGTGTGCACCCTGTATAGACTCAGACACGTGCCAGGTGGGGCCATGACAGCATGTAGCATGAGCAGGTACCCAGTGGGTAGCAGCCTAACAAAGGCTGGGGACCCAGGCCTCAAAGAAGGCAAGAAAACACAGTGACTGGGATGAAGCTGAGCAAAGAGCCGGGAATCTAGGTAGAAAATTGCTATGACCACTGGGGAGGGGCAGGAGTCGGGGCTAGAACACTCTGTGTCCTGGTATTGAGGTGCTAGAAGGGAGGATGGGATTGCAATGCTTGGGGTTGCAGACTTGCCTGGTGGTCCAGTGGTTAAGCATCTACCTGCCAGTGCAAGGGACACGGGTTCAATCTCTGCTCCCGGAAGATCCCACAGGCTGCAGGGCAATTAAGCCTGTGGGTCACAACTACTGAGGCCACCAGCTGCAACTACTGAAGCTCAAGTGCACTAGAGCCCACGCTCTGCAACAAGAGAAGCCACCGCAATGAGAAGTCCTCGCACCTCAACTACAGAGTAGCCTCCACTCACTGCAACTAGAGAAAGCCCATACAGCAATGAAGACCCAGTGCAATCAAAAATGAATCAATACAAAGGAATTTGAAAGATGGTAACGATAACCCTATATGCAAGACAGAATAAGAGACACAGATGCATAGAACAGTCTTATGGACTCTGAGGGAGAAGGTGAGGGTGGGACGTTCTGGGAGAATAGCATTGAAACATGTATATTATCATATGTGAAACAGAACACCATTCCATGTTCGATGCATGAGACAAGGGCTCAGGGCCGGGGCAATGGGATGACCCAGAGGGATGGGATGGGGAGGGAGGTGGGTGGGGGGGCCAGGAAGGGGAACACATGTAAACCCATGGCTGATTCATGTCAATGTATGGCAAAAACTATTACAATATTGTAAAGTAATTAGCCCTCAACTAAAATAAATAAATTTATAAAAAAAAAAAAAATTCTTGCAAATGTTACTCTGCTTTCCGGGCTCCCCCCTTCTTTCTTTCCTCTGGATCCTCTGTAGGACCCAGGCCTCTGCCTGGATAATTAAGGCCCCCAGGCCCCATCTGGCTTCTTTAAATAATGAGACTGCCTTGCTGCCCTGTCCTGGCCTGTGTGAAGCTCACAAACATTTGCTGACGGGTCTCTGTGTCAGCAGGTGGGCAGGGGGGTGTCTCGGACCCTCCCCAGGGGTCTGCCCTGGATCCTTTCCTTGTTTTCACTCTCAGCCCTGTCCTGGGTGACACAGCTGGGGGACATTTTCAGACAATGCAGAGTTCTCTACAACCCGGAACTACAGGCCCAAACTGACCGGATGGAATTGATCAGGAAAAATGTAGAGACCGAGATGGGGTTGCAAACTTCAACTCTTCAGGGACAGATGAGGGAAGACCTGACTTAACTGTTTATGAGAAAAAAGACCTGAGAGTCTGTTGACGGCAAGCTTCAGATGAGTCAACAGAGTGACGTGGCTGCCAGGAGGGCTCCGTTACCTTATCTAGGTGAACAGAAACCTGTAGGTGGGCAGCTGCCACCAACCCAGTTCCTTTGGGTTGGACCAGGGTGACCAGTGGTTAAGGGGCCCGGAAATCCCCGCCCTGGGAGGAAGCTTCCAGGTCGCTGACTGTGGAATCCAGGGAAGAGAAGACTTGAGTCAAAGAGAGCCGGCTCCTTCAAGGGCTGGAAAGGGCCCCCATGGTGAGAGGGTAGGATGGGCTTATTGTGTGAGGTTCTAGAGGGTAGACCAGGAGGAAAGGGCCAAGGCTGGGGTCAGGGGTGTTTCAGTCAAAGGAGAACCTTCTAACAGGTTCTAGCTATCCAACAATGGGTTGGGGCCCTTGGGAGGAAGAGGAATATTTGAGGCTAAGTGTGTGGAAGGGATTCCTGCCCTGGAAAGGAGGCTGGGTGCTGCTCTTAGATGCGCCTTGCTCACAGCTCCTAGACACTCCACGTCTCGGGCTGTCATGCCCTGCCCTGAGCTGGTTCTCAGCCTCATCTTCATTTGCTTGGGAGCAGTTGCTTCTCCAGGTTGTCTGACCTGCAGGGAGGGAATGGCTCAGCCTAACTTTGCTTCTCAGCCCCCAGGAGTGGGGCAGGGCTGCTGAGGGCTTGGCTCATCCAGGCCCAAACCCAGGGCTCCAGGGGCCTGAGTCATACTGACTGCAAGAGGTGCAGGGAGCACACACAGTCTCCATCTCCTTTTATGTCCCTGGCTGGACATTTCCAAGCCAGAGTCAGGAGCCGTGAGTGGGGCCAGCTAGGGTGTCTCTTATTCTAGCTTTCAGTGGCTTGAGTGATGGGGTGGGGGGTCTGGAGGAAGGAGACTGGGCTGAGGGGCAAGGGCAGAGGTTGTACACCTTACCCCCTCTTCCTTTAGAGGGCCCACACTCCCTAAAGACCATCTGAGACTTTGGCTTGCCATCTGTCACATCTCCCCGCCTTTCCCCACCCCCAGCCTTCAAGAGTGCCCTGCCACACTACTCTTCCATCTCCACCCGAGGGTTTTGGCCATGAGGAACAAGACACTACTCTGGGTGTGGTTCTGGGTGGAGACTTTAAGCTACCCCTACCTCTGCACTGAGTCTCTAGGCTTCAGTGGGTCCCCCTTGGTACCCCAAATCAATTTATACTTTGGGGACAGAGCCACACTGTCCAAGGGACAGGTGGACATGTCACCTGGGTGTGTACGATACCCCATCCCGAGTTAGTACTGATTGGAAACACTTTGTCCCATCATTCCTGAAAGAAGACTCATTCTTACGTCCTGATTGTCGGTGCAAGTTCAGGGCCACTTTTTCAGCCAATCTGCCAGAGGAGTTGATCAGCCACAGTCTGCTTCATCACGGAAAGCAAGAATTCCTGATGGAGACTGTGGTTTGTGTGCCTGAGTCCAGGTTTGCCCTGACACCGACCCCTCCCCAGGCTGGCCCTGGGTCTCCCCCTTATCTGACCCTACCAACCACCCCCAGGCAGGGCCCCTTCCACTGGGGTTCCTCTGGGAATTTCTGATTGGTTTGGAAGGGGGGTGAACCTCCCCTCCCCCAAGGTAAACCCCAGAAACAGCCTAAGCTGGTTTTGGTTCCTCTTCTTGACACCTCCTTGATGAAATGGGACAGTGCGTGTGAACGGCCTTTGCATCCTGTGATGCTCTGATCACGCTGAAGTCATAGTTTGTGGGGGTCATCCCTGGGGAGGAGTCGGGGAATCTAGGACCTGGGGCTGGGCCAGGCTCCCCCTACTCTATGGCTGGTGTGCAGGGTGGGGCTGGAGATGCAGCTTATGACTGGCCCCTGGAGGTGCCTCAGGTCCTAGTTCTGTCTAGAGGAGACGCCATGCTTTCAGGTCCAGCTTCCTGTGGACAGAGGCTTTTCCCTGTCTGCCTAGATCTGTCTTTCCAGCAGGATGGGTCCCTGGCTTGCCCACCCCAGGGACCTGGCTACTTGTTTCTGGCACCTAGCCATCTAGATGTCTTCCGTTTGGATCCTCCATTCATGGCAATTAGCAATCCATCTCAAGAAAACAGACATTTTAAACAGTTGATAGATGTTTGAAATAAACGCAAGAAGAGGGAGGGAAGACAGGAAGGCCAACAGTTGGTTTATGGCCAAAAGCCCCCCGTCCCCGCACCAATCTTAACCCAGCATTGGAGTCTAGAACCCAGTGTTCTGGGAAGCTGAACTGATACTTGATTCGGACAAGGAGAAGGAAGGGAACAGGAAACAAAAAGAATAGAAGGCAGACTAACTCCAGAGAGAGATGGGGAGCTGAGAACCCCAGCAGAATAGCATGAATCCGCACACACTTGGTGAGAAGCAGGTGCATACAAGACTCTTCTGCCGCCCTGCCATCCCAGGGCCCCTGTGCAGGGAGACGCTGTGGGGGAGGCTGTTGAAACTGCTCAAGGTCCTGCTGTGAGGGGGTGGGGTGGAGAGAGGGTCAGTGCTTCCGAGGAGACAACAGCCCTAGAGAGATAATGTATAGGAGATGAGCATAGGTGGGATGAAGCACTTGGAGCTGGCTAAAGACGAGTCCAGGGCCGGGACGGTCCTGGGATTCCTGGCTCCTGGCCTGACTCTGATGGGGATGGAGTGGTTCAGGCCCACTGGGTTCCCTGGCCTGAGACCACTCAATTGAGGTATGACATGAAGTGAGTCACCGGTTTCTCTCCCCGGCCTGTGGGTTTTCTTTGGTATGTGGGACGTGCCCCACTGTCCCCCTGCCCCCTGCCACCACCTGTCTCTAGTAGGTCACGCAGTGGAGTGAGGCGTGCTGTTAGGGGAACTCTTGAGGTTTCTCAGAAGCCAGAACCAGCCAGGTCTTGAGTTGGTTACTGTGATATCCAACTGGGTCAGGGCTCGTGGTCAGCTTGAAGCTGCGGGCAAAGGAAAATGCCCTGTAACCTAATCAAGGAAGGCCGGGGGCCAGGGCTAGGGGCCAGGGCGAGAGCATGTTGCCTTGTCAGAGCTGTGGGGTTTTAGTCTGATTGGACTCAGGGCCAGCTTTATGGGCATGCTACCAGGACAGTCACGCAGCACCCAGCAATTAGAAGAGCCCCATGCTTGGCTTGCTGCTCTGTTGTCACTGTCTTGAAATTCTTAGTAGGATACCTACACATTTAGGGTGCATCAGGTCTCTTAATAGGAGACCTACATGTTCGGGTTGCATCGGGTCCCACAAATTAAGCAGCAGGTCTGATGAGACTGATGGTTCTGACTCTGCTTTAATCTGGGGGTTAGGATCTGAGAAGCCAGACTTTGGGTAATGAGCCCTTCCCCTACCTTCCCATGTTCTACGTATACTTCCAAGTCTTGGGGTCTATGCGTGTGAGAGGCAGAACTTTCCAAGCAAGCGTGGGAACACGGTTGATGGAATTACAGTATAGACTCCAGTCAGGGGAGCGAGAGGGAGTCAGGGATCATCTCAGGGTGAGTTTAGGGCTAGGAGAGCTGGTGGGTAGAGGAGAAAGGGTTTGGACCTTTCATGATCCAATCCAGACTGAGTGAGAAATTCTTCCCCTAGAAGCGTCCTTGGCCATGGGGGAAAGGGAGAAAAGGCCACAAGGAAGTTTCCAAAAGATCCTTACAAACCATCCTCTGCTGCCCTCACACAAGTGCCTCCGGTCTCTGGTTGAGTGGTCCCCTACATACATCTTTCGGGGACCCAGTGATGACCAAGCCAACTGGGCCCCTCTGCTTTACAGGACAGGCGTGGGTGGGTGGCAGAGAGTGATGCTAGGGACTGTTTTTTTCAGCCCACCCAAGAATACCTTGTCTCTAGAGAGCCCAGTCTTCAAAGGGAGACCACAACATACTCTAAGACATTTCTAGGATTAACACAAGATTCTTCCATGCAACTGATACCAGCTCAGCACCACCTGCCTCAGCCCACTGGGGTTCTCTCCCTTGCCAACCATCTCCCCGGTTTAAGCACATAATCCTTGTCTACAAGCTTCCATTGAGTCATTTTTACTCCTTGGCTAGCCTGTAAGCTATTTAAGGACTAACACGAGGTTCTCAACTTCTCTACCCAAGAGAGAGTGTCGTGCCCCAGTGACAATCATATAGCAAGAGATGACTAACTATACACTGATCGGTCAGCTAGCAATGCCAGCCTCTGGACATGAAGAAAAGCTCCAACGTACTTTCCCACGTACCTCTTATTCCAGCCCTAAGGGATGAGGAGAGGAGATCCTATTGAAAAGTTGAGAGGCAAAGTGACTTGTTCTAGGTCCCAGAACACGCCAAGGAGGTTGCAGGACCTAAACCCATCCTTCCAGTCCCCTCTAAATAAAGGATGTCTATGTAAGGCATCAGCTCCATTTATCTGCTGCATCCATGGAATGAGAAATCAAACCTTAAAAGGCAGGGGCCAGGGAGCCTGTCTAGAGTCTGCCGATCCACTGCGGGAGGGGACTATCCCGTCTTCCCTTGGGCCCCGGGGCCCAGGATATTTAGAATTCCTGGGCGACCTGTCTGTACTCACCAGGTCCTCCAGGTTGTAGTTCATGAGGTCCATGTCCAGGGTGAGGGGGTAGTTCATGGTTGTAGCCGTATGTCAGCAGACTGGCCACTATCTGATTTTGAGAGCTTCTCCCCTCGGTGCCTATAGAGAGGTGGCAGCCGTCAGCTGCAAATTTAAACAAATGAACTGCGTGCTGTCTCCTGGGGCTGCTTAGGGCCCAAGGCCTGTCTCACAACTCATCACTTTTTTTTTTTCCACTGGTTCTTTTCTGTTTTTTTGAAGAAAAAGGGAAAATCCCCACAGCATCAGTGCTAGTCAAGCATTTCGGCTTCTTTCCTGGCAATAGTTATCTCAGGTGGGGCTTATGACTTGTTTGAAGGCTGCCCCTCACTTCTCCTCCCTGTATCTCCACCAGCCTCCCAACAGGGAGTGAGTTACGCCTTGTAATGAAAACCACCACACCGGTTGGTCGTGGGTGCTTTGTGGGAAACTCCACGTAGAAAGGGAACAGGAGGTGAGCTCTTGCAGGCCCCCTCCTCCAAGCTGCCTCCCAGCCCTCATCTTTCTCACCACTGTGGCAACCCAGCCTCCAGTGTGTCTGGGACTGAAAGTCCCTGGTCCTGGGAAACCCCTCAGTCCAAGAAAGACTGGGACACCCTATTTGCCATCAGCCTTTTGTCCAGGCAGGGGCAAAAACACTTCCCTTTCCAGCTCAAGTTCAAAAGAGATAGGTTAGAAATTTTCAAAGGGAACAACACTAAAATATTACTGGCAGACAAAAATGAAATTACCCAAATCACCAAGCACAAAAACATAGCCACAGAAGAGTCATTTTCTGACTCAAAAATAATGATGTTCCAGCTATAAATGAACTTGGTTGGCACATAAGTGATAAATGTCATAGACTTCCCAGCTAGAGTAGACTTCTACACAGGAGGACCCTGATGCTCGGAGAGGCAGAGTGACTTCTTAGGACCCACAGCTAACCGTGGCAGAGCTAGGACTTGAGCCCAGGCTTCCTGACTCCATATTCAGTATTTTCTCTAATGTACCAGGCTGCTGCTCTTACAGGCTCATCAGAACACTTTTCCCTTCCTTCAACTCTGCCCTGAGTTGAAGGGCAGTTGAAGGGTTCTGTGGACCCTTACCTTTAAGAAGTTCCTTTGTAGACATGGATCAACTTCTCCTCCAAGGCTCACCTTTGTGCTTTTTCTTCCAGGAAAGGTCCACAATGATAGAGAATCAGTGAGAACACACACAGAGGAACTTACACATGATGTGCTCTTTCTGGCCCCCCTCCTCATCCTCCCCTTCCAGCCAAACTGCCATTTGCTGGGATTCTGCTTGTTCTAGGGTCCTCCTTCTCCTTTTCTTCCATATTCATCTTCTCCTTTTCTCTCCCTCACATCATCCCCAACAGATATATCTTTCTTGGAATTCAACCACGTGAGGAGTTTTCAGCCTCTCTATTTAATGTTGAGGTCATTCTTTCCTCAATCTCCATTCAGTGCCTTCAGTAACAGCTTTGAAAGAGGAAGAATTTCAGGACAAGGGGCCAGAGTTCCTCTTCTGCATTTCCGTTCCTGAAACCACTAGGAGGAGGTTGCTCCAGTGTTCCCTGTGTACTTCCCATTCTTCCAGCCCCCCATCCCAATATCTCTGCCCCTCAAGTCCATTGATATATTCCCTTTAGCTTGTGCTACTCTAAGGAAACAGATCAGAATCTCCCTGGTGGCTCAGTCGGTAAGAATCTGCCTGCAGTGTGGGAGACCCATTTCGATCCCTGGGCCAGGGAAGATCCCCTGGAGAAGGAATTGGCAACCTACTCCAGTATTCTTGCTTGGAGAATCCCATGGTCACAGTAGCCTGGTGGGCTACAGTCCATGGGGTTGCAAAGAGTCAGACATGGTTGAGCGACTAACACACACGCATGTACAGAATCATGTAGGAATAGGAAGGGAATTTGGAAGAGCAACTATTCCATCCTCATTCTCCCCTCCCCCCCCACCAGCAAATTCACGTTTCCTGTCACTACATCCTCATCACTTGGTCACCCAGTATTAGTCAAACATCAACAGGGTGAGAAATTTGGTCCTTTCAAGAGATCGTGTTTTAATACAGGATGACTTAATCAATCCATTCTTTGACTTCTGTGTGATTTCTGGTTAATGGTATAGATACAATCTCACTAGGACAGAATACAGGAAGATAAGTTTCCTTGTTCCATACTTACATAACTGCAATTAAAATGGTCTTTCTAGGGGGCTCCCATTCCCCTTGACAAAATGCCTAACAAATTTCATTTCAATGGTTTTAGACCATCATCTTGGGCTTCCCTGTTGGCTCAGCACTAAAGAATCCGCCTGCAAAGCAGGAGTCACAGGAGATGCAGTTTCGATCCCTAGGTTAGGAAAATGCCCTGGAGAAGGGCATGGCAACCCACTCCAGCATTATTGCCTGGAGAACCTATGGACAGAGGAGCCTGGTGGGCCCCAATCCATAGGGTCACAAAGAGTCGGACATGACTGAAGCGACTTAGCTCGCACACACAGGCCATCATCTCAGCTTATAAAGGGAAACTTGAAATCCTGATTCAGTCCTTTGTTGATATGATGCTAACTTAGATAAGCCTGCTATCCTTGGGTCTACCCAAGTACTGATGGGAAATTTTGACAGAACAATGCCAAAAACAGAACCCTGCTTCATACCATTAGAGACCTACCATTCTCAAAAGTCAGGGAAAATTTCATGGATGAAGAAGGACATGAGCTAGACTCTGGAGGGTTGGCTAGAGTGACCTGATGTGCCTGGAGGGGAGGGTATGAGTTAGGGGGCGTGGGAGATGATGAGGACTGCATGAAGAAGTGTGTGGAAATAATTACTCAAGATGCAATGGGTGTGGCTATGGTGGTGGTGGTGATGATGATGGTATGGGGGGGCAGCAGCAGCAAGAAGATGGAGGAGGTTGGAGTGTACACTGGACAAGGTAGGAATTGCTCTCGTGGCCTTCTCTTCGCTTATTCTTTCCATGGTTTTCCATTCACTTTGATGCGTGGCAGGCTCAGAAGTGGGGTTTGGTAAGAGGTTCAGGATGACTCCTCAGATGTGGTGGCAGGCTATGGCTGTGGTTGCCCCTATGATGCTGTGGGCAGCAAGGCATCTAACTTCTCAATGAATGACCTGGGTTTTATGGGGAAGAGAAACCTGTGCCTGTTTCCTGAATTCCTCTCCAGTCCTTTAACTTACTGTGCATCTTGGGCCATTCAGATGGCCCTTCCCGTCTCTCCAGATGCTGGGAGATACTGCAGGTGCCCAGAGCCCACTTGTCCCAGTCACTGACCTTTGATGATCAACTGGGTTTGCCCTAAATGAATAAATACCTGCTGATTGTGAGTTCTAATGTTACCTTAGAAGATTCAGAGAGTAACTGCCTCTAGGAGAAAAGATGATCTTCAAACACATGAAGTCAGACTAAGCCCCCCTAGAATAGAGAGGGCAGTGCCTAGCCTGTGACCCCTTGATTTTAAAGAGGAGATGGCAGGAGTTCCACCAGTATGTGAGGGGGACATTTCCAGATAAGGCAGCCCAAACTTTATTTCAGCGTGCAATTTGCTTATATTTCTTCCACGTGGGATCCCAATCCCCACCCATGGGTAGCCTACCCAAGGCAGTGTTGTTTTCCAGGCTTCTCAACAAAACAACCACTGATGGTTCTGAACAGAGTAGACTTGTGTCTGCCTTAGCCAAGGTGGTGGCTTAATATCAGCTCAGGTGGATTTTTCTCAGTGATTTTTGCTTCACAGTTCATGGATTAATTGCTTCTCTTTATTTCAGATATTAGACTCCATCACTTGTCTTGGAGTTCATTTCCTATATTCCACAGAAAAGTTAAGTTGTACAGCAGAATGTCTGGGGGGGCAAGGAATGGGTTGGGGTTTTCCCCTATTCTTTCACTACCCTGGGATGCTCACTCTCTCTGACCTGGACTGAGATCTTGTTCTCTTCTTTCTCTGGGTCTCCCCCAGCTGTTCAGAACAAAGCTCCACAGGTCCCCACCTAGCGAATCAGCGCAAGGAAGTGTTGGGTATCGGTCTAGGATAGGACAGTAACTTTCGTACAGTATTTGCCAATCTACAAAGTCCCACAATTATAACAATCTTTATCCTTACGTTCACATTTAACTCTATTTAATCCTCAAAATCCTTGTGCCGGTATCGGCATCACCCGTGGCCATATTTCATGGTGGGGGAGGTATGAGGAAACAGAGCCTCAGTTCCTCTCTCATGGGTACAGGAGGAGTAAGGGGCAGAGGCAGGGTCTGAAACCAAACCCCGGGGGTCTCTCCACCAGACCACACAACCTTCTCTCAGAGACTCAGTTTTGCAAAGGACAGGCACTTACCTGGCCATCTGAGGGGAAAATTCTACCTAAATTTATGGGCTGTTTATCAGGTACTTACTGTGTGCCACTGCTAAGCTCTTCACACACATCATTTCCTATGGTCCTCTGAACAGTCTTTATGTGTTAGGTATTTTTATCACATTATCACACATGTGGAAACTGAGCTTCAGGCAGTAGTGGGAAGTAGTTGTGAGTGTTAACAGCTCACTCAGTCACCGGTGACCCAAAAGCACAATAAAAATCAACACAGGAAGTGGGGTGGTGAAGGTTCTCAGTGCTGGAGCCAGCACCCACGCATAGCTCCTCTCTCATTAGGTAACAGGTAGGAGTCCTGCAGGGAGGAAATGAGCTGCAGGTGCTGGGGAGGTACATCAAGGTTGCCTCAAGGTTATAGGGGCCATGAGTTTGTCTGGGAAACTTCGGTCTGGGGCGGGCTCTGTGGCCAGGGTCAGAGAGGGAGTCAGGTGCCTGGATCAGGTGCTTGCATGCTGAGCACGGCTGAGCCCCATCCCGAGGGGTGATGTGAAGATGGAAGGAGGTGGGATTCAGGCTCTGCACCGGGAGCACCTTGTCCAGCATGCACCCAAGTCTGCACACTCATCTACATGTGTAACTCAAGAATGTTTTCAAAGCAACATACATGCATGCATTTGAACCCAATGCAGGCCAAGTCCAGCAGTGTGGAAGGTACACAGTGTAGGAAGTATATACCCAGTACTCCTTTACACGCCCTGTGTGTTAATGTGCCGTGTAAACTGTGGAAAGAAAGCCAGGTTTTGTAGCAAAAGGCCTGGACTGGAGGCCCAGCATTTCTATTTCCCAGCAAGGCTGCTTTTAGACCAGACCTGCCTAGATATTCCAAGACACATAAAATACAGAATGCCAAACAGGGCATCCTTAGGAAAGTGGGTCTCAAACATTCTGCCTCAGAGTCACCAGGAAGGCTTGTTGATAAGATGGCTGGGCCCTCCCTCAGGTTTTCTGATTCCCGAGATCTGGGATGGGACCTGGGAATTCGAATTCCTAACAAGTGATCAGGTGATGATGATGTTGCTGGCCTGGGAACCACACTTTGAGGACTGCTGCCCTAGGCTACACACCGTTGGCATCTGGAGATTGGCACCTGGAGTTGGGCTACAAAGCCCAACCCACCCAGCACGGCTCTCAGCCTCTCCACACAAACACTGCCATGGCTGAGGCTTCTCTAGAACAACTCACCTCACACAGTAGGAACCACAACCCACAGATGGTTTCCCCCAGAGCACTGGCTTCCCTGGGCCCCAAGCTGGCACTGCTGAAATTTAGGTCATGGCTCCCATCTCTGGCCCCTCTCTTGTCCATCTCGGCCTCCACCAGAACTTGTGAAGCTTCAGTCCTTCTTGTTAACCCTTCAGCACACTGTGTAACCCAGTCTCTTTGACCGTGGCCCATAGTATGAAATGTCTTATATCACAGACTTGTTGGCATGTGTACACACACACGTTTTCCCAATAATACTTATTCTTTACTTATTCTTAGTATGTGTGACATACTCATATTTTCTACCCATCCTTTCTTCCTCCCTACCTCCCTCTGGGTCTCTTTCCTGTCTCTGCTTCTCTGTTAATCTATTTCTCCTTGTTCCTTTTTTTCTTCAGTGAAACTCACTCCACCAAATTGCTTTAATGGATCCACAAGTTAAGTACAATCCCTGGGTATAGAAATTACAAATGAAATTTCTCTGAGCCTAACTTCCTAATCTGTACATTTATAAAGTGCCTGCACTGCCAATCTTGCTACTATTTATCTTGAATGATATCATATATGTAAAATGTCTTTTTTTTCCAACTAGAAATCCTGCATAGGTACAAACTGCTATTAAACACACACACTCTGAGTTCCTTGGTGGTCCAGTGGCTAAGACTCCGTGCTCCCAATGCAGATGGGGCTGGCTTTGATCCCTGGTCAGGGAGCTAGATCTTACAAGCTGCAACTAAGAGTTTGCGTGCTGCAATTAAGACCTGGTGCAGCCAACACACACACACGCGCACGCGCGTGCAAACACACACACACATACACGCTGGTCAAAGGGGCTTGGAAAGGAAGGAAGTTTAGGCAGGACTTTGAGGGAAGGGAATGGGGAATGCCTGAGCCCCAGCAGAGGTCTGCAGGTGGGTACAAGCATATCTTGCAGAGAGGATGGTCAGCAGCTTGTCTGGACTGGAGCCGAGGAAGATGTGTGAGAAGGCCAAGAGGCCGGGAAGGTAGGTTCTGAGGGGGCACAGAGAGCCTCTCTAGGCATTTGGATCACAGATGGAGAAACTGGGAAACGTGAAAGCTTCTTCAGCAGCAGAACTTCACAACAAAGATGGAATTTAAGGAAGTTTGTTCATTTCAACTTTCAAAAAACACTTAAGTGTCTACTACATGCCAGGGTGAAGCAGTGAACAAGACAGACCAGCCTCCCAGATGTCTCTTGGGAGAATCGGTAATGGGTCCTCAAATCATTATTCTTTAAGCCTGCATTACATTCTGGGCACTGCACCTATACTGGGAAAATAAAAAGAAACAACTCTAGACATGATTTCCGCCCATTGCACACGTAACTTACACTCTGGAGAGGAGGTTGGCAGTCAACAAGCCAACAATTTCTTAGTAGTTATGATATCTTATAAAAGTCTGTAAGTGCTCTAAAGGAAAGGAGCAAGATTCCCAGAAAGAGAACAATAATGTGAACTCAATCTCCACAAATTAATAACGGCAATCAGAATACTCCCAGATTAATTTACTGTTTATGAAGCCCTTTCCCACGCTTTGTCTCAGAAGGACCTCGTCTCAAGCCTGTGGAGAAAACCAGGCAGGAGTTCTTCAACTATTTTTTTTTTCTCAATTACTTTTTAATTATTTACTTTTATTTTCAAATTAATTTTTATTGGAGTATAGTTGCTTTACAATGTTGTGTTAATATTTACTGTACAACAAAGTGAATCAGCTATGGTGCTGGTGGTTGATTTAGTTGCTAAGTCATGTCTGACTCTTGTGACTTCCATGGACTGTAGCCTGCCAGGCTCCTCTATCCATGGGATTTCCCAGGGAAGAATACTGGAGTGTGTTGCCATTTCCCCCTCCAGGGGATCTTCCTGACTCAGGGATTGAACCGGTGTCTCCTGCATTGCAGGCACATTTTTTACCCCTGAGCCACCAGGGAAGCCCAAATGAATCAGCTATACATATACATATATCCCCTCTTTTTTGGATCTCCTTTCCATTTAGGTCACCACAGAGCACTGAGTGGAGTTCCTTGAGCCATACAGTTATCTAATTATACATAGTGTCAACAGTATATTTATGTCCTGAGAAAACCAAGGCTCAGCCCGTCTCATGAGTTGCTTGAGTCTATCCAGTAGGAAAGGAAGCCCAGTCAGTTCTTCTGACTCCAGACCCAGTGCTCTGCCCTCCAGGGAGCAAGAGATGAACCGGCCCCCAGTGGGGCAGTTAGCCTGCTTGTTCTGGAGGAGAAGAAAAGTGGCAAAAAGTTCATTTTCCCCACCTGCACGTCCTCAGAGCCTCTACAGTGAGGCTAGAGCAAGGAACTGTGGTCAGCAAGGGGGTAGATTAGGGGTCTGGCCTGGGATGGCCCAGAATGGGGCGGGCAGGACAGAGCAGCCTTGAAAGGCAAAGGCAGGAAACAAGAAGCAGGACCGTGAGCGGGCATCATCAAAGGCATCCACATCACACCTTCTCCGTCTCCGTCTCTGGCAGTGAAAGTGAACCGGGCCGAGGCGGAGGTGATGGGCCAACGAAACTCACCGCTGCATTCACCTCCGAGACTGGGGACACGGTGAGGCAGGCCCACCTGCCGTATCAGCACCTTGATCACGGAGCTCATCAGAGAGAGGTTTCCAAATGACTCGGCCCTGCTGCCCCAGGAAGGAAGCCTTCTGGGCTGCTGTGTGGGGGCTGCTGGGTGTGGGCCAGTCACTTAAAAGAGAGTAAACGATGACACAGCAGCGGGGGACAGGGCTGCTGACACTGTGGTTCCAGCTGCTGGGGAGGAGGCTGGGAGAGGCCAAGACAGGGCAGACACCTGGCCTTACCCATCAAAGGGGGATGCTGGGAAAATCCCTAATGGCTCTCTGTTAGCAAGAAAACAAGCACCAGATTTTGTAATTTGGCATTTTTGGTCTCTGTAATCTGGCCCAAATGTACTGTTTTTCAGGTAGTAAGTATTTAGAGAATGTCCACAACCTATTTCTTCTTTTCTAGAGGTGGGGCGCATGCCACATGGCATGTGGGATCTGGTTTCCTCAGTTCAGTTCAGTCTCTCAGTCATGTCCGACTCTTTGCGACCCCATGAATTGCAGCACGCCAGGCCTCTCTGTCCATCACCAACTCCCGGAGTCTACCCAAACCCATGTCCATCGAGTCGGTGATGCCATCCAACCATCTCATCCTCTGTCGTCCCCTTCTCCTCCTGCCCCCAATCCTTCCCAGCATTAGGGTCTTTTCCAATGAGTCAACTCTTCGCATGAGGTGCCCAAAGTATTGGAGTTTCAGCTTCAACATCAGTCCTTCCAATGAACACCCAGGATTGATCTACTTTAGGATGGATTGATTGGATCTCCTTGCAGTCCAAGGGACTCTCAAGAGTCTTCTCCAACACCACAGTTCAAAAGCATCAAATTCTGCGGCACTTAGCTTTCTTCACCGTCCAACTCTCACATCCATACATGACCACTGGAAAAACCATAGCCTTGACTAGATGGACTTTTATTGGCAAAGTAATGTCTCTGCTTTTAAATATGCTATCTAGGTTGGCCATAACCTTCCTTCCAAGGAGTAAGTGTCTTTTAATTTCATGGCTGCAATCACCATCAGCAGTGATTTTGGAGCCCCCAAAAATAAAGTCTGACGCTGTTTCCACTGTTTCCCCATCTATTTCCCATGAAGTGATAGGACCAGATGCCATGATCTTAGTTTTCTGAACGTTGAGCTTTAAGCCAACTTTTTCACTCTCCTCTTTCACTTTCATCAAGAGGCTCTTTAGTTCTTCTTCACTTTCTGCCATAAGGGTGGTGTCATCTGCATATCTGAGGTTATTGATATTTCTCCTGGCAATCTTGATTCTAGCTTGTGTTTCTTCCAGCCCAGCATTTCTCATGAGGTACTCTGCATATAAGTTAAATAAGCAGGGTGACAATAGACAGCCTTGACGTACTCCTTTTCCTATTTGGAACCAGTCTGTTGTTCCATGTCCAGTTCTAACTGTTGCTTCCTGACCTGCATACAGGTTTCTCAAGAGACAGGTCAGACGGTCTGGTATTCCCATCTCTTTCAGAATTTTCCACAGTTTATTGTGATCTACACAGTCAAAGGCTTTGGCATCGTCAGATCAAATTCATGCCCTCTACATTGGAAGCACAAATTCTCAACCATTGGACCACCAGGGAAGTCCCTCCACTGTCTATTTCTAAAACTCGAGCCTGCTATTCTCTTTCAGGTACATCATCTTCCAACCACACAGGCTCCTATCGTTTTTTCCCTTCCTTTCTCTACCCCTTCCCGCCTCCACCTTTTATTGAATGTATTTCCTTTAATCTCAGCAGTCCTTCCCCCATAGGCCAAGACAGGGCAGACACCTGGCCTTACCCATCAAAGGGGAGTGCTGGACCCAAAACCGAATATCTTCAAGGCCCATCTCATTGCCCCTTCTCCGCAAAGATTCTCCTAAATCAGAGTAATTTTTTCCTCCTGGAACTTGATCTAGCATTTTACTTACATTTCTTACTTTTCACCTGGCATCATAATTATTTATGTATACTCTTCTATTAGGCTATGAGAGTTTTTGGTGACCAAATCTTTTATGAGTCATTTCCCCACTGTCCCAAAGAGTTTTGCACCTAGTAGGTCCTCAATAATTGTCTTTGACTGACTCACTGAATGAAGGAACGAAGAGGAAATGAGAGTGAGGCCAGTGGAGGAGAGGTGGGAAGTCTGGGTAGGGCCCCAGGGGTTGGCTTTCCCTGAGTCTTTCTGTGGCCTGAGCCTGCAGTGTTTATCCTGGGACTGCCAGCAAGGTCAGGAGAAAGAACACAGGCTCGGTAGCTGTGTGACCTTAGGAAAGTCTCTGCCTTCTTCCTCATGTGCAAGCGATCTTACATGCATAGTCACTCAATCGTGGACTCTTTGCGACCCCATGGACTGTAGCCTGCCACGTTCCTCTGTCCATGGGATTCTAGCCTTTGTTCAGGTCAGAATACTGGAGTGTGTTGTCATGCCCCTCTCCAGGGGATCTTCCCAACCCAGGGATCGAACCCATGTCTTCTGTGTCTCCCACATTGCAGGTGGATTCTTTACCCACTGAGCCCAAGTGATCTAATACCTACCTCAAAAGTTTATTGTGAGGATCAATATATGATCAATACAGGAAAACAGTAGTGTTCAATAAAGTCACTGACCACTTAGCCAAGTGAGAGTGAGTTTTTTTTAACTGCTTCTTTTAGGTGGGGTGGGGTGGGTGGGGCACTTGCCTTACTCCTCTTTGTAGCAGAGACATCCGCACAAGGGTCCTGCTAGATCATGACTTAACACAGTGCCAGGCACACAGGGCAGTGGAGTCTGTAGTCCACAGAGGTTTGATGAATGATGGATGAACACATGCGTGATAATTGAGTCAATAGCCTCTGGAATCTAAAATCCTACTTCTAGAAACTAAAAGAATATAAGCTGTTTCTGTTATGGTTGTTCAGCTTCAGGCAGAGAAATTCTTTTCCTCCAAGCGGCTGATCCAGCCCTATGATCCTCCAGGGCTCCTGGCTAGATGCCGAGGGGAGGCTGTGGAGGCAGCGGTGGAAGAGAGGCTCAGCTTGTGCAAAAGGGCAGTCACCCTCTGCTTGACGGGCTGATCCAGAAAAGAAACAATGCTTTTTGTCCTTATCAGGTCTAGGGTGGGGAAGAGAAAGCCACAAGTCACTGAGTCTTATGAATCAGTGCAGTGCCCAGAAAATGGACATTGGCCAAGGTTGCACAGCTGTAGAGTTCTCTGTCCTGGAGACTGGCCAGGGAGGCTGAACCCTGGTCAGGAGCAAAGAGAGGGCTCCTCAGGCTGAACAGTGGGGAAAGACAATGGCTGGGGAGGGGCCTAGGGATGGGGTAGAAAGAGCCCAAACTGGCCTTGACAACATCCATGTGAAACAAGAGGGAAGGGGGCAGGGCGTAACCTTTAAAAGAATATCCTAGCCATAGGACATGACAAAAACTGGTTAGAATCAGCTGGGTCCAAGATGGCGGATGATTTGACTTCCAGTGGACCTTGTTGTTGTTTAGTCACTAAGTTCTGTCTGACTCTGCAACCCCAGAAACTGCAGCACACCAGGCTTCCCTCTCCTTCATTGTATGCTAGAATTTGCTCAAATTCATGTCCATTGAGTCAGTGATGCTATCCAACCATCTCATCCCTTTTCTTCCTGCCTTCAATCTTTCCCGGCATCAGGGTCTTTTCTAACGAGTCAGCTCTTCACATCAGGTGAAAGTATTAGAGTTTCAGCTTCTGCATCAGTCCTTCCAATGAATATTCAGGGTTGATTTCCTTTAGGGCTGACTGGTTTGATCTCCATGCTGTCCAAGGGACTCTCAAGAGTTTTCTTCAGCACAACTCAAAAGCATCAATTTGTCAAAGAAAGCACTCAGCCTTCTTTATGGTCCAGCTCTCACATCCATGATCTTGAGCCTCTTTATATCCTCATTGTAATACATTAGCATCTGAATGACCCACCCACAGGTGACAGTCCTGAGCTAACCATAAAAGACCAAAAAGTGGGTGGTGGCCCAATTCGGCAAATCCCCACCACTTCCCCCAAAACAGCTGGACTACTCCTCCCACTCATTAGCCTATGAAACTACCTACCTTTATAAAAACTGACAACCCCATACCGTGGTGCCTCTCACCCACACTCTGTGGAGTGTTTCTCTCTAAATAAATCCACTTCTTACCTATCACTTAGTCTCTCACCGCATTCTCTTTGTGAGGAGACATCAAGAACCTGAGCTTCGTTAAGTCCTGAGACCAGGTGAGTGATTGTAATTAAAAGATCATGGGTTCAAGTTCCAGTCTGGGTTCCGTGGTTTCACATGTGCCCAGTTCCTTCTGTGAGATGGGCCGAGTTTGGAACACATCACAGAAGTTTCTCGAACCAGTGGCACAGAAGGCTGATGAGGATCTCCTTCCTGTAATCTGAGACTAGTGCACCGGGATGTGGCATGTGTGCATGCACCCTGGAGCAAAACCTGCCTTGCTGCTGTCCAGAGGTCTCTGAGCTGCTGGTCAGAGGACCCTTGTGAAACCATACAGCTCACACTGGGACTCAAACCCAATCACACCTCAGATGGGACTTGAACCCAGCCAAAACTCAGGCTGGGACTTGAACTCCTGGGCTGGGACTCGAACCCACTGTCTTTTAACTGTAATTGCACTCCTGGTTTCGAGACTTAAAGAACAGTTTTGTTGCATGTTGGAGTCTCTCCTATGGACCAGACTTTTTCTTTCCAAAGAGGCTTCTTCCAGGCTTATTTTTTTAATCTAATTATATCATATATGAACACTGTATATACAGTTATTTTACAGTTATTTTTAGAAATGATTTACAGAAAAAGCCCTATGATCAAGACAAACAATGTGCTTTCCCTTCTCTCCAGATCTGTTCCAGGTACTGCCGAAAAGATAAGGTAAGCTTTGCTTCATTTTTCTGTCAAGGATGTCATGTTATTCCTATTTCAGTAAGTCAAACTTTTGTTTTAGAGACAATTTTAAATGAAATTGGAAAATAGCAAGAAATTCCTTGTAATGTTACAATGAAAACTAAAGCAACTTTTGTGCCCTGTCTTTTTCTTCTACATATCTTGCAAATTTGTAATCATAGTATCTGTGTGATTTTGTAGCCTTTTCATTTAGCACGCTCTCATAAGCATTGTTTGTAGATTTTTAGCAAGAAATGTCAATGCTTAAAATTGTTGTTTTCCAGACTCTTACTGTTTCCAAAATGATAAAAGAATAACTAGAGTGAATAGATATTAACTAAATATATTCACAATTATTATCAGGAATGTATTCAGTACTGTATGCCAGGTTTTGTTTTAGGATGTAGCAGTGAACAAAATAGACAAGGATCCCAGTCTTCACAGAGCTTACTTTCTAAAAGTGAAAGACAGAAAATAGGCAAAATAAATAAGAAAATTAGATAGTATATTAGATGAATAGTTTGTGAGAAGGACACATGTACTATTCAAAAAGGTAAAGCTGGAAAGGAGAACAGGGAGGGCTGGAGCTGCCAGGAAATACGTAACATTTAGAAGGGGACTTTTGGGTGAAGATTTGAAGGTTACAAGAATGAGCCAAGAGGATGACTGGGGTAAAAATGTTCCAGGCCTCTGCTAGCAAATACAAAGATTCAGAGGTGTGGGAACATGTGAAAGACTGTTGTGACTGCAGTAAAGTGAGCAAAGTGTAAAGAAGATGACAGCAGAGATGTGGGACAAGATTGTATACAACTTCATAGGTCCTACAAGGACTTTGAGTTTGACTGACTCTAAACAGGGAGTCTACAGCCATGTTGCCCTGGACGTGCCCGATCTCATCTGGCCTCGGAAGCTAAGCAGGAGTGGGACTTGGTTAGTACTTTTGGAGGCTTCCCTGGTAGCTCAGACAGTAAAGAATCTGCCTGCAGTGCAGGAGACCTGGGTTAGATCCCTGGGTCAGGAAGATCCTCTGGAGAAGGGAATGGTTACCCACTCCAGTACTCTTGCCTGGAGAATTCCATGGACAAAAGCAGGCTACAGTCCATGGGGTCGCAAAGAGTCTGACACAACTGAGCAACTAACACTTTCACTTTTCACTGAACTGGGAAGTACTGGAGGGTTTGGGGCAGAAGAGTATCCTAATATGACCTTTGTAAACTTAGTTAAAATAAGCTTACCCTGGGTGCTATGTTAAGCATAGACTTGGAGGGACTTCCCTGGTGGTGTAGTGGATAAGAATCCACCTGCCCATGCAGGGGACACGGGTTTGATCCCTGGTTAAGGAAGATCCCACATGCTGCGGAGCAACTAAGCCCCTGCACCACAATCACTGAGCCCAAGCTCTAGAACCCGCGAGCCGCAACTACTGAGCCCACGTGCCTAGAGTCTGTGCTCCGCAACAAGAGAAGCTACTGCAGTAAGCAGCCAGCACACCACACCTAGAGGAAGCCCGTGTGCAGCAATGAGGACCTAGCACAGCAAAAATAAAATTTTAAAATTTTTTAAAAAGTAGACTTGGGGATAAAAAAAACCAAAAAAGAATAGGCTTGAGGAGAATAAAAATGAAAGCAGGGACACCAAGAAGCTATTTCATTAGTCCAGATAAGAGGTGACAGTGACATGAACCAGTGTGGTTATAGTGAAGGTGGTGAGGAGTGGTCGGATTCCAGGTGTATTTTGAAGAAAGGGCTGATGTAATTTGCTAATGGGTGACTCCAAGGGCTTTGGCCTGAGCAGGTAGCAGGGTGGAGTTGCCATTACCTGAGACAGAGAAAACCTGGGAAAAAGCAGGTTTAGGGAGGGAGATGAAGAGTTCAGTGTGGGTCATGTGAGGCTTAAGATATCTATTATATGTCTAAGAGGAGTAGTCCATCAGGCAGCTGGGTATTGAAATGTAGAGATCAGAGGAGAGGAAGGAGCTCAAGGTATAAATTTGGAAGGAATCCAATGGTATTTAAGCAAAGGTAGTGAGTGTAGGCAGAAGAGATGAATGATTCTGGCCTAAGGCACAAGGTTCAGAGGTCAAGGAAAAGCATTCATTCATTTAACCTTCACAACAAAACCCTCTGAGGAAATTACTATGATTGTCACTATTTTGTTGTTTAGTCGCTCAGTTGTGTCCGAAACTTTTGTGGCCCCATGGACTGTAGCCCACTAGGCTCCTCTGTCCATGGGATTTCCCAGGCAAGAATACTGGAGTGGGTTGCCATTTCCTTCTCCAGGGGATCTTCCCGACCCAGGAATTGAACCTGCAACTCCTGTGTCTCCTGCATTGCAGATAGATTTTTTACCGCTGAGACACCAAGGAAGCCCTGTCATCATTTTACAGATGAAATTCAAGCATAAAGAGATGAAACAACTTGGCAAAAGTCACATAGCCGATAAGCAGCAGTACTGGGATTTGAACTAGCCAGTCTGGTTCTAAGTAACACACACTTAACCTCTAGGTTATATGGGTGGGTTCTAGTCATGATCACAGGTGAAGAAACTGAGCCTTGGGCTGAATAATTTGCTAATTGGTGACAGAGCTGGGATAGGAAATCTCTCACTGACTCTCTGCTTTGAGAGATCTCTGCTTCTTTTAAATCATTCTGCCATGGTGGTGGTTTAGTCGCTAAGTCATGTCTGATTCTTGCAAGTCCATGGACTGTAACCCACCGGGCTTCTCTGTCCATGGGATTTCCCAGTCAGGAATACTGGAATGGGTTGTCATTTCCTCCCCCAGGGAATCTTCCCAACCCAGGAATTGAACCAGGGTCTCCTGCATTGCAGGCAGATTCTTCACTGATCAAGCTACAAGGCAAGCCCCAACATCTCTCAAGTTAAAGCCTTTAAACAACAGGCTTTCCTTCTCTCACACAAACATTTTTTGACTTGTTACTGTGCTTGGAAAAATGGGATGCCAGGTCTAGCTGCCAAGGCAGCCTTGGACCCCGCGACACTTCCCCTCCCCTCTCTCCCAATCAGAAAGTCCATGGTTGGATATGGTTCCAACTTCCTGAAGCTCAGGTCTTAAGGTGATTCCTACAGAATGGTTCTGTGTGGCTATTAGCAAGTTGCTTCCCTTCCCAGCCTCAGTTTCCTCTTCAGTAAAACAAGAGGATTGGGTCAGGACAGTGGTTCCCAAGCTGGCTCCATACCTGATTCACCCACCTGGGGACTGTTCAGAGTCTGTATTACCCACAACAGACCTATTGAATCAAACTCTGCAGGGGTGAGGCCCCGCCAGGAACTTGATGGGTCTGACACATCTCTGGTTAGGATGCCCTGGGTGAGATGATCCTGAAGGCCTCTTCTCAGCTCAGTGTGCTGATCTTGGACTGAGCTTCTGTGATGTCTCTCAGGCACAGAGCAAGGTGGACCTCTGAATAGAGGTCAAGAACTTGAGTTTTCATTCTCGTCAGGCCCATAATTCAGCTCAAACAGGACGTCCCTCTGGACCTCAGTTTCCCCAACAGCAAGAATAGTTTATTGAGGGCAGGGCATAGGATTGCCCCAGAATCATTCACCCAGCAAGTATTCATTGAGCACCTACTGGACTCTCTACCAAGCTCTACAATTTGCTGGGTCTGAGTCTAAATCACATGGAAGGGTAATATCACAAGAGGTGAGGGTGGGAGGGTGGCTGCTGCCAGGCAACTGGTCCCAGTTACCTAGACTTCCAGGCATGGATGCCATACATCTTTTTTTAGCATAAGTGTGATGGTCCCTTCTCCCTAGACCCTCTTCCTGACCCTGGCAGCTCCAGCTGGTCTCCACAGCAACAAGCAAGCCTGCCAGACTCTGGGAGGGAAGAATATGCAAAACTGGCCAAATAAAAATCATTAGCTTTTCTAGAGAATCACAGTTCAGTTCAGTCGCTCAGTCATGTCCAACTCTTTGCGACCCCATGAATTGCAGCACGCCAGGCCTCTCTGTCCATCACCAACTCCCGGAGTATACCCAAACCCATGTCCATCGAGTCGGTGATGCCATCCAACCATCTCATCCTCTGTCGTCCCCTTCTCCTCCTGCCCCCAATCCTACCCAGCATTAGGGTCTTTTCCAATGAGTCAACTCTTCGCATGATGTGCCCAAAGTATTGGAGTTTCAGCTTCAACATCAGTCCTTCCAATGAACACCCAGGATTGATCTCTTTTAGAATGGATTGATTGGATCTCCTTGCAGTCCAAGGGACTCTCAAGAGTCTTCTCCAACACCACAGTTCAAAAGCATCAATTCTGCGGCACTCAGCTTTCTTCACCGTCCAACTCTCACATCCTTACATGACCACTGGAAAAACCATAGCCTTGACTAGACGGACTTTTGTTGGCAAAGTGATGTCTCTGCTTTTAAATATGCTATCTAGGTTGGCCATAACCTTCCTTCCAAGGAGTAAGTGTCTTTTAATTTCATGGCTGCAATCACCATCAGCAGTTATTTTGGAGCCCAAAAAAATAAAGTCTGACACTGTTTCCACTGTTTCCTCATCTATTTCCCATGAAGTGATGGGACAAGATGCCATGATCTTAGTTTTCTGAATGTTGAGCTTTAAGCCAACTTTTTCACTCTCCTCTTTCACCTTCATCAAGAGGCTCTTTAGTTCTTCTTCACTTTCTGCCATAAGGGTGGTGTCATCCGCATATCTGAGGTTATTGATATTTCTCCCGGCAATCTTGATTCTAGCTTGTGTTTCTTCCAGCCCAGCATTTCTCATGATGTACTCTGCATATAAGTTAAATAGGCAGGGTGACAATATACAGCCTTGACGTACTCCTTTTCCTATTTGGAACCAGTCTGTTGTTCCATGTCCAGTTCTAACTGTTGCTTCCTGACCTGCATACAGGTTTCTCAAGAGACAGGTCAGACGGTCTGGTATTCCCATCTCTTTCAGCATTTTCCACAGTTTATTGTGATCCACACAGTCAAAGGCTTTGGCATAGTCAATAAAGCAGAAATAGATGTTTTTCTGGAACTCTCTTGCTTTTTCGATGATCCAGCAGATATTGGCAATTTGATCTCTAGTTCCTCTGCCTTTTCTAAAACCAGCTTGAACATCTGGAAGTTCACGGTTCACGTATTGCTGAAGCCTGGCTTGGAGAATTTTGAGCATTACTTTACTAGCATGTGAGATGAGTGCAATTGTGTGGTAGTTTGAGCATTCTTTGGCATTGCCTTTCTTTGGGATTGGAACGAAGACTGACCTCTTCCAGTCCTGTGGCCACTGCTGAGTTTTCCAGATTTGCTGGCATATCTAGTGCATCACTTTCACAGCATCACCTTTGAGGATTTGAAATAGCTCAACTGGAATTCCATCACCTCCACTAGCTTTGTTCGTAGTGATGCTAAGGCCCACTTGACTTCACATTCCAGGATGTCTGGCTCTAGGTGAGTGATCACACCATCGTGATTATCTGGGTCGTGAAGATCTTTTTTGTACAGCTCTTCTGTGTATTCTTGCCACCTCTTCTTACTATCTTCTGCTTCTGTTAGGTCCATACCATTTCTGTCCTTTATCGAGCCCATCTTTGCATGAAATGTTCCTTTGGTATCTCTAATTTTCTTGAAGAGATCTCTAGTCTTTCCCATTCTGTTGTTTTCCTCTATTTCTTTGCACTGATTGCTGAGGAAGGCTTTCTTATCTCTCCTTGCTATTCTTTGGAACTCTGCATTCAGATGGGAATATCTTTCCTTTTCTCCTTTGCTTTTCGCTTCTCTTCTCTTCCAAGCTATCTGTAAGGCCTCCTCAGACAGCCATTTTGCTTTTTTGCATTTCTTTTCCATGGGGATTTTCTTGATCCCTGTCTCCTCTACAATGTCACGAACCTCTGTCCATAGTTCATCAGGCACTCTGTCTATCAGGTCTAGACCCTTAAATCTATTTGTCTCTTCCACGGTATACTCATAAGGGATTTGATCTAGGTCATACCTGAATGGTCTAGTGGTTTTCCCTACTTTCTTCAATTTAAGTCTGAATTTGGCAATAAGCAGTTCATGATCCGAGCCACAGTCTGCTCCCGGTCTTGTTTTTGCTGACTGTATAGAGCTTCTCCATCTTTGGCTGCAAAGAATATAATCAATCTGATTTCGGTGTTGACCATCTGGTGATGTCCACGTGTAGAGTCTTCTCTTGTGTTGTTGGAATAGGGTGTTTGCTATTACCAGTGCGTTCTCGTGGCAAAACTCTATTAGCCTTTGCCCTGCTTCATTCTGTACTCCAAGGCCAAACTTGCCTGTTACGCCAGGTGTTTCTTGACTTCCTACTTTTGCATTCTAGTCCCCTATAATGAAAAGGACATCTTTTTTGGGTGTTAGTTCTTAAAGGTCTTGTAGGTCTTCATAGAATCGTTCAACTTCAGCTTCTTCGGCATTACTGGTTAGGGCATAGACTTGGATTACCGTGATATTGAATGGTTTGCCTTGGAAACGAACAGAGATCATTCTATCATTTTTGAGATTGCATCCAAGTACTGCATTTCAGACTCTTTTGTTGACCATGATGGCTACTCCATTTCTTCTAAGGGATTCTTGCCCACAGTAGTATATATAATGGTCATCTGAGTTAAACTCACCCATTCCAGTCCATCTTAGTTCACTGGTTCCTAGAATGTCGATGTTCACTCTTGCCATCTCCTGTTTGACCACTTCCAATTTGCCTTGATTCATGGACCTAACATTCCAGGTTCCTATGCAATATTGCTCTTTACAGCATCGGACTTTGCGTCTGTCACCAGTCACATCCACAGTTGGGTATCGTTTTTGCTTTGGCTCCATCCCATCATTCTTTCTGGAGTTATTTCTCCATTGATCTCCATTAGTATATTGGGCACCTACTGACCTGGGGAGTTCATCTTTCAGTGTCCTATATTTTTGCCTTTTCATACTGTTCATGGGGTTCTCAAGGCAAGAATACTGAAGTGGTTTGCCATGCCCTTCTCCAGTGGACCACAATCTGTCAGACCTCTCCACCATGACCTGTCCGTCTTGGGTGGCCCCACACGGCATGGCTTAGTTTCATTGAGATAGACAAGGCTGTGGTCCGTGTGATCAGATTAGCTAGTTTTCCCTGTCGGCCGCCACCCCCGGCCCCCGGCCCCCAGCCCGGCCTAGGCCCTGTCGGCCGCTGCCGCTGGCCCCCAGGTCCCGGCCCGGCCTAGGCCCTGTCGGCCGCCGCCCCCGCAGTAACAGGTTCTAAAATATTAGATTAAATAATCTCATTCCAAATAGCACAACCACAATCTCAGTGATCAGCGTGTAGGCCCCAACACCACAGCAGCATCACCCCAGAGCTTGCTAGAAATGCAGAATCCTAGGCTCTGCCCCAGGCCTGCTGACTCAGAGTCTGCTTTTCAAGATTCCCAGGTGATGGTATGCATATCAGAGTTTGAGAAGCACTAAACTAAAAATAAAATCGCCTCAGAAAACCCCCTGACAAGAAACCTGTGCGAGACCAGCATGCAGACAAGCACGTGACTTCCCTGACAGACAGCATGTAGCACATTCCTGGATGGGGCGACTCAGCGGTGTGAAGACGTCTGTGTTTACCACCACAGAATGTGTCAAAGTGATTTGTGAAGTTCATCTGAAAGAATAAAGGGCCAAGAATAGCTTTTTTTTTTTTTTTAAGAAAATAAAAATAATGAGATGAGATTTGCCCTATCAGAGAGAAATGGGTGATAAGTAAGAATTCAGGTTCTGGAGGAAGCAGACCTGGTATTGAATCTGGCTCTACCACTTCCTTGAGTTTCCTTCCTTGAGCACATTTTAGGAGATAGTGGAGGACAGAGAAGCCTGGCATGCTGCAGTCCATGAGGTCACAAACGGCCAGACACAACTTAGCGACTGAACACCTTCTACCGCTTCCCGGACATGTCCCTGTTATGGCATGGTGTCCTGCCAAAATTCACATGGCCAGGCCTTAACCCCCAATGTGATTGTACCCAGAAAGAGATCTGTCTGTCTGTCTCTCTCCATGCCTGAAAACAAAGGAGAGGTCATGAGAGAACACAGCAAGAAGCAAGTCATCAGCAAGCCAGGGGAAATCAAACTCCATCAGAACCTGGATCTTAGACTCTCCAGCTTCAAGAACTGTGAGAAAATTAATTTCTGTTGTTTAAGCCACGCAAACTTCAGTGCTTTGTTGTAGCAGCCTGACTGGACTAATATAGTCACCTTTGGAAAGATTTCCAACATTTTGTAGCCTCAGTGTCCTTATCCAGGAGAATGGGGAGAAGAATACCATTTAGAGTAAAGGTTTTTTTTTAATTTTTTATTTTATATTGGAGCTTCCCAGCTGTCACAGTGGTAAAGAATTCTCCTGCCAGTGCAGGAGACGCAAGAGACATGGGTGTGGTCCCTGGATCTGAAAGATCCCCTGGAGGAGGAAATGGCAACCCACTCGAGTATTCTTGCCTGGGAAATCCCATGGACAGAGGAGCCTGGAGAGCTACAGTCCATGGCGTTGCAAAGAGTCTGGCATGACTAAGCACACAAATAGCCAATTAACAATGTTGTGATAGTTTCAGGTGGACAGCAAAGGGACTCAGCCATACTCAATACAGGTATGCATTCTCCACAGACTTATAATATTGAGTATCAGCTGGATGCAAAGCACTTAGCACAATGCTTAGCCCTCAACAGCTGTTCAATGAACAAGTACAATGATAACAACTGTGCCACTGGAGCAAGAATTCAGAGGAAGACCAATGGAACAGAATAGACAACTAAAAAACATACCTCAGTATTTACATAAGCTCTGGGAGTGAGAAGAAGGACTATATTTTTATTCATCGTTGTTTCATTCCCCCCATGCAGTATAGGTATGGCACATACTAGGTGCTAAAAATATTTGTTGACTGCCTGAACTAGAATTTAGCACATACTAAAGGAGGACTCATATTAATATTAATGGTGAAAGAAATGGAATGATAGATTATATCATTACAGTTTATAAAGAAGCTTTCAAACCATGACCCACAGTAAGAAATATGAGACACCTCAGCCAAGTAAATACACTCATAAATATAAATTCATAACTAAAGCAACAGATCATAAAGCAATATTTATCCTTATTATGTCAGATGGACTCTGATCTGTTCTATCCTATCCCATTCTACTCCTAGTCTATCCTATTAGAAAGAAAATTCTTGTCCCTACCCAGTCCATCAACAGTTTGAAGAATACTACCTTGTAAGATTAATTTCCAATTTGAAAAAGGAAAAGAAATTATAGCTAAATAATATAAAGTTCTGAAGTGAGAAAGGACTTGAGAATTAAAAAACGATGGGATAGGCACTTCCCTGGTGGTCAAGAGGCCAAGACTTCAATCTCCCAATGCAGAGGGCCCAGGTTGGATCCTTGCTCAGGGGACTAGATTCCACATGCCACAATTAAGACCCAGTGCAGCCAAATATATAAACATATATGTTAAAAAAAAAAAAAAAAGATATAACAAGGGCTTCCCTGGTGGCTCAGGGGAAAAGAATCCACCTGCCAATGCAGGAGTCACGGGTTCAATCCCTGGGTCAGAAAGATCCCACGTGTCTCGGAACAACTAAGCCCGTGCACCTCAACTATTGAGCCTGTGCTCTAGAGCCCATGCTCTGCAACAAGAGAAGTCACCGCAGAGAAGCTTGTGTCCTCTGATGAAGAGTAGCCCCTGCTCGCTGCAACTACAGAAAGGCCTGTGCAGCAGCGAAGACCCAGCACAGCCAAAAATAAATACATTAATTAAAAAAAGAAAAACGATATAATGAATTTACAGTAGGTCCTTGTTGGTTATCCATTTTAAATATAACAGTGTGTACACGACAATCCCAAACTCCCTAACTATCCCTCCCCTCGCCCCGGGCAACCATAAATTTGTTCTCTAAATCTTTGAATCTCTTTCTGTTTTGTAAGTAAGTTCATTTGTATCATTTCTTTTTAGGCTTCACATACAAGGGATGTCATAATATATTTCTCCTTCTCTCACTGTAAGCTCTTTTTTTTTTTTTTTTAAAGAAAATGATGGGGAAAATGCCACAGAGGCAAATGTTAACAGGTTTGACTATTTAAGCCTTTTAAAACATCCGTCAGAGGGATTTTGTGGGGGAAGAGGCAGCTGTGACTGAAACAAGACGTGGCTGTGACGGGAGGGAAAGAGGACACTCAATCTTACGCTTTCTTCTTCCTCAAGCTCACCTGCCTCTGAGCATCTCCAAGGCGTTTGGATTCGGCCTCCGTCTGTGCCCTTATCTCCCTCCCCGCAGCCTCATCTTCCCGCCACCATTATCTCTCACCTGAGCTGCCGCCTCCACCTCCTAACTGGTCTCCCCACTTCCACTCTGCACCCCACAGTCCTTTCTCCTCACAGCAGCGAGAGTGAGACGTTTAAAGTATAAATGAAGTCTCTCCCCTTTTAATACTCTTTACGTACAATCCAAACTCTTGGACGTGGCCTGGCTGCTGCCCACCCCCCGCCTCATCCTCAGACGCTCCCCATTCTCTTCCCTCCACACTCCCCTCTCAACTCTGGCCTGTCCTCGGTTCCATCTGAACTCAACACTCTTCCCTCAACTCCCTTCTCCCCTGGTTTTTCATCCCCCGTTCCTCAGCCTGGGTCACCTGCACCCAAACCCAAACAGCTCCCCTTCTCATAGTGTGTTTTTCCCCCCAACTGTATAAATATTTGCTATTTGTTTTCTCCTTTCTTTACTGCTCAACTCCCCTGAATAGTCTAAGTTCCTTGAGAGCAGGGACCACTCAGTCTTCTTGTCTACAGCAGCTTTGATATGCAGCACAGTGTCCGGCCTGTAGTAAATGATCGATAGTCACTGAGTATAATACATGCTAAGACAGGAGCAAGGAGGGCTCCAACTTTGTGCCTGCACTTCAGAAGCCCCTGTGTGGCCCTCCCATACTCTGCCCCTCCCTATAGGAAGCAGAGAATATGTGTCCACCAGGCTTCTCCCCTCAAGTCCATGTACCTGGGATCCTAGAATTCCTTTCCCAATGCCCCTCACCCTCTTCCACGGCCTTCAAGGGCCTCTTTCCTGGGTCCATCATCCCAAGGGCAGGTTGGCTCATCTATGTGTGCATCCCTAGGCCTGAAAAGTGGCCAGTAGTGACTGAAGTTTGGGTGTGTAGTGGAACTTAGACATGCTGGTTGAGGTGGCCACAGGCATGCCCCCAAGACCCTGTGCAGGATGGGGCAGAGGTGTGGGGTTAGAAGAGGGAGAGGCCAGCCCTGCCTGCACCTCCACATTCTGGAGAGAAACTCTAAGGAGTCCAGGAATTCTAAATTAGAGTCAGGACCGCCTGGTTGCTCTGAAGGTGTACTTCTCAAGGTAGGAGGATAGACTATATGTACGTACATACATATTTAAATGTATTTTATTGAAGTATAGTTCATTTACAATGTTGTTTCTGCTATATAGCAAAGTGATTCACACATACACACACAGATATATATATACACATATATACTTTCATTTATTTATTTTTAATTGAAGGATAATTGCTTTACAGTATCGTTTTGGTTTCTGCCAAACATCAGCATGAATCAGCCATCAGCTCAGTCGCTCAGTCGTGTCCGACTCTTTGCGACCCCATGAATTGCAGCACGCCAGGCCTCCCTGTTCATCACCAACTCCCAGAGTCCACCCAAACCCATGTCCATCGAGTCAGTGATGCCATCCAACCATCTCATCCTCTGTCGTCCCCTTCTCCTCCTGCCCCCAATCCTTCCCAGCATTAGGGTCTTTTCCAATGAGTCAACTCTTCGCATGAGGTGGCCAAAGTATTGGAGTTTCAGCTTCAACATCAGTCCTTCCAATGAACACCCAGGATTGATCTCCTTTAGGATGGATTGATTAGATCTCCTTGCAGTCCAAGGGACTCTCAAGAGTCTTCTCCAACACCACAGTTCAAAAGCATCAATTCTGCAGCGCTCAGCTTTCTTCACTGTCCAACTCTCACATCCTTACATGACCACTGGAAAAACCATAGCCTTGACTAGATGGACTTTTGTTGGCAAAGTAATGTCTCTGCTTTTAAACATGCTATCTAGGTTGGCCATAACCTTCCTTCCAAGGAGTAAGTGTCTTTTAATTTCATGGCTGCAATCACCATCAGCAGTGATTTTGGAGCCCAAAAAAATAAAGTCTGACACTGTTTCCACTGTTTCCTCATCTATTTCCCATGAAGTGATGGGACCAGATGCCATGATCTTAGTTTTCTGAACGTTGAGCTTTAAGCCAACTTTTTCACTCTCCTCTTTCACTTTCATCAAGAGGCTCTTTAGTTCTTCTTCACTTTCTGCCATAAGGGTGATGTCATCTGCATATCTGAGGTTATTGATATTTCTCCCAGCAATCTTGATTCTAGCTTGTGTTTCTTCCAGCTCAGCGTTTCTCATGAGGTACTCTGCATATAAGTTAAATAAGCAGGGTGACAATATACAGCCTTGACGTACTCCTTTTCCTATTTGGAACCAGTCTGTTGTTCCATGGCCAGTTCTACTGTTGCTTCCTGACCTGCATACAGGTTTCTCAAGAGACAGGTCAGATGGTCTGGTATTCCCATCTCTTTCAGCATTTTCCACAGTTTATTGTGATCCACACAGTCAAAGGCTTTGGCATAGTCAATAAAGCAGAAATAGATGTTTTTCTGGAACTCTCTTGCTTTTTCAATGATCCAGCAGATATTGGCAATTTGATCTCTGGTTCCTCTGCCTTTTCTAAAACCAGCTTGAACATCTGGAAGTTCACGGTTCACGTATTGCTGAAGCCTGGCTTGGAGAATTTTGAGCATTACTTTACTAGCATGTGAGATGAGTGCAATTGTGTGGTAGTTTGAGCATTCTTTGGCATTGCCTTTCTTTGGGATTGGAATGAAAACTGGCCTTTTCCAGTCCTCTGGCCACTGCTGAGTTTTCCAAATTTGCTGGCATATCGAGTGCAGCACTTTCACAGCATCACCTTTGAGGATTTGAAATAGCTCAACTGGAATTCCATCACCTCCACTAGCTTTGTTCGTAGTGATGCTAAGGCCCACTTGACTTCACATTCCAGGATGTCTGGCTCTAGGTGAGTGATCACACCATCGTGATTATCTGGGTCGTGAAGATCTTTTTTGTACAGTTCTTCTGTGTATTCTTGCCACCTCTTAATATCTTCTGCTTCTGTTAAGTCCATACCATTTCTGTCCTTTATTGAGCCTATCTTTGCATGAAATGTTCCTTTGGTATCTCTAATTTTCTTGAAGAAATCTCTAGTCTTTCCCAATCTGTTGTTTTCCTCTATTTCTTTGCATTGATCGCTGAGGAAGACTTTCTTATCTCTCCTTGCTATTCTTTGCCATAGGTATACATATTCTTTTTCACATTCTTTTCCATTATGGTTTATCACAGAATATTGAATATAGTTCCGTGTGTTATACACTAGGATCTTGTTGTTTATTCATTCTATATATAATAGTTTGCAGCTACTAACGTCTAACTTCCAAACCATCACTCCCCATCCCCCATCCCTTGGCAATCACGTTTGTTCTCTACGTCTGTGAGTCTGTTTCTGTTTCATAGATAAGTTCATTTTTGTCATATTTTAGATTCTACATGTAAGTGATACCATATGGTATTTGTCTTTCTCTTTCTGACTTTCTTCACTTAGTGTAATAATCTCTAGGCGCAGAGGATAGACTATATTTTATCTAATAAGTCTCTTAGCTTGACTTATGACTTCTACTTATTTATTTTCTTTTCAAATGATAATTTTATTTTTTAGTTGAAGTATAGTTAATTTACAATGTTTTATTAGTTTCAAGTGTACAGAAAAGTGATTCAGTTATATATGTAAAACTGAATATATATATGAATGTATATATGTATATATATATAAAAAGCTGAATATATATATGAGTATATGTATGTATATATATCTAAAACTGAATATATATATTAATATATATATAACTGATTCACTTTTCTGTACACTTGAAACTAATAAAACATTGTAAATTAACTATACTTCAATTAAAAAATAAAAATAAAAAATTATAGGAATAATTTGAAAAGAAAATTAAATTAATAAGTAAAACTATATATATATATATATAACAGCTTTATATTATATATAAAACTGAAAAGTGAAAAATGTTAGTCGCTCAGTTGTGTCTGACTCTTTGCCACTCCATGGACTGTAGCCTGCCAGGCTTCTCTGTCCATGAGATTCTCCAGGAGAGTATACTGGAGTGTGTAGCCATTCCCTTCTCCAGGGGATCTTCCAAACCCAAGGATCAAACCCAGGTCTCCCACATTGCAGGCAGATTCTTTGCTCTTTGAGCCACCAGGGAAGCCCCATATATAAAACTATATATATATAAATTAGTAACCATACACATATAACTATACATATAAGAATATATGTTAAAAAAAGAATATGTATTATTTTTTTTCAGATTCTTTTCCATTATAGGTTAATACACAATATTGAATACTGTTCATTTCCCTTTATTGACTGATAACTTAATTCAGTTCCCTGTATTGACTTATAACTTTTAAATATTATATATATGGTCTGTGGACGCCCATTTGCACTCTTGCCCTGGGCCTGGCTGGATTAGGCACAGGCATGGCTGAATGAATGGACAGTGACTTCTTGGGGCTGAGCTCTCCTTCCTGTGATAGGGAGTGGGGACACACACAGACTCTCAAATCTCTGATACCTTGATAGGAGGGGAGGAAATGAAAAACTGTCCGTTTCAAAGCTGACTTAAATCCACTTTCATTCTAGGGAAACCTCTTAAGGGGACTTTTAGTTATGCAAATATAGAGCAGAACTACGCTGAAAAGGAGATGCCTCTGGCCCAGTGGCCCGATGGTCCAATGGCCCAGGAGCACCATTTGTGGTCAGATAACAGCGATGGCCTTTGTTGTAGGCAGAAAGGCATCTCTTCAGATTCTATTTCCAAAAAAAGTTTTTTTTTTTATATAAAGAGTAATATATACAATAATATTAAATGAACAATCATGTGTCAGATATTATGATAAGCACTTTACATGGATTATCTCATTCAGTTTTCATGATACCCAATATTATCATCTTCATTCTATAAATAGGGAAGCTGAGGTTCATAGAGTTTGAGTAACGAGTGCAGAGGTCATTCAATTAGCAAGTGCAAGGCTGGGATTTGAACCTTCGTCTGACTCCAGAGACAGAACCACCTCTATCAACCGCTGGAATTGTTAGTAATCCTCTACTGTGGGATGGTCAGACAAGCAGAGCAAAAGAAGCCATCATTCTCTCTGAGGTGAATGCCAACTGGAGTCATCCTTCTGACTTCTAAACTTGTTTCTTGACCCAAGATGGAGAGGGTGGAACCACTTGACAACAAGGGCACAAAGATGCAACAGGCAGGAAGGAGACAAGGCCCTTTCCCACTCTGGGGCAGGCCAGGAAGAGCTGAGCCCCACCCAGGTGATCAAGCCAAGTTCAGAAGGGTGATGTTGAGGACAGCTTCAAGGTGATGCTGATAGAGATAGAGTGTCTCCCAGAAGCAGAGGGCCCACTGGACAGGGGCCAGTGGCCAGAGTGACTGCTGGGGTGATCCATTTCAGCAAGTTGAAGGAAATCTGAAAGCACTTCCCACAAGCAGCCTGAAGCCATCTCCTGGACAGAGCTGCCCCCTTGATGCATACTGGGGACTGGGCACTGTATTGGAGACCTGCGGGTCCAAAATAGAGGGATGGATGTTCTTATCCTTTTGGGTGTGGAGGCCTGTAGGACTCAAGAGAACTTTTGTTTGTGGATTTAGCATTTTTTACTTTAAACTTTTCAAACCACGTAGTTAGCAGAGCACAAATGCCGCCTGCCTCCTATCTACTCACTTTGCATTTTTTGGGAATCCAGGTCGGAGGTTGAGCAAAGAAATTGTAATAACTCCATCCTCTCCCACCCCTCCTCCAAGAAAAGAACCCTGCCTATTTGTTGCAGCTCAATGGTTGCACTTTTATCGATACTTCTTAACTTTATGTTGTAAGCTGTTGGTTCATATTTAGCTTGTGGTTGACCTAAACCACCAGATCTTTTTCACACAAACTGCTGTGAGGCCAGTTTTTCCCAGCCTAAGCTTCTAGTACACGTGCAACTGATCAAAAATAAAGTAAAATGTAAATGCAGGGCATTTCACTTTTTAATTTTATTTGATTCTGGTCTGCTGAACTACTGTAAATATTTTACTCTGTCACCTTTTATAATAATCCCTTTGCAACTTTGTATCATCTGCAAAACTGATGAGCATCAATTACTTTGTAGTTAGTAAAAATTAATTACAACATATTCATTAATAATTAATGAAAATGAAAAATAGGGCAAAACAGAGCCTTGTGGCATAGCATGACATTGGGGGTTCTCATAGTGTGGTCCGCAAATCCTGGAGTTCCCTGGGACCCTTTCAGAGGATCTGTGAGATCAAGACTATTTTCATAATAATGCTTAAATGTCTATCCCTCTCATTCTATCGTGAACAAACCTTGAATTTTCCAGAGGTTACATGACATGTGATGTTGCTCTAGACTATGCAGAAGTAGTTATGAGAATCCAGCTGTCTTCCATGATCCAGATGTTAAAGAAATTTGCAAAACTGTAGAACAAAACTTTTTTCACTATTTTTTTTTCTTTTTGGAAGATATAACCATTTTAAATTAAAAGTTTATATAATATAAAATAGAGAAACAACAAGGACCTACTGCATAGCACAGGGAACTATATTCAACATTTTGTAATAACCTGTAATGGAAAAGAATCTGAAAAATAATATATATATGTATATAAATATGTATATAAAATAATATGTATATATGTGTATTTACATGTGCGTATATATATATAACTGATTCACTTTGCTGTACATCTGGAACTAACACAACATTGTAAATCACCTATACTTCAATAAAAAATATCAAGTCTTGTAGAGCCTGTCCTCTGCAATGAGAGAAGCCACCACAAATGAGAAGCCCACACACCACAACTAGAGAAAGTCTGTGTATAGCAACGAAGACCCACTACAGCCAAAAAAAGTCTAAAAAAATTGTTTAAAAGTTACACAACATACAATAGATTTATCATGATTTTAAAAGCAATTAATAGAACATTTAATGTATTTTATTTTAATTTCTAATACAATAATTTTCCATTAAAAGATATAGTCCACATAAATGAAAATTCTGAGGGTCCTCAATAATTTTAAGTGTCAAGGGATCCTAAGATTACAAGGCTCAAGAATCATAATGTTAGACATATCCCTTCAGGCTGATAGCAAACCCTTACTCTATGAGTTGTCATAAATAATGTGAAGATTTGCAGAATTTCCCTAGCACTTTTCTTCTAAGGCAGAGGCAGTGTAGTCAGGCAGACACTAAAGATTAATGAGACTGGAGCTCTAATTCTGGCTGTGTCATTAACCAGCTGTGTGATCCTGGGTGCTGTGCTTAGTCACTCAGTCATGTCCAACTCTTTGCAACCCCATGTGGATTGTAGCCCACCTGGCTTTTCTGTCCATGGAGATTCTCCAGGCAAGAATACTGGAGTGGGTTGCCCTCCCCCAGGGGATCTTGGATCTTCCCAGCCCAGGGATCAATCTCAGGTCTCCTGCACTGCAAGCGGATTCTTTACCATCTGAGTCACCAGGGAAGCCCATGATCCTGGGTAAATCCCCTCATTTCTCTAGAGAATTGTTTCCACATTTGTAAAATGAGGAGCTTTATGGGATTGACCTTTAGGGTCAATTTTTTAAAAACTAAAGCACTTCAGGGGGACAGAGGAAGGGACAGGTATTTATTCTTCGTTTTACCAATAAGGAAGTTAAGGTCAAAGATGTTAATGAGAAAGAAATGCTCAAGGATATGTCTTGAGTTGGTATCAGATTCAAGATTGAAGTTGGTGTTCCTTGTCTTCTGGGCTAAGACTTGATGCATTCAATTGGTAATATTAATAATAATAGTATTTGCATGTATATAGCATTAAAAATAAATTCATATTCTGAAAAAACTCCAAATTTCAAAAAGTTGGACAGACAGAAAGAACTTTATAATTTTCATGACTATGGGAGCCAGCCTCTGAGGTGGCCTGCAATTATCCTTTCTTCTGGTATTTGTGGGCTTGGGAGTCTCCACCCACATTCAATAGTGCTGACCCGTGTGACCAACAGAATATTGGCCAGTAAACTGAAGCAAGAGGGTGTGTCATAGAAGACATTGCAGCTTCCACCTTGCTCTTCCTTAGACTGCTCTAGGGATATCTCAGATTGCTCTAGGGAAAGCCAGCCCCAGTGTTTTGAGGACACATAAGCATCCCTGTGGAGAGTCACATGTGATAAAGAACTGAGTCATCCTGCCAAAAGCAGCACCAACTTGCATTCATGTGGAATGCAAAGGAGGTCAGAGGTCTTTGTAGACTAGACGATGACAAAGGCCGAGGGAGGAGCTGATCAAGCCCTAGGATAGAGCAATGAAGGTATACTGCTGGACCTGCCAACTAAAAGAAAACTGCGTTGGATGGTCTCTTCTAAAAGGTATGGAGTAAAAAGCACTAGTCAAATCAATAGCAAACTAAGTACCATGGGATATGTTGATTTGCTTTAGCGAAGAAATCATACCTAGAATAGCAGTTGTGATTGAGTCATCAAGTTTGGATAATCCATTGTCATTCTCCAAGTTCCATCAGTCTTTGGAGAGACAAACAGGTGATCTGAATGGGGCATATGGTAGGAATAACTACCTCTGTATCTGTCAAGACCTCGTTGGTGACACTCATCTCTTCAGTCCTTCCAGGAATGCAATACCACTTTTGGTATCCTGTTTTAGGAAGTGGACACAGTTCTAGTGACTCCACTAAGCCTTTTCTTTTCTTTCTAAAAAATATGTATTTATTTGGCTGAACTAGGTCTCAGTTGTGGCACATGGGACATTTAGGTGCAGCATGTAGGATCTAGTTGCCTGACCAGGGATGGAACCTGGGCCCCTTGAATTGCAAGCAGGGAGTCTTAGCCACTGGACTACCAGGGAAACCCACTTGAATTTTTCTGTTATGATCACCTTTACTTCCTGGGTCAGGGGAATGTCTATCGGTTGCTGATTTTATCTTCTCAGATACCTGCTGAGTATTTCTAAGCTTCAGTGTATATCCATCTATGTATTCTTGAACTGAAGAAAAATAATGGGATGGTTTCTGGGAGCCACTGGGCTTGTTGTGATATGAAGCTAAGCCAAAACTCTGAAGATCATCTGACTTTCCTCAGCCCCTACTTTGACAGTGGATCACAGTGGCATTTTGAGTCTCCAGGGATTAGTAACAGTTCAGAGCCAACGTTCAGTAATCCCCTAAAAATCTGGTTATCTCCCCTTCCTAACGCACAGTTGCCATGGTAAATGGCTGCAGGTTCCTTCAGGAGAAAGGGTTGGTAGAAGATTTACAGTGTGACTTTTTGGCAATAGAGCAGAGTCCTTCCTTAGGTGGTTCCAGTCTTCCCTTCATTCCAGGAAACAGGAACCAGCTCCAATCTAAGAACTGGTTGAAGGGCTCTTGCTCTATTGTTAGAAGTCAGATTTCTGATTACCACAACTAGAGTGTTTCACTCACACTAACCAAGTAAAACTTCTGTCCCAGGGACACTCTGATCAGTTAGCTGCTGCCAAAGCTCTGTAGGCCAAACCACTTTGATGCCTCTTTGGGGTCTCCAGCCCATTAAAGTAAGTACACTAACTTGTCTAGGTTACTAAATGCCTCCATTTTGCTTCTGACACCTAATAGCCTGTCATTCCTGTTGAGTTAATTCAGGAATCCTGTTTTGATGACTGCGTTCCCTACCACCATGCCTGCCTTTAGAGAAAAGCCACTATAGCGCTCTTCAAGGATGCTGGTGTTCTAACCAATGTCTGTCTCAAAACCCTGGTGAGGGGAGTATCTTCTGGATCCTACCCAGGAAGACTGTTCATTGGTTTTATGTTATCCACCTACTCTAGTGTTCAGAATACTTTCCTCCTCAATATTGGAAATTCTGACATCTCAGCTTCCTTCAGTGAAAGCCCTTTTTGGATTTAATCAAACTATTAGAGCTATTTCCAGCCAACATGAGCAAATACATTAAATCCAGAATCTCTGTTTAGTGTACTCATGTTAACACATTCAGCCCAAACCACAATAATATTCCTTCCATCCTGACCCAACACCTTTAGGATCCATCCTCACACATTTTCTCTGGGTTTCTGTCCATATACATTGGCATCAGAGGGGGTCTGGATGAAAGGTAAAGAGTATCGTTTGTACTATTCTTGTAACTTTCAGTAAGGGTGAAATTCTGTCAAAACAAAAAGCGAAACGATATATGAACTGACAAACTTTCAATATTCTTTTGGTGTGTCTGGTGCTTCCTCATGGGTCACGCTGGGGCCTGCTGTCACTTGAATCAGGTCACAGATCTAACAGAGGTGGTGGGGTTAGGTTTCTAGGAGCATGAGTTGCCTGTGAGGCAATGACTTCTGGGGAGATCATTACAGGTTCTTCAGGTAAAAGAAGAATAACTTCATTTTTACTGCCCAGGGAGGGTCAGCAGAACTTAGAGGTTAAGGACTTCTTCGTTTCATCAGAATCTGTCCGTGTGTCCCCATCCTAAGATTCAGGATCTCATTCCTTCCCAGTCAATGTCTTATTTTACATGAGACCCTGCTTGGTTATGAATCCAATTTGTATGAAAATTCAGTTCCCTGCCAAGTAAAAATTGAGGGTTTGGTTATCAGAAATCTTGACCCTGAGGCTACAAGAGGTAAAAGTTTCCTCCATGGCAGTCAGAGAAAGTTTTTGGTCCCTTTCCTAGATTTGGGGCTGGGAATTTAAAGGCCTAGGTTCATTATTTTCTTTCTCGGAACTCTCCAGCACACTTAGAAGCAATCAACAAAGCTCACTGTTTTTACTAAAATGTTTTAGGACTGCAAATATTTGGTTACTCTAAGGTTTGCCTTCTATAGGCATTTATCACAGTGAGCATTATCTACAAGTGGGGATTAACTGACTGCTTTGCCACTGAATGCCTTGGACACCGATGGCCCCTGTCCCACTGACAATAATCATTAATGTGTTTAAATTTCATTAGATTAGAAAACCAATTCCAGATTCCCATCCTTAAGAATCTATTTCCCTGAGACCACAGTCAGAACCAGTAAGTGTATTAGTCAGGAAAGCTTAACCACTGTGAACTATGAAATAAGAAGTTTACTATGGGAGGGATTTCCCTGTTGAGTCAGTGGCTAAGATTCTGTGCTCCCAGTACAGGGGGTCCTGGGTTTGATCCCTGGTTGGAAACTAGATCCCACATGCTGCAACTAAAGATCCTGAATGCCACAAGTCAGAACCTGCATGCTGCAACGAAGATCATAGATTCCATGTGCTGCAACTAAGACCCGGCATGGCCAAATAAATAAATATTAAATAAACAAATGGCACCTCAGCCAATCACAGTGCAAGACTGTTAATAAAAGTGTAGTTTTCTATGGGAATTAGAGCTTACACAGTTTTGGAAGAGCTGAGAAGTGAAGGGCCAACAGAGAAGTCAGAGGATCAGGCAAGGCGTCACGAATATGGGAAACCCAGCACATCCAGCAGACACGGGACGCAGTGAAAACTGCCACCTCTGTGGGTCTACCAGCAAGTGTCTGGAAGTGGGCCCAGGACCACTGTTGGTCAGCAGGGTCAACAACTGGGAAGCATTGCAGGACTCTGAGAAGAGCAGAAGGGGACAACAGAGGATGAGATGGTTGGATGGCATCACTGACTCAATGGACATGAGTTTGAGCAAACTCTAGGAGACGGTGAATGACAGGTAAGCCTGGCATGCTGCCGTCCATGGGGTCGCAAAGTGTTGGACATGATGTAGCGACTGAACAACAACAAAGGCGAGCAAAGCAAGAACAGGCTTGAGCTCATTTTAAACACTTGTTTCCAACAATCACCACATCTAACCACAGTGATCTTCAGAGAATCATACTTGCTGCTTCTGCCCTCTGAATCGCATGCCCATCCCTCATTTGACTAATTCTACCCTGAAACCATCCAGGGAACAGGATTCTGGCAAACATAGCTCCAGCTGAACCAAGTTCTCATAGTACAAATCACTGCAGTACTGTGCAACATGTGAGCCTGGACTGGATCCTGGACTGGAGAAAAACAACCCGTACAGACATTTTGGGGGACTCCCTTGGTGGTCCAGTGGTTAAAAATCCACTTGCCAATGCAGGGGACATGGGTTGGATCCCTGGTCCAAATCCGGGAAGATTCCACATGCCTTGGGGGAACTAAGCCCACTCGCCACAACTACTGAAGCCCACACACGCTAGAGCATGTGCCCCGCAAAAGGAGAAGCTGCCGCAAGGAGAAGCCCACGCACTGCAACTAGAGAGTAGCCCCTGCTCACCACAGCTAAAGAAAGTCCAAGTGTAGCAGCAAAGACCCAGAGCAGCCAAAACTAAAATAAAAAAGACATTTTGGGGATATTGGGATGGTTTCTATATAGGCTAGCTATTAGATGATTAAAAGGGACTAATGGGTGTTTTTCTGGCCGTGATGTGCGACTTGTGGGGATTTTAGTTTCCCGACCAGGAGTTGAACCTGGAGTTGTGGCAGTGAAAGTCCAGAATTCTAACCACTAGACCACCAGGGAACTCCCATGAAAGAGATTATGTTAATTTTTATGCTTGATCATGGCACTGTGGTTATGTAAGAGAATGTTATTATTAGGAGCTAGGTGCTTAAATATTTAGGGGTGAGGTTTCCAGTGGTTTAGCATTTATTTATTTTTATTACTCATTAAGTAAATATGGTATATTGTTAATCATCACTGAATCTAGGTGGTGGATCTGCAGATGTTTCAACTTTTCTGTGTGTTTGAAATTTTTAATAATTAAAATATTAAGGAAAAGAAAAGACTGCTGTGGTCATTACTTCCCCTGGAAACCTTTCCTGCCCATCTCCCCTCTTCTCCTCCAAGGTGGTTATGTTGTTTCTTTTACTCTGCAAGCACCCCAGATGTAGCATTGAAGCATTTATCACATTGTACTTCAATTTCTTGTTTTCTCATCTCTCTCCCCCTCTAAACTTTGAAGTCTTTAAAGGACACAGGTGGGACTTCCCCAGTGGTCCAGTGACTAAGACTCCCCGCTCCCAATGCAGGGGGCCTGGGTTCCATCCCTGGTCAGGGAACTAGATCCCACCTGCTGCAGCTAAAGATCCTTCATGCCACAGCTAAGACCTGGTGCAGCCAAATAAATAAATGTTTTAAAAAGTAAAGGACACGGATGTCTCTGGTCTTTAACTCTTCTAATGTTTCTTCCTGTTTTTGGCACAGAGTAGGTACTCCATTAATCTTTATTCAGTCAAGAACAGAAGAAAGTCTAATTGAGGAATTTCCTTCAGGGATACCATCAGATTAGGGTTCAAGTGAATCTAAGGAAAGCAAAGTTTTGAGTTTAAAATTTTTTGTTTCAAATTACAAAAGTAATACATGCAAATAACAATAATAGAGTAGCAAAGAGAAAATGAAATTATTGTTTCATTCCTGTTTTATACATATACTCCAACCAGGAGTCAAGAGTTTAAAATGTACCCTTCCAGATAATTTCTATGCAATTATAAACACCCCCCCTACCCCCCACCCCTGGCCAAATGTTTGGTAACTTACTTCTTTCTTTAACTTGATGATCCACAACTTTGTATAGATAGATCTACATCATTCTTTACATAGACTACATTGTAATTCATTGCATTCATATGCATTTACTTATATAACAGCCACATTTAAATGAGTACGTAGACAGAGGAACAGTTTCTACCCGAAACCAGTACTGTCGACCAGGGGTCTCCAAACTCCAGGATCTAGTGCCTGATGATCTGAGGTGGAGCTGAGGTAATAATAATAGAAATAAAATGCACAATAAATGTTATGCCCTTGAATCATCCCGAAACCATCCCCGTCTCCCTGGTTCCTGGAAAAATTGTCTTCCATGAAACCAGTCCCTAGTGCCAAAAAGTTTGGGGATGGCTGCCCTATGGCACCCCACTCCAGTACTCTTGCCTGGAAAATCCCATGGATGGAGGAGCCTGGTAGGCTGCAGTCCATGGGGTTGCTAAGAGTCGGACACGACTGAGCGACTTCACTTTCACTTTTCACTTTCATGCACTGGAGAAGGAAATGGCAACCCACTCCAGTGTTCTTGCCTGGAGAATCCCAGGGACAGGGGAGCCTGCTGGGCTGCCGTCTATGGGGTCGCACAGAGTCAGACACGAATGAGGTGACTTAGCAGCAGCCCTACAAAAAGGAATTTGGTAACTCCAGTAATCAAAGGAGTAAGAATAGCTCAACGTTGCACTCTGGGTTCAGAGGCAGGGTAAACAGGCTAGGAAGGGACTTTACCAGAGTCTCAGCTTACAGAAGACTTGGCCTTTTCAAGGAATAAAAGAGAGAGCAAGATGATAATGATCAGAGTGTGAAACTGAACTGAGCCAAATGACAAATGTGTGACATGTAACCCCCTAATCTGCATCCACTGACACCTTCCCAGTAAATTAACACAGCCCTTCGCAGACTGCGCACAGACACCAGGGAACAAGAGAAAGTGGCCAGTGTATGGGCCTGGTTCATCTTGGAGGAGAAAGTCCCCCAGGTTTCCCAGTGACAACAGAAAGTTACCCAAACGAGTGTTGATGAAATCCTACCAGAAGTTTGTTTCGTGGGCCTTTCTGATCTCATCAATTGGGCCCCTCCACTGCTTTCGCTTTCCCTACTTGTTCCTCATGCACAAAAACAAGCTTGTTTTGTCCTATAGTTCTGCCTCCTCTTTAAGGGTCCTCATGCTCCCTAACTATCCAATCTTATCTCCCTGTAAATTTCTAATGCCCAGTTTGTGTTCCCCTTAAACTGTTACAGTGTCAACAAAAAGATGCTGGAATGCACTGAGACTGTTAAAATGTGTTGTATCATCTTGGTGGTGTTGACCTAAGCCAAAGCACAGCATGATCCCATTCACATCAATTTACCTTCACTGCCATCTCAAAAGTGTGTGTTTGGGGTTCTTTCTGCTGCTAACAGCAGGTATTCACATTCTCTCCAGCAGGAATGCTGACTTTCATTCAATAAAAAAAAAATTTTCTTTATGTTTATTTGTTTGGCTGAGCCAGGTCTTAGTTGGCACTCAGGATCTTTGATTTTCATTGTGGCATTCAGTATCTTTTCTTTTTTTAGTTGTAGCATGTGGGATCAGTTCCCTGACCAGGGATCAAGTCCAGGCCCTTCCATTGGGAGCTCAGACTGTTAGCCCTTGGACCATCAGGGAAGTCCCAAGAATGCTGACTTTTAAATACTAAATATTGGTAGCTGCTGCTGCTGCTAAGTCATGTCAGTCGTGTCCAACTCTATGTGACCCCATAGACGGCAGCCCACCAGGCTCCCCCGTCCCTGGGATTCTCCAGGCAAGAACACTGGAGTGGGTTGCCATTTCCTTCTCCAATGCATGAAAGTGTAAAAGTGAAAGTGAAGTTGCTCAGTTATGTCCGACTCTAGCGACCCCATGGAAGGCAGCCCACCAGGCTCCTCCATCCATGGGATTTTCCAGGCAAGAGCACTGGAGTGGGGTGCCATTGCCTTCTCCGAAATATTGGTAGCATTATCTCTCAATTTTTAAGACGATTTTTTTCTGGCATTGATTTTGTGTTAACTTTTTAGAGTGTCATTCAGTGTTTTCTGTTATCAAATGTCTGTATCAGGTAGAGATCATGTTAACATGTTATTGAAATACATAATCTTGTCACAATATATTGGTTCATAATAATAATAAATGTGCATTTATTATTACATTGCTTTTTTGTAGCAAGCCTCTGAAATGTTTAGTATAACCTCATTACAGAGAACTGATTATTATTATGATTACTCACTGTTATTTAAAACATGTAAATAAAGTGTTATGAAAAATACAGAACAGTTTATAACATTAAGAATTCCCGGGGATTTTTATTTCTTATTCCTAGATCCAGAAGGTTGTAAGTTGATAATTTTTGAAGCTGTTCTTATCATGAGGGGGTTCATCATACTGCTATATGTTGTCATATGTGTTTACATTTTTCTGTAATAAAAAGTAAAACAAAACTGGATCATGCTACATTCCTGCCTAAACTTCAAGGGCTTTCTAGTGCCTTTAGGACAAAAGCCAAAAGCTTTCAAAGCTTTGCATAAATTTGACCCTTTCAGCTCTCTGGCCCCAACTCATCTCAATCTCCCACTACTTTGCAGCAATGGTAGCCTTCTTTCAGTTCCTCAAACTTACCAAATATTTTCTTGACTCAAGATCTTTGCCCATTCTGTTCACTCAGCTTAGAACACTCTTCCTGGCCCTATTTCCCTGGTTAACTCCTACTTATCTTTAAATATGAGCTCCTGGGCTTCCCTGGTGGCTCAGCGGTAAAGAATCTGCCTGTCAATGCAGGAGACATGATCCATGGCTCATGCCACAGAGCAACTGAGCCTCTGCACCACAACAGCTGAGCCTGTGCTCTAGAGCCTGGGAGCCGCAACTCCTGAAGCCCACGTGCCCTAGAATCTGAGCTCTGCAACAAGGGAAGCCACCGCAGTGAGAAGCCCAGGCACCACAGCTAGAGAGTAGCCCCTGCTTGCCACAGCTAGAGAAAAACCCACACAGCAATGAAGACCCAGCACAACCAAAAGAAAATAATAAATAAACGAATAAATAAAATCTCTTGGAGGCTTTACTTGGAGCAACCTCCCCTACCTTGCACCACCAAGTCTAAATGAGGTCTCCCTGTGATAATCTTACACAATTTCTTCATAGCACTCAACACACTTTGTATTGGATAGTTATATGTCTATTCATTACTTATTGTTTAAATGACGATCTCCCTCAGTACATAGTAAGAAGAGACAGTATGTCTGTTTTTCTCACCTCTGTTTTGCCTGCACCTAGCACAACGCTTGGTACAAAATAGGCCTATAGAAAATATGAGTTTAAACAATCCCAACTGTGCAAGGGAGGTAGATATATAACATTTAGAAAATAAAGCAAAATTGTTCTTAATGAATATACAACAGCTTTCAGTGATCACCAAGTTTTTTGTATTGCTCACAAACATGTCTATAATCTCACCCAAGATCAACAATGAGCTTGCTTTTTATTGTTTCTGGAGTCTGCCTTTCTTCCTAACAGCTTTAACTAAGCCTAAAATGGATCCTTCAAGGTTGACTGAGAAAAGAAAATAAGCATAGGAGACCTAAGAGACAGCAACCAACTGTAATGTGTGGACCTTGTTTGCCTACAATTTGAAGTCTGACTCTTGTCCCAAGATTTAGTTTGGGGTGCAAGTAAAAAAGATGATTTTACTATAGATCTTACAGATTTTTAAAAGACAGCAATGGAAATACGAAAAACCTTATTCCAATAAAAATTTGGCAACTTAGATGGGATGGAGACAAATTATAACAACTGACTCAGGAAGAAATAAAGTATTTGAATTGTCCTATATCAATCAAATAATTGAATCTGGAGTGAAAAAAATCTTCCTTTAGGCCCAGATGGCTTCTTTGTTAACAGAATATTAGTAAATGGAATTCAGCAAGTAAAGAGGATAACACAGCATTCTCAAGTTTGGTTTGAAGTCCAAGATTGGTTTGAAATCAATTAATGTAACTTACCACATTAATAGAACAAAGGAGAAAAGCCATATGGCTATCTCTGTAGAGGCAGAAAAAAGAATTTAAACAAATTCAAAATTAATTTGTAACAATAGCTATAAAACACTCACTAAATTTTGTTTTGTTTTGTCCAAGATTCACCGTGTATGTAGCCTAACTTCCATGTGATTTCACTGTACTCTGAGTCTCCCTCTACAGCCAATCCTGAGGGAGTCAACACACAACCTTGAACAAATATTTGTGAGATAGGAAAGAAAGGGACAGGGTGCGACTTTTAAAAGAATGATATAGCCATTGAGGATACCATATAAACTGGTTAGAACCAGTGAGGCCCAAGATGGCAGAAGACTTGACTTCCAGTTGCCTTGAGCCTCATTATACATTCATTGTAATACATTCAGTTCAGTTCAGTTCAGTCGCTCAGTCGTGTCCAACTCTTTGCAACACCATGAATCACAGCACGCCAGGCCTCCCTGTCCATCACCAACTCCCAGAGTTTACCCAAACCCATGTCCATCGAGTCAGTGATGCCATCCAACCATCTCATCCTCTGTCGTCCCCTTCTCCTCCTGCCCCCAATCCTTCCCAGCATTAGGGTCTTTTCCAATGAGTCAACTCTTCGCATGAGGTGGCCAAAGTATTGGAGTTTCAGCTTCAACATCAGTCGTTCCAATGAACACCCAGGATTACCATATGCTAAAATGCACACCCATAGGTGCTATGATAGTTCCAAGGCTGAACATAAAAAGTCAAAAAGTGGGCAGTGGCCCAGTTCCTGGAAATTCCCAATCATTCCCCCAAATAGTTAAAATAATCTTTCCACTTTTTAGCCTATGAAATTACCCAGCCCATAAAAACTAACCACTCTGGCACCTGGAGGCCTCTCGCCTTCTGAGTCTGCTGACAACTCTGACTATGGAGTGTGTGTATCCCTTAATAAACTTGCTTTCATGTTGGTATGGCTTGCTCTTCAATTCTTTTCTGGGTGAAGCCGAGGACCCTCACTTGGCGGCCTGCCCCAGGGACTCACCCAAGACCTGGGACATGACCACCATCCTCTTGTGCCCCATTCTCTTGCAACATTTGAGTGCCTATAATGGGTTAGTTATGTTCTAGGAGCCGAGGATACAGATGTGAACCAACAGAAGAAGTCCCTACCTTAAAAAGTTTGGAAATAGGTTTGATATTATTAAAGGTTCTAGAAGAATTCTCTTTTCATCTTACACAAATCACTTCTGAAAAATCAGATCTGTGCCTGTCTTCAAAACTTCTCATCCCATGGGACTGCCCTGGTGGTCCTTGCTTCCAATGCAGTGGGTGCAGTTTCCATCCCTGGTCAGAGAACTAAAATCCCACATGTTGTGTGGCCAAAAAATGAAACAAAACAAAAACAACCCCCTCAAAGAGCCCCATGATAACATAAATAAAAACCATATTAAAAAAAAGAACTTCTCTTCCCTCCCCAATTCTCCAGAATTTCTCTTAGATTTTGGGGTAAATTCTGGGCTTTCCAGGTGGCACTAGTGGTAACAGAGCCCACCTACCAATGCAGGAGACGTATGAAACTCGGGTTTGATCCCTTGGTTGGGAAGATCCCCAGAGAAGGGGATGGCAACCCACTGCAGTGTTCTTGCCTGGAGAATCCTATGGACAGAGGAGCCTGGTGGGTTACACTCCATGGGGTCACAAACAGTTGGACACGACTGAAGTGGCTTAGCACGCACACATGCATAGGTTAAATAGTGACCAGTCCTACAATTTCTTTCAGTGCCCTAGGAGGTAATTTATTTGGGCTTTGGAGTCTTTAAAATACACAGAGGCTCACTTATTATCTTTCCTGTATCTTGGACTTCAATTCACATTTAACTCCATTCTCTTTAGTGGAGCTCTAAATAGGAGATGCATGTTTTTCTGTCTGTCACTTGCAAATCTGGAACCTTAGGCCTGAGCACTAGTTAATGATGCTCTTGTTCTAAACACTTTTAAAAAACAGCTTTATTGAAATATGATACATATACAATTGGAAGGGTTTTTCTATTTAAAGTATATAACTCAGTATCTCTTAGTATATTCACAGTGATCTAATTTTAGAATGTTTTCCTGTCCCCTTAAAGAAATCCTGTACCTATTAGTAATAGTCCTAAGCACTTTTAAAGTGGCTTTATGACTATTCTTAGCTGGTTTTCTCAGGCCTCATTCTAAGGGTGGTCTTCCTCCCTGGCTTCAGTCTCTCTAGAACTGCACACATAACTGGTGCACACATTCTCTCATATGTATATTTGAACTTGCCCTTCTTCTATTTTCTTCTCTTAGGATCATAGCGGATGTTTTCTTCACAATATCCAGCCCACCTCCCCCACTTATGCAGCAGCAAGCATAAGCTGGAGTTCCCGCTCCTGGTGAAAAGAGGTTCTGACTAACCTGCACTTAAAATCTTTACTTTCTCTGTACTTTTCAGTTACATGAGTCAATAAATTTCCTTTATTAAGTCAGTTTGAGTGGGCTTTTTTAATAAAACTGATTATGGGATCCTACTTACCTTATTCACATTAATTTTTAACAGCTTTATTGAGATAGAATTTTTTAAGATACAACTTATGTACATATGATCCATCCATTTAATGTGTATACACAGATGGATGGTTTTTAGTATAACCACAAAGTTGTGTGACCATGACCAGAATGAATATTAGAATACTTTCATCACTTTTAACAGAAACCCTGTGCGCAGTGCCAGCCACTCTCCATTTCTACCTGTGGTGGACTTCTGACTTCCACAGCTAAAAGATAATAAATGGCAGTAATAGAAAATGAATAAGCAAATTAGAAAGAATGACATTTGTAATTCTTCTCTAGAGAAATGTCTATTCAAGTCTTTGCCCATTTTTCAACTGGATTATTTACCTTTTTATTGTTGAGTTATAAGAGTTCCTGGCTTCCCTGGTGGCTCAGATGATAATGAATCTGCCTGCAACGTGGGATACCTAGGTTCAATCCCTGGGTCAGGAAGATACCCTGGAGGAGGAAATGGCAACCCACTCCAGTATTCTTGCTGGGAAATCCTATGGACGTGGTGCCTAGTGGGCTACATTCCATGGGGCTGCAAAGAGTCAGACATGACTGAGGGACTAACATTTTATAAGAGTTCTTTATATATTCTGGGTACAAGTCCCTTATCAAATAAATAATTTGTAAATATTTTCTCACATTCTGTAAGTTGTCTTTTCACTTTCTTGATCATGTTCTCTGATCTGCAAAATATTTAATTTTGATAAAATCCAATTTATCTGTTTTTCTTTTATTGTCTGTGCTTTTGGTGTCATATTTAAGAAGACTTTTTCTAACCTAAAGTCATGAAGATTTACCTCTATGTTTTCTCTTAAGATTTTATAGTTTTAGCTCTTACATTTAGGTCTATGATCCAGTTAAATTTTATGTGTGGTGTAAAAAGGGGTCCAACTGCATTCTTTTGCATGTGGATATCCAGTTATCCCAGCATTGTTCATTGAAAAGACTATTCTTTCCCCCACTGAGTTGTCTTAGCACCTTGTTGGAAATTGATTGACCATAATAGGAAGAGTCTATTTCTGGACTCTCGAATCTGTTCCACCTATATGGCTCTCTTTATATCAGTATCACCCAGTCTTTAAAAAAACTTTTTTAATTAATTAATTTGGCTGTGTGAGATCTCAGATGCTGCATGCAGGAGCTTCGCTGTGTTATGTGGGATCGTTTGTTGGGTTCCAGAGCAAGTAGACTCAGTAGCTGTGGCACTTGGGCTTAGTTGCCCCATGGCATGTGAGATCGTAGTTTCTCAACCAGACTGGAGCCAATCAAAAAAGATATTCTACATCCAAAGATATAAAGAAGTCCCAACAAGATGGCAGGAGGGGCATACTTGTGATATAATAAAACCCATATTCCCAAGGTGGGCAACCCATAAACTCGTGGTGGTTTAGTCGCTTCAGTTGTGTCCAACTGGTGCGACCCCATGGACTGTAGCCTGCCAGGCTCCTCTGTCCACGGGATTCTCCAGGCAAGAATATTGGAGTGGGTTGCCATTTCCTTCTCCTGGGGATTTTCCTGACCCGGGGATTGAACCCGGGTCTCTTGTATTGCAGGCAGATCCTTTACTGAATGAGCTACGAGGGAAGCCCAACTGGAAAACAATTATATTGCAGAACTTCTCCCATGGAAATTAGAGTTATGAGCCCCATGTTAGGCTCCCTAGCCTAGGGGTCTGGCATCAGGAGGAAGAGTCCCCAGGGCATTTGGCTTTGACGGCCAGCAGGGCTTGATTGCAGGGGATCCTCAGGCCTAGGGGAAACAGAGATTCCACTCTTGGAGGGTGCACATAAAGTCTTGCATGCAGAGAAACCCAGGGCAAAAGCACTGACCTCATAGGAGCCTAGGCCAGACCTACCTGCTGGCCTTGGAGGGTCTCTTGGGGAGAACCTAATTAAACTTAAAAACTTTTTGCACAGCAAAGGAAATCATACACAAAATGAAAAACAACCTACAAAATGGGAGAAAATATTTGCAAATGATACTACTGACAAGAGATTAATTTCCAAATATATGGTTTTTACAGCTCAATATAAAAAAACCCCAAACAACGCAATCAGAAAATGGGTAGAAGATCTAAATAGGCAGTTCTCCAAAGCAGATATGCAGATGGCCAATAGGAACATGAAAAGATGCTCCATTTTGCTAATTATTAGAGAAATGCTAACCAAAACTACAATGAGGTATTACCTCTCTCCTGTCAGAATGTCCATCATCAGAAAGTCTACAAATGGAGGGTTCCCTGGATGCCTAGTGGTTAGGATTCCAGGCTTTCACTGCCGTGGTCTGAGTTCAATCCCTGGTTGGAGGAACTGAGATCCCTCAAGCTGCACAGCTCAGTCCAAACAAAACAAAACAAAACAAAAACGCATTCAATCTTTCTCTATGCAAAAAGAAAAGTCGACAAATAATTAATGCTGGAGTAATAAATGTGGAGAGGGTGTGGAGAAAATGGAACCCTCCTACACTGTTGGTGGGAGTGTAAATTAGTGCAGCCACTATGGAGAACAGTATGGAGGTTCCTTAAAAAACTAAAAATAGAGCTACCATATGACCCAGGGATCCCACTCTTAGGCAAATATCCAGAGAAAACTATAATTCAAAAAAGACACATGTATTCCTATTTCACAGCAGCACTATGCACTATACACTATAGCCAAGACCTGGAAACAACCTAAATGTCCATCAAGAGAAGAATGGATAAAGAAGTTGTAGTGTGTGTGTGTATGTGTGTCTGTGTGTGTCTGTGTGTGCCTATATATATATATATATATATATATACACACAATGAAATATCATTCAGCCATAAAAAGAATGAAATACTGTCATTTATAGCAACATGGATGGACCTATAGATTATCATACTGAGTGAAGTAAACCAGATAGGGAAACACAAATATCATATGATATCGCTTATATGTGAAATTCGAAAAAAAAAAAGATACACATGAACTTATTTACAAAACAGAAATAGACCCACAGACATAGAAATCAAACTTATGGTTATCAAAGGGGAAGGGGGAGGAGATAAATTAGGAGGATGGGATTAACAGATACACACTACTATATATAAAATAGATAGCCAACAAGGAAC